>NC_089490.1:298282981-300927981 GCF_036850765.1 Saccopteryx bilineata | reverse complement strand
TTTCTCCACCCCTCCCCCTCTCCTTCCTCTCTGTCTCTCTCTTCCCCTCCCGCAGCCAAGGCTCCATTGGAGCAAAGTTGGCCCGGGCACTGGGGATGGCTCTATGGCCTCTGCCTCAGGTGCTAGAATGGCTCTGGTTGCAACAGAGCAATGCCCCAGATGGGCAGAGCATCGCCCCCCGGTGGGCGTGCCAGTTGGATCCCAGACGGGCGCATGCGGGAGTCTGTCTGACTGCCTCCCTGTTTCCAACTTCAGAAAAATACAAAAAAAAAAAATTATATATACATTCGGCCCTGGCCTTTTGGCTCAGCATTAAGAGCATCAGTCCAGTGTGTAGAAGTCCCAGGTTCAATTCCTGATCAGGGCACACAAGAGAAGCGACCATCTGCTTCTCCATCCCTCCCACTACCCTCTCCTCACAAGCTCTCTCTCTCTCTTTCTCTCCACCCCTTTCACCCCCTCCCATAGCCATGGCTCGAATGGTTCAAGCAAGTTGGTCCTAGATGCTGAGGATGGCTCCATGGCCTTACTTCAGGCTCTAAAATAACGTGATTGCTGAGCAACAGAGCAATGGCCCCAGATGGACAGAGCATCACCCAGTAGGGAGCTTGCCAGGGGGATCCTCGTCTGGGTGCATTTGGGAGTCTGTTTTTCCGCCTCCCTGCCTCTCTGTCTCTCATGTAATAAAAAAAAGAAAAAAAATTACATAAACATTCAATTTAACAAACATATCAAATTTAAATATATGAAATGTAAATTGTAACTTCCAACTATAGACTGCAATATTCCTGACAATTAAGTTTGAGAAAACATACTAATGCATGTTTTTAAAAAGTTGTCTTGAACAGTCAAGCTGACTAACTGAAAACTAGCTGAAGACAAGTCTTATAACCAAAGATTCACAGAAGCCACATCGAGACTGGTAGGAAGGGAGGAGACATGACATTGGCTGGCCCTGCTCCGATGGGTGGTGACTGAGGCTCTGGAGTGATGCCTGAGCTGCAAAGGTTCCCACTAAGGAGTGTGGGGTCTGAACCCCAAGCTGGGCTGCCCAGCCCTGAACAGAGCTGGGAAGAGGCACCCACATACCACCTGGCTGTGACAATCAGCAGGATTTCTATCCACCAGAGAGAGGCGGGAATCTGCCAGAGACACAGAGGCACTCTGAAAAGGCCAACACACAAAATCTCGTTCACAGCCACTCACTGTGGTCTCTGGCAGAAGGGGGGTAGAGCAGATCAGAGTTATGCGAGGAGAGACTGGGGTTTGTGGTTCTAGGAAGAGTCATCAGGGGGACAGCCACCAGGGTCCCTGCGTTCTTTTCCCATACTGTAGATGCCATCTTTCTTGGGTGGAGCACTCCCTTCCCTGTGGCATCAGCCTGGGGGAATGTCCTCTTCACTCCCCCTAGCCCCACGCTATGGAGCTTGCACCCTGCAGAGGAGTTAGCTGCCCAGACTGGGCTGCAGAGGTCTGGGAAGACTTAAGCAGTGTCAGTGACAAAGTTGAGTGGCTTTGGGGTGGGAGCTATTCTCACCCAAATTCTGTGAACCTGACTGGTGTCCCCTTCTCAAGGGAGATCTGCTTGCCCCAAGGGATCCTGGTGGCCCCTCTGTCCCAACTCCTGGTGGCTCTGCCCTGCTGAAGGCTAGGCAGGATCTGAGACAAACTGAGTTGTGCGGCTCTGGGACAGGGCCACTCTCCTCCCAACCCCCAAGCCTGACCAGCACCTCCCCTTACAGGAGATTCACTAACCCCACCCTCCCGACTCCCAGCATATTGTCCTGTAGAGCTTGGGCTCTGGGCAGAATCTGGGACAGGCTGAGTGGTGCGGCTGTAGAACAGAGGACATATTTCTCTTGTATGCATGACTAGTGCAGAGCCCTCCCTTCACACAGCCAAATCTTGGTCTGTTTGGGCCTGATAAGCTCTGCTGGCTTCACCCTGACAACACGCTGACACCCTGCCCTGCCACAAAGGTGTGGGGGCACGCAGTGGGTGGCAGCTAGACTTAGTATATACCCTGGGACATTAGTTTAGTGGCCTCAGACCCAGCACTTGTGCTGACTTTGCGTCTGTAACAGGCTGGTGAACACCACTGACTCCTACCTGGTAACTCACTGAGAGTCTACCTCATGCAACTCATATACCACCAGAGGCTCTTTCAGTAACTGAGCTGAATGAGTCAGGCGGCAGCAGACCAAGGCAGATCTTAGGGTGCCTTGTGACTTTTGCTAACTTGGCCCCAGGCTTCATACTAGTAAAAGCCAGCAATGTTGTGCAGCGTGGTCCTTCCCCTGCATACCCAGGCTCAACAGAGGCAGTCACAAACTCTGGATCACACTGTAACTCCAAAAAGGCTGCCCAGGGATAGTCACAGGCAGCATCTGATATTGGCCTGCACCAGAGTCCCTCCTAAGAGGCCCCGGTGACCAGCTTCAGACATCAGAGCAGGATCCATTTAATGTCACCAGTGTCAAATCCAAAGGGAGGTCTCTGCAGGCACCAGACCCAGCTGAGGAAAATTCCACTTTGTGTGGTCAGCACCTATACAGCAGCTCATACACTGTGGTTGGGGTCAATCCTCACAGTCAGCTATCTTGAGAGTTGACAGCATGCAGCAATGGACCAATAGTAATTAAGACTGAATTACAACAGGAACGCCCATATACACCCATATAAAGGACATTCCTGGAGCACCCAGCTCAGGTGATCAAGAAGATTGCACCACTGGACTCCACAGGACACCTACTAATAAGGCCACCTTACCAAGACTGGGAATCATAGCTGATCCACCTAATATATATATTAGGTGGATATTTATATTATATTATATTATACATATGTTATATTATATGTTATGTTATATTATATATAAAAACAGAGAAAAGAAACCATAAATTTTCCAGAAAAAGAGCTAAATGAAATGAAAGCAAGCAATTTATCAGATATAGAAATCAGAAAGATAATTATACGGATGCTCAAGAGACTTAGTGAGAACCACAAGGAACTTAGTAAGAACTATATCAGCAGGTAAAAGGACATAGAAACCATAAAAAAGAACCAATTAGGGAATGAAGTATACAATACCTGAAATGAAGAATATACTAGAAATAATAAACGGTTGGATGAAGCAGAGGATCAAATCAGTGATTTAGAAGACAAGGTAGGAAAAAAACCCCACCCAATCAGAGAGCAAAATTAAGTTTAAAAAATGAGAGTTTAAGGGACCTTTGGGACAATGTGAAGCACAACATCCACATCGTAGGGGTACTAGAATGGGAAGAGAGAGAGCTAGGGATTAAGAATCTATTTGAAGAAATAATGACTGAAACTTTCCTTAACTTGTTGAAGAAAAAAGACACATAAGTCCAGGAAGAGCAGGGAGTCCCAAACAAGATGGATGCAAAGAGGCCCATACCAAGACACATCATAATTAAAATGGCAAAGGTTAAAGACAAAGAGAGAATCTTAAAAACAGCAAGAGAAAGACAGTTACCTACAAGGAAGCTCCCATAAGACTGACAGCTGATTTCTAAACAGAAACATTTCCAACCAGAAGGAATTAGCATGAAATATTCAAAGTGAAGAAAAGCAATGACCTACAACCAAGGAAGGCAAACATTTAAAACTGAAAAGTAAATAAAGAGCTTCTTGACAAGAAAAAGCTAAAGGAATTTGTTACCACCAAACCAGTATTATAAGAAGTGTTAAAGAACCTTCTAGCTTGACCTGTGGTAGTGCAGTGGATAAATCATAGACCTGGAATGCTGAGGGTGCCGGTTTGAAACCCTAGGCTTGTCCAGTTGAGGCACATATGAAAAAGTTGGTGCTTCCTGCTTCTCCCTACAATGCCCCTTTCTCTCTTTCTCTTCTCTCAACAAAAAAATAAAATATTTTAAAAATATTTTATTCCTCTAGAAGAGGAAGGAGAAGGAGTAGGAGGAGAAGGAAAAGAGAATTATAATTAAAAGAATAAAATGGCAACAAATACATACCTATCAATAATTATTTAAATGTAAATGGCTTAAGTGCTCTAATCAAAAGCCATAGGAGAACTGAATGGCTAAGAAATAAGACCCATATACATGCTGTCTAAAGAGATCCACCTCAGAATGAAAGATACACACCAACTAAAAGTAAAAGGATAAAAAAAGATATTTCATGCAAATGGAAATTAAAAAAAGCTGGGGTAGCAATACTTATATCTGACACAATAAACTTTAAAACAAAGGTTACAGTAAGATACAAAGAAGGATACTACATAACGGTAAAGGGAGCAATTCAACAAGAGGATATAACCCTTGTAAACATTTACATACCTAAATATATAAGGCAAATCTTGATGGACATAAAAGGACAGATTGACAGCAATACAGTCATAGTAGGGAACTTTTTCACCGTATTGACATCAGTGGATAGATCTTCTGGACAGAAAAGCAACAAGGAAACAGTGGCCTTAAATGACACATTATATCAAATGGATTTTTTTTATTAATTTTTTAGAGAGGAGAGAGAGAGAGAGAGAGAGAGTGTGTGTGTGTATGTGTGTGTGTGTGTGTGTGAGAGAGAGAGAGAGAGAGAGAGAGAGAGAAGGGGGAGGGAGGAGCAGGAAGCATCAACTCCCATATGTGCCTTGACCAGGCAAGCCCAGGGTTTTGAACCGGCGACCTCAGCATTTCCAGGTCGATGCTTTATCCACTGCACCACCACAGGACAGGCTTATCAAATGGATTTAATTGTTATCTTTAGAGAATTACTCCTCAAAGCAGCAGAATATACATTCTTTTCAAGTGTACATGGAACATTTTCTAGGATAGACCACATGTTAGGACATAAAACAAGTCCCAATAAATTTGAGAAGTTTGAAATCATATCAAACATCTCTGACTATAATGATATGAAACTAGAAATCAATTACAAGAGCAAAACTGAAAAACACACAAAGACATGGAGGTTAAATAACATGTTACTAAACAATAAATGGGTTAACAATGAGATCAAGGAAGAAATCAAAAGATACCTTGAAACAAGTGAAAATGAGGACAGAACAACACAGAATCTATGCGACACAGTTAAAGCAATCCTAAGAGAAATTCATAGCATTACTGGCTTACATCAAGAAAAAAAAATCTCAAATGAACAGTCTAACTTTACACTTAAAGGAGCTAAAAAACATGAAAAGAAAGAAAATAATAAAGATCAGAGCAGAAATAAATGAAATAGAATCTAAGAAATAATACAAAAGAACAATGAAACCAAGACCTGGTTCTTTGAAGAGATAAACAAGGTTAACAAACCTTTAACCAGACTCATCAAGAAAAAAAGAGAGGCCCAAATAAATAAAATCAGAAATGAAAGAGGAGAAATAACAAGTGACATGAAAGAAATACAATGAACTGTAAAAAAATATTATGAATAACTATATGCCAACAAACTGGACAATCTGGATGAAATAGATAAATTAGTAGAAAAATGCAATCCTTCTAAACTGAATTAGGAAGAATCAGAGACTCTAAATAGATAGATTACAACTAGTAAAATTGAAGCAGTAATCAAAAACCTCCCAACAAACAAAAGTCCCATAATGAATAGCTTCACTGGTGAATTACAGCAAACATTCAAAGAAGAATTAAAACCTATTCTTCTTAAATTATTTTTTAAAATTCAAGACGAGGAAAGATCCCAAGCTCATTTTATAAGGCCAGCATCATCCTAATTCCAAAACCAGATACAGACACAACAAAGAAATAATATAGGCAATATCCCTGAAGAACATGGATGCTAAAATTCTCAACAAAATATTAGCAAAACAGATCCAGCAATACAATAAAAAGATCATGCACCATGATCAAATGGGATTTATTCCAGGGATGCAAGGTTGGTACAATATCCGCAAATCAATACATGTGATACACCACAGAAACAAAATTAAGGATAAAAATCATATACTCATATCAATACATGCAGAAAAAGCATTTGATAAAATCCAGCACCCACTTATTAATATGTTAAAAACTGTCAGGCGATAATAGAGGCCATATATGAAAAACACACACCTAACATCATTCTCAATGGACAAAAAATATAAATGTTTCCCTTAAGATTGAGAACAAGACAAGGATGTCCGCTTTTGCCCTTTATCCTCATAATTAAAGAAAGACTAAAAATAAACTTGGAGCATGGCAAAATAATCTTCCCAGCGTCATACAGTGAGCACAGTGTCATATCTGGCTCTGGTGCCACCTGCACACCCAGGGCACACTCCCAAATTCACATGTCCAACCTAGGCTTTTCTTCTTAGCCCCAGATTCATACAGACAACTCTCCACTTTAAATTTCCACCTGAAAGTCTGCTTCTAACCAAACCCAACCCATTATCTTTCACAAACTGGCTCCTTTTTTCATATTCTTTTTTTTTTTTTAAGTGAGAGGAGGGAAGACAGAGAGAGACTCCCACATGTGCCCCAACTGGGATCCACCTGGCAACCCCCTATGGGGCAATGCCCTGCCCATCTAAGGCAGCTGGCTGAGCTATTTTTAGTGCCTGAGATGGAGGTTCCTTGGATCCATCTTCAGTGTCCAAGGCCAACTCATTCAAACCAATTAAGCCATGGCTGCAGCGGGGAAGAAAGAGGGGTGGGTGGAGAAGCGGATGGTTGCCTCGTGTGTGCCCAGACTGGAAACTAAACTTGGGACAACTACATGCTAAGCTGACACTCTACCACTGAGGCAACTGGCCAAGGCCTACTTATATTCTTAATGGTGTCACCACCTACCCATATGTCCAAGCCAGAGTCCTGGGAAGCATCTTGTCCATCACACCCACTATGGGCGCACGCACACACACACACTCCTATTCCCAGTAAGTACATTCTGTCACTTCTCCCTAAACACCTCTTCCATCTCTCCTTTCCTCAAATTGCTGCACTCTCTGTACTGCAGGCTCTTACAGAGGTCACCTGGACTCAGAGACTGACTCTAAATCTATCTGGTCTTCCTGCTTCTGGCTCGACCCTCTACAAGTCACTTCTCACTTATATCAGTCATCCTGGGGAGGCACACAGATGATGGTGTGGCTTTCTTTCTTAGCACTTTGCAATGCAATGGCTGGCTAGCCCAGCTGATGCTGTAACCAAGTAAGAGCTCCTAACATAGGGAACAAAGCCCCTGATGGGCTCATTCTGCCTGTGTCTGTGTCACTCCTCGCATCCCATTCCCTGCCCTGGGAGAACTGATTGCTGGCAGGCACCTCAGCCCACCATGCATTTCGGATCACCTCTGCCTCGGACACGCTGTATTTCTTTCCCAGAAGAAACACTTTCTTCACTGACGTCTTCCTCACAAATTCCAAGACATAATTTCCTCAATGAAGGGACCAACATATATATTTTTTATCTGTTTAGGTTTAGTACCCAACAGTAGTGGTTGGTTCAATATATTTTTTTGGTTGAATGAATAAGGGGCAGTGAAAAATGCCCCATGTTTCTATAACTGAGAGGCAGTGTCACAGAGACATGAGCAAAAGCAAAAGCCACTTGGTTAGAGACACCCCTGGTGCAGGCAGAGCCAATGCATGCGAAGGTAAGTTCGCCCCACCAAGGCCACATGCTCTGGAGAGCATGTTGGAAATCTGCATTTTTGAGCACACACAGATATTTTTAGAAAATAACATGCTGAATTGTTACATGTTGTAGCTGGAGAAGAGAAGATGCCAAAGGGTTATGTGGCCGTTGTTATTTCCATTTGTCAAGAAAGAAATGCAAACCACAAGGCCCCAAGCAGAAATGTACACATGTGGTGAGGTGGCAATGCAGCCGGCCCACAGAAGGACTTCTGCGGCCTTTCCACTTGGGCTTTGTTTGCCACGGCAGAGCCTGGTTGTCCTCCAACTTGTGGGGCTTGTCAAAGAGTAAGACCTGAACTCTGACCCTGAGGCTCAGAGAGTGACGCTGCTGCTCCAGACACGAGGGAAGGAAGCCTTTCCATCGCTCATTAAAAAGGCTCTTAACTGTTTGGCTGCTTCTTCTTCCCCTCTTTTTTTTTTTGAGTGAGAAAAGGGGATATATAGAGAGAGGAGACAGACTCCTGTGCATGCCCTGACCAGGATCCACCCGCAACCCCCACCTGGGGCCGATGCTCAAATCAACCAAGGTATCCTCTGTGCCCCGGGCCAACGCTCAAACCAATCGAGCCACTGGCTGTGGGAGGAGAAGAGGGAGAGAAGGGGGAGAGGAAGGGGAAGAAAAGTGAATGATCACTTCTCCTGTGTGCCCTGACCAAGGATGGAGCCCGGGATGTCCAGTTGCTGGGCTGACTCTCTATCCACTGAGCCAACTGGTCAGGGCTTGTTTGGTTGCTTCTGACTGTTTCTTATCCTCTCTAGAACCTACTCCTAATCTGCACCTGGATGATCTGGTCCTAGTGTGTCCCCTCTCCTGGAAGGCGGCTTCGCCCAGAGTCAGAGGGGACTAAGTACCCAGCACATCTCCTTCATCCCTCTGGCTTCCTACTCCCTGACCCTGCAGTCCTGCTGAGGATGCTAATGGCCCATAGCTACCTCTCAACATCCATTTTCCATCCCTCCCAAGTCAGCCACCGAGACCAGTAAGGCTCTGGGCTGGTGGACTCATGGAATCTTGCCGTGCCCACACTGCACCCTGGGAATAAGAACAGACCACAGTGACCGAGGAGAGTGACCAGGCTAAGTAAACTTGAAGCTGAAGAGTCATTGGTGGGGTCTGAGACTTCAGCCCAGTCTGGGCCTTGCATGAAGAGCCTTCATAAAAGTTAGTGACAGAAACAGAAGACTAGTAGTGTGTGAGAGAGAGATACAGATTCCCTCTTTCAACTTTCTTCAGTAGGGGGCTGAGTGTGTGAGTGTGAGTGGGCTCAGGAAATATGCACCAGTCAGACAATTCTATAGCTTCTTCTACCCAATGCCAAGCTGGATAGAAAAAAAGTAAAGTTCACTGACTTTGTCAAGCCATGGAATATCTCCTGACCACAGCAGCCAATTGATTTGTCACTTTCAGGCTCCCTAGCAGAGAGTACATCTTCCCTTACAAGGAAAGATTTCAGGATCATGAAGGTGGCTATATTTTTTCTCTCTTGGGCTCTCATGCATAGTGTCTGACAGGACTCAGCCGACATTTCCAGGCCAAGTGCATTCACCTCGTACATTTGGGATATGGGTCTTTGATATCAGCACCAGTCAGAGCCATGTGGAAGTTATTATCCTTCGGCTTGTCACCTCAGAGCATCCATGTAGTTGATAACGTCCCGATGAAGAGCAGCAGAACCCTACCTGGCTTTGTTCCTCCCTCTACAGTTTGTGCTCAGTATCACTTTGGCTTGTCTCTCATATTGTGCTCCTGTTATTTATTAGATCAAGACCAGTTCCCTTACCCAGGCATTCAAGGCCTTCCGAATGTTTCACACCTCAACTATCTAGGCTTTCTCTGTTCTCAAGCTCAACGTGGATAGGGCATCAGCAGCCTCACTCAACCTCAAACCTGAGTCTTTGACCAGCCTTTCCATTCCACATAGAACATCGTTTCCCATATTCCTAGTCTGATGATATTCTATCCTGAATCCATTTAAACTCACCGCAAACCCTTCTTCTTTCAGAAAGTCTCCTTACACTGCTTCTGTCCAGGGATCTCTCTTTCCCGATGTTCCCACAGGAAAAATTGCCTGACAATGTGGGAACAAATCCAACTGTTAATGTCCTCTGATTCATCTATGTGTGTTAGTCTTGCCTCCCCACTGAATGACAAATTCCTAACAGGCAAGGAAATGGTCACATGTGTCTTACCCCGCCCAATGCCTACATTGATGTTGGTATAGGAAAGGCACTTAATAAACACCTGCTGAGTTGAATCCAGTATAGCAACTTGGATCATAAATGACACTCCCAACAGGAAATGACAAATGAGCATGCTGTGTGAGAGCTCAGAGACTCCCCATTGCCTCAGTTTCCATATAAACAGGCCACGCATGCAATCATTTCTTGGCTGCAACTAAATGGATCGACTTTAAATCAATCTAAATGACTTATATGCAATTAAATTCATTTTTTCCCCAAAACAATACATTCACATTGCTTGATATTTTAATCCATATTTTTCATGGCTCTAGATATGTTCATTTAAAATGGCCCTTTTGAAAGCATCTTCAATAAATGGTGTTAAAAAATTATAAAGCCACATGCAAAAGAATAAACTTGACACTCTACATAAAAATTAACTAAAAATATAGATTAAAGATCTAAAGATCAGAAACAATAAAACACGCAGAAGAAAATATCGGTGTTAAAACTTGTAGACCTTGGTCTCAGAGATGTTTTTATAAACCTGACCCAAAGACAAGACAAGTAAAAGCAACAATAAATGAATGGGACTACATCAAACTAAAAAGCTTCTCCACAGCCAAGGAAACTATCAAGGCCATCAAAACTAAAAGGCCACCGATCAAATGGGAGATTATTTGCAAACAATACCTCTGATAAAGGGTTAATATCCAAAATACAGATAGAAACCACACAACTCAACAACAAAATAAGCAACCCAGCTTTTAAAATGGGCAGGAGACCTGAACACACACTTTTCTCAAGAAGACATAAATGGCCAACAGATAGATGAAAAGATGTGCAACGTCACTAGCTTTCAGGGCAATGCAAATGAAAACCATAACGAGATAACAATCTCCTACTTGTTCAAATGGCTGTCATAAATAAGACAGGAACCAGGTGGGTACTAGACAGACAGGAAGATTACTTTGTAAGTTATATGAATGTCTAAGCATTTGTATTGTACACCTGAAACTAATATCATATTGATGTCAGCTGTAATTGAAAACAAAATTTAAAAAATTAAGACAAGAAATAAGTTGTTGGAGCAGATGTGGAGAAAAAGGAACCCTCATTCACTGCTGGGGGGGGATGTAAAGTGATACAGCCACTATTGTGAACAGAATGAAGGTTCCTCAAAAAATGAGGAATAGAACCTCCATCTGACCCACTAATCCCTCTTCTGGATATCTACCCCCCAAACTTGAAAACATCTATTCATAAAGATATATGCACCTCTGTGTTCATCACAGCATTATTCATGGTAGCCAAGACACCGAAACAAATTAAGTGTCCTTCGATGTATGATTGGGGGAAGAAGAGGTGGTACATCTAGGATGGAATGCCACTTGGCCATATGAAAGGATGATATACGGCCATTTGAGGTGACATGGATGGATCTTAGGAATATCATCCTAAGTGAAATACGTCAGATGGAAAAGGGCAAGACCCCTGTGATTTCACTCAGATGTGAAATATTAAACAGAAAGCAACAAACCAACCAACAAGACAAACTCAAAAACACTGACAATGGCGGCTACCAGAGGGGAAGGGGGTAGGGAGGAGGGTGGAGAGGGGCAAGGGGGCCAACTACACAGTGACAGAGGAGACTAGACTTGGGGTGCTGAGGATACAATGTAATTAATATACAGATGATGTGTTACATTATTGTACACTTAAAACTTATATATTAACCAATGTCACCTTGATACATTTAACTAAAAATAAAATAAAACGATCTTTTCTAAAATAGTGACTTATTTTCAAAATTAATTTGTACCACAGTAAAGTTGACTCAGGCTTTACTTTTTTTTTTTAATGAAGCAGATCTTGTATTGTCTTCGCTTCTAGTATATAGTAAGTGAAAAGAACAAATGGTACACACAGCCTACTGCTTTCAGTCATTCCAGCCCTTTTAAATTCTTACTTTGATGCAAATGATCCCCAACTGTATGCCTCTCAACTATGCCTTCCTTTTGAGTCAATTCCACATCTACTACCAGAATATCTTTTTTTTTTCAAATAAAATGCAATAAAAAATGTACACAACTCTGTTTGGATTTCAAAATTCCATTTGCAAGGCTGTTTGAAATTTCTAACTCATTTTCCATAGAAATTGTTTTATAAATAGTAATTCAGTTAGTTCCCTGGCTGGAAAGCAGAGCTTGGCTAATCCATCTGCAATGAAAAGTTAGCAGAAAGCAATATGGTAAAAATATGAGTAATTAAATGAAGCACTGAAAAGTTAATGTAAAAAAAAAGTTGATCTCTATTGTTAATATTTAAAGAAAAACACTTCTTTTAAATTTATTTTTTAGTTTTTAGTGAGAGGATGGGAGGCAGAGACAGAGTCCGCATGTGCCCCAACCAGGACCCACCCTGCAAGCCCACTAGGGGGCGATGCTCTGCTCATCTGTTGCTTTGCTGCAACTAGAGCCATTTTTTAGCATCTGAAGCGGAGGCCTTGAAGCCATCCTCAGTGCCTGGGGCCAACTCCCTCCAATCGAGCCATAACTCCAGGAGGGGAGAGGGGAGAAGAGAAAGAGAGAGAAATATAGATAGAGAGAGAGAGAGAGAGAGAGGCGAGAGGGGGAGGGGTGGAGAAGCAGATGGGTGCTTCTCCTGTGTGGCCTGACCAGGAATCAAATCTGGGACTTCCACATGCCAGGCCGATGCTCTACCACTGAGCCAACTGGTCAGGGCTAAAAAACATTTTTTTAGGGAAGGACAGGGAGATGGAAACTCTGGAGCACTCTGAGTTATAGCCTCCCAATTCTAAAATTGTACGAGTTTCAGACCTACCTCTTCAATCCCCTTACTAGTCCTGCTGACTCCCTTCACCTACCTTTCTCATTTTCTCATCATCTTCCTTCCCTCCCTCTGCCCCTGTCCTCAACCAGACATGATCCTCCTTTACTCAGATTATAATAATGGTTTCCTAGCTGGTCTCTCTGAGTCCAGTCTTCTCAAAATCTGTTGTGCATATGGCATTCAGATTAATCTCTTTTGAACAACAGGCATATGCTGGAGAGATTGAGGGTTCAGTTCCAGATCACTGCAATGAAGTGAGTGTTGCAACAAAGTGAGTTAAATTCTTTCTGCTGGTAGAGGGTCTTGCTTTCCATTTGTCATGAAGCACAACATCCGTGAAGTGCCATCAAGTGACGCACACTGAAATGAATGTATTGTTCATCCTGTCATTGTTCTGCTCAACAGTATGCCACCCATGCCTATCAGGTCAGAAGGGCGTTAGCCTGGCCACGCTTTCTGTGGGGGACTGGAAAGTGAGCTCCTGGACTGATGTGGTCCATACAGAGTCCAGAGGAGATTCTGGCTTCCATCACAAAGTGGTCCAGGCACCCAAAATGACTTCTAGGATTCTCATTCAGGAGAGTGCACAGGATCTTTCTCTTTAGAAGTCCCTGGGTTGTCTATCTGCTCTTGAAGACTAGGAAGCAATGTCCGAATTTGGTGACTGTATTATTATTTTAGAGAGGAGCTGGAATCCAAAGCTCTAAAAAATAAGAGGGCGGGGATGAGAGACGGGCAACCCTGTGCGCCTGTCTGCTTCTGGTCACCACTGATACCTCCAAGCAGAGTGCACAGACCTGTCGGTACGGCCGCACAGAGAAAGGACACGGGAGTGAAAAAGCGCTTGTGTCGGAGCAAAGCTTCTTTTCTGAGACTTTGCCAGGTCTTTGTTTTGTACAGAGAGGACAAAGATGCCCGTTACCTGCGGCCACTGGAAGGACTGAGGGAGTATGCTTGAAGGGACCTATCATGGTGCCTGATAAATACACACAGACAGATGGGTACATGTTAATTAAGTTGGAGATAGGGAGAACCGTAGAAGCATTCCATTAGAGCCTCTGACTCCTGACCAACCTCCAGCAAATGTTTTCATTTGGACAAATGCCGGCTTCATCAGCTCTGGGATGGGATTCAAACAGAATCCTGCTTGGTGCTCTACGTTTTGATGCACTAAAGAAGAACTATCCGGGGAAATGGAGAATTATGGGTTTACAGTTCAGATCCAAGAAATATTCAGCAATTGAGATGATAGCAAATATAAATGAGCTGGAGCATGCACTGGTTAATTAAAAACAAAACAAAAAACAACCCACCACACAAAAGCCAAGCAAACCAACAAAAAAATAACAACCAGGCCAGTGCTGGCCCAGGCTCTGGACCTGGCCAACTAGGGGCAGAGCAGCTGCTTGTTGTCATGGTGATGTGGGCAGAGAGATGAATCGGGGTGAAGAGCCAGGACTGTGACTTCAGAGAGAGCCACACCCAGGGCTCTGTGGCCCCTGACTCAGGCTCTCTTCTCAAATTCTGACAAGGAAAGTAAAGGGGAGTTGAGAAGATGTTTATTTGCTTCCATTGTCTGTGTGATCCTCCCAGAAATATATGTTTCAGGGCAAATACTTATGAGACATTCTATTTATAGAAGACTTGTCCATTTTCATAGCATTTCCACAGACAAAAATGCTAACAGAGGTGCAGTTGGGAGGGCAGTATTATTCCCATTTTGTAGACCAGACCAGCAATTTTTGGCATTTTTCATCTCATGGAACACACGTAAACTAATTACTAAAATTCTGCAGCGCACCAAAAAACGAATTATATTTTTTGCCGATATGAAAAAAAAACACCAAAAACAGGTGTAACTTTTATTCATTCACACCAGACAGTTATTGTTGTGTGGGCTGTTGTGCTTTTTTTCTATTTTATTTATTTATTTATTTATTTATTTATTTATTTATTTATTTATACTGATTCATTTTAGAGAGGAGAAAGAGAGGGATAGAAAGAGAGAAAGAGAGAGAGAAGGGGGGAGGAGCAGGAAGCATCAACTCCCATATGTACCTTGACCAGGCAAACCCAGGGTTTTGAACTGGTGACCTCAGCATTTCCAGGTTGACACTTTATCCACTGCGCCACCACAGGTCAGGCCTCATTTTTTTTTATTTTTTGACAATCTAAGGGAAATGAAGTTGGTGCCTGTTGGGCCAAGTGTGTTAGGTCTGCTCTTTTGCACTTTTCCTAAGTGGTGCATAAGCACTGGGCAGCGCCATGTGTGTACAGCAGCATTCTCAAACTTTTGGAAGTCGGGGCACATTTAAAATCTTACAAATAATTGTAAGCGCACTATATACAAATTTCTGAAAAATAAGTTATAGTAATTAAGTCAGATATTACAGAAAAAAAGATAAAGTCCAAGTGTACTTTTACGGTAATTAAACAAAATAAATACAACAAAGTTAAATTTATTCTGACATTAAAAAACATTTTTATGTTGCATTTTTTGTTACACTTTTTAGAATTTGAAAAAAGAGGGGTTAAAAAATAAAAAAAAAACAAAAATTATATATATACACACATACACACACACACACACACACATTCTTAGTAAGATTTAGTAAATTCAGCAGGTCCCTGCGTGAATGTGTTAAGTTTTTTCATTCTTGTGTGTATGAGAAACATGAGCCTGATGTGTTCTAGAGATTTCTTCAATGTTTGAGCATATATTTGAAAGGCAAACTCTCATTTCCTCATTAATATATTGAAGAATTCCTCTCTTTTTACTCTTAATTGTGTTGAGTGCAGAAAATCCCCAGCATACATATCATCTTAACTTTACACCAAACAAAGGATAGAAGAAACTTTCCTCCAGTCTTTCCGGGGAACATGGGGGGTAGTGTAAACAATCCAGCACCACAGCTCAACAGCCTTTTGAAACCTAATCAGGCAAGTGAGGTGGGGGGTTGGGCAGACTGTCAGTTTACAGCCAATTCCCCACACCTCTGTCCCCCAAAAATCTAAACTCCAAAAACCCTGTAGCTTTTTTGGTCCCCAACAGGCACATATTTCTCTGGAATACCATAGGGCACACCTGGAAATCTTCTAGGGTGCACCAGTGCGCCCTGGCGCACACTTTGAGAACCACTGGTGTACAGTTCAAGGCTGCTGATGCTTGCCCTCAGGGTGGCAGATTGCAAATTGCGGATTGCTTGCCACCATTGGGTGGGGCCATTATTTGCCTGAAACCCTCCACCACCACTACCTGTTAAGCTTGTGAGTAGGGGGTTTGAGGGGGGAGAGAGAGAGAGAGGGAAGCCATCTTCCCTGCCTGCTTGCTAGTCCACTAGCATTGCAAGATTCTAATAAACGAAATGGCCCACCATTTTCTGGCTCCACAGTTCCTTTACCATCTGCTCGAATCCGGTGTGAACCTGCACTTGCAGTGCCCCTGACTAAATAGCCAGGTAGTGCATGTTGCAAAAACTCTTGTGGCACCCCAGTGTGCCATGGAATGTTGTTGCTGACATGAAGTTTAAAGTGTTGGCCATGGGACAGGCTGCTCAAATCCTCTGAACCATGGGGTTTTCATTGCCATAATGTGGATAACGTGAATTACCTGGCTACATGAAATTGTAAACGGCATAGTTTTAAATGTCACAGAAATGTCATGTGAATTTCTGGCCAGTGTCATTCCCATACACGCTGTCTCTGTCCCTAAGAAAAGACAGCACTAAAGGGCACTAGGCACTCGGGTGCCTGCCTGTCAAGGGTGTCCTAGCTCTGCTACCCATTTATAGAGGATTGTCCTCATTTCTAGCTCCTGGAGCTGTTTGGAAACTATGGGAGAGATCTGGAAACAAAGATAACAATTGCAATCTGCATGTCTGAATCTCCCATTAGCAGAGTCATCCCACCTACTGTGCGGAGAGGTGACCTCATTAGAGGAGAGGGAAGCTTATCATCAGCCTAGACAGGAAGCCTCTGGAACCCCCTGGCAGTTGGGCTTGTGCTGGGGGGGAGGTGCTCAGCTGCAGCTGCCAACAATGGGCTTCTGTGCCCCATTCTTGCTAAAGCTTTTATTTCTTTCTTTGTTTCTTTTTACTCCCGAAAGCTCAGGCTGGTTTTGTTTTGTTTTATCTGCAAGCAAGATGGCTGCTGATTGCAATGCACTCTGAATAGCAGAAAGTAATTAAAAATTCATTTAAAAATGTGCTGCATAGCTTCACATCTACATTAAGAACACTGCCGGGGTAAACAGGCTGGCGTCTTTAAGAAGTTAAGGCAAGAAAAAAGAATTCAGGAGGTCTGCTGCACAGGGTTTAGGAACAGCAGTTATAATTAATACTTCAGCTGGCCCTGGTACAAGTTTTTTAAGTCTTTTCCTGAAAATGCAAGTGGGCTATGACAGGAACGGGCATTTTCCAAGGGAATTTGGTAGCAATTTGATGGCCTCAAAGGGAACTTACTGATTGAGAGAATTCTTCACAAAAACAGACCCATGTTTTCAAAGAGCAGTTTTCTTTAAAGGCCACTGACAGTTTCAGCGAGCTGAATATTTTTTTAAGTGAGAGGAGGGGAGATAACATTACAGACTTCCACATGCACCCCTACTGGGATCCACCGACAATGATTGACTCAACCAAGCTATCATCAGTGCCTGAGGAATCAATGGAGCCACTGGCTGTGTGAGGGGAAGAGAGAAGGGGAAGAGGGAGAGGAAGAGAAGTAAACGGTTGCTTCTCCTGTGTGCCCTGACTGGGAATCGAATCTGGGACATCCACACGTGGGCCCCATGTTCTGTCTACTGAGCAACCGGCCAGGACCAAGAGCTGATATTTTAATAAGCATGTTTTTTTAACTAATAATGCAGACCCATCATAATGCATTAAGAACCTTTCTGTGTTGGTTATCTATTAGAGATTAAACCAGGCTTTGAGCTGCCAAGGTGGTAACGGGGCTGCCGAGGGACCCTTGGCTGTCCTCTCTGCCACCAAGACCTCACCTTTACTGTGCCAGCTTCAGACACAGACCTCCCACTGTCCAGTAAAACTGCCATCCACTCCATTACCACCCTACCCCCAAATCTCAATATCATTACAACTAGAGGCAAACTTTATTGGAAAGTGGACAGATATTCTCTCTAAAGAAACCCACATTTAAGGAAAAATTTTTTTTTCCACTGAGAGATCTCCTTTACCTTAACATTAGCAGCAAAAGTGATCCTGAAACCATATGATTGATTAGAAGTTAATTTTCATTCTGTGACCTGTATTTTTCCAATGAGCTGTGTTCAGGTCCAAACATAACTTTACATTGATTTTTAAGGGTGTCTATGTGGCCATCTGATGATGAATGTAATAAAACAAGTTCATTTAGCAAATGGATTACATTATTATCATCGCCATGTTACCCATTTTACTCTAAAATTTATGTTCATTCTATTCCACTCATTGCATTCCAAGTCAGTGCACATATTTAATGTGTAAAATAACAGCATACTTCAACCCAGAAATAAACACCAAATAAATTTTCTTCCTCCTCTTCCCCCAACACTGAAAGCAAATGTCAAGTGTTATAAAGCTCCCCAGTGGTGTCAATAATTTTATTAAAAATTGAGATTTAATATCTCTTCTCATAGAGGCACAACCTATTTTTCACAGCAAATATTTTCATTCACCTGGCGCAGAGTAAACCAAGGCCTTTACTGGCATCGTTAAGCCAGATGATGAGCAATTTTGATTAAACATTAAAATACTGACATTTTTCAACCGAAAAAAAGGTAGCATCAACAGAGTTACTGCCTTTGCTAATGCTTGTATGTATCCCGACAAATCCTGAGTCTGGCCTGGGAGAAACTGTCTCCAGGTGGCTGTGGACCTCTGAATTTCCTTTGAGGTGTGCTGAACTTGTCACACACTCTTGTCACTGATTCTAAGGCAGTCAGATTAAGGAAGGTGGGAGAGGGGCAGGGGGTTGGGACTCTATCCTCCTGGTCAAGCAAGAGTCATGCCCTTTCCAACCTTCATTAACATACACAGGAAGCAAAAATAGAGATGTTTCTTTATATGGACCTGGAAAATATGAAAAGCCAACCTTTTTTACCTGTAAAGCCATAAAGAAGACAGTAAACAGGTCTTTAAAAAGGAAGGGATGGGGCCAAAAAGATAGTAATGCTGTTCAAGTCCTTCACTCTTGTCAATGTTGGCGTTGTCTTTGTCCAGTAACTGAAGGCTATTTTCAAGTTTCTAAGTGAAGATGTTGATTTGAAGATTCAGGCTGTTTCTCACAACTGGTGTAAAAAGAAATGCTACATCATTTATAACTTCATAAAATTATGTGATTGTGTTGTAATGTTAGTGTTAGCCATAATTCCCGATTTTAACAGCTTTTTTCCCTTTATAGCTTTTATATTTAGGGAAATAAGCTTTTATCTAGCCCAGCTTCAAATATAAATAAATAATTTGAGTTATATTTACATGTGAATATAAGGGGCTACTGTTGCATTCCTGAAGCCAGTAAAGTTGAAAGAATTAATGAAGGCTGTCAATACTCTAGACAGAATATTCATGTTGCTTTTATTAGAATATTCAAATTTTTGATAAACTAAGAGGAGGTATCTACCTTTCCTAGGTTTGTAGTTGGACTTTGAAGTACTACAAAGCCAATCCAATGTTGTGAGACATTTAAGGCAGTGACATTACAGAATAAGTTTTGCTTCTTAATCATCTACATTGGTGGCAGGACCCTCTCCTGGGAAGAAAATTGCCAAGGATTCAGTGATACCACAAAGTCCATGATCATTAACATTTGTCAACCCGGTGATGCAGTCAGCATTTTACACAAATAATTTTTCATCTTCACTATTTTTTTTTTGACAGAGACACAGAGAGAGAGTCAAAGAAAGGGACAGCTGGGGACAGACAGACAGGGAGAGAGATGAGAAGCATCAATTCTTCATTGCAGCTCCTTAGTTGTTCAGTGATTGCTTCCTCATACGTGCCTTGACGGGGGGGGGGGGGTCCAGTCCAGCAGAGCGAGTGACCCCTTTCTCAAGCCAGAGACCTTGGGCTCAAGCCACCAACCTTGGGCTTCAAGCCAGCAACCATGGGGTCATGTCTATAATCCCACACTCAAGCCAGTGACTCCTTGCTCAAGCTGGTGAACCCGTGCCCAAGCCAGATAAGCCTGCGCTCAAGCTGGATGAGCCCATGCTTAAGCTGGTGACCTCGGGGTTTTGAACCTGGGTCCTCCGCTTTATCCACTGTACTACTGCCTGGTCAGGTCATACTCACTACTCTTGACATAGGTACAATTCCTATTTTATGGATTAGAAAACATAGCACAAAAATTTTAATAAACTTGCTACAGGACATAATCTGCCAACCTAGAAAATACAAATAATAAACCGATCTTTATACTTAAAATTCAATACAACATTGCCCTGGGTAATGAGTGGGGTCAGCTCTTTCTCTATTAGGTTGTTGAATTAGGTGAATTTAAGGCTTTTATGCAGTAACTGTAATGTACTACAGTTCTGCCATTTTTAAATATGTAAATCTTTTTCTAATTACAATAAAATTTATCTTATTCTACGTGGACCCATTTTGTAATATTATAAGATAATTATTCTGATTAATAAAACATCCTGGTTAATCACATATGAGGAAAAGACTATGACATATTGCCAATTACAACAACATGGATGGACCTTGAGAACATTATACTAAGTGAAATAAGTAAATTAGAAAAAACTAAGAACTATGTGATTTCACACTTAAGTGGGATATAAAACTGAGACTCATGGGCATAGATAAAAATGAAGTGGTTACCAGGGAGAGGGGATTGTGGGGCAGGAGGGTAAAGAAGGAAAATACATGGTGACGGAAAAAGTGATTTGACTTTGGGTGATGGGCACACAACATAATCAACAGTTCAAATGCTATAGAGATGTTCACCTGAAACCTACGTATCCTATCGCTCAATGTCACCTGGTTAGATTTAATTTTCTAAAAAAAAAAAAGTCAGACAGACTCATACATACTTAATATAAACTAAACACAAGCTTTGTTCAGGAAACACGTATGAGACTATAGTCCTTGGAGGGGCACCATGACAAAGACGATCATTATAATTTCAGAAGGGAAGCAGGGTAGCAGTACTCAAATGAGGTGTGTAGCTGTTACAATCTTAGACTTGAAGAGCTGGAAGGTACTTCAGAGATCCTCTGCCCAAGGCTTTTATCTACAGATGAGGTTAAATGATGGGCCCAAGGTCATCCAGGAGTCTAGTGGCAACCACTTCATGACTAGAACACACAACAATTAGTTTTTCTATGCTAAGTTGATTGACCCTACTTATATCATCATAATTTAGAAAAAACACACACACACAAAATAAACAAAAAAAATGTGTTTTCACTTGCCTAAGTTTCCAAGCAACACAGACATCCTCTTTTCTCCCTGACTGGGTTATTGAAATGGCAACCTGCACGCTCTGGGACAATGTTTCAACGAACTGAGCTATCTGGCCAGGGCTTACCTTCTTTTTTTCTTTTTTAGAGACAGAGAGAGGAAAGGAAAGATAGGGAAGGGGAAAGGAAAGCATTCTCTGGTTGCATTTGTGTGTGCCCTGACCAGGGATTGAACCTGCAACCTTGTTGTTTTGGGAGGACACTCTTAACCAACTGAGCTAACTGGCCAGGGCTGCACTTCCATTTTCTAACCGTGACTTCCATAGCACAACTGAAGAATACATTGTCACACTGCAAGGGACAGGCATGCTCTCCCAACAGTTACTGGTTTTCTTTCTTTTTTAATACAATTTTTATGAGGACTGAAATATAAAGATGAGCTTCTTCCAAGCTTTCAATTTTATCTTTGCAATTTAACTTGCCAGGTTTAACTGGGGGAGGGGGGTGATTAATCCATTACTTACTTAGCCGGCACCATTTTCCTGTCACTTAAATCATATTTAATTTCAATCTATTATAATGCATTATCAGTGCTGAGCCAAAACCCTTGATGCATGATTTGCTTATGAGATGGGTTTACACATATAGCATCACAGGACTAAGTGTCCCATGTCCATTTACAGATGACAAACTGCCTCTGTTAAGATGTGGTTCATGGGAACACTTTAGAGATTTTCTATATTTTACAACTTTAACATATCCGGCACCATTTACTACCAAGTGAGAAACCACCGGAACAATCTAGATCAATAGTCTATTTAATCTGAAAAGCCATCCGTTCATGTAAAATGAGACTTAGTTTTAGTTTTTGAAAATAATCTAGATCTTTTATTCCCCTTTCCTTCACTACAAAAAATCTAAACCCGAAGCTTTTTGAGATAGAAAGACCAAATACGTTGTATGAAACTTAACTGAATCTTAGTTTTGAAGAAAAAACATAAGAGTGTATTTTAATGGGGTCACTGCACTGGGTATTGTCTGATACTAGAGAATTAATGTTAATTTTCTTATGGATTAAATGGATCACTGTTGTGTGACAGAATGATCTAAATTTTAGGGATAACATCTCTACTGTTAGGGGATACAATAATGAAGTATTTGGAAGTTAAATTTGACGCTGTCTGCAACTCTTCAATAGTTCAGCATAGAGACAGAGAGGAAGCAAATATGGCAAAATATTAATTTGAATTTGAGCAGTACACAGGTACTCATTTTATCACATCCACGTTAGGTTTTTTTGAAAATTTACAACAAAAATTAGAAATCAGGAAAATATCACTTCAGGAAAAATAACTCAAAATTACGTAGTTTATAGATCCCACAGCACCCTAGAAAACAGAGAACCACTGCTTGGGGCAGGTTGTGGGAGAACAACAGATGACAGTGAAAACAGCTGTTTCTTCGAAGGGTTCTCTGACCAGTAGAGATAAATGCATTGGGAAGAGGATGAAGCAGAGGCCGGTAGGGAGCCAGTACGAGGGCTCATTTCCAGGCCCTGGAGCGTCCACCACGGTTGTCCATGGAGCATGGGTGTGCAGTGTGGACATACAGGCATCCAGCTCTGAGGGCCTAGAGCTAAGGAGAGAGGGACACAGCCAACTGAGTGCCCGTTTCCTAGTTTGTAAGCTAGGAACACAATGTCTCACAGCTACCCCATTAGAATCAAATGAAGTAACACTTGTAAAGAGCCTACTAATGAGCCTGTCACAGAACAGGGAGCCAAGAAGTGCTACCACATGGGCATCTAGAACCAAAGACTTGACTATAAATGTGTCTTACGATTAGCTTTTAGCCAACACGGAAAAATTAGGGGCAGGTTGTCAATACAATTATTTACTTGTATTTGTCAATACAATGATTTCATATTTAATTAGAAAAAAACTACCAGAAAAGGGTCAATGAATGGAACAACATCAACCATAGAGTGGTTTTAAGTCTTCAAGACTTCTTTATCATTTTTATTTTACCCTACTTTTATGCAAGACCAGGATAAAGACCTACAGATGAGCTACCAAAAATACAGATGACAAAAAATTTGATAGACAACTGATATGCTGGAGAGAAGATCACTTACAGTAGGGTAAATATACCCTAGGAAGTATGTGAGACGATTCATTAAAATGTGGGGAAACAGTATTAGAGCTATTTCTGTCTATTTGTAAACTAAAAAAAAAAAAAAAGTTAAGCTTCACTAATATTTTCAATGACTTATGGTGATACTGTCTGTGACTGAGAGGACGGCTTCTTATGTGAGGTATACCAGAAGTCTAAGTGTTTCTACAACAATAGCCACGGAAGGTCTTTCTCTAGCTTGTTTGTGCTCTTTCCCTCGCTTGCTGCACACTGGCCTTTCGGTGTGCTCTGTTAAGCGGATTCATGGATGACATTATCTAATTTTAACTAAACCAATCTTACCAAAATGGACAGCTGGGTTTAAAAAAAAAAGAAATGTGGACTGAGGATAACACTAACAAAGGAAGCACAGGAAGAAACAAGAAAATGGCAGTGTGGGCCTTTCTATAATTCCTAGTATGAGCACTACTCCAACCCCGAGGGGTAAAAACAGCAACGATCTAATGGGAGCAGATCAGAAATCAATACAATATCTGAAGTCATCAAAATGGTCTGAGATATAGATTTGTTTCACTATTTAAACCTTGCCTTAAATATATAGTATGGCTTGAGATATTAGCTAATGACACATGCATATAATTTATGAAATAATAAAGTACATGTATAATGCAAGTGAATACTCAAAAAATTATTTATGGGCAAAGTAATCAAACATGTTTAGAACCCTGTCAGGTAGTTCAGCTGGTTAGAATGTCGTCCTCATAAGTCAAGGTTGTGGATTTGATGCTGGGTCAGAGCACATACAAAAATCAACCAATGAATGAATGACGAAGTGTAACAACAAATCGATGTTTCCCTTTCTCTTTGTCTCTTCCTCTGCCTTTGAAATAGAGAAAGGAAAGAAGGAAAGAAGGAAGGAGGGAGGGAAGGAAGGAAGGAAGGAAGGAAGGAAGGAAGGAAGGAAGGGAGGGAGGGAGGGAGGGAGGGAGGGAGGAAGGAAGGAAGGAAGGATTGACTAGGTGTTATTTAAAAATAATGTTTATAAATTAATCAAGATTCATAAATTTCAAAATAAGTTGAAACGTGGGCTAATTTTAACCATAATGAAGTATAAATGAGATAAATGCAAAAAAAAAAGTCTTACATTTTGGGTCAAAATATCCAATGTGGGAGACAACTCCAAAGCCTCACTGCTGAAGAGGCCTCCTCAGGTCTCAGCTGACCATCAGTTTTAGGTCAGGCAACAGCGTGCCATGGCTAACAGAAAACTGAACCCAATCTCAGGCTGCTTCCCTTGGGGGTAACTCTGAGGTTTAGAAAAAGATGCAGTAGACTCATTATATTCTGTTGGCCCTCATGTGGAAGACAGTTCAATTTAACAGAAACGTATGAGCCTTCCCAGAAAGACTTCAGGCTTTGGGAAGAGGATGGATTAGAAAACTTCTAAAGTAATCCTAACTCTGAGTTCGAAGGACCCCATGAGGAACAAGACTTTCAATAGTTTAGCTTGCCCTACAAGGTGGGAAGTCCACTCAAATATAATTCCACGACAGTAGGAACTGTTTCTGTGTCTCTGTCCTGGTCAATATTGCATTCCAACACCCAAGACAGTGCTTGGCATCTAATTTGAGTTCAGTAAATGTTTGTTATCATGGTAGGGAATGTCTTATTACTTCAGATAGTAATGAAGAGGCTGCACGGATTTTTATGGCCAAGGCATTTCCAATTGTAAGATGTTACAATTTGATATTTGCATGCACCCTTCCTCTACAAAGTAAAATATCACGAGCACAGACCTCTGAGCCTCTTTCCATGTTTTTAATTGAACACATCATTCCTGTGGGTGTTTCTCTATTCAGATCAACTCTGAGTTTTTCCAAATAATTTTGGATTTTCTTTTTATCTTTTTTTCCCTTCTGATAACATCTTTGTTTGTTTGTTTGTTTGTTTGTTTCTACTGAATATGTATAGAGATTACTGAAGTCAGTTCTTCTAGGAATCTGTAAACAATCACACTTTCTTATCTCTGTCTACCCAAAAGATTACAAATAAATATAAAAATGAATGTGGTATAACATGCCTCAAAATATTTCAGCTGAGGTTTAAGGAAGAAAAACTAATTAAATATCATGAAGAGATAGTAAACCTGGCCACTTTGTCAAACCAATGATAGTATAGGGTCAATACTTGATGTTTCCTGAAACTTGACAGGACAGTAAACAATAATTCCTTAAACCATTTCAGCTTATTAGAAATTAGATTTATTTTTAAAAAAAATACCTTCAAATGAAAACATGGTAGAAGGAATCACTACCCAGATTATGAATATAAAAACATGCATTTCAGCTTATTAGAAATTAGATTTATTTTTTTAAAAAATACCTTCAAATGAAAACATGGTGGAAAGAATTACTACCCAGATTATGAATATAAAAACATGCATGAGTGATTCTATAAAGAATCACTACCCAGATTATGAATATAAAAACATGCATGAGCTAAATATAAAAACATCCTTCAGTGATGAGACTCGAAGGTTGCACTGCACATAGCAGCGTATGCAGTAGCTAAGCATAAAATAATTTTGCTCATCTCTTTGAGAATAACTATCAAAGGAAGATCTAATTCCATGCCTGCCAGCAATAATCAGTCAATATTTCCTGTAGAACATTTTTATATGACACTAGTAATTGTGATTTTACTTTGAAGATAAAAGTCTGTCCAAGCAAGCCCCAAAGGAAAATGGCAGTCTGCTGCTCTTTCAAGAAAGACTTGGAAAAACATCAACCCTCACTTGTGTCCAGGAAAAATAGGCTAAACATTACTGGAACAATGCCCCAAGTGGGGAAGGCTGTCAGAGAGCGGCATCTGCCATTGGCCTGGGTATCACAGTAAACTCCACCCACCCATGACAGCAGCTGGGTGGGTAGGGTTCCTATACTGAGGAGCCGAGGAGACGACCTCTAAAGGCTTTGCTCCACTCTGAAACTCTACAATGTCAGGAAATGCTGAAAATGTGGGCCTGCAGGGTGATTAAATTCTACAGAGGTTTCCAGAATGTGTGGAAAATACATTGTTCCTTCAAGACTTAATCTAAAGGGCAAGAAAACAGGTCATTTTTTTGTTGTTGTTATCACTATGTTCAGCTTTATTATCAAGGAGGAGGTATTATAAAAGAGCCCAGATAATGCACTATCCAAATTCAAAAGCTGGTGTCTATACCAAGAGAAAGAAGTATCAAAGGCAAATACAAAAGAAATACCCAGGGCAACGCTCCCTCAGTTCCTGCTAATGGTGACGGAGCCGTCATTCCTGCTGTTTGCTCTTCTAGGGTACGGGGCTGCCGGGAGATACGGAAGGCCCTGTGGCTCCCCAAGCCTGGGGTGACAGGGCCTGTGAGTTCTGCTCGGTGACAGATGCCAAACAGAGACAACCAAAAGCACAGGAAACATCCCGAACAGTAGCTGGGCCAGAGAGACTCAATCTCCCACCTGCTGAGGGGGTTCATGTTCATCTCTCAAGCCCGATCCCTGCCCAGGTGAAAGTCTGGCTGCATGTCAGAAAATTAATCAATTAATCTGGGGGAGAAAGAGAGAGGAAGGGGGCTATCCATGGTCGATTTTATTCTCTTTCCATAGATGCGTTTGTGTGGCACAGAGGCAGCTGGGCCAAACAGCAACGGCTCTTTCTGCTCTCTGCTGTGATCACCCACACGCCTGGGACCCACATGGCTCTCACCACTGTTTTCTTAGATGAGAATTTTTCACTAGGATAAAGCTGGCTTTGGAGACTAATTAGATGCGTCTGTGATTTTGTGTTTGGCTTCTGAGGCACGATAGCCATCTAATTTGCATTTCTATCTCGTCTCTCCCTTGTTGCCTTTGTTGCTCTTCTTCTGTCTGAATGGGGGGAAATGATTTCTCAACATGGCTGGTCAGACATGCCGCTCTTCAGAGTGTGTGTCTCTCCACGCACACAAAATCCAAGCGCCTCGTGGGCTGCAAAATAACCTTCATTCTGAAGAACGTTTTGGCTCAAGGAAATGCTCTTGAAAATGTCTGATTTCCTACTGTGATTTCCTTTAATGTTCTAATTAGTTGTGCACAGTAATGAATTCTGTAAATTGCAGTGTTTCATTTAAAGCTTTTAAGGTACAGAGGGCTCTAATAATGAGTTTTGACGCAGTCTTTGAAGAGAGCGATTTTGAAATGTAAGTTTCGTATTTTTGGGAGATGTCACACGTCCTATAAACAATCACCATGTTGAGTCTCAAATTTGTTGCTTAATGCCATCAAAATGTCAGATTAATGAGTAATTAACGGAGTTTGTACATAATGTTATTTCCTTCTTTCTGCAAAGGCCAAAGGCACAATGGAGAATTTAAGCCAAGAAACATCTTTCAACAAATATATTTTCAGATTTCCATTTTAAATAACTTACTACCAGGTCTATAACTGTCTTCTTTAATGGTCAGCAAACAGCTGAGTTTCTAGATAACGCAGTAAACATAAAACATTCATGTTATTTAAGCTTTTTCTACATTTTATTAATGTTCTTTGATTTTTCTGGTCTTAAAGGGGAAAGAAACCATCACCACAGCTATCCCTCAAACCACCCCAAATACACTCTTTTTCCTTAAAGAAAGGGTTTATTTCAGGGGTCTCAAACTCAACTCAGCATGTGGGCCGCAGAGCAAGATCACAGCCGTTCGGCGGGCCGCACTAGGTCTACAAAAGGCAACTGTTACGCAACACTTTTCTCACTGCAGTTGAAAACAAAAAAAAAATCAGTACAACATTGTTCGGCGGGCCGCATGCGGCCCGTGGGCCGCGAGTTTGAGACCCCTGGTTTATTTGAATCAACTACCTTTTTCTGTTGTGCCCTGTTTTAGGACAACTAAGCTATTTTTTATCCCATATCTGGTTTTCAATCTTTCCCTCTCTTCTTGAACTTAATTGAAACTGGAGGCTCTGAGTGCACTCCGCCTTCTCGCCCTCCCCAGTGTAGGGAGGGGCAGCCTTCTGCCCGGTCAGTCTCCGCCCAGCTGTGTCCCTGGCCTCCTCTCCATGTCTGCATACTGGAGTCCACGTCTGCAATCTGACTTCTCCCACAGAGTCTTTTGGCCATTCAACTCCCTAGAGTCTGTTATCCCTCTTTTGTCTATACTGACCCCTCTTTTCCTCCCAAGACTCAGGATTAATGACTTGTAAACTTCCCTCGCTGGTAGCCCAGCCTCCTGCCTTGCCCTGACATGTTCCTAAACACACGTCAGCTCCTGACCACTCCACCACCTACCACCTAACTGAGACAGAAGACAAATCCTTGCAAACACGATGATTCACAGACTCAAACATGGACAACTTGAGAGGCACGGAGGATGCTCATCTGTCACTTCATGCATGTCTCGTGGTCTCCCAAACCGAGACCCCACAGCTGCTCTTGAGCCTGCTTTGCCTTATGCTGAGACTCCCCAGTTCTCTGCGATCCCAGCCCTGGTCTCACTGGAGAGCCTCGCGGCCTGTCCCACAGAGGCCAACTCACCAGTGTGTGCCACTCACCCGCTCCATTCTTCACAAAAGACAGAGGCTCTCTCAGCTCACTCCTCATGACTCCCAGGTCACAGCCCAGCCTGCTCTCACTGTCATCTATTCCTGATGTCATCCTCACCCTCTACTGAGCAGCTTCCTGAGAACTTACTATCTTTTAAAACAAAACCAATCCTTTCTTTGACCCTACTGTTAATTCCTCTCACTCCTCCGTCTCCCACCTTCAGCTTCCGGCCACATTTCTGTGAGCCCCCAGTGTGAGCTCCGTGGTGTTCCTGCCTCCCCTGCCTTCCACAGGCTGACCTCCTTCTACTCTCGCTGTTCTATTGAAAACGATCCTCAAAGTGGACCAAGCACCAACTTCCTGACACGTTCATCAGCATTTCTCTTTTCTTCCCTCTTGATGGGTGGTTCTCAACACTGCCTGGACATAAGGATTGTTTTTGAAGATTAAAAAAAAAAATACAAAGTCCTGATGGGCTCCACCTGTAGAAATTCAAATTTAACTGCTTTGGGGTGGGTGTGGTCACTGGTATGGTTTTAGAAAGCATCATGGTGCCTCTTCTTCCCTTGTCCTGACGTCCCCTTCTGGCCATCAACAGAAAGAACAGATGCTTTCTGTTCTTTAGCCATGCTTTGTGCCCTTTCTCCAGGGGGCTCCACACCACCACATACACCTGCTCCTCTCCCTTTCACAGCTCCTTTATAATTCCTAGCTCGAGCAGTGTTAAGACCTCACGTCTGGCTGGAACCTACAGCTCCTTTCCCCAGTAAGACTCCGTGAGTTTCTACCGGCATATTTCCAGTGACTGAACACCAAGATGGCTCTGGTGTCTGAAACTGGCTCTTTTCTCCTCAGGACCATTCATATGGCTATGTATTACTTTGTAAATTTTAGTTTAAACTGCCCTAAAATTAAAACAAACAAACCTTGAATAAGTGAAGTATCCTCTGTCGTCAAACCTCACTGACTTCCAAATTAATGTAAAAGCAAATAAAACCACAAGGGATATTGATTGTATTATCCTGGTTTTATTAATTTTTTCTGACCAAAGAGAATAGATATTGTATAGACTCATGGAGTGAGCAGGAAAACCTATTTTGAAATCTTCTCATTACCGATCATCAAGGTGTTGTTGGCCCTGGAATTTCTATCATTAAATTGATTTGAGAGTATTAAATATCCTTTCCTCGCTGCCCCCTCCATAAGGCCCAGCAGATTTGCCCCAAGGCCCTTTGTCTAGCCCAACACATTCCCTTGATTACCATACAGAATACAGAAAAATAGACACAAACTGACATTTAGTGAGATCAGCAAGTCCCCAAAAGAGAAATACAGCAGTCCCACTTCTATAGGGTGTCTAAAGTAGTTAAGTTCACAGAGACAGAAATAGAACTGTGGTCCCCAGGGGTGCAGAGAGGGGGAAGGGAGGCTGCTGTTTAATGGGCACAGACGTTTCAGTTTCGCAAGACGAAAAAGTTCTGGAGATCTGTTGTGCAATAATGTAAACATATTTGACACTACTGAACTGTACACTTAAAAAGTGATTAATGCAGTAAATGTTATGTTATGTCTTTTTTACCACAATAAACAAATGCAAGGGAAAAAACACATGGCCGGTATGTGTCTGTGGCTGCAAAACTCAAAGCTTCCCTACTTGGCAGAGAGAGAGTCCAGAGAGTCTCCCCCCTCCATCACTCCCCAAATTTAAGGACACCCCAAACCAGACCCATTTTTGGTTGGATTCACCTGCCTTCAGAGTGTGAAGATAGAGCCATTTTCACACTCCTCTCACCGACTTTTCACACAATCGTTGAGTCTTTATAAAAGCCACACTGACAAATGTCTGTGAATTGCTCACGTGTTTGAGAGCACTGACCAAAGCAACCACATACCCCTCTGCCCTGTGCAACACCAGCCCCAGCAGACAGAAAGCTGGTCCGTGAAATGTGGTTATTAGAAACGAGGGCCACACAACCACTTTTTCTATCAAAGTAGAGATAAATAAATAAATAGATAGATAATTCTCAGTGACTGAAAAGCAGCTCTTGGCTTATTATATAATGAGGCGCTGCCTCAGCAGATTTACCATCCCTTGCCGTTCCTTACCTGTTCGTTCCGATGTGAAACAGATAAAGGCATTTCATGATGAGGGGACACAGCAGAAGACCACCACCAGGTCAGAAGACATGCAACAGAGGGGGGAAAAGAGAGAAAACTGTGAGTCACATCCTTGGAAAGAAGGACTAAGTACACTCCCAGTTGGCACGTGAAGAACGTGGCAATCACACAGCATGGAGGTGTCTGAAACATGCTTCAGCAGAGCGGTCCCGTCTACCGTAGGGATAACCCTGTCACTTGTGGCATGGAGAACAGCAGGCAGCCTCCTCGCATCTCCTAAGGACTTCCTCCAAGCCTTTCTCCTCTTAGCTGCTGGTTCTGTGACTAGAAACACGTGGGACATAATTTCTCCATTGACAAAGCAGAGCACAGGCTACCTGGGCACAGGTCTTTCTCCTTGCTCTAACTCCTCCTGAACCCAAGGATGGAATTCCGCTCCCCAAACCTGTATCCAGCACACTGGCACCCACATTTCCACATTCCCCAACATGTCTGAGATGTGACCCACACAAGAGGCCTTAGGCATGGGGCGACCACTGTTCTCCAGGGCCAGTATGTGTAAGGCCACCCTCTGTGGGGCTTCAGGCCAACTGCCTCTCATCCCTGTAACACCTGTGTTATTATAGACAAGGAGAAGGGAGCATGGACAGCGGGAGTCATGCCTCAGATGTTCCTAAAGACAGACAGACAGACAGACAGACACACACACACACACACACACACACACTTCCTAATGTGCCTGACCCCACACCAGCCACACCACACCCAGCCACACACTCCCTGATGCTGTATAGCTAAGGTCAGGAGCAGAGGTTATGCTCACTGTTTTGTTGGGAATAGACCGTGTTGTAGAAACGATAAAAGGAGAAGAGGTGACACTCTCTTCCCCTTGGAGTAAAATCAAGGATCACACAGTGGCCAGAGCACTGCCTTTTGTTACAAAGCTTCTAGGCATGGTATCTATGCCCACTGTCAGATGTACAGGTGAGATGCACAGGTGTGCTCAGCACCCAGCTGATCCTTTACCCCTGCAAAGGGCTAGGTGCAGTGCTGGGCCTCACTGTGTGCCACCTGGTGGCCGTTCCAGAGCTGATGCCACCTCCATACGCAGGACTGCAGGAACTCTGGCGGGGGTGGGGGTGGAGGAAATATACATTTCCTCTCACAGAAGAACCTCATTTGTCCTTTTCTCATCCCAATGACAGGCTGGAAGACAGTGTCTTGGGAGCCTGGTGCGCCAGACAGGTGACTCTTTGGGGATAGCAGGCATGGTGTCCCCCTGGGGCCGAGAGCCCCCTGAGCAGGGTTCTGACCGGCTCCCACGGGGCTCACCACAATACCATCTATTGTCTTTACCATGCTTGCCTGGAGAAAGAAAAATAACCTTAAATTCATGAGGAACGCACCTAAAAAAGAATTTCCTGCTAGCAACTGGAGTTCCTTGGATCAGACCACAAGTTCAGAAGCTCTTCAGAGCTAAACCTGAAGGAAGACTACTGTTCCCAGCTCGCATGGGCCAAGCCTTATGGACCTCCCTCCTGGGACTGCTACACCAAGGTAGCCAAGTTCTCCAGAGGAGGGGAAAGCTAACAGTGTTTCCATGGCACACACAAAGGGGGCAGTGACCCCATCATCCCAGCGTAAGAAAAATCCGGACACAGCAGCACACCTCCCTGACAGTCGCTAGACGCTGAAGCAGCACCCCGTGGCACTGTGGCCCCTGCTGACGGGGAATGCGTAAATTCACTTCCCGTGGGAATGAAGCATCTACAACGTGTATGACTCTGGAATCAGTGCTGCAGGGGAAGCCAGGACTCGTGCGTTGTCATTCCCGTCTTCACACGGTCTTACCAACTACTAATGGACACGTACACATGAGAGGTCAAATAAAATAATGAGACAATGGTATAAATAACATCACAAAGCTGTCTAGAGCCCACTCATCAGGCAGAAACCAGTCTATTACTTGTATCTAATTTGTTCTTCAAACCCATTTAATTTGCCAACATCAATATTTCCTGGAACTCCCAATTCCAGTTGCCCTATTTGATTTATTTCCCCATTATATATACTGTATATCAGTGGTCCCCAACCCCCAGGCCGTGGACTAGTACCGGTCCGTGGGCCATTTGGTACTGGTCCGCAGAGAAAGAATAAATAACTTACATTATTTCCGTTTTATTTATATTTAAGTCTGAACGATATTTTATTTTTAAAAAATGACCAGATTCCCTCTGTTACATCTGTCTAAGACTCACTCTTGACGCTTGTCTCAGTCAACGTGATACATTTATCCGTCCCACCCTAAAGGCCGGTCTGTGAAAATATTTTCTGACATTAAACCGGTCCGGGGCCCAAAAAAGGTTGGGGACCATTGCTGTATATCACATACTATCTAATTGATTCCAATGTGTTTCCTGGGCCTCACAAAGGCAGGGTTGTCTCTGCTTTGTTTACTACTGACTGGCACACATCGTACAGTGCAGGCACACAATAGACACACAATACACATTGGTCCAATGAATGAAAATGACATCAAGTTTCGGAAGACAGAAACCACCAGTAAACAATCACTGTGTTTTTAAAACTGTTCATTAGCCTCACACAAAACAGCAAAACATCCCAGCTTCTTTAGACTCTCTGATGACAGTGACCAGAGCCCACAAACCTTCTCACCAGTGAAAAGATGGAGCAAGGCTACATACTGATAAGGAGCTCAGCGTCAAACACAAGATGCTGATTTTGCCCTGGCCAATTGACTCAGTGGTAGAGCACTGGCCCAGCGCATGGAAGTCCCGGGTTCAATTCCCGGTCAGGGTACACAGAAGTGACCATCTGCTTTTCCACCCTTCCCCCTCTCCTTTCTCTCTCTCTCTCTTTCTCTCTCTCTTCCACTTCCAGAGCCATGGCTCAAATGGTTCAAGCAAGTTGGCCCATGTCACAGAGGATGACTCCATGCCAAGCAACAGAGCGGCGGCCCCAGATGGGCAGAGCATCACCTGATGGGGGTGTGCTGGGTAGATCCTGATCATGCGCATGCAGGAGTTTTTCTCTGCCTCCCCACTTCTCACGTAATATCTATATATGAAAAGGTACTGACTTAGAAGATGGAGCGGGCAGCACCTGTGTTTCACGTGGCTGTTTTATTATTTGAATGAATAATAGTATAACCACCAAGGTGGCCCTCAGTCACCCACGTGTTCAGAGTACCATTGGAACTATTAGTGTCATTAAAAACATAGCAATAATCTAAAAAAGGTAAGAATGTATGCCTTGCATGACATGCACATACAGAGACAACAAAACCTGGAGTTAAATTATACTAAGTCACCTGCTTGTTTACTCAACTAGCAAGGTGCTGTAAAGCAGTGGTCCCCAACCCCCGGGCCGCAGACCGGTATCGGTCCGTGGGCCATTTGGTACCAGTCCGCAGAGAAAGAATATATAACTTACATTATTTCCGTTTTATTTATATTTAAGTCCGAACGATGTTTTATTTTTAAAAAATGACCAGATTCCCTCTGTTACGTCCATCTAAGACTCACTCTTGACACTTGTCTCGGTCACGTGATACATTTATCCATCCCACCCTAAAGGCCGGTCCGTGAAAATATTTTCTGACATTAAACCGGTCTGTGGCCCAAAAAAGGTTGGGGACCACTGCTGTAAAGACCTCAGTGGCAGAATGACCACGTCGGCTGACCACCCTTGCCACCTAACACAGCTCCTTTCCTTGGGATGCCAGCAGTATTATGCAGGCACGCAAGGGATCTAGAAACTCAGGTTCCAGCTTCTCTCCCAGCAGACCAGAAGCCAGATATTTATTCTACACTTCGTGCTCCTGTGGCACACCTGGGGAAAAGTGGTTTATAGCGTTCCTCCAGAATCATGCTCTATTCAATCACCTGATGACATAAACAGGACTCGGCCCTGCTGACTCATTGTGCTCATCTCACAGCTGCGATGAAGATGACAGCCAACCATCGAGGCTCATGCCTCTCAGTCACTGTCACTGACGAAAGAAAACACAGACCTTGTCCATAGACCGCCCAGAAAAAAGACCAAAAAAGAACCTCATTGTAGTGAAGACAGCCAACGAGTCCAAACAGAGCCAGTCCCACTCCCACAGAGAATATGCAGAAACCAACCTTCTGAAAAAAACAGTAAATTTTCAAAAGCAAAACTTGGCCCTAAGATACCAAGCTAAGCATAGATTTTTATTAAAAGTCTCTTCATCTGTCAGACAAAATGGGTCCTCTTCAGGACAAGAGAGGCCCTACACCCTGCAGCACCGAGAGGGGAACCTTGTTGCTGCCCGCCTGCTGTGGCGTCCTTCCCTGAGATTTGGCCGATGAGAAGACAGAGGCCTCCCTCCCAGCGTGTGGCTCCCAGACAGAGGCCTGGGAAGCGAGCCACCCACCTTTCTGTTGTACGAACTCTTCCCCCGGGGTTTCACACCGACTAATTTTGCATGCGTGAGTACTGGATAGTGTTGTGAGCTTGTGCAACATATGCACACACGTGGAGAACACGTGGCGGTTAACTCTCCACGGTGGCCCACATGAACATGGCAACAGCTCCGACCTGTCTCTCCACCCACTCCCTCCCTCTTTGGAGGCCACGCCGGCCCTGCTCGTGGGAGGATCTAGTAAAGTGTGCCACACGAAGCCACTCTGTCAGCTTATACAGCTAGGCAGCAGGGATAGGAACAGATCACCTCTAGGAACAAAGAAGGCCAGAAGAGGAGGGTGCTCTCTGGAGGGGACACAGGGCGAAGGGTACAGTTGTGGGCAGTGACAGATACAGAGGTCTCTGTCGCTGTTTCCATCACGGGATGGACCACCTTGGATTGTGGCTTTTCTTTTTTACACAAGTGTTTCTCTCACGAGATGGTGAACACTCTAGGAAGGGTCATCAAGGACTCATCTCAAGTCCAAAGCCCCTACAGAAGAATCTACGTCCACAGGACTCTCACAACACTCACCTCACTGGTGGACCATCCCCAGAAGCTTTCAGCCCCGCTTCCCAGAAGACCAAATCGAGGTGTGGAGATCTGAAGTTTCTTGTTCAGCTCACAGAGACGATAAGGAACAGACCTGGGACATAAAGCGGAGTCTGCCTGGCTCCCAAGCCTTTCTGTTACTGCACACACAGCCTGTGCTATGACTAGTCACTGAATATATGGGAAATGCTGTGAGTATCAGATTGGAAGGAAAGTGTGGTCGACAAAAGTCTGGGTAATGAGTGCACAAATTAAGTAATGGAGCAGATACCAGCTGAGGAAAAACAGAAGACTATCCCAGTGCCCGAGGGACCACACTCAGTGCCAGGCAGTGGGGCAGGCATGTCATGGGTAAATGAGGGCTCAGCCCCCACCCCCAGTGTGATCAGCAACCCCTTCTCCAGAGGCACTTCTGCCTAGCTCTCTGTGGTACAAGCACCCAGCACAAAGGTGACATTACCTTGTATCTAAGGGCAAAGATGTAAGTTAAACAATCAACAAACAACTGGCCCGTGGAAACGCAGTCCATATTTAAGCTGGGAAGTGCCTGAATCTTTCTCCTCATACATCTGCTGATCACCTGCTGGTTCTTGTTACTGGGCACAAATCACTTAGCATTTTTATCGTTATAGTTACTTTTCCTTTGGGTGAAGATTGAATTACATTTCAATGCCTTGCAACTAATCATATCAATTTTTTTTTTATTTCTGTCTTCCCACCACTACTTAACCATCACTGATTTCGCTAAAATCAACGGAATTTCTTTTTTTAATGTTTTTTTATAGAGAGAGGAGAGAGAGAAGAAGATGGGTTCAAATCTTGGCTTCACCACGTGGGCGGGCTGTCTGACCTTGAGCGAACTGCAGAGAAGCGCTTTCGGCCTTCCCCGACTAGAGCAGACTGAAGATCAGAGCCGACGTGGAGAGCACACAGCACGGGCCGTCTCTCGGTGGGCCCACGTAGACAGCCAACTATTCACTGCTACCCTTACTTTCCTAAGAACAGTTTGGGGAGGAAAGGCTCAAAGACCCAGGGTCAGACTGAACCAAAGCCGTCTTCAGAGTTCACCAGTGATCTCAACGCACACTTCACTTTTGAAGGATGGCCTGGGCTATTTGAAGCATTGCTGTCAGAGCTTGGTGACCTGGCGCTCTGCAATCTGACCAGGGGGGCCCAAGGAGGCCGTCTAAGTCCATGTAGCTCAGAAGTGGTTTCTAGACCACAGCGATGCAAGCTGCCACCACCGGGGGACCGCATGCAGTTCCGTCTGCTCAAACCCAACAGGGGGAAAGGGGGCTGTTGTCACCCCCCAGCTGTGTTGCGATTTTGAATAGTCAGGAAGGGAATAGAACAGGTAATCCAACTTAATCCCTTCTATTAATGAAGGAAATTGAGACTTATCTTTGATTTGTTCACAACAATTGTTCCACCTTTTCACAAATGAAATATGCTCTCATCTTCCAACATGAAATGGTGACAGGGATTAGAATTTGTAAGGTGCTACGGGAATCGTGACAGATGAAATGGGGTCCATCAGTCAATACGTACAACAGTGAAAATCAACCTCATCTGGATCTTTCACAGACCTAGAGGAAGCCTGTTTTATCCGGCTCTGTATTCAAATGCTGAACTTCACACTTACCAAAGCCATCCATCCATTCAGCAAGACTTTCCCAAAAAACAACTGCCCAGCTTGGGGCTTCAGACATTTGAGGGCTGCGTTCTATCTGGCTCTCATCACCTTAATGAATATTTTACAAGTTGTCTGGTTAGAAGGCTGATTTAATGAGAGCACTAATAGAGGTGACAAACATTCCACGTGCTCACCTAAAACCTTTTCCAGTGATCCCTGATGTGCCACCAGTGTGATGATGGCTAGCGCTAGGCCTCGGGTTGTAATGACAGAGGGCCCCCAGCGCTGGCACCTGCTTCCACAGCACACATTCAGTAACACGCAGAGCACTGATGAGGAATTAACGCAGTGCCCGTTCATGCTCTTGCCAGATCCCAAACAGTCCAGCTAGAAACATGTCCTGTACCGGACTTCCATCCTATGCTGAAAGCCAGATGAATGCATGTCGAAAGAAAGGAGATTTTTTTTTAAATTTCAAAACATTCTATACCTCCTCACTCTGGTATCTTCAGGTTAAGTTGCCATCCAAGGAAAATGCTTCAAAAGCAAGTTATTGTCAGATGCTACAGCCCAGAATGAAGTAAACTGTTGCTCCTCATATGGAGTGAGCTTATTCATGAGAATAAGGAAAATACAAACAAAGACTTAAAACACATCGTATGATTCAGTCTGTAATCTGAAGAACACACACCAGTTGTTTTACGGAAGGCAGAGATCTCGCCCATGTTTGGCGAAAGTGAAGGGCTGGACATCCCACTCTGTGGCAGAGTGTGTCTCTGACCTGTACTGAAGACCAAGGAAGCAAAACCAGTGTCAGAGAGATGGTCCAGGGCCTCTCCGTTCTTTTTTCCTTTTCTAAGGTGAGAGAAGGGGAGACAGTAAGGCAGACTCTCATATGAACCTCGACCAGGATCCACCCAGCAACCTCATCTTGGGCTGATGCTTGAGTACCAAGATATTTTTAGCACCTGAGGCTGATGTGCTCCAATGGAGCTACTCTTAGCACCCAGGGCCGATGCTCAAACCAACTGAGCCACTGGCTGTGGAAGGGGAAGTGGGAGAGAAGGGGAGAGGAATAGGGAGAGAAAGCAGATGGTAGCTTCTTCTGTGTGCCTGACCAGGAATTAAATCTGCAACATTCATACGCTGGGCTGATGCTCTACCACTGAGCAAACTGGCCAGGGCCTTTCCATTCTAAAGACTACAAATAGTTGGGAACAGGCCCCTTCCTGTGAGGCTCAGGGAGATGGCAGATTCGCTGGCATCCTCACTCCCTGCATGCCCCTTTCAGGGCCCTCTCCAGCCCAGGGAATGAGGGAAAGTGAGTGGGAGGACTCATTACTTATGCGTTTTTTGTCTGCCTACTGACAGCATCCATGGCTCCCCACCTCCCCTCCTGGACTAGTTATCCTCTCTGTCCCTCTGAAAAATGGGAAAGGTGAGACTCCAGGAGAATTACTCATGTAGAAGGGCACCTGACAGGCTCGTTCCCAGTTATATGACGGCTGCTGTGACATCTAACCCAAACAGATGAAAGGAGAAAGGGGAGAAGTGGCCGGGCAAAGGGGTTGGCAGCCACCTAGGAGAGGCAGGGACACGCATCTAATTAAACCCTATCCAGGATGGTGGCCTGCAGGTAAAGAGAACACAGAAAGAAAAAACTGTGGGTTATAGTATCACGTGGCTGGATGAGGTACAGTTGACATTGGATGTCCCATCTCTGGGAGCCACGTAATAGAAAGTCTGAAGTGTGTTCTGAAGACTGTCCCCACCGGTACTACAACAAGGCTGGTCTATGACCAATGATGGAGACACACAATGACGTGTCTCCTTCCCACCCTGAAACAGAAGAAGACAGGGAGACTGAGATGAGGGCAGGAGGAAGGGTGTCCCGGAGCTACAGCCCACTCCGCTGCCTTTCTCCAAGGTGTGGGAGGGGGAGGGGAATACAAGAGTAGGCCCTCCCTTCCCCCACATCCAGCCCCTTAAGCCCAAAGAGGGCACATGATGGAGGGAAGGGGAAAGAAAAGATGAGATTCACAAAGGATTCAGGGCTGGTGCTTGAAACTAGAGGGTCTTGAGTTTACTTTTAATTAATGAAAACAACGGGGATTCCATCAACGATGTCTAATTTCACAAATCTTTTCTGAGTCCTGCTGTGTGCCAGCACTATTCTGGGCACTCTGAGTAACAGTAACACCAGTGAACACAATATGTGATCCCTGCCTTCTGGCTACGAGCAGGGAAAAAGATTTAACACAGCAGGGTTTACAGCTGTGAGCCTGTGAGCGGAGAGAAACAATACCATGGACCCTCTGCTGGTTTAGGCCAGTCAATAAACCACTTTCAAAAGCTTCCAAAAGGGTTAGTAATTTCTTCCTGAAAAGTTTTGCTTTCAGAGACTTACTACCTCTGCAAAAGTGCCCAAGGACTGAAGAGTTACCTAAGAGGAGGGAAGAAGGGCTGAAGGCAGAAAGGACACAGAAAGCAGTGTCCTGTGTGCACAGAACTTACTGTCAGGGACCATCACCGCGAGACTGCACAACTGAAAGAGACTGGTCAGGTTCACTCTGTGAAGGCTTCCTGGGGCATGGGGTCTGAAGGGGGATGGGACTGCACTCCAAACACTCAGCAGGAAACCCTTAGTTCCGAGAGATGCTGGAGGGTACTCAGGGTCACTCAAATAGATCAGAAAGCCCAGGCAAAAATTTTAAATCTGCTTTAAATGATACCGAGTCAAGCGCTACTTCGTTTTTGAAATAGAAAGACATGTTTTTGAAAAGACATATTTAGACAGTATATTGGCCCCCACATTTATAAACAACTCAAAAATCTCTAAAGGCACCCAAAACGCCCTCTTTCCCTTCCCCTGCCTTTCTTCTTTCTCCCTGCCTTGTTTCCGACTTGATTCTTCCATCCCCAGGAAGGATTCTGTTGTCCCCCCCCCAATGACCACAAGGTCAGGTTTGAGAGATCTGGTGAGATTCAGACTCAGGACACCTGACCATGACGAGGGAACTCCGCGGTCCTGGGCATAATGGCTCTATTCCCCAGTCTCCTGCCTGAACTTCACTGCCATTTTTCTCCAAGGCTCCTTTCTGGGGTGCAGTGTCTCTTTTTCTTGTAAAATTGGTGTTTCGTTCCTTCATTGATTCCATCCGAGGTGCAGCTGTGGCTGGGCCAAGTTTTTACCTCCTCAGGGTCACAGAATTGTCCTGAGAAGTGAGTTGGGACAAGGCACCCCACAGCCAGGACTCGGGAGGCCTGTGGGTCTCCTAATGAGCCTGGGCTCTTGTTTTATTTGATGTTTTTATATTTGATGGTGGGTTATCCCCCTGAATAGAGGTTGTCTACTAAGGCTTCTGATTCTTGGCTATTTACAAGGTCAAGCGCTATAGATAATGGTTGCTATGTTTACATGGCTGAGTGCTAAAAAAAGGCAAGAACACTTCTAGCTTGAAACTTTCCAACTTTCCAAAATGAGTTTACTCCTCACACTGCCCATGGGTGACGTCAGCCCACAGGGTGCTCAGGGCTGGCAAAGCCCCTCTGAGCACACACTAAGGAACTAACCACGCCATCCTCATCGGGGAAACCCAAGTGCCAGCCTCGCTCAAACCCCCTTGGTGAGGTTTTGTAACATGTCTTTTCTTAATGAACTGGTCAGTTTTCCAGCCTGGCACAGTGAGGGCTGGCTGGTTCTTTTCGGACAGCTAAGAGAGCAGTCTAGATTGTGTTCTTTCGGGAGATGGTGGGGCCTAAGGAAGCCCAGCAGCCCGAGCACTGCACGCACATCTCCGTCCTCCAGTGACTCCATTTATGCAGCAATCTCGCTTTCCTTTTTTTTGCATTTCCAAGAAGAATTTTTCCATCACGAATTGAGAATAATAATAATAATAATAATAAACCGACCCTGGTAAATATAACTCCAGACAGGGCGCTGTGCTGTATGTAAACCTATGGTACTGACATAATACAATTCTGTTGCTCTCTAACACAAGATGATAGTGTTTCACTGGGAAAATTTCCCTGCGTGGCACGGAGAGCAGACGTGCTGAACCCACTGACATTTAGCTAACCGAATTGTTAATAGAATCGAGCTGGCCCAGGAAGGAAGAGGAATAGGAAAGAAATGCCAAGCAGACAGCTCTCTCAAGGATAATTCATTTTGGTTTTATGTGGCATTAAATAGCACTTCCTCCACCAAGGTTAGAACCTGTATTAGTCTTACCAAAGCAAATTTTGCACATGCGTAAACACCCTCACAACGGCTCCTGGCTCATTACCAGCCTTTCCAACAACAAGGCCACTCAGTGAACAGGGCCATTTTCCATTTCACCGCGCAGACGACCCTGGGAGGACCCCCACAGCACAGTGTTAGTGGCTTAGAAAACAGTGTTTGGAACCTCTGTCCTTTTGGCCGGGTCTGACTGCTGGCTTGATTTCACCTGGTCCATGACTGTGATTGGCTATTGTTCTGGATGGAGTGCTGCTGGATCTGAAACCAGTTCTCCTCCTGGGGGGCAGGTCCAGAGCCCTGCACCCCGGGCAACCAGCTGCTCCGTATTTCACAAGGTGGGGAGAATTCTCTCCTACCCCCTACATGACCAGTCTTCACAGTCTCTCCTTTTCCTTCCTGCCTGTCTAGGTGCCACCCTCCCTCCTCTCTGTCCTTCTCCCCCACCCCCTTTTCCTGTGCACCTTCCCTCTCAACATCTTCTTTCTTTTGTCCTTCCTGTAGAACTGGCCATAAAAGAGATGTTTCAGCATTTGCCCAATGTTTTAAGGCTTTTCCCTTAATTTTAAGGTGATCTGAACATTTTATATTTATTTTGAGAAAACATTTTTTAAAAGAAGGGAATTAAATTAATTTTTGTTTGTCTATGCTCTGTAACCATTAGATTTTGATATTTTAAGCATTTGCTATCCTTGACTTGTTTTAAATATAAGTATGTTTGTCCTTCTTTTTCCTTTCTGTTTTTTAATCTCTCGTGTTTATTCCATATGCTTCACATGAACACTAGAGCCAAGTCCCCAGGTGGCTCTGTTCACATCCTCTGCTTCCATAGATCACAGGTTCAGTGCTTCAGTCCTGAATGTAAACTCCCACTTACGGAAAAGTTCTCAGGGCACACTGACTAGGTCAGCAATGAGGACAGGCACATGGGACTTACCATTCAACAGGACCAACCCTTACCTTGCAGAAGGGAGAGGAACAGGAAAGAAGAACAAATACATTAAACAATCAGAGATGATGGCAGGCTACAAAGAGGGGGCCCAGGAGAACGGCAGGAGGCCCATGACAGGGGCCATTGAGAAAGGAGCCCGTGCCCAGAGCTGGAGAGGGTGTCAGGGGAGGGAGTACCAAGAACGGAAGCCCTGAGGCAGGAGGGGGCCTGGGCTCCCTAAGAACTGGGAAAGAAGGTGTGTGTGCCCAGGGCCCAGTGCGAGGGGAGTAAGTGACACAGGGCACGGCTGCTAAGTGCAGAGACCCAGCTTGCAAGGTGCCCCTGAAGGACGTGGGTTTTATTCTTAAGGGGACTAAGAAGTTATAAAAGATTTTAAGCCAAGTAATGGCATGACCTGGTTTCTAACATATTTCTCTATACCCATCACTCTACGAGAATCTGAGCCCCTGACTGCAGGTCCACGGCACACTCCATCACGACTCCGAGCGCTCATTACCAGTCACATCCTCAAGACACACCCACATGCTGAATCTACCCCCAAAACGAACCATTCCAAAGGAAATAGGACCATACAAGCCTTTACCACCTCAGAGGGTTTGAAGCTGTATGACCAACATGGTTATAAAAGGACAAACCCCACCTAATTTCTGAAAATTAGGAGAGCAGTTTCCTGCCTTCACATATTTGACGTTTTTCCTACATGGTCTCCTTAGATATCACCAATAATGATTTAAAGTAATAAAATGGGCCCTGGCCGGTTGGCTCAGTGGTAGAGTGTCGGCCTGGCGTGCAGGAGTCCCGGGTTCGATTCCCGGCCAGGGCACACAGGAAAGGCACCCATTTGCTTCTCTACCCCTCCCCCTCTCCTTCCTCTCTGTCTCTCTCTTCCCCTCCCGCAGCGAGGCTCCATTGGAGCAAAGATGGCCCGGGCGCTGAGGATGGCTCTGTGGCCTCTGCCTCAGGCACTAGAATGGCTCTGGACACAACAGAGCGACGCCCCAGGGGGCAAAGCATCGCCCCCTGGTGGACATGCTGGGTAGATCCCGGTCGGGCGCATGCAGGAGTCTGACTGCCTCCCCGTTTCCAGCTTCGGAAAAATAAAATAAATAAATAAATAAAGTAATAAAATGTGTACAAATGATTTAAAGTATAAAATGTGTACGAAAGTAAAATATTTCACTGACATGACAAAGCAGTCATTCAAAAAGAGAAAAATGAATTGAGAAACACATTGTGAGAAGAAGAACAGGTGCTTAATATCAGTGTATTTACTGAATTTCAGATGATAATTAGGGAGGAAAGAAAAAGACGTTTCACTTTCTTTGGGACACACACAGTCACCTAAGTCTGCATATTGCCTCTCATCTGATCCAGTCAACCACACGTTTATTCGGAACAGACTATCGGTAAGAGCAACGATTCACTCCATCTGCCCTGACATGAACATCTTCCACCTCTTTCCCTGCCCCTGTTTCTTTCTTCCTCTATAAACATATCCGTAACTATAACTGAATCAAGTTTCACAGATTGAAATGTAACCTCCTAGAGACAGTTTCCCTGGTATTTCTCTTTTAATGTATTGGTTAGAAACCACTAATTTGGTTTCATGACTCAATCTTCCAGCCCACTTCAAAATTTACTTCTTCCAGGCCCTGGCCTATTGGCTTAGTGGTAGAGGATTGACCCAGGGTGTGGATGTCCTGGGTTTGATGCCCAGTCTGGGTACATAAGAGAAGCAACCATCTGCTTCTCCCCCTACTTCCCTTCCCCCTTCTCTCTCTCTCTCTCTCTCTCTCTCTCTCTCTCTCTTTCCTGCAGCCATGGTTCAATTGGTTTGAGCACATTGCCTGGGGAACTGAGGATGGCTCTGTGAAGCCTCCCCCTCAGGTGCTAAAAATAGCTCGGTTGGGAGCATGGCCCCAGCTGGGCAGAGCATCGGCCCCAGATGGGAGTTGCCAGGTGGATCCTGGTTGGAGTGCACGTGGTAGTCTATCTACCTCCCCTCCTCTCACTTCGAAAAAGAAGGAAAAATTTTTTACTTCCTTTGTTAAACTTACAAAATATATAATCTTTTACCTGATACATAAACAAACAAAAATAGATGTTTATATAAACACTAAGAAGACATTGATTGTAACTTGTAATATGGATTTGATTTTTACCAAACTCCTCTAAGTTACTGAACTCCTTTTGTGTTGCTGGATTCTCCAAGTTAGGAGAGCATCTGTCATGGGATACAGAAACCTCACTCTTCCTCCCTCAAATCATTTCCCTAACATCATACGTTCTTGTAAAACTGCTTGTGTTTGCTGTTGCAACACCTCTGTCTGCCATCCATGTCTTTTCTCCTCCAAGCCCAGCCCTTGCCATAGCCCCAGGAACTGGGGCAGAACCGGCTCCCACTCGGATGCCTGAGGCAGGGCACAGAGCCATCTGGGCCCTGAAACTTCTCCCTGTGCTCCCAGAAAATCTTCCCCAGCAAAGGCAGCAGTCTTTTCTGAAGCATTTAATGGGTATAATCGTTAATTAAACGAGAATAATTTTGCTCATTAGGTTTTTCATCTACCATCACAGCTAGCTAAAATAACAGCTGGCCAGAAGCAAGACTCCGTCCCAGCATGGACATAGCTGAAGAACAAAAGCTTGAGAAAGAAGATTAATGTCCTCTGAGAGCACAAAGGAGGTGAAAGAGTTTCATGACTTACTTTTATATTCTATGTACCTGAACTCTATGATAAGGAGAAATCTCAAAGAAAGAAAGGCTTGGCTCTGGCCAGCTGGCTCAGTGGTAGAGCGTTGGCCCAGCGTATGGAAGTCCAAGGTTCAATTCCTGGCCAGGACACACAGGAGAAGTGTCTATCTGCTTCTCTCCCCTCCCCCTCTCCTTTCTCTCTGTCTCTCTCTTCCCCGCCTGCAGCCAAGGCTCCATTGGAGCAAAGTTGGACCAGGCACTGAGGATGGCTCCATGGCCTCCACTTCAGGTGCTAGAATGGCTCCAGTTGCAATGGAGCAACACCCCAGATGGGCAGAGCATCACCCCCTAGTGGCTTACCCCGTGGATCCTGGTTGGGTGCAGGCAGGAGTCTATCTCTCTGCCTCCCCCTTCTCACTTCAGAAAAATTACAAAAAGAAAGAAAGAAAGAAAGAAAGAAAGAAAGAAAGAAAGAAAGAAAGGAAGAAAGAAATGCTCAACTATACAAACATGACAAAGCCTTATTGGTGGTGAGTTACTTAAAGCATGACATGAAGTATCATTGTAACCTCCTCATACCAAAATTGAAAGTAAAAAGTGATAATGCACTTATAAAAAATATGTTCTTACAATCGTTGATATTAATCACTTAGTTGAAGTAGGCCAGCATGATCTTGCAAATGTAGAGGAAAATGGCCTCCTGAGATACCAATTTATGACATTTTGTGTATTTAAAAGTTTGTTATCCTTCTTCCATTCTTAACCTCCAAATTTTAGACAGTGTCAAGCTGTTCCACTATGATGATGAAAAATACATGATTACTTGACATTCAAGGGTCAGTTTACTCACATTCTGTTCCAACTATAAAAGCTAAGAAGTCTCACTAATTTTAACTGGTGAGAAATGACTAGGGTTTAGGTCATTTTTGCCCATTTAAATTCTTATTCACAATCTGGTTTTCCCTCAATACAACTGGACAAGATTTCTGAGGAAATTAATAGGCTTCATTATCGCTGAAAGTCTATAATCCACAGAGACAAATTTCTGGATGGTCACCAAAATTTCTGCAGTCTTTTTGAGTTGATATCAAAACTGCTAATAAGACCTTGGGCATGACAAGTAGATGGTGTGGGTTGTGGGGACGGAGGGAGAAGGGAAGGCGAAAGGTTGAAGGTCCAGGTATTGTCCTGTGTCCTTCAAGCAGAATCCTGTAGGGAGAGGAGGCTTGGTTCTTAGTAATCTAACTTACTTGAGGGCAGAGCATCACAGATGTAAATAGGTTTCCATAACACTGAAGACCTCTTATAGTAGAAAGGACACCAAATTGGGAATTATTTAGATGGGAGCATGAGTATGTCTTGGGTTTTGTCTCTGCCATGTTAGTTTATCCCCTCAGGTTTTGCTAGCCTCCCAAAAAGCTTACGCAGATGAGAGGGAACACTTTTAAAAAATACAAAAAACTGTGTTTAGACAGCACTTTGAAAAAGATATTAATGTTGCCCTCATTTTGTAACATTTTTTTTGGAACATGAAATATCGAAGGCCAATTTGCAAAAGGAAACATGTAATTTATGTGTTCGCCACTCATTCTCAAAAGGATTGAGGCAGAAAATATAGAATTCATTTTAAAGAGAGTGCCCACTTCAACTCACTAAACACAAACATGTAATCTTCTACATTCATAAAGAAGCATATTTTATAAACACTTTTTTTCCTATAAAATCTCGCATTGTTACAGTGTTTCCAGTCATAATACTAGAATTTGATCTTTCTTTTTGGTCCCTTTCTCAAAAGCATGTGGTACCTTTTCAAAAAGGCCGGGAAGACGTGGGGCGCTCAATGAAGAGCTTCCCTGCACGGCCACCTGTGTGGAGGGTAGAGCAGTGTGAGTGCCACTCTGCCAGCCTTGCTGGGGCGTGGCCTCCCTGGCACCTTGTTGAGCAGTCTCTTTGTTGCTTGGTGTTGCTCTTTGAAATGGGCAGACTGATATCTGACAGGCTGAATCCAGAGGGAAAAATCTGCTTTACTCGCCTTGAGCTAGTCGTTTTACATAACTCCAAGCCGGATGATTCCAGCTGTTTGATGCAGATGCAAGTGTTGGTTTGGAACCACTTGAAAATAGGGGCCAGCTGACTTGGCCTGGCTCTGGTGTCAAGTCTACCATCCTTGCTGTGCTGTCCTTTCTGCTAGCCGAGGGGCTCTGCAGGGCTGGGGGGGAGGCGGTCCTAGAGGAAGGGCCCTGGGGCTATCAGTCACCGCCTCCACCTCTTCCATAATAAAGGCACAGGGCATGAACACTTCAGAGCAGTAGCACGCAATGGACAAAAAATTATCAATAAAGAAAAAGAAAGGTAATGCCCAGGCAACAAATAATTTGTAAGTATCTTAGAACAAGCTGAGTATGCTACAAAGGATATGAGTTCCTGTCAAAAACTTACCCCCGGAAGGGAAAGGTGGTGACTGGGTATTATGCCCACCCCCTTTTGGCATAACAACACACAGAAGATGGTTATTATGCACGTGAACTTTTACACAAGCTGCCTATTTCCAGCTTGTCACTTTATACCTCGGTTTCTGTATTTGTTCCAGACCCAAGGCTACCAGGGAATTAGAGAAATCAGTTTAAACTTATGAGGGGAAGAAGGTTTAAATTTTCAAGGTTTTTTTTTCCTCTTAGTATAATTCCTCATTAAAATATATCTATATACTGAATTGCATACTGAAAATGGGAAAAAATGTCAACAATGCTAATCATTAGGAAAATGCCAATCAAAACCACATGAGCTGTCACCTCACACCTGTCAGGATGGCTATCATCACAAAGAGAAGACACAAGTGCAGGCGAGGGTCTGAGAAAACGGAACCCCTCATGCACCGTTGGTGGAAATACATATTGGTGGAGCCACTGCAGAAAACAGTACCAAAGTTCCTCAAAAAATTAAAAACAGAACTACCATATTGTTATTTATTTTAAACAAAAAACTATTTCCCAACTAATGCCTGCAAGTGACGAAAGCCTTCTTCAGAACATCCCCGAAATGGAAGGAAGATTCCCCAAGCCTGTGTGTGTAACAGGCATCTCAGTGCTGCCCTTCCTCTGTTTTTCTGGTCTCGTTTCTAGAACAATTTTGAAATGCATTGCATTAGCCGGCTAGTGGCGGAATCCATTAGTCCTGACTTCCTGGTCACCATGCCCATTACAGAGTCTGACATTCTGCATCTTTGCATTGAAGTGAGGGGGCATTTTCTCCCTTGATTCTCTGAAACTACAAAAACGCAGGAACTAGATAAAACTAAAACCGATGCTAAGTCTTCTGCTGACACGGAATTGGGAATAAGGCAGCTCACAGTTGGTAATTGTTTGATGGCATATTTTGAACCTTTACCAGGAACGTGGAGGCAAAATATGTTGGTCCAACTTTTGGTTTTCCATTAGTAACATGATAGTAATAAAAGGCTTTATTTACATAGTACCTATTTCCAAGGCATTTGCCGTGTTTTATGCTAGATATCTACATTAACCTAATCTTTTATTTGCACTTTCCCTGTATTTAATTCAGGTGGCGAGAGCCACAAACAAAATGCAGCAATAATGGCAACTCAGAAACTCAGAGGATGTGTGAGGTGGGCGTCTGGCAGCTCCGTCCCAAACACTTCTTTCCCGGGTGACACCGGCTGCAGGGTGCTGGCTGTGCGGGACCTCCTCTCAAGGTATTCACTTGTTTTCATGTCTTTGAAAAATAACCTAAGCTTCATAGCTGCCTACTAGAGTCTGAATGTTTGTGCCCCCTTAAAATTCATATGTTGGGATCCTAACCCCCAAAGGGATGCTATTAGGAGGTAAGACCTTTGGTAGGTGACAGGTCAGAAGTCTGACGCCCTCATGATTAGAATCAGTGCCGTGTGAGAGAGACCCCGGGAGCTCCCTCCCCCTCCCCAAGTGAAGTTGCAGGTGGGTTACAGCCAGGAGCTGGCAGTTGGGAGGAAGCGGGCTCTCACTACACATGTAACCATGATCTTGGCACTCTCAGCCGCCAGCACTGCGGGAAGAAAATAGCCAGCCACTCTGTCATAGTCTGTTTTAACAGCCCAAACAGACATTGTCCATTCTGAATTCTTGAATTCCTTAGTACAAAAAGGAGACAGTGTGTTGGGTGCAATTCCCCAAAAATCAAATAAGATTTTCTTTTCCTTCCCTTTTCTTTTCTTTTTTCTTTCTTAATGAGGAGAGGGGAAGTTATCTTCATTTATGTTTCTTGTTTCTTGCACTACAGATAGAAAATTTTAATGCACCACTAAAATACTAGCTCCGTGAGGCAGGGACTCCGCTTGGTTCCTGGCAGACCCTCCAGCCTTGATCAGTCAGGAATGCCCATGGTTGACGGAGTGAACAGTTGTGAATTCGAAATGGAGAGTCCAGCAGCCTGAGTCCACTTCTGAGCTAGGACCTTTTGGGTCTTTGATGTGAGGTGCTCGTGCGCCTGCGGAGCAGGCCTTCCAGCAGAGGGAGCAGTACCACACCACCATGCCGAAGACGCTTGGTGCCAAGCCACTAGGGGAGGTGCCGGAGAGGCAAATCGGAAAGTCTCCAAGAACAGCAAAAAGTAATTAAACTCAAAACCAAAGTGAAGAAGAATAAATCTTGAGGTCCGTGTGAATAAAATGCAGTGACCAGACAAAGCTCAAACAGACTTCTTTCTCCTGCTGCTTACACGTGTGGGGCCTGTGAGCCAGAGCACTGCCCTCCTAGCTGCCTCGTCTCTTGGTTACTAATGTGGAGTTACCCTTGCCACAGCGAACCTCATCTTAAAGAAGGAAAGGAGAATAACCATAGCCAAGCCGCTCTGAAAGTCCCCACTGCAGAGCCGAAACAGTTCTTTTTGTGTCTCTGACTCCAGGGAATGGCGGTTACACGGGTTGTTCTGGGCCTGGCACAAGTGGCTATGATGACTTCATTCTAAACTCTGGGCTCTGATTCCACCGAAGAACAAACAATTCTTCCCCAAACCGTCACCAACACACACACACACACACACACACACACACACACACACACGGTCACCGGAGTTTAATATTCAAGGTCTCTCTTCTCCTCTGCAGACAAACCAAAACCTAAAATGGGGAAGAGTCTGAAGCACTGGGCATCACGACACACAGTCCTTTCCAAGCCTCTTAGTGTAGACGAGAGGCTTTGCAGTGGAGTGTGCGGTGGTGTGCGGAGGGACCCGAAAGGCTGTCTGTCTGTGGGTGACCAGTTCACCCCATGGATCACCACCCATAGATCAGGTCAGTTTCAAAGCCTCATACCATAAAAAAACAAACAAACCCGAAAACCTCTCATCACAGCAGCCAGACTAGTTTCATTCAGCTAATGAAGCACTGGAGAGTCAATTATCCCTCCATGGCTGCTGGAACGAGCAACATCAACAAAAGTCACTCTCCATTTCCCAACCTATCTTACTCTAGATGGAGCCTGCCAGTCCACAGATAATCCACTTTTGGATGTTCTTGGGTGTCTACTGATGAAATACGACTTCTGAGCAGCCGTAAAACAGACCTTCCCAAGGAGTGAACATAATACTATTTTAGATTTGGTTGAAGATAATGATCAGAGCAGAGAGAAAATTATATGTACTCAAGACAGAAACAAAGCCAACTAATTCAAGTGAATAAGGACACATTTGTACACAAGTCAAGACACGTATTTTCTTATATTGCCCAGGACATTGGGCCCGGTCTGTCTCAAGTGGCCAAAAAGGACTTACTGATTATCTATTTGAAAAGAAGAAGAAACCAGAAAATTCGACTTTTTCTACAAAGCTAGTACTACATCAGTGGATAGCAATTTTGGGTACAGAGAGATATGTATATAATACAGCAGCTAACCAGACCCATTGAGAGTCTAAAATGACTTCCAAAGTTGGGGGAATCCTGCCTATGAAAAAGTGGCTTCTTGTTCTAATCCTGCTCCTCTAAACAGAAAGGCTTTCATGAAACGAACATGTGCTTTTAAAAATCCACAAGAGTGAGGGAAAGGAGGAGAGTATGTTAACTTTGGGGCGGGGGGGGGGCAGCAGAGAAGGCTGCTCCCGCTCAGCAAACCCACAAGGAAACTCTCCTACTGTCTGCAGAGAGATCTTTCTCTACACGAAGGCGAACAATGAACCCTATCAAATATTTTTTATTTTCCATGATAGAAAACGTAAAGTGTACAATACTTCAAGCGTACATCGTGCAAGGAAAACAAGCCAGCACAGTGACTTCACAACAGTGGTAAATCACGGGTTCTATTAGGCAGGAAAAATACCGTTTGCTTGCAAAGGGATTGGGCCGGGGTCATTTTTGAAACAGGTAATATGTTGATTTGAATTTATGAAAAAAAATTTTGGTTTTTATTTTTGGCCATCTACTTTTGGCCATCAGAAGGGCAATATCTATTGTACCTTTTTAAAAGAAATAACATTCATTATACTCTCCCCAAAAAGTAATTCAGATAGAGTAAATATTTCCAATGGCAAACATGAGAAGCAGAAGTTTGTTCTTAACAATTCAGGTTATGAAAGACGAGCATCGGCCCCAACTCCCAAACGGAACATAAAGGTAAAAATAGCTTTTCATTTCTGCTCGCTCCACAGGTTGGTCCTGCCTTTGCTCTAGCTCCAAGTCAAGGTCAAGGAAAACATACTGGAAAGAATAGTCTTCAGCTATCTAAATCCAGCAGTCTAACAATAGACAGCATGTCCCCAAAGATGTTATCCAGGCTATTTATCAGTTTCAGTATTTTTCAGTTCAGAAGCAAGTGTGTTCTGGGAGAAAGAATTTCTTTTCTGCGTATCTACCTTCAGAGTAAGGCTTAAAAACCACATCTCCTCTAAGAAAACGCAGACAAAAGCTAACTGAAAGTAATTAATGAGTTTATTCAAATAATAATGCTCATTTTAATAATACAGATACATTATTATTATTAAATTACTAAATCGATTCTATAGGACATTTTTGATACATTTTTGAAATGATATAAAAATAGGCTGTAAGACATAGAATCTAATTTTGAAACAATAGATTTCTATGAGTATGCATAGGAAAGTGAGTGGAAAGACACGCAATAAGATGTTAATAACGGATTACATTTTCAGTCATGTTTACTGAGGAATAATTAATGCAGAGTAAAATTCACTATTTCTGTATAGCGCTCTAAGAGTTCTGACAATCTGCACACAGTCATGCAACCACCACCCCAATCAAGATATGGAACACACCCGTCCCTCTAGAAGGCCCCTTTGTGTCCTCTGCAGTCCACCCCTCCCCACCCCAGCCCCTGGTCATCAGCGATCCCATTTCTTTCTTTTATTCTATCGTCTGTAGCAGAATGTCACGCAAATGGATAATACCATTGGTAGCCTTCTGATTAACACTGTTTTTTTTTTCTCCCTAGAATATGGCATTATGGATGATTTCTTTATTCTTGTTATCTTGCTTTCTTATATTTTCTAATTTTTCATGAAAAGCATAGAATTACTTTTGCAATTTAGGTAAATGGGAGTAAAAACGAACTAACTATGACTGGCCTTACAGTCACTAGATAAAGTTATGAGAGTGCATGTGAGGATAAATATTGGGTAAGATATTAAGACTGTGAATTCCTTCACCAGAGGGGTAACTCCTAGAGGCCACAGGATCAGCCGGGGCTGGGTGAGATCCTAGCTGTGCCTGCTCCCCGAGGCTGTGTGCTGTGCACAGGTGATTCACACCTTTTAGCTTCAGTGCCCTCATTTTCAAGGTAGGGATTCAAATAACGTCTCATAAAGTTGTTATAAGGATTAGATGAGGTTCACATGTAGGCCACCAGCACTTGCTAAAACTTCTGCCCTAAAATTATATTTATAATGTATTTGACTGTTCCTATCTCTGCTGCTGTCATTATGAAGATGTTGTGTGACATTCTAACGGGAAGGGCCATTGTGCCCAGGAGAAGGGCCAGAGGGGAATGGTGGGTGGGGCAGGAGGAGGGGCCTGTTCACAGGCTCACACTCTAACTCTCAAAACTAAATTCTAGACACTTCACTTCAGAAAATTTAAAACTCCTGGTTCTTCAAGAACAAAGTTCTCATCATTTTGTGACAATTTCTGAGAAAATTCTAACACATGTAGTGTTCTGGTCTTGGAATTTTAAAAGTAATGGCTCATTATTCAAGGCACCTTGGAAAATATATTATTGAGACCAGTCACCCCTTACAACTTTAACACATATTTTCTTACTATTTAGAACCTGGTGATTCATTAGCGAACATGTTCATTTGTGTTTGTCTAATTCTCCCTCCACCCTATAGGAATGGCCCAAAGCCTCTAACCTTTCTCTCATCACATTCTGTGGCATAAATTTAGGGGAGATGAGGGCACCCAACTATAAATCTAATGGTCTGAACAAGAACCTGACATCCCAGGTCAGTGCACAGCAAGACCAAGCAGCTGAAGAGGTTCACCTCGCCAAAGCTTTGGCTGTCAGGCTCTGGAGTGAGAACAGCTTCCTAAAAGCAGTACCATCCACTTTGTCTTCCAAGACTGTAAGATACACTGGGAAGTAAGGAAGTCTTGTCTCTATTGGGAAGTTACAAACGTTTCAACTGAATTAGAACACCTCATTTAATTCTCATTCTCAGCATGAATTCATAATCACAAATAATTCTAGACTTTTTATAATAAATGGCAATTGAATTAAAAACATGTCAGCTGTCTTGGGCCAAATATGAAAATATACATATAATGTACTCATATATTAAAAGCAGTGACTATTAGCTTTCTGAATTTTGGCCAAAAAGCAATTATATGACATTATAGTTAAGTTTATATGCATACCTTCGTATGGATATGTCTCTACGTGTATGTGTGTACATGTAAGTATATGCGTGTGCGTGTATAAAATATTCACAGAACATCCATTATTGAGGAATCTTGTAGCCCTAGGGATAATCAATCTCCTAAGATCCAGATCCATTCTATCATATGCTTGTGTAACAACAGAAATGATTCTGTAGACCAGAAAAATCTTACCTTCTCCATATCTTACTTGTCACTTAAGACAGCCCAAGTGCCATTTCTCCATCAAGGCCTTCCCAGTTTCCCTGCACCAGAATCAAGGTTTTCCTTTTGACCTTGGATTCATTGTTTATAGACATGCTTTCCTGCCGTGACAAAACAAAAGGCTCCTTGAGAGGAGAGGACCTGTGGAAAATTAGTATTTGTCCCCGCTCCTAATGCTTAGCCTGGCACTCTGTACTAGATGGGCGTTCAGTATAAATTTTCAGAATGAGATGAATGAACATTTCATTCCATTTTAATGCAATCATCCATTTTTGCTTTCATAAGAAAGTAATAGCGCAGCAGTCCAGAAAATATGACTTAGGGAGTATGGCCTTGGCAATATTCTAATTTCCAATCTCTATCAGTACTGGCTCCTCTGGAAACCTTATTAATATTTCAATGGACACAGTGAATGTGGGCCCATGGATCTCTGGCCCCAGTTCCAGTAAGAGAAAAAGATTTGAGTGTTGTTGGTTTAAGAAGAAATTTTTTTCCATGTTTTCTATCATAGAGTGTGCTTGCCTTGAAATTTATGAGAGTGTTAAGAAATTATTTGCCCAGATACTAGTACACTAATCAAAGGCAGCTTCTAGATTTAATCAATTAAATGACCTGCAGGAGAGATGAATCAAGAAAGAGAGTGAGCATGTACCCTCCCTCCTTTTCCAAATAAAGTGCCACACTGAAGGGATAACTTCCTCCAGTTATCCCTCTGCTCCATAAATGCAGGCCACGTGGTCAACATGAGGGGGTATAACATTTCTAAAAGTGGTCTTTTCCTAATTAAAGTTAAATCTCAAAAGCATCTATTAAGTGCTTACTCAAAAATCCTGGAGCTTTGACCATAGTATCCCCTTTAATTCTTGCCAGTTGATCAAATTTGTATTTTAAACTCCTTGGGACCACAGTCGTCTACACAGAGAGGTTAAGTTTCTTGGCTGTTCGCACACAGCTAGTAAGAGGAGGAGCCAGAACTGGAACCCAGGTGTTTCTAACTATAAAACCCAGACTTTTTCAACTCTACCATATAGCCACATGCTCCCCCAGCTGTTCCGCCAAGCATTTCTGTCTTCTACACCACTGACCTCAAAAGGTCATATCTATCCAGTTTATTTTCAGGGTAACATCATCTTCGTCATTAAACAGTTCACCAAACTGAACTGAAAGTTGCAAATATCTTTTTATTTTATTTTATTTTATTTTTTTATGTGAGAGGTGGGGAGGCAGAGACAGACTACCACATGTGCCCCAATCGGGATCCACCCAGCAAGCCCACTAGGGGCTGAGGCTCTGCCTGTCTTGGCCGCTGCTCCATTGTTCGGCAACTGAACCATTCTAGCACCTGGGGCCAATTGCTCAAACTGTTTGAGCCATGGCAACGGGAGGAGAGAAGAGAGAGAGAGAGAGAGAGAGAGAGAGAGAGAGAGAAGGGGGAGAGGTGGAGAAGCTGATAGTCGCTTCTCCTGTGTGCCCTGACCAGGAATCAAACCCGGGACTTCTACACGCGGGCTGATGCTCTACCACTGAACAAACTGGCCAGGGCAGCAAATATCTTAACTGAGAAATCATCACATGCAAAAAATTGATAGGATTCTGATTCCAGTGCCATTATGTAGAGATTCGGGGAGAAACCACAAGCAACTGTCAGTTGTGTATCTTTGTGCACACCACCCAACTGCCCTCTGCTCTGACTGCCATTTTTACATTTCTCTTCGGACTTTTTTTAGAAACATATGGCTCATGGCTGGAGTATTTTCAGCTTCCAATCCACACAGCTGGAGGATCCCAGAATGCAGAAGTAGCTGTCTTTTGGGTACTTTCTCCATGCCACAAACAGTTGCTGCTTCTGCAATGACAGCCCCCTTCGTGGCCTGGAGAGCATTTTTTCCATTCCAAGAGCCATGGTTCAGTTTATTTTAACCACAGTGTCCTCTGGTATTTCGGCTGAGAAATGCTTCAAATATGTGGACCACCTGATCTTTGTTTTTTGTCTTTCCAAAGGCAAGATATACCAGATGATAATATTCAGGTTAAAGGACATTTTATCTTCAGCTGTCAATAAAAAAAAAGAACACCAAGCTGAGAGTTGACTCAACTTCTTCCTCCTATCCATCGAGTGGGAGCCCGCATGTGCAGGATATCACCCTGAACTGCCTATTTCATGACGCCAACTCTTGAGACTCCCCAAAAAGCTAAATTTGTACAAATCACAAAACTAGTTGACCATATTTTGACCATGCTGCCCTGCATTCAGAAGTTTTCAGAGCTGTTTGTTGTTATGCAGGGAAGGCAGTCCCCCCTTGGCAAAGACAAAACCAAACAGCCAAATAAATATAAATACATAAATCAAAATATCAGGTTTTTATTATAAGTTATATAAACGATAACTCTGAAGAAATAGTTTTCTGTGATGACAAAGCTACATTAACACAAATTTCCTACCTTTCACATATACCATTTTCATAACAGGTTTATTGATCTGACGCACGTATCAGATAATTCAGCCTTTTAAAGTTCAGTGGTTTTTAGTATATGAATAGAATTGTGCAACCATCACTAGTCACTAACTCCAGCACATTCCATCACTTCCAAAATGTTCCCATTAGCATTCACTCCCTAATTCTCTCTCCCTAACCCCTAACAATCACTGATCGACCTCCTGCCTATATAGACTTGCCTGTTCTGGATAGTTCATATAAATGGAATCAAACAATTATATATTGTCTTGTATCTGGCTGCTTTTACTTAGCATAATATTTTCAAGATTTACCCATGTTGTAGCATGTGTATCAGCACTTTATTCCTTTTTATGGCTAAATAATATAATACTTTCCTACATAAATGAAGATCTCTTTATCCATTCACTAGGTGTTGGACATTCGGTTTGTTTCCACCTTTTAGCTACTCTGAGTAATGTTGCCATGAACATCGTGCACAGGACAGGTTTTTCATGGATGTAAGTCAAGCATCTCATTTTTAATAAAAATCTTAATCTTTGGTGAAGAAAGATGTGTAAGTTATTTTATGGCAGTGAGGGGAAAGGTTTTAACCGTAAGAACAGTGAGAGATCCTAGGCTGTACCAGGATAAGTAGGTACAACCTCAGGAGGCCAGACATGGGAATGCAAGGCAGGCACATCCCTGCCTGGACCCTGGCATGGCCCACGCAGCAGTCAATGGCAGAGCCGTTCCCTGGCCGTTCTGGGCGGTCCCGCCTTGCTGCTATTCACTGGCCCTCCAACCTCAACTGCACAGAGCAGAGGTGACCGAGGCTTGCCCATCCCACCCACAATCCTCCAAAACCTATCATCGTTTCCTGGATTGCAAAGTAGGAAGGGATGCCTGAGCCAAACCCTGATGACATCCTTCGGCAACAGACACTGAGGAGGGCTAACACGACTTCAAAGATGGATTCTCACTAATGACTGAAGCAGGACAATGAATAGGCAAATCAGATTTTTCTTATCTGTTCCCCTCCACGGGGACACGCCATCCCATCCAAATGAAAAGAGCTCATTCAAGTAAACAGATAACTTAATAATCAACCTATTTGGGGAAAACATTATCCCTAGAAAAGGGCTTGCACAGTTAAGATGTACTTTGTTTCCACATTGATTAAAAATCAAAATGCATTTTCCAAGTGCCTGAAGTACTAGCTAGAGAGGTTATACATTAACTTCTTCACCCCCAAGTAAAATATTACAGGACTTAAGTGCATAAAACTTAATTTATTCCCAAACGAGAAGTTCAAAAGATCAGCAATTATGAGGCTATGTAGGACAAAGAAGCGTTCTGCATCCTCCAAGTTACCGGAGGTGGTTTGCTAACTAGGGCCGGCAGACACTGAGCAATCCCCCCCCCCCAATTCTGCTTTCTTCTCATTAGACAAGACTTCCACGGTGCTGAAAAGCATTCGTGGCCTAGGAATACCCGCAGTTAACCCCTGCATCTTTTCTCAATTGCATTGCACTCTTCTTTTAAGAAAGACAGACATCATAAACAGGTGGTCTCCAGTGCGATCTGCTCATTCACACATATAGTGTCATGGTTATGTCCATTAGCAAAATTATAGTATCTAAATATTTTGTAATTAAAAAAATAAGTAAAACAGCTGCAGAAGCAGCATTGGGTTTTATGGGTCTAAACTATTAGCCCTCTAAGTCAGTATAAATAACTGTTGCTCCTCTCCCCACTCCTGCAAACAAAAGAGGTTCAGGCAATCTTCCCCGACCCCCCACTGGGAAACAAAACAAGACAAACACCTGGTAGAGACCCCACACAGTCACAGAACCTACCCCCAAAAGATGCTAGGCAAGGTACTGGGTCTGGATTTTGACAGCTAAGAGGAGAAGACATCAGGAGGTGAAATAGATACACTCAGGACAACAAAACCAGGGTCTAACCCAGGCCAAACTGGTTCCTGAGCCACATCTGCCCCATCTTCATTTGTAAAGAGTTCGAGCTACAAGAAAAAATAAATTGTTGTAAAAAAAAAACAAGAAAAAAATTAAATTATTAGAATGAAGTAAAAGAGAAATATTTCATGACATATACAACAACATCACAGTCTCATTTCAGTGTCCAGAACTGAGGTTTAGGGGAACACCCCCCACTCACATCCCTGCCCACTCCCACAGTGTGTGAGGTTATTTCTGGGCCCTAAAGCAGTAGTAGTCATGGCAGAGACCAGATGGCCACAGATCCCAGACCAGTCCTCAGCAGGCCTTCTTAGTAAAGATGTGCAGACGCCTTGTTTAAGGCAGCGAAGATACCTGCTACCCCAACTCTCTCTGGAAGATAGCCGGTTCCAAACCACCCTTTGTCATGGGGTGGGGAGGAGGCGCCTTTGAGGAGTAAGGAAACTTAGATGGGATTTCTGTTTCATGGGAGCGCGCGTGCGCGCGTGCGCGCACACACACACACACACACACACACACACACACATATGTATCTCAGGCATACCAAATTTACCAGGTTGGGAGTTTTTGCTGACAAAAGACTTGTCTCTTTTTATAAATTTGTTGCAGGCAACACAGCTTATCAGCAAACACAAGAACACATTAGTTGCCTGCAAATTAGCATTTAGCACAATTATCTACAAAAGGGACAAGGAATCCATTTACATTCCAAATCTTCTTCACTCCATTTAGCCTGAAAGTTTTTTTTTCAAGTAAAAAAAAAACACATCCAGGAACACTAGATAACTACTTCTTATCAATGTGGACGCCGTTTTAATCCACCCTTTAATAATGCTGCCGTTGTCTTGGAGGCAGAGGAGAGAGCAACTGGGGAAATGGCAGAACGAATGAATAGAAATTGGAAGCCTGCAAGCTAGCTGACAACAGCCCGAGTGTTACAATGTCAACGTTTCATTAATTGGATGTGTTAATCAACCACTCCTATGTACAGTACTCACATTTCCTTAACTCTACCCTGGGCTTAAGAAAAGAATGCTGGGCACCCATGTCTTTTGCCAAATTCAAAACTAACTAACTAACTAAATATATATATATATATATATATATATATATATATATATATATATATATATATAGTGTATAAGATATATATAATATATAACATACATAATATATTATATTATATATATAAAAAAGTCTGTCACCAAATTTCACAATCTGCCCAACCCCCAGTTTATTTTATGTCTAAGAATCAAGCAGATATGTTTCTGTTCTTATGGGAGAATAAAAAAATATTAACCAAACTACAAGATTTTTAAATACTTTCCAAATTCTGGAATGGGAACTGAAAAGACTTTCCATAGTTGATACTGTCTTAAAGCTTGCTCCAAAAAATTCTTAGCTGTACTCTTCATCTTCTCCATGAACTCACTAGTCTGTAGTTTATTTTTTGTGGCTGGTTTTATGTTCAATACTAGAATGACGTTCTTCTAATTTTTGTTGTTTTTTAAATTTTTTTATTTTATTTATTCATTTTAGAAAGGAGAGAGAGAGGGAGAGAGAGACAGAGAGAGAGAAGGGGGAGGAGCAGGAAGCATCAACTCCCATATGTGCCTTGACCAGGCAAGCCCAGGGTTTTGAACCGGCAACCTCAGCATTTCCAGGTCAATGTTTTATCCACTGTGCCACCACAGGTCAGGCATGTTCTTGTAATTTTTAATCAAAATTTGTTTACATCAAAACTCTTCAGTTCTTTTTTATTTAATTTATTGATTTTACAGAGAGGATAGAGAGAGAGAAAGGAGGGAGAGAGAGAAGGAGCTGGAACCATCAACTTTTAGTAGTTACTTCTCGTACATGCCTTGACCAGTAGTTTTGAACTGGAGACTTCAGGGTTCCAGGTTGATGCTCCATCCTCTGTGCCACCACAGTTCAGGCTCGTCAGTCTTTTTTAAATTTTTTGAATCATTCTCAGTAAATAAGTAAAGATCAAGTTGCAGAGAGGCCCGGATGGCTAGGGAAGCTATGGGACGTTCGGGTGGCATATCAACCTGCCCACAGGCCAGTCATGAGTCTGGAGACTTCCAATCAGACAGTGGATGGAATGAACATCTTCTCCACAGTCTCCACGTCAGCCGAGGGTCTCACAAAACTGGTGTTTGGGCCAGAAAGATGCTGACTAAAGACACCCAAAACTCACCTCACTGCAAGCAGACGTGACTTCAAGTTTCCTATGGACTGAAATGGCCCACTTCCTTTGTAGCTGTAACAGCTCACCCATGCTTCTAATACCAGATATATGTTGTGTGTGGAAACCGCTGTGCCCTGGTATGCCCTCAAAAACTAAATTATAACCTCCATTTTCCTTTAATACGATCTCTGTCACATTGATAATCTATATTTCATGAAAAAAAGCTTTTTTTTTCTTCTTTTCCAAGTGAGAGGAGGAAAGATAGAAAGACAGACTTCTACACGTGCCCTAACCGGGATCCACCCAGCAACCCCCATCTGGGGCCGATACTCTGCCCATCTTGGGCCATGCTTATAGCCGAGCTATTTTTAGAGCCTGAGGTAGAAGCTCCAAGGAGCTATCCTCTTTGCCCGAGGCTGACAGGCTCAAACCAACTGAGCTATGGCCGCAGGAGATGATGAGACAGAAAGAGAGAGAGAGAGAGAGAGAAAGAGAGAAAGAAAAGGGAGAGGAGGGGGAGCGGGAGGGAAGAGAACCAGATGGTCACTTCTCCTGTGTACCCTGACCAGGAATCAAACCCAGGACATCTACATGCTGGGCTGATGCTCTACAACTGAGCCAACTGGCCAGGGCTGAGAAAAACCTTTTTGAAAATTTAAATATAGAGGAATAATATTCCTAAGAAACTCTTTCACGTGACTGAAAAAATGCAATTCTTATTCCCAACATTATACAAGAGTAGAATTTAGAGTTTATTACAATCTTTTTAACAGATAATGAGTTTGCAGGATTAGAGAATAACCACATTTTCCTGCATATGTATGAGGTATTAATCTACATTAGGGGAAAATAAAAATGGACGCACCAGTGTTCTTAATCAGCTTGTAGAAAAGACTAACAGAACACCACATCAACAGGTCAGCACGCAGTACCCAGTGTTTGAGAATCAGGTTATGTGTATTATAAAATTAGACAAATTATTTAGGAAGTGTATCCTGGAGAACAACAAATCCAAATTTATTACGTTATTGAACCCTCTGGGCCTCAGTTTCCCAATGGGGAAAATTATCTCAAAGGAGAGATGATAAGAACTAGATGAGTTAATACATTATAGAGCCTGGCATGTTGTAAGCACTTGGTGGTTAATTATTTAAGTACTTAATTATTAAAATTATGCCTAAAGTGCCAATCATATCTTCTTCCCAATAATTTTACTGTTTTTGATAAATAGACAGAAAATGAATGGTTCATTCCATGAGCATAAACTCAGACAAACGGAGTGGGAAAGTAGGTCATCAGAAGGGGCAGGGAGGACACGGGAAGGAGCGAGATGGGGATGTCACACACAGCCATAATTTAGAGCAGATCAGAGAAGAAAGATAAATATGGGGGGGGGGGGGAAAGTAGAGTATGAAAGGAATGAAGGGAAATAATGATGCCATTAAAAACAAGGTCACACTTTAGCGGTGCTAATAACGAACATGGGAACTCAAGCTATTATTACGGAAGACTCTGCTGGCTCTTTCCTAATTCATGTAAAAGCTCTTAAAATTTATTACAGCCTCCTGGCTCTGCCATGACAGTAGAGACCAAAGGACCTTTGGGATGGTCACCAAAGAATACTCCAGAAGTAGGTGAGTGCACCAGACAGAACAATGGCAATGACATTAAAATATTGCCAGGTCAAAGGCAAATTTGGTAATTTCTTCTTAAATCTTTCAAGAAAGTGCAGACTAACCTCTCCAGGTACAACCTAGACCGGAGCCTACTAATTTGAATACAATCAGGTTCCTTCTTGGGACTAGGAGAACAAGACCTAAAAGGAGAAAGTGATCTCTTTTGACACATTCCCTTGTGTCACTTGGAAGCCATAGGAAAGACCTGCTCAACCTCCCAGGTGAGTTTACAGATGCAATGACAGTGTGTGTGCGTGTGGGGGGGCACTGCTAGGTAGAGCTACTAGGCACGGGAGGCAACATTTAGGGTGATGGGGTCTGGTGGATGAGAAGGTAGGATATTTCCATGGACGGCACTTCAAATTGTTTCCTCTCTACAAATACAATGGTTCCCTGTCATCCATGGTTGGTTTCCACAATTTTAGTTACCTGTGGTCAACTTGGTCTGAAAATATTAAATGAAAAATTCCAGAAAGAAACAATTCACAAATTTTAAATTGTGTGCCGTCTTGAGTAGCGTGATAAAACCTCAGACCGTCTCAGTCCTTCCCACCTGGGTGAGAACCGCCCGTCCCTTTGTCCAGTGTCATCATGCCGTAGACACTCCCTGCACGTCTATTACTGAGTAGCCGTCTCAGTGATCAGACTGGCTGTCATGGTATCATGGTGCCTCTGTTCAAGTTACCCCTATTTCACTGAATGGTGGCCACAAGCATAAGAGTAGTGAAGCTGGCAAGTTCGAACATGCCAAAGAGAACCTGTGAAGGGCTTTTATTTTGTTATTTGTTATTGCTATTAGTTTATGCTGTGCCTAGTTTATAAATTCAACTTTATCCTAGGTATATATGTATTAGAAAAACCAGTGTATTACATACACTAGGTGGGCAAAAGTAAGCTCACAGTTGTGATTATGTGAAACAATTTATTCTTGTATTATTATTTAGTAATTCTTGTATTATTTTCCATATGAACAACTGCACACCTAGCTTTGTGTACACGGTTTGGTCCTCTCTGAAGTTTGGAACACATCCCCGTGGATAAAGGGGGGGCTGTTGTAAAACCTGCCCAAAGCCACGTCCACTCACAGGACAGGACACTGAGTACTGTCACTCTCTGTTGATGTGGGCTCGGGTGGCCACTGCTTGTTCCACTGCTCACCTTTTTCAACTCCTTTTGACCTTTCTGGTGTGCTTGTTTGTCCATTCAACTCTTCTGTTAGTCTATTGAGGTGGTTATTATAAACAGAATTAATGTATTCTAGTCACTGGTCCAGGAAAGCATGTGGTAGATGTGACAAGACAATAAAGCTATCTACAACCAAGAGTGATGAACTCAAGAGAAACATTTTAAACTGGGGCACCCCGTCCATGTCACCACAGACAGTGAATTTGTAATTTTACTCAACACCCTCCCATAATCTCATGAATGCTTTCTAGTACTCCTTTTCAGATTTCTTCAAGGTCTTAGGTATCCATTCTTGATGGCCACTCCGCGAGGCAGCATAATATAGTCGCTAAGATAATGGGCTCCACAATCAAGCTACTAGGTTTGCCTCCAAGTGCTACCATACAAATGTGATTTCAGCAAAATTAATGTCTCTGGGTCTCAGTTTTCTTATCAGAAAAGAAAAAAAACATGAGAGGGGAAATAATAATGCTTACACATTCTAGTTTTTTTTTTTTTTTTTTTGAGGATAAATGAGTTCATGTCTGTACTGTGTTTGGAAATATGCCCACAGCTATTTGCCATTGTCATGGAGGATGCGTTGGGGAAGGGAAGACACTTTCATAATAATTCTTCTAAACAACAATGGTCCAGTTCAATGGTTTTCATTATCTCAGAAACCTGATGACTGCTCAATCTTTCTCTCGCAAGGTCATCATCATGCTCCCCCACTCAGAATTCCCAAGCCCATCTGCCTGCCCAATATATGTCTTTTTTTTTTTTTGGTATTTTTCTGAAGTTGGAAACAGGAGGCAGTCAGACAGACTCCCGCATGCGCCCAACCGGGATCCACTGGGCATGCCCACCAGGGGGCGATGCTCTGCCCATCTGGGGCATCGCTCTGTTGCAACCAAAGCCATTCTAGCGCCTGAGGCAGAGGCCATGGAGCCATCCTCAGCGCCTGGGCCATCTTTGCTCCAATGGAGCCTTGGCTGCAGGAGGGAAAGAGAGAGACAGAGAGGAAGGAGAGGGGGAGGGATGGAGAAGCAGATGGGCACTTCTCCTGTGTGCCCTGGCCAGGAATCGAACCTGGAACTCCTGCACACCAGGCCGACACTCTACCACTGAGCCAACCGGCCAGGGCCCAATATATGTATTCTTGAAATTGCGACGAGCCTTTCAAACCCAACAAACTAACTCAAATCAGAACATACTATGTTCCCCCTTTTCTCTTATTCCAATTTTCAAATGACTGTTGTGATTCTGGCTTCAGACCCTCTATTTGACCACCCTATTCATAGAAGACTCCCTCACCCCCCTCATTGCTGCAAATCATTCCTTATCTTTGTGCCCTGCTGCAGTTTCTTCACAGCCCTGATCACTATATCCCAGATGATTTTCCCCATTTATTTGTTTGCTTGTTGATTACAGGACCCCTCCACTACAGGAAAGTTCCATTAGACCCGGCATCTTGTTCTGCTCACTACTGCACCCTCGGAGTTTAGAACAGTATCTGCCACATAGGGCACGCTTATTAAATGAAATACATTGAATAAATCCTGTGTCATGGATTTCACAACATTGCACAAACTTCAGAAAATGGCGCATTCATATATGTTCTTAAGAAATGTTCTCATCAGTTATGTTTAAAATCAAAAGGCTTGACTCATGGTAAGATAAGCTTCAGCATTCTGAACCATTCTGATCTGTGGACGGCCTCTTTGCCTCTGAAACAGGAGACAGAGTCTCTCTGTGGTTTACTTGTACACTTAACACAGGTGCTTACGCAAGTTCAACGTAACTGCATTTAGATGACAGTGATCCCACCGTGATTTTAGGTATTTATGTCAAAACAAATGCCCATAAATATTCCTAAATGTAGATATGAACAAAACAACTCCATCTCTGTGTCCCAGATATAAGTTTTCATGCTGTGACCTCTGGCAAACTTCACTATCCCCTAGCAAGCTTATCAATGCTTTCTAGTGGATGACTACCTGAGTTTTTTAAAATGTGGTCATAAATATTTTGGCAGCAACAGCTGGAATGGCATGACAGCCAAGATAAATATCAAACTGGTGACAGTATCGATTATAAGCAATCGTCTGTCACAAGGCCACCAGCAGGGACGGCCCCTGGCTGTACTGCATTCTTTGTTCCTTTGTCCCCTCAATCATTAGTACCTGAGGTACACTATAAAAAAGGTAAGGTAACGGGCTGGTAGCGAAAAATGCCTTGCACGGAATGGTGGTCGGTCTCTCCTGCTCTGACCTACCTTCCAGCGAGTAGCTTACCCTGTCATCAATCCTGGTATATTCCATGGAGTCGCCTGCTTTGTCCTTCAGGCTGAGGACACTTCTTGTTATGGTGGCTTCACACCTCTGTCCCACACCATCGAATGCACGTATATTTATTTTGACATAAATGTCACCTGTCCTTTAATAACTACCTCAAACGTGTTCTAAAAAACACAGCTCCTAGCCTGAGAACAGTGTATAAAAACAAGTCCCATGAATTCATCCTTTAGCTAGTTTCAACAAATGACCAGTGGCTATGATAATAGTTCCAATGAAACTGGCAGTCCTCCAACAGGTAACCATTGCTCAGCTAACAGGGGAACATTATTCACTGACTCTTAATTTGATGACGGCTATTTATATTAACCCATTGACTCTAATCCTTTCAGTTGAGCTAGACAAATACTTACTGAATTTCTACCTTGTGTCCAGATAGAATACAGTTAGTAGAAACAGAACCTGCCCTCCAATGAGTTCATACTTGAGCAGGTGCCTGGCATACAGCAGGTGCTCAATAACATGTGCTGTGTCCACTAAGGCAGAAGGCCTTAGATGAGAACATCAGTGAGCTTGACAGCGAGCTCTGGGGTCTGCGGCTTGGAAGGGCAGAGGGCACCAGGGACATGGACGCACTGTGAGCCATCCTCGAGTCCAGTGCTAACGTTTCTGAGCCATGTCATCTTCTACCCACCTCTTAACCCCTCAGGCTCAGTTGGATCCCATGTGAAATGGAGACAAAAAGTCCTACACATCACAGGACCTGTCACCAAAGTATGAAATATGGTCTCTGTAAAGCCCTGGACTTGGGGCTGGGAGGGGCTCAGCAAATGGCAAGCAAGACGTGGCGTGAGGGGAGACTCCAGGGAGAGGACACGCTCTGAAACACACCTGCGACAGGAGAGGCAGGCAAGGGCATTCCAGGTGCAGGAGCACTGTGAGTGGAGCCAGGCGGGGAAGTGTGTGGGGTGTCCTATGCCATGGGCAATCCCTCTGCTGGTCACAGCAGAACTGACTCTGAAGAAACAGCAGAATAAAACATAAGACACAGGTGTGGGCTCAGGGCCTTGGAACTGGGTCCAGGGTTTACAAAGTTGTGAGGAGAAAAAAATTCAGAAAAAGCAGAGCTGGGAGGGACCTGAGGGCTGATCTTGTCCCTTGGTCACATTTCTAAAGATGAGGAAACTGGAACTCAAAATGCACAGGAAACGTTCAGGATTTCAGGAAGATCGGTACCCGTGTCCAGACAGGAATTCAGGTCACTTTCCCCACAGTGCCACAAAAGTAGTGTGTGTGGGCCCTGGCCAGTTGGCTCAGTGGTAGGGCGTTGGCCTGGCGTGTAGGAGTCCCGGGTTCGATTCCCGGCCAGGGCACACAGGAGAAGCGCCCATCTGCTTTTCCATCCCTCCCCCTCTCCTTCCTCTCTGTCTCTCTCTTCTCCTCCTGCAGCGAGGCTCCATTGGAGCACGGTTGGCTCCAGGCGCTGAGGATGGCTCCATGGCCTCTGCCTCAGGCGTTTGAATGGCTCTGGTTGCAACAGAGCGACGCCCCCAGATGGGCAGAGCATCGCCCCCTGGTGGGCGTGCTGGGTAGATCCTGGTCGGGTGCATGCGAGAGTCTGTCTCACTGCCTCCCCATTTCCAGCTTCAGAAAAATACAAAAAAAAAAAAAAAAGTAGTGTGTGTGTATACCAAAATAAGGCAGGATATATATATGTCTCTCTCTCTCTCTCTCTCTCTTTCTCACACACACACACACACACACACACACACACCATGCAGGATATATATATGTCACACACACACATACACTCACCATGCAGGATATATATATATGTCACACACACACACACACACACACACACACACCCTCACCATGCTTATGTAAGAACACCCAGCAGTGTATACATGGTGGTGCAGAGGATGATTTCCTCAGGGACAGAGAAGCAGACACCCTGACAGTGTTCCCAGACTTTCCCTCTCTCTTCACAATGGGCACAATCTGTCCCTGCCCCCCATCTGGTTCCTTACTCAACTCTCAGACCTACTTAACCCCATCCCCACTCCCAATACCCCGTCCATCCAATCCATAGCTTATAAACCTCCCTCAAGGTTAAATGACACCATCAAGAAGCAAGGAGCAAGGAGACACAACACATTCAGAATTCACTGCAGCATTATTCACAGTGCCCAAGACATGGGAACAACCAAAGTGTCCCTTGATAGAGGATTCGATAAAGAAGTGGTACATATATACAATATAAGACTACTCAGCCATAAGAAATGATGACATAGTGCCATTTACAACAACATGGATGGACCTTGAGAACATTTACTGAGTAAAATAAGTAAATCAGAAAAAGCTAAGAACTGTATGATTTCACACATAGGTGGGATATAAAACTGAGACTCATGAACGTAGATAAAAGTGCAGTGGTTACCAGGAAGAGGGGGCTGTGGGGGAGGAGATTGGGGGAAGGGGAGGAAAGAGGAGGAAATACACAGTGACAGAAAGTGATTTGACTTTGGGTGATGGGTACACAACATAATCAAGAGTTCAAATGCTATAGAAATGTTTACCTAAAACCTATGCACTTTTATTGATCAGTGTCTCCCTGTTAAATTTGATTTTCTAAATAAAATAAAATTTAAAAAAGTAGGACTTTCTATAGGAAGGTTGTAAAAGGCTCAACTAATCCATGGCATAAAGAATGAAAGGCAAGTTCTGCTCTAGTGACAGCATGAGATGTGGTAACCAGATGTCACATGGGAGCCTTGTTTGCCTCTTGACTTGAAAAAACAAAACAAAACAAAAGGGAGCTGTAAAAGGCAGTCCTGAGACAGGAATGCGAATGAGGACTGGGTATTAGACGGTAGGAGGAACACCATTAAGTTCAGGTTCACGTGCGATGTGATATGGCAGGGTGAAACTACGGGACGGCTGAGATTTGCTCCAATGCACCCAGGGCAGTAATGGGGGCAGATGAAGCAGGCGGGGCATATGTCTGACGACTGCTGGATCTCAGTAATGGGTCTATGGGTGTTCACTGTCTTATGCTACTTTCAGTTCGAACTTTTCTTGATTAAAAGCAGGGGATCTTTTTCTCTCCAAAACAAAACCTGCCAAGAAACAAATACTTTAAAACCCTTAATGACACCCTCTCCTTCAAAGCGGTTTCGCTCTCACCTCCCTGTCACTGGCATTCTGGTTTGGTGACCGTGCTTGACCTTTGGGACCTCGCCTAGACACTCGCCCCCTCTCACCCTCCTCCGCCTCTCTGGGTATCCTCATCTGCACCTGTGTCTTCAAAGGCTACCTGGAAATGCACGCTTAGCCCTAGCCCTGACCTCCGAGCTGAGCTGCATCTGACTGCCCTCTGTACACATCCACCTGAACACAATGCACACTCCCGTGCGCACACTCACCAAGCGGGAACAAGACGACCACCATCTCCAGCACGTGCCCCAGATGACTTTTCCTCCTCATTCCTCACCACCACCTCCCTCACCTCCCAGGACAGGAATCGCCTGCTGTCCTCAAGTCCTCCTGCCCCTAGTCCCCACTTCTGAGGACACATGTTTTTCTTTTCTTTTTTTTAGTGAAAGATATATATAGAGAAAGATAGGAAAAGAGAGAGATGAGAAGCATCAACTCATAGTAGCAGCACCCTGGTTGTTTATTGATTGCTTTCTCATATGTGCCTTAACTGAAGGTATCCAGCTGAGCCAGTGACCCCTTACTCAAGCCAATGACCTTGGGGCTCAAGCCAGTGACCATGGGGTCATGTCGATGATGCCATGCTCAAGTTGGAAAACCCGCACTCAAGCCAGTGAGTTTGGGGTTTCAACCCTGGGTCCTCAGTGTCCCAGGCTAACGCTCTATCCACTGTGCCACTGACTGGTCAGGGCTGATGACACGTTTTATTGATTCTGTTTCAGAGAAGTGTCATTTGCTCGTCCCTCTCTTGCTTTCCTCTTGCCTAAGACTCTGCCGGGGCTGGAATCCTGTGAGAGCCACGTCTCCCGCAGCCAACGCAGTCCCCAGGCCAGGCCACCCTCCGCTCTGCTGCTTACTCCCTGCCCTCCGCAGTCAGACTCAGCCTTGCCCGAGCCTCACAGACCTCCCGACATTGTCTGCCCCTTTGGAGCCCACCATGTCTGCATCTGAATTCCCGTGGATCTGAGAGCGGTGATTAACTACAGTAAAAATACTGAAGAGTTAGCCTGTACGGGCATTCTATTAGGTGCTTCTTTTAAAATCATTTTATTTGATCCTTACCACAATTTTCTTTTTAAAAACAGACACTGTTATCCATTTCCCAGATAAGGAACCTGAGGCACAGACTACCGTACTTTGCTCAGTCACATTGCCCGTAAATGGCAAGGCACAGACTGTAAACCAACCTGGTCTGGCTCTATGGCATGGGCACCCCCCACAAGGCTCACCTGACTGGCCCTCTACTGAGAGTTAACCGCCCTAAGACTCGGTTTCTCCATCTGTAAAAAAAGCTTTAACAAAACAGGCCTCATAAGACTGTTCTCAGGATTCATTGAGGTAAGCACACAAAAAAACATTAGCTGTTACCACTAATGAGACTGATTCCAGTTTTCTGAGAAGGGATGGGTGATTCTCAGGTCAGCGTGAGACTCAGTTCCCCTGGCATGTGCCAGAGCTTTTGGGAAGAAGCTGTGTCCTTTCACTGAGCTGGCCTGGGTGCGCTGGGCTCCCCATGGGAACAGAACCAAATCCAAACAGGTAACTGTGTGGTCACTTGGCACTCAGCTTGGACCAGGTGGCCTCCAGTGCTGAGAACTAGGGTAATGGGATAAGGTCCTGATCCCTGATGGTCAGTCTATGGGTAAGATATACACACGTGCACAAAATTACACTGTAGCAATTACGGCAGGTGCTATATCACAGGACACTACAGGGAGAAAATAATGCTGAGAATATAGTGATTAGCTTTGCTGGGGGTTGAGGGGCCCTGACATGCATGTACTTAGCAAACGTAAATCTGTGATGCATGAGCTATGCTGTCCCTCTTCAGTCACATTCTCACATAAGATTCCCGAGCTTTCAATAAGACTTCTGCTAAACATCAAAGTTTAGTCTTTTTCTGTGGTTCAATCTTATCAGGAAATCTTAACTGAGAAACTCAAAAGTCCCATCTCCTGTAAGCGACCCTGTAGCTCAAGGAAGAGAGACAGAAAATGTACTTCTGTGGGGCAGCTGTGTTAGGCTTGCTCGCTGGTGTTCCAGCTGCAAGTACTTTGCTTGATTAGTGCATGAGCAGGTGGCAGAGGAACGTGTGCACAGCCTATATAAGGCTATGGGTGCTTACGCTGGGGAGAGATGGGGAACTGGGGAAGTGCAGATTGCCTGTCTGTTACTGTGAGGGGCTGTTTTGTTGTTTGTTTGCCTGAGAGGCAGTTTCCTCTGCCTGTGTGCTTGTCCGCTGTTGTGAGACTTTATTAAACAGAATGACCCAACCCTTTCTGGCTCCGCAGTTTCTCTACTGTCTGCCCGAATCAAGTGTGAGCCTGCCTGGACATGACAGCAGCCACCAGCATTACAATTTCATTTTTTGTAAAAAAGCTTAGGTTATTTAGCAATCCAAAATCAGATACCATCTAATAAAAACTCTCATATAAAAATATAGCTATGGTTCTCTGCATATTAAGTAAATATAATTTAATAGTAAAGATTGCACTCGACCACAATTCTCTTTATTTAGGAAAACTGTTCTCCCTCCATCCCAGTCCAAATCGTCCAGACTCCCGCGCTGGCCTGCCCAGTGCCACCGCCGCATCCATGGCCACGGTGGAGTTGTAGGACTGAAAAGAGCCAGCCAGGGGCCACAGGGCCTAACCGTTGATGAAACACTTCAGGAATGTCACCCAGCTGCAGGTCTCGAGGAACCTGCTGTGCAGAGGAGGAGGGCCGGGCTGTGTACAAACGGGACAACCGAGCAGGGCAGGGGCTCTGGCCCCTCCTGGGTGCACCGGCACGCCAGGCCCACAGCCAGCGACAAGCTCCCCACTCTGGCAAGGAAGACCGGGGGCTACGTAGCCCAGCCCAGTGTGTGGAGGGTACACAGCACCCAGAGCTGGAGACACCAAAATACAATACCCATCGTCTCTAAAATGACTGTCACAAACTTGCGGTCTGCCCTCTATTTCTGATTAAAATGGTGCCAGACAATAGAAGTTTTCTTCCCAAACATCTATATCCATTTAACCTTTTTTTCCCCCTTTGATGCTGTCTTTGTTCAAGTCACTGATTGGTCCACCACGGACTATAGGCCAAACGGTCTGCAGCTGTAGGAGTGGCCTCTGCCCCACACTCCCCCACCGTCACTCTTTGTGTCAGGAGCTGTTGTTTTAGCTCTGTTTTCGTCCCTGTGTCTGAAGCAGCAGGATAGAACTTATCTGCTATTGATCGTCTTATCTGTTCTGGACCCTCACAGAGGCAGCTGTGAGGACAGCAGCTTGCAGGTGTGTGTGCACATGGGGCGGGGCTGGCGGCCTTCCGTAGGGCGGTGTAGCACACAGAAGCTTCCCATCCCATCTGGTGGGCAGGCAGGCTGACCACCGAGAAGAAGGCCCATCATCAGGAGGATGGAATAATGCTGTGGCCCGCTGGGGTGGGCACGGCCACTCCTCAGTGCTTCCCCTGGTCTGCAAAGGGCCCTTCACAATCATCCTTTTGCTCCCATCCATCTGCTTATTTGCTCTTAAGTAAAAGGACTTCAAACAACCCCTCCAATCAGAGTGGAATGACTTCCACGTACCTGATTGTACTGGGGGAGGGGTGGATACTGCGTGAGCATGACTCACTTCCATAAAAGGCAGCCCTAACATTCCTACCTAGAGAAAAGAGATAGGCTCCTTTAGACTTTCAAAGGGACGCCTTCCAAAGGCTTAAGAAGAAAGACTTGCTATCCAGCTGTGCTCCACAAGACCATAAATCTTGAGGCCTCAGACCCTTCAGTGTAAAGCTGCATTACAGTTAATGGGTTGGGGGAGGGAGGGAGAGACACCAGGACAGAAACTCTGAGAATAAATGAGAAAAATCCTCTCCCATTTCCACTTGATGCAACAAAACAGCTGAGATCCCCCGAGCCTGAGTGACTGACTTTGTTTTTCTCTGAAACAACTTTCCCCAAGTGGGCCTCCACTGTGCTGAACTAGATGCTAGGGAAAACCCATGTGGGTAGTGTGTGACCTGCTTCTGGTCAGCGGTCCTGCTCCAAGCTGGCAGCCTGCAGGAAGCTGGCCTCCAACTGGGAGTCAGGCCCTCAGTAAGGGACACCGGGGAACCGTGACCCATGGCATGGCAACTGTAACCCTGGGCGTCTCGTCTGGAGCGCGCACCAGGTACTTTCCAAGTTATTTCAGGATTGTTCGTTGTAGGGCCAGGGGCTGCTGCCGTGGCCATGCAGGTTCCCGTTGGATTCGGGCAGACGGTAAAAGAACTGTGGAGCCCATGATGGTGGGCCATTCTGTTTATTAAAGTCTCCTAATGGCAGATGAACAAACAGGCAGGGAAGACAGCTTCCCTCTCACTCAGGGCTCCTAATGAAGCTCTGATTCATTCTTAGAACTCTCAGGGACTCCCAGGCCCCCACCAGCCTCAGCACTCTCTCTCTCTCTCTCTCTCTCTCTCTCCACACTCTGCAAAACAGGATGGGGGGGAAAAACCCTTTCTCCAGCAAACAACAGCAAACAATCGCCCCTCCCAAGCAGGAAGGCAATCTGCAATTTGCAATCTGCCGCCCTAAGGGCAAGCACCCACAGCCTTCCATAGACTACACACACGAGGCATTGCCACAATACAGGCAAGCAAACTTAAAAACATTTGTTTACCGAACATTCCTCATCTGTATCAGGCAAGGCTCCAGAGGCTCAAGAAGAATTTAAAAATGAAAAAAATATTTCATCAGGACAATCCTTCCATATAGCCGTTTGCTGCCAATTAAGATTGCAGCGTTTGGTTTTAGTGTCCAGCATGTCAGTCCTGAATGTTTTAGCATTTCAGCACTGAAAGCTGGAGCCCGAGCATCCCATGAGCACGCGCGTGGGGACCGCTGCTGCAAACTCTCAACTGCAGCATAGTGCCAGTTCCCGGCAGCCAGACAAAGAGGGGATTCTCCAGGGACAGCTACACGAGGTGTTAGGTAACCTCACTCCTTTCTCCCAGTAGTGGCTATAATTATGTACTTGTCTACTGTATGATTTCACTTATATGTGGAATCTAAAAAAACAAAGGAACGAACCACAACCGAACCGAAACACTCATAGATACAGAGAACAGAGTGATGGTTGCCAGTGTCGGAGGGCGGGGGGTGGGGTGGTGATGGGATGGGTGCAGTGGGTGAAGGGGAATAAGGTACAAAACTCCAGTTATTAAAAAAAAGTCTCAAGGGTGCAACGTATAGCATAGGAAAAATAGCCAATAGTCTCATACTAACTATGAACAGTGACAGATGGATGCTGGACATATTGCAGTGACTATAAATGTCACAGCACTATGTTCTACAACTGAAGCTAATAATATTGTCAACTAGACTTTTATAAAACATATTTAAAAATTAAAAAGGAAATAAGATGAAAGCATCTTCCACCTACAGCACACTATTTTGATTTTATGCTCTTCAACTAATCGATAGGCAGGATAGGAAGGAGGGAGATGGTCAGATTTCTTGGCCCAGCAAGTATCTCCAACAGGTAGCTAATTAATTATCTTTAAAATTTACAGAGCACAAATCGACTTTTATATAAATGCAATTTTATTTGACAACTGACTCAATTCTGCCTGGGTCTGAATCCCAATCCTGCTAGTTGGCAGCAGTGTGGCCATTGGTTCGAGGGCATCAGCCCCAGGTGCCGAGGATGGCTCCATGGAGCCTCTGCCTCCGGTGCTAAAAATAGCTCAGTTTGTAAGCATGGCCCCAGGCAGGCAGAGCACTGGCCCCAGACAGGGGTTGCTGCATGGATCCTAGTCAGGGCATATGCAGGAGAGTCTGTCTATCTCCCCTCCTCTCACTTGGAAAAGAAGAAAAAAAAGATAGTGCTTGTGAGTTCTGAAGGGCTGGCAGAACTAATTGTTCATGTTACTTCCTTTACGATTCACAACTGACCTACTGTCCTTGACACCAACCCTAGACACAATGTTCTCATTAAGTAATTATCTCCCATAACCTCCGCCTCAGCTCTGCCCTCTAACCTTCTTTCTTCATCTTAACAGTGTGACCCTTGCCTTCTTATCCTCTCGTGCATGTCTAATTTCCAGTTGATTGTGAGAGCTGCTATTCCCAAGGATATAACCGTAGCACAAACCATGTTCTGGTGCTAGAAACTTGAGGGCCTAGAAACGCATGAACCCAACAAAACATCTGCAACTCGCCATCCTGAAATCAACCCTGTGGGGCCAAAGATATGTGTAACAAACAGTAACCAAGATGGGAGCAGGGAGCCCACTGAGCAACGAGGTACAATCAATAAGTGTGACAGTAAGCAGATTTCTTTCACCAACAGCTCTGGGGCAATTACTTAACCTTTTGTGAAAAGCAATTAGCTTATATGTTAAAATAGTCTTACAAAAGTATTTGTATGTGGGGAGGGGTCCATTATGTGGACTCAATTTTCTAGGAAATCAAACTTGGTGATAGCTACCCACACAGGCTCCGAGTCACTCATCCTGCTCTGTGCTTTATTTTCCCATAGTGACAATCATTTTCTAACTCACTATATCGTGACCTAATTTATTATGTTCATTGTGCATTGTCCATCTCAGTCCCCACTAAAACAGGATCCCAAGAGAAGACACTGCTGCTATCCCTTTTGCTGCCATATCCCAAGTGCTGAAAGCAATATCTGACACACAGTAGGTGCTTAGTGAGTGTTTGTTGAATGACTGAATGACCTAATGAAACATAGTCGAGATGGAACATGAGCCACATGATATCTATAAGCACTAGCTCTTTGGGAGTCATGTTTTAGGTATAAAGTTTCTATACAAGTTCTCATTGTTTCTTACAATTTTAAGCCAAAGCCTTTTTTTTTTTTTTTTTTTTTTGACAGAGACAGAGTCAGAGAGAGGGACAGATAGGGACAGACAGGATATAAGAGAGATGAGAAGCATCAATCTTTCGTTGCAGCATCTTAGCTGTTCATTGATTCTTTTCTCATATGTGCCTTGACTGGGGGCTCCAGCAGAGCGAGTGACGTTTTGCTCAAACCAGCAACCTTGGGCTTCAAGCCAGCGTCCTTTGGGCTCAAGCTAGCAATCATGGAGTCATGTCTATGACCCCATGCTCAAGCCAGCAACCCCGAGCTCAAGCCGGTGACCTCAAGGTTTTGAACCTGGGTCCTCCACATCCCAGTCCACTGCTCTATCCACTGCACCACTGCATGGTCAGGCTAATCCAAAGCCATTGTGAACTCTCCTTTTTCCTCTTCCCCTCTAGTGTACTGGAGCTACAGTGCTTGTGCAGGCTTGTGGATATAATTCACAAGTCAGACATTCGACACAGTGGCCACTGAGCATTGTATTCATGTTAGGAATAAGGGGAAGAAGAGAGCCCAGCACATCCACAATCATCACTTCCTTGTCCTTTATGGTTCACGTGGAAGTTCAAGAGTTCATTCATTGCATTTTGTGACAAATTATGATACAGAAAATGACATAATATGTTATGTAGTTCTGAATCTTCTTTTTTCATAAACTATGCCGTCTTGCTTTATTGCTCAGTGATGCAAAACTTCTCCTTTACAGACGGTGTATTAGTCCTGATCCCATTAATATGGGTCAGTAATACTCTAAGTAATCCATGCAAAGCAAAGTCCATCATGAATGTTAGCTAACAATGTTTATTTTTCTTTTTTCCTATCAGAGCCTTTGAATTTATCAACTAATAGGCCATAGCATGATGTGATATTAATGAGGTTAGAGAGAACAGTTAAAAATTATCTTCTCATAACTACTTGTTGAGATTATGAAACAAATACAATTGGAAATACCACAGTTTGCAGATAGCCAGAAAACCTCCATTTAATGCACACAAACCCCCACAAATTTGGAAGCTGTTCTTTGCATTAAGTTGATATACAGTACTAAGTTAGATATACTGAAAATCGATTTCTTTCACTTTTACTTTATTTAATAAAACCTCAGGGACAAGAACCCTAAGAGTGACTTTTAGGGAGTGGAAAATACATCAGAATCCTTCGTTATGCTTTTATTTTGTTCGGTTAATCAAAATAGGAATCAGGATAATCTTTTTTTGGAAAAACATACCTTCTTCATTTTATAATTATCATCCTGAAATACTTCCCTATTGTTTGTGGGTTCTGGTGTTTTCAACATTTTGTTTTCTTTCCCCAGCACAGTTATCTTCTCTTTCTCAACTTCCCCATCATGCCTTTCTGCAGACTACTGAATTCCACGACGCTCTACCATCAAGACAGAGAGGCAAGCGGCTCAGTACTCCTCAGCATATCACTATCTTGACCCTTAGTGGCTTATTTAGTAAACTTAATCTTCATTAGTAGTTTTTATGTTCTAATTAGAAAGGAAACCTAAATCAACTCTTATTTTTTTTTCCCAAGGGAAGAACTCAAAGCCATATAGATTTTTAATCCAAATGGGGGGTTTACTGAAATGCATGGGTATGGGACATTCTGATTCCCAGCTGCTTCACTGATTTTATGTTTTTAATACATGCTGGTCCCAATTATAGCTGCTGTCAGTCCAAAGCTAAAAAAATGGACAATATCCTCCGACTGCTCCAAAGATGATAAAATTCAATTGATTAGCTCTCATTCTCCTAATTCCCTGCCTCTTAATCTGCCTACCATTGAGGGATTGAGGAATGAATCATTCTGCTGAGATGTACTAATTTTGTTTTAATTTGGAGTTAAGGGAAGAATTTCAATCTGCTTAGTGTTTACGTTTAAAGCTTGTGGAAAAATACAAAGAATTGCCCTGCCTGGCTTGCTCAGTGGTAGAGTGTTGGCCTGGCGTGTGAAGTCCCAGGTTCAATTCCCGGCCAGGGCACACAGGAGAAGTGCCCATCTGCTTCTCCACCCCTACCCCTCTCCTTCCTCTCTGTCTCTCTCTTCCCCTCCCGCAGCCAAGGCTCCATTGGAGCAAAGTTGGCCCAGGCGCTGAGAATGTCTCCATGGCCTCTGTCTCAGGTGCTAGAATGGCTCTGGTTATAAGGCAGCAATGCACTGGATGGGCAGAGCATAGCCCCCTAGTGGGCATGCCGGGTGGATCCCAGTTGGGCGCATGCAGGAGTCTGTCTCTCTGCCTCCCTGCTTCTCACTTCAGAAAAATACAAAAAAGAAAAAGAAAGCTTATACTTCTCTCCTTATGCCTATTTGTTCATTTCGGATAGGGCAACTTCAAAAACAAACAGAAAAACAAACCCAAGACTGACACTAAACTCTTGATTCTTCATTATGTAGTGCTTAGAGCTATTTATTTTGCCAAAACAATTGGTCACCATATGGAAACAAAGTTACTGCTTGTTAATGTAAAATTAAGTGTTCTTTTCAAATGGGGCTAGATGGCAGTTGTTAAGGCACCTGAAAAGCAGGCTGGATAATAACACCTGGGTGGCTAAGGTCATGCAAGCATGCATTGTGATGTCAGTGGTTAAAAATAGGCCTGGTACCCCAAAGGTCTCTGGCTTGAAGCCCAAGGTCACTGGCTTGAGCCCAAGGTCACTGGCTTGAGCAAGGGGTCATTTGCTCTGCTGCAGTCCCCTCCCCCAGTCAAGGCACATATGAGAAAGCAATCAATGAACAACTAAGGTGCTGCAACAAAGAGCTGATGCTTCTCATCTCTTACTTCCTGTCTGTCTGTCCTTATCTGTCCCTCTGTCTCTGTCACAAAAAAAAATAAAAATAAAAAGACCTGGTCCTTTCCTGGTAGGCAGGTAAGACAGACATGAGTAGAGCAAGGCCAGGCACAGAAGGCCACCAGGATGGAAAGTCCTGGGTGCGTACCAATGGGCAAAACTGGGAAAACAAGGACCTTGCCCCCAGGGTAATTTTTCCTCCCCATGATGTCTGTGGTCATGCTATTTAGACTCCCTAATTTCATATCATTGGTCATGTGGTTTGAACTCTCCCCTGACCTTTCCCTCCTCTGGCATGTCAGCGGTCATGGTGTAGACCCCTCCCCCTTAGAGGAGGAACAAACAAGGGGTCCAGATAATAGCCTTATTTGACCTCCATGCATGCCCTTGAACACAGGAGCAGCTGTGATAAACTAATGACCACCCACCTTGGCACCAACCAATCAGTAGAGACCACAACCCTGAAAGGTCACACAAGAAAAGTAGTTGAGTATTCTTTTGGGATCCTCCTGAGACCTCCAGATAAGTACCCTCAGACAGAGTGCCCAGTGCGCTGTCTCTAAGGAACATGCCTGCATCTTTCCCCACCCTCACCCCTCAGGTGCATTTTCCTTGCCTCTCTCTCCTGAGCTCCAAGGGCCCTTATTTTGCCTCTAACTTGTTTTCTGAGCCCATTTCTTCTATGGTTCACTTCTTTCTAAATAAACTTTCTCTTATAGTTTGAGTCTTGGCTCTGAAATCTTTCTTAGCCATAACTCAAGTACTAATGTTGCTGAATGGAGGTCCAGTCTGACACCTGGTGCTATGCTCTCTGCCACCAATACTTTGGCCTCCGTGATGCCACAAATCAACAGCAGGTATAGAGACTGAGATCCTTACAGCAGGAGTCCATCGGCTTTCCTTTCAAAGGCCAAAAGAGCAACACATAGACATTTTTGACGAATCCATTTTACGGTGCTAATAAAGTGAACTATGCTCTGGAAGTAATCAGAAAGAACACACAGGGAGCTGTCCATGCCTCATCCTCACCCTTCCAGGTTGTCAAGTTCAACAGCGCCCAGGAATAGGGAGTTCTGCATCCTCAAGCTGGCGCCCGTCATCACCTCAGGCAGGGAAGTGCTAGAGACACTAGTGTGTGGGGAACTTCATGAAGGGACAGACAAAATGGGGCTGAACAGCAAACTGCTGATATCTATGACAACGGCGAATCAGAGGGGACAGGGAATTGTGGGTGCTAAGGTTCACTTTAATCTAAATAAGCAAAACAGCCTCCAAACAAAGTGATGTCGGAGAGGAAGGCAGGAAGCAGGTGTACTCACGACTTGCCCAGATCCAGGGTCAAGGAACCCCCAAAATGGTTCTGCACTTCTCATAGGCACCATTGGCAATGCACCTTAGTCCATTTGAGGAAAACAACCACCTCAAGGAGCAATGAGTGACATACTTCTATGTGCTTTCTTTCTGGTTAAAATCTGTATTTGTCTAAGTCTTAGAAAAATAGATTCTAAGGTCTCAGTCAAGAAAAATAAGTGTGTGGGCTTGGCTGATCTGCAAGGTTGCTACGTTTTAATTATTTACACACCTGTATTGGTACAAAGTGGACCTTTAGTACAGGGAAGCTATTCTGATACTCTAACACAGGGGTCGGGAATCTTTTTGGCTGAGAGAGCCATGAACGCCACATATTTTAAAATGTAATTCCATGAGAGCCATACAACAACCTGTATACATTACACATTATCCAATAAAAATTTGGTGTTGTCCCGGAAGACAGCTGTGATTGGCTCCAGCCACCCACAACCATGAACATGAGCAGTAGGAAATGAATAGATTGTAATACATAAGAATGTTTTATGTTTTTAACGTTATTTTTTTTTTATTAAATATTTGTCTGTGAGCCAGATGCAGCCATCAAAAGAGTCACATCTGGCTCGCGAGCCATAGGTTCCCGACCCCTGTTCTAACATAAAACCTTACCATTATTTTTCTTACCTTGTGTTGGGATGATGATATATTGTCTGAGAATCTGACACTTCCAACTTTATTTTTTAAGCAACCAAATAAGGACTCTACCTACAGAAGCCAGAAATTTGTCTAGCCTTTCTCAAATCTACTGCTTTATTCACACCTCTTTCCAACTTTGCAAGTTAGAAGTAGTCCCTTTCACCTTAATTTGATGCAAAGTATCAGCCTGAACCAAAATGCATGGCTCACCCTTTTTGATGGGGAAGAGATAGGTAAGGAATGCCTCAGTGATGAACTGTCCACACTGTCTTCCTTCAAGGAGTTAGAGCAAGATACAATCCTGAGAATCTGAACTGTGATTCATTTCAAACAGAAACAACTGTTTCATCTCAAGTACCAGATTGCCCTGTGCTTCCCAACTTATGTCAACTGATCGAAGAAATGCGTATTTTAGAATAAAGATCAATTATGAGCACAAAGTGAACGTTACCTGAGATTAGCAGGAAGTCAGAGGTGCCTTTTAGAACGTTCCTCACAAAGTGTTCATCAAAATGTCTCCTTTGTCAGATTGGAAAGACCAAAATTTCATGAGACTGCTGGCACCAAGAGCCTGGCACTGCGTGCTCCTTCCAGTATATAGTGACAGCCACGGTCCTCCCTCAACTTCTCCTCCAGGGTTCACCTCTTTCCCTGCCTCCCTCAACTTCTCCTCCAGGGTTCACCTCTTTCCCTGCCTCCCTCAACTTCTCCTCCAGGGTTCACCTCTTTCCCTGCCTCCCTCAAATTCTCTTCCAGGGTTCACCTCTTTCCCTGCCTCCCTCAACTTCTCTTCCAGGGTTCACCTCTCTTCCTGCCTCCCTCAACTTCTCTTCCAGGGTTCACCTCTTTCCCTGCCTCCCTCAACTTCTCTTCCAGGGTTCACCTCTTTCCCTGCCTCCCTCAACTTCTCTTCCAGGGTTCACCTCTTTCCCTGCCTCCCTCAACTTCTCCTCCAGGGTTCACCTCTTTCCCTGCCTCCCTCAACTTCTCTTCCAGGGTTCACCTCTTTCCCTGCCTCCCTCAACTTCTCCTCCAGGGTTCACCTCTTTCCCTGCCTCCCTCAACTTCTCCTCCAGGGTTCACCTCTTTCCCTGCCTCCCTCAACTTCTCTTCCAGGGTTCACCTCTCTTCCTGCCTCCCTCAACTTCTCCTCCAGGGTTCACCTCTCTTCCTGCCTCCCTCAACTTCTCCTCCAGGGTTCACCTCTCTTCCTGCCTCCCTCAACTTCTCTTCCAGGGTTCACCTCTCTTCCTGCCTCCCTCAACTTCTCCTCCAGGGTTCACCTCTCTTCCTGCCTCCCACAACCCCACTCGCGATGGAACAGGTTTCTCAGTGGTAATGAGTGTCAGTGCAGTGAGCTTTCTTACACGAAATCTGGTGTTAGAAACAACTTTGCCTATTACCGTTACCATTCAACAAGGTATATGCCGTTACTCCTATTCCTGAAATGTAGTGCGGCTTATAGAAGTTAAGTAGAATTTGTTAAACTGTGAGAGCATAACCTTCCCCAGATATTAGAAGGGAAAAAATTGAGGAGAATGGCCTAACCTCAGATGAGCTATTATCTAGAATGGTATTTGTGAACTGGGAGAAAAAAGAAAAAAAAACTATCTCGGCTCTATTCAAGAGCCCAAAAGATATCCACTCAATAAATTTCTATAAGAACCATGAAGTAGTATGCCAGGCACCGCACAATAACAAAAATGAGTAAGCCAAGTTCCCTTCTCTAAGGGTTCTCGTGACCAAGCAGAAGATAGAGCAGGTAAACGCATAAACTAAAGCAATGTGGTCTGTGATGATGGTGACAAGGACAGCTGCAGAGAGGTCTGGGAGGTCAGCTGGAGAGAACTATGTCCTGCTGGGTGAGGAGAGAAGGTTAGAAAAGGCTTCACCTAGATTCCCAATTCACTTAGCTAAACAGAATGCTTTTTATAAGAGAAGAAAGGAAAATGGGGGCAAATCTGAAGAGTAAGTATGAAGAACAGTCATGCTCACACCCATTATATTCAGGACGACTGCGTCAGGTCATTGCACAGCGGCACAAACAGAAGATAATGACAGAACTAGAGGCAGAGTGGCGGCAGGTAACCAATGCGTTCCAGTCAGCGCTCCCTGGCATCTTGGGCTGATCACTGGTGAAAAAACGGGCCTCCCCTAATGTAAATCGTTGACCTGTCATGGATCTCACTGGGTACAGATCTGTTTGCAGACAGGCCACGGCGTCTGCGTCACTGAAGACAAACCTTTTTTGTTGATTGACATGTCCGATAATCTTTATGCACGGTGACTCCACAGTTTCCCTTGGTCATTGGCATGAGTATTTAATCACTGACACCCAGAACCCTGCCCATGGTGAATGGGACTCCCAGCACAAACATCTGTGCAGACACCGCCAGGGTTCAGGATGGCTCCGTCAGCGAGGATGCCATTCACAGCAACAGCCCACTGAGTGAGATCCAGGATACTGGATGACTTCACTGGACTCTCTCAAGGACACTTGTTGGGGACTGAATAAATAAACAGGGTATTTTTGCAATCTGGACAGAGGTGCTGGGCCCAAACCCCACCTCATTTGCCTAGTTAACAAAGAGCTACACCTGATCCTCATTTGTCTCACCCATGTTCTCCAGAGGAGGCTGGAAGCTAGTTTCTTATTAGTGTAAAGTAGGTTTGGATGGTACGGTGGGGGTTGTCTTTGAGTTGCCTTGGAAACTTAATTGAATTGCTGATGGATCACATTTTTTTCTATGAATAAAAGTGGATGTGTTTCTGGGAGCAGGCACGTTATGGCTCAGGAACAGTAGAGACTGTTTGCCGTGGCGTCCTCCTGAACCCATCTGTGTGTATATATCTTTAAGTCCCTGTCTATCATTTATTTCAATTCCACACCTTTTCCCGTTCGGGACCCCAGCATATACTTGATGTGGCTGGACTGCGGTTAACATTGCTGCCACCCTGACGTTACAGAGCGGTGAGCTGAACAGACGGAAGTTACACGGCTGGTATGCGGCAGTGTGGTTCGGTTCTACAGCCCGAGTTCTTCACCACTAGGCTAAGCTGTCTCTACGCGCATGAAGATAACCAGGTTGACATCAGGAGAACCACATCACCAGGTGCATAGCTAGCTGAGATGTACTACGGAAGCAGGAAACCTGGTTCTCTACTCTGGCATTTCACAGTATATAAGAACCCATCAATTGTAGTAAGATGCACCATTATGGTTATGGCACCACTAACGAAAAAATCTTAGCAGTCAAACTGTAACACAGTGATCAAAAGCCATCAGTGCCTGACCAGGCGGTAGCACAGTGGATAGAGCGTCAGACTGGGATGTGGAGAACCCAGGTTCGAAACCTCGAGGTCGCCAGCTTGAGTGTGGGCTCATCTTGTTTGAGCAACGCTCACCAGCTTGAGCCTAAGGTCACTGGCTTGAGCAAGGGGTCACTGGGTCTGCTATAGCCCCCCGGTCAAGGCACATATGAGAAAGCAATCAATGAACAACTAAGGAGCTGCAACAAAGAATTGATGCTTCTCATCTTTCTCCCTTCCTGTCTGTCTGTTCCTATCTGTCCCTCTCTCTGTCTCTGTCACACAAAAAAAAAAGCCATCAGTTACAAGACAATCTTAATTTTAGAGATGTTGAAATGGGGGACAATATGCATTTTGAATTTATAAAATATTATTTCACTATTAATTTCAATGAACAAATCCTTTAATTTAGGGGTTCTGTTACTTCATCTGTAAAACAGGATGCTGATGATTATTAAGGTCTCTTCCCACCTGACAACTGGAGGTACCACTTGCATGAAGAATAGGGCTAGCATAAGGATGAGGACAGGGAGGTACCCAGGGCCCAAAGTTCAAGGAGGCGCTCACCCTCAAGGTGGTGCACATCCAGCGTGGGCACCTGCAAGTGAGCACCTCCTTAAATTGCGTACTCCAGCATCCTGGATTGCCTCACCCTCACGGAGCTCTGAGGAAAAAGAGCAATGTGGGATTCTCACAATTAGTCTTTTGAGTTTTCCAATCAAGACCTTTTCATAATGACCCATTCACACATAAGAGCAACTTTTCCCAATTACTTTCATCTTGCCTGTGGAGGTATATTTCTTCACCTGGGAACACATCTTTCCTCCCCACCTGTCTCCAGCTTCTCCCTCTTTCTATTAAAATGCCTGAAATCCATCACACTGATATCAAGGAGTGGATAGAGAGGAGGCCTGTGCTACTCAGACCACCCTGACTACAGTGACCTTGGGAGCATCTTAGAAACGCAGGACCTCACACTCCACTCTGAGTTTTAACGAGCTTCTTGGGAGACTCATAAGCTCAGTAAGTTTTAGAAGCACAGGGCTAGGTAAAATGAAGACAAATTCACAGAAAAGCAACCCACTGATAATAATGACAACCAATCCTTAAGCACCTAACACATGTCAAGTGGTTTCCACAGTGTTTCCGTTGTGAGCAACAATGTGGAGAAGAGAGTGATTCATTTAAATTCAATGCCTCGTGGAAGTGCTTCTGGACATAAGTGTGGTAAACCAATCACTTCAGGCCGATGATGCAACCTTTCAGAAATTTTCTTCTGCAAATTGTGTCATATTCACATATTCACCTCCCATTCATTTCCTTTAAATGCAAAAACTAAAGACCAGGACTTTGAATTTGCACAGCCTCATAACTGGCCATGGGCACTTAAACTAGTTAGGAAATTCTGTGAGATGCAGTCTCTTCATCAATAAAACAGTTGATCAAAGAGTATAAAGAAATACATAAGGGATGCAAAGTGTTTAGCAGTAGACGGCATGCAAGCCAATCTCCACAAATAACCAGCATTTGCTACTGGCTACGTGGTGCAGCCTGTTTTTAGGTACAAGTACAAATCACCAACCACCAGTAGGTTCCATGCTTCTATTTTCTCAAGAAGAAAATAAAAATATACTCTTTGTGTTTTGGGATTATTCATCTATCTACACAGCTCCTAGGTGATGACAGGCAAAGATACCATTGTTCCCGTGAAAAACCTCTCTTCTGAGTAAAGATATCTGATGTAACATTAATTGTGACTGACAAAAATCAAGCAGCAGAGAAAGCTCTCCTACCGTGACCACAGATGTGCCTGATTTAATCGCATGAGAGGCACCTTGTTCACTTACTGAACTCCGGGGAGGTGGAGTGCCTCTCTTCACAGAGTTGTTGAGCAAATAAGAATGCTCATGGTTGCTGAATCAATTAGCTATTATTACTTGACCTTGCCAAACTAGGTCTGAGTGACCGACATGACCCAGAATTATCTCGCTTTCATTGGCAGGCTACGTCAGGCATGCTCACCATGTCCGGACCCTTCTTTGCCTTTGTTGCTTTTATAAAAGGTTTCAGTGAATTGCTTATTAAAACTGCTATCGGTAAAACCACTTCTTTAAAAGATTTCTTTGGCTTAGCTCCAGCTCAATTAGTGGACCACTTCCAGCTGATGAAAAATAACAGTCAATATTAGATTATAGTTAGCAACTATTCACAAGAGTAATCAAATTAGGTTCTGGTATCTATGGCGACGCAACAAAAATTTCCACACTGAGCCTGTGGTTTTGCAATAAGACCACTATGGCTTTATATCAAATTATTGTTTAAAATATTTCCTCAAATCTGCAACTCAGGAGACACCAGGTAAGTCTATGTGCATATCAAAAAGTGTGTAACCAGGGCTTCTGCAATTTAAACACTAAATAGCCCTAAGGGAATATAGGAACAATTTGTTTGGATCTTAGTCTGTCTTCTCTCTCAACTACTCCTTCTTGATGACCAATTACAACTGACTATGGTCATGTTCAAGGGCTAAGCCTGTAGTCCAGGAATGAAACAAGTAAAAAAATGATAGAAGAAAAAAAAAAGACAGTTGCAACTTTTGATATGCTTGTACTCTGACTAGGCTATTAGCATACAGATTAAAAGACTTGATATGGCAGATTTCAGTTCATGTGTTTTGGAGTAAAAATGTATACAGATATATATGACATACAAATCACCTGCAAACTGAGCATAAGTGCATGTAGGCAGAGTAAAACCTCTCCAAGAGTTTACTGTATCCAGTTCATTAAAAACAAAACAAAACCATTAGGTGATACTTGCTTTTGGGAAAAAAAAGGGAAGAAGAAAAAAAAGGAAGAAGAAAAAAGAAGAGGGAAGAGGAGGGGGAAGAAGAGGAGGAGAAGAAGGAGGAGGAGGAGAAGAAGAAGAAGAGGAGGAGGAGGAGGGGGGAGGAGGAAGAAGAAAAGGAAGAAGGAAGAAGGGAAGAAGAAGAGGAGGAAGAAAGAAGAAGGCGGCCTGGAAGCCTTGTGAGAGGCGGTGCACCTCCGGCAGACCTCCTGAACAGCATTCTCTGGAGGTGGGCGCCTCTTTGCCCACCATGCTGCAGAGGTCCCAGCAACACCAGCTCCAGTAATCTGTGGTCTGAGTCGTACTCCTGGACTTGCAAGCACAGGTAGCGTCTAGCCTTTGTACTCCTGTACAGTCAAGTTCGATGCAGGTGGTACTCATTCTCAGCACTGCTGAGACCTGAGACCTGAGACCTGGGTGACAGAAGCTGAGAGTGTCTTGGACCTCTTCTCCCCACACCCCACACCCCTATCGTGCCATCTCCCCATTAATGGAGAACTGATAGCCCTAGAGACTGGGTGGTCAACACCATGGCTAAGCAGCCATCCAACTGGGAACAAAGTAACCATCATCTCTTACAGGCACCCCCCCCCCCATTTTTACCAGAGATATCCCTAATCCCTGATTGGCTGCTGGGAGAAAAACCACTACCTCTTAGTGTTGGGAGAATTAAATGAACTAGCATATGTGAAAGTAATTTATAATGTAAGAAAGTATAATTGTAAGACAGTAACTGATTTGGGGCGAAACCTCACATGTATGGTGCTTATCTTCACTCAAATGCCAACCATGTTGTTCTGGCTCCAAGCAAGACGCAAAACAGTGGGAAAAAAATCACGCAGCAGAAGCCACTGTGCTCTGCTCCCTTAATGACACACATTCATTTCAGCAACTACACATACAATGCCATGGCACTTGAGAGCGCTTCAAGCACTAATAAAACAAAGGCAGCGTTCCTAGGACTGCACTTTGGTCTCTATCTATATGATCCAGGGTTGGCAATTTATAATCACAGCCATGTCTCTTTTCCTCTTTTCACCATAAAAACGCTGTTACATGATCTGGAGCTTTAGAAATTGTATCGGTGATAGCCTCCATTCACACAATTAACTTAATAATCCATGATTTCCAATTAGATGCTCAATTGTACAGATGCTGGCTCTTCTATACAAAAGCAGTGCTGAGAATGAGTACCACCTGCATCGAACTTGACTGACAGGTCTTTTTCTTTTCAGTTAAAAAAAATAGGTTGTTTTTTAAGTTAAAAAAATAGTCTTTTCACAGCATTTGATTTTCGGGATTCTGTGTGTCTGATTTGACAACCTGTATGTGACATAGATGGAATACTATTTTTGTATTTTGTCTTTTTACTTGGCAAACCTCAGTTTTCATCAGAAAACGGTTTTTTCTTCAGTGGTATTTCAAGCTTTGGGAAAACATATATGCTTACCTAAAAAACCTGTTCCAAATGATCAGGTAAAGCATGTTTCTGCAGTGGGCACTTGGAAATCACACCATATATTACTGACTCAATAGGGCGTGTCATCTACTGCCTGCCTCCCTTTTCATTATTGCATAAATGGATGATAGCGAAAAAAATGATAACCTGTAATTCTGCCTGCCTATCCAACCCCAAATCTATTCCAGAAACACAATCCGATATCTGAGGCTGTTTTCTGTAAAATTTCAGAATCTTGAGTCTCTGTTATTATGCTTAAAAACGCTCCACCTAAATTTTTTAAGATACTGCAATCTTAGCAGGACTCAGGCATGAAGTCTCGTAAAGAATGAAGACTGTGAGAAGAAAAAGTAATCTGAAGCAGGCTCATTCCTCTAAAATGTCTATCTTAAAATGCTTCTGTTATAATACAGTGTCCGTGTCTTCTCAGCACAGGAAGACCACTAGAGGAATAGTCAAGGAAATAGACTTAGGAGCTGATTTAGTTGAAAATGATAAGACTATCATGGCCTGACATTCATCAAACCAAAGTTTGTTTAATTTTCAAAGATTTTTAACTGATTTTATTACACAACATAAACACTTTCCGAAAAACATATCACAAAACCTATATAGAGCTCCAGAGAGTTTATATCACAGATTACTTTAATTTTCTCATCAATTCAATAAAGAGTAAATCAAAAAACTTGGCAGAGTCTTCAAAATTCATTATTTATTTGCTTAATCAATTTAGCATCTGTGTCTGGGACACGAGAAACAGACACTCCATTCCCTTGGGAGGATAATAAAGGAGGTTTATGGAAGCCCAGCTAGAAGCATGGTCCGGAGGGGACGGTGCCAGAGCCAGGAGCACCAGCCTGCAGCTGGTCTCTGCCGTCTGTGGCCCCGCTCTACCACCGACTAGCTGGCTGACTTAAGGCAGGTCATTTAGCCTCTGTGGCCTCATTCTCCACAGCTGTTTCCCAAGGAACAATGAAATAACACACGTAAAATGCTCAATGCCTAATTAATTTAACATGTGAAGGGTATGTTGGCCTATTTTTCACAGAAGTTTAAGAATGAGATGCTCAAAGCCACAGCCTCGTGAGGACTGGGAGGTCGTTGGGATCAGAGGCCATAGGGCAATGCTCCCTCACAGTGCTGCTGCTCCCGTCTCTGTGTTGCTGGATCAATCTCCCTACTGACTGGCTTCTCCTCAGCTCAGTGGGCATGTGGACCGGTGGCCAGAACAGCTGCGCAAAGCTCATAGGACCTTCCAGTTGCAGAGTGCACTGTCCACTAACTCAGGGTCTTGAATTTCAACACTCAAACTGCTTCAAGAGAAATCTGAGCAGACTGCATGGACTTGTCAATACCGGACGGCCTGTGAGTTCTTGCTGCTGGGACAGGACTCCAGCCCAGCTCAAGTCAGCTTTGGTCAGGAGTGAGCCACTGGGGTCTAGACCCTAGAGCAGGGGTCTCAAACTCGCGGCCCGCGGGCCGCGGCCCGCCGAACAATTTTGTGCAGCCCGCAGACTAATCCACGAAGTTCAAAATATTTTGGATAAAATTAAGTAAGCCTAGGGGCCTACTTGTATTTTTCATTTCTCTAGCATCCTAGCTGGATATTAGCTTAGTTAACAGCAGTTGTGATGCAAACTACAGTTTCTGGTCGTTTTGTGACACTGAGTAAACTGCATGTACGATTGTGCTTGTACTGATTTTTTTTTGTTTTCAGCTGCAGTGAGAAAAGTGTTGCGTAACAGTTGCCTTTTGTAGACCTAGTGCAGCCCGCCAAATGGCTGTGATCTTGCTCTGCGGCCCACATGCTGAGTTGAGTTTGAGACCCCTGCCCTAGAGCATGGCTGCATGGGTCATGGGGGCTGCAGGTAGACCATACTGCATGGTCCAGGTCAGTGGTCCCCAACCCCCGGGCCTCAGACCGGTACCGGTCCGTAGAGAAAGAATGAGTAACTTACATTATTTCCATTTTACTTATATTTAAGTCTGAACGATGTTTTATTTTTAAAAAATGACCAGATTCCCTCTGTTACATCCGTCTAAGACTCACTCTTGACGCTTGTCTCGGTCACGTGATACATTTATCCATCCCACCCTAAAGGCTGGTCTGTGAAAATATTTTCTGACATTAAACCGGTCCGTGGCCCAAAAAAGGTTGGGGACCACTGGTCTAGATGACTCACTGAAATGGTCTTCCAGAATACCCTTCTTCAAGATGCAGTGAATAAGAAACACTGAACTGTAATGAGACATCTTTAAAAATCTCTGCTCACCACTGCCTTCCACTCATATCCCAAAAGTGCAGTGAAAGCAGTCCTCTGACCAAAGCTTTCTATAATTGCGATACCCCTCTCAGCTTAGACCCTGGAGAGGACCCTGAAGTGGACATCCCCCAAAAAAGATATGTTCATGTTCTTTGTTAAAAATATTTTTTATTTTATTCTTTTGTGATCCCTAGTCAGGGCACATACAAGAATCAACCAATGAATGCACAAGTGGAACAAGACATCAATGCCGCCCCCCTTCCTCTGTCTCTCTCTCTCTCTCTCAAAAATCAATATTTTTTGTAATTTTAATTTTTTAAATTGAATTTACAGGGGTGACACTGGTTAGTAAAATTACACAGGTCTTCATGTGCATATTCTAACCCCCAAAATCTGTGTGAATAAAACCTTATTTGGAAAAAGGGTCTTTGTAGATAGCACTAATGATCTCAGTTGAGATCATCCTGAATTTAGGGTGGGCCTTAAAACTAATGACAGACGTCCTTATGAAAAAAGCAGACGTTGATCAGAGACACAGACAGGCAGAAGCCATGTGAAGACAGAGGCAGAGACTGTATAGTTAAGCAGCCCCAAGCTAAGGAACTCCCGTACCCACCAAAAGCAAGAAGACACAAGGTAGGACTCTCCCTGAGAGTCTTGAGAGGGACTAAAATTCTGCCAACACTTTGACTTTAGACTATTGGAGAATAAATTCCTGTTGCTGTGAGCCATCAAGTGTGTAGTAATTATTATGACAGTCCTAGAAACCATTACAAACACTGTAATAAGCACCTGTGTTTATTCATCCAAGAAGGACTTCCTTTGCACCTACTACGTGCACTGCCCTGAGTTAGACAGCACCCTACAAACACATTGGATGAGAGAAAGAAAAGGTGGGTTCAATAAACAAATTGGGCACATGGGTTAGCATGGCATCCAACTTCATGTCAGTGTGTGGTCAGAAAACAGAAAGAAATGGTCCTGGCCGGTTGGCTCAGTGGTAGAGCATCGGCCTAGCATCCGGGAGTCTTGGGTTCGATTCCCAGCCAGGGCACACAGGAGAAGCACCCATCTGCTTCTCCACCCCTCCCCCTCTCCTTCCTCTCTGTCTCTTTCTTCCCCTCCCACAGCCAAGGCTCCATTGGAGCAAAGTTGGCCCAGGCGCTGAGGATGGCTCTATGGCCTCTGCCTCAGGTGCTAGAATTGCTCTGATTGCAACAGAGCAACGCCCAGATGGGCAGAGCATCACCCCCTGGTGGGCCTTCTGGGTGGATCCCAGTCAGGCACATGCGGGAGTCTGTCTGACTGCCTCCCCGTTTCCAGCTTCGGAGGGGTACAAAAAAAAAAAAAAGAAAACAGAAAGAAATAGCCCAGTAGCAGATGTATGTGAACATGGCAGGCTGGGACTATCTGCAAATGTCTGCAGCAGGCATATCACACTCAGAGAACAAGTGTGTGGCTTTGGATTGAGTTAAAACACTCACAGTGTGCCTAGGAGAGGTAGTGCTCATCTAAGCCCTGTAGAGAGAAGAACCTCTTTAGACTGCTCTTCCTCCCTTCTTCTCCTAGCAAACATTTTTGCATACAGCTCAAATACCACCTCCCTAATGAGAGTTTTGCTGGCCAAGTCCCTAGGAAAACCAGCAATTTCTTTCTCGATCACATCAGTCTTTTCATATCCTTTTTTTTTCTTAAGTGAGAAGTGGGAAGGCGGAGACAGACTCCCACATGCGCCCAACCAGGATCTACCTGGCAAGCCCTTACCAGGCGATGCTCTTGGGCCGCTGCTCCATTGCTTGGCAACCAAGCTATTTTAGTGACTGAGGCGAGGCCATGGAGCCATCCTCAGCACCTGCAGCACCTGCAGCACCTGGGGCCAACTTGCTCCAACTGAGCCATGACTGTGGGAGCCGAAGAGAGAGACAGAGAGAAAGAAGGGAGAGAGGGAGGGGTGGAGAAGCAGATGGTCGCTTCTCCTGTGTGCCCTGACCAGGAATCTCACCTGGGACATCCACACACACTGGGCTGATGCTCTACAGCTGAGCCAACCAGCCAGGGCTGTCTCTTCATATCTTTATCATAGTGCTCATCACACTCCTTTACCATGGTTTGTTTACCAGCCTGCTGCCTTGTTCACTAAATTACAGGCTCCTAGAAAGAAGGGTCTAACATGTCTCTAGTGCCTGGTCCCATAGATGCTCAGTGCATTTCTTGAATGAATGAGTCAGAGTTATTTTATTCATGAGTCAGGATCCTGTGTTGAAACATGCATACTCATTAAATGTTAAAATACTTTGAGGTCAGACACTTAAGAGTAGTCATAATCACAGTCAGAATGAATCATTTTAGTGTGAAAAAGAGAAAAATTTTCTACTCTTTCCTGCTCAATGGTAATTCAATGCCAACATTTCAGCCTCTTTTGGTACGTGACCCAGAGTACTCTCATAAATAAAAATAAGGCAGACAGAAGTGAAAGGTAATGAAATCTATCAATTTTGATTCAGCTGAACAGAATTCTTTGAAATGCTAGAAATAAATCTATTCTTTTGTAAAGAAGAAATGTAACATAAATGTTTTACTTCACTTTTCATTTACATAGAGGGAGATATTTGAGATCAGACAAGCAGGCTAGTATTAGGAGAAATGGTTCAGTGTTGAGATATCAAAGAAAAAAAATTCACTTAACTATTTGACGTTTAACGTCTAAATCTGGTCAATACCCATTCACCTATGTAAAAATGGACACAAGATTTCCTCTTCTCCTTCCTATGTCATTCTTTTCCTCTAAGGGCAGTAGTCGGATTCAAACAATTTAACAACCGATTCTCTGCTGCCCTAATGACCATTTTAAGTATAAAAAAATATATACCGAAAGGTACTTTATTGTTTCGTGCATTTAATACTTAAATAAGAATAAAAGACATACACAAAACTAGATTGTTATAAGAAAGTTTTAAAATATTAATGAAAAAATATTAAATAATACCTGACAAAAGAAACAATAAAACTGTTAAGATATTTCCATATTGCTTCTTTATTGGTGTTCTCACTTTGTTTTTTTTTTTCACCCAGGGAATGAACATAACTACAGGCACTTAGAATATGCTGTTGTACAGATGAACGTTAAAAAAAGAGTAAGGAAGATAAATTTGTGATTTTTACATTGGGCGGCTGCCCAGGCACCCACCTTAGAGAGAACCCTGATTACTAGTGCCATTTTAACAACCGGTTCGCAGAACTCAACAAAGAATTAGGTATCGGTTTTGCCGAACCGGTGTGAACTGGCTGAATCCCCCACTGTGTAAGGGCAACTAAGTGATGTGCTCCAACAGGCCTACAGGGGCCATGGCTGTGCTCTTAGTTGGGAAATGGGAGGGAAAATGGACAAACAATCTTCACAACTTGCAGCACAAAAGCTGCAACCCAGGGAAGGATGGGCAAATGTGTTTTCATATGGGGACAAGAAGAGCTGAGTCTGCATGATGCCCACTGCTCCGTCACTCACTGAATTAAGGAAATGGTCCCTCCTCCTCCTGAAGCCAGGACTCCCTCTCAGGGAGTCCCCTGTAGTAGCGTTCTGACCAGGGGCGTGAGGTTTAGTGATGCTGCCCTAGTCTGTCCAGGCCAGAGCCCAGGCTCACTAGACACAAGCCAAAGACTGGCCTCCTTGCCCGTTGCACATCGGGCCTTTTTCTTGGAGTCAATAGTAAGAACTTTGATTTGTTCTAGACATTTCTTTTAGTATGTTAAGTCCTTTAAAAAAATTAGCTTCCGCCCGACCAGGCAGTAGCACAGTGGACAGGGTGAAGGACTGGGACATGGAGGACCTAGGTTCAAAACCCCAAGGTTGCTGGCTTGGGCACAGGCTCATCAGCTTGAGCATGGGGTAACTGGCTTGAGCATGGAACCATAGACATGATCCCATGGTCTCTGGCTTGAGCCCAAAGGTCACTGGCTTAAAGCCCAAGGTCACTGGCTTGAGTAAGGAGTCACTCGCTCTGCTGTAGCCCCCCCACCCCCGGTCAAGGTACATATGAGCAATCATTGAACAACTAAGGTGCTGCTGCAACAAAGAATTGATGCTTCTCATCTCTCTCCCTTCCTGTCTGTCTCTATCTGTCCCTCTCTCTATCTCTGTAAAAAAAAAAATAGCTTCCTCTTTGCTTCATGATGAATCAGAGAAAATGGACGCAAGGTGAACAGTTATAAGTACAGACCACTGTCCGACAAGAATGATAGGCATTTAAATAGCATTTCACAAATTACGTTATTTCATTTGTGATTCGGACACACAAGCAGGCAGAACAGTTATTCCTCCACTTTTATGGAGGAGAAACTGAGTTTCTGAGAGAGAAAATGATTCACTTAAGATCATCTGGCTAGTGCACATATTTGATCCCAGATAAAGTTTCCTTATCAGTACCCTATAATAGCTCCTTTAATCCAAGCTGACTTGACAAGAGATACATGCAGGACCGTATAAAGCTCTCCCAGTTTAGCCCCTATTTGATCCCTTACTTGTAGACATAGCCAAGGAAAGCTAAGAGCCTCACTCCAAAGACCCTCCCCTCCCCAGTGACTCAAGAACCACTCATTTTCTTCCCTCACCAAGAACATCAACAGCTGAGCTCCAAAGATGGCTAAGGAGTGTGACCCAAGGGGAGGGAGGCCCATGACTGAGCCACAAATCCTTGCATGAACACCAGCAGGCTTCTTCCTGTCGATGTGATCACCTGAGTGGGGGGGGGGAGGACACACTAAACAAGAAGCATTTAGAATGACAGACAGAGTCGGAACCAGAGCCCAGACAGAGTGAGAACTTCAGGAAATCAGTCTCTTCTCAGATGAGCGTTAACCAGGGTAGGAGCCATTTCACGTGGCAGTTTCAATTCAATTTGAATTCATTAAAATTAAATAAAATTTTTAAAATGCAGTTTCTTAGTCACTCTATCTACATTTCCAGAGTCCAATGGTCACATGTGACAAGTGGCCTACCATACCGAGCGGCACAAATATAACACAGTTCCCTCACTGCAGAAAGTCCTATTAGACAAGCCTGTCCTAGGCTGTTTCTCTCATCACAGCAGCACCCCAAATTTTTATTGTAGGCATAACTCAAAAGAAGCCAGGTATTCGGGTGTGTGTCACTGTGGAAGATATCTGGAGAGATGACTGTTCCCCAGCTGCACTGCCCTCCTCCCAAGGGCTAGCATCTCATACAAACCCAGGGGTCTGTTCCCAGCACCTTGCAAGTCCCGTCTCATAGCACCCTTCGGTGCCTGGCCTATGTCATGGCTGCCTATGGTAACCATGATTACTCTAAACATATAATTTCTTCTCCCTGCGTTTCTGTGTTCAGGGAGAATAAGGAACCACGCTCAAAAGGCACCTAGAGAAAGGGACACCATGGCAACATCAGAAACTATTTGTAAAAGACCTCGGAGTCAGGGTGCTCTCTTGTAAAATCTATGATTAGTTCTGCACAGGAATGTTTCTCCTGCCAAACCACATTGCAAATGCTGCTCTAACACGAACTTGTTTACTCAACAGCAGAAATCCACTCCTGTTAGGGAACAGCCAGCACCACCGAAAGACTGGTAAATATCAGATGTAGATACTTGAGAACATTTTCCAATTAGTTGTTTCAGATTTCCTTCTGCAACTTTGTTTCTGCTGATGTTGCCCATTAATTTATCAGGAGAAAAGAATGACAGGTGTGTTCCTCACTTCTGATACACACCAACTCCCACCACTACCTTCCAACTCCAGGGTTCTGAAATGTGTGCTGTGTGCATGTAAATGTTTTGTAAAAGGTTCTTTTCTCATTAGCTTAAATTGGAATAAGATGCTTCCATATGGCCCCAGGGCGGTAAAAAAAAATTAGCAAAACTTTTAAAATAACAAAATTAATATAAAATAACCTATGATTAAAAATTTGAGGAACACCACCTCATAAGTCTAATGCCAAGCTAAAAATACTCCTGAAGCGCGCGGGGCTGGGAGGTAGTGGTTGTGTGTAACTGCCAGAGAGGCGTGAAGAAAGACACATCATCAGACAGAGGCGTTCCTGGGAACTGTGTGACACGCAAGTGTTTCCTCAGCTAAATGTATAATGATAACTTTTGTATACACAGTTTCCTCTTTCTTACCCCCTTTAATTTGGTGAATGCAGCTTTTCACTTAGACTCTGTGTAAGAGCTGTTTCTGGAAAGAAAAAAAAAAAGACCCTTTTTCTTTCTTTTTTTTTAAGTGAGAGGAGGGGAGATGGACTTGCATGCACTCCCACCAGCATCCACCTGGCAACCCATCCGGGGCTGATGCTCAAATCAACCAAGCCACTGGCTATGGAGGGGAAGAGGAAAAGAAGGGTGAGAGGGAAGAGAAGAAAAGCAAATGGTCATTTCTCCTGTGTGCCCTGACTGAGTATCGAACCAGGGACATCCATATGCCGACCCGATGCTCCATCAACTGAGCCAAAGATGGCTAAGGAATGACAGACAGCCTTTCTCTAGGGCCAAGGTCCTTTTACTTTCTGCAGAGATGTATGTATACCCAGCCAGAGGGGGATGAAATACTAGCATAAGAAGAAAGCAAGAAGCAATGGAAAACTACTTAGAAATCATGATTATTGGTCTGAAGCCCACGGAAGAGAGTTTACTTTAGCAAGACAGCCAAGAAATAGGAGTCCGGAAACCTAGCTGCTAATTCAGGAACTGTCTGAAGGATGGATGTTTAGTCAGCAAACATGTAAATCAAGACACAAATTGTATTGAAAGTGCTACAACAATGTGCACCAAACAGAGTGGGCCCAGAATGTCATCCCCCCTCCAGTTAGTGCACGAGAAAGCTACGTGATTAATCAAACACAATAATTCAACACAACAGGCTTAGATTAGACTATTAATATTTAAAGCTCGACTTTCCTGAACACCACCACTGCAGTCTATGTGAGATGCTGTGGTCACCATCCAGGACCCGCACCTTGCAACATGAATGAATGACTAATAAAGAATAAACTCTTGTTGAATCCAACTATAATATATTTATCTGAGATTAAAATTTCATTGATTGTGTGGCTGGTTGGCTCAGTGGTAGAGCGTTGGCCTGGTGTGCAGGAGTCCCGGGTTCGATTCCCGGCCAGGGCACACAGGAGAGGCACCCATCTGCTTCTCCACCCCTCCCCCTCTCCTTCCTCTCTGTCTCTCTCTTCCCCTCCCGCAGCCAAGGCTCCATTGGAGCAAAAGTTGGTCTGGGCGCTGACGATGGTTCTATGGCCTCTGCCTCAGGTGCTAGAATGGCTCTGGTTGCAACAGAGCAATGCCCCAGATGGGCAGAGCATTGCCCCCTGGTGGGCACGCCAGGTGGATCCCAGTCGAGCGCATGCAGGAGTCTGTCTGACTGCCTCCCCATTTCCAACTTCAGAAAAATACAAAAAAAACCCCAAAAAACAAAATTTCATTGATTATTTAAAAAATATTTTAAATATGGCAAAGCCCTCTGTCTTCCCAAAATATTTACCCCATGATTTATTCTTCCACTTTAGTATTTAACACACTTAATCAAAATTAACGCAACCATTGGTCAAAACAACAAAATCCAACAAAGCTAGTGAAAACATCAGGAAAAAGTTATTATTTACCAATGATCATTGATCATTTTTCATGATAATTATTAATTAAAGATAGAAATTTGCCAGAAAAACTGGCAACTATCAAAATTTTGTTTTTTAACTTAACAGTTGTAAATGAAAGTTGAGTCCTGTAGTTTTTCTTACTGCCAGAAAAGTATTTATCTAGTTAGGCCAGTCATTCAAAGATCCATGTATCAGTACAATTCTTACCTGCAGTAACAAATCTCAGCACAAGACTTAGAAGAGTTGCTCACATTGAAAACTCCCAGGGAATATGATGTTATTCATTCAACAAACACTTAAATTCCTACGGCCACACCCTAGGCTTTGTGACCACTGGAAAGCTTCCTTTCCGTAATCTCAAATTCATATCCTCCACTATTCAAGTGTGGTCACCATCACCCCTTCCTTTTTCCATTCACCTGTCCCAGCCGCACCAACTCCTGGTTTCTGTTGAGAGCACAGCTCCTTTTCTATTTTTCTGCTTCCAATCAATCAGCCTCTTTGATCTCACTTCCTCCAACTTAGGGCTCACTCTCCTGGCCCTTGGTTCCTCGGTCCTCATTCTGCACCACAAGCAGACGGGTTCAATCCCATGCTCCACAAACGCTCCTCGCCAAGCACCGGGGGGAACAATAAGCCATGAAGACTGAACCAGTGATGAATCTGCAGTTTCCGAGATAACGCTGGGTTCCAGCATGCCCAGAAGCGTTGTTAGGAAGGAGGCATCCAGTTGGCTCCCTCTCATACTTACCCACATTTTTGATCACCTGTGCCAGCATCCAGCCCCTCCTCCTTCTCCCCTGTCCTTCGGCAAATAATGTCATCTTTGCCTTTACGGTAAAACTAGAGGCCACTGAGGAATAGCTGTGATCAGCTTCCAGACCCCTTCCCAACAACCTCCCATGTACTTGTACTCCAAGCAATCCTCCCACCACTCCTCCAGTCATAAAGAAAAGCCATACCTTTCATTCAAGGCTTACTTGCCCACTGCACTCTTGAGCTCCTTCTGTCTCCCTCTGGGTCTCTGTGCCATCAGGTGTCCCTCTCCCACTTCTCTGGTCTCTCCCTGCCTACCACCTGATCCCCTCAGTGCACCAGGGTGCTCATCTTCCTTAAGAAACAGCAGCTTCTTTGGCCCCTGCCTTCTCTGGCTGCCTGTTCATTTTTCTCCCTCTAGGCAGACTTCCTCAAGGAATGAGGTCCCTTCATTTTCATTTAATTCCCAATGTGCTGCACAGTCTCACCTTCTCCTCCACCGTAGCGGTCCGCCCCCATGCACAGTATCACCCTCCACAGTTTCAAACACCTTCAGCCAACCGTAGTCCAAAAATATTAGGTAAAAAAAAATGTCCAGAAAGACACATTCAAACAACAATTCATAAGGGTTAAATTTCATGCTGTCGTGGTAAGCAAGATGTAAGTCCCGCTCCGTTCTGTTCTGGCCAGGGCGTGTATGCGTCACCCCTCTGTCCAGATTTCTAAAATGCAGACGCTCCCGCCTGATAGTCACTTGGTCGCACTCTCAGCCGTCAGACACCAGCTTCAGGGTCGACAACACTGCCTATGTTCAAGTCACCTGTATTTTACTTTCTAATGGCCCCAAAGCACAAGAGCAGGGGTGAAGGTGCTAGTTATCCAACTATGACAAAGAGATGCCATAAAGTGCCTCCTTTAAGTAAAAAGGTAAGTGGTCTCGACTTAACAAGGAAAGAAAAAAGAATCCTATGCTGAGGTTGCTAAGCTCTATGGTAAGAACGAATCTCCTATCCATGAAACTGTTAAGAAGGAAAAAGAAACCCATTCCAGTGCTGCTGTCGCACCTCCCACTGCGAAAGTTACGACCACAGTGCATGATGAGTGCTTGGTTCAGAGGGGAAGGCACCCAGTTTGTGGGTGGAAGATGGACAAACAGAAAACATGTTCTGATTGACAGCCATGTGTTGTACCAGAAACAAGGGATTTCTTGACATGAGTGACACCATGCCACTTATTACAAGTGGGGGGGGGGGGATAACACAGATTCAGGACTAGGTGTGGCATTGTATCCTCTCCCATCATCCCAAGAGGAAGGCTGAGTAGACTACACTAGGCTATTTTGAGTGAGAAAGACCACATTCACATGACTTTTATGACAGTATATTGTTACTACTGTTGTTTAATGATTATAGTTGTTAATAGCTTATGTGCCTAATTTATAAACTTTATCATAGGTTGGTATGTACAGGAAAAACAGGGTATACATATGGTTTGGCACTCTCTGCACTTTCAGGCATCCGCTGGGGGTCTTGGAATGTTTCCGCTGTGGAAAAGTAGGGGCGACTGTACTTCCCTCGCTATGACATCACTCTTTCCTCTACTTCTTTAACCTCTCCACCTAGCTATTCTCAGAATCCGATTCTCCCAGCAAGTGCTGATGTCCTGTCAAGCACAGTCACACCGTTTGTCGTGTACTTTGGGACATTCCAAAGTAAAAGTCGGCAGCATGGGCTCCTGGCTCAGTGGGCGGAGCCCCTCTGCTCACTCCCATTCTGCCTGGGCCATCATTCCTTCTTGCATGACCTCCCCTCTCCCCACACAGGCTGATGCACCCTCTACCCACATCTCCCACCCTGGAGCCTTTGAGGGTGCCAGATCCATGTTTGCCTTGGTTTTCCAACTGTACAAACCCTCCTGAACACCTCAGACATGACAGACCCCCACAGAACACACTGCTTTTCTCTCCAGCTACTGCACCCCATCTCGGTCCAGGGCATCTGCCCCTCCAGCATCACATCCAGAACACTGACCGTCAACACTGACTCTCCCTTATTCCTCCTGCCCATCAGAGTAACGCACCAACCACAAAGTATAGCTTCCTTGTATCATTTCTGTCTTGAGAAATTCACAAACTTATTCTGACCTCTCCATCTCCAAGGCCTTGTAAACCCTTCCTCATCTGCCTTGAACAATGTTCTCTGACACTTTTAAACTCTCACATGTCCCTTTTTCCTAAACAGAAATATATCTCATGTGGCACCCAGCCCAGTCCTAAGTGACCATCTCCTTTGACTGGTCTCCCCGAGTCCACTCTGGTTCTTTCTGGTCCTTCTCCATACTGCTTCCAGATATCTGCCTAAAGAGATAACGATGACCACTGGGCACAGCCAAGGTCCTGCACAACTCTGTTCCCGCCACGGATGCTTCATCCCTGTCTGCTCCCACCGGACAGTTCCAATTGCACGTCCCACCACTCCTCACCCATTACGCTTCCCCTCTGCCACTGCCACTCATATCACACCAAGCAACTTTAAGGTCTCAAACCTCCTTTTCCTTACTAGCTGCATGGAAAATTCCTACTCTACCTTGAAGACGCTCCTGCTTGTGTTTGAATGCTTCCTTTGCCCCAAAGACCTCGCTGTCCTTCCTCAGGACAGCTGCTTCCATTGTACCCTGACCATCACACTAGGACGGCCTCTGCAGGAGACTCTCGGGCTGCAGACACAAGGGCCACTCCTTACTCATCTCTGCCTTCCCATCCCCGAGCACAGGAAGCAATTATTAAATATTTGAGAATCAATAAGTGAGTTAATTAATGAACACACATGAAGCACCATGTGCCAGGACATCTGCTAAGAGTACAATTTATTATTATTTTTTTTTGTATTTTTCCAAAGTTAGAAGTGGGGAGGCAGTCTGAAAGACTCTCGCATGTGCCCAACCAAGATCCACCCGGCATGCCCACCAGGGGGCGATGCTCTGCCCATCTGGGCCATTGCTCCGCTGCAGCAGGAGCCATGCTAGCACCTGAGGCAGAGGCCATGGAACCATCCTCAGCGCCCAGGCCAACTTTGCTCCAGTGGAGCCTTGTCTGCGGGAGGGGAAGAGAGAGACAGAGAGGAAGGAGAGAGGGAGGGGTGGAGAAGCAGATGGGCGCTTCTCTTGTGTGCCCTGACTAGGACTTCCACAAGCTGGGCCGACACTCTACCACTAAGCCAACTGGCCAGGGCAAGAGTACAAATATTAATCACATTTAACTCAGTGCACCATGAAGTGGAGCCGGATACCTCCTTCTCTCCACTGACAAGTCACCCATTACGCTTTATGGCAGAATATGACTGCACAGTATTATGCAAATTTAAAGGGTGCTAGATAATATTTGATGGTCATAACAGTACAACCGAGTAGAGGAAAAACCACTTTTAGATCCAATCTATCAACACCTTATATCTTCCAGAGGTCAGGTTCCTAAAGCAGTCATAATGGTTAGTTATCGAAATGAGACCCTTTGGGTAGAATGTTTCCATCACTCACAATGAGTGAGTGGTCTTCTTTGTAAGACCGAAAAATGGGCACTTATATATCAGGGATTAAAGATTGTGACATATTAGAAATATCAAACTGACTCCGGAATAAAACACAGGAATTTATCCTTGCACTCCTCCGTAAAGCTTATACAATTATAGATCAGCATTTCCAAAATTGAGTTTTTCAGAATTTTAGGGTTCTTCAAAGTGTGAACAATATGACCATTAGCTCTCATGTGCTAAGGGCATCCCACACACCAGGCACAGTACCCAGCATTTTATAGACAATTAGTTCATAATACCCTGTAGGTGTCTATTATTAGTATAACCACTCCTTTGAGAAAATGAAAGCTTAAGTCCAGAACTTTCCTGAAGTTCCACAATGCAGATGACCATGATTCTAAACTCAGAGTTGTTAACATGCAGCCCTGCTATCTGCCCACATTCAAGCAAGTTTTGGAAACTTGGTAAATGAATGCCTTTCTGGAGATTAAAGTCTGGATTAACATTGTAACAACTCTCAGACATCTCCCAGGGAAGAAGGCCATTTAACTTGAACACAAGGTTCCCTAAACTTACTTGACTCCAGGAGCCATTTGTAAGGTATCGGGGGCACACGTTTTGCAGAAAACCTTTTGGCTCTGTATGCTAACCAAAGGATTATGAACTCACTGAGACCAGAAAGGAGAAAAGGTCTAATCGCTGTGTTTGGCACAGGTGACTGAGCTAGTGAGGCAACTGTGTCACCATCTCAAACGCCAGGTGACATCACTATAGTGACAATATTCGTGAGTCGAATTAAAAGTCTTTTCCATTCATGAAATTAGACACCATTGCCCTTGGATTCAAGCCCATGAATCACAAAATCAATTCTAGAAGCCATATGCCAAAGGGGAAGTGGTGATAAAGACCTCACAGTCACCCTCCTTCAAGTCAGCTCCAGACTTCCAAAATCCAAAAGGGAAATGGAGGTTAGAGCTGTAAGGGGAGCTGATTAAAGGAGTGTGCAATTTGAAAGTCAGCCAATATGTTCATGGCGGGCAAAGCCCAGAAACCGAGGACTGAGATGCCTGCAGTCTGGTTTGGATCCTGAGCAACCCCAGCAAATGTGTGGCCTTGGCCTGTATTTCCTGTTTCACACATGGACACAATGATGATAAATTCATATAATGTGGTGGGGAAAGCCTTTGGGAATTAGTGAAGCAAGATAAAAAGACAAAATGCTACTCTAAGATTCATGGAAACAACTATGACAGAAACCAAATATATTTCTATATGAAAATAACCTTAACACTTGTATGTGGACTTTCACAAGATTAAAATTAAGACACAGAATTACTCCTTGCCTACGTATTTCTTTCCTCACTGAACTGTTCATCTCTAAAACTTGGATGGGTTTGAAGAGGTCTATGACTTCCTTTTATCAAAATGATATGTCCGATAATCCTCAGTTATATAAATTCACACCTTCACTTTATACCCAAAGGATAAAATGAGACAGGCGCATTGTGAGCAGGAAGGGATGAGATCAACCAAATGACCTTCTCTCATGTATCACACTGAAATGCTCATGCATTTTATTGTTAATAGAGCTTTTTTTTTTTTTCCAAATGAGAGGAGGGGAGATACAGAGACAGACTCCTGCATGCGTCCTGACTGGGATCCTCCCAGCAAACCTTGTTTGGGGCCAATCCTTTGCCCATCTGGGGCCATGCTCGCAACCAAGCTATTTTTAGCATCTGAGGCAGAGGCTCCACAGATGTGTTCAAACCAATGGAGCTATGGCTGCAGGAGAAGAAGAGAGAGAGAGAGAGATCCCACCCTGCAAGTCACATCAATCACGCAGGCCCACTGGGTGGCTACATAACATCAATCACGCAGGCCCACTGGGTGGCTACATAGCACCATGGAAACTTGGCATCTTGTAAAGATGCAGTTTATCTGAACAGCTTAGCATTACTAATTTTGATTAGTAATGCTGAGTCATCTCCAGAGGAAGCAGAGCAACGCCCAGAAAAGGCCTGTGCTAGTGGGTTGAATGTCAAGTTCAGACCTCATGCTGAAAATTTAGGCAGAGACCTCAGCCTAAATCAGAGAATTTGGGAAGCTGTGTGTGAATGAGCACCAGGCCATGCACAACTGTATACTGGGAATGGCTACGAATCCCAGGTGGGCTGGGCTATTTGGCTTGCAAACCCCTGGAACAGCCCCAGCCTGACTGCTCAGTCCTGCCCTCATGCTCCGCATGGCACTGGGTGAGTCGGCACTGGCTCCTTCTCTGTTGAAAATGCTTCACTGGCACCTGTTACTTTCTGGGTGAAGCCAGACCACCTCCCCCGCCCCCACCCCTCTCCAGTCCCTCAGTCTGCTTGGATTGCCCCTGTCTTCTTTCAGATGCTACAAGATTCTCCCCCACCTCTGGGCCTCCACACATCCTCCTCCTCCTCTCTGAACTGTCCCCCTCCCTTCCTTCACAGGCCGGATTCTTCCTGAACTGTCTATTTTCTGCAGGTGCCACCGCCTCGGAGAGGTCCTCCCAGCCTTTCTGTCCAGTAGCAAACCCCTCCTCCCAGGTTCATCATTTCCTCCCAACCTTTCTGTGCAGTAGCAAACCCCTCCTCCCGGGTTCATCATTTCCTCCCAACCTTTCTGTGTCCAGTAGCAAACCCCTCCTCCTGTGTTCATCATTTCCTCCCAACCTTTCTGTGTCCAGTAGCAAACCCCTCCTCCTGTGTTCATCATTTCCTCCCAACCGTTCTGTCCAGTAGCAAACCCCTCCTCCCGTGTTCATCATTTCCCAGCCGAGGACCCTGCTTGTCTTCTGTACGGCACCTGGCATGGCTTCGGGTCATTCCATTTATTTACTGACTTTGTTGGTCTGGTTCTACCATCGCAGTACAAAAATCAGGAGGACTGGGGCCCTGTTAGTTTTGCCAGTTACCACACATCCCGTGCCCAGCACACTGCCGGCATTTGGTAAAGATCACTAGTGTTGAAAACGTGACGTTCAGTGAGAAGCCATGTGCTGTGTGACTCCATGTATATGGAATGTCCAGACCAGGCACTCCATGGGGACAGCCACAAGGACAGCCAGGGGCTGTGGGAGGGAGGAAATGGAGCGGCTGTTTAATGGGTTGCAGGTTTTCTTTTAGGGTGATGAAAGCGTTCTGTATTTACACAGAGCTAAGAGTTGCACAACATTGCCTATGCAATCAATGTCACCACTAGTAAATGTTATATTATTTATATTTTATCACAATAGAGAAAATAAGTGGTGTGAACAAATGCATTTCCTGCTCGTCCTGTCCCCCGAGCGCTAGGAGGCAGGTGCTTGTCCTCCCGCTGACCCCCCCCCCCCCCCCCCCCCGCTGCATACCTGCTGCTCGTACCTGTAGCAGGTGAGGCACTCACAAACCCGTCACTGAGATGGACTCCACCATCAAGCAAATTAATCCAGCAAAAGCCAAATCCCCATTCAGGCTGTGCATCTACACAGCCGAACACGAAACCCTGGTTGAAGTTTCCCAACGTTAGTGGTCCAGCTGGCCAACAGCAAGCCAATCACTTCCTCTCTGTCTTCCTCGTGATCAACGCCGATGCCAAATTTAAGTTCAACAAAGCTGCAATGGTTGCTTAGACGCAGAAAATGGAAAAACTGACCTTTGCTGCAGTTCATTTATTTTATACACAGAAGGTACAGGATGTGGGTTCCACGTACCCATCCCATATGTGGGCTGAGCACGCTGGCCCCGAGGGGAAAGGGAAATGGGAAGTTTTAGAGCGGCTCTCCCCTGCTCCTGCTTCTGAGTGTCAGTGCCGCTGCAGTGGTCATAACCGGAGAGGCTTGCCTTTGTCATCGAACAGCCTCCTTTTTATCTGAAATATTCGCTCCTATCACTCACCTGCTTTTGAGATTATAGGTAAAAATAGGTGGGGGTGAGAGGCAAAGTATTGGAAGTAAAATACACTTAGACTATAAACTTGTAAGTTCTCCAGTGAAGTACTTAACTTTCCCACTATGTCATTGAACACCTTCTTTTATGTTTTCCTTCTTTTATTTTCAACATCTTGCTCAATACCTTGTGAACTCTTCCGTGAGTCAAGAAGAAAATCAGAGTGTCTGGTGGCAACTGACAATGCCCGGGAAAGTATGGTGGTAGTAGTGGTGGGGACACAGAGAAAATGAAATGCAAACAACATAAAGACACTACCTTCCCAAATACTGACATTTAAACATAACAGTTTAAAAAATAAAAATGTGATCCTGGCCAGTTGGCTCAGCAGTAGAGCGTTGGCCAGACGTATGGAAGTCCCAGGTTTGATTCCTAGTCAGGGCACACAGAGAAGCGATCATCTGCTTCTCCACCCCTCCCCCTTCTCTCTCTCTCTCTCTCTCTCTCTCTCTTCTCCTCCCACAGCCATGGCTCGAAAGATTTGAGCAAGTAGGCCCAAGTGCTGAGGATGGCTCCATGGCCTCACCTCAGGTGCCAAAATAGCTTGGTTGCTGAGCAATGGAGCAGTGGCCCCAGATGGGCAGAGCATTGCACCCTAGTGAGTTTGCTGGCTGGATCCCAGTTGGGGTGCATGTAGGAGTCTGTCTGTCTGCCTCCCTGCCTCTCACTTAATAAAAAATAAAAATAAATAAATAAAAATATGCAGCTCAAAACTTAGAGATTCACTTTTTAGACAGGGACCAACGGGAAGCCCAAGTCTCTCATAGTTTGTGTCTCACATAATGCACACTGTATTTATCAGTCATTTCTGTCACTTGTGAATAATTTAAACTGTGTTTATGGGTTGATGGAAGGGGGAATCTGTCTAAGCCAACTTTCAAAACTAGAATTCTTGATGAGCTGAACCTTACAAAGACAGAGACTGTTTAAAAGAGATGTGCACATACTTTCTTAAGGGCCTGATCGAGGTCTTCAAAGGGAGGATGGCTACAATGTATACAAAGAACTGCAGACACCCAATTTAATATATAATGCCAAAAAGAGACACTGATTTTCAGTTATGACGTGAAATGAGCTACTACAGTATCATAGGACATGATGTACCGACCAGAAAGGGTATGAATCACAATCATACTAAAAATCTTGTCTAAAGATGCTTCTGAATTGTCTTTTTAAGTGAAGCAACCAAGATCTACAAAACCTAGACAAATACTTTAAAAGTCAGGAAATGTTTAATCTTAAAAAATACTAATTTTCACCTGACCAGACAGTAGAGCAGTGGATAGAAATTTGGACTGGGATAAGGAGGACCCAGATTCGAGACCCCAAGTTCGCCAGCTTGAGCACGAGCTCATCTGGTTTGAGCAAGGCTCACCTGCTTGAGCCCAAGGTCACTGGCTCGAGCAAGGGGTCACTCGGTCTGCTGTAGCCACCCCCACCCCACCCCCGTCAAGGCACATATGAGAAATCAATCAATGAACAACAAAGGAACTGCAACGAAGAATTGATGTTTCTCATCTCTCTCCCTTCCTGTCTGTCCCTATCTGTCCCTCTCTCTGACTCTCTCTCTGTCTCTGTCACACACACAAAAAAATACTAGTTTTCTATCTCCATCGGACTATTTGAGAATCTTACATTCACTACTCAACCTCCTCTAACATGTTCTTATTCATCTACCCAACATCCCAAGTAAGCCACCCTGCTTCCTATAGGACTATGGTGAGAAAAGAGGCCCTGGCTGATCATTCCTGTCTTCCCTCTGTTTCCACTAGATTAATTATAAGGGACCATTCACGAAGCACTTGATTGACAGTATCCCTGACACCAAGCTCTTCCTCCAGTCCCTGGGAGGGAACTCCTAACTGCGGCATGGTGCACTTTACAAAGATGGCAGCAGTAATATCTCCCATCCCCTCTGCTCCTGTGCAGTGTGGCCTGGCCATCAGGAGGTAGGCCCCGTGGTGGCTTGGCCAATAGAATATGGCTGAAGTGACGCTGGGCCAGTTCCAGGAGAGGCCCTGGCAGTGTCCACTCTCTGCCTCTTGTAAACCAGCTGCCGTGTCAGAGGGACCCACCCTGGTTACTGCTCTGTGCTGCTTGACCAGAGCATGAGGATAACAGCCAAATAAGCAGAACGCTAAGCCTTTATGATGGGGAAAACATGCCTAGTAACAGATAAAGCCGATTTCAATTTGAAATGAGAGCTACACTTCTAATTTATGTGAATTTCTAGAAGTGAATGATTCTTCCCCTTCCCAAATTAATGTGTCTTTGTCAGGTGCGTGTCAGGGGAGGGGCCGAGGAGCAACCCTGCACAGAACAGTTGCAGGTGAGCTGACAGGTCAGTGTGGCAGGTGTGAAGATGTGGGCACGGCTGACAACTGGACCCCACTCCTATTAGTTCCTTGAACGATCAAGAGGAAGCACTTCTGCATCCTCTGCTTAAAAACAACTGCAGCTTGAAAGCCAACTCAAATTCTGTATTTCAAAGTAGCGAGTTTCCAATTGCCCCATTCAGTAAGCTGGACCGATGGCCCTCAGTCCCCTCAAAGACACCATAAGAATAGGAACTTGGAGAGGCCAGTGCCTCGAGGCTGAGCTTCTGCCCTGAGGAGCGATGCGTCTGATCCCAGTTCACCATCCCTCACTCCTTACAGTCTCAGGGTCCCTTCTGGTACTGAGCCCCGCACACAGCCCTCCCTACCATATCCTCTGGGATCCTGTCTCCTTGACAACATACAGCCTCACTCAGTGCACTTTTCAGAACACTCTCCACATCCAGCTCACCACAGTGACCAGGCTCTTCTCCAAGGATGATGCTCCCCACACAGCCCACCCAGTAACCCCCACCCCCCCACACACATTCTGAACTACAGAGCCATCAGGGTAAGTGAGGGCTGGGCATCTTGCAATTTAATGGACAACATGATCAAATGCTTATCTGTCGGATGGCCTATACAATCACTTGCCTAGCTTCCCTTAGTGTCTCCCCTAGGCACTCAAATTCAACATGTTGAGTTCTGCCTCTAAAATACAGATGTGTCCTCTCATTCTGTTTAAATCCGTCAACGGCCTGCTCTGCCCAGAGGATAAAACCCAAGGTCCTCAATAGGGTGTGCTAGACCCTCTGTGACCCCCGCCACCACCCACTCCTTTAGGTCAGTATTTCACCCCTCACATTCTCACTCTCTGGCTCGTAATCCCCAGAACTCACGCGACTTCTTACGTTCACACCTTTGCTAATGTTGTCCCCTCTCCGACTAGGTGCTCACCACCTCTGGGTTATCTCCAGCCACCATGACACATGTGTCAGGAATCAATCCCTGCTTGCAAGAAGTCCTGGGGTGGCTGGTCACCTTTCATCAACTGCAGGGTAGACTCCGTGCCTCTGTAAGAGACCTGGGTGGCTTTTATAGCTATGTCTCCAGCACCTTACACAATACCAATCATTAACGTAGTTTAAAGAGACTATGATTCGAGTTCAACACCTTAACCACAGGGAAAGGGGATGAGCAGATGGGATCAGAGAAGGGAAAGAGATTGGTGAAATTATATATACATAACACAGCATTATAGAGAGCAGGAAAGCAAATCCTGGAGGGAAGGGGGGAGGACGTTGGGGGGAGGGGGGCAAGGGGGATGTTGAGTGGAACACAAGGGTGGGGGGGATGTATTCGGTGGGACACTTGAATCTCTGTAAACACAATAAATTAAAATCAATTTTAAAAAAAGAGACTATGATTCACTCATTCGAACACCCAACACTAAGCCTGGCATTTCAGTAGAGGCTCAAAAAACTGTCGATAATAGATTACATGATTACGTGGATATAAGACTCAGAGGCTACATCTGTACCAAAATGTACCAGTTATCTATTGCTCCATAGCAATGTTACAACCAACATCGTGGCTTAAAACAGTATACGCTGAAAGTATTAGTGGTTCTGTGGGTCAGCAGTCTGATGCAGCTTGGCTGGTCATTTTCACCCGTCTCACAAGGCTGCCATTCCAGTGTTGGCCAAGGGTGTGGTCTCACCGGAGGTGAATGGGCTCGGACCCCTTTCCAGATCATGTGGCTGTTGGGAGCATTCTTTTTTTTTTTTTGTGGACGATTATACTGAGGGTCTCGCTGGGGTGACAGCTGGAAGGTACTCTCGGTCCCCTGCCCCATGGGCCTTTCCAATATGGCCATAAGGGGAGAGAATCTCTCAGGAGAACAGACATTACAATCTTATGTAACACAACACAGATGGTCCTGCTGTCCTACAGTGGCTCATCACAGCTCCCACCCACACTTGAGGGGAGGGTACCACACAAAGGTGTGAATGGAAACAGGGGTGGGGATCACAGGCATTGTCTCAGAGTTTGCCCGCCACTCAAAGATATGGTCTTGAGAGAACTCACCAGAAGGGCAGCAGCTAAAACAGCAAGGACAGTACTGAGAACAGCCGGAATATGTTCAGGGCGTCACAGGGAGTTTGTTTATATGCCAAACTCACTGCAGTATTGAAAATAATATACATATATATGTTTTCTTTACAGAAATTACTTTTAAGTTACTAGGGAATTCTATAATTAATACAAAATTCCTTTAAAACATAGCTCAGGGTTTGGAGACAAATATCAAATTTAAAATGTTGACCATTCACTACTTCTGCATTCCTTCCTGTGACATTATTTTCATGACTGGCTCTGTAGATCGGCTAGGATCATTTAATGTAGCTTAATAATTTATAGCCAACAGTACACTAGGGAAAACGTCAACTTCGTAAGAACTGAAATCACAAAAGTGAGAAGTATTTTAATTTTCTTCTGACAGAAGTTTATGAAAATGAAGCAAGTCGAGGAAGTGTATTAAAACATTTCGAGCCTGACCAGGTGGTGGTGCAGTGGATAGAGCGACAGACTGGGACACAAGGAACCCCAATTCAAAACCCCGAGGTCACTGGCTTGAGCACGGGCTCACCAGCTAGCGTGTGGGGTTGCTGGCTTAAATGTGGGATCCTAGACATGACCCCATGGTCGCTGGCTTGAGCCCATGGGTCACTGGCCTGAAGCCCAAGGTTGCTGGCTTGAGCAAGGGGTCACTTGCTCTGCTGCAGCCCCCCCCCCCAGTTTAGGCACATATGAGAAGGCAATCAATGAACAACTAAGGAGACTAAGTAGCTGCAACGAAGAATTGATGCTTCTCATGTCTCTCCCTTCCTGACTGTCTGTCCCTGTCTGTCCCTCTCTCTGTCTCTGTCACAAAACAAATAAACAACCCCAACATTTTGAAACCTACAGAATGTGCTTAACGCATGGGCAGTCTGTAGGAGTGCACCTGTTGGTTACACCACAGTGATAGCTGGCATGGCCGCGGACTGCGTCTGACAGGGCCTGCCATCCTGCAGATGGACGAGCACCAGCTGTGGCCAGTGCACCGCCTCACTTCAAGGCGGGACTCTGTCTTGAGGTCTTCCTATAGTCTCCCTTCCAAGGGCTTCGGTCCTTTTTATATATACATGGTAGGTTTTCCTCTCGAATGGCCCCTGCACCTCTGACTAGGGGTGAAACACTACCACATGGAGAAGTCCCCCCATGCCCTTCAAGCAACATTATGAGTGAGGGAAGAGACAAAACCAACCCCTGACTTTCCACCAACACAGAAAGCCATTAGCAATCATCTGAAAAGACTTGGGGACCAGGTTGGCCTGGCCCTCCCAAAAAGCAAAAGAGGTCAAGTTTTCCACAGTGAAAATGACCTCTGAGGTCTCTCTTTAGTGATGTAATGAGAGAACAGGAGATAATCTTCCAGCAAACGTTGAAGCCTCTCTGTGATTTGTGAGGTGTAGCCATGATCTACAATTAGGCATTCAGGGTTTACACAGAGAAGTTCAATAGCACCCTGAAGATTCAAGTGAGAGAGAGCCCTTCTTCAAGGGCACAGCCAGGCTGGAGAGGGTGTGGCTCAGGCCTCAGGTAAAGGTGAAATGCTGAGGATGGCACTGTCACAGCAAGCCCGCAAACCCACCAGCCCTGGCACTAAACAGTTCCAGACACTGGGTTCCAGCTAAGAATCAAGAATTTTTAAAGGAACATGAGACAAGGACTTTAAGATCAAAACAGATCATCATTTACTAGCAGGGTGGGTTGTTTCACATCTCTGGGCCTCAGTTTCTCCCCCCTGTAAACTGCCTCTCTCACAGACTGGTAGGCAAATCTAGGCTCAGTCACGTCTGGGCACAGCTGGTGACTTAGAAGAAGGCGTCTGTGGGATCCCTGTGCAGGCGAAGCTGAGGTACCCCAGCAACGGGCTTATTGGAGGGCAGGACACAGCAAGGCTCACTGACCTGACTTGGGTGCAGGGTGCGCTGACTGAATGCCCAGGGCAGAGACTCAGAGACCCATCCCCAGGAAAGAGAAAGCCGAGGTGGAGAAAGCAAAGAAACTTTTAGATGAGGGACTCTCGGTGACATGGGGGCATCAGCGATCAGCTCTGTATCCCTGAGACAAAGCATGACAGCACGCCTGGGAGAGGACCAGCCCCCCTCTGCACTAATCCTGTGAACTCACTGAAATGTCAGCACCACGGAACACAGAGTATTTGGTACCCCAAGGATGCAATCAATCAAACTCTCCAAATACTGGCTGAGCGTGATCTTCTACTGTGGGTGAAAGTACAGACACAGCCCCTAGGTGGAGGCACCAGAGACCACGGCAGCAGGGCAGAGCTGGACTCAAAGGGAGTGCGGATGGGGCTCAGAGGGGAGACACAGAGGAGGCATGCCCTGAGGGACCCCAGGTACTCAACGGGCACTTTCCATGGGTGTGCCCACATGGCGTAGGGTAGGGTGAGAGTCAGTAATAGCATTGCCATCAGTATGACCCTCACTGTCATCGCACAAGCAGGACAGGCTAGAAAGGACTGGGTCATTAGCCTTGATATTCATAGTGGGAAAAATCTAGAAACACGTTTTATATAAATCCAGATTTCACAAGATTTCCCTTAAAGCAAACCAAAAGAAAACTCTTCCTTCTAACTGTGAGAAAAGAAACTGCTTTTATCATTAGACCAAACTAAATCACTCTGATTAAATTCCTTTCAGGGATGTATTATGGCTTTGGCCAGCCTATCTGCTCCAGGCTTCCACGTTCACCCAGAATCCCATGTTCACCCAGCTGCTCTGAGGAGGGGAGGGGGGACTACTAGAAGGCTTCTGTTTGGTTCAAGCACAAGATGGAAATTCAAGTCACATTCTCTTGAGAAATATCCACTCTGCTTCCCACCACTCAAGAGTGCTTCAAACTCTATTTTAACTAGCAATGTTTCAAAGGAAAAGTCCTTTTGTCTAGTTATTCTCTAAATAGGAAGTTCAGGTTTTCTTCCATTTGAAATTTGGAAGAATTTATTGACTCGACAAGCAGCAATCCCCTTAGGTAGGGATCCCAGCCGGTCCAATTCAGCCAAGGACTGGATTTGATTACTGTCAGATAAACAGCTTACAACCCACACCAATTTCATTCCCAATGAAATCCTCGTATTATTGAATTGACACTTCTCTATGGAGGGAAACTGAAAAGACCCCCTGGCCAAAAGGTGCCCCTGATGCTCCACAGTAGTGCGGCTCCTCACGCCCTGTGGACACGGCACCTGGAACACGAGGGATACGCAGGCAGTGGGCAGACAGCCAGCCCGAGTCAGCATCAGAACTGGCCTTTCCGAAGGGCCGTCTGCCGTAGGTATCCACACGTGAGATGTCTCAGAATTACTTATACCATCACACCTAGTTATTCCACTTGTAGGAATTTGTACTGAGAATACCAAGTAGTGTAGAAAGCTGCAAGGATGATCATTTTAATGTCAGTGACAGGTGAGAAATTGGAAGTAACTGATATTCGATGATAAAAACTGATTAAATAAATTAGCTGATTAAGTATGCTACAGGTTATCTTCAGACATTAAAAAAAAAGTATAGTAGAAGATGTATCTGAAATCTACAGGTTATCTTCAGACATTAAAAAAAGTACAGTAGAAGATGTATGTAGAAATAATGCAAAGCAAGTTATAAAATAGTTTGTACTGTACTATAAAAACTGGTTTATAGGCCGTGGCTGGGTGGCTCAGTGGATAAAACGTCATGGAGGTTACGGGTTCAATCCCCAGTCAGGGCACATAAGAGAAACAACTAATGAGTGCAGCACAACTAAATGGAGCAACTACCGTATTTTTTGCTCCATAAGACCCACCTGACCATAAGACACACCCAGGGTTTTAAGGAGGAAAATAAAAAAAAAAATATTCTGAACCAAATGGTGTGTTAAAATATTTAATAAAATACTGTATTTTTCGCTCCATAAGATACATGGGTATTTTCCCCTCTACTTTTGGGGGGGGAAAAGGGCATCCTATGGAGGGTAAAATATGGTAAGTGAAACAAGTTGATGCTTCTCTCTCTCTCTCTCTCTCTCCTCCTCCTTCCTCCATTTTCCTCTCTCTCCCCTCAAATCAATAGAAAAATTAAAGAAAAATGTTTATAAAACACATGCATTTCTACACAAGAAAACGACTCAACGGATAGACACTGAAATGTTAATTTTTGAAGATGACTGCTTAATGGATAATTTTAATTTTCTTTTTTTTTTGTTTGAGTTTGTTAAGTTTTGAAAATGAACACATTATTACTTTTTAAATAATAAAAGATAAAGTATTTGGTTAGAGTTAGAATTAAAAGGGAACTGAAAAGAATCTAGCCTGATCTTTTATTTAACACATAGGGATGACACAGCTTAGAAAGTCATACAAAGGAGAAAGAAACTGCAGCAACAATGGAAACAAACTCCTTAAATTGCTGATCATAGTCATATTCTCTCTAAATTATACTCACAATTAGATTAATTATAAACATTCAAATAACCTCTCATTTATTATGAAGCTGGAGACCCTAGAGTATAGTAGTTCTGCAGCTTTTCTGAGTCACTAATACTACCTTTCTTTGTTTTTAAGTGAGAGAAGGGGAGACAGAGAGACAGATTCTCGCATGTGCCCTGTCCAGGATCCACCCAATGAGCCCTCTACAGGGCAATGTTCTGCCCATATGGGGCCACTGGTTGGCAACCGAGCTATTTTTAGCACCTGAGATGGAGGCTCCATGGAGCTATCTTTAGTGCCAGGGGTCAACTCACTTGAACCAATCAAGCCATGGCTATGGGAGAGGGATAAAGGAGAATGGGAATGGGAAGGGGAAGAGGACAGGGGGTGGAGAAGCAGATGGTTACTTCTCCTATGTTCCCTGACAGGGAATCAAACTCAAGACATCCATACGCCAGGCCAATGCTCATCACTGAGCCAACTAGTTAGGGCCGCAAATAGAACCTTTAAAATATTTGATGAATACCCAGAAAAATGCATATAGTAACAAAAATTTTTCACATTGGTCCATAGACTTCACAGTAATGTGTCTTACGCTGTGTACTGGAACATCATGTGACGTGGGGAAAATACAGAATAAAGGGGAATAACAGTAACAAAATATATCATGTCCAGGCGATGGTTAATGTTGTGAAATTTCTGTCTCACAAAATGTACTATCTGGATATACCTAAAGAATATTTAATAATATAATTTATTTTTGTGTGTGTTTGAGTTATAAAACATATTCATAACCACAGGTTGAGGTTAAACAGTATTAAAGAAACTATCTTGGAAGCCCATTACGCAAGGTTAAAACAAAAACCCTGCATTAGATGGTGAGAACAGCCTCAGGGTGATTTCATCATCTAACTATACATTTTGGAGGAAATAAGGGAGAAGACTGGAATTTTTTACAGTTCTTATAAAAATTGGCTATTGTTGTTTAGGAAAATATGGAGTTAAAATTTGGGTCAGGACCTGTGTGAAATAGCTTTAGATTCTTTGTGGTCAACATTTCATGAGCACTTAAATGCTCTATGTCTAATTATGATTTATTTGCTACCATGTATTGTGGACAGCATTCACCTGTTTACTATGTGGAATCTATACATGTAAATCACATTCAGCCACATGTAAACTTATTTTCTTTCCCATTCATTCTCTGTGTTTCTCTCAGACTACAACAATGAACAGAAATGGAACAATTCCACAGAACTTATTGAATCTGAGACCTCCACACTAGCCACAAGGAGACAAATGTCTATTTTAGACTGTCTCCAAGTCAGGCCAAATGCCTGACTCCATTAGATTTTCCAACAGAAAAGGGGACTTGTGTCCCATTAATTTAACTAATTCAATCAGGTTTTCTCTCACACCGGCTTCAGCACAAGCCCCTGAATGGCCCTCAAACACTCCTTGTCAATAGGACACACACAGGTCTTTAGTTTTACAGGAAGCGATCATGACTGCTTTTGTTCAAGCTCAGGGGAGTCAAGGGAAAGGAGGAAACTGGTCCACGCGGGGCCTCTGTCAGATTCCCACTTGCTTCTGTTCTGTCTCTCCAAGCTTTAACAGTAGGTCTGCACTATCTGTGGCAGGCAGCCCATGGAAGCCAAAGCTGAGGCCAAGTTCACCTACAGCCTGTTTAGCTCTTCTGTTCCCTTCCCTGGGGCCCTTCAAAGAGTACTTGGATAAAAGGTCATCACCCTGCACGAAAGAGTGGGATCTCTAGAACTTCAGACATTACTAGGAGATTTAGTAATTATTCACTCTTTACTATGTGAAAAGCACTCTGAGACATCTGAAATCACAGGATTTAGGCTACTGTCTGGCTCTGACCTATGAGTTTTGAAGGAATTTCCAACTGTGTAAAAGGAAGAAATTTTCAGAGAAGAAATCATCTAAGGTCAGTAAGGATCAGATCCAAAGAGCTGATCATAGGATCTCTCTCTCTCTCTCTCTCTCCCTTTTTATTCTTAATGAGTCAAAATTCACGTAACACAGAATTAACCATTTTAAAGTGTACAATTCAGTGGCATTTAGTACAATATTGTGCAATCACTATCTATATCAAATTCCAAAGTGTTTGCACCACCCCTGTTGACCCTAAGAATAAACATACTTGTTGAGAAGGGCTCTGGTTGGCTCACTGGGTTGAAATATACAAACAGGGATTAGCAGCCATCGCTAAACACACGCCCACCACAGAAGTCACCTGCACAGTGTTTTTGACATCTGACCCAACCCTTCACGTTTCAACCAACAGGACAGTCCTTCTCTATCCAGTCGGAGCTGTGCAGCTGTGTCATCATTAGCATCTTAACCAACCAATCAGAGTAGCAGCACCATTCTGACCAATCAGGACAATGTGAGAGTTTATGAAGCCCTTATTTGCATGAGAATGGACCCATCAATGACTGGGGGTGGGAACTACCTCAATCAGCTGCCCCTCTGGCTCAACAATCCCCTTTGCCTTTCCACCAAAGACGGAAGATTGCAATTTCCCACCTGGAGCAGAAACAGCAAAAATGTCTTGCTGGACCAGAGTAGAGGAAGTCAGGGCTGTCTAGATGGAGAGGGACCTGGGCCTCCTGGGCCACCTCCCAGCTGGGCAATTCCAGCTGTGCTGTTTCCTCATTGAGATGTGACACTATTGAGCCATTCCTCCCTCGTCCATAATGTTCCACAGCATGCTGTATCTTGGTTAAGCTGTTTCGCATGGAATAAAGTTTCCTTCTTCAACATACCCCAAATTGGAATTCCTGTTGGCATTGAATTGGTGCCAGCAACCATGGGTTGAGACCCCAAAAGAAAACTTTGTACCCATTAAGCAGTCCCTCTCTGATCTTGAGCACAACAGCAGTTCTGACACTATGAAGTCTGCTCACAAAAGGTCTAAGCTGAGTATACAATGCCAGGGCAGGGTCTTTGCCTGTTTCATCCATCACAATATCCGCAGCTCACAGGAGAGGCTCAGTAAACATCCATCAAAGGGATGTTGAATGATTGGGAACCAAACTAAGTAGCATACAATTTGGCTTGCCCACTACCTGGATACTGAGCCTGGCCAGGTAATGGATTCTGGGTTCTAAAGACCTGAATGGTGCAGATTTGAAGAAGAACCTGATTTGAGCATGAGGTTTACCAAGCACTTTCTCAGTGATAGAAAGTTTACATTATCCCATTTAGGCACCCATGGGGACACCTGAAGCTTAAAAATGCAACTTATATGAGGTCACTCACCTGGTAAGGGGCAGAGCCAGAGCTAGGTCCTGGGCATACAGCCCAAAGCTATATTGCCTTGGGCCTGTGGCCATTCATTTAACAGATGAGGAAACTAAAGCTCAGAGCACAGTCCTTTACCAGTTTTGCAAAAATAGAATCAACCCAGGAATCAGAGAAATCACAGGCCTCACAATACTTCAATTGAGATGGGCAGGAAAGCTGCCAACTATTAACAGATGAGTGAGTTTACATGTTTCCAAAAGGAAGAGTCCTCACCCTTCAGCGATTCAATCACAGGGAATATTCCATCTCCTGGTGACCACACAAGGCTGTAAGGATCATGTGGAGGACCCAAAGGTATTACTAGAAGGCAAACTTAATCTATAAAGGAATGCACAAAAACTACTTAGGTAATGCTATAAAGAAAAAAATATTAATCACTTTTTGACCACCTACATACTGTTTTCAATGTTTCTGTTTAAAAAACTATTCCTGGAGCAGACGACAATGTTAATACAAGTGAATGGTCTTTTCCCCATAGGGGGAAAGCTTTTCAACATAAGGGGAAAAGTGGGTTTACAGTTGTGAGTACGCAAAACACAGAGTTTATCCATGTATCATTATTAGTTACTGCATGGTTTTCCATATGAACAACTGTAAACTTACACTTGTCCCCACCCTATATTTTAGATCTCCACATTTCATCTCTTTTTCTCGGGGAAAGCAGAGGTAAGAATTGTCACTGTGTCTGATTATTTACATCTCAGCAACAATCCTCTGAAGCAGACATCAAGATTATGCCCATTTTCGAGCAGCACAGAACCCAAGCCTAGAGAGGGTCACTGCAGCAGGAGCTGTCCCTGCAGCAAGTTGGCACCTTCGAGGACAGACCCTGAGGACTGGCACCTGTGAGGATCATGCAAGTGTGAAAACATGGAGCTGACTTCCAGCATGTCCGCCAGGAGAAATGCAAATAATTTTCAGAATCACAGAGCAAGAGAGACAGAGAGAGGGAGTTCTGTGACTATACTTGCAGCTGAATTTTCACCGCCAGCCTGGGACAGAGAGGTTATATTCCTCCTTGGCTTGCTCAGAAAAACCCACCACTTTAATGTTTCAAATTTTCTTTTCTGTTATTGCTTTCTCTGAGGTTACAATCTGAAGTTATTTGAAAAGACTTTATGTGTGATTTTATTTCATTTTATTTTAAGTGTGATTTTACTCTCCATAGTGATTTCATTACACAGGGGAGGAGAGCGTCTTCAAGAAAATAAATATATACTAAGCCCTGGCTGGCTGGCTCAGAGGTAGACCATCCCCCTGGCATGTGGAAGTCCCGGGTCTGATTCCTGGCCAGGGCACACAAGGAGAAGCACCCATCTGCTTCTGCACCCTTCCCTCTCTCCTTCCTCTCTAGCTCTCTCTTCCCCTCCCACAGTCAAAGCTCCATTGGACCAAAGTTGGACTGGGTGCTGAGGATGGCTCCATGGCTTCTGCCTCAGGCGCTAGAATGGCTCCTGTTGCAGTGGGGCAGAGCACCGCCCCCTAGTGGGCATGCCGGGTAGATCCTGGTCGAGTGCATGCAGGAGTCTGTCTCTCTGCCTCCTCACTTCTCACTAAATAAATAAATAAATAAATAAATAAATACTCAACTGAGAAAATAGCAGAATCTAGTGGGAAAATAGGATTTACTTTGTCTACTATTATCCAGAAAGAACGTGGCACAGGGAAAAAGTGACCTCCTATACTATAAGCCTTAGGAATCCATGTATTCCAGTCAAGGTACCAGTAGTTTAAACTCGGAAATCTGGTCATTTACATCCGTCACACAAAAGCTTAACAAATACAAAGTGTTAAAGGTGAACCTGACCAACCAGTATCTTTCCAAGTTGCTGATCTGTCCTCCACGCGTCTATCTATTTACCTGTCTCTGTCTGTCTATTACCTGCTTTGTGGCTAACGTAAAACATTTAAAACTGTGAATAGATAACTTTGCAGCCAGGAATCATTGGCCTTCCTTTTGGAAAAGAGTCGGCTCCCGTTAACCTATAGCTAAAAAAGCCAAGTTGCAATGGAAGGCAACAGAGAGATGTGTGTCAACGTCAAGTGGACGTTACCGGTTCTGTGTGACTTGTGTCAATGGTGTTTGGTCATGCCAGCACAGACTGGGGACACAGCCTAACAGTCCAGCATGTGGACTCCGGCCGTCAGCTGCCTGGGTTCAAAGTCTGGCCTCCTCTCTCCCCAGCTTTTTTCCTCCTAAGCAAGTTGCCTGACTTCTCTCCTCTTCCCCTCTGCTGTGAAACAGGTGACCGTCATACCAACCCCAGGGACTGGATTTACGTCAGCCAAACAAGCACGGGCCTTAAACAGCATTTGGTACCTGCTGAGCACTCAACCATGAGTACTCTGTCTGCGGAATGTTTTATATCCAACATATAACCAAACTGTGCTGTCTGCCTGATTTTTTTCCCCTAATGCCATTAGGATCAATGAAATAAGTCTTAAGAAACGTATCATCAGTCATTCTTTTTTTTTTTTTTTTTTTTTTTTTTTTTTTTTTGTAATTTACCTAGAGCTGTGCTGTCTGCCTGGTTTTTTCCCCTAATGCCATTAGGATCAATGGAATAAGTCTTAAGAAACGTATCATCAGTCATTCTTTTTTTTTTTTGTAACTTACCTAGAGCTTTGCAGCTCCTCCATCTTACTCACAGTTCTAAATGACAGAATTTCTAAGATGCCCAAAGCTGATCGGTGGATAATGTAACACAACTAAAAAGGCAGTTAAGACACACACACTCATAGAAGTCTTTTATTCAAAGGAATATTTCTTGGAGTTGAGCCACTGGCCCAGCCTCAGAGAGAAAAGCTGTTTCTATAATATACTGGCCTGTTTTAGCAGACAGGATAAAGGGATGTATCCAGTCTGACTCTATCATCAAGGGGAAAAGAAGAAATATGATCTCACATTTAAATTCATTTGCTATATATTTTTGTATCCAGAGGTATAAATAATGCACAATGGCCTTTCTGAAGCCCAGAGCAATGCTGCAGTGTGTTCCGTGACCTTCCCCTCCAGTCCCAATGCCGTGAACCTGTGGTGGTGAGCACGATGCCTATGGCTCCCGGAGGAGGGGAGGCTGCTTTAAGGGGAAAGTGGGAAGGGCATTGCCTCTCCCCAGGCTCCGATGTATCCCAGTGTATTTCCTCTTACCACTGTTTCTTTCCACCAGGTGCTGTCTCACCTGGGGCGTTACAGAAGCCTGGTTGTGACCCACTGTGATGTTCTTGTAAGAGGATCTCATGCCTCATCATTGCCCATTCCCTGAAAATTGGCCATTTCCTCTCTGCCCAGGGAGGCCAGCTCTGCAGGAGGGGACGCCTAAGGCTGGTGTGCCCACGGGGAGAGAGAGGAGCGGCCCCCTAGCCACTATTCCTTGGAAGACACTTCCACAGTAAGCACACTGTGATTCTGTCTCCATGTGGGACTTTATTTTATACACAGTTAAAGAATACACTAAAATTGGAGATGTTTTAGCTCAAAAATTTACCGCCTTGCTCTGCTTGTCCCTAGAAACAAAAATGGGAGAAAGCTCGAAAAAGCATTTTTTTTTTCTTTTTTTTTTTCTGAAGCTGGAAACAGGGAGAGACAGTCAGACAGACTCCCGCATGTGCCCGACCGGGATCCACCCGGCACACCCACCATGGGCGACGCTCTGCCCACCAGGGGGCGATGCTCTGCCCATCCTGGGCGTCGCCATGTTGCAACCAGAGCCACTCTAGCGCCTGGGGCAGAGGCCACAGAGCCATCCCCAGCGCCCGGGCCATCTTTGCTCCAATGGAGCCTTGGCTGCGGGAGGGAACGAGAGAGACAGAGAGGAAAGCGCGGCGGAGGGGTGGAGAAGCAAATGGGCGCTTCTCCTGTGTGCCCTGGCCGGGAATCGAACACGGGTCCTCCGCACGCTAGGCCGACGCTCTACCGCTGAGCCAACCGGCCAGGGCCAAAAAAGCATTTTGTTGTTAGGTTTCCACGAATCACACTTTCTGCCAGGAAGGCTGCTTCCGCACCCTCACGGGGCTGCAGGGAGCCCAGGAGGACTGCGTGCCCTCCATCAGCTCTCCGGGCCCAATCCTCCCCTCACTGCGATATCCCCAGGAGCGGTGGGCATTGGTCTCACTATTTGGTGGGCTCCCACTGTTTGAGGATACCAGTCACACTCTCCAAAAACTCCCTCAGGGTTGGGCCACCCGCTTTGGCCCACTCTGCTCTGCTGGCCACACCGGGGGAGGGGCTGCATGTTCAGAAACTCGGTGTGCATCCCGGCCGGCATCAGACACCCTCCTTCCTTATAACCTATCAGAAGGTGTTCCACCTTCCTGCTCATGCCTCCGTGGGCCCTACTGGACTGACAGGTCCTTGAGGGTAGGGACCTAAAAAGTGCACTGATTCCTGTTTAAGAGTAATGATAAAATTATCCCTTTACCTTTTTGCTTCTCACTGTTTTGGCCTCAGTCCTTGTATAAGGGTTCCCCTTTGTCCACGGTGTTACCCATAGCAAACCAAGGTCCAAAACTATTAAGTTGAAAATCAAGAGATAACCAATTCATTTGTTTAAACCTGAATGCCATTGGACAGTGCTGTGTGGTGTCCCGAGTCCTGCTCTGTTCAGCCAGGGACGTGGATCACCCCTGTGTCCAATGTCTCCATGCAGCAGCTGCTCCCGCCCGTTGGCCTCTCACTGCTGTCTCTGCTGTCAGAGCGCCATCAGAGCCACAGTGCTGTGTTCAAGGCACCCTTACACTACTCATAAGGGCCTGGAGCGCAAGTGCCCTGGATATGCCAGAGGGAAGCCACAAGTGCTCGCTGAGTGAGAAGGTGTGAGTGTAAAGAACCTCCAGGGCCGAGTATGCTGGAGGTTTCAGGCAGCCGGCCGGGTCTTAGAGGGTCTTGACCACAGACAAGGGGGATGGCTATGTACCTACGCGTGTAATCAACACGTGCCAATCGAAGGCTGGGGGAGCCACACACTTAAGGGACAGTGAAGAATAAAACCAAAGTGAAAGTTGGTCCAGCCCATAGAAGGCTTTAAAATGTCAAAATAAGAAACTGAGGATCCAGGTGAGGAGGAGGAGGAAGAGGACAAGGAGAATAACTGGCCTCCATAGAGCACATGCGGGCACTGCTCTAAGTACTGGACACCTGCTAGCAGTAACGACGAGGAGTCAAGGGAGAGTCTGGAATAGGTGCGTGGTGAAACCCAAATTACGTGTGTCAGGATTCACCCGACAGCAGCAGGCAGAAGGGGCGAGCCTGGGGAAGGGTGGTTGTGGTCCCACAGGAGCACACACGGCTGTCACGGAGGGATGGAAAAGTCAGGGCAGAGGCGGGACCCAAGGGCCTCACAAGGGACAGGTGAGGAGGAGACCCCGAAAGGATGGGGATCTTCAGGGAACGAAAGGAGGTGACAGATGTTGGGGCACGTTTGCCTGGAGTGGTCGCAGCAGCGCTCTCTGTGTGGACTGAAGCACAGAGGAGGCGGCAGAGCCAGACACAGGCCCAGTGTCCCCTCAGGTGGACAGCACGGCAGCCTTGGAAGGGTGCAGAGGGGTGCAGAGCAGGCAGGCAGGGCCTGGGAAGGGGCTGCAAGCTTGGCGCCTGGGGGACAGGTGCATGGGGCTCCAGGACGCCGTGTCACTACGAAAGGCAAGGCGTGTAAGAGAAAGAAGCTGCTAATGTTGCTATGGGACACCTGGTGAGAAAGAAGGAAGAGCAGCCATGGAGGGTGGTTTTCTTTGCTTCTCTTTCAAGTTTGAGGAGACCTAAGGACGTCTGAGGAAAGTGGATTTACAATGCCACAGGGAGAGGCTGGTCCGAAGGAACACTGTCCCAGAGGAAGTTCGAGGAGGTGGAAACAAGTGACAAGTGAAAAACTAGAAAGAGGAGAGAAGTAGATTAAGATTAAAGGGGCCATGTGGAGACGGAAAGGGAAAAACAGGGAGTTTTTGGAAGGTTTTCCCTTTTTTGTGACAAGTAAGAGGGACAGTGCTTAGAGCAGATGGGATGGTCTGAATCAGGCATCACTAGGTCACTAGGTCTCCAGGTTGCTCCAGGCTGACCCAGCTCCAGAGGGGTTCAGAGGGAGGTTCTTGTTACTGTTGTTTTAAATGGGGGAGAGCAAATCTTTTTTAAAAAATTTTTTGAATGATATAACAAAGTGGCTAATAAGTACAGACCTAAAGATGTTTGTGGCTTCTCTCTTTACACTCTCCTGTCACACGCTCACAAGCAGATCTACAGGTCTGAACGTAGCTTTCTCCCTTACACAACCAAATGTCAGTTCACTGGAAAGTCACCCTCCTCACCTCACAGACTAGAGCAGCACACGCATACACCACAGCCCAGAGAAACGGCTCCTTCCAGCATTCCCGATACAAGAAGACTTACAAAAACACTTTTAACACAATCACAATAGCATGCATAAAGGCATGTATGGGTTTATGATAGTCACATCCAATTTGAGAATGAAAAAATAATAAGACAGCGTAATACTGCACCTAGCTATTTAAAACAACAACAATATATTAAGTATAAACCATGTTTCATAAAATACTTCAAGGGGACGTTCTGTAGCTGACTAAAATCTATCTCACCATCTTTCTGTGCCAACTGTGTCCTTGTAGCTGAAAACAGTTTAATTCAAAACAAATTTATAGAAACTATTTCATGCTATTTCCTTGAACATTTAAATTAAAAACAAACCGTGCATATTGATTTTTTCATAACATTAGGCAGAATCATAATTCAAAAAGAAAAAATGGGTCTTACCTGTTGTAACATAATTGTACATGTAGGAATGCAACAGCCAAACCATCCAAAGATGTTATTCCAGCAAAAAAAAAAAAAAAAAGGGTAGAGAGGAGAGAAGAAAAAAAAAGGTTGTGATCCAACAAATGAAAAGTCATAACAAAGTCTGCATCAACCATAGTTTTATCAAGAGAGGAAATAAATGATAGAGCCCACCATTTTGATATCCTTGTTAGTTTCCCAAGGCAAACAGAATTATCCCACACAGAAAGCAATTATGAATGGAACTCATTCTGTTTATATGCTAGAGCAATTTGTTTTAAACTTAACCCTTTGAGTAGTGAGTTTTTTTCATGATTGCTGACCCCTGGGAGTGAGTTATTTTTCAAAAAATAGAATTAGTTCCAGTTACAGTTTTATTAACTTACAATCATGTTTGTTTGATAACCAATTTATGGAAATAGAAAGAACATACATTTGCCTTTTTTTAATGTTGCCTTACAGATTTTTAAAATCAATCAATCATACTCTGGATGGTCAGGAGGCACGAGGATATACATGAACTTTCGTACTGCTCAAACAGTAATAACTAGAGAAGCCAAGCTCTAGCCCACAAACCAAACCTGCTCACTTGTTTTTGATGAATAAAGTTTTATTGGAACCCATGTTGATGCATTGCCTGTGGCTACTTCTGTGCCACAGTGCAATTACTGAATATTTACTCTCGAGTTCATGTGGCCCTCAGAGCTTAAATAGTTCTTGTTTGGCCCGTTACAGAAAAAGTGTGCTGATGACTATTTAAGAGGAATGATAAAATTATTCCTTTAGGCCCTGGCCGGTTGGCTCAGTGGTAGAGCGTCGGCCTGGCGTGCAGGGGTCCCAGGTTCGATTCCCGGCCAGGGCACACAGGAGAAGTGCCCATCTGCTTCTCCACCCGTCCCCCTCTCCTTCTTCTCTGTCTCTCTCTTCCCCTCCCGCAGCCGAGGCTCCATTGGAGCAAGGATGGCCCGGGCGCTGGGGATGGCTCCTTGGCCTCTGACCCAGGCGCTAGAGTGGCTCTGGTCGCAGCAGAGTGACGCCCCGGAGGGGCAGAGCATCGCCCCCTGGTGGGCAGAGCATCGCCCCCTGGTGGGCAGAGCATCGCCCCTGGTGGGCGTGCCGGGTGGATCCCGGTCGGGCGCATGTGGGAGTCTGTCTGACTGTCTCTCCCAGTTTCCAGCTTCAGAAAAATACAAAAAAAAATTATTCCTTTACCTTTGTCTTTCTAGATGGTCACATCCCAATCAGCCCGGGTGCCCAGGACAGTGACCACTAGCCCATATGTGGCCACCATACACTTGAAATGTGGCTGGTCAAAGTTGAGATGTATAAAATACACACACCAGAGTTCTCACACTCAGTAACAACAAAAAGTTAAAATCTCACTAATAATTTTTAAAGTTTTGATGACATGTTAAAGTGGTAATATTTTGATGTAGTGGATTATATAAGATATATTGTTAAAATCAGTTTCAACTATTTCTTTATTTTATTTTTAATGTGGCTACTAGACAACCTTTATTTATATATTTATTTTAATTTATTATTTTTTCTTCTTTTCCAAGTGAGAGGAAGAGAGATAAAGAGACAGACTCCTGCATGCTCCTCAACCAGGATATACCCAGCAACCCCCGTCTGGGGCTGATACTCTGCCCATCTGGGGCCATGCTCTCAACCAAGCTATTTTTAGCACCTGAGGCTCCACTGAGTCATCCTCAGTGCCTGGGGCTGATCCTCAGTGCCCTTGAACCAACAGAGCCATGGCTGCAGGAGGGGTGGAGAAGGAGATAGGCACTTCTCCTGTGTGCCCTGACTAGGAATTAAACCTGGGACATCTACACACTGGGCTGACGCTCTACCACTGAGCCAAATGGGCAGGGCCCTTGACAACCTCTACATACATACACAGCTCATAGTTTATTTCTATTGTACAGACTGGCTGGAGTCTAGGCCCTAAATCAATAGTATTCTGAGAACAAGGTCTTTCCAGGATCTGACACTAACATACCACATGCTCAGATGCTCAGATGCTCAGCTTGCATCTGTGTCTAGGCTGCACTCCTGGGACCTGGTAGCAATGATAGATAATTGGTCTAGTTTTTCGTTTGCTTAGTAACTGAATTGTACAACTTGGTCCTTAAGATGGCCGAACAGCAACAAAAAAATGAGTGGAAATACTCAATAACTGGCCACAGACAGGAACAGTTTTAGTTGCTAGGATGAGCCCGGGCTGGCAGCAATACATTTTGATGAAGGCTAATTCCATCCTTTCATCTATCCCCATCACAAAGACAACAGGGCAGCCCTCCCCTCCTGCAGGTTCATGGCAGCACAGACACAAGCAGCGGAGATGAGAGGGAGGAGCAGAAAAAAATGGCCAGAAAAAAAAAATCAAGTTCATGCTAGCTCACATTTGCCAAATGCAAAAACAAATCTGAACACTACGATTTTTATATATACACACATATATATTAAATCAGTGAGTTCTCCTTTTGGTTAAGCACAGTTTTTCGCTGTAAGCCTCTGTAGTGTACTTAGACAAATTAATGGTCATTTACACAGATAATTAGAATTCTGCAGCCCTGGAGGTAACCATTCACTGCTGCACGCACAGTCATGGTGAAATACAGCACAGCTTCCCCGCACGGAAGCAACGCTACTCCCGAGGCCACACAGCCGGCCACGAAGGCATGATGATGAGGGAAGCAGGCTGAATTCCCGCTCACAGAAGCAATCTCGCTTCTCAAACACTACCGAGTCATGGGACAAGGATGTCAAGAGAAAGTGGGAAGGAAAACATGTATTCCCCTCAGCATTTCCATGTTTTTGTTTTTTGCTTTTAATTAGACTGGTTTCAACTCAATGGAGGCCAAATCCCAAACTCTTGAGGGGTTGAAGAGACGTCCAATAGGCACACTGCATGGTCAGAGCTTTCTCCAGCACTATCCTTCTGACCCTAAATTGCTACAAACACCAAGCCAGGCCTGCCCACAGCAGATGCTGAGGGTACACCATGAATAACACAGCACACAGTTCTCTCCTGCTCTAAAGAGGCGTAGAAACAGCAGGCCTGTGAGCACAGGGAGATGCGGGGCCGAGGTAACCGGAGCGGAGGAGCACGGTGCACGGTCGGCTGTGAGAGAAGTCCCCGCCTTCTCACCTGGAGGGGAGTGAGGGGCCCTCGGGGAAAAGGAAGCATGGTAAAGAGATTCTGTGTGGTGAGAATTTCCTAAGAAAAGCAAGAGGGCAAGAGAGCAGTGGGCATGTTGAGAGAATGGTAAACAGCACGTTTTGGCTGGATCAGCAATTCAGGGATTAGTGACAGATAATTCGAACAGCATGTTGGAACTGGGTCACGGGAAGTGTCTCAATGCCGTGCAAAGAGACCTGGACTTCGTTTGGCAGGCTGTGGAGAACCCAGGACTGGGTGTCAGAAACCAGGAGTCGTGGAGGCGGGCGGGGGTCTGCTCCCATCTGCAGGAGAGACACAGGTTCTCTGGGACCATGTTTTGATTTTTTCCCTTCTTGGCGATGGGCTAGAGCAGACAATATCTAAAATTCCCTCATGGTCCAATAAAAAACAAATCTGCTTTCAGGAGGAAAGCTGTGATTCAGGGAGACTGACCTGTCATCCATGCAGCCCGAGGCTGGGGCCAGGGGCCCATGGAGGGTGTGCGGGGACACCACATGTGGAAATGAGAGCCAGGTGTACGTGCTCGGAGCAGAGAGAGAGAGAAAGAGCAGTACAGCAATGCCTGAAGCCCTGATAGGGGTCCACCCCACAGGACACACCCAGAGAACACGCTAGAACAGACAGGAAGGAGTCAAAGACAGCTACAAGGTTTGGGGTCCAGGTGCACAACAGAACACCTGCACCCTTAATTCAACTGAAATCAACAGACGAGTATTAAGAAGCTCCTTCTAATGTAACAGACACTGAGCGGAGCACCCTCGGAGATGGGTAAAGACAGGGTCCCCCTGGCCGAGAAGCCAGGAGCAGCACAAGTGTGAGGCTGCTGGGGGCTTACATTCTGTTTTTGTTACTGTTCGTGGCGGGAGCAGAGGGAGATGACGGCAATGGCAGACTTGAACTAGGTCCCCAGCAGCCCAGAGCAGTAAAAAGGCCAAGGGCTCTGAATTCACAAACCCAGCTATCTTGTTCTCCCCACTCCTGTTGCCTCCCTGAGCCTCCGGGGCCTTTCAGTAAAAGGTGGATGGCAACACCACCCTCCCTAAATTACCAAGAGGATGACGTAAGCTGTGGGAGAACGATGTGAATCTCCAGGGGCTATAGAGATCTGCTGTGGCGATTCACTCTGAGGCACCAGCGTGGGATCCGGGTACCCAATAAAAATACAGAGACTGGATGGATGGGAGCAGGGTCCTGCTAAAGATAAGGTCCAAAGTCACATTCATTAAGACTGGAGACAAAGTCATGAGAACAGACGAAAGTGTGATGAACAAGGAAGTGTGGTGGAAAAAGCTGAGAAATGTCCACATCTGTGGACGGGACAGCGAAAAACAGTCAAGAAAACAGGTATCGCATCTGATGTGAACATTTAAATGTGAGAACTAGTTCAGACTCTCATTACTTTGCCCCTAGATTTTGAACTCGGATGCAACTAACCCCCAGCACATCAGAGATATGCACAAAGGTACAGAAATCTTAGCCTCCCTGTACGGGTCAGTTTTCTCTAAAGGCCTGAGGTTGGCGTAGGGAAAGGGGACTGAACAAGGTAGGATGAAAATGAAAACAGTGAGGATTGCAACAAAATGCAGAAAGCCCCGAGGAAAGAGAAGATCCCAGAAGGAAAAGGTGATCAGGAGTACCATGTAAGGTGGGGAGGCAAGGAGGAGAAACCCTAAAACTGTCGAAAGGTGGAGGGATTGGGAATTCATTGGTGACTTTGAAGAGAAGGCGACTACAACGTAGAGGGGACAGAGGGGGATGGCGACAGGTGCCGGGAGCCTGGGAGTGAGAGCAGAGGGTGTACGAGGAAGGAGGTGCAAGGCGGCAGGAGGAAGCAGTGGGGCTGCAGGGGGTCCGGCTGTGGAAGGGGCGATGCAGAGGGTTAGAGAAAAGAGAAAAACAAGAGAAAGGGGAAAGGTCACTGACTGAGGAGGGCAGAGGCCAGGGTCATGTGCAGAAGTTAGCCTGAGAAAGGTGGGGCGCTTCTTGTGCTGCGACTGGGGGAAGTGGTGAAGACAGGAGAAAGGGAAGGGGGGAGTAAGAAAAAGTAAAGCAGTTCTTATCAGACACATATAAACCTCCCAACTGGAAGGGAGGTCACTTACTAAGAATGGCAGGACTGTGGCTCGGGGCTGGGACCCAGGGGAGTGTGGACATGGTTTGGAGGAGCCCCCGTGGGGACAGAGATAGGGAGCCAAGGAGACAGGACTAGGGCTATCGTGGACACAGGCGGATTAAGGTCGGTTGAGGCTCCGGGTGCAGAATATTGAGCCCCTTAAAAAAAAGAGAAAGGAAAAATAAAAGTACATGTTAACCATATTTTTAAATAAATAAAAAACATTATGTACTATTAATGTTAAAATTGTACATATGCAGGGCCCTTCAGAAGTCGGGGCCCATGCACCCGCCGTTAAATCTGCCTCTGATCATGGACTCCCCTGAGAATTTACTTCAAATTAGAAAGTTTGCTCAGACAGAGCGGTGACTGGGTCCCCCTGAGAAATGGCTAACAAGGCTCTCTGTAAGACCTGGACTTTTTGGGCAATGGAGTCACATTCTTCAGCCTAGCTCCATGCTACTTGTCATGTTTGGGTCCTCCAAGGTACCAACTTATTCCAGGGGGAGATGGTCTTCACCCATTTCTGCTATTCTTCTGTCTTAGAAAGATAGCTCTTAAGAAAAAGGAAAAAAAAAAAAACCCACAAAACCTAAATAAGAGATCACAGGCCTGACCTGTGGTGGCGCAGTGGATAAGCATCAGCCTAGAACACTGAGGTCGCCAGTTCAAACCCCTGGGCTTGCCTGGTCAAGACACATATGGGGGTGATGCTTCCCGCTCCTCCCCCACTTCTCTCTCTCTCTTTCTCTGTTTCTCTCTCCTCTCTGAAATTAATTAATTAATAAAAAGAGACCATAGTCATTGTAAAGTAACAGTGGGGTTCTGATTATTAAGACCAAACCTACTTAATAAATGCAAATATAGGGGAAAGGAGAAGAGTTCAATGTACTGTAAAAATTGTACCAGACTGTCCTCACCAAGGTCTGCTGGATGACACGAGCTCACGTGTGTGAATCGACCAAATAATTATGCTTTCTTCTTACAACACCGAGGCCTTCAAAACAAGATTGTAACACCATGTTCTTAAAATAGAAAAACATATTTCCCTCGTGGGCTGAGCAGAATTTCTCATCTTCTTGGTGTCTTAGGGTCATCCTTACAAAATCTGTCACTGGGCTGGACTCTGTGCTACAATCATGCCTTTGGCGGACTGAGGCCTGCAGAGCCACTCGCCCATTCAATCAAGATCCTAGACCTCGACACCATTAGTTAGTGACTCTGCTGACCCCCCTCCACTGCCTTGTCTCAGGGTGAGACATCTGATCATGTGTTGCCCACATAAACTTGAAAAAAGCTAAGGGTTCCAGGAAAGGAACATACAACAAAATCCATGAATCTAGAAACCACTTTTTCTACATAATTATGATGACGGGTGCTCTAGCTGAAAGGTCTAGAGTGCTTCCATCTGTCTCCCACAAAGCAATGTGGTTTTTACTTTACTCAGTGCTTAGGTCCCTGTGCCTCATTTTCTTGCCTCTACAAACTCAAAGAATGAGGTGTCAAAATTCTGAACACCAAGTGAAGGCACTATTATTGCTGCCTTCTCTGTTAAAATTTGGGAGGGTTTGATTCAAGGTTATCAACAGGGTCCTCTCTACCATAGATGCGAGCATTGTATTATCACAGCAGTTATCTCCCACGTGTTCTTCAATGTCTAAAGAGAACAGAAACTATTTTTTAGCCTTCCACTTCTCATCATAAATGGGGTCAGGATCGCAGCGTTCTGGCTTTGGGGAGTTAGCACCAATGCTATCCAGCAAGGCACACAGATTTACTCTTCATGCACCACATGCTGCTGGGGAAGCCTTCAAATCTGGCAAGCGTAGAAAGGGGACACTGAAACAAAACTTCTCCTTCCTGTTTCTGCTCCAGCCTACACTGTGAAATGTCAACAGACAGAAACTGTCACATGGTCACACCTCTGCTAGGTCTATAGAAACCAGGGCCGATAAAAAAGAGCAAAGAGGAAGAAAAGAAATAACAGCAGGCCCTGGCCTGTTGGCTCAGTGGTAGAGCGTTGGCCCAGCATGTGGATGTCCTGGGTTTAATTCCTGGTCAGGAGAAAGCGACCACCTGCTTCTCTACCCCTTCCCCTTCTCTCTTTCTCTCTCTCTCTCTCTCTCTCTCTCTCTCTCTCTCTCTCTCTCTCTCATGTGGATGTCCTGGGTTTGATTCCTGGTCAGGAGAAGCGACCACCTGCTTCTCTACCCCTTCCCCTTCTCTCTCTCTCTCTCTCTCTCTCTCTCTCTCTCTCTCTCTTTCTCCTGCAGCCATGGTTCGATTAGTTCAAGTGCATCAGCCCCAGGCACTGAGGATGGCTTCATGGAGCCTCCACCTAAGGTGCTAAAAAATAGTTCGGTTGCAAGCATGGTCCCAGATGGGCAGAGCATTGGCCTCAGAATGGGGGTTGCTGGGTAGATCCCTGTTTCGGGCACATGAAAAAGTCTGTCTATCTCCCTTCCTCTCATTTGGAGAAGAAGAGGGAGAGAAAAAAAGAAATATATACATACCTCAAGGCAATTCCTACATACAAACAGATAATCTAACCTTTGGAACATGTCTGGGTCTTTACACCGTGATGCAATAGGAAAACAACAGCTTCCTATCTTAACAAAGGGAAGTGTCCTGGTCAGTACCAAGACTCCCCACAGCTCATCCATTAGTGTGTGCTACACCCTGACCTCTCTAGGCCAGTGGATTTCAACCTTTTACTCTGGGGGTGTGGTAAAAATAGAATTATTTGGGGGACCACAAAGGCAGAAATCACCTTGAGCATAAGCAAATTTGACTAAGATTATCGGGTCTGTCATCTCCACACAACATCAGGGTGGTTAACGTTTTCATGGACTGGCATAAAATTTCTGGTAGACAGGTCCACAGAGCAGTCATTGAAAAACACTGCTCTGAGGTACAAGGAAGCCTTTAGGACAACGGTTCTCAACCTGTGGGTCGCGACCCCGGCGGGGGTCGAACGACCAAAACACAGGGGTCGCCTATTTAAAATATGTATTTCCGATGGCTTTAGGCGACCCCTGTGTTTTGGTCGTTCGACCCCCGCCGGGGTCACGACCCACAGGTTGAGAACCGCTGCTTTAGGGTTTTCTTCTAAATTTGTGTCCCAAATCCCAGCCTCGTGAGAGTACATGAAAACGAAAAAAGAAAGAAAGAAAGTTTATTCTGTCACAAGGACAAACCACTGACAAGAACTTCTGTGTCCAGGTGTATAACTGGAAAGACAGGCAGCAAAGAAACGTGGATGAGTTAAGCTGGGGCCTTATGAACACAACTAGATTTAAAATTAGTTTCCCTTTTCTGTCAATAGCACAAAATAGAAGATAGCTCCTCAGCCCTATACTAGCACAGCCTTCAGGATCCTGTCTTCAAAGACACGAGGCAAAACGTAAAAAAAGTCAGAATAAATTGCAAGTCAGAACTTGAACAAAAGCATGTTATATCTCTCCACAATTTTTTTCTCTGTCTATAACAGACACTCAACGATATCAAACCAAAAATGTCTAAAATGATAGTAATAACCAGCCCGAGGCATGACGATGTCGCTGGTCAAGAGACTTTATAACGATTCCTGCAAGCGATACAGGATTGTTCTACCTTTCTTAGAGGTGTTCCTTCAGTGTCCACCGGGTGTGCTTGTGATAATGCTGTGAGCACAGTGGACAGTCCATAAATGATCGTTAACTGGTCAACGACAAGCAGGGGAATCAAAGCGCACTTTATAGTGCTGAAAATCAAAATTTCACTTTAAAAAATCCATGGTGTCCCTCCCTAATTATATTTTAGGAACAAAATGAACATAGTCCCATTTTCTCCACCTCCATTATTCAGAGCTTGGAGAATTATGAGGTGAGATGGGGAGACGTTCAATAATAAATATCTTGATAATGAAAAACGGAACCATAAATATCAAATCTATAATGTCACTCTAACATTCTGACACGTAAGTCTGGATGTGGATGGGATGAGAATAGTTAGCATTTAAGAAATTTAAAGAATAAATCTCAAGGGTCAGTATACAAAAGACACAGCTTTTTATCCTTCCTGTAGAGAGCCCTTGAAGGAAGAGCTGACCCAGACATGCAGCTGTTTCCCGTGGTGTAGGATAGCTTCCCCGTTCTCCTGAGAACAGCTACTGTTTTTTGTGGAGTAGCGGGGAAAGTTAAACTCCCCCGCATCACACTTAGGATTGAAAGCAAAGGGGACAAACCTCTACATTTTCAGCCTAATTCTTCAGGCCACTTATCCTGTCTCCCCACTGGTACATCCTGAAGCCCATCCCCCCATCTGTCTGTGTCCAGCTAGCCTTTCAAAACTACTACTGTGTCTACTGTTACGACTGCTTCAGTGTACAGTAAGATAGGAGACCGCTTGCTCTGCCTCCCAAAGCCAGCCTGACACTGTCCCCTGCTCATACACACAGCACGGCCCACTTCAGATGCTCTGTGCACCCCAGCACTGCAATCACGTTCCTAATTCTGAGTGAGGCCAGAGCAGCGGTGTGCCTGAACTCCAGGGAGAGATGACTGCGTGGAAACATTCATGTCTGATCACCTCTCACATACAAATTACTGCGGCAATTACCTCAAAAGTAACAGTGAAGCCATGCAATCAAATTTGTTATTACATGTCCTTCAATTACAGGAGGCAAGAACCTGAGTACAGGAAATTTACTTGGGGGGGGGGCAACCGAGAAAAAATGAATCTCTATTTTAATTAAATTAAATTAAATTAATTAATTAATTATTTTTTTTTTGTATTTTTCTGAAGCTGGAAACGGGGAGAGACAGACAGACTCCCACATGCGCCCGACTGGGATCCACCCCGCACGCCCAACAGGGGCAACGCTCTGCCCCTCCGGGCGGTCGCTCTGCCGCGACCAGAGGCACTCTAGTGCCTGGGGCAGAGGCCAAGGAGCCATCCCCAGCGCCCGGGCCATCTTTGCTCCAATGGAGCCTTGGCTGCGGGAGGGGAAGAGAGAGACAGAGAGGAAGGAGGGGGGAGGGTGGAGAAGCAAATGGGCGCTTCTCCTGTGTGCCCTGGCCGGGAATCGAACCCGGGTCCCCCGCACGCCAGGCCGATGCTCTACCATTGAGCCAACCGGCCAGGGCCTATTTTAATTTTAAATGAAGTCATTACGTTTGGAAAACTCTTAATTTTTTGGAAGACACTTGTTGCAATAATACCCAGCTAAGGATAAGGGTATCACCTGCTCAGTGTTTCCAGGCATACAAGGAAACAGAACCTCAGTGCTCATGCCTTTCTTCAACTAACTTCCAACAAACAGAGGTTGTAAACCCCCCACGATTCTTAAAAAGACACAGAAAAACGGCACAAGGACTAGAAGCATAGTGTAAGTGTGTGATTATGTTCCCCTCCATGTTGCATGACAGGACAAGTGCTGAATGTTCACCAGCCCAACTTCTTTCTCTGCATGGGCTCACAAGGAAGGAATGCTTCCAGCCTCCACCGCAGTGGGGCAAGGCCGGTGGGGTGCAGAGAAGTGAGGCTGACCTCATCCAGGCCTCATCTCTGAAACCACCCACCAGAGGCAAATTAAGGTCAATTGAGGCCCCAGGCGCAGAAGAAAATATTGGGCCCCTTAAAAAAAGGAGACAGGAAAAATAAAAATACATGTTAACCATATTTTTAAATATATAAAAAATATTATGTACTATTAACATTAAAATTGCACATATGAAACCAAACTTGGTGTCATTAGAAAAACGTGTAAAGTTTGGGGTTTGCAGGGCCCTTCAGAAGCTGGGGCCCAGGGTATGTGCCCCACGTGCCAGCCATTAAATCTGCTTCTGCCTCCTACCTAGTCATTCACACTCTCCCTTTGCCCACAGGTCAGCTGACGGGATGCAGGGGGCTCTAGGAAGGACAAAAGGACAGAGGAGCCTGAATCCCTGATGACTGATGACCGGCAGGGAGCAGGGTTTGCTCCACCCCCACCCCACTCCCCTGTGGCCCTGTGTTAAACCCCTGTGATCTCCATGACAGGGGTGGGGGGAGGCTCTCTCCTAGAGGGAACATCCCAAAGAAGCATGTGTAGGAAGGAGCATGGGTCAGTTCTGCCCTCTGTGTCTTGTGTGGAAGTTAAGCAACTCAATTCAGTTGCAGCTTCAGTTTTTAATTTATAACAAAGAGATAACAGAGTCCATCTTTATTATTTGCAGATTCCATATTTGCCAATTCACCTACTCGATGAAATTTATCTTGAACCCCCAAATCAGTACTTGGGGTACTTTGGGGTCCATCAAAGGCATGTACAGGACACACACGTCCCCAGATGAGGGGGACAAGGCCACACTCTGCCCTCTTGTTCCAGCTCTCCTACTGTAAACAGGTGTTCTTGTCATAGTCTGCTTAGTGCAGGGGTTGGGAACCTTTTTGGCTGAGAGAGCCATGAACGCCACATATTTTAAAATGTAATTTCGTGAGAGCCATACAACGACCCATGTACGTTATGCATTATCCTAATAAAAATTTGGTGTTGTCTTGGAGGATAGCTGTGATTGGCTCCAGCCACTGGCAACCATGAACATGAGCAGTAGGAAATTAATGGATTGTTTTATATATATTTTTTTTTTTTTCATTTTTCTGAAGCTGGAAACAGGGAGAGACAGTCAGACAGACCGGGATCCACCCGGCACGCCCACCAGGGGGCGACGCTCTGCCCACCAGGGGGCGATGCTCTGCCCATCCTGGGCGTCGCCATGTTGCGACCCTCCTGGGTGTCACCATATTGCGACCAGAGCCACTCTAGCGCCTGGGGCAGAGGCCACAGAGCCATCCCCAGCGCCCGGGCCATCTTTTGCTCCAATGGAGCCTTGGCTGCGGGAGGGGAAGAGAGAGACAGAGAGGAAGGCGCGGCAGAGGGGTGGAGAAGCAAATGGGCGCTTCTCCTATGTGCCCTGGCCGGGAATCGAACCCGGGTCCTCCGCACGCTAGGCCGACGCTCTACCGCTGAGCCAACCGGCCAGGGCTTGTTTTATATTTTTAACGTTATTTTTTTTATTAAAGATTTGTCTGTGAGCCAGATGCAGCCATCAAAAGAGCCACATCTGGCTCACAAGTCATAGGTTCCCGACATCTGGCTTAGTGCCATGTTTCCACATTTCTTCTGTGGATGACTGTGCTGTGGGAAATGGCCACCACAGTGATAGTGGGGAGCCGTAGAGTGTCCCTGAGCACAGAGCATTGCCATGTGATGATGGAGGGGGGTGTGTGTCAGACGGGCGCCCTCCCATCGTGAATCAGTCATGCTGTTGGCCATGAGTTCAATGTTAGTGAGTCAACCATAGGTATTAAATAAGGTATTGTTAAACAGAAACAGACATAAAACAAGCTTTTGGATCCATTGGTGAACACATTGTGACCAGGGATCGGAGAAACCTAACCCTGCATTTCCTCCTAGGAGCAGTGGTTCAGTGCTCACGAGTCAGTGCTCCTAGCGACTTTGTGGGACATAACGACCCCAATAAAGAGAGCTGGCTAGGATACAGGCATACTTTATTTATATTGCACTTGACGGTGGGTCACAGATGTGACATTTTCACACACTGGAGGCAAGACCCGCCACAGGCAGAAACATTAGAACTCACTTTATCGGGGTGGTCTGGAATCGAACCTGTGGTATCTCTGATGTATGGCTATAGTTTCCTTAAGAGTTGATGTGAAGATTATATGAGACAATGTACATTAACATGTCTCATACGTAGAGGTCAAGGTGAAGTCCACAATTAACCCAGCATTGAGCCGCAGTCCTCTTATCTGTAAGGGGACCCACCAGACTGGAATGTGGCTCCACCTGCAAAGCGTCACTGTGCTGAGATAAGGACACGGCACAATATCTAATTCTAACGTTTCTCAGATGCTGCCTCTCACTGTTACCTAGAGTTGTTTCCACCTATATGTTACCTTAGCACGCTTTATAAATTCTTATAAATATTTTTTATTTAAAAATCATTTTAAATTATAGTTTACATTCAGAATTATTTTGTATTAGTTTCAAGTGTACAGCACAGTGGTTAGTCAATCGCACACTTTACAGAGTGTTCCTCTGGTATTTCCAGTGCCCACCTGGCACCGTACAGAGTTATCACATTATTATTGGCTACATTTCCTATGCTCTACTTTGGCTTTATGTACTCTTTAACATCCCAAATTTATTTCCTTCATTTGGAAAACAAACAAATTTGTCATTTGATTTTTATTTTTTGAGGTAATGGTGGAAGATGTCAATTTTAAAATTTAACTGTCCAGAAAATTAAATTTTTGTCATACTGAATGGCTCCTTCGCTCACACGGATCTCAGCACGGTCCCAGGTCCCAGGCTATGGGAGAAGAAAGCAGTCCCGAAGCACACCTCCCCACACACCTGCTCCACCGTCTGCACACGGCGTCCTGCTTCCCATGGGACACTAATTGCAGGGCCTCACTGTGGAAGAGAGCATGCTCAGGAAAGTGCTTTCTGGAAAAATATTTTAAAAATTAAAAAAAAAAAAAGACAAAAGCCTGACCTGACCTGTGGTGGTACAGTGGATAAAGCATTGACCTGGAACGCTGAGGTCATGGGTTCGAAACCCGGGTCTTGCCTGGTCAAGGCACTTAGGGCCGTTGATTGTTCCTGCTCCCCTACCCCGCTCTCTCTATCTCCCCTCTCTAAAATGGATAAAAATAAAATAAATTTAAAATTTTAAAAATAAAGAGTCCTTTCTAGTAGAAAAAAAAACTGGAAAGGAGCAAGCTAATCAGAACCATCAACCAAAATAAAAATGAGAAAACAATACAACCCAAAATTAAATTAAAAAAGAAAGTATTCTGTGAACAAAAGTTAGGAGACATTGCTTGTTGCTCTTAAATAGCTTAAAATCTAATTGAAGTATATTCCTTTTGTATCTCCAAGAATAGAACAGATTAATAGCTTAAAGGTAGTTTTAATGTTTGAAAACAGTCCGAAGCACTCAGCGTTAGATCTCTGGAGAATGAGAATCTTCCCAGGGGTGCTGTCGGTGACGCTGGGGACTGGAGAAGTGCCTCTCCCACGGCTGCCACCATCCTGTGGTGTTTGCGATCCTAGCACCCGCCTCACCACATCGAGAGTGCAGACTTGATGCTGAGACCAGACATGAGACTGTGTGGCTACCGCCTGTCACACAGCTTGATACACGTTGACATTTAGTAAACAGTAGTTAGTAAATATCTGCTGACACTCTGTCTGGGTAAAAAGCTTGGCAATGGCTCCATCTCTCTCTCCTCTTGCATCTCATATGAAACACTCCAGACCAGCACAACTTCTCCATGGTAAATCTGTGTCTTCAGTCCTATTGAGGCATGTTCCCTGTTTGTCTACATGCAATAAATCTTTGGCATTTTGCAATGGTTTTGTTGGTATTTTATGGATGTCTATCCAAGACCCACTCTTGACAACTCGCCCTGCACCTCCTCGTGATGATCACCACCGGGATCGCTTGGCAGTTTCTGCACAGCCCCGCCACCAGCCTGCTTAGCGGTATTTTGCTTTTGCTGTTGCTAATCTTCAGAACAAGCCTGCAAAATAAGCGGAAGTGAAGGCAGAAAACCCTGGAGCCCAAGAGAACTGTGGGTGTGTCCAGCTTGGCTGTGTACTCAGTATGTGCCTACTCACTCTGAGCCTGGTTTCCCAGCTCTAAAACAGAGCGAAAACTCCCAACTTAGCACAGCTGTAAGTTACATTAAATGTCGTGTCTAGCAGGTACTTAATAATAGCTATCATCAGTATTATGATGAGCTTAAAGATGAGTAAATTCAGGCACCAGGAAGGTAAGCCATTCATCTAACCATCTGTGTGGCTGGTTCCGGAGACTGCGCTCTCTCCAAGCAAAATATGTATTTAACCACATTAAGAACGTCTTTCATCAAACAAACAAACAAAAAACACCATTTGGTATCTAGCATCTTCATTGCCACCATTTAAACTTTACACAGTATTTGTTTGCTTCTAATTTTTCTAAAATAATATATTGATTATTCCCCACCTGCCTCCTCGAGGGGCCAGGACCATGGGAAGAAGTCCGTTACAACATATCCCATTCTACGGAGGACCCTCTTATGCTACACGTCACACAGACATTCAGTTTCCCCAGAAAGCACAAAGTCATAAGGAAGCAAATTAGCCAACAAAAATCTTAAAAGTTCTAAGTCACTTTCCTTAGGTCCACGATGATTTCATAGAAGTCCTAAGCATGAGTCCCTGCCCATCTGTGTGTTCCTTTACCTGGTTCACGGGAAAGAAACTGATGACCCATCTAGTCTGATCTGTTGGCTTTAGCTGTTGTATCTGGAACGTGCAGTGCTTCTCTGAGAAGGCCCTGGAGTTTTTCAAATTAATTTGTAATTTCTTTGAATTATTTCCCTTAAACCATAGGGTCCTATCATTAGAAAAATCCTTGTAACTCATAATACGGTGTTCTGACTTTGGTATGTGCTCTTGAGCACAGCAGGCTCTCCATAAACATTTGCTAACAGTTCAGGAAGCATTCGCTGACAATAGTGACCCACTTAAAAATAGGCACACACTCTATCAAGATGCACAGTGTTGGCACAGTCACACAATAACAGAAAAGAGTTTTCTTAAAGCAGCCAGTCCCTGCTTATCTTTCTTTTACTCTATACTAAACGTGTTCACAGTTCTCTCTCTCTCTTTCACTCTCTCTAGCGTGCTCTCTCTCATTTCTGGCTCCTTTATATCATTCATGGCTCATTTCCAATATCAGAAGGAACTCTCTTTGACTCCTTTCTTTCTACTCATTTATACCTTAATGCATCGTTCCATTTCATTTTCTTCATAAGACTTCTATGTGAATCGTGTCGTTCACTCATTCATCACTCATTCATTATTCGCTCGTTTACTCTTTCCCTCTCTGTCCCCTCCTACCACAGTGACAGTTCCAGAGCAAGTCTCAGCCTGCAGGATTCCAGGGAACTCCAGCACCCACAACAGTGCATGGCACAGAAGCAAGATCTGAACAAACAGTACGTGAACAAAGGAAGAGAGGGGTAAATAGAGCTGTTTTTTAAAAGTTTTTAAAGTATTGATTGATTGACTTTTGAAAGAGAGGAGGGAGTGAGATAGAGAAAGAGAGAGGAACATCGATTTATTGTTCGACTTATTTATGCCATCATTGGTTGATTCTTGTATGAGCCCTGACTGAGGATCAAACCCACAACCCTGGCGTATGGGAACAACATTCTAACCAAATGAGCTACCTGGCCAAGGCAATATAGCTATTTTTTATATTTGCTCTCCAGTTATGTCTCATAACTTAACCAAACTATAACCCAACACACAGGCAAGAAACTTGTTTTCATTTATTCTCTAGTCCCTAAATTCTTCAGAAAATCCTATACTGTACATGCTTTAGGTACTTAAAATTCTCATGAAAACTGATTTGGGAAATATCTAATCTACACTATTAGTTAAGCAAATTATTTAATTCCAGTGGTTCACACACTAAATAGTCAAACATTTTAACGACAAAACCATTATTAACTGACTGTTTTAATGACAAAACCATTATTAACTTACAGCGGCGTTTCCTGAAACTGCTGAGGGGAGAATCTGAGAGATGTTGGTCATTGACTTCCAATAAGATTCCAAATTATGTCAACATTGCTCAAACAGCTTTCCCTAATTGTCCATATCTAGCAAATAGACAGATGGCCCAAGAGAGTTTAGCATTTGAAGCAATTACTTAAGGTTTTTGGAAGCACTGACCACTGGTAGCAGTTTACTGATTTTTCTTTTTTTCTTCTTCTTTTCCAAGTGAGAGGAGGGGAGACAGACTCCTGCATGCACCCCGACAGGGATTCACCTGGCAGTCCCCACCTGGGGCTGATGTCCATCTGGGCCATGCTCACAACCGAGTTATTTTTAGTGTCTGAGGCAGAGTCTCCACAGAGCCATTCTCAGCACCTGAGGCCAATGTGCTCAAACCAATAGAGCCATGGCTGAGGGAGAGGAAGAGAGAGAAAAAAAAGAGAGAGAGAGAGAGAAGGGGAAAGGGGAGGGATGAAGAAGCAGATGGTCGCTTCTCCTGTGTGCCCTAACTGGGAATCAAATATAGGACATCCACATGCCGGGACGATGCTCTACCACTGAGCCAACTGGCCAGGGCCAGTTTACTGACATTTTAAAAGCAGCTGGTGAAGATCTAGATAACTGTCCTCACATCCGGCACTTTTAGGCAAGGAAATAGAGTACAGTGGTTTTTCACACTCTCTAGTAGGCTCCAACTGGCTAATTTTTTTCACGTCATAAGTCTGAAATGTCATAATTCCCATTTTACTCACAAAAATGTAAACTTCATAATAAGTGAAAAGATTAGTCTTATATTATTTTTGCAAATAGTTTGTTAGTACTTGGTGGGTTCTAGAAAACCTACTAGACACTAATTAGCCATAAAAGCTTTCAACACATTGGCTCATACTAACCTCTTTTACTAGATTATACTATACTTCTAGGATAGAAGTAAACAAATAAACACTCCAAGAATCAGACTGAAACAGTCTGTAACAGTCAATTCACAAGAGATCACAAAAGTGAGTAAAATCATAAACTACAGTAAAAAATATTGAAGGTACAACCCTTGTTCCCTGTACACTGGATAGAGAACGGGAATTTGGCTGCTGGCTCTAAATTCCAGCTAAAGACAGCAGGTGAGACATCCTTCTGCCCTTAAACACATCCCCTCAGGCCCTACTAGGAAGTGATCTAAACTGGTGTTTGGACTGTCCACATGCAGCATCTCCCTCTCACCTCTACAAGAGACTAGACACTGTGGGGAAGGGGATTCTTGGAGGGACAGTGCTCTGACCTCTCCAATTTACCTGCCTGAAGGTGGGTCATGGAGGCCCCAAGGCAACCCCTTGAGGCAATAAAGGTGACCTGCAGTGAGGAGACAGTGGGCTGGACATTTCATATACCCAAAGTGACTAAAGATTGCAACGTCCACCCAAGAAGTTATAAAAAACAAAACAAAACTGTATTTGAGGTTTACAAAATAAGTGTTGAAGATCACACTAAAATTTGCTCCATGAATTAAAAAATTGAGTTTCCTGACCCCCAAAGGGGGAAAATATGCAGCTTATTGAATGCTAAAAGCCTTTCAATGTTGTTGGTTTTTTGGCAAGGCTAGTTTAAAAGAATTCCCTCCTCTTTCCTGTTTTCATTCAAAATCATTAATACAAGGACAGAGATGAAGTTCCTAATTCTATGACATCAACTTGACCTTGAATACAGATATATACTTGTATTGATTCAGATGCACACACACACGTACACAGAAGACAGAGCCCTAAAATTCCTAATCAAATGCAGGTGATTTTAAGCCCTTTTTTCACTTTGTTTTAAAGGAAAATTCTTCTGTTCATATGCCCCAAGTCCTTCAATGGGTTTCTTCTTTCAGGATGTCTGGGTTTTTTGGTTTTTTTCGTGGAGATGGTCATTGAAATGAATGAAAAATGGACCAGCCCAGCCAAGTGAATTCTTGGCTATGACTTCCCTGGGAAGTGCTTTGTGGGTAGGCAGATGAATGAACTGCTATGAAAGTCATGGAGTTGGCATTTAATCATTTCCGCTTCGGTTCCCAAGGTCATATCTTTCCTCTTTGCTTGCATAAGAAATGTCAGGACTGCTAAGACGAAGTCAATGTTTTCTGTCCCATTTCAATCTGTCACCAAAGACTTGTGTTCTAATAAGAGTTTCTTCAACCAATTTTTTTGTTTTCCTCAAGGTGAGAAAGGTAACCCCTGCATCTATGGTGCCACCTTCTATTGTTGTTCTTACAAAGTTCTGGTTTTTATACAAGAGTGGAGAATCTAGCAGTTGTGCTAGAGTCTGCTGCTACTTTTGTTCCTGTATCCTTCTGTCACTTCTATAGTAATAAGAGCTGAACATTTAGTGAGGTACCATGGAGGCTCCATGGTGCCATCCTCAGTACCTGGGTCCAATGTGCTCAAACCAATTGAGCCATGTCTGCAGGAGGAAAAGACTTATACTGCCACTCAGGTACAAATTTTCATTCTCTTGTTCTCCTGCATTGGGTGTGGTCAGGTGACTAAGATTCCACCAAAGAGATATGCAACTTCTAAGAAGCCTCCTCAGGGGGAAGGGAGATTGTCCCTTCTTGGTCACTTCTTTTTTCTAACTGTGCAGATGACAGATGTAATATGATGATGGATGCTCTAGTAGCCATCACGGGCCATGAGGTAGAAACCCAGTAATCAGAGCTGAAAGCAGAGAAATAGAGTCCTAGGTCCTGGTATCATGGTAAAGCCATTATACCAACCCTGGACCACCTACCTTTGGCCTCCTTTCATCTAAAGGAATCATTGTACGCCTGACCTGTGGTGGTGCAGTGGATAAAGCATGGACCTGGAAACACTGAGGTCGCTGGTTCAAAACTTCAGGCTTGCCTGGTCAAGGCACATATGAGAGTTGATGCTTCATGCTCCTCCCCCTTCTCTCTCCCCTCTCTCTCTCTCTCTCCTCCCTCTCTCTCTCTCCCTCCTCTCTAAAATGAATAAAATGTTTTTTTTAAATAAATAATAAATAAAGGAATCCTTGTAGGCTTTGGTCACCCATAGCCTACCAAATCCTAACTAATAAAGCATTCCAGTTGTGTTTTCTTGGCAATCTCTCCACAAAATTCTATTCTAAAACCCATTTATTCCTATTTCTAAAAAAATTAAAAACAATGGGAGGGTCTCTAAATTCAACTAGGAAAATTTATAGAAAGCCATTAGCTAAATCCCTTCATTCTACAAATCTAAGTGACAAGCATGACATTAGCTTAGAATGATGCTGAAGGTCTTCTATGCAATCCCAGAAGAATTGGCCTTGCCTGGAATGGTAACAACAAAAGTCCTGATGGTAGTATTCCAAAACTGTCTATCCTCTTCACTAGCCTCATAAACCAGCAAGATATTTGTCTCTGAAAACTACACATGTCTGGCTATCTGCACAATGAACCAGAGAATTAGACTCACTGTCCCAAGACAATGTGATTGCATTGAGAGCAGTACCTTAAGTAACTAAGTCACAGGCCAGCCAATGCAGACTAACTCCTTCCAATATACTTAGGAATCATTGCATGTTTTAAACTCATGTCAAATTGGTGGATTGACACCAGATTTAACTTGTTATGAGTTTCTGTTAATTTCTTGGGTTGATTATATTATTCCCATTACCAATTATTTCTGCAGATCACACTCAGCACCTCAATGATAAGCTGGCTTTGATTCAACACATTACTGGGATTGCATAGGAACAACCATTGCCGCATCTGTGGCTTGGTTTAATTCTCTACCTTTGCCATTCCAGAAGTTTAGTATAGTCTAGTAAATGGCATTATTATCCTACAGGCTAGCCAAGCAGAGCCAAACAGTCTACAGTAGAATTTTAAAAGCCAAAAGCTTTCTTGGTAATAGTAGAACCATGCAAAATGACAATTTGCAAACCTGCGTAAGCCAACAACTTATTCAGTGACATGACAATTAGAAAATCACCATGACATTATTACTCGCACTTTTGTATAAAAGAGGGTATTCTTCAGGGATTTCACTGATATAATGTAAACAGAAAATACTTGTCTCACATTCTTAAGCATGGAAAAAATTTTATAGAAATTCCTCAAACTGATTGTCTCTAAGCTTTTAGGAAAGATGAAAACACACTTTAATTTATCTCTTAAGACCACTTTCCTGTACCAACTGCTATATGACTTCAACCCAAATGAAAAGCCAAAAAATGTTATAGCTTAGTTCTGTTTCTCATTAGAATAAGGCTTCCAACCATGTCCCTGGACATATTTCTATAATGTCTTCTTTATTTATGGTTGACCTCCTAGACTCCTGACCAGACATTTCCATGAGGCCATCCCAACCACCAATGCCATTCACTGCATGCTCCATAGAGTGCTCTGTGTGTTTGGAGGGACAGAGCAGGGACCATGGCACTCAAACTCATGACCCTTTGGAGTGATGGTCTGATTTATTCAATCAGTTCATGTACTCAAAAACATGAGTAAAGTACTCAACATAGTATTTGCCATGTGGTAAGCACACAATTATTTTACCATTGTGGCTGTTATTACTAATAATTTCTTATCCTATAACTTGGTAGTTACTGACTAGTAAGAGCCATCAACTAATAAAATAATAAACAGCAATTTGTCACCGACTTACCTGATGTGAAATAATAAACCCAATAAAATGATGGATGTGAAAATGCTTTTAAAATCCTAAAGGCTTTTTTGGAGGGGATGATCACTTCATAATGTAAACAGATGTCTGATCACTACATTGTACACCTGAAACTAGTATAATCTTGTATTTTAAATGTAATCGGAAATAAATAAGTAAAATCCTAAGGGTTAGTTTTATCAACAGAGATGTGTCTTTATACCTCCTGGGGGCAAACTAAGTTATGCTGTACTTTGTGAAACTGTCTCCATAGGTCTCCACGTCCTCTGCTACATGTATATCTGAATGCCGGAGCCCCTACAATTAAGAGGGTAGGAGGGGAAGTATAAGCTGCCCCGTGCAACACTCATCGATGACCTGGGCACTGCTAGGGATACTCCAACTGAAACAGCCCTGCCTGACGCCGTGTCTCTCCCTACCATCATCAGCTCAGCCTCACAGCCGGTCTCTTCCTGATTGTCCAATGGAGTAGACATTCAAAAGCATAATGCAAATTCAGTGGAAACAATCACAAACCTTATAAAGACCTCAGTAGTTCATAAAGACAATGAGAGCAGTGCTGAGAAACTGCTTGAATCACGGCAAGCTGTTGACAAGGGCTGAGATTAGCTAACAACTGAAGGGGTTAAAACAAAGTAGGATGATGACAGGCTGGGTGCATTTCCAAAGAGAATGACCTAATCCCCCAAGGATTCAGATGGGCCCTTGGGAAACGGATGGTGTTTTTAAAGACTGTTGCAGAAATCACCCTCTTCATATTCAGGCAGCAGGAGCACGTAAGACGGGAAGCAAAGGACATCTTATCATGCGACTAGACAAATCCAGAAATATTAGGAGGAACATAAAAAATGATGATTGTCTTTGTCTGCTTGGGCTGCTATAACAAAATACCACAGACTGGGCAGCTTCAACCACGGAAATGTGTTCCTCCCAGCTCTGGAGGCTGGATGCCCAAGACAAGGTGTGGACAGCCTTGGTTGCCCCGCTTGCAGATGGCTCCCCACTGCGTCTAAACAGAAGGCTCCAGTATCTCTTTCTGTGGCTGTTTTAAATAATTTATTATAAAAGTAGACACTGAGTACAACCAAAGCCGTATTGTGAATGGTTGATTGAATCTGGGCCCACCATCTATATGATCATTCAGTAATAGAACCAAACATTTCAAGTTCCTTACGCAGTAGCTAATTTAGGTATATTAAATGGACATGCCTGAGGCCTACGTGGCTAAAATTAGGTAAACCGTCTGACAACTCTAAGCAGCACCCAAGACTCCTACTTGGGGATCCTCAGAAGGAGAGCCCATCACCCACCATGAGCACAGCAGGCATGACCGGCAGGCATGACCGGCCGTCCTGTCCCGGGCGCAGAGCTGCCTGAACAGAGTCATCCACAAAGCCCACCGGCCCTACTGTTGAAGAATAAGCTCTCTCAAATATGCAAGTTCCTTCCAAAACAATCCTTTCATTCATTTTTTTTTCTGGCAAATAATAATGATGATGATGATGATGATATAAAAAAAAGAGACTGGAATGGTTACTGCACAATAATGTGAATATACTCAACATTATTAAGGTGGAAAATTTTATATTATGTGAGAGTTCTATTACAATTAAAAATTTTTAATGAAACACAGGGAATAAAAAAGAAGGGAGAGAGAGAAAGTCATGGACTTTCACTCTATTTGTAAGCTTGGCTAAATCACAGGCCAAGGGACAGGATAAGTGACGTAAGATTTAAACCTCAGACATACTTCACCTTATACACTTTGTCCAGTGGAAAGTTATCCCAAGAATAACTGGTACCACCGGCAGTACATGGGCAGAGAGAAGAGGTTGTGGTGGCTAGATTTCTCCTTTTTGATGTCTCTATTTACATAACCTTGATGGAAATAATCAGAGCAATCTTGCTCCCTTAGCTCAGCAGTTCTCAACCTGTGGGTCGCGACCCCAGAGGGGGTCGAACGACCAAAACACAGGGGTTGCCTAAAGCCATCGGAAATACATATTTTAAATAGGCGACCCCTGTGTTTTGGTCCTTGGACCCCCGCTGGGGTGGCAACCCACAGGCTGAGAGCCGATGCCTTAGCTTAATCTCACCTTTCCTACTCGCATGAGGAATGCCAAAGCCACTGTTTTTTCAAATTTTACAGTACTGAAAAAATTTTCTTTATTGGGATAAACAGGGATATTGGCACAATATGATAAAAATATGATACAGGTACAACATATAGAGCATCTATTGTCATACATTCAAAGAGGGGAGTATCATATATACTTTGTATCTACTCCTCCTGCTCAGGTCCAAAGCTTCTGGTCAAATTTCATTAATGTATCAAGGTGCCCTCAAGTTCTGAACACACCAGACACACAGACACATACACTAATCATGGCTGATTTTGCTATAAAAAAAAAGATCCAACCATCATCTTTTTTTTTTTTTTCTTTTAGACACAAGGGAGGATGATTTTGTTTTTGTATCAGATCATTGGTGAAGTCACATAGTCCTGGGAATTAATTACTAGCTACAAAACTTGTCACTTGCTGTGACATCAGCCGTTGTTTTCTTTTCACTAGGAGTTGTGGGAATAGATACTACTTCTACGTGTTTTTACCAAGAGGTTAAAGAGAATGGGGATCTTGAAAAATAAACTGAAGCGTCGACCTGGAAATGCTGAGGTCACCGGTTTGAAACCCTGGGCTTGCCTGGTCAAGGTACTTATGGGAGTTGATGCTTCCAGCTCCTCCCCCCCTTCTCTCTCTCTTTGTCTCTCCTCTCTCTCTCTCTGTCTCTCCCTCTCCTCTCTAAAATGAATTTAAAAAAATTTTCAAAAAAAGGAAAAATAAACTGTAAAGATTTGAAAAGTGTAACAACTTTATGTCTGCTTTTTTTTAAAAAAAGTGTATATATTTAAACAAAATTAAAGTTCTATTCCAATTCATTACATATTATTATCTTTGCCTCTTTTTCCCAGTTTGCCTCATTCATCTCCTCCAGCTCTGAGGAACCTAGCCACAGACTCTCTCAAGCGGCAGTTAAGAAAAGAACCTCCCCCATCCTCTGAGAGAAGGTGGAGCAATTTCTTCCACCTCCGTGCAAGGTGCTCAAGATGCAAGGAAAGCCACAACGGTCCTCCAAAGCTGTGGTCATGGAAACAGGCTGATAGAACGTTGAATTAAAGAAGGACTCATGCTCCAAACCATAATATGACTGACTGCGTTAAACCTGTTCTCAGACCTAATGAATCACTTTCATATAATAGCGCATCGGAAGAACCCTCTTGCAACAAATGCTCATCACTGAAAAATAAGCAACAAAGACACAGATTCCTTTTGGCACCTACCAAGTGTTTTCCCAAAATGTGAAGAAATAATTTGTGATTTGGTATGCTTGCTTTCAGAGGCATCCCCTGTCTTCTTTCTGATCTAGCTCACATCCCTGTATTCCTCCAGACAACTCAGAACACTGAAGGGTTGCCCTTGCCCTGCACTCGGGGTGCACTAGCACACACCCTCTGAACAGTTGTAAAAAAGATAATGATCCCACACATTTAGCAGAGCACTGTTTGTTACCTGAAGGGCCATCAGGGGATAGTCATGCAACAAGCAATTAGCACACCCTGCAAAGCTCTGGTGTCTGCCCCCAAGTGTCTCCTGATGGATAGTCTTCCAACACCTTCTGCCCTGTGATATGTGACCCTGCCTTAGCAATTTGTCACTCCCTAGTAAAGGCTGCTTGGGTTGGGGGAGGTGGCAGGAGGGACCACACTAAGAGAACACTTTAGTCTCCAGAAAGAGACACCTCCCCACCCACTCCAATTCAAATTTGCAGCTGGGTCACTACCTTTGTGACTCTGGCAAAGTTGCTTTACCTCTCTAAAGCCTAGTTGCTTTCAGTAAAATAAGAGGTAAGGAGTCCAACTATCCCCCAAAGCTGTCCTGAGGATGTGCTAGGATGGCATGTGAAAGTTTCTGGCTCAGTGCCCAATGCTTATTGTTATTGTTTGCATGCAATCAACCTCCTAAAGAGATCCACGGATAGGCTTTGCAAACTGAACCATTTATAGACAGATTTCTCCTTGACTACCTCCAATTAAAGCTGTTGTCAATTTCTAATCAAACACTTAACATTGCTACAGCTCCATCACATTAGTCTGGTTGCTCTTAATGGGCCGTTCGCTCAACACCTGATAACTCCAGGCTGCGGAATCAAAGTTCTCTCATATTGCTGTCTTTGCCTCGAAGCAAACGTTCTTCTCTGTGTCCTCCTTTTAAGAAAAAAACGCCCGAAGATAGAGGAACCAACTTAAATATTAAGAGTTTAAGTGTAATGCTTAATTCTGGTAGCATGTCTAAAACTATTAAATTAGGAGTGACCTACGTCATCTATCTATCTTAAAGTGTCCATGGCAGCAAAAGTCATAGCAAAAATGTTCGGCAATAATCTGGATATACCAGATGTGTCAGTCATAGTATCTTCCATGCCCACGTAAGTGGAACCACATTCTGTTCCACCTGACCCCACTGGCTGCCCGCCACTGTGGCCTGGAGCTATGGTGGGCAGGGCAATGACCCGAGTGCTGAAGTGGGGCAGAGGCAGGAAGCCAGCGGAAGTCCTGGAGCAGAGGGTCGCTCAGTCGGAGTCACCCACCACTTGAGCCCCAGACCAGAAGCTCTGGATTCAGAACTACCCATTCAGCTCCCAGCTTCAGGAGACTCAGCCTGCCTGCATCCATGCCCTCAGATGTCCAGGAGCTTATGTTTCACAGGACGCCTCCCATGTGTGCTCACCTGACCGTGTCTGTGTCCTCACGTCCAGAGCCTTTTCGGGCCTCCAGAGACCCACCTGTCACTGCTGTAACCTACTCCTCAGCACATCTCGTCATGAGGGACATGTTAGAAAACACACCCCAAAACGCTCTCGGTTCCCTTTCATGACAGAGTTTCATCTTTCCTTTCGGCATTCTCCCTGCATGACATCCCACTGCTCAATAAAGGACTCTCTTATAAACTGCAGCACTCCTCCATCTATCTCTCTTCCAGGAGGCGGGAGCCACTGGCCTGCTCTGCTCCTGTCAGGAACAGACAGGAACGAGCCCTGTGGGAATGACTTTACAAGCTGGCTCTTCTGCCATTAGACTCTGCAGGCAGATGGGTCCCCCGGCCCTCTGTGGGACGAGGGGAGGCCAAGCCACCTGCTTGGAGAGCTTGCTGTTCCATCTAACACAGCGGTTCTCAACCTGTGGGTCGCAGCCCGGCGACCCCTGTGTTTTGGTCGTTCGACCCCCGCCGGGGCCGCGACCCACAGGTTGAGAACCGCTGATCTAACAGCTCGCCCAGATTGGGGCCAGCTCTCATACAAAGGGCTCATCATATGCTCTGTACAGCTCTGTTTTATTTCTTTCAAAAAATGACTTGGACGTGAGCTGCAAAGTATAGAATTGTAACAACAATTCCAGTGCCATGTGGACTTTTCCTGGACTCCTGCTCCTTGAGACAGCTCCTAACGGACTGAACTGGGGTTGGGTTGCATTTGCAGGGATTTGGAATGGTATTGCTGCCAACTTGGACTTGGTGAACATGTTAAGGACACTACTCTTTTATGGATTCTTGTTGTATTGGCCAAGAGTTTGCTTAAAGGCTTTAATCACTGTAAAAAAAATAGAAGACTGGATAAAGAAGATGTGGCACGTATACACCATGGTATACTATTCAGCCATAAGAAATGATGACATCGGATCACAACAAAATGGTGGGATCTTGACAACATTATACGGAGTGAACTAAGTAAATCAGAAAAAAACAAGAACTGCATGATTCCATACATTGGTGGGACATAAAAACGAGACTAAAAGACATGGACAAGAGTGTGGTGGTTACAGGAGTGGGGGGAGGAAAGGAAGGAAAGGGGAAGGGGGAAGGGGAGAGGCACAAAGAAAACTAGATAGAAGGTGATGGAGGACCATCTGACTTTGGGTGATGGGTATGCAACATAACTGAATGACAAGATAACCTGGACATGTTGTCTTTGAATATATGTACCCTGATTTATTGATGTCACCCCATTAAAATTAACAAAAATGGGAGATGACGTCAGAGTAATGGCGGAGTAGGAAGCGATACCGATAAATCTCCCCCAAAACTCAACAAGATCTTCAACCAGAAACAGAAAAACCTATACTTGGAGCTTCCAGATTCTTCGCAATACACCCAAAGGTATGATTGAGTGAAAAATTGGCTAAATATATAACCAAACCCCGAAGGAAATAGGGAGTAAGAAATGCTCCGCCTTCCTCACTAACCTAAACAGGGCGGCTTTTTCTGGTAACTGTGAATATAGAAACTGAGGCGGGCAAAGGGGGTGAATAGATCCAGGCCGCCGCAGCAAAAACGGCCGAACCAGGCTGTGGCTCAGAGATCCAAGCCGAGGAAAATCTGATCCTGTGGCAACCCGGGCAATACAAGCTAACACTCGCGCCAAACCCAAACAAAGAAAGACAAGCGGAGCGGCCATTTTACCCGGTCTCCTGGTCCGTGCGCAGTTAGTGGAAGAGAGATTTCTTCCTAAGCCGCGGAAGTGGGTACCCGTGTTGCCGCATGGAGAGGCAGGGTCAGAGGCCTTTCTGTGGGCTGAGGGCAGAGTCTCTGGGCAGCCCCAGCGCCCTGGGAAAGCCACGCACGGGAGGGAGTGAGAACTAATCCCAACGGTGGAGATTTTCCGTGCTGGAGGCTGTTTCACTCAGAGGGAACCGCGGCCGGCCTCATATCCTGGTTTGCGCGCGCAGATAAGGAGTGAGCGATTCCTCCGAGTGCCTCGGCAGTGCGCGCCCGTGTTATCGCACAGAGGGGCAGAGTCAGGGGCCTTTGTGTGGGCCAAAGCGGAATCTCGGGCCGCCCCAGCGCCTTGCAAAAGCTGCACACGGGGACGGAGCGAGACTCAATTCCAATGCTGCAACTTTTCCCTGCGGTTGGGGGTTTCACTCAGAGCGTGAGACTGCTGGCCGGATATCCTGGTTGCAGACAGTGAGTGAGAGTTTCCTCCAAGCGCCCCGGAAGTGGGCGCCCGCTTGTGTTACCGGATAGAGTGGCAGAGCCAGAGGTCTTCGAGTGGGCGGAAAGCCCGCCTGATTATGCTAGCAGCTCTGACTGACTGAGCCTTACCCAGAGCCCTGTGCTGAGTGGGAATAGAGTGGGGAGTTGCCAGCAATTTGAGCCTCTTACTATCCAGGCAGAGGCAGCAGCAACCCCATACCTGGACTATCAGGCTACTAATTGAGGAAGGAAAGACTAGGAGAAAGGCTCCAGGAACACGGACTCTCTCACTGTCGGAGCCTATAAATGCTAATGAGCCTCGACTCCCAACGAGAATAAAGCACAATACATGACATTGCCATAGAGACTTATCAACTGCAAACCTCTACCTGAGCGTGCCAAAGGGGCAGAACCCGGGGTACAGAGTCACCGACCAGGAAGAGGGAGAGAAAAGAAAAAGCAAGAAGATAACCTCTCAAAATCAAGAATAATCTGCAGACTTTATAACCTATCCCATTTTATTATATTTGTTCGTTTGTTTCTCTTATCTTCATTCTTGAGACTTTTTTCTCCTCCTCCAATTTGGCCGATTAACTCTCTACCGGTCTTACTCTCTCCTCTCCCTGAACTACACTACCCATAAGTGTTACATCTCCCATTATCATTTCTCTTCTCTTCCTTTCTCTCTATGATGGTTGCACTCCAAAACCCTTAACTCTCTCTCTCTCTCTCCTTTCTTTTTTCTTCTTTTAGTGGTTCCCTCTTTTTTTCTCTCTCTCTCTTTCTTTTCTCCCTCTATATTAGTTTCTTCCTTTCTCCTTTACATCTCCTCTCATTCAAACCTCAATAACAAACAAATTATCTTATCTGGGACTCAAACCTATGTTTGTGGCATTTTGGGGGGTTTTTACTTCACCTTTTTAACTCACTAGCAGTGCTCCCATCCCTGGCTCTCCATATTATCTAGTTCTTGTTCCACTAAATACAATAGTAAGTTTTTAATTTGTCCCCCCATTTTTCCATTTTCCTCTTATTCCTCTCATCATCACCCTTAGAAAACCAACACCTAAAAGCAAATCATTTTATTCTTGACCCAAATTTTTTCCTTATTTGCTTTTTGTGGGTCCATCCGCACTTTTTTTTTTTCTTTTTTCTTTTTTCTTTTTTTTTTTTTTCCTTTTTTTTTTTTTTTTTTCTTTCTCTCTTTTTTGCCCCTTTATTACTTTTCCCCAATTCAGGCCCTCCATCACAGGCATTGTTTGTTATAACTCACAGTCCACCACAAGATTTTCTCAAGAAAGAGGGGAGAGGAGAGGAGAGGAAAAAAAGAGGGGGGGAATAATTTCCTTTTTTAAAAAATTTTTATTTTATTTTATTTTTCTTTATTTCATTATTAATTTTTTTTAAAAAAAACAACTCTTTTCGATTTGTTATTTTTTTATTTTTTTTAACTTTTTATTCTTTATTAAATCTCATTAATACTATCAACAAAACCACCCTCAGATGCCATTAAGGAAGAGAAAATCGAATATCATGGATACAAAAGAAAGAGAGGTAACACAGCTAGATGAGGAAAAATCTATGGAGAAAAAATTTAATATATTGGAAACCTTGGAGCTAAATGACAGAGAATTCAAGATAGAAATCCTAAAAATCCTCCGAGATATACAAGAAAACACAGAAAGGCAATATAGGGAGCTCAGAAAACAACTCCATGAACACAAAGAATATATGTCCAAGGAAATTGAAACTATAAAAACAAATCAAACAGAGATGAAAAACTCAATTCACGAGCTGAAAAACGAAGTAACAAACTTAGCTAATAGAACAGGTCAGATAGAAGAGAGGATTAGTGAAATAGAAGACAAGCAACTTGAGGCACAACAGAGAGAAGAAGAAAGAGACTCAAAAATTAAAAAAAATGAGATAGCCCTACAAGAATTATCTGACTCCATCAAAAAGAATAACATAAGAATAATAGGTATATCAGAGGGAGAAGAGAGAGAAAATGGAATGGAGAACATACTTAAACAAATAATTGATGAGAACTTCCCAAGCCTGTGGAAAGAACTAAAGCCTCAAGTTCAAGAAGCAAACAGAACTCCAAGTTTTCTTAACCCCAACAAACCTACTCCAAGGCATATCATAATGAAATTGACACAAACCAACAGCAAAGAAAAAATTCTCAAGGCAGCCAGGGAAAAGAAGAATACAACATATAAAGGAAGGCCCATTAGATTATCATCAGATTTCTCAGCAGAAACTCTACAAGCTAGAAGAGAGTGGACCCCAATATTTAAAGTCCTGAAAGAGAGGAACTTTCAGCCACGAATACTATACCCATCAAAGCTATCCTTCAAATACGAAGGAGAAATAAAAACATTCACAGATACAGAAAAGATGAGGGAATTTATCATCAGAAAACCCCCACTCCAGGAATTACTAAAGGGGGTTCTCCAATCAGATACAAAGAACAAAAAAAAACAGAGCCACAAGTAAAAGCTCCAAGAAGAACACAATAAAACCAAATTTAAACTGTGACAACAACAAAAAGAAAGAGGGGGAGAAGACGGAGATTAACAGTAGCAAAGGACGATGGAGTGCAAAAGTACTCACAAAATAGTTCGCTACAATGAACAGGGTAGGGACCCTTTTCATTACTCAAAGGTAACCACCATTGAAAAAACCACCACAGAAGCACATGAGATAAAAAAGATAGCAACAGAGGAAAGATGTATGGAATACAACCAAATAAAAACAAAAGATAGAAAAACGAAAGAGAAGGATCAAACAAGACACAAAACTAACAGAAAGCAAGATATAAAATGGCAATAGGGAACTCACAAGTATCAATAATTACACTAAATGTAAATGGATTAAACTCACCAATAAAAAGGCACAGAGTAGCAGAATGGATTAAAAAAGAAAATCCAACTGTATGCTGCCTACAGGAAACTCATCTAAGTAACAAGGATAAAAACAAATTCAAAGTGAAAGGCTGGAAAATAATACTCCAAGCAAATAACATCCAAAAAAAAGCAGGTGTAGCAATACTCATATCGGATAATGCTGACTACAAGACAGGAAAAGTACTTAGAGACAAAAATGGCCATTTCATAATGGCTAAGGGGACACTGAATCAAGAAGACATAACAATTCTTAATATATATGCACCAAACCAAGGAGCACCAAAATATATAAGACAGCTACTTATTGATCTTAAAACAAAAACTGACAAAAATACAATCATACTTGGAGACCTCAATACACCGCTGACGGCTCTAGATCGGTCATCCAAACAGAGAATCAACAAAGACATAGTGGCCTTAAACAAAACACTAGAGCACCTGGATATGATAGACATCTACAGGACATTTCATCCCAAAGTGACTGAGTATACATTTTTCTCCAGTGTACATGGATCATTCTCAAGAATTGACCATATGTTGGGCCACAAAAACAATATCAGCAAATTCAGAAAAATTGAAGTTGTACCAAGCATATTTTCTGATCATAAAGCCTTGAAACTAGAATTCAACTGCAAAAAAGAGGAAAAAAATCCCACAAAAATGTGGAAACTAAACAACATACTTTTAAAAAATGAATGGGTCAAAGAAGAAATAAGTGCAGAGATCAAAAGATATATACAGACTAATGAAAATGACAATACGACATATCAGAATCTATGGGATGCAGCAAAAGCAGTGATAAGAGGGAAGTTCATATCGCTTCAGGCATATATGAACAAACAAGAGAGAGCCCAAGTGAACCACTTAACTTCCCACCTTAAGGAACTAGAAAAAGAAGAACAAAGACAACCCAAAACCAGCCGAAGAAAGGAGATAATAAAAATCAGAGCAGAAATAAATGAATCAGAGAACAGAAAAACTATAGAAAAAATTAATAGAACAAGGAGCTGGTTCTTTGAAAAGATCAACAAAATTGACAAACCCTTGGCAAGACTTACCAAGGAAAAAAGAGAAAGAACTCATATAAACAAAATCCAAAATGAAAGAGGAGAAATCACCACGGACACCGTAGATATACAAAGAATTATTGTAGAATACTATGAAAAACTTTATGCCACTAAATTCAACAACCTAGAAGAAATGGATAAATTCCTAGAAAAATACAACCTTCCTAGACTGAGTCAAGAAGAAGCAGAAAGCCTAAACAGACCTATCAGTAGAGAAGAAATAGAAAAAACCATTAAAAACCTCCCCAAAAATAAAAGTCCAGGCCCTGACGGCTATACCAGCGAATTTTATCAAACATTCAAAGAAGACTTGGTTCCTATTCTACTCAAAGTCTTCCAAAAAATTGAAGAAGAAGCAATACTTCCAAACACATTTTATGAGGCCAACATAACCCTCATACCAAAACCAGGCAAGGATGGCACAAAAAAAGAAAACTACAGACCAATATCTCTAATGAATACAGATGCTAAAATACTAAACAAAATACCAGCAAATCGAATACAACAACATATTAAAAAAATAATACATCATGATCAAGTAGGATTCATCCCAGAATCTCAAGGATGGTTCAACATACGTAAAACGGTTAATGTAATACACCATATCAACAAAACAAAGAACAAAAACCACATGATCTTATCAATAGACGCAGAAGGGGCTTTCGATAAAATACAACACAATTTTATGTTTAAGACTCTCAACAAAATGGGTATAGAAGGGAAATATCTCAACATGATAAAGGCCATATATGATAAACCATCAGCTAACATCATATTAAATGGCACTAAACTGAAGGCTTTCCCCCTTAAATCAGGAACAAGACAGGGTTGTCCACTCTCTCCACTCTTATTTAATGTGGTACTAGAGGTTCTAGCCAGAGCAATCAGACAAGACAAAGAAATAAAAGGCATCCATATCGGAAAAGAAGAAGTAAAGGTATCATTTTTTGCAGATGATATGATCCTATACATCGAAAACCCCAAAGAATCCACAAAAAGACTACTAGAAACAATAAGCCAATACAGTAAGGTCGCAGGATACAAAATTAACATACAGAAGTCAATAGCCTTTCTATATGCCAACAATGAAACAACTGAGAAGGAACTCAAAAGAATAATCCCCTTCACGATTGCAACAAAAAAAATAAAATACTTAGGAATAAACATAACAAAGAATGTAAAGGACTTATATAATGAAAACTATAAACCATTGTTAAGGGAAATCGAAAAAGATATAATGAGATGGAAGAATATACCTTGTTCTTGGCTAGGAAGAATAAATATAATCAAGATGGCTATATTACCCAAAGCAATATACAAATTTAATGCAATTCCCATCAAAATTCCAATGACATTTTTTAAAGAAATAGAGCAAAAAATCGTCAGATTTATATGGAACTATAAAAAACCCCGAATAGCCAAAGCAATCCTAAAGAAAAAGAATGAAGCTGGGGGCATAACAATACCTGACTTCAAACTCTATTATAGGGCCACGACAATCAAAACAGCATGGTATTGGCAGAAAAATAGACACTCAGACCAATGGAACAGAATAGAAAGTCCAGAAATAAAACCACATATATATAGTCAAATAATGTTTGATAAAGGGGCCAACAACACACAATGGAGAAAAGAAAGCCTCTTCAATAAATGGTGCTGGGAAAACTGGAAAGCCACATGCAAAAGAATGAAACTGGACTACAGTCTCTCCCCCTGTACAAAAATTAACTCAAAATGGATCAAAGATCTAAACATAAGACCTGAAACAATTAAGTACATAGAAGAAGACATAGGTACTCAACTCATGGACCTGGGTTTTAAAGAGCATTTTATGAATTTGACTCCGATGGCAAGAGAAGTGAAGGCAAAAATTAATGAATGGGACTACATCAGACTAAGAAGTTTTTGCTCAGCAAGAGAAACTGATAACAAAATAAACAGAAAGCCAACTAAATGGGAAATGATATTTTCAAACAACAGCTCAGATAAGGGCCTAATATCCAAAATATACAAAGAACTCATAAAACTCAACAACAACCAAACAAACAATCCAATAAAAAAATGGGAAGAAGATATGAATAGACACTTCTCCCAGGAAGAAATACAAATGGCCAACAGATATATGAAAAGATGCTCATCTTCTTTAGCTATTAGAGAAATGCAAATCAAAACGACAATGAGATACCACCTCACACCTGTTCGATTAGCTGTTATTAGCAAGTCAGGTAATAGCAAATGTTGGAGAGGCTGTGGAGAAAAAGGAACCCTCATCCACTGTTGGTGGGAATGTAAAGTAGTACAACCATTATGGAAGAAAGTATGGTGGTTCCTCAAAAAACTGAAAATAGAACTACCTTATGACCCAGCAATCCCTCTACTGGGTATATATCCCCAAAACTCAGAAACATTGATACGTAAAGACACATGCAGCCCCATGTTTATTGCAGCATTGTTCACAGTGGCCAGGACATGGAAACAACCAAAAAACCCATCAATAGATGACTGGATAAAGAAGATGTGGCACATATACACTATGGAATACTACTCAGCCATAAGAAATGATGACATCGGAACATTTACAGCAAAATGGTGGGATCTTGATAACATGATACGAAGCGAAATAAGTAAATCAGAAAAAAACAGGAACTGTATTATTCCATACGTAGGTGGGACATAATAGTGAAACTAAGAGACATTGATAAGAGTGTGGTGGTTACGGGGGGGAGGGGGGAATGGGAGAAGGATAGGGGGTGGGAGGGGCACAAAGAAAACAAGATAGAAGGTGACAGAGGACAATCTGACTTTGGGTGGTGGGTATGCAACATAATTGAACGACAAGATAACCTGGACTTGTTATCTTTGAATATATGTATCCTGATTTATTGATGTCACCCCATTAAAAAAATAAAATTATAAAATAAAAAAAAAATAAAAAAACAAAATTAACAAAAATTAAAAAAAAATGCCAAATACACTGAACTGCATGATCTAAAAGCATTAGAAACTAAAAAACAAATATTTTAAACATGTCCCCCAGGTCTGCATAGTATACCATTTATATGTAATAGTATAAATGTACAAGTTGCAAAAATAGAAACATATAAAGATATATATACTTATATATATATATTAATTACAGATATATTGCATATTTCTTGCTAAGTGTTTTTCTTTCTGGAACAGAAATCATGAGGGAAAACCTAGGCTGTTACCTGTCTCTAAGAAACACAGTTTAATCTGGGACATTCAAAGAGACAATGAGTCAGCTATGGCGTACCAAAATCTTGGGCAAAATGCCAAGCGTCTAATTTAAAACACTGCTTTGGAATTCCAATAAAAATTTTAAACTACTTTTATAAATATGCAACATGGACATATAACGTGAATTTTTTTGTTTGTTTCAAATAAATGAAGTATAATTGACATAAACCAGGCTAATGCAACAGAGCCTGGCAATAGTGGATTGGGTGAGGCGGGATGTTTCAGTGGCAAAAATATAAAATTCTCATGCAAACCTGCTTAAGCCATTTAAAAAAATCTCCCATAAGGAGAATGGAGGTGGTGTAAGTTTCAGGACTGGTTGTAATGTACACATAAAAAAAAACCATCTCCGGGCTCTGCCACCCTCACTGTTGGCTGCATCTTTAGATTTGGATAGTGTAGCTTTTACAGTTTCAGGCAACATTTCAGAATGACAATGTCCAGAGGAAAATGTAGATGATTTTTTTTGCAGATTTTTATTTTATGTTTTAGAAAATGTTTTTATTATGAAAAATTTCAAGCCTATAGAAAAGTTGCAAAAATTATATAACATATATCATCCTTCACTGAAATTCATCAGTTGTTAAATACATCCCACATTGCTTTGTCTCACTCTCCACAAATACATACATGCTGGGTAAACAAATGTCTTTTAAGTTTGGTCCTTGTATTGGGGCAGCGCCATGTGTGTCTAGTCTATGGAAGGCTGTGGGTGCTCGCCCTCAGGGCGGCAGATTGCAGACTGCCTTCCTGCTTGGGAGGGGCCATTGTTTGCTACTGTTTGCTGGAGGAGTTCTCTCCTCTAGCAGGTTTTGGCTGGAATGTACAGAGAGAGCAGAGAAGGAGCTGAGAGGCTTGGGAGTCCGGATTTGGGCCCAGCTTGTTTGGCTGGGGAATGCTGTTTTGCTTGTGGGGGCCTGTGAGTCGGGGTGAGTCTGGGTGAGTCTGGAGGGAGAAAGGGAAGCAGCCTTCCCTGACTGTTCCTCCACAGTTATAAGACTGTAATAAACGGAATGGCGCACCATTTTCTGGCTCCACAGTTTTTCTACCATCAGCCCAAATCCAATGAGAACCTGCATGGCCATGGTGGTAGCCACTGGCCCTACAATACATAATTTTATTGTTATGGCTGAAGGACTTGAGAACAGGTTGCAGACATCATGATCCTTCACCCCAAAACACTTCAGCACCTATCTCCTAATAACAACTGGGAAATTCTCATATGTAATCTGAACTATTGAATAGTGAGTCTCCCAAAATCCACATCCACCTGAAACTTGAGAATGTGAGCTCATGTGAAAATAGGATCTCTGTGGATGCAATTAGTTAAATTAAGAGGAGGTTACACTGGCCTGACCAGGCGGTTGGCAGTGGATAGAACGTCGGACTGGGACGTGGAGGACCCAGGTTCAAAACCCCAAGGTCGCCAGCTTGAGCACGACCTCATCTGGTTTGAGCAAGGCTCACTAGTTTGAACCCAAGGTCGCTGACTTGAGCAAGGGGTTATTCAGTCTGCTGTAGCCCCCTGGTCAAGGTACATATGAGAAAGCAATCAATGAACAACTAAGGTGCCTCAACAAAGAATTGATGCTTCTCATCTCTCTCCCTTCTTGTTTGTCTCTATCTGCACCCCCCTCTGCCACACACACACACACACACACACACACACACACAGGAGGAGGTTACACTGGATTAGGGTGGGGGCTAAAGCAACAACCACCGTCCTTATAGCCCTGTGAAGACACAGACACAGAAGGAAAGGCTCCATGAGGATGGGGTTCATAGGGACACAGCTGAGAACTAAGGCATGTGAGGGTTGTCAGCAAGCACTAGGAGCTAGGAGATGGCAAGGGAAGGCTCTGCTGGAGCCCTCGGGGGCATCATCCTGCCAGCACCTGCATTTCAGGTGTTCTGGCCTTCAGAACTGTGAGACAATATTTTCCTATTGTTTTATGCTACTGGCAGGTTAAGACGTCTTTACAGCAGCTCTAGGAAACTAATACGTAATTGCAACACATTTATGAAGTTCAGTAAATTCAACTCTGATACAGTTGTTGGTATCTAATACACAATCTATATTCAAATTTTATAAATTTTTCCCAGTAATGTCCATTATAGAATTTCCCCTCCAAAACCATCTCACACTGCATTTACCATCATGCCTGCTTAGTCTCCTTCAATCTGAATGAGTTCGTCAGCTTTTCACTTGTCTTTTAACACGATGATAGTTTTGATGAGTACAGACCAGGAGTTGGGTACACCAAAATAGACTGCTTAGGATCCTGTCAAATACAGGATATTTCTTCTACTGTTGCTCATGCTATGTATGGTGTGTGGTACCACTCTGACCAACCTTTCTGTTTTTATGCTCTCCTTTTCACTCCCTTAAAAATCTAACCCCTAGTTAAAAAAGAAAAATTATAGCTCAGATTGAGGTTCCCCCTCACCATGAATGCTTTACTCACACTTGATAAAATTATTCCTACCTCTTCTGGAATTCCATAATAGTTACCAGCTCAAAAGAGTTCATCTGTTACTTAGTGATAGCTTGCCTTTGTTATCATTCCCCTTTTCATACCCATGCATCACATCTCACCAAGACCCCTGACAGCTGGGACTACGCACCGAATGTCTACACAACTTAAATTCAATTAAATTAATATTTTCAAAATTTTATTATACAATTAAACTCAGTATTTTCCCAAACTCATTTTTTTTTCTGCTTGACTTGAAAAAAGGGCTAGTGTAAAAGAAAGTAATAAAGAGAGGCTCTTTCTATCTCAGGAAAGTCAGAAATTATAAGCTGGTCATTATTTCCATCAGAATAATTATTCCATAGGCATACAGCTGATGGTTTGCTCATTAAGAGATGGACTCCGGAGAATAAAATATGACTCATAACAGACAAAGGTGGTTTTATTGTGAGCTATTGCACTGAAAAGCTATATGATCCTGTTATTCATCAGAATAAAGAAAATGAAGCAATTAGGATGAAGCCTCACTAATTCGTATTTACATTATCTAAGTCTAGCTGACTAGCATAGGGAAATCTGATATATAGAATCTTTCTGAGGAAATGCAGTTTAGTTCTTTCAATTATAAAGAGTTATTTTTTAAAAGTTGTTCATAAAGAACTGCTCAGATGATATCCTGCTGTAATAAATGCATAGGAAGGGTCTGCAATTAACATATCAAGAGCCAAAGACGCAGATCAGATGGAAAACTAATTTAGCTCAGGATCAAATCTGAGAGTGCTTTCATATCTTAGTTTTATTTGTTTCATATTTTCAGAAAATCTGAACTTGGTTCGTGTGGTGGTTTTGCTTTTCCTTCCTAAACTGGATTCACGGTTCAATCTTGGTTCTAAGCATGATTCCATATCCCGAGTCAAAGAAAGCTTTGGCTTCTTCTGAGCCTGAACATTGACCTCTGCTTATGCTGGAAACTGCAGCCTCCCTGTATAGCTTACTGTGCTTAGAGGTAAGTCATCTTGTTCCTCTTCTTCTTTTGTTTTCTGTATACCTATCTCTTTTCATAGATAGACAAAAGTAGTTTCACTCCAGCCCTTTCAAAATTATCACAAAGGTTATGGGGGGAGGAGGATGAAAAAGACTTTGCGTGGGGAAATAGATGGGTTCACAATGCAGTGTGCAGATGGTTCTTTATTGAGTCACACACAAGAACCTGTACCCCAATAAATTCAATTAAAAATAAATAAATAAAATGTATCACAGAGAACTGAATCTTCTAGCCCAGTGGTCGGCAAACTCATTAGTCAACAGAGCCAAATATCAACAGTACAACGATTCAAATTTCTTTTGAGAGCCAAATTTTTTAAACTTAAACTATATAGGTAGGTACATTCCTTATCGAGGTAGCACCTGCATGTGGTATTTTGTGGAAGAGCCACACTCAAGGGGCCAAAGAGCCGCATGTGGCTCATGAGTCGCAGTTTGCCAACCAGGGTTCTAGCCAGCATTCATCTTTTCAAATTCTACAATGTCAAAGCATCTCTAGGACTGATCTCAGATGCCCCAAACCTGGACACATGATCTATGAAGAAGTCCTTCTGATCTGTGAGTGGACTTTTGTGAAGAGTCCACTGAGGAATAAACACTAAATCACACTCAGTTACATATTTATTAGGACTCTTCTCCCCATCAGAGGTCTAGCCATGCTTACTCTCACATAAAACAATTGTTTCAATTTGCCAATTAAATAAAAGCCCCTGAAGGCTTCCTGCCACCATACATTTCAAGGTTTTGTCCAACTGAGCAGGTAAATGTTTGTCAATGTGTTAATCATTCTATGGGTGTCTAGTCCAGCATGAGTCTCCCTTTTTTGAAAACGAGAAAACAACTTGAGTTGACCAGCATGCCAAACATAAGGTTTCCCATACTCTCTTTTATTAACCCCAGACATCACTGTTTATGGCCTAGCATCGTTGTTTCAGGAGGATCAGCAAGCATGGGCTCCGCTGGGTCAGCAAACAATTCAGAGTGTACAATGGGGATGCACTCCATTTCCCTTTCTTTCTTTTATCTTCTTTATTTAAAACCACTACGTAGAACAAAGAGAGAAGTAATCTCCAGTGGTATGTTTTTAGTTTCCCTGGCTGGACAGAACCACTAGTGTCTCCGTGGAACCACTTCAGGATGAATGGCTGCAGTGTGAATATGCTAAAATAACAAAATCATAATTTTGGGAAGTAGTTTTCCAATGTTAAATGGCTTATCACCAGCGACTCATATAAGGGTGCATTATGCAACTAATTGATGGGGAAGGTTTTGCAGAAAATAAAATTAGGCGCGTGACCTGATCAAAGTTTCCAGGGGTTGAAGTGGGTTGTGAGCCCAGCTGTGAAACCATCCTGGTTAGATTCAGCACAGCCACGCAACCTTGCGCCTACCCAACTGCTCTCCTGAGGCGTGCTTTGGACAAGTCCTCTCAGTTTATACTGAGGGAAACTAGAAGAAATGGCCGGCCATGTATATTAAAGAAAACTTACTCTGTAGCTGTGATTATGTATAAATCCAGTATCAGAGCCTTGATATCAAGGATCAGTGTCCTGGTCCTTCCCTTAAAAATGTCATTATTTGCATTCAGAATCTATGGTGATGAACCCACAATGGAGTAAGGCTGTGAAGAAGAGGGGCCTGCAGAAACTCTTAATTCCCATAATTCACGCCCTCTACATCTCCACACACTGTAAAATGTATTATTTTATGTACTAAGAAATAAAAGTGGTTGACTAAATTATGACCCAATGCCTTATCGCTTCAAATTTTTATTTTTCATCTATGGAGTTATTTAATGTACAGAATTTTTACCATCTATATCACCTTTATACATAAATAAAAATGAAAGTATCAGAAAAATGAATTAGTTAAGTATCCTTAACACTTCTTCACATTAGGAACCCAGCTTGGAATTATGTCTTGACTCCAAACAATCCATGTGCCTGCTCCTTCACACAACACGCCCTGTGCCGTCAGGCACACTGGGGACCCAAATTCTGTAAGAGTCCCGGTCCCCAGGGTTTCCGACACCGAGCTGTGGACAGGTGTGCTGCAACTGTGCACCTGTTGTCTGCATGTTCCTGCAGCACAATTACAACAATGTCACAACTGCCACAAAGCTGAAAGCGGTAAGACACCAGAGACTCTAAGAAGCAATTCTGCTTTCAGAATGATTTAAAGGAAAGCTTATGCATCTTAGAATCAATAAAATATGGTGACTTTGTGCAAGTCCCTTAGCCTGGATTTAATCTGCTAATAAACAGAAGTATCCCAGATTAGCAAGAAGGACCTTCTAGGCTGTAAGGGTCTATGACTTTATCTGCTCTGTTTTGTGTAGGCATTTGTGTTACTAACAATCACACTATGCTTCTAGATTCTCTGATAACAAGTTGGGAATACAGACAGGGCTTACACTCTTCTGCTCCCTTCACTTGCCACTACCTGAAGAGACCTATAGATCACTTCCACATACCTTTACCCAAACCTAGACCTCCCGGCACATATTTTTGCTTAAGGGTATCTACCTAAGTGGTTTGTAGGAAAGTACTGTACCTAGAGGAGAAAGAGACAGGCACCAATTGTTTATTAGGAAGGAAAGTGCTTCGTAACCAAACCGACTTGGGTTCCCATCCAAAGTCTATCACTTACCAGCTCTGGAGTTCAGATAATTATGGACTGTCTCTGTGACTTCCTCCAAGTTCTCCTGTGCAAAGGGAGGTGATCAGTTCAGCCTCAGGCTGTTTCAAGGAACACACTCTTGGCACAACACCTAGCACAGAGTATACTCCATAAACACTCCCCTCGATGACAAAAGTTTTGCTGTATTCTTCCTTAAATCTGACACCCCACCTTCATCTGTAGTTATTTGGAACATTGCCTTGATTAATATAATTCCTACTCAATAACTAAAGAAGTAGTGATCAGGCTTTGAATTTCTGTACTCTTAGAAATGTTTGTCATGCTCAGCAAGAGAAGCAGAATCCCTTCTTCCGTGGCAGCTAATTTTGATTTTTCATGAAAGTCACAAGAAATTGCAAAATTCAGCACCTTCTAAATATCACAGCTATTATTCCCATAAAGTGAAAACAGTGCACGACTTGGGAAGGTTACATGTGCAAGAAATCAAAGCCAGGGTGGCTCCACCAGCTGTCCTGTGACTGGAACCCATGAGAGCTCAGACCTTTCCGGATCCCCACACGGCCAATTTGAAAATTATGTTTGTCTTATCGCCTTATGAAGCATTTTTTATCTGCTCTCATTTATTTCCCTTTTGGTTACATAAAAAAACTCACTGGTTCAACTTTCTGCTGTAATTGCAGCTGATGAAAAGTTCTGTTTACATACATAAATATACTCTCAAATCCAATTCACCATAGCACACACGTAACAAAAATCATGAAGTTTTGTTCTCTGGCCATAATTACTTATTTATTTTATTTAAATACAATGTTTTAAAAATTAGATTTGCAGTTAGGAATGCTAACTTTGTATTTAAAACAGAAAATAAGAAATAGAGGTGTTTTAAAATCATGCAAATGTGCAAGACAATGATTAAAATTAATAACCACCTGCAAGTATTGAGGAGCAAGACAGACAAGGAGTTCACTGTCCCTGACAGTCTCCACAATGAGATGATAGTGACAAGATTCTACTGGGACCACAATTCATGACTCCACAGTAAACTGCAATAAAAAAAAGCACAGGCTCTTCCCTTCTTCCCTCCCTCCCTTCCTTTTCTCCCTTTCTTTTTCCTCCCTCCCTCCCTCCCTCCCTCCCTTCCTTTGTTCCTTCCTTACTTCCTTTCTCTTTTTCTTCCTTCCTCATTCTTTTCTTCTTTCCTCCTTCCCCTCTGCTTTCATTCCTTCCTTCTTCCTTCCTCTTTCTTTCCTTTCCTTTCTTCCTTTATTTGTTTTTTAATGACATTTCTCCAAAGAAGACATACAAATGGCCAATAAGCACATGAAAGGATGCTCAACATCAACAGTCATTAAGAAATATAAGGACTACCGGAAAGTTCCGTCCGTTTTTGGAATAAAACAAAATACAAATTTTTCTTACCGTCAATAAACTTTATTAAATAATATAATTGCCATTATTATTAATGATTTCTTGCCAGTGTGAGGGCAATTTGTATATCCCATTTTTGAAAAATGTTTTATCTTTTGATGCGAAAAATTGAACCAGTGCTTGTTTGATATCTTCTTCATTTTTGAATTTTTTGCCCTTCAAAAAATTTTGTAAGGACAAAAATAAGTGATAGAGGGTGCCAAAACCGGGAATATGGTGGATGCGACAGACATGCTTCTGTAGCATTTCTTCCTTGTTGAAATTCGTAAAAATTACAGTGGCGTAAATGAACTTTATCAGTAGCCATGGGTACACTATTGCTTCACACATAAGACTAACGTGAATCAACTTTGTTTTAGTTAATTTGCTACGTCAGTATGTATATATTAAGTGATAAAAATACAGAGGCACACATGCGCCAAATAAACGTGCTTACGTGTCGAAACTTGTTGTGATAGAAATGGACAGAACTTTCCGGTAGACCTTTACAAATAAAAACTGCACAAGATACAATTTACACCTATTGGGATAGCTATAACCTAAAGTACAGAAAATAACAAGTACTGTCAAGGATGTGGAGAAATTGGAACCCTGTGTATTCATTGCTGGTGGGAATGTAACATGATGCATAAGCTATTTCTTTAAAATGCGGGTTTTATTATGTGAAGATGTAAATGAGGCTCACATGGACAACCCCTGTGTGTGTAAACATGTGCATGAAGTGCACCAAGCCATTCATTTTAGAATGACATATTATAAGCCACTCATGCAAAGGCCGATGGAAAATTGCCAGTTTTTCTTGAAACCACATATTGTCTAAGAGCAATGTAATAGAAAGCACAACCAAGCAAGCAAATAAAAAGATTGTGGATGCCTGACCAAGCGGTGGCGCAGTGGATAGAGCGTCAGACTGGGATGCGGAGGACCCAGGTTCAAGACCCCAGGTCACCAGCTTGAGCACGGGCTCATCTGGTTTGAGCAAAGCTTACCAGCTTGGATCCAAGGTCGCTGGCTCGAGCAAGGGGTCACTCGGTCTGCTGTAGCCTCACAGTCAAGGCACATATGAGAAAGCAATCAGTGAACAACTAAGGTGTCACAACGAAAAACTGATGATTGATGCTTCTCATTTCTCTCCGTTCCTGTGTGTCTGTCCCTATCTATCCCTCTCTCTGACTCTCGCTCTGTCTCTATTAAAAAAAAAAAAAGATTGTGGAAAGCTGCCTTCAAGATTGGTTACAGGAGCTCTTTAGGAGGAAAACCACATATGAAGAGAAACTTTGTTGGAGCTCTAGTTTGGAGATGTAGTCAAAACAAGCTTGGGGGGGGGAATAATCAACTTGAAAAATAAAGCATTATTGTTGAATGACACTGTTAACAGTCATGTCTCAATGGGCTTGAAGGACAGACTTAACTTCCATATTCATGATGAAAATCTATAAAATAAGCAGTTAGGTCTCCAGGTTCCCATTCCAACATTTCAGTTAGGCAACCTCTCCTCCTTCAACCCACAGAGAAGGGGGGGCAGAGAAAATGGTACAGGGCGGGTAGAGACACATGATGGGAGATTAAGAGTCTGCAAGCTGAATGGTGAGACCCTCTCTCTAGCCCCTTTCCTCCTCTCCAGGTCCAGAATGCCATAGCAAGGCCTCCATCCTTCATTTTCCTCAGGCAGAATCCAGAAGACCCTTTCCAGGAAAATTAAATCACCCCAGAGAAAGGATTTACAGATGTCAGAAATCCATTGGCAACCCAGAACCCTATGGTGGAGCTCATCAATTAGTCAGGTTCAGCCATCCCTGAAGGTATTTGGTGCTTCATATAAACGTGAATGGATAGTGCAGGGCGACTAGAGACTTGGGGAAAACCTCTAACCTGAAAGTAATAAAGCCAAATCTACTAACGGAAGAAGAGACATCTGATAAATGGGTGTCATATAGGGAACAGAACAAAATAAAAGATAAGCAATAATTAGAACCCCTAAAATAATGGAAAATAAGGACATTTATAAAATAAAAACTGGGCGCAATGTCAGGGAAGAATTCTTGGAAATTGAAAAACTCTGATAGCAAAACTTAAGACAAATTAATGGTGGCATTGAAAGAAATCTTTCTAGATGTAGAACAGAATGGCAAACAGATAAGCAATAATAAGCAAATACAAGAATATTAGAGTTCAATACAAAATAAAACACAGAGATAGAGATAGAAAAAGCCAGAGAAGATAGAGAGGAAAAAAATTTATACAAGAATTAGTATAAGAGAATTTCATAGAATCGATTGTCTTGGGTTTTAGACTATAAAAGGCCCCACGAACAGTCTAACACAGTGGTCAGCAAACTGTGTCTCACAAGCCACATGCACCTCTTTGGGCCCTTGAGTGTGGCTCTTTGGCCAGCTTAGGAGTACCCTAATTAAGCTAATATCAATGTACCTACCTATATAGTTTAAGTTTAAAAAATTTGGCTCTTAAAAGAAATTTCAATTGTTGTACTGTTAATATTTGGCTCTGTTGACTGATGAGTTTGCCAACCACTGGTCTAACACAATGAATATAAAGATCCCATAGCAAGCCTCAGAATTCTAGAATTTCAAAATACTAGAAATAGGAATAAGATATTAAATAAGATTTTTTTAAGTGAAAGGCAGGGAAACAGAGTCAGACTCCCACATGCACCCTGACTGGGACCCACCCAGCAAGCCCCCTACCCAGCGATGCTCTGCCCATCTGGAGCTGATGCTCCATTGCTCAGCAACCAGGCTATTTTTAGCACCTAAGTCAGGGGCCATGAAGCCATCCTCAGTGCTCAGGGCCAACTTGCTCCAATTGAGCCATGGCTGCGGGAGAGGAAGAGGGAGAAGGGAATGGGGTAGAAAAGCAGATGGTCACTTCTCCTGTGTGCTCTGACTGGAAATGGGACTTTCATACACTGGGCCAACACTCTACTGTTCAGCCAAATGGCTAGGTCAAATAAGATTTTAAAATCCTCTTAAATGGAAAACTGAGCAGACACAAAGGAGCAGGAATCAGAATGCCACTGGCCTTCTTGACATCAATACTAAAAGCCCAAGAACAAAGAATAATGTCTTTAAAACTGCACATGAAATTTTCAACCTAAATTCTCTAATAATTCTTATTTTAGTAAAAAAAAAAGACAGGAAGAACATAAAAACATTTAAAAATAAAAATATATAAAGTTAAAATAAGTGGTTAGATATTAAAATTCATCTTATTTTCCTCATGGTTGGAAAAAGACAGGCACAGTGATTATTTGGTTATTTTACTACTTCTTTGACATCCTTACAATGAAGATGTCTTTGAAGACATTTATCCTCAAAATTCTTGAAGTAATTTGGGGGGGAAAATCCAGTGAGGAAATCTTAAATAACATGTATCAAACTGACACATCAATATGTAAGCAAATTTGGACAACTTTATGGAAAAAAAAAACCTTTTATAAATACCGGTCACTGCATCATTCACTGGGAACAGTCCTCAGTGAGTCTGACACCCAAGTAGCTCAGCATGTTTAAGAGACAGCTAAAATTATGTCTAATACATGCATATTATACACTTAACATTTTTTTCCTATAGCAAATCTGCAATGCAGAGGTAAGTGGCTTTTATGTTGGCTTAGAGACCCCAGTCAGAATTTTTTCAAATTTTTTAAAATTAATTTTTAGAGAGAGTGAGAGAGCCAATGATTTGTTGTACTACTTATTAATGCATTCACTGATTAATTCTTGTACGTGCCCTGACTGGAAATTGAACCCACAACCTTGGTGTGTCAGGACAATGCCCTAACCAACTGAGCTACTGGGCCAGGGTACCAGTCAGAATTTATGAATGCAGGATTTAATTCCTAGTTTTCTTCATGGAAGAAAAGTCTTGTATTCATAAAAAGGGTTCAGAAAAGGTGAATAAATTCACTCGTCACCTTAATGATACAGTGGTTCACAAAGTTGGCTGCTTTAACAGACTGACACGTCAGCAACAACTCAAACAAAACAACAGAGCTGAATGTTTTTGTCACAGAAGACAAGACTGCTGCAATGAAAATGATTGAAAGTTGGAAAAAAGTACTGATCATGATGATTAAGTATTATTTGGGACATTCAGTTCATATACATATGATGAAAAAGGGAACATTAATGATAAAATTAAAAATAAAATTATCAATGAGCTCTTGCTACTGGGAGTCCTTTGACTATTTCCCTAAGACAAAGAACGGGAGGAACAATATTAGCGGACCAGAGACTTTTTGAATAATGATTGACTCCTTTAAGAAGAAGAGGGTGCACCCCCTTAACCCTCTTCAACAATAATTTAAGCTTTTTCTCTAAGTGATTATGAAGCTTCTATTTATGTGGGCCTGCTATCAGAAACCAGACCCAAGGCAAGACCTGGACCAGGAAACTGACTTGTGATACCAGCTCTCCTGAATTCACCCAATTTTTTTTATTTTCTTTTTTAATTGATTTTAATTTACTGTGTTTACATAGATTCTAGTGTTGCTTCAAATGCATCCCCCACCCCCATAAAATTAGGAACATTCAACTAATTAGCATCTTTTTAAAATAATTGATTTTTTTTTTTTTTTTTTTTTTTTTTAGAGAGAGAGAAAGAGAAAGGGAGAGAGAGGGGAAAGGAAAGCATTCATTTGTCATTCCACTCAGCCGTGCATTCATTGGTTGCTTCCCATGTGTGTGCCCTGACCGGGGATGGAACCCACAACCTTGTCATTTCTGGACGACGCTTTAACCGACTGAGCTAACTGGCCAGGGCCTAAACAAAATCTTTCTGTTTAACTAAAACCAGTTGGAAACATTGTTTTTGTTTTCTCAATGGCAATTAATTTATTATTAAAATAATCATATAAATGTCACAAAATGTAATCCAAAATTTGTATAAACCTTTAAGATAAAATACAACTGCGAAGAAATCCCATTTGGCCTGACCAGGCGGTGGCGCAGTGGGTAGAGTGTCGGACTGGGATGCGGAGGACCCAGGTTCGAGACCCCGAGTTCGCCAACTTGAGCGCAGGCTTATCTGGTTTGAGCAAAGCTCACCAGCCCAAGGTCACTGGCTCAAGCAAGGGGTCACTAGGTCTGCTACAGCTCCCTGGTCAAGGCACATATGAGAAAGCAGTCAATGAACAACTAAGGAACTACAACAAAGAATTGACATTTCTCATCTCTCTCCCTTCCTGTCTCTCTGTCCCTCTCTCTGACTCTCTCTGTCTCTGCCACAAAAAATAAAAGACAACTTTAAAAAAAAAAAGGAAAGAAATCCCATTTGACTTCCCCCTCTCAGGAGCCCCAGGTGTCTGCATTCACTCCCCTGCCATGGAGACGCTGAGAGCAGACAGCTTGGAAAATGCAATTCCCTGATTACCTTCCCCTTCCTCCATTATCCCGATACTTATCCCAGTATCTGTGGGGCTGAGAGGAAAAATAAAATAAACATGACTCAATGGAAGCCCCTTCAGACGCTCATTACTCAAAACAGAGGCATTTAGCTATTTTCTTCTGTAAAACAGATTGTATCTTCCCTCGCAGTTATTCATTTATTCCTATATGCATTAGATAATGTACTGCAGGCTTCACGTGTGCCCCTATTTGGAACATCTTATTGTGAGATACCTATTTTGTGTTCTCTAATGCTTCCCAAGACTAGAACAGGTAAATTCTTCCCTTCATTTGTTCATTTACTCAAATATTTATGGACGGCCTTTTTCCTTTTATTTTTTTATTTTTTTTTTTTTGTGACAGAGACAAGAGAGAGAGAGAGAGAGGAGGACAGACAGGGACAGACAGACAGGAAGGGAGAGAGAGAAGAAGCATCAACTCATAGTTGCGGCACCTTAGTTGATCATTCATTGCTTTCTTATATGTGCCTTGACCCAGTTCTCCAGCTGAGCCAATGATCCCTTGCTCAAGCCAGTGACCTTGGGCTCAAGCCAGCGACCTTGGGCTTCAGGCCAGTGACCTTTGGGCTCAAGCCAGCGACCATGGGGTTATGTCTATGATTCCATGCTCAAGCCAGAGACCTGCACTCAAGCTGGTGAACACTCACTCAAGCCTGATGAGCTCTTGCTCAAGCTGGTGAACTTGGGGTTTTGAACCTGGGTCCTCTGAGTCCCAGTCCCACACTCTATCCACTGTGCCACAGCCTGGTCAGCATGTGATGACCTTTTTCAATGAATATATGTTTCTGCATGCCCAGTCTCTCTGAGGAAACAACTGCTTCTCACTACCAGTTTATGGGATTCAGAGATGGCTCCCCCCCAACTCCCAGACCTGGAGTTAAGAACATCATCTCCCCCTAACCCAGTTATTGTTTCAGAGATGGGCATTAGACCCAAACCAAGCTGACGAGAGCTACTCCCAGGGCTTTTGTTAGGACAGGCAGACAATCTCTTGTGTCTCGGCTCAGCAGTCTGGAATGGTGGCTCTGACTGTCTCCCCACAGAGGGCATCTTCTGGGAATGAAGCCAACACGGGAAAGCACAGTGGAAGGACGGGAAGGGGGGTCTGGTGACATCATCTGTGCACTGAAATCCAACCATGTCTGAAGAAATGCACCACAGCAGTAGATTCTGACTTCCATGAGCCAAAAAGTCTGCTTTACACTCATAGCAGTTTGAGTGATGCTTCTGTCCTTGCTACTGGAGGGGAACCAGTATACTGTACGGCTGGGCGGCACACCCACCCATGGGCTGTAACAGATACCTGTGGGTGGGTATCTGTGCGGCTCCCACAACTGGAAAACTAATAGGGACAACAGTGTCCAGTTCACAGCCAGGCCTATCCAAGTCCAGGCCCAGCGGTGCTATTTGCTGGCATGTGACCTTGGCTTGTCCCCACCTCTAGAAAGGGCATAACTGGACCTACCTCATGGGCTTGTGTTAAGAACTACGTGAGATTCCAAATGGAAATTGCTTAGCTCAGTTACTAGCACATACTAGAACACCGAACACAATGGCTATTACTAGGAAGGGAGCTAGGACTGAATTCTACCCCCGCCATTCCGTGTCACCTACACAGAGAAACAGTCCTGGGAAGTCACTTCCTCCTTTGCCCCGGGGCAAACGCTCCCCGAGCAGTCTCTGTGCTCTAGGAACCACTGCGACTCATCGCTGGGAGTCTGCGCGCTTGTGGCCACAGTGTCCGTGTGGGCGCACGCTCTCAGATGGAGGTTATCACCGTGGATCTAGGGCAGCGATTCCACGCTGTCTCCCTTATCGTCCTGCCAGACCGAGAACATGCACATCCACACACACAGCACACCAGGTGGGAAGGAAGCAGAGGACGTGCACGCTCTCACCCCTCTCCGTGGCCTTTCAGAGAATTCCTTCTTTTGGATTTAGAGCAGCCTAAATGTGAGGTTGCAGACTTTAGGTAGATACATATATACACATATATAAATATGTGATGTGGTGTGTATGTGTGTGTGTGTGTGTGTGTGTGCACGAGCACACATAGAATTCTGTAGGACTGGCCCCCACCACCTGGTGAAATATAGAAAAGAAAGGCTTTTAGCATGAATAATTTTTGGCAGAACTTACTTTCTCTAAAACAAAGAGACTTTTAGCAGAACTTAACTTTTTCTAAAAAGACTCCCTACCCCTGGCCTTGAGGCTGGGTTCCCAGGCTGTGGCCTTGTATAGTTCTGCAAAGTTGCAGATGTCCCCAGAATATTTCTCCCTGAATTAACCCTATAGATAAACATTGTAAGAGAGCTTGTTTCACTGCTTTGTTTTACTGCTATGCTTCCTCTCCTCCCCATTCCTCAATCAGTATGTGATTTTGTCTTTAAAAGCCAGTCCCAAACTGTGTTCAGGGTCGCATTGATTTGAATGACTTAGGTCTCCATGCGGTCGCCTCATTAAAGACTCTTTAATTTGGCTATTTAATTGTGTGTGTGGCAAGACGTTCTGATACAACACTGAGAGTTTAAAATAAAAGCAGTTTTTAAAAGGTAACCACTAGAACACAACCTTCCTGCAGCAATGTTTCCCATCAACCTTTGGGGAACAGCGTTAACATGGCAACACTCAAAAGATTCATCAAGGTAGGGCCCACTTTAACACCTAGAAGTGTTGTTATAATTGACCTAGTCGTGCCTGAAGACCTCCTCAACCTGCATTCACCATGTTTCATTAGGACAACTTGCAGCTACTTATCTGCAGGGCCTGTCCTTATTCCATCATGTTTCCAATTGGGATGACATTGTAATGATACTAACAACGCTTCCAACAATCACTTCCACAATTCACTGTGCTTCCTATGTGCCAGGGCCTGGAAAAAGAGACACTATTACTCCAGTTTTACGATGTAGCTCTGCTGTATTCTTTCCGTTCCCAGCGCTAACCATACGGCAGCTGAATCATTGATGTGACTACCTTGAAATGCCTGCTTCTCCCACCAAACCACAGGCTCCAAGACATCAAGGACTGTTTTTGTTTGTTTGTGTGTTTGTTTTTCACTCATCACTTTAATCCCAGTACCTAGCAACGTATCTGGCACATAGTAAAGACTCACTGAGTATTTGTTGAATGAATAAATAAGTGAATGCGTGGGTAGTGATATAAAATGTAAAGTAAAATAGGTTAGGTCTTACAGCTATTTAATAAGTAGCAGAAGAGCATGCTGGGTCACTCTACAGTGTCCCAACTCTGTCACAATGCTTCTCGGGTAGCTGAGTCTTCAGTCATTTGAACTAAGTTTATAACAGAAAGTTATAAACTCACCAGGTGCCCCAGTGACAAGTGGTATTTTAATTCAAATATGCTTTCTTTACTTTTTACGGTGAACAGTAACAATGAAGGTAAGAAGTGCATGGTGAGCCCTGGCCAGAGAGCTCAGTTGGTTAGACCATCAGCCCAATATGCAAAGATTATAAGTTCAATACCCAGTCAGGGCATATACAGGAATAGATCAATGTTTCTGTCTCTCTCTCCTTTCCTCTCTCTCTCAAATCAATAAATAAATTAAAAAACAAACAAACAGTGCACGGTGTACACACAGTTCCTACTGCAATTATAACCAAACCTCTGCTACAGTCTGAGGACGGCACAGCTGCTATGACAGGGACATGCCCCCGGGGGAAATATGGCCCACATGTGATTACCTGGAAATGACATCATGATTTATAACACAATTTTCTAAATTCTAAGGCTGTAATTTATAACGAATTAAATAATATCCGCATGGGACCTGGTTTCTTCTTAATTGGGGTTATCTGCATGATCCACTTTCCTCTATATTTTTTATTAAAAAAGTCTCCTGAAAATAATAAAACAAAGGCAGACTCAAAGTCTCAGCAATTATAAAATGAATACTCAGAATGTTAAAGAGGAAAAAAGGAAACAAGAAAGAATATTTTATACAACTCCCCCCCCCAGATTTTCTAGAAATGTATAACATATATTGTAAATGTTCCAGAAAACATGATCTACTGTTTTTTAACTTCACAGTTACATTTTTATGGCACTTTTTTCCCTTTTGAACAATATGAAATAAGAATTACCAATTTACAAAACTGCCACAGCTACACAATGAGAACACCCCGAGTTTCATTTGCAGCAGTGAATTTTTAAGGCCCTTTGATAGATCCTTTTCAATACACTAACAATACAATCAGTACATATTCCTTAAAGTATCAGGAAAAGGCCAATCATCACACTGTATTTTTTAATCCTTGTCCCAATTTTGAATAACTTTTTCCAACCCTCCTGATGGTTTACTCTGAATATACCCTTTGAAAGAGGTTCTAGAGGATGTAGGACCTAATCTGTAGTTCAGTTGGTTAAATTTATTTATTTTATTTATTTATTTTTGAGAGGAGAGAAGATAGTAAGAAAGACTCCTGCATGCTCCTTAACTGGGATCCTCCTGGCAACCCCATCTGGCACCGGTGCTCAAATCAACTGAGCTATTTTTAGTTCCTGGGGCTGCTGCGCTTCTACAGAGCTATCTTCAGCATCTGGGGCCACTCTCGAACCAATCGAGCCTCTGGCTGCGGGAGGAGAAGAGAAAGAGAAGGGGGAGAGAAAAGGGAGAGAAGCAGATGTTCGCTTCTCTTGTGTGCACTGACCAGGGACTGAACCCGGACATCCATACACTGGGCCAACGCTCTAACCACGAAGCCAACTAGTCAGGGCCAATTGGATCAAGTATTTCTGGTTCTGTCCATTAAGAATGACATGATGATGTTATGTGTTTGCTGAAATGCAGAGAAATCTGTTTAGCTTCATCTTTTAAACCTATTACTTTAATTGACAGACTCCAGAAATTCAGACATTTTAGCTAACCAGGAGGATCTCTCCTTGAAAAGTGAAGTCATAGGTGAGAAAGTAAGAAAAGAGCCCTGGGCACATACTGTGTGTATGAAAGGCATGCAGAATCAATGGCAAGACTAGAGTAAATACTCGCTGTGAGCTTTTGGCTAAAACACAGTGACTTAGGCTGGGAGGAAGGAACAGCAGCTTAGTGCACAGAGTTGTGGGAAAGCGGCACATACCTGTACTCCAAATGGCGGTGAGTACAGTAGGCCAGCATAGGTTCAGAGCGGGGCTGGCAGGAAGGTAGAGCAAATATTTAGAGAATACTACTACAGGTCAGGTACTACATTTGTATCTGAGTTGTTTTTTTCTCCTAACTAGGATTCACCACAACTTATGAGTAGAATATAAAGGTTAAATATTTATGTTATTAAAATCAGTAATGAAAAAATATAAATACCAGAGGAACTAAGTAGGAACCCCATTTCTCTCCTACCCATCCTTAAAGAAATCTAAACGCCTACAGGGTTCTTTTTTATTTTTACTTTTTATTTTTTAAGTGAGAGGAGGGGCAACAGAGAGATGACCACATGTGCCCTGACGAGGATCCACCTGGCAACCCTCATCAGGAGCTAATGCTCTGCCCAGCTGGGGCCATGCTTGAAACAAATAATTTTAGCGCCTGAGGAGGAGGTTCCACAGAGCCATCCTCAGCACCTGGGGCAAATGCACTCTAATCAATCAAGCCATGGCTGTGGGAGGAAAAGAAAGAGAGAGAGAGAGAGACAGAGAGAGAAGGGAGAGAGGGAGCGGCAGAGAAGCAAGTGATTGCTTCTCCTGTGTGCCCTGACCAGGCATTGAACCAAGGACTTTCACATGCCAGGTTGGCACTCTACCACTGAGCCAACCAGCCAGGGCTGCCTACAGAGCTCTTAATCAGACACCACGTCATGTTGGTTCCTAGTCCTACAGGCATGGTCTTGGCCAATTAGCCAAAACTCAGTGGAAATTACCCTGCAACTTCAAAATCTTTTATGATGCAAACATCATGTGGCACCGTGAAAAAAAGCCAGATGTTCAATCAGATGGAAAAAGTTCTACTTGTGCCACTAAATAAAGCTGTATATGGTGATATAGACACTTTTCCTCACTATGTCTCAAGCTCCTCACTGAACTCTTCCAACTCTAACACGCAATGACTCCAAGACTGGATGCTGTCGGCCCCCAGCCTTGCTCCCGCTGAGAGCCCAGCCTAGCACTGCCTTCTCTGTGCTGTGCAGGCCAAGGCGAGGCAGGCCGACCCACTCTTAGTGAGACATTGGAAAGGCTCCAGAAAAAGGAGAGTCCTCCCAGGAAAGTAACCCTTTCTAAGTCTTCAGAAGAACAAAAACCACACATCCACAAAGTTACACCATTGAAAATGGAAATCACCCATTAGCTATCACCAAAATATACCACTTTAGACTTAAAAATAAATTTTTGATGGGATAAGTTTCTTTATGAGTTAACTTAAATATAATTCTTAGGAGAAATATTTTGGGAACAAGCAGCCTTAAATATATAATTCTTTTATGTTTCAACTCCCTTCTGACTCACTCATTGACTTGCCGGTTCTCCTCCAGCCACAAAGAAAGGAAAGGAGAGGAAGTGGGGATGTATGTAAAAGGGTTTGCCTATGTTTACATCTATCTTAGTATCTAATAAAATAAATCACATTTTCAGGAAATAAATTAACCTTTTCTTAGCACTGAATAAGGATGACTTTGCCACTTGGATCTTTATGGAAGGAAACTTAAAAAATAGTGGGCAATGTTCCAACAGCAGTTTTATCAAAGAATGCAAAAACACATTTCTTCATATGCCCATTGAACCTGGCCTTATTAACCTCTCTTTTGAAAATCCACTCCCTAAAAACGAAGGAGACATGACAACACCTATAAATCTATTTTTGTGATGAATTCATGCCTACGCAATAAATTAGGATTCCTTCGTTTTAATTATCACTAGTTTTTATGTTTGACTTTGGTGGAAAGAAAGCCACCTTTTAATAATGAATATTTTTCTCAGAATAATAGTTTCTGTGACCCAGTCAGTAATTTCCCTTCGTTTCTGACTAACTTCTTCATGAAAGGGAGGAGACCCAGGAAACAGTGTGAAATGTGCCAACCACATCTCTCCAGCATCAGACCCCAGCATCTTGCGTCCTCTCCTCTGCAGGAACTTGTTCTGCGTCTCATTTTTAAGAAGTACAGCTCTTAGCTGGCTGTTATGATTGAAAATCATGCAGATAAAATACCTTACTACCAACTCTGTGGTTAAAAACTTGACTTCTGTTACCCCTTGCCAGTAAGATCTGCAATTTAGTTGTAGAAATCGACTCTCCAGAAAGCACTGTGTGATGAACAGGGATTCAAAGGTATTATATCATTGAAATTTGCTAGGAGGGTAGATCCTAGGTCAGGGGTCGGAACCTATGGCTCGTGAGCCAGATGTGGCTCTTTTGATGGCTGTATCTGGCTCACAGACAAATCTTTAATAAAAGAAATAATAATGTTAAAAATATAACACATTCTCATGTATTACAATCCATTCATTTCCTACCACTCATGTTCATGGTTGCGGGTGGCTGGAACCAATCACAGCTGTCCTCTGAGACAACACCAAATTTTTATTGGATAATGCCTAAGTACATGGGTCATTGTATGGCTCTCACGAAATTACATTTTAAAATATGTGGCATTCATGGCTCTCTCAGCCAAAAAGGTTCCCAACCCCTGTCCTAGGTGTTCTCAACCCCAAACAAAAATTTAAAAAGGTAACCTTGTATAGTGATGGATATATTAATTAACTTGAATGTGGTAATCATATATTTCACAATGGATACATGTCAAATCATCAAGGCATCCACCTTAAATTTAAGCATTTTTTTTAAAAGATAAAAGAGATTAATCTCCCACATTAAAACTTCTTCTATACAATGGAAAGATTCAGCTAAAAGTACAGAATTATGGTATCTCCATTCCATACAAAGAAAACACAAGCAGTGAATCATTCGAGCAGAAAATGGTAGCCTCCCTAAAAAGGACATGCGCAGTAATGCAACCACACAGCCCTGTCTTTTGGGAAACCAAAGTATCCACATATCAAGAAGTATATAGAATGTAAAACCTGATAATCCCATATTGAAGGTATATTCTAAGAAAATAATCTAAAAGCAAAACTCTTTTGTATGAAAATGCTTATACCAACATTGTTTATAATAATAAACCATTAGACACACACCAATTCATAGCAATTAAAGATTATATTTATGATGTCACACTGATGTCATGGGTACTTTATCTTCGTTAAAGCCGGTAGGTGTGAAGTCTGTGATACAAGATGAATACATTCTAGCAAACCTCTCTCTGCACAGAATTGTGCCTGTGGTTAATAACACTGTACTGTGCACTTGAAATTTTGTTGAGCGGCTCTCCTGTTGAGTGTTCGTACCACATATGTAAGCACACATTTATATACATTTTATATAAAATAACTTTCACTTGGCAAAGTAGAGTATCCTACACACACTTCTTGCAACGATGGAAAGTGTACAAAGGCACACAGTCAAAAATTGGGAGTAGAAAGTTATGAACAGAGATTTCAATGAATTATATTACCTTTTTTCCACCAAATTGATTGCGTGTAATGATACTGTAAAGCCAGTGCCCACCGCCGTGGCCATGCAGGTTTTCATTGGATTTGGGTTGATGGTAAATGAACTGTGGAGCCAGAAAATAGTGGGCCATTCCGTTTATTAAAGTCTCATTACTGCGGAGAAGCAAACAGGCAGGGCACACTGCTCCCCTCTCCCTCAGGGCTCCCAAAGCCCTGACTTCTTCTCAGGATTCTCCTGGACTCACAGGCTGCCACCACTCTCCACCCAAAACCCGCTGGGGGATAAACCCCTTCTCCAGCAAACAACAGCACCCCCCAAACAGGACGGCAACCCACAATTTGAAATCTGCCATCCTGAGGGCAAGCACCCACAGCCTTCCGTAGACTGACTACACACAGAAGGAGCTGCCCCAATACAAGCGAGCTAACACTTATTACAAACTTGTTTGCCCAACAGATATTTTTTAAAAAAATCAAAACGATGGACAAAGGAGAAGATAGGTTTTCAGTACAAATGGCACCGGGAGTTGTGACCGCACAAAGGCAGCCTGGTTCTCACGTTCAATGATAACTCAATGTCTGGGCCCTTCCGAGGTCAGGCTCCACCACGTTCTCACCCAGTCAGGCAGGGCTGATTGATGACTTCAATAGAACTAGCCAAAAAGAACCAGATAGGGGTCAGTAGATTTCTACCACTGGTGCCGTCTTACATTTATACTTGGGATCTGTCCAAAGATCTTCATAGAGAGCTTCAGCCTTCTACGTTTCCCCGGAGCTATCTACACTAGTCAAATAAATCTGAAAACGATAATATACTCTGCCGACTTGCTCCACCTCTACTCTTGCTACTTAAGGTTCACAATCACATGTTACGAAATCATTCCTTCTCCATTTAAAGTACAAGAGATAGATGATAGTAGCATGCTAATGAGTGCCTTAATCCCTGCTTGAAACAGCACAATTTAAAAACCAATTCTAGCAGTTTGCACATTATAATATCAACAAAAACTCAAACGTGTATAGCTCTTTACAGGATATAAATTGGTGTTGTAAACATTAGTTTATGCCACTACAGGATCCTTACATTAGTTAAAATTCAACTTAGCTTACATTAAAATGGAGTGTCAGGTTCTAACAGCTTTCTAATTGCAAAGAAAACATCGGCAATTAAAAGCAGTATATGTACTTAGAGGAGCTACTTGTCAGACAGCTATGATATGGAAAATAAAATCACTAAAACCAACAGTCGAAAGTTAGCGGGGGTCCTGGCTGCTTGGCTCAGTGGTAGAGCATCAGCCCAGCGTGTGGAAGTCCCAGATCCAGTTCCCAGTCAGGGCACACAGGAGAGTCCATCTGCTTCTCCACCCCTCCCCCTTCTCTCTTTTTCTTCCTCCTGTATCCAGTGGATGGATTGGTTAGAGCACATTGGCTCTGGGCACTGAGGATGGCTGTGTGGAGCCTATATCCTTGGCTATAAAAATAGCTCAACTGTGAGCATGGCCCCAGATGGACAGTACATCAGCCCTAGACAGGGGTTGCCGGGTAGATGCTGATTGGGGCACATGCGGGAGTCTGTCTCTCTATCTCCCCTTCTCTCAACTTGGAAAAGAAAATTTTAAAAAAGAAAGAAAGACAGCAGGGTGGGGGGTTGAGTATCGAATTCACCACAAAACCTCACTATTTTCACGTGTCTGTTTAACGCTGTGAACGTGTGTGTGGTGGGTGACAGGCACACATTGGTACATGCTCTATTAAAGATCTGACCCATGCTGAACATCAAGAGGTGACTTTATCATTCCTAAATACAACAATTCCATTTGCACACCTGTTATAACTCAGCAAACATTTATTCGGTGTGGACCAGGTGCCCAGCTCCAGAAAGCAGGAATAAGACAAGGTCCTTGACTCCAGGGACTGGGACCCCGTCAAGCCCCGCGATCCAGCTGGGTCCTTCCTGCCTCTGGGATGACAGAATTCATACCTTCATTTCTCCCCTGCTCAGGTTCCACTAATGTAAAGGGCCATTTAAATAGTCCTTTTAATAAAAGAATAAAAGAACAGGACAGCACAAGAGAAGAGCACAGGGGGCTCTCAGCAAACAAGGAGTACAACTGATCCCTACAAAAGCAGGTGCCTGAAGAAGCGGGACAAGGCCCTGGCTGGGTCGCTCAGTGGGTAAGAGCATCGACCTGATAATGCAAAGACTGCTGGTTAGATCTCCAGTCAGGGCACATGGGCACACACAGAAACAGATGGGTGTTTCGGGCTCCCTCTCCCTTCTCTCTCTCTCTCAAATCAATAAATTAAAAAAAAAAAAAGCGGGACAAGGCCACCCAGGTGCACACCTACAGCCTGGAGGAGCCGACGCACCCTGGAGACACCCAGACAGACTCAGGGTGCTGGACGCCAGGCGCTCTGGAGAAAAACAATGAGACACAGGGTTGATGACTGTGGGGACTAATTAAGAGCCACAGACCAACTGCCTCCCCCTCTCCCCCACCTTCCTGTATCTGTGGACCAAATTATCAGGTTTCTGGATCTCGGGCTAAAAAAAAAAAGAGAATTTTCCCAAAATGACGGGTATGTCTTTTTGTGGCAATGACCCATCAAAGAACAAGGAAAATAAATTTTGAAGGCTAATGCTTAAATATATTGTGCTAGAATGTTCAGAACATCAAGGATGACGAGAAGACCCAGTTAGTTTCCAGAGAGAAAAGTGAAAGCACTTATGGAAAATGAAAAGTCAAGTTGGCATCAAACTTCTCATTAAAATCACAATGGTACCCTAGCCAGTACCTCAGCGGGAGAGTGTCAGCCTGGCACACGGATGTCCCGGTTTCAATTCCTGGTCAGGACCATCACAAGAAAAGTGACCATCTACTTCTCCTCCCCTCCCTTTCCCTCTCCTCTCCCCCTTCGCTTCCCGCATCCAGTGGCTTGGCTGGTCTGAACGTTGGCCCCAGATGGGGGTTGGTGGGTGAATCCCAGTTGGGGTGCATGCAGGAGTCTGTCTCACTGTCTCCCCTATTCTCATTTTTAAAAAAGGAATCACAATGGCTACAAGACAGTGATAAGCACCTGCTGGGTCCAATGGAGAAATTATGTTCTGCCACAAGTCATATCTACTCAGTCTTGTTATCAACAGGACAGTGATAAAGACATCATCAGACATGCATGAGTAAAGACAGTAGAAATACATGAACTAATCACAAAAAAAAATTACCTTTCATTCACCCTTTCTTAGGAAATTATTTGAAAATTTGCTGAAAGCTAGACGGTAAAGAAGAAGAAAAAAAGTCATTAAATTCCAACAACTGGATTCATCTAAAAAGAGTGATGAAGGGTCATCCTGGGTTGACCTGGGTTGACCAGCTGTGCAGCCAGTCCAGGGTTAATCCACCCAGAGGACAGCAGCAGGGGACAGAGGGGTCAGAGGCTCCTGTCCACAACAGAGAGTCTGCACCCTTGACACTCACCTTGAGACCGGGAGACCTGGGTGGACTTAACAAGATGATGAAAGCAGACTCAAAGGAGTGGAGACTTTAAGAAATCCTAATAGGAAAAGAAGTATAATCATAATATTCCACCTGGCTTCCCAGTAAACACTATGTACCTGGTCATCATAATGTAAAAAAATCACTGAAGACGTGATTAGGAGTAAAGGAAAGAAGGTAAACTTTGTCCACACTGGTAATATCAATGGAAGAGAGCACGTGTTCAAGGTTGGGAGAAGAAAGAAAATGAGAATAGCTGAAGGATGTACAGCAGTGTTATTAAGCCCCATTCAGCTTGACCAGGCAGTGGTGCAGTAGCTATAGCATCCATCTGGGACACTAAGGACTCAAGTTCGAAACCCCAAGGTCGCCAGCTTGAGCATGGGATCATAGACATGACTCCATGGTCACTGGCTTGAAGCCCATGGTCGCTATCTTGAGCAAGGGGTCACTGGCTTGGCTGGAGCCCCTTGGTCAAGGCACATATGAGAAAGCAATTAATGAATAACTAAAGTGCCACAACTATGAGTTGATGCTTCTCATCTCTCTCTTCCTGTCTGTTTGTCCCTGTCTGTTTCTCTCTCTCTCTCTCTCTCTAAAAAATAAATAAATAAAAAGCCCCATCCATAGCTGACAACACAAAATGCAAAGACAGTTGACAGCTTAAAGTTATGACTCTAAGCAACCAGGAATTAAAAATAGTGATGGACCAGTTTAGGAAGATCAGAGTTAGATGAGCTGAGGTGATGACAGGCAGATCATTTCCTTTGCCATAACAGGAAGTCAGTCAATGATGACTAAAATTGAGTAATCAAGTAATAACAGTATACATTTATAAAAATAAAAAGAAGGTGTATGTTTGTATTTTCTCATATATCAATATGAAAAATTTTCTAGAAGAGACAGGCATTAACTTGATTTTTCTCATTGGGGAGATTCTAAGGCAGCGATTTCCAACTTTTGTCTCATGGCACATATAAACTAATTACTAAAACTCTGTGCAACACCAAAAAAAATACTTTTTTTTGACAATCTGACAAATAAATAGGTATAATTTTGATTCATTCACACCAAAGGGCTATTGCTGTGTTGGCTGTTGTCATTTTTCTTTTTATTTGACAATCTAAGGGAAAAGAGGCCAGTGCCTCTGATGAAATAATCAGGTAGTATATGTTTTAAAAAATTCATGTGGCACACCAATTGAAAATTACTGTTCTAAGTCATAGGACAAAAAGTTTCACTATATACTTTTTTTTTATACTTTTCATTTCTGAATAATGTCAGATGAATTACCTTTCAGACAATTAAAAATGTTAACATTTGAAACATAAAAAATATATCATTTAGCCCAATAGAGGCAACCACAACATCAGAGAAACAATTAAAGGATGTGAAGTGGTCCTTCCTACAGATAGGGGTCAGTGGTCTGGAAACTAGTGCTTTTCATTACAAATCCGCCTACACAACACTTTAAACAATTTGTGCATGTCAGTTTTCATTAAAAATGAAATGCAAAAAAGAAACAAAAACTTCACATGGAGAAAAGGGCTGAAGAAAAGACACCATGAGGAGGAAGCAGTTGTTACACAGGAATACAAATGAAGTGTTGTTTCCTACAACCCTCTGTCCATTTCTCCATGCCTTCCTTTCTACTCCTCCCAAAAGAATTTCATAATAACAACACAATTTCCAGTAAAAGATTCTCTAACATTAAAAATAAAACAAATGTATTTACTGCGTTACAGATGTAAGAAAAGTTAACTGAAACGTATATGTACGGCCAGTAGTCGCTGCCGTCGTGACCACGCTCATGCAGGTCCTCACTGGATTCGGGCAGCCGGTAAAGAAACAGGGGAGCCAAAAAATGGTGGGCCATTCCTTTATTCAAGCCTTGCACCCGCGGACAAGCAAACACCCAGGGAAAACACTTCCCTCTGCAGAGCTCACAACGCTCTGACACATTATCAGGTTCCACAATCAGGAGAATCTTCTCCGGTTTCTCCTAGAATCAAAGGCCCCACCAGTCTCAGCGGAGTTCACAAAAGCCCCTCAGCTCTGGCTCCCCATCTGTACACCTTCTCTCTCTTTCCCTGCCAACATGGCTTCTCTCTGCAAAATTGGCTTCTCTCCCTTCTCTCCTTCTCCTTCTCTGCTTTTTTCAAAACTTTCTGGCATGAAAATCTCTCCTCCAGCAAACATTAGCAAAACAATGGCCCTTCCCAAGCAAGAAGGCAATTTGCAATTTCACAGACCACATAAACCTGCCTGGCACTACCCAGTGCCATTTTGTAACAATAAAAGTAAGCCAACTTAAAAACCGTATTTTACTCATTTGCCAAACAGTACACTTCTCTCTCTTAAAACTCTTATAAATAGAATAGATGTAAGCCAATACATTACTCATCAGTAAAAGAAAGCAAAACTTTATCAACTTGTACAGACCATGTATTGTGAATCATCCATCATAATTATTTAAAATTCTAACTGATTATACTTCATAATTATCTAAAATTATTACCAAGATATTTCTCAGATAAATATAAACTTTAAAAATACTCATATTGGGGGTAAAATTAGTAGTCAGGAGTCTCAGAGTCAACTCCAGCCCATGAGCTGGTTTAACCTGCTGAGGTCACCTTCGGTTCTCCTTCCCCTAATGATTTCATCTGTAAAATAAGTTAGATAAAACCCAAAAATAGCTAAGCTCCCTGCCAGCTCTAATCATTTCTGTTGTTTTACATTTTAGCCTGTTTGCTAGTGAAAATATAATAGCAAAGAATCAATTAGTGGATATAACCAATTCATACTCATTTAACGTCCAGATCTGGTAAGAGTCTGACCAACTGTAATAGTCTGTCAACTTGTCCCAGTAGAGCCCCAGCTCTACGTCGATCAGGAGTCCCCGATTCAACTTCCCTGCACAGTGGGACACTCCTGCTGCTTAACAGCAAGGCTGGCAGCCTCTTTGAGACTACTCTTGAGGTGGCTATGAGAATTCTACTTATTGGTACCAAGACCAACTGCCACCAGAGGAAAGACATGACCAACACACAAGTTAGTCGGAAGAATCACACAGGCAGTTTATTACTCACAATCCTATGGTGTGCCTGGGTACTGCTTAAGGGGGCCCTGTCAGCGTGCTCCTCTTGGCTGTCCTTGGTCAGAAGGGTGTGGAGATATTCTATGTTCAACATTGGAGTCTGGACGACTACCGCAGCAGGGGGGGCCCTTAGCTTTAGTACCTTTTCTGTACTACTTCTTCTAACAGGTGTCAATCTATAGGATTATCACAACAAACCACCTTTTTGGTGGTTTGGGAGCCCTTTTTATGTTAAGCTACTGAAATGTTACATCAAGCCACTTTTAAGGTATTCCTAGTTCCCTTCTTGTTTATGTAACCTACAGAGTTATGACATCAAGCCACTTTTTATCTATCTATAACTTCACACACACACTAACTGGGCCCTGTGCGAAAGGCAGAGTCTGCCTATCATAGCTGTACATACTAGATTAGTTCCTATCCAGACAGCATAGCCTTATTTACCTGGCCTTAATGGCTTTAATATTTTATCATAATTTATTTCTATATATCTTCCATATTTTTCCATATTTCTATATATTTAATTACTATAGCATTATATTACTGTAACACAACCACAACCCATTGTCCACCCAAGTGAGGTTACTAAGGCGTTTTCAAAGTGCAGCCACCAAGTTCAAGTTGAATTACTCAGTCATTTGATGTGCACTGTGGGTAGCAGACAGAGCATAAATACCAAAGGACAGTTCCTAGTCTCAAAACGATCACAGTGCAGAGAGAGAAAGCGGCGGGTGAATAGGAACAGTCACTTGTAAAAAGGGCTCTGAAATAGAAAGCAGGGTAATGAACGGAGGAAAGGCAAGGAAAGAAGAGAATTATCAAACACCATTGAGGATCCATATGTGGATTTTTCTGTTTATAGTCCTATTAAATTTCATCACGACAAATTTAGGACTTTAATCCAGATTCCCAAGTTATTTGAATCCTGATCCTATCAACTGTCATTTAATTCTAGATCCCAATCTGTGCCACCCATGCGGCATTTTCCATCTAAAATACTGATTAAAAAGTTGAATAAGAAAGTGCGGGAAAGTCCCGCAAATTCAATACAGTCTGGACACTCTGGCCAAATTCATGCTGGGTATGCTCATTGACTAGTTACTTGCATCTAGCTTGTATCTCTCTCCATCTGGCTACTACAGTAAATGATTATCAGTGCCATCTTTGGTCTAGCACTCCTGCCAAAGAGCAGAGGTCCGATGCGACTTGTTCACAGCAAACCTACATGAGATGCCAGCCTCTCAGGCTCACACAGGATCTGTGTAATTCATAAAACCTTGTTAATTCTTAAGTTATTCTTAAAACTTGTCTGAGGCAGACACTAAATTTACCAGTCTGGAGTACTGGTAAATAGAATCCACCATCTTCCCATTTGAAAAAAAAAAGTCAGAATTTTTTGCTCATTTTCATAATTTCCAAAAGTCATTTTCTGTAAATGTCCGGGAATTTTATTTACAAGTTCTCCCAGTATCCTGGCATGTTATTCCATTCATGCCAGATGTGAAATCAATGAAAGCAAAACAGCTTCTCACCTGTCAAGTGTGTTAGTCATCACCAGCACTAGAAGATAAAAAATCCCAACAAGAAATGGTTATGGACTAAAACACAAACTTTATTAACATGGAGCCAAAGTGAATGGATAAAAAAGAAGTAAGAATCCAAGGCCAGAGCATAATGTAAAAATGGCAGCTCTGTGGTTTTCATGGTTTTTTTGAAATATGCAAAACAGCAACTTGTTTAAATGACTGAGTAACCATTTTTACGAAACATAATATATAAACACTGTCCATGTCCAGCAGAGGATCTGAAGAAGCCCTTCTCCAAAGAAGACATACAGATGGCCAATAGACATCTGAAATGATGCTCCACATGACTAATCATCAGAGAAATACAAATTAAAACCACAAGGAGATATCACCTCACACCTGTCAGAATGGCTATCATCAATAAATCAACAAACAAGTATTGATGAGGATGTGGAGAAAAGGAAACCCTCATGCAATGTTGGTGGGAATGTAGATTGGTGCAGCTACTGTGGAAAATAGTATGGAGGTTCCTCAAAAAAATTAAAAATAGAACTACCACATGACCCAACAATTCCACTTCTGGGTATATATCTGATGAAACCCAAAACACGAACCCAAAAAGATACATACACACCTGTATTTATTGCAGTGTTATTTACAATAGCTAAGCTATGGAAGCAGCCCAAGTGCCCATCAATAGATGAGTAGATAAGAAGGTGTGGTACATATATACAATGGAATATTATTTGGCCATAAAAAACAAAATCTTACCATTTGCGACAGCATGGTTGGACCTAGGCTATATAATGCTAAGTGAAATAAACCAGATAGAGAAAGACAAACGTCATTTGATTTCACTTAATATGTGAAATTTAAAGAACAAAATAAATAATCAAGACTCATAAATGTAGGGAAAAACTGGTGGTTGTCAGAGGGGTGGGATTAGGGGAGTGGATGAAAAAAGGTGAAGGGATTAAGAAATACAAATGGAAAGTCACAAACTAATCACGGGGATGTAAAGTATAGCATCGACAATATTGTCAATAATACTATAATAACTAGGTATGGTGCCAGATGGGTACCTGAATTATTGGGGAGAATCATTTTATAACTAACCACTATGCTTACACTTGCAACGAATAAAAAATAATACTGAATGTCAATGGTAATTTAAAAATAAAATTTAAAAAAATCTACCCATGTCCAGCATTTGGGTATTAAGCTCATTCCTGTCCTTGGTCCTCCTTGCTTCTCTCTCTAAATGCACTCAACTCTCTGAGACCCCATCTATAAATGATTGCACATCTGTGCATCCAACCCGATCTCTCGTATGAACACTAGGCATATGCTTCCAACTCTCCACTCAGCTTTTCCTCAACAGTCCACTTTAACCTCAGGGCCAACGTGCCCCAAGGCAAACTACCACCTTCAAAAAAATTAAGTCCCCTTCTTCCCCATCCCTGTTTCTGCTGTTAGTGCCATTCTTTCTTCCCATCACCCCAGCCTTGAACCTAAATCATCCCCACTCTTCTCTCTGGTGCATATCCAAACCAGGCACAAAGTTCATCAATCTTCCTTTTGTCCTGTCTCTTGCATAATCCCTTCCTTTAATTCTCACAATCAAAACCTCACTCAACCTCTGATCACCACATACAACCTCTCTCCTCTCCACTGTGATCTAGCCCCAGCTTCCAAGAGAGAAGGGCGACTGATCCACTGCTGTAAAACACTCTCTCATCAGACACCCCTTCTGATGAACAAGGCCACCCACAGTTTGACCTTCAAGATCATCCATTCTTGATTAGTCATGGCTACCCAACTGTTGCACACACATTCCTAGCTGGAATCCTGTCTGTAATTCAAGTCAGTAATGTCTATTTAAATCTTTAACTTTTTTCAATTCACCTTTGTCAAAGGCATACATACAGACAGAATGCAAGAGTCAATGAATGACTCTACCTACAATCAACTTAAAATGAAACTGAGTCTATTAGGAACTTACCCAACACCTATTTGCAAGATATTTTGCTAGGCGCTGTAGAGGTATGAAAAGCCACATCATGTTCAAACATCTCACAAAAAAATGCAACCAGATTTCCAATCAAAATTAAGTTACAAACTTCTTGAACAAAACAATCCTGGTATAGGCTGGGTGAAGCCTATCTCATAAAATAAGTATATCTGATAAGGCACATCAAAACTTAGTTGTTTTCTTTAATAAATATTAAACTCACTCTAAAAAAATGAGAGCTACCTAATGGGAGGCAACTAATTTCATTATGATTGGAATAACCTTTGATCCTTAACCTTCATCTTTGTCTGAGATGTCTTCCTATTAAAGACAGATTCTTATCTGAGACATTTGTAAATGTTGCTTTAAAGAAACAATTTAAATTACATGTTCTTTCAGAGACCCTTCAAAGTCCTTAATTCTCCTGGGGTTACCTACTGCACATGACTCCCTAAATGACAATGGGAATGACAGAGCTAGGTTCATCTCTTCACCAAACAGCCCGGGAGGGAAGTCATCAGCACTTCTTGAGTTTGCATAAGCCCACTCTTAAGGATTTCTTCTTCTTTTAGGCAGTGGTGGGATACAAATAATTTAACAACCAGTTCTCTACCTTAATGACCATTTTAAGTATAAAAATATATATATATATATACCTAAAGTAGTTTATTATTTCATGCATTTAATACTTACCCTATTTTTCACTCCATAAGAAGCACTATTTTTCCCCCCAAAAGTGGATGTGGAAATGCCCATGTCTTATGGAGCAAAAATACAATATTTTATTAAATATTTTAACACATCATTTGGTGCAGAATATTTTTTTTTCTTATTTTCCTCCTTAAAACCCTAGGTGTGTCCTATGGTCAGGTGAATCTTATGGAGTGAAAAATACGGTAAATAAGAATAATAAAAGAGGTACACAAAACTAGATTATGTTATAAGAAAAAGTTTTAAAATGTGAATGAAAAAAATATTCAATAATACCTGACAAAAAAACCAATAAAACTGTTAAGATATTTCCACATTGCTTCTTGATTGGCATCCGCACTTGCAATTTTCTTTGCTTTTATCCTAGCTTCCTATAGGTCTCACCATTCAGGGACGAAATGAACATTATTACAGGTTCTTAGGATATGCTGTTGCACAGATGAACATTTAAAAAGAGTAAGGAATGTAAATTTGTGATTCCACATTGGGCAGCCATCCAGGAGCTGACCTTAGAGAGAACCCTGATCACGAGTGCCATTTTAAGCCTCTGAGTAGTATGAACATTCATGTATATCCTCATGCCTCTTGACCATCCAGAGTATGATAGTACATGTACATCTTTACACTTTGAGTTGGAGCAGTTTGTGAAAGAGAGGAAATCCCCCAGAGGAGGCCGACCATCATCAGTAGGAGACAGCCTTCATCTTTCAGGGTGTGACTTCCCAAAGCCAGTCCCTGCAACAGCCTCAAAGGATAAGCCAGGACGAAAATGTCAGCACGCTATAAGAAGGGAGTGTCAACGGAGGGACATGAGGGTGATGTGCATTGAATGTAACAAACCACTTTGCCTGCATCCATGTTTTGAGGAATACCAGTTTGAAATATTTTTTTAAACGTAAGAAATAAATAAAAATACCTATAAATTGTCCTGAGAATATCATCATATGCGAGTACATATTAGAGATTCTGCTAATAACAATACTTCTTTATTTATAGATGGGAGGTACCCAAGAATTGTATGAGATAACAAAAATTTTTATTTTAAAAATGTGTAAGGCAACATTTTAAAAAGGCAAATGTATCTTCTTGTTTGCATATATTGGTTATCAAACAAACATCATTTTAAGTTGATAAAACTGGAACTGAAACTAATTTCATTTTTTGAAAATAAAAAAAACTCACTCCCAGGGGTCAGCAAGCATGAAAAAAACTCACTACTCGGAGGGTTAACCACCAGTGCACCGAACTCAACAAACTATTTGGTATTGGTTCTGCCAAACTGGTGCGAACCGGCCACCACTTCTTTTAGGTGAAGAGTTATCCTATCAGAGCTCCCTCCCAGTGTTCTAGCAAAACACTGCAGCGTTTGCCAAACATGGTAAATGTCATCTAGGAATTATTTAACCGTTTTCATATTAACCACCACAGCATTGTCTAATTAATATTTTATTCAAGATCGCCGAGGAAGTATCACATGCCAGGAAATCTATCTCAAATCCATCTCAGTTTGGCTTTAACATGCCACTACGTGAGCTGTGGGCTGCTTTAGGATTAATGGGGCTAACAACAAACAAACACCTTTCTTCTGCAATTCATGAATGAAAGATGATAAAATCCCGGAAAGCACATTGTCCCACTTTCCTCTGTACACAAAGAATGCATGATAAACTTTAAACTCTCATGGTGGGGGTGGGCACGGCAGGAGGAAGGGACTCATTATCGATGCACGCAGCACAGTATGATACCATACAGTACCATCCTGTAGCGCTTAGGTCTCTGAGAGGAAGTATCTCCTCTACTTTCAGCTGTCCTGAATAACAGCTCCACAAAAAGAAAGCAAAATTTACCCCAGTCCAAGAAGACATAAAAAGAGGACACAAATATATCCCTTCTCCTAGAAAACAGACACAGATGTTTTCAGATGCAAGGTATCTGTCTTTGTGTGCCAGGGTAACCCTAGCATGCATATATTGAATAGTTCTTTCAATTATATCCAAGTAATATTATTTTAACTATTCTCGTGAGGATGTAGTATACACAACCTCAAAGTGAACAAAAATGAAGGATAAATATTAACAAGAACTAGGATTTACTAGGATTAAAGTTAACCTTCATGGTTATAAGGGAACAAATGTCTAATGCAAAGTAAGGATCTTACATGACTAAGAAAGCAGAGTTCTCACTCTATAGTGTCAATAACTGTGACGAAGATCTCTATTTTTAGACTGATACCTTATTGCTCAATTAAAATTAATAACGAGCTGGTGGGAATGTGACCGGGTACAGCTATTATGGAATACAGTATGATGGTTCCTCAAAAAATTAAGAAAAGAACTACCATATGATCCAGCAATCCCTCTTCTGGGTATCTACACAAAAAAACTCAAAAACATTGGTACATAAAGACACACGCACCCCCATGTTCATTGTCCCATTATTTACAGTTGCCAAGACATGGAAACAACCAAAGTGTCCCTTGACAGAGTACTGGATAAAGATGTGGTACATATATACTATGGAATACTACTCAGCCATAAGAAATGATGACATGTTGTCACTGATGACAACTTGGATGGACCTTGAGAACATTATACTGAGTGAAATAAGTAAATTAGAAAATAGCTAAGAACTGTATGATTTCACACATAGGTGGGATATAAAACTGAGACTCATGGACATAGATAAAAGTGCAGTGGTTACCAGGGGGAGGCGGTGAGGGAAAGGAGTAAAGAGGGACAAATACATGATGACGAAAAATGATTTGACTTTGAGTGATGAGCACACAATGCAATCAACAGTTCAAATGCTATAGAGATGTCTACCTGGAACCTATGTACTGTTATTGATCAATGTCACCTCATTAAATTTAATTTTCTAAATAAGAAAAAAACTAAAAATAATTAATAAAGAGATTGAAAATGCATGACTCTCTCTTCCATCAGACTGAGCTCCTGGAGGTTCATACTTGATCCCCATCTTCTAGCATGGTCAATAAACAAGAAGCTAATTTTCTTCTGAATAAACAAAATATTAATAAATCTATAAAATAACATTTAACTTAAAAATTACATATGTACTGTTTTAATAAACATTAAATAATAGTGTGCCAGTAACTTACAACCTTATATTAACCAATCTGAGCTTCTTTACAAACTTTAGAAGTGCCTTGTTAATAAATAAATATAAGTAAATTATAATGTTTACTACCAACTGTTTTCTGCTAAAACCAATGGGGTCTTTTGAATGGCTGTCATTTGGTGTCTATGTCACTGGACTTGTAGTTGGATCTGATTTAGTCTTTTAAGGCAGTTGAAAACATTATTTCTTCATTTCTCATTCAACAAACAGCGCTAAGTGTGGGGTCCGGTCCTTCTCTGAGCAAGGCAATTATGACAAAGACATGTGTGACACCTACCCTCACAGAACAGTTTGATGGGTGAGGCTGACAATTACACAAACATGCAACCGTAGTTTGATTGATTAGGACTATGATAAACCTGCCAAGGAAATACTGGTGTACCCCAAAAGTTCGGAAGTTCGCTTATCGCCGCTTGCTTTTCCTAAAGACCTACATTGGTACCTGTTTCTGCTACTCTGAAGAGATCTCTGCTTTTCAGAACAAAAAGCGCAAATAGCCTTTGTCATTCCTTCTGCAAGGAGCTGTCATGGAGGGCGAGCACACCCAGGCAGCAAGCCAGGCTCCACCACACTCCTTTCCCAGGAACTGCACTCAGCATCCCAGCATCAACATACCGTAGCTTTGCACTGTGTGAACATCTGGCCTTCTCTCAATTTGTTTTGTGCATTGTCAACAAGATGCATCTTAATGTAACGACTTCTTCCCCGACTAGGTTTCCCAGGAACGATCCGGCCATCTGCAGGAGGCAGCACCCAGTCCACAGCTGACAGGGCAGAGCATACTTGGCTAGAGTAAATTACTTATAAACGGAAAACCAAAGAACCAAATTAAGAATGTCCTAGGCAAAGAGAAAGTGAAGACTGCCTATAGAGGTAACAACCCAGAGGAAGGCATGGAGGTAACAGAAAAACAGCTACAGACTACACACAGCTTAGGGGAGGAAGGGGGAGCGTCCAAGGGAGGGGTGAGGAAGGGAGGGAGCTGAGGTTGGAGAGATAAACAGAAGTCTGACTATGAAGGGTCCTGAAAGCTACATTAGGGAAAGCAGTGTCAAAAAATAATAATAAACGAAGCCACCCTAAAATGGAGCCAGAGCTGCTGGTCCCAGAGGAACTGCCTTGGAAGTCTTATGGCTCAAACCTTTGAAATGTTAAAACAGGGCAAAATAACCTTTGGACTGAGCCTAGGGCAACACTGTGCCCCAAAGAACAGTCTGTAAAGCTAACAGAAAAGCAGTTATTATGACTACAGGACTAAACATTAAAAACACTGCTTAGAAGGCCCTGGCCGGTTGGCTCAGTGGTAGAGCATTGGCCTGGCGTGCGGGGGACCCGGGTTCGATTCCTGGCCAGGGCACATAGGAGAAGCGCCCATTTGCTTCTCCACCCCCCCTTCCTCTCTGTCTCTCTCTTCCCCTCCCGCAGCCAAGGCTCCATTGGAGCAAAGATGGCCCGGGCGCTGGGGATGGCTCCTTGGCCTCTGTCCCAGGCGCTAGAGTGGCTCTGGTCGCGACAGAGCGACGCCCAGGAAGGGCAGAGCATCGCCCCCTGGTGGGCAGAGCTTCGCCCCTGGTGGGCGTGCCAGGTAGATCCCAGTCGGGCGCATGCGGGAGTCTGTTTGACTGTCTCTCCCCGTTTCCAGCTTCAGAAAAATACACAAAAAAAAAAACCAAAAAAAAAACCCACTGCTTAGAATTAGCATCACTATGTTAAGGTATCTGCACCAATAGGAACGCCTGCCTTCTATGGATGCCGCTGTTCCCATTCCCTTCCTCTTAAACACCCCTTGTCTTTGTCTTCTAATCGGAATATTACCAGGCTTCTGCCTGAATCAGCGCATCCAGAATAACAGTTCTTTTGATCTCAAATAAATGCTTGTTGCCTCTCCCTTTGAAGGGCCTTTTTATTTTAAGGTCAACAGCAGTACACAGCTATTGTTTCTGAGGCCTAGGTGGAAGAGGTCACTTCATCATGTCACTCAAGTTATAACACAGTGACCACAATGAGAGCAGAGGTTCTCAAAGCACGATGCCCAGACCCACAGTTCCCAGAATCCCTGGACACATGTTAGAAATGTAGAAATGTTCATTCCCAGTCAGGGCACGCAGGAGAAGCGACCATTTGCTCATCCACCCCTCTCCCTTCTGTCTCTGTCTCTCTGTTTCTGTCTCTCTCTCTCTCTTTCTCTCTCTCTCTCTCTCTCCCCCTCTCTCTTCCCCTCCAGCAGCCATGGCTCAATTGGTTCAAGTGCACTGGCCCAAGCCGCTGAGGATGGCTCCGTGGAGCCTCCACCTCAGGCACAAAAAAATAGCTTGGTTGTGAGCATGGCCCCAGATGAACAGAGCAACGGACCAGACGGGGGTTGCCAAGTAGATCCCCGCCCGGGTGCATGTGGGAGTCTGTCTCTCTATCTTCCCTGCTCTCACCTGAAAAAGAATAAAAAATAAAAAATAAATGCAGAAATTTAAATTCTGGGCCCCACTCCAGACTTCCAGAATTAAGACACTCCGGAAATGGGTCCCAGCAATTTGTGTTTTAACAAGCTTTTGTGGTGGTATGATGCCCAGGATAAAGATGGTGATTGAAACTAGACGGTAGATGAGATTATCCAGAGAAAGGTTAAGGCAGGGGTCCCCAAACTTTTTACACAGAGGGCCAGTTCACTGTCCCTCAGACCGTTGGAGGGCCGGACTATAAAAAAAACTATGAACAAATCCCTATGCACACTGCACATATCTTATTGTAAAGTAAAAAAACAAAACGGGAACAAATACAATATTTAAAATAAAGAACAAGTAAATTTAAATCAACAAACTGACCAGTATTTCAATGGGAACTATGGGTCTGCTTTTGGCTAATGAGATGGTCAATGTGCTCCTCTCACTGACCACCAATGAAAGAGGTGCCCCTTCCGGAAGTGTGGTGGGGGCCAGATAAATGGCCTCAGGGGGCCGCATGTGGCCCGCGGGCCATAGTTTGGGGACCCCTGGGTTAAGGGATATGAGAAGAAGACCAAGGAGAGCGCTGGGGAACACTCGTGTTTAAGATATGGGCAGAAAAGGCAGAGCCAAGAACATGAAGACTGAGAGGGAGCAGCCGGGTGCTAAGAGGAAAGTCAGGAGAATGTGGAGCTAAGCAAGCCAAGGGCAGAGGGCAACAGGGTCAAGCCCGTTGATAAACCAGGTGAGACAAGGACTGAAAAGCATCTTGAATTCAGCATAAGAAGGGCATCAGCAAGAACAGTCTTCATGTGGTGGTAGGGTTTCAAGCCAGGCTATCAACAGAAAAAGACGGGACAGTCACTGGAGAAGGCCAAGAGGGAGGGGGAGGGTATTGTTAAGTTGAGAAAGACTTGGTCATGTGTAAATGAGAGTGAAAAGGAGCCAGCAGAAGAAATAACCAGCAGGAGAAACTCTCCGGAGATGGGAGGGAATGTGGTGTGTGAGATTAGCCTTGGACAACAGAACAAGGTCCCCTCAGCCACTGTCATAGCACAAAGAGACAAAGATGGGTGTCAGTATTGATGTGGGTGTGCTTGTAGGTCTGGCAAGAGAATCCTCATCTGAAGGTTTCCGTTCCCTCTGTCAAAGGCAAGGAAAGGTCACCTGTGGAGAGTGAGAAGAGAGCAGTGGTGGGAACATGTGCAGAGTCTAGAGATGGCCCACACTGGAAGGTGGCAGTGTCGCAAGCTGGGGAGTGAGTGGGGCGGGGTGCGTCATTGATCCATGAGAGATGATGGTGACCTCACCAGACAGGTGCCGAGAAACAGACATGAGTATGTGGATGACATAAATATTATGGAGGTAGAATGACCAAGGATTGCTGATTGGCCAGTTACAGGAAAAGGAGGAATCTGTCCAGATATCGCTTAAAAGATGAGTATAAGGTGCACATGCACCGCAACAGGGAGCAGCCTTCTTTATCCCGGAAGGACGATAATACTTCCTTCTCATATGGTTCTAGGAGTGGCTGATGAGAAAGTATATGTGAAGAGTCTAGTCTGGTACTTAAGGAAGTACAAAACTAATGATAGCTGCTGTAATTATTTTGCTCTTATAGCAGAGTACTTTGAACAGAATAAGACTCAGAGTTGTCGAATGAGGACTGATGAAATTAATGAACAAATGAATGAGGCTAAGGAACAATAGAAGTGGACCCTGTATTTTTCACCAATGTGGATATTGTCATTATTGTTAGACAGTGACTCTGTTATTTTTTATTTCATAGAATTGGGTGAGGACTTCCCCCCTACACACACAAAAAATAGATTTGAAGAATAGATTAGTATTTAAAGAAATGAATCGTGTTACTTCTTTCCTTAAATGCCATCTCCTCTTCTCAGGACTAAAACCTGTGCTATTTACATCACTGAACACTCCAGACAAGCTCCCTGTCCCACAAAGCTTCCTGCTCCAGCTCTGTTCCCAGCACTCCAGTCCCCTCTCACCACCTTCTCCGTGTGCTCGCCCTGGCACAGCCCCACTGCCCTGTGCCTCTCCTCTGTACATCCTCCGAGTGCTTCAGGACTCAGCATAACATTGTGCTTCCAGAAAGCCTCTCCGGCCCAAGACTGCACAGGGTGCCCTGCTTAGACTTCACTGGAGCTTCTGTGTCTGTCCCTCCTGGTTGTTCTCTTCCTTATGCTTCTCACCAAGTGGGGCACAAGGACTGTGTCATTCATCCACCAGTGCCCACACTCTCCAAAAAGCGGAATGTTCCTTCCATTCCTGCCCTCTGCAGTGTCTTCCTCCTGGCGTTCATCACCTCTACCCTCACCGTGCACAGTCACTAGCCCCCAGCCCAGGGCTGCCTTTCTCAGAACCTGCCCCTTTTCCTTTCCATTTAAAAAAAATGGAAGCAAATATATAACATAAAATTTGCTGTTTTTGACCATTTTAAGCATGCAATTCAGTGGCATTAATTATATTGACAATTAATTGTGTAACCATCACCTCTCTGTATTTCCAAAATTTTACATCACTCCAAATGGACACTCTATACCCATCAGAGAATTCCTCCACGCCTAGCCTTTTTAATGTACTTCTTGTCAAGTATTGCCTACCTTTATGAATTTGCCTATTCTAGAAGTATCATAAAAGCGGGATCATACAACGTTTGTCACTTTGTGCCTAACTCTTTCACTCAGCACAATGTTTTCCAGGCTCATTCGTGTTGCAGCATATATCAGAACTTCATTCCTGTTCATAGCTAATATTCCACTGTACACATATACCACATTTTACTTACCATTCACCTGTTGACAGACACTTGGGTTTTCTGTGCCTTTTGGCTACGATGAGTATTGATGCAACAAACATCAATGTACATGTATCTGTTTCGGTTTCTTTTTTCAATTCTTTTGGGTGTATGCCTTGTTGTGAAATTGCTGGGTCATACAGTAATTCTATGTTTAGCCTTCTGAGTGATACCTGTGCATCTTTTGGTGAAAATAAAAATCTCACACCTACACCAACACCCTGCTATGCTGCTTCCCATGCCTGCATAGACTTACGCATCTCTAGGAAGCATGCAAGAGCCTGGGCCCAGCTAACAAAATTGTGCATGGTCTGTCCCCCCTCCCACCTCATTTCCCCCTCTCCTGTACTCTCTGACCGTGGTGAAACCGTGTGACTCCCAGAGGGCTGGGCCTCTGTATGTGCCAGTTCTGCCCCTTAGTTCTCTTCCTGTGCCTGCTTCTGCTGGACAAACTGTCCAAGCCTCTCTGGACACTATCAGGTCCCTCAAAGCACCCTCCGGGCACCAGCAAGGAAAACATTAAGCATTCTGAATTGTTCAAAAGGATAAAATCCACGCTGGCCTCTTTCAGCTCACATACCCTGGTATCAACAGAATTCAACGCTGTACAGAAGTTCAAGAAAGCCTGAAAACAAAACTTTATTGGCATTAAATTTCAAGGTTAAACAGACCACAGTGGGTTACCCAAAGGAAGTTTCATATATTCAGTGTAATAAAATTCAAGTGTAAATATGTTCTATTGATCAGTAAAACACTATTGAATACCATACTCAACGTTCATGTGACCACAAATGTCTCAAGGACAGGGACTACATATTTCTAATTTAAATCTTTTTCATTATGAAGTATAACATATCGAATAATGCATAACACCAAACAAAAGCTGTTGTAAATTAATATAATAAACAAGTAACCACTATCTCATTTAAGAGCTAAAATATTGTTAGCTCCCCCAAAACCTTCTATATAAACTTTCCAAGTTACAATCCCTCCCCTTTAAGCACTTCTCTATATTTAAAAAATAGTGTTCCGTCCTAGTTAGGCAGCTAAGTGATTATGATAGAATAAAAAGCGAAGTTCAACTTTTTATATGATGGCATCTCATGGTGTTCAACAAACGTGTTAGATGAGGCCTAGTTTCACAGATCTGTACTTTATAACATCGTTGGTTTCAGTTACAAAAAAAACAAAACCACAAAACAATTAGTTTTAATAAAAATGGTATACTTTAAGTATTTCATAATTTCACTTTGACTTTCATAGATTTCACTGGAAAAAACTTCTGGTTTGCTTATTTATCTCCATGTGACAGTACACACCAGCTGTCTGTGTGTGTCTGTGTGTGTTGTGTGTGTATCAACTTTACTAAAATATAACTCACATGTCATACTATTAACCCACTTAAAGTGTACAATCTGATGGTTTTTAGTATTCACAGAATTGTATAGCCATCACCACAGTTAATTTTAAAGCATTTCATCACCTTGAAACAAAACTTACCCATTAGCCAGTTTGTATTACCCTCCAACCTTATAGCCCCAAACAGCCAAGAATTTTCTGTCTCTATGGATTTTCCTAGTCTGGACATTTCATAAAGATGGAATCAGACAATAAGTGATTTTGTGACTGGCTTCCTTCACTTCCTATAGTGCTTTTGAGATTTATTCATGTGGTAGTATATATCAGTATGTCATCCTTTTTATTTCTGAACAATGTCCATCGTATGGATATACCACATTTTATTTATCCACCCATCACTTAACAGATACTTGGGCTGCTTCTAGTTTTAACTGTTATTCATAATGCTACTATGAACGTTCCTACATATAAAAGTATGCTTTTTGGTACAGACACGTATTTTCACACTCAGAGAGTGAAATCACTGGTGCACATGGTGACTCGGTGTAAGGAACTGCCAGACAGTTTTCCGAAGGAGATGCCCCATTTTACATACCCACCAGCCGTGCATGAGGCTTCTGATTTCTTCACATCATTGTCCGCACTTGTTATGATCTTTTTTATTAGAGCTATCCTAGTTGGTGTGCTGCCATGTCTCATGGTGGTTTTGATTTACATTTCCCTGAGGACAAAAAATGTAGAGCATCTTTTCCTGTGTTTATTGGCCATTTGTATATGTGAGCTCCAAGGTTTCCATAGACATCTTTTATCATCTCAAGGAAGCTCTTTACATTCCTCGACTATTGAGTGTTTTGTCATAAAGGGATGTTGCATTTTCATCAAATGCTTTCTCTGCCTTTATTGAGTGGATCATGTGTGTGTATTTTTAATACCAGTTATTCATGTTGATAAATAATTTTTCACATATATAAATTTTGTTGGTAAATAATCATTCATATTTGTGAATCTATAGAATCATGAAAACCTACAATGCATTTATAGTTTTATTAAAAGATTCAAATATAAATGATTAGCTATAAACTCTAAAAATTCTTTCCGTAACAAAAATCATGGAGAAGCATATTAGTAATATACTGATTTTGGAAGAAAATTTACTACAAAATTGATAGGGCAGTGGTCCCCAACCTATTTTGGGCCAGGGACCGGTTTAATGTCAGAAAATATCATATTTTCACGGACTGGCATTCAGGGTGGGATGGATAAATGTATCACGTGACCGAGACAAGCCTCAAGAGTAAGTTTTAGATGGATGTAACAGAGGGAATCTGGTCATTTTTTAAAAATAAAACATCATTCAGACTTAAATATAAATAAAACAGAAATAATGTAAGTTATTTATTCTTTCTCTGCGGACCGGTACCAAATGGCCCATGGACCAGTACCGGTCTGCGGCCCGGGGTTTGGGGACCACTGATCTAGGGTCTTTTTTTTTTTTTTTTTTTTTTTTCATTTTTCTGAAGCTAGAAACAGGGAGAGACAGTCAGACAGACTCCCGCATGCGCCCGACCGGGATCCACTCGGCACGCCCACCAGGGGCGACGCTCTGCCCACCAGGGGGCGATGCTCTGCCCATCCTGGGCATCACCATATTGCGACCAGAGCCACTCTAGCGCCTGAGGCAGAGGCCACAGAGCCATCCCCAGCGCCCGGGCCATCTTTGCTCCAATGGAGCCTTGGCTGCGGGAGGGGAAGAGAGAGACAGAGAGGAAAGCGCGGCGGAGGGGTGGAGAAGCAAATGGGCGCTTTTCCTGTGTGCCCTGGCCGGGAATCGAACCCGGGTCATCCGCACGCTAGGCCGACGCTCTACCGCTGAGCCAACCGGCCAGGGCTAGGGTCTTTTTTAAATGATAGAAACCATGGTGCATGTTTTCTTTTTCCTCTACTGGTCTAATTGTCGTGGTCCTACCTTGCTAAATGATATCTTGGCTACTTCTATTCTTTAAGACAGCAACCCAAATATTCACTGATGTCTATGGAATGCTATGTTCTGCATAAACCCAAGTTAAACACAACACATGAATATTGCAGAGAGTAATTCAAATAAAATACAAATAATATCAGAGGATCTGTGTTCAACTGTCAAATAACCCAACCCATACAATATTAAGGAAGGCAATAAAAAGTAGTCACACTGATACTTAAGTATACCTAAACCAAGTGCTTTTTAGTAAAACCTGTGCACAACCTTTTAATCAGTTTACTTCCTCCTAATATTTAACGAAGTCGTTGGAAACAACGGGCTTTGTCTCCGTGAGCACCCATAATCATTTGACGAAAATACATGTACACAGAAAATGGCACTTTCCCACCCTTGCAACACTTAATGGTATTGAAGTCTAATTGGGAATACCATATACTATTGCAGGAATTTTAAAGGTTTAAAAACATGCAAAGGATTTTAGACCAACCCAAAGTAATGGGCCTTCAAATAACTGACGTGCATGTTGAGATTTAGAAACGCTAGCGGTTCACACGGCTGGTACTGGCCAGAGCCAAATCAGGAAAGGGCTTCGTAAAGGAGCCGGTTCCACCACAGCAGAAGAGAAACATGCTCAAGGTAGCGCATCTTACAAAAGCTGACTAAAAGAAACTTCAATATCATTAAGCACAGTCTTCTGTTTTATTCCAAACAATAATCTTAAACTATAATGAAACAAAGAAAGATGCCACCATAAAAGATCATTTCAAGTACATCATTTAAAATAAATTTCGGGGCAAATTGTATCTGCAAGGTGTTAACTAAATCACAAATTTTCTAAAAAAAAAAATACCGCTCCAGGATTTACTTAATTTTATATTGTGTGTCCCTCATCCCTTACCTCCCAAGACAGAAGCAAGCCACTGAGACTCAGATTTTTTTGGTTCATGTTTAATTCTCCTGGGATTTACAATATTGCATATATTGCCAGAATTTCAATTTACTCTTTTTCAATTCAAAACGAGGAGAGGTGCTTACACAATTACAGCACTCCCAGGAACGCAGAGTGTTCTAGGAAGAGGAGGTAATGTCCTCTTCACCCCAACATTCAGGGTGAACACTCTGAGATTGCACACACGAAATGCACTAGCCAAAAGGGACTCTTCTTCTACAAAACACTGTGCTAATTCTCCGGCATTCAGCTCTTCCACTTGAATGGAATAAAAACCCTTTTGAGAACAACAATTACAATTCCCCCATTTTTTTGCTCGGGCGCACTATTGGACTTCTTAGTGCACACACAATGCAAATAAGGCAAGCTTCCTTTCACAGAGTGATTAATATGCAGAGACAGCCTGCTTTTTGCAGAGGGATGTGAAGAACCACCAACAAGCTTTCCTAAACCCAGAGGTTTCTACAATTATTTGCACTGTTTATTTTTAAACAGAAGATTACACAATAACACCAAGTGCTTTAGCTCTAATTTGCCGGTATTTTGTAAATAATGACAACTTAGATTTTTAAACCCTTTGTATCATATTTAAAGCATGGGCCAACAATTGATATCAATATATTAATTTCTCTCCAAATCTTGGGAAATCGGTTATATGCAAAAGATTAAAGCTATATACTTTCTGTTTAAGAAATTACTTCATTTTTAAATAGCAAGTGATCGTCTGGCACATACTGTTGGGAAGGTTAGGATTTTTAAAAATCTGTTATAAATTCAAAATAAGACCAAGAAATTACATTTTAATGGTAATCCATCTAACTTGCACATACCTTTATAAAGCTTGTAACTTTCCCAAATTATCATTAAATTCAATATAAAGCTATATTTTAATTGAAATCCAAGTAAATTTTGTTCAATAAAACAATGCTTCAAAGAACCTTTGTGCCACAGATTACATACATGCGCACATTTAATCTCAATAAAATAATTTAGGAAACATTTCTAATCATGTTTCCTCAGTGATTTTTACCAAAGTACTCAAGAAAATGCAAACCTATCTGATATGATGTTATCTCTTTCCTAATAAAAATTTCATCTTATCTTTTTAAGTTTGTAATGTCCATGAAGATATTCCAATCATACAACTACCTTCCATTATCACCTAATGTTTTAAACAAAAAGCATCAATAACTCAAATATTTTGTTCCAGATAGGAATTTTTTAAAAGCAATATATTAACCATCAAAATGTAAATTTTATTTTTATGTTCATTTAAAAAACAAAAAAACCTCTGTAGGTATAAGCTGAGATATTAGGTATGGATGAGACTTATGACTTGAAACTGAAATCAGTTAAAAGATTTAAAATAGATATATTTGTAGGTAAATATAGTTTATGGATTAAATCAAACTCATCTTTTCATCAATAGTCCCAAATCCTAGAAAATGCGACTCTATCAACCAATGAGTGGACTGTGATACCCACATATCATCAGTCTTGCTTGAGGATACATATTAGCATCATTTCAGAGACATCAGTAATCAGTCAAGATACCTTTGCTTCCTTGTGAAGTTCTAGCATACAACCAGTGCAAGTCATTTCCACACCTGGACTCTGGCAGCATCGGATACACAACCAACTCCATATTTAACATCACTAAATTCACTGTCGGTTTAAATTATTTTCTTCTTTTGTACATTTAATTTCTAAATTAATAAATTAGTAGAAAATAAAAAGAATTATGTATTTGTTCTAACTCTAAATAAATAAAAAAGATGAAGGTGAAGACTGAATTGACAATGGAATGCATCATTTCAAATATCTTATATTTAGCTTAAAGTACACCACTCACAAAAATTAGGGGATATTTCAACATGAATTAAACCCATTGATCATAAAAGTTTAATATTTAGAAATGCATACATAAATCATTAAAATAATTATGCACATTTGTAATTCATGTCTTTTTAAAATATCCTCCTCTGTACATTTACTGTTATGGTATTTAAACAAAGTAATTGAATAGTCTAAGGCTGTTGATGATTTCTGGACTTAGAATAATGTACTGATTTACCTCTCGGTGACTTTAAAAGGAACCTGTTGTCAATATCTCTAGAAAACCAAGTACTAAATGATTATTCGAGTTTCTTACTTAGATACAAAACCACTCTTAAATAGTTAAATCAATTAATGTGTGAAAATTTTGTCCCCTAAAAAATAATGCCTATGTCTAACTTGGTTGTAAAGAAGTCTAAATAACAAAAATACTCTTTTTAATGAAAAGGAAAGAAGGGAAATGAACTGCCTGCATGACCAGTTATCTTAATTGAGTCTGACCGGTAATTTAAATTCCGATTCCAAAGCCAATTTAGCTCAAAATGGCCTCAGATAGTAATTTAGGGTAGTTAACGGACTCTTCTTCCACCTCTTCTTGAAATATCACACAATGTCCTTTTTTTGCTTCATTATAACAGATGGTTTTCTTAAATGAAAATTTAACTTTTTAAACATGTCCTGAGCAACTTTAAGACAGACACACAAAAGTGAGAGTTCTGAAAAAAGGAATAAATACTCATTAATTATTTTTTTCTGACACTTCAAGGTTGTGTTTGGTATCCTTCCGCAGGAGTGGGTATTACCAGTGTAGCCAAAACAATTTAGAAAATGGCCTGGAATTTCTCACTAAGCTACCAAATATATTCACCTTATATTTCCAACTCTTAGACCAATGACAGGGAACACAGGAGTTATTCCATAAATACTCAATTAAGTGAATGTTTCTAGTAAATGTTCCTGCCACCCAATAAGTCTGGGACACAGCCATCTGCAAAAGTGTTCACAAAATTGCTCTTACCCTGGTCACAACATCGCTGCCAAGCCCATGTCTTTATATTCAGGAAGTGTGGCCACCCTGAAATCTTCTGAGGACTCCTTAGCTCAGAAAAGTTTCTTTAAGACTGAGACTGGCCCTAACTCCCCGAATTGTCAATTCCCTTAAGTTGCCCGTAACATTCATCTGCTTAGGTCTTTGCCTTTGATGAATCCCTGGAGCATTTATCTTTTCCTTTAAGAACTCTGCAGGCTTCTTTCGATAACATTCCACACTAAAACATGTGAGATAAAATGATTTAAAAAATTGGCTTTGGCTTGTAGCAATTATGGAGCCTAAAAGAGACAAGTTATCAGAGGTTTTTCACAGTCTGCTCCAAATTAAAACTAACAATCATCACCTCCCTCAAACCGCTAACTTCAGTCCACCATACATACACACGCACACACACACACACACACACACACACACACACAGGGACCTACTGTAAGCCACAGGAGGGTAGAGGCCATGTATCTCATCTCCTACCCTGCATTCTTCTTCACACCAGCAAGACCACATTTTCAGTAACTGGAGGGTTAAATCACGGGGACTTTGTTCTTGGGGATATCAGGCATCACTGAGGACAGAAGTGCCCCACAGAATATAGGATTAAATGAAATCTGGAGTGCTGAAGAAAATACTCCCCAAATCATTTCTCCAACTTCAGCTTACAGAAAAACAGTAGTCAGACTTAGCCCTACAAGTTGCAAAAGTTTGTATTTTCTTAACTTGACCACAGTCTCAGAGAAAATACAGAAACTGACCACCCAACAAACTAGGCTCTACACCACAGGTCCCCAAACTACGGCCGCAGGCCACATGCAGCCCCCTGAGGACATTTATGTGGCCCGCCGCACTTCCAGAAGGGGCACCTCTTTCATTGGTGATCAGTGAGAGAAGCACAGGATGTATCCGCATCCTGTGCTCCTGGAGTACTGTATGTGGCGGCGGCGCTCACTGTACAGTACTACTTCCGGTGACGTGGAACGCATGTTTCATGAATCCAGAAGCGCATCATATCACTTGTTACGGCTAGCAGTGACAAATATGGAACTGGACATTGACCATCTCATTAGCCAAAAGCAGGCCCATAGTTCCCATTGAAATACTGGTCAGTTTGTTGATTTAAATTTACTTGTTCTTTATTTTAAATATTGTATTTGTTCCCGTTTTGTTTTTTTACTTTAAAATAAGATATGTGCAGTGTGCATAGAGATTTGTTCATGATTTTTTTTATAGTCCAGCCCTCCAATGGTCTGAGGGACAGTGAACTGGCCCCCTGTGTAAAAGTTTGGGGACCCCTGCTCTACACAATCACCCTGCAGGGAAGCCCCTACACAGAGCTTCCCCACAGCTCTTCAGTGGCTCACTCATTACTAATAAAGCCAAAGGTCATGAAAATTAGAAAAGTGAAATGAGACGCAGGGAAGCCAATAACACAATGAAGAGAAATTACGAGGACAGAGAGATGACAAAGAAAGCAAGGAAATTTTTCTAAAACACTCAACAACATAAATGATGTTGCATGAAGACATAAGAAGAGTATGTTATCAAAGAGACATTCAAGCAAAACTGCATTAGCAAAGTAGAAAATTCAATAGAAAGACTGGCAGAAAAGCTGAGAAAACCTCCCAGGAGGTAAAGAATGGGAGAGAGAAAAAAAAATTGAGTGATAGTAGAGAGAAGAAAAATTAGATAAACAATCCAATTTCTGAATAAGAGCTCAATGAAAAAACAAAAGAAATGAAAATATCAAATAAATAATATAGGAACACTTCCCAGCACTGAATGACATGAATTTCCAGACTAAAATGGTCTGCTGAGAACTTGCTCCAAGAAATCAAAGCAGTCCTACATCAAGGCACAGCATTCTGGAATTTCAGAACACCATAAACAAAGAGAGGGTCCTAAAACTTTCTTGAGGAAAAATTAACAAGTTTCATACAAAATGCCAGGAATGAGAATGTATTGGGCTTCACAACTGCAACAACAAAAGCTAAAAAGCATAGAATAACATCTTCAAAATTCTTAGGTTAAACAATCTCCAATTTAGCAAAGTATATACCAAGCTACTAAAAATTAGCTGCCACAAGCCTAGAAAACCACATCCGGATTGAAGGAGAAGACTCAGGCCCAGGACATATATATGTCCACAGGGGAAGAAAGAAAATAACCACGTTTGAACAGATCAACTGTGGATTTATATGAAGTCTGAAAAGTTGACAACTAATTAATTATGAGTATGTGGAAAGCTAAGCAAAGGAAATTGAGGCCATTGCAAACTCTAGGAAAGCCAGAAAATTATAGAATAGAGGGAATAAAAATCACAGAGTTATTCAAAGCTCAGCTGTAAATAATATTGGCATGGTCATAACTGTAACTATTAAACATTAAGAGGCCAAGGTAAAGAAAGTAGGAAGGGGTGGGCAGTGTGTAAGAGTACTTACATCTTTATAGGAAAAAGTCAGTAAGTAATACTTAAACCTGAAATATTAAGGAAGTATAAGTAAGTGTCACTGGTGGTCGGGGGTAGGGGACACCAAATTCCAAGGTGGGGTGGGGAGGAGGGGTAAGAAGGGGAAGGAGGCCCTGGCCAGTTTGCTCAGTGGTAGAGTGTCGGCCTGGCGTGCAGGAGTCCCAGGTTCGATTCCCGGCCAGGGCACACAGGAGAAGCGCCCATCTGCTTCTCCACCACCCCCCCTTCCTGTCTCTCTCTTCCCCTCCCACAGCCAAGGCTCCATTAGAGCAAAGTTTGCCCGGGCACTAGGATAGCTCTGTGGCCTCTGTCTCAGGCGCTAGAGTAGCTCTGATTGTGGCAGAGCAACGCCCCAGATGGGCAGAGCATCGCTCCCTGGTGGGCATGCCGGGTGGATCCTGGTTGGGCGCATGCGGGAGTCTGTCTGACTGCCTCCCTGTTTCCAACTTAAGAAAGAAAAAAAAAAAGAAGGGGAAGGAGAGGGTCGGGCAGGAACCTAATGTGTTTTGTTACAAGTCATATAACTAACTTTTTAGACAATGTAGACATTTTATTTTGCTAAAATAAAAATTAAATTCAAGAAAAAAATGACCTATTTGTTCCAATTTATTGAATAGTTAGGATCTTTAATCTCAATAAATACTCACTATAATTCAGCAGACAAAAGAGAAATTGGCTGACTCATCTTTTCTTAACGGCAAACAAATAGCTATATGGACTTCAAACAGGACTGAGAAGCCACATGCCACAAAACCACTCTATAAGAATGAAATATGAAAATTCCTTTGTCCTCAATCCTTGGAGATTAGAATGTCGCATGAGAGCATTTTCCTGATGAGTAACACTAATTATATGTCCACTTTCATTTTTACTTGCTTATTGGTGAAGCCAACGCTACGATGCTCACATTTATTTTTCCCAATGACCCCTTGACATCATACCTCCTTCCCTACAGCACAGAGCTGAACACAAGACACATGCTCAACAAATGAATCCATTCAATTGTTGCCTGTTGCTTACATGGGCCCAAGTTGGCTCTTCCAAATGAGGTTTAATTATGAACACCCATTCTTTACACAGCAGTACAATACAATCATTCCCTGGCCATTCTTTTTAACCTAATACTAAATCGCTAAGAATGAGATGGGTTTTTTGTGTGTTCTTGCTCTGCTTTTCATAGTTTTCCCATTCACTCAAGTTATTACCACGTCTTCCTTTTGGTATACCTGTACCAGCAGTCATGTTTCCCCGATTCTAATCTAAATTGAGGCATCTTTATAGATGTGGTAGAAGTTAGGGAAGTAATTAAGAATGCATGGATTCTTTCTGAATAAAGGTATAAGGGCTGAACCTCTGTGTCAGGTACAACCTTGCAGTGCATGGACTTCGGGTTATCTATTTTGACCATCCAGAGACTTCTTTCCAGTAATTCTTCATTCTTCATGTTCCAAAGAATAAAGGTTGCCCAAATAAATGACAGCTGAAGATTAACAAAGTATCATCAACAGATCGTTAGCAGCAGCCATGATTAAATATACTCAAGTTTATGGCATCACTGTTTTGGTGAGTTGACCAGTGTAATATTAACCGTATATAAGAAGAAAGTAGAATCTACATAAGCCAATTTGTTTTTTTAAAATTCTACTTATCTCAAAATCAAACTTTACTAGACTTTGCTTTCACAGGAGGTAAAGCAGCTAAGCAATCTGCCATGGGTGGCATTTCTAATTCAGTTGCAACTCATGATGATCCTGAGCACTCAGAAAAATGAAAAATAAACGGGAAGAAAACCACTATTCTAATTATAATCAATACTTACAAGTGACACTAATTGTACATGTCTTTACTGTGAATTTTAAAAGAAAGAAAGGAAGAGGGAAAATATTACTGACTTTGCTACATGCCAGATAGTTGTATAAATTGCCTCATTTCCTCCTCACTAATAACCCTATAAGGTAGGTATTGTTGTCTCTATTTCAAAGAAAAATACACTGAGTATTTTATTTTACTTTTTTTTAATTTTATTTATTCATTTTTAGAGAGGAGAGAGAGAGGGAGAGAGAGAAACAGAGAGAGAGAAGGGGGGAGGAGCTGGAAGCATCAATTTCCATATGTGCCTTGAGCAGGCAAGCCCAGGGTTTCTAACCGGTGACCTCAGCATTTCCAGGTCAACACTTTATCCACTGCGCCACCACAGGTCAGGCCCACACTGAGTATTTTAGATTAAATAACCGGTTCAAGGTCAGGGAAAGCAGAAGAACCACCTTTCAAAAGGCAAATTTGACATCAAAGGCCGAGGGAGTATCCCCCACAGTATGCACAGCATCTTCAACACCAAAAGGCAATACTAAATTTTTTAAAAAGTAAGATAATTTTTCATTAAACTTCAAATCAAAGGGCTTGTTTTAGAGTTACATTTTCTCCTGCCCATAATAGCAGATCTTTAAGGTTGATAGACCCCGAATCCAATGCCAATGTAGTAGTAACTGCAGCTGAATTGGTGACTGGCAGCCTATTCCAAGCCAAAACAGTCACGGGCAGTTAAAAGATGAATTACAAAGCATTAGAAAAGCAGTCAATCACAAGTGTTTCCACTACTCTGTCAATCTGATAAAAACAATGTGCCCAACATGTGATAAACAGAATAAATTTCAGATTTTGCTGTCCGTCGTCAGAAAGATTTCTTAAAGGGATGAAGATGAAGGTATGACTATCATGGACAACGATGCAAGAAGCAAACCTATGTCTAAAAATGATCATCTGACATGATAAATGAAACCACTTAGGGGGAAACCCTCTACGTTGTTCGTTTCCTCTCACAGGAATCCATCCCCTCGTCCTGCGCAAGGTGCATGCACCACCTTTGCCCCGTGCTGGCTCTTTTCCGTGGGCGTGTTAGACATGCCCTATGGCTCTCAGTATGAAGCCTCCCCTTACCTACCATTTCTTCTTTCCTTTGACTTGATCAAGTCTCCTGGACATCAGCTCTCCCTCTGTCTTTTGACTCTAACAACTTGAATGTCACTATCCAACAGGAACAACTCGAAGGTCACACTGCTCAGCTCTGAAATAAACCCAGTTTCTGCTTGAGTCTCACTGTCCTTATACCCCTACCCTTCCTCCTACTGAAAATCTGAGCAAAGCAATACAGGCCCAATAGAAAAATCAGTATGAAAAGTTTATCCTCTTTCTGTCTAAACCAGTGAAAGAGATTTTAAAAAAATTGGGATCGTACTTACAAATAACATCTGTTTCCAACTTTTGTTTACTTAATGTTATTATCCTTCTCTAACTTAGAGGGTCAAATCACTGGGTTCTGAGTCCTCCTTTTGTTCAACATCCCTTTCTGAATTATGGACAAGATACCACTCTAGTTGCCACATAGATACTACACCATAAATATTACTGGGTGTGATAAAGACTCTACAACATACTGATAGTAATTCACGGTGTTTTCTCTCCATGGAAAGAAGATAAAAACACAGACTACTACTGCCTCTCCTTTTTTGGTCTCTTTAGCTGGGCTCCCACCTGCTTCCCTCTAAACACACGGCAGACAAACTACCTCATCCATCTGTCTTCTGGGCAGAGCTCAATCCTTCCTACAAGCCTCCATGGCTCTCCCTTTGGGAAGAATTCTCCAGCCGCATCTGTGCCCAGGTAATCCTTGTCCTGCCTCTGAAGTCTTAGTCCCTATTTGGCTCTAGGTGCTAGCTGGTGTCCCAGTTATCTCCTCATTCTCCACTAGGCAGTGATCTCTCAGGTCAAGGCGCCATACTTTCGAGTCTTGGGTTTTTGTATTACACTCTGCAGCTAACTGATAGCATAATGCTCAGTAAGCATCCTGTCATTGCTTCTCCCTCTTCCCCCAAACCCATGGAATCTCTGCCCCGTGCCTTCTCTGCGCTATGGACTGTTTTACCCTCGGTAGTGCTATATTTCTCCATCTGTGACATTAGTTTTCAAACTTTTCTGACTTGAGCCATAATAAAGTACATTTTCCATCAGAGTATGGTCGATGGAAGTTCACAAAACAATACTTACCCTTACTACATAAGATACACCCTTTTTTTTTCTATTCCATTCCACCCTTTTTTTCCTTCCTTATTTCTCTTTTAATGCTTGATGAAGCCAACTAAATAGATTTCAGTATCCACAGCTGAAAAATACTGACCTTCAAGCTCAGATACCAGAATGCCAGAATTGTTCCTAGAACCTCATATGTATAAAACTAAAGTTATCCACCTTTCATCCAAAGTAACTCAATGTCCTATCATATTGACAGTACCATGACCATTTCACTCCCTCACGGTGGTACCTGAACATTTCTCTCTCTCTCTCTCTCTCTCTCTCTCTCTCTCTCTCTCTGCCCATTTCGGACCCAGCAACTGCCCCTGCTGGTTACTTGCCACTCTAACATCTCAGGGGCGTGCCTTTCTGATCCTTATCCAAGGCCATTACAAGTGCGTCTTTCCAAAATAATCTGCTTTATAAAACACAACACAGTTTAATTTCTTTAACAAAGTGCTCTGGTACATTAAATTTGACTTGTAAATCTTTTGTAGCTATGTATCCATTAATAATAGGAATAGTTGTGAAGTATTTTGGTTTGCAATCCAATTCACATATACTATTTTATTTGATTCTCAGATTCAAGTGAAGAAATTACAGTTCAAAAAGAGATTAAGTACCTTACATAAATCCACTTGGCTAGTTGGTAGCAGAGCCGAATCTTGAACCCAAATCTTTTTAATCCAAGCCCAACAGCACCCTTTCCCTACACACAAGTCTTCCTACCACGTAAAGCAAAAGACTTTCATTGGACTTCACTGACTTCCGAACCAGTTTTAACTGGTTCTCCTAACCTCTCAGCCACTGGGATCTCTACTATCTAGTCCAGGGGTCCCCAAACTTTTTACATAGGGGGCCAGTTCACTGTCCCTCAGACCGTTAGAGGGCTGGACTATAAAAAAAACTATAAACAAAACCCTATGCACACTGCACATATCTTATTTTAAAGTAAAAAAACAGGAACAAATACAATATTTGAAATAAAGAACAAGTAAATTTAAATCAACACACTGACCAGTATTTCAATGGGAACTATGGGCCTGCTTTTGGCTAATGAGATGGTCAATGTGCTGACCACCAGTGAAAGAGGTGCCCCTTCCGGAAGTGCGGTGGGGGCCGGATAAATGGCCTCAGGGGGCCGCATGTGGCCCGCGGGCCGTAGTTTGGGGACCCCTGATCTAGTCCAACCTAGATACTGTAACAAAAGTCCTTTGGCTAACCTTCTGTTTTGTTCAGCCATCATTGTGGCTGCTGTATAATGCTGAAACTCCCCTCAAGTATTGCAGTAATCTCAACCCTTTGGCTCTTACTTTCTTCTCTGCTAATTCATAGCTGGTCCAACACAGAGCCTAGCACAGCAGATGTTCAACTGATATCACTGACTATACTCGTACATATTTTTTATAAAATGCTTTCTCTAACAGAGGCAGCCACACTCCCTCGCCTTTGTTTAGCATTTAAGATTTCACTGAGACCTGCCCCAACTTCCAGTCTGCTTCCACTGCTCCTCAGTATACCACTACCCACCCAGACTCCTCTCCTCCTACAGAGAAGTGAGTCCTTCCGCTCCTTGTTTATCCCACGCTCGTGGAGGTCCAGATGAAGCATTCAGACATTAAAACCAACCCACATGATTTCTGCCTTTCTAAACAAGTGTCACAACTAATACCTTCCTCCTTCTCTTAGGTATTTATTTATATAGTACCTTTCATGATTTCCTAACTGTCTGAACTAAGGTAAGTGTTTTCTCCCCAACCCTCTGTGAGCTTCTGCAGGACCAGTATAATCATCTCAAGTTCATTTTTCCACCTCAGCCTCCAGCACAGAACTCTCCAAGTCATATTCACAGTACATCTGTTTAATAAACATTTCAAAAATTAATCTCGGTTCCAAATGAACTTTTTATTTATTTTATTTTTTAGTAAGAGAGAGACAGACAGACAGACAGACAGACAGGAAGGGAGAGAGATGAGAAGCATCGATTCTTCATTGCAGCACCTTAGTTGTTCATTGATTGCTTTCTCATATGTGCCTTGACGACGGGTGGGGAGAGGAGGAGTGGGTTCCTGCCAAGCCAGTGACCCCTTGCTCAAGCCAGTGAACTTGGGCTTCAAGCCAGAGACCTCTGGCCTCAAGCCAGTGACCATGAGGTCATGTCTATGATCCCATGCTCAAGCTGGTGACCCCGCGCTCAAGTTGGTGAGCTTGTGTTCAAGCTGGCAACCTCAGTGTTTAGAACCTGGGTCCTCAGTGTCCCGGGTTGATGCTCTATCCACTGCACCAGAGTCTGGTCAGGATCAAGATGAACTTTTTAAAAGAACATATTTATAACCTGCGTTATACATGTGGTTTTATTTAAGCTCACCAAAACCCATAAGGGAGTGTCATTGCCCCATAGTACAGACTGAGATGTAGGCTCAGAAATGCAACAACATGCAGAGTATCAGTTACAGTTAGTGGACTCATCCCAGGCCTGTCAGACCCTAAAGCTCTTGAGAGTGCCCCTCCACTCTACCACTCCCTGCTCACTTTGGTCGGACCCAGTCCAGAAGCCAAGCAAACTCACATCTGTTTACTATGTATTCTCACTGTATGTATTCAGATCATCCTAGCTCTAGAAAAGGAAGAACTGCAGCCAACAAATATGCTATGGTCCCAGCTTCACCTCTATAAGTCACTTAACCTTTCTCACCCACAGTTTCTATGTCAAAATCTCACAAATCTGGCCTTTGAGAATTTTTTCCTCTAATCTTTGGTCCCCACACTGTTCCCCAAAAGGACTGTATGGATACTCATAATACTCATAACTCTCTGTGTTACCTCTGCCTAAATCAGCCCTTCTTCCTCCTCTATCTGGTGAAGGCATACTTCACGTCCCCAGGGAATCCCAGGCAGGGATGTGTCCATGTCTCCCTCCCACACTAGACAGTAAGCTTTAGAGACAGAGGTATATCTTACTAGACGTTATAACCACTGAAATCCAACACAATTCCTGAAACTCTTTGACCTTCTCAAGATTTTAGGTGGGTCTACTGAATGAAGGAATTCAGGAATTTTTGTTGTGATTCAGTGTTTGTTGAATCAAGTAGTCAATGAATCACACCTTAAAATGAAAATCCCATTAAGTCCTTCCCATCTCACAGGGTTCTTCAAATGTTACCTCCTTACCTCCCCAACCACCCAGTCACAAGTGGATTTCCCTGATTATCTCTCATAGTACCCTATTCCTTTCTTTAGTTTTGATCAGAATATGTAATTATAAATATTGTGTTACTTGTTTAATGTCTAAATCCCTCTGTACTATTAGACCAAAAACTGTACGAAAACAGGAATGATGTATGTTTGGTTTACCATCATGTTGCCAGTGTCCGGCAACCAGTACTCAACAGATACATACTGAATAAATAATGTGAAGAGTAAATGATATGGTGCACATCAAACGCTCTGTGGATTGTATAGCGATAGTTATAATTATTGGTATTACATATCCAGTTTATCTCCTCTTAGATGGTGAAAATAAAGTCTTCTACCTCTTCTCCAATATCATATGCTTTTAACTGGTGACACTATTTTCTGCCCCACCAATAGGACACTTATGTCTGACACATTTGAATAATAAGAGCAATTAATTTATTTTATTCCAGTTAGCAATTTTCAGAAATACCAGCAGTGAAAAACACTAAATCACCTCAGATCTCATTTAAGATTTTTGTAAAATAAAGGTCAAATAGCTCCTTCCTTTCAAAACTTTGATTTTGATGTATGATTTAATCTTTAATGCACTACACAAACAACCTTTATGGGGTACATGTTTAACAAACTCGAACAATTAGCTTATATTCTCAAGCAAATGAGCCCCACAGGCCAACACAGAGTTGCTAACTCAGGGTCAGATGCGGGTTGGGCGCCTCGATTGCATGGCTCTGGGGCATGGGGACCTGACAATGTACTCTCATGGTCATAGGTTTTCTAAATTATGAAAAATAAAAATGAGATTATTTCATTTTCCTTAAAGAAGGCTTTCAAAATTGTATACCCTTCCCACCCACCAAACCTAGATCTACCCCTGTACTAATTAATGGATTCCAACCTTATAATGAGATCACTTTTCTGTCTCAAGTATCCATAATAGACATGACAGCGAAGGCTTATTTAACAACAAAATATTTAAGTCTAGTTCTAATCATTGAAGAAATCATGTTTTGATAATATGTGCTTTAAAAGTCCTTCTAGAAGGAAAACGCTGTCTTAATATTTTTTTTCTAAATCCATATACTGTACATCCCTCTTTCCCAGTAATAAACACAGCTTGAATGCACTGAAGTCCTGTGATCTCTAAAATATTCACAACTCTACAAGTAGGTGTTACTAATTTCCCTATCTTACAAGAAAAGAAACCAAAACGTGGAGAAGTTAAAAGACTAAACGACTTGCCCAAGATCAGATGGCTAATAAGCGGTGTGTGTGGCTGGACTGTCAACCAAGGGCTGACGATCACGCTTCATCTCTATGCTATGCAACTTCTAAGGTTCCTTGACAGCCGAAATAATGTCATCTCAGTCCTCTGTAATTCCTCACAGAGAGCTGAGGATAAAAAGCTGGCCCTCAATAAACTTATTTGATCAACTATTTAAGAGTCGATTATGTTACCTAATGTAACAGGATCCCAAACAACGTGACATTCCTGCGAATATGCCTAAATGGTAAGGTAATCAGATACTAAAAGCCTTTTTATATGTTATCTCAAGAACGACACAGAACAGAAAACAGGGTCAGGTGTTGCCTGTGTTTGCAGCCACAAATCAAAAACTCTTAGTGAGACTGGAGCAGAATACAGGTTATATGGAAGAAGCCTTTCGAGTCACATCAGCAGTGTGAACTCTGAATTCAAAGAAAAGCATATTTGCATATATTTGGGGGAAAAGAATGCATTATAGGTTTATTAGAACACTTTTTTTTTTTTTCAAAAACACACAGATACAAGGTAGACCACATGGCTTATCCTTTTAGTGTATGTAGTCTCCTTCGGGTCTCTGATTGCTCGGAAGCTAAGTTAACACTGCAGGAAGAGAAAAGTGTGTCCCCAACCAAAACGCCCTAGCTCAGTGTCTTGTGTGTACATATAGTTAAGAATGTCTTAAGAGTAATTGAGTAATGCATTGAAACTACCTGAAAAGTGACCATTTGGCACCTAGACCAACACCTAAAGGCAGTCTCCTTCTTAACGAGTATCTTCAGCTGAGAGAGGGCACTCACCACCATTAAATGAAAGGGCATAAAGGCCACCACTGGCAATGCCAAGTAGTTTACATCAACAAATAGTTTTGAAGTTTGGCATCTAAGAACTAATAACAAAAAGAGCTACAGGTGACATGCCTGTGACCTTCAGATTGACTTCCGGATTTTATTGCTCCACAGTAGTTAAGTATATCTAGCTATATTATTGATAATAGTTTCACTACATTATTTTCTTATATTAAAAAACTCTGGACCTCATAGAAACTTAACCATTAGGAGCCAGAGAGGTCTCTGGGCATTCCCCTTTTCCTAAGAGGCCATCTCTTAACAATATTCCTCAGACACATTCTGAGCTTTCAGAGTATTTTAAGAGATGTCTAAAATTCTCTTGTGAATTTTACTATTTCTTCCTTTTTAAGTAAAGAAATCTTAACTTTAATCTTTATTTTAATTCAAAGCCATTGTTTTTTTAATTCAATAGCCATTGTTATTATATAGCAGGTTGATTCATGGTTTCATTTCTAATTTGTAACCTATTTTTAAAACTAGTAAAATGCCATTTGTAATTTGTTGCCATTTCTTTTAAAGTTCCAAGTTTTCTTAGCCTATATATATGTGTATTAGATGACTAAACCAAAAAATTATCAATTATGGAATTTACATTAAAGTATTTATTTTGACATCATAAAATATTCATGTACTCAAAAAACTCAATACTTAAATAATTTAGGAGAGCCTTTTTAAATACCTTAGTCTCCCCCCAGGCCGGCCACTCCCAGAAGACTAACAGTGGCAGGTGCAGCACCTTTCTGTCTCTCCCTGGCCTTTGGTCTGGCTTTCCATTACCACTTACCCAATATTGGCAGAGAAAGTTCACACTGTTCTTTAGCAACAGGTAGTCAATCACTTCCTCTACATGGAGACAGAATGGGCTGTCTGTAAAATATCTTTGGAGGTCAGTCAGTGGGACTGAAGTCACTTTCAATCTGGACGGCAGTCACGGCAGCCACTGCAGCCACAGGTCTTTGACATTGAAGAGGTAAATATGGGGGATTCCTCAAACTAATATTAAATAGAGGCTTTGCCACCTTTTAAAAAAGTAAGTGGTTGAATCAGAAATCTCAAAACACGTATTTCAAGTACTGTAAAGTTAACAAGATGCCTGTCTATGATTTAAGAAACTGAGTTCTGTGGTGAGCAAAAACATCTGTCATAACTAAAGATTAGTTTTTGAATGACAAAATGGTGCTATTTGTTTTGAAAAGCAATTAAGACGTTGTTTCCTGTGACAGAAATATATAGATAATTACTTGTATTAAACAGCATGTTTGATTACAGCTGAGGTTTAACAGTAAATATATTCCAGAGAGAAGCGCTATGCAAAACTCTTAGAATTGGGGGTTACTTGGGACTAATTTCTCCCTCTTAGTGCTGCTTTGGGTAAGAACCCTAGTGAGGAGCACATCCACACTGTAATTTTTTTGCAAATAATTACTACCTTAATTCTTAAACTACTAAGCTCAAGAAACAGTCACCAGTTAAATCAACAAATCTTTAGTTCAATTAGCATAGAGCCTCAAATGAATCTCCTTTATTGAACAAGGAAATGTCTTGCTATTTTCTGCTAGTCTAGCATTATTTAAAAAAAAAAAGATTCCAGGTAAAAGTATATGGAAAGAAATCAACAGGTTCAGTGTATTGGGGGAAGGAAGGGAAAGCTTCTTTAAGAAAACATGTAAATTTTAGGCTAATGAACACTTAGCCCAACTGGTAGATGTTTAGAACTTCTGTAGTGGGAAGAGTAACTCAAAAATTATTAAGTAAATGACAGGCACAGTTCCACAATGTTTGGATTATATCCTCTTTTTGTTTAACTCTGTTGGATTTTAAAATAAATTATAAGTGACTTTAAATATTTTAATATGTGCTAATATTTTGCTGAAAGAAAATTAACTTTTTCATTTTGGGATAGAGTTGTGAAAGGTTTCCACATTCTTTTTTTGTGTGTGTGTGACAGAGACAGCGAGAGAGACAGGTAGGGACAGACAAGCAGGAAGGGAGAGAGATGAGAAGCATCAATTCTTCGTTGTGGCTCCTTAGTCTCCTCAATTGTTCATTGATTGCTTTCTCATATGTGCCTTGAGGAGGGGGGGCCCTACAGCAGGGCTAGTGACCCCTTGCTTAAGCTAGCGATCTTGGACCCAAGCCAGCAACCTTGGGCTTCAAGCTATCGACCTATGGGCGTAAGTCAGCGACCATGGAGTCATGTCTATGATCCCACACTCAAGCCAGTGGCCCTGTGCTCAAGCTGATGAGCCCCAACTCAAGCCTGATGAGCCTGCACTCAAGCAGGCGACTTGGGGTGTCTGAAACTGAGTCCTCCAAATCCCAGTCCACTGCTCTATCCACTACACCACCACCTGATCAGGCTCCCACATTCTTAAATATGGCTTTATTGCATTTGGTTAAATTTTGTTCAGAAACACGTTTCTGATCTTAAAATGAAAATCATCCAAAAAAAATACAGCTCACCATAACTGTTGTCACTGCAAACTCTGCTGAAACATGTCTTTATTCATGCAGTGAGTGGCATCATAATATACTTACTCTATGTATATACATAGGACTCGCCATCTTCTGTAAGGTAGCACAGGTACGCTTTGTTATTATTCTGGTGCTGTTTGGTCAAAAAAAACATTCTTCCCCATCCTTGAGTATTGTCAAGTTAAATTCGCAGAGGATTGTAAAATTACCAAAGAAATCTATGACTTAACCATTCCAGATAAATCAAATAATTTTTTCCCCACAAACCATCCAGAACTGGTGTCATTCCACAGCGTTTCACTTTATTCATAAAGAGCAGAAGTCTCCAAAACAAGAGAGGGGCTGCAGACCTGACTGGTGTATTAAGTAAGCACATCTTATATCTAAATTGTCAAATGCACTGAGTGGAAAGAGGCTGAACGACATTGTCCTTGGAGATAACATTTGATGCCAAAAATATGCGTGTGTGCGTGCCTGCGTGTGTGTGTGTGTGTGTGTGTGTGTGTGTAACTGGCCCTTTGGCTGGAATTCTTTAAAAAAATTAAACTATGGTAGAAACAATAAGCATTTTTACTCTTTCGTAAATCGTCAACTTCTTTCTTTTGTTAAGCAGCCCTGCATGTGTTTGTGTTTGGCATTCTGTCTTCTTCCCATCCTCTTGGTCACTGGATCAGGAATGAGGGCACTTTACTTCTAGGGACCACAGCTCAGAAAGTCACCCTTGCTTCAGGTCTTGCTTCAGCAGAGTACCACCCTAACCTGGGATTCCTCCGGCATGCGCCCCTGCATCTCCCTGGAGACTGAACATGGAGGGATACACCCATGGCTATGATGGAAAGGCTCACCAGGGAATACCCTAAGGCCTACTGAAGATTAGGGCCCCAATGTCACTCCTCATCTATAAAGGAGGAGATCCCAGAACACCACCCCCCTGCCACCACCACCAGCACCACTTTCGCGAGGTCGCGCCACGGTGACCCATGAGCACTACGAAAGAGGGCAAGCCGCGGGTGGCCTCCAGTCGAGCGGCTGCGGGGACTCAGCACAAGCGGCCTGGGGTTAACCTCCGGGTCCTTCCGCCCCCACCCCATCCTGCCCCACCACCAGCTTCACTCAGACCCGCGGCGGGCTGGTCCGCGCACGCGCGTGGGTGCACCCTGCTACCGCGCCCTCCAAGGAGATGCGCTCCGGCCGGAACGGCGCGGCCCAAATGTGTGTGCTGGCACCAGCCGGAGGGATGCTCGAATTTAGCGTATAGACGTGCGAGCGAACGGTCGGGAACCTCCCGGTGACCACCTAGACTCCATTTTATTTCCTCGTAAACTGCGGGGTAGCGGGGCAGGGGGACAAGCGAGACCGTTATAGCCTGGAACACCGGGAGACCGTCCTGGGCGCGCCTGGCCGCCACCCGCGCCGCAATAAAAGCCTCTCGCGCCTTCCCGCCCAGTCAGCCTCATTCTGATTGGTCGCCACGGGAGGCAGCCGAGCAGGCTGAAGGCGGTGGCTGAGTGCTACTCCCTTGCCGCCGGGGGAGGAGGCGTGTGGGTGCTCCGGGGCTCGCCCCGCACGCTCCCCAAGCCGGGCTCGGCCGTCTCAGGGCAGTGCCAACGGCCTTTGGCGACGGTGACATACAGCCCCCTTCGCCCGAATTTCCCAGGGCACTTCCCTGCACACGCCCCCCTGGCCAGAATGTGCGCCCATCCCACCTAGCTCTCTGCGGTCCCTGCTCCCTTTCTTCCTTCTTCCCGTCCATCAGCGCCAAAAAGCAAATCCCGGGGTGGGGTGGGAGAAGCAGCTGTAGGGAAGGGTGGGCACACACACCAGAATCTTCCTAGGAGGCCGGGATGAAAACACTGAAAATGCAATAAAACCTTCCCGGCCCCTGAGGTTCGCTGGACAGCGGCGCGGCCCCCGCCACCCGTAGGAGCGTCATCACTACTGTCTTCCAGTTCCCTATTGTTCGCACTTTGCAAGGACCAGGAACCTCGCCCAAAGAAAGGAGACCGACGCGAGGCGTTTCGGGTGGCTACCTGCCATTCTTCTCTCGCACCGTGCAACACAGGGGTCCCGGTGCGTGTGAGGCCACACGCGCGCACATACGCGCGCACACACTAGGCGACTGGATCACGCCCTCCTCGCCCTCCGCCCCTCTGCACTTCCTCCTGTCAAAACGCGGCGCTCGACCCTCCCTTCTTCTCGAGCTCAGGCCGAAACCAAGCTTTGCAACAACCAGCAATGTGGCAGAAAAACTAACGTCATATCGATGGGGGGGTGCAACAACAACCCCGAGATTCTGCCCGTGTCGCCCCATTTTGCAAACCGTTATTCGGTCCCAGGGTGGGAATGCAGAGGGGCGGCGCAAAGGCAGCGAGCCCCACTTTATCAGACCTGGGAAAATAACGATCGGGGCGGCCAGCTCAGCTTTATTGTTCACTCTTCCCGAAGCCTGAGCTGACAAGACCCTGCCCAGCGGAATCCGAGCCCGTGCGACTGCACCGCCGAGACGCGCCCGCCTTCGGGGAGGGAGCGCTGCCCATCACTGCGCGGCTGCAGCGTCCCCGGGAGCCGGCGGCTCGGCTCCCAGAGCCCGGGCACACCGAGTGGGAAGGGCGGGCTCATTGGCGGGGCGCCGAGTCCTGGCTGCGCGGGGAGGCAGCCCGGGTCCAGCGCAGCCCGGGAGAACGCAGGGTTAGGGCGGGTAGTGAGGGCGACGCGCTCCTTTCCCAGTTCCACGAAAAATAACCACCCTTAGCATTCCCCGTAAAACCACCAGAAATAACAGGGTTCATCGCGGGGAGGGGAGCAGTAGGGAAAAGGAGACAATCAGCAAATCAGATTGAGAAGAAAAATCGTTTAAATGTACCTGCAGTTCCCAGGAAAAACAAAGTCCAGATGAGATCCTTAGTTTGCAGCATTGTAATCTGCTGGCCGGGGAGGGATATTCGTGCCGCGGTGAATACTGTGCCGCCCCCCTTCCTTGCGGCTGGTGTTGACGGCTTTAGAGCAACAGACTTGGGGACAGACAATTGCCAGGCTGAGTACGATTATTATTATCTTTTTTTTTTCTTTTTTCTTTTTTTTTTTTTTTTTTTTTTTTTTGCAGAATTGTTTCCTGCCGGCGACTGCCGAGCAGCGTTCACGCGCTGAGCGGATAATGAGTGACAGTCCCAGCCTCAGCACACTCGCAGCTCGGAGATCCTTGCGCTGGTCCGGGTTCGCTTTGATGGAACTGGGGATGGGAGCGGGGGGCGGAGGGCGGGGGTGAGAACCTCACTGTGTCCTTCCACCAAGCCGGCCACAAATAGTGCCGAACGTCGAGGAGGTAAAGAGAGACAGGGGAGGCAGATGCGGCCGCCTGCAAAACGCGGCCTGGATTAGCCGCCGAAGGAGGCGGGGCTCTTTCACGCTCAGCCTTACAGACAGAGCTGGGATTTTTTTTTTTTTTTTCATTTCTTTTCTTTTTTTTTTTTTGTTTCACACTTCTCCTCGCCTCCTCGGCCCCTCCTGCCATCTAACCTTCCTATATCAAGAGGCTGGATATTTTTAAGAACTATCAAATAATCAAAACAATATCGTAGTTTTGTTTTATTGGGATTTCAAAGTTGTCGAATCTCTCCATTAGATCCTAAGACTTTTGAAACACAAGGAAAGGCTAGGACTTAATTTTCTTTTTTTAAGAGCAGGAAATTGGAAATTAGGAGAGGGATAGGGATGGTGTTGCAGGGTTTTGTTTGTTTGTTTGTTTATACTGGCTATGGAGTTTGCTTTCCCAAAGGAAGAGGAAAGAGGTGGGAAGTAACTTAAAGTTAGACAAAAACGCAGGTGGTTTAGAAGGAATTTACAGAAAGCGCTGAATAAAAAAATGTTTGTTTATAAATGTTGAAACCTGTGGTCCCTTCATGAAGATCACCAAATCTTTTGTGTAGGTTTTAGGGCATAGGCACAATGTTAAATGATACTTTCTTACAAGGGCATACAAGCCTCAATTCTTAAAGATACTACTGTAGATGATCCCTGAGGTACAGGCACAATGGATTTCAATTAATCTTACAGCTGTATTTTGAACAGAGGAGGGTGAAGAAGCAGGGTGGAAATAAACATGTCTCCGCACTTGAGCAAGGTTGAGTGTTTAAGAAACAAAAGGTGAGGGACAGTCAGGAGCTCACAGCATTCTGCAGGCTGGAAGAGCTGATTAACCCAGCCCAGGAAAGCCCTCCTGGGGAAGGCTGCCCACCTTCCAAGCACCAATGCATCAACTCTACCATGTACTCACTTTTTCTTTGAAGGACAGGTTCTCCACAGCTGTACCATTCTTTAAACATGCATCCACTGCTGGCCAGCCAGACAGCCAGCCCTCTGTTACTGGAGAGGCCCACATCCTCCCCATGGACCTGGCCAAGCAGGCTGCACCAGCACACTGAGACTTCTGACCTCCGCAACCCCTGAAAAGTATTTCTTGAAAAATCAATCTTTCATGACGTTTACTTTTGTTATATTTGTTGCATACCAATTATGAGTGATTAACAACTACAGAAAAATAGAAAGAAGGATCTAAAATATCAAAACCCACAGATTCTGGAGACATCTGCAGATTTTCCTCAGTCTTCTGTACATGCATACGATTTCATAACTGACAGCCTAGTAGCAATTTGAGTCCTGTTTATTTCCCTGACATTTCATTGGAAGCATTTCCCTAGGACATTAAAAACATTTTTGAAAACTTTTTTATAGCTATATAATATTTCTTCATGTCAATGGTTATGATCTCCCATTGTTGGATATTTAGATGGTCTCCAAAGTTTGATAATATAATTAATGCCATTTGAACATCTTTCAATAAATACCTATTGAACACTACTACGATTTAGGCCTGTGCTAGGTACACTGGATTATGTAATTTTTTTAATGGTTGCTGTATTAAAGCAATCTTTGGCTTCAGACATGAGCTTCTGCTTATGTGTAAAATTACCATAGTAAGCCTTATGAACATAGGTAGACTCTTAAGTATTAGACTCATAAGTATTAGACTCTTCCTCAAAGAAGAGGCTTTGAGAGCAGGGAGAATATAGAGAACAGGCCTGTGGGGAAAGGAAAAAAAAAGCAAAGTTTGGGATACCCAAAATATTTATAACATTTTTTTCTAATTCATTTCTAACTTTTACTAAGAGTGAGAAATGTACCTTTCTCTGAAAACCTCTGTTCTTGTAGCCCATGTCTGTGGAAGAATTTAAAATTTTTGTCACTATTTTTCTCCCCAAATGTCCCTATTTTTAGCTTTTCTATGCAGGCAGTTATGGAAAGTCTATCTCACTTCAGTATAACTGAATTTCCTCTCTCTCTCTCTCTCTCTCTCTCTCTCTTTCTTGACACACGAATTCTGAAATGTTGGAGGGACATCCAAGTGGTGATGTGCAGAAAAGAGGTAGTCAGATAGAGGGGACTCAGAGGACATCAGTGTTGAAGCTCTGGACAGAAGGAATAGGCAGAGCAATAATGAAAATGCGGTCAGAGTGATAAAGAACAGAAACATAGTAATAATGGCTGTTTCCAAAGGAGAAGGAAGTTTTGAAGTGGACAAATAAGGTGATTTGCAAGTTTCCTGGATTTGACCATTGGAGAGCCATTGGTGGTATCTGAGAGCATGGCTTACCGTGGACTGGTGGCGAAGGAAGACATCGCTGTCCCAGGAATGAAGGGTTCACTTGGCCAGGAGGGAGGAAAAGGGGGTTAGACCACTCTTTTGAGGAGCAATGTGATGATGGCAGAGTAGTGTGATAATGACAAGGACAAGAAAACAAGCTTGAAGGGGAAGGAGGCTTGAGAAGGTTTTTTTTTTCTTCTCTTCTAATATGACAATTTTATCAATAAGTTATAAATTAAATCAGTAGCTAACTCCCCACTCATCACCACCACAACCTCATCGTCTAATTTAAACGACTTGAAAAATGAACTTAGTCTAAAGTGCCCTCACTGCTATTTCCCCACATTTAGAGTTTCTTTCCTGTTTGAGTTGAAAAGGAACACACTGGCCTGACCCCAGAGCTCACAGATATCCCAGGAACTTTATGTCATATGTGACACAAGCAAGATGCATTTGGGAAAACACAGAAGCTTAAGATCAAAGCAAGAGACAGTGACCTGGGGTTAGGAGAAACTGGAGATACAGAGACATGCCCAAAGAGCTGAGCATGGCCCAGGAAAGCGTTGGGACCTGAGAGAATATCCAGACCACGAGCTAGAGTGGAAGTCTCCAGGGAGCCCGCAGAGCTCCCTCCTAGTCTCTCATACCCCAGGTCTGGCTGACCCCAGAAAGGACTGCTAAGTGCTTCTCTGTGGTGGGGCTGAGGCTGGCCCCGGTGCTGGTTAAGGATAAGTGGACACTCATCAATCCATCTTGCTGGATGATAATGGGGACCTCTAAGCAGAGGAATGAGGCAGGTGTCAGCACAAAATCACTGCTTCTCTGTGTAGGCTGTGCACTGCATAACTTGAAGGGGTGCCTTTCAAATCCCACCCCTCATATATTTATATATATAGTTGTTATGACAACTGTTCTGGCAGGTGGAAGTAAAGGAATGAGAAAGAAGTGCTGTTTTCTTATCTTTCCTTCCTCCTTCCTTATTTCTCTTTCATTCTATCCTTTCCTTCCTTCCTTCCTTCCTTCCTTCCTTCCTTCCTTCCTTCCTTCCTTCCTTCCTTCCTTCCATTCCTCTTTCTTTTCTTCCTTTCTTCCTCTGTTCCCTTCCCTTCCCTTCCCTCCCATTCCCTCTTTTCTTCAACAGATGAAAGCACTTAAAAAACTTACTAAAAAATAAAGGTTGCAAGGAGGGAGAAGTAGGGCTGTGGTGCAGAGCCTCAGTCAGCCCCTGGGAACTGTGAAACTGGCTGCATGCCCTTACGTTAAGGAGGCATGAATGTAGGCTGCCCCGCCTGGGATGGAGCCTGGCCTCAAGGCAGCCCCCTTCAGCCAGGGGCAATTTCTGGGGACCAGTAGCTGAGCACATCCCAACATCTGAGAGAATATGACCCCTGTCCTAGAAGTGGCATCAGGGCAGGTTAGCACAGTATCCATTATACAATTTTAGCTTTAAATCAAAACATGATTTCTTAGAAAGTTAAAAACTTTTTTCCTTTTTTTATTGTAGTAAAATGTACACAACATATAATTTATCATTTTAACCATTTCTAAGTGTACACTTCTGTGGCATTAAACACATTCCTATTGTGCAACCATCACCACTATCCATCTCCGGAACTTTTCATCTTCCCCAACTCTGTGTCCTGGAGCACGAACTTCCCATTCCCTCCCTTCCCCCAGCTGCTGGCAACCATCGTTCCACTTTCCTTCTCTATGGCCATGAGCACTCATGACATCATACAAGAAGAAACATACATTTGTCCTTTTGTGACAGTCTTATTTCACTCAGCATAATGTTTTCAAGGTTCTTCTAAGTTGTAGCATGTGTCAAGTTTTCCATTGCACGTACATACCACATTTTGTTTATCTGTTCATTCATCAGTGTACATTTGGGTTTCTTCCATCTTCTGGCTGTTGTGAATAATGTTGCTATAAACATAGGTGTACAAATATCTCTTTAAAGTCTCTGCTTTCACTTCTTTTGTGAAAGTGGGAGTGCTGGATAGCGTGGTAATTCTGCATTTAATATTTTTGAGGAATTGACATACCATTTCCTACAGTGGCTGCATCATTTGACATCTCAACAAGCAATGCAAGAGGATTCCAGTTCCTCCACATTCATGCCAACACTTCTTTTCCTTCCTCCCTTCCTTTCTCTCTCTTTTTCTGTATCCTTCCTTCCTTCCTTCCTTCCAACTTCTTTCCTTCCTTCCTTTCTTCCTTTTTTTTTAATAATAGCCATCAAATATGTGTAAAGTTGTATTTTATATTTCATTGTGGTTTTGATTAGCATTTTCCTGATATCTAGTGATGCAATTTCCATGTGTTTATTGACCACTTAAATATTTTCTCTGGAGAAATATCCAAGGTCTTTGTCCATTTTTAATTGGGCTATTATGTTTTTTTTTTCCTGTTCTTAAGTTGTAAGAGTTCTTTATATACTCTGAACACTAATCTTCCATCAGTCACGATTTACAAATATTTTCTCCCATTCCATGGGTTGCATTTTCACTCTCCTGATAGCATCCTTGGATACACAAGTTTTAATTTTGATGAGTACCAACTTATCTATTTTTCCTTTTGTTGCTTTTGTTTTTGGTGTCAGAGCCAAGAAATCATTTCCAGATCCAGTGTCTTGAAGTGTTTCCCCTATGTTTCCTTCTAAGAGATTTACAGTTTTAACTCTTACACTTAGATTTTTACCTATTTTGAGATGGTAATTGTCTAATTTCATTTATTTACTTACTTACTTACTTACTTACTTATGCATGTGAAGATCTAGTTTTCCTGGGCTACTTGTTGTAAAGACTGCCCTTTCTCTATTGGATGGTCTAGGCATGATTGTCAAAAATCAATTGACCATAAATGCAAGGGTATATTGCTGGGCTTTCTATTCTATGAGATTGGTCTATAGTCTGCATTTATGTGAATACCACACCGTTTTGATTAACATAGCTGTTTAGTAAGTTCTTAAATTAGAAGTATGAGGCCTCCAATTTCTTTCTTCTTTTTTCAAGATTATTTTTGGCTATTCAGGTTCCCTTGAGAGTTCATATGTATTTTACAATGGAGTTTTGTACTTCTTAAAAAAAAATCATTGTTTTTTGGTAGGGATTGAGGGATGCTGTCTTCTTATTTGCCTAGAGTTGTTATTTGGGATAATAGGGAGGCATGCTGTCTTAGAGGTGAATGTTTTAGATGTCTCACTCCAGAGCAATGGGAAACTCAGTCACAGAGAATTATCAGGATTGTCAATTCAGATCTATTTTTTTTTCAGTGTAAGATATGAAGAGTTGAAGTAGAATCACATCACAAAAATGAGGCCATAGGGTGTATCACCAGCTTCAGAAAGTCACAGTGCGCTAGCAAAGAAAAGATGGGTTTAAATGATTCCTTGGCTCTAAAATAAACTCAACTCCCAGGCTGCTTAACTCCCTATTTTGTCTTTAGGGCAAAAAAAAAAACCCCTCTGAAACAAATGATTTAACAGACAAGATAGAGAAAGGAGCCAAGATCTTCATGTCAGGATCTTATAAATCACAAAATGAGGCTAAGCTAATGTTAAAGACGGTGACTTCCTCCCTCCCTCTTATACATCCTCCTACACAGCACAGCGGCAATGAAGTGAAGTGGGTGCTTGCTTCTGGCGCTTGACAGTCCAAGTTCAGACCCCAGCTATCCCACCTGTAGACTATGGATTTGGGCCAATTACTTCACACCTGGAGACCTTGTTTTTGCTTGTTCATGAAATTGAATCAGTATAATATATATCTTTCAGATGTCTTGTGAACATCAATTAAAATATCACATGTAGGGGACTTAGTGCAGGTTTGCCAATCTTTTATCCAACAGGTATATGCTGCCACCTATCACCTGCAAGGCATGGTGCTAGTTGTGAAGAATAAACAGAAAGCAAATGAACAAGTGTTTACAGGCTTGACCAGAATACAAATAACTAAAGAAAGAAGACTAAAGCAATTATAAATTGTGATTAGAGTCATGAAGAAAACAAACAGGATTCTTTGGTAAAGAATGATAATAGAGGTCTAATATAGATCAAGGAAGGCTTCCTGGAGGAGGTGACAAGTAAGTTGCCACCTAAGAAGGAAAAGTACCCAGCCATGGAAGGTGGTGCATTCCAAGAATGTGCAAAGACTCCTGAGGTCAGAAAAATCTGAGTGGTTTTAGAAACTCATAGAATTGAGTGTCTGGGATGGAGAGTGAGTGGGGAAGGGACAAAAGATGAACAGCACATATGAGCCACCTTTAAGGCTAAAGTAAAAAGCTTGCATTTTATTCAAGGTTGAGAGAAAGCCCCCTGAAAGACCTTCAGCAACAGAGTGACAAGAGTTATTTTCATGCCTTTTTAACCACGCTGGCTCTGTGTGGAGAATGGCTTACAGGGAGGTGGGAGTGGGTACAGGGAGTCCAGTTACAAACCACAGCAGAAATCCAGGGAGGAGGACATGGAGAGAAGGGGGGATAACCTTGACTAAACTTGTGGATGGAGGTGGGAAGGAGAGAGGAATCAGGAAGCAGACTGTGCCAGCAGGATTTGTTTGGAGAGGGCAGGGAATCAAGAATTTGATTTTGGGCCCTGGCCGGTTGGCTCAGTGGTAGAGCATCGGCCTGGCGTGCGGGAGTCCTGGGTTCGATTTCCGGCCAGGGAACACAGGAGAAGCGCCCATCTGCTTCTCCACCCCTCCCCCTCTCCTTCATCTCTGTCTCTCTCTTCCCCTCCCGTAGCCAAGGCTCAATTGGAGCAAAGTTTGCCCAGGCGCTGAGGATGGCTCCATGGCCTCTGCCTCACGCTAGAATGGCTCTGATTGCAGCAGAGCAACACCCCAGATGGGCAGAGCATCGCCCCCTGGTGGGCTTGCCGGGTGGATCCCAGTTGGGCCATGCGGGAGTCTGTCTGACTGCTTCCCCGTTTCCAACATCAGAAAAGTACAAAAAAAAAAAAAGGAATTTGATTTTGGGTTAGTCACATTTACCTGTGAGACACCCAAGTGGAGATGAAAAGTTGGTGGTTAGGTATGGATGTAGAAGTCAGTAGAGAGAGAGAGACCTTAGCAGAAGATGTAAATGTCAGAGTCATCAGCGTGATTGGTATTTAAAGCCATGGGAAACAATGAGATCACGCAGCCAGAAGTGTGGAGAGAGAAGAGAGGGAGGCCCAGGTACATATCCCAAAAAGCAACACTGTTATGAGTCCAAAGTGGAGCAAGCAGAAGGGCTGAGATGAAGGGCCAGAGGGGCAAAGGGCTGTTTAGGAGAGAGCAGAGTCTCAGGACCAATAGAGCACAGACTTGTGTGTGAGAAGGAAGGATCTGTCACAGTGGTGATTGCTGCTCAGAGGCCAGGAACCATGTGACAGGTAAGAGTGCCCGCTGGATTTGGGAATATGGAAGTCATTAGTAACCTTGACAAGAACAAGTTCATACTCTCCAAGCTCAAAGCAGGTGCCTAATAAATGTTAGCTATGGCAATAATAATAGGCTCCCTTCTCGTTCCCTCTTTGAGTTTCTGTGATAATAGAACAACACTGGGGACTCATCAGGGCACAGCAGTGTAGAGTCAATAATTAGCTATCCATGGGTCGAAGCTGGGTTTTTTTTTTAAGGTGTAAGCAAGGATACCATTGTTCTTCATGAACAATTGTTATAGCAATTGTAGATGACTACTGCTCTAGAAGATTTGGTTGCCTCCTTTCTCCCCCTACTATCGTTACTTCTCCAACTGAATCCTGCTGGTCTTTCTTACCCCCATTCCTCTGTGTGTTCTGTACGAAGCACTATCAGGTACTGACCTCAGCACCAAAAAGAGGAGCCCGATAGGCAGATCCAACACTGCTGACCTCTTCAGTCTCATCTATATCTTTGGAGCCAAAGAGAGGCTTATTCATAGAACCTGTGCCCACTGGTGGCACCTTTTCACCTATGCACAAGCACCTCAGGGAGCAAGAGAAAGGTTTAAAAAAAATAAACAAGAAGACAAGCATTCATAATGGGAAGCAAAGGCATTTATCCCACCACCAATACCACTTCTGTGCAAGAGGAACCAAACAGCCTCCCTCCTGACACAACTGCTGCAGTAAAGCACTCTTGAGAACCCTCTGGGTCATCCTGAAGAAGCACGGTACCAAATAGGAAGGGGTTGCTGACTCTACACTGGCCACAGGATCTTAGAAAATTCTGCATTCGAAGTCAGCATGGTGTTAAATAACAGCTACTCATGCCTTCTGAACACTGGTATTGGTTTTCATCCTTGCCCCTTATCCAAAGGTGGGATTCAGCCAGTTCACACTGGTTCGGCAGAACTGATACCTAATTTTTTGTTGCGTTCTGCGAACCAGTTGTTAAAATGGCACTTGTAACCAGGGTTCTCTCTAAGGTGAGCACCTGGGCATCTGCCCAATGTGCATATCACAAATTTACATCTCTTACTCTTTTCTAACATTCATCTGTACAACAGCGTATTCTAAGTGCCCGTAGAATTCGTTCTGTCCACAGGCAAAAAAAAACCTGTGAGGATGCCTATCAAGAAGCAATATGGAAATATCTTAAATAACAGTTTTATTGTTTTTTGTCAGGTATTATTAAATATTTTTTATTAATAGTTTAAAACTCTTATAATGTAATCTAGTTTTTTTTTGCCCCTTTTATTGTTCTTATCTAAGTAGTAAATGCATGAAATAATAAACTACCCCTTGGTATATCTTTTTTATATATTTAAAATGGTCATTAGAGCAGAGAACCAGTTGTTAAATTATTTGAATCCCACCACTGTCCTTACCTCTTGAGTGCCAAGACATTCACAGAGCCTGTGAGCTCCAGGAGCCCCAAGGAGACACACTCATACCAGCCACTGTCTCTGGAAGAGGAATTCTCATTGCATCAGCAGAACCGTGGGGTGAGCCAGGACGGGAGGCTCCCCCAGACCACCATCTAGCCTTGTGTCAGCGAAAGAAACAATCAAAAGGGAAGGATCCTTTCAGGAACTCTTCAGGCAGGAAGGAAACTGGCAAACACCAGAACTTTGGTCTGAGCAGCCCCTCCCTGTCCACCCCATGCCCTCCACATCCCCCACCTTCCACCCTTGTCCCATGGTAACTGTCACTCTCAATGTTTGTTGAAAGAATGGCATCAATTAACAAACCGAGAAAGTCCTCGAGGCTCACTTCATTCTGGGACTTTGGCTCAGGGTCTCTCCCAGATCTGCCGGCTGCTGTCCAGACCCTGTCCTATGTCACAGCAACTGCAGCAACAGCCTCCAGACTGATCTTCCTGCTTCTGCTCCCCCCATCATATCCACCTCCCCCGGGCTCCCGGGCTATCTCTCTATAAAGAATATTTGTTAAAAGCTAGAAGTGCCACTTGCCCACAGAAAATCCTCTGATGGCTCCCCATTCCCTCAGAATGAAGTCCGAGGCCCATCTAGGCCCCTCTTCAGTCTCACTCTTGCCTCTCTCTACATCCCTTGTGGACCCGTGGGACCACATACACCATCTTGCCTGGGCTCCTGCTGTTGGCCAGGCTGGCTTTTGCTCTTCCTCTAAGACTGGCTGTCTGAGTCCTCTCCTCCCTGACCTTCCCACCTCCTGCTCCTCGTGCCCTTCCTCTGGGTAAACTGTTCTTCCCAGAATTCTATGGGCTTACTTCTATCATTGCACTCACATCGCAGTTTGATTACTTATTTCTAAATTCACCTCCCCCACTAGCCTGTGATATCCTTCAGGATGGACACTTTTGTTGTAATTCCTAGACCACTCATTCCCAGCTTGTCACCTGGCACATGATAGGTGTTTAATGCTTATGGTGGAATTAATGAAGAAATCTCATGAATACTTCTTCCCGGACCACTTACCTTTAATGTGGGAAAAGCAATCTTTTTCACTGTATAAGAGTTACTTAGAAGACAAAGTGTACAGTGGAGATAATTACAGGTCTAATTGGTAAAGTCAAATTTCATCTTATGATGGTCTTACAGAGAGCCTTTGGATTTAAGATCTCAGGCCAGCCTCTGACACCAGCCTGTCATCGTTCTGGTCCTTCTCTCCTTGACCGATTAAGAAGATTCTGTTTTTCCATCAGTTCTACCCTGCCTTTGTCTAAGATGCTCAGGTGCCCTGGCACTAAGCCCACCCCGCAGTGGCTTCCTCTGGCACCTCAGTGCCTCCTCCGAGCTCTAGCCTTGCCCCCCCAGCTGTCTGCAGAACCAAGTTTGTCCTGGTCCCTGGCTCCCTCCTGTCTTTCCCTGACGGCTTTCTCCTTCGCCTTTCTACGTATAGCCTGCCCCCTTCTGCCTTTGTTAACAGTGCCTCTGATGATGATGGGAGTGAGGGGTAACAAAATTCTATAGTCCTGACTTTCCCATCTTTCTGTTTGCTAAACAATTTCAGGTTGCTTCCCCTCTATGGCTTCTATGCGAGTGAATGGGGGAATTTACTGCTCTTATTAAAAACACCTCGCGCTTTGTCCCTGGTCGTACAACAGACTCTAGTTTATCAGGCAACGTTTTTACTCACTTTGTCTACCAAAGTACTGAGAACACAGACAGATTTTATGTTCAGTTAACCTTACAACAACAGCATGAGGGAATTGGAACAATAAACTGTAGCTCCCTGACTTCCTCAGTACCTTGACCTGCCTCCCATTCTTACCCCTGTCACCTGCCACCTGCATGCATTCCTGGTTGTTAATGTTCCTCTCAAACCCTATCTCTTTGTCTGACTGTGCCCTGGAAAATCCAATGTAATAAAAAGTGCAGAAAGAACATGATTGCAAAGGGATTTTTAAATAAATCACTCCCCATGTACACCCAAATATTTCTATGTATTCCTTTATTTATTCAAATATCTTCTATATTCCAGGGTTTGTTCCAAGCACAAGGGTGGTAAACAAGATACCAGCTCTTGGAAGAAGAGGAAATAAACAGTGTTACACACATTCTCTGGGCCAACCACTTTATTCATCTACTTTTATTTCATCCTCACACTTGACTCTCTGAGGTAATGGTGGGAGAAATTCCATAATTTGTTCAAGAACCTGAGCCCAGACTGGTCCAGCCCTGTCTCAGTCAGGATAAGTCAGGTTCTGCAGGCATAACAGCCAGCCACCAAGTAAGTGTTAGTGGCTTAAAGATAACAACAGCTATGTGAGTCCAGGATTCTCCTCTACGTTGTGCTCACTGAGGGTGGTTCCATCTCCATGCCTCTGTGATTGTGGGAGCAGAAGAAAAGGAAGGAATGGCAAAACAGATCACATGTAGGCTTCTGAATTTTCTACCTGGAAGTGGCCACATCTTTTTTTTTCTTTGTAATTTTCTGAAGTTGGAAACGGGGAGATAGTCAGACAGACTCCCTCATGCGCCCGACCGGGATCCACCCAGCATGCCCACCAGGGGGCGATGCTCTGCCCGTCTGGGTCATTCTCTGTTGCATCCAGAGCCATCCTAGCACCTGAGGCAGAGGCCACAGAGCCATCCTCAGCGCCCGGGCCAACTTTGCTCCAATGGAGCCTCGGCTGCAGGAGGGGAAGAGACAGATAGAAAGAAGAGGGGGAAGGGCGGAGAAGCAGATGGGTGCTTCTCCTGTGTGCCCTGGCCGGGAATCGAACCCGGGACTCCTGCATGCCAGGCCGATGCTCTACCACTGAGCCAACCGGCCAGGACCAGAAGTGGCCACATCTTACACTTTGATTTTCTTGAAGAAAATAAGTCATACAGACATTCCTGTCTTCAAGGGGAAGGGGGACAGAGAGGTGAAAATCAGTGCCTAGCCTGACCGGGCGGTGGCGCAGTGGATAGAGCATCGGACTGGGTTGCAGAGGACCCAGGTTTGAGACCCCAAGGTCGCCAACTTGAGCACGGGCTCATTGGTTTGAGCAAACATTCCCCCAGCTTGAGCCCAAGGTCGCTGGCTCCAGCAAGGGGTTACTCGGTCTGCTGAAGGCCCGCGGTCAAGGCACATATGAGAAAGCAATCAATGAACAACTAAGGTGTTGCAATGCGCAATGAAAAACTAATGATTGATGCTTCTCATCTCTCTCCATTCCTGTCTGTCTGTCCCTGTCTATACCTCTCTCTGACTCACTCTCTGTCTCTATAAAAAAAATAAAATAAAAAAAATCAGTGCCTAGAAGGATATTTAGAAAAGACTTACTGAACATTCAATAACTACCACAGGCTCCAAAGTCCAAGTTCTTTCCCACTACACTATACTCAAAACTACTGAGATGATTAACTATGTTCAAGGGGGCTAGGGGCAGAGAAACATAAACCCAGAGAGTTATAAATCACTAGCAATGGAAGAGCAAAACCAGGTATAAAGATAAGCTATCCTTGAACCATGCATGAACATCAGTAGGAATGGGAGTCTTTGACACGATTCAGATATACCTACTGAATTTACAAGCACCTATAGAATACACACAAGAAACGAAATCCTGCTATCGTGAGGTCCTTGAGGATTTTAAAAACTAGGACTTGGCTCACAGTATTGTTATATAATATCCAATTTCTGGCTCAAACTTATATTATGACATGGTTTCTGAATATAAGGAAAGAGCCTGCCACCTCCCTTTCGTTCTTTCCTTTGCACTTTCTCTGTAGAGGAGAGCACCAGGGACTGGGGTTGATTTGCATTTGTTTCTGAAATAATATCCTAGCAATTAGCTGTAAATTTGAAATTGATAAATATGTATAAGAAAGACAAGCTTTGGAGAACTGCGTCGTACCCCCCGCACCCCGCAACACATGCACAGACAGAGATAAGCCATCAGCAGAGAGCTGTGCAATTATGGAAATCCTTATAATAATCTGGGACTCAAGATAAAACCTCATCCTTTCCCAGGCATAAATGTTGACTCATGGATAGTCCAAATGAGATCATTATGCATTACTACATCAGGCGGCACCACATAACATTTGTCTAACGCTCTCAGGCTTGGTCAAGGAGGAGCTTAGTTATGTAAAAATCAGCTCCTAAAACATCACAGAGGAGCTCCCCAAGGCCCTTCTAGGCCACCCTCATTTGAAATGAGTGTGAGCTAACACACCTACACATCTTTCTGTTCTTCTACAAGTTAAGAAGGAAGTGTTGTATAGTATTCTGAAATGGTTTGTGAGTTTAAATCCCAAGATTGCCAAATAACACAGGATCTGGTAATGTGGTCTACCACTTGACAAACATGGTCAAACCAGTTCTACCAATGGATTTGAACCCACTGGACTATTTTCTAGTAACAGCTTTGCCAAGACACACTGAAATAAAGTGGCTGGCGTGGCTTTTAAAGAAATGTCACCCATTCAGTTGTTCATACTGAGTATAGGTTGCTTGAGCTGCCATCTATGGTAGTCGTTTGATGTATTCTGATGCACACGTATTTTAATATTGTTTTACATCTTGGAGAATTAAAAAGACAGGCATATTGATATAAATATGCATATATTATTCTGTATTCCAAACTCAAATACTACAGATCTTTAGGTCTTTAATTAATCTTTAATCTTTTAATATTCTAAAGTAATCACTGTGTTTAGACCTGGAGATGGCTGTGAGCCTGCATTTGTGTGAACAACCACAGTGCAATATCAACTTGACATTCAACAAATGCTAATTGAGCACTTAATAGGTGCCAGGTACTGAGGTAGGTGCTATTTGGGCTATGAGCAACTGTTTAGACTCACTCAGACGGGGTTTATCCTTTATCCTAAGTAAGGTATTTGTTTGCTGTGTTAGTAATGTATTAAAAATTCATTCACTTAAAATAAAATAAGAGGCCCTGGCCGGTTGGCTCAGTGGTAGAGCATCAGCCTGGCGTGCAGGAGTCCCAGGTTCAATTCCCGGCCAGGGCACACAGGAGAAGCGCCCATCTGCTTCTCCACCCCTCCCCCTCTCTTTCTTCTCTGTCTCTCTCTTCCCCTCCCGCAGCCAAGGCTCCATTGGAGCAAAGTTGGCCCGGGCGCTGAGGATGGCTCTGTGGCCTCTGCCTCAGGCGCTAGAATGGCTCTGGTTGCAACAGAGCAACACCCCAGATGGGCAGAGCAACGCCCCCTGGTGGGCATGCCGGGTCAGGCGCATGGGGAGTCTGTCTGACTGCCTCCCCGTTTCCAACTTCAGAAAAATAAAAAAATAAAAAAATAAAATAAAATAAAATAAGAAAGACATCTCTAAATCAGATTATTCTGTGCTTTTGTGCATGTGTCAGATATAATAAATGAGATGTGGGTTTATTAAGAGCATGCTAAGAAAGCAAGCAAGTTCATTACCTTTACTCATTTTTTAATGCAAAACCATGTCTACACTAATATCCCTAATAGAATTCTTCTTTTCACCATCACTTCCTACTAAGAATGGTCCAGGGCATTGCAGGGCACTTCTCTGGAATTCCAGTCTCCTCATCTCTTGCAAACTTAGTTTCTCACTGTTTTCTGGCACAAATTCTCCATTAAGAGCAACTTGTTTTCCCCTTCTGCCCCCCCTCACATGGCCTGTTAATTCATTCAGCCTCTCAAAGATATTTGTGGAGGTTTCTATGAAGGTGTCTGGAGAACAGGAGGCAGTTTCTGTTTTTAAGGAGTTCACAGTCTAAAGGGGTACACTTGAGAGACAGACCCACAATCAAATAATCACAAATTGTACACAGTGTATGGGGGCCCAGAGAAGGGAGGGATTGTGTGTGTGTGAGGGTGGGGTGCTGAGGGAGAAGTCAAAGTCAGATTCAGAGCAGAGAATCTGGTTGAGCTGACCATTGGACATTTGCCAAGTGAGCAGGCGGGAAATTTGGGCAGAGGGAACACTCTGTTCCCAGGAACGCTGTGTTAACTGGTGCTGCTCCTCCTGTTCCGCTCTTCCCTCTCATCTGCATCTGTACACACCTTCCAGCTGCATTCTGGGCTAGCAGCATTCACGCATGAGACTGGGTGGAGCCTAAAGATCCCACCTTTCAGAGATGAAATTTGAGGTGGAAAGTGTTACATAGTAGCACTTTGACCATTGATGCCCCATCACCAAATGTGTATTTATTTGACACATATGTGTTGAGCACCCACTGTGTATAAGGCACTGTGAGGTTTACAATGACAAATTGAAACTGTCTTTTTACTCCACAAGAACTTAGTTCTCAATTAGAAATATATGGTCTGGAGGTAAGAATATTTTGGTGTAAGACAGACCTGAATTTGAAGCCTGACCCTGAGACATGACTGCAGGTGACCTAGGATTAATACTCATTTTTAATGAAGCAAAGTTTCCTCCCATATAAAAGGATGATATTAATGGACCTTTTTCATAAGTTTTTAGGAGAATTCATTGCAATAATATTTGCAGAGCCCTACCGCATAGTAAGTCTTCATGATGAGTAAAAATAGCCTTAATATAATATAGAAAAATTAAGTGATGATGCAGAGTAGGTATTCAATATAAGAAGTGGGCTGTATGATTAATTAATTAAAATTTAATTCCAAGGTTTTTTACCCCATCAAAAATTCACATAGAGATCCTTGAGAATCTGGGTTCCTCAAAGCTTTGTGTCAGTCTAGATTAAAATGAACATTTTTTTTTTTACCCCTGAAGGTCCAGAAACCTCTTGCAACATAATGAGTCCTAATTACTCTTTTCTTTTCTTCTTTTCTCTTTCTTTCTTTCTTTCTTTCTTTCTTTCTTTCTTTCTTCTTTCTTCTTTCTTTTCTTTTTTTCTTTCTTTCTTCAGTGAGAGGAAGGGAGGCAGATGCAGACTCCTACATGTACCCCAACTAGCATCCACATGGCAAGTCCGCTAGAGAGTGATGCTCTGTGCATCTGTGCTGTTGCTCAGCAACCAGGCTCTTCTTAGCACCTGAGGATGAGGCTATAGAGCCATCCTCAGCATCTGAGGCCAACTCATTTTAATTGAGCCATGGTTGCAGGAGAGGAAGAGAGAGAGAGAGAGAGAGAAGGCGGAGGGGTGGAGAAGCAGATGGGTGCTTCTCTTGTGTGCCCTCACTAAGAATTGAACCCAGGACATTCACAAGCAGGGCCAACACTCTACCACTGAGCCAAGCAGCCAGGTTCTAATTACTTCTTTATATCACTCAATTTTTGATCAGTTGGTCTGAGCAGCATCCTAAAAATAAGCTGTTCTCTGAGAGAAGGGCTCCTTCCTGGTTCTATAGATGACATCCATTTAGACATTTATGCTCTGTGTCATGTCATTTGTGCTCCACAGGGAATGGAGAGCCATCTCTTGCTCTCTGAAATGTCAGAAAAAAGAGTTATCTTTCTGGAAGGAAGAACAAGAATTAAGGAAGGAAGACGCTAGGAGGTAGGTTGTGATTCCGAATAAGAGGAAACTTTTAAACAATGAAAGCCCTCTGTAAATGGAATGGTTGGCCTTCTAAGTAGTAGCGCTCGGAGATGGGATTCTAGGTGACAAACACTGAGGTAACATGACAACTGAACTCCCTTAGGTGTAGAGATATGGACTGCCGGGTCATCAAAGCCAACCACTCTGTGAAAATTAGGCAAGAGGAGTAACTCAGAGTGGCATCCATATAACAAATAATGAACAACTGTAAATGCTGAGCCGAACCCATCCCTAACCACAGCCATAATGCTCGAATCATCAAAACCCTCTGAGATGAAGTTACAGGCTGTGACTTCATCACTCGCCTGTTTTTTATTTCATGTGCTGCGCAGTCTAACCTCAACCTTTGACTTTCCCTGGAACCATTCCTCATCTGAGTTTGGGTTTGAACAGCTGCCCAGCCCATCAGTGCCTCAGTGCTTTTGAGTAATAACTCACACAAAGACATTTAAGAGCTCGCAAGTCCTCAACAGGCTAACACAGAGCAAAATAAGCTTCCATAGCAACAACATGTCACTCTAATTATTGTTGCCGTTTTATGAACAAAGTGAGGGTTGCAATAAAAAATATGGCAAAGACTTGGGCCGGTTCGGCAGATATGATCGATTTTTTTTTCTTCTGGGAATTAGATCCCTTTGGTTAGAGGGGCAGGCACAATATGCTCATTTTTATCTGCTAAGCTCTTTAATTCTAAAGCTACAAAAACTTGTCCTTATTTGTAACTTTCTCTTTCACTGAAAAAAAAAAGGAAGGGTTTATTCTCTTCTCTTTTTCTTTGCATCCAAGTATATCAGCTCTGCTGGAGACAGCCAGCATGAATTCAGAAGGTTGAAACTCGAACACTGTAATGGAAAACCTTGGCTGATTCGATTAAGGTTTTGCTTATTATGATAAAGATTCAAGCAGCCAAAAAGTAGCTAGTAAACATTTGAGGGACAGAGCTGGGAACTTACCTCATTGTGGGATTTGTTAATCATCCATTTTTGTTTAAAAAAACGAAAACGTGCCCACAATGAGCTCTCATGTATGCAAAAGCTCAGCATAAGCCACACTTGGCTCAGTCAGGCCTTTGACCACAAACACGGCATAGAGTAAATATAATCTCAGGCAGAAACAACTTTCCAACATAAACAGCAAAGAGAAGCCTCTTGGGAATTATTTGATAAACTGTTAAAACTTGCTTATCTTAGGGCTGGCTCTCGACGGCAGCTTTGGGAATGATACTGCCTGTGCTCTGAGGAAGCATTTCCCCGGCGCATCTGCACGGGAAGGCGGTTCTGGTTCAGCAGTTGGTTCAGGAAGGACAGGGCAGTGGAAGTCTCTTCTCATGTACACAAGACAAGAGGATTCATCTGTGCTCACATATTCAAAGACTATAAAAATTAATGCTCTGATTTCAAAATTCAAACAATTTCTCTCTCTCCCTCTCTCCTACCCCCCAACCCCCGCCCCTTGACATTAGACAGCTGTGTCCTTAAATGTGCTCCACTTGGGGAAGTTTTGTTCTAGAAACTCTGTGTGCTTTGAAATAATAAACAGGCAGTGTTCCTGCTAATGTTTCCCCCCAGGTGGTTGATGACTGCTGCACTGCCCTAAGGTTCCTTTCAAGCTTACAAGCAAACCTCTGTCAAAGGATCTTCTCAGTTTGATCCCTTGTCTTTCCACAGTTCTCTGGGAACCCTCCGTCTCTGGCGAGTCCCTCCCTTGTAAGAGTTTACCAAGGTGATAGCTATGCATATGCTGCTATTGTTTCTTAGACCAGTTCTATTTGACTTGATATCTTGAATGTCATTGTTGATTAGATTATGTTGTGGGTTTACCAAGGGATTGAATTTACAACAGCACACATTTTTTTAGTATTTAGACCTGGGGATATAAAATGGATATTTCTTAAATTACCATATGGAGAAAAGTGTTAAGTTTCTTTATATATTACAGGTATCTCCCATATATTATCTTACTTAATGCTCACCATAACACTGAGGTAGGCTTTACTTGTATTGCCCATACATACCAATTAAAAACAAACCAACCTGATGTTCAGAGAAATAACTTGCCTCTGATCAATTCTCCATCTAGCAAAGCAGTCTTTAAAAACATACATTGGAACATTTTTATCCAAGATACAATAACAGTGACTAGATTTAACCTCCCAGCTCAAACAATTAAAAACTGGACAAAATATATACAACAATTATTTTGAAGACATTGTGCATTCAGACACTAAGAACAGTGATCCCTGCTAGATGGGCAACAAAAGAGATGAGCCCTTCATCACCCTGGGTCACGGCTTCACCGCTCTCTGCGTCAAGGTGCGGGACTCCTTAGGGTTGGACACAGAGCTGAAGTCCAGGGAGGCCAAGGGGGCGGGAACTCCTAAGACACATTATAGGAGAAAAGGAAGCCTATCGCTGACATCTCTGCTGATCTGTTGTAGGTCTCATCTAGTCTTCTGCACAATACTAATGAGTTCACACATGTGAAGAAGTTGGTTGAGGCTGGGAAAGGCACCACAAAAGGATTGTAGGGAACCATTATTGCAGATCACAGAGGACCAGGAATAGTTTTTGTGCCCCCCTCTGCTCCAAAAACCAGAGTAGAAAATCTTATAATTAATAAGGCATCAAGCAAGCATTGAGCAGTATACTTAAAAGCATTTTGCCTCAGAAGTAAAGCGAAATAAGTCCTGGAAAAAAAAATGTTACTCTGACCTCACTTAACAAAACTTAAAAAACAAGAAACAAAGGAATAAAATGTTTCCAAATAATTTTACTATGTCTCGGAACAAAATTTAAGAATAGCCATAGGAATACAAAAAAGTCCAGCACCCCCAAAAATAAAATTGACAATGTTCATCATTCAATCAAAAAGTAATCAATTACAAAAAAGTAAGAATATTGAACTCATAGTGAGAAGAAGTCAGTTAGTTAAACTGACCCACAATGCCCTGGCCAGTTGGCTCAGTGGTAGAGCATCGGCCTGGTGTGCAGAAGTCCCAGGTTCGATTCCCGGCCAGGGCACACAGGAGAAGTGCCCATCTGCTTCTCCACCCCTCCCCCTCTCCTTCCTCTCTGTCTCTCTCTTCCCCTCCCGCAGCCGAGGCTCCATTGGAGCAAAAGATGGCCCGGGCGCTGGGGATGTCTCCTTGGCTTCTGCGCCAGGCGCTAGAGTGGCTCTGGTTGCAGCAGAGCGATGCCCCGGAGGGGCAGAGCATCGCCCCCTGGTGGGCAGAGCGTCGCCCCCTGGTGGGTGTGCCGGGTGGATCCCGGTCGGGCGCATGCGGGAGTCTGTCTGTCTCTCCCCGTTTCTAGCTTCAGAAAAATACAAAAAAAAAAATTAAAAATAAATAAATAAATAAATAAACTGACCCACAAATAAGACAAATGATAGAATTCATAAACAAGTACATTTACAGTGACGTATATATTCCATCATTCAAGAAGCTAGAAGAAAGATTAAACAATTAATTAGAGACGTGGAAGACAGAAAAAGGACCACATTGAATTTCTAATGAGAAAACTGTAATGTCTAAGATAAAAAATACACTGCCATGAGACTGGAGTACTAACAGCACCCTGGGGAGAGACCTGCTGAAAGAAAGTGTGCTCAAGGAGGGGGCCTGGATTTGGGGTGAAGATGACTCAAAGCCATTATGTCTGGACTGTAAAGGCCACTGTGAAAACATGGACATCAGGAATGAAGTCTAGCACTCGAGGATGAGGGTGAAATCAGGTGAGTTCAACCCAGTGTCCAACCCAGCCTGGACAGCAGACCATTGTGAGTGAGATGTCGTTTTACTCTGAGTCCCTAGAGGACTTAATTACACCCGAAGGGAAGGGAAAAAGGGAAGGAAGAAAATTAGAACCAATTCTTCACCCCAAAATAGACTTTGTTTTAGTTCAGAAGGAAATGAATTTTACTTGAATTGGCGAGATTGTTTCCTGCCTCCAAAAAGATGTAAGGGCTTGAAAACTAAGAGAAATAAAGTTTCATATTCGCATCCTTTGAATTTTATGATAGTGAAATCACACCAGCTGCAATCGTAGGATCTTCACGTCAGGGACCATTTCTGTGATTTCCAGCAAGTTATCTTCAGGGTGTTGCACATAGTGGATGGTCAAATGATGGTTTTGAGTGGATGAAAAAAACCCAACTATTACGGAATGAGGTTTGTGTGACCTTAAATTCCCCAATTTACACCTTTCCCTTTGGAGGACAAATTAGCCATATTGTTGGAACATAGCAGCAATGGGAATGGACATTTTATTTTCCTTTTGCTTCCTGATTGGTAGGTGATTATTTCCTTACACCTGCCTTTATACATGGGGGGGAGGTTATTTTATCTACTAAATTTACCCTTGGATGCCATAGCATGTAAAAAATGATTGCTCCCGTATGATTCAATATTCCTAACTCTTTACACATCTTGTAGCTACTGCAGTGTTCTCTGAGAGTCTAAGAGAAATTTTAAAAACAACTTAAAACAAAGAACAACCCTCATTTGGTTATTTATTTATTTTATTATTATTATTTTTTTTTCATAAACTGTGCCTGACATTTCATGTCTTTAGATAAATTCCCTTAAAAACTTAAGGACGATGGTGGACAGGAAGGAAAGTTGTCCTAATTTGTAAGCGCTTATAAAGGAGACACCTTACAATGGCACTTGAGGGCTAAGGGCCGCTGTGCTTAAGAGAATTGGCTTTAGAGTCAGCCCTCATCTCAATCCAAGCTCTGACGCTTACCAGCCCTGTGATTTGGGCAATTTAGGTAAGGCCTCTAAGTTTCAGTTGAGTCATCCCAGGGAGGTTTAGACTACTCAATGAGATAATATAAGCTCAGCGTGTTATCTTAGAACCTGGCACAAACATATTAAACACACAATCCATTTTAGCTATCTTATCATTATCATCTTTATTTTTATTTGTCGGCATCCTGAAATGGGAACAGAGCAGTGATGTGATTTCTTTCGTAAAAACAGCAAGGGCTTAGCATGGCTGTGGTGGGAGAGCTCAGACCCTTCCTGCACCAGGTGTTAGGTTTCTAGGGATCACAGTCACAGACGCAGGCACCTCTGGGCACACATCTGAGAAATATCAGAAGTGAAGTCATTTCCAGAGAGCACTGTTGCTTTGATGGCAACCTATGTGATCCCTTAGGGTGTGGAAAAGAAATTTAGGCTTCTCCTGGGGAATGAAAAAATGGACTGAAACAGAAAAACTCGGGCTAAGCTTGTTTCTTTCTTTCTGTAACTGCTATTTGAAACTCATTAACAGCCTGCTCTATTGTGGCAGCAGGGGCTATAAAAAACTAATGGTCTCTTGACTTTCCCTTATAACCTAATGAGAGCCTATGGGCTTTCAAAATCATTTTGAAAGAAGACTCAAATTTAGGCCAGAACGTGTTGGCTGACTGATGAACCACGGGTAAACCTTCAAGCAAATAGAAGTTGATGTTGAGCCCATTCTGGACACATTTTTGATTTGAGCCTCCTAAAACCCAAGTTATTTAAATATTATTTAACTGAAGTGAGGGAGCTGTGCTAGAAATCAGAAAAGGCCAATTTGTTTCATGTTGGCTTAGTGGTTCTGCTAAAGAGAGGTATTCACAGGTATGGACACAGCGTCCCGGGTCCACATGGGGACTTTATACAGGGCAGCTGCAGCAGACATGGCTCCCAGAGAACTGATGAAATAAACTAATAAACAAACACAGGATTGGAATCAAGGGAGAGGATGGTATCAGTTTCTTTACAGGGTAGAACACAGCACAGACGGATGTGGCTTCAGTAGTATTATGTCATTAAGTTTCAGAAATAGCCCTGGAAACCGCAACAATTTGGACAAGGACTGGAGTGACCTTTAAGAAAATTACATGAATCTCCCAATTTGATGCTTTCTGGCACCATGACTGCTAACCCTATTAGATACAAGTTCCTTGTATTAAACAGTGCTCCGACAGCAGGTGGGCAGTAACCAAGGGGAAGACATGTACCATTTAGGTGAGCTTCTGATTGGACAGTGAGTTCAAGGCTAAGAAATGGAAGGGGAAGGGGTGGAGTTAATACACAGTGAAGGGCATTGTGGCTGTCGCATGGAAGAGAAAAGCTTCACTTAAGAGACACCTGAGCAATAACAGGGCTGAGAAAGAGCTTTCTCAGTCCCACAGACAAGCCTGGAATCTTCCCCCACCAGCAGGCCTCTGCATAGTTCTCAAACACATTTAACTCCAACCCCGCTACGTCTAGATACAGATTGCTGAAAGCCCTTGTCTTACCCAGGAGCTGTTCCACCTGACTTGAAAAGTTGTTCATGAGTATGAGGAGTTCTTAGCACGGTCATCTAGTGCTGTGATGCTCTTGGTAATGGGATTTGAACCCATTACCATTACTTTTTAATCATTACTTACCTTCCAACCATATTTGTTTGTTCAGTTATTCAACAAAGGTTTGCTGAGTATTGATGATGTTACCAAGTATTGTTCTAGGTTCTGAGATTATGGTGTAAGATAAAATGGACTCTGCTCCTGGTCTCAAAAGAGTTCACATTCTAGAGGGAGAGAGAATCAAAACACAAGTAAGCAGACAAATGAAGCAGATACAAAGTGTGACACATTTAATGGAGGGAACAAGGAGGTGACATATGGAATCAGAGGAAGTAGAATTGTGTTTGAAGTCTGGGGAGAGAATCTCTGGCCCAGGAAGGAGTGTAAAATGATACTGGTATTAGGGAAATACCCAGCAGAACTTACCAGAACTGAGTGTATGAGTGTGTGTGTGTGCATGCACATGCGCACCTGGGATCCAGCAGTCACTCCCAGGTGTGTATGCCAAGTACTCTTGCTCATCTCTGGGAGAAAACATGTTCTACAATGTTTATCATGGTCACGTTCGTGATAGGAGGCAGTCTATCACGGGGATGAATGATTGCTCTCTGTTACTACAGTATAAACATCAGGAATCGAGGAGCAAGATGAACAGAAATGTGAAATTCTCTAAAAGCAATGGTGAGTGAGAAAGGCAGGAGGTAAGAATGAGACTCAAAGAACAATGCCTTTATTTTTTTTTCTTAAGTGAGAAGCGAGGAGGCAGAGAGACAGACTCCTACATGTGCCCAGACTGGGATCCACCCAGCAAGCCCACTAGGAGGCAATGCTCTGTCCATCTGGGTATGCTGCTCTGTTGCTCAGCAACTGAACTATTTTTAGCACCTGAGGCAGAGATCATGGAGCCATCCTTAGTGCCTGGGGCCAGCATGCTCCAACCAAGTTATGGCTATAGGAGAGGAAGAGAGAGATAGAGAGAAGGTAGAAGGGGAGGAATGTAGAAGCAGAAAGTCACTTCTCCTGTGTGCCTTGACTAGGAATTGAACCCAAGACTTCCACATGCCAGCCTGAAGTTCTACCACAGAGTCAACCGGCAAGTGCCAAACAATGCCTACTGGACATGCATACTAGAACATGACAACACACTGAACAAGGATCAATGAGAGCCACCTGGGATGGGGAGTGGTGGGGCTAAAGTGAAGCCAATGGTATCCTGGGAATTCATGTATCTTCAACAGAAACCCAACAGGAAAGAAGCACTGGGTTATATTCACTTGGAAAAGTGGGATGTGAGCCATGAAAAGATCTGACTTGTCTTGTCTGCCAAGTGCAGAAGGGTGAGTGAGTTTGTGTGTGTGTTCAAACACTTCCCTCCATGTGTGCAGTTAAAAAAACAACAAAAGAGAGCTAGCCAGGTTGGGCAATGGGCGAGTGCCCTGGCCATGGAAGCAACTTGCAGAAAAGGCTCAAGGTAGGCAAAGGGCTGGCCTGACATGTGGCCAGTGTGATTGTCTCACCAAGAGCAATGGAGAAAGGAACATGTTGAAAAGGGTAAAGTTGGGCCCTGGCCGGTTGGCTCAGTGGTAGAGTGTCATCCCAGCAGCATGTGGAAGTCCTGGATTCAATTCCCAGTCAGGGCACAGAGGAGAAGCGCCCATCTGCTTCTCCACCCTTTCCCCTCTCCTTTCTCTCTCTCTCTCTCTTTCCCTCCTGCAGCCAAGGCCCCACTGAAGCAAAGTTGGCCTCAGTGCTGAGGATGGCTCCATGGCCTCCGCCTCAGGCTCTAGAATGGTTCCGGTTGCGGCGGAGCAACACCCCAGAGGGGCCGAGCATCACTCCCTGGTGGGCATGCTGGGTGGATCCTGGTGGGGTGCACGCAGGAGTCTGTCTGACTGCCTCCCTGCTTCTCACTTCAGAAAAATACAAAAAAAAAACCCACAAAAAGTACATTACTTCTTAAAAAAAAAAAAAAAGAAAGAAAGAAAGAAAAGGGTGAAATGAAGGAGCTGGACTACACAAGGCCTCAGTTGGCCTTGGCAAGAGGTTCTGATTTTATTGACAATGCAACAGGAAGTCACTCAACTATTTTAAGCAAAGGGTGGACATGCCTTTGTTGACATTTTTAACAGATTCTGTTGTGTGTGTTGGAAAGTATGGACAGGAGGGAGCAAAAGTGAAACCAGAGACATCTTCAAAGAGGTGCCACAGCCACTCAGACAGGAGATGCCCATGACCTGGAGCAGGGTAGCTGCACACACGGAGGGAAGTGTTTGAACATACCTACACACAAACTCACTCACCCTTCAGCACTCGGCAGACAAGACGAGTTAGGTCTTTCCATGGCTCAAATCCCTGCTTTTCCGAGTGAATATAACTCAGTACTTCTTTCCTGTTAGGCTTCTGTTAAAGATACGTGAATTCCCAGGATACCATTGGCTTCACTTTAGCCCCACCACTCCCCATCCCAGCTGTGCTCACAGGTGTGCTCGCAGGTGTATCTGCATTTGAGTCCTAGGCTTTTCCCAGCGACAAACAAGTTACACAGATCCCTCTCAGTGTGTTCGTGGTCAGGATGCTTAAGAGCTGATCACAGGAGCTGGTGGCCTGAATTTGATTCACAGCTCTGTCATTCATTTACTTGTTGTGTGACCTTGGAAAAGTTCTTTCCTGTCTCTATGCCTCAGTTTCCTCATCTTCAAAATACAGATAATATTAATACCTCTTTCATAATTAGTTAATATATATAAAGAACTTAGAACACAAATTTTATTAGCATTTGCTACCATTATTATTATAATTATTATTAGTGGGAAGAGTTGGCTGTTTTCCACACTAATATGTCTAGTGATTACAGCTCTTCAAGCAGAATCCTTTCTGATAAGCATCAGCCAGGGATCTTGTCCTACTGAGGCAGTATGGTAAAAAGCTAGAAAAATATCCTTGGCAAGTGGAATGGGGAAAACTGAGAACCATAGCTGATTCACTCTGGTCCCATCCAGCATCCTGATTCGCCTGCCTCTTTCTCCCTTCCATGACCACTCCTTTAAGCATTAAGCTCTCAGGATATTGAGGTTCTGATCAGCATCGAATTATCTTAGAAATGAAGCCTGGGGTCTGCTGACCACAGAGATAAAGTATTGGTCAAACTAGAAATAACATCTAATCCTTGGTTGTGTTTCAGCTCCAGGCCCAGAAAAGCAGAAAAATGAAATGCAACAATGCCATGGCTAGCATCAGGACCAGAAGCAATGACCAATGACCCCCTACCCTAGTGCCAGCCAATTGGTAGAGAGCACGACTTTGATCCTATATGCTCATTTTGATGAATCAGTATATTAAAGGACACACTGGAAAGCTGAATATTCCATTGAGCTCCTTTTCTTTCACTTCCCCTAAAATTCCTGCCTTTAGAAAACAGATAAAAACCTTTAAGACGAAGAACCCAGTGTGTACTGTCTCTCTAGAGCAGGGGTAGTCAACTTTTTTATACCTACCACCCACTTTTGTATCTCTGTTAGTAGTAAAATTTTCTAACCGCCCACTGGTTCCACAGTAATGGTGATTTATAAAGTAGGGAAGTAACTTTACTTTATAAAATTTATAAAGCAGAGTTACAGCAAGTTAAAGCATATAATAATAATTACTTACCAAGTACTTTATGTCGGATTTTCGCTGAGTTTGGCAGAATAAATTTTTATAAAACAACTTACTATAGTTAAATCTATCTTTTTATTTATACTTTGGTTGCTCCGCTACCACCCACCATGAAAGTTGGAATGCCCACTAGTGGGCGGGAGGGACCAGGTTGACTACCACTGCTCTAGAGCATGCTTGCACCTCTTTCTTCAGGTGTGTGTCTTTGCTGTCTTTCTCTTAACCTCCAAGGGCCCTTCTTTTGCCTCTGTAACTTGTTTCCTGAGCCCACGCAGCCCAGCTTGCTCACTTCTTCTACCTCTGTGACTTTCTTTCTAAAGGGCAAAGGCAATTCTCTGAACAACCTGCCTTAAACTTCTCTTCAAGTGTCCTTTAGCTTTGCTTGCTAAATAAACTTCTTCTTGTGCTGGAGTTCTTGGCTCCAAATTCTTTTTTGGTGAACTCAAGAACTGAGAACCTACATTGCTGGTAACAGCACCTGTGCCCCTCGATCCACCTACACTCTGAACAACTGAGTTGCTAAAACATGAGGTAATTATTTTTGGTAATTGTACATAGGCCAAATGGTTCCCAAGGAAGCAAAAAGTCTTCATTGTAAACAAGGCTGAGAACTCTGAAGCATTTTTAAAGCTACAAAAGAACGTGTCAGCCTGACCTGTGGTGGCACAGTGGATAAAGCATCAACCTGGAATGCTGAGGTCGCCGGTTCAAAACCCTAGGTTCACCTGGTCAAGACACATATGGGAGTTGATACTTCCCACTCCTCCTTCTTCTCTCTCTCTCTCTCCTCTCTAAAATCAATAAATAAAATATTAAAAAGAACATGTCATCTGCTACTTCTTTTATGTGTGTACTTTTATATTTCTCATAAGAGAGCTCAAGAGAAACAGGCTCAGTGCTGATATAGGGTTTGTACACTGGTTCAGGTCATGCTGACACCTTTACACACACTTCACCTGATGTGGCTGTGGTTTCTACCCACCAAGCACCTCCTTCACATGTGCCAGGTGTGGCAGCTATTTACTACCTTAATGTATTCCTCTCCCATTATTTTCCACCCAAACTCCTGCTTCTTGTCATGCCTGCATGGGGTTTTAGGCAACCCAAGTAGGCTTTGAATTAACAAAGCCTTTTTAACGCCACATTTTTATTAACAAGTTTATGAAGATGATATATAAAACCAGAATCCCAATGTGTTATTCTGTGTAATAGATGAGATCCATTGCCATTTAGCTATGCTGGAACTACATTTCTCATAAGTCCCTTTCTGCTTTGGCCTAAGAGGCTTTTTGCACAGTTTTTGGAAGCTGCCATATTGCTTTCACCCTGGTGTTGGTGCAGAGGCACCAGGCATTCTTCCGTCTCTGGTTCATTGATAGTTCTGCTGACACCCAAATGACATGGGGCACATCTTTTCTAACTAGCCCTTCAGGTTCTCCATGTCCTGGTCCAGGTGTGTATTTGGCTCTCATTGGCGGCGTAGAAGGAGCCCCTGCAAAGCCAGCGCTTGCCTCCCGCACTAACACAACAGTTCTCAGCCTCTCGTGTGCATCACGGTCTCCTGGAGCACCGGCTGGGCCCTGCCGGTGGAGATTCTGATCCGGGAGGTCTGAGGTGGGGCCTGTGGTGGCGCAGTGGATGGAGCGTCGACGTGGAAATGCTGAGGTCGCCGGTTTGAAACCCTGGGCTTGCCTGGTCAGGGCACATGTGGGAGTTGGTGCTTCCAGCTCCTCCCCCCTTCTCTCTCTCTGTCTCTCCCTCTCCTCTCTCTGTTTCCCTTCAGCACGCCTCCATCTTGGCTGCCTGCCTCCTCTGCAACCATGTGGCCTCTCTCCTTTTTTTTGCATTGCCAGTAGAATTGACCGTGGCTCTCTGTTAACTGCATTTTAAAAGGAAGTTTGTGATCACAATAGACCTCTCATTTGTTGATTCAAAAATGAGGAAATGCACTTACCAATTGTCTCTGGGATGGGTCTAGGCTAGACTTTACCTACAGCTGTCCTTCTAACCAGTACCTCTGCCTTCCCTTCAGCCCAAGCACCTGTGCTGCTTTCGGAGACTTTATGGGGGGCGGGTGCCTTCTAGATAGGGTCTGTCCTGGACCACTGCCTGTGACAGCCTCATATCTTCTCAGCCCACCTCCTCTCGTCAGCACTGTAGCAACTTGCTTCCCAAAGATATGGGCAGCCGGGCATCGCCTTAGCCTACACATACCTCTCATTTTCTTTTTCTTTTTTTTTTAATTTTTTTAAATTTTTTTAATTTTTTTATTTATTCATTTTAGAGAGGAGAGGGAGAAACACAGAGAGAGAAAGAGAGAGAGAGAGAGAGAGAGAGAGAGAGAGAGAGAGAGGAGAGACAGAGAGAGAGAAGGGAGGGAGGAGCTGGAAGCATCAACTCCCATATGTGCCTTGACCAGGCAAGCCCAGGGTTTTGAACCGGTGACCTCAGCATTTCCAGGTCGACGCTTTATCCACTGTGCTACCACAGGTCAGGCCCCTCTCACTTTCTACCCAGGCTTCCAGGACATGGAACACCTGTAGGAACAGCCTGGACGTGTTATGGGGATGTGAGGGTGACAAGACCTCGATTCTTGTCTTCTTGAGAAAAAGAATTCAATCAAGAGACAAAATGCTACAAATAAAAGAAGAATTTATTGGCATGCAGGAGGAAAGTCAGAGGAAAGGGGACCTTGGAGACAGATTCAGAGGGTTAGCCCAGGACAAGCTGCCACTGCCCATTGATCTGCTGGTTGCCGGCCTTGGGGCCCCTTAGAGCTTAGGAGGAAAAGAGGGGCAAGAAAAATGCACCTGGAGGAAAGAAGAGGAGGATTGGAAGGGAAAGGCACGAGCATGCTCTCAGAAGGGACAGCACACTGGGACCTCAGTCCCAAGGGATTTTAAAGCTGGGGCATTTGGAGGGGATCCCAGGGGAGGATCTCGAGAGAATATTCACCAGCTTTCTGGGTGTGTCTTGGGGTTGTGTTCTCCGCTGATTGGTCTGCACAAGGGCAGGGAATCCTTAGTCAATGCAGCTGCTCCTGAAGCCAGCTGTGGCTTTACTTTGTCTGGTTTTACTGCTGTTTTGGGCTTGAAGCTGAAACACAACTGATGTTAACTCTGGGTGTTAATGCTTAAGTGCTGTTCCCTAGCTTTCTTGTTTGTTCTTCCTCCGGGGGGGGGGTCTAAAACCACATGACTAAGGATATGTTGAGGAGGAGAGGTCAGCGGAGGGGCCAAACTCCATCACCAGCGATATGAAATCAGGGGGATCTAAACAGCATGACCAGCTAAGGGAGAAAATGTTACCCTGGGGGCGACGTCCTTGTTTTTCCCGTTTTTGCTTGTTGCTAGGCACCTGGGGCTCTCCACCCTGGTGGCCTTCTGTGCCTGGCCCATCATACTTGTTCTGCTCACATCTGTCTAACTACCTGGCACAGAAGTGAAGGTGTATTGATCCCCCAGGTCAAGCCACTGACCAGGAAGCGATGAAGCCATTAGCTTCATGTGTTTTTCACATGGACAGATCAGAGGCACCTTCTCCCTGGTCCCCAGAGTGCTGGTGGCATAGAGCCCTCCCCACCGCCCAGGGCCTGCAGTGACAATCTAACTTCAAAACTCCTCCTTGCATCAGCTTCCCTCACTCCTCCTGTGCTTCTCTCTCCTGACCTCCTGCTCCTGTTGGCTTGAATCACATATCAAAATAGACTACCTGCTTTGGGGAAACCTAGGCTAATAGTTTCCATGCCTTCACCCAGCCATGGACCCTTGTGCAGCTCAGCGGGGATTAATATGTTTACAGATTATGATTTATAAAGGAGAAATTTGTCAGAATATTTGCAAACAATTAAGATCTATCCGATTGTTTAAAATTTAATGCTGTGAATAAGTACTGTAGTTTACCTAGTGCCAGGTGCAGAGGTAGGCTTTGTGGAGACAGTGGTGCATGAGTCCTCCCTGACGTGGTAGCCCAGTGGATGTGGCTCCATCTCCCTAGCAACAACTCTGAGAGAACACAGCGCCTGCCCTGCAGAGGGAAGGTAAGCAGATCTCTGGGGCAGGTGGCCACACCAGGGGTAAGAGTGTGGACGCCACAGTCCAGTTGCCTGAATTCACTTCTACATCCGTTGCTTTCCAGCTGGGTAACTTACCTAATCTTACCTAGCCTCCATTTTCTTCTCTGTGGAATGCAGAAGAAATCTTCTCAGAGTGATTGTGAAAACTAATGAAAAAAGAAAATGTATGGAATGGTCTTATTATACCACCTGACATGGAGCCGGTGTGCAGCCAAGTCTAGCTCTGCAGTAAGTTGTTGATTTCTTTCTGAGGTGTTAGTGCCGTGAGGGCGCAGGCTTTAAATAAGAGGAGATGGAGACCTGGCCAGTTGGCTCAGTGATAAGAGTGTCGACCCAGCATATGGAATTTGGAGTCTGGATTTGATTCCCGGTCAAGGCACACAGGAGAAGTGACATTCTGCTTCTTCACCCCTCCCCCTTCTCTCTCCATCTCCCTCTGTCTCCTTCTCTCTCTCTCTCTCTCTCTCTCTCTCTCTCTCTCCCCCCCCCCTCCCACAGATACGGCTTGATTGGTTCAAGTGCATCAGCCTGGGCACTGAGGATGGCTCTGTGGAGCCTCTATCACAGGTGATAAAAATAGCTCAGTTGCAAGTATGGCCCCAGATGGGCAGAGCATTGGTCCCAGATGAGGGTGGCCAGGTGGATCCTGGTTGGGGCACATTCAGGAGTCTGTTTCTGTATCTTCCCCCCTCTCACTTAAAAAATAAAGAGGAGACGGAAATGGGGAGCATGAAGAGGATGTGTACCTCTGCCCAACCTGGGTCCAGTTGCAATACTGGGGACATAAAAAGGAGAATTTAGCTAAGCCAAATGTAACCACAACTGATTATTTTAACATATGTTAAGCTTTTAGCCACCTTTTTTTATTCAAGCAATTTATATCATGTTCTGTGTTCCTAAAATATTACATTATGTTTACACATTTGAGTGACTTTTGTAGGATGACAAATGTGTTCTTCAATGTTGGAAATAATTTTAACTAAAAAAAATTTACATTCTCCAACATTCTGTACCATACTTTGACTGGTTTTATTTTAACAACACCTCCCTCTCCCTAATTATCCCAGTCAGTCAAAAGTTCCTTACACCCTTCTATTTACCATGCATGGCTAATTCTGGGAAGTAGCTGGGAAATTCTCTACCAGCCATTTTGTTAGAGATGGGTAAGGGGCAGGGAAGAGACCTTACCACTGAAGGATGAGAAGGATGGAAGAGTGGTGGGAGAAAGGAAATTCTGAATGGATTTGAGTGGGGGAAGCTGATAAAAGTTGGTGTTATCCCTAGTGAGGAAGACGCTCTGTCTGTTGGTTCAGGAAGCCACCTTTGGACGTGCCCTTCCCCTTCCCCTATTCTCCTGGACACCTGTACCTGCCTCATGTGATCCAACATCTCCCTCACATGCCTCCAAGCCTTCAATTCTCCCGTGGAAGTGTTCACACTGCACCAGCAAAACCAGAGGCAGACAATTTTTCTTTGCTTCTGCCCACTTCCATTTCTGCACTGTTATCCAAACTACTGTTCTCCCATGATATTTTTGGTAAAGGAGGGCATTCCCAGCATCTGCCAGATGAACTGATGAGGGGTGGGCCAGGGAATGGGTGGGTAGGTGGGTCTGGCAGGGGGGGCCATCTAGAAGTGTCCCTCTGGATTACTGGGAACTGGGAGTCTTAAGATGATACCTTGATTCCCAAAGTCTCTGATTGGCTTTTTAAAGACTCTTAGTACCACCTAACATGAACCCGGGAGTCAGTGTAGTGGATGACTTGTCTTCAGCTGAATGGTTTGTTGCAGCATTTGTAGGTATAAAAAGATTTATTAATTCATAACTTCATCAAGTAGTACTGTGTGGACAAGTGTTTTAATAAGGTCACTAATTTCTTTGCAGTATGTTGTGACTTTAAAGGTGAAATAAAAATATAGACTTCTAATAACTCTCCTCTGATATTCTGTAAACTTACAGGATTTTCTAGAAGCCCATGCCTCCCATCTCCCCCACACCTCCCCCCCCCAACCTCTAAAACACTCCACTGTGTTCAAGACAATGTGTAGTGTAGTGGTTCAGAATTAACATTCCAGGGTCAGAGAAAGTAGAATTAGAATCCTAGCTCAACCACTTAGTACGCATGTGGCCTTGGAAGAGTTTCTTAACTTGGCAAAGCCTTGGAATGCTTATCTGTAAAATAGGCCCCAGGTCTCTGAGAAGGTTACCACCACGGTCTCGGCAAGGCTGCAGTCTCATCTGAAGGCTTGGCTAAGGGAGGAGTCAAGCTTTCCAGGCTGCCAGGCACACGCAGGTGGTTGTTAGTAAGATTCTAAGAGCTATCAAGGTGTCCCCCTAGGACTCACTCTGATGTTCTAGGAGACTTACGTCACTGAAAGAGGGATGGTGTTTTTTTTCAATTCCCAATTGTTTAGAAAAAAATCAACACATAAAATTTATGTGTTTTTATCCTTCAACAGAACAGGAGAGACTTTTGAGTACATAGCAGATAAACATATGAGGTATGAGAGTCCAAATAAGTTGGGAGATATCTCCATGCCTATTTGTGACTCTGATTGCTTGGGCGATGACCTCTCTGCTCTGCCTAGTGGACTCACATGCATTCTTCAGGATCGCACTGAGATGTCACTTTTGCTGTTAAACACATCTTCAAGTCCCTCAGAACTTACCCTCACCCCCACTTCTTCTCTGTTTCCCATTGCATTTTGGATAATCCCTCTTAGAGTTCTTTGGTTGTAGGTGTGTGTACAGAAAGTGCTCCCCAGAATTCCGAGATCCCACACAGCGGTAGGTGAGCTTACTTTTCTTCAATGGCCGGTCCTTTTAATAATAGTTTGTGTTATCTATTTATTATCTAAGTGCCTGCCCAAGTCTCCTCTATGGAAACTTTTCTCTTGCTTATGGACCTGAGTGTCTAAGACATCCCTGCTTATCCTGGGGATGGTTCTTGTTCAAGAGCAGCTCACCTCAGTGCAGGCGTGTTAGACCTGGCTAATTAGATAATTTGTCCAAGTTTATTACCCACCAGGTGGTGGACCTGGGGGTAAAACCCTGGCGGTGCCACAGCATGGCCCTCACCTAGGCTCTCTGCACGATGTAGTGGTAAATAACTACAGAATAACTCTGTATGCACCTCACGGAGTCAGCGCAGCCCTTTGGGTTCTGACAGAGAAGTGCTCCAGTGACATGAGGAGAACATGGAATTTGTCCATGCTTCAAAACTGTTTGGAAACCAATACAAAATCAAAAATGCTTCCGTAAGGAGCATTTCTTACCAGCAGCTCTTACTGCCCTGTCAATCATTCACTTAAATGCACTCTCTCATCTCCCTCCATCTTGTGCCAGCTCCCTACTTTTTGCCTTTTAGGTGCCCCGTACTATGGGTTTACTAATATATGACTCTTGATGGCAGATTCTGACCTTGTATATGGAGGTCCTTCTCTAATTCTATAAAACCCAACAATTCAGAATAGAAATGTGTGGGAGACTGCAAGGTGACAGAGTCCTTGCAGTTTAGATTTTGGGGGCACAGAAGTGTGGGAGACTGGGGGACAGAAGTGTGGGAGACTGGCAATAAGCTGACAAGGTTCTTGCTACCCATTCCCCCCACCTCACTTGCTTGCTTAAGTTGTTAAAGGCTGAGCTCTTCTCCACAACCTCTCATTGATTAAGTTGGTAAAGGCAATTTGCATGCCCTTCCCCACACCTCCGTGTTAGCTATAATGCTGATGGTTTCTACTAGTCCCATCCCCCATGTCCCTCAAAGAGACTGGAGGCAGTTTTCTTCTTACAGTTTGTTTTGTGAAGTTTAGTTGTTATGCATGGTGGAGGGTTTTTTGGGGCTCTGAGGAGAATTCTTGGTTTGTCTCAGAAATGTGACTTTGTATCTGAGCTTCCTTTGTTTTGCAAAATAACTTTGCTTTACACTATAAAAATAAAGCTTTTGGAAGTGCAGGCACTTTTGGTAGGTCATCAGCCACCAGAAGACCTCCTGATCCCATCCTTTTTCTTTCTGTGTTTATTATTATATCTAATTCTCCGAAGTTTCCACTCGAGACCTGCAAGATTACGAGTAATGCTGGCTCCTGACAGAAATGAATACTCGTTTTATTTCCTGCCCAGCATCCTACTTCTTTTGGGAATAGTACTTCTCCCATGCTGAATGATCCTGGTAGGATTGTCCATTAAAGGGCCTTTAATCCACTCCCTCTTGCAGGTATAGACCCATGCTCTGGTCTGTGACCCATGACCCATGATCATGCCTGTCTACATGGCAGCGGTCAATAGAAGTGAGTACAAGACCTATGTTAGGCCAGTCAGAATGAACCAGATTGATAAACAGAAGTTAGGGAAAGGGAGGTCTCTGGTTGTTAAGCTGGCAATAAATACAAATGCACCCTGTTGGGTGGAGAAGGCTGGGCTATGGAACGAAGCCAGCAGGGAAGCAGGCCTGAGTGTGAGAGAGGAACAGAGCCCCTACACGTTGACTGAGCTTTTGAATTGAACTGTGCCTGATGCTAGACTTGCCCCTGCGATTTCTAGCCACCCATGTCAATAAATTACTGTTATCTCTAAAACTAGTTAGAACTGAGTGCTAATCATTTGATAGACCAAAGTCATGATTAATAGCAGGGTCGGGGGATAAGTCAATTTCAACCATGCAAACCGCAAAAGCAACTAGATAAAATACAGACTTCTCAGTTACATTTGAACTTCAGATCAATAAGAAATAATTTTAATATAATAATTTTCAGTACTTGTTAGTGGATGTCCCAACTATTACACAGGACACACATATGATAGAAAAAAATAGTCATTGTTTCCTGGAATTAAAATGTAGCTGGACACCTTGTATTTTTTATTTGCTAAACAAATAGCAATCGTGTTTGCTTGTAACACAGTGCTGAGGATTCTGAGGCCACGTTTGGCTTCACTGGGAAAGAGCTTGGTTATTGATTACTGGAGTCCGTTCTATATGTGGAAGTAGAGAGAGGTCACATACCATTCTTGGTTTATCCCAAGTGTTGGGATAAAGTTGTGCCACAGTGGATAAAGTGTCAACCTAAATGCTGAGGTTGCCAGTTCAAAACCCTGAACTTGCTTGGTCAAGGCACGTATGGGAGATGATGATTCCTGCTCCTCCCCCCTTTCTCACTCTCTCTCTCTAAAATAAATAAATAAATTTTAAAAAATATGAACATGTCTTTTTAAAAAAAGAAGTGTTTTCCTTTTTTAGCCTTAGGCAATGCAGTGTATTTTAATAATAACTTAAATAATGACAGCCATCATATATTGAATCCCTTTACTCTGACTAAGAGTCTTACACATGTCATCTAATTAAATCATGATGAAAACATTTTATTGGCTATATTTGACAATGGAGATTTGGAGAAGCTAAATTCTCATTGGCAGTCAATGGCAAAACTAGGATTCAAACCCACGTAAGCTGAATGGAAGCTTGCGCTCTTTCTAAGCCGTCATTCTGCATGAGGCAAATGTTGTTCTAACAGAGTGTATGTAAAAGTCATCTTAAAATGCTATTTTGTCAATTGCTATATAAACATGTATAAAACCCAGTTCTTGGCCCAAAATGGTAAACTGTCCTTTCACGACAAAGAGCAGCAATTTGACAACAAATTAGGGCCTCGTATGAGGCAGTCTTTTGGCAAACAGATCTCAACAGTTGACACCAAAGAAGTGCCAGTTGTGAAAACTGATTGCAGGCTATAAATGGCTGTGTAAAGTTTGCGGTATGACAAGGTGGGAGGGGATCTATTTAATGGTAGCAGAGAGCGAGGAGAGCCAGATGGGCTCCATGTGAAGTGGACAGTCAGCCACTGGTGGGCTAGAGGGCTGATGGCTCTAGGTCAGTGGTCCGCAAACCGTGGCTCGCGAGCCACATGCGGCTCTTTGGCCCCTTGAGTGCTGCTCTTTGGTCAGCTTAGGAGTACCCTAATTAAGTTAATGACAATGTACCTATCTATATAGTTTAAGTTTAAAAAATTTGGCTCTCAAAAGAAATTTTAATCGTTGTACTGTTGATATTTGGCTCTGTGACTAATGAGTTTGCCTACCATTGCTCTGGGTTATCTCTACTGAGCTGATAGGGGTGAGAGCATGTGCATTTTGGTAAGTGGAGAGATGGCCTGTGTGTGTGTGTAGCTGGGTTATTTGTTAATTTTTCTTTTCTTTTCTTTCTTCTTTTCCAATTGAGAGTAAGGGAGGTAGAGAGACAGACTCCTGCATGCGTTCTGACTGGGATCCACCTGGCAATCCCCATGTAGGGCCGATGCTCTGCCCGTCTGGGGCCATGCTCACAACAGAGCTATTTTTAGCACCTGAGGTTGAGGCTCCATGGAGCCATTTTTGGCACCTAGGCTGATGAGCTTGAACCAGTTGAGCCATGGCTGTGGGAGGGGAAGAAAGAGAGTGAGAAAGAGAAGGGGGGGGGTGGAAGGGTGGAGAAGCAGATGGTTGCTTCTTCTGTATGCCTTAACTGGGAATCAAACCTGGGACATCCACATACTAGGCCGATACTCTACCACTGAGCCAACTGGCCAGGGCACATTAGTTAACTTTTCATGTGTTGATGTTTTGTGACTTTTAAGCTGTGATACAAGACTAGGAGAAGACACACAGGCAAGAATGCAAGTGACAGGATAGGGTGAAATAGAAGGGTGTCTACCCTCTACCTATTTTTTGGAACAAGACGTGCGAGATAGAAGCTGAAGGAAAATTGTGTGACTTGGGCATAAGTGATGCATGTCAGGTCTAGTGGAAAGGGAGGCACGGAGCCATGGAAGGCTATGGTTTCTGCTTTGGCATGTTACTCTGCCAAGACATCTTGCGGACAGAAGGCTTGGGAATCATTGAAAGGCAGCTTCCTTGGCCCTAACGTTCTCGTTCTTAGGAAAAGTCTGATTAGGCCTTTGCAATAGCCTGTGTTCCCAAAGCCACTGCCCATGCAGAGGACATTACCGCAAGGCTGAGCATACTATGGTGGCTGAGGAGATAGACAGGTTCATGACAGGCCTGTGGCAATTCTTATAGAACTTCTCAGGAGAATTGGAGGCCCATGTGAACAGAAAGTCTTACACTGTTAGGGATAATGGGACATCTTTTGTACTTACTGATCACTAGTTTACAAGTATGAAGACTAACTAGAGAGAAAAGATAAATACAAGAAAGCTGAACAAAAACAGAGGCTTAAGGAACCGCAACAGAAACAGGGAAGTCTAAATGCCAGATGGGTGCAGTTCCCATGCAATAAAGTGACAGAAGACTCTAGGAGGACAGTGTAACTTCCTGTTTTCACCTGACCTGGCGGGACAGCTGCCCTCTGCCCCCATCCACACATCACACCGAGAGTCCTGACCTGATTCTTACCCCAGTGACGGCTGGGGCTTTGTTCTCAGGTATTAGGGATCTCTACCCCACGTCCCTTCCTTTTTCCCCTCCTCATAGGATCATGGTTACCATTAGGGTCTTTTATTTTGAGACTGTGAAGTGCGTTCTGAGATTAGAAGGTAACACTGACATTTTCCCAATATTGTAGGTTGTCCCCAGGCAGGGTAGGGCATTCATTTTATTACTCTGCATTTTATAAATGAGATAAATATTTCATTCTGTTTACTGCCCAATAGACACATATATGTGTGTGTATGTATATATGTGTACAAATATTGATTGACTTACGACCATTCAACTTTACAACCACAATCGCTAGCCACAACTGCTCCGTGTCCGGCAGCGCAAGTGTTGCCCAGCTGGGCGTAGGACAGTGCGGACCAGCTTCCAGCAGCACTACCATCCCTGCGTGCACCATTTCAACTGTTATCCCAGACTCAGTACAGCAATTTGTGTTTTGTGTCTTGAATATTTTTCATCAAACCCCTCCCAAGATGTCTACCAAGAGGAAATTGTCTTTGCAAATATTAAACCAGTTGTACTGGTAATGCAGTGTTTTACTTAAACCTGACGAATGTAAAAATAAGAAACAAAATGGTCTAGAGATGATACAAATGGCATAAAACGAACAAAGAAAATTGTGATATATAACAACAATGAAAGAAAATTATGATAAAATATGACTTAGAGATTTTTATAACATCATTTCACAGTACTAAACATATAGCCTACTCAACTTACCACCAAATCGTATTACGACCAGTCTGTCAGAACCAATCGTGGTCGTAAGTCGAGCACTAGCTGTATATAGATATATATCATTAAGCTCTAATTTCCACAACTGTTCTATGTTTCCAAATATGACTTGGTCTTGGCACCTGCTGAATCTGCATTCTTTCTGACTTACCAGCACAATAAGCATTTCTGTGAAAGAAAAAAGGAGAAACTTAAATCATTTAAAAGCTCACCACGGTTCTGGCTGGTTGACTCAATGATAAAGCATCAGCCCAGTGTGTGGAAGTCCCAGGTTTGATTCCCAGCCAGGGCACACAGGAGAAGCACTCACCTGCTTCTCCACCCCTCCCCCTCTATTTTTTTCTCTGTCTCTCTCTTCCCCTCCTGCAGCCAAGGCTCCATTGGAGCAACGTTGGCCCTGGGCACTGAGGACGGCTCCATGGCCTCCGCCTCAGGTGCTAGAATGGCCCTGGTTGCAACAGAACAACACCCCAAATGTGCAGAGCATCGCCCCCTGGTGAGCATGCCAGATATATCCTGGTTGGGTGCATGTGGGAGTCTGTCTGACTGCCTCCCTGCTTCTAACTTTGGGGAAAAAAAAGAAGCCCACCACATTCAGAACAGAATTGGGTTCTTAAACCTAAAAGTAGTATGGGCATTTACAGCAGCAGGGACAAGAGAGAAAGGATAAATACAAGAAAGTTGAACAAAAACAGAGGCTTAAGGAACCTCAACAGAAACAAGGAAGTCTAAATGCCAGGTGGATGCAGTTCCCATGCAATAAAGTGACAGAAGACTCTAAGGAGGACAGTGTAACTTCCTGTTTTCACCTGACCTGGCGGGACAGCTGCCCTCTGCCCCCATCCACACATCACATCGAGAGTCCTGACCTGATTCTTACCCCAGTGACAGCTGGGGCTTTGTCCTCAGGTATTAGGGATCTCTACCCCACGTCCCTTCCTTTTTCCCCTCCTCATAGGATCATGGTTACCGTTAGGGCTATGGTAATATGATTCCCATGGTTTAGGGCTATGTCACAAAGGGAAAAGCAGTTTCTTCAGGATGCTTCTGAAATGGTCTCGTCTTTCACAGAATGATGACTGGCTCTCCACGGCTGGCAGTCAAGTGAGACCCTACAGCCTGATTGGGGTCCTCTGGGCCCAAGGTTGAGACTGTTTTTCTCAACTGTTTTTCATCCCCTCATAGTCAATAAGCTGATCTGTATAATGTTCCCTGAAACTCCATGCTTCTGAGATTCTTCTAGATCTTTTATTCCTGAGAATGGCTATTTTCCCTACTCATCAAGGCCCAGTCCAGCACCATGTTCTCACTGGACCTCTGTGATGTCCACACTGGGTAATGTTCTTTGCCCCAGAATGTCTGTAATACTGTCCCTCACGTGGACTTGAACACTTGTTTTCTGCGTTTTCCCATGCAAACTTTCTATCTCCTACTAGACTGTATCTTCCACATATAGAGGGTCCATAGCCAAGTCTTCTTGGCTGCATCCTATTGCCCAGGCTATAATGATGACAGCACAGTGATGGACACATCAAAGGCTACAATGGACATCTAGTGAATGAAAGAACAAAAGGACAACTCCCGTAAATTTGGACAGAGAGTAGTGGTCAAGTCCCTTTTGTCTCTGGAAAAGTCAGGTTTGTATTGCCTGCTGGTGAACATGAATTCTCCATCACTCTCTGCATGGGCCTCCTTGGTGGGATGTGAGGGTCTGTGAACCTCGACTCCCTCAACCTGCACTTTTGGTTAGAGGAGGAGGCTGAGCAGGTGCCGTGCACGGAGGCTGTTACATCCCAGAGCGGGGGGGGGGGGGGATGTAAAAGAACATCTGTAGCCCCATATTCCTAGATGATTCTCCTGCCACTGACTTCCTCATCATCTCCTGCTAAACCTGCTGACCTCACTGCTTACCAGGCCACCAATGCCTCTCAAGTCCAGACCAGCTCAAACTTAGGACAGTGGTAGGCAGAGACAGTGCTGCCTGGGTCAGGGAGGTCTTCTGCATGGGTTCCAGGTCTCATCTGTCTCTGGACTGGCCTGGGCCCTGGGATCTCAGTTTTGTCCTCTCAGTGACCTGTTACCAAAGGGAGTGTTCATGTCCTTTGCCTGCCCCAATTACCTGTCCTCCTGGCACATTGGGAATCCCAGCCCTCCTTACTGGTTCATGATTCTCCTTCCTCTCTCTCTCCCAGTTCCACAGCCCTCATCTGGGCCCACAGTATCCCCTATCTAGACTACTGAATAGGCCTTCCTGATTGTCATTCTTCCCAGTCTATCCTCTACACAGAAAACCAGTCTCATCCCTGTCACTCCCATGCATAAGTCATTGCTCCTCACCACCTGCTAAAGGAAGTTCAGCCTCCTCACCATGGCCCCAAGGCCTGGCACGGACCTGCCCCTTCTGCTCCTCCAGGCCTGGTGCCAGCCACTTCTTGCTTGAGTTTTAGATTCCGGTACCCCCTTCCTCTTTCATGCCATCTCCATGCATCCCTGATGCCATCACCTTTGTCTCCGGGTACTCATCCACTCTGTATCCATCTCATTTGCCCAACTATCACTTTTTTTTCTTTGATCCACTGAGACATTCCCCAATCACACCTTCCAGTCTGGGTTAGAGTATTCACCCTCTTTTGGGCTCCTTGTTATATCATGGGACATAGCTCTGGCAGGCCGACACTGACACTCCGCTTAGAGCGGGGTGTCCTGATATTTTGCTGCCAGTTTACTGGCCAACTCCACACAGGTCCCCTCAGCCTCCCCCACTAACATGATTCACCTGCCACTGACCTCCCTCTCTGTCTCCTGCCAAGCCTGCTGACCTCACTGCTTGCCAGACCAGTGCCCTATGCATCAAGACCAAATATAACAAGGGCAAAAATTTCCACTCTGCCTTTTTTTCTATACCCCAATCACAAAAGAGCATTTTTTTTTTTTTATTCATTTTAGAAAGAAGAGAGAGAGAGAGAAGGGGGGAAGAGCAGGAAGCATCAACTCCCATATGTGCCTTGACCAGGCAAGCCCAGGATTTCGAACCGGCGACCTCAGAATTTCCAGGTCGACGCTTTATCCACTGCGCCACCACAGGTCAGGCATACAAAAGAGCATTCTAAATTGCTCTAAGATAAAAGAGTGTGCAGGATGTCAGTGGGTGGCACATGCCACAGATAAAGACATTCAGGATGTTAGAGACCAGCAATGAGTGTCATGAAAAGCGCTATTCAAGGGAACTGAAGGAGAAGGAACCAATGATGTGGGTAGGCTTGAGATATTTGCCACAGAACTGTATCTTTTAAGCCCAAACTGGATCATGCCATAACTTTGGCCAGCTTCTCCACAAATGCATGCTTTGGTTGGAAGGGAAACCAAATGGAGGAATGGGCCCTTCTTAATACAAACACAATACTATTATTGGAACATGGAAGCAAAGGACCTCAGATCTGCAGAGCACCTCAGGCATTGTTGCTCAGAGGGGTAAGAGGGAATGTGGGTCAAGCTTGTGCTAAATTTAGAATAAATGCTTGTTCAACCCTGGACTGTTTTTACAACCCAAGAAAACTGAACTTCCCATCCATCTAGTGTTTTAGAGTACTACTGGCCTAATGTAAGAGAGGTGAAGTGTTCTTGTCATGTGTCACTGCAGAGAATGACATAGTGTCGTGTGTCCAACCCAAGACTGCTTACTTTTAAAGAAGGTGGGGAAGTCCAATGGACTACTTCCTTTACCTTTCTCTCATTGGTGCTTTCCATTAATGGACTTATTTGCCATTGGTCAGGTCCTAGAGACTAGCACTTAATGCTGTCTAAACTGCTCCAGTGTGGTTAGACCACGGTGCTTGTCTTCATGTGAACAGTAAGTTGAATTACCATTTGCCCACATGGAGACTTGTGCCTTGGAGCCTTTGTGGACCCATCAGTCAGCCAGAAGGCTCCCCAACACAGACTTGGCTTGACTGTTGAGCGTCATGACCCATTTTTTCATGTACATTGAATTGACATAGATAAGTTGTACAATCAATAGCTTTACTTCTTGTCTCCTTAATGAAACATGAAACAGATGTGTAAAATACCCTCAACAATAGAAACTATTCCAAATTATTTCTCTGCAGAAATCATGGTCATGAATGTAAGGAGGGAACAAAATGTAGTTTTTTCTCTGGACAATACTAGACCAAACTATATTAAAATAACTGTTAAGCAAAAAGTCTTAAATACAGGGGTAAGCAAAAAATAAGCTTACGGTTATGAGTAGGTGAAACAGTTGCATCTTGTATTATTTTTTAAGTGAGAGGAGGGGGGATAGAGAGACAGACTTGCATGTGTGTCCCACCTAGAATCCACCTGGCAACCCCTGTCTGAGGCCAATGCTCTGCCCATCTTGGAGCGATGCTTGCAACTGAGCTATTTTTAGTGCCTGAGGCAGAGGCTCTATGAAGCCATCTTTAGTGCCTGGGGCTGATGTGCTCAAATCAATTGAGCCATGTTTGTGGAAAGGGAAGAGAGAGAAAGAGAGAGAAGGGTGAAGGGGAGGAGGAGAGAAGCAGATGGGTGCTTCTGTGTGCCCTGACCAGGAATCAAACCCAGGACTACCATATGCCACGTCCACACTCTACCACTGAGCCAACCAGCTAGGGCTTGAATTATTATTTATTAATTGTTATATCATTTATTGGCATCACAACTGTGAAGCTGCCTTTGCCCACCCCTGCATAACACACAGAAACATGGAGAAACCTTCTGTAGAGCAGACAGTCTTGAGTGGGAGGATAGGACTGTGTTGTCTGCAGTGATGACTATGAGAAGGGCGCTTGATGTACCTGTCTCACTTTAGACAGTATTACCAAAGTCCTGGTTGGATGGGAGATGCAGTTTAATATAATAAAACATGTAAATACAAAACACAACCTCTTTTCCCCATTGAGCACATTAAAATCTTGTGAAATCAATAGTGCTTTGGAATTGCTTGTATATGATTTTTATTCTCTTTTTCTTGGTTGCTTCCCAGGGACTTCACTGGAAGACTCACGAAAATGAGAGAAAAACCCGTGCTCCCTCCCATTCTCCTTGTGGAGATGGACTAGAGACAACGTGCTGTCGGAGGAGATAGCGTGGGACAGAGGAACCTGGCAGCTGACTCTGGTGAGGGAATGCCTGCACCGCCTCTATTCTCATCCTTGAATATGCGAAGGAAAACATGGTGTGCTCAACTCAAAAGGGAATGTGACACAACCTTCTAAGGAAGGTGTGGTGGACCATCAGGGAGGGGTTGTGTGTTGCAATGCCTTTCTTGACTTGGCTTGTTAGGAGAGCTGGAGAGACCAGGAGCACAGGTTAAGTTATGTTCTGGGATGCAGACACTCATCATTAGCACCCTCCCTTTTCACAAAACTATTTTTAGGTGAGTAAAGGGGAGACAGTGAGGCAGACTACTGTATGTGCCCTGACTGGGGTCCACCCGGCAACCCCGTCCGGGGTCGATGCTCTAGTACAAGGGTCGGGAAACTTTTTGGCTGAGAGAGCCATGAATGCCACATATTTTAAAATGTAATTCCATGAGAGCCACACAACGACCTGCGTACGTTAGGCATTATCCAATAAAAATTTGGTGTTGTCCCAGAGGACAGCTGTGATTGGTTCCAGCCACCCATAACCATGAACATGAGCGGTAGGAAATGAATAGATTGTAATACATGAGAATGTTTTATATTTTTAACGTTATTATTATTTTTTATTAAAGATTTGTCTGCGAGCCAGATGCAGCCATCAAAAGAACCATATCTGGATCGCGAGCCATAGGTTCCCGACCCCTGCTCTGATACCTAGATACTTTTAGCACCTGAGGCTGATGCACTGCAACAGAACTATTCTCAGTGCTGGGGCCATGCTCAAACCAATTGAGCCACTGGCTGTAGGAGAGGAAAAAGGAGAGAAAGGTGGGGATAAAAGTAGATGGTCACTTCTCCCATGTGCCCCGATCAGGAATTGAACCCTAGGTGTCCAGTGCTCTAGCCACTGAGAAACCACCAGGTTTCACTTGCCCCTTTCTAAGGAAGGGAGGGTCAAGGAGAAGTGGGAAGAAGAGCTGCAGTGGCTTAAGATGCTCTGTGAACCATATCCTCTGGCACCTTTTCTTGGTATTGCTTAGTGGCCACTCTATGCGTTTTTGGACATTCTGGATGAAAGGGGTGAGGGACATTTCCCAGGCAGTCCTCCCAACTCAGCTGTGCTATTGTTACCTGGACTCTTAGGTATGTTGCCCTAAAATTGTCTCTCTGTACAACGTGGTCTCATGTGTGGTGATTTCTAATAACCTTGACCTGTTCATTTTACAAACAGATAATACATGGATTTCAGCCTCAGCCTTCAAGTCCATCTCTGGCCACCCATCATTTGGTAGCTCTGCTGGCTTAGAATACAGTTAGAACCATCCTTCTCTGTGCAATCCTAGTATGTTGTGCATGCATTAGAATTTAAGCTATTACAGGCAGTCCCTAGATTACAAATGAGAGAGGTTCTATAGGTTTGACAATGTTTAAGTATTTATATGCACAGAAAGGTAAAAATAAATACCATGCTAAGACAAACATCTAAGTTGCATTTAATGGGTAAATGTACCTGTTCCAACTGACATACAAATTCAACTTAAGAACAAACCTACAAAACCCATCTCATTTGTAGCCCGGAGACTGCATGCATATTATAACTTACAGATGTTTTGGAAAGATGTCTCTCATAGTAGACTGAATCAGTGAAAACAGTCTTCCTGGTATGTGTTTTCCATTACTTTTCACAGTACCTGGTATATAAAAGACATTTAATGAATAATCACTGAATGTATGAATGAATGGTTATGTTTTGGAGAGGGTTTCTTTTTTCTCTAGATATATATTGATATATCCATCCTCTTACAATACATATGGGGGGGGATGAGGTTTGCAAGGAAACTTACCATAGATTCTGAACTAGTCTGGTGCCTGGAACCTTAAGTGTACAGTGAAGTGTTCTGAATACTGATGGGTCTGTACTCAGGTGCTCCGGTTCATGAGGAGCCAAGGACAAGTGTTCTTCCCTCTGGAGATACTGACAAAATTTCTGAGCACAACTGGTAATAATATTTAAAAGTAATATTTTGTGTTGGTGAATAATTTGGATTTTAAATATTTTGACTTGGAGAAGGAAATTTATACATGACCCATTCAAAAAAAATTACAGAGTTTCTGTTACACAGTGGGCACCATGTGGGCAATGGAAAGACATAGTACCTTTGCTTCAGGAATTTATGACCCAGTTGGGAAATATCTGCAAAGGGGATATGCAAGAGACCTGGTTGTGACATGTCAAGAAATGATTGTTCTATAATATGAAACCATGCCTGAACAGGGTGAACATAGTGCTTTGCTGGTTCAGCTCTGAGAAGAGAAAGTCCACAAATTAAAGAAGGAAAGAAGGAAGGATGGGAAGGAGGGAGGGAGAGATAGAAAGAGAGAGAATGGGAAGAAAGGAAGGGAGGTAGGAAGGGAGGGAGGGAGGAAGGAAGAAAAGTAGGGAAGAAGGAAGGAAGGGAAGAAAAAAGGGAAGAAGGAAGGAAGGAAGGAAGGAAGAAAGGAAGGAAGGAAGAAATGAAAGGAGAGAGGGAGGGAGAAAGGAAATCTTTTCTCTGATAATGTCCGACATTCATTTGTCTGCTTTTGTTACCTTTACTTTATAATTACTAATTACTTTCACTGTTAAGTAATTACACATGAAAGCCCACAACAGATGGTAAATAATTACTTTTTACCAATTGTCCAAGCCCATGTTTTCACTTTCAGTGATAATTAATGATCCAGTCAAAGGCACCAGGAATACACGCAGGCAAAAGTCCTTCTGCTGCCTGTAATTTTCTACTCACTCACTAGAGCACAAGACAAGGCAGCTGAAGAGACAACACAGGGAGCCGTCAGGGAGCAGGAGCCATTCCTAATAGGCGTGTGGGCGGGTGCCTGTGCTCGGCTGCACTGTGTCCCCTTGCCCGGCTGAGACTGTTAGCTTCCACAGTGTGTCGGGCTATTAGCACTCCCTTGGTGGGTATCTGTTTGGGCAAGTTAGACACACTTAAAAGTGTCTATTAACCAACCTTAAGAAAGCAAATCCTGGGACATGTAACACTAAAATATTTACGTTGACAGAGAAATCAGACTTGCCAAATGTTAATACCCTGCTTGGGACACCATTGTTTGGGGACGGTAGGTCACAACTGTCACAGATGGACAAAACTGGGCCTGGGAGTGAAGGTGGAATGAATATTTTGATTCAAATATGTGTCCCCTGGGGCAGGTGGCACCTAGCAAAGCTGGCTGAGGAAAACCTGGCTGTCTTCCTGGAGGGGGCCCGGACACTTCTCTCATTACAAAAAGTCACTTAATGTTGAACAAATGGGAAAAGCAAAGGCGTTTTTGGAATCACAACACCCAAGGGGGAAAATGTGCAGTTTATGGAACCATGAAAGATGGTCTCAGATCACACTTTCTCACATACAGCTGGTAACACAGCCCACCAGATAAGAAGGCAAATGCTTTTTTTTTTTTTTTCATTTTTTCATTTTTCTGAAGCTGGAAACGGGGAGAGACAGTCAGACAGACTCCCGCATGCGCCCGACCGGGATCCACCCAGCACGCCCACCAGGGGCGACGCTCTGCCCACCAGGGGGCGATGCTCTGCCCATCCTGGGCGTTGCCATATTGCGACCAGAGCCACTCTAGCGCCTGAGGCAGAGGCCACAGAGCCATCCCCAGCGCCCGGGCCATCTCTGCTCCAATGGAGCCTTGGCTGCGGGAGGGGAAGAGAGAGACAGAGAGGAAAGCGCGGCGGAGGGGTGGAGAAGCAAATGGGCGCTTCTCCTGTGTGCCCTGGCCGGGAATCAAACCCGGGTCCTCCGCACGCTAGGCCGACGCTCTACCGCTGAGCCAACCGGCCAGGGCAAGAAGGCAAATTCTTGTGTGCCAGAGAAGGGCTGAACTGTCCACAGGAGGCTGGATGCTTTGTTCCTGATCAGCATGTCCGCTCCACCAGGAACACGCCTGTTGTCTGTGAACATTATTTTCATGAAAGCTTCTCCAAAATCTTCTCTTTGGGGTTCCTTGGCCTATAATTTTGAAAGAGATGCATCTCCCCTACCACTGTTTTGACAACCTGAAAACCATTTGTGAGTTCCAGAAGTCTCACAGACCGTGAGCCCTGCTCCGAAGAGGTATCTGACAGATCTAAACTTCAGCTCTAAACTCCCTTCTGCTGCTCCCCAGCTGAGGAGAATCTATCTCATTCCTTTTTCAGGAAAAGTGATGTGAATACTAGGCAGTTTGTGTTTAATGGGGTCCCCAGAGCTGGGTTTTTTGTTTTTTGGGGTGTTTTTTTTTGCGGGGCTGGGAACTCACTGGGCCTGACTGATTGGAAAGGAGCCTGTATCCTGGAGGTGCGATCCTTTCTGTGGCAAAGTTGGGAGGAGCTGAACATACAGAGCATGTTAGTGAGCGGTCCTGACTGTCACAACCAGTATGAAGAATAGCCAGGCCAAGGTTTGGAAATTTTGATATCGACTTCTGGGCTGAATTTGAAATCCTGTTCTTGCCACCAGGAAGGATTAGCATTTCTAGTTCTCTGCCCATGTTGAAGTCCCAGCCCCCCAGGGGATACTGACTTAGCAGTCCTTCTTTGCATTAGCTCACCAAACCCCTAGCCTGGCAAGGCTCGGACTGCTCAGCTGCTCATGGAGAAACTTAGGGGCGGCAGGGAGTGGTCACGGATGAGGCCGCAGAGGTTGGCAGTGGTCAGGTGAGTGGTTGGCAGAGGTTTGGTGAGCCTCCCAGCGCAAGCTGAAGGAATTAAACTTTATCTTATAAAAGTTTAATTCTGTTGGAAAACCACAACAGATGGTAAATAATTACTTTTTTTTTAGCTGGGGGATAACACAGTCATATTGGTATTTGAGGTGGAACACTGTGGCGGCTGAATGAGGATAAATTTGAGAGGGTCAAGACGAGGGACAGGGAGCTCAGTTAGGGGTTTCCATGAATGGTTCAGGGGAGAGCATCAGGTCCCAGGTAAACGCAACTACCCGCTGGACATACCTGTTGGATATAACACTTCAGTTTCTCACAAGCAAGCAAAGCTAATCTTCTGATTTCAAAATTCTGCTCTTCCTGAATTCCCTATCTATGTGAATAATTGCCTAACTACCCAAGTCAGATATATCCTTAATACCCTTCCTTTCCCTCCTTCTGCATGTTCTGTCACCACGTCCTATCCTGGTTACCCGCTACCTCGAATCTTTCCCTCCACTCCCCTGCTGAAAACACTGCTGAAGTTCAGGTCCTCCTCATCACCTACTTGGACTTTTGCAGTTGCCTTCTGGATTGGGACGCAGCAGTCCTTAGAGGGTCAACTCATTCAAAAGAGCAAAGGAATGTCTACTCTTTGTTGCAGATACAAGCTCTTAAATATGAACACCCCCGCCAAGTTAAGTGCCTATCCCCTGCTTATTGTAGCGTTTTTTCACATTTTGTTGACATAGCCTAGTTGCCCATCTGTGGACTCCTCTAGATCAGGGGTTAACAAGCTGTGGCCTGCCTCCTGTGTTTGGAAAGAATGTCTTATTAAAAGATAGCCATTTGAAATAATTTACACATTGTCTGTGGCTGGGTTTTGTTTTAGTTCTCTTTCTTCACTACATGGTAGAGTTGAGTGGTTGCGGCAGAGATGAAGTGGCTCGCAAAGGCTAAACTATTTTCCTGCTTGGCCCTTTATAGAAAAAGTTGACCAACACCCCCATTCTAGATCATAAACTTGCCAAGGGTGAGGAACGGTGTTTGTGGGATTATTGTGTCCCTGGGATCTCGCACAGGTGCTAGGGACACAAATACGATGAGCGTCATGTGTGTATTGTGTGTGTGTGTGTGTGTTGTAAGAGAGAGCAATCCCCGTTGCAACCTGATCTTTATATGCCTATGAGCAGATGTTGAGGCTGCTTTTTTCCTTTAAAGGATGGCTTTCCACTGTAAATTACTCCATTGTTATTATTAAGATGCTTAGCTCCCTTTTATAGTGAGTCCTAAACACCTTGCTTGACTCATTATGCCCTAGGGGTGGCGCTGCCTGCAACCCTTCCTTCAGCCCTCTGCGAGGGATCCTGGCACCTGTCGGTCTGAAATGAGGAGAAAAGGTTAGAGACTCCTGTAAGGTGTTGCAATCCTAGTACATTTTTACAGTTATTGTGCTTTCAATAAGTTCTGATGGTTGAGTCTAATTAGGGGACATAATAAAATGAGTTGTTACTTTCTTGAGGTAAAGCATTCACCTGACAGGAGGTGATGGGCACTGCGATGGGCACCGTGCACGTGTGGCCTCTGCACGCTGGGTTCTTTCACTGCTGTAGCCTTGTATCAGGATCTGTGCCTGGTGCCTGGTTAGGTTCTGAACACATAGTCGTGAATGAAAACTCATTTGAATTGTTTCATGTCATCTTTCTTACTGCCCTGTGAGATATGACTTACGCTTCCCCATTTCACAGTGAGGAAGGTGGGGGATTATAGCACGGCTAGTCAGCATCACGGGCAAGATTTAAATCCAGTTCTTTTGGGCTCAGAAGCTTACGTTCTCTGTCCATAACATCAAGATTTGGACTTATAGGAGCTCACCTTCCTTCTTACAGGATCAGAAACATATAGGAAGACAAACTTCCCGGGTCACTAGTTCCCAGGTTACTATCATCAGTGTGATTTCAGAAGCCAAGTCTTCAAGAGCTGAGCTTAACTCCTTGCATAAAAAAGCATATAATGCGGCCACTCCCCTGGGAATTCTGTGTTGCTGGTGTTGATTTTGGCATCTTCTCTGAAAATTCGGGAGACAGTGAGCCCTCTCCCTGCTGTGCGCCCTGGAGGGAGTCCCGTGCTGCCCACGGCTATGTGGCATTCCATCCAAGTGCAACGGAAGCAGGCAAGTGAGCTGGACTCCCCGCTTTTCAAAAGGTTCCAGCATAATGTGGCGATTGTGTCATCGGCAACAATGATCAAGAAAAAACTGTGAGCCAACTTTCTTCACATGACTGGACAGAGAAAACAAGCACAAATGGGCGGAGCCCCCCCCTTCCCCCCCCTCACTCCTCCCCAAGAGGCAGGTTCTAGAACCTACTTCCCTGGTGTCACAAATCGGATGAACACCAGAAAACGTTTCACTTCCCCAGCGCAGCGAGTGAATCTAATTTGCGATGTTCATTCCTGGGCTTTGAGCTTTATTTATGGGTGGCCTTTGGTGTTGTGTTTATTTCTAAAATATATCATCACGCGGCAAAAAGCCACCTCAGCAGGTGAGATGAAAACCGATCATGTGGAAGTTTTTCTCCTGTTTCTGCCCAGGCTGAAAACCAGACTTTGTGCTTTTTCTTCTACTCAAGATAATATTCATATGAATGGACCACAACAAGCAGCCTGTCTGCAAAACCTAAACATTTATTAAAGCCTCAATAAATAGTAAATCCCTGACAATAACACTCTTCCTCCTGAAAAGCCTAAATGCCTTCTAAAAATTATTTCAGAAATACAGTGCTTAAGAATTAAATACATTGAGTGCTCAAGCCTTCTGTTATTCATATTCAACTCAGTTTTCCCTTGAGAATGTTAAATCAAGTGGGGAGGGGGGAAAAAGCCACAGAGACAACTAATGTAAGATCAGGTGGAAATTCCTAAGAGGGAGGGACGAGTTCTGCACGGACCTTCTCATTCCGTCTGTCAGCATATGCCTTCCCTCCTTGCTTGTTTGGCAATGGCCATGGTTTCTCTTGTCTTCAGGACTTGGGAATATACACCGCACAATCCTCTACTGTCTGAGATCAGGGAAACCTCAGTTTGTAAGTGCTTGGAGAGAGACCGATGGGATGGAAATATAAGTTGTGAATTCTGGGTGGCCTAGATAGATGACTTCAGAGGCTGGCGAGCACTCCCATAAGTGCCACTTATGCTCAGAGCTCATCAGAATGCCCTGGTGTGAGGGAGGAAGAGAGACACAGGAGGCAAGAACCATGTCAACTTTTCAAGTTTGTATTTCATGTTGTACTGGGAGCCCACCCATAGCTGGGGTCTGTTTCCCTCTGTTCGTATGTGGAGTTCCTTAGAATCAAAGGACAGAGAGTTAGAAGGCATCCTGAGGGTTATTTTGTCCAATTCCCTCATTGTGAGTATGCTTAAATCCCTTCTACTTCAAGTAAAAAGTCTCCTACTTGTCCTCCAGTCACTTCCTGGGCTTCCACTTTCCCTTCATTACCGACATCTTGAAGAATATCTTCTACTGCCTTTCCCTCTCCTTCATCTTTCTGTTCTCCACCTGTTACACACCACCCGGAAACTGCTGATTGCCATCACCAATAACCTCCAATTGCCAAACCCAGTGAGCGCTTTTCTGTTTAGTGTTTGCACCGTTGCCACTTGGACACCGCTTGCGGACCCTTTGGTAAATGCTCCTGCTGGCTTTGGTGCCTCCTCTTTCTGGTTCTTCCACTTTCTTGGAAGCCTCTGCTTGGAGCTTTCGGCTTTTCTCCCTGGGCCTTTAAATGCAGCTTTCCCCTTGACCTTCTTGTTCACTCTGGGGCACTCTATCTGGCTTGACCGCATATCAACCACCATGTCTAGGAGTGGCTACCTCAGACTTGTCAGTGCCAGAGCAGCGTGACTTATCACCAAGGCCTCTCTACCTGGCTGCCTCTGGGGCATCAGTTGTTATATTCCCCCATTCTGACTTTCCCTCAGAGTGCTGTGTTTTTGTGGTATATTCCAGTCGGGCTCTCTGCGGGTGTCCTGACGTCTGCTTCTCCCATATATCCCACATCTACTGTATTTCCCCGTGTGTAAGATGCACCCTTTTTTGGGGTTTAAAAACTGCTTGCATTTTATACAGTGATTGTAGCATTTCAAATGCCGTAGATGGAACAGAGGATGAGGCAATATATGAAGACAGTGATTTGTCATCAGACATAGATGAGAACAAGCTAAAAGTTGATAGTTTTGACAGTTATCAGGAGTGGTATGAGTTTTATGATAAATAAAACTTGAGTTTAATAACTTTATGTAATACATTTTTTTTTCAAATTTCAGGCCCAAAAATTAAGGTGCATCTTATACATGGGGAAATATGGTAATTGATTGCCAAGTGCTTCCAGTTCTTTCTTCTGTGACTCTTTTCACTGCCTCCTGCTCTGCCAGTGCCTTCTGTATCCTAGACCTGCCCTTACACCTTCACCTGCCCTTACACCTTCACCTGCCCTTACACCTTCACCTGCCCCATCGCCGTGCCCTTCTCATTGGCCTCCCTGTTTCTCCCTCCTGCTCTCTAACCCATTCTGCAACTCATATTGCTCTGACTCATGACCATGCATACGGTCAGAGTTATCTTATACAGGGGTCCTCAGGTTATACCAGTCTCAACATACAACATTTCAAGTTTACGATGCTCACTCCCATAAAAACTAATTTTTAAACTTTTATTAATTTTAATTTATTGTGTTAACATGGATTCAAGTGTTCCACTGAATATAACACCCTTACCCCTATCCTCACGTCTCTATTTATACCCCTTTGCCTCCACCTCCTAACTCCTTCCCCCTTTCCCTCTGGGATTTGCTGTCCTGTTATCTGTATCTCTGTGTTATGTATATATAATTTCACTAATCCCTTTACATTCTCTGATCCCATCCCCTCATTCCCCTTCCCTCTGACAGCTGTCCCTCTGGTCCCTGTGACCCCACCTCTGCCTCTATTCTGTTCCTCAGTTCACTTTGTTTATTAGATTCCACATATAAGTAAGATCATATGATATTTTTCTTTCTCTGCCTGGCTTATTTCACTTAGCATAATAATCTCCAGGTCCATCCATGCTGTCGCAAGAGGTAAGATTTCCTTCTTTTTCACAGCTATGTAGTATTCCACTGTGTATATGTACCGCTGCTTTTTATTTTATTTATTTATTTGTATTTTTCTGAAGCTGGAAACGGGGATAGACAGTCAGACAGACTCCCGCATGCACCCGACCGGGATCCACCTGGCACACCCACCAGGGGGCGACGCTCTGCCCACCAGGGGGTGATGCTCTGCTGTCGCGACCAGAGCCACTCTAGCGCCTGGGGCAGAGGCCAAGGAGCCATCCCCAGTGCCTGGGCCATCTTTGCTCCAATGGAGCCTCGCTGCGGGAGGGGAAGAGAGAGACAGAGAGGAAGGAGGGGGAGGGGTGGAGAAGCAGATGGGCGCCTCTCCTGTGTGCCCTGGCCGGGAATCAAACCCGGGACCCCCGCATGCCAGGCCGACGCTCTACCACTGAGCCAACTGGCCAGGGCCATACCACTGCTTTTTAATTCACTCGTCCACTGACAGACACTTGGGCTGTTTCCAGATCTTGGCTATTGTAAACAATGCTGTCCATAAAAACTTAAAGAAAATTGAGACATGAATGTTTCAGTTTACGTCATTGCCGTTGTGCTTATGGACTACGTGGCTGAACTAGTCTGGTTGTATGCAGTGGAAGAATATGCACTACAGTGGACAGTACAGTATATTTATGTCCTTTTCCTCTTTTTGTGGCTTAGTTGTGTTTTTATATTCTAGATAACAGTTTTACAACTGTGTTAGGATAGGTAAATGACTTAAGCTAGGGTGTGTATTCACTTAGACCAAAATTTGGGTTATGTCACTGTCATAGGAACAGAACTGTGTTGTAACCTGAGGACTCCCTGTACACACTACTCTGATCTGGCAACCCTCCAGTCTCTAGGATAAAACGCAATCTCAGGGATGCATTTGTTCATATTGAAGAGTCAAGCGCCTTCAAGGGAGAAGAAATAAGATACACAGCGGTGAGGGGGTGAAGACTGCATAAAAGATATTGAGACTGAGAATGGCTTGGCATGGCTCTAGGAAGGCACAGGCGGCCAGCAATGAGGTCAGAAAGTAGAGAACGAAATAGTGATGGCCATTGTTCAGACATCTCCTCCTCCATACCCTTTCCCTAGTTCTCCCTCAGACACAGTTAATTGCTTTGTTCTCAGTATTTTTATAATATTTTGACAATGTGTTTCTTAGCACTTATTTTGCAATTTTATAATTTTTAAATTTATTTAGAAGACTGTTTCTCCAGGTAGAATGAACTTCTTGAGGGCAAAGACCTTACCTTTTTATTTGTTGAATTTTCAACACGCAGCAGATACATACAATGAGAAAATGAATGATGTAACTGAGGTTCAGAAAGGCGAAGGGGATTTCCCTACCATGCAGCCAGTGAACGGCCGTGTCTGGTCTGGAGCTGTGACCATCTCACTCTGGACTTGTGTCACATGTACCACACGAAGGCCGAAGCCTGACCTTCGGCCCCCTAATGGGGTGGGACAGGGAGAGTTGGGGTGGGTGTAGGGCAGTGGACAGGCCCAACCACTGATACCAAAGTGGGCGTAGTTCACCAGACAGGGCCTGGCGCCCGGAGGGAATTGCTCGGACTGGAGGAGTCGGTGCTCTAGGTGTCCGGGTTGGGAGCAGGTCCTGGGAGAGACAGAAGGCCTTGAGTGGGGACCACCACAAAGAACCAGGAGCAGACAACACTCAGAGATTCGGGAGAACAGGGACTCAGAGAAGTGGCACCGGATACACTTATCAGAAGGCACAGAGCTTGTATTAGTTAAGATTCTCCAGGAAAGCAGAACCAATACCATACCTGTTGATACCCAAGTCCACATCCACACCTATCAGAGATTTAGCATCAGTCACTGGCTTACTCAGTCATGGGGTGGAGAAGTCCCCCTGTCATCTATTGGCAAGTTGGAGTTCCAGGAAAGGAAGCGGTGAATTCGGAAGGCTGCGACTTGGTGAGCCGGATGGGATAGGTGCCAGTCCCGTTCTTTAAGTCCAAGAACAGGGGCACCAAGGGCAGGGCGAGGTTGTTGTCCAGACCAAATAATCAGAGAGTGAATTCAGCCTTCCTCTGCCTCTTAGGGTTCGATGTAGGTCCCTGGTGGATTGGAGGATATCCACCCACATTGGGGAGAACCATCTGTTTTTTATTCAGTTCACCAATTTAAATGCTCACCTTTTCTGGGAGGCAGAAAGCTGATTCCAGAAGAAAGGAGAGCAGCCAGGTGAAGTCAGAGTCCTGGTCTTAGAAACCAGAAGGACAGGCTGATGACCGAGAGGAGGACTTGGGCACAGGTAACAGCACGGGAAGCCAATTGTCTGAATTAGGTTACAAAGTGGAGAAAGCAGGAGCAAAAGGAAGGCTGTCACATCCTTGACTCTCAGCTCTGTCATATTCTGGAAAGGAGGAGTTTCAGAATAAGCATTTTCAACATCTCTCTGGTACGGTAGCCCCACATTTGCCTTTGGCTTCGTTGTCTGTTATTTCCGGCTGCACTTCTAATTTTCATTAAAAACAAACTGGCACTAACTTTGAATTATTGGTCGATAACTACATGTTTTAGACTGAGGAGGGTATCTGTCTAAAAAGCAAATGAGGACTTTTTTAAAACCTGGAAGGTTGGTGGCCCCTCCCTGGTGTTTCGCACAGGAAATTGGAAGCTTGCTTCTGGGAGGAGAGGACGCCTTGTTCTGGGCTTTAGTTCACATGCCTGCTCACGTCTGGCCTGGTCTCTGAAGAGGCATTAAAATCTACTTCAACCCTTCTTTTTTCGCAGCCCGATTAACCAAAGTGTTTAATAAGGAACTGGGATGTTTCTAGTAATTTGGCACTTCCATTGGTCATTTGTTCCATTGTAATATATATCACCAAAATCAATTCATATAACCATTTTCTACCTCCACAAGAGATAATGACTTCTAATTCCTGTTACTTGAGCATCTTAAACTTTCTGAGTAGTTTGCTACTTTTCATTAAGGTGTGTCTCAGACAAAAAGTAAGTAAACCCCATGAAAATTGAACCACAGATAAGCCAATGAAATTGAATAAATACACCTAGAGAACCTCCTTAGTAATACTACACCATAACTGTGCAGGAACAGGCTTTGTCTTTTTGCAAAAAAAAAAAAGGTCCATTTCTTGTCAAGTCAGGGAATTTGAATTTTGTCTTCTTGGATACTTAAGGCAGTTGGAAACTTCGTCCCTGTTTCACAGAGACAAAGACTTATGACATCAGAGAATGCTGTGAGAAGACCTCTAAGTATTCCATAATGCAGTTGAGAGGCATTTTGAAGTCAACAGGCTGTGTTTAGGACAGAAGTTGTTTCACATGGTAGCTTGCCCTGTCACTATTAACTAACAGTGTGTGTTGTGGAGATTTTTCCCTGCTTCCGTCTGGCTAAATGTTGACTCTGCTGGTTTGTGTTACTTCTTCTGCCCTGCAGCACCCAGGACAGTACAGAGCACTGAGTAGAAGATGGACCAGGGCTCAGCCGCTTGACTCTAGATTGCTGCTACCTAATATGAGCTGAGCACATGCCATGTGCAAGCCACGATACAGAGACGTTCAAGGTCACTTCATTCATCCAAGGACCGGAGCTTACTTCTTTTAAGTGGCAAAACTTTTTCTATGTTATGTTAACCAATTTTGACAGAAGCTATTTTATAAGAGAATGCATATTATTTTGTCTTTCTACAAAGAGAAGAGAGAATAGTATTAGGTCTTTACATCTAAGGGTCCAAGAATAAAACAGGACTCAAGGTCTGAAGCAATAGAGAGAATTGTGAAAAGCAGAGTGGGACGGAGGGTACCGTGGAAGGTGTGCGTGAACCTGTTCCCCCACCAGGTGTTTGCTGAGCTCAACCGACTGAGGAGTCAATGCTAAGCAGAGCAGACACGGTCTCTGTCTTCCTGAAGCCTCCAGGCTAGTGGAAAGGTGTGAGACGCGAGCACACCATTGTACCAGGGTGGACAAATTCTGTGATAGCAGAAAAAAAACGGAGGGCATGTAAAATAAGCCAGGGAAGGGAGGGCATCCTAGAGGACGGGATGTGGCTAGATGCTTGTTACAGCTTTGCAGACACCCCTAGTGTGTGAGCACCAGCTAGCTTCATGTAGAGGCGTGAGGTGACGTACTTGTGAGACACTGCAGAACTGTCATCTCCCATTACTCAAAGAATATGTAGGTCAAGGGACAACAAACATAAAGATCATAACGCAACAGAGACACAGCTTCACTTTTCTTCTGAGAACAGCTACTGTAGATCTACTGTAGATATTTCACTTCAAGTTGTGCTATGCTGGGGTTTAAGGAAGGTATAGCCAGTGCCTTCATACAACCCTTTATATAACTTTGGCATTTAAAAAAAAACAACAACAGTGTCTCAGTTAGCTACTGCTGTATAACAGACCACCCAAAACTGAGTTGCTTAAACAAGTTAAGTGTTTATTATGTAGCTCAAGCACATGTGTATCAGCCAGGGGTGGGGTGGGGGTGGGGTTCTTCGAGTCTCAGCTGGGCTCACTGAAGTGCTGGGAGTCATCTGTGGGTCAGGTCGCCAGCTTTGGTGATCTTGGCTGGTCTCTCTCATGTTTGCTGTTTAGCTGAGCCTAGGTTGATCTGGAGTGGCCTTGGCTGGGACTAGTGGGATTTCCATTACCTGGTCTCTCACCCTCCTGCAGGCTATCCTGGATTTGTTCACGTGGGTGTCCAGGTTCTAAGAAAGCAAGTGAAAGCATAGAGGTCTCTGGACGATGAGTCTCAGCTCTGATCCACTGTCCCTTCTGCCACATTCAATGGCCAAATAAGTCAGCTAACCCTGATTCCAGGTGGGAAATAGACTCTGCTTTTTTCGTGGGAACAGCTAAAAAGTCATGTTGCAAGAGGCATAAACTCAGGAAAGGGTATAGTTTGGAGCCATTTTGCAACCAATCTACCACAAATAGCAACCTTGACCATATTGGAGAACCCAGGGTTCCCCTAGTGTATTTTGTCACAACTCATGTCTCTCTTGTCTTATGGGCCTCATCATGAATGTGCATACCCACTGCTGTGAACCAGATCTAGATGCCAGGCCCCTAAGTCTGTCCTCAGCCTCCTCTGTAGGCAATCCTGTCTTCCCACTTACACAGAGTGGAAGTCAACCAAACCAAGAGTCATAAGGGCAAATACCCACAAAACAATGTCGGTCAGTTTCACTGACCATAATCATCATATTGATCACTGATATTGATAGATCTGCCTGGTCAAGAGACAGATTCATCAGGCAAATTGATTGGTAGGTGGCCCCATCCAGGGGGAGTGCCATTTGTGCTGATGTTTCTTTAATAAACGTTTAATAGCATGCTGGGTGCTGGGTGCTGGGGTGAGCGTGGGGTCACTGCTTATAAAACACCTGGGCCTGTAGGTCTCATGTACTTAGCGCAACTTTGTCACAGCTCTTAGAGTACTTCAAGAGTCCCATTGACACCTCAAGAAATGAAAACCAGATTTTCTTGGGTAAAGAAAGCAGTCTTTGTATCTTCTGATACAATTTGTGCTTTCAAACTTTTCCCCCTTACGAATTCATATTTTTGAGACAGTGCACGAGGAAAAAGATTGCATTATCTTCCTCGGTTTTACTTATAGCAATGTAAGAGAGGCGCCATGACCAGGCTGTAGGACCACAAGGGTACAGCTGTCGCTTCAAGATCCTGACTTTGATTCTTTTGAGGTAGGATTGCTAGACCCTGTAGTACTTCTATACTATTTTTTTTAATAGAAACCTCTTACATTAGCAGCTGCACTAATTCACATTTCCACCAACATTGTGCAAGGGTTCCAATTGCAACACATTCTTACCAAGATGTGTTGTCATTTTTTTAAAATTAATAATCATTCTACTGGGTGTGAGGTGATATCTTACTATGGTTTTGATTTACATTTCCTTAATGATTAGTGATGTTGAACATCTTTTCATGTTTCTGTTGGCCATCTGTATATCTTCCTTGGAGAAATATCTATGCAAGAATCATTTTTAAATCAGGTTTTTAAAAATATTTTGTTATTAAGGTGTTATAGTTTTTTACATATTTGGATATTATCCCCTTATCTGATTATTCACAATAGTATAGCGAAGATATAGAAACAAACTTAAATGTCCCTCATTGAATGAAGAATAAAGAAAATGTCACAGGGACCAAAGGGACAGCAGTCAGAGGGAAGGGAGATAAGGGGATGGGATCAGAGAAGGTAAAGGGATTAGTGAAACTACATATACATAACACAGAGATAGAGATATTAGGACAGCAAATCCTAGAGGGAAGGGGGAAGGGAGTTAGAGGATGGGGGGTAAAGAGGGTATAAAAAGTGATACAGGGGTGGGGGGTGAGAGAGTTACATTCAGTGGGACACTTGAATGCATGTAAACACAATAAATTAAAAATTAATAATAATAAAAAAGAAAATGTAGCCTGGTCAGTGGTGGTGCAGTGGATAGAGCGTCTACCTGGGACTCTGAGGTCCCAGGTTTGAAACCCCGAAGTTGCAGGTTTGAGTGCAGGCTCACCAGCTTGGGTGTAGGATCATAGACATGACCCTGTGGTTGCTGGCTTGAGCCCAAAGTTGTGGGCTTGAGCAAGAGGTCACTGACTTGGCTGGAGTCCCCCGGTCAGAGCACATATGAAAAGCAATCAAGGGACAACTAAAATGAAGCAACTATAAATTGCTGCTTCTCATCTCTCTCCCTTCCTGTCTGTCTGTCTGTCTCTCTGTCTCTGTCTCACACAAAAAAATGTACTCTATGCACATATGGAATACTAGTCAATCTTTAAAAGAAAGAAATCCTGTCATATGTGACACTATGGATGGACCTGGAAGACAATGAAGAAAGCCAGCCACAGAAGGACAAATACTACCCAATTCCACTTACACGTGAAATATGGAACAGTTATACTCACAGAGGCAGAGAATAGGATGGCGGTTGCCAAGATTTGGGGAGGGGGAAATGGGGAGTTGTTCATCAGGTATAAATTTCAATTATGCAAGCCAAGTAAGTTCTAGAGCCACACAACACAACACTGTACATACTGGTAACAATACTGTGTAGTCACTTAAAAAACCTGTTAAGAGGGTAGATCTCATTTTAAGCATGTCACAAGCCAGAAACAAAAACAGATACTGAAGGAGCACAGGGAAACTTAGGAAGGTGATGGGTGTGCGTATCACCTTGACTGTGGTGATGGTTTCACAGGTGTAGGTATACTATGTCCAAACTCATAGTATATGAGTTTAATGTATGCTTTGTATACATTAAACACATGTAAGTTAGATGAATTACTAATTATATTATGAAATGTGCTTTTTTTTTTTTGAATGACACCTAATATCTGCCTTCTAATTTGTTGGTTTATGTCTTTTTAATAAACTCGTGTTAAAAGGATTATGTGAGATTCCTGATTTGTTGACATGTGGACTGACCAGCCTAGTGGCAGAAATTTCCATCCACCAAATTGCAGCAGAGGTTTTCGCCAGGTGCCGGCTGTCTGACCTCCCCAGCCCGCTGATACCAAGCCCCTCAGGCAACTCCAAGTAGAGCCCAGCACTCCCAGTCCCCGCATGGCCCAACTGTTCACCGCAGAGTGGAAGAACAAAGAGTAAGAACATCGTGTCCAAGCGCCATAGAGGAAAACAAGCTAGGAATTGTCCCCCAGATAACAACTCCATTATCAATTCCATGGAGAGTGGTCCATGGGAAGTGTGAGCAAGAAATGACCGCAGCAAAACCACTGCTGCTTAGTTCAGGTTTAAGATGCTCTGACTTCAAAGGACTCACCGCTCCACACAAATACCTCCAGTACCTAACTCTAAGGCAACCCTAGAAAATACAAGAATGTCTTATGGGCCACGTTCAAAACTCAACCCTCTCACAGCTGTGATTTTTTTTTTTTTTTTGTATTTTTTTCTGAAGCTGGAAACGGGGAGAGACAGTCAGACAGACTCCCGCATGCGCCCGACCGGGATCCACCTGACACGCCCACCAGGGGCGATGCTCTGCCCACCAGGGGGCAATGCTCTGCCCCTCCGGGGTGTCGCTCTGTTGCGACCAGAGCCACTCTAGCGCCTGGGGCAGAGGCCAAGGAGCCATCCCCAGCACCCGGGCCATCTTTGCTCCAATGGAGCCTCGGCTGCGGGAGGGGAAGAGAGAGACAGAGAGGAAGGAGAGGGGGAGGGTGGAGAAGCAGATGGGCGCTTCTCCTGTGTGCCCTGGCTGGGAATCGAACACGGGACTTCTGCACGCCAGGCTGACACTCTACCACTGAGCCAACCGGCCAGGGCCCAGCTGTGATTTTCTTGAGGGCTACCCGGTCTCCTCATTCCAGTCTCCTTCTCCCATCCCCCTAATGTCACTAGTCCCTCTAGGGGTTTCACTGGTTTCGGGATCCGGCTCATCTATGTGACATTTCTCACTGAGAGATGGCAAGCAAAGGCTGAAGGGTTTGTGGGCAACAGAACTTCTCTGAACAGAGCTGGTGTGTACTTTCTTAGTTATGTAACCAAGGGAGGTTAAAGAGCAAACAGAACAGGCAACACCTGCTCTTTTCTCTGAATCAGAGTTGGGTCTCCCATTGTCAGACTTTTCTTTAAACTTTAGGCCCTTTAATATTAGTTGAATGAAGATTTGCAAGTCATATATTTGAGCACCAGCAGAGCTCAGGACTTCCCTGGTAAAAGGCTCTGTGCTTCTTGGCTTGCCTGGTTGAGATCTTTGCTTGGCACTGAACTGCAATAGCTGTCTCTCCATGTGCCTGTTGCCTTCCTGGAAAGAGTATAAACATTGACATGTAAGCTTACAGTTCAGGCTTTTCTTATGGCACTATTTTACTTTTTTTCTGGGTACTGGGAAGGTTCTCTCCTACCCCACCTCCTCCTTGCCCATGCAATGCACCTTAGTGGGCTGCTTGTGGGCTCTGTTAAATAGGGAACAGAGGAACGGCACTGGTGTCTGCTGCTGTAGTTGCTAATTTCCTCCAGTTTGCACACAGGACACAAGAAGACCTGCTCTAATTGCTGCCGTTAAGCCCTGATTGCTGCTGACGCATTATAAGTGAGAGCCCTTGTATTCTTGGAAGGACCAGCCAGCTCAGCCCTCCCCCATGAAAGTCAGATGGTCTCTCTCCTGCTGTTTCATATCTACTTCGACTCCAAAACCGTTCATCTGAGCTGAATAAAAGAGGTGGTGGGTGGGTAAGTTCTATTGTAGAACATTCTGAGACACCAATTTGGTTCGTCTCGTTTTATTTCAACAAATATTTTTTCAGTGCCTATTCTTTGTCTGCTTTTGGGATCCCACAGAAAACCAAGTCACTATCCCTGTCTCCAAGGAACTCACAGTCTATAGCAGAGAAAGGGATGCAAATAAAGTACATTAAAATGAGTTTGAAGAGATTGACAAGAAGAAACATAGAGGTTACTATGGAAGTGAAATGGGGTGACACTAACTCTGCCAAAGTAAGCTAGGAGGTCTTTCTAGGGACAGTGATGATAAAGCCAAATCTTAAAGAATAAGTAAGAATTTTTAAACATGTATTCATTCACTCAATAAATACTGAATTTCCCAAGTGCTGGGCAGATAAGGACTAGATAAGTACGTGAGCTGAGTCAGAGGACATGAGAGTGGTGGTTGGTGGAGGGGAAAGTGTCAGAAAGGGGGGTGTCATGGACAGCAGTGTGTACAGGTGAGACAGGGTGCTCCCAGGACCACTGAAGTCTAAGGGCACAGAGGAGAGTGACAGGCAGAAGGCAGCTTATAAGGGAATGGGAATTCAACGCTGAAGAGCCTAAATTTTATTCTAAGGAGGTGGGAAACAACTGAAGAATCTCAACACAAACATGATCAGATCCGTGTTTCAGCAGGATACCCTGTCCTGTTTAAAGGACAGTCTGGTGGAGACAGGACGTGAATGAAAAGAAGTGAGGAGGCCATCGCTGTAAGGAATAGGGGAAAAGCAACGGCTTGGACCTGAATAAAGGCAATGATGTTGGGTTGGAGAAGAAGAACACATGTGAGACATGTTTAGAGTTTAGAAATGACCAGGGTCTGATGCCTGGTCAGGTGGGGCAGGTGAAGGAGAAGGTGACTCCCAGGGATCAGAGGCAACCTTCTGTCTACGGTCTGATTACACCGGTTTCCAGCTCACAGGAATTTCACTTCCAAGAGTAAGATCATGTTTCCTTGTCCTTTCTGTTTTGTTTGTTTTTCTTCCATGCTTAAGAGTAAGCGTTAGGGCTCTTGGTCAGAGGTATTTCACAAAGTAAATTGGGAAGCCACACCATTACATGCAGGGGGATGTTTACCAAGAGAGAGGAAGGAACAGAGAGGGGCAAGGGCATCACAAAAAGAGAGCCACAGATGAGCACAGACCTAAACAAACAAGGAGGGAGAAAGTGGAAAAACAAACAAAGAGGGAGAAAGAATGGCACAGAGAAATACAAACATGAGGTAAATATTAGTAGAGGTGCACAGGTGCTGCTAAGTGTTTACTGACTGAATGAGTGGCAGCAAAGTAGGAGAAAATGTGGCATGTTGCACACACTGCCTCCTTCTGACCCTCCGTGGACAGACATCTGCATTCTAGGGTTGGCCCCAAGCTGCAGGATACGTCCCCTCATTCCAGAAGGTGGCAGGTGGGCTGTTCTGGGCCCTGTGGATGCATTGCATTGACTCCTTCCTTTTCTGATTGCTGTCATGTCACTGATTCAGACTGGTCAAACTCCAAAGGGCCTCTGGGTGGTAAATGACCCTGAGTCTGTTCTTTGTAAGGATGTGACTAGCTTAGCTATGTTTGGAGACCATTTGGTTGACTCTCTCATTGGTCAGAGAGAAATACCTGCACATAGAAAAAGGGTGGACCCTGGACACCCTTCAGATTCTAGAACGGATAACACATTGCTTACACAACAGCCAACAGGTGTGTGAGACGTAAGGGGCAGTCTTTCGCAAGGGTTTATCGTTTGACACAAGCAACTACTGCCAAAGAGGCACAGAAAGAGATCTTAGGGACCACTGGGCCTTGGGACTCACACTCCATCAGGACTCTGCCTCTCCACTCCTTGACCAGTCTGTTTAATTATCGACATCATCTTCTCTGTGAGGAAGTGGCTGGTGGTCGGCAGGCCCCGGTTAAGGTCCATACAGTATGATAACCAGATACAGAGATGGCTATCTGACCTATCCTGAGTTAGAAAATCCCTAAGGATTGTGACTGGCCTGGCTTGAGTTATATGCTTATGCACAGATTTATCATTGGGGCCAATGAAATAGAGTTCTGCAATGAGCTCATTTTGAGTCAGAGATCTGTTCTTCAGACCATCACTAGCCAGAAAGGTATGGTGTCCTGGTCACCCCCAGCAGGTCCTAAAAGTAGTTTTTTGGATGAGAAGTATTCTTGCCCTTAACAAGGTGCCATCTGAAGAAATTCTCTCCTGGGTGTTGGACACATGTGTGAGGTCTGAGGCTGCCCTTGCCATTCTGCAACCACAGGGGAAGTCAGCCCGCCATAGAGGAGGGCACATGTGAGGACACAGAAGAGACACAGACAGATAGAAGCTTCTGGACCAATCCACCCCTGAAGCCTGCCCTTCTGGGGCCTGCAGGTCAACACTTCTCTTGTTTTTTAAGCCAGTTCAATTTTTTTTCCTTCCTAACTTGCAGCCAAAGCACCATAACTGGTATGGGGTGGGGTGGGTGTGGATTGCTTCCAGAAAAAATAAAGAGGCTTGAACAGCCAAAATAAATAAATAAATGAATGAATGAATAAATAAATAAATAAATAAAAGGTGTCCACTAAAATGTGAATAATGAGTGTTGCATGGGTGACACGTACGGCTATGCATAATTAAGTTTGATGGAAGAGCATGGATTATGTGTGTTCAATGGGAAATGTAGGCAGGAGAGCAGAGTAGGGGGAGGCCTCCTCATAATTACTGATGCTCACAGAGACTCCTCGCTACCAACTGCTATTGATTCTGAGAGTGCAGGGCCAGATTTCAGGGTGAGAAGTCCTCGTCTATACTTCAGGCCAATATCTGGTCCTCAGGCCCAGGCAGGCCAGGCCTCTCCCTTCTGGACAGTGATCCCTGGGGCTGTGAAGCTGGTACCCAGGGCAGGGGACCGGGAGCTTCTACCCCCAGGTCTCCTCTCTGCTTCCTCAGTATTCGCACCCAGCTTGTTGTCAGTGTTGTGAAGGGGAGGATAGGGTCGGGTCAGTGCCGCATGGAGAGTGGGTTCTGGGAAGCTAGGACTCTGGAGAAGGGCTCTCAGGACACTGAGGGCAACAGGGCAAGTCTCCACATCAGTCGGAAGGCTCTGCTTGGCTAGCTGCTTGGGAAATTGCTTTCCCCAGGTGCCAGCTTCTGTCCAGACCTCTGTGGCCCAGAGAGTCTTCTCATTTCTCTTTTTCTCACCCAAGCCCCGGGAAAGCCCAGACCCAGGGGACAATGCTGTCTTGTTCCCGAGCTGCGGTTTCTGAGCGGCCTCTTGTTTGGGGGCTCAGGGAACATGGGGACCGAGCTGCCCTGGGCGTTGGACTACAAGTACTTGTTCCCTGCCAAGCGCCCTCCAATCTGGGACAGAGGGCCTGCCCCTCTCTGGGAGTCGGAAGGGTCTGGCCTCTAGGCTCCAAGGAAGTGGGACCAGAGGTAGGAGTCACAGAAGCCTCACAGATCCCTCAGGTCATGTGAGGTGCTGAGTTCGAGGACTGTTTCATTTCACTTGGCCAGTATGTGTGAGTGGGAGGCTGTGTGTCTGTAGAGTGAATGCAGAGGACACTACATATGAATGTGTACATGTCCTTCTTTGTGACTGGACCAGGGACAGATAGACTCAAAACCCCATGTTTGGTGGGTCTGTTTTGTCAGAAATTGACCTAATCTCATGCAAGCCTAAATCAAATCAGACTCCATTTCTTGGTCTTTGTCCCCCAGAAGCATTGTGAACTGACGTGGTCTTGCAGGTCAGTTCCAGATGCTTGACAAATGAGGCCCGGCTGTCCTGGGTGCACGTACAGTCCATGGGCATTTGTTGCTGTCTGTGCGTGAGTCAGGCCCAGGTAGGCCAGGCAAACTTCAGAGATTTGGCCAGAGACGATGAACATGTGTGGCTTCTTTCTAAGATTATCAAACAGACTCCTCATCTGTCTCCTGTCTCCAGTCCCCTGTTGTTCTCTCTTGGGCTGTCTTGCACTTTCCCACCAAAGGACCCCTGATATAGTGCTCCTCATCCTGACCGTCTTTTCAAATCACCTAGGAAGCCTTTAAGGATACTGATTTGGGGGCCCATCCTCAGAGGTGTGTTTGTACGTGCTCTAGGGTAGAGCCTGGATCTTGGTGATGTTTCAGACTTCCTCAGATGACCCTGACGTGCGGCCAGGGTTGAGAACCACGAGCTGAAAGAAAGGGACAGTGAACTCTGTTGCTCTGGGCATGGGCCAAAACTGCGCACAGGAAAACAAAATTTTTTAGATCTTTTATGGTTTTTTTAAAATTAAACATTCCTGTAATTTTTGCTAAACAAATGTAATATATCCATAATATAACTGTCAGGTTCTCAATTATTTACCATGGAGGTAAATTTCCACCCGGGAAGGTGCAGCACAGCTTCCTGTGCCTCTTAGGAGATCGCCATCCCAGCTCCAGGCCCACATGTCCCCAGGAGTGCAGACCACGCGGATGACAGCCATCTCACACAAAGCCCTTCACCAGCAAGTTTTGGGGATGTTATGTGCTGATATCTGTGAAGGAAATGGGGCAGTTTTCCTAAAAATCTCTCTTTGATCTCCTCGTTGTTCAGAGAGTATGGTGGCTCCACAAAGCCAGGTACACTGACTCAGAAATGAGGTCTAGACCCCCGGGGTGCACACGACATCACATTAGGGGTTTATGGACAAAAATTTTAAAAAGTAGTTCTATATTTGTTCTGGATCACTAAATGTAAATAGGATATAAAACCTGTGATGATTATAGTATTTATTATTTCTTAAACAAGACTAAGTGTTTTAAGAAGGAAATAGTTTTAAGTTTGATTTTTAGGAAATCACTATATAAATAGTAGTACAGTTGTTATCTTGGAGATGTGTGTGACAAGGTGATAATTTCATAACTAAAGGATGACAGTCAAAGCCCTCCCAAAACCAGCCTTAGGTTTTCCTCCTCCCAGCAGGGGTTCTCTGCTCTGTCAGAAGGGTTTATAAATACCCCCATATATATACAAGAGTCACATAAACACAGGAGCTCTGCAATTATTCTACCTGGATAAAACCGATGGCCCAGCCAAGTTCAAGGGGAGGCGGTATGCACTCCACTTCTTGATGGGGGATGTGTGTACCGAGGTTCTGAAAAAAAACATGAAAGGATGGATAATACTGTCATGGCCGTTTGGGGGGAAATATAACCTGCCACTGTCCATTTAATAAATTTCATAGACATTTCAAGAGCTTTTTCTGCATATGTAAATTAAGTGTAGGATAAACAGACAAAAAAATGCCCTCCTTTCCCTTCCATTTGTCATGATAAGGATCCGGGGATTGTCCATCTTGATAAAAAGGTCAAGATCTAGCTGACCTTTTAGGCCAATGTGGACAAGGTTTTGCCATCTTCTTTTCCACCTGTGGGAAGTGTTAGCGCCCGACACAGTAGATGATGGAGCACTCAGCAGGCCTGGCTACACACCCTGCACACCAACCCTCTTCCCCTTGGCGTTACACTTTGGACCCTGCTGTAAGGCCTCCTGGTTGTGCACATCTGTCTTCTGCCCATTCCTCTACCTCTCCTGGACTACACAGAAACTGAGGGTGGAGGCAGCCGGCACAACTCCCTGGGGAGTTAGTACAACACAGTGATTGAGGAGGAGGGTCCTGCAGCCTGATGTACTTGGGTTTGAATCCCAGCTCTGCAAACGTGTGGCTTTGAAAAAATTCTTCAGTGCTTTAAGACTCAGGTGCATCATCAGTTAAGTGTAGATAATGGTAAGAGTATCTGTCTCATGGTGTAGTTGTAAGGATTAAATGAATTCATGGAAATAAAATTGCTCATGTGTACATGTTGGTGGCAAGGCGAGGGAGACTGATGACAAGTAAGAGTCTTCGGTATCACCCAGTAATAATAGTCACACTTATGCCAGACATACATAGACTAACTTTACTCCTAAAAGTTTCATGAAGTATTTTCATCTATCTCCATCTTCAAGATGGAAAAGGGCTTAGAGAAATTAAGTACATCGCCCAAGATGGGATGGGTTGTATTGGAACCCAGGTTTTTCTAAGTCTGGCCTCAGTGTGTTTCCCACCTTGGACAGGGCTGCCCAACAGCAAGTGTGTGAAGAGACCTCTGTCATCACTCCCAGTGACAGTGAGGCTGTCAGGTGGTCACGGCTGAGTTTGCTTTTTCACGATTCACTGCAGATGGTACTGGGAGTCACTGGCCATTAACCCCAAGGTCATGGAGAAACATAGCTGCTGTTGTTCCAGACGCAAATGTGTTTGTTTTCTCCAGCCAGTGGGAATGCTTGTTCCTGTGGGAAAGGGTGGTGGGGTGAGTGTGTGGGGGTGGATGGACAGAGTGTAGACAAGGGATGAGAGAAAGGGGGCTGTGAAATACCAGGTAGTGTATTTCATATTTATTTCATATTTATACCATAGTGGCTTTTCACCTTAACAGAACATGTCCTGTGCCCTCTCAACTTCGTTTTGTCTGTATTCATTTATTCATGGGAGGAATTATTTTTGAATTCCATGTATGCTCATCTCTGTGTAATGTGCTGCAGTAAAACCATGAAAGCTTACTTTCTAGTTGCAGGGGTGAGGAGGACACAGAAAATAATCATGGAAAAGTGAGTGAACAGATAATCCCAGATTTTTGATCTGCTCATCACTAAGGAGAAATCACACAAACTAATGGATAAGGGAATTGCTTAAAACACTGCCCGGACCTACTCGTGCTTCAGAATACAGCCCAGAGAACCTCCTGACCCAAGGAGTCATGTAGACCAGCTCCAGTGTGGCTTACCCCACTCACCAAACTATGGTTTGCTCCTCTGTCCCACACACTGGCCTATGTGTCCCCCCACACCTGGAAGGTGTCTGGCATCATGGGAACTTGACACTTACTAGTTAGACAAATGGATGCTGGAGGGATGTATGTGTCTGTGTTCTTTAGGGTGGGATGTCAAAACCTACTTTTAGTGCAATTATGCTCTCAAAATTGTGTGATCTGATTGCATGCATCCTGACTGATGCTAGATGTTCTTTATATACGTATATATAAAGACACATTTTTGCATTTAAATGAATGAGAATGATTTGTACTGCAGCATATAGCTACTTTAATTAAGCAAAGGGTCTCATTTTAGTACTTTAATAAATAGCGTATAATTTATCAGGCCTCCTATGTATTTTACAAGTGTACCATGTGGGCTATATAAACCTTTTTATATTTAGGAGGGGTGGAAAAAAATACCTATTGATCTGATGCAGGTCAACATACAGAAAAAAAAATAAGCTGATCATCTGACTGCCCTGAAGAGGCAGTCATCTACTCTGGAGCCCTTGGGAGACCACCTAACCACCTGAAAGTGGAGGGAGGAAACAGGAAGAGAGAGTGGGAGGGGAGAAGAGCCACCAGCCACTCTTGTGGAGCTGAGAGTGACCCTCAATGCTTGCTCCTCATGGAACAGAGCTGTTACTACTCACCGCAGAGGCAGTCCTCCCTGGAACACAGCGTGCTGCTCCGAGCTTTGGAAGGAGACCCTAGGCTCCTGGGCTCTGTTGCTAAGCATTTGCCTGAAGCTGGAGACTTAGCATCCATCTGGGAGGAGGGATAGACTAAAAATAAGGCAGGCAGAGAGCAAGCTGTGCACACATGAACAACGGAAACCCAACTATCCTGAGATGTGGCAAAGAAGCACCAAATAGGTTAGAAACGGACCCTAATGCCTCTGTACAGACAGAAGGGCCATTTGAGTCCAGGACCTGTTGGTGAACTAGATGTCCTTGACCTAGAACAATGTGTCCTGGCTCACTGACAACACCCAGCACTGTGTTGGGGGTGGGGCTTCCTGGGTCAGTGCTCTGCTCCGTAGAGACAAGGTAACGGTGCCCCATACCACAGGACTGGGCTGCCCAGATGATGAGTCCAGGCAAAAGGAACCTGGAGAAGAGGTGCTCTAACGAATAATTTTTTTTTCATTGAAAAACTCACAGACACTTTCTTCAAACAAACTAAAGTAAATTGCCTCCTTGGAGGAGTAGAGCCTCGAAGGTTTCATGGAATTGGTGGAATGAGAACTGGGGTCTGGTGTGGTGAGTCACATCAGATAGATGGAAGGGGGGAAGGGCATCAGCAAACGAAGGGACACATATCTATTCTGGAAGCTTTAAAGAGATGTGTGCTTGGGGACAGTGAAGAAACCGGTCTGGCTGAGTAGAGCCTTTGTGGGCAGAACAGATCAGCCTATTCTGAGCCCATGACACTTTTGAGAAGAATGAGGATATCTGATTGAAAAAGAGAGCTTGCAGGGAATCTTGAAGACTTTACTTGTAAATTTGAAAATAAAAATTATATCTGCTGGCATGTATCTATAATATGTAAGGCACTGTATTCAGTGTGAATCGACTCAATCAAACAGCCACCTGAACAGCTCCACTGGGATGTCCCCCTGGCATATTGGAGTTCCCATGTCAGCATGCTCAGAGCCTCACCTGCTCAAATGAGCTCCTTCCACCTTGTTCCCTTTCTCAGTGGCCTGAGCCATAAACCAGAATTCACTCCAGACACTCCCTCCTCCCTCACTCAGCAAGTCCCATCAGCTCCGCCTCCTAATCCCTTCTCCAATCTCCCATCTCCTTCCTGGTTCTCTTTCTTGGATGATGGCATTAGTCTCCTCACCTCTGTTGCTGCCTCCAGTGCTGTGCCCCTCAATTTCAGACCCCACATGACCACTATATCATTCCCTGCTTTGAACTCTAGAGGGTTCTTTATTAGTTAAAGCAATAGTATTGAATAGTTGTCGATTCTTTTAAGCTTTAAAAAATTTCTTTTTCAAACAATCTCAATATATACAAGAGGTAAGAGCCAAGCTGCTCTGATAAGTGTCATACTTGCTCAGCCTTGCTCCTTATGCTGAGACACCTGTACTCCCACAAACACAGTTTAGAAACTCACAGGAAATGTCTGAGTCACTTATCATGGCTTACATGTCCCTCTAGAACAGGGGTCCCCAAACTACGGCCCGTGGGCCGCATGCGGCCCCCTGAGGCCATTTATCCACCCCCCGCCGCACTTCCTGAAGGGGCACCCCTTTCATTGGTGGTCACTGGACTACTGTATGTGGCAGCGCCGCAAAGCGCAGCATCGCTCACGTACAGTACTACTTCCGGTGACACGGGATGAATGCATCACGGCTCCAGAAGTGCGTCATATCACTTGTTACAGCTAACAGTGACAAATATGGAACCGGACATTGACCATCTCATTAGCCAAAAGCAGGCCCATAGTTCCCATTGAAATACTGGTCAGTTTGTTGATTTAAATTTACTTATTCTTTATTTTAAATATTGTATTTGTTCCTGTTTTGTTTTTTTACTTTAAAATAAGATATGTGCAGTGTGCATAGGGATTTGTTCATAGTTTTTTTTTATAGTCCGGCCCTCCAACAGTCTGAGGGACAGTGAACTGGCCCCCTGTGTAAAAAGTTTGGGGACCCCTGCTCTAGAATCTGGCCCCTGCCATCTCCTTGATTGTACTTCCTGCTACTCTCTCCCTCACATCTTAGGCTCTACCAGAGGTCTCAAACTCGCGGCCCACGGGCCGCATGCGGCCAGCCGAACAATTTTTTGCGGCCTGCAGACTAATCCACGAACTACAGTTTCTGGTCGTTTTGTGACACTGAAAAGTGTTGCGTAATAGTTGCCTTTTGTAGACCTAGTGCGGCCCATCGAACGGCTGTGATCTTGCTCTGCGGCCCACAAGCTGAGTTGAGTTTGAGACCCCTGCGAGTCTAGTCACACTGGCCTGTGCATGGTTCTTCCCACATATCCGATGCTGCACTGCACCCCCTGCCCATTGGATCCTCGTATTGGACCATACTGCTCTCCTCACTGGCTCCTCCATCGGCTGCCCAACTTTAGTGATCTCTCCAGGCTGTTCAGGCAGAGGTGCATCCAGAAACCCCGCTGAGCCTCCAAGTAGGGTCAGCTGTCTCAATTCTCTGTTCCCCAAGCTCCATGGCTATAACTAGGCCACAGTCCTGGGTTGGAATATATGTATAGCCTTCCCGGGGAGATTGTGAGCTTCTTACTCCTTTTGTCTCTCTTGGCTACCAGCAGAGTGCCAGCACTCAACCCCCAGTGGATGCTCACTAAAGCTTTGAAGACCAGGAGTCTGTCCTGCCTTTGAGTAGACTGCACAGAGTCCTGGAGTGCTGCCTCATGGTCTCAGTGATTGGGGACGAATCCCCCTTGTCCCGTGGCAGCAGAGGCAGGACGCCCGATACCCTCCCCAGGAGATTCAGGCTGGCCTGTTTGGCAGATGGCCACTTCACTGGCTCACTTCTTGCTGGGCCCAGAGGAAACCGCAGCCCTGACTGCAGAGAAGGTGACTTACCAAACACCTCAGGCATGAGACCAGGGCTGCTGAGCAGTGGAAGGAGACTGCTCCCACACGCTAAAGAACATGCGACTTCTGAGGAAAAGATGGAGTGATAAGGCATTTGCTATCTGAGCCAGACGCGAGGCTTCATATCCCTCTCATCTGATGGGGGGGGGGGGCGGGGGGAGCGGGGTCCAAGTCTGAATCAACCAGGCACTTAGCACAGGAGATTTAGAGCCCAAAGGCCCCTGCTCACTGTGTACTTTGGGGGAGAAAGTAGCTAAATAGGGGCTTTACAATCATTCTGGAAAATGAGGGTGTCCTGAGCTGACTTGTCCCTCCCAAAATTTCTATGTGGTAGCTCCAACCACCTAGTACATCAGAATGTGACTGTATTTGGAAATGGGGTCTTTAAAGAAGTGACACGAGGTCATTAGGGTGAGCGCTGATCCAATAGGATCGATGTCCTGTAGGAAGAGGAAATCTGAACAAAGATATGGGCGCAGAGAAAAGACCAACGTGAAGACATAGGAAAAAGGAAGCCATCTACGAGTCAAGGAAAGCAGAGAGCCCTGATGATGTCTTGACATCGGACTTGTAGCCTCCAGAAGTGTGAGAAAATAAACTTCTGTTGTTTAAGCTAACCCGTCTGTGGTACTTTGTTATGGTGGCCCTAGCAAGAGACTACATGTGGGTACAGTGTTGTGAGGGCCGCAAGCTATGTGCAGGTCCTCTTTGGACTCTGTGAGGCCACAGAGTGCTACTGTCCTCCTCTTGGAGGGTTTCCTGATGCCCTGTCCCATGAGACTGTCTGCTGTCACAGCACTTTGTGCTTCTGGCTTGGCTCACACCGCCCTGCAAGGCCAGAACTATGTCTGTTTACTTCTCTGTCTCCCCCGCTTGACTCTGAATTCTGGGAAGGTAGGGATTGTGTTCCTCTGGTTCCTAATGGCTGGCACAGAGGCAGTACCCAGGGAATAATCGTTTGTGGGATGGATGGATCAGAGCAGGGCTCTGCCCTTGGAGTTCAGCATCAGTGTCTCTGCTGAGGCCTTTGTACTAGTCTGCTCTGTCATTTGAGCTGGCTTGGGGCTCTCCGCAGCTCCTCTCCACTGGCTGGCCACTGGCCTTGCTGGTAAACAAACTCCTAAGCTCCTGGGCAGCCGCAGGTTGGAATGCGATGGCCTAGATGGGGACACAGATGATTGGTCCCTGCCCTGCTGGGGATGTAATTGGCTGTCTGTGATTGACTCCCCAAGCAGTAAGTGTGGCTAAGAACTCCCTTCCCTTTCTGTGTTTCCTGCCAACTCTCTGGCTGGGAGAGGGGGCTGGCTATCTTGCGTTTGCTCGCGGTGTCTAGTCTCTCAAGGTGCAGAAACTGCGCACAGCCCGAGCTAGCAAGCAGCCCTTTCCTAGACCTGTCGGGAAGGGGATGAGCTGTGGGTCAGTAGGGGTCTCACCCAATCTCTTTTTGTTGGGCAAACATCACAACTATTGATAAACCTGCTCTATGGACTCGAGAGCTTTAACTCAATGCAGAAAATCAAACCTCCTACCTGCAGTTCTAGCCATTTACCTCTCTTCCATTTTCCTTTGGTTTCCCTCCTGGGGTTCGACCTGTATTTTCCTTTTTACTTGCAAGTTGAAAATGTGGGTTGCCTGCTGGGCTGTGAACTCAGGAAGGTCTGGTGGTAAGAGCGGCCCTCCCACTCCTCATGGCTTAGACATGCCCCTTACTGTTCCAGCAATCCCAGCAATATCTGGGAGTCTGCAGCAGTGATAATAATTCTTGTTGTTTACATATTGTAACTGCCAACAGTTCACACTTTATCATTCCTTATATGGTTTTGATCTTACATGAATAGTATTATTTCATTTGTCCTCAAAATCCTGATGCAATTTACATTTTTCTCCTTTCACATTTTAGATCTGGAAGATAAGGAAAACTTGCCTGGGGGGCTGAGTGACTTGGCCCAGATCACATCCCTGGAAGAAAGACGCTTCACCCCTGTGGAGGTGGAATGTGTTTGTGAGAGAAAGGAGGCCACTCCACCAGGTTCAAGTCTGTGGACTGGAAAATCAACAGCTAGCCTCTTTTTCTGGCCCAATTTCCAAGGAATGTTAGCTCTGCTCACTCCCTGAACTGTCCCTGCCCTGGACAGGCTCCTGGCAGGCTGGTGGCCTCTGTATGTAGAAGGTGACGGCTGGCGAGAAAGGGCTGCCCCATCTTCCTGTTGCCTCCTCTGCTCTCCTCGGCTCACTGCTCTTATAGGAGCAGAGGAGGGTGAGGCTGTTGGCTTGCCATTTATTCACAGGGACCTTTCCAGAGCTTCCTGTTTCTTTCCCTTCTCTACCTGCATAGGGGTCCCTAGAGAGGCATTCTTATCTTAGATCATCTGGTTTTTTGTTTGTTTGTTTTTGTTTTTAATAGGATTTGAACAGCTGACCTGGTGTAACTGTACTTTCGGTCCTAGATACTTTTCTAGTCCTTTTCTCTCATGCAAGGGAGCTTTTTGTTTGTTTTTGTCCAAATCTTGTTAAAGTAGCACCGAATTACAAAAAATAATCAAAACACTGCTTGTAAGAAAGGGGAACTAAGATGAGTGAATGGGTAGATGTGAAGGGAGATAGTGGTGGTATGAGTTTTAGTGCCAGGGTCCCATGTCAGGCTTTGGAAAGTGGCCACCCGTACTTCACTTCCCTCAGTCGTGACATGAGGGGTTGGTGCATTCTGTGTGGATGCCCAGGAGCTGCGGGGCTGAGGTAAGGGCAGCCACACACAAGAAACTCCTTATAAAGTGTCTGACACAATTAAGCTTCAATAAATGATAGGCTTGTTGTCAATAATAATGAAATTAATAGTAATAAAAACAAGACAATGAAAGAAAAAACTTTAACTTGTCTCCTATTTATCAAGGTCTTTCTGGTTCAGGGTCCACATTGTCCATCACAGGACGTAAGGAATCTCTACTGACTGACTCTCCAAGTGGACAGTGAGACACCCCGGGTGGGGGTGGGGCAGGGCCGGGGTCCAGCGTTTGAACCTTCCACGGTACCACAGTTTGTGTCATCACTCTGAGGCCTGCTTATTTCGTTCCAGGAATCTGATTGGAGGTTTTATTCTCAGCCTGAACCCAAGATTTCACCAGTCAAGGGGTCGGGATGGCTACTGAGAGACGTGTGTTAGTTTCTGGAGATGCTGCACAAGGCACCACAAACTGGCTGACTTAAAATAGCAGAAATTTATTCTCTCAATGTCCTGGAAGCCAGATGTTTAAAATAAAGGCCTTGGGAGGACCGTGCTCCTTTGGAAGTCTCTAGGGTGGGACCCATTCTTGCTTCTTTCAGCTTCTGCTGATCCCAGGCACTCCTTGGCTTATGGCAGCATCATTCCAATCTCTGCCTCCATCGTCACATGGGCATCCATTCTGTGTCTGTCTCTAAAGACACTAGTCATATTGGACTTAGGGCCCACCTTACTCCAGTCTTCCCTCATCATGACTGATTGCAGTGGTCCCTCGTCTATCACAGGGGTTAGGTTCCAGACCCCCCCGCGACAGGCGAAAATCTGTGAAGTAGCGACCTTATATTTATTTTATTATTTATATATATTCTAAGGCTTTATAAACCCTCCCCACACTCTTATAAACCTTTCCCACAATGTTATTAACCTTTCCCGCACTCTTATAAACATTTTTAACACTTTCTACACTCTTAAACCTACGTAATTTTAACAACATATAAAATGCTATGCTTTGTATTTTATTTCAAATTAAATTCTTTTAATATGTTTTAATTAATATTTTATATATTTTATATTGTTTTCCATTTTTAGGCTAGAAAATGCTTATTTTACCTCAAAAATAATTAAAATAATAAATATATAAAAATACCTATATACTGCAAAATCCCACGATATAGTGAAAAATCCGCAATACAAAATTAGATATATACAATTTAAAAATCCGCGATACAGTGAGACTGCGAAAAGTGAACCGTGATATGATGAGGGACAACTGTACATTCAGAGGTTCTGAGAGTTAGGTAGGACTCCAAGATATCTTTTTGAGGGACATAATTTGATCCTTACTAAGACCTCCATTGTTCACCCCCGGAGTCCCACACACCTCGAGCTTTGCTTCCTCTGCACCAGAAAGAACAGAGGGCTGCCTGTGGTGGGGCCCAGGTTTCCCTCTGCCTGTCTTCGTGTTGGGCCCTGCCCTGTCCCGCTGCGCCCTACACATACTTGGCTCAGTGAGCAGAATCAGGGATTGGTCCGTTGAGAGTTCTGCCTGGGGCCACTCCTCCAGGTCAGCCAGCACCCTTCCTGCCTGAGAGGGCCAGCCTGCTGAAGTGGGCATGATGTATGTCTCTGCTGGCCTTTCCCTCCTACGGCCACTCCTCATCTCCTGTCCCCCAGCTCCACCAATAGAAAAGGTTGTTACATACTCTCTAAAATCCCATTGTCTGGAGGAGAGAGATTGGCACAGGCTGAGTGATAGTCACAGCTGAGCAGAAAAAGACAGAGAGAGAGAGAGAGAGAGAGAGAGAGTCCAAGAACAGAGCAAGAGCCTGAGCTTAGAGAGACAGGTTGTGGGGCGCGGAGTGAGAGTGCGGCTGCCCCTGACTCCCACGTGGCCTAAAGCAGCTGCTCGGCCTCCCAGAGGAGCCTGGCTCTTCAGAGCCCCCCCCCCCCCAAGGTCTGCGGGGATGAGTCTGGCTCTGCTACCCAGCTACTCCCAGTCATTGTGGAGCCCTTGGAGGAAGAGACAGTGAATGCGAGCAAGCAGCTCCTCCACCAAGGTTATTTATTATACTCCCAGTTTGTCTCAGAAGGAGACAGTCATTGGCTTTAGCTGTTTTGTTTTTTTCCCCAGAATGATCTAAATGTTCTCTAATTAACCTATTAATTTTAATTACACACTCGTAGTCATTTATTTGTTAACCTGAAAAAAAAGAACACCCTAGATTCAAAGAAAGGATCTCAACCCCCCCCCACCCCCACCTACGTTTTCTTTTTCCTGTGAAGTGTTTAAATCACTTGTCAACACAGAGGGAGTAACAATAATAAAAAGAGTGACATCTGATCAGAGAGCGGCTGGTGAAGAGAAGCAAAGCCCCACTGCAGTCAGGCTGCCTGAAGGCTCTTCCATATTCATTGAGGGGGTGGGGGGCACAGGGCAGAGGGACGGCTGTGCCAGAAGCTGGGGAAGCTGCTGCCCACGTGCCAGCCGTGCCTGTAGAATCTCCGGGCTCAGGTGTTACGCCCAAGCTGCACGGTGCTGATGTCCGTGTCCATCTGCCCCGACATCCTTGACAGACAGAGCTCATGACTGAGACCTTCACTGTTGGTGTCACCAAAATGTGAGGGAAAGACATATAAACACACACGCATTTATAGTCATTTTGTGGGGAAACAAGGCATTATAATAAGTTGTAACCGCTGCACATATGATTAGCACATCGGTAATGATAACTCACTTGCCTATGTGACAAAACTATAAAATAAGCTGCTGCTACACACAGGTTTTCCTGCACAGTCTGCACCCCCATCTCTTCTCCGTCAGCAGCAGGAGTGCCTTCGGAACAAAAGGGAGAGAGGGTGTGGTTATTACAGGCAGCCTCTTGGATTTATTTATGTATACAACTACACAGGTGAATTCAAATTCTGATTTTAGCCAACATTTATTGGGTTTTTTTTTGTTGTTGTTGTTGTTTTACAGAAACAGAGAGAGAGTCAGAGAGTCAGAGAGAGGGCTAGAAAGGGACAGACAGACAGGAACAAAGAGAGATGAGAAGCATCAATCATCAGTTTTTCATTGTGGCACTTTAGTTGTTCACTGACTGCTTTCTCATATGTGCCTTGACCGTGGGGCTACAGCAGACTGAGTGACCCCTTACTCGAGCCAGCGACCTTGGGTCCAAGCTGGTGAGCTTTGCTCAAACCAGATGAGCCCGTGCTCAAGCTGGCAACCTCGGGGTCTCGAACCTGGGTCCTCCGCATCCCAGTCTGATGCTCTATCCACTGCGCCACCGCCTGGTCAGGCAATTGTTCATTTTTTTTGTATGCCAGATGTTGTGCTAAGCAGTTGGCATGTCTTGTCTCCCTGAAGCCTGACAACAACCTTTAGGAAGCAGATACAATTATTGTTCCATTTCGCAGACAGGTAAGACTGAGGTTAAAGCAGTGAAGTCAACTGAGAATTCAGAACCTGTTGGACTCCAAAGTGTCTGCTGGCAACAACTTTGCTATTCTCCTTCCCAAACTAAATTTATGAGAAAGGAAACCACTTGCAAGTGTTGGTATTTACTCTTGATAACAGATGACATGTGACGTCCCTCACTAGTGAGGTGGAGGCCGCTGGTGCAGGGGAAAGAATGGTTGAACACCGGAAGCCTGGTGTTCCGGTCTTGGCTGCTGTGCTCCTGCCGGGAATCCTGGGCAAGTCACTCTGAGCAGCACAGCTTGTCCTCTCCAGGCGTGCAGTTTGACGTGAATTTAGGCACCTGGCTCTATTCGTGAGTGACAGGAAGAGCTGAAGCTGGAGGGAGGAGCCTCCACCCTCAGGAGGACGTGGGAAACTCTGCGAGTCATGGGTCCCTGTGGTGTGTGCGGCGTCTGCCTGTGCCCAAAGGACGGCTCACCCCTTGTCGGAAGGAAACTGAGTGTCTGCAGAAGCCCAATCCAGGACGTGTGAGGGACAAGTCCCTCAGGATGCCACCACGCAAGCCTCCTAATGAGCAGTTCAAAGTTCAGGAACACGGGATGGTGACCAGGGCCGCCCAGGCAGGAGGCCGGGGCTGGGGGGGGGGGGAGTTTAACAAGGGCAGGCAGAAAGTAAGCGAGTGGGAGGAGTGAAAGCCAGGAAGACTTGAACAGGCTCTGACGCTGTTTTCTGTTTGTTTGTTTGTTGCCTGTATGTTTGTTTTTTGACTAAGGCTCCAAAAACAGTGGGACTCTCCTGAGACTGAAAGCAAATTTTATATGTTCACACCTTTGGGTCTCCCCTCCCAGCGCCCTCATGAGATGTTCACTGGGTGGATCCTAAATCAAGAAGAATCGCCGCACCAAACTGTCCCCAGCAAAGGACAAATGTTTGTATGTGATGTGACAACTTTCCCGGAGTTCTGAAAGCCAAAGCTACTCCCCGAGGCTGTTGGGCTTCCACACCCTGACCCTGGAGGGCTCCTGGTGGTGAGGTGCTCAGGCAGAGGCGGATTTAACGGTGGGTGCACCGAGCGCGTGCCCTGGGTCCTGACTTCTGGGCCTTGCAAAACCCCAACTTTACATTTTACATCTAATGTAAGGGGCCCAATATTTTCTTCTGAGCCTAGCGCCTTGACCAATCTTTAATCTGCCTCTGTGCTCAGGGCCTCTCCTCCAGCTCACCTTGGGACATCTGAGCACATGTTGTGACCGAAACACCCTCCTCATTTCTCATGGGTTGATCATTGCCCTGAAGTTGCTTTGTTCAGTGGGGATTTCACACCTGTGGACGCATGATCTCCTGAGCTGCAACCACGTGAAGAGAGTTTTTAAAATAATTAAATGGGTAATGGACACGTGCTCCCCTTCTGAAAATTGGTTCACAAAGAGACACACAACCTAATGAATCTTACTTGACTCTGGACCTAACCATCTGCCATTTCAGGCTTGGATGTCTCGGCTCCTCTCCGTTCCCCTCATTTGATTCCAGAGGGGGGTCCCAATTCCTGGGCTTTGCCAGGGAGCTTCCCGGAGAAGCCTGGTGTCTCCTCTGCAGACTGAGAGCTATCAGTCATCCTGTCCCCATCTACCCCACTGCTTAGAACAGAGACGCCCATCTAGGAGCCGAGTTCAAGCGCAGTAATGCCTCATTTATCTGAGCATTTGTTAGAATTAGCACAAACTAAGCCCAGTAACTGAAACCTATCCTTTCAGGAGCCAAACTCGTGTTTTAAAAATATTAATCATTTTTAGTAGGCATTTTTCAAAAACACATTACACACTCTCCTTCCTCCTTTCACAGCGGCCACTGATCATGATTTCATGGAGCTGTAGTCTGTGTCTGCACCTGCTTCTGGTCGCTCGGGCTCCTCTTTCAGCGGCAAAGATGGGCTTTCACTTCTCCCGCTGTCGGGGTGGCCATCTCTAACAGCCTCAATGCTTTTGTTTTGCTGGGATAGTCTGTGTGTGCTGCTGTCAGCTCTGAGGAGCTACCAACCCCGCTTCCTCAGCTGGTACCCCTGAGAGAAGGGACAGTGAGGCCCTCAACAGCGTCCCAGGGAGTCAGGCGCTGGGCTTCACCTGCAGAGGCAAGGGCTCAGTGGTGGCTATATTTTGGGTGGTCAGGAGCTTTTTGGCTTATTAAATAGAATATGTTCTACCTTTTTGGACTGATAGCGGGAGATACCATGGAAACAGTTTATCTAAAGGAAGTCAGCACACATTAAAAGCCCTCAGTTGTTTTTGCTATGCCAGGTGGCCTGAGGCCATGGAGGAGAAGACAGAAGAAAAGAGGAGCTGACCAGACGTCATTGCGTGGCAGGCCCCGCTAGGAGTGTTCACATGCCATCTCACTCTCACCAGCTGGAAAAGCCCTAGTCTACAGACCTAGACACTGTCGTCTCTATGTGACGAGGAGAAACGCTTAAAGATGATAATTAGAAACATTCTTTTTAATTCTCCAATTCTTTTCAATTTCATTCCCTTCAGATATGCAGTCTTACCTGAGACCCATGGAGAGATACTTGGGGGCTCCTATGGGCAGCCTGGGCTCTTCCAGGCTTTCTGAGGCCATTGGAACCCAGGCCTCCATGGAACCAAGATGGAAACCACGGTAACCAGACCTAGAGATGTACCGCGATTGTATCTTATGGATCAGGAATTCTCAAATACAGCAGGTTCTCAGGTTATGACACAGTTTCATTCCTACAACAGTGACGTAACCCAAATTTTGGTATAAGTCAAAACACACCCTAGCCTAAGTCACTTACCTGCCCTAACATAGTTGTAAAATCAAAATTGGGAACAGAAACACACAGCTAAGCCACAGAAAATGGAGAGGGACATAAATACACTGTACTGTGCCATGCACTGCGTATTCTCTCACTGCATGCGACCAAACTGGTTCACCCACACAAAGCCTCTAAGTACAGCACTAATGGTGTAAGACGAAACACTTATGTCTCAAGTTTTTAAAGTTTTTATGGCAGTGAGTTCGTAAACTCAAAACGCCATATGTCGAGACTGTTGTAACCCAAGGACCCCCCTGTAGGACCTAAACGCAGTTTTCTCTCATTATACCCAAGAAAAGGGAAGAGATCTGTACGCGAGATCACCATCTCAGTCCAAGCTCTCAGGCCTCTCTGGGCTATCACCTCAGTAGGCAAAAAGATCTGGCATCTGATTGCATTTGGTTTCTCTGATGCCACAGACCTGGATGAACTGTTCCTGGTCGGCTAAGGTTGACCCACTTTGGGAGCCAGGCTTTCTCCTAAACCCTCCTTGTGGTTGCTTCTACCCCTTCACAGTTGCTTTCATTAGAGTGTCTGATATGGACAATGTAGGTGTGTGTACAGGAACTCGCACACCGAGACTTAGCGGCAATAGGATGTGGCAGGCCTTGGGGCTGGGGAAAGGGACCAGTGATCTCACCAGCAGGTTTGGGACCTGACTGGTTGTGGTGGCAGTGTGGGCTCATAAGAAGAGGTAGTGAGTAAAGAGAATGTTTGAGAACTTGGGCTCTGGAGTCAAGAAAACAGGATTTTAATTCTGCCTCTGCTGTTTCCAATCCTGTGACCTAAGCAAACACCTTAATCCTTTATAAGCCTGAATGTTCTGAGCTGCAAAATGGGGATAAAAATATCTTCCTCACCCAGTTGCTATGAACGTCGAATGGAGTGATGTGCACGAGGCGTTTGGCACAGTGCCTGGCACAGAGGAAGACATCAGAAACTCGTGGTTGTTTATCATCATCATTAATCATTATATATCCGGGCAGGTGATCTAAGGGATGAGAGGTAAGCCAAGGCATTACAAGGGACAGCAGAAGTGACTCTGGGTCTGGACATGATGTCGATAAATCAGTTTACTAATGATTAGTACAATGGTCAGGATTATACTAGGAGATCTCGGGCCTGGGGCTTGTTCTCCAAGCAGAGACACCATGTTGCAGGGCATTTAAATTTGGAACACAGAGGAGGGTCAAGGGACCCCACCACATGCAGGTGATGTTAAGCAATTGGGCCAAATAAATTATTTCAGAGAGAGTGGGGATGGGGATGAGAAGGGTCCAGCAAGGAGCGGGAGTCAGAAAAGGAGACCAAGAAGTAGCGGTCTCATGGTAGAAGGGAAACCAGGTGTCCTGTAAGCCATGAGCAGAAACCACTCAGGAAGGGAGAGCGCGACTGCGTTGGGTGATGCGGAGGCCAGAAAGGGACGCCACACACCGCAAGGTGAGGAGGCTGGGCTCCTGACGGGGGCTGTCTTATGGAGGAAGCAAGCTTGAGGCGCCATTAGGTGGCTGCAGGGGAGAAACATAGGTGAGTGCATTGCAACCATCAGTATAGATGACTCCTTGGAGCTGTTTGCTGAACTCTACCCCCAAGTCTGGGAGGAGGTGTGAGTTCTGCTGGTAAACGTGGCAGTGGGAAGGAAGAAGGGTGGACCCCTCCTCAGCCCCACCAGACAGTGGGTGCCCTCTGGGAAGCCTGTCATTGTCCTGCTCTTTTCACAGAGAGTGTACTTCAGTTGGAGGGAAGGAATAGAGCAAGCTCTCAGAGGCTGTAGGAAGGAGTCTCCTCTGGCTGTCTGTGCAGCTGTTGGGAAAGAAACAGGACTGCGGAAAGGATGGCCTTGCTGGAGCAAATACTCCTTCCCAGCCACCGTGCTGTGTGATCCATGGCCTGGCTGTCAGCTGGGGGGATTGTCCCAGCCCCTGGAGGACGAGGGCCACACCCATTCTGGTCTTACTGCCAAGTGCCCTGGGACAGGTGGCCTGGGATGAATTAGACAGCTAATTAGCACTCTCTCCTCGTCTAAGAGGAGCCAGAGACACATAAATTGCTGCCGAGAGGGAGGGAGGGAGGAAGGGAAGGAGGCAGGGAAAGAGAGGTGGGGAAACTGACAGGGGTTACATCAGAAAAACAACATCTCCCAAACAGCCTCGCCTCCCAAGTAGCTATTCTTCTTCCAGTTGGAGTGGTAGAGGCAGCTGGAACCCAGGGGACCCCTGAGGTAAAACACCTGTGTCGGCACCTCATTATGGATACCATGGATGCTGCCCTCTTGCCCCAGTGAGGCTGAGCTGCTCTCTATGCACTAGTTGCTGTTGAACATCTCTGTTCTTTCCTACCACACAGCCCTGAAATTTATCACAGACTCCTAGCATCCAGCCTGTCCTTAGTAACTGGGGTTTCTCTCTGTTAAGAGTCACCTCAAGGCAGTGTCCAGACCTGCACTAACCTGGGTGATGGAGGGCTCCATGGACCGCACCAACATCGTGTTTTAGGGAAGAGGACAACCAGGAAAATTTTGGAGAGTTAGAGTCTAATCGCATGACCGTGGATAAATCACTTCACTTCTTGGGGCCTCAGAAACATGCAAGTTTGGGCTTTGTAATATCCCTAATGTTCCAGAACTCCAGGAGTTCAGCATCCTTCTGGTCAAATTGTTTCTGAATTATTTATGGAGGTGTGCCTCTTATTATTGTTATTATTTTTGTATTCTTTCCACTCTAACTTTTATGAGCCCAGCATTCCTGTTGATCTCAGGTCTGTGTGTGCAGAGAGAGCAAGAAAGAAAGTAGGGGTGGGCAGAGGAGCAAAATAATTATTCATGGGAGAGGGAGGGAAGGAAATCTGAAGTCTGTAATTAAAGATAATTGCTCCGATGAACACATCTAGTGCCCAAATCTGGATTTCTAATACCATTCTCCAATAAAGGGGACCAGAACTCCCAGGAGAAATGGCTGATTCTAGGACTATGGCAGGAAACACACCAGGTGAGCCTGGAGCACCTTGTGATGCCAGAAAGTGTGATCATTGCACACCCAGACTGATGGGGCCAAGTCACGGGGACATGTAAACCAACTGAAAGAACTCTGGGTTGTAAAATGAACATTCATGAGTCCATACTGGTACAATTAAGTGATTGAATAAATAGATTAAGTAAACAAACAAATAAATAAGGAGAAGAGACACATCATTTAGGTAGATATTCTGCTTCCAAGGGTGTGGAGCATGACTCTCCACTCTGTAACTGTGGGCTGTGCTGAGTGACTGCCTTTCAGAGAGTACAGTATAGGAAGTGGGGAAGAGAAACTATAGAGTGGAGAACCCTGAGAAACACTGCCTCTGCTAGGTGGTCAAGGTCAAGACTGGCAGTGATAAGTCAAGTAGGTCATATATGTATATATTCTTTATATGATGTGATAAGAATGCCACTTTACATCTGTGCTGTTTTCCTACTCCAACTCACAATACCAGCCGAAGCATAAGGAACATCAGACAAACCCCTTGAGAGATAGTCCACACACTACCTGACCAGTACTGTTCAAAACTGTGAAAGTTGTCAAAACAAAGTCTGAAAAACTGTCGCAGCCATGAGAAACATAAGGAGACATAACAACTAAATTTCATACAGTATGGGGCCCTGGAACAGAAAAAGGACAGTAGGTAAAAACCAAGGACATCTGGATGAATGACAGTCTTTAGTTAATAACAGTGTGTTACCATTGGTTCATTCATTTTGGCAAATGTATCACGTTAATGGAAAATATTAATACTGTAACGGTAAACTAGGTGCTGAGAATACAAGAAACTCTCTTTACGATTTTTTTTGGTGAGTCTAATACTATTCTAAAAAATAAAATTTATTTAAAAAAAAAACAACTTTCCCAAATCATGTTTCTAATTAAATCACTTGACAGTTTTATGCCTAAATATAGTGGCTTTGTAATTTTAAAACTGTATTTGGGTAAAGGATTGTGATAAACACTGCTAATTGCCTATCTAATTTCTATTTTCTTCTTCATTATGGACAGAGGCAATGTCTTTAGCTAAAAATACTCATTTTTTTTCTCATCCTTTTTCTGCATTGGAGGCCATTAATACAGTTCTGGTCAATGAGATGTAGGAGAGAGTTGTAGGGAAGAGCTCACCTTCTTGAAGAGAATGAGAAATTTTTGTTGGCAGAAAGTTCTATGCCAGGTTGTCCTCCTCATCTTTCCTGCCTGTACTTGGTTGAGACTTGTGGCCTGGATGTGCAGCAGCCATGTTGTGACCATGAATCAACCACAGTGAGGATGAGACTCTAATCATTGTGGGTGGCAGAACACATTGAGGGATAACCAGGGTCCCTAGTGGCATTGAGAGGCTGCATGGGCCCCAGACTTCTTATTAGATGAATCAAATAGACCCTTATTTATAAAATACTTTTATTATTATTATTTTTTATTTCTTCCTTCTTTTTCCAAGTAAGAGGAGGGGAGATACAGAGACAGAGATTCTTGCATGTGCCCCAACTGGGATCCATCCGGCAAACCCTGTTGGGCTGAGGCTTTGCCCATCTGAGGCCATGCACACAACTGAGCTATTTTTAGTGCCTAAGATAGAGGCTCCATAAAGCCATCCTGAGTGCTGGGGGCTGATGCACTTGAACCAATTGAGCCATGGCTGTGGGAGGAGAAGAGAGAGAAAAAGAGAAAGAAGGGGAGGAGGGGAGAAAGAGATGGTGGCTTCCTCTGTGTGCCCTGACCAGGAATCGAACCCAAGATATCCACATGCTTGGCTGATGCTCTACCACTGAGCCAACCAGCTAGGGCCAGGAAACATAATTTTTAGAGCACTCCAGATCCACATTTTAACCTTGGAGTGGTGATACCCTGATCCTCTGCCTACAAGACCTGTATCAAAATTCTGGTGGCATGAACCAGAGCTCCAGACTTCAGGAAAGAGCAGTGTTCCAGGCACTGCTGCTAAGTGTGACTGCCTCACTTCCACTTCAGAGCCGGCAGCTGAGGAGGCTGCTTACAATTACCCCCAGGAACTGAGGGATTGTTACTCTCCTGGTATTTTTAGGGTCTGTGCAAAGGCACTGAATTGAGCTGGGCTGACTCATGGCATGGAAAGGGAGAGAACAGGAAGATAAGGACTTGTCCATAGCGGGAGGTATTAGATCCTGAGGAACATCCTAAAGGGATGTAGAACGCATATGCCCAGAAAGGCTGTAAAACCTTCATTCTAGCAGGTGTAACATAAACAACTCCTTTGCATCTCTGCCCCCTGCCTGTTCTCTGCATGAGTGCCTACCCTCCTGCTTGCCATTGTACCCTAGTCACCCTGGTGGCCTGTTTTCTATTCCCAGCCTCAGAAAGAGTGTCCATCCCAAGGGCTTGCCCTGCTCTTAAGACTCTCTGCCCCAAATCCATCTTTCTTGTTCCGCAGGTCTCGATCCTACTACCATCTCTCAGAGAGGCCTTCCCTGCCCACCCCAGCTAATGCTGCTCTTCACACATCCTCGACCCATAATCACTTTGAATATGGTTCCCTAATTTATTGAATTTGACATGAATTCACTTCTTGTCTCTCTCGCCCAGGAGAATAAGATCAGAGAGCAAGAAACTGATATCTTATTTGCACATCTCTGCAGTGCTGAGGACACTAACAGGCCAAGGTAGGTGCTCAATAAATATCACCTGAAAGAAGAGGGAAACAGCCACGTGAGTGAGCATCCAATCTTTCTCTCTCCTGCCTTCTCCTCACCGGGCACCTGTCTTCATGCCCTCATTCCAAACAGGGTCACTGTGGGGAAAACAGCTATGTTAGGTTTGCTCATGTGTTTACCGACTGCAAGCACTTTGCCTGATTGGTGAATGGGCGCGTAGCAGCACCACGGTGTGTGGTCTATGAAAGGTTGTGAGTGCCTCCCCACCACCGTGTGGTAATTCTACCAGATCACTCTCCAGCCACCAGAAAGGGTGGTTTTCCTGCTCCCTTGCCCTTCACTGTGAAAAGCAGCTTTTCCTTTGTTTATTAGCTCTTTTCCTTTTGTTGTTTATTTGCTTGCCTGTCTTTGCAAGCCTCCAAAAACAGGGAGGGTCCAACACTTTCTGGTTCTGCAGTTCTTCTGCTGTCTGCCTGAATTCAGCGAGAACCTGCCTGGCCTCAACCACCAGTATTACATTTGGCATAGTGGGCAGGATTTGGAGCAGATTGGTATGGAGCCACCGACACTCTTGAGGGGTAGGGTAGAAGAGTGGTCATTGTTCTCCACCATATGGTTCACTGTGGCTGTCCTTTTGGGGGCTGAAGGGCTTGGTGCTCGTTACAGTCCTGCAAAAGGAAACCAAGAGCTCTGTATGAGAGGCTGCCCGATGTTAAGAGTTCCAGGGTGACAACAAAGGAAAAAAAGGGGGGAGAGGATGGAGATTAACAGTAGCAAAGGATGATGAAGTGCAGAAATACTTATAAGATAGGGTACTACAATGAATATGGTAGGTACCCTTTTCATTACTTAATGGTAACCACCCTTAAAAAACCCACCACAAAAACACTTGACTTAAAAAAGGTAGCAACAGAGGAAAGAAGTATGGAACACAAACAAACAAAAACAAATGATAGAAAAACAAAAGAGAAGAATCAAACTAGATACAAAACTAACAGAAAGCAATTTATAAAATGGCAGTAGGGAACCCACAAGTGTCAATAATTACACTAAATGTAAATGGATTAAACTTACCAATAAAAAGACACAGAGTAGCAGAATGGATTAAAAAAGAAAATCCATCTATATGCTGCCTACAAGAAACACATCTAAGCAACAAGGATAAAAACAAATTCAAAGTGAAAGGCTGGAAAACAATACTCCAAGCAAACAACACCCAAAAAAAAGCAGGTGTAGCAATACTCATATCTAATAATGCTGACTACAAGACAGAAAAAGTACTCAGAGACAAAAATGGTCATTTCATAATGATTAAGGGGAAGTTGAATCAAGAAGACATAACAATCCTTAATATATATGCACCAAACCAAGGAGCACCAAAATATATAAGACAGCTACTTATTGACCTTAAAACAAAAACTAACAAAAATACAATCATACTTGGAGACCTCAATACACTGCTGACGGCTCTAGATCGGTCATCCAAACAGAGAATCAATAAAGATATAGTGGCCTTAAACGAAATACTAGAACACCTGGATATGATAGACATCTACAGGACACTTCATCCCAAAGCGACAGAGTATACATTTTTCTCTAGTGTACATGGAACATTCTCAAGAATTGACCATATGTTGGGCCACAAAGACAATATCAGCAAATTTAGAAAAATTGAAATTGTACCAAGCATATTTTCTGATCATAAAGCCTTGAAACTAGAATTCAACTGCAAAAAAGAGGGGGAAAAACCCACAAAAATGTGGAAACTAAACAACATACTTCTAAAAAATGAATGGGTCAAAGAAGAAATAAGCGCAGAAATCAAAAGATATATACAGACAAATGAAAATGAAAATACGACATATCAGAATCTCTGGGATGCAGCAAAAGCAGTAATAAGAGGAAAGTTCATATCACTTCAGGCCTATATGAACAAACAAGAGAGAGCCGAAGTAAACCACTTAACTTCACACCTTAAGCAACTAGAAAAAGAAGAACAAAGACAACCCAAAACCAGCCGAAGAAAGGAGATAATAAAAATCAGAGCAGAAATAAATGAAATAGAGAACAGAAAAACTATAGAAAAAATCAATAAAACAAGGAGCTGGTTCTTTGAAAAGATCAACAAAATTGACAAACCCTTGGCAAGACTCACCAAGGAAAAAAGACACAGGACTCAAATAAATAAAATCCAAAATGGAAGAGGAGAGATCACCACAGACATCATAGAAATACAAAGAATTATTGTAGAATACTATGAAAAATTATATGCCACCAAATACAACAATCTAGAAGAAATGGATAAATTCCTAGATCAATACAACCTTCCTAGACTGAGTCATGAAGAAGCACAAAGCCTAAATAGACCAATCAGCAGGGAGGAAATAGAAAAAACTATTAAAAATCTCCCCCAAAATAAAAGTCCAGGCCCAGACGGTTATACTAGTGAATTCTATCAAACATTCAAAGAAGACTTGGTTCCTATTCTACTCAAAGTCTTCCAAAAAATTGAAGAAGAAGCAATACTTCCAAACACATTTTATGAGGCCAACATAACCCTCATACCAAAACCTGGCAAGGATGGCACAAAGAAAGAAAACTACAGTCCAATATCTCTAATGAATACAGATGCTAAAATACTAAACAAAATACTGGCAAACCGAATACAGCAACATATTAAAAAAATAATACATCATGATCAAGTGGGATTCATCCCAGAATCTCAAGGATGGTTCAACATACGTAAAACGGTTAATGTAATACACCATATCAACAAAACAAAGAACAAAAACCACATGATCTTATCAATAGATGCAGAAAAGGCTTTTGATAAAATACAACACAATTTTATGTTTAAGACTCTCAACAAAATGGGTATAGAAGGAAAATATCTCAACATGATAAAGGCCATATATGATAAACCATCAGCCAACATCCTATTAAACGGCATAAAACTGAGGACTTTCTACCTTAAATCAGGAACAAGACAGGGTTGTCCACTCTCTCCACTCTTATTCAACGTGGTGCTAGAAGTTCTGGCCAGAGCAATCAGACAAGACAAAGAAATAAAAGGCATCCATATCGGAAAAGAAGAAGTAAAGCTATCACTTTTTGCTGATGATATGATCCTATACATCGAAAACCCGAAGGACTCCACAAAAAGATTATTAGAAACAATAAACCAATACAGTAAGGTCGCAGGATACAAAATTAACATACAAAAGTCCATAGCCTTTCTATATGCCAACAATGAAATATTAGAAAACGAACTCAAAAAAATAATCCCCTTCACGATTGCAACAAAAAAAATAAAATACTTAGGAATAAACATAACAAAGAACATAAAGGACCTATATAATGAAAATTACAAAGCATTGTTAAGGGAAATCGAAAAAGATACAATGAGATGGAAAAATATTCCTTGTTCTTGGATAGGAAGAATAAATATAATCAAAATGGCCATATTACCCAAAGCAATATACAAATTTAATGCAATTCCCATCAAAATCCCTATGAGATTTTTTAAAGAAATGGAACAAAAAATCATCAGATTTATATGGAACTATAAAAAACCCCGAATAGCCAAAACAATCCTAAGGAAAAAGAATGAAGCTGGGGGCATTACAATACCTGACTTTAAACTATATTATAGGGCCACGATAATCAAAACAGCATGGTATTGGCAAAAAAATAGACACTCAGACCAATGGAACAGAATAGAAAGCCCAGAAATAAAACCACATATATATGGTCAAATAATCTTTGATAAAGGGGCCAACAACACACAATGGAGAAAAGAAAGCCTCTTCAACAAATGGTGTTGGGAAAACTGGAAAGCCACATGCAAAAGAATGAAACTCGACTACAGCCTGTCCCTGGGTACTAAAATTAATTCAAAATGGATCAAAGATCTAAATATAAGACCTGAAACAATAAAGTACATAGAAGAAGACATAGGTACTAAAATCATGGACCTGGGTTTTAAAGAACATTTTATGAACTTGACTCCAATGGCAAGAGAAGTGAAGGCAAAGATAAATAAATGGGACTACATCAGAATTAAAAGTTTTTGCTCAGCAAGAGAAACTGATATCAAAATAAACAGACAGCCAACTATATGGGAACTGATATTTTCAAACGACAGCTCAGATAAGGGCCTAATATCCAAAATTTACAAAGAACTCATAAAACTCAACAACAAACAAACAAACAATCCAATAAAAAAATGGGAAGAGGACATGAACAGACACTTCTCCCAGGAAGAGATACAAATAGCCAACAGATATATGAAAAGATGCTCAGCTTCATTAGTTATTAGAGAAATGCAAATCAAAACTACAATGAGATACCACCTCACTCCTGTTAGATTAGCTATTATCAACAAGACGGGTAATAGCAAATGTTGGAGAGGCTGTGGAGAAAAAGGAACCCTCATTCACTGTTGGTGGGACTGTAAAGTAGTACAACCATTATGGAGGAAAGTATGGTGGTTCCTCAAAAAACTGCAAATAGAACTACCTTATGACCCAGCAATCCCTCTACTGGGTATATACCCCAAAACCTCAGAAACATTGATACGTGAAGACACATGTAGCCCCATGTTCATTGCAGCACTATTCACAGTGGCCAAGACATGGAAACAACCAAAAAGCCCTTCAATAGAAGACTGGATAAAGAAGATGTGGCACATATACACTATGGAATACTACTCAGCCATAAGAAATGATGACATCAGATCATTTACAGCAAAATGGTGGGATCTTGATAACATTATAAGGAGTGAAATAAGCAAATCAGAAAAAAACAAGAACTACATGATTCCATACATTGGTGGAACATAAAAATGAGACTAAGAGACATGGACAAGAGTGTGGTGGTTACCATGGGTGGGGGGGGGAGGGAGGACATGGGAGGGAGGGAGGGAGAGAGTTAGGGGGAGGGGGAGGGGCACAGAGAACTAGATAGAGGGTGACGGAGGACAATCTGACTTTGGGCGAGGGATTTGCAACATAATTTGATGACAAAATAACCTAGACATGTTTTCTTTGAATATATGTACCCTGATTTATTAATGTCATCCCATTACCATTAATAAAAATTTATTAAAAAAAAAAAAAAAAAAGAGTTCCAGGGTGAGCTGCAGACTGAGCAGCAGCAACAGCATGAGCTGGAACAGTCACTGGAGAGAGAGCAGCAGATCCGAGAACAGGAGGTCAGGCTGCAGGCTGAGAATCAGCAGCGGTGTGAACCGGAGGAATGCTGGAGAGAGAGGCAGACTGGGGTTGAGAGCTGCAGCGTAAGATACAGGCTAAGGGCAAGCAGCACCTGAAAATGGTGCAGTCTCTGGAGAATAAATTACTGGTTCTCGAGTGGCAGTTTGCCCTTGAAGCTGAACAATGGCACCAACAGCTGCTGGAGAAACAACTGTGAGTTCAAGAGCTCGAGTCTCAGCTTCAGGCTAAGAGCTGCAGCCACAGGAGCCAAAGTGGGCACAGAAGACAGAACTGCATTCATGCAAGAGGAGAGGCTCTGAGCCAGCGGAAGCAGGTGTTTCCAACTTCTCCTCTACTGAGAAGGAGGCTCGGGATGCAACTTCCCTCTGCAGAGTCAGAGCTGTGCCGATGATTGCCGAGAAGGTAAAATTCCAGCAGCAAAGAGTCCCCCAGGGACAGGCACAGCCCCCTCCAAAGGCAGTGGAGCACTTTGAGGTCCAGCCCTAAACCCAGGCAGAGCTGATGGAGTTGGCAAAATTCAGGCAGAAAGCCACTGAGTGCCTGGCAGCCTAGTTGTTGCAGTTGTGGGATAGAGGTGGATGGCATCATGCTCTCTGGAACAGAGATGGTGAAATTGGCCATCATTACCATACTATTTTTTTGAGGCAGTGTCTTCAGTACTGCCATGACAACCCAGGAAACCATAACCTATTAGAATGGGTGATGGCTGGCATTTGTATGGTCTGGCAGAATGCGGACTTGCCAGGGGCAGTGAGCCAGTGACAGTCATATATGGATCTAAAGAAGGTCCTTCGGGAACAAGGTATAAAGAATGATACTTTCAACCTTGGGTCACGTGGGCCAGACGAGGAAATGTTTATAGCAAGGATGAGGGATCTCATCCTCTGCAGTGCCCCATGAGTATTTCTGGGCCACTAGTGGCTATCCTGGGTCCCTATGTGGGACAGCCCATCAACACAGTTATGCAGATGGTAGCAGACTTGGGGAGGCTGAAGGCAGCACGGAATCACAAAGCTGTGAAGGTTGCTGCTCCCTTCCCGACCAACAAGAAAAATGGGCCTATAAATGTTACCTGAACACAGATGTGGGTAGATTTGTTTGGTGCTGGGGCAGATAGGGAGAGATTGAATGGCAAGCCTAATAAAGTTCTTTTGGAGTTTTGGCAGTAGCTTAAGCCAGGGCAGATGTTCCAACCACTGAGACAAACAGCACCAGCAGCTATCAATAAAACGGTTGGTGCGTGGGCATCACAGTTACTAGATTATATAATAGAGACAGTGGAGGAGAGGAGAACCCTCAAGACCTGCTGTTCCGGTTTGAATAGGGGGAAGGCCAAGGGACCTGTAAACAGAAACGGGCGGGGACCGGAGGTGCCATGTGGACCTGGCTATCCACTGGTCCCCTTCTAATGTACAATGGGTACTGGCCTTGGTGGATACAGGTGCAGGATGTTCCCTCCTTTATGGAAACCCAGAACGGTTTTCTGGGACCCCAGTGGCCATTGACGGTTACGGGGCCAAACTGTTCGAGTAAAGCCAATAACTATTCCACTGGGGTTAGAAAGACTGCCTCCTAAGCCATATAAGATATGTATCCCCTATTCCTGAATATATTTTGGGGGTAAATATCTTACAAGGACTGTGGTGGAAACTACAGCTGGGGACTTCAACCTGCGAGTCCGGATCATGAAGGCAGTGTTGCGGGGACATGTAGCACATTACCCCTTGCATTACCTGTGACTAGCAGCAGGAAGCAGTACCGCCTGCCAGGTGGCTATGAAGAAATCACTGGGACGATTCTCGAACTAGAAAAGGTGGGGATCATCGGGCTAACACACAGCCCTTACACATCCCCAGTGTGGCTTGTGCGCAAACCAGACCGAACCTGGCGAATGACAGCAGATTACAGGGAACTTAGTAAAGTTGTTCCCTTTTTGCATGCTGCTGTTCCCTCAATAGCTAACCTGATGGACTGGCTAAGCCATGAGTTGGGGACATTTCACTTCGTGGTAGATTTGGCTAATGTCTTTTTCTCTATTGATATAGCTGCAGAGTGTCAAGATCAATTTGCCTTCACTTGGAAGGGCGGCAATGTACCTTTACAGTATTATCACAGGGCTATTTGCATAGCCCCACCTTGTGTTATGGGCTGGTGGCTGCTGACCTGGCTAAATGGAAAGAGCCAGAGGCAGTTTGTATGTATCATTACATCGATGACATCATGCTAACTAGTGACTCTCTTCCAGAATTGGAGCAAGCAGTCCCTACCCTGCTATCCCATTTGAAAGCATGTGGCTGGGTGGTCAACGAGGGAAAATTACAAGGACCTGGGTTATCTGTTAAGTGCTGGGGGTTGTCTGGTTGGGTATGACAAAGGTTATCACTGATGCATATAGATAAGATCCAAGCATACCCCGTGCCCACTATGGTAAAGCAGTTGCAGGAATTTCTAGGTCTGTTGGGGTATTGGTGAGCATTTATACTACATTTAGCTCAGTTACTGTGTCCCTTATATCACCGTATGCGGAAGGGGGTTTCATGGGATTGGACTGAACAGGCACAAGGTGTGTTTGTATCATCTAAGAAAGCTGACAAGGTGGCACAGGCCTTGAATGTGTTTGATCCTGCCAGGCCCTGTGAGCTTGATGTTCCTGTAACCTCTGAGGGGTTTGGATGGGGTTTGTGGCAATGGACAGAGTGCCTATGGCAACTTACTGGGTTTTGGTCCTAATTGTGGAAAGGCACTGAAGCCCATTACTCATTAGTGGAGAAACAGTTGGCAGCTGTGTATACTGCCTTCCTAGCCACTGAGAGTATTATGACCTCAACTCGTTACATCCAGACCACATTCCCCATTGCAGGATGGGTGACAGACTGGGCAACCAAACCTCATAGTGGTATGGCCCAAACCTCCACCCTGGCCAAGTGGGGTGCATACTTGCAACAATGCTGTGCTCTTAGCACCAGCCTGTTGAGAGCAGAGCTGCAGGAAGTTTTGGGTTTAGTCACCCGTGTGACCTTAAGAGTCATGTGCAGCTGGGGTCAGAAAGCATAACCTGAAGTCAGTCCCTACCAGAAGGGGTGAATGCCCAATCCTGAGGATGCCTGGTATACTGATGGTTCTAGCAGAGGCCAACCTGCCAAGTGGATGACCAAAGCCTTCTATCTGGCCACTGACATTATTTGGATGGACACAGATACAGGCCAAAACAGCCAATGGGCAGAATTAAGAGCTGTATGGCTAGTTGCCTGTAAAGAACCTTCACCTCTGGTGATTTGCACCAACAGCTGGGCTGTCTATCATGAACTGACCCTTTGGATTGCTACTTGACACAAACATCAGTGGATGGTAATGTACCATCTGCTATGGGGTCAGGCCATGTGGCAGGAATACAGAAGTAGGACACCAGAAGCAGGTGACATTATATCATGTCACAGGGCATGGTCCTCTAGCCCATCCTGGGAATGATGAGGCGGACACTTTGGCGAGGGTACGATAGTCCAAGATTGTACCCACAGGTGACATGGTGCAGTGTCTTCACCAGCATCTGCTCCACGCAGGAGAAAAAACTGTGTGGGCTACAATTAAGGCATGGATCTTGCCATGTCCTATGCAAAGGTACTCGTAGCTTGTGATCAATATGCAGTGTGTTCCAAGGAGCACCCTCGGAGACAACTAGCATCACCTGGACAGATCCAGAGAGGTCATGTTCCACTGACACAGTGGCAAATAGACATCATTGGAGCCTTACCATAGCTGGACGAGTCCCAGTATGCAGTCACACATGTAGATACTATCACCAGTCTGCTTGCTGTTTACCCTGCCCAGACCAGAGGGCAGTCATACAGGCTCTGGACCATTTGTATGCTGTGTACAGGCGGCCGCTGGTCTTTGAAAGTGACAACGCTACCCATTTTACGGGTTTTATGGTAAGGCAGTGGGCTTAGGACCTAGGGATGGACTGGAAGTACCATGTCTCCTACAACCCACAGGCTCCTGGTATCATTGAGTAGTATAATAAACTCTTAGACAGGGACTGCGACAAGAGTGGGGCACGAGATCCCTTACTGGATGCACACCCTGTTTGTGGGCAGTACTCTGGGTTTTGAATGAGAGACCTCGATGGTGAGGCCCAGCTCCACTGGAGGCTGTCCTGCACCGGGCAGCTGCTCCCATCCAGTTGCAGATTCGCACCAAGGACACTTTACTCAAGCCAGGTTTTAGATGGCAGGGAGTGTGCTCCTGTCTGCCCCAACAGCCCTCCTTAAAGGGCAACAGCTTCAATGGAAATGGCCCTGTACTGTACGGGCCCCCACCTATGATGGTTGGCCTTGTTGGCACTGTGTGGTAGGGGGCTAGAGGTGGACCTCCAGTTATCTCCCTGGGCAGCCAGCACCTGGCTGCTTAAGGTAGAAGTGTATTATCTCGAGTGCTCAGGGACACAGCATTATAAAGAGCATCTTTGTAATTTCTTTATGGCCCATAATGAGGTCTCCCATTCTGCTGCACACAGAACCAGCAGATTCTGGTGTGTAGGCCAATAAGGTTTGGTATGCCCATCTGGGGTGGCCTCTGATACTGCTACTGTGCTGTCTGCAGACAGAACCCTGGCCTGTGTTCTGCCAGAAGGGAAAGATTTGCCTCTATTGGTGCTGCTGACCACTCTCTCGTTTCCCCCATAGTTTGTGTTTTTGTAACTCTGTTGCTGTAGTCTGCACTGTTTCTGTTTGTGTAATGTACCTCACTTCTCGCACAGGGACCATTGTGGAAGATACGTTTCATGTAGATTATGAGATGAGCAACCCTAAAGCGGTGGAATGTGGGGATAACAGCTGCATTAGGCTTGCTTGTGGGTTTACTGGCTGCAAGCACTTTGCCTGAGTAGTGTGTGGGCGCGTGGCAGCACCACGTGTGTGTGGTCTGTGTGAGGCTGTGGGTGCTTTCCCTCAGCGGCAATTCTCCCAGATAATTCTCCCGCCACCATGCGGTCTTCCCTGCTCCCTTGCTCTTCACTGAGAAAAGCAGATTTTTCCTTTATTAGCTCTTTTCCTTTTGTTGTTTATTTTCTCGCCCGTCTTTGCAACCCTCCATTAAATGGGTATGGCCCGACACTGTCCGGCTGCACTGTTCCTCTGCCATCTGCCACATTCGGTGAGAACCTTCCTGGCCTCAACCACCAGCATTACATCCTCCTTATGAAATTTTTCAAAACATAGATGAGAATGACCAAGGAAAAAAGCACTCCTGGATCTTGGGTGGAATTTCTTGCTTCCCTCCCAGAAAATTTGGTTTTTTTTACACAAATTTAGGTAAAAGTTTTAAAGCAGCACCCAGCACGATGTTCTGCTGCACATAGGAGACGCTCAGCAAATGTTTGCTGACTGCTCAGAGTTGGAAGCACCCGTCTCCCTGCGTCATCACCTCCCTGTCCTGGGCCACCGAGCCTCCCACTGCCTTCTCGGCCCAGCTGACATGGACGCACTGCAGTGCCCTGGGAACTGGAAATTTTCTCAGAGCGGTGTCAGCAGGTCTGTTTGTGCAAAGGACTTCACACCTCTAATTCGTTTTCAAAGGGGTTTGAGCTCAGAAAGACTTCCCCAAAGCAAGGGCATAGGATGCTGGAACAGGAGAAGGACAGGACCCGGGAACCACCCTGACCTGACAGCAGGCTTGCTCATGCTGACCACCCGCAGAGATGTGGCTGACTGGGATTGAGTTCTAGAGGCTTCCCTGGAAACGCGGAGCAGAGAACGCTCTAGGGGACAGTCCAAGGGAGGCGTCCAGTGAGGCAGAAACTTGTTGTAAATCAGGCATTAGGAGGAAGCCAAAACTGAGAAAGCACACCATTATTTAAAAATCCCATTAAGAGTCTGTGGGGGTGGGGGACTTGCTACTTTCAGGAAGTGACTGAGTAGTTGTAAGTACCCAAAATTAATTGATGGGTTCAAGGAAGAAATAGAGTGTAGGTAACACTCTGTCATAAAGCCATCCTTGGGGGAGAGGAAGACTATTAATTTTCATGATTCCTCTTACCACAGGATGGAAAAGGAATCATTCAAGTTGTGTAGGATGAAATCTAATGCTGTGGCATAGTTTTTTTTCTCATCAATCCATTCCCAGTCTCTCTCCAGTGATTTATAGGAATAACAAGGAAGAAGTGAATCCCTACTTCAGGCTGGCCAGGGCTGGGGAGGTTTATGTGCAGTACTGGTTTCCAGAGTTCATAAATTTTCAATTATGGCCTCTGGAATACTGATACAGTTCTAGAGGTAGCAAGCCTGAGACATAGCCATTCCGAGCTCAGCAGATCCCACCTACCGCCCAAACAATGCATCTGAGCAAGACGGGAAACACTCTTACTCTGGTCAGTGTCCTGGGACATAATTCAGCTGGAGTGAGTCTAAGTCCCACCCTTCATCAATACAAACCTAATGATCTGGAGCTACTTATCCCCACATCCCTGAAGCTGAAAAACTGGAAAAGATGTGGCTTATAAAACCAGAAGTAAACCTATTCTACTCAATGTAACATGGTAGCCTAGCAGAAATTTGATCTCAGAAGCAGAGTTCAGACTATGAGGCAGAGGCTCTAACAGAACTCATAGCTGAGAGGCTATCTTGGCAAAGAGGACTCAGAGTTAAGAACCAGGGGTAAAAGAAGGCATCAAAGGTTGATCAAAAAACTCCCTGGTCCTGGCTGGTTGGCTAAGTGGATAGAACATCCACCTGGTGTGTGGATGTCTCGGGTTTGATCCCTGATCAGGGCACACAGGAAAAGCGACTATTGCTTCTATCCTTATTCCTCTCCCCCTCCTCTCCCTCTTTCTTTCCCACAGCTAGTGGCTCCATTGATTCCAGCATCAGCCCCAGGTGCTGAGAATAGCTTGGTTGGTCCTAGCATCAGCCTCAGGTATTAAAAATAGCTTGGTTGATTTGAGCATTGCCCCCAGATGAGAGTTGCCAAGTGAATCTCAGTTGGGGTGCATGCGGGAGTCTGTCTCACTGTCTTTCCTCCTCTCACTTAAAAGAAAAAGTAAAGAAAAAAAGGAAAAAGAAACTCCCTAGGCAGAAACCACAACCAATTCTTCATCTTTGTATCCTTAGCACCTTCACACACTGTTTGTCATAAATGAGTACTCAAATATTTATTGAATAAATGAATGGAATGGTCTGTGGGGTTGGCTACGGGAATATCAAAGACCTCTATTGCTCACTGAACACTTACTTGCTTCTCTGAGGCCTCCTCAGACCCCCAGCAGCTAAGAGGGGCCATTGACTAACATAGGCCGATGGACTGTGAGTGATCTGGGGTGGTCAGGCATGAGTGCACAGCTCTCAGGCCACCTGTCCCAGAGCAGTGGTGACTGTGGAGGCAGCATGTTTCAGATGATATAGTTCAAGATGTAGGGACTTCCGTCAACCTAGGCCCTTCAATGTCCATGTGGAGCAAATTCCCCTGTTCCACTCCTGACTAGTGTTGGATGGGCAACATGAATGAGAAATAAGCCTGTGTTATGTTTAGTCATTGTGACATCCTTAATCAAACCTGAATAAATAAAACAGACTAGATTTAACAATTATGTTGTCAGCTCAGGCTGCGGTAACAAAATATCATAGACTGTGTGGCTTCAATAACAGACAATCATTTCTCATGGTTCTGGAGACCCAGAAACCCAAGGTCAAGGGGCCAGCAGATTCTGCATCTGGTAAGAACTCTCTTCCTGGGTTACCAGTGGCCATCCTCTCACTACATGCTCAGGTGGCTTTCCTTGGGGCATGCATGGAGAGATGAGCTTCAGTCCCCTTCCTCTTCTCATCACGGGGATCTACCCTCATGACCTTATCCAAACCTAACTACCTTGCAAAGGCTCAACCTCCCAATTCCATTACACAGGCAATTAGAGATTCAACACATGCATTTGGGGCTGATAAAAACATGCAGTCCATAACACCTGTTCAATCTGGTGACTTCCCTTCTAACCCTCTTTTATGCACCTTCTTGCAAGAAGATCTCTGTCTTTGACTGTCACCTGGTTTAGCACCCTTGAACTCCTCTATCCTTCTTTGTCACCACTGTTCTCCACCTTCTTTAAACCCCCCTCATCATTAAAGATTTGATTAGCTGGTTCAAACTTCTCTTTGCCTCTCAGCTCTTATACCACCATCTGTTTCACATCTACACTGACTTTCTTACTCAGTCTTAACTTCAGAATTCCTTGACATCATCAACTCCAGTCACATTCATCTGCATTAGCTTCAACCATCCCTCCTATGGCCATGGTATAGACCAGGGGTAGTCAACCTTTTTATACCTATCACCCACTTTTTGTGTCTCTGTTAGTAGTAAAATTTTCTAACCGCCCACCGGTTCCACAGTAATGGTGATTTATAAAGTATGGAAGTAACTTTACTTTATAAAATTTATAAAGCAGAGTTACAGTAAGTTAAAGCATATAATAATAACTACTTACCAAGTACTTTATGTCAGATTTTCGCTAAGTTTGGCAGAATAAGTCTTTATAAAACAACTTACTATAGTTAAATCTATCTTTTTATTTATACTTTGGTTGCTCTGCTACTGGCCACCATGAAAGCTGGAACGCCCACTAGTGGGTGTTAGGGACCAGGTTGACTACCACTGGTCTAGACCAGTGGTCTCCAACCCCTGGGCCGTAGATCGGTACCGGTCCGTGGACCTTTAGTACGAGTCTGCAGAGGAAGAATAAATAACTTACATTATTTCCGTTTTATTTATATTTAAGTCTGAACGATGTTTTATTTTTAAAATATGACCAGATTCCCTCTGTTACATCCGTCTAAGACTCACTCTTGACGCTTGTCTCGGTCACGTGATATATTTATCCGTCCCACCCTAAAGGTCGGTTTGTGAAAATATTTTCTGACATTAAACCGGTCTGTGGCCCAAAAAAGGTTGGGGACCACTGGTCTAGACCATGTCATTGCATAATCCTTCCACCTCCGGAAATGCAAATTCTAATACATCAATTTCCTTTACCTTCCTTTTCTCCCTCCACTCTGTTTGTTAGATCTCATTTAGACCTCCCATTCTTCAAGTACAACCTAGGTACCTGCCTCCTTTACTAAACCCTAACTTCCCAGAGTCAGGACCATGTCGTGTTTCTCTAAGCATTCGTGGCACTTAATCATGGTGAATGGCTCAGGGAATCATGCCAAAGGTACTCATGACAAATGGATGAGCAAAGTGGCTGCCATGGCACACCATCAGCTGGCCCCTGGTGGGTGGCTTCTCGCAGCCTCTTACAGCTGTTGTTTGGTAAATGACATCACAGGTTCTCCTGCAGAGCACAGGGGCAGAAACCGAAAGATCAGAATTCTAATCCTGACTGCATTACCAATTACCTACATGGTCTTGGTTAAGTCCTTTGACTTTTCCCTGAATATCAGCGTTTGTTGTTGTTTTTTTCTTCTTAATTGTTTCTAGGAATCAAATGAAATCATGAGTGTGAAAGTGGTTTGAAAATATAAAGAATTCTATAGAGAGACAAGAATCATTCCACTAACACCAATGGGTGTTCTACTGCTCAGCACAGACTCATTTGTCACATCTACACTCTTTATGGAAGAAAAGATATTAAAATGTTGGGGGAGCCTGCCCAGGTGGTGGCACAGTAGATAGAGTGTTGGCCTGGGACACTGAGGACCCAGGTTCAAACTCTGAGGTCGCTGGCTTGAATGTGGGCTCATCCATCTTGAACACAGGCTCCCCATCTTCAGTGTGGGATTATGTCTATTAGGTCGTTGACTTGCGCCCAAGGTCACTGGCTTAAGCAATGGGTCACTGGCTCGGCTGGAGCCCCCCAGTCAAGGCACGTATGAGAAGCAATCAATGAATAACTAAGGTGTCACAACTCTGAGTTGATGCTTTTCATCTCTCTCCCTCCTGTCTGTCTGTCTCTGTCTCTCACTCGCTAAAAATTAAATTAAATTAAAGTGTTGGGGAAACCAAGTACCCAAAAAGCCAAAGATGAACCATGCGGTCCTCAGACCATCACAACCTGCTTCTCCCAGCCTCGTCTATTCTTTATTGACCAAACATTCACTGATGTCCTACTATGTCCAGCTACTCAGTATGATACAGGCCTTGCCATCACAGAGCTCAGTCCTCTAGTGAGAACAAATGAGTAAACAAGGACTTGCAGTGAGTGTGACAGAAGCAAAACAGAAGTACGTGCTGGGTGCCAGGGGCAGAGGAGTCCCTACCTGGCATGGGAGAGAGACAGAGGGTTTCACAGAGGGAGGTCCTGGCTCCCTCAGCTGCACAAGGTCAGCGTCCCTGCGACCACAGGAATTAGGGCAGGATCCAAAGGAAACAGGTGCGTGAGAAAGAGCTGACGATGCTGGAAACGGAGCTCTGTTCCTTAACTCTAGCCCCGGGCTATGTGTCTTGCCCTGGTGCTACCTACATAGGCCACAAACATTCCAGGAGCATTTGCAATGATTCTTCTCACAGGCCCACCCCTTGCCTCCGTGGTAATTACACCCAGGCCTTCTGAGACCAAATTCTGCATTCTTCTCACCATGTGACACTGCCTGTCATACTTGGGAAGGAGGTAGTATCAGAGCCCGAGGAGGATGAAGCCCTCCCACAGCCTCTGGGAAGGCTTCAGAGATTCAGGGCAGGGTCACTACCCAGGTGGCCAGGCAGCCTCCAAACAGAATCCCTCCTAGACCGGCTGCTCCCTGCGGTACAGGCCAAACAGGTCTCTACCCCAGGGCCCCAGACCCCGCTCATGCGGTAGGAACCAGGGCTGTCTGCACAGGAGCTGTACGGAGGCACTGCGCACCCAGCTGGCCAGGCAGGACTGGGATGACAGGGAAAGGGAAAGTTACTCCCAGAGATGACAACCTGGCAGAGCGCTCTGCATGGCTGGCAGACAGGGTGCCCTCCCAGTCTCAAGGAACTTGGGTCTTCCTTCACGCACCTTTGGGGTCCCTAAGCATGGTACAGCAAGGTCTAGTATAATGTATGGGAGGCACATTCATCCCTCATCCTCCTGGACAGCAGGTCCTGAGGAGGACACAGACTGGATAATGTCACTGCTGCAGGGTCCAGAGCGTGGTCTGAATAAACAGTTGGGGCATGTTTCAGTAACTTGTGGACAGAGCAGCTTGGGGCCTCAATGCTGACCTCTCTCTCTTTACTCTTATCCTAGCCCCTAGGCTTGTCTCTCCATCTCTCTCTCTCTCCATCTCTCTCTCTCTCTCTCTCTCTGTGTGGGGGAGAGTTGAGGGTGAACAACAGGGGCGTGCGACAGGAACATCGAGGTGTAATTTCTGATAGAGCATTTTCAGTTACTTTCCACTCATTCCCCTGGCCCCTGATTTTTCTACTAGTTACTATAGAAACTTGTAATAAAAATCTGTTTATATATATGGGGGACAGTTGGAGAAACAAAAGATAATACATTTTATCAGCCCCACACTCTGTCCCTCTGTACATGTCCCTCACCTCTGGCTTCCAGGGCACGTTCATGCCTCGGCAGAGAAGTGACCACATCATCAGAATCAGCTGTGGCCCCATCACCACGTTGGGGCCCTCTCACTGTGTGTTGTGTGACCCGTCCCTGCCTGGAGGGGGCCCCAGATGCCACGCCTCTGGAACACTCAAGAGAACAACTTCCCCAAATTGAGGGAGGTTTGAGATGTAGGAGGACACGCTCTCCTCTCTCATCTCATCACCGAGCGACACAGGTGGGCGCGGTTATGCTGCAGGACTGACCTCCATGAGACTCAGACTCAAGGGGTCTATGCAGCTTCATATTCTCATGTTTCTCACATAACAGGCCCCTGCGGACAAGGCGTGGGACTCCACACTGCAGCCTCGACGTGATGCCTTTCCTTTCCTCTCCCCTTTATTGGATGATCGCTGTTTCACACCATTAGTTTTATATAAACCAAATATATGTTCTGGATGAAATCGCAAAATCCTCAAGGATTTTAACAATACCCTTAAAGGTTAAAAGGAATTTTGTACCTGTAATAGTCAGCTTTAGACTAAAAATACCTGTTCATTCTTTTTTTGTAAAAAATCAGAGGTATACATTTTATTTATTTTTAAATTTTTATTTATTGGTTTTATAGAGAGAGAAAGGAAAAGAGAGAGAGAGAGAGAGAGTGAGAGAGAGAGAGATTCATTGATTTGTTGTTCTACTTATTTATAGATTCACTGTTTGATTCTTGTATGTGCCCAGACCGGGGATTGAACCTGCAACCTTCATGTATCAGGCCAAAGTTCTAACCAACTGAACTATACTGGAACTATTTCACTGAAAAGCTGAGGGTTCTGCCCAGCAGTGCCCCTCCGTGGGGCCCAACAATGGTTATCCATTCCCAAGGGTCGGCTCGATCTGTTCTTTAGCATCTTGGCAAACCTAATTTTGTTCCAATTCTAAGAAAACTCAGGTTCAAAGCCTGTCCCTGCAGCATGCAGAAGGCTGGTTTGCAGCCCCTGAGGCCTGAAGCTTCTTTCTGCTGGCCCACTATGGCCCAGGGCACTCCGACATGCACCTCACACATGCTCACCTCCTCACGCTTCTGATTGAAAGGCTAAGCTTTAGAGGAAGGCATTTGTCCCTAAATGCCTGAATGTCACCCACTCAATTGGGGAAACCCAATTATACTCATCTGAAGGGGCCTTGTGTGAGGCCAAGAATGGGATCAATGTTAAATTTCCGTCCTCTGAAAGGAAAGACAAAGAGAGTTGTGTGATGGGGCAGCCTTTTACCTTGAGCAGTACTGACTTGCTGAGTGCTGGGCAGCCTTTCCCCTTGAGCAGTGCTGACGTGCTGAGTGCTGGGCAGTCTTTCCCCTTGAGCAGTACTGACTGGCTGAGTGCTGGGCAGCCTTTCCCCTTGAGCAGTACTGATGTGCTGAGTGCTGGGCAGTCTTTCCCCTTGAGCAGTACTGACTGGCTGAGTGCTGGGCAGCCTTTCCCCTTGAGCAGTACTGACTGGCTGAGTGCTGGGCAGCCTTTCCCCTTGAGCAGTACTGACTGGCTGAGTACTGGGGCAGCCTTTCCCCTTGAGCAGTACTGACTTGCTGAGTGCTGGGCAGCCTTTCCCCTTGAGCAGTACTGACTGGCTGAGTGCTGGGCAGTCTTTCCCCTTGAGCAGTGCTGACTGGCTGAGTGCTGGGCAGCCTTTCCCCTTGAGCAGTACTGACTGGCTGAGTACTAGGGCAGCCTTTCCCCTTGAGCAGTACTGACTTGCTGAGTGCTGGGCAGCCTTTCCCCTTGAGCAGTACTGACTGGCTGAGTGCTGGGCAGTCTTTCCCCTTGAGCAGTGCTGACTGGCTGAGTGCTGGGCAGCCTTTCCCCTTGAGCAGTACTGACTTGCTGAGTGCTGGGCAGCTTTTCCCCTTGAGCAGTACTGACTGGCTGAGTGCTGGGGCAGCACTTCCCCTTGAGCAGTACTGACTGGCTGAGTGCTGGGCAGCCTTTCCCCTTGAGCAGTGCTGACTGGCTGAGTGCTGGGCAGCCTTTCCCCTTGAGCAGTGCTGACTGGCTGAGTGCTGGGCAGCCTTTCCCCTTGAGCAGTGCTGACTGGCTGAGTGCTGGGGCAGCCTTTCCCCTTGAGCAGTACTGACTTGCTGAGTGCTGGGCAGCCTTTCCCCTTGAGCAGTACTGACTTGCTGAGTGCTGGGCAGCCTTTCCCCTTGAGCAGTACTGACTTGCTGAGTGCTGGGCAGCCTTTCCCCTTGAGCAGTACTGACTGGCTGAGTGCTGGGCAGCCTTTCCCCTTGAGCAGTACTGACTTGCTGAGTGCTGGGCAGCCTTTCCCCTTGAGCAGTACTGACTGGCTGAGTGCTGGGCAGCCTTTCCCCTTGAGCAGTACTGACTGGCTGAGTGCTGGGCAGCCTTTCCCCTTGAGCAGTGCTGACTGGCTGAGTGCTGGGCAGCCTTTCACCTTGAGCAGTGCTGACTGGCTGAGTGCTGGGCAGCCTTTCCCCTTGAGCAGTGCTGACTTGCTGAGTGCTGGGCAGCCTTTCCCCTTGAGCAGTGCTGACTGGCTGAGTGCTGGGCAGCCTTTCCCCTTGAGCAGTGCTGACTGGCTGAGTGCTGGGCAGCCTTTCCCCTTGAGCAGTGCTGACTGGCTGAGTGCTGGGCAGCCTTTCCCCTTGAGCAGTGCTGACTGGCTGAGTGCTGGGCAGCCTTTCCCCTTGAGTAGTGCTGACTTGCTGAGTGCTGGGCAGCCTTTCCCCTTGAGCAGTGCTGACTGGCTGAGTGCTGGGCAGCCTTTCCCCTTGAGCAGTGCTGACTGGCTGAGTGCTGGGGCAGCCTTTCCCCTTGAGCAGTACTGACTGGCTGAGTGCTGGGCAGTCTTTCCCCTTGAGCAGTGCTGACTGGCTGAGTGCTGGGCAGTCTTTCCCCTTGAGCAGTGCTGACTGGCTGAGTGCTGGGCAGCCTTTCCCCTTGAGCAGTACTGACTGGCTGAGTGCTGGGCAGCCTTTCCCCTTGAGCAGTACTGACTTGCTGAGTGCTGGGCAGCCTTTCCCCTTGAGCAGTACTGACTGGCTGAGTGCTGGCAGGTGGCCCTGGGCTCTGGCTGACTCCCCCTTTGGCTCCCCTGTCCTTCAGGTTGCTCACATCACTGGCCAAGGGGACTGAACTGTTCCTGCAGGTATTTCCAGGGGCACCTGGACCTTCATCGAGGACGAATGGAGGTTTCTGACTCTCAAGACAGAGAAAGACAGCCGGATCCTGACTCTCTGGCTCAGGATCAGTTCCTCAGAGGCGAGGTTTCATGCCTTCCATGCCCTCCATCGCATGGCGAGGGGAAGAAAAGCCAGAAGAGCCACCTTGCCCTCAACAGAAACCTCCAGTGGGAAAGGGATAGGTCAAGTCTGATATGGCCCAGGGCACACTTACTGGTGATGCGAATTCTGGACCCTCAAATCAGGGTCCTTTCTCACTTCCCTTTCCCTTCCCCTTCTTTTGCCCAGAGGCAGAGCACTGTCCTTTTCGTCCCCAGGGGAGGCACATGAAGGGGTTTGGAACATGTCCCTCCCTAAACATGCCATCTTGTCACAGTCATTATTGTAAACAGAAGGCTCTTGAGAAACAGCAGGTGCAGGAAAGGCTCTAATGCCCCCTTTCTCCCCAAAAGCTGGTCATACAATTTCCCATGAGAAAGGCGCCCTCCCTGTGCCAAGTGAGAAGCACGTTTGTCAACAGAGTCTGGCAATCAACACCAAATGGATTTATCCAAACAAACCTACCGAATAACCCACCTTCCATTAGTTTCCCCGCATACATTTCCTGGTCACTGTCCCATAATCGCCACTTCTATAAGCTTACTCCTCCCCCTCCCCCCTTTTCTGTCAGTCACATCTCTACAAAATTTTGGGGTTTTTGTGAGAAGGTATTTAAGCTCTAAGTCCTAACTATTTCTTCATGTCTTCATTTTTCCTATGACAGCTCCAGGTGCTCATAAAAACATTAAATAAAACGTGTATACTTTTTTTTTCCTGTTAATTTGTCTTATTTCAGTTTAATTTTCAGGCCCAACCACAGAACCTGAAAAGGCAGAGGAAAAACGTCTTTCCTCCTCTGCACACACATGGAGACTTCCGGAACTGGGTTTGACCACTCTGGTTTTCCCTGGCCCTCTGTGCCCTCTGTGCCCTCTGTGCCCGGTCAGACGAGCTCACACAGAGCCAGGCTAGTGGTTCTCTCTCTTTTCTCTCTCTGTGGTAGGTGTGGTTGGTGTCCTAAAATTCCAGTTCAGGATTTGGCCTGAGCTAAGTTCTGGTCAGGTCTGGCCAGAGCCTGTCATTGCCCTGCTGTTTAATAAAGCGCGGTTCTTTCCGCATTCGGTTGTTGTTCTCTGTGCACACTCGCTCCATCTGTTCGCTCCCTAGAGGGGAGAGGGTGAGTGACAATGATCGTCACTAGCACGGGAACCCGCACAGAACTGCAGCGATTACACGAAGCCTCCGCGTTCACACACCGTGTGTGTGCCGCAGCAGCCGTGGCGAGGCCCGGTTGAGATTATTACCACTTGCCAAATGAGGAATCTGCATGCTGAGGGATTCAAAGTCACCTGCTGATGACAATGGAAACAGCAGGGGCAGAGCAGTGCTCGGGCTCCCAGCTCTGAATGCGGGATGAACAGTGGAAAGGAGGCAGGCTGGGAGCCAGGCAGACCTCTGGGCACCAGCTCCCTAGCTCCCTTGCCTTCTGATTTATTCTGTGTGGGGGGGAGTGGAGGCGACTCACCCTGACATTGTCCCTCGTCTCCCACATGGCTTTTTATCCCCCTCTGCTGCTGCTACACACAGTGCCAGCCTCATTACTCCCGAGAACCTTGCTCTCTGGATCAGAGAATGAATTCAGGGTCAGCCCAAGGGACAGGAGCTTTAAAACAATACCGATCTGGTTTCCATAAAGGGGCAGGGGCAGGGTGGGGGAGGGGGGCTTCACTGGAGACCCATGCCCATCCTGAGTCTCCATTGTTAGGCAGACAATGTCCCCAGTAGTGGAGTGGGTGGGATGCAGATTGAATTAAGTTCCCATCTGTTCGTTTAGTCATTGCTGAGTTTTGTTTTTTGTGGGTTTTTCCCCCCTTTTTTCCTTTTTGGACTCCCCATGTTTCCTACTTGCTAATAAGCAGATCAAACAGCGTTCGGGACTGTTGGCAGCAGCAGCCCTGTTCTGCGGGGGGCTCCCGTGTGCTCTCTGGTGCCTCATTCTCCCTTTGGGTTTCTGCTGCCTCAGCCCCGCTAGAAAATAATGCCCAAGCTGAGGATTCAAAATAGACTTTCATTTGCATGAAATTAGCAGACTGCTCATTTAATGTTCACTTCCATTCCAGGTCTCGCCATCCCAGGTCCCCCGTCCAGGAGGCTGGGCAGGGGTCTGGCTAGGTGAAGGGGCGTGAGTGTACCCTTCAGGGGATTTCTCATGAAGACGGTCTCCAGAGTACAGGTTCCCACAGCAGGTTGAGCTCCGCTCCCTGACGCGCTGAGGCAGGCCCTGTGACGGCAGAAGGGCACAGAGAGTGACCTTTGAGGCCGGGCTCGGAGCTGCTCCATCTAGTCCATTAGTCTCATGAGAAAATTTGGTTGAGGAGGGGAAGAGGGAGGTAAGGGCCCTGGAGCACCTGTGAAAACATCAGCAACAGTAAGAACGATGAGAAAAAGTCCACCGTTTGTTGGCCTTCTATACAGATGTTGCTCAGGTTATAATCCTAATCCTCATCAAATTCCTTAAAGAGGCATGACGCATCTCTCAGGACTCTTTCAAGTGCAAGTGCCTAAAAAACATAACTCTAAGAAGATGAGAATGGGTGCGTGTTGGAGGAAGAGGTTTTAGGGGCTTTGGGAGCAGGCCTCCCGATGCGCCATCAGACTTGGTCCCTGTCCTCTCCGCTCTCCTTCCCCAGCTGGGGTCACTCGGAGACAGCCTTTCCTCCAAGCCCTCTGTCTGTGAGCTCCCAGCAGCTTCAGACTTAAGTCTTGGAGGAAATAATAATAATAATAATAAAAAAATCACTTCTCTTTCTAAATGGCTTTAGTTCAGGCCTGACTTTTGCTGGCATGTATCAGGTCACAGGTCACCATGCATCAGTCCCTAATGCGGGAGACACAACGCCCATTACTGAGAAGAGTCACACATACGCCTCAGAGAGAAAGGACATGGCCTCAGTGCCTCCTACCCTTGAACATCACTAGGTCTGTGTGCCGGGAGAGGGGCTTCTCGAGAGGAACTTGGGGTCCCATTACAGAAGAAAAAGAAATAGATGCTGTGTGGCAAAAAACAATGACTGTCCATCACAGATATGCTTCTCTTCACGGATTAGAAACAGCATACTCAGAAGGGTAAGTCATTTTCCTAGTGGGATAGCCAGCAAACTGCAAATTAGAGTTCTAGTCTAGAGCTTACTATCTCCAAAGCCACACATAGCATGTCACCCTTCCTCCTACATTGAGTATGAGGAGGAAGGGAGATAGATTGGGAAGGAGGGGGTGTTCAAAGCAGGTAAACATCTACAAAATAAGAAACTTTGCTGACAATATAGACCGAGTTTCCACAGTGCTCTGATAAAGTGCAAATAGGTTACAGGAGAAGGAGAAACCTATTGATCCACAGGAACTGACTATTGCATGGTGGAAATAATTTTATATTCTAGAGTCAGAGGGATGTTGGGCAACTTGAGATCATCTGGGTTGACATGAATTACTAGCACAATTCCTTTTATTCCCTGACTCACCTCCCCCTTCAACAGGTACAGAGGGCATGTGTTCCCTGGGTGTGGCTGGGTCCCCCCTCTGCTGCCCTGGAAGAGGTGTGTGTGTGTGTGTGTGTGTGTGTGTGTGTGTGTGTATCTCTGAGAAAAATAAATAAGGTATTGACTTCTATAATCTTCTATACCCCTGTGATTGTCTTGGCCACTGATGTGCATAAACAACACTAATACCGCTGTTGCCCAGTGAGGTCTCAGCTGAGTAATTCATAGTGATGGCTGGTGCCCCTTCAACCCTGTCTCTGCCACATTCATCCCACAGGTATCTTTGATTGCAAGCAACAGAAGTCTCCTGTGGTTAACTTGCATCGAAGAGCATGGGTACATATAACTAGGCTTCAGGGAGGACAGAAAAAACAAAGAGGTGAAAAGTGATTAGGGCGCCCAGATGAGCATTGAATTAGAGTGGATTTAACTGCTTTCTTCTCATCAAGTCTTACTTCTCTGTACAGGTTTTGTGTTTTTTGTTTGTTTTTCCTAAAGAAAGGTGACTTTTTCTTTGCTCAAAGATGCCCCAATTCTCTTAGAGGTGTGTCTTTTTGTAGTATCACAAAGGGCTAGCAGTGGCCCTGGAAGTCATAAACAATCTTCTCAGCTTGCTGCTCTCAAGAATACATCGGCTCCAATGATTCTGACCCTGTATAACCCTGCTCACAGTTCAGAATCTATAAAGAGATTGACTAGCTTGAGCCTTTGACAGACAAGTCCTCTTGGGAAGATTTCATGGAATCAGAAGTCAGAAGGGTGGAGTGGGAAGAAGGGAGAGAACCCCAAAGGAAAACCAACATTCTTTGTCAAAAGAAAAGGAAACATTGCTGGGCAGATGAAACCAACAGCTGTCCACCTCAGCCCACAAGTTGCACAGGAAACAAGTGTTCCTTAGTCAGTGTTGCTGTGTTACCAAGCCCTACGAAGACTCTTCCACACTGAAGTCCATGTGTAGGGCACCATCTGGAGTTGTGCAATGCCGAAGGCTTATCTTTCTGTACATACTCCCTGCCTTACCAGTCTTTCCAGAAATAGCTGGGCTACAGTTGGTACATTCTCAATTCCTTAGCCGGAGGGTCATGTAGATCTCTCAACCCAGCATGATTCAGAAAGATCCGGCTTATGACTCTCCTATCTTGCCTTTGTATTATCCAATGAAAGAAGGTCTGAGTTTCTGGAAGAAGTCTGTCCCAGGTGGGTGATCCCTTGTATCCTGTCTTTCAAGCCTTCCAATCTGTGTCCCACATTCCCTCATAAAAGTTGCTTCTGCCCGAAGGTTTTGCTTCTTTGCTCTTATGTCTTCCAAACTCCATCAGTTTAATAAAATGATGATCAAGATTTTTCTCTAGTTCTACAAATGGAAATGATGAGTGCTCTAATTTGAGTTCCCTCTTCTGGACTAGTTTTCTTACTAGTTACCTTAAAAGCAAAAGATGCTAAAGTTAGAGTTATTTTTCCCCCTCAGTCTGACCTCACCTAAGAAAAGCCGAGTCTTCCCTTCAGTGTATCTTTGATCTTTCTCCTTGCAGAAAATAATTACCCTTGCATTACTGTACTAAGCAACATTTGACCCCTTTCTGAGCCTAGCTTACATTATGAGAGCTGTCACATTAGCCATTAGTGGCCATACCCGAGCCATCTTGGATGTCAGATACCATCCCCTATAAGATTTCTTTCGATCCTCAAATCTTCCTCCTGATATAAGCAGGCAGGGTCGGTCTCAGTTCATCGCCACACATTTTCTATTCAGTTCTGATCACTGTGGTTTTGGTTCTCCCAACTATTAACCTTGCTATTTCTTTCTCTGTTTCTGCCCTGGGCCTGACTTTCTGGCACAATTTGTGGCACTGCTCTTATACCTACTTCCTTGGTACCTCTCAACAACCCATTTGCTTTCTTCTCTTCCCACCTCACTTGCTGCTGCTGGACCCAGATAAGATCATGAGAACTTTGTCATATTTGGGGAGCTATCTGGAAAGGGAGAAATAATATAAGAAAATGAGATGGGGTAGATAAATTTTAATCAGATGTAATTTCATCAAAATATAATAGTTTTAATCAAGAAGAGCCATAATGGGGGCCCTAGTCATCCTTAGACTCATCCTTTGAACAGTAGGAGCAAAGAGCTAGTGCTGGAAGCAGAAGTTTACAGTCAGTCAATTTCGATGCCTTGGGCAGGCTATACCTAACCCTCTTCATCCATCAGAACTCCTTGTGCAATGGAAACTGATCCAGGACTCAACCTCCACTGCAATGTGGATCCAACAAGTATTGAACTGAACAGAAGAAAAAATAGCTGCAGTATTTGGGCTGGGTGGAAAAAGACAGGACAATGAGCAGCCTACCAGTATCATTGCCAAATCCAACAGTTACTTGTCATTTCCAAGCCAACAAACACAGAGAAGAAATTCTAGAGTCACACTGATGCCATAGGATCTTCCCATTGACTCCCAAGGGGTCTAGATTTTGGAGTGAAAGAACTAGAAAAAATATGACTCAGGAAGAATCAGAATGATGAGCCCAGGAGTAGCACCCAGGGACTTAATTCCATCCCAGAGACACAGAGTTGAACAAAAGTGGTGAGATGAGGGTGGACACACCAGCTTGTATGTCACCAGAACCTACCTTGTGTGAACCCAGACATCATGAGAATCTCAGTTGTCCTCAGGATGTCCCAAGTGGTTCTCCTAGGCTCTGAACATCCCATCTGTTAGACTTTGTATCTATTACATCTCCACCTGGGTGGTCCACAGTGACACCACTCAACAAGGTCCAAACCGAACTATGCCCTGTCCCTAAACATCTGTGTTCCCTACTTCAGAGAAGAGCTTGTCATTATTCATGCAGAGTTTTCCAAGTCAGAAACTTCAGTGCTATCTCTGACTCCACCCTCTCCTTGAAGCCCCTTGTGTTTAATCAACCAATAAAACTTGCCAATTCTACCTCCTAAAACACTATCAAGTTTATACTTATCCCATTCCGCTATGGCTCCCATTCAACTCACCACCAGTCCTGCCTAAGTCATAGTAACAACCTCTAGCAACCATTAACCCATCAGCTACCACTCTTGGCCTTGTTGGTCTCATCTTCTCTGCCATTCCTATGCATAAAAATCCTAGTGGCCCTCCTACTTGCTTAGGATAAATTCCAAGCTCAATTGCCTTATATCTGACTCTCTGGGATTTGCCCTTGACCAGCTTCCCAGCTTCATTCAGCACCATGACCTGCTTCAAATTTCAAGCTCTGCAAACAAAAACACACTGTAGTTCGCCCTTCATACCCTTTGCTATACCTCACCTCCATGTCATTGTTTCAAGTGACCCCTTTGACCTGCAATGCCCTCCCTGCTATTTCTGTCTAACTAACACAGACTACTAAAGTACTAGCCTTAGTACCTCTTTTAAGAAGTCATTTCTATCCACTTAAGTTCACTTATCCACAGATTAAATATTTTTAAGGCCCTGCCCAGTTGGCTCAGTGGATAGAGCGTTGGGCTGGTGTTTGGATGTCCTGGTTCCTGGTTTGATTCCTGGTCAGGGCACACAAGAGAAGCAACCATTTGCTTCTACCTCCATATCTCTCCCCTTTCTCTTTCTCTGCCCCTCCCACAGCCAGTGGCTTGATTGGTTTGAGTGTGGCCCCAGAAGCTGAGGATGGCTCAGTTGGAGCTCATCAGCCTCAGGCACTAAAAAGAGCTCAGTACTCAGGCATCTGCCCCTGATGGGGTTGCTGGGTGGATCTTGGTCAGGGCACATGTGAGGTCTGCCTCACTATATCTCTTCTTCTCACCTAAAAATAAATAAATAAATAAATAAATAAATAAATAAATAAATAAATAACTGTATTAACAAATGATAGCCACCTCTTCTGAAGGATTTAATTCTCTTTCTAGACTTTTGAAGAGGCAGGACTGCTCAGTATGGTCCTTTCTGTGTTTTTTTTTTTTTTCAAGGGAGTTCAGTGTTTGGTCAAGATCATGGGTTCTGGATTCAGGCATAGCTGAATCATCCTGCCTCTTCCATTCATTTACCTTTGAGAATTTAGGCAAGCTACATGACCCCTCTGAGCCTCACTCTCCCTTGTCAATAAAATAAAAATCACAGTTGAATCCACCTCATGTAGTTATTGTGAAGCTTAAATAAGGTAACGAATGGCTCTGTGCTTGGTACGTGGTAAGTACTCACACACACAAAAAAAACTCTCGGTTATAATCATTCTTCTTTCCTGCTCCCTTCCCCTCTCAAACTTGTGTATTCCAAAGTTGGGAGAAAGGGACATGATTAAGACTGGGAATGGGAAACACATGACATCTTTTTAGTGTATTTTTAAGCTGAAGTTTCTGCTGTTGTTCCAAGGAAAGGTTGAAAGAGAACAGGTGTCTTCGCAGATCCAGCCACCCACCGCCACCCTGAGAGGAAAGCGTCACTAAGGCTCATGGTGGCAGCCGGAGCTCTGAGCCAGGCAGCTTGGAGCAGAGAGCGGTGCTCCTGCTCACTGCACTCAGAATGGCCGTAGACAGATCTCATTATGCTAATGACCTTGTGCAGCTAATTAACAGCATATCACACTCAATATTTACCCTTGTGTGCCTACAAAGTTTCACTTTCTCCTTGGGAAGCAAGCTGTTTTTCTACCTGACTCATGGCAAGGAAAACTTCCCATGCCAGATGACAGTATCTTCTTCGCCTGGATGAGAAGGGTGGAGCAGAGCTGAGGGGGCTGCTGCCCATCCGTCCAGGGCCTGGCAGGGAGGTAGGGGGGTGCGTGATTCTCATTCCAATTCTGGGAAGGACGCTGAGCAGCTAGAGTCCTCACCCAGAAAGGGTGCCATTTTCATGACTCAACCAAGCAGCTGTCAGTTTCAAATGCCCTTCCAGAATTACTATGTCATCAGCTTCTTGTGGGAGGAGCGGTTCTCTGAGCTCGGTGCTGGCTCGGTCCTTACTACGGGGCCTTGGGGAAGGGTGAATCACCAAGGAAGGGCCTTTGTGGAGGCTTGTCCAGACACAGAGCTCCTGACGGCCTGCTTACCACCCTTTCAACAATCTGTGCTAGAAGTCTTACGCTGAGCCATGCCCTGTACCAAGGGCTGGGAACACAGGGTGAAGGAGACAGAGTTGGGGCCCTGAGGAGCTCACAGGAAGACTGGCCTGCAGCCCTCATACTATGCTGCAATGATCATGGGGTACAGAACTGAGTGTGAGGGAAGGAGCATTCAGGTTAGGCCAGAAGAGTCAGAAAGGGCTTCAGAGAAAAGGAATCCCTGAACTATTCGAGCCCCAGGAGCCCTGGACAGAAAACTTATCTCCCTTGGAGAAGTCTGGCTCTTTGAGTTCTCGTCCCCCTCCTCTGAAGCAATGGGCTTGGCATCTGAAGGAGCATCTCGCTCTGAGTCCTGGTCCTGCGTGAGTGACGTGTGCAGACATGCTGCCTCGGGGACTGCATGGACTCCAGACATGCTGCCTCGGGGACTGCACGGACACCAGACATGCTGCCTCGGGGACTGCACGGACACCAGACATGCTGCCTCGGGGACTGCACGGACACCAGACATGCTGCCTCGGGGACTGCACGGACACCAGACATGCTGCCTCGGGGACTGCACGGACACCAGACATGCTGCCTCGGGGACTGCATGGACTCCAGCAGGCTAGCAACGCTCCCTTAGTTGGGAGCTGGGCTGGCTTTCCTACATCACCATTTTCAACCCTGTCCCCCAGCCCCCAACCATTACCTTGCTCCACAGCGAATGCTGGTTAAACAGATGACCACAGGGCCAGTGGCCTCTTGTTATACCCTGAGAGATGTGCAGTGGCTGAATGTTGTATCTCCCAAAAGTCATCTCTGGGAAGTTAACCCCAGTGTGATGATATTGGGAAGTGGGCTTTCGGGAGGTGGTTAAATCCTGAGGGTAGAGCCCTCATGGAAAGATTAGTGTCCTTACAAAAGGGACCCCAGAGAGCTCCCTCATTCTCTTCCAACCATGTGAGGACACAAGGAGAAGACAGTCATCTGCACCCAGGAGAGGACCATCACCAGAACCAGCCCATGTTGGCACCCTGCTCTTGGTCTTCCAGCTTCCAGAATGGTGAGAAAGAAACTTTTGTTTATTGTAAGCACTGACTCTATGGTCTTTTGCAACAGCAGCCCCAACGAGGACAAGAGAAGGGCTCAAGACCAGCCCTTTAACCCTGTGGAGGGGGTGCTTGGTCAATACTTAGCCCCTGACGGCATTGGAGTTCTTGCCCTGCCACCAACCATGTCCAAACTGAGCTGCCCTGGGAGCATGCAGAACACCTGGAGAGAGGGAGCTTGAGTCCACTGACTCCCCCCGGAAGCTCGGATGGCTGGGCATTGTGCTTTAAGGGGGCAGCTGAGCAGAGGTGACCACAGCACCAGTGGCCTCCCCTCCAACCACAGGAGCTTCTCACTGGTCCCTGACGTACACAAACGCACCTACCATACCCTTTTCTTGCAGCTTCTGCTCCCCAGAGCATCACCAAGAGCTGAGTGGGTAGACTTGCTCAGAAGGTCCCATGGATGGGCTCCTTCCAGTCTTTTGGGCTAGAAGTTGGCAGAGCAAGCTCTAGCATCATAAGGACCCAGTGTCAGTCACTATCTTGAGTACTGAGGTGCAGCTGGGTCTACACAAGACTGACGCGGGAGAGTGAGGGGCAGGCTGGCCCAGCGGAGCATTCTCATGGGGTCCTCAGTGCAGGCTCGCCCTTGGAGTTGAGCTGAACACAGAAGAATGACTGGCCCCACAGAACCGAATTCCAATTGGGTGAGGAGACTGCACAGCCAGCCACAAGCTGGCACTGACTTCTGGGCTGGTTTTTCTAAAGCGGTTTCCATATGGTCCTTCCCACTCTCCTTCTCTGCCCTGGTGAGCCCCTAGGCACTGCTTCCAGACCAAACGGAACAAATATAGCCAAGACAGAAACAACCGTGGTGCCAGATAAGCCCCCAGACTCATGGCAGCCAAACCCTAACTCTCAGCCGGTCTCAGGCTGGGGACCCTTTCTTATATATACAGCTACCTCGACACATACACACAGCCTCCCAAGAAACTGCCTCAGCTGCTCAGTGGAGGAAAATGCACTGTTTTTTTTTTTTGTTTTTTTTTTTTTCATTTTTCTGAAGCTGGAAACAGGGAGAGACAGTCAGACAGACTCCCGCATGCGCCCGACCGGGATCCACCCGGCACGCCCACCAGGGGCGATGCTCTGCCCACCAGGGGGCGATGCTCTGCCCATCCTGGGCGTCGCCATGTTGCGACCAGAGCCACTCTAGCGCCTGAGGCAGAGGCCACAGAGCCATCCCCAGCGCCCGGGCCATCTTTGCTCCAATGGAGCCTTGGCTGCGGGAGGGGAAGAGAGAGACAGAGAGGAAAGCGCGGCGGAGGGGTGGAGAAGCAAATGGGTGCTTCTCCTGTGTGCCCTGGCCGGGAATCAAACCCAGGTCCTCCGCACGCTAGGCCGACGCTCTACCGCTGAGCCAACCGGCCAGGGCTGTTTTTTTTTTTTAATTTCAGAGCCAGGAAGAAATCTAGAAGTCATCCAGCTCAGAGTCTTTTTGACAGATGACTGGAATCAAGGCCTTAGGGAAGAATTGCTTTGCTTAAAGCTGCCTGGCATGTTAACACCTGGCCTCCTGACTCCCAAGACAGTGATCTCCCCAGACTGTCAAGTCCAGTGCTGGCCTGTAGCCTCAGTGAACCAGGCACCAGGTCCTGTTCAAGCTCCTCCCTCCGTGGCAGCGCTGGTCAGGAGCTGACCTGCATGACTGGTGGAAGGGGGTCGGGTCTGCAGTCTCCATGTGAAGTAGTGGGCTGTGTGGTACCATGGTTAGGAACAGAGCTCCAGCAGCTGCCCGCCTCGGTATCAATCCCCGTTTGATCACCCAGAAATGATATGACCTTGGCAGATTATTGAACTTCTTTGGGCCTCAGTTTTGTCATCTGCTAGAAGGAATAATAATATAATCTACCTCACAAATTGTTGTGCAGATTTGATGTGTTTATAGAGACTAAAAAAACATGGTACAGGGTAAGTGCTATATGAACCTAGGTTATTATTATTGTTATTACTATTATTATCAATTGTAATAATAATAGACAGAGAGTCTGATTTAATACACCCATACTGGGAACCAGTGATCTGGATTTCAGCAAATACCCCTAGTGATTTTAGTAAGCGCCCGGGGTGAGGGAAATGGTTTAAGGACCATATATGGAGAAACCCTGCTTTCAAGGTTGGGGAAGTACTCAGGCTGACCCCACTCTGGTCTGCAAAAGGGCTTCAAGGACACATCTTCCTCTTTGTCTAAATCCCTACATCCTTATTTCTCAATGTTCGCTCTTCTCCCCAAGTGGCTTGTTACAAGGCTCATCCTTGGGTGCTCCCACTCCCCTATAACCGGCCGCTCCTAACCCTCAGGCTTCGGAAAGAGCCTTTCAGCACTGCTCCCTCCCAAGTCAGTTCAGATGTTCACTGGGCCTTTCCCTGGCCCAGTCCAGCTCGGACTGTCAGGATGCTGACCCGTGCAGGTCCCGAGGACTGAGACTGGCAGGGGAGACAGGGGGGTGGCCCTTTGGTCCCCTCTGTCTCGCCTACTCAGGCTGCCACTCCATAGATCTTGATCCTAGCCTGGGTGGCATTTCCATGCTGGCCCTTCATTTCCTGCCAAGAACAGAGCTGACCTTTTTGATCCCCTGGCTCTCTGCCCGGCTGGGCCGTAGGCAGCATCCTTGACGACTCCTTTGCCCCCTCTCCCCTAGGACAGAGAGGCTGTGCTGCAGAGGTCATGGCGGGGACCAAGCATCATCTAGGAGGCTGCTAAGACCAGGCTTAGGCAGCAGCCAGGAAGACTGGCTCAGCCTAGACAGCCCCTCCCACCCTGTCCAGACCTCAGTGTACTCATGCAAAGATAATTCAGTTATCAGGAAGGCAGACTGGAGAGATAACCTGATTTAGAAGCTGAAACTGGCTGAGCTGGGGAGCGAGGCTGGGGTGCAGGCATAGTTCTTATTAACCTGAGACGGTTGAGCAGTAAGCAAAGTAAAGGATGTTGGGTGGAGAGGCGCTAGCGACTGCCCAGAAAGGAGGATGGCTGTGGTCCAGGTGCTAGAGGTGAACCGCCCCATGCTCAGTCCATCTGAAAGGTCACGCACCCCTGTACTCCTCTGTGAGTTCACTTTTCTCAGCAGTGCTAAGGCAGCCATCATCTGTCTTGCGCAGTCCTCAGGGAGTAAGAGTACGCCATACAGTGTTGGAGAGGAACAGAACGCTTCATGAGGTTTGATTCGAGCTGCCCTTGATCACCAGCTGCCCTGGGAACAGGTCACTTCAGTGTAAACCAGTCTGTGGAAGTTGGTGGCTTGGCTCCTTCACTGAAGGAGGGATAATGGGTGCTTGGGGTCAAGGTTAGAGGCTTGAAGACCATTCCTCCACCCCCACCTCCTGCTCTTTTCCTTCACACCTGAGACCAGCACCATCTGGTCAAGGACCAGCGAGGCCTTGTCCTCCCAAAGCCCCGCTGGGTTTGGCATCCCCTTCTATATCTTTCTCACATCCTTACTCACCTGGAAGTTCCCCCCGTAGTCCTGCTTCCATCCACCTGCCCCTCAGGAGGAACGTGCTCTGGTGGGAAGCGGGCCGTGAGGCCCCAGAAAGAACAGGGAGTTGCTAAGTGTCGTGGAAGGCAGCTCCCTTCATTGCTCTCTGCTTCTTCATTTGGGGAATGTTTTCTACAAATCATCCATCCTTTTTATAACCTGCCTATTCTTTGTCAGGCAAATGCAAGACAGTGAGGACACTGAGGCCAGTCCAGGAGCTGCCTGGACATTTTAGACTGGAGGACAGAGCAGAGACCCACCCACAGCTCAGACTGCCAAGTAGAAGACCTCAGACACAGAACCTACCACGCATGCCTGGTCCTCTGGGGGCCACTGTCCTCCTCACTGGGAAGCAGCCCTCCCGAAGCAGATCACTGTCCAGCAACAGAGGAGTTAGGAAGAGCCAGGCCTGCTGCTCTTCTTCCTTCTACCCCTAGCCAGCCAGTAAGATGACCCCTGTGGGAGAAGTCCAGAAGCATCCACCCTGATCTTGGGGGCTGGGGGGTTGTACTCTCCCTAACACAAACCAGCTCACTCGCGGTGAGGGGAAGGCTGGCGAGGGAGCCTGGGCCGGTGGCTGCTACCACTTCAGGGGCCAGGCAGGGATCAGCCCAGGGTAGACCCCTCCACCCCTGGGCCACGACAAAGGGTTCTGATTGAAGAGAGAGCACTCTGATCTGCCTGGCCCCCACCCGTCTAGAATCTCTGAACGTTTCCCCTGAAAATTTGTTAACTTTCCAGCAAAGCTGGAAAGCTGTAACTTGGCTTTGGCTAGCTTGACAAGACAATGAAGACCTTTGTTACAAGTACCTTAGTTGTCCTGGAAGAGAGGTGTTAACAGGAAGGAAGGAAGGAAGGAAGGAAGGAAGGAAGGAAGGAAGGAAGGAAGGAAGGAAGGGAGGGAGGGAGGGAGGGAGGGAGGGAGGGAGGGAGGGAGGGAGGGAGGGAGGGAGGGAGGGAAATTTGAACAGCATCAGCAAGAGCAGAGGCCACAAGCCTGGCAGGACCCAGAGGCCTGCTCCCACGCCACTCCCAAGAAGGACCACTGAGCTGGCCGCGCTCCTGCCCAGTGGGAAAGCCCTGCCCCAGCCTGCCCCCACCCTCAGCACCCCACAGACTCGGCTGCCTGCGGCTTTGTGCTCTCAAAAGTCTTGCAGATTTACAGGCCTGGTTGCAGCTGTCACCCTGCACCTCTGCCCTTCTCGTCTCCCCCCTGCAGACTCTGAACCACCCACCTGTGCCCTCCCTCCCGGCTGTGCCCAGGGGTCTCTGATGAGAAACCCAGCCTAAACAGCTCACTCCTTCCTCAGGCATCAGTGTCTTACTTGAGTTCCTGGGGGCCTTGCTTGTGACCTGCTGGTAGCTCAGGGAGCCTCATCTGTGAGGAAAACCAGGAGTGTCCACTTCATTACGGCTACAGTTGAGGCGGAGCCCTGTCTTTCTAGAATATTCTGCCTTGTAAAAATCCTCAGGTTAAGCTTGCATTCAGGAAGTCCCATATCTCCAGATCCATTCGGCAAGTGTCCCTGATGCAAGGACAATGTGAGCAAAATCTAAAAATAACAGCATAGAAATTTGACAGTTAGCTTGTAGGGAAAGAAACAACATGTAGGTAGAAATGTGGGGTCATGAGAAAAGCTTCAGACTTAAACAGACGTCCTGGGGCCTGGCCTCTTGGACCATAAGCTGGGCATGGATTGCCCGGCCAGAGGCCGTGCTTGTCCTCAGCTCTGTGAAGGCCAGGTTACTCAGTTCTCTCGAAGGATGAGGTAGAGCACTTCCTCGGAAGCTGCCAGCATTGTTAAAGTAATGGAAGACTACAAGGTTTAGGAGCCAAGTTGAGAATGAGCTAAGCAATCAGGGAGCCCCAACGTGATCTGGGAGCTGGGAGCTAGGACCGGCCTGGGGAACAGTGGTTTGTCCACAGCAGGAGGCTCCAGGGTTCCTCCCACAGCCCTGAGCCTGAGACCAGCAAGAGGGCGGGTCCTGGAAGACAGTGTGTTGGGTGCATATGGAGCCAAAGCAAGCACAGGGACCAGGGAGCCCACCAGGTGCTTCCGGCTACTTCCCAGGAAGACGGGTCCTGTCTGCTTAGCATTCATGATATCTGGCTCTGAACAGGGGAGTCTGGTTGTCCTGCCTGAGCTGTCTGATGCATGTGGGATTCTCCTTTAATCTCCCCTTGGGGGCAGACAGCAGAGTGTCTTAGGGAAGAGCCCTGCAGTCCCTGGATAAGTGGGTGCTGGTGGGCAGGCTGCTGACGCATCCCTTGCCCCAGGGTCTCATCAAAAAGTGTCTGTAATGGTTGCTCTGAGGAACAGAGGCAGCAAACGGCAAGCCCCTCCATAGTCCTAAGCACCATATGGCAGTTTTGTGTGAATCATCGCAATAATGTAACTTCTTTTGCATAATATCGTAAATAGTACCATAAGAAGAATGCCCACTTCTCTGGACAACCGTTCTTCCAACTCAGAGCAGCACTCAACCCCAACCACAAGTGCCCACCACTAGTGCTCTGAGCACTGGCTTCAGCCCTCTTCTCCGGCCAGGGCCCAGAAGGCCTATGCCTCCTGTGAACCCAGTTGTGGATGCAGCAGTGAGACTCGGGGGATGGCAGAGAGAGGGGGGAGCACTGAGGTCCTGAGGACCTGAGGACCATTCCTGTGACTATCTGCTCAGAGTCAGACAACCACGACCACAATTAATGTAAAAAAATTCCATTCTGAGGAGCTAGCACGCCAGCAATGCCTTAAAGATACTGACTGTAGATTTGGGGGAAAGAAAGACACGTGTCAATTCCAGATCCACAGCTATCAAGGAAGGAGATGAGATGAATCTCTTTGCTGGTCACACAGCCGAACCCAGCTACGACCTCTGTCTCTGGCTGGAGCTCTGTCAGAGGAGGGGTGGCCCAGCAGACACAGACCACGAGCACGGCCTCGCTGGACAGAGTGGAAGGGGACTGACCTGCTCTCCAGTGTCTCCGGGAAGGGACCGTGGTGAGGGCAGCCGGCAGGTGCTGGCAGGGGCCTCTTCGCTGGGCAGCGCGGCAGCTCACAGTACTTCAACAGAAAGAAAAATGCCCTCCACCACGTAACTATTCCTCGGGACCTGGCAGAGAAATTGACAATGTTGATTCATTTAGCTCAGTGCTATTCAGGTCAAAATCAATCTTGTCAAAAATCTATCACCCACACTCAATAAGAGAGAAAAGGGATACAGGCTCCCGGGAATCAATCACAATCCAGCAGGGAACCTTTGACAACAGATCTATCATGGCCTCAGATGGGGACTTCCATTACTCAATGTGCTGCTTCCTGACTGGGGATCCCTCCCAAGGTCACAGGCACCAACTTTTAGCAGCAGCCAGAGCTGAGAAAGCCCAAGAGTGGATGGTCTATTTCTTGGTCGTGTTTCCACAGCCAGGCAGGAGAAGTTTCTAGAACCTTGGTGCTGACTTAGAGACCCTTATTGTCACAGAACCAACGTTTAGCTAACTGGCATGGCCCTGCCAAAGTTGTTTCCATTCATTGTCCATGTCAGGAATCACTGTCACTTAACTCTCCTGCTGTCCTCAAATCTGTGTAGCTGCTTCACAGAGATAACAGCAGCTTAGCGGCCGTCTGTGGCACAAAGCTCAGGAAAGGTGGGTGGCTTCCACAGAGTCCCTGACCTTAGGACCTCCCACAATACACACATGGAAGGTGACAACCACCATTCTCTCTGTCCCTAGGTCAGCCCCTAGCATCCTCCAGGCTGGTGTTACGGCAACCCTGACTCCCCCAGACTTGGGGACAGCATAGGAGTGGGGCTGGACGAAGACAGACGGGGCTGGGTCCCTCCGATACCCTTCTCTAGAACTGTGAGCTCCTGCACAGCTCATGTTTCTCGTACATAGAACGTAAACCCTATAGCATCTGCAGGCCTCTCAGGACTGGTGGAGTTGCACCGAGACTCTACCTGTGGAGAAGCGGCATACAGACAGTGCTCAGGGGTGACAAGTCTCGTCAGACACTGAGCCTTTCCTTCTTGCTACGTCCACTCCCACAAACAGCTGCGCAAAGTGTTCACGTGATCCATTCCTTCCTTCACTTATTCCCTCAACAAATATTTATTGACCATGGATTATTCCAAATGGTGGGAAGATAGTATACATGGGGAGGGGGTTCTTAACTAGCAATCAAAGAAAATAATCACAGATAATATAGTAAGTGGCCCAAGGATAACAGGGAGGGATGAACTGAAGGATGGCCAAACTAGCACAGGAGCTATTTAAATTTGATCCAAGGAAGGCCACTATGAATCCTAAATGGTATAAAGGAATCAGCCATGTGATGATCTGTGGAGGACATTTCAGGCAGGGAGGAGGGGGAGGGCACAGAGAGGTGGTAGGTTGGAGGGGGCGCCGGTTGGGCAGGTTTAAATGAGGTCATGAGGCTGGGATCCTCAGGATGGGATTAGTGTCCTTGTAAGTTGAGGAAAAGGGACTAGAGCACTTGTGTGCTTGTGCGCGTTCTCTTTCTCTCTCTCTCTCTCTCTCTCTCTCTCTCTCTGTCATGTGAGGGCATGCTGAGAAGGTGGTCACCTGCAAGCCAGGAAGAGAGCTCTCACCATGACCTGAGCCTGCTGGCACCTAAATCTTGAACACCCCACCCCCCCAGCCTCAGAAGAGTGAGAAACCAATGCCTGCTGTTTAAGCCGTCCCATTGATGGTTCAGTACTTGTTATAGCAGCTGGAGCAACCCGGGGCACCACGGCTGCCATAGCTCACAGTCCATGGAGCACACATGAACATGGATGCCTGAGGCTGTACTGCTTTCTAGGACTGCAAGACCTTGGCCCCTTTCACCCACAGCAACATCTTCCCTCGTTATTTAAGGGAGACCCAAGGCGAGAGGAACTCAGATGCGCTCACACACAGCCTGTTCCTGATCTGCCTCTCACAGCCCCTGAACCACACAAGGGGGCAGTGCCCTCCTCCCAGGGCCTCCCTGCCCTGCCAGGGTCCCGTGCTCCCAAAGCTACAGCACCAGGAGAGAGCACCACACGCCCCACATCAGGCTGGGTCCACAAGAATCGAAAGGTGCCCTTTTCCCTTCTCCATATGCTGCTGCTGCCAGAGCAGGAGCTGCCTGCTGACCCAGAAGCTCATCAGACTTGCCACACCCTCTGACTCCCTCCCAGGTCCCGTCAGACCACTGGGCAACTAGAGGAGCCACATCTTGTGCACTGTCATGCCCCCAGCACCTAGCACAGGGGTTGCCCCATACCAGGCACATGCCTTACGACAGAACTGAGAAAGGACAGCAGTGAGCAGTGTGGTCTCAGGAGGGGCCACCGAGGAGGGTTGAGGAGGGTGTGGGAGTCTTCCTAAAGAAGAAAAGGCACAGAGAGCAACCTGCCGCAGACAGCTCACCGCCGGAGACAGGGGGTTACTCCAGGGGCCCAGGCAGGGTTTGGGACTGCAGGGCAGGCCCAGACCACCTACTAACCAACCCCCACACATGCACCTGCTCAAGAATGGAGACAGAGCCAGTCAGCGGAGCTGTGAGGAAGCAGGCAATGATCCCAGTTTCACAGCTGAGTGGGTTGAGACCACATCAAGGGAGTTAGTTTCTGGGATAGCAAAAAAGCTTCCACTTCTCTGTCTCTCTAGCAGTCCACCCAGTCAGGTGGTCAGGACGAGTGGCTCCTGGAGTCGGGGTACCAGTGCCCACACCTAGACCAGGGGTCCCCAAACTACGGCCCGCGGGCCACATGTGGCCCCCTGAGGCCATTTATCCGGCCCCCACTGCACTTCCGGAAGGGGCACCTCTTTCATTGGTGGTCAGTGAGAGATGCAAAGCATGGCATCGCTCACATACAGTACTACTTCCAGTGATGTGGGATGCACGCCTCACGGCTCTGGGAGCACGTCACATCACTTGTTACATCTAGCAGTGACAAATATGGAACCGGACATTGACCATCTCATTAGCCAAAAGCAGGCCCGTAGTTCCCATTGAAATACTGGTCAGTTTACTGATTTAAATTTACTTGTTCTTTACTTTAAATATTGTATTTGTTCCTGTTTTGTTTTTTTACTTTAAAATAAGATATGTGCAGTGTGCATAGGGATTTGTTCATAGTTTTTTTATAGTCTGGCCCTCCAATGGTCTGAGGGACAGTGAACTGGCCCCCTGTGTAAAAATTTGGGGACCCCTGCCCTAGACCCTCACCGCACACACCCTGCTTCCCCTCCAGCACACTCCACTCTGATTCCCAGCCCTTACCTCCACTCCTGGGAACACGGGCTCACCACTTTGGAAGATGCCACTTCCATAGACACATATGATATTAACAGTAACAGCTGTCATTTTGGGGGTACTTCCTGGGAGCTAGACACAAGCTCTCTCATTTAACCTTTGTATTAATCTTGCGAGGTGGGTACTATTACTCCCATTTCATAGATGAAGAAACTGGGAGTCCAAAAGGTTGATTAGTCCAATGCTTTACAGCTAATGAGCAGTGGAGCCAGGATTCCAGCCAGCTACATCTTACTGCAAACTTCATACTCTAAATGAATATTGATTCCCAGAACAAAGAGACCATGTGCCACACAAAGCAGCTGGGAAAGGAGCAGGGGGACCTGACCCACACTCCATTAGGCAGAGGGCAAATGGGTGGTGTCATTTGCATGAATCATTGCGCCCGGGTCCCACATGGAGATGTCAGTCACAGAGGCACTGTGGCCCACTGCACCCACGCCTGTAGGAGCTGACGAGTTCTCCTCCTTCCCCGGTAGACTCACAGGGCGTGAGGGGCAGACCACGCTCTCCTGAGACCTGCAAAGACAGGCAGAGCTATCAGAGTGCCGATCAGTGCTGAAAGCCCAGGTGTATCCCCAAGGGTTGAAAGCCTACCAGGTTCCACAACTTGGTCTGCAGCCACCTCCTAAGAGGAAACAGGCCATCTTCAGGGGCGTGGCCAGCAAGTCCTGGGGGTGGGTGAGCCAGGTCCCCTTCCCCAGAGCTCCTCTTCTCAATCCTCGCTCCTCCCCCAGACCCCGGGAGGTAAAGACATTCACAGGTGCCCCCCAGACCTCCCAGACCAAGTCCCACTGCCCTCTGTGTAGCCCGCCCGCTCAATAAAAGGGAGTCATTGTCTCCTGACCCTGCATCCTGACTGCGATTCTGCCCAGAACTTTCCTTTTAGGCTTCCTGGGGGTGGCCTCCCAGCTGTGGTCCTTGTCCCTTCCCTGGCGCACCCCTGCCTTATCTCAGGGGCAACACTGAGGGTTGTAATGGTCCTTCTCACCTGCGCATTCTGGAGCTCAGACCTCACATGAAGACATGTGGGTGGGCACGGACCTTCTGGAACTCGGAACCAGAGCAGTGCCTCAGAGGACGTCTGCGGGAGGGGTGCTCCCAGTCAGCCAGCTCTGGACAGCAAGTTTCTGAAAACACTTTTACAAACTTACACAGGCTCAAACCAGTGCTTTCCAAACTTTAATATGCACACAAATTGCTGGGACCTTTCTGGTTCAGTCAGTCCGGAGTCAAAACAGAGGTCCCATGTTTCTAGCAAGTTTGCAGGTGAGGCAGTGCTCCTGATCCAGAACTCACACATCGAGGAACAAGGATTTCAAGATTCAAACCTCAAGGACATGTGTTACTTATATGTAAGAAGCCCAGAGATCGGTAGCTCCAAGGTGGTCTCTGGTCACCGATGTCTACCCCAGGCTCTGTCTCTTTACTCTGCCACCCTTGTCGTCACAAGGTGGCTGCCAAAGCACCAGGCATCACATCTGCATTGATCAGTCTTGCTCCTACTCCCGGGCAGTGAGGGGAGAAACAGAAGCAGAGGGAACGCTGTCTGTGTCTTCGCCCCAGGAAGCACCCAGAAAAAACGGCAGCTGCCATTATTAATTATATACAGTCTTTAGCTTGCCTATGGTTGGGCAGTAAAAATTTCCTCAAAATCCCCTGAGCTGTTTACTTATCTCTCATTGGCCATAAGCGGGTCCCATGCTCATCCCTGGACCAGTTGCTACCCACAAGGATCAGATTGCCGTGATTGAATAAACTAGTTACGATTCCTCCCCGGGGGCTGGGGACAGTTCCACTTAAACAGGAACGGGGACTGTATGAACAAGAAAGAAAAGGAAGGAAGGCGGGAGAGCAGGCAGTCACCCAGCCCACAGCCCAGTGCCAGGCCTCTGACCCCCCTCTGCCCTTCCCTAGCGGACAGAAAGTGGGAGAAGGAGAAGCTGGCAGCAGTTGCAGAAGTGAACAGAAAGGGGGTCTCAGGGAGCAGAGCGGGAGTGAAGCAAGGTGCTTGCAGCAGGCCACCGTGCATGCACTTGGCCCAATGCGAGAGCTAGCAGTGCTGCAGACCTCACCCACAGAGTGCGGGGAAGGCCATGTGTGCTGATGCACACACCCTGTTTCCCCAGAAGTAAGACATCCCCCCCAAAATAAGACCTAGTGCAAATTTTTTAAAGCTTAGAAATATAAGGCCTCCCCTGAAAATAAGACCCAGTGCATCTTTAGGAGCAAAAATTAATATAAGACACTGTCTTATTTTCGGGGAAACAGGTATATTGTTGTACATGGAAACAGTCACAAGAAATTCTTGATGGAATTCAGAGTTTGGCTGGTTATGCTGATGTTTGCGATGACATGACTACAGTATAGTAATTAATGTTGATTTTTTTGTTCAACAATAAATGTGAATTCTTGTTCATGGAAAAATAAGACATCCCCTGAAAATAAGATCTAGCGTGTCTTTAGGAGCAAAAATTAATATAAGACACTGTCTTATTTTCGGGAAAACATGGTAAAGCATTTCCTAACAGGGAACTGTCACAGGGATGCAAGTGGCCGTGGTGGTGGCAGCAATGTTTGTCCCCTGGAAGCAGGAGAACGCCCCCGCCATAGCCTGTCCCCCACCTGCCGCATGACCCCTGTGACTTGAGTGGGAATTTGCCCGTTTGGCTGGTTCTCTCCCTCTTTGTTGATTGTGGCTGCCCAACGATCAGCTGACGCTGCTGGCAGGGCTGGGTGGGCAGGAATGAGGCTCCGGCTAGAAGAGAAAGAGGCGTTTGTGTGGCCCAGGGGCTCCTGCTCCACAGTGGTGAGAAGTCAGCCAGCCAAAGGCTTGGAGGGCACGCTGTGTCCTCTGGGAAGGGCCAGGCACTCCTCGGGCATCGCCTCTGTGCCCAGCACTTCTCGGTGCTGTTTCTGTTCCTGCAGGTGCTCTTTCTTCCCCATGCTGCCCAGGGCCCCGCTCAGCTCCTCCAAAGAGAGGTTGTTTTTGGTCCCCAAACCTAAAGCAGCCCCTCCTTCTGCCTCCTCTCCCTCCCTGTCTGTCTTGTTGCTCTCTGTGACACAAGTTAATCTTTCTTCCTCAGGCCGTTTGCTACAATTCATAATTATTTGCTGATTTATTATCAATTAATCTAGAACTGAGGGCAGGGACGATGTTCCTCACAATGCCACCACTTACTCACGTAGGGCCTGGTACGCTGTGTTCCCACAGGGAACGCATGCAGAATGAATGGATAAAGGCAGTTGAAGCAACTGTTCTCTGTCCCCGGAATGGAAGGATTAGTCAACGTTTAAATGAAACAAAAGAAACTTCGTGTCGTGACAAGGGTCACTTACTAGAGGCTCAGGAGGAGAGGAGCAAACGGTGTGACGAGGCACACTTGTCAGTCAGAGTAGGGGGGGGCGCCCGCATCAGGGAGGTGGCTGGACAGCCTGTGGGAGGTTCCACCTGCCTGGGGAAGACAGGGCTTCAGGGCCGCCCACCCATCTCTCCGTCTCACAAGGCAATTAGTAAGGTTCTTCTTTGTGTTACTCCTCTGATCCCTTGTGTCTAGCCTCTGTTTGCAGAAACCCCATCAATTCTGGGGGTATGGGACAGCTGGGCTCAGGGATTGGGGTATTGGGCTTTGCGTCCTGGTCCACCTGGCCACAGGATGAGGGGGTCATTGACTGGGATGCTGAAACCGGGACCCAGAACAGCAGACTCACGCCGTGGGCAGACTGGAGCTCTGTGGCAGGGCGGAGTGGAGGGAAACATTAACCACAAACAACTGGCTTCAGGTTCACTGATGCTGTCCTAGTGGCTACCTGGAAAGGTGCCCAGTGCCTCCTGCCCGGTTCAGAGCAACAGGAAGAACTGCCCAGGCCAATGAGTATAAAGGTTGTCCATCAAACAGCAAGTCCTAGAGAAACACACTCAGTTTGCCCACCCCCACCCCTCTCATCCTGAGGAGTGTGCAGGGGGACCCACATGGCAGTGTCCTGGGATCCCCCTATAGCAGCGTGCTGTTAGCCTGTGCCAGGAAGCACTCCAGAAAATAAGAGCTGAAAGGAGTGGAGAGGAGGGAGAGACCACAAGGACATTGCTGTCAGTGAGGCCAGTGTTTGTGTGTGTGTGTGTGTGTGTGTTTTCCAGGAGGGGTAGGTGATCCACACAGAGGTAAGCTAAAGGAATAGTCAAGAACAGAGCTTGAGTCAGACAGTAGAACATGTGACCTCAGGCTCCTTTTGGAGAGCCTTGGATTCATTCATTTATTCATTCATTTATTCAATGTATATATTAGCACCCACCTTGTGCCAGGCACTGTGCTAACCATCAGATCTGAAGAGTGAGCAGAAGCCACACAGTCCTACCCTCATGGAGCTTGTAGGTGATAGAAGGAAGCAGATATGAATCAAATATTTACAAATAGGAACTGGGGTAGTGCTGTGACTAATAGGAGAATGGGCCTGACCTGTGGTGGCGCAGTGGATAAAGCATCGACCTGGAACACTGAAGTCACTGGTTCAAAACCCCTGGCTCGCCTGGTCAAAGCACATATGGGAGTTGATGCTTCCTGCTCCTCCCCCCTTCTCTCTCTCTCTGTCTCTTTCTCTCTCTCTCCTCTCTCTAAAATGAATAAAATAAAAAAAAATGTTAATAAAAAACAAATAGGATAATGACATGGGAGTGTTTAACAGAGCCAATCAGAACAGCTTTCCTAAAGACGTGAGAATTGAACTGACACCTGAAGAATGAGGAGAAGTCACACTAACAGGAGATGCAAAAGTAGTCTACGCTGCAGGAGCAATAAGGGCAAAGACCCTGAGGTGGGAAAGGATGAGGAATATGTAAGGCACAGAATGAAGGCCAGTGTGACTGAGACAGACAGAGGGAGAGGACGATGGGGCTGGTCTCATTCTTGGCTCAGGAGACAAGAAGCGAGTGGAACCCTCCCAGGACCATCTGCCTACTGCTCACCAAGGTGAGGCTAGTGTGTCCCAGACAGTGACTAACTAGGAACAGGGAAGTTCCTGCTAGCTTGCTGGGTTCCTCAGACGCACTGACAGTCCTAGGTAAACATCTTTAGGAGCTTTGGAGGGTCCCATCGACATGTGCTGTGCTGCTCTTGCTTCCCTATTCTCTCCTGGGGGTTGCAGAAAGGCAGGTGAAGCCACACTGCTGTATCATATGTAGAGGGCCAAGCCAGCTGGATACTTCTGCCCTCATCTCCACCACTCACCTTGCTCAGGAAGGTCCCAAGGAAGGTACATAAGGTGACCAATCATCCTCCTTTAGGGAGGACAGTCCTTCTTTTGTAAGTTCTGTCCTTCCTCGAAAAGTGTCCTCCTATATGTCCTCCTTTTTGATATTGGAAGACTAATCTGTAAATGTCTGTATTCGATCGATGCAGAGTTCATCCATTGCAGGTGATGTGACATATTTGTACAATATTTGACATGACAATTTGTCAAGGATCAGTACAGTGTGATGAGATGCGATTATGAGAAGCATGCACTCCTCACGGGAGACCTTGAGAGAGTGCGCAATATACCGAGCGTGCAAATGGCTTTGTGTACTTCTTACTGAAACATGACACGGCACAGATGACATTGTAGACTCACGATTATTTCTTTCTCAGTGAGTATTCAATCATAGACAGGTAAGCACAATTCACGTAAAATTCAATATGAAAGATATTTCTTGTTCAGATATTTCCAATATATTGTTACAGGATGATACATTGACAAAGAATATCCATTCAATGGAAAAGTACTCACGTAGATAAAATTATCTATGTGAGTACTTTTTTCTTAATATTATTATTAAAAATTAATATGCATGTAAGCATAATTACAATAAAAATATTACAAATGTTTTTATTATGCATTTATCATATTATAGTGTATTATTGTTGCAAGGAATAAAATGTTTCTTTTATTTATGATATTGTTTTCTTCAATTTATTTTTGTCCTCCTTTTCATTGTAAAAAAGTTGGTCACATTAGTACTACGCATCTTCTCCATGGTCTCCTGGCCCCAGAACCAGGACACCAAAACAGCCTGTTGAGGCAACACTCCAAGATTATCAGGGTGTTTGTTCATATCAGACGTCACAGGGCTTGAAGACCATGTTCAAAGTCAGACGTCACAAGGTTTTAAGACCTTGCTATAGATTTTCTCTTTCCTCTTTGTCTTTCCTCATTCCTTTCTCCCTTACTTTTGTACAATAAACTTTTTCATTGAAGCTTAAGTTCTGGGAAAGGCCACACATCTTAAATGTTCAATTATTTTTCACAATGTTAGCACACTCTGGCATAGAGACACCAAAACTACAAGCATGTTCCTGGCAACATTATATGTAATAGCCCCAAACTGGGAGGAAAGCTCTTCACCAAGAACAGAATGAATTTGTATAATGCAGTATACTTGCATGATGGAATGCCATGAGCAATTAAAAATAAATGAACCACTGCTCCTTGTAACAACAGGGATGAGCCTCATAAACATTCTTCTAAGTGAAACAAACCAGACACGGACAAATATCGTACAAATCCACTTAGAAGAAATATCTAAGCCAGTCAGAGAAAGGCCAATACCATATGATTGCACTTAAACGCAAATCTAATGAACAAAAACAAACAAAACAAACAGACTCATAGGTATGGAGAACAGACTGACAGCTGTCATAAAAAATGGGCTTTGGTGGTGGTGGGGGGCTGGGTGAAAAGGTGGAGCGATTAAGCTAAAACAAACCCCAAAATTTTGACACAGATAACTAACAGTATGGTGACCATGAGAAGGAAAGGGGTTGGGGGAGGTAAGAGAGGGTAAAAGGGGGACACATGGTGATGGATATATGGTGACTTAGGGTGGTGATCACACAATACAATATATAGATGATGTGTTATAGAATTGCACACTTGAAACCTATATGATTTTATTAACCAATGTCACTCTAATATTTTCAATTAAAAATAATTTAAAACCAAATATTTAGAATAGACAGATCTATAGATACAGAAAAAAACTCTCTATCCTTGGTAGAAAGCAATTAGAGAAGCTATCGAGAGAGAAGGGGGATTTAATGCTTAATGAGTACAGAGTTTCTTTTTGGGATAATAAAAAAAATTTGAATTTGGAAATAGGTAGTAAGAACAGTCCTGTATCTTTTGTTGTACATATGCACTCTGTTTATTTTATTATAGATTTTTTTTTGTTGTACATTTAAAATTACAGTTCTTGGATCACAGGTAGGTATCTATTTATCTACAGTAAATTCTGCCCAGAAGTTTTCCAAAGTGGTCATACCAGTTTTCCCTCTCATCAACAAGACATGAGATTACTGCACATCTATGCTAAGACAAGACTTGATATCATTTCTTTTTAATTTTAGTTAATCTTGTATATATAGTAACATTTTTATTGTGGTTTTCATTTGTGTGTTGCTGGTGACCAATTGATTGAACACTTTTTCATATTGGCCATTTGGGTATTCTCTTCGTGAAGCACATGTTCAATCTTTTGCCCTTGAATAAAAAGGGTATCTGTATCTTCCTTCCTTCCTTCCTTCCTTCCTTCCTTCCTTCCTTCCTTCCTTCCTTCCTTCCTTCCTTCCTTCCTTCCTTCTATTTCTCGTTTTACGCTCTTTTCAGTTTTTGACATTCTTTAAATATACTGTACAAGAATTTTTTTCATGTGTGTATATGTGTAAAGAAGTAATTAATGTTAATAATATACTATTTATTAATCTGTTCCTTTATGTTTAGTTTGTGTGTGTGTGCATCTTAAGAAATCCTTTTCTACAAAGGATCATGAAGAGAGTTTTCTGTTATCTTCTAAAAGCCTTATTGGTATATACATTTTGTATTTATATAGATCTATTGTCCCTTTTGTGTTGATTTCTGTCTTCAGTGTGAGATGGAAGTCAAGGTTCATTTTTCCATATGCATGTCCAGTTGATCTAACACTGTTCATTGAAAAGATCATCTTTTCCTCTCTGCACAACCATGCATTTTTGCCACAAAACAGGGAACAGTATATGTGTAGGTCTGTTTCTAGACTCTTCATTCTATATATCATTGATCTATTTGGTTATCCCTGCATCAGCAACATAGCCCCTTAACACTTTAACAATAAGCCTTGATGTCCAACCTTATTTTCCTTTAACTGTGATCTTCAGATTGTTGTAGCTATTCTGTTCTTTATATTTCTAGGTAATTTTAAGAATCAGCCTGACAATTTTCATATATAAAATATTATAGGCATTTTTATTGGAATTGCATTAATCTTATAGGTCAATATAATAAAAATTGACAAAGTTAATAATATTGAGTCTTTCAATATGAGAACATTTTTTCATTTAGTTTTCTTTTTCTCTCAGTAATGTTTTGTAGATTTTGAAGAATTATTTGATTCACCTTTTTTCTAGTTATTTGATAATTTTAATATTATTTTAATAGCATCTTTCTGTTTTTAGTTGAATTTCTTGGGGTGATACTGGTTAACACAATTACACAGGTTTCAGGTGCCCAATTCTACAACACATCTCTGTGCACCATATTGTGTGGTCATCCCCCCAGTCAAGTCTCTGTCCATCACTGTTTATCCTCCTGTGCCCTCCTCCACCTGCAACCCCCAGCAACCACCACACTGTTGTCATGTTCATGAATTTTTCCTTTTTTGCCCTTTTTTGTTCAATCCCTCCATGCCCTCCACATTCACACCCACCCCCAAGAGCTGACAGTCTGCTGACTGTTTGAGTCTGTCTCTCTTTTGATTGTGAGTTCATTTTGTTCATTAGAGTCCACATATAAGTGAGATCACATGGTACTTGTCCTTCTCTGATGTACTTATTTCACCTAATATAATCTTCAAGTCCATCCATGCAGTTGCAAAAGGTAAGATTTCCTTCTTTTTTTATGCATCATGTATTCAATACAATGTAAATAGAAATAATAACAGTGGACATTCTTGTGACATTACTTAACCACAGAGAGGAAACTTTCAATATTTCACCATTGAGTAAGATTATAGAAGATACTTTCTATCAGGAATGGAAGTTTTCTTCTATTACTAATTTCCTGAGAGTATTTTATTTTTAATCACAGTTATGACATTTGTCAAATAGTACTTTATCTGTATTTATTGAGATGATTACAAAATTTTTGTCCTTTATTAAGTAAATGATGAATTACATTGATTGATTTTATAATGTTAAACCATTCTTTACTTCCTGGAACAAACTCTACAGGGCAGCTACGATATACCATATTTTCGCTCCATAAGACGCACCTGACCATAAGACACACCTAGGGTTTTAAGGAGGAAAATAAGGAAAAAAATATTCTAGAACAAGTGATGTGTTAAAATATTTAAGAAAATACTGTATTTTTTGCTCCACAAGATGCACGGGCATTTTCCTCCACTTTTGGGGGAAAAAAAGTGCATCTTATGGAGCGAAAAATACTATATGTATATGTATATGTTCCATATTTTCTTTATTATAGTTGTCTTCAATTTCATGATGGAGATTGGGCTGTAATTTTCCTTTCTTATAATATCCTTGTCAAGTTCTGGTATGAAAGGTATGCTGGTCTCATAAAAATGTGCTGAGAAGTTATTTTTTTAATTCTGTTTTCTAGAAGAGCTTAAGATTGGCATTTTTGCCCAAATTTTTAAAAAAAGTAAAGTTATCAGTAAGGCCATTTAGGCCTAGAGTTTTCTTTGTGGAAAGTTTAAAATGATTAATTTTTTAATAGTATAAAACTGTTCAGATTTTCTATTTCCTTTTATGTTACTCTTGGTAAAATTTTTTTCTAGATGTTTGTCCGTTTTATATAAATGTTCCAATTTATTGGCTTAAAGTTACTCATAAAATCATATTATCTTTGTAATATCTATACACTTTGTAGTAATAACTCCTTCTTTATTGTTGATATTAGTTTATTCTTTTTACTTATTTTCCTAATTAGTCTTGTTAAAGCTTTATTAATTTCATTAGAATTTTCAAAGAACCAAAGTTTGCTTTGCTAATTTTATTTGTTGTACGCTTGTTTTCTATTTATTGATTTCTGACCTTTAGTTTTTTTCTTCTTTTAACTTCTTTTGGAATTAATTCTTCTTTGAGCTTTATGGAAGGAATACTCAGATAACTGATGGTAGGTTTTTCTTTTCTAAGAAATGCATTTAAAATTAAAAATTTGTCTCTTTAGAGTTTCAATCCTTCACGTTCTAGCTGCCTTGGATCCTCTTTTATACTTCTCAGTAACCATTTCATTTTTTTGCCTAGCTTTTTGCTTCGTACTGGGAGTGTTAATCCAATAAAACATACTCCGTCATAACCAGAAGCATCAGTATGTTACAAATTTTTAAAATCATAATCATAATATGAAGACATTGAAATGTTTTAGATCAGTGGTCCTCAACCTTTTTTGGGCCACGGACCGGTTTAATGTCAGAAAATATTTTCACAGACCGGCCTTCAGGGTGGGATGGATAAATGTATCACGTGACTGAGACAAGTGTCAAGAGTGAGTCTTAGATGAATGTAACAGAGGGAATCTGGTCATTTTAAAAAAATAAAACATCGTTCAGACTTAAATATAAATAAAATGGAAATAATATAAGTTATTTATTTTTTCTCTGCGGACCGGTACCAAATGGCCCACGGACTGGTACTGGTCCGCAGCCCGGGAGTTGGGGATCACTGTTTTAGATCATGGGTGTTATTACACAATTTTAAACTTATTAGACTTTATTTTATGAAATATGACCACTGAAGACTTTTTAGCAGGATGATCAAAGCTGCGTTTTAGGCTGTTGACATTTACTGAGTAGCTACTGTGTTAAAAGGCAGAGTAGAGTAGCAGAGCAGTCAGGTGGAATCAAAGTGCCTAGGTTTGAACACGAACTTTGATATTACATTAACTATGTGACTTTGGACAAGTTATTTCATTTTTCTGAGCTTCCTCAATTGTAAAATAAAGGTAATAATAATATTTACTTTATAAGATTATTGTAGTAGATTAAATAAGATGTCTGTCACATCTAGGACAATGCCTAGAACAAGGTAATGATAGCTAATTTTTACTGGCTTCTTAATTATTACCAATTGCATTTGAGAGATAATAAAATTGGGATTCAAAGAGGAAATGTAACTTACCCAAGATCACACAACTCACAAATGATAGCATTAAGACTTGAATAGGTCTGCATATCACCAGACCCAGTGGCTTCACATGAATGAAGGTAAGATAAGTTGGTAGAAAAGAAAACATAGCAAAGTGGCTCTGGCAATATTCCAAGAACAGTGCCACGGGGATGAGGGGGCTAAATTTAAGTGGTGACAGTACAAAAGGCAAAGAAAGGAAGAGATCTGAGAGTCACGAGAAGGAAGGAAGCACAGGACTTGATGACTCACTGAAGATGGGATAGAAATGTGGGGGCAGGGAGAGTGAGGAGTCAGAGCTGAGTCATGGTGATAAACCTGAATGACTAGAAAGTTGATGATACAATAGACAGGAATAGGAGAACCAAGAGGGAGAGGGAGTTCTGGAGGGTGGGTGTGATGTTCAGTTTTAAACACATGGAGAAAAACTGATCTGACATGGATGCAGAACTGAGATTGGGAGGAGGGTGTAGTTGTAGAGATCATCCCTGGGGAGGAGGCAGTTAAAGCTTTAACAGTAGGTCTGATCCTTCAGTGAGAGAAGAAAGAGACAGAAACAGAGCCCCAAGGACTGAACCTTGGGACAAAGCCAATGTTTATTTATGGATGTTCTAGAAGTGAATAAATAGACATGGAGATAAGGGGATGGTGGATGTAATCTACTCAGACTTTCAATAAGCCCTTGGCAAGATTTAATTTCAAAGAATGTAAGAAATCAGGACATGATGGGCGTAGAAGAAAGTGATTCTATTAGAAGCAAGGAATAGGTTCAGAAACAGAAAATCAAAGATAAGGATAAATAAATGGTCACTTCTTTAGGGAAAGAAACATAAAGGATCAGTGTGAGGTATTTACCAGTTGTCTCAATAAGGGCATTTCCAATAAAAATCTCCATGTCTGCAGTTGACATTAAATTATTTTGAGAAGTAAAGTGCCACACTGAAGAGATTAGACTAGAGAGAACTTAGGAACCCGTGTGGATAGGCAAAACGCTACAACTCTGCTGGCTACTCAGACCCTCCGTCCCCCTCTCTCTGCAGCTGAGGCATGACTGGCAATCTTGATCCTGCCTTTGGGGTCAATCCATTTGTAGTCAGAGGGCCTTTGAAAGTCTAGCCCAACCTTCTGGGCTTCAACATCCAGTCTTCCATCTTTCTATCTTTCTGGGATGGCGATGGCTACACTGGACCCAAACTCTGGTACCTGAGTCCATGTGATTCAGCAATAATTGATTAAGTACCTGCTGTGTGTTAGGTACCGTGTGACAGCCAGCACAGTGTGCAGCCCTGAGGAGCTCACAGGTAGAAGTCTCTGCCCTTATTACATTACAGAACACCATTTCTTTGGGTAAAATATTTTTTTTAGAATTAAAAAAAAAGTGTTTATTTTATTGATTTTTAGAGAGAGGAAGGGAAAGAGTGAAAGTGAGAGAGGAATATCGATCTATTACTGTGTGTACCCTGACCAGGGATCAAAATAGCAACCTCTACACTTCCGGATGATGCTTTAACTGACCAATGAGCTATCTGGCCAGGACAGAACACCATTTCTGATGGGGTTGGGGACCCCCTTACTCTTTCTAGTTTTAGAGATAGTTAGTGCTAACCAAATATACAGATGAATCACTACTTTCCAAATCACTCTTGAAATTGAGTTGGAGCCAAGTGATTAGCTTTAGCTAATAGACTGTGACCAAAGTGAAGGTTTCCACTTCTGAGTCAAGGTGGTTAGACATATCCTCCGTCTCTCAACTCACTTGCAAACTTGGAAAAGGATTATCCAACTCTTACTAGACTTCATGATAAAGAAGAAGACTTCAATGTCTTAAATTACTGAGTCTGGGTGGTTTGTCTATTCCACAACTAAGTTTAGTCTATACCAACTAACACACTATTCCTTCCCAGGGGCTGGAGCCCTGTATCCAAAGGTCAGCTGCTTGACCGAACCAGTTCTGTGTATAGACATTGTCTTTAAATACACCTGTGCCAAGAGCTACTATCTTGCTTCTCTCACTCAGGATTCATTCTGTACAATGTTTGGACTTGTCTCCTAGTGCAGGCTTCCTTGAACTGGATACTGGGTCACTATGGGTAGCACTGTTAATAGAACTTTCTGCAGTGATAGAGAAAACTTACGTCTTCACTGTCCGACATAGCCACTGTGGTTATTGATGACTTAAAAGCAGCAAGTAAAAATTAAAAAAAAAAACGATTCATTTATTTTTAATAAACTTAAATTTGAATATCCAAAGTTGGCTGCTATCTGGATAGGACATATACAGTGTTCCATAGCACGGCCCACACCAGGGGTTCATGTACTTTCCTCATGTGCGCCTGGACTTGCTGTTGCTAATGCTCCCGAGTTTAACCAGCTCATGAGAGAGTGTTAAAGGATAAGCGACAGGTCTGTTTTAATACAGGCAATGTTTAGAGATAAAAATTCTAGAACGTTATATGAATGGAAGGATTTGGAGTCTAATCCAGGGAAAGGAACTTGGATTATCAAAGATTATTTCCGAGCTGGATGTCTGCTTGCTATAGCCCAGAGGACCAGCAAAAGATTGAATATTAAAAATCATGTGCAGCTTTGCTCTACTTTAAACTTAAACTGCTTTTAAATTTCAAATTTTCTTAAACTTAACTTCCCTTAAAACTTAGAATTCTGTGAGAATTCCAAAATTTTCTCCTTTGTGTAAAAACATATGGAGGGGAGACCTAATGAAAGAAGGCCCAGGAGGAGGAGGAAGAAGCTTCCATTTGAAGAACAACTTAAAAATTCAAGATTCCTCTCTTTGTAGGTATGAAGACCAAAACCCAGAAAATAAAGAACACCTAAACAAGGTTGCCACGATGGTCTTCCACCAAATCCTGAGAGAGGAGACTAGGAGAGGATAAAACTGCAGCGTGTGGTTTCTCAGTTGGAAAGTGACCTCAAAGACTAAGGATCATATAATTGCTGGAAGCGAAGACCCATCAAACTCGATTAAGGACAGGGACTTCACATGAAGACATGAGAGTCAATGTCACTGACATGCAAATATAGGAAAGGAGGCTTTGCCAGAACTCAAGGGACCCAGAACTGAAATCTCAGGTGTTGAAATTTCTTTGTCCATCCCTCAGGGCAGAGTGACCTCTCTCCCATCTCCCCTGCTCTCCACCTTGTTCTGTGCTTTCTACTTGCTCTCTTTAGATGTATAGTTAACCCTTGAACAGTGTGGGGGCTAGGCATACTGACCCTCCTGCACCATTGAAAATTTGACTCCCCCAAAACTTAATAGCAAGCATTCTTCAGTATCCATAGAGGATTAGTTTAAGGACTCCCACAGATACCAAAATTGGGGGATGCTCAAGTTTCTTATACAAAATGGTGTAGGTCAGTGCATACAGTACTTCATGGCTTTTTCATGACCCAGACGTACACTCACCACTCCAGCTGTCTCAGTTCCACCCCAACCATACACTTTTATGTTTCCTCATTGTCTGTGTCAGTTTCTCAGGATCCAAATCTCCAGGTCCTGGAAAGAGAACCTGATTGACCACCTGTATTTCCATCCTCCATCAGGGTAAGGAGAAGCACAGCACCAAGGTCTGCTCCAGGAGTTGGGGTGGGCCTTCTCTAAGAGGATGGCTTTACAAAAGCCAGGAGAGTGTCAGTGATTTGCCTGTGGTCTGAATTGCTGTGATTTTTCCTGCACCACATCCTTTAATGTTCGAACAATAATAATAATAGTTACCACTTATTAAGTACTTATCATGTGCTAGGCACTGAGCTAAGTATGTGTGTGTGTGTGTGTTTCCAAATGTTTATCACATATAATAGTCCATATATTTTAGGAGTTAGGTATTCTTTTTCTCTCCTTTTTATGTATAAGGAAACTGATGCTCAATAAAGTTAATTGAACCAAAGTCAAACATTTTAACATGTGAGAGAGCCAGATTGAAAAGCTAATATTTCCAAATCTAAAGCTCTTAACTTCCATGCCTTGATTTCACCCAATGGGTAATAATTGTGAAATTTGTCATCTCAAAAGATGGTGCAAAAATTATGTGTGTACAAGGATAACTTTTGAATAATAGAATAACCAATAGACTAGGACTGCTGAGGGAACCCACATACCTGTAAGCACCACATGGTCAAAGACCCAGTCCACCATTCCATCACTGATTTTTATTTTCCAGTGACAGTGACGTAGGTCTTCATACAATAGAAAGAAAGGATGGTATGAGCAAAGGCAAAGACATCAGCAACAGCAGAGGCTGTATGTAAGCTGGGGGAGGGCAGTTGCAAGCCACTGAGGGTCACTGTGAATAAGAAGACTCGAGGTTGCGGTGGGAGAGGAGTGCGGAGGAACTGGCAGGGTGGATCATGAGGAACACTTTACAGCAGGCTAAGCAGCTTGGACTTGATCCAAGCGATTAAAGCAGGGAATAACAGGGTCAGATTTATGTTTTAAAAATAGATATTCCTGCTCATAGGAAGAGGAGTGATTTGAGAAGGAAAAGCCTCAGGGCATGGAGACCTACTGGGAAGCCAGACAAGAAATGATGAGGGCCTGAACTGGGGCAGCAGCTCTGGGGAGAGTGAAGGAAGGCATCTGAGAAATCCTGGTTAGGTTCAATCGTCAGGACTGGTAACGGGTAGTAAGCAGAGGCAAAGGAAAGATGGTGATGACAGGATTCTGGACATTGACTAGGAGTCTGCATGGAAAAGGGAGGAAGCCCAGCACTAAGACAGGGACATGAGGGGAGGAACATTTATAGGAGAAAATGCTGAGTCTATTCCATATGTTCAGAGGCCTATGAGACTGGCAGGAGAACATGTCTAGGAAGTTCAAGGTAGCAGGTGGACCTGAAGAGACAGATTTGGGAGTTCCTTGCTAGACCTGGAGCAAGTGAGATCACCATTGGAGGGCATATAAATTGAAAAGAGAAAAGGGACAAGAACAAAGCTCCAGAGAAGATCAGCTCTCAAGAAGAGGTTGAAGGAAAGGAATAAAAGGGGAAAAGCAGAACAACCTAAGAACTAACTGGCAAAGGGGTGGAGTAGAGAGTTTTGTAAAAGCAGGGGTCAGGTGTAGTATAAAGACCCAGTGAGGTCAGGAGTAAAGTTTACTTTCTTTGATTCTGGCAATTAGAAAGAGGGGAAGCAGGTATCAATGGATGAAGGAGTTAGTAGGAGACTTTGAGCGAAGGGAAGAGAAGACCATGAGCACCCATATTAATAGTCATGGCCATAACATCCAAGTATCCAAGAGGGAGCCCAATAGAAAGTGGTTAGCTAGACAAGGTAGATAGGGCAGCACCTGTGACATTGCAAAGAACATTTTCTCTAGAGTAGTGGAAATGGAAATCAGATTGTGAGAGGAGAGTGTTTGTTGATGGTGAGATTACAGAGGCTTAGTGAGCTGACTGTTCGAGATAGAAAAGCATGAGCAGCCTGACCAGGTGGTGGCGCAGTGGATAGAGCATTAACCTGGGACACTGAGGATCCAGGTTCAAAACCCCAAGGTTGCTGAGTTGAGCACAGGCTCATCCAGCTTGAGCACGGGGTCACTGACTTGAGCATGGGATCATAGACATGACCCCATGGTTGCTGGCTTGAGCCCAAAGGTTGCTGGTCTGAAGCCCAAGGTCACAGACTTGAGTTCAAGGTCACTGGCTTGAGCAAGGGGTCACTGGCTCAGGTGGAGCCCCCCGGTCAAGGCATATAAGAGAAAGCAATGAATGAACAACTAAAGTGCCACAACTACGAGTTGATGCTTCTCATCTCTCTCCCTTCCTGTCTGTCTTTCCCTGTCTGTCTCTCTCTCACTGAAAGAGAGAAATAAAGAAAAAGAGAAAGAAAGAGAGAGAGAGAAAGAGAGAAAGAAAGGCATAAGCAAAATAAAATAAAAGACAAAAGGTGAAGTCAGCTTAAGTCGAGATCTTTTTTGTGCTCATTTGAGTCTTGCTTTGCTCTCCAGTGGGCATAACATGAATCTCCTTAGAAGACATGTGTGAAGGAGAAAGTGGGAAGGAGAACTACCATATTTTCTGCTCCATAAGACACACCTGACCATAAAGACACACCTAGGGTTTTAAGGAGGAAAATAAGAAAAAAAATATTCTAAGCCAAATGGGGTGTTAAAATATTTAATAAAATATACCACAATAATATTTCAAAAATGTAAACTCAACAGCAGCATTAACAACTGTTAGCACTGTAATTAACAAATGAGAAGAGACTTTAATGTTCAAATACTCTTCTAGTTGTCTAGGAATCCCAGGAACTCATCATCACTAGTGTCCGAATTTAAGAAGCTCAGTTGCTCACAATCACTGGTATCACTTTCTTTGCTATTTTCATATATGACACCATCTTCAGTGCCATCTAAGGCATTGCTAATGCCACATTTTTGAATGACCATACCACGGTTTTATTTTTTACTGTCTGCCATGATGTTTTCACCCATTCTCAAACTTGAGTGTTAGTGGGTCTCTTCATTCATCCAGTTGGTATCAGATCATGATTACCATCAGCCATCCATTTGTTCCACTCTTCTCTCATAGAGACTTTAAACAGTTTGTTGATAGAGGCATCAAGAGGTTGCAACTGGCTGGTAAGACCCCTAGGAATTACAGCTAGATAAGTCTTCACTTCTTTAAAATTTTTTTTTGTGGTTTCACTAATATGTGCTCTAAACTGGTTATGCACTAATGAAGCAGATTTTTTCAGAAGCCCTCTAGGATGTTTGAACCAAACTTTTTCAATCCATACTCTCATTGCATTTTCATCCATCTACCCTTTCTCATAAACGCCCCTGCTGCTGCACTAGGGAAAGTCCAGTTATTTTTTACTCTAATGTCACTACATAGGTAAACTACCTGGATTACAGCTGGTATAAACTGATGGAGATGAGCAGCACAGCCTGCTCTGTCTGCCACTGCCTTGCCTGTGCTTGCACTGGCTTCCCAGATCACTGCACGTGCCTTGCACCCTTGGACCTTCCCCTATCTGCCAGCCAGCCAATGAAATGCTATTAGACTGGCAACAAGTGACTCAGCACTTCACACAGAGCTCCAGCTGCTGCAGTACAGACCTCCACCAGAGCAGCACACCTCTCACATCTGCCCTCGATGATGCCAGATGAATGGGCCCACACAACATCGCTCACCTTCCCTCTGGCACTGCATGCAACTATGAAAACCAGAACCAGGAGATCACTCAGCTGATGCTGGGGTTCCACATGCTGCTGTAGTGGATATGATTACGATCCCGCTGGTATTCATTCTACCTATGTTTACTGGCACAGTGCCCTGCAGCAGCTAAAAAAAGTGAACATTTGCTCCATAAGACACATAGGAGAAAGAAAAGTTAGTGATGTCAGAGAAAGGGTGCCGCGAGGAGCGCTACCAATATATCTCCCCAAAATTTCAACAAGTTCTTCAATCAGAGACAGAAAAATCTATCCTTGGAGCATCTGGAAGTCCCACACACTGAAAACAAAGTGCTATCAACAACACCACCTTCAAATGTCATTATGGAAAAGGAAATTGAATATCATGGATACAAAAGACAGAGATGCACCACAGATAGATGAGGAAAAATCTATGGAGAAAATATTTAATATATTGGAAATCTTAGAGCTAAATGACAGAGTATTTAAAATAGAAATCCTAAAAATACTCAGAGATATACAAGAAAACACAGAAAGGCAATTTAGGGAGCTCAGAAAACAACTCAATGAACACAAAGAATATATTACCAAGGAAATTGAAACTATAAAAACAAATCAAACAGAGATGAAAAACTCTATTCATGAACTGAAAAATGAGGTAACAAGCTTAGCTAATAGAACAGGCCAGATAGAAGGTAGGATTAGTGACATAGAAGACAAGCAACTTGAGGCACAACAGAGAGAAGAAGAGAGAGACTCAAAAATTTTAAAATATGAGAAAGCCCTACAAGAATTGTCTGACTCCATCAAAAAGACTAACATAAGAATAATAGGTATATCAGAGGGAGAAGAGAGAGAAAATGAAATGGAGAACATATTCAAACAAATAATAGACAAGAATTTCCCAAGCCTGTGGAAAGAACTAAAGCCTCAAATTCAAGAAGCTAATAGAACACTGAGTTTTCTTAACCCCAACAAACCTACTCCAAGGTACATCATAATAAAATTGGCACAAACCAATGACAAAGAAAAAATTCTCAAGGCAGCCAGGGAAAAGAAAAATACAACATATAAAGGAAGGTCTATTAGATTATCATCAGATTTCTCAGCAGAAACTCTACAAGCTAGAAGAGCGTGGACCCCAATATTTAAAGTCCTGAAAGAGAGGAACTTTCAGCCAAGAATACTATACCCATCAAAGCTATCCTTCAAATACAAAGGATAAATAAAAATATTCACAGATATAGAAAAGATGAGGGAATTTATCATCAGAAAACCCCCACTCCAGGAAATACTAAAAGGGGTTTTCCAACCAGATTCAAAGAACAAAACAAAACAAAACCACAAGTAAAAGCTCCACCAAAACACAATAAAACCAAATTTAAACTGTAACAACAAAAACAAAAAAAAAGGGGGGGGGGGAGAGGACAAAGATTAATAGTAGCAAAGGACGAGAGAGCAAAAGCACAAATAAGATAGTGTACTACAATGAACAGGGTAGGTACCCTTTTCATTACTTAATGGTAACCACCCGTAAAAAAATCACCACAGGAGCACATGACTTAATAAAGGTAGCAACAGAGGAAAGAAGTATAGAATACAACCAAACAAAAACAAATGATAGAAAAACAAAAGAGAAGAATCAAACAAGATACAAAACTAACAGAAAGCAATTTATTAAATGGCAATAGGGAACCCACAAGTGTCAATAATTACACTAAATGTAAATGGATTCAACTCACCAATAAAAAGACACAGATTAGCAGAATGGATTAAAAAAGAAAATCCAACTGTATGCTCCCTACAAGAAACACATCTAAGCAACAAGGATAAAAACAAATTCAAAGTGAAAGGCTGGAAAACAATACTCTAAGCAAATAACATCCAAAAAAAGCAGGTGTAGCAATACTCATAACTAATAATGCTGACTACAAGACAGCAAAAGTACTCAGACAAAAATGGTCATTTCATGATGATTTCGGACACTGAATCAAGAAGACATAACAATTCTTAATATATATGCACCAAACCAAGGAGCACCAAAATATATAAGACAGCTACTTATTGACCTAAAAACAAAAACTGACAAAAATACAATCATACTTGGAGACCTCAATACACTGCTGACGGCTCTAGATTATTCATCCAAACAGAAAATGAATAAAGATATATTGGCCTTAAATGAAACACTAGAGCACCTGGGTATGATAGACATCTACAGGACATTTCATCCCAAAGCAACAGAGTATACATTTTTCTCTAGTGTACATGGAACATTCTCAAGAACTGACCATATGTTGGGCCACAAAAATAACATCAGCAAATTCAGAAAAATAAAAAATGTACCAACCATATTTTCTGATCATAAAGCTTTGAAACTAGAATTCAACTGCAAAAAGAGGAAAAAACCCCCACAAAAATGTGGAAACTAAACAACATACTTTTAAAAAATGAATGGGTCAAAGAAGAAATAAGCGCAGAGATCAAAAGATATATACAGACAAATGAAAATGACAATATGACATATCAGAATCTCTGGGATGCAGCAAAAGCAGTAATAAAAGGGAAGTTCATATCACTTCAGGCCTATATGAACAAACAATAGAGAGCCCAAGTGAACCACTTAACTTCACACCTTAAGGAACTAGAAAAAGAAGAACAAAGACAACCCAAAACCAGCCAAAGAAAGGAGAAAATAAAAATCAGAACAGGAATAAATGAAATAGAGAACAGAAAAACTATAGAAAAAATTAATAAAACAAGGAGCTGGTTCTTTGAAAAGATCAACAAAATTGACAAACTGTTGGCAAAACCCACCAAGGAAAAAAGAGAAAGGACTCATATAAACAAAATCCAAAATGAAAGAGGAGAAATCACCACAGACATCATAGATATACAAAGAATTATTATAGAATACTATGAAAAACTATATGCCACCAAATTCAACAATCTAGAAGAAATGGATAAATTCCTAGAACAATACAACCTTCCTAGACTGAGTCATGAAGAAGCAGAAAGCCTAAACAGACCAATTAGCAGGGAGGAAATAGAAAAAACTATTAAAAACTCCCCCCAAATAAAGTCCAGGTCCAGACTGTTATACTAGTGAATTCTATCAAACATTCAAAGAAGACTTGGTTCCTATTCTACTCAAAGTCTTTCAAAAAATTGAAGATGAAGCAATACTTCCAAACACATTTTATGAGGCCAACATAACCCTCATACCGAAACCTGGCAAGGACGGCACCAAAAAAGGAAACTACAGTCCAATATCTCTAATGAATACAGATGCTAAAATACTAAACAAAATACTAGCAAATTGAATACAACAACATATTAAAAAGATAATACATCATGATCAAGTGGGATTTGTCCCAGAATCTCAAGGATGATTCAACATACGTAAAACGGTTAACGTAATACACCATATCAACAAAACAAAGAACAAAAACCACATGATCTTATCAATAGATACAGAAAAGGCATTCAATAAAATACAACATAACTTTATGGTTAAGACACTCAACAAAATAGGTATAGAAGGAAAATATCTCAACATGATAAAGGCCATATATGATAAACCATCAGCCAACATCATATTAAATGGCATAAAACTGAGGACTTTCCTCCTTAAATCAGGAACAAGACAGGGTTGTCCACTCTCTCCACTCTTATTTAACGTGGTGCTAGAAGTTCTGGCCAGAGCAATCAGACAAGAGAAAGAAATAAAAGGCATCCATATCGGGAAAAAAAGAAGTAAAGGTATCACTTTTTGCAGATGATATGATCCTATACATAGAAAACCCAAAGACTCCACAAAAAGATTACTAAAAACAATAAACCAATACAGTAAGGTCGCAGGATACAAAATTAATATACAAAAGTCCATAGCCTTTCTATATGCCAACAATAAAACATTAGAAATGAACTAAAAAAAAAAAATCTTCTTCATGACTGCAACAACAACAAAAAATACCTAGGAATAAATATAACAAAGAATGTGAAGGACCTGTGTAAGGAAAACTACAAAGCATTGTTAAGGGAAACCAAAAAAGATAAAATGAGATGGAAAAATATTCCTTGTTCTTGGATAGGAAGAATAAATATAATCAAAATAGCCATATTACCCAAAGCAATATACAAATTTAATGCAATTCCCATCAAAATTCCAATGACATTTTTAAAGAAATGAAACAAAAAATCATCAGATTTATATGGAAATATAAAAAACCCCAAATAGCCAAAGCAATCCTAAGGAAAAAGAATGAAGCTGGGGTCATTACAATACCTGACTTCAAACTACATTATAGAGCCATGACAATCAAAACAGCATGGTATTGGCAGAAAAATAGACACTCAGACCAATGGAACAGAATAGAAAGCCTAGAAATAAAACCACATATATATGGTCAAATAATTTTTGATAAAGGGGCCAACAACACACAGTGGAGAAAAGAAAGCCTCTTCAACAAATGGTGCTGAGAAAACTGGAAAGCCACATGAAAAAGAATAAAACTCGACTACACTTTGTCCCCTTGTACTAAAATTAATTCAAAATGGATCAAAGACCTAAATATAAGACCTGAAACAATAAAGTACACAGAAGAAGACATAGGTACTAAACTCATGGACCTGAGTTTTAAAGAGCATTTTATGAATTTGACTCCAAAGGCAAGAGAAGTGAAGGCAAAGATAAATGAATGGGACTACATCAGACTAAGAAGATTTTGCTCAGCAAGAGAAACTGACAACAAAATATATAGCCAACTAAATGGGAAATGATATTTTCAAACAATAACTCAGATAAGGGCCTAATATCCAAAATATACAAAGGACTCATAAAACTCTACAACAAACAAACAAACAATCCAATAAAAAAAATGGGAAGAGGACATGAACAGACACTTCTCCCAGGAAGAAATACAAATGGCCAACAGATATATGAAAAGATGCTCATCTTCATTAGTTATTAGAGAAATGCAAATCAAAACTACAATGAGATACCACCTCGCACCTGTTAGATTAGCTGTTATCAACAAGACAGGTAATAGCAAATGTTGGAGAGGCTGTGGAGAAAAAGGAACCCTCATTCACTGTTGGTGGGAATGTAAAATAGTACAACCATTATGGAAGAAAGTATGGTGGTTCCTCAAAAAACTGCAAATAGAACTACCTTATGACCCAGCAATCCCTCTACTGGGTATATACCCCAAAACCTCAGAAACATTGATACGTGAAGACACATGTAGCCCCATGTTCATTGCAGCATTGCTCAGAGTGGCCAAGACATGGAAACAACAAAAAAGCCCTTCAATAGATGACTGGATAAAGAAGATGTGGCACATATACACTATGGAATACTACTCAGCCATAAGAAATGATGACGTCGGATCATTTACAACAAAATGGTTGGATCTTGATAACGTTATATGGAGTGAAATAAGTAAATCAGAAAAAAACAAGAACTGCATGATTCCATACATAGGTGGGACATAAAAACGAGACTAAGAGACATGGACAAGAGTGTGGTGCTTAAATGGGGGTTGGGGGGAGGAGAGGGAGGGAGAGAGGGAGAAGGAGGGGGAGGGGCACAAAGAAAACTAGATAGAAGGTGATGGAGGACAATCTGACTTTGGATGATGGGTATGCAACATAATTGAATGACAAGAAAACCTGGTCATGTTTTCTTTGAACATATGTACCCTGATTTATTGATGTCACCCCATTAAAATTCATAAAAGTTTATTAAAAAAAAGACACACGGGCATTTTCCCCTCCACTTTTTTGGGGAAAAGTGCATCTTATGGAGCGAATAATACGGTATGTAGGGGAGGGTAATAACAGACGAAACAGGAGCTCGGAGGAGACAGGAGGAGAGGAAATCGTGAGCATTGCTGAAGAGATGTAGCCTGAAAAGTTGGAAAAACAGTTTTGTTCTAGATAAGGTGAGAGTGTGAAAATAGAGACAAGTGTGTGTAGCAGTGGAAGGGAAGAACCTGGAGGTGGTGGCCTCACCCTTCTTAGTCAAGGAGGTGAAGTCACCTCCATCTTAGGGCAGGTGCGTGAGCCTGGAGATACTTGAATTGGTGGTAATGCCAAGGAGGCTACATTAGAGAGCTATGAAGACATGAGTCAAAGTATCTGCTAATCCTGAGGGAGAACTCAAAATTGGACTGATGTTAGAAATCAAATTAAAGGCCATAGACCAGTCAACTGAAACAAGGGAGTGAGATCTAATGATGAAGAGAGATGTATCTCTCCCTCGTCACCTCAAAAGGAGCTCACTGACTGTGATTTCAAGTTATTTGGAGGAACGGGTATGGAAACAGCAAGAGTCAAGACTTCTACCAATTAACAGCATAGGTCTTGGCAGCTCCTTCCTGGCCCAAAGCTGAAAATGGATGAGTCAGCAGCTTTAATGTCCAGCGCCCCCAGCCTGCCAGCTGAACCATCAAACATTATTGAGCACCTTCAAGGGTCAGCCCTCGGCTGAGTGTTCCTAGGGATGTGCAGAGAACAAAACCGAGAGACATTCTCCTTGGCTTCAGAGTCTGGCTCAAGGACCAATGTGCAGCCTCTTCCAGAGAGTCCCCAGAGCCCACACTAGTTATGCCCACAGCCAGACAAGAAATCCTAAGCTTTCCTGGGACAGAGTCTGGAACCTGAAAGGGCCTTTTCATCCCCAGAGATCTGCCTCATCGGGCCAGTCATATACTAATGGTCTGTCATTAGTCCTGGCTGCTTAAAATACCAGAAGAGACAGTCTATGGAGTGGATGAATCAGCTAGTAATTAAGAAAATACCCCTGGCAGGTGGTGAGGCTGCCCAAAAATAAATTAGTGAGTACAGATCTCAGGGTGGTTGTGCTGAGGGCTCTGAGCCCGTTGTTGCCAGTCCTTGATGAAAGTGCTTCGTGCCTGGCTTCCAAGTGCTCTTACCACACTGACCATCTCTGTCATTGGCTTTTCCTGTTACCCTGAAGTTTCCACAATTACCTCACTCAACAGCCAACCAGATATAACAAACAGCACATGTAAATTTAACTATTATGACAGCTGATGTTTAGAATGCCTACTGAGCAGTGTTTCTGTGCTAATCCCGGAGGGCTGCCTGCCTCTTAGCCCCAGCCCTGCCTCCTCTGCATCTCAATGTAATAGCTACAAGGTATTCTGTCCACCTTCTCTGTCTAAATCCTGTCTTTGCTTTAGAACCCATCTTCTCCGTGAAGCTGATTCCTCAAGTCTAGCTCATGCCAACTCTATCTGCCAACCTGTTATATAACATGTCTACAGTTAGTATCTAATTGTGTGATATCCTCTGATTACTTAATTTCCCTAAGATTTAAATCTATAAATCAATTTAAATTTAAATTCTAAAAGGCAAAAAAAACCCCATCATTTTTATTCTCTTCCAAGGACTATGACTTCTTACTTCTCTGGGTCACTTATTCAGTTGATTTTTGAACACTAACTATTCTGAATACTGGGGATGCAACAGTCAACCCGGAAGTTCTTCCTTAGGAAGCTTAATGTGAGGGACAGGCAAGTAAATAGACTGTTTTTAATAAACTGAGTAGGAACCAAGACGAGAGGTACCAGGTGCTCTGGGTTCATTGAGGAGCCACATTCAATCTTGTCCTGTAGCAGGTATTGAGGTGGGTTTGGGGGACTTCATGTGGGTGTCCAGGCTGAGCCTTTGAAGTGGAATAGGAGTTGTGTAAGTCAGTATCTGTGGTGGTGGCAGAGGCGGATTTAATGGAGGGAGCACCGGGCACACACCCTGGGCCCCAACTTCTGAAGGGTCCTGCAAAACCCCAACTTTACACTTTCTCTGATGACACCAAGTTTGGTTTCATATGTGCAATTTTAACATTAATAATACATAATATTTTTTATTTATTTAAAAATATGGTTAACATGTATATTTATTTTCCCTGTCTTTCTCTCTTTTTATTTTTTTAAGGGGCCCAATATTTTCTTCTGTGTCCGGGGTTTCAACCAACCTTAATCTGCTTCTGGGTGGTGGTGGTGGAAGGGAATCCTATGGGAGAAGAAATCTTAGTGTTCAAAGTTCCTTAAGTTGGTCCATTCTGGGAAGCACATGTGGTTCTGTACAGTGGAAGGCAAGGAGGAGAGTAATTAGACAAGACATAAAGGAGTTCACATCTGGTCCAAAAGACAAGATAGACCAGACCATGGATAATGTGACAGAGGCAGCCCAGACAAGGTTCCTCCAGGTGGTAACATCTCAACTGAAACATCTAAAGTGGGTAGAGTTTAACTAGGATAAAAGATAAGGAGGCACATTACAGGCAAAGGGAACTGCATGCTCACCATCCTAGACACTCTGTGTTCTGCAGTGGGTATAATAATTATCAACACATTCCTTTTTCGCCTGATCTTTCCTGATACAGTCGCTTTTGGCCTTTTCCTAGCTCTGCATACATTCATAGCATGGTCAGCACCTTACTCCCGAAGAGAGGAAGAGAAGCCAGGAAGGAGAACAGAGTCTCCTGGGAGGAATGTTGGACACAGAGTAGGGAGGTGGTAGGATGCAGTGAGAGCAGACGGGTGTCCAGCAGCTACTGAATTTCATCCTTGGAGAAAGGTCCCCTGTGTCATAAGACTTCTTCTTGCTAAATAATGGACATCCTGGGTATTAGCAGCAGTGAACTTCCTTGAGTCCTGACCTCTCCACTATAAACTTCTGAGGGAAGGAACAATGGTTTTCATTTTTGTACCCTCAATGCTAAACATAGTAAGTACCTAATATTTTGTTATATGGGTATCTAGTAAGGAAATGTTGAATGACTACCTGAATTCCTAGTTCCTACAGGAGTCTAGTCCAAAAAAATAAATTCCCACTCCAGGTGACCTCTTCACCAGTTAATGCTAGTTTCCTTCAGTCTAGCCAGGCTCCCTGGTGAGTCACAGGTGGATGCCCAATGGTCATTCTTCGTTATTTACTTTACCCACTCAGATTACCTAGTGCAGGTAAGACATAAACAGTGACCATTTATATAGCCTCAGCTTTTTTTAAAATTTTCACCAGTATTTATTTTATTCCCTTTTTCTGGTAACATGGGAGCTATATTCTTTATTTATTTTTTGAAGCTTTAAATTTTTAGTGGTTACCCTTAATTTTTTAAACAGGCATGTTTAATTGTACATGATATGTAAACATATCTAAGATATTAAGTATTTCTATTCTCTTCCCAAACATGTCAAGGACAGTTAAATGTCTAACAACTTCCTTCACAGCACCCCTCTCTGCATCGTGTAATCGTTATCTAGAGCAGATGCAGGCAAAGACCTTTCCAGGCCAAATCTGGCTGACCACCTGGTTTTGTAAATAAATATTGTTTTTTTGAAACACAGTCAGATCCACTCATTTATGTATTGTCTATTAATGCTTTCATTCTACAATGGCAGAGGTGAGTAGCTACATTGCCTGTAAAGGCCATATTTGCCTTCTGGCCCTTTACAGAAAATGTTGTGGACCTCTGATATAGAGTTCTAATTTTGCCCTTGTTCAATATAAAGCAAAATGAGGTTTTTGTTGTTGTTATTGGGGGGGGGGTTGGTGAAAGGGAGAAAGAGAAGGGGTGGGGAGAGAGACAGGGACATATAGGAAGCATCAATTCTTTGTTGCAGCACCTAAGTTGTTCATTCATTGCTTTCTCTTATGTGCCTTGATTGGGGGACTCCAGCTGAGCCAGTGACTCCTTATCAAGCCAGAAACCTTGGGCTTAAGCCAGAGACCTTGGTCTTCAAGACATCGACCTTTGGACTCAAGCCAGTGACCATGGGGTCATGTTTATGATCCCTCACTCAAGCTGGTGAGCCCGCACTCAAGTTGGCATCCTCGGGATTTCAAACCTGGGTCCTCAGAGTCCCAGGCAGATGCTCTATCCACTGTGCCACAGCCAGATCAGGCAAAAAACGACCTGTTTTAAAACAGTTAATGGTTAGTTAAATATACTACTGTTTTATTAATTTCTATGGTTACCATCATTTCTAGTATTCCAGATTTTCTCTCTGTATTCTTCTACTTATTTAATAATTTCTGTATATGGTTGTTACATTCTCTTAGTGTTTGCTTAGAAATGATAGTTTAGCTGGCTATTAAATTTGAGATTGATGGTTAATTTTTTTTGTACTTGGAATATATCATTTTATTGTTTTTCTTCCTCTGTTATTGCTAATAGGATAACTGTCAGTTTATTTGTTCTTGTAGAACAGGATGTTGTCTCTCTGATAGCTTTAAATTTTTTCTTTCTCTTTCATGTTCTGTACCTTCATTACAAGTCTAAGTGTGGATTTACCTTTAATCTGCTCAATTCTCACTTGATTAGATGGTGGCTCAGTAGATAGAGTGTTGGACTGAGACACAGAGGGCCTAGGTTTGAAATCCTAAGGTCATCAGCTTTAGCGCGGGCTCATCCAGATTGAGCATGGGCTCACCTGGCTCGAGCACAGGGTCGCTGGCTTGATTGTGGGATCATAGACATTACCCCATGGTCACTGGCTTGAGCCCAAGGTCTCTGGCTTGAGCAAGAAGCCACTGGCTCAGCTGGAAACCTCTGATCAAGGCACATATGAGAAAGCAATCAGTGAACAACTAAGGTACCACAACGAAGAATTGATGCTTCTCATCTCTCTCCTTTCCTGTCTGTCTGTCCCTGTCTATCTTTCTCTCTTGCAACAACAACAACAACAACAACAACAACAACAAAAAGACATTACTTGCTTTTATCTCTGAGGATTCTAAGCATATTTTTAAGATACTTTATTAGATCTATATAATTAATTTCATTTAGAATTAATTCATGGTCTGACTGCTTATTTTATTGACTATTTTTCTTACTATCAGGTTCCTCCATGTGTTTTAGAATTTTGGCTTGCAGAAATAATTATGGATAGGTTTGTTTTGTATTAGATTTTTCTTCTCTGGTAACTTAGTAGTTGCCTCCACTTGGTCCTACAGGCCCAAGTACAGGACCAGCGTTGTGTAATAGCATTGCTGGTTTGATAGTGATACTAAGGATATTGCAGATCCAGACATAAAGTCAGTGGGTAAACTGACACAGTGCCTGCTCACAGGGTTATGTCCACTTCCTTCCATTCCCTGAGCCCACACCTGATTATGTTTCTTCTGGTTCTGGTTTTTGAGCAGGCTGATTTCTTTTATCTTTCTTTTTTTGGTATTTTATTTGTTACTTCTATTTTTAAGGAGTAGGGAGTGTGCTGACACTTAAACTTATAGATTCATCAAGAGTTTAAAAGAATAATCTAGATTCACCTCTTGGTTCTAAAAAGCACAGTCTTACCCTACATATTAAACACTCTCTCACTGGGTAACAAAAACAAGAGCCATATTCATCCACCGCATGCATTTCGTTGGGCTTTGTGATCTTGGCAAGCAGCTTGGGGGCCTCTGGACCCAAGTAATTCATCGATAAGAGAGCCATGATGACTACCTGAAAATTTTCATGTGGAAACTAAATCCAACCTCATATGTAAAATAACCCTAACGTAGTGCCTACCTAATAATTGGTTCTCAGTGGTTGTTAATCAACTCTGTTTCTGAATTTAGAATGTGTGTTGAGTTTTATTTAAATATTGTTAAGACTGAGGCTACCTGGTTTTCAGTTCACTTACCAATTTGCTACTTATCCAAACTCCTTCTGTTACAACCCCATTCACCAGAACATAATAATAGTCTAGGAAATATTAAGAGATTCCTCACCAGTTGTAAGAAAACAGTCCTTGTCCTTCTCATTCTAGAGACTGGAGGGATGTGGTCACTGTCAAGAGCACATTATGAAGTCTCAGATGTGATGAATGCATCTGGTCCTGCTGCACATGAAACCCCTAGACTAGGAAAAAGGTATTAATAAGGAAAGAATTGGCTAAGGATAGTGTGGGGGAAAAGGCTGTGTTAGGCTTGCTTGAGGGTTTACTGGCTATAAGCTCTTTGCCTGATTGGTGCGTGGGTGCCTGGCAGCGCCATGTGTGCGTGGTCTATGTAACGTTTCAAGTGCTTTCCCTGGGCGACGATTATCCTGGATCACTCTCCTTCCACTGTGAGGTGTGGTTTTCCTTGCTCCCTTGCCCATACTGTAAGTACAAATTTTCCTTTGTTTATCAGCCATTTCCCTTTTTTTGTTTATCTGCTCATCTGTCTTTGTGAACCTCCAATAAATGGGTATGGCCAGACACTTTCTGGCTTTGCAGTTCCTCTTCCATCTGCCTGAATCCACTGTGCCACCAGCATTACAGACAGCATAACAATAACCACAGCCATAACACTGACAATGATACCATGTTCCAGGAACTGTTCTAAGCACCTGACATGTGATATCTCACTTAAATCTTCACAAGAACGCATAAGGCAGGTACTGTTTTTATCCCTGTTTTACAGATGAGGAGATCAGTTACAGAAAAGGTAAGTAACTAGTCCATGTCCACCCAGATAGTAAGTTGCAGGACCAGGACTTTAAGGAGGCAATGTGACCAGTCAGCCTACAGGGACTGGAAGGAGAAATAATCTCCTCCCCAGCCAGTGATCTTGGGTCTAACCCTCTTCAGTTTGCAGCGCTGATAATTCACAGCCCTTGGACCACACTGTCATTGTTTCAGCAATTCAATCCTACCCAGGTCCTGTTTCTGTCAAAAATCTGAAGCAGCTCTCCAGGAAACAGGGAAGAAAATCCCCTCAGGCAAAATCAGCAGGTCCTTGGGACACTGCGCAGTGGGAAGGTGGGAATGTGTGCTTTCTTGATGAATGTCTCGCACAGCCCAGCCGCAGCCAGCTGCCCGCCCGGGTGTGTTCTCAGCCTCTTTGTTCCTTTCTCTCTGTTGTGGGTCTGCCTCCGCCTTACCTTGTCTTTGACCGACTCTGTCTCTGTCTTTCCCTTTTCTCTTCTCCAAATTGCTTTCACAGTGCAGCGACAGCTTCCCACCTGTGGTGGAACCACCTATTTTAAAAGGGCTGTGAGTTTACAGATAAAAAAATTCCTTACTGCCACCAATTCTTAAATTCCTCCCCCTCTGCCAGTCTGCCACAGAGGAATTCTTGTCCACATCACTGGAAACTGTGGTGATCCAGTGACTCCCAAACCAAAGGACAGCTGTCTTGCTGACAGGGGGTGTCGGGAGAACAGACAGAGCTGCATAGGGTGTTGGGGTCACTAGCATCTCTGGTCCCACGCCAGACATCGCTTTTTCCAGCTGGGATGATTCCATCTTGTATTGACTCAAAAATTGCTGTGGTTTTGGTCCATAAACAGCAAGGAGGATGGATTAGTATAGAAAAAGCACAGGCCTTTGATAACAGCATTTAGGAAACATTTCAGGCACCCACACCTGGGAGGGGGAAGAAAAATAAAGGGAGAAGATGGCTCTTCACTCGAGCATAAATGGAGGCAGCTGATATGCACTCCCTGGATGTAACATCATCCTCTTCTTTTCCAAAGTGCTAATTCATTAAAACTAATGAGGTCGCTATGTGGAATACTGATCAGATTCCCAGCATGCACCTGCTGCGCTGGCTTCTCGGTCTTTGCTGATGGTGAGAAAGGGCCCTCGTCAGCCAGAGACAGAGGCTCCCAGACCTCCATGGACCTGATCAGGGGTTGACCTGAATCACTGTGACATGATCTGCACACAATTACATGCCATCAGATTCATGGTAAAATGCAGACTACCCTAACCCACATTTCGTAGAGCACCTACTTTCTGTACTCCACGTGGTCCTGCCTGCAGAGAGGCCCCTACAAACACCTTTTCCCTAAGATAAATCTGGATGTACAAAAGTCACCTGCACTTCCTATGTGGTCAACAGGCACAGGCGAGGGACGTGGCTAGGGGATGATATTTCATCTCTTCTCATCCTCAGAAGAGTGTATATTCTAATTGTGACTGTAATGCTGGTGGTGAAGGCCAGGCAGGTTCCCGTTGAATTTGGGCAGACGGCAGAGGAACTGTGGAGCCGGAAAGCATCAGGGCCATACCTGTTTATCGGAGGCTCACAAAGAGAGGCGAGCAAATAATAAAAGGAAAAGAGCTAATAAACAAAGGAAAACTTGCTACTTGCAGTAAGGGCATGGGAGCAAGGAAAACCACACCTCATGCTGGCGGGAGAGCGATCAGGAAGAATGGCCACCCAGGGAGAGCACCCGAAGCTTTATATAGACCACACACATGGCGCTGCCACCTGCTGTGTACCAATCAGGCTAAGTGCTTGCAGCCAGTAAACCCGTGAGCAAGCCTAACACAGCTGTTTTCCCCACATTCCACCCCTTTAGCGTTGTTTGCCTCACAATCTACATGACAGGTTTCTTTCGTGATGTTCCCTGTGTGAAGAGTGAGGTACATTACAAAACCACAGACAGTACAGACTACAGCAAGAGAATTATAAAACACAGCTATGGAGAAATGATAGAGTGGTCAGCGGCCCCAACAGGGGCAAATCTTTCTCATCTGGCAGACAGACCAGAATTCTGTCTGCAGACAGCACAGTAGCAGGTACCAGAGGCTGCCCTGGGCATGCAGACCAAACCTTATTGGCCAGCACACCAGAATCTGCTTGTTTGATATGCAGCAAAATGAAAGAACTCATTATGGGCTGTAAACAAATTACAAAGGTGCCCTTCATAATGCTGTCTCCCTGAGCACTGAAAGGATAATACTTTCCATCTTAGGCGGTCAGGTGCTGGCTGCCCAGGGAGTTAACTAGAGGCCCCCCTCTAGACCCCTATGGCGTGGTGCCAACAAGGCCACTCACTGTAGGTGGGGGCCTGTACAGCCCATGGCCATGTCTATTGAAGCCGTTGGCCTTTAAGGAGGGCTGTTGGGGCAGACAGGAGCACGTTGCCCTGCCGTCCAGAGCCTGGCTTGAGTAAAGTGTCCTTGGTGCATATTTGCAACTGGATGGGAGCAGCTGCCTGGTGCAAGAGGGCCTCCACCAGAGCTGGGCCTCACCGTCAAGGTCTCTCATTCAAAGTTCGAGTACTGTCCACAAGCAGCATGTTCATTCAGTAAGGGAGCTAGTGTCCCACTCCTGTCTCAGTCCCTGCTTTAAGGGTCATTATATGACTCAGTGATGCCAGCAGCCTGTGTGTGGTAGGGGAGTTGGTACTTCCAGTCCACTCCTACGTCTCAAGCCTGCTGCCTCACCATAGAACCCGTGAAATGGGTACCATTGTCACTTTCAAAGTCCAGTGACCACCTGTACATAGCACTCAGGCAGTCCAGAACCTGTATGACTGCCCTCTGGTCTGGGTTCTGGGCAGGGTAAGCAGCAAGCAGACTGGTGGCAGTATCTACACATGTGACTGCATACTGGTACCCATCTGGCTTTGGTAAGGCTCCAATGATGTCTATTTGCCACTGTGTCATGGAACACGATCTCTCTGGATCTGTCTGGGTGATGCTAGTTGTCTCTGTGGGTGCTCCTTAGAACACACTGTACATTGCTCACAGGCTGCAAGTACCTCTGCATAGGACACAGGCAAGATCCACGCCTTAATGGTAGCCCACAGAGTTTTTTGTTCTCATGGAGCAGACACCAGTGGAGCCACTGTGCCATGTCCAGTGGGCAGTATCCAACTATCGCACCCTTGCCAAGGTGTCTGCCTCATCATTCCCAGGAAGAGCTAGAGGGCATGCCCTGTGACATGATGTACTGTCACCTGCTTCTGGTGTCCTATTTCCCATTATTCCTGCCAAATGACTTGACCCCCTAGCAGACGGTGTATTACCATCCACAGGTTAATGTGTCAAGTAGCAATCCAAAAAATCAGTCCAAAATAGATAGCCCAACTATTGGTGCAAATCACCAGAGGTGAAGGTTCATTATGGGCAACTAGCCATATAGCTCTTAATTCTGCCCATTGGCTGCCTTGTCCTGTACCTGTGTCCATCCAAATAGTCTCAGTGGCTAGATGGAAGACTGTGGCCATCCACTTGGCAGGTTGGCCCCTGCTAGAACCATCAGTATACCAGGCATCCTCAGGGATGGGCATTTGCCCCTCCTGATAGAGACAGACTTCAGGTTCTGCCTCCTAAGTCCCAGCTGCACCTGACTCTAAGGTCACACAGGTGACTGGACCCAAGACTTCCTGCAGTTCAGCTCTCAACAGGCTGGTGCTAAGAGCACAGCATTGTTGCAAGTATGCACCCCACTTGGCCAGGGTGGAGGTTTGGGCCATACCACTATGAGGTTTGGTTGCCCAATCTGTCACCCATCCTGCAATGGGGAATGTGGTCTTAATGTAACGAGTTGAGGTCATAATACTCTCAGTGGCTAGGAGGGCAGTATACACAGCTGCCAACTGTTTCTCCACTAATGAGTAATGGGCTTCAGTGCCTTTCCACAATTGGGATCAAAACCCAATAAGTTGCTATAGGCACTCTGTTCATTGCCACAAACCCCATCCAAACTCCTCAGAGGTTACATGAACATCAAGCTCACGGGGCCTGGCAGGATCAAACACATTCAAGGCCTGTGCCACCTTGACAGCTTTCTTAGATGCTACAAACACACCTTGTACCTGCTCAGTCCAATCCCATCAAACCCCCTTCCGCATACGGTGATATAAGGGACACAGTAACTGAGCTAAATGTAGTATAAATGCTCACCAATACCCCAACAGACCTAGGAATTTTTGCAACTGTTTTACCATAGTGGGCACAGGGTATGCTCTGATCTTATCTATATGCATCAGGGATAACCTTTGTCATACCCAACCAGACAACCCCCAGCACTTAACAGATAACCCAGGTCCTTGTAATTTTCCCTCATTGACCATCCAGCCACACGCTTTCATGTGGGATAGCAGGGTAGGGACTGCTTGCTCCAATTCTGGAAGAGAGTCACTAGTTAGCATGATGTAATCAATGTAATGGTACATGCGAACTGCCTCTGGTTGTTTGGATTTAGCCACGTTATCAGCCACCAGCCCATGACACAAGGTGGGGCTATGCAAATAGCCCTGTGATGATACTGTAAAGGTACATTGCCGCCCTTCCAAGTGAAGGCAAATTGATCTTGACACTCTGCAGCTATATCAATAGAGAAAAAGGCATTAGCCAAATCTACCACAAAGTGAAATGTCCCCAACTCATGGCTTAACCAGTCCATCAGGTTAGCTATTGAGGGAACAGCAGCATGCAAAATGGGAACAACTTTACTAAATTCCCTGTAATCTGCTGTCATTCGCCAGGTTTGGTCTGGTTTGCGCACAAGCCACACTGGGGATGTGTAAGGGCTGTGTGTTAGCCCGATGATCCCCACCTTTTCTAGTTTGAGAATCGTCCCAGTGATTTCTTCATAGCCACCTGGCAGGCGGTACTGCTTCCTGCTGCTAGTCACGAATCAGTACCGGGGAACGGGTAATGTGCTGCATGTCCCCGCAACACTGCCTTCATGACCCGAACTCACAGGCTGAACTCCCCAGCTGTACTTTCCACCACAGTCCTTGTAAGACATCTACACCAAAAATATATTCAGAAATACATATCTTACATGGCTTAGGAGGCAGTCTTTCTATCCCCAGTGGAATAGTTATTGGCTTTACTCGAACAGTTTGGCCCCCATAACCGTCAATGGCCACTGGGGTCCCAGCAAACCGTTCTGGGTTTCCACAAAGGAGGGAACATCCTGCACCTGTATCCACCAAGGCCAGTACCCATTGTACATTAGAAGGGGACCAGTGGATAGCCAGGTCCACATGGCACCTCTGGTCCCCGCCCGTCCCTGTTTACAGGTCCCTTGCCTTCCCCCTATTCAAACCGGAACAGCAGGTCTTGGGGGGTCCTCCTCTCCCTCAGCTGTCTCTATTATATAATCTACTATTTGTGATGCCCATGCACCAACCATTTTATTGGTAGCTGCTGGTGCTGTTTGTCTCAATGGCTGGAACTCCTGTCCTGATTTAAGCTGTTGCCAAAACTCCAAAGGAACTTTATTAGGCTTGCCATTCAATCTCTTCCTATCTGCTCCAGCTGCAATCAAATCTACCCACAGCTGTGTTCAGGTAACATTTACAGGCCCATTTCTCTTGTTGGTCAGGAGTGCGGGGTGGGGGGTGGGGGTGTGCAGCAATCGTCACAGTTTTGTGATTTTGTGCTGCCTCCAGCTCCCCCAAATCTGCTACCATCTATATAACTGTATTGATGGGCTGTCCCACATAGGGGCCCAGGATAGGAACTAGTGACCCAACAAGGACTGATGGGGTGCTGCAGAGGATAAGTTCCCTCATCTCGACTGTAAACACTTCCTCATCTGGCCCACGGGACCCAGGGTTGAAAGCAGTATTCTTTATACCTAGGTTCTGAAGGACCCGGGACAGTTCACTATAGCACTGCCACTGACTCATTGTCCCTGACAAGTCTCCAGCATTCTACCAGACCATACAAATACCGGCCATATCCCATTCTAATAGGGTATGTGGTTCCTGGGTTGTCATGGGTGTTCAGAATTGCTGCCTCAAAGAGAAGCGTGTGGTAATGACGGCCAATTTCTCCATCTCTGTTCCAGAGAGCATGGTACTATCCTCCCCTATATCTCACAATCTCAGTAGCCAGGCTGCCAGTGGCTCCATGGGTTTCTGCTTGAATTGCACCCCCAACTCCATCAGCTCTGCCTGGGTGTAGGGCTGGACCACAGAGCGCTCCACTACCTGGGGAGGAGGCTGTGGTTGCCCCTGAGGGACTCTTTGCTGCTGAGATTTTACCTTCTTGGCAACCACTGGCCTGGCCCTGACTCTGTGGCTGGCTGCTTCAGCCCGAGCCTCTCCTTCAGAAGAAAAGGAGTTGGAAATGCCTGCTGCAGCCATCTCAGACTCTCTTCTCTGACATGAAAAGCACCTCCATCCTCCACACCTGCTTCAGCTCCTGCGCCTGCCGGCTCTCAGCCTGAAGCTCACTCTCAAGCTCCTGAACCTGCAGTTGTTTCTTTAACAGCTGTTGGGGCCAACATTCAGCTTCCAGAGCAAACTACACCTTGCAAACATGTAATTTTTTCTACGGAGACCATTTCCGTTCCAGGCACTGTTGGTGTCAGCCTGTATCTCTCATTGCAACTCTTGGACCCGGTCGGCCTTCTTCTCCAGAGCTCACTCAAGTTCACGCCATTGCTGGTGCTTGGTCTTTTCTTGCAGGGATGTAAAAATCACCCATCCTACAGCCTCCAAAAGGACAGTCACAGTGAACAACATGCTGGCAAACAATGACCACCCTTCTACCCCGCCCCTCAAGGGTGTCGGCGGCTCCATACCAATCTGCTCTCAATCCTGCCCACTACACCAGAGGTAATGCTGGTGGTTTAGGCCAGGTTGGTTCTCACTAAATTTGGGCAGACGGTAGAGGAAATGCGGAGCTGGAAAGTGTTGTACCATACTCGTTTAGTGGAGGTCTGCAAAGGCAGGCAAGGTAGTTAACAATAAAAGGAATAATAAAAGGAAAATCTTCCTTTTGCAGTAAAGGGTAAGAGAGCAGGAAAACCACACCTCACGATGGCAGGAGAGAGATCGGGAGAAGCACTGCTAAGGGGAAACACACACAACCTTACAAAGACCACACACGCATGGCACTGCCTCATGCCCACTCACCAGTCAGGCAAAGTGCAGCCCGTAAACCCACTAGCAAGCCTAACACAGCTGTTTTCCCCACAGAGGGCAGTGTCCTCTGGAGTCATTCATTAATTTATTCTTACATTCACTATATTTAATTAATGTTAAATGTAAGGTAGTGCTTGGGAAGATTTGTTGTGTGTGTGTGTGTGTATATATATATGTATATGTATTTATATGTATATGTATATGTATATATATGTGTGTGTGTATATATATGTATATGTATTTACATGTATATGTATGTGTATATGTATATGTATTATATGTGTGTATATATATGTATATGTATATATGTGTGTGTGTATATGTATATGTATAGGTATGTGTGTGTGTGTGTGTGTGTGTGTGTGTGTATATACGGCACCAGCCCTTGGGTATTTGCAGTCTTCTATGAAAGGTAATACTTGGCAGTTATCTCACGATTGAAGGCAGTATGAGATAAATTCTTTTATCTATCATGATAAATTCAATTTAAGAATTCTTAAATTCTATCATGAGAGTGATAGAAAAGAAGTCTGCATTGGTGGAACTGGTAAGAAGAAAGAGCTTCTCTGGATGACCTGGTCTCTGTGACTTTTGCATGAACGAGAACCCCGTCACCACCTTCCAGGACTACTAAAGTCAGGGTTTGAACCCTAAGGTACATCAGCACAAATCCCAATAACTGGACTACTGGAACAGTGCCAAGAGGCTCCTAGCATCTGTCTCCTTTGCCTTCCTCCTGGATTCACCACCTCCCACACCTCCCAGGGCTGCAGGGGAGCTGCCAGTTACAGTGAGTCCCTGCCTTCAAATAGAGCTGAGGTTTGAGGTGAGGGTTGCAGAAGCAAGCTGATTCCATGGGCCTTTCGCCCCAGGATTCTTGGTTTTGGGCCTGGCAAGTGGAAAGTCTTTCTTTTGGTTACTGAACAATAAGGTGCGTATTTTCAGAGTTGCCAGCAGCTATGTTTCCCATTACAGAACCAGTGAAGTTAGGGGAGCAGGTCAGCCTGCAGGGAGAGAGAGAGAAAGGAGAGGGAAGGGAAGAGGCTGCAGCTCTAAATGCAGAGAGGGTCCTGTGGGGACTCCAGCCCCTGGTTAGAGTAACTCTCAGCCCCAGATGAATGTATGGTCTGGGGCTCCATGGACACCTCTGTGTTCTTGCAATAACCCCCCCCCCCCATTTTGTTCCAGCCAACTGGAGCTGGGTTGAGTGTCCATCACCATGTTGCAGAGTGTTGACTTGACTGAAACACACTAGGACGCATGCAGAAATTACAAAACAATTACCTGGACATCCAGTATTACACCCTTCAGAATCCCTTCCCCACAATGAGGGAATCGTATATATTGACAAATTGTTCGAAACCAAGGGAAGATTTTAAAAGAAGATGCCTCTGAGAAGGGCATTGCTCAGAGCACCCCTCTCCCGTGCCAGGGAAGAGTCGAAGTCCCCTCCCTGCCCCTCACATCACAGGAAGGCACTGGCAGTGCCGTGTTCTCTAGGTGCGCGAGGTTGGCACACTGGGGAAGGGAAGCCGGACCGCAGAAAGCAATGGCTCCAGGCTCTGCCCATCTAGAAACAGTAACTGTCTTAATCTTCCAGCCTACACTGCTCATAAAGCCTCCTGTGTTGCTGTCCCAGCATAGCCCATGATCTCCCCAGCTCAGCGTGAAGGGGGCTCAGACTCCAAGCTATGCATGCAAACAGAACTCAAATATCTATCTGCCTGTAAAATGTCCATGACGAGCTGCCCACGGTCTCCAGGCCCCTGGGCGTGTATGGCGAGGGTTGGCTGCAGCAGGCGTCCTGGGCCCTGAGCCCTGCTGCCCCACCTTCCCTGCCCAGGAGAGCCATGTTCAAAACGCACACGGCTGTGGAGCAGTGTTTGCTGCAACTGCGAAGGGCAGGTTCTATTTCAGTCTACGGTGTGTCTATTCCTCACTGACTCCGTTTCAAAGCCAGATCAATACCAGGCCAACCAGGAGATTTCTGGGGACACAGCACATTGGTGCTAGGAGGAGTCGGTAGGCCTTTGCTGTGTGATCTGCGGAGCAGAGCCCTCAGGGAGGCCCCAGTCCTGGCTGACGTTCCTAGTCACCACGCTGGGGATGAAAGCAGAGGTGTTAGACTGCTCATCTGTGTGTTTTGATCACAGAGTGCCCGTAACAGAGGTTCCCATGTGAGCTCTAGCTTAGCAGGGTTGGGGTGAGTGGAGGCATTCTTGGGTAGGAGTGGTGTGGAGGAGAGCCTGGGGCTTCCTGGCTCATATACCTTGGGGATGACTCTGCCCAGGAGTGGGGCAAGTGCCTGCTCAGGGCAGGATTTTGTACAGCTTCTACTGGTCCTCTTCCAGAAGGACTCTGACCCAGCACAATGGCAAAGGCAGATGAAGGGGCCTTTTGTATGATTTCAGGGACCACCCACCAGGCAAACCCGTCTGTCTCACCATTCCCCAAGTGGCCTGAAACCCCACCACTGCAGTCGCATTCCTTTGGGCCTCTGTATCAACCCAGAGTCCTAGGGGCCATGGCAACACTCTCTCCAATGTGATTGATTTGTCAGATCCTTTCCTCTTTCATTTTTTATTCAGTAAGCCTTTTGTGAGCACTCACATGGCTCGTGCCCTAAGGGCCAGGTGCTGCACAGGGAACCACTGGAGAAGAGGTAGCCTGGGTCCTGGGTGCCTGCAGGGTCAGACAGTGCTGCTCCATAAGGTGCTCACGGCAGGGAGGCCAACCCCATTGCAGCACCCTGAGTGGGCCTGACCTAGGAGGCCTTCAGCTTTCCCCGAGGAGGTGCAGGCTCTGAGGCAGCGGCCCAGGTGGCACTGTGGGCTCCTAGCTCCTTGGTTAATTCCAGACCCCTGACTGGTGCTCATCTCCTGGGGGTATGTGCCTCAGACATGGAAGCCTACAGAGATAGATAGGACCAGAGTGGGGGTGGCAGAGGGAGAAGGGGCGGCCCTAGAGCAGGGTTTGAACCCTGGATCCTTATTCTGAGACCTCCTAAGTTAACTTCTCCCCCTTCGTCACCTCTTTCTCCTGCTCCCTCCCAGGAAACCTATCAAAGCGCTCTGGATGTAGACTGAGGAGGCATAGGGCAGACCACTCACCTCTCTGCTACCAAGGCGGCGGGGATAGGGAGTGTCCCAGCCCCCAGACACTGGTTCTACTGCTCTGACTGGTCGGAGCCTTTTTCTTTGGGAAAACAAGGTCAGGAACCTCCCCCAGCCCGTGCCCCCTTCCAGGGCAGACTTTTACCAGAGTTGATTTGTTATTAATGATGTTCTAAAAGCAGCAAGTTTGTTTGTGGCCAGGGGAAATCAATTGGCCAGAAATGTGACAAAAGGGGAAATACTCCACAGCACATGAACATGAACGTCTGAATTATTGATGCCTTCAGTTAGCGGCTTTCAGACTCCGGCACCTCTCTGACAAAACAGCAAAGTGCACTCTCTCCCCGCACCCCCCCCCCCCACAGTGTAGGCCCATGGGAGGCTTGCCCTGTCTTTGCCCTGAAGACAGGTGTGACCCCAGGGCCCAGGCCCAGAAGGCCTCTGAACAAGGGAGGGGCAGTTAGAGAGTGTCGAGTCAGCCAGCTGTCTGAGGCCCCCACACTGGGCCAGAGGGAACCATTCTGTGGTTCGGGCCCAGGTCTCTTCAGGCCCCGAGAGGCCCTCCGAATTCTGCTGCTACTTCTCTGGCAGGCCAGAGCTGCCTGTAAGTCTGCGTTCTTCCTCCTCTTTCAAGGGGCTTGAAATTTCTGGAGCATCACTTGGTCTTCACAGGGAGGAAGATAAAAAAAAAATCCTCAGCTACAAACAAACAAAAAACCCCAATGTTATTCCTTTTAATCTAAAGACCATCATCCTCTCAATTCAAGCTGTAAGACTCAGAGCTCATATATGATGCTAATAGCTCCTGAAGGGTATATAAGTTTCATTTTGATGTCTGCTGTCATCTGAAAATCATTTCTCCATGGGCTTTGGGAACAGCAAGGTCCCTGGGGGTCGTTCCCCTCCCTGCTCCCTTCTCTTGCTTTTCAAACCTCTATTTTTTTCACCAGTCACCACTGTTGCTCATAGCTCTGTAAATAATCTCATCGCCACATAACACTAGCTCCCTTCTAAGAGGATTTGGTAAATCCTGATTATGAATTCGTGTCCCCACTTCTCACCAGCTTGCTCACCCCCTGCCTTATCCTTGCAGGGTGAAAATGCCTGTAGGAAGCTCGGTTAGGCTGACAAGTTTAGCAAGTGAAGGAACACATTTCCTGTCCGTGGGATAGAATTGCACTTGGAAATAGTCCTTGGCCTGGCCGATGCAGTCAGGTCTAGGTCCTATTTCGGAACACTTCCAGAGAGCAGAAGGAACAGCTGCTGCACAGATGAAATGCTACCTGCTGTCAGCACCTCTCCCGGCAGCCCCGCCCTCCCCCTGCCAGGTTGCTGCTCTGAGCCAGTTGTCAGCCACGGTCCCGGACCCACTGGACTTAGTCTCGGGTTTTAACCGTTTCTTAAGCATTAAATATGGAAGGCATTGGGTTTCTGAGCAGCTGCCGGAATGGATGGGTTTCTCATTCGGGCCCAGTGCTCACTCCTTTAGCGTCTCTTGCACACCCTCACTAAGATGCTGGGCCAGGGGACCTGAGGCAGGCTGGCAGGTAGGCCCTGGAGAGAGGACTCAGAGGGCAGGGCTCCTGTCGTCACTGCAGGGAAGGGACCGCAGAGGAGCTGAGCGGAGGGAGGAACAGCCTCTGGGGAGTCTCTCCCCCATCACAGGGAAGGTCTTAGCAGGCCCATGCCTTACAGCAAATAAAGGCAGGGCTAGAGAAGCCAGAGCCCCTGACCTCGGCCTTGCTGCTCTCCCTGCCTGCACCATCTGGCTTTTTCTCTGGCCTTCTCTCTTTGCCACCTTGGGTTTCCTTTCAGTAAAGAAGGAGCAAAGAGAACCATGAGTACTAGCTTCCACCAGATCGGCACCCAAATAGTCTAGCTCAGAGCTAAGTCTTGAGTCTTTTTCAGCACTGATTTGCCTCAGTTTTCCTATAAGATTAAAGTGAGTGGAGAGAGAGCAAGGTCAACTAAAGACAGTGTTCAGATTACTCTAGGCAGGAGCAATGCTGCCTGCATATGGCCATGTTGCCACCAGTGGTGCCCAGAATCAGGAAGGTATCCCACTTGCAGCATGACTGGTGGGCTCCTTGCTCCGGCCATGGCCTCTCTCGTCCCGGACTATGTTGTTCCTCCCATCCGGAACTGACCACACCCCACATCAGCCTCCACACTGGTGGCTTCCTGCTCGGGCAGCTACCCCATGGCTGAGTCTCGGATGCCCCTCGGGATATCTGGGCTGTCATAAGCAATACTGCAATTTGCCTGGAACCTGCCAAGGTGCCCACTTTCTGACACTGGACATCGTGCCTCTCACCACAGAGGTAATAGTGAAAAGGATACAGGCTCTTGGATAACTCTGCCTGGGTCCCACCTGCCAAGCTGTGACTAGGGCACTTCCTTGATGGCCACAGCAGAAGCTGCCCTGGTTAGTGGGCGTCCCATACAACCACACAAAGATTTTGTCTGATGAGTCTGCTTGTGTGACGGATACCAGCTGCTCAGACAGGCTGGTGCACACGCCTACTCTCTGTGTGGAAACGAGGACAGAGTCGGGGCTCCAGGAGGGTGGTCTAGGAAGGAAGTAACGTGGGCTCCTTCACAGGAACGGGGCACAGGGCAGCCTAACCACCCCTCGACCTGACTGACCCCTGACCTGCTGTGCCATCTACTAACACAATGTGACTTTGGTCAAGGTTCTGGGCATCTCTGAAATCTGTTCTTCTCACTGTAAACCAGACATTCTAAACCCTACCTCATGTACTTGTGAAGATGAAACATCATGTGTCCAGCACATAATGGATCTTCAATAAATGTTAATTTACCTTCCGTCCCTCCCACCCTGATGTGGTGATCCTAAGTGGGAAACAGCACTCAATCAATACACTTCCTTCCAATCAGAAGCTGTTTCTATGCACTGTGTCTGCAAACAGCCATTAGAAGTCAACTCACCAGCCATCTGCCAGCGCTTGACTGCCGACTGCTCTATTTCTCATAGGTGGCTTTCTGAGCCTTGGCTAGAACACCTCTAGGAACAGTGATCTCATTAGTTCCCAAGATAGCCCATTATTTTTAGATAGAGCTGCTTGTGTAAAAGTTCTCTCGATGAGCTGCCAACCACATACCCATAACTTCACCTGGTGGTATCATTTCCCTCTCTGGAACACCTGGACTCATTCGGTTCTGACCCCCCTCCCCTGCTTGGCACTATGGGGTCCCGTGGAAATTCTAGACCTTGCCCATGAGAAGTTCACAGATCAAGGTAACAACAGGCTGCCTTGGCATGTGTCTGTGTGTGTGTGCATGTGTTTGTGTGTGTAGGGTTTTGATCCTGGAGCTTCTCAGGGGGCTCAGTGTCCACCAAGGCTGCACCATCCCCAGGCTTGCTCAGAATCTGGGGAAAAGGCAGGTAGGTCCACTTGTGCTGAGTCTCTGAGGCCTGTGCTGGGGCCCTGTGAATGCAGGTGGGTAGGCAATTGGAGGAGGCATCAGCACCACTTGGTGCTGACCTGCTGTTAGTCAAATAAATTATTAAAATATGATTTTTATGTTTACTTGCTTATAATTTGCATTGGGGGGCTGGGCAGTGCCAGGTGTGTGTGTGTGTGTGTGTGTATATATATATGGTCTGTGAAATTGCAAATTACCTTTCTGCTTGAGAAGGGCTATTGTTTTGCTAATGTTTGCTGGAGGAGAGGTTTTCATGCTAGAAAGTTTGAAAAGGAGAGAAGAAGAAAAAGAGGTAGAGAGAAGCCTTGTTTGTAGAGTGAGAGCAGAGAGGATGCAGAGTGCTGAAGGAGAAGCCATGTTGGCAGGGAGAGAGAAGGAGTGCAGGTGGGGAACCAGAGCTGAGGAGCTTTGCGAGCTCTGCTGAGACTGGTGGGACCTTTGATTCTAGGAGAAACTGGAGAAGATTCTCCTGGTTGTGAAACCAGAGAATGTGTCAGTGGCGTTGGGAGCCTTGTGTTTGCTTGTGGGCTGGTGCAAGACTTTAGTAAAAGAATTACCCACCATTGTTTGGCTCCACTGTTTCTTTACCATCTGCTTGAATTCAATGTGAACTTGCATGTGAATGGACACCACAGTGTCGGCCCCTGGCCTTACATTTGCCTGTGAGGCTGAGCTGAGGCCCAGGAGCCGGGTACACTGGACAGCCCATGGCAGCTGCCCGACAGGCCCTGCCTCCTTTACACAGGTGGCCTCCCAGCTGCCTCTGCCCACACGGCCGGCCAGCCAGCTGCTCATAGCACTGTTTGACGGAAGTGGAATTTACTCTGAGATGCAATCATGACTGTGCTCTGTGCACACTGGCCATGGGCTTGGCGGCAGGGACCACTTTGCATGGGCAATCCTTGTTTGTAAACCCCTAGAAAGGAGAGCATTTGGGTGGGTGCCTGGGTGGCACAGGGAAGTGTCTAAGTCCCAGGCCCAGGTGCCTGGGTTCTCCCCAGAGTGAGGCAGGGCATGGGGAGAACGTGGGAAGGGGGACAGCTGTGCTGTATTGGGGACTATTGCTGATGGGTGAGCTTGGTGGGACCCACAGGGAGGCGGGAGAAGGCTGGTGGCCCAGGGGAAGGAGTGACCGCATTCATGCAGCCTTGGGGTAGAAGGCACTGCACAGCTGCAGGGCATCAGGACAGCTGGTGCAGGTGACCTTGCCGTGCAGCCGGCTCTGAGGAAGGACTCCTGTGTCTGACCAGCCGAAGGCTGTAGCTGCTCACAGGTGCCATTCTCCAGGCTTGCAGCAGCTCTGCGGTCAGGAGCATACCTGTACCCCATGACTGCCTCCCCAGCCTCCCCAAGCTGGCAGCCAGCCCATGGAGACAGGTCGCTCTGTGTGCCATGTGCCATTGCCCCTGGAAGCAGTCTCTGTGCCTCTGTGCAGGGCCTCACTGCCTTCCGGTGCAGGCGCAAGGCGACTCCTCTGGCACAGACGTGTCAGCACTCGTCCACCAGGCCCCTTGTCCAGCCCCTTTGTTTCTGTTTCAGGGAGCTGGTGTCTCCCAGGAGCATCTCTCCCATCTTTGGGGCAGAGTCACTTTGTCTCAGGCTTACATCTCTGGGCCTGTCTCCCAGAAGCTTCTGGAGAGGCCTCTTGTGCTCTCTGCTGAGGACAGGGAACAGTGGTGTGTTCTGAGCAATCAGACCCTCCTATCACAAGCGTATTTCTTCAGGCCATTGGATGCAGGTGCTGAAACCCTGATTCCAGTCATTGTGTTATGAAGAATGATTTGTCAAAATGCAGATGTGAGCAGAGGAGGGTAACACATTAACCCACTGGTTCTCAAAGTGTGCGCCAGGGCACACTGGTGTGCCCTAGAAGATTTCCAGGTGTGCCCTATGGTATTCCAGAGAAATATGTGCCTGTTGGGGACCAAAACATGAACAGGGTTTTTGGAGTTTAGATTTTTGGGGGACAGAGGTGTGGGGAATTGGCTGTAAGCTGACAGTCTGCCCAACCCCCACCTTACTTGCCTGATTAAGTTGCAAAAGGCTGTTAAGCTGTGGTGATGGATTGTTTACACTACCCCCCCATGTTCCCTGGAAAGACTGGGGGCAAGTTTCTTCTATCCTCTGTTTGGTGTAAAGTTAAGATGATATGTATGCTGGGGATTTTCTGCACTCAACTCAACTAAGAGTAAAAGAGAGGAATTCTTCAATGTATTGGCGAGGAAATGAGAGTTTGCCTTAGAAATATATGCCCAAACATTGAAGAAATCGCTAGGACACATCAGCTCATGTTTCTCATAAACACAAGAATGAATAAACTTACCACATTTGCCCCGGGACCTGCCGAATTTACTAAATCTTACTAAGAATGTATCTATATATATAAAAAGATAACTATTTTGTTGTTTTTTAAAAATTTTTTAACCCCTTTTTTACAAATTCTAAAAAGCATAACTTAAAAAATGTAACATAAAAATGTTTTTTAATGTCAGAATAAATTTAATTTTGTCATATTTATTTCATTTAATTACCATAAAAGCACGCTTGGACTTTATATTTTTTTCTTTAATATTTGACCTAATTAGTATAACATGTTTCTCAGAAATTTGTATATAGTGCACCTACAATTATTTGTAGGATTTTAAATGCGCCCCGACTTCAAAAAGTTCGAGAAGCACTGCATTAACTGATTACCATCCATTATCACTTCTGTGTGGTTTATTGGCTCCAGCTGTGAACAGGGCAGAGAGGAGCTTGGCACAGGGTGTGTGGCTGTGTGGCCAGCTGTGTGTGTGTGTGGGGGGGCAGAGAGGTTGTGAGAAGAGTCTGAGCAGTGCTTGACCCGAGGGACAGGGACGAGGGACAGGGGATGGAGGAGGGAAGCGGAATGGAGGCAGGGACACGTGAGCAGCAGGGAAGGAGACGGCAGACACCAGAGGAGCACGAGGCCGGGACCCCACGTGGCGTGCCACGGCACTGTCCCTGGGCTGCTTGTCAAGTCGCAACGTCACCTCATTTCCAAGAAGGGACATTCGTGGATGAAGAAGATCTCTTCTCTGTTATAAATGGAGAAAAAGAGCTCTTTGGATCATTTGGAAATTATAATATTTAGTTTTCCCATTCATTATTTTCCTTCCTGACCACTTGCTACAGGAACTGATACTACTAATGCATTTGCCCTGAAGACACACCGATGAGCAGGGAGAAACAGGCACACACCGCATGGCGGGAGAGCCGGACTGGGACTGAGACCACGCTGCTGGTGACCCTCAGAGGGCACCACACGGGCTCCTGAGCGACTGTCTACCAACCCCCCAGCGAGGCTGCCACAAGAGTTTGCTCTCTTCTTGTTTCTCATGCCTATAGATAGGTATTCTTTGTTTGTTTATTTTGAAGACATAAAAAGGAACAATTGTGCTTTACAACCATGAGTTCCTAAGAAAAGTAGGCTGTGCACACCTGAAGCCTGCTGTAGACAGCTGGGTGTGGAGGCAGCCAGGTGGCCAGGCCCAGACCTAGGAGCAGGGAAGGGAGGGAGGTCCTTCCTCTGACAGTGAGAAAAATCTAAAAGACAATGCAGAGGAAGGAGGCAAGGAGGAGTGAGACCTGGAAGAGAGACAGAGAAGTCATCACAAGAGGGCCCAGGGCTGTGGTTGAGCCACCGTGTAAAGCCTCTGGGGGTAGGCTGGGAGAGAGCTTGTGTGGGGATGTTCATGTCCTTTGTGGCCATTTGGGGGCTGCTTAGTAACACACTCCTCTAATAAACTCCGACACGCACACGGAAGCACTGTGTGAGTGGATAGGGCATCTGAATCCTAGACCAGGGCTGAGTTCCACGTTTTGGTGGGTATGTCGTAAGAAGGATCAGAAGGTATGGGCAACCGGTTGGCCATAGGTATCAAACACTGCTTTGAACCTGTGGTGACCAAGGGAACATAAAGTACCTGAGTACTTGAAATCTTGGGTGACTTTTGACTCCCACAGAGTGAGGAGCTATTCCCTGAAGGTCAAGAAATCCTGCAGACATCTGGGGCAGTCTGGTGGGAGAAGACAGCAGGATATTATTGGCTGATGTGTTCTTCTCAGATGTTTCTCTCTCGTTCACCCTTCCCCCTTGTGGGATATGGCAAGTAAGGCTTTGAGGGAGTCCTGGAAAATCCAGAAATACATATTTTTGTGTTTCGAAGCCCACCCTTCCATGCAAGACAGAAAGAAACCAGGATAAAATGAGAAGATGGGAAGCAAGCCATCAGATCCAGGGACTTCCTACCCCTGGACTCTGTTCGGGATGCATCAGATGTGTGAACGGAAGGAGCAGAGCCAGAGAGCCGGGGGGGGGGGGGGGAGTGGGTTTCTGGTGAGTGCCCTGAGGAAGGAGTGTGCACCCACACTCCAGGCTGAGCCCAGAGGGTAGAAGTGAAGGAATAGAAAGTACCAATGAGCTGGAGATTAGAAGGCACCATGACTTGCATCCCTCTTCCAGAGAGAGGAAAGTGGTAGTTTCCAGAATTCCAGGGCACCAAGCCCAGCTTCTCAGGGTCCCTGCGACGCAGAAAGTATAGTGTGAGGCTGAGAGCTGTGGGCACATGGCAGCCGATGAACCGGGAAAGGCTCTGTGACTGGGAGAGGAAGACTCAGCAGTGACCAGTGCGGCCTCAGGAACGCGGCCCAGGCAGGACAAGATGTGTGGGTGACGCCAGTGTGGCTGGCTAGGGAGGCTGCCCAGGTTAGACTTGCCACTTGTGGCCCTATTCCAAGGGCACCGGGCAGCTCCTCCCCAAAGTAGATGCAGTCCCCCCATAGAGTGAAAAGTTTGAGCCCTGAAACTAACTGAGGTTAACTTCCTGACACAAAATAGGAGCTCAAAAAAATTATTTTAGTTCAAGAAAAAGTAGTTACATTTCTTTGGAGAAACGAGTCTGTGCACCGAGGTCCTTAGCTACAATGCTTTGCCCGGAGAGCTTTGGGTCCTGGCCTTGCTGCCGGACACCAGTGAAGGTGCAGGGCCGGTTTGGGAGGTGGTGGGGGGGCCATAGGGGATAGGAGTTCCTAGTCGTGTGTTTTCTTCCAAAGGGGAGAACAGAGTGAGGGCAGGGAGCCTGTCAGTGGGTTCCACTTCCAAGAGGTGCCCTCAGACTCTGCAAGAGCAACAGGCCTTCTCCTCCTCTCTCGCAGAAACTTGCCATTCCCACCCCATAGTCACACTATCTCAGCAAAAAAGGATGAAATAGATACAAGCCAGATGCTGAGATTCTTGTGGCAACTCCCCAGAGTGCCCGGTGGCCCTGGCGGGCTGCGGGAGGGACACAGTGGCACTGAGAATGGGCAGTCAGAGCCTGGGCATCAGCAGAGGGAGCACAGCCCAGGACTGGCTCAGGGTGGCCCCACAACAGGCACCCCAAGGTTGAGGTGTAAGATGCAGGTCACCCCACTTGGTAGGCAGGCGACCCCCATCCACTGGCAGTGAGGGAGGGGACATGGGTATACCTGAGCCTCTTTGAGTTCAGTCACCTGTGTTGACATTCTGTCATTCCGTACAAGGGTCACTGGTTTGGCAAGTGGCCCCCTCTCCCCTCCCTTATTGAGTCATAGAAAAGGCCTTTCTCTGGACTCACAGGAGGCAGCAGCCCTGCTTATAACTACCTGCTTCTTGCTTCACTGAATTCTTTCTGTGCCTTTTCCTAGGGAGCAGGTGCCATTTATCTGGCAAGAACTAACCAGTTCACAGCCTGATGCCCCTTCCTGTGGCGTCTCTTATTTTCTTATGCCTGCCCTTGAGTTTCTTGGGTTTGGCTGCCTTAGCACAAGGCTGGAGTGAGATCTTTGCAAGGCACTTTTGGGGGTGACTTTTAGGATTTCGCATGTCAGAGATGGGGTATTTTAGTATCTGCGCCCCAACAACATAATTCAGCTCAACCGCCCAGTATAGGGGGGTGGGCTCAAACTCTGCACCAGACTGAAAGGAATCCTCTCCCAGACTCCCCCCACACCACAGGTTTCCAGCCCCCAGAGGTTGGCCATTAATCACCTTCTGGAAGCCTGTTGCTGGGTTTGTCATGGAAATGACTCTGTCGTCATGGCAACCCTGGCCAGCAGGCAGAGGGCTGCTCTGAGCCTCCCAACTCCCCTGGGTTTCAGGGCTATTTACAAGCTGCTGGGTAAGGACGGCTCCTGGTGACCAGGGCTGCACGGGGCAGGCTGGAGTTAACGGAGGCCTGAACTAGCACTCATTCAAAACTGTGGTTCCAAACCTGGCTCTCCCGTGGGAAGAAGATGAGTTCCTTCACTACATGACTGACTAACACCCTGCCACTGATGGGCAGCACCCACAGATGGTCAGAATTGTACATTTGAAAAAAATTAAAAACCGGGCTTTGAAGCAGGCACGGAGGTTCTCGGCCAGCTCCTCCACTTACCGGCTGTGTCTCTGGGCGGGTTACTGAGACTCTGGCTTTCGGTTTCTGCCTCTCTTGGCGGGAATAACAGCACAATTGATAGAATTCAATAAGATAATTATATAATGCAGGAGCGGCACACTTTTTCAATAAAAAGGCCGGGCAGTACGTAACCTGGGTTTTACAGGCCATATGGTTTCTGTTGCAACCAGTCAACTCAGCCCTTCTGCTATGAAAAATTTTAACTCCTCACTGACAGCAGGCTCAATAACTGCTCTGCAAGCTGTTTCTACCCTCCCTGTGTCCTGCTAACTGCTTTTTTAGCTTCTGTACCCCCTGCTTCTTGCTTGCGGTGCACGGCAGTTAGGACCAGAGAGTCCCCACAACTTGTGACCGTTAACTTGCTTAATCAGATCTTTGCAGAGAATCTATAAAACCCTCAGACTCTAAAAGCTCGTGGTCCAGACCTTTGGGTGTTAACCTGTCTGGTCCCGCTAGCGTAATAAACTGGTTCTCTGCACCACCCGAGTGCTGCTTGGTCTTCTCTGTCAGGTGAGATTTTCTGCAGCACTTCTAGTACGAAAGCGGCCGGACCAGAACCCATAGGAGCTGAAGAGGGTGGCGGTGTTCCAACAGGACTGCAGGGTCTGCGGGGGTTCGGGGGGCCCTTGTTGGGGAGTCTGGGATCTGGCACATGTTCTGGGCAGGACATGTGTCTGCATGAGTGCTCTGCATCCCAGCCACCACGGAGGGACACCAGCACTGGGCAGCAGCGCGGAGACGTGGCCAAGGGCCGGACGACAAGGGCAGGCTGGCTTCGGTCAAGCTGCCACAGTTCCTGCGGGGCTGTCAGCCCCTTCGGGAGGTGGGCAAACAGCTCAGTGACCTGTGCACTGACCAGTGGGTTATCAGTGATCTTAACTCAGGCCTTTCCCAAACAGGTTTTCCGGGAATGAGGGAAGAATATGGGATACCCACTCCACCCAGGACACTCAGACTTATCCAGCTCCAGCCAGTGGGGTTTTCCTAGATCCTCCAATAAGGAGGGGGTTTTAGAGCCGTTTCTTACTCCGGGTTTACAGGTTCCAAACAACCAGCAAGCAGTGATGCGCCCAATCTGTTCTGCCTGAAGGGCCCTCAGCCTCCAAGGGGTAAGCTGGCCTTAGTGACCAGTCCACCTCCTCCTGGAATCCTCGGGGCCAGAGCTGCTGGCCGAGGCACATCTGTCCTTTGGGAGTGGTGACTCACAGTAGGGCAGCTGAGATAGTGACCTACTTTCAGAACCCGGCCATTGATTTTCCAGGCTGGAGGCTGAGCAGTTGGTCCAGGGGATCGTGAGGTAAGGGATAGCTTGGCGCTGGTCTGGATGGGTGGGCCTCAACATGGCCATAAGGAAGGGCTGTTCCCTTAGAGCCTCAGTTTACCTCTCTGTACAATCAGTTCATGTTCCCCACCCTGGCAGCCCCCTGTGAGGCTGGGTTGGTGAGGGAGGGCAGGGCTGGCTGATAAGACCCATGGAACAGGCAGAGCTTGACTCGATCCGGGTCCTGTGTGTGAGGTCTGTCCTGATGACTCCGTGCTTCTCCCTGCCAGCTCCGAGCTGAGCAGCTGTTCCTCTCTCTCGCCCTGTGGCTTGCTGTGAGGGGGAGAGGTGCCAGCTCTTACTGACAGCTTGCTTTGCCACAAGAGGCTGTAGTCAGCGCCTTCGTACCCACATTTTACGTGCATGTGGTACCTCACAGTTTCCAAAGCAGCTTCACAGCCTTTTGATTTTATCCCCATAACCACCCTAGTGGCGGCCCTGGCAGGCTGGCCTGTCCCCAAAAGGTACAGAGGAGGAAACCACCTAACAGGTTAGATCAGTGGTCCCCAACCCCTGGGCCGCAGACTGGTACCAGTATGTAGGCCATTTGGTACCGATCTGCAGAGAAAGAATAAATAACTTACATTATTTCCGTTTTATTTATATTTAAGTCTGAACGATGTTTTATTTTTTAAAAATGACCAGATTCCCTCTGTTATATCCATCTAAGACTCACTCTTGATACTTGTCTAGGTCACGTGATACATTTATCCGTCCCACCCTAGAGGCCGGTCTGTGAAAATATTTTCTGACATTAAACCAGTCCGTGGCCCAAAAAAAGGTTAGGACCACTGGGTTAGATGGTTTAGCCCAGTGCCAGAGTCATGCCACCAGCAGGGGGCAGAGCTGAGACTCAGACCTAGCTCACCCACCCACTGGGCTGCCCCATCCCTGCCTCTTGACAAACCTGCTCCCCTTGAAAAAAAAAGATTATTCTGGTCCACAACTAGCTTTTCACTGTAATAAAAGTATCAAGGAATAGTCTGTCTTGAAGAGTGAGCAGGAAGAATTTTTTTTATATACATATATATAAAGATAAAGACAGCTTTTACTTCAGAAAGTTGCCTTTCTGTCCCCAGAGCTGAGCCTCCTGTCATCATCTCTGGCTCAAAATAAATTCCACTTTCAAAAATGACTTTTCCCCCAAGCCTCTCACAAACTCAGGCCAGACAGGTGTGAGGGAGAGTGTGAGCTATTTTTACCACAGTCTGGGGTTTCTCCCTATTCATTCTTGAAGATTAAAAAAAAAAAAAAAAAAAAAAAAAAAGACAGTTAAAAATCCTGAGGAATTTTTTTCTGGTTGTGAGTTTGCACCCAGCTGTCTACATGCGTCCGCACCCACCAGCATGCCAGCTGCTGCTCTGCCCGGCCTGAGCCCAACACTGCTTTTCTCTTTGACTCATCTTAGCCCACCACCTCCAAATGGAAGCAGCTGTGACAACCTCACAATGCCCTAGTCTTTGGTAGCCTCGGGGTCTCCTCGTCTTCGGAAACTCTACAGAACCTTCTCTATCCAGGGGTTCAGGAAGGAAGCCTGCCCCCACAGTTGTAGCTTCTAAAGGGGTCTGTTTTCTTAACTGCACCAGAGATACTCTGACCGTTATCATACTGTCTTCTCTAGGTCCCACTGGCATGGTAGCCAGGACTGTGAGCCATGGAGATAAAAAGTAAAAATGATAGCAGAAAAGGCCAACCTGTAAGGCTGAGCCAAGCCTCCCTAATAGCAAATAGCCTCCCTGAAGGAAGTGAAAACAATCACAGAGAAAATCCTTGCAGGTATCCATCCTTTCCCACTCCTGCCCATCCCTCTTCCCTTTCTCTCTCCCTTCCTTCTTATCTCCTCCCTCCTTCTCCCCCTTTCCCCTTGAACACCTACCCTTCCTATCTAAACAGAGAGCTTACACTGCAGACCCTTAAAAATAGTCCCACCTATAACTTAGGAGGTTTGTGTCGGGTTTAACTCTAGGTTAAATTCTTTCAGAACAAACATTGAGTTCCAAGACACTGTCTAAATAGTTGTTTCGTTGTGTTGGAAGCTTTTGTGGCAAATGTTGCTAGAAAAATAATACGACTGAATCTTGGCTATCTTTGAAGCCACAGGTGTGTTTTTATTATAAGGACATTGGACACATATTATGTGAAAGGGATACTAAGTGATGGCGTTGGCACTTATGCTGACCCACAGAGCTCCACCAGCCACCCCCACCCGGTTCCTTCCAGGTTCTCACAGATGGCTCAGTTCGGTTCTGGCCAGGTGTTCCTTGCAGCTGTACTGTCTGCTGAATTTAATAATCCACCGAGGATTCCTTGAGAGCTTCCTGTGTGATTAGTACCTGGCTGGGAACCGTAAGTAATTCCCAAAACATAAGACAAGACTGCAGCCCTCGTGGTGTTTACAGCTTGGATGAGGAAGACCCACCCACCGCACACTCAACCATGCTGAGCAGAACAAGGCTGCATGTTGTTAGGTGCTAAACTTTGTGGACTGCAAGAGTCATTGTGATGCCGGTGGCTGAGGCCAGGAAGGTTCACACTGGAGTGGGGCAAACCACAGAAGATCTATGGAGCTGAAGGTGTCAGGCCATTCCTGTTTTTTGGATTCTTGCGCTGGCGGGCAAACAGGCAGGGGAAAACTGCCTTTCACGATGGCAGGTGAAGGATCAGGAAAACCCACCTCTCACGGTGGCGGTGGCGGGCAAGTGATCTGTGCCAGGGAAAGTACTCATAGCCTTATATGGGCTACACACACGCACTAATCATGGGAAGTGCTTGCAGCCGGAAAACCAGCAAGCAAGCCTAACACAGCTGTTTTCCCACAGCCAGCCTTACCCCCCCATTCCCACCCCTTCAAAGCCTCATCATCCTTTGCACATATCATACAAGTTCTACTATACAACTTCACACATTGTGTTGTGTGTGGGTTATTTCCATCATTATATCTGTAAGCATTTTGAGTTCCAAGGCTCCATCTTGCAAAAAAGGATCTATAGTAGTGCCATATCTGCACACAGTCAGTGTTTAAGTTTTTTCAGTGTTTATTGAATGTCTCCTGTGAGGGAAGGACTGGTACTAGAGAACTATCGGCTGGCCGCCCTTCCAAGTGAGATCCCGTAACGCTGCTACGCGTTATTCCTCTTCTGAGGTACGGAAGGATGGGAGCTGGCCCGGAAGACTGCAGGTGAAGTCACAGTCCCATGTGGAAGGAAATTAGAATTCTAAGGGTCACCTCTCTATGCAGGAAGTCTAGTTTGGAGAAGTTGAAGGTGGAAACGAACCCCACTGGGCCCTTCTTGGCCACATCTTTGGGAGAATTGATATCTGCATTTTAATTCCTTCTAACATGCCATTAACCTCCTGGAGACCCCTCCTCCTAAAATGAGAGCCAAGATGAGGGTTGGAGGAGAAAGACCTCTCTCTGAGGCTCCTGTCCTTTGCTCAGTGAGAAATGATCTATTAGAGGCTAACAAATCAATAGAGGCAATTTAAGCCCCTTTCTTGGAGCCTGGGTGACTTACAGGGAGGTGATGGTGTAGCGCCTGGGTGGTGCCATGGGCCCCTCACTCCTTTCCCTCTCTGCAATTATAGAAAATTTGCCTAATGCACTAAAAGCTGATGAATCACGTCAGTGGGTGACAGGGTAGAGAAGGGGAGGGGGAAAACATCGGGTGCTGGCAGATGCCCTGCTAACCTTGGTTTTAATTAGGTTTGAGTGAATAACAAACAAAATAATCCTTCATTTGTGACAACTAACCACAGTAAGAAAACAATAAAAAAAAATCTTTCATTGGCTGTTGCAAATGAACAACATTCTAGGGAATTCTCCAGGGAAGCCAATATGGCTTCTCCCCTATGGATCATGTCTTTTGAAAGGGTTGGGGTTCCACTCAACCACTGGTGAATTTAGGCTCATTTCCCTCCAAACTGGGAACTAGGTGTAACACCTCTTAAGTGTTCTGCTTGTTCCTTGTGATGGATGGGAGTCCCTCTGGTGATTGGACTCATCAGCAGTAATCACAAAGAGAAGTCACCACATTCCTCTCTTTCATGCTAAAGATAGAATTTTAAGAATCTTAGACTTTAATAAAAAATTCTACAAAATGACTGGCCCGTATTGATCAAAACTGCCAAGGTCAAGAAAGATAAGGGAAGATTTAGGAACGGCTCCAGATTCAAGACCAAGAGGAGACATCATGGAAATTGAATGTGAACGTGATCCAAAATTGCCCTTAACCATACAGAGCACTATTAGAATAATGAGAAAACTGAAGTAAGGTCTGTGAGTTAGCTAATAGTATTGTTACAATGAGAACATCCTAATGTTGACGATTGTACTATATTAATGCAAGAGAATGTCTTTATTTTTTAGAAAAGATGCACTGAAGCTGCCCTGGATGGGGAGCACAGAGCATCACCTCTACATGTCAAGGTTGTGGGTTCGATCCCTGATCAGGGCATATACAAGCATCAACCACTGAAAAAGTAGGGGGAAAATCAGTGTTTCTCGTGCTCTCTCTCTCCTTCCCCTTTTCTCTAAAAATCAATAATAAAAGAAAGAAAGAAAAAAAAAAAACATACACACTGAGGGATAAAGTAGCATCGTATCTCCAACTTAAGCTCAAATGGTTAAGAAAAAAATGTATCTATCCATCTATCTCTCTATCGAAATCAAATATGGTAAAACATCACCATGTGTGGAATCTGGGTGAAGTATCAATGGGAATTCTGTGTTCTAATTTTGTATCTTTTTTATACATCTGAAATAATGACAAAATAAAAATCTAAAAATAAAAAAAAATCAGAAAAGAGATCGACAATTGTGACCAGAAAAGTAATAAGTTTTAGACCCCTTTCTCTTCCCTTCCCCCCAAATTATCTTTATTCAAATTGTGGCCAGTTTTTTTGTGATTTAAATCTCTAAACATGCAAGAAATTGTGGAACCCACTGATTCCTCTAGAGCAGGGGTAGTCAACCTTTTTATACCTACCACCCACTTTTGTATCTCTGTTAGTAATAAAATTTTCTAACCGCCCACCAGTTCCACAGCAATGGTGATTTATAAAGTAAGGAAGTAACTTTCCTTTATAAAATTTATAAAGCAGAGTTACAGCAAGTTAAAGCATATAATAATAATTACTTACCAAGTACTTTATGTTGGATTTTCGCTAAGTTTGGCAGAATAAATTTTTATAAAACAACTTACTATAGTTAAATCTATCTTTTTATTTATACTTTGGTTGCTCCGCTACCGCCCACCATGAAAGCTGGAATGCCCACTAGTGGGCGGTAGGGACCAGTTTCACTATTACTGCTCTAGAGCAGTGGTCCCCAACCCCTGGGCCACGGACCGGTACTGGTCCGTGGGCCATTTGGTACCAGTCTGCAGAGAAAGAATAAATAACTTACATTATTTCCGTTTTATTTATATTTGAGTCTGAACGATGTTTTATTTTTAAAAAATGACCAGATTCCCTCTGTTACATCCGTCTAAGACTCACTCTTGACGCTTGTCTCGGTCACGTGATATATTTATCCTTCCCACCCTAACGGCCGGTCCGTGAAAATATTTTCTGACATTAAACCGGTCCGTGGCCCAAAAAAGGTTGGGGACCTTTTTTGCTCTAGAGCAAGAGTGTCTTACGTGATGAGGTTGCACAGAGAAATTTGCACAAGGAACTAATGAAAATGAAGGGGTGGGGCCAGGTGATCACCAAGCATCTTTCTAGTTCCAACATCCTGCAACCTACTGAGTCTATGAAGTAAGGAAAATACACTATCACAGTCTGAGGTCTTTAAAACAACTTAAAACAATGCACTGCTTTGCTTGTGTTGCCGATAGTTCCTAAGACCACGTGTGGCAGGGAAAGTGGCCAGTCTACCTACTGCCACGGGCTGGGCTTCCCTTGCTCGGACGCCTAGGGCTACCGTGTCCCCCATTGGTCCTGGTCAGCCCATCCCAGCTTCTTCTACCAGGATAACCCTGTGATGTTCTGATCATGGGTTTTGTCAGGGTTCTCAGGACTAAGATTCAGTTAAAATGCAAAGGATTTGTACTGACCCTCAGTATGTCTCCTTAAACATGAGGATGGGCACATATATTTTTCCAACACCAATCTTCAAAATTACAATTCTGGAACAATAAAAAAAATGTGTTCTACATTATTAAACTTTCTTTTAAAAGAATTTAACAACCATCACCAGCTCTGAGCTTCTCTGGATTTAAAGACCAAACCATCTGCCAGGAATGTCTGCAACACCTTTCTAGAGGTTGGATACAGGGTGGTGTGAGGCACTTCCAGGGCTGCTTAGCCCCAGTCCCCAGCCCCCAGCCAGGAGCGGACTCTCCTCCTTAGAGGTAGGAACTAAGAAGTAGATTCTTGGTTGGGAAAGGACAACTGGACTCCGTGGTGGTGAAATCTTTAGTGTACCTTTGTTTGCTTTTGACTGCATAGCACATAACGATGCTGACACTGCTAGCCAACATCACTAATATCCATTCTCTTTTCTCAATTATCAGAACCCTGATTCTACTTGTGAGTAAAATTACTCACCTGCCCAGACTGTCCTGAAGCCAGGAGGGCTCTAATGATCTAGTTTGAGCAGGTAAGATGTAAGGAGACATTTAAGGGAAGGCTATTTTTCCTGGTAACACATAGCCCCGGCTGGCATTGGCCTTTGTCCTCTGCCCTTTCCCCTTCTCCGTGCCTGGGCTGTGAGGCCTGGAGTGCAGAGCAGCCGGGCTGGGGGCCGGGAGCGTGAGCCACAGTGGCGCTGGTGCAGCGGACTCTAGGAGGAGCCTGGGTCTCAGCACTCTCTGCACTGCCCCTGCGCATGTCACTATGTGAGAACAGAGCACTCCTATCCCTGAATGCCATCCCCTCCAGAGAATCCAGTACCTGCCTCACCCTCCAGGCCTAGTGATTTCTGGGTGCTCTGACATCGCGCCCAGGGCTTTCCATCTGCTTAGCTGGGCTCCACTTTCTCCAGCCTGTGCATTTTGGCTCAGGGTAGGCCCACAGCATAAGCCAGAACAATTTGAAGAATCAATCGGGACTGTTGTACCCAAAAGACAGACTTCCTCTACCTGTGGGTTTGGAGTTATGACGGTGCAAAATCTAGAAGGGTGGCAGCTGTGTGTTTGTTGTGACAAGAAAACCTGGTGAGAATAAAGGTAACATCTGAGAGTATAAATCCCAGCTGAGAGGTGAAGGAACTAAGTCCTCATGACATCATTTGAGCTCCTATATCAAACTGTGCTGAAAGCCAGCCTTAACCTCAGACTTTCTCACTATACAAGCCAATAAATTTTCTTCTTCCTGAAGCTAGTTAGGGTTTCCTTGGGCCAGGTAGTACTGAGAAGCCTTAATTGACTTGGAGGTTCTTGAAGGCGTAAGCTGACAGAGGAAATTCTTGGCAGCAGCCGTCCTGGGGGCTTGGAAAGGGCCTCGTGGCTGATGGCCTGGAGTGTGCTTTTAGGAGCAGGGAGCTTCTTTAAGGAAAATGTAAGTCCCTGTCCTTGTCATTTTTCATTCTTTATGAACACACATTTTGATCTTTGGATCCCGCGAGAATGGTTTTGTCAGTTCTGAAAACGAAGCCCGTCTCAGAGAAGAGCCAGGGTCCGCGTTGTCTAGCTTGGGGGAGGGCGGGGTGGCTAACGGAGTGTCCTGCCACGAGCTATCCCCTCATCGCTCAGGACACACATTCCCCAGGGACAACACTCGCTTTCACGAAATTGTCTCCAACACCATCTGAATTCCACAAATGACTGTCAGCTGGAGCTTTAAGGAGTTATTTTTAAACTAAATCCACTCGGCAGGCCACGGAGTGAGCTTTCAGAGTGTAGCTCATAAGTGGCCCTAGAACTGTCCAAAGAAAATGTCTGGCACTCTGCATGTAGCTTTACCCCAGAGGGGACAGGAGGGACCCTGCCGAGAGCAGAGGGGGACTTGCAGGTCTCAGAGGGAAACTGGAAAGCCCACACCCTGTGGACTGGATCTTTTTTGACTGAACATCTGGGATGAGCTGGCTTGAGAGAGTGCAGTGAACTTGCCACAGGAAAGATGAGAACAACATCTGTGACAAGAGGTGCAAGGCAGGCCCCATTGTGCTGCAAATGTCCCTTCTTTTTCTAGCCACCGCCTGAGAACAAAGTGTACTCCAGAGGGTCCTTTGTCTCTCTTCTGAGCCCACCATGCCTTATGTTCAGTGTCACCCCTGAGCCTCAGGAATCCACGTGTCCCCGGGGTGTTGTGGCTTCCATCACCTCAACTGGCCCTTGGGCGGAGAGGAGATGGTGCTCAGGGCGGAGGCATCAGGACTTTCCTCCTGTCCCCCCAGCGTGGTGTCTGCGTTCAGTCAGGGAGTCCCGCCCTCTCTAGGGCTCAAGCAGAAAAGGCCCAGCTTCCAGAATGATCTACATAGCCTTCCTCCACTCAGGCCTTTCTTGGACTTTGCCTCCTCTCCTACAAGGCCTCCTCCCTTTCTACCTGCCACCAGAGGCCCAGCCACCGAGGGAAGAAAGAATGCCAACACTCTGGTACCAAACTGACGCGCTAACAAGCAGTCTAAGAGCCCAGGAGATTCGACCTCCAACCACGCCTTGCCCTTCCCCTCCACCCCACCCTTCTTCCCTCCTTCTCCGTGCTCTTCAGACTTCCTCGTTTAAAGACAGACACGGTGCTCAGTAGGACTGAGTGATGACGGCCCCTCCAGAGCTGGCCTACGCTTACCGCAGACGCCTTAGAAATGTGCGTGGCCGTCACTGAGCACCTGGTCTACACAGCAGCCCTACGCAGTGAGTGTGACGGCCCACTTCACGGGTCAGACACTGGGGCAACACATTCTCCCAGGCCTACCCCAGCTTGTGACAGCCAGTCTCCATGACACTGAAGCCAGCATTCCCGGTGTCCTCGCTCCTTAGCCTCCTGAGTTTCCCCAGGAACTGCATTGCCAAAGCAATTAGGTCTTTGGGGGCATTCAGCGGTGTGTCTGTGTGTGGGGCGGGGGCAAGACATTGCCAGGGTCTCTCCCGTGGGGCTCTTTGTACCTGACAACTATGAAGGTTCTTTGTGGGTAGAGTGAGATTTTCTTCTCCTCCTCCCCCCACTCCCCTTCTCAATATTTTTTTTAAGAGCTTTAGCACCTTTATCTCTGACCCGGGTCAGACCTGGAGAAGAATCACCAGTGAAGTCAAGTCCTTGTGGCTCTGAAAACCTCTGGCTGCTTCCCTGGGGTTGAGTCCTTTCCACTTTGAGAAGGTGTCGTTAATCTGGTGCAAGAAATGAACAAACCAAGTACAGCATGGCTTCGAGCTCCCTAAAGGAGCTGAGAACTTTCTGGACTGTTCACAGCATGGGCTGAAAGCGGAGATTACAGGATGTGTTGATGGGCCCAGAGCGTGGAAACACAGCTTTGAAGCAATTAGGAGGCAGTTTAGCCCCTCACTGGGCTCTCTGTGCTTTGAAAATGCCTTTAGCTGAATCAGGAAAGGTTTTTGTTTTCCTTCAAATAAGTCTTTTTCAAATTATAATAAACGTGTATGGGTGAGACTAAGGCTGAGCTCTGTCCCTGGGGTGTGGATGAAGATAAGTGGGTGGCAGAAAAACAAAACAAAACAAAAGACATTTGTCTTTGAAGTTCCTGTCCGGGAGATGGCTTGATCCTGCAGGGTATGGCATGGTGTCCTGAAGCCGGTGATGCCTCTGCTTTTTCACCGGAGAATCTGGAAGTCGTCTTGGGCCAGTTAGCTCAATTGGTTAAGAGCATCATCCCAACACAAGAAGGTTGTGAGTTTGATCCCCAGTCAAGGCACACATCGGAAGCAACCAAAAAATGCACGACTGAGTGGAACAACAAATGCTTCCTTTTCCCCTCCCCTCTCTCTGTCTCTCTAAAAATCAAGAAAAATTAGGCCCTGGCCGGATAGCTTGGTTGGTTGGAACATCATCCCAAAGTGTGTAGGTTGCCAATTCAGTTCTCCAGTCAGGGCACATACAGGAGCAGCTCGATGTTCCTGTCTCTCCCTCTCCCTGACTCTCAAAAAAAGAAAAAGACCCTGGAAGTGAGGCCACCCGTCCCAGGGAGGTCTGGACTGGGTCTTCCTCCACAGTGCAGTCGGTGAGTCCAGGGAGTGCCTGCTTCCGAGGGGGGGTCCAGGAGGGTCTTTCTCCAGTTTCTGTGACTTGTGCCCAAGTGGGCACAGGAAGCCTGGACAGGGCTCATCAGACTAGCACCTGTGGTGCTGGCTGCAGTGCTGGTAGGACACTGGTTTTTGCTTTTTTTGTGCTTGTGTTTATTGTCGCTTTCAAATTTATTTAAAATTTTTAAAAAACAAAAATTGAATATATTGGGTAATGGGTCCACAACACAATCATTGCTTAAATGATGCAGAAATGTTCACCTGAAATCTATGTTCTCTTTTTGATCAATGTCATCCTATTAAATTTAATTTCTAAATTAAAAAAATTGAATATATTTACAGTGTATTGTTAACTAATCACATTGCTAGACATTAGGCTCCCAGATCACATTCATCCGACATGACTTTGAAACTTTGTCAAACTCTGTGACCAACATCTCCTCACTTCCTCCCTCCCCCTGACCCCGTGCCCGCCCTGGTAACCTTATCTCTGTTTCTGTGAGCTTGACTTTTTCAGGTTGTGCATACAAGTGAGATCATGTCGTGTTTGTCTCTCTGTGTCTGGCTTATATTACTTAGCATAATGTCCCCCAGGTTCCTCCATATTGATGCAAATAACAGGATTTTCTTTTTTTCCGAAGGCTGGATAATATCCATATATTCATATCAATGTCAAATTTTTGTATTTACTTATCCATCACTGGACATTTAGCCTGTGTCTGTATCTTGCCTGTCATGAATGATGTTGTGATAAGCACAGGAAGGCTGATCTCTCTGAGACTCTGATTTCATTGCCTTTGGACGCAGGCCCAGCAGTAGGATTGTGGAGTCATGTGGGACATGGGATGGTGGTAAATCAACCCAGTCAGAGCTTCTCTTCCTCTGCATGTGCCCTGGGAGCTCTGAAATTGTACACTCACCCCCACACAGGCTGTATTCTGAGGATCCCAACCTATGACATCTCCAGGTTTCCGGAAGCAGCTGGCCATCCTGGCACTGACCACTGAGTGGTGGAGGGACTGTGGGGCTGAATCAGTGTCTGTGGTGTCCCTGGACGCCCGGCGAGCTGGCTGTCATCAAAGCCCCACGTGGGAAGGGAATGGCATGACTCCTCACCGCAGCCTCAAGAAGAGGCCAACCCCACACTTCATCCATAATGAAGCGACAGTGGCTGGTTGCTTCTGGACTGGAGCTTCTGGCCTGCAAACTCAAGATTCTCAGAGGCCACTTTCTTACCCCCCAACTTCTTTTGTAATTAGTTCCCTTGCTTCCCTCTTTTCTAACTTTCACAGTCTAACAATGAGAGAGGCCTTTACATCTCCTAAGGGAGGCACCCTCAAGTTATTCCTTTCCCTTGGTGGGCTTTGGAAGCTTCCTGAGCCTAGGTCCCTGGAAAACTTCCACATGCCTACCAGCAGGCTTCCTGCAAGAACCCACCAGGGGTGCTGCTAGGCTGAGCACATTAGTCACAGTGCAAACTGCCTCAGGCCTGGGGCTCACTGGCTGCTGAATCCAGAGCCATTGTTCTGAGCAGTAAGTGCAGAGCCCAGCCAGGGCCAGACCCGGAGCTGGAGGGGCATCCAGGGTCAGTACTGGGCTTTGACTAGCCACCTCCCATTGTGCCCCAGAGCTCCGTGGTCATGCTGCCTTCCTCTCACGCAGCACAGAGCTGGCTGCTTTCCAAACAGTCTCAGCACCGGGGCTCAGAACTTTGTCCTCACCCACTCCCCTGCACCCCAGAGGACTTGGATCAGAGCGAGAAGAGAAGTTAAGAGGTTTCATGGAAGCACAGGCATGCAGAAAGGTTGAAAGATGTGGTTGGATCATCTGTCAGCAGTTTAAACCTAGAAAGTTTCTAGAAATGGCTGTGCTGGGGCACTGGCCCGCCCCAACTTTCTGGCTTTTTGCCAACAAGAGGGAGAACAGAGCTATGGCCGACAGCTCAGAAATTACCCTCCTGGAGAGTCAGCCCCGCTGTCCCAAGGACCATAAGGCACAGGGAGGGCCTTTCTCCCAGCTCCAAAGACCCTGCAGGCTCGGTCCTATCTGTTAAGCATGAGACAGGCTTGGAAGTTTGTCCAGATGCTGTGTCTGAGCCCAGGTCTTATTATCCTTGCCTTGCACACCAGCGGAGGGTGGCATGGACTATCTGGGTGAGTATGAGGCACAGTCAGGAATGCCGATAAGAGGTCTGTGAAGTCCTTAAGTGTTGAAGGTCAGATGGATCTGTGTTCCAGTCTTGGCACCTACTGCTCTGGACAAGTTATTTAACCACACGGAGCCTCACATTTTTGTGTGTCAAGTAGTACTGATATGACTACGCTCAGTGCTTCTGCTGTGAAGGATAAGTGAGCCAGTCCATGTGAAATGCTTACCACTGGGCTTGCCACAAAACCAGAACTAAGAAAAATGTAGCAAGCATTAACTAGTTTTTAGAAAATCCTAAACTTTAGAAGCAGGTTTCATATGCCCAGGAATTTTATTATAAGGGGTCTAGTTACCTATTTTAACTTAAGAAAACTTGCCTCCCTCCCCTGAAGGAGAGCCTGGCCCCACCTTCTTTCCTATGTTCACACAGGAACTTCTGCTGGAACCCCGCTGCCCAGTAGATCACAGACTTGGAGCTATAGGAAATTTTTAACTTTATCTCCCTCATCTTCCCAAATGTTTCTACAGAGTCTTCTGTACTGCTGCACCTAGTGTTTACATAATACAGAAAATGAAACATTCCGTGTTCATGGATTGGAAGAACTAATATTGTTGGAAAACCATGTAGACTGTCCAAAGCAAACTACAGATTCAGTGCAATCCCTATAAAACGTCCAATGCCATTTTTTCCCACAGGAACAGGGGGCAAAAAAAAAAAAAATTTAAAAGGTGTATGGCATCACAGAGACTCTGAATAGCCTAGAAGTCTTGAAAAAGGAGAATAAAATTGGAGATATCATGTTTCCTGATTTCCAGCTATATTATAATGCTATAGTAATTAAAACGGTATGGTATTGGCAAAAAACAAAATCAACAATAGATACATAGATCAATCAATACAACAGAGTAGAAAGCCCAGAACTGAACCCATGCCTATATGGTCAATTAGTTTTTGAGAGAGGAGCCAAAAATATACAATGAGGAAGTTATAATCTTTTCAATAAGTGGTGTTCAGAAAACTCAATTGCTACATGCAAATCTCACCTCCAGAAAGGTTAAAGGAGGGTTGCCTTATGTCCAAAAGAAATGGCCTTTCCAGGGCAGCCCCAGGGGTCAGAACTGGGGTGGAGATGACAGGTAGGTAGAGAGCAGTGGAAAAGCTGCTTTTAATAAGGTGACCAATCATCCCCTTTAGGAAGGACAGTGTAAGTTCCATGCTCCCTCGAAAAGTATCTTCTTCTATGTCCTCCTTTTTGATATTGGAAGACTAATCTGTAAATGTCCATATTCGATTGATGCAGAGTCGATCTATTACATGTGATGACGTATTTGTATTTGACATGACGATTCGTCGAGGATCTGTACAGTGTGGTGAGATGCGATTATAAGACGCATGCGCTCCCCACGGGAGACCTTGAGAAAGCGCATGATATACTGAGCACGCAAATATCTTTGTGTACTTCTTACTGAAACACAATACAGCACATTTGACATTGTAGACTCACGATTATTTCTTTCTCAGTGAATATTCAATCATAGACAGGTAAGCACAATTCACATTTTATTCATTATTTGTTTAATAATTTCCAAATATGTATAATTCTATTTACAAGTATTTTCCCAAAATTGGAGTTTTAAAGTGGAAATCTAACTTCAAACCATATCTATTAATAACACATTTTGATTAAATAGTTGCATAAAACAGATGATTTTTTAATTAGGAAATGATAAATACACCCGAATATCACTCCAAATTAGTGGTTTTGTTTGATATTTAGTTTTGTTAATTTAGCTTCTGGAAAATTTGCCTACCATAACATAACATTTTCAGTTCCTAATGTGCTTGCATCATTTGTGTAGCTCTATATTTTATTTTTAAATTTTAAATTTCATTTAAGGGATGGAAAAATAAAAAATGAGAAAATGCCATCTCAACAATAAACTGAAAAAGGAATTTCCATTCCTCATATCAAAGAAAGATACCATTGTTTTCTGCAATATTTGCAGCGGAGAATTTTGTATTGCAGTTGGGGGTGGAGCAGCAATAACGAAACACTTGACCACCAACAAACATAAGCAATCATTAGATGCATCAGCTTCCAGTTGTAAAGTGACAAGTTTTTTTAAACCTTCAAATTATTCTGAAGATGAAAAACGGCTGCAATGGAGGGAACGTTTGTATTTCATACTATAATTCACAAAGTTTTCATAGAATGGATTGTACAACTAAATTATTGAAAAAGTTTCACAATGCAAAGTTTTCATTTGCCAGGACAAAATGCGAGGTTATTTTGAAATCAATATTTAAAAATTACTGTGACAAAATACTTACAGAGGACTAAAAACTGCAGCAGTTGTAACAATTTTATCTGATGCATCAAATCATAATGAAATTAAATTGTATCCAATAATAGTAAAATATTTTGTTACCAAGGGAATCCAAGTAAAAATTTTAATTTAGAATCCATTGAGGGCGAAACTTCTGAAATTTTGTCAAACCATCTCTACAGAGTAATAAATGAAAACAATTTGAAATCCAAAGTTGTTGCACTAACGGCTGATAATACAAATACAAATTTTGGTGGGCGAAGACGCAAAGGGGTGAATAATGTGTCTATAAAATTACAAGAGTTACTCCAAAAGAAAATACTAGGAATAGGTTGTAATGCACATATTTTGTCAAATGCAATCAACACAGTGTCATGTGCCATGCCAATTGATGTAGAAGTAATAATAACTACAATTTACTTGCATTTTAGTCATTTTACCATTTGTGTTGCTACTTTAAAACAATTTTGTGAAGAAGCAAATGTTGAATACAAAAATCTTTTAGGATATTCAAACGTTAAATGGCTTGCTCTAACATCTGCTATAGAGTGTGTTCTACAATTATTTGAGCCTCTCCATTCATATTTTTAAAGTTTAGACAAATGTCCTAAAATCCTGGAATCATTTTTCAATAATAAAATATCTGAGATATTAATGTATTTTGTTCATAATCAAGCATCTATTTTTCACAAACGATTCAAAGATTGAAGGTAAACATATTTCAGCTATGGAAGTTAGTCTTATTTTGAATGACTTTATCCCTCAATATAAATCTCGTTTTGAAGAAAAATTTCTTCCTTTAATTATAAAGAGAAAATTGTCAGATTTACAGGAATCAAATCCAGGCATAACAGAAAAGTTTATTAAAGAAGTGCAGAGTTTTTACCAGACATGTTTTCAATATATCGAAGAATGGTCTGAAACAAACATCACGGGAAATAACAGTTTTCAATGGTGTTTTTTGACTTCATTGCAAGTATATTGGACAGATATTGAATCTTGTCTTGAGTTTTTATCTAAAGAAATGCCAGACATCAGAATAGAAGACAACTGTCTCTTTGAAGAAATTAAAAGACTGAATGTATATTTAAATTCTGAAAAATTAATATAATGGGAAAATGAACATATTGGAATTGATAAAAGATGGGTGGAAATATTCAGCCATTTTAAAAATGAACAAATTCTATGTGAAAATTTATTTATTTTAGTTCAATTTACATTGTGCTGCCCTGGATTTAATGCAGCAGTTGAAAGAGTTTTTTCAATTGCTAATGATTATTGGACAAGTGAGAAATCGAGATTGAATGTTGATACTCTAGCTGCAGCACTTGCCATAAAATTCAACAAAAGGGAGCGTCGGCTTGGCGTGTGGAAGTCCCGGGTTCGATTCCTGGCCAGGGCACACAGGAGAAGCGCCCATTTGCTTCTCCACCTCTCCCCCTCTCCTTCCTCTCTGTCTCTCTCTTCCCCTCCCAGGCGCTGGGCGCTGGGGATGGCTCCTTGGCCTCTGCCCCAGGCGCTAGAGTGGCTCTGGTCGCGGCAGAGTGACGCCCCGGAGGGGCAGAGCATCGCCCCCTGGTGGGCAGAGCGTCGCCCCCTGGTGGGCATGCCGGGTGGATCCCAGTCGGGCGCATGCGCGAGTCTGTCTGACTGTCTCTCCCGGTTTCTAGCTTCAGAAAAATACAAAAAAAAAAAAAAAAAAAAAAAAAATTCAACAAAAGGATATTTCTTGTTCAGATATTTGCAATATATTGTTGCAAGATGACACATTGACAAAAATATTCATTCAATGGAAAAATACTCATTTAGATAATGTTATATAAATACATTTACTTTTTTCTTACAATTATTAAAATTTAATAGGCAGGTAAGCATAGTTACAATATTACAAATATTTTTATTATAAATTTATCATATTATAGGGTATTATTATAGCAATAAATAAAATGTTTCTTTTATTTATGATATTGTTTTTCTTCAATTTATTTTTGTCCTCCTTTTCATTGTAAAAAAGTTGGCCAGCTTACTTTTAAGCGTTTTTTGAAATGGAATCAGTTTTCTGGGGAGGGGCCGATGCCCCTGCCTCTTTCTCTGGGTTTAGCTTCAAATCTGTCATCCCTCACTATGGTCCAGCCGCACCAGGCTTCCAAGTCTTCCGCCCCTCATCCTACCTTCTCTGGCTAACTCTTGCTGGTCCTTCATCTTATTTAACCACTGAATCAAGGCAGGCACCCCACTCCCTTGTGCACACACACGAAGCTCACACTTCCCCACTGCATGGCAAGTAAAAATGTGTCAGCAGCCGTCAGTACTCTGCCTCTTCGGGAGAAAGTCCTCTGCTTAGGAGAACACCTTAATGATTAGCTTCAGGTAGGAGATGAGGACTCCCAGAATTGGCAGGAGCCCATGCGACAGACAGAAAAGAGCAAAACTGTTCCGTACGAGAGATGAGAGAAATTTGTATTTTTCTAAGAGAAGAAGAGAGCCGGGGCAGGGAAGGCTTTCCCCAGACGCTGTGAGGCTTGGGCCACCTCTGAGAAAGGTGTGTGGCAGGGGGCTGAGGGAGCTCCCAGAGCTGGGGTGTCTGGAGGATGTTTTAAGGAAGGGGGATGTTTGGTGTACAATTTGAAGCTGTTTGGGTTGCTATGATACAGGCCTCTGCTCTGATACTGCCTTCTTTCCAAAGTCTGCTGGTAGGTCTCAAATCCCATAAACTGACTTATGGAAACAAAGGCGGGATAAATCGTAAGATCTTTCAAGTGTACAACATAATGATTTGATATATGTACATGTTATAACGGTATCCCTTCATTGCATTAATAAACACATTTATTACATTGTGCCTTTTTTTTTTAATTGAAATGCAGTCTTCCAAATAATGTGCTAGCCAACACACGCCTTCCTTCCTTGTTCCCCATCCTGATGCTCCTCAGTCAATGTGAACACTCACGGAGGTGAGCCAGCTTCTAAGGAGTCCTTCTCTCTCCACATTTTGTTCCGTTGGGATTAGAGCACCTGGGTAGGAACACCTAACCAGAACCGGCGGGCCTCTGCTGGCTGTTTGGAGTGTCCAGTAGCTTTTCTTTTCTTTTTTTTTCAGTGTTTATTTTATTGATTTTAGAGAGACAGGAATATCTGTCCCTGTATATGTCCTAACCGGGGAATTAAACTGGCAACCCCTGAGCTTCAAGAGGATGCTCTACCAACTGAGCTATCCAGCCAGGGCATGGCAGCTTTGATTACAGTCAGACTTTCTGCCCTGCAAGTTTCCCAACACAGCTCAACCTTCCTTGTTTCTGAACTGGGGCTGCCTCAGCCTACACTGAGCCTGTGTATATTAGACAGAGACACCCCTTGTGCCCATGCCATTCGACCAGAGGATCCTGGGCTGGACTCCAGCGCCCCTGGCCAGGTTCCCTGGTGCAGGCTACGAACTGCACAACTGGACCAGGGGGACTAGGACAGGCCTGTGAGGGCCATTGTGCACGACAGCACAGTCTCACCAACGAGAAATAGGCTCACGTTGGTGCTGAGCTGAAACAGAGCCTATGTGTCCCGGCTCAGGGTTTAGGCAGATTCAAACACAGCACCCCTACGTTAGGGATCCTGGGTTCACCTGGCAGGATGTGAAGAGCCAGGCAGATGGATGTACGTGTGAACCATGCCTCCTACTAGCCGTGGGAACTCAGGCATTCCAAAGCCCAGTTTTGTCATCTGTGAAGTGAGAATAAGATTTCTCATCACACAGAGTTGCTGGGAGGGTTAAATGAGAGACCGGGTGTGTGCCAGCCCACTGCAAGCCGGAACACAATCTATGTTAGCTCGCCCCGGGAGGAGGGAGCTCACAGAGAGGGTAATGAGCTGTGGGTGCAGGCAGAGGGAGGGGGCCGGAGCTGAACACCGTGAAGCCTCCTTCTCTCCCTGGTGACTCAGCCTGGTGACGAACAAGGCTGGAGGCAGCAGTCTTGGTGGGGCGGGGAGAAGTCCCAACTCCAAACAGTCAACATATTGTAGGGGGTGGGGGGCAGCAGCTTGGCAGGCATGACACAGTTCCTGGGAAATCTGGTGCCCAGTTTGAGAAATAAAGAAAAACAGGAAATTCTCTGGGAAAATATCAAAATAAGATTTCTCGTGTACTAGTCCCTCATCTGCGAGGGAATCTGTTCCAAGACCCCAAGGATGGATGTCTGAAACTGCACATACCAAATTCTACATGTCCTGTTGTTTCCTGTACATATGTACTTATGACAAAGCTGAATTTATACATTAGGTATAGGAAGAGGTTGACAGCGATAACGAATCGTGTAATAGAACAGTTATAAAAATATGCTGTAATCAAGTCAGTGAGTGTGGCATTCTTAAGTAAACAAGGGTGACTGAACACAAGCACGGCAGCACCTCAGCAGTCGCTGTGATGACCCAGACCGCTCCTCAGGGGCCACGGGGTAGGGGCGGGGCAGCATGGAGACAAGGACATCGGGCCGGCGTGGGACCTGAGCAGGACGGGCAGGTACTGGAGTGAGATCTTGCCATGCTGCTCAGAACGGCACACGATTTAAAATGTATGAACTATTTCTGGAATTTCCCATTTAATATTTTTTGACCATGTTTCACTGCAGGTAACTGCAATCGTGGGAAGTGGATACGGGGGAACTACTGTAGGAAGAAGATTTGGGGATGTGTCCTGGCAGAGGGGCAAAGGATGGAGGGTGACCGCCGCGGGGAGGAGGCAACCAGGGCAGACACGGCTCTCCAGCCTTGGTGCCAAGGGACAAGGGAAAGTCGACTGAGACATTTTCATGTCACACCACCTGGAGTTTCATGCCGTGGTTGAGGCCGAAGCCTGCCCGTCCCTCCCCCAGGGCCCTGGCTCAGGCTTTGGAGAACTGGGTGAGGGGTTTTTCTGTTAATCATGTGGCTTATGCAGGTCAGATCCCTGCCTCCTTATTCATTTGTTTAAAAACAGATTCATTGAACACCTATTTTACAAACATAAATAAGATATACTGCAAATCTTCATTTGGTTTTAGCGTGCATTTATGAAAATGTATGTGTGTGGTCTCAATCTCAGTGAACTGATGCATGTCAGTGGCTGTGTTTGTGGCTGTGTTTATTTTTATGTGTGTATCCATAGGTGTCAGTCTGTGTGTATGAATACATGCATACATGTGTATGTGTTTCAGTGTCCATGATTATGTATGTAAGTCTGCATGAGTAAGTCTAAGTGTTTAAATGCTTCTGTTTGTATCCTATTCTCTAATAACTAGAAAGAAAGCATATGGAGAAACCTTGTTAATGAGCCTGAGGATTGTTTATACAGAAAGGGGGAGTTGTTGCTGGGAAGCATTTTGCTCCAAGGATTCTAGGAGCTGGGAGCTCACATCACCTCACATCACATGAACCTTGTGCCAGGTAGAGTGAGGACCCAAAATAGACGGGTAGACCCAAGGGACCAGCCACAGATCCAGACAAGCAGGAAGTCAGGACCCAGGAAGACAAGACCAGAGTGAGAGAATTTGCCAAACCCAGAGGCTAGAACCAGCAAGACGTTAGAACTTTTGCAAGGGCTAAGGGCTTGGTAGTCATCAGAGGTCCAAAGGAGTTAAGAGACCAGGAGTGGACAGGAAAGCCTCTGATGCTAAGGTGCCCTGACAAACTGTGCCACACTTCCCTGAATCGTCAGAGAGCCTCACTAAATTTCCTGCCAGGTCACACTGGTGCCTGACTTGGGAGTCAGTAAGAGGTCAGTGTCTGGGCCTAGCCAGTTGGTTCAGTGGTAGAGTGTTGGTCCTGTGTGTGGATGTCCCAGATTCAATTACTCGTCAGGACATGCAGGAGAAGTGCTCATCTGCTTCTCCACCCTTCCCACCTCTCACTTCTCTCTGTACCTCTTCCCCTCCTGCAGCCATGGCTCAGTTGGAGCAAGTTGGCCCCAGGTGCTGAGGATGGCTCCATGGCCTCCACCTCAGTCGCTAAGAAGAGCTCGGTTGCTGAGCAACAGAGCAATGCCCCAGCTGGGCAAAGCATTGCCCCCTAGTGGGTTTGCTGGGCAGATCCCAGTCAAGGCACATGTGGGAGTCTATCTCTCTGCATCCTCTCCTCTCACTGAATTAAAAGAGAGAGAGAGAGAGAGAGAGAGAGAGATCAGTGTCTGGAGGTAACTGCTGTTCCCAGGACCTGAGTCACCTAGGCCTTCCATGAGGACTGAGGCGTTGAGGTAGGACAGCAGGGAAAATGGCTGAGATTAGGAAGGACACTGAGCTCGTAGAAAAATATGTGGTCTTTGTTCACACTTGCCCTTTCCACGGTTTGTTGCTCAGATGGTCGTCTTTAAAATCCGTGCTCAGGCACGGATTGGTTGGCTCAGTGGTAGAGCGTCAGCCTGGTGTGTGGAAGTCCCGGGTTCGATTCCCGGCCAGGGCACACAGGAGAAGCACCCATCTGCTTCTCCACCCCTCCCCCTCTCCTTCCTCTCTGTCTCTCTCTTCCCCTCCCGCAGCCGAGGCTCCGTTGGAGCAAAAGATGGCCCGGGCACCGGGGATGGCTCCTTGGCCTCTGCCCCAGGCGCTAGAGTGGCTCTGGTCATGACAGAGTGACGCCCGGAGGGGCAGAGCATTGCCCCCTGGTGGGCAGAGCGACACCCCCTGGTGGGCGTGCTGGGTGGATCCTGGTCGGGCGCATGCGGGAGTCTGTCTGTCTCCCCGTTTCCAGCTTCAGAAAAATACAAAAAAAAAAAATAAATAAATAAATAAATAAATAAAAAATAAAATCCGTGCTCATGTAGTATCACGTTAACTTGGCAGATGTTCTCAAGAGAAAAGGGAAATAAAATTGGGGAATAAGTGCCCTAATCACTTATTTTAACAATCAGAGTTCTATTGGAGAGTTTCTGACAGCGACATCCAGCCACACCAGGCAGGGAGACGGACTGTTTCTGTCTCATTAACAGCACGGGACACGCCTCATAGCTATGCTGACTCCTACAAGGGCAGAGAGCAGCCTCAATGGGAAGAGAGGGGCTGAGGGAAACGACAGAGGAGCAACTTCTATCTTGCCTGGGCCTGGAAGAGATGTCAGCCCTACTTCCCAGGTCCCAGGTCCTTGTGTCTGGGCTGTAGGAGGGATAGAGACATTAATTCCCATCTCTCCTTCTTGTAGTTGGGTTTCCTTTCAAGCCTTGACTGGGAACGGGATTGGTTTGCTCGGTTGCTAGAGTCTGTTCCCAGCACAGGGCCGGGGGTGAGGAGGGTGGGGGGCTGGGATTGGCCCTCACGGTGAAATGTTTCTCCTCTGGCTTTCTTGGCTTAACTTCTAGGCTGTGTTTTTCCTATATTTTATCCAAACAAGAAACGGTAGCATGTCAATTGGTAGGAGCCTGGGCTGCAAAGTTACATACCTGGGGTTTGAGTACCAATGCCCCCACGGGAGGTTGGGGCCTAGCATCAGTTACTGGGAAATGGACACTGAGGCGCCCAGTGGTAAACAGGTGGGCTCTGGAGCAGGTGTGTCAGTGTCCTTGCCATGTGACCTCAGGCAAGTTATTCCCATCTGTGTACCAGATTCCTTGTTCATGAAATAAAAATTGTAACAGTACTTACCTCACTGGATGGTTATGAAGATTGAGTGAATTAATATATATCAGGATAGGTTATATTATATATGATATATTCATATAAGACATATATTAATATGCTATACATACTATTTAAGTATAATATATAATGTGCATTAATAGCTTAGAACAGCACATGACACACTAACTATTGGAAACCATTACTTTGACCATATCTATAAAATGGAGATATGGGCAGTACCCACTCCACCAGGCTGTTAAGACTGAGGCAGAGCTTATGACATGTTTTGCCTGATACTTGACACACAGTGAGCTCTTGGTAAACACGTACAGTTGTTGTGCTGATAAAAGCAGCCTGGACACAGGTCAAGTAGGGCCAGACAGCAAGGCGAGTCCAGGGAGATGAGCCGTCAGCATTCTGCCCCTCTGAAAAGGTGGAAGTCTGGGGGCTATGCCTGGTGACATCATGACAACCAACGCAGAGAGGCAGCTGATCTCCTTAGCTGACTGCAGGCCTGGTTGGCGTCTCCTCTCTTATCGACCGGGGAGGTGGCAGACAGAGGGGGCTGTACCTTCATGAAAAAAAAAATGCCTATGCCTCTGAATTCCCACTGAATGTGTGACAGAGAAGGGATGGGTGACACTGGGCATGGGCCTGAGGCCAGGTGTGTGTGTGTGTGTGTGTGTGTGTGTGTGTGTGTGTGTGTTTACCCCAAAGGCGCTGAGCTCCCACAGACACACCCTGTCTGGAGGTCTGCTGGGTGCCAGCTCTCTGCTTCAAGCTGGTAAAGCAGCATGAGTGAGCTGGACCTCCCTCACCTGGAAAAGACTCACTTCAGAAAGGGCCACGGCAAAGCCTGACATCACAAGTGCCCCCTCTGGTCCTGGCTGAAAGTCTGGGCCACCACCTGACAAAGAATGTCTTTGCTCATCATTCAGCAGATGAAGGAAACTCACACCTGAGTGGGGATACAGAGAGGCCATGCTTTTGCTTTGGAACTGACCCAAAACCCAGGAGGCCCAGCCTGGGAAAGGAGACGGGGAACTGTGGCATCAGCAGGCCTCCCAGGCCAGAGCTTCCCCCAAACCTCAGGTCTGCTCTTACTCTACTGTGCCTTATGAAGAGCAAAATCAGCTCTTCCTGATCAGATAGCCAGTCATGTGTCAGTATCATACAATGTAACTGCTTAGCAAACCATAATAATAACAAGCTTCCGTTTAGCCAACACATGCATGGACCAGACTGCTCCTGGGTGCTTTCTGTCATGGGCAAGACGGGTTGAGTCTACTGCTCACTAGCTGTGTAACCTCAGGTAAACTTGCTTAACTGCTAAAGCCTCCACACCTGAAGGATGTTGTCCTGTGACCAAATGAGATACTCATGGGTGGTAGACACAGCTCTGGGCCCCCTGGGCCCCCTTCTAAGACCGAACCAGCAGCCCACCTACAGGGAGCTGGTCAGCAGTCAACCTCCAGGTGTCAGTACCTTTAAGGACTGCCCCAGCCTTGTGGAGCTTCTCGGGCTAAGGTCCCCGCCTTCCAACGGAAGCCATGGAGGCCCCAGCACAACACGTGTGCTGCAGCGGGTGAGCAATGAATCCTGGGAAGACCCAGAGGCCTGACAAATCAGTCAGTGTTTTAGAGGCCCAGTGCTGGGATATCTCCTTCAAAATAAAAGACAAACAATTGAATCTTGAACCTCCTATAATGATCATGAAAGCAAAATACCTGGTGAGCACCTTGAGGTTCTGGGAGCAGCACCTTCCAAACCTAGGGGCGCTGCTCTGACCCACACACCAGTGACATGGAAGGCTGCCAGTGTCACATGTGGCCCAGAGCAGAAAGGGCTCTGCAGCTGTCCAGGCTGCAGTGCAGGCAGCCTTACCACGGGGGCCACACAGCCCAGCCAACACCAGGGATGCCCCGGGGGGTGTGGCAAGTCCAGGTGGGAGAATCCTAGCTCAGGCCCCAGGGTTCTGGAGCAAGACCAAGCCACCTGCTGCACATGCCTTTTGGAAAATAACTCCTGGTGTGGCATTTGATCTGCCACATGATGTAGCTAGGATGAACCATGGTAAGCTTGTTTGTCATCAGATCAGGCTGGCCGGCAGCCGTCCATTGTGAAATGAATGCTGTGTATCCATGGTTGGAGCTGAGCAGAGCCGGAGGGCACAGGAAGCTGCCCGAGTAGTAGCCCAACCCCCGCAGCACCCACTGCTATTGCACCAAAGCCCCTCAGCTCATGCCTGTGGCCATATGGTGTGTGTGTGTGTGGGGAGGGGTTCTTATAAGACCATGAAGGAGGAGAAAAAAGCCTTGGCCAGGTGATGCATGGTTAGCTCAGTGACTGGGCACAAGCTCTGGTGGTCTTCCTGCTTTCTACTTGCAGGAAGATGGAGTAATGCACTTCTCCCTCTTGCTCCCATTAGGTCCAACCAAACATGCTAGACAACATCTATGAGGTAAGCGTGAGAAGGCTCTGAAAGGCAGAGAGAGGGCGGATGAGGTGGGGACATTGGGAACTGAAGAGCAATGTAGAGCGGAGGTCCCTGGTTTTCCTCTTGCCTCATCTATCTCAGGCTCAGACCTGAAAAGTTGGCCACCTTTAAATACCAATGAGTACAGACAAAATGAAGAAACAAACGGAAAAAAACCAGACTTGCTCTCTGCAGCTGAAGGACCAGGAAAAGGGTAGTCTAACAAGACAAAACTTTTCAACCATAACCACTCTACTCCAACCAAATACTACAGGAAACATTGTGGCCCCACCCCCACCCTACCAGCAAAAGCTGCGTTGGGAGCCTGTACCTCCACCACCCCTCTGCCCCCCCACCTGACATGGGTGCTCTAGCCCCCTTGCTGGGGTGGTATCAGAGAAGGCCTGATAGAGAGAGCAGACTGTTACCCCTTCTCTTCCTGCTGCAGTGCCAATGAACACCACATGGGGGGCCATGCTTGCTTTCCTACCAGGCTAGAGCAAGGTGCCTCCCCCCCCCCCCCCGTGGAGGGTACTGTCAGAGGAAAGCTACTAGAGAGACCACCTGGAGGCAATGAAGCCACCCCTACCTAGTGGTGTCCATAAAGGCCATGGGGGAGCCTGAATGGCCACCCTTGTTCTGTTCAGCTGGAATGAAGACCTACCACAGTGTGAGACCTCCACATGTGAGTGGAGAACTTAAGTTTTACCCCCACCTGGCAGGAATGAGGCAGCACCAACCCTTCCTCTGCCAAGATCTTGTCAGAAGAAGCCGGATAAACAAGGCTTAAATAAGAGCCAATCTCATAACAGGTTTCAATTAAAAAGGGAAAATAAAAAGGCACACAGATAAGACAGGAAAAAATAAACGATCTCCATTTACAGGTGGCATGATATTTATATAGAAAACTCCCAAGGAATATGTGAAAACTTCCTGAAAATAATAGGTGATTTATGCAAGCTCACAGGACACAAGATAAATATATAACAATTGATTATATTTCTATAGAAGAACAACAAACTTGTAGACACTAAAATTAAAAGTACAATACTATTTACAATTGATTAAATATGAAATATTTGGGTGTCAATCTTATAAATCATAAACAAGATTCATGCCAAGAACTACAAAACACTGATAAACATCAAAAACAGTCTTTAAAAAATGAAGAAATATACCATGTTCATGGATTGGAAGACTCGATACAGTAGTCAACACTGGAGCCCAAGATCAAGGTGTCAGCAGGTGTAGTTTCTTCTGAGGCCTCTCTCTCTTTGGCTTGTGGTGGCTGCGTCCTTGCTGTGTCCTCAGAGTCATTTCTGTGTGCATGCATCTTTGATGTCCATATACTCCAATGTCCTTGTTGTCTAAGGACAACAGACAGACAGAATTAAGACCTACCCATATGACCTTGTTTAACTTTAATGACCTCTTTATAGACCTTCTTTCCAAATGTAGTCACATTATGAGGTGCTGGGGGTTAAAACTTCAACAAATGAATTCAGTAGGGGATAAAATTTAGCTTGCATCAGTTCTTTAACTTGGCATGTAAGGTGTTGTCTCTCTTCTGGCTTCTCCCTGCTCCCAACCTTCATTCTTTATCTCCTCCCCCTTCATTCTCTGTTTCACTCACACCCGACACAGTTCTTTGTGCATCGTGGGAGTTCTCAAGTCCGTGTGTTTGTGTGTGTACTTCCCTCTGTCCGGCATACTTTCTGTTCCCCACTGTACACTCTCTGCCTGCAGTTCACAAGCCTCTTCCTTCTCATTCTTCTGATCTCAACTTAGACATTGTCCACTCCAGGAAGTCTTCCTTGACCCCAAGCCTGGGTTAGGTGCCCTTCTAGTGGTACCCCTCCCAGTGTCCTCTCCACTTTAAATGCCCCATAATTGCTGGCTCACTCTTTGTCTCCTCTGCCAAACCAAGTTCTGTGGGGGTGGGAGCCAGAGCTGACCCATTGACTTGTAGTCCCAGAGCTAGCAGAGTGTTGGGCATATAGTAGATATCAATGTTCTCTGAATAACAAACAATGGATTGGAGCATGGGGCTGGCTTTGTGACCTGCATGCAGGGGGGTCTCCAGTCTCCATCATCTGATGGAAACAGTGGGCAGTTTCTTCTCCCATTGCTGGGCTGAGAATATAGTCCGGAGCCCCCCGCCTCTCTTCAAAGGTCCTCTGATGCTACCACATCAGCTGCAGATCACAGGCAGCCGTTGGGGGCACATCTGTTTTACCAGTTTGTACACTGCAAAGTGTATGCATATTATCTAATTATGAGTACCTGGTTCCACCATTTTCAGTGAACCTGCCTCTACTTGAAAGCATTTATTTGTCACTCTTATCTGTCAGAAGGCCCCTCTAGGCAAGACCTTTGCTGTCCCTGTCCCATCCTGCTCATCCACGCTTCTTTCACCCCCTAGTATACGTTCTGCCTGCTCAAGCGGAGGTTTGTTCTTTCTCTCAGTTTCACAAGACCTTACACATATGCATGTGTGTGAGGTGGGGAGAGCTATTTTTTTAGTCCTATAAACACAAAGATGTAAACATCTTTGACTTTGGGCTGAAACTGCTGTCTGGAAAACCACTATAAATTTACTCCACATCACCTATTTTGTTTTGGCCCAAACCTCATCCCACTAGAATCCTGCCTGTTCTGGGCCTCAAGCACTCTTATACATTTCTCTGAACCGAACCTCTGATCTTGGTTTCTAGTGGGTGCACTTAGAAGGTGTGACTTCCACCTCCTCCACTGTCCCACCACCATGTGACCTATGTCAAGAGACTAAGGCGTTTTGTACCCCACTTTCCTCATTTGTAAAGGACCTTAACTGCGGCACCATCTTGTGGGGCCTAACAGATGTGATGTAGGTAAAGGGCTTGACGTGTAGGAAGCTTTCAATAAATGTTCACTTCACCCTATGCGGCAGTCTTCCAACTTTTCGCCTTTTCTCTGAGATCTAGAGTCATGAGACTTAGAGTTCAGAAACAGCTCTTTTGCTCCCTGGTTCTGTGACCATGGATAACCTATCAGATCATCATTTTCTAATGTGTGAGCGGAGCAGACACACCACTGTTGAGGGCTGTTGTTGGAGGAGAGATGATTGGCCGTGTAAAAGTGCTTTATCCTGGTAGTGGCTGTGCAAATGACACTTGGGTGTTGGCAAAGGATCTGGGAAGTGGAGGCATCTCACAATTGCTGCTGTCAGCATCACAATCCGGCTTTAGGGCATAACAGCCCATGTCCCCATGCACATCAGCATCTGCAATGTTCGTTTCCCATTAACCTCCCCAAGTTTACTTCTGTGAGCCAACTTTCATTTTTTTCTTACAAAATTTGCTTAACATCTCTTGCCCTACCCCTTCCAACATGCACACGTGTGCACGTGCACACACACACACACACACACACACACACATATGCACCCGTCTGGGGGCCTCCATCAGTGTACTGGGATTGGAGGGGAGGAGGTTTAAAAGGTCTTTCTGAAAATCTGGGGCCTCAGTTGGACTTACTCCATTGTCTCTCAGTGTCACCTAGTGAGGGTGGGGTGAGGCCGTCACCCACATCATCATAATTTTATTCAACACTGGAGTTTTGGGTCTTTGGAATTAATGCAACTTAGTAATGCAACTCCTTTATATCAGCGTGAAGGAAACTGAGGTTCATGGAAGGGGGAGTTTGTCTGAGGTCACAAGCTTGGGCTTTCATAGGTCTGGGCATCTTTCTGAGGTTGGGTTCCCCAGAAGAAGATCCTGAGACAAGGGTTCTTTGCAAGTGATTATTCAGGAAGGGCTCTTGGAAGAAACTGGCGGGCAGTGAGGGAGGCAGGACAGGGAAGGCTGAGGAACCAGCAAGTGTGCAATTTCAGGCAGAGTCCCCCAGAGGTGGCTTCAGCCAAATTCTAGGGAATCTTTGGGGTGTAAGTTTGTCAGGATCAGAGACAAGAGAGCTGAGACTATACCGGCCAGGTCATGGCTAAGGGTCAGGATGGGTCACAAGAAGGTGTGGGAGGACCTGACCTGCCAGGCCTTGCCTGCAGTCTGCACCTGTGGGCACAAGACAGACCTCTAGTGAGAGTCGGGGGTAGCAGCCTAAAAGCAAGTCACAGGGGCTGAGGACATGCATGGGAGTGGTAAGGAGGATCGCTGGGAAGTTGAGCAAGCCTTGGGTCTGTGTTAGTGGTCATTCCCTTTCCATGTGTTTTTCTTCCTTTCCTCCCATAGTTCCTGCCCTATAAGCAAGCACTCTGAAACTCTTTCTGTAATTATTGGTAGACATGTAAAATTGTCTAACCACTTTGGGAAACAGTTTGGCATTTGCTCCTAAATTTCAGTAGCTATGCCCCAGCAATTCTCCCCCCACCATTACCACCCAATCAGAAACTCTTTGTCATGTGTGAGAAATCATGACCAGCAGTGTTCAGAGCACCGATGAAAACAACCACACGCACAATAGCAAACCCATACGTGTATAAACTGCACCAGATCCACACAAGGGAATATTGTAGAGCAGTGAAAATAAACTACAGCTTGAAGATGTTCAAATAAATGGTGAGTGGAAGATGCTAAAAAAGTGTACATGATTTTGTTTGTATGAAGTTAAAACAATGGACAAGAGAAACTACAACATTTAGGGTTGCGTGTATAATATAAACTCTAAAACGAAACAAGGGAGTGATTACCACAAAAATTAGGGTAGTGGTTATCTTTGGAAGGTAGGGGAGAGAAGGAGAAGTTATTGTCCATATTATCCCTTGACCTGGGAAATGGTTACAACAAAGTTTGCGTTTGACAAATCAAGATGTATATATCTGTTTTGCATACTTCTCTGAATGTATAGTGCATTCCATAGTCAAAACAGTTAAAATATATACAAAGTACATTTCTAAAAAGTTTTCATTCCTTTTTTGCTTCTACATTTTAAATTTTTTTATTGTAGTGATATATACAATAACATAAAACTCTATATTTTTCACAGTTGTAACTGTATAACTTGGTGCATTAAAGTACATTCATCATGCTGTACAAACACTGCCACCATCCATCTCCAGAACTACTTCATTACCCAAGACAGAAACTCTGTGTCCGTTAAGCCCTAAATTCCCGTTTCTTCCTCTTGCCAGCCCTGGTGACGTCATCAGTCTACTTTCCGTCTGTGAATTCGCTGATTCTAGAACCCATGTAAGTAGAACCATATAATATTTGTTTTTCTATGTCTGAATTATTTTACTTAAGATAATGTTCAAGGTTCATCTAAATTTTATTTCCTTTTGGGGCTGAATAATATTCACCACATGCATTTACCACATTTTGTGTGTCCGTGTTGATGGACACTTGGGCTGTGTTTGTCTTTCAGTGCCTGACTGACCCTGCGTGAATGTGGGTGTGCAGGTATCTATCTGAGTCGGTTTTTGATTCTCTTGGGTGTTTACCTGGGAGTAGAACTGCTGGATCCCCTTCTGATCCAAGCCAAAGTTATGAGCCACTCCTCTTCACAAGAATGCTTGCAGAAATTTTTGCATAAATATCGGAGGGTTCGGTAAGGCAAGAAAGTGGGAGATGCTCCAAGGCTCAGTCACTCATGACGAATGACGCAAGAGCCGGCGGAGGCCAGGATTCTTGGCTCTGTGCCAACTCCACTCACTGTGATCCGGTGTGCCCCTCCTTCCCCCCCAGTACCCAGTGACCCCACTAGTCCCTGGGAACAATAACTCCTTGTTGGTGGAAAAGAGAAAAAGCAAGGACAAGTGGAAGATGTCAGAGACCGTAGAGAGGCACCTCAGTGTAGACAAAAAAGTGAGGCGGGATGTGTGAAATGAAAAACAGATTGTACTGTGGTCCTCTCTGGCAAGACGGGGTCAAGACAGGAGGACGTAGAGGGGTCAGGAGAAGAGGGATGGGCAGGGAGAGAAGGGTGGGGCAGTGCAGAGGTATGGCAGAGGGAGGAAGGGAAGAAGGTGGAAACTGAGAAAAGGGAAGAAGAGGAGGAGGGGGAAGAAGGCAGTGATTTTCCAGGGAGAGGGGGCCACTGGCGCCCCAGGTGGCAGCCTCCGGAGCTGCTGCGGTATTGCGGGGAAAATATCCATCCCTCACCATGACTGGCATCTGTTTTATGGAGCCTGAAAATCGGCAGCGCTGACAGAAATGGACGTATTTAAGTCAATGAAACAGAACAGACATCAGCCTGACCCTCCTGAAGTACGTTCCCACCTAATATATTATTGACAAGGATGACTTTTATCAGGACTGTCTGGCTGACGGTGTCATAAACGTGTATCGCCCACTCTTTATTACCCCATTAAAATAATTGTCTTAATTTCATTATTAAAGTGATTAATAGGGCAAGCATTAAAGGAAATTAATACTCAAAAAGGAAGAATAACTGTAGCCAAAAAAAGAGCTCCTCTGAATTGGTCTGGTGGTAAAGTTAGGGATTTTGCCGTTAATGAGGCTTACAGCATTAAATATAGAAAGTCCAGGAGTGCTGCGGCGAGAGAGGTGGCGAGTGGGGGGAGGGGTGGGGCCGCAGGAGAGAATGAGATGCAGAGGGGAGCGGAGGGAGATGGTCACACCTGTGCCCCCTCCTGCAACTCCCTTGGCCTGCCATACCCCGAATGCCCAGGGCAGCACCTGGCACTCTGGGGGCTCTGTGGCCTTGAAGCTCAGGTCATTCCAGTGCTCACCATGGACCGCTAGCCAGGGGGATGTAGGTGTCTACTCGAGTCAAGAATAGCCAGGAACAGGCCACTGCTGTCCCTCCTCCGAGCTGGTGCGGGAATCAGCCTCTCAGGCCTTTCCTCCTGTATCCAGCCCTGCTCCCTCCATCCTGGGCACTGCTGTCTTCCGAGCTCCCGCTGACTGGGCAGCTGGATCTCCAGGCAGAGCCGGAACAGGTGTCTGGGAGGCTGTTCTGAACCTGCTTTCCCATCACCAGAAGTGGTCTGGGCAGAGGTAGCCTTGGCTCCCTTTACAGTGTCCTCACACATTTGTTCAATCATATGTGTCATGCTTATTATGCTCCTGTGATAGAGCAGGCCCTTCTTTACAATCTCGGCCTGTGGAGATAGAAAGACTCTGCTCTTTAACTCAGTTTCCGAACTGGAAAACACAAAGACACATGCAAACACAGGATTGCCACAGAGCATTGTCTGCTTAATGCTGACTCTTTTAGAAATTAGATAGATAGATACATACATACATACATACATAGATGATAATGATAAATGACAGATAGAGATAGAGATTATAGCTAGATATAGATATATAGATATAGATATATGATAGCACTTCAGTACTTAGCTATTAATAGATATTTTTTCTTATATTCTGAAAGTTCTCATAGGCTCTCAACCAATGGAAACTCCCCCGGAACTTCCCAGGTGTCTTGGCTGACTGGTGCTCCACAGATGCCCTCAGCTCCGGACCTGCAGTGTGCCAGGCGCTGGGCTTGGCTGTCCTCCCAGCCCTCTACTCTGTGTCCCTGGAACAGCTGCGAGACAGCTCACCAGAGGTGTGCGGTCCTGCTGCAGAGAACAGGAGTGTCACCGAGGAGGGAAATGTGAGCTCGACTCCATTCCAGGTGCTGCCTAAAGATCAGGTACTGAGGCGGAAAGGAAAGGCAGGCAGGAAACAGGAGTGGAGAAGACCTTCAGGCTTCTGAAGGACATCACCAGTGTTGCTGCTTCCTGGGGGAGTGGCTGATGATGCTAGGAGAGAAGCTGGGAGGGACTCTGGTTCACGACACAGGACAGGAAGCGAGTGGAAGAGAAGTGAATGGAAGAGCTCTGTGTCCCTGGAACCGTCTCCACAGAGACCATACCAGCAAGACCCCCGCTGTGTGGCTGCCTCGGGTAGCACCATGCTCTGAGGTTGAGCTCCAGCCAAAATCTGCTGTGAGGATCCGACCTAGAGTAAGGTCTCTGCAAGGCTGGGAGTTCAATTCCCACCTCAACCTCATTTCTAATACCCTTAGACTTTTTTTTTATATAACTTCACATACCTTACTAACATGTAAAGTCAATGTAGCAATACCAGTAATACAAAGTATTTCATTAAGATTTGTTTCAATCTAAATATCCTTTCGAAATTTGGGTATGGAGGTAATCAAATATATAAAAATTGAAGTGGAACAAACCTCCTATGTGCTTTATATGTTGAAATTATATCAGTTCAGACATAAATATATATTTATCTTTGCAAGGTTAAAATAGTGCAACAATTTCTGATGATTTTTAAAGTTGTTCATATTTTTTTTTGTACGAAATCATTATTCCAAAACTCCCAAAGAGTTAAATAAGAAGAAATTAGAAAGTGTGTTAGGAGTGACGTCACGGAAATGGCGCCGTGAGCAGCGCGTCTGACAGATCTCCCCAAAATCACAACAAATTTATCAACTAGAAACAGAAAAATTTATCCTCGGAGCATTCCGGAGTTCCACACAAACTGAAAGTGAAAGGACTGTTATCACTTGAATCTGAGAGACGAGGGTGTGGAGGAAGCTACCACAGGGACATTCATTCAAGCTGCGGAGGGAGTGCGCCTGTGGTGAGTCAGCCCACACTCGGGAGTGGCAAGCAGCCGCCGGCGCGCGCCCGGTCCGATTGCAGAGCGAGCACCGCTAACGTTCCCAGCGGCCTGCGCACTGCGAGTGAGAGTCTCCAGCCACCGGTGCCCGGAGCACCCCATTCGCGCATGTGCCCTGGGCATTCCACGCGCCCAGAGTGCCCTACTGGCCCACACACCCAGGGTGCCCCATTATCCTGTGCCCGGTGCACCCCAGCCGCCAGCAGCGGGGCAAGGGGGAGAGGCGCCAGGGCGGTCTTCCCTACTTGGGAGATTCTCTCCGTGGGCGGGGCACCTCACCCAGCCATTCAAGCTAGCAATCAAGCATTGGGGGAGGGGCGCACAGGCAGCCTGAAATACCTTCGGGAGCACAGCTGCGGACCCAATCACTGAAATTAGCTTAACCCATGAAATCTGCGCACCCACAGGTTCTAATTGATAAGATCTCTCTCAGTTCAGCATCCAAGACAAGAGGCGTGATATTTTTTAGTGCCTCTCGCTAAAGGGGCGGGGGCAACTTCTGATTGATAGAGCCTCCATATTCAGGGATAAACGCTAACAAGAGGGACTTGGCAGATAATAAGATCTATACTACACTAGTCGCAAGCAGAGACTAGTGCCTCTTCTTCCCAGCCAAAACAGGCTACAAAGTGTGGAAAGCCTGGGTTGAGTGGTCCAACTGAATGCTAGGCGCTGAACAGTCACCTTGACAACAATTGACTCCCACCCCCACCTGATTACACTGGAGGCTCTGACTGCCAGAGCCTTTCCCAAAGCCTTGCACTGAGTGGGGATAGAGTGGGGATTTCCCAGCTCTTTGAGCCTCTTACTCCCCAGGCAGAAGCAGTTGCAGCCTTATAGCTGGATCACCAGGCTGCTAATTCAGGAAGGGGGGACTAGGAGAAAGACTCCAGGAAAGCAAACTCTCTCATTGTTGGACCCTGCAGACGCCAACAAGCCTTGACTACCAGCAAGACTAAAGCCAATTATATGACATTGCCATAGAATCCCATCAACTGCAAATCCCTACCTAAGTGTGACACAGGGGCTGAGCCTGGGGTACAGAGTCACCGACCAGGAAGAGGGAGAGAAAAGAAAAAGGAAGAAGTTAACCTCTCAAAATCAAGAAAAATCCACAGACTTTACAACTTGTTCCACTAATTTTTTTTTGTTGTTGTTTGTTTCTTCTATCTTATTGCCTTTATTATTATTATTTCTATTTCCTCCACCTCAGTCCTTCTATTCTCTGCCCATCTTATGCTTCCCTTTTCTTGAACTACACTACCCATGAGTGTTACATTTTATTTCTCTTCTTCATCCTCACCCTCCTTTAAGGTTATACTCCAAAACACTTAACTTTCACTCTCTCCTCTTTTGTTTTATTTTTTGTTTTGCTTTATTTTGTTTTTTTTCTCTTCCTTTTTTTTTCTTCCTTCGTTTTTCTCTTTTTCTTATTTTTTCCTTTCTATTCATTTTTTCTTTTCTCGTTTTACTTTCCTCCCATTTAATCCTCAATCACGAACAAATTAGTTAATTTGGGACTCAAGGGTTTTTTTTGGCTTTATTTTTCTTTTTCGCTTTTGTTTTTGTTTTTTTCTTGTTTGTTTGTTTATTTTTGTGGCATTTTGGGTACTTTTTACGTTGCTTTTTAACTCACTAGCATTCCTCCCAACCCAAGGTCTCCATTGTACTTAGTCTTCACTCCACTTAATACAACAGATTTTTACTTATTATTTTTATTTTTTTCTTCTTTATTATTCTTTTTTTTCCTCCTTTTCTCTGGTTCCCTCTTATCCCTCTCATTATATCTCTTAGTCGACCATCACTTACAAGCAAATCATCTTATGCTTGTCTAAGATTTTCTTCCTTTTTTTTTTTTTTTTTTGCATTTAGTAGGTCCCTACTCCCTTTTTTTGCCCCTTGAACTCTTCACCCCAAATCAGGCCATCCATTATAGGCAGTTTTTGTTCCATTTAGCATACTATAATTCACAGGTCATCACGATATTTCCCTGAGGAGGGAAGAGGAGGGAAAGAGAAGAAAGAAAAAAGGGGGAAATAATAAATTATTACTGGTTTTTTTTGTGGGGTGTTTTACCTTTTTTTTTTTTTACTTTTTACTCTTTATTAATTCTAATCAGTGCTATCAACAAGACTACCCTCAGATGCCAATAAGAAAGAGGAAATAGAATATTATGGATACAAAAGAAAGAAAGGTAACACAAATAGATGTGGAAAAATCTATGGAGAAAAGACTTAACATATTGGAAGCCTTGGAGCTAAATGACAGAGAATTTAAAATAGAAATCTTAAAAATACTCAGAGATATACAAGAAAACACAGAAAGGCAATATAGGGAGATCAGAAAACAACTCAATGAACACAAAGAATATATTACCAAGGAAATTGAAACTATAAAAACAAATCAAACAGAAATGAAAAACTCAATTCACGAGCTGAAAAACGAGGTAACAAGCTTAGCTAACAGAACAGCCCAGATTGAAGATAGGATTAGTGAAATAGAAGACAAACAACTTGAGGCACAACAGAGAGAAGAAGAAAGAGACTCAAAAATAATAAAAAACGAGAAAGCCCTACAGGAATTGTCTGACTCCATCAGAAAGAATAACATAAGAATAATAGGTATATCAGAGGGAGAAGAGAAAGAAAATGGAATGGAGAATATACTCAAATAAATAATAGACGAGAACTTCCCAAGCCTGTGGAAAGAACTAAAGCCTCAAATTCAAGAAGCAAACAGAACACCGAGTTTTCTTAACCCCAACAAACCCACTCCAAGCCACATCATAATAAAGATGACACAAACCAATGACAAAGAAAAAATTCTCAAGGCAGCCAGGGAAAAGAAGAGTACAACATATAAAGGAAGGCCTATTAGATTATCATCAGATTTCTCAGCAGAAACTCTACAAGCTAGAAGAGAGTGGACCCCAATATTTAAAGCCCTGAAAGAGAGGAACTTTCAGCCAAGAATACTATACCCATCAAAGCTATCCTTCAAGTATGAAGGAGATATAAAAACATTCACAAATACAGAAAAGATGAGAGAATTTATCAACAGAAAGCCCCCACTCCAGGAAATACTAAAGGGGGTTTTCCAACCAGATTCAACGAACAAAAGAAAACAACACCACAAGTAACAGCTCCACCAAGAACACAATAAAACCAAACTTAAACTGTGACAACAAAGGAAAAAAAGGGGGGAGAGGATGGAGATTAACAGTAGCAAATAATGATGAAGTGCAGAAATACTCATAAGATAGGGTACTACAATGAATATGGTAGGTACCCTTTTCATTACTTAATGGTAACCATCCTTGAAAAACCCACCATAAAAACACTTGACTTAAAAAAGGTAGCAACAGAGGAAAGAAGTATGGAACACAAACAAACAAAAACAAATGATAGAAAAACAAAAGAGAAGAATCAAACAAGATACAAAACTAACAGAAAACAATTTATAAAATGGCAGTAGGGAACCCACAAGTGTCAATAATTACACTAAATGTAAATGGATTAAATTTACTAATAAAAAGACACAGAGTAGCAGAATGGATTAAAAAAGAAAATCCAACTATATGCTGCCTACAAGAAACACATCTAAGCAACAAGGATAAAAACAAATTCAAAGTGAAAGGCTGGAAAACAATACTCCAAGCAAACAACACCCCAAAAAAAGCAAGTGTAGCAATACTCATATCTAATAATGCTGACTACAAGACAGAAAAAGTACTCAGAGACAAAAATGGTCATTTCATAATGATTAAGGGGAAGTTGAATCAAGAAGACATAACAATCCTTAATATATATGCACCAAACCAAGGAGCACCAAAATATATAAGACAGCTACTTATTGACCTTAAAACAAAAACTAACAAAAATACAATCATACTTGGAGACCTCAATACACCGCTGACGGCTCTAGATCGGTCATCCAAACAGAGAATCAATAAAGATATAGTGGCCTTAAACGAAATACTAGAACACCTGGATATGATAGACATCTACAGGACACTTCATCCCAAAGCGACAGAGTATACATTTTTCTCTAGTGTACATGGAACATTCTCAAGAATTGACCATATGTTGGGCCACAAAGACAATATCAGCAAATTTAGAAAAATTGAAATTGTACCAAGCATATATTCTGATCATAAAGCCTTGAAACTAGAATTCAACTGCAAAAAAGAGGGGGAAAAACCCACAAAAATGTGGAAACTAAACAACATACTTCTAAAAAATGAATGGGTCAAAGAAGAAATAAGCGCAGAGATCAAAAGATATATACAGACTAATGAAAATGACAATACGACATATCAGAATCTCTGGGATGCAGCAAAAGCAGTAATAAGAGGAAAGTTCATATCACTTCAGGCCTATATGAACAAACAAGAGAGAGCCGAAGTAAACCACTTAACTTCACACCTTAAGGAACTAGAAAAAGAAGAACAAAGACAACCCAAAACCAGCCGAAGAAAGGAGATAATAAAAATCAGAGCAGAAATAAATGAAATAGAGAACAGAAAAACTATAGAAAAAATCAATAAAACAAGGAGCTGGTTCTTTGAAAAGATCAACAAAATTGACAAACCCTTGGCAAGACTCACCAAGGAAAAAAGGCACAGGACTCAAATAAATAAAATCCAAAATGAAAGAGGAGAGATCACCACAGACATCATAGATATACAAAGAATTATTGTAGAATACTATGAAAAATTATATGCCACCAAATACAACAATCTAGAAGAAATGGATAAATTCCTAGAACAATACAACCTTCCTAGACTGAGTCATGAAGAAGCAGAAAGCCTAAACAGACCAATCAGCAGGGAGGAAATAGAAAAAACTATTAAAAACCTCCCCAAAAATAAAAGTCCAGGCCCAGACGGTTATACCAGCGAATTTTATCAAACATTCAAAGAAGACTTGGTTCCTATTCTACTCAAAGTCTTCCAAAAAATTGAAGAAGAAGCAATACTTCCAAACACATTTTATGAGGCCAACATAACCCTCATACCAAAACCTGGCAAGGATGGCACAAAGAAAGAAAACTACAGACCAATATCTCTAATGAATACAGATGCTAAAATACTAAACAAAATACTGGCAAACCGAATACAACAACATATTAAAAAAATAATACATCATGATCAAGTGGGATTCATCCCAGAATCTCAAGGATGGTTCAACATACGCAAAACGGTTAACGTAATACACCATATCAACAAAACAAAGAACAAAAACCACATGATCTTATCAATAGATGCAGAAAAGGCTTTTGATAAAATACAACACAATTTTATGTTTAAGACTCTCAACAAAATGGGTATAGAAGGAAAATATCTCAACATGATAAAGGCCATATATAATAAACCATCAGCCAACATCCTATTAAACGGCATAAAACTGAGGACTTTCTACCTTAAATCAGGAACAAGACAGGGTTGTTCACTCTCTCCACTCTTATTTAACGTGGTGCTAGAAGTTCTGGCCAGAGCAATCAGACAAGACAAAGAAATAAAAGGCATCCATATCGGAAAAGAAGAAGTAAAGGTATCACTGTTTGCTGATGATATGATCCTATACATCGAAAACCCGAAGGACTCCACAAAAAGATTATTAGAAACAATAAACCAATACAGTAAGGTCGCAGGATACAAAATTAACATACAAAAGTCCATAGCCTTTCTATATGCCAACAATGAAGTATTAGAAAATGAACTCAAAAAAATAATCCCCTTCACGATTGCAACAAAAAAAATAAAATACCTAGGAATAAACATAACAAAAATGTAAAGGACCTATATAATGAAAATTACAAAGCATTGTTAAGGGAAATCGAAAAAGATACAATGAGATGGAAAAATATTCCTTGTTCTTGGATAGGAAAAATAAATATAATCAAAATGGCCATATTACCCAAAGCAATATACAAATTTAATGCAATTCCCATCAAAATTCCTATGAGATTTTTTAAAGAAATGGAACAAAAAATCATCAGATTTATATGGAACTATAAAAAACCCCGAATAGCCAAAACAATCCTAAGGAAAAAGGATGAAGCTGGGGGCATTACAATACCTGACTTTAAACTATATTATAGGGCCACGATAATCAAAACAGCATGGTATTGGCAGAAAAATAGACACTCAGACCAATGGAACAGAATAGAAAGCCCAGAAATAAAACCACATATATATGGTCAAATAATCTTTGATAAAGGGGCCAACAACACACAATGGAGAAAAGAAAGCCTCTTCAACAAATGGTGTTGGGAAAACTGGAAAGCCACATGCAAAAGAATGAAACTCGACTACAGCCTGTCCCCATGTACTAAACTTAATTCAAAATGGATCAAAGACCTAAATATAAGACCTGAAACAATAAAGTACATAGAAGAAGACATAGGTACTAAAATCATGGACCTGGGTTTTAAAGAACATTTTATGAACTTGACTCCAATGGCAAGAGAAGTGAAGGCAAAGATAAATGAATGGGACTACATCAGAATAAAAAGTTTTTGCTCAGCAAGAGAAACTGATATCAAAATAAACAGACAGCCAACTAAATGGGAAATGATATTTTCAAACAACAGCTCAGATAAGGGCCTAATATCCAAAATTTACAAAGAACTCATAAAACTCAACAACAAACAAACAAACAATCCAATAAAAAAATGGGGAGAGGACATGAACAGACACTTCTCCCAGGAAGAGATACAAATGGCCAACAGATATATGAAAAGATGCTCAGCTTCATTAGTTATTAGAGAAATGCAAATCAAAACTACAATGAGATACCACCTCACCCCTGTTAGATTAGCTATTATCAACAAGACGGGTAATAGCAAATGTTGGAGAGGCTGTGGAGAAAAAGGAACCCTCATTCACTGTTGGTGGGACTGTAAAGTAGTACAGCCATTATGGAGGAAAATATGGTGGTTCCTCAAAAAACTGCAAATAGAACTACCTTATGACCCAGCAATCCCTCTACTGGGTATATACCCCAAAACCTCAGAAACATTGATACGTGAAGACACATGTAGCCCCATGTTCATTGCAGCACTGTTCACAGTGGCCAAGACATGGAAACAACCAAAAAGCCCTTCAATAGAAGACTGGATAAAGAAGATGTGGCACATATACACTATGGAATACTACTCTGCCATAAGAAATGATGACATCAGATCATTTACAGCAAAATGGTGGGATCTTGATAACATTATAAGGAGTGAAATAAGTAAATCAGAAAAAAACAAGAACTACATGATTCCATACATTGGTGGAACATAAAAACGAGACTAAGAGACATGGACAAGAGTGTTGTGGTTACCAGGGGTGGGGGGAGGGAGGACATAGGAGGGAGGGAGGGAGAGAGTTAGGGGGAGGGGGAGGGGCACAGAGAACTAGATAGAGGGTGGTGGAGGACAATCTGACTTTGGGCGAGGGGTGTGCAACATAATTTAATGACAAAATAACCTAGACATGTTTTCTTTGAATATATGTACCCTGATTTATTAATGTCATCCCATTACCATTAATAAAAATTTATTAAAAAAAAAAACGATTTAAACATGGAAATGCAAAAAAAAAAAAAAAAAGAAAGTGTGTTAGTTAACAGCATAACTACAGGAAGAATTTTATATCTTTTTGGACATGAAAATATTTATAAAAATTTAAATAATAATACAAGCTAAATAGAGAGATTAGATTATATCTAACTCTCTTTTTTATGTAGAATTATTTGGTGTATTATCATTCATAACACCAAACAAAATAACCTTTAAAATTTGTATTTAGTGTTTTATTTGTAAATTCCATTTAGACCATGAGTCTTTCCTACTTGCAAATGCTTCTCATTTTGATGTTTGAATTAAGAGTAACATGTCACCCTGGTCAGTTGGCTCAGTGGTAGAACGTCGGCCTTGGGTGTGGATCCCCGGTCTGGGCACACAGGAGAAGCACCCGTCTGTTTCTCCAACCTTTTCCCTCTCCTTCCTCTCTATTTCTCTCTTCCCCTCCTGCAGCCAAGAATCCATTGGAGCAAAGTTGACCCGGGCACTGAAGACAGCTCCATGGCCTCTGCCTTAGGCGCTAGCGAATGGCTCCAGCCACAGTAGAGCAATGCCTGAGATGGGCAGAGCATTGCCCCCTTGTAGGCATGCCGAGTGGATTCCGGTTGGGAGCATGCGGAAGTTTCTCTGACTGCCTCCCCACTTCTAACTTCAGAAAAATGCAATAAAAGGAAGAAATAAAGAAAGAAATAAAAAAGAAAGAAAGAAAGAGAGAGAGAGAGGAAGGAAGGAAGGAAGGAAGGAAGGAAGGAAGGAAGGAAGGAAGGAAGGAAGGAAGGAAGGAAGGAAGGAAGAGAAAGAAAGAATAACATGTCAATCTCAACATTGTGTGAGAAAAACAATGTGCAACAATATCTATGATAAACAATCTTCTGTCAAGACACAATACAAAAATATTAGTATGAAAGAAAAAAGGTTTAAAAATAACTAAAGCTCACCCTAAAGATCTAGTCTCCCACTGACTTCCATTGGGAACGGTTATCCATCTGAGGGCAGTGATCATAGCAGGATCATGCTGACCATTCTTGAACCACAACATCAAACTTCTGAAATTTAACTATTACAAGTTTGAAACATACAATTATAATAATAGGTATTTTTGGTCATATGTCAGATTTATTCCTGAATTCTAGAGGTTTGCTTTATGGTGGTGATGTGTGTCTTTGGCCCAATATTGACCTTAACATTTGGTGTTTGGCCAGAATATACATACAGTTAGTGTATACCCACTCTGAGTGATGGAGGCTCTAACAGACATGGTGATAGCACAGGTGGAACCATGTCTGGGAGAAGTGGAGAGGGCCTCTCATAAAAACCAAAACAGAGACAGGAAGGATGAGCTCAAGGTCTGCCCAGAGGACGAGAATGAGGTGAGGTTGGATATTCTAAAGCAGCGGTTCTCAACCTGTGGGGTCGTGACCCCGGCGGGGTTGCCTAAAGCCATCGGAAAATACATAATGCATATCAGGTATTTACATTCCAAATCATAACTGTAGCAAAATTACAGTTATGAAGTAGCCACCAAAATTATTTTTTGGTTTGGGGTCACCGCAACATGAGGAACTATATTGCAGGGTCACGGCATTAGAAAGGTTGAGAACCACTGTTCTAAAGGAAGAGGGAACAGTTAAAAAAATTACCTTAAACATGTTTTGTTTGAATGGCAGGGATCACTTTGGAATTTTGTACATGTGTATTTTTCCTCCTAGACCACCCGGATGAAGCAGGTCATCTCTCCCTTAGTTGCAGGAGCAGAAGAGGCTCAGGGAGGGGAAGTGACTGCAACCTTAAGCCTTGAGAACCTCCCAGCCTCAGTGGAACAAGCCTGAAACTGGCCATGGGCCCCACACTCTTCCAGGGCCTGCGGTGTGGTGAGAGCTTGTCCTGGGGCTGGGAAAGCTGCTGAGGGTGTCGGGACGTTTTTTTGCCTGGGTCCTGATTCCTTCCAGGCCCAGGGCCTGTGACCTTATTCCTAACCAGTGGTCTTATTTCTAACATCACCAAGAACCATCCTTCCCAAGGTCCTGTTTTCTCATTCCAGACATGCTGGGGGACCGAAAGGAGCCCAGACTCTCTTAGCAGCCACACAGGTCACCCCCACAGAGGCCTCCTCTAGACACCTGACTCTCTTCAGACAGATGCTTTTCTTTCTTTGTTTGTTTTTCCTTTTTCCCTTTCTTTTCTTCTGGGGAAGGACAGCTGGCTGGCATGGCTATTGTGTTTGGAGAGGAGCCTCCTGGGCTGGCAAATAAATTGCATTTCATCCTCCCTGTCACTTCTGGTTGGGAAAGCACCAGCAGATGAAAGCTGAGACTTCAAAAGCACTGCTTCTGACACAGCGGCATTTCTCCTTTCCAAGCCTGGAGCCTCAGCAGCACTGGGAAGAGCCGTGCCTCCTTCATCCTTGGAGGATCTTCTCAGCCCCTGGGCCAGGCACTGGGAGGTCAGTGTCTTCACCCAATCAGCAGAAAGGGCAGGGCTCCATTCTTGGCAGAGCATCGCTAGTGGCAGGTGGCTCTGTGCTCCTGGGAGGAAGGAGTTGGTCCTCTGTCTGCAGTAACAGAGCAGTTGGATTTGTAAGGGAATGTCAAGCCATACACAAGCGATGCCATGTGTCCAATGCCATCATTCCTGGAAGAATAATACTCTTCTCTCTCTTTTTTTTTTTAAGTGAGAGGAGGAGAGATAGTGAGACAGACTCCCACATGCACCCCAACTGGGATCCACCCGGTAACCCCATCTGGGGCTGATGCTCAGACCAACCGAGCTATCCTTGAACCAATAGAGCCACTGGCTGTGGGAGGGGAAGAAAGAGAAAAAGGGGGGAGAGAATAGGGAGAGGAAGAGAAGCAGATGGTCACTTCTCATGTGTGCTCTGACTGGGGATCAAACCCGGGATGTCCATATGCCAGGCCAATGCCTTATCTACTGAGCCAGCAGCCAGGGCCAAGAATAGGATTCTGACACAGTGTTTTCCTGCATGGAGCGGGTACCCTCACCCTGCTCCCCACACTGGCCCAGCAGCTCCCTCTGGGCTTCCTGCTGAGCAATCTCTCAAATTGAGACTGCTAATCTGCCCTCTGCATTCTCAGATGGCCACAGATCGAGGTCCAAGATTGGGGATGGCAGTCACCCACAGATCTAGCAGAGGTCCTGGACACTGAAGTGCAAATAGGTCTCTATTGTCCTGTCTAGAGGGACTGAGTGAACTGAGGGAGCTCCGAGGAACAAACTGGCTTCAGAAACAGCAACATTCCTGTGAAGTGGCTGGAATCTGGCAAAGCCACCGGAATGTTTTCCTTCAGGTTGGCTCCTCCCAGCTGGGGACAGCCTGCGCAGGAGGAAACGCTGATGACTTACCTACCTTCTGAGTGTTTCCACTTAGCCGAGTGCTGGGTGCTGAGGTGAAAAGACAGTTTCCTGAAAGGCAACGTGTGCAGAGAGGTTCAGATGACCTTGGAGTCAGAGAATTCGCTTACAAGCAGATGGTGGGCAGTACAGAGGCTCTATCACGGCCTCTGCCTCCATACAGTGGCGAGGATAATCGCACCTGCCTCTGTTGTTGGAAAAGTCGAATTGAATCATTTGTGTCAACTGCCCAGCTCAGTGGTTGGCACTTGCTGATGATTAATAAATGGTTATTTTTATCACTCTCTGGTTTATGCACTTGCAATGGGGTGTGACAATAGAAAGGGCATAGATTTTGGGATGGAGAGGCTGAGCTCAAATCCCACCTCAGCCTCCCGGCAGTTATATGATCCTGGGGCAAATTACTCACAATTAAAACAACCACCACCAGCAGCAGCAGAGGGTACCATTTATCAAGTGCTTAACGTGTGAAAGTGCTTCACCTATGGGACATCTCACTCTTCCTCACAAGGGGCTATGTTACTTCCTCAAGGATTTGCTGCTAGAAGAAGCAAAAGGGATGTTTAAAGTCAGGTTCCTGAACTCAGTCCACACTTCTAAACACCTCACCGTTGCGCCACATGGCTCCTCTACCTTCCTCCAAGCCTCCATTTCGTCGTATGTAAAATGGGATTGATAGTGCCTGACTTTTAGCTTTAGAATGAGACTTAAAGGAGATAACACATGTAAGACTCCCCCCCACCCCCAAATAGAAATCTTTCTACTCTGAAGAACTGCGGGAGGTCACATTTAATATTAAGAAGTTCCAAGTTGCAGTGGGAAGAGATTTGACAGGATTGTTTCACTCCAACCTCCAAATCTGACAGTCAGAAGTGAGCAGCTGATAGACGTGGCACACAATGGCAGGTTTCTGGGAGAGGCAGTGGGAGAATGTTCCAGAAGATGACCATGATGTCCAGTCAGGACTGGAGAACTAAATTAGGGAAATTTATAGAGCAGAACAGGTCAGGTCCTCCTGCACAACTCGTCTTGGTTTGGAAAGGACCCCCGCTGCATTTGTAGTGATGCTGTGAGTTTTCTGCTTCTTTGGGACATACCCCTCTGTCCTCACCTGGCTCTGACTCCCTCGCGGCTCGGTGCTGGTGGAGTTGATGTTACCTGGGACGTGTCTTCAGCTGCTCTTTCCCTAAGAGTCTCTTCTGGGCTGGGACCATGGCTTCCATTTGGCAGGTGGGAAAAGAAACCTTGGAGAGGAGACTGGAGGGGGTGCTGTGGTCCCTTGTGGATGGGCCAGAGGTTGAGGACAACCTAGACAGGAAGGGTCCTTTCCGAATGGGGCCCTAACCTCCGCTTGGACTTTCTCGGGGAGGATTGGGCTGTTGTCCAGCCTCAGGTGCCTTATTTACAGGGGCAACAGAAGCTGTGTGAGACCCAAGAGCTGTCATGCGTCACCACAAGTGATAAATTCACTCAGAGAGGTGGGGAGAAAACTCCCCAGTGCTGATGGCTGTGCGTCTATGAGAAGTCAGCTTTCTGGAATTGCGATGAGCAGCCTTGTGTGGAAGTTTCATGTCATTTTCTCTCCATCCCATTTAGTTACAACTTGTTTTTATACCGTGTTTTATTGAAACCCATATTTTACTTTAATGCTGTAAGCTCTGTCATGGATCTTTTCTCCCTCCCCCCATCTTTCACCTCCTGAGCACATGAAGGTTCATATTATGCAAACACCACAGAAAAGGGTTTTGAAGCTTTGTGGTTTGGGGTTTTTTTGTTTTGTTTTTTTGCCCCTTTATGTATCTCTCAGCAATGAGTGTTTATTTTTCTGAAAGCAGGCTGGGGATGCAGATGCACCGTTTGGGGTGAAGCTCAGAACCCTACAGGTGGCTCCGTTGCCCGGGGCCAGCCTGCACCTCCCCACCTGTGCACCTGCCTGGGGAACTCAGCCTAGTACTGTGCTCACCATGGGCTCCACTGACTGACCAACAGACTAGACATTTCTCTACTTTGAAGTGTGCACTCTTTAAGTCAAAAGAGAGAAGAAACAAAGGTACAGTCTTTGAGGCCCTGAGCATCTGTTTGAATGGCTCCAGAAATGTTTGAAAATGGAAACAAAACAAGGATCAGAGTCTTCTCTGTCCCCGCCCCCCCGCACTGTCCCCACCACTGACTCTTGCGGCCTCTTACCTGAAAGGCTGCAGAGCCTCCTCTGGACAGCTCTATTCCATCAGCTCTCCAGCGTGGGGGAATATTCCTAAATGCCCCGTCATCAAGCAAATCCAGCCCTCCACCTTGGGGACTCCCCACACCTGACCTCCTCAGTGTGCACCTCAGACACGCTGACCGCCTTGGGGCCAGTCAGGCCAGGTTCTTCCCTGCCTTGGTCCATGCCGGATTCATGTCAGCTCCACTTGTTTGGCCAGTTGTCCTCTCCATGAAGAAGGGCTCTCCACTTCAAGGTCTGCCTCTCTAGGACCAGCTCCAGCCCCGCCACCTACAGGAAATTCTCCTGGCCCACTTTGGTTACTGATGTCCATTCTGAACCAACTGTTTGGACCCTTTATCCCATGTTTCTTGCTGATATTAGCTGTGTTCTGAGTGTCTTGTCTCTTGATGAAGTTTGCGTAATAAGGTTGCACATAGAATCTGACTGTGAATCTATTTCAGACTATCTGGTCTGCATAACCCTAGGCAGCCCACTCGCTCGCTCTGTGCCTTGCCACCTACATCATCCAGAAACTAGAGAGCACAGCTCTACCTAACACCTAGGGTGTGGTGAGAATTAAATGAGTTAATATTTGTAGAGTATTTAAGACAGTGTTTGGCACACAGTAAATACTATATAAATGTAAGTTCCTGTTTTTATTAGGTCCAAATAGCAATGAATTAGAGTAAAGGAGATTTCGAGAGCTTCCTCGGGCTTGAGGCAGCGGGATGGCTCTTATTCCTCCTTCTGTTCGCACCCCTCCCCATCCCGCTGTGCACCTGGAGATTGGTCAGTGGGAGCAGCGTCAGTGGTGGAAACTGTGAGCAGAACTTTGGACATGTGTGTGACCAGCACTCCCCTGTGCTGAGAACCAGCAGAGGCAGCTAGTACCATCCACTCAGCTGAGTTTGATCTCCCTTTCCTCACAATGAATGAATGGTCTATCTGGCCACAGGCGCTGCAAGTTTTCCTTGGGGCACTGACCAGGTGAGCAGCAGTGGGGATGGGGGGGAGTCTGCACTGTCTGGTGACACAGGAAGCAAATTAGGCCACTCACAGGGGTGAAGCAGATCCTAGGGAAAAGTGAACTTGGATCACTTACGGGACCATCTCCTCCTCTGCCCTTGAGCCTCCCGACTTTCCACACTCAGCTTATCCTCATCCACACAGAAAATACTCAGGGCTGCCCCCTCCCTCCCCACCTGTCCTCAGGCTGCACATTAGAGTCACCTGGGGAGGTTTTAAATGTCCTGATTCCCAGGCAGCCCACATCAGTGTGATCGGAATCTCTGGGCTTGGCACCTGACAATCTCCAGTCTTCTAATGGCTCCCAGGTGGTGCCCAGGTACAGCCAAGTGTGAAAGCCCTACTCAAAGTTCATTCATTCACGTAAGTCTAACACCTCAGGTGACTCAGGAGCCAGCACCCCAGCTTGCATGCTGACCCTCCCCCCCTCAAGCTTCTCGTGGCTTACATGTGTCCTCTCTCGCACAACTGACAGAAGCAGAGAACATTATGAGTTGTGAACTCCCGTTCCTTCCCTCCCAAATTCCTGTCACCGCTCTGAACTCCTTCCTCCCTTGTCTTCGGACCGTGGCTCAGGGCTTGGTCAGTCTGCTCGCCCCTTTTCTCACATGCAGACATTTCATTTGGGCCTCACTGACTGGTGCTTATGTAGCTTTGTACAAATACCATTTATTTTCAGCTTCTTGAGGGCAGGGCAAATGATGTCTTCTATTTTTGGTTTGTTTGTGTATATCTACCTAGAGTATCCTAATAAAGTGTTGACTACCAGTATATGCAGTTGTCCAAAAATAGAGGAAGGAGCGAACTGGCCAACTGTGGTGCAGACAGAGCCAAGTAGGGGCTGCCGAAGGCTGTAGGGTCTCCACTGGCATTCTTCATCTAGGAGTGCATTACACCGGACATGGGGAGAGAGGTCTCCGTGTTTCCCTGTTTAACAAGGGAGGCCCTTTCTCATTGATCTGAGAGCAGTAGTGTTGAAGGTACCCTGAAAATGTGTGCTGGGAAGCTCCGTGGATGTTGCCTAATAATAATGACCACCCCTCATTGAGTATCAACTTTGTATCTGGTGCTGTGCATACCAGGGTCCACAACATTTGAATTAGTTAAATGTTCTGAAAGGTTATTTGCCCATGGTCGATGGCAGAGCTCCAGAGGGCCATGCAGTGTTTAGTAAGCCAGGTATGTTCTAAAGCCAACTTCAGGTGGAGAGAAGAGAATCAGATGGGTGTCTCTGTTCTCATTCCCAATCAGCCTTCTTCCTCATAGTAATTAATGACAGTGGCCTAGGCAAAGGCTTGCCCATTGCCCTGGTGTTGTCTACTTCACTATCATTTTAAGAGGACCACAGATCCACATTCTTAAGTCCTTTGGGATAACAGAAGTCAAAGGTAAAATCTATCTTCATGTGCAATACAGGTGACCCTTGAACAATGGAGGGGTTAAAGGTGCCAACACCCCCAGACACAGTAAAAAATTTACATATGGCCTGAACAGGTGGTGGAGCAGTGGATAGAGTGTTGGCCTGGGATGCTGAGGAACTAGGTTTGAAACCCCGAGGTCACCAGCTTGAGCATGGACTCACCATCTTGAGTGTGGCTTCAGCAGCATGAGCACGGGGTCACCTGCTTGAGCATGGGATCACAGACATGACCATGGTCGCTGGCTTGAGCAAGGGGTCACTGCCTCAGCTGGAGCCCCCTAGTCAAGGCACAACTAAGGTGCTGCAGTGAAGAATTGATGCTTCTCATCTCCCTCACTTCTGGTCTGTCTGTCCCTGTATGTTTCTCTTTCTCTCACTAAAAAGAAAAAATCCACATATGACTTTTGACTCCCCCAAAACTTAACTATAATCACCCTTTGGTATTCTCAGAGGAATTGGTTTCAGGACCGTCTATGGATGCCAAAATCTGATGCCAGTGGCTGAGGCCAGGCAGGTTCACGTTGGATTTGGGCAGATGGTAGAGGAAATGTGGAGCCAGAAAGCATTGGGCTGTTCCAGTTTAATAGATCCTAATGACAGTGGGCGAGCAAACAGGCAGGGAAAACCTCTTCTTGCAATGGCGAGCAAGCAATCTGCACCGAGGGAAAATGTACCCGTAGCCTTATATAGATTACACACGCATGTGGCTCTGCCACGTGCTTATGTGCTAACCACGCACAGTGCAAGTGACCAAGTCCAACACAGCTGTCTTCCCTACAACGCTCAAGCCTTTTATATAAAATGGCTTAGAACAACACACACAGTTCACCCTCAGTATATGGGGGTTCCCAACTGCCGACAGAAAATACCATCATTGATCCAAGGTTGGTTGAGTCCATGGATGCTAAACTGAGGGATATGGAGGCTGGCTGTATATTTATTAATAAGATCCACGTACACATGACCCCACACATGCCAAACCCAAGCTGCTCAGTGGTCCCTTATAATCGCGACTGTAGTGATATCACTGTCATCATTTTCTGGTGAAGATTAGTGGGTTGTAATAAAAGAAACTAACTCTGGCTAGTTTAAGGAAGACAAGAGCCATGTTAGGCTCCAGGTTGCCTGTGGCATTTCCAGAAGGGAACGTGGCTGGGCCCCAGGAAGGGCTTTGTGCCACCAGCACTTCTTTCTGCAAGGCTATGTCTCTGCTTACGACCTCCAGCACCTGCGGACCTGCTCCCTGCGCCTCCGGGAATATGACACGTGGTGGTCTGGGCCCGGGAGCTTGCATGTTACATTCCTAGCCACCTAGAAAACTTAACTTTGCTATTGACCCCATTTCGGGACTTGTAGAAATAAAGCTTGAGCTGGTCTGTATTATGTCATATGCCCCCTGCTGTCATCTCTTTCCCTGTCATGTGGTAAGTGGTGGTCTGGAAGGGGACACGCCATGTCTCTGGATAGGAGGGATGCTATAGAGAAAGGGTGATATGATTGTGAGCTAGAACAATGCCCCAGTGAGCAATTGGAATAGCAAAAACTATACTGATGCAGAGACTTGTTTAAGGATTTTATATTTTTCTCTCATTCCCACAACAACCAGTCAAACAGGTCTTACTATTCCCATTTTCTGGATTTTCCAGAGAATAGTAAGGATGCTCCAACCCTGAAACATTCATCACAGTGGCAACAGGGAAGATTTTGGTATCTTTTGCTTTTAGGGACACAGTTGAGCTATACGTCAGGCATGTTTATTCCACAGTGTTTGCTCCCAGAAGGAAGGTGTGTGTGTGTGTGTGTGTGTGTGTGTGTGTGTGTGTGTGTGTGTGTGTTTATATAAGTGCATGCCTCTGTGAGTCTGTATGTACTTACTTTTTCCATGGCTGTGAGTGTACCAAGAATCTGAGAATGCTAATTTTTCTAGATGAGCGTTCAGCTGGAGGCTGCCAGCCCGAGCCAGCTGGAGCCAGAGGCCTGCTAGGGGAGCACAGAGATGCTCTTTATCTGTCAGAAATGGAGTGACCTCACCATGGCTCTGCTCTGCCGGGTCGGGTGTGTGGCAAGCAGAGGGAGGGAGTTTGGGGATGGGGCTCAGTGACTCCTGTGTGCGTCGTCCTCTGTTCCCCTTTCCTTCCCTTCGTCACCACTCTGGGTGGAAGCCAGGAGCCCTAGTTTGATTGCAATGAGCCTTTCATGGGGCTGGGGCTTCCAGCTGACAGTGCAGCGGGACACTCAGAGCAGGGAGGCCAGGGCTCAAGAATGAGGCACCCACTTTCTGCCTGGCCTGCTCCGCTGCCTCTGAGATACCTTTCGCATCATGACACCTTTGGGTCTCAGTTTCTCTGGTCAGTGATGCGAAGGGCCAGGTGACCTCAGGCAGCCCCTTGGAAAGTTAACACCTATGACTTTGTTTCCCTTTCTCCTGGTCTTTTAGGGACGATCACAGCTTGAATGAGAAAAGCAGATAGGCATAATGGTCTTCTTAAGGAACGTACAGGGTACAGGCACAGTGAATGACATCTGAGTATGCCTTTAGGCTGGAGACGGAGGGGCTTCAGTAGAAAGTTGCTGACTACCTACCTGTGTTATAGATGTTCATCTTCAGGCTCAGCCTCTGCACCTGTAAAAGAGAACTGCTCTCCTGGATGGTTTCTAACGATTCTCTTAGCTCTGACATGCTCCAGACGACTCAAGTAGCCCAAGGACACTGATCCTTTAGAACCCCCCCCCCCACACGCTATATGCTTGTTTTGGACACAGTTGTTTTCTATTCTATTATAGTTAGTTAGTGGTGTGTGTGTGTGTGTGTGTGTGTGTGTGTGAGAGAGAGAGAGAGAGAGAGAGAGAGAGAGAGAGAGAGAGAGAGGAAGAGAAATGGTGGATGTGGAGGGAGAAGACGTGAGATTGAATTTGCGGGGCCTCCAGGAATCTGTCATGCATTAATTGGCTCTCATAAACCAAAGCCATCAACCCTTCCATAACAAACACAAGCTGGGTAATAAACCAGAAATGATGGTCTGGGTTGTTTAAATCCCTCATATTTAAGGCCACAATCACCCCATTTGACCCCAGAGTTGGACACGGATTCTGGCATCGAGGCCGTGGCCAGTTCCTGCGGCCTCCACGCCCGCCGGGAAAATTGCCGAGGCTCGGGTTCATGCTGACCCCTGCCCCTGTGGACAGCCAGTTGTTCCTCATCTAATTCTCCTCCGTGCTGGTAATTTAAAAAGCATCAGAGCTTTAGACAAAGAACCAAAGGTAAATCGCATTGGCCGTCATTGTGTGAAGCACCTTTGTAAGGGGCGGCCCCTTTCCAAGGGAGGAGTTGCAGTGTGGGCACTGCCTTGCAAGTGGGATAAGCACCTGCTCTACTCCACCAGGTACCTTCTTCTTATGGTTTTCAAGTGGCCCTTTATTAGGACACTCAAAAAAAAGTAGCTGAGAAGAACTGAACTCTCACATCGAGACATAAACTGGACACGGACACAAAGCTTTGGTACTGTCAGCTACAAAGAATATTCAGAAGATATAATGGCTCTGGAGGGCCAATGTTACTACCAAACTCTCTTCTGAGGAGGGGTGGGTCGGGTGGGTGGGCTGGCGGAGCGCTGGGTGGGAGGGCAGAGGGCAGCAGTGGCCGTCCCTGGCCCAGCCTGACCTTCAGCTTCGTCCTACCTGATGCTGCGTCTGCTCTGCTCTCCCACCGTCTCTGCGTCTCAGCCCAGTGTCCACCAGGAAGGCCTCTCTGGGGCACTGGGGACGACCCCAGACTGTGGGTATTTCTCAGGGTCTGTCTGCAGCTGCTCAGTACTGAATACATGTGAGATAAGTGGTCCAGTCATATAGGCTTCATCAATCACACTTCCTCACTCTTTCACCTTCAATTTTCGTTCCTAATTGTTACTCTGCCGACCTCCACACCACAGGCTCCTCAGAAGGGGCCCAAAGGCAAAGGCCTCTGAAAAATTGCTTTTGCTTAGAATGTCTTCTTTGATCTCCCAAGGTGTCCGTGAGCCTGTCTGTCCACCTACTGAGCTTAATGGTGTCTATGAAAGACTTCCCATTTTCTCAAAAAACAAACAAACAAACAAAAAAAAACCCAAACCGCTTCCTCTATGGTTGTTCTTCTGTCTCCCTTTGAGTCAGTTCCACCATCTGTGTCCCCCTCCCTCCTATCCCATCTTCCCTACTGTGACAGACACACCCCAGAAAGGTACAGACTTCTAGTTATAAAATACATACATCACAGGGATATAATGTACAGCAGGGGATAGAGTCGATAAGATGATTATAGCTTTGTATGATGACAGATGGTTACTAACCTTCATGTGGAGATCACTTCGTAAGGTATATAAAGTCAAATCACTATGCTGTACACCTGCAACTAATATAATATTGTGCCCATTAGACTTTAATAACAAATAAGAAAACCTGCCCCTCACAGCAAATTTTACCTCATTAACACTTTGCTGCTTATTCTTTTTCTTAATTTGTGTGAAGGAACTTAACATGAAACGCCGAGGGACCGACCCTAGTTCACTTATTTATGGAACTAACCATCAGGGCGAGACTAATTATAAGTAGGAGATTTAAACTTTTCTTGGGTTTGGTGGGAGTTATGTGGGTTACAGTTCCTTGTTTCTGCCTCTCACCTCGTGCTGTCAGAGCATCCGCGACATCCCCAGATCACAAATGTTTGGGTGGAGGAAGTGCTATGGCCAGGCTGGGTTCACCCTGGACAACGGGAGCTCTTGGCTGTTGTGATCACCTTGTCACATCCGCTGGCCCCAGGCTTTCTCCACCAGACTCTAACCCCCTGTGGCGTCTAAGAGGATTGTTGCCTCCATCCATCATTACACTGCACCTGTGACCAGCATGGCCTGAGGCAGTACTGCCTCCTCAGAAGCTTAATGGATTAATAATTCTGTCTGAAAGCTAGCAGGTCACATTAGCAAATAGACCCATTCTCCCCATTGATAACTGCATTTCAGTTTGTTTATTTTTTCTTGTTTACTGCTGTGGATGAGGCTGTCTCATCAATGGAAAAGGGCCAGTGTGGGTTTGGAGGATGCTAACAGGGCAGTGGGTCAGAATGTGAGTGATAGGGAATAGAACAATCGTGAGGGAAACATCGGGGACCAGAAAAAGTCAGACAGAGTAGGAGGGAGGAAAAGAGGTGAGAAGTCACATTAGAAAATTACAGGAAAGTATTGATTCAACCAAGGATTAAAACTTCATTGAAACCACAGGAGAAAATAGACATTGTCTAGTACTTGGAAAGGATCTTATTCTGACCCGTCCTCGTCTTGGATAAAGGAAGGAGGTTCTAACCACCCTGGAGGTCTTAGAGGTGCTTCTGCAATGGGGGCTTGTGCCTGGTACTCTCTGGAAATAGCCCGGCTTCCTAAAGGACCGACAGGGGGAAGCAGGTGATGGAGTCTCTGACTGTGTGCATGGAGATACCGTGGGGGAGGGAATGGCAGCGGGTAAGTTAAAAGCAATTGCATGTCCATTGGATAAAAGATGACTAGTGCTAGATTCTGAATCTCCGATACATACTTATCAATGCATTCTGGAAATTCTCACTGTAGCAAAGTCATTTCAAGTCAGCTTACAGATTCCCTCTTGTAGGAAGCCTTTCTGATTCCTTCCCTCAACTTATTCTTTTTGTCACCCCCCTCCATTATTTTCATAACTAGGGAAACCAGATGTCACGATGTTCCCAGAATGGTTTAGTTTGTACCTGTTATCCTGACATAGTCATTAATGGCGCACCCTATTTTTTTCTCCTAGGTATCCTGCTTTGAACAATAAATTGCACAAACACCCTGTTGTATGTAGCACTCTGAACGTCTCCCTATCCTGGCATTCGTTGATCTGTATCCGACCAACCCCGATTCTTCATCAGATGACAAGGTCTTTGAGTGCAGACACCTTGGCTGTCTTGTTCACTGTTAGATTCTCAATACCTAGTACAGAGCAGGGAACACAGAGCAGGGCACAACATGTTTGTCAGCTAGATGGATACATGCCTGTAATCCAGCTCAGGCTCCTGAGGGTCACCTGGCTGGAAATGCTTCTGGCGTAGATAGAAAGTAAAGAGAGAGTAAAGACATTGGTTAGTCATATACTGTCCCCATCCCCCCCTCCCTGTCAAGCAACCTCATTTATAGCTGTTGACAGAGTTCGCCTCCCTCTGCCATCTGGGTGGTCTACATAGGCCACCCAGGTCGCTATCTTGCATGCAGTCCCACTGTACTTCTGAGCCACTGTGGGCTGGTGTCCATAGAAATGGCACCCTGGGAATGACATGTCCCGAGAGGGAAGCAGCCCGAGAACTAGCCGAGAGGGAGTGGCAGGGGGGCACTGAAGGCCACCTCTGGTCGGTGTGCTGGTCGGTGGTTCTGTGATCTTGGTCAAAGCCCTTCACCTCTCTGGCCTTGCAAGAAAAGGGCCTTGCAACTGTACCCTCCTGACCCAGTGACTGTCTTGGGGTTCACCAGTAACAAGGAACCAGGGCTATGGACCAGGGTTACAACAAGATGTACTCTTTTTTTTTTTTTTGTATTTTTCTGAAGCTGGAAATGGGGAGAGACAGTCAGACAGACTCCCGCATGCGCCTGACCGGGATTCACCCGGCACGCCCACCAGGAGCGATGCTCTGCCCACCAGGGGGCGATGCTCTGCCCCTCCAGGGCGTCGCTCTGCCGTGACCAGAGCCACTCTAGCACCTGGGGCAGAGGCCAAGGAGCCATCCCCAGCGCCCGGGCCATCCTTGCTCCAATGGAGCCTTGGCTGCGGGAGGAGAAGAGAGAGACAGAGAGGAAGGAGGGGAGGGTGGAGAAGCAAATGGGCGCTTCTCCTATGTGCCCTGTCAGGGAATCCAACCCAGGTCCCCCGCACGCCAGGCCAACGCTCTACCTCTGAGCCAACCGGCCAGGGCCAAGATGTACTCTTGAGAGCAACACAGTGGAGACCAGAGATTTGTTTTTGAAGTTCTCCACATCACTTCCTCCCCTAGGCCCGTCCAGCTGGGGCTCCGGGCTCAAACCCAGAAAGAGCCCCAGAACGCAGTTTGATAGGGCATCTTGCTCAGTGAGGCCTCTCCCCAGGTTTCTGCCCCTCCCCACAGAGCCCAGCTCATCATTCCTTGTGCACTGGCTCCCCTGCCTCTTCAAGGGCCTGGCTAATATAGAGAAGCATTTAGGAGGGCACAGTGCCAGGTAACCAGCCTGGTGGTGAGCCAGTCCAGCCGAGGGCAGTTGGGGGGAATTCTGGGACATCTGAACTGCAGTTGAGAAAGCATTGGAAGGATGAACAATCAATGGGTGGTAAAGCCATAGATAGGGACATGGTGACATGGGATCAGAAGCCAGAAATACTCGGTACAGTTCAGTAACCAAAGGGCTGAGCTGATGAAGGCAGAGAGAGCAGTGTGGGTGCTGTGACCCAAGGAACTATGTGAGTGAGAAGGATTGGAACATTAATGGCTAATAAAAGTATATATGGGATCATGGTTGGATTATTTGAAATTTAACAGGATTCCTGTAGATGCAATACATTACCCCAGAGGGCAAATTCTTAAATGATAGTTTAAGATGGTGTGGCAAGCCAGCAGGGTGAGATACTCAGAGCCACTAAACTCAGACCATTAAGCTCCTGCCAGCTTTACCTGTCCCTAAAGCCAGAGGTATTAAGATAAACTAGGATGGAAGAGAAAAGTCAAATGAGATGGCTCAGCAGTCTTATAGCTTTTCACCCTACAACGACACTTGACAGCTGAGGACAGCAAGCTGGTCAGTTGTGAAGGAAGAAGAAGATCTAGATCTGTGGTTCTGTATAGCAGAGAACACACACTGCCCTAGGGTTCCTTAAGGGATCTGGGGTTCTAGTGGGAGCCCGCCCTCTTGCCTAGGAGTCGGTGGGCTCCTACTCAGACACTACCAAATAGAAGAGCCTTGGCCAGGAGGCTGCTGTTAGGAGAGGCCCCTGATTCTCACACAGCAGCTTCACATGCCCTCTGAAAGCAGCACGGTCCCTGGGAACTGCCCAAGGAACCAGCAGAGATGGGGCAGCTCAGAGAGCTGCCGGATCCTTCTCTGCTGTCTCTCAGCCCTGGGGTTTGAGACTATCCCTGACAGGTTGGCGAGACTTCAGGTCATAGCAGCAGAGCTAATCTGTTAATCAGTCAGAACTGCGCTGAAATCAGAGTCCTTGGAAGGCAGCACCTCGGCCTCTGTTCGCCTGCCGAAACCAAACGACATCAATCATGGACACATGAAATGGACGCTTAATAGCATAAGTAAAGCACTGAGCAAGAATCGGTGGTAAACGTCACTTTTTAAGTCTTATGGATAAAATCCATTTTACTCAGAAAGCCCAGTTTGTTATGACTGAATGACATGAAACACTTCTGTCTGAAGCGTGCCTGCTGAGTGACGATGGTCCCCCTCCCTTCCCTAGCTTCAGTCTGCCGAGACCGCCCAACATCTTCTCTGCAACTCGCTGCTGCCCCAGTCTCTCAGTCCTTCCACTTGGCACTGGTTGTGCATCCTGTCCCACGGGACCCCGTGCCCTCCCTCAAGGCTCATTCTAGCAGCAAAGGCTGGTACCTACGCTCCAGGACAACAAAGCCTGGGGGTTCTGAGCATACTGGTCACTGAGCCCAGGAATGGAGGCACTGGAGGCAGTTTGAAGAGGCCCTGATAGCCTCGATCAGGAGGGGCAAGCAGGAGGAGTTGGCTTCTAGTCTTTGAGATGTGAGGATGGCTCTGCTGAAATCATTACCCAACAGAGGAGCCTCAGGCTGAACTGAGCCTGCTCAGAGCTTGCTAGGCGCTTGAATGAGTCAGGACTCTAGCAGAAAGAACCTCTTGCTTTTAGGGTCCCTTTCCAGTTGCCAATGGTTGTGTAAAAATACTGCCCTAAAACACAGTGACTTGAAACAATCATCTCACTGAGCTCACAACTGTATGGTTTGGGAATTCTGAAATTGCAAATGTTTTGGTACCATGTGGGGCAGGATAGATTTCCAAGATGGCTTCCTTACTCCCATGTCTGGTGCCTGGCGCCTCCCTGGCCTGTGCTTCTGCACCGCAGTCTTGTCCTATAAGACCTCTGCACATGGTTTTGTCTTCTTACATTATGGCACCCAAGACTGGTCTCCGGGAGACATGGTTCAAAGTCAGCACTCTAAGAAGCATGGGGAAGCTGCAAAGCTTTGGTGACAAGCAGACGTCCCTAAGGTCACTTCTGCTCCATTCTAGTGATCAAGGAAGTCAGTGAGTCCAGCCAGGTCCAAGGGAAGAGAAAGTGTGGCCTTCACCTCTGGGTGCGCACACAGGGAAGGAAGACATTGATGAAGGCCATCTTGAAGAAAACGACCTCACCTCCAGGTCACTCATGACCAAGTCTCTGAGTTGCACTCACTAGTTCTCCCTTGTGATAACCAACACATCATGCATACACTGGGTCCAAAAAGCCTGGTAAATAGTGTTTATTGTGGGTGCAGACTTCACAGATCGAATGGGTGCTCGTAGATTTAAATTTTCTTTATAAATAAAGAAATACACCAGGAAATACACTAGAGTATTTCGGTATTGGTTCAACAGACCAAGCGAGACTGGAGCATCATCCTGAATCTGTGACTCACTCTCAAAACCAAAGGACTAGGTCACCCAGTGATATGGCTTCAACTTTTCAATTGGCAGTGTCTGCCTTTGTTCTGACCTTGTGTTACTCATTAAGTGTCCTTATAATAACTTGGCCTTGCAAGTGCTATGCCTACTTACCCCTGGTGTATTCTAATTTTTCCCTTTTTCCTTAACTGTAGTAGGTAGAGAAAGTCAAGTCAGCCACAGCGATGTGCCCATTTGAGATGCATTGCTCCGGTGCCTGGTTCCCCTGTTGACTCTAAGCTCCGTGAAGGCAGTGGCTGGCCTCACTCGTTGTTAAGAACAATGCATTACAAACACAGTGCCTGCATAGGGCAGTGCTCATTAAGTTGTTCTTGAATAAAGGGACAAGTGAATTTATTCGACAACAGGCATTCAGCTTCTCTCGTTATGTCAGGCACTGTGCTCGGTTCCAGGGACCCACTGATGGATGAGACACGGTCCTGCCCTCCAGGAGCTCAGACCTCTTCTGCATGCGCCCATTTGTAAGTCCTCAATGTTTCTTCCTCAGCCCCCGGAACCACATACTGCTCACAACTCTCCAACCATATGGGGACCAGCCGTCCTGCACAACAGCTCAGATGGTGGCTTCACCAGGCAGGATTATTGAGGGATGATCTTCTCTTAAACTCCTCCCTTCCCAGCTCTCACTTAATTACCCAGCATGCCTCATAAATAAAATGGGGAGGGGTTGCCATCGCCTGGTGAGCATAAATGTTTTCTAAAATGATGTTTCTGCAGCTTATGAGAGCCTCATAAACATTCCTGGCCCTGGATTTATTATGCGACAATAATCCCTGTTAGCCAGCTGGTGAGGTTCATGGTTCTGACCCTTTCCAGAGCACCCCCTCTCCCTCACCTCACGCAGGGGGACCACAGGAGAAAGGTCGCAGAGCCTCAGAGACAATGGCTTAGTGCAGGCTCCAGCAGATTGATGGTCCCCATCGGTGTGGAGTGACACTGCCTTCCCCCACACATCCACTCCCAAAAAATTTCTAAGCACCCTGCCCCCCCCCAGCAACCATCTGCAGAGTTGTGGCAGCAGGGCGGGCCTGGTGGAAGTGAGGGGCACGCACAGCCCTCTGCTCTCCTCCGTCTTGGTACCCTCAGAGCCTCTCTAAATGGACACAGCCCACACGTACCATGCTACGGTTATTCAGAAACCTCTGCAGGCATCAGCATACTTCTCCAAGATCCTTTGAGCACTCCTGCCCACCTGGTCGGCAGCTTTTCTCCCACACTTGTTGGCTCTCCAATTGAGATGCTCTACCCTTGTATTGATGGTCTGATTTCAGAGCAGCTGTCCCCACTGCCTGAGAACTCGAGTTCATCACTTCTGTGCTCTGTAATTTAGCTTCAGACATGAAAACTGAGGCTAAGAGAGCCTGCAGGAAAGACTTAGAAACACCCCCTTGCCCTGTTGCCTCCCTGGTGGAGGAAGGACCTTGGACTTTAGAGAGTGGTTCCTGTGACACGTTACCGTCAGTCCTGGAGTGCACACCCGGTTATCCACGTGAGCAAACGGAGACCACCCACATCTATCTGAACCTGATGATTCAGCCCCAAGGCTTGGCTTCCTGCAGGGCTGAGTTAAAGAGAAAAACAAATCTAAATCCAAAAGCTGTGAAAAATTAGAGTAATATTTTCCCCCTAAAGGCTCTTGAAGAGATGGCAAAGGGGAGCGTATATCACATCACACAGAGAAAAGTGTGCTAAAATCTCTGCTTACCAATCTGTCTCCAGACCCCACAGTATTCAGCAGCAGAGTTCTGCACAACCCTAGGGGGCACCACTCACATGTGTAGCCATAACAGAGACAGATTATGATAGCGCTTTTTTCCTGGCAGATGGCACTAAAGCATCTTGAAAGAAAGGATGGCTCTCTCCATTTTCCTATGTCCCTGTTTTCCAAACTCCTCGATCACCGCCAGCCCATGCTGGCTCTCCTGCCTTGCTGCCTCCCTTCCTCTAAGTCTTGCCTCGAACCCCATGTCTTTCTCTTTGGAGCATGGCCACACCTTCCTGGGTCATGAGTTTAACCTCCGTTCCTTCCTAATCTTGGCTGTCCTCCATTGTCATCATTACCTAGAGCCAGTGTATGTGTGAGACTCCCCCTTACAAAATGACATTGTATTCTCTCTCTCCCACCAGACAGAGCCCAGGAGCTGATGCTGCTGTCAGAAGACTTAGGAATCTGAGGAGACATGAGAAGAAACCTCGTTCTTCACACCCACTCTCCACCATCCTGACCACACTGTTCTCACAGCTGGGTGTCCCCATGATTCTGAAAGGATGGCCAGGAAGCATCCTCAGGGCCCCTCTCCCATCCCTCCAGAGCCTCACAGAGTCTCTGTAGAGTGACATTCTTTTATTTCTTACGAACTTAAGTCCCTTCCTTGGCAACTGAGGCCACAGCCTCTGGCTCAGGCCCACAGTGGGAGAGGGACATGGTGCTCACACCATCCACTTCCCACTGAATGAGACTCCTACATCAGCCATCTCCTCTGCAGACAATCGTCCCCAAAGCATAAGTCAGAAGGGGAAGAACAGACCCCAGTCAAGCACCCAACCTGGGGCTCGGGTAGATACTGATGCCAACCTGCCTCCTCCCTTTGAGGTCTCACTTCTCTTTGGCATTTTGTGCTCTCTGCCCCCCCCCCAGGGGACTAAATCTCAGCAGACGGTCTGGTGGCTGAGGGAGAGACCATGCACGTTTTGTCATCTGTCACTGCTGCCAAGAAGACGTGCTTCCTGCTACTCACCTTGCCATCTGCTCCGCAGACACCCCTGTGCCAGGCACCTGCTCTCCTGCCTGGTAGAGGGGAGGGAGTTCCCAGCCCTTCGCACCCCCCCCCGCCAGCCTCCTCTAGTGCACTGATTTGTCTTAGGAAGCTGGAACTCCGCGGACCCCCCACTGAATGCATCAACCTTGCAGGGAACCAGTTTCCACAGAGTCCCCTCCATGGGAACCCTCCCAGAACAACTTCCGCCGCTCATGAAAGGGACCGTGTACTTTGGGTCCCAAGGTCTCTTGGGAGCTGCCCTCTGCTCATGAGCAAACTCCTCTCTGGAGACCAGAGCCACCCTCACAACGGAGTGGGGGGGGGCTCCTTCCCCCACTGCTGCCTTCTTCCCTTCACTGCCTCTCTTCCTGTGTTCTCCTGGTTCTCCCGTTTCCTCCCAAAAACACATCACTGCTTAACCAAATCAGTCACCCTCCCTCAATGTCCTCCTGGGAGCACTGAGCACAAATCTCACTGTCACTTTAGCATCTGCCAGAACGTAGCAGCGATGAGCTGAGCTGCAGTCCTTGTCAGCACAGCAGCATGAACAACCTACATACTTGGGGGGGGGACCAGGCAGGGAGAAGGGAGAGCAAACATCCTTCTTGCCCTGCAGGTTCCATCGCCACTGGGGACCCTGGGTTTCTCATCCGCCCTCCCCTACCATCCACATGCACGTCCCTCTATTCCTTCCCTCAGAGAATCCAGGACCAGAAAGGAAGGCCTCCTCCTGGGGCTGTCAGATATCTCCACTCACCTGCCTCAGCATTTAGAGGTGGAGTCATCATGGACAACATGACATTCATGACAGAGACCCAGGACAGACAGGAGGTGGGGGTGCTGTTCCCCCCAGACCAAGGAAGTGAGGACACACACACTGGACCCAAAGTGATGCATGTGGGGGGAATGGTGTTGCTGATGTGTAAACGTAGAGGCACGGGGGGCGGGGGGAGGTTGGAGCTGATCGTGGGTAGCACGGAGACCGGCCGGGAGCAAACCCTTTGTGTGTGGCCATTGGGATTCTCTGGCTGCTGCAGGTGGCGTAACATTCTGGTCGCAGTCAAGGCTGCCTCATCCTCATCTTGTCTCCATGCCCACGGCCCCTCCGGACTGTCATCAGCCCTGTCCTTCCTACCTGGCTTTTCCTCCGAGTCGTCGCAGACCTTGCTGCCAGGGATTCCCTCCCGAAGCCTCGTCACTCCTTAGCCAGGCTCTCAGAGCCCCCGTGGCTTCAATTTTCTCTTATGTTCTAGGCTTTTTCCACTTTATGCAACTTAGCATCCAACCAGTATGAGCCCCTGATGAACTCACCCTGAGTTATGTTTAAAACTGATATCCAAACCATTTCGCCTTCCTAGGCCTGGTTCCAGACCATCTCTGGTCTCTGGTTCCTTTCTCCTCCAGCTCCCAAAGCATTCTGGGGTTTTTTTGTTTGTTTTGGGAGGTTTGTTTTTTGCCCCTTTGATGGCTTTTTATCCTTACTTACAGTAATTCTTTTAAAGGTTTTGCTTTGTTTTTATTTTTTTATTTATTGATTTCAGAGAGAAATTGAGAAGAGAGAAACATCAATGTGTTGTTCCACCTATTTATACATTTATTAGTTCATTCTTGTATGTGCCCTGACCAGGGATTGAACCCACAACCTTGACATGTCTGGACAATGCTCCAGCCAACTGAGCTCCCACGCCAGGCCTCTGGCTTGCAGTTATTTATGTGCATGTTACTACCCCAACTCCACACCCAGTGGGACAAGCCGCATCTGGTCCCACAACTCTGAGCTCAGAGCCCCACAGAGCTCCATAAGTAAACACTGGGATCTGTTCCCGGTTGAGGGCTCCTTTATGTCACAAGCTAGTGGAAATCAGTGGTCACCTTTGTTCTGTCCTCAGATTAAAAAATGAAAAAGAGGAGGGGGAAAGACAGACACTAGCATGTGCAGGAGCCTCTGAGAGACAGAAGAGAGAGAAGAGCCGGGTGCTTATTTTTGGCTCCCAAGTTGTTTATTATCAGCTTCTCTCACTTACAATGCCCTCCACATCCTCACCAACAATTACCCAGGAAGCATTCAACTAATTTCCTCAACTACAACTGCCTTCAGTACGGTCTAATTTTAGCAAGACTTTGAGTTATTTATTGAAGATGAAAACAAGCTGAAATCACAGGTGCCCACCTGTCTGTCTGTCTGTCTGTCTGTCTCTCTGTCTTTGGGGGGGGGCAGGTGACTACATAATTTAGGGGCTCCTGCTCTGCCTCTGCTCTACAAAGGCTTGTCGAGCAGACCATAGGCCATTCTTCCATGGCTCCAACAGAAAAAGTGACCAATAATAATAATAATAACTTTTATAAACCTTTAAAGCCATTGATCATTTCTAAATGTCTCCACAGAGATCCGAGACCTCTGATGTTGACCCTGCATCAAACATTGAATCATTTACTTACACTGGTTTCTGGAGAACGGGTGAATGCCGTGTGTTAGGACGGCAGCCTGTGAAAGAAAGAGGCCAGACCTAAGAAACTAGCCCCGGTCCCTGGCAGGGGGACACAGCCAGCATTTGTATGTCAGAAGCCTGAGGGTGAAGGGACGGCGGAGGCTCCTCTGGTTTCTCTCCTGCACCCACAAGACTCCTGGCCACTCAGGGAGGAAGAAATCTAGCAGTGTTCTTGTCATCTGCCCTAGGTTTTATAACATTCATGTCAAGTTTTCTGTTGTTGTTGTTGTACAGTGGTTGGTCCCCCCTTATCCACAGTTTCACATCCTGTGGTTTCAGTTACTCATAGTCACCATGGTCTGAAAATATTAAATAAAAAACTTCAGAAATAAACAATTCCTAAGTCTTAAATCGAGCACCTTTCTCAGCGGCGTCCTGCTCCTCCCTCCCACAGATGTAACGTGTCCTTTTGTCCAGCTGTCCACGCTGCCTAAACTCCCTGCCCTTTAGTCACCTCATAACCAGCTCAGCTATCCACTGTCCTGGTATGAAGTGCTTGGGTTCAACTGGCCCTTATATAATAATGGCCCCAAAGGAAAGAGTAATGGCACTTGCAATTCAGACATGACAAAGAGAGGCCATGAAGTGCTTTCTTTGAGTGAAGAGGGCTGCACATGCAGGGAAAAGCAGAGGACACAATGGTGTACATGAGGTTCAACACTACCATGTTTTCCGGCATCCACTGGGGTTTCGGGACCTTTCCCCATGGGTAAGGGGGCTACCCAATCGCATTCCTCCCTGCTCTAGTTTGAGCTAACCTGTGTTTGTGTTGTGTTTCAGTGGAGACAAAGAATTGCTTTTTGCTCAACTTATTTCTCTATAAAAATGAAACTCTGCTCAACAGTTGTACACTAACATCTTCTACTAACTTTGCATAGCATATATATTTTAAACAAACATACAATAAGATACATGGTTTTGAATACAATGATATTATATATATATAGTGCCTTCCAAAGTACTAAGTATGTATTTCTCTATCTACTCCTCACAACAATGTCATGATTCCCACATAACCCTCTTTTTCTCAGTGAAGAGGGACAAATACATTAAACAGGTCTGCGAGGCTAAGCAACTCTCCAGAGCTGCACAGCTTGTAAGCAGCCTGGGACTGTACTGCAGGGCTCTAAAGCCAGGATTCCTCCTAGACTAGCCTGTCTCTCATCAAATATCTTCTAAAAGTTGTTTTGAAATGGGTAGAGCTGACCTTACACCATGTAGTGCCTTCCCCAATTTTTGGAGCTGTCATTCATTTGTTGAACAAGTATTTATGGAGCGCCTACTATGTCCTGAACACTGGATGGACGTTATATATTGTGGTTAACTAATCAAATAATTAAGTACAATCTGATAAAAACCCCATTAGAGCCTCTTTACCCCCCACCCCGAGCCGCCGTCTGAGTCCCCACACTCTGCCTGCGTAGTCGAAGTCGACCCTCGCTCCTTGCCTTTCTCAGCCTCCTCAAATCAAATCATAGCCATTTGTTTCTCCATAACTGCATTAACCCACCAGTGTGCACTGAGGGTTCGGTACTGACAGCTGAGCCTTAATTTCTCCTGTAAGAAATGCTAGAGTGTCTTCTTACAGAGCATCAAGTCTGCAAACTAGATTACATCCAGAAGGCATGAAGATTTTCCAAAAGGATCATGAGTGTGGGTACATTGATGGGGATCAGTATTTACCTTTGCAACACCCAACACACGCTGTCTGAAAACCGAACTCCTGTGGACATGCCCCCTGACACAATGCCAGGCTGATTCTACCTTCCCACATGCCCTTTGATCATCACCTTTCTCTCCTTTTACAAAAGAAAAGCAGTCCTTTTGCTCATTATAAATCTTACTATAAGGCATAATTTGTGCAAAATTTAAAAAAAATAAAAAATTCCAGACCATTAAGAGACAATTTAAAACATAAATATACCTGTCAAGGTTTAGTACAAACAAACAAACAAACAAACAACAACAGGAAAAGAAAAACAAACAAGCCTAGGAAGCTATTTTAAGCAAAAGGGGATTTAGAGCAAGAAGCCAGCTACTTACTGCAAATCTGCAAGTGCAGATGCGAGGCCAGGTCCCCGGGACCGGTTTCTAGGGCAGAGGAGAACTAGTCCTAGAGGCCCCTCCGAGCTGCCTGTGGAGCAGTGCTCATCGACAGGAGCTCCCCAGTGATGAATCGCAGTGCTCCTCAACAGGAGCTCCCAGTGGTGAATCACAGTGCTCATCGACAGGAGCTCCCAGTGATGAATCTCATCCCTGCCCAGCAGCCCCTGCACAGCAGGAAACTAGGCAGTAAACCCCAAAGTTCTGACCAATACAGAGTAAAGTAAAAAAATTGCAAATGCCATTACTATTTCTTGACACACAGAAAACTAGAAAATAAAATTCTGCAACGTGCTGTAGGGCAGTCCAAAATCTCCTATCAGGAGAGACCATCGGAAAGTTTAGGAAGGACACTCTTGTCTCACTTCCACCTCTCAGGTGTCTCACAAATACCTTAAACAGCAAAAATGAACTATACTCCCAGTCCCACATTCAGGAAGCACCAATGATGCACTGTTAATTTTCATCCTTTCCAAACAAGACTCCAAGGTGGAGGTTTAAGAGCAACAGCAATGGCTGCCCCTTAGTGTCTGTGAAACCCTTTTACATTCGAGGCACCATAAACTTTCGGGGGTTCTTGTCTTCCCTTGCCTTTCAAGTGTTTCTATTAAGGATAAGGTAGAGCAGGTTGGGGTGATATGAATTCATGGGCTGATGGAGATGATAGAGTTTAATTTAAAAAAATCTCACCCTTTCAAAAAAAAAAAAAGTTGAAATCTCACCTCTTCCATCCCTGGATCCTGAGGGGTGAACCCATGAAGTGGTGAGGGCTTGAGTAAGAAACAGGAAGACAGTTTTACTTCAGCCGGGTAACAAGTTCATGGCCAAGTGCTATGCAACTCAGAAGGAGAAGGTTTAAGATCTATAAACAGCTAGCTGGGAAGTATCAGTGTCACATGAAGCTCACAGTTCACATTTTCATATTCCAATTAGTGAGGAAGAAGTGGGCAGGTGAAGCTTATTCACCCACGGCTCATCCACATCTGGGTTACATACACTGCATGGTTGGAAGAAGGAGAAGGCAAACACTTCTACTTTACTTCCAGCTGCTCACTGTCACCCCTCCAAGTCACAGGAGCACACATCAGAAGTGTGTCCCTGCTCACTGTTCACTTGGGCGCCATCTCCTCGCTGGCCACTCCTCTGCTTGTTTATCCATTCCTACCATGAGTTAATGAGATTTAGACGAATAAAATATATTGTGAGTCCTGTTGTAAATCACACTCTCAGTAATAATCATCATAAATAAATATGCTGTGGTAAACCTCCCATTTACTAGTCACTGAATATTGTCTCTTCTTCTGTTATTAATTTTGTAACAATAATTAACATTCATCTGTGGACATATAAATTGATTTTCAAGAGGAGTCCCATGTATCTCATTAAGAGATAATTTTCCAAAATATTTTGCTTTGTATATTTAACATATTCACTGAAGTTTTTAGATATGTATATTGTGTTGATCAATTCTATAATACCATTGTTATCATACTATTTCAATAAAAAGAAAACACCATTTATAATCTTAGGGTTACAGAAAATTTTAAATTACTTTTAAGATATATGGTAAGATAATCAATGCAAGTCTTTAAAGCGGAAGACTAGATAATGTCACAGAAAAACTCTGTGAGGCAGCAAAATGTAACTCAAGGAGGAAAAGGGAAGAAGTGACATTCTGACGGGGACAGAAGGCTTGGTGTTCTGTTGTTGCTGTTTTCAGGGGACGAGGGCAGGTGCCAACATGCTGTGGTGTCTAGTTTCCTTCTGAAGGCTTTGAAAGGAGGTGGTAGCCATTTTAGTATAAAATGACAGTATTTATGAGAACCTGAAAATATCACCTTATACGATAATTTAAATGTACAATAAAAAGAGATTTAGATGTCAACTTAGAAACATGCACAGCAGTACGTGGTTTCTCCCATTTCTTTTAGGGCGTCCATGAAGAAAGCCTGTTTGAGGATCCTTTTTCTCAAGTCAGCAAATGCTCCCCCTTCTGTCCGCACACTGCCCACAGAGGGGGCCTGTCAGCGCCAAGCTGAGGGGAGGGCGGCCATGTGCAGAACAGAGGTCAGCTACCCCCAGTTTCCTTCAGCACAGGCCCCCAAAGGCCTCCATCTACAAGGTTCCACCCCCAACACTCCTGAACCAACATTCTTCACCCCCCCACTTTCTGTCTTCTTCTGCGTGGCCACCCAAACCCTTAACAGTTTTGTTTGCTTGTCTGTTGTATGTCTTCCTCCACAAGATATTAGAATGTAAACGTCAAAGGATCCAAAACTTTGCAAGATGTTTTTCACTTGCTGAGCCAGTATTGTCTAGCACAGCCCCAAACATGTGGTAGGCACTTTGGAAATGTTTAAAAGTGTTTAAGTGCATGAATGGATGACTGCATGAGTGACGGGTGATGGAAAGGTCTTTGACTCCTCACTGTACGTGTTGGCAAGGCCTCTGTCTCCCTTGTACAGCACAGCTGACCTGGGCTCTGTCCCTCTCTACAGTCAAACTCTACGTTCACTCATTCCTCCATCCATCAAATACTTAGTGGGGAGGTGCCGGGCACTAGATGTCAGAGATGCCAGGGAATCAGGAGGCTCTCGGTGCAGGAGGGGTGCTGACTTTGAACAAGGAAACTGGCACGTGCTATGCTCCCCTGGCTGATGGCTTGTGAAGGAAAAGAACCGAGTCTTAGGAAAAAGGACGTAGTGTCTATTGTAGAACGTGGGACATGAACTTGGCAAAGAGAGAGGGGGGTGCTTTACCAGCAGAGAGAAGGACGTGTGCAAATGCCAGGAGACAGGTGAGTGAGGGAGGGGTGGCACAGGCCAGGACTGCAGAGGGGGGTGGGGACCAGCGCGGGCAGTACTTGACCTGCTCTGTGAAGGGGTTTTGTTTTGATCCTCAGGGCTCTGCAAAGCCTTGAAGAGTTTTAATCTCATTTATTTTTTTATTTTATTTTATTTTATTTTTTTCTGAAGCTAGAAACGGGGAGAGACATCAGACAGACTCCCGCATGTGCCCGACTGGGATCCACCTGGCACGCCCACCAGGGGGCGACGCTTTGCCCCTCCGGGGCGTGGTTCTGTCGCGACCAGAGCCACTCCAGCGCCTGGGGCAGAGGTCAAGGAGCCATCCCCAGCGCCCGGGCCATCTTTGCTCCAATGGAGCCTCGGCTGCAGGAGGGGAAGAGAGAGACAGAGAGGAAGGAGAGGGGGAGGGGCGGAGAAGCAGATGGACGCCCCTCCTGTGTGCCCTGGCCAGGAATCCAACCCGGGACTTCCGCACGCCAGGTCGACGCTCTACCAAGCCAACCGGCCAGGGCCTCATTTACTTTTAAAAAGATCCTTTTTCGCCTGACCTGTGGTGGCGCAGTGGATAAAGCATCGACCTGGAAATGCTGAGGTCGTCGGTTTGAAACCCTGGGCTTGCCTGGTCAAGGCACATATGGGAGTTGATGCTTCCAGCTCCTCCCCCCTCCTCTCTTTCTCCCTCTCTATCTCTCTCTCTCCCTCTCTCTCTCCTCTCTAAAAATGAATAAATAAAATAAAATTAAAAAAATTAAAAAAAAAAAAAGATCCTTTTTCATGGCTGAGAATTGAAGATGAACAAGAATGAAGATGATTTAAGATGTGCAGGTGAGAGGGAAGATGATGGTGGCTTCAACCTAACTTCTGTTCCTCTGAGATGTCCACTCCATTTGCAAGGTCATTCATTCATGCAGAAATTCACTACTGAGAATGTGATGGGGATAAAGCAAACAAGACAGGCATAGTCCTGCCTCCACGAAGCTTACAACCTAGTAAAGGAAACAGACCACTAAATCCAAACTTCCAGCCTTCCTGCCATGTGAGGGGGGCCTATGGCAGGGGAAAGAGGGAAGTGTGAGACTGCCAGGGGAGGCACCTGACCCTGACTCAGAATGTCAGGGACTGTCAGGAAAGAGCTAGACCAGCCTTACAGATCCCCAGGTACATAGGAACTGACCTGCGTCTGCCTTCTGAAACAGCCAAGTGACCTTGGCTTGTATTCATCTAGTAGTAGCCCACTGACTAACTTCACCAGACTGGCCTCAGCCTTAATGTGGCCCAAGATGAGAGTTTTGTTCATGACCAGACATTGTCCCCATGCCCAACCTACCCCTACAGGATAACCTTGGACTCAAAAGGACACTTTCATCTACATACACCATAAATCCAGGCATCTCTGTCTTACCCTGTGCAGCCACACTCAAGTCCTGTGCATTCAACTTGGCAAAGGCCTCTTTCTTCCCCTGCCATCCTCTCTGGCTCCTGTGGCCACTCTCCTGCTCCAGGCCACCATCCCCTCTAGCCTAGATCACTGCACAGCCCCTATCTAGTTGTTCTCCCAACCACAGTCTGCCAACCTCTCCTCTCCCCCTGAGTTCAGGGGTGTTTCACACATGTGCTTCTGCCTTGTGGCTTCTCTTGGCTTCATCCTCAATTTCAGCTTTGTTGTCACTTCCTTTGGGGAAACACCTCTGACCCTTTCCTAGTTTGGGTCCCTCTTCCCCACTGTGTCCTAACACTGGACACTTGCCCTTCACCTCCACAGTCACACCTTCCCTTTCTGTCCTAGCCTCCCCCACCAGCCTGTCATCTCCGTGAGGGCTTGTGTCTTCATATCCAACCCCCCACCAAGCAGATGTTTCTAAGAAGGCCACTTCACAAGGAGATGTAATCCCTGGCGAGAGACTCTGAGAAGATGGTTCTAACCGTGTGTAAGTGGGAGAAGCCCAGGGCAGGCCGGGCACACCACTGGCCGTGCCCCGCCCAGCTGCACCCCTGCTGCCTTCCCCCTCTGCCTCCCCACCTCGCAGAGCCGCCGCGGCGATCACAGATGGCAGAGGAAACGTGATTTCCAGTTCTTCATTTGGTTTGGAGAACGCTGTGACAGAGACAAATTACCCCTCGCCTCACCCAACCCCAAATGTCTTCTCCTTTGGCTTGGGAATCTTTGAAGAGAACTCTGCAAGGGGCTGGCAGCAGGCGCTGGGACAGGGTGTGTGAGGGAGGAGAGCCGCTGACGTCCTGCCGCTGTTACCCTGCGGCAGTCGCTGGAAGAGGGAGGCACTTGGGTGGGGGAGGCAGCTGAGAGGAAAGAGAGAAGAAACCATCTTTTCTATCAAAGTTGATAGCAGGGTCTATGGATGCTGGGACCTCTCACTGCTTCTGAAAGTGTTTCAAGACAAAAAAAAAACAAACCCAAAAAACAAACACCCAACAGGTCTGCCTGGCCCTGGGGACAGCCAGCTGGTCTGGCAGCAGGACCTGAGGGGCACCCCATTTAGTTTTTCATTTTCATTTTATTTAGAAAATTTACTTTAACAGAGTGAGATTGATCAATAAGAGTACATAAGTTTCAGATAAACAGTTTTGTAGCATTTAAACTGTTGATTATATTGTCTACCCATCACCCAAGGTCAAACCATTTTCTGTCACCTTATATTTGTCCTTCTTTATACCCTTACCCTCCCCCTCCCATCCCCCTTTCCCCATGACCCCCTCCCCCTGGTAACCACTTCACTTTTATCTAGGTCCACGAGTGTCAGTTTTATATCCCACCTATGTGTGTAATCATGCAGTTCTTAGCTTTTTTCTGACTTACCTATTTCATTTAGCATAATGTTCTCAAGGTCCATCCATGTTGTCGTAAATGGTACTATGCCATCATTTCTTATGGCTGAGTAGTCTTCCACTGTATATAATATGTACCACATCTTCTTTACCCACTCCTCTATTGAGGGACACTTTTGTTGTTTTCATGTCTTGGCCCCTGTTGTTTCCCTGGAACTGGCACCTGGAGGCCCTTCAGTAGGAATTTCCAGCTACTCAGCCGGAGGGTCTGCTGAGTGCCTCTTCTACATTGCTAAGGGTCTCCAGGGTTCCTATTTCTACCCTTACAGCTCAGGGAATATACAGTGACCCCTAAACTCTGCCTCCCCTGTTTACCTGAGCCTTTCTCTTCTTCAGATCATATGCAATGCTCAGTTTTTGAATTTTCATTTCAGTGGAGAAGGGAGAAGTCCATCCTAGGACTGAAAAGTACTTGGAATTAAAGGGCCGCTGGGCCCAGCAGCTCTGCAGAGAGAGAACAGATGCCAGGCACGTCATAGAAAACACAGAGGCACGTTTGTGTTGGGGAGAGATGGGTGGGGAGAGAACAAGGATCTAGTAGAAGTTCAGCCTTGAGTCTTATTGAAAATGAAGCCAGAGCTGGGAAATGTCATCTGCCTTCTGCCGTGTCTGCTGCAGACGTGAGGGCAGCACCATCCACACCCCTTTCCCATTACTTTGAAAAACTGAAAATCCCTTATCAAGTTAACCACACAGCTACCACATGATCCAAGTCATTTTACTGCTAAGTGTTTCCCCAAGAGAAACAAAAGCTTATGTCCATACAAAGACCTGCATACGAATGATCATATAAGCTTTATTTGTAATGGCCCTCAAAATGGAAATGACCCAATCATCCATCAACACAAGAATACCATAACCAAACTGTGATATTCTGTGGGGTCATAAGAAGGAATATGAGCTACTGCTTCACAAACATGATGAATCACAAAGTAATTCTGAGTGAAAGAAGTTAAACAGAAAAAATGACATACTGTATGATTCCATTAATATAAAATTTTAGAAAATGCAGAATAATTTACAGTGACTGGAAGTTGATCAGTGGTTGTCTGGAGAGGGGAGAGCAGGAGTGGGATGGTGGGAGAATGGCCTTCTGCAGGAGCACAGGAAAACGTGTGGAGGTGGAGGTGGTTATTTCCTTGACTTGGTACAAACACACGCACACACACACATTCTGCAGTGAAACCAAAATAAGTCTGCAGATGCCATTAAGGCTGCTAATTAGCTAACACTCTGCGACAGGGAGAGATCCTGAATTACCCAGGTGGGCACAGACTAATCACATGAATTCTGGAGAGCAGAGCCTCTCCTCTCGGTGGTCGGAGAGATGACAGCAGGAGGAAAAGCTGACACGCTGTTGCTGGTGCTGAAATGTCGGGATCACAGAGAGACCCGGGGAGCTGAGAAAGGCACAGGAGATCATGTCCCTAGAATTTCCTCCGCCTGATTGTAGCCCAGCAAGACCAATATTGGACTTTTGCCTCTAGAAGTGTAAGATAATAAATTTGGATTGTTGTAAATCACTAAATGCATAGTACCAGTAATTTGTTATGGCAATAATGGAAAACCAATACATCATACTTACCCCCAATGTGTAATATCATCATACTTTAAAATTTACCTAATCTGACAGGTGGAATGGTGTCTTTTTAAACTTGAACTTACCTGATTACTATTGACTTTAGCCTCAGTTCACATATTTCTTCTGTAAATTTTGTATTCCAGCCCTTCAATGGTTTTTAAAATTGGATTATCTCACCATTAATTAGTAAAAATTCTTTATGTATGTCGGATGCCATTTCTCTATTTATTTTGTGTGTTGTAAATAGTTTCTCCTTGTCTGTTCACATTTTTAATTTCTCATTGTCGTTGGCAGAGAGACGTTTTAAATGTTATAGTCAAATTTATCTGTCATTTAAAAAAATTTTTGTGTGTGCATGTGTGTTCATGAAAAGGTCCTAAAACTAATCTACCATATTTTCTCCTAATGGCTTAAATTGTATATTTTAGGTGATAAACATGCCTTTTATCAGGTTTAAGCAATTGTCTCAACTTCACTTTCAAAATAATTCACTTATTCTTTATTTGTTAATAATCCCCACATCTATTATATGTCAAGTTCACATATATATATATATTTTTTTTCTCCATAAGACACACTTTTTTTCCCCAAAAAATGGAAGGGAAAATGCCTGTGCAACTTATGGAGCAAAAAATACGGTATTTTATTAAATATTTTAATACACCATTTGATTCAGAATATTTTTTTCTTATTTCCTCCTTAAAACCCTAGGTGTGTCTTATGGTCAGGTGCATCTTATGGAGCAAAAATATGGGGTGTGTGTGTGTGTGTGTGTGTGTGTGTGTAAAACTTTGTTTCTGGTTTTCTATGAAGTTTCATTTATTTATTGTCTAGTTTCACACCAGTACTATCTAATTTTTGCTGTTCTTAGAACTCTCAATATAAATATCAGAATCTGTGTTTCAACTAACATCTACAGGGAATGTAAAAAGTCACTATGGAAAGAAGTATGAAGTTGCCTCAAAAATTAAAAATAAAACCAGCTGTTTGTCTTCTGAGTAGCTACCTGAGAAATTTGAAAACACTTATTTATAAAGATATGTGTAGCCCTATGTTCACTGTAGCATTATTCACAATAACCAAGACATGGAAACAACCTAAGTGTCCTTCTGTGGATAATTGGATAAAGAAGATGTGTACATATACACAATGGACTCAGCCATAAGAAATGATAAAATACTATTATTTGCAACAATATGGATGGATCTTGAGAGTATCAAGCTGAGTGAAATAAGTCAGATGGGAAACATCAAGAACCATATGATTTCACTCAAGTGTGGAAATAAAACAGGAAACAGCGAATGAGCAAACCAACAAACCAAACAAAGTCACAGACACAGACAACAGTATGATGGCTATCTGAGGGAAGAGGGATTGTGGGGATGAGGAGGACAAAGGAGTCAAATATATGGTGACTGGAGGAGACTAGACTTTGGGTGGTGAGCACACAATACAGTATACAGATGATGTATTATAGAATGGTACATCTGAAACTTATATATAATGTGAACAATGTTACTGCAGTAAATCTACTAAAAGTTAAAATAACTAACATCTACACTGGAAGCTCCCTGAAGACGGGGCGTCTGTCTTGTTTACTGCAGTGCCCCCAGCATATAGGAGCTCCACAAACACTTGCTGAATGACTCTTTGTCATAGTGGAGTCTTCCCTTCATTGAAGGCGGTTATATTGGTCTCCTGCAGCTGCTTTAACAAAGCCCCACAAACTGGGAGACTCCAACAACAGAAACTTACTTACTGTCTTACAGTTCTGGAGTCTAGTACATGAAATCAAGGTGTTGGCAGGACCGTGCTCCCTCCAGGTAGGATTCTTCTGTCTCTTTCTGTTTCTAGTAGCTCCAGATGTTCTTTGGCTTGTGATGGTGTAACTCCAGTCTGTGAGTCCATCTTCACTTGACTATCTCCCTCCCTCTCCATCTGTGTCTTAACACGTCTTTCCCCTCCCTATGTCTCTCTCTCTTCTTGTAAGAACACCAGTCACATTGAATAGAGGACCCATTCTATCCCAGTATAACCTCATCTTAACCAAGTACATTGAAATGACTATTTCCAAGTAAGGTCACATTCTGATGGTCTGGGAGTGAGCACTTCAACATTTTTTTTGGCCTTTTTAAAAATATTTTTTAAATTTTTAATTGGGATTCAAAGTGTCTATTCAGGTCTTCTGCCCATTTCTTAATCAGATTGTTTGTTTGCTTGAGTTGTTTGAGTTCTTTATATATTTTGGATATTAACCCTTTGTCAGAGCTATTGTTTGCAAATATCATCTCCCATTCGGTTGGTTACCTTTTTGTTTTGTTGGTGGTTTCTTTTGCTGTGTAGAAACTTTTTAGTTTGATATAGTCCCATTCATTTATTTTTTGTCTTTACTTCCTTTGCCTTTCAGGCAAATTCATAAAACCTTCTCCAAGACCAAGGTCCCATAAGTTTAGTGCCTATGTTTTCTTCTATGTAATTTATTATTTCAGATCTTATATTTAGGTCTTTGATCCATTTTGAATTAATTTTTGTGTAATGGGACAAACTGTAGTCTAGTTTCATTCTTCTGCATGCAGCTTTCTAATGTTAACTACGAGGAACTACCCTTCCTATTTGACTCTGGCATCTCATTAACTTTTGCAGTAATACATTATTATAAATATATTTATATACCCCCTGGTTTCTCTCCAGTTTTTATAAATCTTCTGCTATTCATCAATTGCCTCACCATGGAGCAAGGTGGTTAAGCCCTTTATTCAAGAAACTGTAAGGTAGTTGACATAAATTCTTCTGTGAGTCTTCAAGACTGCAGTCCAAGTATTTTCTCTGAAACAAAATAAAAACTAACAAACCAAAAAAATTCTCTTATTTTAAAAATATTGTCTTATATAAATTAATATATAAATTATATATAATTATATAAATTGAAATACATCAAGCCATCAGAGAACGTTATATGCTTTAATGTTATTTACTTATAAGGTTGATGAGGTGCTGTAAGAACTTAACTCTTATTTATATCAATTGGCTTATGGTAGAATTGATTTTGTTATGTGTTATTTCACTTAAAGTAGTAGTACCTACTAATGATATTAAATGAGGACTTACTGTATATATAATTTATATTATATAAGTTGATATACACCTAAGAAGGTTATACTCCGTCCTTTCTATTCCTATAGTACTTCTTTGTTCTTTCTGCTCCAATAATGTTTTATTTATAAACGTACTGCAGTCTTGATTTAGAAATATTTGGGGGGTTGCAAATCAAGCCTTTCTTAGTATTGTTGGTGGTTCAGGGAATATAGTGGGAAAGGCTTCTGGAGAAGAGCTCATGCTGTGTCCACTACTGAGGCTTAGATACTAAAAACAAACAAACAAACCCAGTGTCTTTTGGTTAAGTCTAATAAATACTATAGGTCTTTGGCTCTATATGCAATTCCTAATACTGTAATTTTAAGTGTATATATGTGTCTTCCACAGATCTATGAGAGCAAATCTTTCTCAGAAGCCTTCCAGCAGACTTCCCATCAGGTCTCATTGACCAGAATTTTGTCATATACTCATGCCTATGCTGATACCTAATATTGGAAATAAGATCACTATGATAGGATTAGGACAACCAGGACTGGGTCTGAGAGTAGGGCAAGCCTTCTTTAAAGCATGTGACTAAACATACAAGAGTAAAAAATATGGATAAAAATCAAGATTCTCCTTAGGATGTAGGAAGAGATTGGAATGGGAAATGAATACAGTCTGAGTAATTAATAGGCACTATATCTATTTCTCCTGAATAAGGAGGGTTTCCAACCTGAGTTCAGACAAGAAAAAAATCAATACACATTCTGGAATAGACTATTAACAGCCATAGGAAAAAAAGGTGGATATTCCAGAAGAGACAAAGGAAGGGATCAATATGCTACCCAGTGGCATTGGATCATTACTTCCAGGGCCATTTCTTCACCATTAAAGGTTGCTGACTCCATCTCCCAGAAAAATCTAACTTAATGAGATCAGAAGCAATGAGTTTTAAAACTGTGGTCATGGCAACTTTGGCTCCCTTTTCAATATCAGGAGTAACAGGAACCTTGGGCAACTGCCCCAACAAGGAGCCACTAGTCAAAAGCACTGACCACTGGAGAGCTGGAGTGAGTCCATTGTCCGTTGGGGTGAATCCCTCCAGTCACGATGGTGTGGACACCATTATATGAATTTGGGTTTGTTGAAATCTGTAAGCAACGTTGACCTCAGAAGCAGGGAAATGCCCTGCTCCTACTCCACGGAGACATGTTAAATACACAGCCAACCTCAAGGCCAACTAAGAAAGTGGACCAGTCAGAAATAAAAGAAACAGAAGTTGAATTCAAAAGATCACTCTTTACTGATCAAGGTTGCTTTAGACTACCTCTACTAAAAAAGGTAGCATCCTCAACATGATCATCATAAGCAGTATCAATACCATCTGGGAGTTTGGGAGAAATGCAATTTCTGAAGCTATGCCCCAGACCCACTGATTCAAAATATCAGGATTAGCAACCCCTCAATCTGTATTTTTTAACAAGCACTCTGGAGGTTTTATCAAGTTTAAGAAGCACTGCTTTAGATCCTTGTTGTCGCTGTGACTTTTCCTAGACTATTAGTAGATATTCAAGGGGGTGGGGTGGTCAGGAGAAAGGAAAGGCAGTGGGTAAGACCCAAGAATCCTTATCAGAAAGGAGACGATTACTTAGCAGCAAAACAATGGTGAACACAGGTAAGGCCTGGGAGCAACAGATCAGTAACTTGCCCTGAATGGGTGTTTATTCTATCAGAGATATTCTGTGTGTATCAGTGATGTGGTGAGCATTACATGGGAGAACCTCTATGAAGAAAGGACCATACATCCAGAGCCACTGCATATGTCTGTCTGGTTGTATAGTATACAACTGCTAAAACACCAGTAATATTATGGTATCCTCCTGGTGTTTTAGCATTGTGCAACATGGCATCCCCATTGGTATTTCCCAGAGAGCAGAGCATTTTTTATTTAAAAATCAGACCATAAATCTCAACTCTCTTAACATAAAGACCAAAGGAAGTAAAATAACTTGACCAAGATCACAGGGTTAACTTAGCAGCAGACCCAAGACCCTAAAATCCAAATTTCTACCTTTGGAAATGAGTCCCTAGAAAACAATTCTAAGGAAATAGAGAGCTAAATATTTTTTTTAGATTTTCATTTATTCATTTTAGACAGGGAAAGAAAGAGAGAGAGGGAGAAGGGGGGAGGAGCAGGAAGCATCAACTCCCACATGTGCCTTGACCAGGAAAGCCCAAGGTCTTGAACCAGTGACCTCAGCATTCCAGGTCGATGCTTTATCCACTGCACCACAACAGATCAGGCTGCAAGCTAAATATTAAAATATATGTATTGGTTCCTTTCAGTGGCTATAAAATAAATAAATTAATTAATTAATAAAACCCATACAAGTATCTAAGAAGATGGAAATGGTTAAATGAATTACATTAAATTTAGTTTCATCAAAAGGTTAGGTAAATTCCATAGACCTATGTGGAGATACACACATACACATACAAATTATATAGCACAAATGTGTATATTACTGGTCATGCAAGGGAAGAAACCATCTTGGACCAACACATATTCCGTATCTCTACCAGGAGACAGATCTGGCATCACATGGTTGTAATTCTTGATTTTATAGCTGGTGGCAATTCTATTTTTATGGGTATATCTATATCCATATAAAAATTTATCTTTTGTTGGCCCTCCCCTCACATAGTATCAGTAAGTGGAGGGTGGAAACTATTGATGCAAAGAAATGTAGGCAGAGCTGAAGTGTCTGGGAGGTTTTAGCACAACTTATTTTTAAGGCTTCTGAAAAGTACAGTATTTTCAAAAGTTCAGTGCTCCCCTATGTGCTGTCTGCAGAGCCCAGTAGAACAGAGCAGGCAGCCTCCACATCTCTGAGGGTTGTCAGGACAGGGGGAGTACATACTGCAGTTTACCTGGTGTTGAGGCCCGAACAGGAGTCACCTGAGTTAGGTATGTAATAATGCCAGCAGGGTTCTTTAACAAAAGAGTTTATTGAAACTCTAAAAGGAATGATTGAAACTCTAAATCAAACTGCTTGTAGATAGATATACAGTGTGTCTGTAAAGTCATGGTGCACTTTTGACCAGTCAAAGGAAAGCAACAAAAGATGATAGAAATGTGAAATCTGCACCAAATAAAAGGAAAACTCTCCCAGTTTCATACCTATTCAGTACAGTTCAATGTGGGTTCACGCACAGATTTTTTAGGGCTCCTTAAGTAGCTATCCTGTATAGCCTCTACAGACTTGTCACTGACTGATGGCCTACCAGAACGGGGTTTCTCCACCAAACTGCCGGTTTCCTTCAACTGCTTATCCCACTGAGTAATGTTATTCCCATGTGGTGGCACTTCGTTATAAACGTGCTGATATTCACATGGCACTTTGGTCATGGATTCAAATTTTGTGAGCCACAGAGCACACTGAACTTTCCTCTGTACTGTCCACATCTTGACTGGCATGGCCGTGGGCTGCTCCGCTGTATACACGGTGTTACGTCATCATCTGCGCATGCACACATGCTGCCACATCATTCTACAGAAACTGGGAGGGTTTTCCTTTTACTTGGTAAAGATTTCACATTTCTATCGTCTTTTGTTGCTTTCCTGTGACCGCTCAAAAGTGCACCATGACTTTATGGACACACTGTATACACGCTGCAAAGCTACAAGTCTCCAGTTCTCCTTCAAAGCATTAGTGTGAGCAATGAAGCAGGCTCCACCCAAATATAGTTTGTGCTCTGTAGGCCCTCCTCCACAGGTCCCACGCTGCTGGAGCAGCAGTCCTCCGACTCCACAGGGACCCTCGTTTCTTACTAGAGAAAGTTCTAGTCTTCTTAAGCCATGTTCAAAGTCAAGTCTTTAAAAAAACAGTTGATTTACCTAGAAGACAGCTTCTATACAAAATGAGCTGTCAAATGCTGGGTGCCTGTTGTCCTTGTTAATCCTGACGTGGCTGGTCCTCTCCACCCTGGGTACTGCTTCTGCGTCTGTACTTCCAGTAGTGTCTGTAGCTATTCCCAGGAGAAGACGATATCAAAACTTCCTTTAACAAGAAGCATTCTTTATTAAGTTTCAAATCGAAGATGAATTTCCATTGCATATTCTGCCTAGTGCCACAAACTCCTCTTGCTAGCAGGAGCTCACTGACTGAGGGTACCATCACTCTGTGTCCGCTGTCACAGGGGTCACATCCATACCATGTCTACTTGTTTACATGAAGGACCACAAAAGCCAACACAAAAGCAGTGCTATCATGGAAGAATTGCAGGTGAATTTCTCTTTTACTCAAGTATGTCTACAAATATGTCTGCTTTTAAAATGTAAACAACTCAAAAAGAAATCTGTTCTATTTCCAAAAATTTATATGACCTCTAATATTCCTTCTTTGGATTTCTTGAACTTGTTCTTTAAAAGAAGAGTTTGTGCTTTCCCACTCACGAAATCCCGGGAACCCAATATTTAGAGAGCCTTCCTACTTTCTTTGACCTTCTGGCTTTAATGAAATAATTATCTAAGACAAGGAGCAATAGGATCTGAGTGGAAGTGCCCTGTAGAGCCTTTCTCTGGCTGTCATTTTCGATGAAAACAGCACGGAGAACTTCAGCTCCAGAAAAGGCAGGTTTGCTGGCATTGAGACAAGTGCTATCACTTTGCTGGGGGTGGGAAGCTCTAGGGGACAGCCTTAGCAGATGTTTGGTTTTAGAGCCAAGAAAGTCCCATGAGAATTACCGAATTCCACAACATCATCCATAGAAATAGGTCAGAGCTTATATGTTACTTCTCCAATAAAGCATTTTGGAGTTCATGACAATGGTTGTTATGGACATTTGATGAACATGCTTGACTCAGTAGATCAGTTCCTCTTAAGTGTCCAGGTGAGTTATGGTATCCAGGGTAAAAATATAGAAACTTTTAGAAGACACTGCAAAACATGTGCTTCTTATAGGCAACTTCTTCCATCTACATCGGCTTTGCAAGCATTACTCCATTGGAGGGCCACAAAATTAGTGTCCAACTTTGCACCATTGCTAATCACAGCATGTGGCTATAGAAAGCACTGTTGGGTTGGCTACCCAATTCCACTCTCTGTGAAAGCTTTTATATACAAAATGGCCCCAGAAGCTGCTGATTCTACACTATCCTGATTCATCTCAGGATGATCACCTGACCAAGCTAGGCCAATCAGAGTCTTCCCTGGGATTTTAAAAACTGCATATAAAGCAGGAAAGTCACTCTTTTTGCTGAGGGCAGGGCCGAGGATGTGAGGCTTCAGCACTCCCAGTGAGCATCTATGCTTCATTGCAGAGGAAATCATTTTACAACAAAAGTGAGGGAAGAAGAGGAGATGAGAGATGGAAAAACTCCTAAAACCATGTTGGTCCTAAATCCAGTGGTTCCCAAGGTGACTTTCTTCTTCAGTTGTGCGACATTTACTGGTATTTGTCCAATAAATTCCCATTTGTGATTAAAAGCATCCTAATACAGAGACAGAGCCACCCACACTCAGCCTTAGTCAGCATTTGATGCATATTTCTTTATTCTTTTGACTTCCGTAAAAAAGTAATTCCTACCCAAATTTCTGTTCCAAGTGAGTCTTTTTCTTTCTTCTTTTTCCAAATGAGAGGAGGGGAAATAAGGAGACAGACTCCTGTATGCACCTCGACTTGGATCCACCCGGCAATCCCCATCTGAAGCCTATGCTCTGCCCATATGGGGCCATGCTCACAACCGAGCTATTTTGAGTGCCTGAGGCAGAGGCTCCACAAAGGCATCCTGAGCACCTGGGGCTGATGCACTGGAACTAATTGAGTCATGGCTGCAGGAGGGGAAGGGAGAGAGAGAAGGGGGAGAGGTAGAGAAGCAGATGGTCACTTCTCCTGTGTGCCCTGACCAGGAATCAAACCCAGGACATCCACACACCAGGCTAATGCTCTACCACTGAGCAAGACATTCAGGGCCCCAAATGAGTCTTGATGTTCAGATATTAGGCCTGGAGAACATGAATTCTCTTGATCCCAACTGCAGAATTCTTGTCTTGGGAATCATACTTTCACTCACGCTTCCGTGTGTGTGATCACTGGGGCTGGGGTCAGGGTGAAGCATGCAAGGCTCCAGGGCACAAAATGGAAAGAGACACTCGCTGCAGGGTCTTATAGATGCTCAAGGCTCCTCACTTGCGCACCCCAGTGCTGGCCCTGATGGTCACATGGGCATCATTGGGGTCCATGGCACAGGCTAGGAACATTCAATGTGGTAAAGAGTCAAAAAAAAAATTAAACTGGGAATCAAAAAGCAGAATTTTTATTTTGGCTTTATCACTGGTTCAACATGATATCAAAAAACAAAAACAAGACAAAACAGCAAACTGTATGCTCTTTCATTTTTGACTGGCAAATTGATGGTAACTACCTTTACCCTAGTTACTTCCAAAGAATTTGATAAGAATAACATAAATTTGTGTACAGAAAGGTTAAGGCACTGACACACAAGACCTTGTCTCCTGGGTGACTGCTATGTTTGTTTGTGACCTGTCCCTTGTTTAAATAATTAAAGGACGTGTATGAAGCGTCTACTATGATCAAGACTCCAAAGAAAAATTCAGCAGACAATATGTGCTGAGAAAGTGGAAGTTAGGTAAGTGAAGGGGGAACATATCTCCAAGCCCAAGGTCCTTGTCACACAGTTAGATATTTTTCTCACCTGACTCTGAGCCTGCCCAGGTGTCTCATTTTACTTACTTGTTATTCTAGGTCCACCTTTATCCAAAGGCCAGTGAGAAGGGCCAGACAGAATCAAGCGACGAGCAGGTCTAACAGAGAGCGCTCCTTGTGAAAACTCTTTATTGCTGTTTTTGGTCTCTCTTGACTTTTTAATGACACAGTCTTATATTTTGAAGTCCAAGATAATTGGAAATAAAGTGAAATCTCCTATGTTCAGAGTTCACAGCTCCTTGGAACAGTGGCCAGGGATGGAATGACACTGCATATTTAATATTCTGTATTCACAGGCAAGGTAGAAAGTACCCTGAAAATCTCAGCCTCTTTGCCACCTTATCTGGGGCAAGAGATGGCACTGATTTAAAAGCATGGGGTATAAATCTTTCATTTAAATCTATCACCAAAGGACAAAGATTTTTCTAAAAAAAAAGAAAATGAAGTAAAGGCACCTGGCACTAGGCATGTTAGGAGTCACTGTTTATGTTTAAACATTTACATTTTACAGCAACATGACATTTTAAAGGGGTTATGCTGCCCATATGCAGCTGCTCGTCTCTGCTGGCCATGGACTTGGGGCTAGAGCTGGACACTGAATCAAAGACATCCTTTGTGTCGTGCCACTAAGCAAAGCCTTCTCCTCTGTGCCTGCGCTGGACCAGACACACAGCCTGTGTCATCCATGTGGTAGATGTGCCTTCTTAGCCCAAGTTTCCTGGAAGAAAAGGCAGCTGGCACCAGGCTCTGGCCATGTCTCAGTGATGTTCTGGGAATAAAACACGGGGACAGTGGGGATTGGCATCAGGGACAAGGTGAGATCTGGTCCTATGTTACAGGTATTAAATCAATAGTCTAGAATATTCTTCAATCTACAGAAGGAAACTACATAGCATGCATGCTGGTGTGACCCCCTATGCCGCCCAGAACAGACATCACTAAATGATCACAGTTCTGTTCTCCGCTGAGCCAGACATGGCCTTAGATACACATTCCGGGCAGCTGCTCCAAATTTGGCCCACTATGCATGGGATGGACCTATTTGTTGTTCCTGTCTTGGTCTATGAGCTAAAGTCCATTTCCCATCTCTGCCCTTTTCACAGTAAGCTTAGAGACTTCAAGAATTCGCTATATAAATAGCTGGAATTAATAACAATAGTTGTAACAGCTAACATTTGTCCCTCTTATGGTCCAAGCACTTTACATACATAAAAGCATTTAATTCTCACAAAAGCTTAAAGTGATCTACAGTCATGCGTCACTTAATGACAGGGATACATTCTGAGAAATGCATCATTAGGTGACTTCATTGTGCAAACATCATGGAGTGCTTATACACAAACTGACATGGTATAGCCTACCGCACACCTGGGCTGTAAGGTGTAGCCTATGGCTCCTGGGCCACAAGACTGTACAGCATGTCACTGTACTGGATAATGTTGGCAATTGAAACACAATAATAACAACTTTTGTATCTAAACATATCTGAACGAAGAAAAAGTACAGTAAAAATACAATATAAAAGATAAAAATTGTCACACCAGTGTTCAGCATGTACCATGAATGGATCTCACAGCACTGGGAGCTGTTCTGGGTGAGTCCTGAGTGAATGTGAGTGCACATGAAGGCCAAAGTCACTCCTGTGCACTACTGTGAACTTCATGCACACTGTACAGTCAAGCTGCACTAAACTTATTTTTTTCTCCTTTTTTTTTTCAGCTGAGAGGAGGGAGATAGAGAGACAAACTCCCACGTGCACCCTGACCAGGATCCACCTGGCAGCCCCCGTCTGGGGCTGATGCTCTGCCCATCTGGAACCATGCTGGCAACCAATCTATTTTTACCACCTGAGGCAGAGGCTCCATGCCCAAGCCAGTCTCAGCGCCAGGAGCCAATATGCTTAACCAATTGAATCATGGCTGTAGAAGGGGAAGAGAGAGAGAAGAGGGGGAGGAGAAGGGTAGAGAAGCAGATGGTCGCTTCTCCTATGTGCCCTGACTGAAAATCGAACCCAGGACTTCCACACACCATGCTAATGCTCTAACACTGAACCAAGTGGCCAGGGCCTGCAGTAAACTTATAAAAACATGTTTCCTTAGTTACTAATAAACTAACCTTAGGTTATTATAACTTCATTACTTCATAAACTTTACATTTTTAAAAAACTTGTGATGATTCTATAATATCACTTAGCATAAAATACGGACGCATGGTAACAACTTCCCAGTGGCCACAATGTCACTAGGTGACAGTTTTTCGGCCCTATCATAATCTTACAGGACCATCGCTAGGCAGTCTATGGTCGACTGAGATGCCATTATCTGGTGCATTACTGTATATCATACAAAATCATGTTAGTCATGTATTGGGCACCTACAGTGTATCAGGTGCCACATCTGGTGTTCTCACCCACACACATTCCCGTTTCACCATGAACTGGAAATTCGAAGAGGACCAGAAAGTCACCCACAGCCACACAGCCAATCAGAGCAAAAGCCTTGATGCCAAAGCAGTGTGCTCCCCAAATAAGCACCAGACCTTGACTTTGACTCATCAGCTCACCATTTTGACTGCCTCTCATTTAGTTTTCTTTGCTACTTTAGTTTAATGAAAGACAAAGTGAGGGAGATGTTGTTCTACCAGAAATGGGCCTTAGACTTTTCATAACTTTCCCACATCCCTTGGCAAAAAACCTTTACCTTCTCATCCTCAGGATCCATTTTTAAAAAAGTGAATCCATAAATTTTTCAGCAGGGAGAAAGAATTGAGGCCACAGATTAGACAGCGTTGAATTAAAGGCATTGATGTTTTATTTAGCACGTGGTGCTCTGCCAGCAAAGAGCGGCTTCTGCATCCCCGCAGCAGACACCTGGACTGAGGAAGGTGCCCCCCCAGCTTACGACAGGAAGGGCTGCACAGCTTCTCATCTGAACAGAGATGAACGAACCTCTGCAGCCTCATCTCTGCCCCTTCATGCTGAAAACTTCAGCCACACTGAGATCCTCTGTCTCCAAAAGGTTTGTCCTCAATTCAAGCCTTCATATCTCCTCTTGATTCTGACAAACATTCTTTTCTAGTAACTGTTATCTGTCTCCTCCACTACTGCCTCCGTCTCCCTCAACTCCAGCACGTGTCTAGCCAACTCTCACTTATCATTCATGTTTTAGTTCGTCTGTAGCACTTTTTTGGAAAGCTGAGTTAGACCTCAGCACCCAGTACTTCCTCTCAGCCAGCCCGGGCCACTCTGTCAGCCTCTTGCACTGGGCCATGAGCTTAGTGAGGACAAGTATGTGTCTAACTTGTGTCCCCAACACCCAGTACTGTCTCTGGGTCTGTTCTAAAGAAGCAGCTGAGAACTGTATGATCTCACACATAGGTGGGATATAAAACTGAGACTCCTGGACATAGATAAAAGTGCAGTGGTTACCTGGGAGAGGGATTTGGGGGAAGGAATAAAGAGGGACAAATATACAGTGACAGAAAATGACTTGATTTGGGATGGGCACACAGCAGAATCAACAGTTCAAATGCTACAGAATGTTTAGCTGAAACTTATGTACTCTTATTGATCAATGTCACCCTGTTAAATTTCATTTTCTAAATAAAAATTTAAAAATATAAAGAAAGAAGCAGTTGATGAGTAAATGGATGATCGAGTCGAATGAACAGATGAGCCCACTATTGGGAAGCTAACTGGATTAGCATGCATAGGGAGACTCTCCCTGCCTTCTGTGACCAGTTGACTGTGATTGGCAGATGTCCTGGGCCGGTGGGAGTGTAAAAGCAACTACCACACCTCACAGGGAGTTCAGAAGTGAGACCAAAGCGTGGTGAGAAAACATGCCCAGGAAGATTGCTTTATTCCAATGCTGTCTGTCAAACAACATTAGATATTACAGAAAGCAAACACAAGGAATTATGTCTTAGTTTCATCACACAGCATCGCCAAAATCCATATCTGCTGTTGAAAGAAAAGTTCAAAATTTGGCCTTGGCATACAAACGTGTATTGATTTCTCAAAAATAGATATGTGTTTCCCTATTTGGGACTATGGCCACCAAATATGAATTATTTGCAGAATGTTAGGAAGGGTTATTAAATGTCACCACCTGCCCTAGATTGAATAAAATTTGCAAGCTAAAGGTGGAAGAGAGGGAGAAAGGGACTTGGTTGAGTCAGATAACTGAGAAGAAAGAGGAGTGGGCCTCAGGCCGAGACTCACCTATGTCACCATCATTCTTTCCCTTCTGAAGCTCAGGGCTCAGCTACACTCTGTGTGTTGGTTTCCTTCTCTTCTACAGAAGAACGTTTTCTTCAGGGTCTCCATGCCCACAAATAGCTCCAGGCTCCCTCCTGCTGGCTCAAGAACCTTGGCGGAAAGGGAGAGCTCCTCTCTGCATATAAATGGATGGGAAGGCTCAGCTGATGCTGCCTGGTCCTCGTGTCTCCACCCTGGACTCAAGCACTATGGTTAGGGGATGGGTACTGTGACTGGGCAGACCTGGGCATGTGTCCACCTGGGGCAAAATAAGAAACATGTATTTGATCTCTGCCGCCAGTTCCTGGCATGCAATTCCTAAAACCTTTGTAATTTTTAAAATGATGAGTATCCTTTGTTATCATTTGGTCTTAGCCCCTGGTTCCTTACAGAGCTTCTAAGACTCTTGAAAGCTCCAGAGTGATGAGCGTTTAATGAAAGATAATGGCTGAAGTTTCTAGGTGGCTTCAAATTAAGAGTTGGTTGCCAGAGGAACCAACTAGAGAGTTGAAATTCAAAGCCCCGCCCTTGCCTCCTACTGTAGAGGGGACAGAGGATGGAGATTGAGTTCAATCACCAATCAATCATGTCTACATAATGGAACCTCCATAAAACCCTTAAACAATGGGGTTCAGAGAGCTTCCAGATCGGTAAACTCATCAACTGGCAGGAAGGTTGGAGGACCCCATATTCTAAAGGACAGAATAAGCTCCTGCCCTTAGGATCCTTTGGACCTTGCCCTGCATATCCCTCTTTATCTATATTCTTTATAATAAACCAGTGAACGTGTATAAAGTCTTTGCCTAAGTTCTGTGAGCCATTATAGCAAATGACTGAATGTCAGGCAGGGTCATGGGAACCCCTGATTCATATAGCCAAGTCAGACAGGAGTTATGGATAACCTGGGAACCCCTTACTTGTCATTGGTCTCTGAAGTGGGGCTGAGTCCTTAACCTGTGGGGTCTGTGCTCACTCCAGGTACTCAGGGTCAGAACTGAATTGAGTCGTAGAACACCTGGTTGATGTCTGCAGGGAACTAGAAAATTTCTTGGCGTGGAACACCCCCACATTTGATGTCAGAGGTTTGGGGAATAGAGAAATAATTTAGCCTTATGGTTAGGAGAGATCAAAGTTTCTGTGACTCAGCAAAACTACTGGAAAAGTAGTAGGGAAGAAGGAGGAAAGGGGGAAAGAAAAAAGGAAGAAAGGAGGCAAGGGAGGGAAGGAAAAAGAGAGAAAGGGAGGAAGAGAAGAAGAAACTGAAGGAGGACAATAGGGAGAGGAGAAAAGAAGGAAGGAGGAAAAAAGAAAGAAGGGGCAATGAGTGGAGGAATGAAGGGGGAAGAAAAGATGGAGAGAAAGGGCAATGATCTATATCTTAATTGTGGCAATAATCACACAGACAAGGTCACCAAACTCATCATATGTACACTTAAAATGGATATGCTTTGCTATCTGCAAATTGTATCTCAAACAGTTGATTTTAAAAGTTTTTGACACTCACTATTATTTTATACTAGCTTCAGGGTTACAGCATGGTGGCTAGACAATAAGATAATATAAAAAGTGATCCCAACCTGGGCCGGTTCACCCCTCCTTAGGCAACCTGGTGGTCTCCCACTCCCAGGAGGTCACTATATTGATGCCGAACTTAGTGCAGACACCTGATCGGCATAGCAAACTACAGCCCAGAACTCCTGACCTCAAGCGATCCTCCCGAGTAGCTCGGACTACAGGCACCCTCTACTGGGTATATACCCCCAAAACTCAAAAACATTGGTAGTAAAGACACATGCAGCCCCATGTTCACCACATCATTGTTCACAGTGGCCAAGACAAAAACAACCAAAAAACCCTTCAATAGAAGATTGGATAAAGAAGATGCGGTACATATATACTATGGAATACTACTCAGCCATAAGAAATGATGACATCGGATATTTATGACAACATGGATGGACCTTGATAACATTATACTGAGTGAAATAAGTAAATCACAAAAAAAACTAAGAACTGTATGATTCCATACATAGATGAGACACAAAATTGAGACTCATGGACATGTATAAGAATGCAGTGGTTACCCGGGGAAGGAGAGAGGAGGAGAGGGAAGGAGTAGGGGGAGGGGGAGGGGAGGGGCATAAAGAAAACCAAATAAAAGGTGACAGAGGACAATTTGACTTTAGGTGATGGGTATACAACATAATCAAATGTCCAAATGAACTGGAGATGTTTTCTCTGAATCTATGAATCTAATTGATCAATGTCACCCCGTTAAAATTGTCTAAATAAAAATTTTTTTAAAAAGTGATCCCTTGATTTTATTTTTAAGTCAACTCTTTCACAAAGTAACTTTTCCCTGACTTTTTAGATAGATTTAAGCACTACTCACAAAACTTACAGGGCTCCCTGTGTCTCTATTACAGCATGAGTCCCACTGCTTTGATGATCTGATCAGCAGGCTGTCTCCCACACAATTCTGTGAACTCCCAGCAGGCAAGAACAATGTTCCATTTAACCTTCGTGTCCAAAAGAGCTGGCATAGTGTTCACTGTACAGTAGAAAATTTAGTTTCAATAAATTTATGTCTGTGTAACTATTACCAAAATGAATGTAGAGATTATTTCCACCATCCCAGAAGTCTCTTCGTAACTCTTCCCAGATAATCTCTACTACCCCTGGCCCTAGACACTGATTTGCTGTCACTGTAAGTTAGATTTATCTTTTCAATTTTTAGCTCTCTTAACTTTTTTGATGTTTGGGAATGGTGTTGAGTTCCAAGTATGCATGAGCACAAAAGGCTCATATACATAAGGAGCAAAAGTTAAGGTGATGTTGAAGCCTAAAGCTAGAATAATTATAATATCATAACTCACTTTGTCCACACTCTTCCAAGAATTGGGAAACATCTTGGAAATGGTTTTCGTTTCCTATAGATCAGGGAATGCAAGGAAACATTAACTTCACTTTGACTTTAAGGGATAAAGAGGTTTCAGCTGATAGCTGGGTAGTAAGTTCAAATTTAGTTTAAGGCAAAGGAGTGGAACTCAAAAGAGCAAAAAATCAACTTTATATAAATGAAAATGGAAAACTGCATGGAGAAGGCAACGTCTGAGCTGAAATAAAACATCACAACAAAGAGGAGAAAAGAGAATTAAATATGGGTATTGAGACCAAAATGAAAATCGGTATGTTAATTAGTTAATTAACTTAAAATTGGCGTAGTGTGGGTGGGAAACTAAACGGTTTAGTGCTGCCAGAATGTCAGATCCAGTCCAAGGGCAGGAGTGGAGGGGAGCCTGGGGAAGTCACCACAAGGCACTACAGTCCATGGAGCAAGGGACTCTCTGGGGTTTCTCAGGGCTGTGACAAAGGCTCCACTGTCAGAGAGGCATGTCCACCTCTCTGGTGTCACTTCTTTCCTTCTGTCCAGCAGGGAGCCTGGACCTGCTTTGGAGAAGAGCCCCCGATCCCTAAAGTCCTTTCCAAACCCGCAGCAGCATCTGGGGTCCCCTGAGCCCAGCAGCAGGGGTGCTCCCTGTCTTCCTCATCTTCTTGTTGAGTGCCAACTAACTTGCCCGCTGGCTTGAAATGTGGGAGGAGAAAGTCCTTGTGCTGGGTTTTATCATATGCTTCTACTGCTATGCTGATTTTTGAATTTTTTTCAAAAAGAAAAGGAGTTTCTTCCCCAGATTTATTGTATATGAAACCTCAAACACTAAAAAGGTAAGGTTGCAGCAACTTTATTGAATCCAGGAGGAGGGGCCTGGAGCTCATTCCACTGTCTCCTCCCCCCAGAACTTTGCCCTTGTCCCTTTCTCTTCACTTTCACAAGGCCCCAGGGTCACCTGGACAACTGCAGGGCTCTGAGGAGTATTGTCTAGAAACCATCAAATAGAAGTGACCTCCTAGGACAGAGGGGATGTGTCTGTGTGGTCCCCAGGACCTGGGACCTAGGGGGTACACAATGAAGGGATCCATGACTAAGACCAAGTGTGGTTTGCCTAGCCAGGTGGCAGCAGTGGATAGAGAGTCGACCTGGGATTCTGAGGACCCAGGTTCAAAACCCCAAGGGCGCCAGCTTGAGTGTGGGGTTGCTGGCTTGAGAGTGGGATCATAGACAGGACCCCATTGTCGCTGGCTTTAGCCCAAAGGTCACTGATTTAAAGCCCAGGGACACTGGCTTGAGCAAGGGGTCACTGGCTCAGCTGGAGCTCCCTGGTCAAGGCACATATGAGAAAGCAATCAACGAACAACTAGGGTGCCGCAGCTATGAGTTGATATTTCTCATCTCTCTCCCTTCCTGTCCCTATCTCTCTCTATCACTCTCTCTTTTTCTCTAAAAAAAAAAAAAAAAAAAGAAAGAAAGAAAAAAGAAAGAAAGAAAAAAAAGGAAAAAAATTAACTATGATTTTTCTGGCTGCTCAGGCCACATGTTCTAATCTTTGTCCACAGTCCTTCTCCCTGCCTTTCCCAAGCAGGCAGTGAGCCTCCCTTGGCCCCTATCTGTTCCTCTTTCCCAGCATATTGTGGTTCTCTCCTTTCCTACAGAAGTCTCTCCACCTGCAGCTTTGCTAACCGAGCCGCCTTCCGCATCCCAGACTGGCTGTTCCCCAGCAGGCTTCCTGTTGCTCCTGATCCAATGTTATCCGCACCTGTGGGCTCAGCTCCTGCCCTGGAGGGCCTGGGCGGTGGGTGTGTTTGTCCCCTCGGTCCTAGTGTAATTAGGTAGATACTATGGGGGTGAACCCAGCACAGGTGGGTGGAGGAGAGTCCTCAGATGAGCCTAGAGACTGGAGACACATCAGTAGTTTGGAGTTCAGCCTTTTGCTCTAGTGAGAAAATATCTGCTCCCCCAAGGCCGTGACTTCCCCAAGCAGAGGTGGAAGGACCACGTATGAAAGAGCTGAGTGGGCCACATGATTATTGCTGAGGGATTTGTCCATCTCTTCTGGTCTGAAACTAAAGTTCAAATTTTATTCCTCTCCTCTGAAGTTCATCATTTCTGGATTTATTTTTTCCTTTCTGACTCACAACCACACTGTATGTTGGAATAACTGATATGAAGGTTTGAGTCTTACTCCACAAGCTCAGGTGTGCAAGGTCTTCACACTGCTTTATTCTAAGTCTGACTTCACTGCCTCCTGCTCCCACCCACCCACCCACACCCTTCACCCTGGCCGGAAGGAACTGCAGTCTTAGTCTTTATTGCTGTCCCCTCTTCTGGCCTCCGGGGTCTCAGGAATCATACGCAGGCTATCCTAGGCTTTGCTTCTGACCCTTAAAAAAATCCTTCCACTCCCTAAACCTAGTAAACTTGCAATACTAGGGACCCCTAGAAATACCTCCTCAGACTACAGCCTTAGTTAGTCCCCAATTATCTCTCTCTTCTATTATTATGAGCTCTTCCTGGCCAAGTAATAAAAATAGAGACCATTTGATAAAAGTTCATCAAAGTCAGGCGTGCGCCCTGCATGCACCACATGGCCTGGGTCACTCAGCACCGTGGTCTTGCAGTCCCAATGGGAGGGGGCACAGGGTATTATTTGCATCATCACAGGGATAGGGAACGAGGCCTGGAGAGAAGGAAGCACCTGCTCAAGGCCGCGCTGAGCATGCTGGGTGCCGTACCTCCCTATGACCACCCTTCCCCACTCGCCACCCTCACCTGCATCCTCTGATTTAAGGGCAGACCCCCTTCTCCACCTCCATGTCCCTCAGGAGCTGGGTCATTTCCCTTGCTGAGGGTCAGTCAGAGAGGACTTCCCCAGAACCTGGGAGCGTTTTGCTATAGTCCCCGCACTGCTCTTTCTTGGTACCTCATTCTCTTTCCCTTCTGCTCCTCCCTGCCCCCCACTCTTTCTGAGTCTCTCCCCTGCACCCTGCTCCTCACTCTCAGACTGCACCATCTGACTACAGCCCTGCTTACCCCTAAGGCCTTGCTCTGCACCATGCAGGCTGCATGCTTCCTCCTTCGGAAAGTGACTCCACCTCTGCCTGATGGAGCAGATAGCCCGCTGGGCTGCTCCAGGCTCCTCTGCAAATAAACACTAAACCCTAAGTTGTAGAGTTTGGAAAACACATTCAATCAGGAATACTAACCTTGTTTGACAGAAAGGAAAACCCACTGAAGCTCAAAGCAGGGATGGTATGTGCCCAAAGCCATCAGCTCCGGAGGGTCATTAGGATGGAAGCAGTGTCCGCATGCACACGGCTGGCACACTCTCCAGCCCTTCACGCTGGCCCCAGAAAGGTGGCCTCATCACCTCCCCTGGGAGCACTGGCCTTGGAAATAAGACCAAGAGTGCCCTGGGACTGGCACTGCACCTAGCCCTGGAAACTAGATGAGGAATTAGACCCCTCACACCAGATCTTGTTTCCCATTGAACACCAGAGCGGCCAAATATGTCATTAAATACCGAGTTAGCTTAGTTGCTTCTGGGAGCTTTCGGTTCAGTTGAGAACAACAAAATAACATTGTGACAAATTGGTAGAAGTTCTGACATTGGAATTGGTACACAATATCAGAAGAACAACATTTCAACTAATCACAGAGAGGAAGTACAAATCCTCTATGAAGCTGCTATAGGATTGACATGCATGTAATTTATTTGACAGGCAATGGTTTTTTTTAAAAGAGAAAACCGCTATTAAATGCTACCCAGATCACTTTCGATTTGGAGTATGACAGTCCACTCATCTCTGAGGCACCAGCCGCTCAGGGCCGGAGCTCTGCCAGCGCACTCACCCTCTGAGGCTCCAAACCCTCCCCGCTCCTTCAGCTGCACTCCCCTCCCTCAGCCACATCTCCCCATCCACTAACTCAAGTACAAGGGTGATTGTATTCTCCCTGCTGAGACTTAGTACATGGATTGTTTTATGTAATCCTCACAGAAACACTATGAGCTAAGTTCAATTGCTTTTTATACATGAGGAAGCCAAGCCCTGGCCAGTTGGCTCAGTGGTAGAGTGTCCGTCTAGCCTGTGGATGTCCCTGGTTCGATTCCTGGTCAGAGCACATAGGGGAAGCAACCATTTGCTACTTCATCTCTCCCCACCTTTTTTTTTTCTCTCTCTCTCTCTTCCCCTCTTGCAGCCATGGCTCAGTTGGTTCAAGTGTGTCAGCCTCAGGCCCTGAGGATGGCTCCATGGAACTTTCACCTCAGGTGCTAAAAATAGTTTGGTTGTGAACATGGCCCCAGATGGGCAGAGCATTGGCCCCAAATGGGGGTTGCCAGGTGGATCCCAGTCAGGGCACATGGAGGAGTCTGTCTCTCTATCTTTCTTCCTGTCACCTAAATAAAAAATAAATAAAAATAAATAAGGAGACCAAGGCATATGAAACACACACACTTGCCAAGGCTCCTCGCTAAGCAGAGGAAGACACCAGACTCTAGGGTTTCTTGTCCTATTCCCTTCATCATAAATACCCACTCCAGGTGGATGAGGTGATTCAAGTGAGAAGTCTGGCGTGTGCTAGTACATAAAGCATGTTTCTTCCCTTTGTGCTTCTGATCACCTCTCTCTCTCTCTCTCTCTCTCTCTTTTCCACTACACTGTTCTTATTTTCTACACTAGAGATATATTCCTTTGGTTTTTAAGGGATGGGGCTGCAATAATGAGAACACAGGCTTTGAATGCCACTTCTAATTTATTAAATATTTTGAAATAATTGCCAGAATTTACCTTCTCTCTTTTGTTCACTATCACATATCCTCTGGTCACTATGAACACAACCTCAGCCTGTTTTGTGTATTATCTACCCTGGGTTCAGGGTCCAGAAATATACATGTTTGTGAAGATCAAATTCTGTGTATGGGGGGGAGGCTGATGAGCATGGGTGACCTTGGTTAGTTCATCTCCTATGGGACTCCAAATGCTGGTTAGTTCATCTCCTATGGGACTCCAAAACTCCTGTTTTCCAAGGACCATATGCACCAGAAGCTGAAACTAGACCTCTGGGTTCTGACTGGCAGCATCACCAGGACAAATGACTCAACCTCTCCAATTCTCAGTCTCCTCATCTCTGGAATAGGGGAATAAAATGAACTGGAGTGATTCGTGTAAGCACTCAGTGCAGTGCCTGGTTATAGTGCCCTGGCGACTCCGACGGTGGGCGGCCGCAGTAGCAGTGGAAATAGCTGTACCCGTGATGGTTGTGATGTGGAGGCCACAGTGAAGACAGTCTCAGTGCAGTGCCTGGTTACAGCACCCTGGAAGCCATGACGGTGGGCGGCCGCAGTAGCAGTGGAAATAGCTGTACCCGTGATGGTTGTGATGTGGAGGCCACAGTGAAGACAGTCTCAGTGCAGTGCCTGATTACAGCACCCTGGAAGCCATGACGGTGGGCGGCCGCAGTAGCAGTGGAAATAGCTGTACCTGTGATGGTTGTGATGTGGAGGCCACATGAAGACAGTCTCCATAGGGACTGTCTCAGCCACAGAAACAAGCCGTAGAATGGCTCACACTAACCCTGAGCTCTGCTCTCAATTGTAGCTGATCAATGAGTTTTCTGATAGACACTTTATTTATAACTTATTCCTCAAAAGAATTCAGTATATTACAAGGAAATATCATTATATCAGAAACAGGAAATGGGGAACCATGTTGAAGGAGGGGAGGGAAGATGTTAGAAACTACTGGGTCTGACTCTGCTGTCAGTTCTGACCTTCCCAGTAGCTGGTACAAGAGGGAAGCCAGACGAGCTGAGACAGTCTCATTACCCAGTGTTTCGTACATTGCAGGTTAGTGTGAATCCAGGTGAGCAGAGCTGTTCTTCTTAGAATTTGCTGGACAGCCATGACTACTGACAGAAAGTGATGTCATTGGCCATCTTTGTATTGAACACATCTGTTTCCCCCACTACTCCATCAATTGCTTGAGAGGGGAACTGCATTGTGTTCACATTTGTATCTCGTAAAAATGGTCCCTGTATTCAGTAGGTGTTTTACAAATACAGACCAAGGAAATAAATTGTATATTAATCGCTCAGCCTGGTAACTTGACTGGTGTTTGCAAAAACAAAAGCAAAATTTGAGGCCAGGGTTTTCTGATTCTCAAAATCTACTCTCTTTTCTAACACTCTACTGTTTAGTTATCTGTTTCTGTAGGACACAGGATGCCAAAGCCTAGCTGCTTCCAAATAGCAATTTAGTATCTTTCATAGCCCTGTGGGTTGCATGGGCTCAGCCCCACTGTTCTTGTTCAAGATCTTTCTTAAAGTTCCAGTCATAGGTGGTTAGGACTAAAGATGTCTGAAGGCCACTGCAGTCACCCGTGTTGGCTGGGCAGGACAGCTGCAATGGCCTGGTGTGTCAGGCATCTCCCTGCACATAGCCTCTGCTCATGGCTAGCTTGTGCTCCCACAGAGTGGAGGTGTCAGTACAGTCAGGCTGCTCGAGTGTTGCCTGGCTCATTCTGGAGTGGACATTCCGAGAGACCAAGGTGGAAGGAAGCACAAGACTTCTTCTGACCTCTTCTCTGGAGTCACATGGAAACACTGCTGCCATGTGATGTTAGTCAAAGTTGTCATGGATCCACATGGGTTCAAGAGATGGAGGCATAGACTCCACTTCTAAAATTAGAGAGGAATCATTTATTTCCAAGATTTAAGATACAATGGTCCGACCTGGCAGTTTGCTCAGTGGTAGAGCGTTGGTCCAACATGTGGATGCCCCAGGTTTGATTCCTTACCTTTTGTGATGGCATGGATGGACCTGGAGATTATTGTGCTGAGTGAAATAAGCCAGGCAGAGAAAGACAAATATTATATGATCTCACTTATATGTGGAATCTAAGGAACAAAGTGAAATAAGGAATGAAATAGAGGCAGAGGCAGGACACAAGGACCAGAGGGACAGCTGTCAGAGAAAGGGGGGATAAGGAGATGGGATCAGAGAAGGTGAAGGGATTAGTGAAATTATATATACGTAACACAGAGATACAGATAACAGGACAACAGATAGGGAAGGGGGGAGAGAGTTAGGGGGACAGGGAGAAAAGGGGTGTAAATCGGAACACGAAGGTAGGGGTGGGAATGCAGACTGGTGCAGCCACTGTGGGAAAAAGTATGGTGTGTTCTCAAGAAATTAAAAATGAAACTGCCTTTTGACCCTTCCTAGGTCTCAGCTTACAGGCTGCAAATCATGGAGCTTTTCAGCGATCACAATCACGTGAGCCAATTCGTCATAATAAATGCCTTTGCATAAATAGCCTACTGGTTCTGTCGCTCTGAAGAACCCTGACTAACTCACCCCATCTCCAAGGCATCTGCCTGCCCATTGTCAGTTTCCCTTCTCCCTCCTCTGTGCTGCTCTCTCCAGACCTCCCCCTGGGAAACTGCTCTGTTTACTGAGGACCTGGGTCCAGAGCTTTCCCCAGCATGTCGTCTTTGGAGCTAGGCAGAGTCCTTGGCGGGCATACTGACTTCAGCAGCTGCTGAGGGCCGTTAGATCCATGATGGGAGTTGGGGAGAACTTTTGGATGAAATGAATTCCTCAGCTTGGTCTGGAGAAGGCATCACTTTGAGGGCTCTCTGAACTGAGTTTGAAGCTAAGTTTGGACACTTCCTGGCTGTGAGCTATGTCACCTTGGCCAATACCTGGGAATGTGTGTGGTTTAATCAATATTGTATAGAGCCGAGCACCTAGAACGTACTTAATACAGGCTGTTGTTTTAATATCTGTTTATTACCATCATCCTATGTATAGCCATTATATATCATAATTATTAAATTATTTATTTTATTAACATTTAATAATGAAACAATATCTAGTATCATCATCATCATCATCATCACCCCCCTGAGATCCAGAGGGTTACTGAGCAATCTCTTTGGTCGGCAACCAACAGGAGGCAGGTCTGTGCAGCCCTGCGCGGAGGTGGCAGTGAGCACCCTTGGAGGAGGCAGGGAGCTCAGCCTCCCTACGCAGGGGAGACCCTGCCCTGGATTAGCCGACCCAGGTCCCGGGGCTGTGAGAAGGCACATTGTCTTACCTCTTGTCTGAGATTGCGTCTTCCCAGGGTCAGGACACAGAGGCTGGGACTCCTGAAGAGGAACCAGGTCCTTGGCTTGGCACCTCCTTGCTGGAGCTTTGTAGATTTTTTTTCCTAGAAGATAGGGTCAAAATATGCAGAGCTGGTGACATCTTCTGTGCCCTATTTTCCATCATGGTATAATGTCCTTTCATCATGGTCTCAAGAACCCTCAGGTCAACATATGTTCTTTAAAAATACGTTGGAAAAGTACTAACTTGGGAGAATATGACGAGAAGGACAAACAACAAGTGAGGCTGGGAGAGTGGAGGCAGCTGGGGCTCTGCTAGCAGTGGGGCTCCTCCAGGCAGCAGCGATGCGCATGGCCCATACACCAGAAACTGGAGAGCTTGGCCTGTGGTGGCGCAGTGGATAAAGTATCCACCTGGAACACTGAGGTCACCGGTTCAAAACCCAGGACTTGCCTGGTCAAGGCACATATGGGAGTTGATGCTTCCAGCTCCTCCCCCCATTCTCTCTCCCTTCTCTCTCTCTGTTTCTCTCTCTGTGTGTCTCTCTCTCCTCTCTAAAATGAATAAATAAAATCTTTTTTTAAAAAAATAGTTAAATTCTCAAAAGAAAAGAGTGTGTAGTGGATTGTTTATAAAAATGTCCACCAACAATCCTTCCCATCTCTGGAAAAGCATGCTGCCCTTTCCATCAAAAAGTAGAGTAAAAAAGTAGAGTCTTTGTTTTTTTAGGTGAAAGGAGGGCAGATAGAGAGACAGATTCCAGCATGCGCCCCAAACTGGATCCATCTGGCAACCCCCATCTGGGGCCGACATTCAAATTAACTGATCTATTTTTAGCACCTGAGGCAGATGTGCTCCAACAGAGCTATCCTCAGCACCAGGGCCACACTTGAACCAATCAAGCCACTGGCTGTAGGAGGGGAAGAAAAAGAGAAGGGAGGGGGGGAGAAGCAGATGGTTGTTTCTCCTGTGTGCCCTGACCGGGAATCAAACCCTGGGAATCCACACTTCAGGCTGACGCTCTACCCACTGAGCCACTGGCTAGGCCCAAGTCTATGTTCTCTTACCTTACGTCTAGTCTTGTCCTCTGACTTGCTTTGACCACCAGGATGCTGCAGAAGTGACAGTGCATGACCTGCAGTCCTCAGCCTCACCTTCCTGGGACCCCGCCACTACATAATGGAAGTCATGTTGAAAGGAGGTGAGTGTCATGTCCACTCACCCACCTCCCTGCCCTCTTGGGTCTGAGAGGCACACGAAGAGCAAGAGTGGCCTGGCCAGCCCAGCTGATGGACCAGGTGCAAGTGCAACCAGCAAGGCTGTTCCAGATCCTGCAAGACCCCAGGGGAAGGGAGCTGCTGGAGTGACCCGGCCAGCACCAGGTAGAGTTGACCTGCCCAGCTGAGCCGGGCCAACTCATAGAATCATGGAGAAATAACAAATCCTTGCTGTTCAAGCCACTAAATTTAGTCTTTCTTTCTTTCTTTCTTTCTTTCTTTCTTTCTTTCTTTCTTTCTTTCTTTCTTTCTTTCTTTCTTTCTTTTTTTTGTAGCAGTAAATAATTGAAACGGAGTGTGACTTAGCAGCAATCGCTTAGAGATACAAAAGACAGGCCAGTCAACACCACTAATTTGCTGGTTTGAGAACATAAGCTCATTGATCTTCAGTACTTTTAACAAAACTTCTGTTTTAAATATACACTGTGGCCAGCATGCTCACAAGTGGGAAATCGGTGCCAGTAACTGAGACTTCCCATATGTTTCTGATCAGATGAGCTGAGGAGAGTGACAATAAACAGTGACGGGCACTGCCATTTACTGAGCAGCTCCTGTGGGCTAGGTCCCACAGAGGATGCTCCCAGTCAGGACTGCCTGTTTATCCTTAGAGGGAGGAACTATAAAGTGTCTTATTCTCCCAGTGAGGGACTTCAAAGGTTATAACACAGAAGCGTTTGCGCAGGGCTCAACCGTGAATGAGCACCAGAGTCAGCATTTGAACCCAGAACTCTGAGTGCTTGACCTCCATACTGCCTTTCTTAGGCCAGAATATTCCAATTGTTCTTTGCTGCAACTTCCACTGGTTGCTGGGGGTTGGGAGCTCACAACAGTGGCTCTTGGAGCATTGTTTTCCCTCTCTGGAAGAGGCCCCAGGGCACCAGGGATCTGGAGGCACCTGGCATGAGGCACAAGACCCCATCTCCAAGGAAGCAGCACTTTCAGGATTATGTGGTCTTACGTTCTGTCTCTTCAGCTCTGAGGAGGGAGCTCCCCCTTTGAAATCGCGAGTCGCCCCAGGCCACTCAGAGCCAGAGCTCTGGAGGTTCTCTGTCCTAGGAAAGAAAGAAAGAGCTGACTCCTGCCTTCTTTTAATCTTGGGAGCCTTCCTGGGAGAGTACAGCTTTGAGCTCTGTTTCAGGAGAAGTGAAGGAGGCAGCTGGTTGAATGCTAAGTAAAACATTTTGAGTTTAAACAGCAGCTTCTGAGGCACCACCATGAAAATCAGTGAAGTGCAGGCAGAGATGGTCCATGTGGTGTGCGGGGTAGCAAATGCCAACTCAGGAGAATCTCACCAGGTTTCAATCGTGAGCCAGTATCGATCTATAACCTTTGGCAGAAATAAATGTGAACTCCCAGGTGTAGATAGTAAGGGTTATTCCTATAGTTTTAGAGTGAGGGAGAGTTCCTTGAAAGCAGTTCACAGGACAACTCACTGGGTTTTGGTGAGACCTATGGACACTCAGAATAGTCCCAGGCGAGATGCAGCCACTGGGGGGTCTGAAGCAAGCCCATGTTGCATAATTGCATGTCCAGCATGCCAGTTTAAGTAAAGGGGGGTAAAAATGACCACATATTGAGCTTGTGTGTGGCTCTAGGTGACACTCTTTTAATGGATGTAGAGTTTAGGCTTCCAGGAAGAGCACACTAGATCACTCAGGCCCACCCCCAATTTGGATTGGTCAGATTCAAGGGCACTAAGTTGAGCCATACTTTAAAGGGTTGAAATTTTCAGAAGAATTAATATGACCACACATACAGGTGTGGTCTTGCCCCCTTTTTTGTCTCTTTGGACTAGGACGAGTCTCCAGGGTCTTCCCTCTGACTCTTGCTCCTTGCTCTTCCCATCTGACAGGTCCGGGTCTCCAGACCACTGGCCTGGCCTGTGCAGACGTGGGCTAGGTGACCAGGACCATTCTGCTCCCATGAGGTCTATCTCTCTTGCCATCTCTTTGTTCCTTGTCTCCTGGGGCTGCAGGTGGGGTTGGAGCTGCCATTTCTGCCACTGAGGCTGAGACCTGAGACTCAAGCATGACCCCTGAGAAGGCACAGAAACAGGCAGGCTTTCTGAGTGGCCCCAGTGCTGGCTCTGGGTCAGCTCTGGCCAGGACTCAGTGAAAGGGATTTTCTACTGTTCTGGCCTAGGTCCATGGAGCGCTGTAGTAGGGTTTGGGGGCCCTCCCCTAGTAATGACATTCTTTTTTGCTTCATTTACATAAGTACATATTTTGGGGAAACTTCTATGAATTGAATTTTGTTCCCCTCAAATTCCTATGTTGCAGCCCCACCCATGCCCCTCAGTGAGAAGACATTGGAGAAAAGGTCTTTGGGGGGGCTGTTAGGTTACCAGGGGTAGTCAACCTTTTTATACCTACCACCCACTTTTGTATCTCTGTTAGTAGTAAAATTTTCTAACCACCTAAGTAGGGAAGTAACTTTACTTTATAAAATTTATAAAGCAAGTTAAAGCATATAATAATAATTACTTACCAAGTACTTTATGTCGGATTTTCGCTAAGTTTGACAGAATAAATCTTTATAAAACATCTTACTATAGTTAAATCTATCTTTTTATTTATACTTTGGTTGCTCCGCTACCGCCCACCATGAAAGCTGGAACGCCCACTAGTGGGCGGTAGGGACCAGGTTGACTACCACTGATTGAGACCATGAAGGTGAACTCATCAAGAAGAGCTCAATGTCATTATAAAAAGAAACCTTATAAGAAGACCACCCCCATCTCTCTCTCTGCCCCTCTCAATCCTACCATGTAAACACACAGATGAGAAGATGGCCACCTGCAAGCCAGGAAGAAGGCCTTCCCAGGAACGGAATCGGATGGTACCTTGACCTTGGGCTTCCCAGCTTCCAGAACTGATAATTGAAAGTCTGTTGTTTGAGTGCCCCTGCTTGTGGTATTTTGTAATAGCAGCCTGAGCTGACCACAGAAACCTATGGGGATAAAAGATTGCTTGTGGATGCATTTGGGTAGACCTGTATAGCTGGCCTAATCCACCATCATATTGCCACCGCATGTCCAGTGGCATCAAGTCCAGTCATTATTCCTGATGCTAGTGTGCTACAGAGTGACCCAAGGGAAACTACAGGGCAGGAGAAGGGACTTGAGACCATGTCATATGAGAATAACTTGAGGACTAGGGCTGTTCACCTCTTCTCAGTGGGGTTACTTGTTAGAGACAAAAGCCATGATGGTGGCTTCCCAATTTAGAGCTGCCTGGAGCAGCAAGCCACCCACCTGGGACTGGGGCACACCGAAGGCACCTCTGCCACAGTGAGGCGCCTAAGAGGGAAGAGTCAGAAGGTAAGGGCATGTTACAAATCCTGCCCTCAAGATAATGAAAGTGAGTGCTCAATGAGGCTCCCAGGTACCATCTTGGCAAGGGGGCAGAGCTACAGACCAAGGACTATGATATGTGACAAGCTAGTAGGATTCTCCAGCATCATCATTTTTGGTTTCTTGGTCACCCCGGTCAAGAAAGCAAAATAATTCCTTCTTTCTTCTGCAGCCCCAGGGTGGGGAAGATGTTTTTAATACAACAGAAGGAATTTGAGAGACTGGATTCCCATTTCTTACTGACTAGGTTTGGGGCAAGAGAACACCAGCTAGTGTGGGCAGAGACCCTCCTGGAGCAGGAAAAGCAGGCTGAGTGAGCAAGAAACAGGAATGTGACAGTGGTGTAGGACAACTGGCTAGGGTGACAGACAGAAACGCCCAATAGTCATCTCACATGTCTACAGGGCCATTCTTAGAGGGGGCCCCAGGCTGGAGAGCCTCGGTCAATGGATAGTCACAGGAAGGATAGTTTGGATTCTACCTTGGGAAGGCTTTGTTAAATCTTAGAACTGCCACACGGGAGGCTCTGGCTTTGGAGACGGGAACATTCCTTGTCACTAGAGATGCTGAGGGACTAAGTGGGGTGAGACATCAGGCTAGGTCCTAGCAGCTCTCCAAAGTCCCTTCCAACAATGGTCAGGGGAAAACACCCTCACCAAATCCTCAGCTCTCTGGATCAGGTGTGGAAGAGGGACTGTGAACAGCTGTATAACAATAATTATAAATGCCACAGGAATGTTCATTGCGATGTGACTCTTTCTGAGGAGCATCTTGTTTCCAACTGATCTGGAGATAATGCCATCTGATAATTGGATACTCACATGTGGCCTGTTTGTCCACCTGGCCTGCTCTGCCTTCCTGGGCTCTTGCAGACCCGACAGACTCAGCTATAGGAATTATGAGCAGAACGGCTCTGACATGAAACAAGGGGGACAAGTTTCATTCATTCACAAACACATGTAGCAGGTCTTTTCTAATCGAAGCATGGTGCTGTGTGCCGAGAGTGCAGAGAGAAAAGACAGCCTGCTCGTAAAGGATCAGACAGCCCTCAGGCCAGGCAGCCATATGAACAAGAGACAGTCATCCATTTGACAAGTGTTGGTGGAGTCTGAGCTCTGCACTAGGCACTGGAGACTTAGCCGAAACAAGAAGGCTGTGCTCTGCCATTAGAGAACATTCCCGTGAGGGAATCGAATGATAAGCAAGTCACACCTAAAGGACATCATACCTGTTGTGCAACGTGTCGAGGGAACTTTAAAAGGTGAGGGACTAGAGAATGAGAGGGATGGGACCTGCTTTAGAAAGGGTGACCTGGGAGTCCGCGCTAACAAGAAGACAGTTAAATTTCCACCTGAAGTTTACGAAGGAGCCAGATGAACAGGAAGGTGGAGAAGAGCATTCTATGTGGAGGAACAGCTACTATAAAGGCAGGAAAGACCTTGGGTTGTGAGAGGAGAGAGGACCACACTGTGTCCGAATGAGTTAAGTGATGGCGTGCGATGAGGTTGGAGAAAAAGAAGGAGGAAGATCAAATAAGGCTCTGTCGAATTCAAGAGATGACTTTATTTGAAATTCAGCTCACGGTCAGTATTCTCAGTTTAGAGACTGCAATAGTGAAGACTGTGATGCCCTCTGAGAAGCTTGACCCGCCCCCTTCTTCCCACCCATTCCAGGCTTTGGCCTGCCTTCAAGGATGGTCAGGAGGAAGCAGATTTTTCCGGGAGACAAGCGAGTTTGGATGCTTTGGTGCATGACCAGGCAAGGGTCTTTGAGGGGATCAGAGATGGCTCAGGGGACAGACAGTGGAAAAAGAGAAGGGACTCACAGAGCTAAAATCAGGGACTCTGTGTCACTTGGCCCCATTCTCCTGAAAGTCACTGATGGAGCAATTTTTTCTTGTCTCTTTGTCTCTCTCCTCAACCCTGGTCCTTCCAATCCCCCACCCCATATCCCTGGAGGAGAGAGGGCTGCAGAGTCCGTTCATGAAGGTAGCTTTCTTGGCAGTTCTGGGCTGTTCAGAACCATGGCTGCTGCAGTAACAATTACCGCATCCGTTTTGGAAAGGAAGAAGCCCAGAGAGCTGGTCCTGGCAGACGGGAAAGCTGGAGCTTCTCTGATTCAATCTTTTCTTCTCTGTTTTATTTTTAAAAAACCCACTTTGCAAAAATATACGGTGTCTCAGTTTCTGAAACAGGAAGCGGCAAAGAAACTCCTTCTGGTGTGAATGAAAAGAATGACGTAAACCACAGCAAATTCGGTATAAGATTCCACTGCCGGCTCCAGAGGAGAAAAATGTTTCTTCCACCCTGCATTAGCCATGTTCAGGATCCATTACCCTGAGGTCCCCGTCTGCTGGACTTACAGGGACACACTGGCACGTAGGTCTAGCCTGCCTCAGAGGATAGACCTACTGTCCTCTGGAAGGAGTTGCTGGAACACATTAATTATTTGACCTCTGTTAGGGTATTGAGTTCTTATAGAAGTTCCTCCATGTATTTATACGTCTTTCTTCTTTACTTTCTAAACTGGAGTTTGGTCTCAATTCTGCAGATACATGGGCTCCATTAGATCAGAACTTCTTTCTCTTGGGGTTTGTCACAGTCCCACCAGTCCCTGCCTCTATAGGGGCTCCCATGAAGCTTCTAGGCAAAGTGGAGAGAGCTCAGTGCTTCAGATTTGGGCTCCCAGGTGAAGCTCTGCCAACTTCTAGCTGTGTGACCTTGGTCAAGTTACTTAACATGCCTGTACCTTCATCTATAAAATGATGACAACAAAAGTAGAAATCCATCCACTGACACCCAGGGATTGTTAGGGAGTTTAACTGAGGAAATGCGTTTGTAATGCTCTCAGCACAGTGCCTGACTCAGTAACTTTTCAACAAAAGTTAGCTACTTTTGTAGTCAACTCCTGTTTCTATGGTTCTGGAAATAGCTGTTGTCTCCCTTCGAGATGCAGATTTTCTTCAAAGGATGCTATGTCGCCCTCGCAATGTGGTGCCCCAGCCAAACATGCTGATAGAAAAAAAATAATAAGACACTATTCTGCCCTCTAAGGATTTGTTGACATTGGACCAGACAGACAGGAAAGCTATCTTGCAGGCTGGAAATGACCACAACATGGAGAGGCAGAAAAAGTCCTAAAGTTGGGCTTTCCTGAGCTGTCTTGGTTCCTGTGTGTCCAAGACAGGGTTGGAAGCAGCCAGGGGTCCTCTGTATAGCAGGTCAGCACAGACATAGAAGGCATGTGGGTAGACTCTCAAGGCTGTGGGAGTCACAGCCCCAGCAACACTCGAGTATGGTGAGTTGACCAAGGTAGGCGGGGAGACATCGACTCCCACCAAATCGGCTCCCACAGAAGGAGACTAGATCATATGTTACATAAGTACAGACTCGGCTAACTACACCAGCAGGGCAGAGACCAGCCAGGAGGAGAAGGGCATGGTTCTGGAGACCAAAAGAACTGGAGAGCCCTGGAACTTCCTTTGCACCAGGGGGACTGTGAGAATCCCCACTTCTTTCTTCCACTCAGAGAGAGGAATGGAGACAAAAGCAGAAATGAGACACCGAGCATCTTTTGTCTGGACTGGCAGTTCTTAAAAAGACTATTGCATTATTGGGTGAGCTCAAGCTCCGAACAGGATTGGACATGTGGCTACTTTCCCCACCTGTCCCCACGTCCTCTGGGGAAGAAGGCCAGACTAGTCATAGATGATAAAGCTCATTTCCCCTCATATCTGAATTGTAATATAATTAAATGTTGTGACCCCTTTGCCTTATGGATATGCCTGATAGTTAGCATAGTGCTGAGCCCTGAAATGATACTTTATAAACCTGCAACTCTGAGCAGTAAAAAAAAAAAAAAAAAAAAAAGAAGAAGAATTCCTATCAGTCAGTCTGGATTCCATTTCTGAAAGACATAAGCCAATTAAGCCAATATCCACTTTCTGAATAGATTACAGACCTGGGCCCTGGCCCATTCACTCTTCTTTCTGGAGGCCTGGACCACACCCAGACCCTCACAGCTCTGTAAATGGAGAGAGAGAGCGCTCGGTACTGGTTGCCAGCGCCCCCCTTTCCTCCGCTGCCTCCAGCTCCCAGATCAGCCCACGTCATGGGTTTTGGAGACCTGAGAAATGTGCTGGCTTCCAGGGGCTCAATGACTACCTAGTGGACAAGAGTTACATCAAGGGGCATGTGCCTTCACAAGCAGATGTGGCGGCATTTAAAGCAGTTCCGGGCTCACCACCTGCCGATTTGTGTCATGCCCTGCATTGGTATACTCACATCAAGTCTTACCAAAGGAAAAGGCCAGCCTGCCAGGAGTGAAGAAAGCTTTGGATAAGTATGGCCCTGCTAATGTGGAGGACATCACAGGAGGTGGAGCTGCAGATAGTAAAGAAGATGATGATGACATTGATCTCTTTGGATCTGATGATGAGGAGGAAAGCGAAGGAGCAAAGAGGCTGAGAGAAGAATACTTTGCACAGTATGACTTCAAGAAAGCCAAAAGCCTACACTTGTTGTAAGTCTTCCATCTTATTAGATGTGAAGCCGTGGGATGATGAGACAAATATGGCAAATTTAGAGGAGTGTGTCAGGAGCCTTCAAGCAGATGACTTGGTCTGAGGCTCTTCTAAATGGGTTCCAGTAGAGCATGGGATTAAAAAACTTCAAATACAGTGTGCTGTAGAAGACAGTAATTTGGGAACAGACACGCTGGAAGAGCGGGTCACTGCCCTTGAAGACATGTGCAGTCCTGGGACGTGGTTGCTTTCAACACGGTCTGAAACCCATGCTGGATCATTACCCTTAAATAAATAAAAATTTTAAAGATGAAAGAGAGAGAGAGAGAGAGAGAGAGAGAGAGCGCCTCCTATCTGGACCTGGGACCAGCATCATCCTGTGTCTGAAGTTTTTTAACTCAAGTTTTCACTGATATACCAGCTCCACGGCCACCCATGGGTCTCCACACTGGCTGCACACAGGTACAGAGAGAAAAGCCCGTTGCTGATCTGAGACGCTATGCGCGTGTAGGAGTTCTCAGAGAGCAACGATCCTGGCTCTGGTTTCATGATGAAGAGGAGACAAGATGTGGTAAGAAGAAGTAGCACCTCACCTCCAGAGAGATGCCACACTAGCATGTGTAGCCAGAATAGACTGTCCCTTTAGGAGAGGCAGAGGCAGATGGGAGAACATAGAACTTGACCCAACTGGAGAAAGATTTTATTTCTTGTGCATCTGATGAGTAAAATTTGGGGTAGGGAAGTCCCATAACATAGTCTATGTCCCCTGCCTGGGGCAGGTGAGAACTTGGGGAAGAAGCAAGCCGGCGTATGCGGATGGCATAATGGGAGGGGGGAGGGGGAGAGCTGTGATATCACAGACACCTAGAAACTTCCCGGCTGAGACGTTGGCAGGGGACCAAGGAGCTCAGGATCCTATTTCTGGCTTTAATAACAGCCCTGGTGACACCAACTGGAGGGGAGGAGTAGGCAGTGGCTCCATCAGTGAGCGGTGGCTCGTCTGCATGGAACAAGGGTTTTCTATGAGGCCTCGGTGGCCTCTCCTACAGGAGTGGGGGATGTATTTTTAGCACTGAGAAGGCACCAATGCCTGAAAAAGATGGGAAGCAGTGGACAAGGGATGCCACCGAGGTCTTCAAAGGAGTCTCTATAGTACAGGTGAGGAGGGAGACCCTGCCACCACCTGGCTTGTGTTCCAGGAGATTTATGGAACCTCTCAAGGCCTCTGCCTCTTCTCTAAAGGGGGATGATAATAGCACCTTTTTCGCAACACTGTCAAGACTAAATAAGTTAATATGTACTTATAAAGAGCTTAGAATGACATTTTGTACTTTGAATGTGCTCAAGAAAGGTTCACAATTATCACAGTGGAAAGGGAGCTGGAGGGGAAGACAGAAGACTGGGTTCTGACACTGCCTCCCCCGGTGGCCAAGTGATGCCCCTCTGGGTCCCAGTTTCATCATTTGCAAAAAAGAGAATGAGGGACTAGATCCTCTTCACTTTTTTTCTGGCTCTAGCATACTAAGACCTTGACTTGGTCATCTCGGTAAAGTTGATATAAGTCCACTGAACTCCAAGTTATCCTAAGCATGACAGTGCCTACAATCCTACCACTAAGGATGTAAGCTTTGAATTAAGCATGCTCTTCAACCTTCTGCTCCCCTCATCAGAAAAAAATAAGTCCGAGGAGAAGATGATCGGCCAGTATTAAATCAGTAAGATATGGGAGTGTCTTACTAATTCCTCCAAAAAAGAAATGGTCCCGGATAACGACAGTCCACAGAGCATGGCTCAGAAAGAAAGAATATGGAGGAATCATGAATTTATATTCCCAGTACCTGGTTTTATTTAGGATTAATTCTGTCCTAAGTGACTCTATAAGAAACTATGGAGACATGGCAATTGCATCCTGAAGAATCTAAGTTGGATCCAAGTAATAAAATATGAAGGAGAAAACCTTTGAATGGGAAACTGAGGGAGATTGGGACCAGGTGACGAACTAGATGTGTTCCTGTGGGCCCATCCATCCCATCCCTCTGGGCCAGGCATGGAATCCATTTCCCCAGGGTTCTCTGAAAGTGGATGCCTGCATGTCCTGAGTAGAGCCTGTTCTTCCTGAGCATCTTGGAAGTTCTGTGGCTTCTTGAGTGAAAGCCTAATAGGCCTTCTGCAGATAGCCCAGGATGGGGAAGTGCCACATAATAATTCCATGGCGGGCTCCCTGCTAGGCACTTCAAATTGAGCTCAGAAAGTATCTGAAACGATCTACAGTCATTGGGAAGAAATTGGAGTGACTCAGATGACAGAATTCTTATCATGCCAGCCAGAAGCAGAGTATCCAGCAACTAGTCCAGAGAGATCAGAGAGGGGAGAGGCGGGAGGAAGAAGGAGAGGAAGAATGAGAGAATCCCAATGAGCTGCTGCCTCTCTGCACAACTGCAGCCCAAGAAAAGAGACAGTGAGGGAAGTGGACTCTGGGGTCACTGTTCTTAGGTCAGGAAGAGAAATAAATCAAGGGAAGTGAGATTCTCTTAAGTAGTCTTGTTTTCCCCTCACTGAAAATAAAGTTCAGAACAGCGAAGAGGTTTTCTCACACCTCCCGCTACCCCTTCCTAGAACGCTGCAGCCACCCCCTCCAGCAGATGAGGTTGTGTCCCACAGGGAAGAACTGCAAAAGGTGGCGATGGGGGAGAGGCAGTCATAGAAATCATTCACTCATTTGTTCCACATTTACTGGGATTGTTCCATATATCGGACATTGCGGCATGTGGTTAGGATGTCCAGAGAAATTAGACACGGTTGGTTCCTGCCGGGGAAACGGCTGAAAGAAGCAGTGTCACTGCCCAGCACTGTAGAGTGGTCTGCAGAAGGGCCGTGAGTGTTCGGAAAGCACAGAGTCAGGTGGGGCACCTGAATCAGTCCTGGGTTGGTGAGACCATGCTGGTCAGTGTCATCGTGAAGGAGAGTAGGAGCAAGCGGGTAGGCCAGGACCTGTGAGAGGGCCTTAGGGGCACAAGGCCATCGTGAAAAGGGGTGGGGATGCAGAAAAATCACAGCATACATGGGGAGTCAGATGCCAGGTGCAAGCGGGGTGTTGGGAAGTGGAAGCTGGAAAGGTCTGGAAGGGTTATGTGTGCCATATTCGGGGAGGAGAAGGACTTGGGCAGAAGAGTGGGATGGTCAGTGCCACCTGGGCTGAGAAGGTTCTGCTGCAGTGTGGGGAATGGGTGGGAGAAGGGCACGCTGCCCCCAGCTCCCTCAGAGGATGGTGATGGAGAAGCTGAACTAGGGAAGTGGGAACATAAAGGCTGGGATAGTCACAAGATATGTGGGAGTGCAGTCAACAGGACGTGGGGCTCACAGGATTGAAGGGTAGGGACAGGGAGAAGAGGTGCATTGGAAGGGGCAAGGGAGAGGTGGATAGAAGCAAATGAATTCAAGAATGTTGGTGGAGGGGAGCGTTTCCACCTGCTCTAGGAGAACGTGCCCGTTAATGCTCAGAATCATTGGTTCATATTCTGGCCTGGAAGGGACATAAGATGACTTATTCTACCCTTGCACCCAGGACACACATCTCCTCTATGGCCCCTCCTGGCGCTCAGTCATCCAGCTTCTTCTTTCATTCAAACATTCCGCACACAATGGTGTATACCTGCCCTGTGCCTGGTGCTGGGAAAGACTTGAGGCTCTGGTGGTGTACAACACCTGGTAGCGAAGGAGGAAGAGAATAAAAGAATAAAGGCATTTAGAAAACAAGGTCACCAAATGAAGGCTTAAGGAAGAAGAGTTGTGTAACACCTTCACAGATATGCCCTCAGAGCTGAGGCGGCCCTTGATGGTGTCCCAAGCTGGGACAAGGAGGCACACCCATTAAGTCATGGGGTTTGAGCTTCCCCCAAAGGGAAATGTGACCTCAGCAAAGCCATCAACAAAGGGCTGATGGCTGAGGGCTGCATAGAAGGCAGCTAGGATGCATTCCTAGCAGCTAGGGAGATAAGTCGTTTGTTAGTAATGAAAGCTCTGGGTGGAGCTTTTCAGTGTCTACTGCCTGGGGAGTGTGTCTGAAGGTATCCTGAGTGCATCAACATGTTCATTGGTGTGTGTGTACTTCTGTGTGGACACACCTATGTGCCTGTCGGACTGTCTGTGTGTGGTGCTGCCCTGAATCAGGGACTCTGACCCCTCTGCAGTGCCCCGGGGTTTAAGCCATGTTCTCTGCTCTCTGATCATCCACACTACTTTGGTGGATCCTTCCGTTCCTTCCTGTCCCCTGTCCAGTTTGGGCCTAGTGAAGAGATGTGGAATACAGAATTCAGGGTGGGGGGCTTCTATGGACTCTATACTAATGATTTATTTCTAGTGCCACTCACTGAGAGGGGCTGAGAGAGGGCTATCTAAAGGGTTCCCTTGTGAAAATTAGAAAAAGGGCATTCCTTGTGAGCAGACCTCATATGAGTACAGAGATTGGGCAGATTTGGCCCAAACTTGACCGCTCTAGTGTGCATCCTCATGGGTTGTCTTATCTGGACTACACTTCCTACGCCATGAGAGTGTGAATAGGACTTTGGGGACCATGAGGAAACCTCTTCTATCTTTGGGATCTGACCTCATATCACACTGTTGTCAGAAATCAGGACAGTAACCGCCATGAGCCTGGCTCCCAGGAAAGACTCCTGCCCAATGGCCCCAGAAGTCTTGACTCTTTAAATTCAGAGAAAAGGAGGACCTAAGATGGCCTTGGAGAGAGCTGCTGCAGGAAAGAAATGGAGCATCTGCAGGTGGGCACCCACATCTGTCTCCCGCAACAGGGGCACGTGTCTAGCGCAGTGCTCGTAAATCAGTGCCAGCTGGACATAGGAGAGAAACCCTTCCACCAGGTGCCTTCTCAAAGAGACTGTGACTCATTGTCATGGAAATAAAAACCCTCTCTTTCCAAAGAACATTGTTGAGTGGCAGGACGAACCCTGCCGGGAAGAGCATGGGACAGAATGGCAGGAAGTTTGGAGTCGTTGAACTCTTGAACGGTGGGGCTGTAAGAAGCTTGTGCTCAGCTCATCCACGCTCTCAGCTCACAACCTGGAGCAGGATTCTGCCGATCATCTAGTTTGATCCAGCCGGGCATGCTCCCTCTCCTGCTCATCTCCTGCTGCCAGCCTCCTGCATCCTACCACTAGCCTGGAGCTTGTGGGGTGCAGCTCGAACTTGCCCAAGATCACACGTCATATAACTGCTCAGAGACAAGGTCAGGATCATACCTGGGGCTCTCACAGTAAAGCAGTGTTCTCTGGGTCCTAGGAATCTCTGGTTCTTTTTTGATCTTCATGATACGAATGAACCCTAAAATGTACTTGTTACCCTGATGAGACAACAGCTTATGCAATTCCTCTATTCCCCCTTATGCACATACATGCACACACATATACACTCACAAACTTACACTCCTAGACTACAGAAAGGGTCTAGGTCTTAATCTTTTATCATTTTGAAGCCCACCTAACTCGATGCCTAGTATGCTGTCACTGCCCAGTAAATGCTTAGTTAGTGAATGATTGATGAATATTAACGAATATTTACCTTCCAAAAATTCCCGTAGCCTTCACTTGTAACCTTGACTCAGAATCCCAGTTAGGCTATTTCACACTGGGGAGGAAAGGACGAGGAAAAGAGAACAATACATTTTTTTTATTTTTTATTTTTCTGAAGCTGGAAACGGGGAGAGACAGTCAGACAGACTCCCGTATGCGCCCGACCGGGATCCACCCGGCACGCCCACCAGGGGGCGACGCTCTGCCCCTCCAGGGCATCGCGACCAGAGCCACTCTAGCGCCTGAGGCAGAGGCCAAGGAGCCATCCCCAGCGCCCAGGCCATCTCTGCTCCAATGGAGCCTCGGCTGGGGGAGGGGAAGAGAGAGACAGAGAGGAAGGAGAGGGGGAGGGGTGGAGAAGCAGAATGGCGCTTCTCCTGTGTGCCCTGGCCGGGAATCGAACCCGGGACCTCTGCACACCAGGCCGACGTTCTACCACTGAGGCAACCGGCCAGGGCCAAGAGAACAATAAATTTGCTAGCACAATGGCAGGCACTTAAATGCATACCATCTCAGCGAATCTCATTTTAAAATGAGCAATCTGAAGTGAGCAGACGTCGTCATACCAAACAGGAGTGTCCTCACTATCCCCAGGTGTCCACTCATAAGTATTTGAAGTACAGTGGCAATGGCGTCTGCATCAATTTCTGTTTCTACTTATCCCCAGAAGATCTAAAGAAGAAAACAACATCAGAACATCTGAAGACAAAAATCTTCGAATTCCAAGCTTGCAGCCTTCCCCCTCTGTGAGACAGACAAGCAGGAGAATATCAAGAAGAGTGACTGTGGGAAGCTAAAAATATCTTCAAAGCTTATGTAAATTCAGTGCACATGGAGGCGCTGGCCTTTGGGCTCCAGCTGTTCTCAGGACAGGCCTCAGATGCCCTTGACATGGAGAACCAGACATTCTCAGAACCCGCCCACCATTTGTAACCTTTTAAAAATCTTCCTAATTGTGTTCCATGTTCTTGAAATTTATCGCCCTTGGGAGTTGAACTACAGTATGCTAATGAAGCCATTAAAGAGTCTCAGACACCCCTCCACCCCCAGCCTCATGGGAGAGCAGTGTGAGGTCAGACACATCCATCCTTAGAATAACAGGCACCTTTGAGAGGGGCTGTACTGCTAACCATTAGCATGTTAATGGGGAGGGAATCAAAAGATCTCTCAATCAACACCCAATGAAGGCAACATATCAATCAATTGTAGAGCTTATAAAAGTCCCACACCACAGACAGTGCATTAAAAAAAATTCTTAGTTGAGAATTAAACAGTCTTCTATCTGATGCAATTCCAAACTTCAGCCTTCAAAGTAACGCCAAGTTCAGAAGCACATTTGGTTTCATGTATATCTAATGGGTATTTTTCCCCCCCGCAGCTGACACTTTCTCCTTCCTGGTTCACATAGGACAAGGAGATGGGTGGTGTCACTTTGCTAAAGGTCATAGTGCTAACTTAAGTGATCCTGAAGAAGAAGGGGGATGTCCTACGCAAGCTAATGTTAACCTTCGATGACCCCGAGTAAGGCCGGTCCTGGCTTTCCTGCTTTGTAAACAGCACCTACTAAATGTAACTAAGCTCTCAGGGACTTGGAATGCTGCCTGCCACACTGAGGAAGACAAACAGCTTTTCATGCACTGATGATACAGTCTCTCTGATATTAGGGAGATGGCCATGGACCAGGTGGCCAATTACTCTCAGAAGGAAAAGCTCAATATCAATTGTACTAAATTCAAACAGTCATATTCGGCAGAAGCTATTCAGCATCCAGATGGACATGATTGAATATCCTCATTCAATGGGGCAATTCATTTCATTACGAGCAGAGCTCTCCTGTAGCCAGTTCACCCTGGTGGGCCCAGGAAGAATGGGTCCTGGCCAAAAGTAAGTATATTCAGCAGGATCAAAGTCCTCCAAGTCAGCACCCTCTCATTCTTACATTAGATGGTGCAAATGTTTGGAATTTCCACTGAGAATCTGGTCTAGTTTCTGAACAAAGGCCAAATAGTTCCTTTGGGACCATCTTGAATCTGCCTGTGAATTCTCTAGGGGTCTTCTGACACCTTGCAGAGGTGGGTTGATTGCTGCAGAAGAAGAGGATGGATTGACACCCTCCATGCTCACAGGTAAACATCACCCTTGCCTCCTCTTCATTGGGTAATTAAGATGTATGGTGGTCCTCTTCATCAGCCCCAGGAAGCACCTGCACATGCAGCATTCACTACTATCTCACCGGGAAACATTGTGCAAGGGACACTTCAACCACAGCTTCCTACATTCAAGCGTAGCAAATTGGTTGCCAACTGGCCCCGCTCTCACTCTCCCTCTTTCTCTCCATATGCACACATACCACATACACATGCAAATGCACACACACTCATCTCACACACACATATTATGTTTTTCAAAATGCAGCTTCAAATGGATTTAGGCTATGATGTTCACTTCCCAGGTCATCATAATGCCCACTGAAGTCTCATTGCAACACACATTCTTGGCCTCACTAATTTACCTCTTCTGTCTGGACACTGAGAATGTTTGAATTTGTTAAACCCATATTTTTAAAGTCTTAATCACCCAGAAATATGTATATACTGAAGCAACAGATGGTTCCTTCAGGGTGACATACCAAGGTGACACCCCGTAGGCAAATCAATGCCATCAGGCCATCCCAGTTTTTTCCTCTGGCTCAAAAAAGATGTAGATGGGGTTGGTGAGGAGGGATTCTGGGGTTAGTGACAACTCTCATGCTTCTGCTGCTTTTTTCTGTCAGTGCACATTGTCTCTGGATGCTGGGCTCAGCACTACATTTGAGCACTGCGTTTGTCTCCTTGGGCTGCCACAACTGAACAGCACAGGCTGGGAGGCATAAACAACAGACATCTACACCAAGTTGCCAGGGTGCATTTCTCATGAGCTTCTCTTCCCGGCTCTCCGAGAGCCACCTTCTCACCAATCCTCACAGGGCCTCTTCTCTTCCTCATTTCACAAAGACACAAATCCTATCAGATTAGAGTTATTCTCATGACTTGACTTAACCCACACTACTTTCTCAAAGGCCCTATCTCCAAATACAGTTGCAGTGGAGGCTGGGGTTTCGAGAGGTCCATTTTGGGGACACAATTAAGAGTGCTAACTAGAAAGTCCATGTACAGTTGTTGCTAAAAACCCCTTTGCTATTGTGCCGATATCAAGGGTGGCAAATATGTTCATATTCATTATATTGACTAATATAAAAATATAGTAGTCAGTTACAGTAATTACTTAGAAGACATTGTTATTCAATAATAATGTTCTTCCTCGTTGGGCTTACAGAGGGCCTCAGAAACCTCAACACGGCACCGAGGTAGCATCAGTTGAATTTGGTACAAGAGACGTGACATATTGGGTACACGTACTCCATAGCCAGGTCTGCTTCACTTGGGTAAGGACTGAGGAGCTGGGTGACAGTTCAGGAGTGGCTGTGCATGGTGCTTACATGCAGGTCAGAACACTGGGCCATCGGTGACTTTTCATGGACAAAGTCTTGCTGGAAACCCCCTTTCCTTGATTCTGTATCAAGCAATTAATCTTCTCACAGAGTGTCCTTTTTTTCCTACATAGTTATAGGAAGCTTCAAACAAGCTGTGCCCTTTCACAATTCTATGCAAAAGCATAGCGTTTTTCATTCTGCCAAGAAAACTGTTAAAATTAATTTTTATTTTTCCTGATAACAGAGAATGCTTGGAGTCTTCCACCTTGCTTCCCGAGTTGGAAAGGGGTTATTGTTTCATAAATTGTTTCTTCTCAGCTTCCACAGAAAACTACTTTTTCCTCTACTTTTCCTGAAATGTTGTTTTTGTCCTCTACTCGGTGCTGTTCTCCCAGGATCACTGCCCTGGGAGCTACACCTTCCTGTCTCTAACATGATTGTCCTGTCTGTTAGAGGAGGCAGAGACAGGATCTGAGAGGGATACATCCTACCACATTGGCCCTTCACAGAAATGTCTCCACAAAAATAAGACTTAACATCACGAGCTCAGTTTTAAAATTAGAGGATGATATAAAAATGATATTTCCTCCTTTATAAGGTAGGTTTCAAAGATGCGCTTCATGTTACTATTCCTTGACTTTCTCCTTAAATTAAATACTGAGAAAGCAGACTATCTTTCCTGATAAATGAGACACTCTGCTTCCCTAGCATTCAATTCAAGGAGGAGCTCAAGGGATAAGGATAAAGCCATCATGTTTATTTCTTTTCCTTGGTTCCCAGAAGACTCACAGTATGGTTAGTGCTCGATGGTACATATTACTTTTAGCTGCAGGTTTCTTAGAAAACTACTTTCTCCTTTCATTGATGGACTCCCTGATTCAAGCTTAATGTGTATATGCATCTTCTCTATGAGCCTCTCTTTCCTTAGGAAGTGAGTGGGGTGCTTTCATAAATCATGCACCAGTGACAGAGTCAGGGACAGCTCACCAGGGGTCTGCGCTTTAACCCCAGTTCAGTCTACCAATCTTCTATTGACTTTTATTACCGGCTGGTCCCCAAGTCCTCTCTTAGTGTTTTTCAGGAACACATATTGGATCTTTTAAAATGATGAACGACCCCTGACTTTAAAACTGAGCAAAGACTGCCTGACCAGGTGGTGGCGCAGTGGATGGAGCTTCAGACTGGGATGCAGAAGACCCAGGTTCGAGACCCCGAGGTTGCCAGCTTGAGCGTAGGCTTATCTGGTTTGGGAAAAGCTCACCAGCTTTGACCCAAGGTTGCTGGCTCGAGCAAGGGGTTACTCGGTCTGCTGAAGGCCTGCAGTCAAGGCACATATGAGAAAGCAATCAATGAACAACTAAGGTGTTGCAATGAAAAACTGATGATTGATGCTTCTCATCTCTCTCTGTTCCTGTCTGTCTGTCCCTATCTATCCCTCTCTCTGACTCTTTGTCTCTGAAGAAAAAAAAGAAAAATAAATAAAAAGAAAAGTAAATAACTTAAGGTATCTGGACAGAATATTAAAAAAAAAAAACTGGGCCCTGGCCAGTTGGCTCAGCGGTAGAGCGTCGGCCTGGCATGCGGGGGAACCGGGTTCAATTCCCGGCCAGGGCACATAGGAGAAGCGCCCATTTGCTTCTCCACCCCCACACCCTCCTTCCTCTCTGTCTCTCTCTTCCCCTCCCGCAGCCAAGGCTCCATTGGAGCAAAGATGGCCCAGGCGCTGGGGATGGCTCCTTGGCCTCTGCCCTAGGTGCTAGAGTGGCTCTGGTCGCGGCAGAGCAACCCCCCAGAGGGGCAGAGCATCGCCCCCTGGTGGGCAGAGCATCTCCCCTGGTGGGCATGCCAGGTGGATCCCGGTCGGGTGCATGCGGGAGTCTGTCTGACTGTCTCTCCCCGTTTCCAGCTTCAGAAAAATACAAAAAAAAAAAAAAAAAAAAAAAAAAAAAACCAAAACAAAAAAAACAACTGAGCAAAGACTTGTCAATAGTTGTCATGCCGTACATTGGCACAATGCAAACCCCAAGTCTCCAAACTTGCATAACTTAAAACATGAGGATGCCCATGATCTCCACTTCCCCTTCTGTTTCAACCTCTCTCCCAAATCCAAGACTGTATTCCCAATCACTTGTAGGACATCACTTTTTTCAAATATTTTGAAGGCATACAATACCTAACAGGTGAAAAATGCAACTCTATTTTTTTTAACCTATCCGCCTACAAACTTGTTTGTTTCTCTATATTCTCTGTTTCATTGAATGGTATCACTGTTTACTGAGCTTCCCAAGGTCTTTTCCTTTACTTCTATTTCAATACCAGTGTCTTCTTTCTGGTCAGTTTCTACTGAAGAAGCTGTGCTGGCCTCTCAATACCTATCAAATGAACATCAAATTACATCAAGTTGTGTAGAGTGTCCGATCCAACCTTCCAGCCTTATCTCTCCCTTGCCTTTTGGACCCCTATGTTGCAGCCAGACTGAAGGTCTTGTTCTTTTTCAAACAAGCTGTGCCCTTTCATAACTCTATGCAAAAGGGCACAGATTATTGTCGACAATAATCTGGCTACCTATCCTAAAATTAAATCTCTCTGGATTTAGCTGCTTTAAAATAAAAAGTCTTCATTTGAAATTATCCATGTATGTTTAAATTATTTATGAACAGGTTTATCTCTTCCCATTACTCTGAGCTAACATAGATCAAGAAGCCCATTTTTCATAGCCCAGCACCAAGCACACTAAGAGGTGCAATGTTGATGCTCATTAAATATTGTTGTAAGCCTTGACATGTCAACATGGAGCAGGTGACTGTGTGGGGTGATAAAAGTCTCCATGAAACTGTTTTATGATTCCAGGGCCCATTATAGCATGGCCTGGCTCCTTGAGGTATAGAGTGGTAAGGAGGAAAGCACTTCACCTTGGTAACTGTAGAACTTCACAATTGCTTTCCACCTTTTGCTGTTCCTTTTCTGTGTTCTTCCTCTGCCTTCCTCATAACAACTCTATTTTATACTTAGCATTCTTGGAAGACACAGGAGGGACAAACCCAATCATGCACAATCTTGCTAATCAAGAAATAGAGCCTAATTCCCTCTTCTTGGATTGGGGGGGGGGGGTTGTGACCATTTTAGCCAATAGGATAAAATAGAAACAATAATGTGTGTCATAAAAAGGTTATAAAAGATGATACAGTTTTAACCTCCAATCTAGAATGTGATATAAGAAGTCCAACTACCATAAAATGAATAAATAATAGTAAAAAAATTTTTTAAAAAAGAAGTCCAGCTACCATGAAGCCACTGTGAGAAAACTCAGATCACAGGGAGAGAACACATGTAGATGTTTTGGTTGACAGTCCCATGTGAGGTCACAGAGATGACAGCCAGGACCAATTGTTAAATATGTGACTGAAATATCGTCAGAAGATTCCAGCTCCCAGTCACCAAGTCACTGCCAACCACGAGACTTCTAAGCTCAGGTGCCAGACATCATGAGAGAAAGGAAAGCCAACTCCTCTGTGCTGGTGTGAATTCCTGACTGGCATAATCCATGAATATAATAAAATACTTTAAAAGCTATTGAGTTTTAAAATCATATGTAACACAACAATAGAAACTGCAACATATGGACATGGGGTCTCTTCAAATGTTATCACTTACAATATTCCTTAAGTCCATCCTTTACCCATCAGCAATAAAACAGACAAATTTAAAAAATTACACACATCCTACATATGAAGTCAAAGAAGGGAGAAGACAAAATTTCATGAAAGAGTAAGGATATAGATTAAATCTGGGTATATAGGTTTATTAGAGAAAGAAAATATTAGAAGACAGATTTATCCAGAGAACTAAGAGTGAGATACTAATTTAAGAGTTGAGTCATGAATGTTGGCACTTTAGGTGATAGAATTTTCCTTTGGCCTTTAATAATTTTTCTAAAATTAAAATTTTGTCAAAAAAAGACTTCCACTTCTGGCAAAGAATTAGCAAAATTAATTCTAGACTAAACACAGTTCTGATGCTGCTTAATAATTCTTATAAGAAAAACTAAAATGGATCAAAATATTTTCAAGCAACTGAACTTTGTCCCAGAAAAAAAAATCAAGAATATTTTTAAGAATATGTAAATTAATATCCAGCCAACACTCAACAAGATACAATTCACAATGTCTGGAATCCAATCAAAACCTAATAGATATTAAAAGAAGTAGGAAAATATGACCTATAATAAGGAGAAAAATCAATCAGTTGAAGTCATCCAGAATATATACAGATGTTAGACCAGCAAAAAGAGCATTAAAATAATTCTTATAACTTACTGCTATATGTTGAAAAGTTAAGAAGTGACATGGGAGATATTAAAAAGACCCAAATAAAACTTCCACAGGTGAAAACTATAGCTGAAATTTAAAGTATACTAGATGGGATTAATGATGCATTAAAAATTGCAGAAGAAAAGATTAGTAAACATAAAAACATAAAAATAGACACTATCCAAAATGAAACATAGCAAAAATATAATTTTATAAAAATCAACTATGAGACAATTTCAAATAGCTTATTATACATTTAACTGGAGTCCCTAAATGGGGGACATGGAAAAAAATAATTTTTTTGAAAACATAATAGGTAATTTTTTTCAAATTTGATTAAAACTATAGACCCACAAATACAAGAAGGTCAATACATCCCAAGCACAGCAAACATAAAGAAATATACATCGAGGCACATTATGACCACATTGCTCAAAACTAGGGCTAAAGAGAAAATCTTTTTTTTTTTTTATAATTTTTTTAATGGGGTGACATCAATAAATCAGGGTACATATATTCAAAGATAACATGTCCAGGTTATCTTGTCGTTCAATTATGTTGCATACCCATCACCCAAAGTCAGATTGGCCTCTGTCACCTTCTATCTAGTTTTCTTTGTGCCCCTCCCCCTCCCCCTTTCCCTTACCCTCTCCCCCCTCCCCCCGTAACCACCACAGTCTTATCAATGTCTTAAAGAGAAAATCTTAAATACAACCTGGAGGTTGGGTTTGGGAAGATACATTACATATGAAAAAGTAAAACTAAGGGTTACAAATCATTTCTCATCAGAATCAACAGAAGTGAGAAAAGAGTGGAACACTATATTTAAAACAGTGAAAGAGAAAAATTATCACCTAGACATTTATACCCAGTGAATATATCTTTTTAAAAATAAAGACTTTTTCAGAAATACAAAGTTGGAAGACTACTTTATCATCAGCAGACTCATACTACAAGAAATGTGAAAGGATTCCTTCAGGCTGAAGGAAAATGATACCCGATATGAATCTCAATCCATACAAAAGAAAGAAGAACACTGAAAATGGCAACTACATAAGAAAATGTACAAAGATTTCTTTCTAATTGTTTAAATTCCTCTAAAATATAACTTACCATTTAAACAAAAATCACAACAATGTTGAAAAATTTGAAACATATATAAAAGTAAGATGTATGATGACAATAGCCCAAAGAATGAGAAAGTACAAATGTAAGTATACCACTTCAAGGTTTTTAGTATGTGATGTTTATAATATCACCTGAAGATAGTCTGTGATAAGCTATAGGCACGCATTATAAACCTTTAGGCAAGCACTAAAATAATAAACCAATGTCTTACAGCTAATAAGCCAAAAACAAGATAAACGGAATTACAGAAAACACTCTATTCAAAAGAAGGCATAAAATGTGGAGAAAAGAAAAAACAACAAAAAGATAGGACCAGGCAAAAAAAGTAGCAGGATGACAGAGTTAGCCTAATAATATTAATAATCACATTAAATATACCTGGTCAGCACACTGAGATCCATGGACCAAATCTGGCCTGTACCCTGATTCTGTGGGATCCTTAAGCTAAGAATGGTCTTGACATTTTTAGAGCCATTTAAAAGGAAGAGGAGGAGGAGGATGCAGTAGAAGCAGCAAAGATCGTACAGGCTTGGCCCACAAAGCCTTAAAATAGTTACTATCTGGCCCTTCACAAAAAAACTTTGCCAACCTCTGCAGCTAATTTAAAGGCAAAGATTGTCAGATGAGATGAAATAAGGCTCAACTCTATAGTGCCCACAGAAAAAAGTATACAACACAAAAAAGATTTAAAGTAAAGGGATAATAAGCCCGACCAGGCAGTGGCGCAATGGATAGAGTGTCGGACTGGGACGCAAAGGAACAGGTTCGAAACCCCGAGGTCATTGGCTTGAGCACGAAATCATAGACATGACCCCATGGTCTCTGGCTTGAGCCCAAAGGTCACTGGCATGAAGTCCAAGGTCACTGGCTTAAGCTTAAGGTCACCCCCATCAAAGCACATACAAGAAAGCAATCAATGAACAACTAACCAAGGAGACTAAGGAGCCACAATGAAGAATTGATGCTTCTCATCTCTCTCCCTTCCTGTCTATCTGTCCCTATCTGTCCCTCTCTCTGACTCTCTCTCTCTGTCTCTGTCACAAAAATAAATAAATAAAAAATAAAAAATAAATAAATAAATAAATAAATAAATAAATATAAAGGGATAAAAAATATATCACTAATCAACACTAGTTATTGCTATCAATGCTTGTACTAATCCAATGAAACTTGTTGTGGTTATACTAAAATTAGAAAAAGTGAAAATCAAATCAAAATAATATTATCAACAATAAAGACGATTATCAGTTCATCAGGAGGACATAATGATCCTAAATGCTTATGTACCTAATAATAGAGTTTCAAAATATATGAAGCAAAAACTGATAGAACAGCAAGGACCATTAAACCAATCTGTAAGTCAGAGATTTCAATACCATCATTCAATAATAAATAAAATGAACAAGAGTATAGAAGATGTGAACAACATTATCAACCAATTTGACATAATTGACATTTATAAAACATTACATTCAAGAGCAAAATACACAATCAATCTCTTCTTTCTTTCTCTCTCTCTGTCTCTCACAAAGAAAAAATACACATAGATATCAAATATAAATGTAAAAAGATGCTTGATATCTTTTTTGTATACTTTAAATATGACTTAAAAATGCAAATATTCATAACAGTTTTATATGTAACAACCTGGAACTGAACACTACCCAAATATCCATCCCCATGTGACATATGACTGAACATACAAGCTGTGGTATATCTCTGTACATTGAAATATTACTCAGCAATGAAAAGGAATGAACTCAACACATATAATGACATAGATGAATTTCAAAATAATTATGCTGTATGATAGAAGCCAGACAATGAAAAAAAGGTATAAAGGGGCACAGAAGTAGCTTTTGGGAGTAATTGGTATGTTTATCATCTTCATTTGTGGCTATGGCTTTATGGGTATATAAATTTATCAGAAGTTATTAATTGGGCATTTTAAATATGTACTATTTAAAACGCATTGGTACATATATCAATTATACTTCAATAAACTGCTTTAAAATTAAAATATCAAAAATATTTTATCTGCACTACTCTGTGGCTTATAAAAACCAACTTTAAACCTGAAAAGGCAGCCTGTAGAGACATGAGATTCTTCCTGTAAGATGAAGGTAGACAACAGAACACTTTGGTCTGGGAGGATACTGCTGGGAGCAGAGATGATGTTCAGTATGTCAGGCATGTGGGGTGATTAATGTTCTTTGTCTTCTGTTATGTGCCTATCACTCCATTTAATTGGGGGCTAGAGAGTCTCCTGAGAATAACTGAATCCTCACCTATTCTACGTGAGAAACCATCAGACATCCAATCCAATGCACTGGGTACACTCCATTGGAGTAGGAAGAAAGATGGGGCCCATGAGAGAGGAGGCTGTCACTGGAAGCCGGGACTCAGGAAAGAGGGGAACTGGTGTTCCAGATGCATCTTGCAGCTGCCATGGGAACCCAGCCCAGCCCAGACGCCATGGAGCAGCATGTGCCCTCTGGGAGAAAAGGGGCAGTGTGTGTGAGCTGAAAGGGCTGATTCATACACATTGGTAGTGGTTTTGGGATTGGAGTCCCCAGCTGGGACATGCTGTCAGTCTGAATAGCAGCTCCCTTCCCACTGTGTATAACAGTCTGCCCCTTTATTGACTATAGAGCTACCATGGCCTTGTGAACACCAAGGGCATCCTCTGCCTTCGGTGAATTTCCCACAGGGCCACCCCAAGATGAACCAAAGGGAACCAACCCAGCCCAACGAGTGGCCTGGGCTCCCAGCAGAGAAGAGAGCCAAGGAGCTCTTAACTATAGGCCCCAGCAACAACCCTGAGCCTGCCTCCCATGAATAAAACCCTCATTTGAAAAGGAAAAAATGTAGAGAGAAGTAACAGTCCCCTCTTTCTTGCCCAAAATGACTCAGCGATGTCCTGCTTTGGTAGTGACAAACTCGCAGCTTCTCAGCATTTGGTTCCAGGGACCTGGAACAAGAAGCCATGGTGTGGACCATGAAAACAAAGCATTGCTCTCACCAACAGTCCAGGAGCTCTGGATGGTTCACTTAACAAGTAAGGTCCAGGACTAATTCATGATGCATTTAAGGCCATCTTTTGGAAACTCCCAGAGACACCAAGGGGCAGAATACTGCACATCTATTCACACATTTTGGTACAAATACATGGCAATTGAAAATTTAAGTTTTAAGTGAATATGATGTATGTCTATGCATGGACTAGGAAATAACCAAAATTAGTTATATCAGTTAACAAGAGTATTATTCTCCTCCTATGGTAGGAAGGGAAAAATAACAACAGCAAAACTGTCTCTATGTGGTGGTCCTTATTCAGAGATGTATGCCTGGAAGTTAGGACAGATTCAGACTGATCTACTGTGATAATAATAACAGTACCTCAGACCCTGTTATAATATCCCCAAAACCAAAGTAAAAAGTGCTGTTTAGACAACAGTATAGACAATAGTTTCTCAAGCATGTTCAACATGAGCTTTTTAAAAGTGTTTTTTTTTTTCTATTGAGTCCTCAATAGAAAATAGAGTCACCTTAAGTGACTCTGCACTTCCCAGGGATTAAAAATTCTACTGGGTATGGACATCAGTGACAGAGGGACCTCTATTTCTCTTGATAACCTAATAAGAAAAAAAGAATGAAACTTTACCAGAAAGAGCTTAGATTAGACAGCAGGAGAAACGTCTGATGGAAGGAGGCATAAAACCCTTGAGTTATTGTCCAAGTGATGTTTTAAACATCTTGCTGTTTGAAAGAACCTGTTGGTGGGGACAGCACCATCACTAGACATCCTGACAGTTCAAAGACACATAAGCCACAAATACTATCCCTGCAACACCTTGTTCTTGTGCTTACTCTTTTATCTCTGAGGCTGATTATTTTTGAATACCCATTGGATGTGCTAATGAGGCACAGTCCATGCTCCCCATAAACAGACCATTTTGGTGAGGATTCACATCAGACACAGACAGTGGTGGGATTCAACTGGATCCAATACCTAATTTTTTGTTGAGTTCAGTGAACTGGTTGTTAAAATGACACTTGTAATCAGGGTTCTCTCTAAGGTTGTCTCCTGGACAGCCACCCAATGTGGAAATCACAAATTTACATTCCTTAATCTTTCTTAATGTTCATCTGTGCAACAGCGTATTCTAAGCACCCATAATAATGTTCATTCAGTCCATAGGTGGAAAGAATTGCAAATGAGTGCACCAATCAAGAAGCAATATGGAAATATCTTAAATAACATTTTTATTTTTTTGTCAAGTCTTATTTAATATTTTTTCATTAATATTTTAAAACTCTTTCTTATAACAATCTAGTTTTGTTTACCTCTTTTACTGTTCTTATTATTTAAGTATTAAATGCATGAAATAATAAACTACCATTTGTATATCATTTTTTTTATACTTAAAACAGTCATAAGGATAGAGAACCAGTTGTTAAATTATTTGAATCCCACCGCTGGACACGGCCGAATCTCCCCATCTACTGATTGTGAATGCATCTGAACCTCGACATAATCACCACGTGTTCCACTCAGCAATGTCTCCTTCTTTTACTGGAAATGCCAGGTTGGGACGGTGAATATAATCTAGCCCAGAGAACATACCGTCTCCTTGACACACAGCCTTACTCACGGCAAGGTGTGATTAAGTCGTGTCGCAAATAGGTGTATCTCAATCCATCTGGCCAAAAAGGAGTCTGCTGCCTAATCAGGAAATGTAATGATCTGATGGAATCAAACATTCACTTACAGTTTCAATAAGTGAAATTATCCAATTAAATTACTGCAAATGGGTGTGAGCTGGAGTCCTAACAAAACCCCTGAAGATAGGAGGATGGCCTGGGGGTGGCCAGAGGTTTGTATGCATTTAGGTTGGAAACACAATATTGTAGCAAAGTCATGTCACGCAACTTTCTGAAGATTCTTGGCCAGTAACTTGTGAAACGCTGTCTGATTTGCTCAGAAATTCCTAAAATAATCGGTTCCTGCTGGCTGAGGCCTTGTGCCAGCACAGCATGGTAATTCATTTGTGACATTCCTAGAAGAGTGAGTCTGCCAGAAGAGCTGCAGTAATATATTTAGGGAGTAATCATGCCATCTCTGAACAGGATGCATAAAAGGTAGCAAACAGCAGTTAGCCAGCAAAGAGGGCTCTGGGTTTCCAGGGAAAATATTGCCAATTTAAATGGAAATTGTGTGGCTGTTCTTCTCTTCTTCCTTCTCGGGCTCAGAGTAAGACACTGGCTGGGATCAATTCAAGATCAAGGATACAATCCCAAAGATGATGATTTAGGTCTCCTAGTTTTGCTGTTTATTGATCAAAGTTCCGGAGACTGCGATGGTGACTTTGTAAAGAATCCACACGAAGAATCATTTTCTGGGATTTGGTAGATGTCACCTGATTCTTGGGAAGCTTTTCAAGAATATATATCCTTTGGGAAACAAAAGAAAGCACCCAGGTGATCTAACTCCTTGAGTAACAATAAGGATTGTGTTGTGTAGCTTAGAGCTACAGTAGGAAATTCAAACAAAAAATGCAATAGGTGCTAAGATGATGAGCATGAAAACATTAAAAAGGGAAGAAAGGAAGAGAGGGTGGACAGAGAGAGAGACAGAGGAAGAGCAGAAACAAACTTTAAGGGAAGAGGTGTGATGAGAGGAAGCATCAGAAACTCTGAGCAACAAAAAAAAAAATCAGGAGGAAACACGTTCTGACATGACACTGACTCCCGAGATACGCCAAAGCATCTCCATCCCTATTTGCCACCAACCTCAGATGGAGATGGCATTCTTCAGGGATGATGGCAGGAAGCAATCAGGGGCATCGCAGAGGTATCTGGAGCTGTCTGGATGCCCTGTGGTGTGAACAAGACATTCAGTCACTCTCCACAACCCACTGTTGAATGCTCATGTTCAAATGTTGTCTCTTGGGTTTTCCCATCTACAAGGATGCAGAAAGATAGCATCAGGTAACCATTGGTTTAGGGGTAAGAAATGCAAGATGAAATCCCAAATCTAAGGAATATTAACAAAACAGCCCACTCCAACAATGACCTAAAGCAAATACCTTAACTGGTGGACCTTCAGCTCCAAGCACTCGGGAAGACTGGAAGAAATGGGAAGTGAGAGTCTAGAAAAAGCTATCAAGGGTTGAGCGTTGAGTGGACTGACCAGGACCAGCTACGACCACCCAAATGCAATCAGCTATGAATGCCATCATCATTTTCCAAGGGGTTCGCTCTAATGGAACAGACCAGCACAGTGCCAATGCCTTCTCAGCAGGGAAAACTCTTGGGGGAGGTTGTTATGGTGACATGGATTCTGTCTGAGTTAGGCTAGCAATTGGTCTCTCAAAAGTATAACATAGCAACCAGGGGGAGAGGAGCTTCTACAAATTAAGTGACTAGAGTTAGGGTCCAGAGTTACTGACCTGGGATCAGGACAGGAAGTGAGACAGCGTCCTGGAGGGAAGCTGCCCTTGTGCACAATGAGCTAGAGAGGAGCTGGAGCTGTTTGCTCATCTAGTGCCTGAGGCTCCAATAATTTCTTTTTCTTTTTTTAATTTCTTTTTTTATTGATGACAGAGAGAAGGAGAGAGAGAGAGAGAGAGAGAGAGAGAGAGAGAAAGGCATCAACTCATTGCTTCACTCAGTTGTTCCATTTTGTTGTATACTCATTGATTGCTTCTCGTACGCTCCCTGGCTGGAGATCGAACCTGCAACCTCTGGCACCAGGTCTACACTTTACTCACTGAGCCATCTGGCCAGGGCCTGAAAAATTTCTTTCTGAAGCCTGATGTCTGACCTAGAAAACGGAATACATACCTCATCCACAGGGGAGGGAGCCCTCCGTACAGCGTGGAGCCTGCTCCTCCCTGGCTCAGAGATTGGACAGCACCGGGCACACAGGGGCAGGTTATAACTGCTGGCAGATGGCTAGGCTGGTTCAGGCAAGGAAGCTGATAAGAACCTACATGCCAGGAGTCTCCCAATTCCCCCAATTTGAAGATAGCTTCATAGAGAAATAAGGTTGAGAGATATATATACAAGACCTGTGGCTTAATAGAGACCTCATTATTTATTTACGAATGCAATTACACGAGAAGTATTACAAAAGTATAAAAATAAAGTCATGCACAATTATATATTTAATGGCTAAAAATATAATGGCACAAAATTCCTGTCCCAGCAAGTCAAAGGTGTGCAGAGAGAATATCAATAGATCATCAAAAAAAAAAAAAAATGCCCCAGTGATATTAATTAAGCAAAGAATAAATATTATTATTGACCAATACCATGTGTTAAATATTGTGCTAAGTTACATGGAAGGTTAGAGAATGAATAGGACATGGTTCCTACATTCTAGGGCATTTAAACTAACAGTGGGGAGACAGGGGCTGGAAAGGAGTTCATAGGTATTAAGCACTACGGACTCTGCCTGGGGAACCATCGAAGGCTGCCCTGCCCACATGTGCAGCAGGCAAGCGGTACTGAGGGATAAGCCTCTGGAGCAGCCCTTACCCGACTCTCAGGAGTAGAGGTATAAATATCTGAACTCCTCTGACCCTCAGGTGGGCTGATCCTGAGGCACGTGTTTTGCGAGACTCTCAGGAACATTCTCATGGGCTTAATATCCAGCCAAGCATGGTGGTAGTGGACTAACAATGTGACTTTTGTTGTCTGCCTTCCCACCTCCCCTCCCCTCCTGGTGTCCCTGCATTTCCCAAGTAAATGCCTTGCACTTGGATTCTTGTTTCAGAGTCAGCTTCTGGAGGGGGGTGGGAGCCAGACCAAGATGAGTACCTGCTGTGTCTTGTGTTCTATCCTCCACACTTCACATTCCTTCTCTCCCTTAGTCCTGCTAGCAACTGGATAAGGAAAATACACTGCTCACAAAAATTAGGGGGGTATTTTATCACTTCATATTCATTTTAAAATATCCTCTAATTTTTGTGAGCAGTATATTACTGCTAAAGATTTTACGTTAGTTCTTTATCACATTTAGGACTTGGGGTAAAAAACATATCACAGTGTAGTGGACACAAATCGTAGCAGCCTCAGACCCCTGATCACTCTCCAATAGTCCCCCTCCTCCTTTGATGCCTGCTTCTCACTCATCTCCAAAAGGAGGTTTTCAAAGAGTCTGCCAACCAGAGAATCCTGCTTCTACTGCACATGTGGGCAGGAGACTCAAGCTGGACAATTACAAAAAAAAAAAAAAAAGGCTAGTCTCTTTCTCCAAAGTGATAAAGAGATCAAAGGTAGGTATCTGGAAGCATTATGACCACATCTCCAGGCTCAGGGAGAAAACCCGTCTTCAGTGGGGAGGGTGGGACCCACATGGAGGACAGCAGAGGTAGCAGACCAAGAAAGAGGAAGCCAAACTGACTCCTGCCCTTCCCTGGCATTCATTACAAGTCCATGATGTTTCTTTTTAAAGTCAAAGTCAGATAAATTTGGATCCTTGCCAGTGGTAAGAGCGTGCCTGGTGTGCACAGCACAGTAGTGATGGACAACTGGCTTGCTCAGCATCTATCCCAATGGGGGTATCCTATGACAGGGCAGAGATTGGAAATGAAATCATAAATGTCTCAGAATTTCTTGTAGGTGGAGCTTTGGATGTGACTTAGATTCTGCAGGCCAGAACAGCTCAAGCGAGCCTTGGTTTTAAAATGGCATCAAACAGGAAGAGGGGCAGGGTTCAGGACATCCATTCTGGGGAGCTGGGGAGGCAGAGGTGAGGCCGTGTTGTGGTCAGCATTTCCTAATGTGGAAGGTGCTTCCTGATTGACAGCTTTCTGCACAGGACAGGCAGCTTTCTTGGTTATGCCAGCAGCTGAGTGCTGCTCAGACTTGACTGTTATTCCTCCCCGCACCTAACCCCCTGTACTGAGACCCTCCCTGCTGAGGGAGAGCATGTTCTCTGCTGGGGTCGAGCTCTGGCATGCGTGGCCCTGCACTGCCTCTTGCTCGCTGTCTTCTTATTCTCTTGCCGGCACTCCTCCTCCTCCTCAGTGTTCCAGCCACACTGACGACTTGGTGTTTCCCAAACACACTCATGGGGGATGCCCACTGGATAGTCAGATAGTGAGTCCAGTGCTTGGAAGGGAACTCCAGATGACAGAAGTGTGAAACAACACAGGTTGTGGGTGGACTTCACAGAGGAGTGAGAGAGGACGAAATAGCAGAAAACCAGACTTCAGGACATTCTGCATTGAAGAGCACAAACAACAAAAGGAGAAGTCAGAGGAAATCCAAAAGGTGTCAGCATGCTGGAGGAAAGCACGCTGGCATGGAAGCCAGGGAGAGGGCAAGACCCACAGTCCTGACACTGCGGGGAGAAGAGGGCCGGGAACTGAGAAAGGGCGCCCCCTGCATGTGGGGCAGAAACCTGATGGCATTCCTGCTGGAGTGGGGATGCTAGAAGCTCAAACACGAGTTTAAGGAATGGGTAGAGAGGAACAATAAGTAAGGAATGGAGTGAAGGGAGAAAGATTAATACTGTTGTCCCAGATTTTATTTTATTATAAACAGATGCCTCCACAAACACTAGCACACCCCACCTTCCTCAGTCTGTTATACTTGGTGGAGTCCCCACCCTACACAGTTTTAATACCTGTGAAATGTGCCTCCACCCCAAATTAAAAGACAAGTGAAAGAAAAAAAAATAGATAAAGTAAAAATAAAGGAACAGAGAAAGGAAAGTTTAGATTATGTTCAGTTCTACCTTCTACTTCAAAAGCCCAAGTCCTTTCTGGCTCTGTTACTCTTCAGCATCAAAATAATAATAATAATAATAATAATAATAATAATAAAAAAATACCCAGCTCCAAGGTGTTACTTACTTTTAGGAATGCCGCAACTATAATATTTCCTCAGGTGTTGGCACCTTTGAAATACCATGCCCATGTGTAGCACATCTCCTGTGAATAAGAAGACCCTGGGGTCAACCACAGGGAAGAGGCAAAGTTCAGATGAGAACCAGCACTCAGCAGGTAAAGCTCAGGAAGTAAGTTCAATCACAGTTTCAAACTCAGACCCTAAGTCTAGTCATCAGAATCAAGAGTCCTGAACCCGAACCCATGCTCCTGGTCTGTATGGGTCAGAGATGGTCTCTGCCGCGGGGAGTGAGAAGCACCCTGGCGCTGAAGGTGGGTCAGGGTCTCCGGAAGACAGGTTAACTCAGTCTTCACTCTGTTCCTCCTCTGTTGCCCCACCTTGTCTCAGCCATGCAATGAGGTTCTGCCGAAGGGTCTGTGTCAATTCTTAGGCTGCTGTGGAAGACTTACAAATCCCTCCAGAGGTCAAATTCAAAACCCCTGACCTCTGCAACCTTCCAGTCCTGACCTGCCCTTCTCAGCTCTCGCCCAGACATCTTCTGTTGTCTCTGCATTTCTCTTTCCAAGTACCAGGTCTTTTTCTCATTCCCCCTCAGGGCCTGTGTGGGAAGCCCATCTCCATCATGCATGTGGGAGGGTCAGATGCTCCACCTGCCGTGCAGTCTGTACATTGATTCATTCACTTAGTTATTCCTCCAACGTTATTCGTTGACCGTGTTCTAGGTTTGAGACACTGTGCTGGGTGCTGGGACACAATGACATCAGGGACTCTTTCTCCATCAGGAAGTTTGCAATCTTCTGATCTGCTAGTCTGCAGGCACAGGGGGCTCCCATCGTCCCACCCATGCTTCAAAATCCTTTCTGTACAGAGTTGCTTTGAGTGATGGGGGTGAGCAGGACACCTGTGTGAGGTCTGCAGTCAGTTGACCATGACAACTGCTTCTACTTCCTTGGAGCACGTACACATTGCTTTGTGGTCACTCAGTCATGGGCCATCTGCCACCCCCCACCCCGCAGCCTACCTGGGAGGTAGGCTCTGCTACCAGGGGATTCACTAGGAAACAATATGAAAAGTTGTGCAAAAAGTCCCAGATCCAGAGAGAGACTTTTCCTACTTGGGGAGGACAAATTAGGGAAGAAAATCTAAAAGAGATGTTCACCCACAAAAGAAACGTCCTTGTATACAGAGTCAATATTTAACATTTGAGCCAGAAAAGAGGCCAGTGGGGGAAAGTAGAACTCAAGGGTAGCTCTGGAGAGAAGGAAGGAAGCATCTTTCCTGGAGACAAAACAGAAAGAAGAGGGGGAAGGATGGCTCTGGCAGGTTCTGATGAGAAGGCAGAGACGTTGTTGAATGTAGATACAAAGGGGTGACAGATGTCACTGCACCCCTAGCTGCAGGGTAGCTGAGGCAAAGGGGAAATCACCCCTCCTCATCTCATTCTATTCCTCTAGCCTCTGGAAGCCGGGGTGTCACCCTGGACTCATGTTCAGTTAAGCAGATAGTCTTTCAATGCAGTGACTGTGACCCAAAATGAAGAAGAGTTACACTAGTTCCCTATTTTTGTATAACAGATTGCCTCAAAACTTAGTGGCTTAAAAGAACAAATATTTACTCTCTTAGTTTCTATTGGTCAGGATTTCATGTGGGTGGTTCTGACTTAGGCTCTCTCATGAGACTTCAGTCAAGATTTTGTCTGAGCCTACAGTCACCCAAAGTCTTCACTGGGTTGGAAATCCATTCAAGGATGGGTGACTCCCATAAAAGACTAGCAGGGGCCATAGTTCATCACTGGCTGTTGGCAGGAGGCCTCTGTCCCTCTCCATAGGACCTCTCTGTAGGGCTCCATGAGTGACCTATGGCAGCATGGCAGCTGGTTTTCCCCAGAACAAACGATCTGAAAGAGAGAAAAGCAAAAAATACAACATCTTTTATAACCTGCCCTTGGAGGCCACACTGTCATCTCCACAGGATCCCATTAGATACACAAGGAAGCCCTGTCCAGTGCAGGTGGGACTCTGAGGGGCACAGGAAGGGGTGAAGATCATAGGGGTCATTTTGGAGGCTGGCTACCAAGGCAACCCACAGTCCATGGGCAGGCTGTCCAGCACCAGTGTCCTGCAGTGGTGGCAGGAGTGTCAGAAGCTGGAGTCACCCTCCTCAGCCCAGCCTCCAGACCCCTGTTGAGTTCTGCTTATTTTCCAAGCTTGCTCCTCCAACCTCTATGGATTCTGTTGGCTCCACATCCTTACAACCTATTGTTTGGCTAAAGATAACAAGGCTGTTGTTTGTAACTAAGAGCCTTACACGGGACAGGTGATACCAATCTCCGGGAAGTTGTTGGTGGGCTCCTGTGGTGAGAGTCAGGGAGAGGACAGAGCTGACTGAGGTTGGAGGATCAGAGGGTGAAGTGTGAGAAAGGAGGCCAAGAGGGACACAAGTGGGAGCATCCAAGGGAGAAACAGAACTGTTGAGCAGCCATGGAGATGACAGGGATTTACGTGAGACCCAGTTGAGAGATGATGCAGAACAGTTGTTCTTTTCTTTTGTTTGTATTATTTAATTTAAAAAGAACACCCTCTCCTTTCAGTGTCTGTCCCGTTGGGTCACACAGAGGAATGTACACAAAGTAGCGCTCAGACTAACTCAAAAACTTCGAAGATTTCACATTTTTATTAATCAATTTATTTTTGGCCCTCAGGTGCAGAGGATTGAGTAAATCACACTTCTTCTGGTGTTCCCTTCGAGGCTCCTCACTTGTTTTCTGCATTTATTTCTTCTCTTTTACTCACACACCCATCTCCCCATCCCCATGCCCATAGTCAATCATCCTAATGGTTCAATGTGTATCTGTTTCTTTGTGTGTATTAATGCAAATGGTATTGTTTTGTATGCATACCTTTTTAATTTGTATAAATGTTGTGTTATAGATCTCATTCTGTTTCTTACCTTTGCTTACTGAGCTCTACTTGAAGATTCATCTATGTGATGTTTACATCTAATCAATGGCTGCTAACTACAGCAGGGGCTCTGAGGTATATGGCCACCCCCTGTCATCTCCCCATTCTCCCAGGAATGGGTGCCCATGTTGCAGTTAACTTCTCACCATCACCACAAATCACTCTGTGGTAGCAAACACGTCCCCTTTGAAATACATCCCTGGCACTGGAATTACTGGGTCAGAGGGTATGTGTATACTTAATTTGATGAAATCACGCCTCATTGCTTTCTCAAATGCCTCCCTGAGTCCATTCCCACTAGAGGTGCATGAGGGTGAAAAGTTTAACTTCAAGATTCACGGCACTGGCTGGCATCTTAGGAACAGACTCTGGGTGTCTCCAACCTAGGTTAAATGATCTTTTACTGAGAGTTACACACTACATTTTTTTCTCTCATGACAACATTTCACAAGTCCCTCCCAAGCCAGTGCTCCCTCCCTTATCCTCACGAAACAACACATCCCATGATAAGCCTCAGGATGCAGGGGTCCCTAAACTTTTTAGACAGGGGGCCAGTTCACTGTCCTTCAGACCATTGGAGGGCCGCCACATGCAATGCTCCTCTCACTGACCACCAATGAAAGAGGTGCCCCTTCCGGAAGTGAGGCAGGGGGCTGGATAAATGGCCTCAGGGGGCCGCATGTGGCCCGCGAGGCCGTAGTTTGGTGATGCCTGCAGGGGAAGGAGTCTATTGACGCTATATCTGCGCCTCCACTTCTGCCCTGCTGGACCCATTGTCCTTTCTGGTGACCACTCAGCATCTTCAGATGCACAGTGAACACTGGGAAGTTCTCAAAGAGCAATGAGTTTCCCTCAACATGCAACGTGGCACTGAACATATTGCTGGAGTCCCCCTCTTGGCCCAGCATCAATAAATCAGATAGCCACCAAAATCACATTAAATCCTCCATATCCCCTGGGAAAAAGTAAAAGCTAAATGATATAAGAGTTGGAAGGAGGGCAGGCCAGCACTGTTTTCCCTGTTGACAAGGTAAAGAAACACAAGGTTACAGCAGAGTGTGGCCTGATGCAGGAGAACAAAATGGAAGGTGGAGTAACAAACAAACACATTGGATTTCAAACCACCATCCACACAGCAGGGAGCCCACGGCAGTTTCTCCAGTTGTGATCACTGTCGATCAGGAACAAGCTGATATCAGGTGGGTTTTAGAGTCCACAGTATGAACTTTATTATCTTCTTGGCTCCCAGAAAACCTGTAAGAAATTAGGACAGCTATACCTAATGTCCCCAGTTTATGATAGATGAAACTAAGATTCAAAGAGTTTAAATAACTTGCCTGAGATTTTGTTGCTTATTAGTCATGGAGTTAACAACCAAAGGCAAACTCAGGTTAGGATTGGGAAATATGATATGTAACAATGCATTTTTCTAGCAAATGTACACTGTTGTAAAAGGATTTAGAGCCCACGTGCAGTTCAGTGTCATGGAATGTGACTCAAATATAATATTCACAGTGACAGTAAACATTTAAAGGGAGACAATAAATTACACATGGTGCTTCCATTTTTGAAGCACTGTTTACTGAGGAGGAGAGAAAGAAGAGCTAATAGTTGTTTCTTAAGGAAAATCCACCATTCCTTTCCTTTTCACGGGTATACCGGTCAATGGACAAGGTAATCTCACTGGAGGTTTTAAATCCATGCTCTCAGGTTTCCCTGCATGGAAATTAGAAAAAGCTGCTGCTGTGCACACCCCACAGTGCACACACACCTCCATTTCCAGTGATTCCTGGCGCTCCCCAAGGGCACAGCCTTCCTGGCCCCCAGTGTTCAGAGAGAGGAGCAGGGCTTTCCAGTTGGGGATTACCATCTATGCTAAGAGATCAAAAACACCCGTGGTAGCCCTGGGCAGTTGGCTCAGCGGTAGAGCGTTGGCCTAGCGTGCGGAGGACCCGGGTTCGATTCCCAGCCAGGGCACACAGGAGAAGCGCCCATTTGCTTCTCCACCCCTCCGCCGCGCCTTCCTCTCTGTCTCTCTCTTCCCCTCCCACAGCCAAGGCTCCATTGGAGCAAAGATGGCCCCAGGCGCTGGGGATGGCTCTGTGGCCTCTGCCTCAGGTGCTAGAGTGGCTCTGGTCGCAACATGGCGACGCCCAGGATGGGCAGAGCATCGCCCCGTGGTGGGCAGAGCATTGCCCCATGGTGGGTGAGCCGGGTGGATCCCTGTCGGGCGCATGCGGGAGTCTGTCTGACTGTCTCTTCCTGTTTCCAGCTTCAGAAAAATGCAAAAAAAAAAAAAAAAATTAAAAAAAAAAAAACACCGTGGTTCTAAGATCTCAGGCAGCAGTCTGTGACAGAACGGCTAGGAAAAAAATTCCTGTTTGTAGAGATTGAGAACACCACGTGCTCCTAAGATGTGTGGCGGCTTGTCAAAATTCCTCCCGAACCTCGGGGTCTTGTTTCAGGTCCACATTCTGCTGTTAGTGAGACTGCTCCACCTGCCACACTTTGAGGACTGGATGCAGGGTTCTTCTCATGGTTCCATCCAACCCAAGAGACTCTTACTGCTGACCTCTGACCTCTAATGCACTGCCCATCTCCCATCAGGATGCCTGTGGGAAAAGAGATTAGCTCAGACATGAATAATGTTTTATTCCAGGCTTCTCCAGCTCTGTTACTGATGAGAAAGGATCTGACTAAGAGGTAGAACAAGGATAAGAGGTGACAAGTTAGAATTAGCTTACATCGGGTATTAGAATCATGTCTTGAACGGCTTCACCTCCCTGCCAATGACAAAGATGGATGGGTAAGTTGACTGTTGTGGCTCTAGCTCTAAGGTTATGTTGCCTCGGTAGTGATTTGCCCAGCGGAAGATGCCGTTGACCACCATGCTTGAAAATTATGCTATCCTTGCACCTAAAGAACACATGTGCCACCTCTGTTGCCTGGGGAGTGCCGTCCATCCGAGCCTCTGGACCAGCCCTGGGAGCTCTGCTGAAAGTGGGACTCCCAAGGGCAGGAGGCTGGAGAGCTCCCCAGGGGACAGATAGAGCAGGACAATCTCTGCCGCCAACTCCTTTCTCATTCAGCTTGACTTCCTGTGTCAGAGAGGGCAAGGAGAAAGAAAGTTCAGCATATCAGACGTTCAGGACTTCTTTTGCCCTCTTCCTGACTTTCCATTAAGAGTTTTCACATTGTAGCCCTGGCCGGTTGGCTCAGCGGTAGAGCGTCGGCCTGGCGTGCAGGGGTCCCGGGTTCGATTCCCGGCCAGGGCACATAGGAGAAGCGCCCATCTGCTTCTCCACCCTCCCCCTTCCTCTCTGTCTCTCTCTTCCCCTCCCGTAGCTGAGGCTCCATTGGAGCAAAGATGGCCCCGGCGCTGGGGATGGCTCCTTGGCCTCTGCCCCAGGCGCTGGAGTGGCTCTGGTCACAGCAGAGCGATGCCCCGGAGGGGCAGAGCTTCGCCCCTGGTGGGCGTGCCGGGTGGATCCCGGTCGAGCGCATGCAGGAGTCTGTCTGACTGTCTCTCCCCGTTTCCAGCTTCAGAAAAGTACAAAAAAAAAAAATAATAAAATAAAATAAAAAAAGAGTTTTCACATTGTCAATCTTTCCCTTGGCTTCCTACCTCACCCCTTCCATGTTCTCATCTGAAATCTTTGCTTCGATGGTATTGGTAGGTCAATATCTTGATCATTAACAGTAGTTGCTGAGTCACTTACTAAATTGGCAAAGGGCTGATCTTGTCAAACAAACCCCCAGGTCATCCAGAACTGTCTATGGGGACTTAATGAGGCCCTATGAATTCTCACATCATTGTCTGCTTTCTCTGCCCCCACCAGACCCCATCCTCACTCCCAAACAGAGCAGAATTTTAGCTCAGGAGTATTGAAGAAAGCTTGAATTCAGTGGTATCGTTGTAAAGTCAAGGGTCATAGGAAAGGCAGAAGGTCTCCTAATACAAGGAAAAATGCGGCCTGAATCCAACAGGTCCTTCATGTCCTGGTTCCTGCTTACCTAATGACCTCATCCCCCATGCCGTGGGCACATTTACCTCTCCTGGAGCCCCAAAACGTGCTAAGCCCTCACTCACCTCAGGGCCTTTTCATAGGAACCCTTTCCCTGGATATCTGTTGTCAGTGTTGTTCGGCACATGAATTGATTTGTTAGGGCTGCCATAACAGAGTTCCACAGACTGGTGACTTAAACAAAAAAGTTTACTGTCTCACCATTCTGGAGACTGGCAGTCCAGAATCCACGCCCGGCTTCTGCTGATGGCACCAGGAAAGGACCTGCCCTAGGCCTCACTCCTAGCTCCTGGTGCTTTTGGGCAATCTTTGGTTTTTCTTGGCGGGCAGAAGCATCAGCCTGACCTCAGTCCTTATCCGCACTTGATGTCTCCTTGTGGGCATGTCTGTGTTCAAATTTTCCTCTTTTATGAGGACACCAGTCATATTGAATTAAGGGGACTCCAGTAATACCTCATCTTACTTTAGGCGATTATATCTGCCACAACCCCGTTTCCAAATAAGGTCCTATCTGGGTTAGTGGAGGTTAGGACTTGAAGGTATGAAGCAGCTCCTCTAACAAAGTACCCTTGCCAAACCCTCTCTGTCCCAGACTCCGCTTGCGTTTCCAGTCACAGCTGTCAACCTTGATCTCTGGCCCACTAAGATTAGGAGCCCCACCAGCAAAAGGTTTCAGGGACTGTACTGTCCTGCCTTTTCCTGGAGCCCCCAGCACCAAGCACACAGTGCAGTCTCTGTCCAGCACTGTGCTGGCCATGTTGAAGCCTGGGGTAAAAGGAAAAGTCAATACTAATTCTTCCTTTATTTAAATGTTGGGATTTTTTTTTATGATAAAAGATTGTTTCACATTGATTTTGATTTGTTTAAATCTTGGGTTAATATATCATTTATTTTGTTTACTGAGCTTTTTGGTGCCCCCTTATCTTCCATGCCAGGGATAATACTTCGCTTACCTCACCCCATCCCTGCCCACCTGCGCACGGGACAGGAGGAGACAAGGGAGTACATCCGCAGGGACAGAGGGATTCTTCTCACAGTGAATGGCAGCAGGATGACAGAGGGCCCTCCTTGATAGAATTGGGTGGTTATAGACTTGAGGGAAACTGAGGCAAGAGTTGGTTCCTGGAAATCCAAGAGGGACCCGTCACCCTTTGCAATCCCATTTCTCATGGCAGCTAAAGTCAATCTGCTTTTGTCCTAAACAAGAATTCTTCTCTTCTGTCCTGAAAGCTCAGCCAGGGCCCAGAGCAGACGGCACTCCATTTCAGTGGCCCTCAGGTCAGAGCTCGGTGGGAACACAAGGCAGTCTTTGCTCCCTGTCTCTGAGGTGCTGCCGCATGCAGTCTGGGACCAGGGCTTCTGAGTCACCTATGTCACTGGGTGACATCCAGAGGTGCATAAGGATTGTTGGGCCTCCAGGAAACAGAAAAGCTCATCATACCTTCCCAGGGCTCCATCACCTCGGCCAGGAAGCACACGCTGCATTTCCTGCAGGGCTGTGCCAGTCACTCAGCTGCCCCTGGGCACCTCATCTTCCCCCTGCTGCACTCTACCCCCCACCCCTCCCCTGCAGCCAGAATGAGACATGGATTATTTTTCCTGCTCCCCACAAGACTCATTTCCACGCTAACCATCTCCCTGTGACCCTGTCTCTGGGCACTGGATTACCCAGAAAGGCAGAGGGTGAGGGCTGTCCCCAGGGCTGAGTGGGCTCCGTGCCAGTGGGCTCAGCGGAGGAGGAGGCCTCTCTGCTAAGCCATTGTTGGGGGAGCCTGCTCTGGGACTAGCCCATTCCTTAAAGTGCAAGATGTTCACAGAGCAGCCTGGAAAACTGGCCTCAGGCAGAGGTCTGCATGCAAAGTAGCTGAGCAACATAGGGGACCCCAATGCTTGAGGGCCAGCAGCCCTCTAGGTGTAGGACCAGCTGTCTTCGTTCCAGAACCAGGACAGCTGGTTCTCATGCACTGGGGACCTGCAGCTGCTTCCAGTGGGATTTGATCACCAGTCTCTCTGTCAACGGATTTTCATAGAGCCAGGTACTCCTCCCACCTAGAAAGAGTTGAAAATTTGAATTAGCCTGTCTTTGAAGCCCACACTATACAGAGCTAGAGGGAGAGGCATCATGGTGCCCCACATCTAGACCCACTGACTTGCTTTACCCTTCTAAAGCTCAGTTTTATTGACTCTAAAGTAGCAATGCCACCTCCTATAAATAATTTATTGTAAGAATCAAAAGTGTGGTTCTGGCCAGTTGGCTCAGCAGTAGAGCGTTGGCCCGGTGTGTGGATATTTCATGTTTGATTCCCGGTCAGGGCACACAGGGGAAGTGCATCTGCTTCTCCACCCCTTCCCCCTCTCTTTTCTTTCTTTCTGTCTCTTTCTTCCCCTCCTATAGCCATGTCTCAGTTGGAGCAAGTTGGCCCTGGGAGCTGAGAATGGCTCCATAGCTTCACCTCAGGAGTTAAAATAGAGTTGGTTGCCGAGCCACAGAGCAATGGACCCAGATGGGCAGAGCATCACCCCTTAGTGGGCTTGCTGGGTAGATCCTAGTCAGGGTGCATGTGAGAGTTTGTCTCTCTACCTCCCCACTTTTCACTTAAGAAAAAAAAGGGTAAAAAATGTGTAATATGTGAATATGTCTAAATTTATCTGTGGATACAACCCCCCCCCCACACACACACACACCTCTCCAAGGAAACCAGTGGAAATGGTCATCCCACAGGCAGGGCTGGCCCATCTAGAACCTGCCACTCTCATGCTCAACCCAATCTCCCAGAGACCGCCTTCTAGTCCCCTCTGCTGGCTGTGTCCAGGCAAATGGTCATGGTGACCCTAGCTGGAGGAAAGAGTATGTAAGCACTATGTACTCTCCTTCCTGTTCCTGGGCTGGGACATTTTGGCTGCTGACTTTCAGAGCCCAAGTTCCATACATCCTTGATCAGGACCCATTCTGCCTTTGCAAGGCCTTCCACTATGTTTGAAGCAAATACATTAAGCAGCCAGAAAAGGGCCAGGAAAGAAATGTTTAATTTTTCCTTGTTATCTCCAACAGATAGCCTTTTTTTTTTTCATATTCTTGGCCCACAGGGTTTTCACTGCTTGGGTGGTCAAAAGAGACCAGGGTGGTAGAGAGACTGGAGAATCTGGACTGCCTGGGCTCCAGGAGGAAACTCAGTTTGACTTCAGAGATGAAAGTGTGAGACTCTAACAGAGACAAAAATGAGCTCCAGAAACCCCCCAGGGCCCTGTCCTCAGGGCCCAGGGGAGAGAAGACAGAGGCAGGGATTAGACAGTTCCTTAGGAGTCAGCCAGTCAGGCTTCTGGTCTGATGTTGAAGACCATTCTTCACTCACTCATTCATTCAACAAACAACTGTGGCTTACCGAATCTCTGCTTTCCAATTTGATGACCGAAAAGGAAGCTTACTATCCCCATGGCCTGATCTTTAAGTAAAAATATGAGGATTTGCTCATCCATACCTTCAAAGATACTCCTCTAGACTGTAAGCTCCATGGAATCAAGGTTCGTGTGTCTCTTATCCCTGCTGCATCTCCTTTTCCTCACTCATCGTTGTCACTCAATGCATGTTTGCTGAATGGATGGATGATTGAACAAAGCCCTTATGGCAGAAGAGAACAAGTTAATACCTCAAGGGCTCTAGAAGCTGGACCAGAGGCTTGAGGAGAAAGAAGAATAATTGGAAGTCTCAATAGTCTGTTTAATAATTCATGCAAAAATTGCACCTTTGCAATATATCTGCATGTCCCTTGCGGTGGTGCCCCAGGCACACCGGCTCATGCCCTGGTGGAATGCACAGCCTGGTTCGGGAGCCTGGTGTTGGGTGTTTTTCCCATCCCACCCTGCATCCTGCTCTTCACGTCTGCCTCCTCCCATCCTCCCCTTGCCCTAACCTGCCCACCTGGCTGAGGCCCTGCTGTCCAGGGAAACCTCCCAGGGGACAGTGGGAGGCAGCACACGTCTTGCCATTTTTTTTCTTTTGTAAAACTCTAGCAGAGACCATGAGTAATTAGTTCTTTCTGGAAAGGGATTGATAATCTGTCTTTCTTGAAGCTATTACCAGGCTGGCCTGCCAAGTGGACAGGTGTTAAGAGGAGAAAATAGGGCAGCAGCCAGGATGGGGAGTGAACTCAAGATAATGGAGTCAGAGCTGCAGAGAGGTGCCCTCCTGGCAGCTGGATAATGAATCGTGTTTGAACTCGAGGAGAACCGCAAGTCCTAGCCTTCTGGCCCTCTGTCCACAGGTGCCCCACACTGCCCAAGCTCAGACTGGACCCGGGCACTACCACTGTCACTGCTGAGGAGGCCTTGCCCAGTGTATGGTGGGTGCACTGCCATCTATGTGTATGGGGCAGTGTGAAGGGCACTGAAAATCTCAGTCACAGCGCCTCGCCTGTCATTCAGCAGACTGCTGAGTCATTAGGAACCTGGCCTGGCACTGGGCCTGGAGAGCATGTCTCTATCAACCAGAAGCGCCATGTCCTGGCTGTGACCTGGACTAGCACCCCTCCGTCACCCTTACTGTCTAAGCTCCATGTCAGATTGGGAGTGTGGGACCGGAAGTTAACAATCAGTGCTTGTTAGTGATTAGTACCACAAAGTGGTGGGTCTTTCTTGTTCATGATCTCATTCAATCCTTAGAATCATCTTATGAATTTATTTTAGAAATAAAAACTTAGCCTGACCAGGCAGTGGATAGTGCATTGGCCTGGGACACTGAGGACCTAGGTTCAAAATTCTAAGGTCACTGGCTTGAGTGCTGGCTTACCGGCTTGAACATGGGATCATAGACATGCCCCTATGGTCACTGGCTTGAGCCCAAGGTCTCTGGCTTGAGCAAGGGGTCACTGGCTCAGCTGGATCCCTCCATCAAGGCACATATGAGAAAGCAATTAATGAACAACTAAGGTGCCTCAACAAAGAATTAGTGCTTCTCATCTCTCTCCCTTCCTGTCTGTCAGTCCTCTCTCAAAAAAAAGAAGAAAAGAAAAGAAAAAGAAATAAAAACTTATATGATACATTCTACAAGGTCACAGTTCTAAAAGGAACAAGGCTTTCACTCATACCTAGAATTTTCTAAGATGTGAGCCCTTCTTCCCCTCCTGTTTCATGCCTGTGGGAGAAGAGGCAGGCTTTGATATGCTTAGGGGCTGTGGCTGTGAGACAGGGCCTGGGAAATAAGGTCAGCCAAGCAGGTTGTCACCACAGTGGCCCCAAGCAACCAGTGACAGCCTAAAGACCCTGGAGACCCAGAAGCTGCCATAAAGAGAGGTGAGCTATCATCCAAACATGGGCCATTTGCTCACATTTCTTCCTGGGCTGATCCTACCAGAGATAGATCGCCAGCTGTGCACAGAGCTTGGGCACTTGGAGAGTGATAAAACAGGCTAATTAGGTGGCACTGGTTTTGTTTGTTCCTTTGGCCACTAGTGCAGTGGCTGTTACTGTGTTCACCATCCTTAGCCCTGGGTGCTCTGGTCCTGGGAGTTGGTCATATGTTTTCTCTCTTCTCCTCTGCTGGGCAGCCCCCGTGGTGGTCAGGAAGGCCCACATCCCCAGGGCTCATCAATTATCCCTCAGACATGATGGCTGACTGGCCAAGGGTCCCATTTGCCTCAAAAAGAAATAGATGACCAGAAGAAACAGCACTAGCTTCTCCTGGATGCACTGCTGTTATCCATGTCATGGGTGGGACTATATCATGGGTGGGACTCATATTTCCCATCACTTGAAGCTTTTCCATGCCCTCTTGTTCTATACCATGTGCATTTCTTTTGGTTTTGTTTTGCTGGGCTGCTCACCATGGAATTTGCTGCCCTCTCATTGACAAGGAAGGTGTCCTCTAGTGACCTCTTTGTTGTGTGTGTGTGAGTATGTGTGCGTGAGAGAGATAGACAAACAGACAGAGAGAGCACGCTACTTCCTTATTCTCAGGCTGAGATATAAGAGCCTTCTTTGAGACCCCTGAAATCCTCAACGTGCCTTCCTATGAGGCTCTTCAGATGGCCAGGATGGAAAGATAATTTCACATACACATGCACACACCAGAGCATCTGCACAGTGAGGGCCTGGCTCCCCCATCAGGACCAGCATTGGGCATGGCATTGGTTCTGAACTTTCTGAACAGCCCTTCCCCTTCCCCAGCCTATCTCTCATTGAGAAGACCTGAATTCTGTTTCCTTGACAACCATATCTTCCCTCTCTCTCCATATCTTTTAATGCTGTGCTGATAAGGTGTATTTAAACCCAGCAGCCATGTTCCCATGGTGATAGAAGACCCCCAGTAAGTTGCCATGGGAACAAGAGATATCTATGAAAGAAGATAAAAGTAAGTCAGCTTTGCCAGGGATGACAGCAAACTCAGAAGCAGGGAGACTAGAGACCATGACTCAAGAAGGCATCAGATCATGGGTAGCAGTCCAGCCTATTTTCCCTGAGGCCAGTGGGCGGTCATGGTGGGTGAGATGAGAGTGACACCAAGCTTCCTCCTCTGCTCACAATAAAACTCTGAACAAAGCAATGCGACCGCTGGAATTTAAAGACAAGTTCTCTCCATTTGTCTTTGTTCACTATTCGCTCCTTTTTCTGAAAGGTTTTAGGAAACAGAGGAATGGGAGAGGCAGCTCCTGTTTGAAACCCAGAGTGCCGAGGGCACTAGCTGTCTAGCCATTCCAGGACATGAAAGAAATAGCTCTCTCTGAGTTCTGAGATCTGGTGCCCCAGAGCCAAGCAGAATTTTACCCATTTTGTCTTTCCCCAACACTTTATTACAGTCGTCCCTCACCATATCGTGGTTCACTTTTCACGGTCTCGCTGTATCGTGGGTTTTTTAAATTGTATATATCTAATTTTTGTATCACGGGTTTTTTGCTATATCATGAGATTCTGTTGTATATAGATATTTTTATATATTTATTATTTTAATTATTTTTGAAATAAAATAAGCATTTTCTAGCCTTAAAAAATTGAAAAAATATTAAAACATATTAAAAGAATATTAAATCAGAATAAAATATGTAGCATACAGCAGATGAGTAGACAAAGACTCGCACATATGGATACTGCAGTACCTGATGAAGCGCCTGAGGAAGTGGCACCTTCAGAAGAGCTGTAATGATCTTCTTGGCTGTGCAGCACATTCATCTCACTGTCATCATCTTCACCATCAGTACTGCACAGCTAATTCATCATCATCTTCATCATTCAAGCTGTAGCATATATACTGGTGAGTACCCATATAGAATTCTATATGTTAAAATTACGTAGGTTTAAGAGTGTAGAAAGTGTTTAAGAGCATAAGAAGTGTTTATAAGAGTGTGGGAAAGGTTATTAACAGTATGGAAAAGTTTTATAAGAGTGTGGGGAGGCTTTATAAAGCTTTAAAATATATAATATTAATAACATAAATATAAGGTTGCTACTTCGCAGATTTTCGCCTGTTGTGGGGGATTCTAGAACCTAATGCGATAGATGAGGGACCCCACTGTATTCCCAAATGCATGGCAAAGCTGGAAGAATTTTACAGTTAAGGCATATATACTCGTCATTGAGGTTGTACCATGAACGTTCTCTAGGTTTTCTCTGTCATGTATTTATCCATCTGTTCATCCCTCTCTCCCTTGACTGACTCTACACAGCTAGTGCAGCTAGGAGTCTATCCAGGTAAATCCCTTTCCAAAGCCTCTTTCTTTTCATTTAGGGTGACCAACCATCCCAGTTTGCCCAGGACTAAGAAGGTTCCTGGGACATGGGATTTTCAATTTTAATATTAATACAGCCCAGAGGATTTATAATCCTAATCCAGGCACCGTATGTTTTGAGGAATTTCAGGTGTGGTTAGGGGGAAAGGGCACCAGGTAAGCAGGTACTTCCTATGTAAACAACTATAAGTTGGAGAGAGAGACAAAACCCGGTGTTGGAGAGGCCTCAGGAACTCTGGTGCATTGCTGGTGGGAGTGCCAATTCTTATAACCACTTCGAAACACGGGATTTAGAAGTATCTACATACCTGTACCCTATGACTCAGAAACTTCATTCATAAATGTACCCAAAAGAAATGAAAGTATGTGGCCACAAAAAAAAAGGATATTTAGAGTAGCTTTATTCATATTGATCCAAGCTAGAAACAACCCAAATATTCATTAATGGAGGAGTAAATTCTGTCTATTTGTATAATTGAGTACTACAGAGCATTAATAAATAAGAAACCTATGACACAACAACACGGATGACTCTTAAAGACACATTGTTGAATAAAAAATGCCAGGCACAGAAGAACACCTACTGGGTGATTCCATTCACACGGAAGTCTAGAAAAAACAACTGTCACCTACATTGCTAAACATGAAAGATGGAATAGTGCCTGGGAGGGGAAGGGGTGCGGGCACTGGGGGGCTCTGCAACTTGACTGGGGGTATTTACAGGTCAGCATTCAGTGAGCTGTACAGGTAAGATCGGTGGCATGTCACTGCTATATTTCAATTTAAAAGTTTTTACAAAGGCAGATGTCAGAATCTCCAAAACAAAATAAAACTAAAAGTAGAGGGAGTGGGCAGTAAACACTGGAGCTGACAGAGAAAGCCACGGCGGGGCGGGGGGTTGTCAACCACCAGGAGGGCCCAGAAAACGCGGGTGTGTTGCCAAGCTACTCTTCCACCCCAGAAACTTGACCCGGGAGTCCATGGTCCCAGGAATTTAATGTCACTCCACAAAAGAAAGCAAGTAATTTGCAGTGGAAAGGTGCTACATTTTATTTATTAGTTTAGTTTAGTTTAGTTTAGTGAGGAAGGGACAGACAGACAGAAAGGGAGAGAGGTAAGAAGCATCAATTCTTTGTTGCGGTACTACTTTGTCACGGTATAATTGAGTACTACAGAGCATTAATAAATAAGAAACCTTAATTGTTCATTGACTACTTTCTCATATGTGCCTTGACTGGGGGGCTCCAGCTGAGCCAGTGACCCCTTGGTTTAAGCCAGTGACCTTGGGCTTCAAGCCAGAGACCTTTGGGCTTAAGCCAGCAACCATTGGGTCATGTCCATGATCCCAAGCTCAAGACAACAATCACACACTCAAGCTGGTGATCCCATGCTCAAGCCAGTGACATCAGGGTTTTGAACCTGGGTCCTCAGCATCCCAGTCTTTTGCTCTATCCCTTCGCCACCACCCGGTCAGGCTTTATTTATTGATTTTAAAGAGAGAGGAAGGGAAGAGAGGGTGAGAGATAGGAACATTGATCTGTTCCTGTGTGTGCCCTGACTGGGGATTGAATTGGCAACTTTTGTGCTTGGGCTGACACTTATCAACTGAGTTATCTGGCCAGGGTGGAAAGGTGCTACATTGGAGTAGTAGAAAAATTGTCTCTGTCTTTAAATAGTAGGAGCAAAAATGTTTTCTCTCCTGAGCTGAGGGGTTATTTGGGGGAGGTGTGATTTAGAAATTACCCTTGGGGTATATTCTAGGAAATTAAAATTCAAAAAACAAGGACAAAACTTTTCCACCCCTGAGGAAGGAATCCAGTCTGGGAAATTTATCATTCCCCTGAGAGAGGAGGGGCTTCTGCTGGGGATGGGTACAAAGGACCTGAGGTCTGTAAGTCACCTCCAGTTCTGCACTGCTGAAGCCAGCCCGGTGGTGGGGGGCTGGGAACCACATCTGTACCTTCTGTGTACACATGTCCCACGTAGTCAGGGACAGCCACTCGGAGGCCCAGCCACTGCACAGAGATTTCCCATAGGGTATTCTGCCTTCAAAATAAAAGGATATGCCAATTCACTCTGCCTTTGGTAGCTCCCGGGTACCACAGCAAGCCTGCCTTCCAACACAGCCTGCCCTCGCCACAGGTCTGGGGAGCACTTGGGCAGGAGACAGGTTAGACCTCCTGTCCTTGGGGGCTTTCCATCCCAGATACCTCGCCTAAACCATTTCATTTTGTTGGGATTAATTTTACACCGCTGTGTGATTCACGCTTCCTGTCTGGGTTCCAAAGCACATGCTGTGAGGACCCCTCTGGAGATGAGCACCAGTTGCTAATGCTTTTACCATGCCTGCATCTGATGGCAAGAGCAGGGAGAATGTATATTTTCCTATTACATCTGTATCTAGCTATATATATTTAACATGTCATCGTGCCACTTTGTACAGGATTGTCATTTTAAGTGGAGGTTTGGCCTCCCTCCAGGGCTTGATGTGTCAGGGCTAAGGGGCCGCTCTGGCAGCTGTGATTTTATGCTGAGCTCCCAGAATGGGAAGCGTCAGCTTGGGCAGGTTTTGCCACACTGCAGGGGCTGGGCTGAGTGCCTCCCTGTGGAAAGGGCATGGCTTTTAAAGAGAAGAAAAGTCTTGTCCTCTCTCTCTCTCCCTCTGATAAGGAAGAGCAAACCCTGCCTGGACTGAGGGGTTATTATTACCAAACAGATTCAGGAAACACCTATGCAAACACGCCTCCCCCACTGTCTGTGGGAGTCAAAGGTGAATGGATATTAAAAATTAAGAAACCTATGACACATGCCACAACACAGATGACTCTTAAAAACACATTGTTGAATTATAATATATATATAAAAAAAGCACAGATAGAGCACCTACAGGATGATCCATTCACACAGAAGTCTAGAGAAGAAAATGACCTACAGTAATGACCTGAAAGATGGGGTTGCACCTGGGAGGGAAGGGGGTGGGGGCACTGGGTGGGCTCTACAACTTGAATCAGCGTATTTACAGGTGAGCATTCAGTGAGCTGTACAGGTAAGATTGGTGTACACGTCACTGCTATATCTCAATTTAAAAGCCTCTGAGTGTTTGTGAACCTAAAGGACACATAGGATAGAATAGGCCCAGGTCTAGCTAGGAGGGGCAGATCATTACCTGAGTATGGGCTAACATCCCTGGGGCCTGCAGATGCATTAGCCCAGGTAAGGACCTGCCCTCCTGTCTCTAAAAAGGAATGGTCCATGACCACAACTTGAGCACATCAGGAGTCCTCCAAGCTCCCAAAGTGTCTCCTTGGGGCCCAAAGCAATATTCCCGGAAGCAAAGAACGAAGTAGGTGATGCATTGCCCAGACCAGAGAACACTTGGCATTCAAACAAAGGGCTGAAGGAGACAGAGGTAGGCTTTAAACTCTTCTGTGTGGGGGCATCAGCAAAACCACGTTCCTCTCCTCTGTAGGAAACTGGAACCATGATCCAGCTTCAGCTTTTCCGGGCTCCCGGCTCCTCTCTTTGACAGGCCTGCCTCTCCCAGCTCCTGGGCAGCAGTTCCTGGCCCCTGAGAGCCTCTCCCTCTCGTGGCAGAGTGCCCCTCCTTCCAAGTGGCTATTTACAGCCAGGAAAAGAAATAGAGGAAGAAACTCATATTAAATATGTGTAGCTCTGCTATTTTTTCTGGTGGGATAATTCCTAACAGACCACAGCTGCAGAAGACTGAATGAGCAAATGATGGAAGGTATAAATATCGGGAGTTACTGCATCTCAAATTCAGTTTCCTGCTGCAATCCCAAGGAGCCGGGTTTAATTTTTAGGAGAGACTTAAGAAGGGAAGCCTGGGCCCCTTGCAAGGTCTTAAATACACGACACACAAAATGAGGCTTTAGGTGCACAGTCAGCAGAACAGCCCTGTGGATGAAAGTGGACGTGGGTGTGTCTTTGTGTGTGTGGTGTGTGTAGTGTGTGTGGTGTATGTGTGTGCGTGCTTACACGTGTGCCGGCGTCAGGGAGGACTAGGCTGGAAAACTGTGTAGATGAACTTCAAGTACTAAACACTGTGACGTATGCACCCCTGACACAGTGCCTTTGTTCAAATGAGAGGTGGGAAGGGAAGTTAAACAATGATTTCCAAATCCCGCCAGAGCTATTAGGCAGCGACCATCACCCAGCTGTTCTCCAACCCTGACCCCCGTTACCCATCCACGGCCTCTTTAAGTGGGGCTTACAGGATCGCCCCTCACCATCTTTTGGTTGGCAAAATCCTGAGTAGTTTGGCACGTGGGTGCTGTACAAATTGCCCCCTTGGAGATGGAGTTGGCAGGACGTGGCCTTCCTAAATGGACTGGAATCTGAGCCCATACCATCTGGGTGGTAAGCTCTGCACAGTGGGTGCCTGGACCTAAGGCCAAGATGCATCGCACATTGGCCCTCCCAGGGCACGGTGCCATGCTGCTTGGGCCAGACACCAGAATCACTCTCTGGATTCCCCGGGGAGCAGTTAAGAAAAGATCAAGACTGGCAATTTGGAAGACCACCTCATAGGCATCTGGCCTCTAGTCCTGGAAACCAAATCAAATCTTGAGCTGGAAGAATATGGTGCATGCATACGCCATCCGTTCATCTGCTCAGCATTTACACACCCTGCTGGACAGGGTGTCTGTTGCAACTTTCCAGCTTGAGTTTTGTTGTTGCTTATGTGAGTTTCCTCTGTTGTCACCCTAACCCAGTGTAGCAGAGCCTGGAAGACAGTGTGTCATTTCCTCTTCTGATCTCCACTCCTGCTGCCATTTCTCAGCACCCATGACAGGCCCTCTAATTCAAGGTCTGCCTTTGGTTGTATCGGGCCAACAATCGGTTTCCATGGGGAGGACTTGCCTCTAGTGATCCAGATATGAAAGGGCTTAGAATGAACCTATGAGGAAGTGGCTCAGAATGTGAATGAGATTAGGGACCTGTCTCCCATCCTCCCTGGTTCCAATATTACCACTGGCCAGGTGACACAAACCTGGAAATCAATTATGAATTCTGGTCCCAGAGTTGGAGGCTTTAATTGTCTGGAGACCAGGGTCCAGGAAGGATGCTGTTTATTATCTTAGTGATCTCTCTGTTTTACCTTTTATTCCACTTCCTTGGAGAGAGCTGCTCATTAGTCATTGTGTAGCCATACTGGGCCACATCCCAGAGTATGAAGGGCCCAGTTCCGTGTCACTACTCTTTTGCACTGTCTCTATTCTGCAGTTTGACTACACGCCCCAGAGGCAGAGGGGATCTGCTCCTCACCAGCTTTCACTATGGCTCTCTTTTCTTTATATTACAGATGTTTGCTAACCTGGCTTTTTCCCCATGAGCTCCTTGAGGCCTGCTTTGCTCATTCCCAAGGTCTGATCAAGTGCTTTTCACATAAGAGGAGCTCAATACAGTTTTGTCAGATGCATGAACGAATGCATGGATTACAGAGCGATCCAAGTAATACCTTCACATTGCTTTTGTTCAAAGAAGTTAAGAGACCAGATTCTGCAAAAAAAAACAAAACAAAAAAAAACAAAACAAAAACAAAAAAACCACCTTTCAGTTCTCCTGGGATGAGAGAGAGTGACTCTCATTTTGCATTCTGGGTCTTTTCTAAGTAAGGAAGGCAGGCAGAGGCGTTTGGACCTTATTTGCAAAGCTTCTTTAAGCCTTCCCTCTGTAAATTTGCAGCCCAAATGGAATACTTCTGTCTAGGGAACAAGGAGGTCATTAGATGTCCATGGGCTCAGCTTTCCTACACCACCATGGGGACAAGTAGCAGACATCCCTGCCAGTGTCGCATAAGCCACTGTCTCTGGACCTAACCCCACACCCTACTGCTTGACCATGAAGCCAACTCAAGCCATCCCAATGCATATGGTGCAACACTCAGATTGGGTTTCTGAATTACTACATTTCCAGAAGACCCCTCCAGCAAAGAAAACATAATATTCCTGGTTTAAAATCAAACAACACCAAGCAAGAAAAATGTGCCTGATTTTCAAACCCCCTGTCACTTGCTTCTGTCACCTCATTGAATTCTCATTTCTCTTATTCTCTGCTCACATGTCTCAACTTCACCTCCAAGGATTATAATATTTATTTAAAAAATTACATCGAGCCTGACCAGGAGGTGGTGCAGTAGATAGAGCATCGGACTGGGATGCGGAAGGACTCAGGTTCAAGATCCCGAGGTCGCCAGCTTGAGCACAGGTTCATCTGGTTTGAGCAAAAAGCTCACCAGCTTGGACCCAAGGTCGCTGGTTACTCGGTCTGCCGAAGGCCTGTGGTCAAGGCACATATGAGAAAGCAATCAATGAACAACTAAGGTGTCAAAACGAAAAACTGATGATTGATGCTTATCATCTCTCTCCGTTCCTGTCTGTCTGTCCCTATCTGTCCTTCTCTCTGACTCTCTCTCTGTCCCTATAAAAAAATAAATAAATAAAAAATTATATCGAGTGGTCCTATGTGCTAGACACTGTGTTAGGGGCTTCATACATAGTGGACATGACTCTCACCACAACCTTACGAGCCAGGTGGAACTATGATTCCCTTTCTGTGCTTGCAGACAAAGAGGCAGAGGGAGGTTCAGCAACTCACCCCAGGTCACACAATCAGGGAGCATAAGAAGCAGAGTTTCAAACCCAGGTCCTTCTGATTCTAAAGGCCATTTTCTTCATCCTGGAGAACCTGTTTTTCAACAACTGGTTCTGATCTTGGAGTATCTCCTTCTATTTCTAAAAAATCTAACTCTTGCAGCATCTAAACAGTGCTCCTTGTCCCTTATGGAAAGGTGGAGTCTCTATCCTTGCTTCTCTAACCAGTCCTCCCCCAGTTCCTATACTCCCCAGCACAGCTATGGGCTCATCCTCACTTTCTCTTCATCCCTAAAGGCACAGTGAGGAAGAGTGTTGGACAGAGAGAAGGTACCACAAGTATTTGTTCAGCTACTTGGTGGGTGGCTGGTCTTCCATCCTGTGCATTAAGGCCTTCTCTGGTCCTGCTCTGGCATTCTGCTCTGTATCTCGAGGCATGATTCTACCATTTTTCTGGGCCTCTGCCTTCTCCTTGGCAGGCTGTCATCCACCCACTCAGTTCCCTGCTCCACCCCCCATCACAAAAGAACAGCCTGCTTAACCTGCTCTCCCCTCTGCCTACACTGTGTAAATCCACGGGAGAGAAAGGGAGAATTATTCACGGGGTTCCCCCTCGTGTAGCATCTCAACGGGTAGTTCCTTTGAATGGTTTCTTTCAGCAGCAAAGACACTGTACAGCCCCTCTTGTTCAGGGCAGATGAAGCCAGAGCAGGCAGAGGGCACCTCTCCAGCTCCGGAGCCTCCTAACACTGAAGAACCGCTTGAGAGCTCAGAATTTGGGAGGAAACCCTGCTCGTAGCTTCACTTTTCTTGCATCATCTCACCAGACATCCTTCCTGGATGTGGCCTCGGCCTCCGCGGTTCTGTGGCACTGTTTCCCACTAACACTCAAATTTCATCTGCTTTAGCACTTTGCTTTCCCCAGCCTCTTAATCCCTCATAATTGAATATATTTTATGCTGATGAGCAGCGGTGTTAATCATGCCTCTGGGCCATGCCTAAAGGGACACTTATTTCCTTCTTCCTTGGGCCTTATGCCAACTCATACTGTTTTCCACTTCTGGGGAACAGGCCCTCTCCATAATGGTGGAATGAGAGCTAGAGGGGAGGAAGGACTTTCTGACCACCAGCCTTTGAGACCCTGGAACAGAGCGTGGAGACCAATTGCCTTAAACAGAGATTTTGAAGACCGGAGACACTCTTCCCTTCATTGTCAGCTGACCAGCTAAACACTCTACTCTGGAGCCCCGGGGACAACCCAAATGACTCAGGAACTCTTCTGCAAGGCTGAGAGCTCACACTCTCCATTGCAATCAGTTCCTGTATGTTCTCATGGGGCAGGGGGGCACAGAACAAGAGGGGGAATCAGGAAGATTTACAACCTGATGGAGATTCATCACAAGTGTGCAGGAAGTCAGCTAGGTGTCCCAAAGGTAAGGGTGGAGACAGCTGCCGGCATAGCTTCCAGGGAGCTGCATCTCGAGGGCTTTCTTGGTGGCCACCCCATCCTGACACAAGTATTGTTTCTCTTTACTTCCAAGTTGGGATTTTGTTAAGTTAAAAATGCATAAAGCCATAGCCTTGTTTCCTTTCAATTTTAGTGCTCACAGAGCTAGAAAGGGTTGATATACCCATAATAGCAAATGAGAGAGAGAAGAATTTATGACCCTAGAAGTGCTGAGGCAAAGCAATAGGAAGGAACATTTAAAAGTCTTTCTATTAAAGTAACTCATATTAAAAAGTCATTGAAGCTGGGGTGGCAGAGACCTTACTTATTTCATCAGTGATGGCAACAGTCAAGAATTTGTCATGGCTGAAGAACAGGAAATTACTGTCTTCCCCACAAATGAGCCAACGCTCAGTGCTGTCTGTCAGCAAAAGCTGGTCATCATCTGGGGACGCTGGGGTAAACAGTTTGGAGGCTCCTGTGGAGGAGAGAGGGGGCGACTCCAGCCTCGCTGTCTGGGCCTGCAGAGCAGATGGGATTTGCCTTTCTCTCTTAGTCCATCCAGGTTGCTGGAACACCCCAGACTGAGTGGTTCAGACAACATTTACTTTTCATAGTTCTGGAGGCTGGAAAGTCCAAGATCATGGTGTTGGAAGATTCAGTCCATAGTGAGTGCCATTTTTCCAGCTTGTGAATGGCCACACCTTCTCACTGCCTCCTCACACAGGGGAGAGAAAGACTGAGAGAGAGCTGGTTAGCTCTTGATTCTCTTCTGAAAAGGGCACTAATCCCATCATGGAGGCCTCACCCTCATGGCCTCATCACCTCCCATAGGTTCCATCTCCAAATACTATTCCATTAGTGGTTAGGATTTCAATATAAAAATGGGGGGGAGGGGGACATAAAAACTTGGTCCATAACAATTACCCTTAAGGTACCAAAGTTTGAAAGTTCAAAATCAAATAAAAAGTAGTTAATTCAGCAATTAATTTTAGAGAGCTGGGTGTGTTTCTTTCTAAGTGCTAAGCCCCTGGAAAATCAGGGCTAATGGCAACATGCTTCACTCCCGGTATGTTCAGGTCCTCCTTACCAGGGATACAAAGGACTCAGGTGTGATTACTTTAACCTTTTCTTCTATTGCAAAACCACACCTTTCCTTAGCTCTGCCCCTGATCTCCCAGAGAAAGAGACTGAAACAAACAGGCACAAGTTTCCTTTAGCTTTAATTAAAAAAAAGAAACAAACATCTCCTCATCTGATAACTGTGTCTCTTTAGTATCACCTCCTGTTTTCCTTTACACACAGACAAGTTCCTCAACTTTCTGTGTGACTGCTGACCCTGTATCTGCTTCATGCACTTACTGCCAGAGCCCCTCCTGCCACATGTCCATTCAGCCAGCGCAGTTCCTGCCAAGTCACCAGTGGCCTCCAAGCACCACATCCCAAGACCTCCTCAGCCTCCATTGGTGCTGCCGGCACTACCTTTGATTCCCAAAGTTCTTTTTCTCCTCCACTGACCTCAGAAATAATATCCTGATTCCCCTTCACACCCTCCGATCAATGTCCTTTCTCTTCCTCCTCACTCCTAAATATGGAAGTTTCTCAAGGTACATACTTCAGTACTCAGCCCTCCCATCTTTATTTACATTCTCTTCTTCAGACATTCAGTTTCAATAATTACTCCTGCAGGAGCCAGAGAGCAGACTACCTGGTGAACTAAAAGAGTGTCTTTGTTAATATTTTATTATTTTGGTGCATGCTGTTCTCTCCTGTCTCGTTAGCTTCCATGGCTGGCTGGAATACTTTCCAGTTTAACCTCGCCCTAAGTTTTTTTTTTATGTCAGCTGGTCTTCTGCTTACCCAACTCGGACCCCACCACAAGCCATCACCCCTCCTTCCAGAAACACACAAACACACACACACATATTTCTAAAACACAATGATGCATCCACATCCTAAAGTATTAAGGCTCAACCTTTAGCCTTTTTAGATCACAGGGTGGGGAATAAGAGTAACGCACACATGTCTGAAAGCTGAATTAGAACATAAAGACATGAAGGACCGCCAAGGTGTAAAGAAAGTTTCAGATCATTTTCTCATGGTAGAATAACCACTAAAGAGTAGAAGGCAGAAGAAAAATCTTACATATCCCAGGACCTCCATATAGTTATCTAGACCGTTGGGAGAAGACAGCAAAGAAGATGAATATGGTTGAGGGACATTCTCAGAGGACCCAGACTATACCCACAATGGGAACCTTTATCTCCACCATCTTGTGCCAACATTGCCTCTCACTTAGAAGTTTTCAACTAGAAAAATCAAAGCTGGATCTGGGTACCTAAAGAAGAAGAGGAGTTGAGGGTTCCAAAATGATTGGAAAGTCAAGAAAGGCAGGAGTAATTCACAAGCAGAAATTCCTCTGCAGCTCAGATCCTGATCAGGTCATTGGAGCTACCTTTGGGTGGTGATATTTTGGTATGCAGCTTTGATCCACTGCTCATCTATGGATGAGCATGAACTCTTACTCCTAGGTACTTCCCTTTATTTATTGATGACTTCAGTGCCTGGATATTACTTTACTAATATGACAATATGACTATACCTACTACTGTAACCACAGTCATTTTCCTTGAGGACTTCAATTTCCCCACTGATGATCCATCTAATGCACTGGGCTCTCAGTTCCTTAACCTCCTTATCTTAAATAATAAGATCCTGTGTCCACCTCAGTCCTTATTCACATGGCTACACCAAAATGATACCCTGTTAAGACCTTCAACATCACACTCACTGACTATAATCGTTTGCCTTTCTGACACACTCTGCTACTCCCATTCTGGAATTTCTATGACTTCATGGGGACCTCTAATTCATGACCCCCACCACTGGTTTTCCCTCCTCATAGCTTCACCAAGGTAGTGGCAACTGGGATTGAGAAATTGCGATTAAGCATTTGAATTTTTAAGGGAAAGAGACTATTGGACATATGAGTGAAGAAGAAAACTCTTGGTATCTGACTTAAGTGACTAGTCCAAGGACAACATATTAAGGAAGGAAGAAGGAAACATTGAGTTTAGGTTTGGACATGTTGAGTCAAGGTGTCTGGTAAACTTCTAGCACTCAGCGATGGTACATGAGAGTGGAGACAGAAACTAGGAAGTCATCAAAGAATAGGCCTTCATTATCTTTTATTTATAGGACAGTCGCTTTCTAATTCATTGCCTGCTTCCAGGCATGGCCCTTTCAATTCACCCTGCATTCTGAAACACAATATCTACTGTCCTTGACTTACTTAAGACACTTCACTACTCCCTATTGCCTTCATAAAAATATTTTTTTAAAAAACCAAGCTCTGTTCACTGAGATGAGCCAGAAAAAAAAAATGACATCTGAGTTTCCACAAGCATTCCCAGCGCTGTGAGTTGAATGATGTCCCCCACAGAGAAATGCCAAAGTGCTGACCCCAGGTAACTGTGAATGTGACCTAATTTGAAGACTGGGTCTTTGCAAATGTAATCTAATGAAGATGGAACCATACTGGATGAGGATGAGCCCTAAATCCAATGATTAGCATCCTTTTAACATGATAGACATGTGAAGACACAGACATACCGAGGGAAGACGTCATGTGCAGGCAAAGTAGACATTGGAGTAAAGGGTGCCATGGATTGCCGCAAGCCCCAGAAGCTAAGAAGAGGTGGGGAAGGGTTCTTCTCAGAACCTCCAGAGAGAGCGTGACTCTGCTGACACTTTGTTTTCAAACTTCCAGGCCCCCCGAACTGTGAGATAGTAAACTCCTGTTAGTTTAAGCTGCCCCATCTGTGGTACTTTGCTATAGCAGTCCTGGGAAGTTCATACACCCAGCAACCAAATCTTGATTTCTAAATACCATTTGACACAAAAAGAATAGGGATTTCTTAGGAAATCCTTGACTCCAGAGATCTGAGGCATCCTACTGTGCCAGAAGGCAAAATGTGCTCAAAACTGACAGGAGTATGACAGAAAGACCCAGGAGTCAGCTTAAAAGGACTCTTGTTAGCCAAGTTTGCAATATTAAAAAGAATAGGGAAAAGTGGTTGCCTCAGTGATTACAGGAATTAACTGGGAAGGAACATGAGGGGTGAAAATGTTTTATATCTTAATAGGATAGGGGTGTGAGTTACATGAGTGTATATGCTTGTCAAATTTATCTAATTGCATATATTTAAGAGCTGGACATTGCATCTTATGTAAATTATACCCCCATTTGAAAAAATTAATGATAAAAATATACTATAATATACGAATTTAAAATTTTATAAAATTAATAAGTCCATAATGATACTAAAAACAAAATAAAAGTTTGGGAAAGGAAAGTTTTGATTTTGTTTTTGTTTTGTTTTTGCAGAAGAATACCAGCTAGCAGTTGTAGAAAAATTCTAGAATTTGAAAAACTTTATTTTTTCAGCCACCAAAGTAAATCATTGCTTCAGGCAAGGATAATCAATGGATGTTAAAACATTTAGTGGATGGCCCTGGCTGGTTGGCTCAGCGGTAGGGCGTCGGCCTAGCGTGCGGAGGACCTGGGTTCGATTCCCGGCCAGGGCACACAGGAGAAGCGCCCATTTGCTTCTCCATCCCTCTGCCGCGCTTTCCTCTCTGTCTCTGTCTTCCCCTCCCGCAGTCGAGGTTCCATTGGAGCAAAGATGGCCCGGGCACTGGGGATGGCTCTGTGGCCTCTGCCCCAGGCGCTAGAGTGGCTCTGGTTGCAACATGGCGATGCCCAGGATGGGCAGAGCATCGCCCCTGGTGGGCAGAGCGTCGCCCCCTGGTGGGCGTGCCGGGTGGATCCCGGTCGGGCGCATGCGGGAGTCTGTCTGACTGTCTCTCCGTTTCCAGCTTCAGGAAAAAAAAAAAAAAAAAAAAAAAAAAAACATTTAGTGGATGGTTTGGGGGATCAGGATAGTCCAATAGTCTCAACATATCATCCAACAGGTAGGGAAAAGGCGCCTTTGGAACAAAGAAATCTGGCAGAACACCAACTTGACCAGGGCATCAAACCTAACATTAGCAGTGATGGCATGAATTGACTCCACGTTCCTCCCAATGTGCTCTCATTGAGATGCAGACCACCTGAACCTATACCTGCAAAAACCCACTCACTTGAACTTAACCATAAGAAAGCATTTGGAAAATTCAAATCATCAGGCATTCTTCAAAGCCAGTGGTCCAGCTTCTTCAAAAGGTCAATGTCATGAAAGACCAAGCAAGGAAGGGAAACTGTTCCAAAGTGAAGGAGATTTGAAAGGTGTGATAAATTAAATGTAATGCTGGATTGTGGGCTGAATAATGAAGGAAAAAAAGCTATAAAAGATATTGATTGTTAGGATGATCATGGAAAATTGAACATGAGTTATAGATTAGAAAAAACTATGGTGTCTTTGTTAAATGTCTTGAGAATGATTGTTATATTGTGACTATATAGAATAATGTCCTTTTCCTGAATAAAAGAAAGAAAGAAAGAAGAAAGAAGAAAGAAAGAAAGAAAGAAAGAAAGAAAGAAAGAAAGAAAGAAAGAAAGAAAAGGAAAAGAAAATAGCTAATATGGCAAAAGATGTTAATGAGTGGTGAATCTATCTGAAGAGAATATGGACATTTATTGTACTACTTTTTCTAATGACTGGTTTAGAATTTTTCTAAATAAAATACTGGGAGACATGTTTGTTTTTTTTAAAGAAATATAATCTATAATTTATTCCTAAACTTGTGCAAAATACTGTTTGTATCTCTCCATCATTTCTTTTCTGAATGCCCACACCCTACCTTCCACCCTCATCATATCATAGCTAGGATCACTGGACATGTTACCTCTTCTTCCTCCAACACTAGTATTTCTAAACAGAACTTTTGAGAAGACACACCTCTGCACAAATTTTTTTTCCAGTACGTCCACATTGTCTTGGGGCTAAATTCAAAACAGTTGAGTCTGGCAGTTTCATTAGTTCTGACCCTGTTTTAAATTGCTGGGCTGACATTTCCATGGGAAAACACATTAGCCTCAGACTTAACTCATCCAGGACAGACTTGGACAACTCCCCCATCTAAACCCAGTTCTCCTGCCACGCTTTCCATTATTTAGTGGCATCATAGTCCCTTGGTCACCCCATCTGGCTCTCTCAGAATCAGCTTGCATGTTATTTATACTCTATACCAAACCCTACGGTCTACTGAATTTATTCCGGAGTCCATCTTTCTTACATTAGTTTTGCACCTGCTCTAAGCTGTAGCTCTTACCTCTCTACCAAATGGTTTCTACTGATGGAGGGCAATGAGGAAGTGAAGACCCAGCCCCTAATTATTACCTTTCCCATCCCTTTCTTCTTTTCCCCAAACAGGCTTATGAGCAATGCCTCTCAGAGAGAAAGAATAGCAAAGCAGCTGTTGCATAAAGTCTTGGAGGAGAAAAGCGCCACACAGTTCACTGCCTCTTCACCTGGAGCTCTGAATACTCAGTGTGATCCAAGGGATAAGGAGATGAAGAAAAAGAACAAACAAAAACTTCTATCTTAGCCTGACCAAGCGGTGGCGCAGTGGATAGAGCGTCAGACTGTGATGTGGAGGACCCAGGTTCGAGACCCTGAGGTTGCCAGCTTGAGCGCGGGCTCATCTGGTTTGAGCAAAGCTTGGACCCAAGGTCACTGGCTCGAGCAAGAGGTTACTCATTGTGCTGAAGGCCCGTGGTCAAGGTACATATGAGAAAGCAATCAATGAACAACTAAGTGTCCCAACAAAAAACTGATGGTTGATGCTTCTCATCTCTCCCCGTTCCTGTCTGTTTGTCCCTATCTATCCCTCTCTCTGACTCTCTGTAAAAAACAAAAATAAAAACAAAAAACACTTCTATCTTAAAGTCTATTGTTCTAACTCCCATTCCAGAAAGCAGGGCAAAAACCTAGGTGGAACATTCTAGCTATTGAGGAGCACAGGTTCAGCCTGCCCTGAAGTCACTGCTGGCTGTGGCATGCCTGGCCTTCGTGGTGCTGGTGTGGGCACAGGCGCGGTGGGACTGGGCTCCTTCTGGCTGCCCGCTGCGAGCTGCAGTGCTTGGAGACAGATACGCTGAAGCAGGGGCTGACAGACTGTGGCCGCAGTTCAGATGGGGCCCAGGCCATTACGTCTAGCCCACCAGCTAAGAATAGTTTTTACATTTTTAAAGAGTTATTTTTAAAAAGAGAGACTAAGTGGCAGAGACCAAATATGCCCTACAAAGCCTGAAATATTTACTATCCAGTCTTTACAAAAAAGGGTTTACTCTAAGGCCATATATGCATGGGTTTGAATTCCAATCCAGATGTTCAAGATCAGTGAAACCTTAGGCAATTCTTCAACCTGTCTTAGTCCCAGTCTTCCCACCTGTAGATGGAAGTGAAGCACCGCCGCTCAGGATGGGGTAAGAATTAAGTGAACTAATGTTGGCAATCTATTCAATATAAATTGGTACATAAGTACCCCATAAATGTTACTTAGGATTGTAATGGAGAAAAAAAATTATTACTTAAAAACAATTTTTTAAAGGAGAAAACATACTTAATATTAGAGAGGATATAAATCTTTATATAGCCCCCTTCTCCTGGCTAATTGGGTGAGAATGAAGAGAAAGATGGAAATTTCAGAGCTGCTGCTAATTATTCCAGGCTGCCAAAGAGGAAGGTTGGAATGCATACTCTACTGTTTATTTAGCAGAGCACATCAGAAAGTCTGCATATATAAACAGGAGCTCAGAGCTGAGCAGGAGTGGGAGGTATGATGATCTACACAATAAAGAGAGCAGACTTGAAGTTTGAAAAGGGGGATCAGGCTTCTTGTCAATTCATGATGGCAGATTGAGCACATGCTAAAATCTCTCCCTTTGCTGAACTCATAGAAATAGTAGAAAATGTAAAGATAGTAGAAAAACAAATATATACAAATTCATTTTCAAAAGCAAAAAACAGAACTCTCAGTAGAGGAGAAAACGAAGAGACACCCCTAAAAGGAAGACTGATGAAATCTTGCCCTTTGTGACAACATGGATGGACCTAGAGATTATTAGGTTAAGGGAAATAAGTAATTCAGAGAAAGACACATGCTGCAGCACTTCACTTATATTTAGAATCTAAAATAAAAATTAGACAAGCAAAACAAAACCCAATTCAGATACAAAAACCAGATGGACAGTAGCCAGAGGCAAGGGGGATTGGGTTAGGGCAACTAGGGGAAGGGGGCTAAGAAGTACAAGAAAAATATATTCTATAAGTCATAAAAGAAATTTCAATAATGTAGGCAATAATATTGTACAATTTTGTATGGTGACAGACGCTAACTAGACTTATGGTAGTGACTGTTTTGCCATGTATACAAATGTTGAGTCACTATGTTGTACACCTGAAAATAATACAATAGTGTAGGCTAATTATACCTCAATTTAAAATAATCAGCTGCTCCTACCAGTAAGCTATTGGTATATCATAGCTTGGATATGGATGAGGGTCCATGACCAGATCACAAATCCTGCTCATAGGAATGACTGAGGAAATAAATCCCTAAAGAAGGGGGACTTCTACTGCAAGGGCAAATACAGGGAGCTGGGAAGGTGGCACTGTTGGCTCTTGAATGGCCATCTGCGTTTTAGCGATGCTGATTACTGGAGGTGGTGGGCTAGTCAGAAGGTCCACCTAATATCCCTCTTTTGTACTTAAGGTTGGGCAGTAGCGTCAGTTGAATTAATGCTCTGGTCACTGAAGACACCAATGGGGGTTTCATGGGGAACCATGTTGTGAAATTCCATATCTCTAATGGCAGAGTAGGCTGCCTTAACGACAAACAAACTAACAAGAAAGCAGTGTCCAACCCAGAGTAAGAGTTCTCCATGGACATTATAAATTTTTGCCCTGACAAAAAGCATCCCATATAGTCAACAGGCCAACAACAATTAACTGATGTAGTCATGTACCAGGGACTCTCAAAAGGCCCTAGCAGTAGGCACAAAAGAGAAAAGGTATTTGCATAATATGGGGGTAGAATTCCCTGTGTAATTATCACTGTTCACATATACTGGGAGACAAGAGTCAGGATTAGGGATAAGACAATGTGAGTCATAGCACCAATGTTAAAGATATTGGCAGGAAAAGGAGACCTTCTGGTGATTATCATCATAATAGATTTGGATACTGACCCTATTCAATAAGCTTAATATTTTTCCACAGGTGCCTCTGCCAAACCAATTCTTAATTAGGACTTAATGAGAACTATCTCCCCACTGAGAGGACCAGTGAATGAGTCCATTATCCATAGTCCAGGATTCATTCAGCTGAAAATAGAGGGAGTGGACAAGCGGATAACCTCAGTAATAACCATATGCAAATCCTCCAGGCCAGCCTACGAGAATGAGCTACCAGAACCCTGCAGAAATTTCTCAGGAATGGAGAATGTATATAGTTGCTCTTATTCTCAACTCAGTTATGAGTATCACACAAGACCATCAAAGAACCCAGGCAGATAGGCTTCCACACCTACTCAGAAGTCATGCTTGTCTGTAATGTGAGGGGCAGTTAAGAACTAACACCCCCGATGCCTGGCCTGCAGTGGCGCAGTGGATAAAGCATTGACCTGGAACACTGAGGTCACTGGTTTGAAACCCTGGGCTTGCCTGGTCAAGGCATATATGGGAGTGGATGCTTCCTGCTCCTCCCCTTCTCTCTCTCTCTCTCTTTCTTTGTGTGTGTCTCTCTCCTCTCTCTCAAATGAATAAATAAAATCTTTAAAGAAAGAACTAACACTCCCGAGAGAACCGTTCTCATTGCTCACCACCATGCGGAAGGAGAAGATACCCACACTAGAATACCACAAACCAGATCCACCACTTCTACCTATATAGCGTCATCAGTGGTATGGTCAGGATTGTTTTAGTCCAGATAAGACATAACTAAAACACTAAAATGTGGTGGTTTTGATGCTTTCTAAAGTAAATGGGCCTAATGGTCATCACATAGGTGCTCAATTATAAAGAAAGCTCTATAAGCAGATAAAAGTTGATTTTCCATAGGGACAGATTCTAAAAACTAATGACAGTTGTTTCCTTGCTGAGAAATTCAGGGACTATTTGTAGAGCCTGGCGAAAGCCAACAGAGTTCATATGTGTCGATATGGGTATAATACAAGGTACAGCACAGTAATGGGCAGTCAGTGGCATAAGGTATCAAAACAGAGCTAACTATGCCAACCTCTGCACCAACTCAAGACCTCTTGTTGTCTGAGCCCCCACTCGAAGGTAAAGGCAGGCATGAACCCTGGTGGGAGGGTTTGTGTAAGAAGCTAAGATCAGGAATGAAGATAGAACATCAAACAAAAACTCAAGTAGTTGCTGTACCTTCCACTTGAAAAAGGCACTTGCATTGACACTTTTGTCTCAAGTTCTGAAAGCGTCACACCTAACATATGACAATTCAGAGCCCAGATGGTGGTGCTGGCACCCTGAACTTTAGACTGACAGTGAAGCTACCCCCTGAAAAGCCATCTCCCTAGCTGTTTCATGGAACATGATCAAAAATTGGTTTCCGAATGAGGACAGATCAGTATGTTGCCTTGGGACAACTCCTGAGACAGGCTGGGAGTTCAACCATGAGTACAAAGGTCTCATTGCCCTGTATGGGGACAGCGGGTGGACAGTGAACATGTGCTGCTGAGATTCCCAAGTGAAGACACACTGTGGCTAGTAGCTGGGGTGGAAAGAATAGAGACAGACACTTTGGCTAAGTCAATGCCACATAGTACTGGAGTGGACATGCAATGATTTTCCCAATCATGCAGATGATATCAGGGATCAAAGAAAGGTAGGTAGCAATTCAATTAACTATCTCCAGAAAATAATGATATTCCAAAAGCCACTACTCTTTTTTTTTTTGTACATTTTTTAATTGATTAATTGATTGATTGACTGAGACAAAAGAAAGGAGGGGGGGAGGGACAGAGGGAGGGAGGAAGAGAAAGAGAGAGAAGCATTCATTTTGTTGTTCCACTCAGTTGTGCATTCATTGGTCACTTCCTGTGTGTGCTGTGACCAGGAATCAAACTCACAACCTTGTTTCCAAATGATAACTGAGTTAACCCTATTTAATTAATCAACCATACCAGGAATTGAAGGGTGAAAATGGTAAGATTTCAAATGAACCTCATCTTTTTTTTTTTTAATTTTTTTATTAAGTGAGATGTGAGGAGGCAGAGAAACAGACTCTGCATGTGTTCCAACTGAGACCCACCCAGCAAGCCCACTAGGGGGCGATGCTTTGCCCATCTGGAGCCATTGCTCGGTTGCTTAGCAACTGTGCTCTTTTTTTAGTGCCTGAAGTGGAAGCCATGGTGCCATCCTCAGTGCCCAGAGCCAACTTGTTCATACCAATCAAGCCGTGGCTACAGGAGGAGAAAAGAGAGAGAGAGAGAGACAGGAAGAGAGTGGAGAAGATGGGCGCTTCTCCTCTGTGTCCTGACTATGAATTGAACCCAGGACATTCACATGCTAGGTCGATGCTATATCACTGAGCCAACCAGCCAAGGCCTAAACAAACTTCATCTTAAGAGACTCATTTCACTACCCTTCTTTTAGGGAAAAGGGGAGGAATACTGAAAGAACAAATAAGTGAAAATCTGATCTTATGCATTTCCCAGTCTGTGGTGCCAAGGGCCTCTCAACCCAAAGAAAGAGCTCTGGTAGCCACACATGAAGAAATGTAATGTACTAACAGGAGATAGCCTGGAAAAAACCATAGCATAAGTTATCCAGTCACAAGAAATCCCAGAAGGCCTCAAGAAAGCCAGGCACAATGTGACTACAGCCTTTCTGTGTGTCTGGTCACAGAATACCCACACCAGTAGGGCTAAAACAGTTGCGTTTCTTGACAAAGCCTACCATCAAAAAGTCTGGCACAAACAGGCATGAATCAGTGATGAACATTCTTCAGGCCCCACAAAGAAGAGATGCTACTCATTTAGAAGCAAATTTAATACTATAAATGAATACATACTCAGGAAAATATCATAAGAAAAAATGGTGAGAAAGTACCACCGTGGATGGTCAGCCTTTTCAAGGCTGGTGGATTAAATTGTACGTTGCTGTCGCTTGCCTAGATGCAAGAGGCACTAGGGTGTCTCAAGCCTTGAGTTTAAAAAAATATTTTTAGATCCTGTTCGGTCAAATTTCTCATCTCCTGGGGACAAATGCAGCTTCTACAGGGAGTATCCCCTAAGAAGAGGTTGTGTTAGAGCTAAGAGAGCAACTGTCCTCCTACTCTGCTGTTGCCTGGACCCCTACCATGTCCCTGAGAACCTTGCTCATAGTGTCCCTGTTGAGAAGGCTGCTTCAGTGATAGTGATGATGATGACGGTGATGATGATGATCTGACGGATGAAACTCATGAGTATTTCATTGTGAAAGCCGGCTCTCAAGATGTCTCTAATGGCCCTGGCCCCATACCCCCTGGTAGAGTCCCCTCCCATGCTGGACAGGACTGCCCTGTATAGCCAATAGGATATTGCAAAAATAATAATATGTGACTTCCAAAGCTAGGTCGTGAAAGACACTGATTCCTTTTATATCACTTGCTCCAGAAGAGGCAGCTGCCGATACGTAAGGATACTCAGGCAGCTCAGTGGAGATGTTCAGGTGGTCAGAACATGGGGACCCCTGCCATCAGCTAGCACCAACATGCCATCCATTTAAAGGGCATCTTGGAAGTGGATCCTGCACTCTAGGTAAGCTTTAGACAATTACTACCCTTGGTGATATTTTGACTGCAACTTCATGAGACACCTTGAGCCAGAACCACCCAGCCAACCAGCTCCCAAATTCCTGACCCATAAAAACTGTGAGGAATAAGTGTGTGTGTTGTTGTTGTTGTTTTAAGCTGCTAAGTTTTTAATTTTTTAATTTGCTGCACAGCAATAGATAACTAAAACTAGCATAGATAAAATGCAAGCAAGTAACATATAAGGTACAGACAAAACACATAAGATGTGTGAAGTATAGATGATGAGTAAATACATGGCTTATGAAACATTTGCAGAATTCATAAGATAGGCCAATTATGACTAACAAGTTAGTAACACCCTGAAGATCTACCAAGTAACTAGAATGTATGATTAAACAAATGATTGTTACTTACAGATAGAAAGGACTGGAAAGAACAAATCATGATTGTGCCCGCTCTGGGCTGACAGCTTTGTCAACCCCAAGATAGAAACCCATTGGTTGACATCCATATGGTCTCATTTTGGCCACATGTGCTTCATGCAAGAAATGCAGATAACATTCTCAGTTGTTCAGAAGGCTAGTTGGCAAGCTAGAGCTGGACCAAGCAAAAATTGTTGTCTTCCTGTGTTCCTCCTATCAGAGAGCAAATTTATGCTTTGGCCCAAGGAACCTTCTGTGCATTGTTTAAATCTTCTTGCTCAAACCTCAATCCTGATCCTCACAAGCACACCCTCAGCAAGGAAGGCTGACACATCAAAGGTAATTCCCCACAGGACAGGGATCTTGGGGAAGTCACTTTACTCCTCTGAGCTTCAGTTTTCTCTGTGGTTTTAAAAGCAGAGAGAATGCTACATACTGAAGAGCATGTGACAATAAATGTGATACTTGTGAGAAGGCACCAATGGGCAGCAGCCACAAAGTGGGACTCACCAAAAGCAGCTCCTTCTGCCTTTCTGTGAGACTTCCACAGGGCTAGACCCAGCTTTGTCCTTTGTGCCCTTACAGAACTGCTACAAGAACTAAAGTAACATTTCTGAAAGCACTGAGCACGGGGCTTGACACACTGTAGATAGTCAATCCATTTTAAGTTTCTATCTTCTTTTCCTAACAAGTTAAAAAAAATTGACAAACTATATAAAAAATTCATAAAGCTCAGAAACAAACAAGCAAACAATCCATTTAAAAAAATGGGGAGAGAACCTGAACAGATACTTCTCCCAAGAAGACATACAAATGGCCAACAGATATATGAAAAGATGTTCACCTTCACTAGCTATTAGAGAAATGCAAATCAAAACTACAATGAGATACCACCACACCTGTCAGATTGGCTATTATCAAAAGACCATTAATAACAAGTGTCAGAGAGGCTGTGGAGAGAAAGGAACCCTCATTCACTGCTGGTTGGAATGCAAATTAGTACAACCATTATGGAGGAAAGTATGATGGTTCCTCAAAAAATTAACATAGAATTACCATATGACCCAGCAATCTCTCTACTAGGTATCTACTCTAAAAACTCAAAAACTTTAGTACATAAAGATACATGCGCCCCCATTTTCATCACAGCATTGTTCACCATGGCCAAGGCATGCAAACAACTAAGTGTCTCTTGATAGAAGATTAGATAAAGAAGGTGTGGTACATATATACAGTAGAATACTACTCAGCCACAAGAAGTGGTGACATAGTGACATTTATGACAACATGGATCGGCCTTGAGAACATTATACTGAGTGAAATAAGTAAATCAGAAAAAGCTATATGATTTCACACATAGGTGAGATATAAAACTGAGACTCATAGAGGGGAGATGGGGGAGGGTAGTAAAGAGAGACAAATAAATATACGGTGATGGAAAATAATCTGACTTTGGATGATCAGCACACAACACAATCAACAGTTCAAGTGCTATAGAGATGTTCACCTGAAACTTATGGATCAATGTCAACCCCATTCAATTAATTTTCTAAAAGAAAAAAATAATAAAAGAGCATAGCAGCTGCCTCTGTGATAGAATTTCAGAACTGTGAGAAATCCCTCCATCCCCACCAGTTTCAGTCACGTCCCTCACCTACTCCTCCTGCCTCCCATTCCTGCGAGGGGTAAGAGCTTTTGTTCCTTAATGCAGAATTACAATTCACCCTAAAGGAAGAAGCCAAACGACTTAAATTTACCCTAAGACACAAATGACTGACAATAGATGCTTGCACAGAGGGAAAGATTTTACAGGGAGAGGGAGGAGGGAGGAGGAGAACAGGTTTCAGAGGAAGGGCAGTCAGAGGTGAGAGAGGCAAGGAATGGCCTCCAGAAGGAGGGCCTGGGTACAAGGCCACAGCGAAGATGTTTTTACCACTGCGCTGGGTTCACAAAGGGCCAGGAGGCCAAGAGAACATCTCCCTCACACAGCCTACCCTCAGACGGCCAGCCCCTGCCAGAAGAGGAGGACTGGCAGCCCTCAAGGTTGCTGGAGGCAACAGGGAAGATGGGAGCATCCTGTGGAAAGGAGTTCGGATAATGGCTCACCTCCTGGAGGGAAGGCCACCACTGCCTTCTGTCTTAGTGTTTCTCCTTGCCCTCTGGATGAGAGAAGGTGATGACTGGGGGATTTGTGGCTCAGACCAAAAGTGGCCCTGGGGTGGGTTTCAAGCTAGACCACCTGCATCTCAGAACAGCCTGGTAGCTGTGGAGGGAGGCAGTGGAGTGCAGGGGAAAGTTCTGGTTGCAGATTTCAGCTTCACGCCTTATGAAGGCCGTGCCCTGGCCTACGTCAGCTGTCTCAGTCAGAGTCACAGAGTGAAACAGCATCTCATACCTGCAGAGCAGATTCGCCTGGAAGCTGACATCACTGAGCACCGCCCCCTCACTTTGTGGACCCCACGAGTGCCGGGTTCCGGGGGACGTGGGAAGCAGGCATGCTGGCTGGTGGAGAATCATCCATGTGTAAGCATTCCCACTAAATTGCCAAAAATGATCTCAGAAGACAGAGACCTGAATTTACAGGCTGCAGTCATTTTGTCTGTGTGTGATTCATTGCACACCATACAAAATGAATACTCCCTTTTATATCTAATTTTTATTTGCATTCTTTCCCTTAAAGCCACCTTTCCCTACATTGTATCAGCTTCAGATCTCACAAAATGTGGACACCCCCCCCAAAGACCATGGCGGGGAAGGGCAATGTGGATTAAGTGAAGTAGACACACACACACTCAGAAAAGGTTGGCACAGACAGCTGGAAACAAACACTTATTAAATCTGATTCCGAGGTCCCTATTCAGCCCTGCTCTGCCCAGGTGAAGTAGGGTAGGAGTAGAAAGGCAGCTAAGAGACCCCACCCCCACCCCCAGGCCCCGCCAGGTTGAGAAACAGACTGTAGAGTTGGCTGGGAGCCTTGTGCTCTCCAGCAAGGGCCCCTCTGGTCAGACAGGGCCAGATGATGTAGCAACTCGATTCAATGGATAAACATCGAATGCAGCTCGCCGGAGGCCTCCAGCCTCGTTGTCCTGTGACACGAAGCAGATCCCCTTGCTCTAAACCTCTGTTTATATTTTAGCCAAGTGTCCTACATAAATCCCCCAACCAGCCACCAGGCTCCGGCTGCTGCCGAAGGAACCGACTAGAAAACAGCCTAATAAGGAGTGTGCCGCAGAAACCCGGGTTCTCTGTGTGAAGGGTGGCTCGGGAGCAATGGCCAGGAAACCTTGACATGAGACTCTCTGAAATGGGGGGCCAGGTGGGGTTTGGTGCAGCATCAGCTAGAAGAAGTTTCTTTTCAAGAACTGTGTCTCAACCAGTGGACCAGGTCTATGAAACATAGGTTCAGTTCAGGTTCAGAGAAAATTCTGACATCCTGATTCAGAAGTTCTAGAAAATGTGTGTGGGCTCGGTTCCAATTCAGACACATTCTTTCATCGGGGGTGTTCAAAGGAAGAAAAAATAGAAAACAACTCTGCAATGGCTTCGTGGCTCCATCCGGGCTTGGTTCTGAGCTCAGCAGGTTGTGCGGTAGGCAGGCAGGCTATGGTTTGGGGGTCGTGAGATCTGGCTGAGGTCCCCTGATGGAAGGCCTTACAACCCAGACAGCTGTGGCCTGGAGGGGGGGGACTATGTTCTCACAAGGGGAGGGGAAAGCTGACTCCCGTTCACCTGCACTCAGGGGGAAACAGTTCCCAAGCTGTTCCCAACCTACAGCCTGAGGGCATTTACTTAGTATTTATTTTTCCTGCAACAACCCCACCATGTGTCATAGCCTCATTGAAAGTAGCTGTTATTTTAAACAGTAATTAAAAGGTGTGAGAGTCGTCTATACGGAATGGAGGAAGGGAGAGGGTGTTCTTATGTTTAGGTATTACAGACATGATCACAAATCCTAGAACTTTATTCTTGCTGCTCTAGGCTCGCCATGTCGACATGATTAACTGACTACCACCATCTAGTGGATTTGGAGGACTTTGATGATGTGGTTCCCCCTGGACGGGAGCTTGGGCGTTGGTCTGTCAAGAGCAGCTATGCCTGATCAAAACAGCAGATCTAAGGGTGGCCTGTAAGTAGGCTTCTGGATCCATCACCCTAGGATATCTCGGTACATAATCTCTCCTCTTTGATGTAGATTAAAAGAGAAAAGGGAGAAGTTTCAACATTTAATGAACTGTGGGTCATCAATGTTCCAGAGGTCATTTGGCAGGTGAATCAGAACCGTCATTACCTGACCCATGGTGGCACACGGATAAAGCATCAACCTGGAAGGCTGAGCTCGCCAGTTCGAAACCTCAGGCTTGAGGCACATATGGGAGTTGATGCTTCCTGCTCCCCCCCCCTCTCTCCCTCACTCTTGCTCTACTCTTTAAAAAAAAAAAGAATTTAAAAAAAAATCACCCAGTCATGGCAGTGCTGGTGCTGTGGCTGAGAGGCTCACGGCACTATCCTGAGCCTCGGGTGCAGGCCAGCATGGCCAGATCAGACCCTGGGTGTGGCTCGGGGAAAGGGCGGGAGCCCTTGGCCAGGAGACAGCAGCTGGGTCCCTGAAGCCTTCTCAGGTGAGGCTGTGCCGCTGCCCAGGCAGCCTCCAGGACTCAGCAGCCCCAGGCAAGCGGTATGCCCTCACTGGGGGAAGAACGAGAAAAGGGTCCTGGTCTGGACCCTGGAACTTCCCTCTGCTGAAGCTTCTCATTACTGGGAATGGTTGTTCTGAGGACAGACATGGAGAAGTCTGGGGCCAGAGCAGATCAAAGAACAGCTGACCTGGAGATTTCAGAGAGCTTCAGAAAGGCATCAGATTAGCTGCATGAGGAATCAGCAAATGTGCCTAAATTGGTATTTAATCCGGACAAGAAGTCTGGTGTGGCCTGAAGCCCTTGCACCAACAACCACATCAGGATCTAAACCAAATACACTCAAAGCATTTGGATGAGGCCTGCAAGGATTGCTTTACCAGTCACTGTAGCTTTGTTTTCTCCTAGGAAGCCTTGTCCTGGTCTCGCGAGGCTGTGACTTTCTGTCCCAAGCTGGGAATGGACCCAAACCGCCATCCCCAAACCCAAACTCAGCCTCAGTTTCCTCATCTAGAAGATGAAGGTGGGGAGTTCAATTCCCCCTTAGATTTCTTCCTACTGAATTTGAATTCTTCAAGTCTACATTTCTCTTCATGAAGTTTATTCAAGTTTTTGGCAGAAATGGGCTCAAGGTCTGGGACGGACTAACTTGGCCTCTTTCACTACCACTTGGCATGTCTCCCAGGGCGTGTTCACCCAGACAGGAGGCTGACGGGCTAGAATGTAACCTCAAGTGAGTGACAGGTAAGGTGTGTGAAAACAATTTTACTAGAGAGGACCTACTGAGACGACAGGTTCGATGGGTCCCAGCCTGCCTCTCATTCATTGCGCGACCCTGGCAAGTCATTTCTTCACTTAGGCTTTGCCCTCCACGTCTATAAAGTGAAAATAATAACTCCTTGTCCTATCTCATTCTGCACATTGGTGTGTGTGTGTGTGTGTGTGTGTGTGTGTGTGAGAGAGAGAGAGAGAGAGAGAGAGAGAGAGAGAGAGAGAGAAAGAGAGACATCAACAGATGCAGAAGCTCAATACGAATTTAAAATGCCATTTTTCTGTTTAGGTTAAGGCTGAATCCATTTAATATTATAAATGTCTTCGATGAAACCTATCAAATAAACACGCCTAAAAGATCACAGAATTTGCTTTTGAAACAAAAGCTAGAACAAGCCTGAAAAAAGGGGACTGCTCCTTCTCTAGGTCCTTCCAGTCCTCAGAGGCTGTTGGCCTAGAACTGAGGCTGAGGAGCGGAGATGGAGGGACACGAACCCGTGGCACCTTGCTCTCTGGGTGGCCATGGGGAGAACCTGGACGCACGTTTTTCCCTGGATGAGCTGATCACAGCGCTTCACCTCTGCTGTAAAACTCTCCATGGAAGAGCAAAGAACCAGAAAACTGTGCGATGTGATTCATAATTGTCAACAGTATTTGTGTCAGTTTGATGCCCTAACACTATTACGTTAATTGCTTTCCTCGCTACACTTTATTTTAAGGTGAACATTAACTGATTCCCAACTGTAATCATAATTATGATGAGTTATCCTGATTAATGGAAAATGTGGTTAATAGGTAGTAAGGTGCAACGGTTTCACCTTCCCGGAGAAAAGATGACAGATGCCATGATAGCTCCACAGCCTCTTCCCCAGGAATTCAGAGCTAATGTGTAGCCATCAATTACCAACCTCCATTGTTCTACCCCCTTGACTGGACACAGCTCTCAGTCAGCCTGTCCTGTTTCTCCTGGCCCACTGGCTGCTCGTGCTTTCTTGGGGCATTCTCCTATTCCAGACCCCTAGTGTTCCAGATATAAGAGAGTTAGCCCTGACCAGTTTGCTCAATGGTAGAGCGTGTGCCCAGTGTGTGGATGTCCCTGCTTCGATTCCTGGTCAAGGCACACAGAAGAAGTGACCATCTGCTTCTCCACCCCTCCTCCGCCCTTTCTCTCTCTCTCTCTCTTCCCTTCCTGCAGCCATGGCTTGATTGGTTTGAATGCATTGGCCCCAGGCACTGAGGATGGCTCTATGGAGGCTCCACTTCAGGTGGTAAAAATACCTCAGTTGCTAGCATGGTCCCAGATGGGCAAAGCATGGGCTCCAGATGGGGTTGCCAGGTGGATCCTGGTCAGGGCACATGCGGGAGTCTGTCTCTCTAACTCCCATCTTCTTACTTGAAAAAAGAAGAGAGAAAAAAGAGAGTGAGAGATGCTAATATATTAGCTCTGAATTCTGAATTACGAATTCTGGTGCAGTTATGATGATCAAAGTGATGAGTGTGTCCACCCAGAGCCAGACCCAGTGAGGACAGTGAAGTGGGCAGAGGGGAAAACTGCTCATTAGCGTATCTCGTACTTGATGCATGATGGTTCTCCACTGCATGGTATTTGAATAAGAGGATAGGTGAATGAAATTTCTCTTCTCTTTCTATGCCCTGTTGCTGTCCCTGCTCCCTGGCAGCTGGTTGCACCATAGCGTCTCTGGACTGTGCTCCGCCACCCCACCCAGCCTGAAGAGAAAGTGCCTCTTTAAACTGCTGGCCTTACCTCCTGACACACTCATCTGCCTGTGTCCTGCTCTATCTGTGCTTTGCTGGGAGACAGGGTAGCTCACCAGATGTACTAATTGGTTTGATAGCAAATGCCAAGATGATGAACCCTCCCGGTAATCCTGTGATGGGAACCTCGAACGCTACCCTTTGTAACTAACTTCTTTACACACTGATCAAACTTCCTTCCTTCCCAGCCTCTTCTCCAGGCAGCATCCCTCCTGCCTAGCCCTCTCACTCGCTAGTCATGGATGTCCTGTAATTGAGTCACCTACTGATCCAGTGACATTTTTGTGTGTGTGGAAGTGTCAGGCTAATTGAACAGAGAACTGGAAGGCCTCCTTTGAGGCTGGAATACCTGACAGACATGGGGGTTTCTCCCAGATATTTGTTTATTTAGGAGGTTGAGGAAGGCCTCTCATAGAGAATTTGTAGGAGGAGCTTGTGTTTGCAGTCCGTGGATAGTGCCCACAATTCATACTGCTGTGCCTTTCCATGGGCAGGGCGGTCTTCTGCTCTGTCACCTGGCTGGTGTGACCCTGCCTGCCCCTCCAGCTGCAGCTCACATGTAATATCATTACAGCCTGGGTGCCCTGTGGTCAGACAGCTTGCACCTCACTCCTCTGGGCTCAGAGTCACCCGGCCACACCTCTGCATAGTCCACATGACGCAGAAGCACCACAGTCATGTAACTCAGATAGATGTCTGCTGTCTCGCCTCTGCAGCCAACAAATGTCTGGGGCCCTGCAGACCTTACTGCAGCTTGTACCTGCCCAGAGGCAGCCAGCACAGGGGGAAATGAGAGCTGAAGTCCAGCCCTCAATCCCTGCCTGCCCAACAGAGCCTCTACTTCCTGCAAAGGCTCAGCTGTAGCTGCCAGCCCTGGCCCTGGTAAGGCCATCCCGGGCAGCTCTGTCTCCTGCAGACCCTAGAGATGCCCAGATGCCACCAATGAGCTCACAGCAGCCCCAGGCTGATTCTGCAAGCGTGATTTCATTGCCATGACCCTTGGCGATGACCACCGCTCCTTCACTGTTGCTTATAATCACATGTGGCTTTCTTTCTTTTCTTTTTTTTTTTTTTTTTGTAGACGACACTACAACCTTCATGGGGAAGGAGATGAACTCTCTGCATCCTCTCTTTTGCAGCACACACCCTCACTGATCTACCTGCAACCTCACTGATCCACCTGGCCCACTCGTGTTCTCCCCACAGAAGGTCCGCGCCTACTAAGAACACAAACAGACTCTCCTTCTCGGCCCGGCCCCACACAGTGCATCCCTGAGTCCTACGTCATACCTTCTTCCTCCCTACACCCGGGTTATGATCTGGGAACATGCTGCCACCTACCTCAGCCTTGTGATCTCTTTTCCATCACAGCTCAGCAAACTAGCTTCAGCTGCCAGGGTGCCCCTTTCCCCATTTTACTTCTTTCTTCCCTGTCCATCCCCAGACTATAACAAGTTTTTTAAATACCCTTTGGTTATAATTTATGAGTTAATCTGTCCATTGACATATGAGTCCCATGAAGGCCGTCACTTAGAGGTCCATCCCTACCCTCCAGTTACAGTCACCTTCAACAAGCACTCAAATGCCTTCTAAGAGAAACCTATATGAGGTGTGTCCTTACACAGAAGACCCAGACGCTGCTTTGTCTAAATCGTGTGCCTGGCTCTTGCCCACAGGTATTGCTTTAGTCCAGCCTTGTACATCTCAAGGGTCTGTAACCCCTGGTGTTCCTTCAGCCTCAGGGCCTTGCTGCTCTTACTTGGTTTGGTCTCACAATAGCTCAAGCCTTTCAGGCATGGGAAGCTGTAGGCTGGGACCTGGACTTGATGGACAGTTAATAGGTGTGTGTGTGTGTGTGTGTGTGTGTACATGAAAATCTTTAACCACCTTCAAATAACTGAGATTCAGGGCTGTGGACATGTGCTTGGGGCATTATATTCCACGTTGGGTCCCTTTAGCAAGAGTCTTGCTCTGCAGGTGCCACTGAGACAATAACACATTTTTTAATCTGGTTCAGTTCAACAGATTTTTATTCAGCATCTACTAACTGCTCGGCAGCTGACAGGGTGAAGAATAGCTCCAGATTGCTATAATAATGGTGCATGACAATGACAGCCTTACAACACCTGAGGTTTCTTTTTCTTGTCCTGGGTGATCTGGGGTCCACTGGGCTAAGCTGAGCTTGGCTGCAGGTTTATGCTTCAGCTGGGACTGTGGCTTCCAGGACTGTCACCCTCTGTGGACCCATCAGCTACTCCAGGGGAGTTCTTCTCATACCCTGGCCGAGGGGAAAGCCCAAGCCCAACCACGGAAGTCTCTGCTTTGTCATATCTAGTAACATTCCACGGGCCAAAGCAGTCATGTGGCCAAGCCCCAGGCTAAGGGACGGGAAGGTATTCTCCGCTACTGTGAGTGAGACTAAAGCAAGTACACAGCCAACAAAGGCTACGATCTACAGAGTGTGGACATTACCATCACCAGTGAGATACTGGCAGAGATGAATGTTCCCACACAATAATTCCATTCACTGTGTGCCCCAGCTGTGACTGATTGTGCATGAGAGCTTCGTGTGAACCCAGAGTGAGTCAGGCTTTCCCAAAAGGAAGAGTGGGTGTGCAGTGTGATTGTGACTCCCTTCTGCTGGGTTCCACTGGGCCAGCAGGTCAAGGTGACACGGGACTAGTGCTCAGGGCTGATGTCTTGGTTTCCTTTCGGGCTCCCTGAAAGTATCCCACTGGCAACATTCAGGTCACAGTTGTAGATTCTCAAGTGATGGGGTGCTGTGTGAAGCTTCCATTGCTTGTGGAAAAGTGATTGTTTATCCTTTCCGATTCAGAGATCCTTCTCTTTGATGGACTCCATCAAGCGATTTTGGCCTGGGGTTTTTGAAAGGATAAGCAAAATGTTGTATGCAGGTTTCATCAGATTGCCCCATAAGCCAGCAACGGGCACAAAGGATGCTGTTCCTACCTTCCACACAACGGGCCAAAGGGAACCCCAGAAACAAAAGTTTACGATGACTCATAGCAAGAGCCCAGACCAGATCACTAAGGAGATGGATGCTGAATCTTTGTATCACAGAATGAAGTGGAGATCCCATTCCCTGCAGTTCCATTCCACAGATCCAAGCCAAGTTTACTTCTTTCCTCTTGGTAAGTCTGTGGAGTTCCGTAAGAACTTGGCAACCACTCCTAGGATATTCTTGGAGCCATGCTAGAGCTGTGAGCAATATAATAACACAATCCGATCAAATCTTAGTTATTTAGAGCACTACTTAAAAAATGTTGACCGTGTTCACTCTAAAGGCCTGTCTCTGGCAAGGCGCCTTGGGACTCTGTCCTTGGCATTCCCTTATCTGACAGCTTTATCAATTACTTAAATGAAAAAGAAATCAGAAAGCACACTAATCAAGATAGTGGGTGACATAAGGCTGGGAGGGTCACTTAAAACAAATGCAAACCCACTCTCAGAGTCACCGGCCAGAAGAGAACATTTAACAAAGACAGTCACTGCCCCCCTGGAGCCCTGTGGATATGCCAGGCCTCTGGCCCTTATGACGGCTTAGGTACAGAAAACATCTTAGGATTTCAGGGACGCTTAAGCTCAGTGAGGATCAGAAGAGTGAAACAGCTACCCAGAGAGCCGATAAAATCTGAGAGGCTACATTCCCAGCAATTATGTTTCAGATCAGAGAAAGTCACAGTCCCCCTAGGCACGAGGTTGATTCAGCCACTTCTGTAACCTCCAACACGACCAGGGTTTGTTTGGCTTTCTGGTCAGCTAGAAGGACCTCCTCTGTTCTCATTTTTTCTTCCTGAAGTTCTACCTGGACACATTGAGGGCACAACTTTTAATTTAGCAAATAAGTATTTCATGTAATCAGCAAATATTTATTTAGCACCTATATATAACACCTCTTCTAATGCTGGCGGTGTGGTGGGAACCAAGGAAAACTCCAAGAGCCCACAGTAACAGGGAAAATGCACAAACACACATATTGCGATGTGAGCAGTGCTAGCATAATGGTGTTTGCAAAGGGCTGTGATAAAACTGGCTCTCCCCAGGCGGGAAGTGTGTTCTGTCACCACAGAAGCTCGATGTTTGAGAGGGAATCAGTATCGAGGTAAAGGCATCCTTGAGGCCAAGCACAGAACCTAGCTCACTGGCCTGACCTGTGGTGGGGCAATAGATAAAGGATTGACCTGGAATGCTGAAGTCGCCAGTTCGAAACCCTGGGCTTGTCCGGTCAGGGCACATATGGGAGTTGATGCTTCCTGCTCCTCTCCCCACTTCTTCCTCTCTTTTTCTCTCTCTCTTTTTCTCTCTTTCTCTCTCTCTCTCTCTCTCTCTCTCTCTCCTTTCCCCTCTCTGAAAAGAATAAATAAAATATTTTTAAAATACCTCAGAACCTGGCACACTGTTGATATCTGATGAGGAATTGACATATGGAGGGATGAGCAGGAAGACAGTCCGCAGACCGCAGAGCGAGTCTCAGCCCTGCCCTTCCAGTAACTGAATCACCTCACTGAGCCTTAGTTTCCTCCTAAGTAACAGGGGGAGCGGACCCTCATGCCCCAGGCTGTTTTGCAGATCTAAGGAAGTGGAATGGGCTAAAGGACATAAAATGTCCATGATGCTCAAAGGTCCCTGGGTCCTGCTAAGAATGAACTTTAGCATCCATGTGCCTCTGACGCATGTGTCAATAAGATTATACTATTTGGAGTATCCTGGGCATCACATTTACACAGTATAGTCTGTTCAGAGAAGAGACCAAAGTGAAGAGAAGTTTAGAAAGTAAGAAAGATTAATGGGTGAAGGAACTGAAACAGTTTAAGGGTGTCCCTTGGTGAAAAGCAGCAGCTTTGTCCCGTGGAGCCCAGAAGTGGCACCAAAAGGTTCTGTTCCAGCTCGGGTGTGTAGTCTAACGATTACACTGCCAATCCAGGTGACTGTCATCAGCACGGAGCCCTTCCTGCTAGGACTCTTAGAGCAGATACCACAGAAATATGTGCCGGCTATTCACACAGGCACTCACTTAGTCGACGGAGCATTTACTGAGTGCCTACTATGCACTCTCACCTTGTTCTAGGGAACTTGGACTAAAGAAGAGACATAGGAAACAGCCAGCCCAGGAAGCAAAGACTCTCACCAGAGCACACAACACAGCAACACACGTCATGCTATGAGCTGCTATGGGGACACAGCAGCTTGGAGGGATTCCAAATTTGGGTGGGAGCAAGGATTAGATGACCTCTCGGGTCTCTTACTCCTATTCTTGTGTTTGGTTGGTTCTATGTAAGTCATAATCTCTGCAGAGAAGTTCCTCAAAATTAAGCTTTGGAAACTGTTAGTGTTTGGAGGGTAAGACTCTACAAAAGCAATAGTTGTGACACCTAGTGTCAGTCACACACTCATCTGCTGGAAGAAATTTCACATCCATCACAACATCCGAGCTTCACATCTAACCTATGTGAGACCATGTCTCAATAGATAAGGGCCTGGAGGACAGACACAGCACAGGAGGCTCGCCTGACATCATCCAGACCAGAGCAGGGCTGGGTAGAGCTCAGGTCCTCCAAGACTCATCTGTCCTTGCTAATAGACCGTATGCATTTAGCTTTGTCCTTCTGGTGGCTTTTTGCCCCAGAAAGTTTCCCTTTCCTCAGTCTCCTCCCTGGCCCTCTACTCCATTATTGCAAGCACAGAATCTGGCAGATGAAGGACCTGGCTCTCTCTCAAGTTTCTCTCTGAAATGCAGAACTCGACACCCTTTGCATTTGAAATTCCAAACATGGTTCCTGCTGTGTCAGCCACATACAAGCTGTCTGAGCAGTGGACCTTGCCTGGGGTCCCAGAGAGTGGTCAGCACGGGCAGAGCAGGAATGCAGCTCACTGCCCTGCTAGCTGGACGGGAAGATGCATGACCTCATCCTGATGGCGATGTTCTTTTGTGAAAACGAAATACAGAGAGTCAGAGGCCCGTGCTAAAGCATGAGCCCCATGGGAAGACGACCTTCTCTGAAGTGTGCCTTGGAGTAGTTGTTTGGCTTTCATTTGAGGCTGAAGTAGCAACCAACAGGCAGGTCCTAAGGCCAGGGCTTTGCAAATGTTGGGACATTTGGGATGCTGCTGGTTCTGTTGTCATTTTTTTATTCCTTGGAGTGAACTGCTCTGACAGCCTGACAAGACTGCTGAGAGTGTGGGGCTCCTGTTGACAGTTATCCCATCAGACTGAGGAGCAGGCTGTGTCCTCCTTGGTGGGGTCTGGCAGGGGAAGACAGGAGGGGCAGGCGCTGGAGCCCCACTGCAGCCCGAGTGTGGTCTGAAAGGCCCCTCCTTGATCCAGCAGGTGATGGATTTATGGGACTTCCTTCCAGAAACACCAGAGAAAAAAATATGGAAAAATTTCTTGACTTTCATCCATGAAAGATTGGGCTTTAAAAAGTATTCCCAGCCCTGGCCAGTTGGCTCAGTGGTAGAACGTTGCCCAGCATGTGGAAGTCCCAGGTTCAATTCCCAAGCAAGGCACACAGGAGAAGAGCCCATTTGCTTTTCTCCCCCTCCCTCTTCCCCTCTCTCTTCTCTTTCTTTCTCTCTTTCCTTCCTGCATCCATGGCTTGACTGGAGCGAGTTGGCCTCAGGCACTGAAGATGGCTCCATGGCCTCCACCTCAGGAGCTAAGAAGAGCTTGGTTGTTGAGCAATGGGGTAACACCACAGATAGGCAAAGCATCACCCCCTAGTAGGCTTGCCAGGTGGATCATGGTCGGGGTGTATGCAGGAGCCTGTCTCTCTGTCTCCCCTCCTCTCACTGAATAAAAAAAGAAAAGGAAAAGGAAAGAAATTCCCTACAACAAATTTTATATTTGGGGCAATGGCAGTATTATTGGGAAATCACACACACACACATGCACACACACACACACATTTACATGCACGCAAACACATTCACAAACACGCACACACTTTCTAACCCCCTTGTCTTGCTTTATTTTCTTCCAGAGCACTTAAAATGTTTGGAGTCATTTATTGGTGTATTGGCTGCCTCTCCTCACCCAGAGAAAGTCCCCTTCATGGGGCAAGAGCTTCTCTGTTTACTGCTACACTCCCAGCCCATAAAACTGTGGTCAGCACATTAGTAATTCTCATTAAGTAATTGTTTCTTCCCTGTGGCCTGAAGTGCTGTTCTCAGAGATTTAGTAACTTAGTTTTCAGAGACTTCAAAGTTATTAAAATGCAAACATCTTCAGAATAGCACTCTAGGTCGGAATGATGGTCTCAGCTAATACATTCCGAGGACAGGAAATGTGCTGTGACAATATGAAGAATCATAGATGCTTTCTAGGATCCTGCTTGACGGGAAAGCACACAGGTGAGGAGGAACTAAAGTAGGAGGGTGAGAAATGGAGAGGAAAGCCTGAGAAACAGCCTCCAGTTTATTATACCTGTTGGTCCTGCTCACAAGTCATGTGTGACTCTCTGGCCACCACACCCCCAATCCCACATCAGGTCCTATCAAACCCACCGTCAGCTCTGGTGGGGCGGTAACTCTTTCATCTCCATTCTCACTGTTGAAACCATGGTGCAAAACCTCATAGCCTCTCCCCTGAGGATGTCAAAGATCACCTAACCAGTCTGCTGCCTCCTGTCTCCCGTATTAGCCATGCACATCACTCCAGGCCAACGTTCAAAATGACCACTTTTACTTTGTTCCCCTATGGTCGTCATCAGAACTGTTTATCGATATTCCTTCCTTTGTAGGCATTTGATAGAATATGACTATCAGGAGCAGGAGTGAAGAACATTGCTTCTGGGCTTGAGCGTTACCACTGCACCTGTACCAGGTACTGTAATTCAGTCTTCAAGTGCACCGTGGACCACCCTTCAGTCTATTAAATCCATCTCCCCTGCGAGACCAGAAACTGGTGATAGCCATGGAAGGAGGCAGTGACAGCCCATGCTTCCTTTTCTTCTCTGTCCCTGACAGGAACCAGGGTAGGGCTGTGCACACTGCACCATGTGCCAGTGGACAAGTGATTGTTGGATTCAAATATGTTCTCAGATGTGGCCAGAGCCGCTGGCACCAGCACCAGCTTTAACCCTGACCGTGCTCTCGGGGCTGGCTCTGCTTCTGGAAGAAAAAACTTAAATAAATAACAAGAGGTCAAAGAACCTGACCTGTCACACAGCACAGAGGAGGACAGGGGGAGCCCTCATCTCCCCAAGTCTCTTTAAGAGGATAAATTTGCCCAATCAGACGAGAGAATTGAATTTGAATGTATAAATCTGACAGGACGCTGCTCCAAAGAAAGAGAGGTCTGGGAAGACTGTCTCTCGCCCTGGCTCATCTCCTGAGGTTCGTTGAGAAGCACTTCCCATCAGCTATGGACCTCCTGGCTTGGGCCCAGCAGGCTGCCATCTGGAGGTCCCTGCAGCCACCTCCAGGGCCCCTCCTTCATCCCAGAGGCCCTTCAGACAGGGAGAGGGAGACAGGGAAACCTGTGACAATTTCCAAGCAAGCTGGGTTGGCGTCTGTTCTCACTGCCTCTATGGTCTTACTATGCGAGAGGAGATGGCGACTTAGACAGTGGGAATTTGAAGCCAAGAGAAAATTCTCAGATTCTTGTGATTCCTGCCTCAGCCAAAGGTTCTCAGATGAGGAGGGAAGAGGTGAAAAGGCAACTGTCTCTCCCCACCTCCTGTGTTCGTCTCCGGGTCTGGGTGTTCTACATAGTTTTCCATCTTCTCCTTGTCACTCCTTGTGGCATTGTTGTCCCAGGTTCCCAGATGACAAAAGAATCTCAGACAGATGAAGTAGCTAACTTATCTAGTAATGGTCAGGGCCAAAACTGGAACTAAGCTGGACATTCATTTCATTTAGTCATGCTCCTATAGGATTTAAAATTCCCCATGATAGCAGCAGGAGTTGAGGTAGAAGGAAGGAATAGGAGAGATTTGAAGCTCAAGTGATTGTGTGTGTGTTAAATAAGCACCTGGTATTTGTTTTAATCGGGTATGGTAAGATAGCAGACACAGAAAGAATTGCCATGAAGGAAGGAGCTCATACTCACAGATCCCACAGGGCTGCACAGCGTAGAATCAAGGTCAGTCAGGAGGCTGAAGGAGAATGAGGAGCATGCCTCAGGGTCTTTCTTGGGGTTCTAAAAGGAAGAAGTGGGCGTGGCACAGTCTGCGTGCTGAGCAAGCGTAGGACAGGCTAGTGTGAACATCCTCAGGTGATCCCTCGCTGTCCAGGACCTGGCCTTGGGTGACTCAGGGCGGGGAACGTTGGCTTAGTGTGTGACAGTTTAATCAAAGAGATGGTTGGGTGTGGACTCTGGGTCGGTTGGTTTGTAAAGCAAAACTGTGCTCTCATGGAGGCGTTGGCTCTCTAAGAATTAGCTAGACTGAGAGGGGTGGTCTCCCAAGATCAAGTTCCTGGATGCCAGGACCTCAAGAATACAGAAAATAAGGAACAATAAATATGGTGTGCAACGGTGAACTCTGCAGCTGAAGACAGTGGGGAGGAATAAAGGTGATTTTAGTCCCACAACTCAGGGCACAAAAGACAGGCTTTCCCCTGAGGTCCAAGTGTGACAACCGTGATGACGGAACTCAGAGAGTGCCTGCACCCCCTCTGGGTTCTGTGCCGCCGACAGCAGCCAGAGCGAAGAACCAAGTTTTAGTTAAAGCCGAAGGATAAAGGGAAGGATCCCGAAACATAGGGAGACAGGACTGAGTGGAGAACAGCGGAAGAGATCAGGAGTGAAGGGTAGAGCCCAGAGGTTGAAGAGAAGGCACAAGACAATGGCAGAGAGGGTCCCAGGGCCAGAGGAAACAAGGAGTAGTTGTTATGGTTGGATGACTGTCATGGGGCATGGCTGAGGTCCCAAGTAGTTCAGGAAGTCTAGTGAAGCTCACAGTTTGTAATCAGTGCTCATTAGTTTGACAATTTGTGTGAGAACTCTGCACAGGCAGCTGTAGAAAAGATATGTTGGCCTCTGCACGCCCTTCCCCCAGCGGAATCACCAAAGCTCAGGGTGTCTCAGAGTTGTAAGGTTTTCCCTGTGTGAAGGGAGATGCCCACAATATTTGGGGGAACTGCCTTGACTTCTCGCCAGAGAAACAGAAAAGGATAAGCTGAATCCCTGGGGCCTCCTAGTAGAGTCCCTATCACCTGAATGTCTCAGGGTCTTTGTTCTTGAATCTGTCACTATTATAACAGACAAGGTGAGCCCTTGGGATAGCTAGAGGAGACTGAGGAAGTGGACATAAGGGGTAGTCAATCTAAGATCGCTTCTAAGACCACTAGGTTCAAACCCCAAGGAGCTCCATCCAGGTGGTCATACCAGGGCATGGAGAGGTTGTCCCCAGACATCTTTTCATCTGAAGGATCAGCCATTGATCAAATGTCCCACTTCATCCATCTGAGAAGCTTGAAGTCTGAATTCTTCTGTGCCTCTGCATCTTCCTCCCAAAGGTTCTGTCTGTCAGTGTTACACAATCTCTTACCAGTACTGACCTTTATTTTAACTTGTCCTTACCCTGAACTTCATACTTACCCCACATGCCTGCTTTTTAATATGTTTATTCATTCATTCTTCAAGTGTAGAGCACCTACCATGTACCAAGCATTGTACCAGATCTTGGCAGCCCCTGATTTCCATTCTATATAACAGTCTTAAATCAACACAGATTCATAAAGAATCCCCTTCGTGGAGCACAGAGACCAGGGGATTGTGGTTGGAGGAGAGACATGCTCAGCTCAAGCTCTGACTGGCTTGGGCTTGCAGTTTGTGGAGGAGACATTATTTGCACAGGTCTTCGTTTTGCAAGATAGCTGAGAAACGAATGGAACTCTACTAAGGGATGTGTTTTCCACTGTTGGAAGAGCAGAGCTGAAATCTCAGACTCTTCCCTTGAACTCCCTGTTTGATCTTGGGTAGTTTCTTATTCCTCTGGGAGCTTCAGTTCATCAGGCTGCAAAATGAGAATAATAATTATATACTCTCAAAGTTGTGGTGAAGATCTGTGGCATTGATGCCTATGAAACTGTTTCATAAACCATAGAGAGAGGCCCTGGCCAGTGGTTCAGTGGATAGAGCATCAGCCTGGTGTATGGACATCCTGATTCAATTCTCAGTCAGGGCACACAGGAGAAGCAACCATCTGCTTCTCTCCTCTCCTGCTTCTCTCCCTTTTTCTCCCTCATAGCCAGTGGCTCAATAGGTTTGAGCATGGCTCTGGACACTGAAGATAGCTTCTTTGGAGCACATCCAACTCAGGCACTGAAAATACCTTGGTACCCAAGCATTGGCCCCAGATTGGGTTGCCCCAGTCAGGGCACATGCAGGATTCTGCCTCACTATTTCCCTGCCTCTCACCTAAAAAAATAAAAATAAAAAATAAGAAAACATAGAGAGAGATGAAGGTGATTGTTATCTGAAAGTGAAGGGAAAGAGTGCCCCCAAACCTACCTCCTGAAAGATAAGCTGTGGTGGTGGGAATGTTTCCTGGATTATCCAGATCTCAAAGCCAATAAGCTGGCTTCTGAATGCTCAGCAAAAACAGCCCTGGGAGAGGTATTCCTCACCACACCCTTTGACATGTTTCCATCACAGACTCTCAGAGCTCCCCAACCGCCATGCTAGTAAGGAGTGCTCAGCAACCTGGTTTGCCCAGACCCAATCAGGGCCTTTGAACCTCACAAAAGTCCTCCCAACAGAACGTACCTGGTCCCAGACAACAGAGTCGAGTGCCCGTTCAAGATAATAAGCTGTACAGCTGGGCAGCAGAAGATACACCCCAATTATGGAGGCATTCAGGGAAGTTAATGGAAAGCACCTTCTTCACTACTGAGTTGTCAACCCTCTGCTAATTTGCCTGATGATACATCTATGTTGGCCACTTACTGATTTTCTTTCATAATCCACCTTTAATGGCCTGTCTTCTCCAATGAATCAACTTTATTTAATTGCGGTTTATTATTGTGTTTTGTCCTGGGAGTGCTTGCAAGTGAGAAAGTGGCCTGCAAAACTTTCTCGTTGCTAATGTTAATTACTGCCTCAGTGCTAAGGAAGAAAGGAAAACAAATAGTAATCTTTGCTAATGGAAATAGTAAAATATGTGTATTTCAGAACTATTCTGGGTATAATTTTGAGTGGGAAAATCCCTATACACACATACACACACACACACACACACACACACACACACGTACATACTCACACACAAACTGGAGCATTGCCCCTGACATTGAATTGTGTGTGTGTGTAGAGCACAGTGTACTGATATTAATTATTTTTTAGACTTTTCTCTTTGGATGTCTTGTTCTAGAATTACATCCATATTTCCTATGGGGAATGTGCGTCACTTGTTGGCATTTCTCATGCTCCCTGTGCAGAATGAAATGTAAAAAGACGTTCTGTTTGCATTTTGTTCTGCAACTACTCCACTGCCTCTTGTTCTTTCTTCCCAGGCCCTTCCAGCCCTCGTCCATAGCTATAAAACACAAAGATATCAAGGATTCTCAGGACAATTTTGTATGGCTTGGATGAGTGTGTTTGTGTGTGTGTGTGTGTGTGTGTGTGTAGGGATGGGGTTGTCATCTGTAAGAGAGACCGACTAAAGGAAGTGAGCAAATCACCACGTAGTTCATTTGTTTCTATTGTAAAGATGAGCTCACTGTTGGTTTCTGTGGTCCTACCTCCTTTTAACTGAATCAGAAACCTCACGTGTGAAGGCAGAGAGCACACACGAAGCTTTACAGCCAGCTTGGAAGTCATGCGTGTGAGAGCATAGGAATCAGAGGCAGTGAGAAATATAGGAAAAACAGAAGCTTTATGGTCAAACAATCTTGGGTCCAAGTGCTACTTTACCATAAGGACATTGCAAGGGGGAACAAGCCCAGTGAAGCTTCTCTCTCCCGCTGATCACAGCCAAAGAATCTGGGCGAAATACCAAAAACAACTCTCTGAGGACTCTAAACAAGAGCAAGCAGATTGCTAAAGGGAATTAACACCTGGAAATGTAAACAGGATGAACACGGATTCCTGGGGCTGTTCTTTCCCTCTTCTCCCACAGTGTTGCCCTGAGCACAGCTCCCCACGTAGAGATATGCCCCACTGGTGCCACCAGCAACTAAAACTCTGATTGAAATACCATTTTTCTGGGCAGTGGGCCTGGGAAATGGGCCCTTGTAGGCTGGAAAATGTGAAGGAAATATTGAAGAAGGAAGAGATGGAGAAGAGAATCGAATTCTGTGTATGACCCCACACATGTCCTGGGGTCACCCCTCAGAGGCACATGCATGGGAAAGACCAAAACCAGCACAGAAAGTGTTTTGAGAACTGAGCTGAAATATGAGCCACCACCCACAGAAAGTGAGACAAAACTTAAAATTGGAGCCTAACTAAAGCAAAACAAATAAAACCCAACATCCTCTAGAGGATTTTAACGGGACACAGAATATGCACAACATAGCATTTGTACCATCCAGGATGCAATCCAAAACTACTCTACAGACAAAGAAGCACAAATACATGACCAAGTCTCAAGGGAAAAGATAATCATCAGACACTAACCTAGAGCTGATTCAAATGTTAGAATTAGCAGACAGAGACTTGAAAGAGTTTAAAGCCACAATCATAACAAGCATGCACAAGATAAAGAGAAGCATAATTAAATAGGATGAAAAGAAAGTTCTCAGCAGGAAAAAAGAAATCATTTTTAAAAGAACCAAGTGGAGATTTTAGAACTGAAAATAAAACATCTGTAATTTTTATAAAATTTTCTTCCACTGAATTGCCTCAACAGAACTTGAAGGTAGAGCAATAGAATTTTTTTGCACTGAGGAACAGAGAGAAAAACAAACAAACAAAAAAACACCAAAGAACAGAGTGGGGGGGGGGGGGGCTTGTGGAACGATATGAAAATGTCACTGCGGTCCCAAAAGGAAAGGAGAAGTAATTACTAAAACTTTCCCAAGTTTGGTGAAAAACAAATTTACAGATGCAGAAACTGAGCCAGTCTTGAACAGAGTAAACTCAAAGAAAACCATGCCCAGATACATAATAGCCAAACCAATGAAAAACAAAAATAAAGAGACAATACTGAACATGGCTATAAAATAACAGATGTGCTACATATTGGAAATGATTTGAAACACTGTGGAATTCTCATTGGAAACCATGGAAACCAAAGGACGGTAGAATATTTTTAAAGCACTAAGAGAAAAAAATTTTGTCAACTCAGAATTCTATATCCAGCAAAAGGGTGCTTTACAAATGAAGGTAAAATAAATAAAGACATTTGGGATGAAAGAAAACTAAGTGAATTCATAATCCAGCAAAGCTGCTTTGAAAGAAATGTTACAGAAAGTTCTAAAGGGAAATGACACCACAGGGAAACTTGCATCTTCAGGAAAGAGAGAGCAACAGAAATGTTAAATATCTGTATCAACATAACAAACTATGTTTTCTTCCTCTTAAGGCATTTGAAATATATGTCCCTTTTGAAAGCAGAAATTATAACATTGTTTGGTGGGCTTTATAGTGTACATAAAGGTGATATATAAAATAACTTATAACATAAAAGAGAGGGTAAAGAAACCTATATGGTTCTAATGTTCCTCCATCATACTTGAAGTGATAAAATATTAAGTAGACTATGAATATACCCAACTAGGCATATATATTGTAATCTTTAGAGCAACTAAAGCAAAATACAAAGAGAAATAGCCAAAAAGCTAATAGATAAGTTAAAATGGAAGTCTAAAAATATTTAATAATCCAAAATAAGTAATTAGAAAGGGAAGCAAAAGTAGAAGGAAAAAAATAAAATTAATAATAAAATGGTAGACTTAAATCTAACTGTATGAATAATTATACTAACTATGAGTAGTCTAAACACACCTGTTGAGATTTTCAGATTGAATTTTTTTCTCAAACTTCCTTTTACTACATATTAAGCATAAGACCTTGGAAAGTTACTTAATCTTTATGACCTATAGTTTCTTTATGTTACATAGTTACAGAAAAATAATAATATATACCATGTTAGGCTATTGTGCAGATAAAATGTAGTGATGTCAGTGAATAGTAAGTATTCAATAAGTGGTAACCACAGTCTACTAATTACCATTAACAGTGACCACTAATGTCCACTAGGTTCATTAATAGTGTTTTATTATTCAGTTAGCCTTGTGTTCTTTGTTTTGTTCTGTTTTTCTTGAGAAAAGCACAAACAAAAAGGCATAATTGTAAAATATTAAGGATGTACCTTTCCCAGAAGCGGGGTTTCTCTTAACCACTCTGAATCCGACAGAAATCGCTCTGTTTTTTTCCATAGTGCCGCTACATATTTATAATGTCTCTAGCATTATGAATTGGTAAATTTTATATATTGAGAACCTATTTGTACATCTATCCGCTCTAAACATTTGTTCATTTGACCCAACTCCTACCTTCATTGAAATCATTTCTCTGGTGACGTCACGGAAATGGCGCCGTGAGCAGCGCGTCCAACAGCTCTCCCCTAAATCACAACAAATTTATCAACTAGAAACAGAAAAATTTATCCTCGGAGCATTCCGGAGTTCCACACAAACTGATAGCGAAAGGACTGTTATCACTTGAATCTGAGAGACGAGGGTGTGGAGGAATCGACCACAGGGATGTTCTTTCAAACCGCAAGGAAGTGCGCCTGTGGTGAGTCAGCCCATATACTTGGGAACCGCAAGCCGCCGCGAGCGGCCGATGCGAGCCCCCGCGAGCTGCTGCGAGCGGCCGGCGCGAACCGCCACCGTGAGCGGCCGCCACGAGCAGCCACCGCGAGCCGCAGCGAGCAGCCGCGCGCGCCCGGTCCGGTTGAGCACCGCTGACGTTCCCAGCGGCCCGCACACTGCGAGTGGGGGTCGCCGGCCACCGGTGCCCGGAGCGCCCCATTCGCGCACGTGCCTTGGGCATTCCACGTGCCCAGGGCGCCCTGCTGGCCCGCACACCCAGGGGGCTCCATTATCCTGCGCCTGGTGCGGTCCAGCCGCCAGCGGCAGGGCGAGCGGGAGAGGCTTGGGAGATTCTCTCCGTGGGCGGGGCACCTCACCCAGCCATTCAAGCTAACAATCAGGCGTTGGGGGAGGGGCATGCGCAGGCAGCCTAAAATACCTTCGGAAGCACAGCTGCGACCCAATCACTGAAATTAGCTTAACCCATAAAATCTGAGCACCCTCGGTTCTAATTGATAAGATCTCTCTCAGTTCAGAGATCCAAGACAAGAGGCGTGATATTTTTTAGTGCCTCTCGCTAAAGGGGCGGGGGCAACTTCTGATTGATAGAGCCTCCATATTCAGGGATAAACGCTAACAAGAAGGACTTGGCAGATAATAAGGTCTATACTACACTAATTGTAAGCAGAGACTAGTGCCTCTTCTTCCCTGCAAAAACAGGCTACAAAGTGTGGAAAGCCTGGGTTGAGAGGTCCAACTAAATGATAGGCGCTGAACAGTCACCTTGACAACAATTGACTCCCACCCCCGCCTGATTACACTGGAGGCCCTGACTGTCAGAGCCTTTCCCAAAGCCTTGCACTGAGTGGGGATAGAGTGGGGATTTCCCAGCTCTTTGAGCCTCTTACTCCCCAGGCAGAAGCAGTTGCAGCCTTATAGCTGGATCACCAGGCTGCTAATTCAGAAAGGGGGGACTAGGAGAGAGAATCCAGGAAAGCAAACTCTCTCATCGTTGGACCCTGCAAACGCCAACAAGCCTTTACTTCCAGCAAGACTAAAGCCAATTATATGACATTGCCATAGAATCCCATCAACTGCAAATCCCTACCTAAGAGTGACACAGGGGCAGAGCCTGGGGTACAGAGTCACCGACCAGGAAGAGGGAGAGAAAAGAAAAAGGAAGAAGTTAACCTCTCAAAATCAAGAAAAACCCACAGACTTTACAACTTGATCCACTAATTTTTTGTTGTTGTTGTTGTTGTTTGTTTCTTCTATCTTTTTGCCTTTATTTCCTCCACCTCGGTCCTTCTATTCTCTGCCCATCTTATGCTTCCCCTTTCTTGAACTACACTACCCATGAGTGTTGCATTTTATTTTTCTTCTTCATCCTCACCCTCCTTTAAGGTTATACTCCAAAACACTTAACTCTCACTCTCTCCTCTTTTGTTTTTTTTTTTGTTTTTTTTTTGTCTTGCTTTATTTTGTTTTTTTCTCTTCCTATTTTATTTCTTCCTTCGTTTTTCTCTTTTTCTTATTTTTTCCTTTCTATTCGTTTTTTCTTTTCTCATTTTACTTTCCTCCTATATAATCCTCAATCACGAACAAATTAGTTAATTTGGGACTCAAGGCTTTTTTTTGGCTTTATTTCTCTTTTTTGCTTTTGTTTTTATTTTTTTTTCTTGTTTGTTTATTTTTGTGGCATTTTGGGTCCTCCCAACCCAAGGTCTCCATTGTAGTTAGTCTTCGCTCCACTTAATACAACAGATTTTTACTTATTATTTTTATTTTTTCTTCTTTATTATTCTTTTTTGGTCCTTTTTTCTGGTTCCCTCTTATCCCTCTCATTATATCTCTTAGTTGACCATCACTTACAAGCAAATCATCTTATGCTTGTCTAAGATTTTCTTCCTTTTTTTTTTTTTTTTTTTTTTTTTGCATTTAGTAGGTCCCTACTCCCTTTTTTTGCCCCTTGAACTCTTCACCCCAAATCAGGCCCTCCATTATAGGCACGATATTTCCCTGAGGAGGGGAGAGGAGGGAAAGAGAAGAGAGAAAAAAAGGGGGAAATAATAAATTATTACTGTTTTTTTTTGTGTGGGGTGTTTTACCTGTTTTTTTTTTTTTTTTACTTTTTACTCTTTATTAATTCTAATTAGTGCTATCAATAAGACCACCCTCAGATGCCGATAAGAAAGAGGAAATCGAATATTATGGATACAAAAGAAAGAGAGGTAACACAAATAGATGTGGAAAAATCTATGGAGAAAAGACTTAACATATTGGAAGCCTTGGAGCTAAATGACAGAGAATTTAAAATAGAAATCTTAAAAATACTCAGAGATATACAAGAAAACACAGAAAGGCAATATAGGGAGATCAGAAAACAACTCAATGAACACAAAGAATATATTACCAAGGAAATTGAAACTATAAAAACAAATCAAACAGAAATGAAAAACTCAATTCACGAGCTGAAAAACGAGGTAACAAGCTTAGCTAATAGAACAGCCCAGATTGAAGATAGGATTAGTGAAATAGAAGACAAACAACTTGAGGCACAACAGAGAGAAGAAGAAAGAGACTCAAAATAATAAAAAACGAGAAAGCCCTACAGGAATTGTCTGACTCCATCAGAAAGAATAACATAAGAATAATAGGTATATCAGAGGGAGAAGAGAAAGAAAATGGAATGGAGAATATACTCAAACAAATAATAGACGAGAACTTCCCAAGCCTGTGGAAGGAACTAAAGCCTCAAATTCAAGAAGCAAACAGAACACCAAGTTTTCTTAACCCCAACAAACCCACTCCAAGGCACATCATAATAAAGATGACACAAACCAATGACAAAGAAAAAATTCTCAAGGCAGCCAGGGAAAAGAAGAGTACAACATATAAAGGAAGGCCTATTAGATTATCATCAGATTTCTCAGCAGAAACTCTACAAGCTAGAAGAGAGTGGACCCCAATATTTAAAGCCCTGAAAGAGAGGAACTTTCAGCCAAGAATACTATACCCATCAAAGCTATCCTTCAAGTATGAAGGAGATATAAAAACATTCACAAATACAGAAAAGATGAGAGAATTTATCAACAGAAAGCCCCCACTCCAGGAAATACTAAAGGGGGTTTTCCAACCAGATTCAAAGAACAAAAGAAAACAACACCACAAGTAACAGCTCCACCAAGAACACAATAAAACCAAACTTAAACTGTGACAACAAAGGAAAAAAAGGGGGGAGAGGATGGAGATTAACAGTAGCAAAGGATGATGAAGTGCAGAAATACTTATAAGATAGGGTACTACAATGAATATGGTAGGTACCCTTTTCATTACTTAATGGTAACCACCCTTAAAAAAACCACCACAAAAACACTTGACTTAAAAAAGGTAGCAACAGAGGAAAGAAGTATGGAACACAAACAAACAAAAACAAATGATAGAAAAACAAAAGAGAGGAATCAAACTAGATACAAAACTAACAGAAAGCAATTTATAAAATGGCAGTAGGGAACCCACAAGTGTCAATAATTACACTAAATGTAAATGGATTAAACTTACCAATAAAAAGACACAGAGTAGCAGAATGGATTAAAAAAGAAAATCCAACTATATGCTGCCTACAAGAAACACATCTAAGCAACAAGGATAAAAACAAATTCAAAGTGAAAGGCTGGAAAACAATACTCCAAGCAAACAACACCCAAAAAAAAGCAGGCGTAGCAATACTCATATCTAATAATGCTGACTACAAGACAGAAAAAGTACTCAGAGACAAAAATGGTCATTTCATAATGATTAAGGGGAAGTTGAATCAAGAAGACATAACAATCCTTAATATATATGCACCAAACCAAGGAGCACCAAAATATATAAGACAGCTACTTATTGACCTTAAAACAAAAACTAACAAAAATACAATCATACTTGGAGACCTCAATACACCGCTGACAGCTCTAGATCGGTCATCCAAACAGAGAATCAATAAAGATATAGTGGCCTTAAACGAAATACTAGAACACCTGGATATGATAGACATCTACAGGACACTTCATCCCAAAGCGACAGAGTATACATTTTTCTCTAGTGTACATGGAACATTCTCAAGAATTGACCATATGTTGGGCCACAAAGACAATATCAGCAAATTTAGAAAAATGGAAATTGTACCAAGCATATTTTCTGATCATAAAGCCTTGAAACTAGAATTCAACTGCAAAAAAGAGGGGGAAAAACCCACAAAAATGTGGAAACTAAACAACATACTTCTAAAAAATGAATGGGTCAAAGAAGAAATAAGCGCAGAAATCAAAAGATATATACAGACAAATGAAAATGAAAATACGACATATCAGAATCTCTGGGATGCAGCAAAAGCGGTAATAAGAGGAAAGTTCATATCACTTCAGGCCTATATGAACAAACAAGAGAGAGCCGAAGTAAACCACTTAACTTCACACCTTAAGGAACTAGAAAAAGAAGAACAAAGACAACCCAAAACCAGCCGAAGAAAGGAGATAATAAAAATCAGAGCAGAAATAAATGAAATAGAGAACAGAAAAACTATAGAAAAAATCAATAAAACAAGGAGCTGGTTCTTTGAAAAGATCAACAAAATTGACAAACCCTTGGCAAGACTCACCAAGGAAAAAAGACACAGGACTCAAATAAATAAAATCCAAAATGAAAGGGGAGAGATCACCACAGACATCATAGATATACAAAGAATTATTGTAGAATACTATGAAAAATTATATGCCACCAAATACAACAATCTAGAAGAAATGGATAAATTCCTAGAACAATACAACCTTCCTAGACTGAGTCATGAAGAAGCAGAAAGCCTAAACAGACCAATCAGCAGGGAGGAAATAGAAAAAACTATTAAAAATCTCCCCAAAAATAAAAGTCCAGGCCCAGATGGTTATACTAGTGAATTCTATCAAACATTCAAAGAAGACTTGGTTCCTATTCTACTCAAAGTCTTCCAAAAAATTGAAGAAGAAGCAATACTTCCAAACACATTTTATGAGGCCAACATAACCCTCATACCAAAACCTGGCAAGGAAGGCACAAAGAAAGAAAACTACAGACCAATATCTCTAATGAATACAGATGCTAAAATACTAAACAAAATACTGGCAAACCGAATACAACAACATATTAAAAAAATAATACATCATGATCAAGTGGGATTCATCCCAGAATCTCAAGGATGGTTCAACATACGCAAAACGGTTAACGTAATACACCATATCAACAAAACAAAGAACAAAAACCACATGATCTTATCAATAGATGCAGAAAAGGCTTTTGATAAAATACAACACAATTTTATGTTTAAGACTCTCAACAAAATGGGTATAGAAGGAAAATATCTCAACATGATAAAGGCCATATATGATAAACCATCAGCCAACATCCTATTAAACGGCATAAAACTGAGGACTTTCTACCTTAAATCAGGAACGAGACAGGGTTGTCCACTCTCTCCACTCTTATTCAACGTGGTGCTAGAAGTTCTGGCCAGAGCAATCAGACAAGACAAAGAAATAAAAGGCATCCATATCGGAAAAGAAGAAGTAAAGCTATCACTTTTTGTTGATGATATGATCCTATACATTGAAAACCCGAAGGACTCCACAAAAAGATTATTAGAAACAATAAACCAATACAGTAAGGTCGCAGGATACAAAATTAACATACAAAAGTCCATAGCCTTTCTATATGCCAACAATGAAATATTAGAAAACGAACTCAAAAAAATAATCCCCTTCACGATTGCAACAAAAAAAATAAAATACCTAGGAATAAACATAACAAAGAATGTAAAGGACCTATATAATGAAAATTACAAAGCATTGTTAAGGGAAATCGAAAAAGATACAATGAGATGGAAAAATATTCCTTGTTCTTGGATAGGAAGAATAAATATAATCAAAATGGCCATATTACCCAAAGCAATATACAAATTTAATGCAATTCCCATCAAAATCCCTATGAGATTTTTTAAAGAAATGGAACAAAAAATCATCAGATTTATATGGAACTATAAAAAACCCCGAATAGCCAAAACAATCCTAAGGAAAAAGAATGAAGCTGGGGGCATTACAATACCTGACTTTAAACTATATTATAGGGCCACGATAATCAAAACAGCATGGTATTGGCAAAAAAATAGACACTCAGACCAATGGAACAGAATAGAAAGCCCAGAAATAAAACCACATATATATGGTCAAATAATCTTTGATAAAGGGGCCAACAACACACAATGGAGAAAAGAAAGCCTCTTCAACAAATGGTGTTGGGAAAACTGGAAAGCCACATGCAAAAGAATGAAACTCGACTACAGCCTGTCCCCGGGTACTAAAATTAATTCAAAATGGATCAAAGACCTAAATATAAGACCTGAAACAATAAAGTACATAGAAGAAGACATAGGTACTAAAATCATGGACCTGGGTTTTAAAGAACATTTTATGAACTTGACTCCAATGGCAAGAGAAGTGAAGGCAAAGATAAATGAATGGGACTACATCAGAATTAAAAGTTTTTGCTCAGCAAGAGAAACTGATATCAAAATAAACAGACAGCCAACTATATGGGAACTGATATTTTCAAACGACAGCTCAGATAAGGGCCTAATATCCAAAATTTACAAAGAACTCATAAAACTCAACAACAAACAAACAAACAATCCAATAAAAAAATGGGAAGAGGACATGAACAGACACTTCTCCCAGGAAGAGATACAAATGGCCAACAGATATATGAAAAGATGCTCAGCTTCATTAGTTATTAGAGAAATGCAAATCAAAACTACAATGAGATACCACCTCACTCCTGTTAGATTAGCTATTATCAACAAGACGGGTAATAGCAAATGTTGGAGAGGCTGTGGAGAAAAAGGAACCCTCATTCACTGTTGGTGGGACTGTAAAGTAGTACAACCATTATGGAGGAAAGTATGGTGGTTCCTCAAAAAACTACAAATAGAACTACCTTATGACCCAGCAATCCCTCTACTGGGTATATACCCCAAAACCTCAGAAACATTGATACGTGAAGACACATGTAGCCCCATGTTCATTGCAGCACTGTTCACAGTGGCCAAGACATGGAAACAACCAAAAAGCCCTTCAATAGAAGACTGGATAAAGAAGATGTGGCACATATACACTATGGAATACTACTCAGCCATAAGAAATGATGACATCGGATCATTTAAAGCAAAATGGTGGGATCTTGATAACATTATAAGGAGTGAAATAAGTAAATCAGAAAAAAACAAGAACTACATGATTCCATACATTGGTGGAACATAAAAATGAGACTAAGAGACATGGACAAGAGTGTGGTGGTTACCAAGGGTGGGGGGGAGGGAGGACATGGGAGGGAGGGAGGGAGAGAGTTAGGGGGAGGGGGAGGGGCACAGAGAACTAGATAGAAGGTGGCGGAGGACAATCTGACTTTGGGCGAGGGGTTTGCAAAATAATTTGATGACAAAATAACCTAGACATGTTTTCTTTGAATATATGTACCCTGATTTATTAATGTCATCCCATTACCATTAATAAAAATTTATTAAAAAAAAAAAAGAAATCATTTCTGCTTACTAAAAAGTAATAATTGGTTTTACTGCCTATAAGCATATTTTAATTTCGCAGTATTAAATATCGTAGTAAGAAATTAGGCCCCTCAAGGTCTGCTCTTACTGGTTTATATAATTAAGACACCTACTAATGAGCCCACATCCTCCCTAGGGAGGTGCAGCCCTGGCCCGTTCTTCATGAAGAGGATGTTAACCCCTCGGACTTCAGCCAGAGTGAAGGCAGGGACACGGAGACAGGGGCATACATTTAAGAAGCCAGCATTTCCAGGATGCCAGAGAGGGCATGGACCTTGAGATCCATCAGCAGTTGCCAAATTTCCCCAACAAATATTATTCTGGGGTAAAAACAGAGAAGTTTATTCCAACAACTATATATTGAGTGCTACCCATGTGCAGAGCACAGGGCCAGGGGCCAGGACGGCTCCCCTTAGACAGCTGAAGGTCCACTAGGGAGACTGCTGGTCAACAGAACGGGTCAGTCAAATGTGGTTAGTGCTCCCATTCCCTCTTGGACCTGCCTTCTGATGGCCTTCATGCACAGGGACAAGACTCCCTCAAGCCCCAGGCATTGCAGAGGTCAGTTTGGAAAACCGCCACTCTGGGAACATCTGGCTTTCTTCACTCAACACTGACCACACAGGGAAGGCTGGGAGTCTGTACTCCCTAGTGGTGTTTGTGGTGTCATGGACCAGTTTTGTCACCTGTCATAGGAGCCATTGTAATATTTGCTTAACTATTTAAATCGGGTCCCTTACTTTAAGCCAGTAGTTCCTGAGCTAAATTAAAGCATATTTGCATACATTAATATCACCCAAGCTTCTCCATGTTTTAACTGTATTTTTGCATTCAAAACAGGACATTTCAGTAACAATAGTTGTCAGTGCCTGGGCTCTTATTTATGCCCCAATTACAGGTCTTGCTAATTACAGCCCTGGCTGGCTTCTCCAGCCCCTTCTGACAGAGCATGTGTGCACCACAGCTGTGACTCCATCAGCGAGTGCCTGTCACCACTTACAGAGTGGCCCCATCGTGCCACAAAGAGTTTAGAGATAGCAGGTTCCCTTTATCCGCAGCCCTGCTGGTGTTCTGGACTTTGGGGGTCAGGAGGAGAAAATGCAGCTTGTATATCAAAGACTACAGGGACTGGATGCTCTGGCTAAGGCTTTGGGCTCTCCTGAGGACAGACTTGGCGTGTTAAAGCAGAGGACCCACTTGTACCCTTCTCTGAGGTTGAAGTAGTCAAAAGAAGAAAGAGAGAGAGAAAGAAGAGAAGGAAGGGAGGAAGGAAGGAAGGGAGGGAGGGAAGAAGGAAGGAAGGAAGGGAGGGAGGAAGGGAGGGAGGGAGGAAGGAAGGAAGGAGGGAAGGAAGGAAGGAAGGAAGGAAGGAAGGAAGGAAGGAAGGAAGGAAGGAAGGAAGGAAGGAAGGAAGGAAGGAAGAATTTTGGTGCTCTCTGAATATTGTGAGTTGCAGGTGAAGAAATAATAGGGAAGTTTCCACCTTGTGAGTCTTGTTGAATTCATGCCCCTACTTGAGGGTTGGATCAAGGTCACCCACCTCTCTTGACAAGCAGAGCTCGTTGCTCTCTCCTCCTGCTCTCAGGGAATTCTGTATGAGGCCTGTGAGGAGTATGACCTCATCCTTATTTTTCTATCTCTCTTCTCAACTGAACTACACACGCCTGAGGGAAGGAAGGCTACATACGTTATCTCCCCTTACCTAACACATATGGTCCCCCAACAAACATTTCTGGAAAAGAAATAAATATAAGAAACCATAATACTGGAACTCAAGGGTCTGAACTACAGCCTCCAGTCAAGTAAGGGCCAAGTGCAGAGGTGGATTTAGTGGCGGGAGCACCGGGCACAAACCCTGGGCCCCAATTTCTGAAGGGCCCCGCAAAACCCCAACTTTACACATTTTTCTAATGACATCAAGGTTGGTTTCATATGTGCAATTTTAATATTAATAGTACATAATATTTTTTAAATATTTTTTATTTATTCATTTTAGAGACAGACAGACAGAAAGGAGGAGCAGGAAGCATCAAATCCCATATGTGCCTTGACCAGGCAAGCCCAGGGTTTCGAACCGGTGACCTCAGTGTTTCTAGGTCGACACTTTATCCACTGCGCCACCACAGGTCAGGCATAATATTTTCTATTTATTTAAAAATATGGTTAGCATATATTTTTCCCTATCTCTCTCTCTTTTGTTTAAAGGGCCTCAATATTTTCGTCTGCGCCCAGGGCCTCAACCGACCTTCATCCACCTCTGGCCAAGCGGCAGGAAAGGCCCAGCCGCCCCAGGGAGACACTGAGCCTGAGCCGGCTCGGGGCCCCGCCCGGATGCTGTCAGAGTGCTCAAGGTGCCCAGGATGCCCTTGCTCTGCCCCAGCAACCTCACCAGGCACGAAACTTCCCTTTCCGTGGCCCCTGTGGAAATGTCTGGAAATCAGAAACACAGATGACTTGTGGTGTCCCAAAACTGCCAGGACAGCCAGAGAGGGGAAGCTCTTCCAAACCCCCTCTGCAGCCTCAATGCATTTTTGAACCCTGGAATGAGGCCAGAGGAGTGAACAGTCAGCTCTGGCCTGACATTCCCTAACACTGAGGCTAAGACAATAAACAGTGAGCTCAGCGGGCAGAGAGACAAACCTGCTCTGGGCGGCATTTCTTGGGTTTCTATCCAAATACTGTCCTGCAGGCCCAGCCCACAAACAGCCTGTTTGTCTCCTGCGGGACCTGGAGCCCAGGCTGACCTCTGAGAGCCTGGCCAGCTTCCTGGGCCGACAACAAGATGACAGCAGATATTTCTGCAGCACAGAGGACAACAGGACACTGTGAGCCAGAAACTGCTTTGGGCCAGAATGTAACCCTCAGCGGGTGAGGGTGACATGGCTGCTGGAGGAGACACTGACTTGCAGTCGAGTTCACTGCACTGGACAGGGAGACGGTCACTCTAGCAGCCACTTTTAAGTACTGTCTGTATACTACTGTCTCCCTGCATAGCCGTTCAGTTCGACAAAAACATGTTAAACACAGATCATGTGCCAAGTTTGTGCTGGAGACCAAGCTACAAAGAAAAGTGAGACTCAGACTCTTGTCTTTAAGAACGTTTGCCATCTAACTGGAGACATAGCAGTTCTGTTTCTACAGAGGGATGCATGGTGATCTGTGGGGCACAGTGTGCCTGGGCTCGGAGGGCTGGGCCAGCAGGCTGAGATCTGAGCATCGAGGAATGCTTCCTGGAGGGGAAGACATCTGAGCTGGATTCAGAGAATAAACACATTGTATCCAGATGAAGAAAGATGAGGAAGGTGTTTCAGGCAGTACAACCACCACGAGCGAAGGTACAAATGTGAGCCCTTGTGGTGTGAGCAGGGAGCTAGAGGCAGTTAATAGGACTAGGGAGATTGTGCAAGGTGGAATAGGTAGAGGTAATGCTGAGAGACTGGCAGGGGTCAGGCCATGCAGGGTCCTTTATGCCATCCTGCTGAGGGAAAATGGGAGACCTCAGAACAGCTGCAGGTGGGGCAGCAGCCTGGGGAGACCTGGTTTTCAGAAAGACTGTACAGCTGCAGTGTAGAGAATGCGCAATTAGAGGACAGTCCTGGAGGCAGAGAGACCAGCAGGGGGCTTCCCTGCAATCCCTGGCAGGCTCAGCCAGCCGCAAAGAGGCGGGGGAGCCTCCAGTGAACCTGAACTCAGAGAAGATACACTTGGCCAGACTTGGTTATGAGGCTTTAAGGGAAGAGAGGCATTAAGAACAACCTCAAGATTTTGTTGGAGAGCTGTGTACAGGAAAGAATGCACCACTTTGAGAGACTAATGGTAATTGTTATTAAATTAAGGGTTTACTAAGTGCCAGATATCACTGACAGTTGGTTGTTTTCTTTTATAGGATATTTCATTTAATGTTCACAACAATCCTATGAGATAGGGACTGTGACATCTTTTTCTAGATGAGGAAAGCAAGATACAAAAAGTGTTAAGTGGCTTGCCTGAGGTCATACAACTACGAGATGGTGACCTTGAATTCTGGGCAGCTGGGCTCTGAGGACTATGACCTTGACCACTGTACTGTGCAAATCCCAGGACACAGGTGCTGCCACCAGTGCCTCTCATAGTGTTGTTGGGCACTCAGTCATGGGAGTCTCTCTTGGTCTGAGTTACTCTAGCAAGTAGTTCATTTAAGACTGTATGACATAATGGGTAATATAAATTTGATCTCTATCCTCAGTTCTTGATAAAGAGCTCCTAAATCCTTGTAATTTCCTGAGTGATAAGAGAAATAGGAACATCTTTTTTTTTTTTCAAGTGAGAGAAGAGGAGATAGAGAGACAGACTACCACACGTGTCCCAACCAGGATCCACTGGGTGACCCCGTCTGGGGCCGAGGCTCTGCCCATCTGGGGCCATGCTCTGCAACCAAGCTATTTTTAGTGCCTGAGGCAGAGGTTCCACAGAGCTATTCTCAGTACCTGGGGCCAATGTGCTCAAACCAATCAAGCCATGGCTGTGGAGGGGGAGAGAGAGAGAGAGAGAAGCAAGGGGAGGAGGAGGGATGGAGAAGCAGATAGTCACTTCTATGTGCCCTGACCAGGAATTGAACCTGGGACATCCACATGCCAGGCTGATGCTTTAGCACTGAGCAAACTGGCCAGGGCCACTTCATGCAGTCCCACATAAAAACCGGAGTTGGAACTGTCCCCTGAGGACCGTTTTGAACATTACCCCCCCCCCTTTCTGGCTAATTTCTATTTCAATGTTGAGAAGATTGTCTTTTGTTCCTTTAGGCTGCTCTCCTATTCAGTTTAACTTAGAAAAATAAACCTTTAAAGTGAACTAAAAATTACTTTTGTGTCCAGCAAAAGTGCTCCAGCTGTGGGAGGCCCCAGGAACAAAAACTAACAAGGCTGGCATACAGCATGGCACCAGCCTGCAGGCCGGGTCAAGCGCCCACAGGTGAGAAGCCTCAGCTCCCACAGCGGTGCAGAGCTGAGGCCAAGGTGGAGAGAGGAACAGCACGAGGTAACACAGCCAGTGGGGTGGGGCTGGGGGCTGTGGGTGCAGCATTAGGAGGTATTTGGTCAGGCGAACAGGGGGGGAGAGCGAACCCAAGGCAGGATGAGCCCCAAGCTCTGCCCAGCTATGGAGAGCAAAGGGCTCCAGGCATGAGACTCAGGGAGGTCCAGAAGATGTCTTTCTTTCTGTTTTGATTCTCCAGAGAAGGGGGAAACCTCAAGCTGCTGCTTAGAGGCCCCCACCTACCCTCAACCCTCAGCAAGAAGCCCCGCTTCCTGAGAGATGACCACTTGGTCCAGGTCCCTGGCTCTGCCTCGGAACAAAGAGCATAGAAATCAGTTCAAACATAATATGTGGAGGCAAAGAGGTGGGTTCCAAGAGAGAGTGAATCAAAGCCAGGCCCCCATGCAGTGGCTGGTGGTTGAGGGCAAGTGACTTCATTCCTTGACACCTCCCTTTCTTCCTATGTAGGTGGGGAGAATGACATCTACCTCCACAGGGTTTGTGAGGGCCTGTCACCTAGGTGCAGAATAACAGTCCTTGACCACTCCCCCTTTCCTCTGAGCTGGGGCCCAAGGAAAGGATGGGGACCCAGCCTCAGAGCCTTTGCTGCCAGCGTGATAGCCCCTGAAGCACTGTGCCTGAGCCTCCCACTGAGAGGACGTTACCTACAGGGGACCAGCACAGAGATAGGACCAAGGTGGAGAGAGGAACAACACAAGGCAGGGCCCCTCGGGCCAGACCCTGAGACAGGACGGTCCGGACAGTTGCTGGACGTCTGCTGGGTTCTCACTCAGCACAGAGCAGAGCCCTGAAGCCGCCCAGAAAGCACCTGTATTTGCATAGCACGTCATAAGCGTCAAAGCACTTCAACCTACATCATCAGCACTTGATTGACCCCAGATAGAATAGTAAGCAGACAGAGCAGGTGTGTCTTTTATCTGTCTCATTTAACAAACGAGAAAGCCCAAGCTTTGAGCAGTTCGTATAAATCACCTGAGATCATAGAGCTAATGGGATGCAGAGGGAGATTCAGACCCAGGCCAGGGTTTCTTCTGTCACCCCGTCAGCGAGCACCTTGCTACTGAAGCTGCACCTGAAGCCGAGGAGGAGATACACGTCCCTCCAAGGTTAACCATGGCCTCTGGGTGGGGAGGGGGCTGGGGTGGAGGCTGACCCCCCCCTCCACAGCAACTTGCTAATTTAGTGTGAGCTTGACCTTTCCATTAGCTGCTGGACAGAGCCCGGCCCAGGGGAGATGGACAGCAGGGCTTAATGGAAATGGGGACACTGGTGGGGATATGAACAATCTGAGTTATGGTCTCAATTTGCAGAGAGCCTGATGGATTTGCAATAATTCCAAACCAGGTCAAGTGTCTGTGTCTCCTCTTCTGCTGAACTCACACAAAGCCCCTCCATTTGTCAGGCTCCAATTCATCCTCTGTGAGTAGCCGCCCACCTACCCCCTCCCTCCTTGAAGGTCCTTTCACAGCACTCTGACCCCCGGGCACCTCTGCAGCTGGGCCCAGAAGACCTGCAGCTGCTACTAACAGGATGCGGGACCTGAGAGCTCTGAGGCCATCCAAACAGAGTGCTCTCTGAGGAGAGAAAGGGACATCTCTCTGCTGTCCAGGGACCTCCTCCTGTGGTGGCTTTTTAAGACACAGGGACAGCATGATTTAATATCTTAAGGGTTCACTGTGCGTAGGTGCAGTAGGGCAACAGTTAATAGATTCTGGGATAGAGTTGAGTCCTCCTGGCAACGGGAACTAGGACAGCAGAGGCCCAGAGCACATGCCAGAACTTCCTCCAGGCCAAGCCAGGAATAACTGACCTAGCTCACAAGCATTCTTGAAAACCTGAAAGATCTATGACATTTCCCATTGCCCTGCACCCGGGCTCTGCACAAGAGAAGGGCCTGGCCCCAGGGGAAGGACCGTGATGTCGGGTGGAGGGCATGGCAGGCTCTGGCCCCAGGGGAAGGACCGTGATGTTGGGGGGAGGGCGTGGCAGGCTCAGCGCATGGGCTGCTCCCCACCACAAGGCCCAGTACTAGCCTGGCCACAGTGGTGGAGGGAACCTCTCAGGCCATCCTGTCCAACCACCAATCTGGCCTGCAAATGTTCTCCAGTTTCCCTGGCAAGTGGCCAGTACTAGGAAACTAGAGATGTTCTGGGGTCCCCAAGCCACTTCAGGTTGCTATAATTTTTCAAATATTTTTTTTTCTATTAGGGAAAAACAAAACTATATCTTTATTGCTTCTATCTTTTCCTAACCACACCGAGTGCAAAATACTGCCTAATAAAGTATAACTGGTTTTTGGGGGTTTTTTTTGTTTTGTTTTTATGTGTTGCTTGGGAATCACAGGATAGCTTGCTTCCTTTCTTCAACCAAAAGGACTTGGTTAACCTGCAGAAAGGGACAGAGCCCAAGACCAGCATTCAAGACACCTGGGTACTGACCCCAGCTAAACTACAGGGACCATCTGACAAGCCTGTCCATGGGTCTGGCCTGTCCCTTCTTAACTCTTGATGTCAAATCAGGTGTATAGATTCTTGATGAGCCCCAACTGCTGGGTAAGCATCTACTGGGCACTTGGCTTTAGGATATGTATTAAAGAAAAGATGACTTAAAAATAACAACTATTATTATTATCATCACTATTATCATTACTATCATTCATTGAACATTTATTAAATACTAGGCATTTTGCTAAACACACGACAGATAATTATCACATCCTTTCTCATGAATCCACCTTAATTGTTAAGATCTATTATTATCTTAATTTCATAGCTGACAAAGGAGAGCCCAGGAAAATAAAGCAACTTGCTAAACATGACACAGCTGATAAATGGTGGAAGTGTAATTTGAGCTCATTTGTCTGATTCTCCCAATATGCTCTTGATCGCTATGCAATGACACCATCCCAACAACCTGGTAGGGAAGAAAAAACAAGAACACAAAGATATATATACAAATACCAAATCATTATGTTGTAGACCTGAAACTAATGTTATATGTCAATTATACTCCAATTAAATTCTTTTTAATAATTTTCAATCTTCATAAACACAAGACAACAAAAGGTAATGAAAATGGAAAGTAAGGTTGAATTTGAGTCTAAACTTCAGTCTAATAAAAGTGTGTTGTGCTAAAAACGATAGCACATATATTTATACATGTCTATAAATATATTTTTCTATATTGAATGAAGACATTAAGTGAATGAATAAATGAATGAATACCCAGGCAGAGCAAGGCAGAAAAGTCCCAAAGAAAACATAAGATTTGAGAGCATTCCAAGGTACTATTTCCAGGAGACTTAAAAAGAACAAAAAGCAAAATAAAACAAAACAAAACAAAAAAACTGAAATGAGACTATCCTGTGTGGAAAGCATATTAAAGAAAAGACAGCATTTCTACTAGACATTCACTTATTTATTTGCTCAACAAATGATTGTAAGTACTTCTATGTGACAGGCATGTGTTCATAAAACTATAACATCCAGTTCTTGCCTTTAAGGAACTAGACTAGGAAGAGAGTCAGACACTCAGTGCAGAGAAGGAAAAGAGAAAGACAGAATGCTGGAATAATGCAGCAGATCAGCACAGAAGACACTGTTATGTGCTGTGCAGATGGTCAATATTTTTGCCTGGAGAAGCCAAGGGCCAAATGAACAAAGGAAGGCTCCCTGGAGTAAGCGTTGGAGGACAAGAAGAGTGAGGCGGGGCCCTGGCTGGTTGGCTCAGTGGTAGAGCATCGGCCTGGCATGTGGGGGACCTGGGTTCGATTCCCAGCCAGGGCACATAGGAGAAGCACCCATTTGCTTCTCCACCTCCACCCCCTCCTTCCTCTCTGTCTCTCTCTTCCCCTCCCACAGCCAGGGCTCCATTGGAGCAAAGATGGTCCGGGCGCTGGGGATGGCTCCTTGGCCTCTGCCCCAGGCGCTAGAGTGGTTCTGGTCACGGCAGAGCGAAGCCCCGGTGGGCGTGCCGGGTGGATCCCGGTCGGGCGCATGCGGGAGTCTGTCTGACTGCCTATCCCCGTTTCCAGCTTCAGAAAAATACAAAAAAAAAAAAAAAGAAGAGTGAGGCGGGGAAGGAAGTGTGTGTGAGTGGTGCACAGGAACTGGAGAGAGGCCAGAACAGGGACTAGTGGTGGGATTCAACAGGTTCGCACCAGTTCAGCAGAACCGATACATAATTTTTTGCTGAGTTTGGCAAACTAGTTGTTAAAATGGCACTTGTAACCAGGGTTCTCTCTAAGGTGGTACCTAGGCAGCCGCCCAATGTGGAAAAGACAAATTTACATTTCTTACCTTTTTTTTTTAACATTTGTCTGTGCAACAGCATATTCTAAGCACCCATAGTAATGTTCATTCTGTCCATAGGTGAAAAAAATTGCAAGTGAGGATGCCAATCAAGAAACAATATGAAGAAGAAAAAAAAAAGAAACAATATGGAAATGTCTTAAATAACAGTTTTATTGTTTTTTGTCAGGTATTATTTAATATTTTCTCTTTAATATTTTAAAACTCTTTCTTATAACATAATTTTGTTTTGTGTACCTTTTTATTGTTCTTATTTAAGTATTAAATGCATGAAATAATAAACTACCTTTTGGTATATCATTTTTCTATACTTAAAATGGTCATTAGCTCTGGCTGGTTGGCTCAGTGGTAGAGCATTAGCCTGGCGTGTGGAAGTCCCGGGTTCGATTCCCACCCAGGGCACACAGGAGAAGCACCCATCTGCTTCTCCACCCTTCCCCTTCTCTTTTCTCTCTGTATCTCTCTTCCCATCCCACAGCCAGGGCTCCATTGGAGCAAAGTTGGCCTGGGTGCTGAGGATGGCTCTGTGGCCTCTGCCTCAGGTGCTAGAATGGCTTCGGTTGCAATGGAGCAACAGCCCAATTGGGAAGAGCATTGCCCCCTGGTGGGTGGATCCCGGTTGGGCGCATGTGGGAGTCTGTCTCTCTGCTTCCCTGCTTCTCACTTCAGAAAAATATAAAAACAAAAAATAAAAAAAATGGTAATTAAGGAAGAGAATGGGTTGTTAAATTATTTGAATTCCACCACTGGACTTATGATGTGGTGGGCAAGAGGCCCAGAGAGGATGCTCTGTGCAACATGTGAAGGACCTTGAATTCTGGGGTAAGGCATGTAAAGTTGATTTCATGAGCATGTAGAAGAACTTCCCAGGAAAGAACCTAGAAGACGGACCACATTCTGGTGCGCAGAGGAGAGAACCCCTGTGAACCTGATGACACAGCTTCCTGACACTCACTGAGCACGTGCACTGAGCACCCACTGCAGATGGTCTGTGAGACAGGGTGGGGAGACTCCACCAATACAGAGACCCGTTAACTCTACCCACCTTCTGTGGGTGACAGAAGGAGAGGAAAAGAAAGAGAAGACAGAGAGCCAGGGGAAGGTAAGACAAGGCAGAATGACATGGTACAAGCAAGTTCTAAGCCCTGGGAAGCTTAGGGGAGTCCACACCCCTGGAAGCTCCCGGGTACCCACAGGTGGGATCCCCAAAAACACTCTGAAGGGTGCCAAATACCCCCACACTGAGGAAGCCAGAGAAATTGCTTTGTGAAACATTGTGATCCCATTCATTCCTGAGCAGTGGCATTGGGCCGGTGCTCTGTAAGAGATGAGATGCTCTTTTCCTGTGGGATGAAGACTTAGAAATAGTCAAGCCAAGGGGAGCATCTGTGCAGACACAACAAAGGGCAGGCTGTCTCCAGTTCCCTTCCAGCAGGGCTGAGGGTGGCAGGGGCATGTAGAGCCCCTAGTGTGGCAGCTGCTCCAGTCTGTCTGCCTTGGAGGACCCAAACAAGAAATGCCACCCACTGGTTCTGGAGCACAGTTCTGACCCAATGGCCAGTGAGCTCCACATTCCATCTGTCCTGCCAGACAGAAACTGTGCCTCATGGAGCAGAAATAGAGAGTGTGTTTCTGCACCACAGGAAAAGAATGAGTGGTGGGCAAAGGGGGCAAGAGGCCACAGGACTTCAGCGAAGCCCAGCCCAGCAGAGCTCAGGCATCACAGAAAAACGTTCTGTAAATCAGTCCTGGAGAGGTCAGAAAGTCGTTGTTCACTTCCTGACAAGAGCCCCGTGAACCTTTAGAAATTATTTACTCAATGCTGTACAATTTACAAAGATCTTTCACTTATATTATCCCAGTTAATCACCACCACGGCCCTTCTAAGTAGGTTAAACAGATACTACTCTGCATTTACAGACAAGGATCAGAGGGGGCTGTCTTGCCCAAAACCACACAGCTCACAAGTGGCAGTGCTAGGATTCGATCCATTGCTTTAGTGACTGTTGGACTGGAGGAGTCAAGACAAATCCTAAAAAAGAATAAAAATAAAAATAAATGAACCCCTTGGTCACTTTAGGAACACACTGATTGCCTATGAGAAATAGTTTAAGCAGTCTCAGAGTCACCCACTTATATCCCAGAAAGTACGAGACTCAGATCAAAAGGTGAGCAGAGATTCATGAATGGTCTGAGCATGGAGTGTGTCTTTTTCCTCCCCCATTTTATTGATTAACTGAGATGGCACTGATGAACAAAATTATATAGGTTCCAAGTACACAAGTCTACAGCACATCTCTGTTCATTGCATTGTGTGCTCACCCCCCAAGTCAGCTATCCATCATCATTTATCCCCTCTTGACCCTCCTCACCTCCCCGCATGAGCCCCTCGCCTGGCAATCACCAAACTCTTTTTCATGTTCACGACTTTTTTCTTTTTTTACTTAATCCCTCCACCCCCCTTTCCAGCCCTCCCGACAGCTGTCCGCCTGCCCTCCATCTATGAGTCTGTCTCTATTTTGCTTGTTATTTCATTTTGTTCATTAGATTCCACATACGAGTGAAATCATATGCACTCATCTACTGGTAGGCACTTGGGCTACTTCCAGATCTTGGCTATTGGAAATAATGCTGCAGTGGACATAGGGTGCATATATGCTTTTGAATTAGTGTTTTGGGATTCTTTGGATAAATTCCCAGAAGCGAAATTGCTAGGTCATAAGGCATTTTCATTTTTACTTTTTTTTGAGGTAACTCCATACAGTTTTTGCACAGTGGCTGCCCTAATCTGTGTTCCCACCAACAGTGCATGAGGGTGTGTATATTTATGTGACATTCATTGTTTACTCACCCATTCATTCTACAAATGCTTGTGAAATCAGGCACTGTACCAGGCATAGGGACATGATGAGAAACACAGAAGGAATGGTTCCTGCTCTCAGAATTTAAATTCTAGTAAAAATTACAGAAAATAAACAACAATAACAAAAAACCCTTTGCACAATCCTAAATTCAATAAAGGAGATAAACTAAGGACTAAATGAGGTAACAAGGGGGAAGGTGTGTGTTGTTCAGATGCTGAGGTTAAAGACCCACTCTGTGAGGAGGTCTCCCTTTGTGTGGGTGTGAGAAGCCAGAGGGGAGTGAGTTGAGTTGCAAATGTGAGAGGTGTGAAACTAAAACAAATTCCTTCCCCAGCAAAACAAACAAAGAAAAAAAATTGTATAGATTGGTAGGATCCAAGGGAGGTTACCCTTCTTGGTGTTTTGTGAGTTGGGCGATGCAGGAGCATGTTTGTGTGGTGAAAGTGATCCGGTAGCCTGGGAGAAACTAACGGTGCAGAGGAGCCAGGGGAGACGCAATCTTTGGGGAAGTGAAGGGCATCGAAACCAGAGCATCTGAGGGGAGAACTGACCTTTCAGAGGGGAGAGACACATTCTCCTTCTATCAGGAGGGAAAGGGAAAATCATTGCTGGTGCAGGTGGACTTCTAAGTTCAAGAGGGAATCAGCATCTGATAGTTTCTACTTCGTCAAAGAAATGATTGAGGTCATCAACTGAGAATGAGTGCAGGGTCAGGAAATGGGGACTTTGAAGAAAGAAAAGAAGGTGTGAAATGATTATCTTGGAAAGTAGAGAGTAAGTTTCCTGAAAGGTGAGCAAAAAGATAGCCAAGCAGTGATAAGCACCCTACAGAAATGCATCATCAGGAATCTAATTTAATTTAAAAAAAACAACAACAACCAGCTGTTAGTTTTGTGACTTTCTCTATTAATGTTTAGCTGCCCAGGAGGAGGCACAGAGAAGGAAAGCATATGGAGGAGTTCAACACGGGAGTTTGCAAGAAAAGTTTAATAGAGGGAGAGAAGAGCAAAGGAACGGACAGTGTTAGTGAAGGAATCACAAGGATAGATCACAAAATCTAGGCTGGCAAGAAAGGAAGTAAAGCTAGAAAGCTGGGCAGGTGCTGAACAAAACTGGGAAATGAATGGGCTCATAGGATTAGGGGTCTCCATCAGTCAAAGATTTGTGGTAGAGAAAGTATCCAAGCAAAAAAAAAAAAGAAGGGGGAGGAGGAAGGAGAGGAGGTGGGTTAGAAAATGTTTGAAATGTAGATTTGAGAAGTGGTGATGAGTCTGTCTTCTGTGAGGCTTGGAGTAGGATAATAGAAAAAAGGGGCAGGGACAGTAGAAGAACACAGGGCTGAGTGTGAGGACCAAAGAGCAGAGATCACAATGCTGAGTGGGACACCCCTGTGCCGAGGTTTGCTTAGGCTTTCTTTAGAGGACAATGGGAGATATGTATGAATACATTGCTCCAAGATGTCAGTGCCCCTGTTGCATTAAAAAGCATACGCATCATCTATTTCTAGGGTTAATCAACATTGTCCTCTATGGCTATACAACTATCAGTTGTGGTGATCTTTGTGGAATATCAAAATACAGACATATTAAACTTAAAACACTTCAACATCAATTTTTTGTGCAGTATCAGACACCACCTAATACCAATTCTAGTTTAAATAAGGGGAGTCATTGGTGTCAAAGGTTTAAGGAAATGAGATTTAAAGAGAAACTTCTAATCCATTAACTTAATGGTTTCCAAATGTTGGAAAATATTACTCATCCCCATTGATTATCTTTAGCTTAAGAATGGTGTGTACCTGATGCTCTACCCAAATGGTCTCTGGGGCTCAGAGAGGAAGGGGCGGGACTCCTGGCCCAGGAGACAGGAGAACTGAGAAGCTTCACCTCAAAGCTTTAGTAAGAAAGGGGGATAGAGCTTCTCACTCCTGATGCTTTAAAAAGGCACTCTGAGGAAGGGTTCTGAAAAGCAATAGGCAGCCCACTTACATGTTTACGAAGATCAAGGAATAACATGTGAGAACTTCATGATCTTCCTTACCTAAACCTTTATACCTGGAACATGGAACATGTTAGTTGGTTTTCATTACTTACCTTTTTTCTTTCTAATTAACTAGTGCTTTAAGAATCCATAGAAATGAGTGACATTGGGTCTGTGCTTCAAAAGGAGTGAGAAAATCAAGAGGCAACCATACTGAATCTTGGAGAATAATTTCAGTGGGCAAACTTCAGTCACTCAGCCCAATTCTCTTCACCTCGGTCCACTCAGATGGCTTATCTGAGTCAAACACTCTGTAACATGAAGCAATTAAAAAAGAAAAGAAGCCCATTGATAGCATGCGTGGACAAAAGGAGAAGGCAGACAAGGCACCCGTCTCTCTTGTGAGCCGCTGGGTAAGTAAAGGACTCTCAAAGACCTAGGCTTACAACACACCTGAAGGAAGAGGCCGGTGAGACCCAGAGGAGAGGTATGAATCTCAGGTCCTCACGCGACGAGGTAGGTCTAATGCCACTCACAACACCCGCAGACAGGGCCAGTGTTCAGACATTCACTACTCCCCTTCGTCAAACCCCAACTATTAGTTTAATTTGGGGGATTTACAGTAAATCAAAATATTTATGTGGACCACAGAAAGTTGGTTTGAACTCATAATCTCTTAGGAGCCACTATTGGAATCTTGGACAATGAGATGGCCTTGACTTCTGTAATTTTCCAAGGGAGGGAGGGAGGAGAAGACCCCACACACAAAGAGCATAAACTGGGACTTCTTCACCCTGGTCCTCTTGCTTCCCAAGGTAAGATAACGTGACAATAATTACGATTCTATTCAGAGAAAGAAAATTCCAAGAGGGAGAACAGGCCACTGTGAAAGGGGAGAAAAGCTCACTGACTGGTTTACAGCCAAGCAGGTCAGGAATCAGCACACATCACCAAGGCTCATATTCCGTCTCTCAGAGTCAATCACATGGTTCACCTAGAGGCCTGGGAGCCGTGGAGTGCAGCCCGATTGTGTGTTTAAGGAGGGGAGGAGAAGAGCCTTCTGTCATAGGGGCCGGGGGAATGCCCTCTGATCTGAGACATCGTGCATCTCTTCTGGTTCTATTACCCTGGGAAGGACATAGCCTCTTATTTTCCTCATCTTGTCCAATTAACAGGCGTACTTAAGTCATTCAAACTCTGTTATTTGAAACCCTAGCGAAAGTAGGGTTCTGGCTCCCTCCCTAAAGCAGATTGCTAGGTTTTATGAAATTTTTCTAGCATGTGGTTAAACAAGGCCATTGTTAACAATGAATTACAGATATATGAATTTGTAATTAAATTTATTTTACTTATTTTTGAATATTTATTTTAAGGAGTTGACTCACACAATGGAGCTGAGAGGGCAAGGAGAGAGGGAAGTCGTGCAGCAAAGTCAGACACCTGAAGGCCTGGTCAGTCACCTGGGAACTCTGCTGCTGCAGCTTGTGCCTGACCCCAGATTCCTCAGGGCAGTGGCCTGGGAATTCAGGCCAGGTTCTATGTTGCAATCCCTTTTTTTTTTTCAGGTGAGAGAAAGGGAGATAGAGAGACAGACTCCTGCATATGGCCCAATCAGGATCTACTCGGCAACCCCATCTGGGGCCAATGCTTTAGTACTGAGCTCTTCTTAGCACCTGAAGCTGATGTGCTTCAACTGAGCCATCCTCAGCTCCCAGGGTCACTCTCGAACCAATTGAGCCACTGGCTGCAGGAGGGGAAGAAAAAAAGAAGGTGAAGAGGGAGAGGAAGAGAAGCAGATGGTCACTTCTCCTGTGTGCCCTGACTGGAGGTTGAACCCGGAACGTCCATATGCTAGGCCAACTCTCTATTCACTGATCCACTGTGCAGGGCCTCTATGTTGCAATCTTGAAGTTCAATTGCTTTACTTCCAGAAACCTGTCTTTTCTCTTAAGGCTTCGGCTGATTAGATGAGGCCCAACCACATCATGAGGGATAAGCTGCTTCACTCAAATTCTATTGATTTAAATGTTAATCACATCTAAAAAAAAAAAAAAAAAAAGGAAAAGAAAACACACCTCCACAACAACATTATCCTGCTGTTCAACTACACAACTGAGCACCACAGCCTAGCCCACTGGACACATAAAACTGTCCGTCCCAAAGGGAGTCTACCTCAGAGCCCCTCTGCCCTCTGGCCCTTCTAGTGGGGTAAAATGGACTTGTCACCCTGAGATTTGGAAGAAGGTGTTTGGGAACAACACCCTTAATTATCATTAAATATAGAGGAGCTCTGCCGTGTAGTCCAGAACAGGAGAAAATCAATTTTCACAAGAAATGGAAATGAAATTATGTCATTAAAAAGAAGAGAGGGTTGTTGGAAAGGAATTAACCTCTGCTGTGGGAAGATGTGTTTAATGTAAAGGACATTAGAGAGAAACAAGCCATTGTTCAAAACGGGCCTCCCCCCAACCCTGCCACCACCACATCGTTCCATTCGTGGGACCAGAACTCACCCCCTCCTCCCTGCCTGCCCTGTGAGCAGCAGCCACTGAGCCTCAGGCCACTCTCCCCATGGAGAGCTGGCAGAAAGGAGGCCACACAGAACAGCCATCAACCTGCATGGACGCCCCAGACGAGAGCAAGGACGTGCTAGATGCCCATGGGCTTTGTGTTTTCTATAGGGAAATATCCAGGGTAAAGAGATGAAGTCAAGACATCAGGGGAAGAAAGAGTTAACAGAAGATGGGGAGTAGGAAGAAATATCACGGTCCTGGCTGAGAATCCCCTCACAGCCCGGAGCGTCCCACCCCTGGAAGGATGTTGTCAGATAACACAGCAGCAGGGTTCCCCCACATGCCAAGGATGGAGCTGGGCAACTGGACGGGGACTATAACACCCCGTTCCTGAGTGACAATCTGCTTGAACCTCTCTCTTGGCCCAGTGGGGTGCTCTAGGAACAGCAGGGGCAGGAACACTCACAACCAGCAGAAGGGAAATGGTGTCCTCCATCCCAGCAAAGCAGTAGCCCCCTGAACAGAGAGAAGCCCCAGGCTGCAGCTAACAGCCCAGCTAGGGAGCTACCAGCCCATGCCCAGCTTCTGCTCCGCAGAGGTGAGGCCAGACTGAGACACAAAGGGCAACAAATGGAGGTCGACGGTGGGTTACAAACACGGCTAGCCAGTGGGGTCACCAAGACTCTCACCAAGAGGGTCTGTGTCATTCGGGATCACAATAGAAAATGCACAGCACACTCAAGTCAGGAGAACCCCGGATTGTTTAACAGACAACTACAAAGAGAGGGCAAAAGAGAATGCAGTAACCCAGAGAGGGAAGGGAAGGGAAGGGGCAGTGGCCAGAACCAGAAGGAATAAGCGAGCAGGGACATCAACAGCCATGGCCAGCCCAAGGTAACCCTTCAGGAAGAGGGCCAAGGGGTAAATGTCCTGACCTTACACTCCCCCATCCCTACCACCAACCACGAAGGCTCTCTGGGAACAAACTCAACAGAACACTGGAAGACCAGTCTGTCAGGTCAGCCCTGCAGTTAGAGCAGGGCAGAGGAGCTGTAGATTGAATCCGCTGAGCAAACGGAAAATATCTGCCCAACATCCATGGGACACCCTGGGTGTCAGACCCTGCAAGGGGAAATCGGTGGGTGACAACAGATTACCATATCTTTTGCTCCATAAGACACACTCCCCCAAAAAAAACTGGAGTGAAAATATGGTATTTTATTAAATATTTTAACATAGCATTTGGTTCAGAATATTTTTTTTTCTTATTTTCCTCCTTAAAACCCTAGGTGTGTCTTATGGTCGGGTGCGTCTTATGGAGCGAAAAATACAGTATCTCCTTTCTGCTTCCTACTGATCCAGAAACCTCTATACATACGTACGTATGCCACATGAGCATGCACACACACACACACGTGCAAACACAGAGCTATGTACATGCACCCGCACATATATACATACATGCACAAAGAGACATACACACATGTACACACATACACACACCTCACTTTATTTACAGCTTACAGAGGCTTCTCCAGACCAATCAAACTTTACAGGCAATAAAACCAATGGAATTTAAATTAAGATAAGAAAAGTGGCCCTGGCATTTGGCTCACTGGAGAGGGTGTCGCCTGGCATACAGATGCCCTGGGTTCAATCCCCAGTCAGGGCACACAGGAGAAGTGACCGTCTGCTTCTCCCCCCTCTCTCCTCCCCTCCCACAATAGAGCCACTGGCTCCATTGGTTTGAGCATCGACCCCAGAGGGAGGATGCCGAGTGTGTCCCAGTCGTAGCACATGTGGGAGTCTGTCTCACTGTCTCCTCTCTCCTAAAAATAAAAAGAGAAAGAAAAGAAAGACCAGAAATGAAGCAGACTTCTCTAATTGTTGTTATTTTTAGAAACCTGACAGAAAAGGGCAGACAACAGAAGGACATGCCTCCTGAAGGGTGAAGCTGACCAAAGAGGTTGCTCTGTTATTAGAAGCAGAAAGGGAAAAAGCTGAAGAGGGTGATTGGAAAGTTGGGACCAGAGAGGCTGCACTTCCCCAAGGGGGCCAAAGGCAGCCCTCACCCCCTTCTACTCCCTTCTGCTCCTCCTGCCCCGCCTCACCAGCATGTCCCCTCTCCCACTGTGAGCCAAGCATCTGCGGGAAGAAGATGCCAACCAGCTCTCAACACCACCAAATCATTGTGGGGTGAAGTCCTAGGGCTCTGGGGTGTCAGCCCTGCTGGTGACTAGTTGGCTTGGAGTAACTTGACTCTCCAGTCTCCTCATCTGCAGAATCAGGTAAGTGGAGCACCTTTTCATCAAGGAATTAGAAGCATAAAGTAGAAGGCTACATGTGAAAAGGGTCTGCAACTCATGGAGCATTATAAGGCATCTTCTCATTGGATGTCAAAATGTTATTTCTGACGACCCTTGCGCTTTGTTCCAGCCTCCGTTTGCATCTCTGGCACAGTGTTTTAGACAAGATCGAGCACGTTCAGGGTGGCATGGCCCTAGATTGGCTCAGAGTTTTAGGAGCCTCACTGTCAACTTAGGGAGTGGGCTTCCACTGCCTGCCCTGGAGATGGGCCAGGAGGAAGAAGCCTTGTGTTCCAGCAGGAGAAACCTTAGGTCAGACTTAAGGAAGAACTTCCTCATGTCACAGCAGACAAGTAAATGAGAAAGTGGAATTCATTTCTGGGAGAGAGGGGGAAGGTTTCTCAAACAGGACTGGGACCCTCATCTACGGAGTAAAGTGATTTAGAAGTAGGTTTGGCTTGACTCCTGGGACATTGAGCCAGGGAGATAAGAGCCATGCTTATAAACCCTCTCAGGCTCCTCTCCAGACTCTAGAGGTTAATGTTTCCATTTAAATGGAAATTGAGTGCAAAATTATTAGCAACTATTCAAAAAGAACCAAATTACAAGGGGCTGTTCTTTGTACAGTACAAAGAGAGCTGCCATGGACGTTCTGCACCTTAAATATTAAGGTAAGTCCCGCTGAAGGTCATCCCTCCACCTGCTAGGAGCTGATGCTCAGGAAGGATTTCCTTTGGAACCACAGGTTCCAGGTGGCAGGAAGCTCCCCTCTGGATGTCAGGTCTTCATGGGCTGAGAAGAAAATGCCAATGTAGACATCCCAAGAACATCTGCAGAATGTAGGTCAAACCCACCATCACCTTCCAAGGCATTGTCTAACACAAGTCCATCTCATTATTCAGTCGTTATCTGCAAATTCGCCTACTTGCTAAATATGTTTGTAATTCCAAAATCAACACTCATGATATTTTCACGGTTACTCGTGGACAGGCGCAGAACTCTCATTCTGTAAACTAACGTCCTTTCCATGGTTTATTTTGTGACACGTCTCGTATCTTTGTTCTTGTGTGTGCATGATTTCCTTGTTTAAGATGGCACCTAGCCTAGCACTGAAGTGCCGTCTAACATTCCCGTGTGCAAGGAGACCGAATGTGCCTTTGAAGAAAAGCCATGTGTTAACTGAACTTCACTCAGGCATAAATTACAAGCATTGCTGGCTGTGAGTTCAATATCATGAACTAACGATGTGTAGTAAATAAGGCATCTTTACGCAGAAGCACATGTAAAACAAGGATTGTGACTAGAGTGTGGGATGACCCTAACCTTGTGTTTTTCCCCTAGGAGCAACAGTTCATTATTTGATAAGTCAGCATTGTGGAGACCTGATAGAACACAGCTCTGAAAAGACTGGGAATCACCTGTAGTAGGTATTCAATCAGTAGTAACTATACCCTCACAGGGTTTTCTCTGGGCTCATACATTGGGTACTGTTCTTAACAAAAGGTAAACCCATGCCAGTGGGTTTAAAAGATCTCCTCACCTATTGAAGTGCCTTGCCTCTCAGCCCACTTTTTTCTCATGCTCAGATCTGTATAGCGTAGTGTATAGTATAAAGCCCAACAGGGTCCACAGCAGGTTGTCTTGAAGGCTCTAGCCATGCAGTCTCCCTCTCCTTGCATACATTGGGTAGGGGAGAGGTCCAAGGAACTGATAGAGAAGAGATTTCCTGCTTGACAGCTAGGGAAATGTCCCCTCACCTGAGGCTACAAGGGAAAACAGAAAGTGTGGTCACAGCATCAAACTGCAGGAATTGGAAGTTCAGAACACCAGGAAGAATAGGGTCAACACAATCAAAAGTGCTGGAGGGTCAAGTCCAGTTCTCAGTGAGCGGGCCCAGAGCCAGGACTGAGCCTGTGGAAATGAAGACAAAAGCTGGGGAGTAGCCCGCAGGTGGTCAGGGACTGGGGAGAGGGCTGACACCTGGCCAGTGAGGGAGCTTGCCTTTGTGAGCCCTGCATGGAGGGCTGGCAGAGGAGCAGCACCCTGAAGGGTGGGGGAGAACAGGAGTTGGCAACATGCTTTCATAAATGTCACTGGAGCAGGACTGCTGTGGACCAGGCACTCTAAAGCTTTGGAGGCTTCATAATCTAAGCTTGAATTGGGGAGAGGCAGAGAAAGAAAAATAATGCCAGCTCTCAACCTCTCTAAGCAGTTTGCTATAGCACAAAACACATGCACTTCCATCATTTAAACAAGAGCCCATGTGGTTTGGACCCATCTTCTATAAAAAGCAAGTTAGCGACCATTCATTGCAGGTCAAGCTTGCCCTTTGGCAGGGGGTCTTACCCTTTACTCCCAAGTGGTGTATCAGAGTAGCCCTAATGAGTTCACAGAGTTCTCTTCTTGAGAGAAGTTCTCCCCGTCTTACCACATTGTTGGTGATGTTATTATGCTCTTTAGAGATTATGGTCCAGGACATAACCCAGCTGGTCTTGCTCCCTTGAGGACTGACAGCTGGCCCACAAAGCTGGGGGTGCTCACTCAAAAAGCCCCGTCTGCATCGGCATCTAGGTTTATCTACATGTACTACATTGTCAAGCTGTGTGCCAACTGCTAACACCAGGTGAGTGTGATTTAGGGCCTGAGAAGTTGTCATGTGAGTGTCATAGTAAATGGATCCTTCCCAATCAAAGACAATCATTATCTAGATGAGTCATCAGTGGCTTGCTAGCCAATCAGAATTACATGAACTGGGGCCCAGGATGCAGCTCCTGTGAAAAGCTGGATGCTGACTGTGTGCGGTGCAAACACTCTCATGATTGGTCTGGCCTCCAGGAGTGGTTGAATCCTCAGACCCTGAGGCTGGCCTGGCCTGGGCTGTCCAGTGAGAAGCCCTGCCCCGGACCACACAGGAGCCTCTGAGTGGGTGCTGCTCACCTATCTGCTGAGCATCAGAGCTGGCTTTCGAGCACAATGGCTTTTCCACTCAATGTGCCAAGAATGGGAAAGCTGATTAGAAGCATAAATCTGCTTGGATTCTTAAAGAAAAAAAATACTTCACAACTATTTCTGCTAAAACCTATTAAAGGTAAAACCAGGAGTTCAGACCCTTCCTTGGAGGGAGTCCAGCAAACTTGGTGTGTGATGGACTTCTAGGAAGAGAAGGGAAGGACATGCTGTCCCTCTCTTCCCTCTTTTCCATTCTCTACTCCTGCTTCCTTCTCCTCCTCCCCCTCCTCATTCTCTCCCTTCCTCCCTCACTGCCAACCTCTTTCTGTGTGGAGGAATTAAAATGTACAGTGATGGGGTGCTCAGCCGGCTGCCTGACTATCATGACCTGTCTTTTCTCCCTCAATTGCAGATCACAAGGCTGCAGGTGCCTTCTAAAAACCCTGGTGCTATCCTCTCTGATTCAGCAAAGCTCGGGCTCCACCTTCCACCTTGCACTTTAAAACTTTCTTTGCACAGCAAAGGAAGCCATCTACAAAATGAAAAAACAACCCACTGAATGGGAGAACATATTCAGCATACATCTGATAAGGGCTTAATATCTAACTTCATTAAAAAGTTACAAAACTCCAGTACTATGTTGAATAAGAGTGAAGAGAGTAGGCAGCCTTGTCTTGCTTCTGATTTTAGAAGGAAAACCTTCAGTTTTTCACCATTTAGCATTATATTAGCTGATGGTTTATCATATATTGCCTTTATTATGTTGAGGTACTTTCCTCTATACCCATTTTATTTGGTGTTTTACACATAAATGGATGTTGTATTTTATCGAATGCATTCTCTGCATCTATCAATATGGTCATGTGATTTTTATCCTTCGTTTTGTTTATGTGATGGATCACGTTTATTGATTTGTGAATATTGTCACAAATCCAAATCCAGCCTTGCCTCCTAGGAATAAATCCCACTGGATCATGATGTATGATCTTTTTCATGTATTGCTGGGTTCAGTTTGCTAATATACTGTTGAGAATTTTAGCATCCATGTTCATCAGGATGCTATATATTGGCCTATAGTTTTCTTTCTTTGTAGTGTCTTTACCTGGTTTTAGAATGAGGATAATGCTTGCCTCATAAAGTGAGCTTGGAAGTCTTCCTTCCTCTTGAATTTTTTGGAGTAGTTTGGGAAACACGGGTGTTAGTTCTTCTTTGAATATTTGGTTAAATTTACCTATGAAGCCATCCAGTCCAGGACTTTTGTTTGCTGGAAGTTTTTAAATATTGTTTCAATTTCATTTGTTGTAATAGGTCTGCTCAGTTTTCCTGATTTTTCCAGATTCAGATTTGATTTGAGAGATTGTATACTTCTAGACATTTATCCATTTTGCCCAGTTTGTTCAATTTTTTGGCATTTTGTTCTTCGTAGTATTTCTCTTACAATCTTTTGTATTTCTGTGATGTCAGTTGTTACTTCTGTTTCATTTCTAATTTTATTTGGGTCTTTTCTCTTTTTTTCATGATGGGTCTGGTTAAAGGTTGTTGATCTTTTTTACTTTTTCAAAGAAGCAGCTCTTGGTTTTATTGATCTTTTGTAATTTATTTTAGCCTCTATGTCATTTATTTCCACTCTGATCTTGATTATTTCCTTCCTTTTACTTCTTCTGGAATTTATCTGTTGTTTTTTTTTTAGTTCTTTTAGCTGCAGGGTTAAGTTGTTTATTTGAGCTTTTTGTTCCTTCTTAAGTTATGCCTGTAATGCTATAAACTTCCCTCTCAGGACTGCTTTCCTATAGATTTGGAGTTGTTGTATGTTCATTTTCATTTGTTTCAAGGAAATTCTCTATTTCTTCCTTGATCTCATTGTTAACCCATTTGTTATTTAATAGCATGCTATTTAGCCTCCAAATGTTTAGATGTTTTTCTATTGTAGTTGATTTCTAGTTTCATGCCATTGTGCTCAGAGAAGATGTTTGATGTGATTTCAAGCTTCTTAAATTTATTGAGGCTTGTTTTGTGTCCTAACATGTGGTCTACCCTTGAGAATGTACCATGAACACTTGTATAGAATGTATATTCTGCTGCTTTGGGGTGAAAGATTCTGAAGATATCAATTAAATCCCTTTGATCTAGTGTGTCATTTAAGGCCATTGTTTCTTTGTTAATTTCTATCTGGAGGATCTATCCATTGTTAGTAGGGTGTTGAAATCCCCTATTATTATTGTATTGCTGTTGATCTTGCCCTTTATGTCCATGAAAGTCTGCTTTATATATTCAGGTGCTCCTATATTAGGTGCATGAATACTTACAATGGTATAATCTCTTGTTGGATTGCTCCCTTGAGCATTATGTAGTGACCTTCTTTGCTCCTTACTACAGCTTTTGTTTTAAAGGTTATTTATTTTGTCAGGTATACCATATTCCTCATATATAAAACGCACCATTTTTTAAAAATTTGGGGTCTAAAAACGAAGTGAGTTTTATACAGTGGTTGTAGTTTTTTTTTACTTGCATTTCCTACTTTTTGTGCTTGTTTTTGTGCTCACTATTGTAGATATATGAAGACAGTGATTCGTCATCAGACACAGATGAGGACAAGCTAATGGATGGGAGTTTTGACAGTTGTATGAATTTTATGATGAATAAAACTTGAGCCCAATAACTTTATGTAATACAGTTATTTTCAAATTTCAAGCCCCAAAATTAAGGTTCATTTTATTAATGAAGAAATACGGTAAGTATTGCTACCCCAGTTTTTCTTTTATTTCTATGTGTATGGAATTATTTTTTCCATCCTTTCACTTTCAGTGTATGTGTATCTTTTGTTCTGAGGTAGGTCTCTTGTAGACAGCATATAAATGGTTTTTGTTTTCTTATCCATGCAGCTACCCTATGTCTTTTGATTGGAACATTTAATCCATTTCCATTTAAGGTTATTATTGATATGTATTTATTTATTGCCATTTTATTCTTTTAAACCTACAATCCTCTTTCTCTTGATTTTTTTTCTGCCTCTTCTTATAGCAGGCCCTTTAACATTTCTTGCAGTACTGATTTGGTGGTAATGAGCTGACAGCAGCTTCATAAAAGGGCCCGAGTTCCTTAACCCTTTGAGAAGTAAGTTTTTTTCATGTTTGCTGACCCCCAGGAGTGAGTTCTTTTATTTTTTCAAAATGAAATTAGTTCTAGTTACAGTTTTATTAACTTAAAATCATGTTTGTTTGATAATCAATTTATGGAAACAAAAACATACATTTGCCTTTTTTAATGTTTCTGGACACATTTTTTTTTTCTTGGTGACAGAGACAGAAAGAGGGGCAGATAGGGACAAACAGATAGAAAAGGAGAGAGATGAGAAGCATCATTTTTTTGTTGCGGCACCTTAGTTGTTCATTGATTGCTTTTTCATATGTGCCTTGACTGGGGGACTCCAGCAGACTGAGTGACCATTGCTCAAGCCAGAAACCTTGGACGCAAGCTGGCGAGCCTTGCTCAAACCAGATGAGCCCAGGCTCAAGCTGGTGACCTTGGAGTTTTGAACGTGGGTCCTCCATGTCTCAGCCTGACACTCTATCCACTGTACCACTGCCTGTTAAGGTGCCTTACACATTTTTAAAATAATAATTTTTGTACAATCATACTTTGGGTGGTCAGGAGGCACAAGGACATATATGAACGTTCATACTACTCAAAGGGTTAATATTTGCCTCCACTTTTCAGCTACTCCACTTTCTCTGGCAGCTGCCTGGTCTTCCCACAGAATCTTCTGTAGAAAAACTGTAGTGTGGGCTCAGACTGGCCTCACCCCACCAATTTCTCCACAGGTTGCAAGCTTGGTGGGTTAGGGGAGCTAAGATTGGGATGATAACATTAGTGGGACCCACTACTTTGAGAGCCTCTTGATCAGGAGCTTAGTTTAGGAAAAGTGACCTCTACTCCAGAGCCTAATCTCTCAGGCACTGCTGGAGACTCCAATTTTATTTCTCCCCAGAGAGGTGAGCAGCAGGTTCAGATTGTCTGGGGCTGACAGACCTTTCTGCAAAAGTTCTTCCAGCTGAGAAGCCCCTGGTCTCAGGGAGGAAGATTGAGAGTATCTTCCACTGGGGCTCCTCAACTGACCTTAACAAGAGAGATTCCCAAGAGTAAGACTATTGCTTTCCCCCAGGCTAATGCCACAGGGAGGGGACTGCCACCCAGGAAAGATACTGACTGTGGTATTGGATAATGCTTCCGCACAGGGGTTCCTGTGGCCACTCCCCACAGTGTCTCTCCCTGGGCCTCCACCTTCACACATTTTTCACATGACTCTAGTTCTCGCAGCTCTCCCTCTGCCAGAGCCCCAGGTAAGTGGCTGTGAACAAAATTTTCTGCATTGGCCCTCTAAGACAATGCCTGCATCTCTGAGAACTTCCATCTTTTTCTCACAGACAGAAACCTCGCCTATTTTCACCACTAGATGCTATGTGGGCACCTCTTCTAGGCTCTGATGCTCTAGGTTGGGGCACTTGGCCTGGGGCTTAGAACCCTCACCTCTCATGGTGAACCTCCCCACAGCTGAGAGTTCCTCTGGACCCTCAGCCACCACTCATGGGAGCAAGGGCAGCCCTTTTCATGTCTCAGCACTTCCTACCACTCTTGGTGTGTGACTCCTTTGACTTATGTGTGATTTATGACTCCTTTGTCATGGACTCCTCTTCATTTAATCTGAAGTTGGTTTCTCAGGATGATTACTCTTAAGTTTAGTTATAACTCCAGTTTGGTCCTGGGAGGCAGCAGTTGGAAGGTCCACCTACTCCATCGTCATCTTGGAACCCTACTCAAGGTTTTAATTTTGGTGTACTTGCCACCTCCCCAAATCCGGGCTCCATGTCTTTCCTCTGTCTCCTTAGCACCCTGAACCCCTCCAACACAGTTTTTTCAGACATCATAATTGTAGATTAATTGCCTTCCTTGATTATAAACACCATGAAGGCAGGGCTTACCTGTCTCACTCACCAGTCAATCCTTTGCGGTTATACACAATAAATGTTCAGTAAATGTATACTGAAAGAATGACTCTAACACAGAAGCTTCCCCAAGATACTGTGCTGACTCTTGACTTCCTGCAATTCGCCAACCTTGTTGCCATTTGTGTCTCTTTACCTGACAGCTTTTAGCCTCAGAGTGTAGAGTTCACCCACCTCCTGCTGGGAAGGCAAGAATGGAAACCTCCCTGGCTCCCGACTGTTGCCCAGGTGATCCGTCATGAGCAGCCCCAGGAAATCAGAGGGCTGCAGGGTGCAGCATGCTCCAATAGGCAGAAGGTTCACTAGCCAGGTGTTCCTAACTCGAGGATGGCCTCTACCTGATGGGATGCAGAAACTAACTCCAAAGAAATTAGGATTTCCTTTTTCAGGCTGGGTCTCTCTCCAGTTCCCCCAAAACCTCACTGTCTCTGACAGGACTCATCCGTTCATCTCAATAAAGAACCCTGTATTGAGCACTTACCACATGCCAGGCCTTTTGCCCTGAGTAATTTGCAATCTAGCAGGGAAGGCAGCCAACTGAAGACATAATTGGAAAACATGCAGAAAGTAGCAGGTGCAGAGGAAGAGCTCTCATCCAGCCTGAGGGTTTCCCCCAGCTCCTCGAGACTTCCCAAGGGACCTTCAATTGTTCTTCCCCAATCAAGCTTCTTCATTCCGTTCATCTTCTCTTCAGGGTTCCTCTCTTTTCCTTCCCGCCCAGTCACTTGCATCTCCTGCTCACCCAGGCCATTTCCTGGGTCTTCTCTAAATAGTGAGGGCTTCGCACTTACCAAGGTCCTCCTAAGCGGTGTCGCCTTCAGCCTCAGCTCCTCTGTGTTCTGGTCACCCTTTGTTCACAAGTGAGCAGCTCAGTCGAGCTCCAGATCTCAGCGTTTGAGGACGGCGGCTGTGTGATGTAGGCGGGGCTGCCACCCTGTCATGTTGGGTCTTCTATTTGTAGGCAAGCCCTAACACAGACATCTCGATACAGCAGAGATGTTTTCTAATCTTATGAATCCTAGAAGGATAAAGGAGGCATCAAGGCTTATGTTTGGGAGCTCTCAGGCAAGATCCTGGACGAGGAGTTTGGCACTTTGAGGTCAGACGGCTAAGGTTCGGATCCCAGCTCTCTCACTGACTGGCTGCCCATGAGGTGGGCTACTTGTTCTCTTTAAAACTAAGTTTCTTCAACTGTGAAATAGGGATTATAATAGCTCTTAGTTATTGGTGTTTCTGTGAGGATTAACTCAGATAATTTATGTAAAGCTTTCCATACAGTGCCTGACACATTGCATTCCCTGAATGTCAGCATTATTTTTGGAAAATCACTTCAGGTTTTGGGGAGGACAGTCTCCAAGCAAGACTCCGTAGGAGCCATGTCTTGCTGGGAGAGCCAAGAGGAAGGTATTTTTAAAAAGATGACATTGATCAATTAAGTTCCACATTGGGACTCCATGTGTTGCCTTCCTCCCTTGATTTCTTCTGGGTGAGTTTCATATGGCTGCTAAGCATTTTCTATCAGACAGCTCTAGGGAAGACACGCCCTGGAAAGTCTGCCATCCTAGCCTAGCAACCTGGGGCTGAAGATCAAGGACCAACCAGGATGACCAGCTGAGACCTGATCACCTGTGTCTGGAGGCGCAAACAGGAAAGACCCCGAACATTGTCACTGCAACCCTCATGCAGGCCCCTGTCCTCCGTCATTTCCACCGGCAACATGTGTTTTCTGCTTATAACTTGGCCCCAGGAGCCCCACCTCTGACATGACCCCACTTTTGCCACCTTGAAGATGTGGTCCCTGCATCTACCCCCACAGGCAGCACCTTTGAGTGAAATGAGAACTGCTTCCCTCAGAGGGGCAGGCGCCTCACACAGAGGGTGTAGATGAGTCAAGTTCTCTCACTGCCCACACCTTCTGAACACACTGCTATACTGGAGGGGTTACTCACCTGATGGCTTCTGCTCCCAAAGGCAGTGACAAGAGCAATCACCGCCCCATACACACCCTCCGCCCCAGCCTCCTTTGAGCTAAGACACAGGCAGGTGACTAAGAGGCCACAGAAATGGCCAAGGTCACAGTCCTGAGCCAGATGTGGCATTGACATTGAAGACAGCAGTAAGGGTGATATCCAGGTTCCAGGCAGTGATGCACATTGTCATGTCTGATTGGGGGCAGCAGCAGGAATAGCACTTTTCCCATTAGGCCAGTTCTGTAACATATAATGGAACATTATTCTGCACGATAGCCTCAAGCCTGGTTCTCCAAGCTGCACTGGTTCTGTCAGACTCCCAACATCCTGTTACCAAACCTTTCCTGCTTAATCAGCTGGAATCAGCTTCTATTGCTTACAACTAAGCACCCTGATTCTTACAGGTGAGAATCACAGGGGTACATGGTGACAGTTGAAGTTTAGTCCTACTGAGATCTCCCTTGTTAACAATTCTGTCCAGTTGCTTTAGATTCCTTGTGCCCCTGGCCCTGCCTCCCCCCACCATCACCAAAACTCAGGCTGAACTGGTTCTTAGGCAAGCAGAGCAGGCTGTGATCCTATACGGCAGTCTGAGAAGGAGGGAGCAACATCTGAGCATTTGTCAAAACACTTCTTCCAGGGCAGTTGTCCAGGCTCTCCCTGTTGGGATGATTCCAAAAGCAGACTCCAGGGGCCACAGCCCTAGGCTGAGACCAAAAACCCTCACAGGCAGCTGATCCGTACCACATAAAGGGACCAAGCTCTCACCTAGGTCTGGAACTGAGGGCTCCAAGATGTCAGGACAGGGTAAGGCAGAAAGGGTAATTGGAAAGACTGAGGAGCTTGGGCTGAACTCAGTGAGACATGTGATTTTGCGGCTGCTACCCCTCACATCCAGAGCTGGGGAGCAGCCTCCACTTTAAGCCCTGAAAGGACCCAGCTGGCAAGGCGCCTGGTTGGGCACACACAAATTAAGCTTCCCAAACTCCTGGGTAGCTGAAGAGGGACAGCATGCCAAACCTGGGAACCATGCTGGGCCTTGTCTACAAGCTCCCTGCTGAGGGCCTGTTCCCCCAAAGACCTCCCTGATCAGGCCAAGTGCATAAGAGACAACTGGCCTCTAGGCTCAGGGTAGAGAGAAGATGAAGACATGGCGGCTGGAATGTGCGCTGGAGTTGGAGCCTCTGAACTGTCTCTCCCAGGCAACTGCCTGGCTAATGTGCAAGAAGAATTGAAGCCAAGACAGGGTGGAGAGGGGGCAGGGGAACCCCAAAGGCAAAGTGCAATGCCATACATTCTCTGGGTCAGATCCTCTTCTGGTCTCAAGAGCCAAGGCAGGTCCTCTTCTGCTTACACTAATCTGAAGTGGCTTCTGTCACTTTCAAACAGAAGAAGCCAGAGCATCACCAGTTTCTAAGACAGAGTCTTCTGCTTGTTTCACTTTCTCGACACACTCAGCACTGATGTTCCTGGGCTCGAGCCCTCATTTCATGGAGATGAGCCATTGTGCTACTTCTGGTAGAGAGTTCATACTTTACCCATGAGCATCTCAGAGTAGAGCCAACACAGTCCAGGCGTCCACAGAAGCGTCAGCCTAAAGTCATGCACTGAGTCACAGCCTCTTGGAGAAATTTCAGCCTAAGTCAGCAGAAGAATTCAGTCTTTAATTCTTCTCCTATCTGGCTTTGACCCTGGGAACCTCAGACTGCCAGGCACATCTCAGAAGATGCAGGGAACCAACTGACTGCCCTGACCAAGTCCAGCACTGCAAGAGTGAATAAAGTGAGGCCCCAGCTGCCCCACTTTCCTGGCCCCTGTCACCTTGGACCATCCATATTCAGGCTGAGCTCCAAGCTCAAGCCACACTCCCTGCATTCCTTCTCTGGGAGACTGGCAATGACCTCAGCCTTAGCCCAGCAATAACCACAGCTTTGTTACTCGGAGGCTGGAAAATTCTCTCCCTGACAGCCCAATTCATCTGACTCTTATTAAGACACAGAGCTCCCCACAGTGCTGTGTCCTCCACTGAGGTCTTTGACAAGCTCCTGGAGGGTGCCTTCTGACTCCCCACAGACTCAAAGGGTCAGAAGGGAGGTCGCCCAGTCCAGCTCCTACCCAGGACCCACCCTTTGCAACCCTGACAGCTCCCAGCCTAGTGCGAGGATCACTTCCCTGGAGGCAGCTGTCCCATCACTGGTTTTTCAATTGCTAGAAAGTTCCTTCTCATATTGAGCTAAAATTGGCCTCCCTTCTACCCATTCCTTTCCTGTGTTGTCACAGATGTAATTCACTCTTGTATCTACACAACTGCCCTGAGTTTATTTGAAAGAGGATCGTTTTGTGTTTTAAAAAAATTCCCCTCCAGCAAAGCAACCCGTTTCCTCTGCTATTGCTTACAGTTCTCAGGCCCATAGCTGTGCATCCATTCTTGCCTGCGCACTTGATGTTTATCAACGTCAGATTTACATTGCAGCCTGGGAATCAAGACCCACTCCATGTGAGTTATTAAAAAGAAATTAACAGGCCCTGGCCAGTTGACTCAGTGGATAGAATGTCAGCCCAGCTTATGGATGCCCTAGGTTCAATTCCCAGTCAGGGCACACAGGAGAAGTGACTATCTGCTTCTCCCTCCTTCCCTCTCCCCCTTTTCTATCCCTTCCCCTCTCACAGTCATTGGCTCGATTGGTTCTACTGTCAGCCTCAGGCTCTGAGAATAGCTCAGTTACTCAAGCATCAGTCCCAGACGGGGTTGCTGGGTGGATCCCGGTCAGGGCACGTGCAGAGCCTGTCTCCCTATCTCCTCTCCTCTCACTTAAAAAAAAAAAAAGAAAGCAGCAGTTACTTAGTTTTATCCTTCTCCTTTCCCCTCACCAGAACTCTAAAACTTCATGTTGGTGAGGCAAAAACGGCTAGCTGCCTCCAAATATCCTTTCTTCATTCTTTTTCTTAACAGAATCTAATTTTTTAATGGGGGCACACTGTAACTCAGGTAAAATATTTTGGTTCCAATCATTTATTAAAGCCATGTCACCCTGAAATGAATTTCTAACCAAAGGAGTAGAAACGTTTGAAAAAACTTCTTGAGGCTTTCCTAAGAGTGAAAGGGTAGACCCTTCTTTTCGCCTTTTTTTTTTTTTTTTTTTTTCATCCTGCTTCTGGAACTCACATGCGATGCCTGGAATACTGGCAGTCACCGTTGACCACGAGGATGAGGACCTTATACTGGAGCAATTAGAGAGAAGGAGGCTGAGCACTGACAACTCTGAGAAGCTGTCACGCCCTCTCGTGACTGCCTACCTCCAGCCTCACACCATGCAGAAAATAAACTTCTCTCTTGTTAGGTGTTTGAGGGTTCCCTCAAATATGCATTCAGACTTAATCCTAAACTTACCACTCTGAAATCACTGTGCTGGTGACATTTACCCTCAAGGGACTGCTCAACTAGACAATTCTGTAAACAGGAACCTTTGACTCTCATCATTAATTCTTTTATTTATTTTTTTATTTCCTTTCTTCTTCTTTTAACACTTAAAACTCTGCTGAACACTCAGGGGTAGCCAAAAGAGATTATGACAAGGAAAACCTTAAACCTGATATTTCAGCTTCCTGGGGCTGCTGTGACCAGTTATTATAAATTTGGTGGCCCAACTGACAGAAATGGATTCTCTCACAGCTTTGGAAGCCAAGAGTCTGAGATCAGTGTCCCTGAGCTAAAACCAAGCCATCAGCTCCTGGGGGCTGCCAATGCTCCATGGCCATGGCCACCTCACTCAGATCTCTGCCTCAGCGGGCACTTCACCTTCTCCTCCTCTGTGCCGTCTCCCTCTGCCTCTGTCCTTCAGGGTCTGTATGACTGTGTTTAGGGTACACCAAGATAATAAAAATAATCTCTTCATCTCAAGGTCCTTAATTGCATTTGCAAAGTCTTTTTTCCCCCATATCAAATAATATTTACTGGGTCCAAAGATGAGGAATGGAATCTTTTGGGGGTTTCAGGGATTAGAACTAGAATCTTTTGGGGGACATTATTTTAAGCTTCTATACCTGGATCTTAAATATGACTCCCCTCAGAGCTTAAGACCTAAAACCACAGTTATGTTTCTTGCCCAACAGCAGGCCTGCTGCCATCCTGCTGGGACAAGCTTACTAACCTGCACACATTGTCCTGCAGCATATCTGTCATAACATGTGTGTGTCCCCACCTCCTCCAGACCACGAGAGAGAAACCTTTTCCTATGCTTGCCTCTGCCACCTGCCTTCGCATCCCCCCGCCCCAGCTAAGTCAAAAGGCCTCCTGCCCCATCATCCTACCAGAACTGGCCTCTTACTTGTCTCATTGGCAGTGGCATCACCCAGTAGGATGTGACACAGTCTGAAGGCTCTCAAAGTAGCCCACCACCTCAGTACACAGGGCTGAAAAATTCACCAGTTTATTTATTTAAAGAAAGACAAGATGATATGGTGGCAAGCCCCAGACTGGAAGTGGAATTATGTAAGTTTGAGCTATAATTCTATGATTTGTCCAGCACTTAAAGTCTTGGTTTTCTCACCTGTTGGATGGAGATAGAGAGTATAAATAACACGCCCCTTATAATTATGAGAATTTTTAAAAACTGTGTGTGAAGCATGTAGCAACATCTCTGGTTCCCCAGAAAAGTTCCAAAAATTTTCCTCCAATGGTTGACTGAACCTCCATCTAATATTGGAGATGTGGTCATGACCCAGCCTTGCCCTACAGGAGCTCACACTCAAAGCCCGATGCCTGTACCAGTCACCTACCGTGGCAGGATTGGAACGATGCAGTGTGGAAGAACCCATCTGCTCTAGAGATACCTGGCGTGCCACTGTCTCGATGCAGCGCAGTGCAGAAAGATTTTAGAGAGAAGAGTGCACTGTGCCTAGGGCCCCGTGATGCCACAGGATGGCCTGGAGCTGCTGGAGTTCCACTCTTGAACGTGAGTGCTGATCTGCGGCACCCCAACCATCACGGGGTGTCCCAGGCTGCTCACAGGGCACTGATCCTCTGCTTGTTAGTGAAAATGTCCCCCGGGGTAGAATTTTCAGGGTCAATGCTAAAAATTGGTGGCACCGAGATATAAGAAACATCCAAACCCATAAGAATTTTTTTACTTTATTTGAGCCAAACTGAAGACAATCACCAGAAAGTAGAATCTGAATATGTTGAGAAAATGCTCCAGAGAATGGTGGCTTTACGGTTTATTTTATACATTGGAATCAGAAGAGAAGGGAGGAGGTTCCATGAAATTTATTGGTGGTAGATGAAGGAGGTGAGAGAAAGCGAAGCATGGAGATTGAATAAAAAGTGAAACAGAGAGACGGCTACTCCTTTTCCATTGGTGGGTACAGGGTAGGTAACAGTGATTGTTGACAGCACAGAGAGATGGAACACAGGAGCACAGGCAACAACAGGGACTCCGCGGTCTCTGCTCTGGTGCCTGGAGTGCCCTGAAGGGTCTGGGAAAGGGGCTCACTTTGACACTAGAAATGCATGTCATGATACATGCAAAGGCAATAGACAGGCTTCGTTACAGTAAAAACTGACCTTTGTCAGGGAAGATACCAGCCAAGGACATGACTTCTCACCATGACTGGCTTTCAGGTGGGAAGCTTTCATTTCAGACCACCCTCCGTGGTTACTTTGGGTCTCTGAATTTTAAGGCCACCATGCGGGCCTCCCATGAGCACGTTGGGTTTAATATGTGCCCCTTTCTTGTCCACAGAAGTAAATTGATGGAGATATAACTTAAACAACTACCAGCCTTCCCCCATCAGCAGTTCCTAAGACAGGATAGGCAGCATTAATTGTTGCAATTAATTAGGCATTAAACTGATAATGGGTACAGCTGCTAACAATTAACAGCTAATTATGTCAAGCACTGTAACCATTTCACAAAAGAAATGGAAATCTGAGGGGAGGGAGAGGGGGATGAGGAAAGGGAAAGCAGTTACCTTGCAAACAAAGGAGGCCGAGCTCTGCTGCAGAAGGACAGGCAGTGTGCATGCCAGCCCTGTCCCTGGCGAGGCTGCACCGCATGGAAGATGCATGAGTCCTAACGTGAACAAGGCAGACCTGGATTGAATTGGCCTGAAGAATAAATAGAGCCTGACCAGGAGGTGGCACGGTGGACAGAGCATTGGCCTGGGACACAGAGGACTCAGGAGGTTTGAAATCCCAAGGTCTCTGGCTTGAGCACAGGCTCATCAGCTTGAGTATGAGGTCTCTGGCTGGAACCTGGGTTCACGAACATGACTCCAAGGTCACTGGCTTGAGCAAGGGGTCACTGGCTCCACTGAAGGCCCCCGGTCAAGGCACATATGAGAAAGCAATCAATGAACAACTAAGGTGCCGCAACTATGAGTTGCTTTTTATCTCTCTCCTTCCTGTCTGTCTGTCCCTCTCTTTGTCTCTCTCTCTCTCTCTCTCTAAAAAAAAAAAAAAAAGTGTTCAGAGCCCACACATGGCAAGCTGCAATCTCATTACTGGGAATATACTAACCCATGTAATCCTCACAACACTTCATGGTAGTCAATACTATTGTTCCCATTTTATGGTTGAAGAAACTGAGGCACCAGGAGGTTAAGTGACCTGCTCAGGGTCACACATTTATGTATCTCCTGTATTTACAACGAGGCCCTCTGACTCCAGGATAGACACCCCAATTCAAGTAAACCTTACTAATTTGTGGAACACTTAATCAAAGCCAGACAGCAAGGTTTTACTGAGCCATGCCCTCCACCAATTAATTTTAAGAGAAAAGAAAAAGCACCTTCCAGGCAGTTCAAACTGGAACTACATTTTCTGAAATGATTGAGCTGACAGAAATTTATATCCAAGTTATTCGCAACCTAAGCTGGTGTTTTATTTTGCTCCTAAAAAGAAGGACCTCCCCTCTTCTCCATGGGAACCTGTTATCCTGCTGGGATCTGCCAACCAGCTCCAGGGACCCCAAGATCAACCAGCTCCAGGGACCCCAAGATTCTCTTCCCTGCAGACTTGTTTTTTCCAGGGCTTTTGATCCCAAAAACCTGGTCTTTTATCATCTCAGGAAACAGAAGAATCAGGCTAAACTCGCCACACAATCACATGTTACACGCACCTTCCTACACACACGCACACATACGATGCTTAGAATGTGCAACGAAAAGGATCAAAACTGCTTGTCCTTGCTTAAAGCCAAGAGAGGTAAAGTGCCTTATGTGGTGTCCCGACTGTACAGCAGATAAAGTCAGGATTGAAAATGTATACCCCTGCTCTACATCAGTACTTCTCAGAAATGGTCACAGATGAGGATTACCTGGAGAACTCTTTGAAGTGCCTCTCCCTTCCCCAAGAGATTCCAGGTCAGCAGGTTTGGACAGGACCCAAGAAGCTGCATCTTTGGTAAGTTCCAGGTGTCAGTGTTGCTGGTCCACAGGCCACACTTTGAGCCACTCCTCTATGAGCCCCCATTTCTGGCCATGTGTCCTTATCCCAAGCCCATCAGACCTCTTCAAGGCCCGCTAACTGTCCCCAGAGTGAGTGCCCAGTCTGTCCCAGTGACCACAAGCATTTGTATTGGTCTCATTCATTTGAAAGTTCAAGTTGTGGTACTTGGTCATCCTGGACTAGGACTGTATTTAAACAGAATCCAGGAAAAGGGGCCAAACAGGCCTCTTGTTGCCATTGACAGTCCCTGCCACCTGTCCCACCCAGCTTGAGGGTGAGGGGAGTTCTCTGTTTTCCAGAAATAAAAAAAAAAAAACTTTGCCACATTAGAGCAGTGGCAAAGGACTTCTAAGTCCACCGGTGCCCGTCTTCACTGGTCCTTCAGTAGAACCCCCTCGGCAGCTGAGGGCTGTCCTCTCTCCGGGGGCAAGCCCTTCAGGCCCACCATTGACCCTTAGGGCCTCCTCTAAAACCACACCACCATCTTTCTGAACTTGGACTCGGAGCTACCAGAGCCCTGAGACTAAAACCAGAACCATGGGGGCCACCTCAGGGCCAGTGGCAGACCACCCAGAACAAAGAAAGACAGAAGGCTAGGGGTTGCCAGCGCCAGAGAGTCTTTGCCCTGGCTGGCTTCAGGCTGCACTTCAGGGCTACCAAATACAATTGCCCGGGAGCGCGGGGACAAGCTGAGGTGAAGTCACCAGGCTCTGCCCTCTCAGGCACCTCCCCTTAGGATTTGCACCCTCTCCCTCAGAGGAGCACAGGGCTCCAGTCTCGGTGTGACGAAACTCAGACACTGGACACTGGGACTTCATGTCCATCTTTGCTGGGGTTATTGTAAAAGGTCTTACGTATGATTTCATACACTATTGGTAGAAGTGGAAACTGGTCCCCTGTTTCTGAAAGGAAACATGACAAAGTATGTGAAAGACCTTTAAATGTGTGATGCTGCTTCTAGGAAATTACTGAGGAAAGAGCTGGCCAAGGGCTTTCACGACAGCCTTGTCCATATAAGCAAAAAATGTAAAAAACCTAAACACATGAATAAAAAATGGGAGTTTGGTTAAATGAACCATAGAAAATGCATTCACTGAAATATTACACAACTAATAAAAACAAGGTTGTAGAATAATTCTTATAGACCAGAAAAAATGTTCATAATAATGCTAAATTATAAAATGTACTCTGTGAAATGGTATATATAAAATATTAGTTTTGTAAAATTGTGTGTGGGGGGTGATATCTCTGGAGGGGAAAAACCCACGAAAAGGGCACACACCAAAAAGGTTCATAGCTGTTATCTGTATGTGGCGAGTATATAAGAAATGTCTGCAGTTTTTTATGCTGTACTGTGTCACAGTCTACTGATCATACACTAGAGTCTATAAAAAAATCATAGAAGAAATAAAATAATTACTAGTTATATAATTTCAGCTGTCCTAAATGGATCCATGATGACATTGGATCATTTACAACAACATGGATGGACCTTGATAACATTATGCTGAGTGAAATAAGTAAATCAGAAAGAACTAAGAACTATATGATTCCATATATAGGTAGGACATAAAAATGAGACTCAGAGACATGGACAAGAGTGTGGTGGTTACCTGGGGAGGGGAGAGGACGAGCACAAAAAAAAACCAGATAGAAGGTGACAGAAGACTATATGACTTTGGGTGATGGGTATACAGCATTATCAAATGTCAAAATAACCTGGAGATGTTTTCTCTGAACCTATGTACCCTAATTGATCAATGTCACCCCCTTAAAATTAATAATAAATAAATAGATAGATAGATAGATATTCTGGGATAGAACCTTCTTCCTGTTTCTGAAATCCATCTCCATATAATAAACTTAGGCGGATAACTGTAAATACAGAGACAGGTTTTTTAAAACTCTGCGTGCACACATGCAGACAGGCCAGTGTGATCATAGCAGTGTAAGGAAACACTTCTTCGTTCATAATCTACATATTCATTGATTCCTACACACTTTCTACCCCCCTAACTCAGGCAACAAAGATTTTGCCCTAATGTCGTCTAGCAGCCAAACACAGGCACTGCTAATGAATATTAATTGACCTAACATCTTGTGGTGTTCATGAAACTGTGTACATTTCCCTGTCTCATTTGGTTGCTAGGGAACCATGTGAGACAGTTATGGGGCTCTGGGATGCAGACCTGTTAAGAGCAGGGCAGGGTGAAACCACCAATCAGAAATGCTCTGCGGGATTAATTGTGCGTGCCAGCAACTATGAGCAGGCGTGGGGTCCCGTCAAATAAACAGGAACAAACAAACATCAATAGGTCAATAGGTAGCTTGGCAGTGGGCAGGCAAACGGGCTGGAGAAGGGGGAGACTCTCGGATACTGCAGCCCCTTCCAAGGGGCCTCTTGAAATCATCCTTTCTTCTGTGTTTCTTTCTCAGCATTCCTCAAGGTCTGGGGTGGAACCATGTGGTTGGTGCTGGAGGCAACACCTGGGCAGGGGAAGGGGAGTGTGTGATGGTTGGCATAACCACCCTGGCATTGTAGGTGGGCATCATTTCCCGTCTTCCCCAGGCCTATATCAGAAGCAAAGAAGCTGGGGGGTGAGCCTGGCCTGCCTGCAGCTGTCCTGCACCTGACACTGGCTCTTCTTCTCTCGTCCTCCCTACCCCGGTTCTCTTTGGCCCACTTCCCGACTAGCGTTGGTCCCAGGTCTGGCTACCCAGTCCCCTTGTACCACACAAAGAGAAAGCTTCATTGCCCGGGACTCGGGAAGACCGCACTTGGGGAGTCTCGCTCCTTCCCTCCCTCTCCTACTTCTCTTCTTCTAGTCTTCTCCCTGTAAGCCCTCACTTTACACCAATTTCCCTGACCATTCCCCCTTTCCTTTTGACTGGGCACCCATCTTGCAAAATAACTCAGGCCCTGTCCTGGGGTGCCTTCTTGTGTTACTCCCACAGCTACATTGAAGGCTTCTCTATTCTGTTTGGGAGGCGCCCTGAGCAAAGGATTGGGTCTGGTCTCAGCATCAGCAGGTGTGGCTGGGAAATGGGCCGGTGAGTGCCAGTCCCTTGAAGGTGAAAGAGAGTGAGGCCCAGGATGATGGGTGCTCTTGTTTGAGCGTCCTCTTATTTCTCTGCCATATACCTGAAATCAAATACAACAATGAAGACGACTTCTTTCCAAGGACTGCTCTGCAGTCCATATAAATACATATTTATTGTCAATATGTCCATTTAAAAAAAGCCATATTTTTTCTTTTTTATTCCCACCCATTTGTTCATTTAACAAATTAACAGAGCACTTGCTCTATGCCCAGACTTTTGGTTGGGCCCTGTGTGTATTAAATGGTGAACTCAAACTGACGCGGTTCTGATGTCACAAGAATTAAAATATTATGGAGAATCAAAAAACAACAGCAACAAACAAACAACCAAGTAACTTCACATGTAACTATAAAGTCATACAGGGGTGACATGATAAGCAGAAGCATATGGAGCTATGGGGGAAGAGGCTGCTCACCTAACCGTGGGGACCAGGGAAGGCCCTGAGGACACTGACCCCATGTCTTGAGAGAGCCGAACCTCACATTCACCACCTCACTGACCTCCACACTGTGAATGCTGCATGTCTCTCTTTCCTGGGTGGAGAGGAGCTTGGGGTTGGGGGAGAGGCTCTCAGATCTCCCGAATGGGAAAGCAAAAAAGAACTCACTTGTTTCCTTTCTTTCTCTCCTCCCTGAATTTGCAAATGCTCAGTTCTCACAAAGGTGGATTCCAAAGGGAAGTCCATGTCATTAAACACAGAGACCACTTTCCAAAGAGTGGCAGCTAGTGGCTACAGGCTCTCACAGGTTAAGGGGGTGTGTGAGCAGAGGGGATGGGTGTGAGTGGACGAGGTTAGAGAAGCCAAGCAGCCCAGTGACGTGACTCTGATCAGGAAAGAAGAGGGGTGCGGAGACAACCTGAGGGAGGGAGGGAGGGCCCCAGAGTGAGAAAAGACACAGAGATAGGGACACACAGGAGGCCAGATGCTGGTGGACAGAGAGTGACACCAGGGAAAGACATCCAAGGAGGAGCCTGAGAAACAGAATGACTGCTGCCTTCTCCAGCTCCTACCACATGGTCTGAAGTCCAACCAGCATTTCCCAGACACTAGGGGGTAAATTTGTGAAGGAGAATTGAGCCTACCTTAAAGTTAGTTTGGAAAAACAGGAGCTGCCCCCAGCCACAGATGGATGACCTCAGAATTGGAAGATCCCAGAGAAATCATCCAGCCCTTCACCAATAATCCCTCACTTACCTATTCTCCTGGAGGCTTCCGTGTGAACACTGAGCCACTGGGAGACCGCCCTCCCTCGGGCGGCAGTGCTAGCACGGAGGAGTGTTTCCTCATATTGAGAACAATCAGCCTGTGACATCCATCCCCTGGGCCCTGGTCTTCACTAGAAAGTTACACAGACTAGATTGGCTCCTTGTCATAGACACAAGAAGACCCAGTCTTGTCTTCCATATCACGGTCCTCATTCACTCACTCTTCAACATGCCCACTGTGAGCCCCACTCTGTGGTGTGCAGGGACAACTGTGAAGGAAGCCAGCCTTGTCCTCAGCCACCAGCACCCCCTGTGAGAGACAGAGCTCACAGACAATTTCAATACAAAGAGGTTAGAAGTGGAAAGAAGGACCTACCCTTCTAGAGCATTTTAAGAATCCACAAAAATGAAAATAGCCATGTTTTTATAAAGAGACTTTTTTTTTTTTATGTACAAGCTTCTAGCTGTAGCCTTTCCATCCCAGGCCTTGATCAAGACGGGACTTTGCAAACAGGAACAAGAGTGTCTCACAGGTTGAAATGAGCAAGGCCAAACTCGTGGGTAGATTCTGACTTCTAGGTCCAGCAACCCCTCACAGAGCTAGCAAGAGGCCGTTCCTTGTATCTAAAGGAAACCTGGGCTGTTCACTCAGCAGATTAATTCTCCAAAGAAGAGTCAGGAAGGAGTGTGAGAAAATAGTTCCCAGGCCCTCTGACCAGGTCAACAGGGAAAAGGGCGTCTCCTCCTTGGTCTGTGTAATCTGCATCCACCGCCTTGTGGAGCCTTTAATTTCTACCACAGAAGCATCCCCCTCGAGTCCGGGAAGCAGAACACACTAGTTGGGATTTCTCTATGCTGCAGCCCCTTTGGCTGCGAGTTGGTTCTCTCTCAGGTCGCCCTCTGGAATGTGGGGCATGAGTTTCATGGGTGGCCAGGACTCAGAACTGCATGTCAGCAAAAAAGGAAAATGCCTGAAACTCAGTTTGTGTACACACAGGTCTGTGAACACTTACAAAGCGTTTCCAGCTTCCCTTTTGAAGCCTAGGACACCAGAGTACAAACATCTCGGCTATGGACATTGTTTATCTTGGCACTTAGAATCAGAGAGTTCTGGGCTCAAAAGTGGTTTTGGGGATAGCATAATACCTTCCCTGTGCCTTCTTTGTAACCATCTTAAACAGGGGAGTCTCTGTCCCTGACTAGTGTAAAATAAGCAAACATGGGAATGTGATATGGTGTGGCCACTTCAGAGAGCAGTCTGGCAGTGCCACACAATGGTGAGTGTAGAGTTTTGACCAACGTAGAGTAAACGTCGAGTTATACTCCTAGATATCCACCCCAGAGGAATGGAAGCATGCCGACACAAAAACTTGTATGTGGATGGTCATAGCAGCCTTACTCATGGAGCAGCAAGTCAAATACCCATCAACTGATGAGTTGATGTGGAAAAGGTAGTCTACCTATCCAAACAATAAAATATCACTCATCAATAAAAGGAATAAAAGAAAAAAAATTGATAAATCTGCCCTAAAATCTTGGAAACTTATGTTAAGCAAAAGAAGCTGGTCACAAAACATTATAATATTGTAGGAGTTCATTGTCTGCCTGGAGGCAAAGCTAAAAAACAGGAAAGTAGATTACTGGTTGTCTCGTACTGGTGTCAGGGGAAGTGGTCACGGGATATGACATAAGTGCTCATGAGGGGAAATGTTCTTTTGGGGGATGATAAAAATATTCTAAAATTGGATTATAGTCATGGTTGTTCAAGTCTGTACACTAAAACCCATTGAACTTTACAGTTTAAACAGGCTGAGTTTATGGTGTGTAAATTATACAGGGTGGGGCAGAAGTAGGCTTACAGTGTATGTGAAAATTCATTCTTGCATTATTATTTATTAATCGTTGTATTATTTTCCATACAAACAACTGTAAACCTACTTTGCCCCACCCTGTATACCAAGAAAACTGTAGAAAAAGGTGGAGAGAAAGACAAGGAAAAGAGGCAAATTTTAGAGGCACAGAGGACCATCTCCTGGTACATGCTTCCATGAAAAAGAGAGAGAGAGAGAGAGAAAGAGAATGTATACCTTCTGGGCTCAGTCAGGAACACCCTTAGTCTAACAGACTGCTAGTCTGGGGTCCAGCAATGAGCCATACCTCCCTATAATGACAGCTCTGTGTGTCGTCTTCTCTGGGCTTCTCGGAGTGCTCCCACGTGGATCTCTAAGCCACTCTGAGGAGAGGTCTAGCAACACACCGGAGAGGCCACAGGGAGAGAAAAAGGAGAGAGAAGAGGCGAGGAAGCGCCAGCTAGCCCCAGTCAATGCAGCCATCCAGTGGGAGGCAGAGCAGGAGTGAAGCAGCCACCTTAGAATCTCAGCCCCAGCACCCCCTCATGCAGCCGAAGAACCAGACACTGAATCCAGCCTCAGGCGCAGAATTAGGAAAAAAATAAAATGTCATTCTTGTTTAAGCCACTGTATGATATGTTGTGGTTTGTTACATGGAAACACACAGAAAGACCTAACAACCTCCACCCTTGTAACTTGCTGATTTGACAGTGGACTTCACTCTGATGCCCTTGGATTCTGAGACACATCTAGAAGAGACACAATTTTAATGTGTATCTATACATGGCATTTATTGCTGTTGTTTAGTGCAATTTAACACAATATTTATCTGATTGGCATATTAGTTACTGCACAACACTGAGAACTGGCTGCCCAGGGATTCTGAGCTTGGCAATCAGAAGATTGATTATGGTTATTATACTAATGGCTGGAAGAAATAGATTTCTTCAGAAAACTTGTTTTGAAGCTGCAAGGATGGGCCTTGCATGTTTGCTCATGAAACATACTACATACCAAGTGTCAATCCTACAAACCCTGGGACTGAGGTGCTAGAGCCAGTAGGTCACCTGCAACAGTGGATCTGGTACCACTAAGAGTACAAACACTGTCTTAAAGGCTTTTTTAGAGTCTTACCACTTTCCCATTGACTGGACCATGTTAGCAAGCGACATGTTTTGAAAACATTTCACATGAGTCCACTTAAGCGTGGATTTACTATCAAAAGACAACATGAGTAGGACTCTTCCAGAAACATCCAGTTTCCCCACCAGCCCTAGGCACCTATGTGCATGTTTAATGGTGAGTGTGTCTGGTTGAAAATATCAGCGGTACACACGTGTTCTTGTGCAATGAAACATTTGGACAGTTAAGACTATGCCAATACAGGGTTTCATTCGGACTCTGTTTGAAGGGTTGGACTTTTAAATGTCTATTTTAAAAGATAAACCTGGAAAATTTGGGAGCTCACAACAATGGCTTTTCTCTCCATAGAAGGTTTTCATCACCCAATCCATGAATTTCCTCATTTTCCTGCTTCCTCTCTCCCCGAGTACAGTTTTGCACCTCAAGTACAGTGTCGCAGTAGGAGAGAAGTCATCTTTGTATTAAAGAGCAGGCTGGTTTCCGTTCCAGAGGACCTGCAGAGGAAGAAGTGTGCAGCTGCCAGTCGGTCTCCTCTGGACCCAGCCTCTCTGTGAACTCATTAGACTCACTGAGACCTCCCAGACCTTTACTACTGCAGAGAGAAAACAAGGTTTGTCAGGTGGCTTTGAGCGAGGGGCTGCGCTCTTATGAAAACACAGCATTAATGAAATTTACCTTCTAGGATCTTTCATTGCTTCCAGGAGCACTTGACTTGCAACCAATGTTCTTTTGTTCCCACTGCAATTTTCTTGTTTTGAAAAATAGTAGTGGGACACATGCTTCAATTAGAAGTCATAGAACTGAGCACACTCCTCTGCACCCCATGCACCGGCTCCACCCAGAAACGCTCACCTACCCATAAGGTCACAAAAGAAAAGGACACAGGAACTGAGATGGAGTATCTGTGATTGAGCCGCATAATAAGAGGAAGCAGAAGAAGAGCTTCTATTAATAATGACATGGTAATTGGAGGTCGCCCAAAGAGAGCCCTGGTATATTCAACATTCACATTAGCTTTGCACAAAAAATCGACTGTAGATCTTTCTAAGGGACTATACTGAGGTTGTTTATCAGATTTATCTGGCACCAGAAGACCATTCTTCTACCCCAGAGGAATCAGGCCAGCCTAAGTCACTTTCATGGGAGAAAAAAGAAAAATTTATTGAAGTCAGGGAGTAATTAACGCAAAGCTTAATTACATACCAAAACAGACCCTGTGAACTCTGGAGCCACATTTAGGCAATTTTTATTATACAAAATATAGTCAAATGGTACATCCTAAGGAACAGGGAGTATTACATCCTCAGTAAGGGTGGCACTGAGGCCCTGTGGGAGGTGGGAGATGGAGTGGAGTGCAGGGAATGTGTCCAATTGACTGTCTGGGTTTCATCAAAATCCCATTTGAAACAATAACCCCAGTTCTTTCCTTCCACCCACCCTCACACTGCCACCACAGGGCTGGACTGAGGAAATTCATTATTATGTGGTGAGTCAATATCAAATTCTAATAAAGAGATAATTTTTTAAAAAATCCCATTGTGTAGCTGGCTCATTATAACATCCAGATAACCCTTGAGTATATTAAAATTGTTCATCGCCATAAATTATAATGATACCAAAATAGATTTATTTTCCAAAGGGAGTTTCATGAACATGCTACATATAATCACCCCAAAAAATGAGATTTGCCTGGAATAATGTGAAGGTGATGTTATAAATGCCTCCTCTGGGTCTGGTTTTAAGGCTACCTTAAGCACTCAAAGTAAGAAAACACCCTTCCAATGGAGGCTCGGCTGCGGTGTGACAGCGCACACAGCTTGCCCCCTCGTGTTCTCGGCTCCACCGCCATCTCAGATTTTCTCCCTTGTGGTCCTGCCCAGATCCACAAATGAGAACGGGGAGAGAAACTGAAATTCTTTCCTCACCACACACAAGACTGTAGGGAGCTAAGGTCAAGGGCAGTGTCTATATTTACCTTTGTGTCCCCGCCGACTACAGTCCTGAGTCTGGACAAACTTCCAAAAATGAGTCAAGTGAATGAAAGAACAGAATAAGGTCTCTATTTTTATTTGTATCACAGTAGGTGATAGGGACCATGCCAGGTTAAAGAGTGTCCCCTCAAAACCCATGCCCAATTGGAAGTTGTGTACATAACCTTATTTGGAAATAGGGTCTTTGCAGTTGTAATCAAGTTAAGATGAGGCAATACTATGTGAGTGAGCCCTAAAGCCAACGTGATTGGTATTCTTATAAGAAGAGCAGTACATGGACACAGATACACAGATACACAGGGGAAAGACCCTGTGGAGATGGAGGCAGAGATGGGAGTGTTGCATCTACAAGCCAAAAAGAGCCAAGAATTGCCAGCGATCAGAAGGAGATGCGAGAAGCCAGGAAGGAGTCTTCCCTGGAGCCTTCAGAGGAAGTGTAACCATGTCAACGTCTTCATTTTGGATTTCTAACCTCTAGAATTATGAGGGAGTAAGTTTATGTTGATTGAAGCCACCCAATGTGTGGGTCTTTGTCACAGCAGCCTGAGGACACTGGCACAGGGACCCTAGGGGCAGGCACTGGAAAACTCCTTCAGGGTCTGCAGGCAGTCCCACTAAGAGCTTACTGAGAAAGCAGAGGCAAGTTCAGACTGTTTTCTGATATGCTGGGGTGGAAAGGAAGGGCCACATTTTTCATCATCTGCTGGTCTTGCCCTCATCGCTTTTCTTCCAATCAACAGAAAAAAAGACACAAGTCACCCGCAATGACTCACCACCTTCCATTACAGTGTTTTGACCTCCTTCATCTCCATGGTCTTCCCTCCGCCCACATGAACTCCTCACACCCTTGCTCCAGGCATCTCACCAAACAACCTTGAAGCTTAATGTCCCTCTTCCTCAGTGTCTTACCCATAAGGCCATCTCACTCCATTAGCCATATGTGTCCATTCGTTGGTCAAGCAATCACTCAATCTAGAATCATGCCTCAAGACAACTCAGATGTGACCTGGTACTCCAAATCTGGTCCCTTCAGAAGTCATCCTGCAGGTGTGAGTTGCTGTCTTTTCTTCCAAGAGTCACGAGCAATGCTGTCCCATGTAACCACTGTTGTTCCATTTCTGTACCATCCAATAGTGAGGCTACTAGTCACTAGTGTGACTAGTGAAAACTAAATTTTACTGAAAACTAAATTTTTAATTGCATTTCATTTTAATTCATTCAACTTTAAATAGTTCTATGTGGCTTGTGGCTACCAGACTGGATAGTTTAGACCCAGAAGCAAATTTAATCAGATATAAAACACGCAAACAGCCTCACAGAAATAATCACACACATACACACACACACAAACACACACTATAAACATTAATTCTCAGAACATAAGGAGGAAAAGAAACATTACCTAACTATCCCATAATTTACAGGGCTATTTCAGCCCACAGTGGAGTTAATAGCCTACATCACTATGCAAATTAGTATTAGTTTAATTCTCCCTCCCCCAAATTCCAGACTTCTTTCCAATTGTACCCCTTTGGGCTGCTGGGCATAAAAAATGGGCCTATTACTGAACCTCTCACTCCCTAATGGCTGCACCTTTAGCTACATAAAGACCCGGCTGATGCCCTGAAATCAGCATTCACAGGGTTTGTTAAATAAGTTTCTACACAAGGTGCTGTTCTTTTTCCCAGTCTAAAGGGAGTGGAAGGAAGGGAGGAGACTGCCCCTCTAGTCCCTGCTACCCAGTAATAAACCCTCAGCTCCATCACCACCCTCTCCCTTTCCACGAGAGATTTTTCCTTGATAGCTTGAAGCGGCGGTGGGTTTCATCCTCACCCCCGTTTTCCTGGATTTGATTTAAATATCTACTTTTTACATGTGTGTGGTCTTGCCTAAGTTCTCTGAGAATGTGCACCATGGGTCAGATTTGTACCTATTGTCCTTGTGCAGAATAAACAGAGTAAGAATATGAAACACCTACTACAATATCCGCATTCCTCTCCCTCCTTTTCTAAGTTGGCCTTCTTACCAAGAACTCTGCATCCTCGCTATGAACAGATTAAGACCTTGGGAGACATCTCCCATAACATCCATTCAGGAGGCAGTAGCCCATGCTGGCTCAGTGTGGACTCCCCGGTGCCAAATACCTAGGTATTTGCAACTACCCCAACGGCTGAAGTTCTCTGCGTTCACCAGAGGAGGATTTAATGGTGGGCACACCGGGCACACGCCCTGGGCCCCGACTTCTGAAGGGCCCTGCAAAACCCCAACTTCACACTTTTTTCTAACGACACCAAGTTTGGTTTCATATGTGCAATTTTAACATTAATAGTACATAATATTTTTTATTTATTTAAAAATATGGCTAACATGTATTTTTCTTTTCCCTGCCTTTTTTAAGGGGCCCAATATTTTCTTCTGCACCCAGGGCCTCATCCGACCTTAATGCGCCTCTGGTGTTCACCCAGATGTTGCCCATTGAGGAAGCATATCTGGAAAGAGCTGCATGTGGTTTCCCCTGACGCAGTAGGGAAAGCGTTGGGTGGACTGTGAGTGCACGGGTCCCTGTTCCAGCACAGTCTGGTAGAAAATCCCTCCGCCTCTGTTCGCAGTCAAGGCCTCTGGTCCTGAATGCTTGTTTCTCTGACTAGCATCCTAGCTGCCCACGTAGCCAAGGCAGGCAGCTTTTAAAGATTTTTCTCTTTTCAGGGCGGCTCTCTACAGAGCCTGTTCAATCAATAATGACACAGCTACCTGGCCACGCCAGCCCAGCACAAAGTACAGATGGATTTTCAGAGAGACGGTAATGAGAAGGATGATTCCCAAGGGCATGGTGCTTTATGCAGCAGGTCCAAGGCTGAGCTCTGGGCCTACGAAGCCTCAGCTCAGCCCCCTGAGGGGGCACAAGTGTCCAGAGCAGGGGGACCTCCCACGGGCCTGCTGGTGATGTCCTCCTCTGTGTATCCACTTCATCTCCGCCTGCATGCAGGCCAAGCAGAACTCAGATGTAGCCCGAGGCTGTGCTCAGTGCTGCCTGCCCCTCTGCTCTCCAGCACGGCTACCCTCACCTCCCTCACTCCTTATGCCTAACCCAAGAGGATTTTTTTTCAAAGCACAATTTCATGTTTAATGCATAAGAAAACTAAGTAACAAAAATGCTAGACTTGCCTGAACTGTGGTGGCACAGTGGATAAAGTGTCAACCTGGAACTCTGAGGTTGCTGGTTCAAAACCCTGGGCTTGCCTGGTCAAGGCACATATGGGAGTTGATGCTTCCTGCTCCTCCTCCCCCACTCTTCTAAAATGAATAGTCTTTAAAAAAATAAAAAATTGAATTAAAATAATTTTTTTTAAATACTAAACTATCCTTTTCTCCTTTTTAAAAATGCTTACTCTTTTATTCGACAAATATCTATGGAGCACACCAAAAGCGAGGGTCTGTATGAGACCTAGGATACAAAGAGGGACACCGACATCACAACAGGTCTTTACTGTGAGTGCTAAAACGATGGAGTGTGGTGTTTGGGGTCAGACAGAGAGGTGTGAGTGCCAGCCCTTGGGGTGCTCGTCCCCTGCTTACCCTCCAACTGCACTGGCCATTCTCTTGGTGTTTTTAGCTGCCCCCCCCCCATCTTCCCCAGCCTTCAGCAGAGGAGGGCCCCAGGGCTGCAGTCTCCTGTTCATTACTACCCACTTGCCAAGCAATTTCATTAGGCTTTCTACACTATCTCTTGCGACTCTTATCTGTCCTCTGAGCCTTGAGAAATTTATTCCTGAAGTCCTGGCCTGATCTCAAAGCCCCAGACTCATCTGTCTGCTTATCACCACCTCCTCTTGGAGGTTTACTAGACACGTCACACTTAAAGATCCCCAAACTGAATCCAGATCTCCCCTGACTGAGCTTGTGCCTCCCAGCTTCCCATCTCAGCTGCTGGGGACCCAGGACCCACGACGTCACCCTTGACCCCTGCTTTCTTCCCCACTCCACAGTCATTTTAGCTCCGCCTTCGAGACACGTCCATCCCCACCCCTGCCCTGGTCCTAAGGTCGCCTTGTCTCCCTCCTGGGTTATTGCAATGACCTTTTTACTAAGCTCTAAGCTTACACACTTGTCTTCCCATCTTCTCAATAACTGGCCAGACATAACCTTTTAAGATCTAGACAGATCACGTTACACCTCTCCTCCAGCCTGTCCAATGACTGTCTATCCATCTAAGGAAATGACCAGGGCCCCCACCTCTGCACCTCCCCTCTGTCTCAGCATGTTCCAGCCACGCTGCCTTCCTGCCTCTTCCTTGAGTGTACCATGCTCACTCCTGTCTTAGGGTCTTCTCTTGTCCACCATCTTCTAGTCATCACTCGAATGTCAGTGAGCCTTTTCTCAGCACCGTCCAAAATAGCTGCTCTCGGTTGCTGCTGGGTGTTCCATGTGGCACGGCCTGTATCTGTGAGTCAGCCTGGCCTCCCTGCCCCGCCCTCCCCATTTCAGCCTCTCTACCCGAGACCAGGTAGATGGGATCAAGGGAGGATGTTGGGAGCTTCACTGAACCCTTCCAGTCTGGGTCACATGTTCCAAGGCAAGTTTTACCATGTGTGATAGACAAGGAAATGCTTTGTTTTCCATTTGGCTCTTTTTCATTCTGGTATGTTCCCTTAGAGAATCCCCCAAGAGGTGAAGAAATCAATGGTAGGACTCAGGCACCAAACCCCATCGGCAAGCCCAAATAGATTTCTGCTCATTCCATGACACAACTCAGCAGAAAGATAATGCCCGAGGAAGGCTTCATCCTGCAGGGCTCAGCTGCCCCAGGGGGCCCTCTGAGGTGGGCTGCAGAGAAGCCAGCAGCGGAGAGGACCTTGGAGAGGAAGCAGAAAGCGGGATCCGTGGGCATGAAGTTGTGAGTGGACAGCAGCCTGATGGGCAAGGCAAGCTGAACCCCAGGAAGAGGGGAGACTGAAGTGTCTGTGTTTCGGAACAGCTCAGCCCACAGAAGGACTACCTGCCCCGTGCCCTGTGCTTCCCCAAAATACATCACTGCTGCTGGGCACCCAGTTGTGCCCTCCTCTTCACCACCGGCTCCCCTCAATGGCTAAGGCTCTGCCAACTGAACAATCTTGCGCCTGGGTCCCACATTCCTTGACCTTACCCTGTCCCAGAGCTCCTGGGCTGTTCAGCAAAGTAGCCATTCCAGGAACTACTTTCTCTTCCACTTCAGAGCTATCTGAGCACACCTGGACACCAGGGCTAGACACTTTCAGGCTAGGAACTCCCCCAAGCACTGGTTGAGGTCACAGAAAGCCCAGTCCTGTCTCTGGCCTAGTGAGACAGCCCCACACTGCCTTCCTTGTTGCCCAGTGTGGTCCCAGACGCCCCTGAGACCTCACAACTGCCGGGGGTGCCCTTGGAATCAATGAACCAGCCACGCCTGGCTCCTCAGGGCATATGTTCCTGACAAACCTCATTGGGGAACACTTGTTAGGCATTAATTATTTAAAGTTCTCTGCTGCTGCTGTAACAGGGGAGCCATGTGGCCAGGGTGCTTTGTCCTCCAGCAACTTGAAATAAGAAAGTGTTTGCACACACAATGGAGAAAAGAAAGCCTCTTCAACAAATGGTGTTGGGAAAACTGGAAAGCCACATGCAAAAGAATGAAACTCGACTACAGCCTGTCCCCGTGTATTAAATTAATTCAAAATGGATCAAAGACCTAAATATAAGACCTGAAACAATAAAGTACATAGAAGAAGACATAGGTACTAAAATCATGGACCTGGGTTTTAAAGAACATTTTATGAACTTGACTCCAATGGCAAGAGAAGTGAAGGCAAAGATAAATGAATGGGACTACATCAGAATTAAAAGTTTTTGCTCAGCAAGAGAAACTGATATCAAAATAAACAGACAGCCAACTATATGGGAACTGATATTTTCAAACGACAGCTCAGATAAGGGCCTAATATCCAAAATTTACAAAGAACTCATAAAACTCAACAACAAACAAACAAACAATCCAATAAAAAAATGGGAAGAGGACATGAACAGACACTTCTCCCAGGAAGAGATACAAATGGCCAACAGATATATGAAAAGATGCTCAGCTTCATTAGTTATTAGAGAAATGCAAATCAAAACTACAATGAGATACCACCTCACTCCTGTTAGATTAGCTATTATCAACAAGACGGGTAATAGCAAATGTTGGAGAGGCTGTGGAGAAAAAGGAACCCTCATTCACTGTTGGTGGGACTGTAAAGTAGTACAACCATTATGGAGGAAAGTATGGTGGTTCCTCAAAAAACTGCAAATAGAACTACCTTATGACCCAGCAATCCCTCTACTGGGTATATACCCCAAAACCTCAGAAACATTGATACGTGAAGACACATGTAGCCCCATGTTCATTGCAGCACTGTTCACAGTGGCCAAGACATGGAAACAACCAAAAAGCCCTTCAATAGAAGACTGTATAAAGAAGATGTGGCACATATACACTATGGAATACTACTCAGCCATAAGAAATGATGACATCAGATCATTTACAGCAAAATGGTGGGATCTTGATAACATTATAAGGAGTGAAATAAGTAAATCAGAAAAAAACAAGAACTACATGATTCCATACATTGGTGGAACATAAAAATGAGACTAAGAGACATGGACAAGAGTGTGGTGGTTACCAAGGGTGGGGGGGGGAGGGAGGACATGGGAGGGAGGGAGGGAGAGAGTTAGGGGGAGGGGGAGGGGCACAGAGAACTAGATAGAGGGTGACGGAGGACAATCTGACTTTGGGCGAGGGGTTTGCAACATAATTTGATGACAAAATAACCTAGACATGTTTTCTTTGAATATATGTACCCTGATTTATTAATGTCATCCCATCACCATTAATAAAAATTTATTTAAAAAAAAAAAAAAAAGTGTTTGCTCAGGAAAGATGAGATAGCATTATTCCCCCTGGTTTAGACTTTGGTCTTAGAGAGCCTCTGTTTTCTGTATTAATTTTCTTGCTAATACTGTAGTGATTAACTTTGGGGTCTGCTCTACCCAGCCAGCGTGTTCCTTGTGAGTAACCTGCTGAGTCAACCTTTTAAAGTTCCCTCTGCTAACATTGCCTCTTCTGTTCAATTAATTCCTTTGTTTAACATTCTCACAATATTATCAGCGTGTGTAGTTTTGCTCCGTAATTCAGCCTGCAATCCAGAGTAAGAGAAAAAAAAAAACAAAACACTAATTGCCTGTAAATATACTGCTCACAAAAATTAGGGGATCTTTCAAAATGAATATGAAGCTATCAAGTATTCCCTAATTCTTGTGAGCGGTATATAGTCTTTGGTTGCTCTTCAGTAGCAGCAGCTTTCTTCTGTCTCTTTGTCAGTCACCTCTGCCCCAGCATTCACCTCTGACAGAAAAAGAAAGAGAAGGAAAGAAAAAGAAGAGCTCAATAAAAAAATAAGAGTCTGTCTCTGGCTCACAGGAGAGAGCCGTTGTCAATGTCCCCGCCAGAGATGAAGGGTCATCAGGGCAACTAGGACTCTGGAGGGGCTCCAAGAAGAGGAACCAGACACTCGGCGACCCCAAGTTTGAGTACTTGCAGAGTCCTCCTTTTTATTTTGTTTTGTTTTGTTTTTAGGCATTTTTTTTTCAAATGTTGATGCAAAATTTAAAAGTGAAAATTCAAAACTACTTCTATGATCCTATTTTGAATTTTTCTGCAAGTTTTTACTCCCATCCAATATCACTGTCACTAATGAGTGGCTGTAACATGTGCTAAAGCAACTTTGTTCTTTGCGACCACAAAGAGCTCTTCACAGGGAGAAAATAATATGCCAGGGAACCTCCAAGTTTCTCAAAATGCATTGTGAAAGGCTTCTTTAAAAATCTACAACCAGCCCTGGCCAGTTGGCTCAGTGGTAGAGTATCAGCCCAGCATGTGGATGTCCCAGGTTTGATTCTTGGTCAGGGTATACAGGAGAAGCGACCATCGTCTTCTCCATCTCTCTCCCTCCCCTTGTCTCACTCTTTCTCTCTCTCTCCTTGCAGCCATGGCTTGATTGGTTTGAGTGTATCAGCCCCAGGTGCTGAGGAAGACTCTGTGGAGCCTCTGCCTCAGACACTAAAAATAAAAGCTTTGGTTGCAGAGCATGGCCCCAGATGGACAGAGCTTGGGCCCAAGACAGGGGTTGCTGGGTGGATCCTTGTTGGGGTGCATGTGGGAGTTTATCTCTCTATCTCCCCTCCTCTTACTTGGAAAAGAAGGGGAAAAAATCTATAACCAATCATTTTAAGTATTTTGTTGTTGTTGTTGTTATCATTGTTAAAGATTATTATCCACCTCTTAGCTCTTTTTGGAGAACAGAGAGAGTGATAGGAATTCTGATATCAGAGAACAAGGGCCACACTGCTGAAGACTCAGTCTGGAGGCCAATGTCATCATCACAGTAATAATAAAAATAATAATAATAATGTCTATATTTATTTGGGATTGTATTCAGCTGCTAGACCCACAGAATGGACTAGAGGGGCTTAAACACATAATATGAGTTCCCCCATGTATGATAAAAGAGATGTGGAGGCCAGTGCAAACCTCCCTCCTCAGCAAAGACCAGGAGCCTCTTATCTCTCTACTCAGCCATCTTTGTTTCATGGCTTCCACATTCAGGATCCTGAGACGTCTACATGCTCCAGTCATCGTGTTCATGTTCTAGACCAGAAGTGGAAGTAGGAGGGAAGGCAAAAAAGGCACATGCCAACTGGGTATCCTTCTGTACAGATCTGTTCCTAACCTAGTGTCTTCCTTCAAAAGAAGGAAAGTCATATTGAACTATGGTGATCGGAAAGCCTGTACAAAGAAAGGGGAATGTTGTTACCTTGAGGGAAGATATGAGATGGAGTGAAATTGAAAGTCATTTTCCCAGGTTGATGGTAAGAGCAGGGCATCTGAGTCCAAAGATAAACATTGAATGAGCTGAGAGACGAAAGTTGAAGAAGGGGGATACAGAAAATGAAGCTTATTCACTTGAAGATTTTACCTGTGTGATCACAATGCTAAAGCAATCTGTAGGTTTACCTATGTAAACAAGGGAGTAGGGAGAATATGTGTATTCACACTTAGGTAGCAGAGATGGAAGACGTAAGAGTCTGATCATGGCCAACTAGATCAATAGACCCAAACATGGCATGGAAATTTGGGTGATATGATAACAACATCTGCTTGAAGCATCAAAATGCTAACCAAATAGGGGGGAATTACTGATCTAGGATTGGAGGAACAATGAAATCCATAGGAAGCAAGCCTGGCTTTTTTGGTGGCTTTCCCTCCATCTTCCCTCCCTGAGAATGTTTGCTAATTATAGAGGGGGTGACCTAGAAGCTAGTCAATGCCTCTGGCAGTCTTGTGGGAAGAAAGAAGAGTAGTACAGAGTCCACCACAGCAAGAATCCTAATTAATTCTTTTAGGGTAGGACTCAGAAGTACATAAGCCATCTTAGGAATGTCAACTAATTTCAAACTCTAAAGTTGAACGGAGGTAATTTCAAATTTTTAGTACCCCCCAAGGGTCTAGCAGACAAATATTAATCTTCTCTCAAAGGAAATAATATCTTGAACTTCAAAGTATTCTTACGCACAATTTGGCAAATACAATATCCAGCACATAATAAAAAATAACCAACCACACAAAGAAATAAGACTACATGGACAAAACTAGCAAGAAGACCAAACAATAAAATCAGGCCTATGGGGCTTATGATATTAGTTTTATCACACTTGGACCTTGAAACAATTATACTCCCTATGTTTAAGAATAAAGAGAAGATTGAAAACTTTCCAAAGAGCTAGAAACTCTAAGCCTGACTTGTGTTGGTACAGTGGATAGTGTGTTGACCTGGAACACTGAAGCCTCTGTTTTAAAACCTTGGGCTTTCTCAGTCAAGGCACATATGGGACCCCCACCCCTGCCTTTCTCTTTCTCTCTCTCTCTTCTTTCTCTAAAAATCAATAAAATAATTTTTTTAAAAAAGATGAAAGAACTAGAAAATTTAAAATGATATTTCTCGAGAGATGACGTCAGAGTAATGGCGGAGTAGGAAGCGATACCGATAAATCTCCCCCAAAACTCAACAAGATCTTCAACCAGAAACAGAAAAACCTATACTTGGAGCTTCCAGATTCTTCGCAATACACCCAAAGGTATGATTGAGTGAAAAATTGGCTAAATATATAACCAAACCCCGAAGGAAATAGGGAGTAAGAAATGCTCCGCCTTCCTCACTAACCTAAACGGGGCGGCTTTCTCTGGTAACTGTGAATATAGAAACTGAGGCGGGCAAAGGGGGTGAATAGATCCAGGCCGCCGCAGCAAAAACGGCCGAACCAGGCTGTGGCTCAGAGATCCAAGCTGAGGAAAATCTGATCCTGTGGCAACCCGGGCAATACAAGCTAACACTCGCGCCAAACCCAAACAAAGAAAGACAAGCGGAGCGGCCATTTTACCCGGTCTCCTGGTCGGTGCGCAGTTAGTGGAAGAGAGATTTCTTCCTAAGCCGCGGAAGTGGGTGCCCGTGTTGCCCCACGGAAAGGCAGGGTCAGAGGCCTTTCTGTGGGCTGAGGGCAGAGTCTCTGGGCAGCCCCAGCGCCCTGGGAAAGCCACGCACGGGAGGGAGTGAGAACTAATCCCAACGGTGGAGATTTTCCGTGCTGGAGGCTATTTCACTCAGAGGGAACCGCAGCCGGCCTCATATCCTGGTTTGCGCGCGCAGATAAGGAGTGAGCGATTCCTCCGAGTGCCTCGGCAGTGCGCGCCCGTGTTGTCACACAGAGGGGCAGAGTCAGGGGCCTTTGTGTGGGCCAAAGCGGAATCTCGGGACGCCCCAGCGCCTTGCAAAAGCCGCACATGGGGACGGAGCGAGACTCAATTCCAACGCTGCAACTTTTCCCTGCGGTTGGGGGTTTCACTCAGAGCGTGAGACTGCTGGCCGGATATCCTGGTTGCAGACAGTGAGTGAGAGTTTCCTCCAAGCGCCCCGGAAGTGGGCGCCCGCTTGTGTTACCGGATAGAGTGGCAGAGCCAGAGGTCTTCGAGTGGGCGGAAAGCCCGCCTGATTATGCTAGCAGCTCTGACTGACTGAGCCTTACCCAGAGCCCTGTGCTGAGTGGAAATAGAGTGGGGAGTTGCCAGCAATTTGAGCCTCTTACTATCCAGGCAGAGGCAGCAGCAACCCCATACCTGGACTATCAGGCTACTAATTGAGGAAGGAAAGACTAGGAGAAAGGCTCCAGGAACACGGACTCTCTCACTGTTGGAGCCTATAAATGCTAATGAGCCTCGACTCCCAACGAGAATAAAGCACAATACATGACATTGCCATAGAGACTTATCAACTGCAAACCTCTACCTGAGCGTGCCAAAGGGGCAGAACCCGGGGTACAGAGTCACTGACCAGGAAGAGGGAGAGAAAAGAAAAAGCAAGAAGATAACCTCTCAAAATCAAGAATAATCTGCAGACTTTATAACCTATCCCATTTTATTATATTTGTTCGTTTGTTTCTCTTATCTTCATTCTTGAGACTTTTTTTCCTCCTCCAATTTGGCCGATTAACTCTCTACCGGTCTTACTCTCTCCTCTCCTGGAACTACACTACCCATAAGTGTTACATCTCCCATTATCTTTTCTCTTCTCTTCCTTTCTCTCTATGAGGGTAGCACTCCAAAACCCTTAACTCTCTCTCTCTCTCTCTCCTTTCTTTTTTCTTCTTTTAGTGGTTCCCTCTTTTTTTCTCTCTCTCTCTTTCTTTTCTCCTTCTATATTAGTTTCTTCCTTTCTCCTTTACATCTCCTCTCATTCAAACCTCAATAACAAACAAATTATCTTATCTGGGACTCAAACCTATGTTTGTGGCATTTTGGGGGGTTTTTACTTCACCTTTTTAACTCACTAGCAGTGCTCCCATCCCTGGCTCTCCAGATTATCTAGTTCTTGTTCCACTAAATACAATAGTAAGTTTTTAATTTGTCCCCCCATTTTTCCATTTTCCTCTTATTCCTCTCATCATAACTCTTAGAAAACCAACACCTAAAAGCAAATCATTTTATTCTTGACCCAAATTTTTTCCTTATTTGCTTTTTGTGGGTCCATACGCTCTTCTTTTTTTTTTTTTTTTTTTTCCTTTTTTTTTTTTTCTTTCTCTCTTTTTTGCCCCTTTATTACTTTTCCCCAATTCAGGCCCTCCATCACAGGCATTGTTTGTTATAACTCACAATCCACCACAAGATTTTCTCAAGAAAGAGGGGAGAGGAGAGGAGAGGAAAAAAAGAGGGGGGGAATAATTTCCTTTTTTAAAAAATTTTTATTTTATTTTATTTTTCTTTATTTCATTATTAATTTTTTTTAAAAAAAACAACTCTTTTCGATTTGTTATTTTTTATTTTTTTTTAACTTTTTATTCTTTATTAAATCTCATTAATACTATCAACAAAACCACCCTCAGATGCCATTAAGGAAGAGAAAATCGAATATCATGGATACAAAAGAAAGAGAGGTAACACAGCAAGATGAGGAAAAATCTATGGAGAAAAAATTTAATATATTGGAAACCTTGGAGCTAAATGACAGAGAATTCAAGATAGAAATCCTAAAAATCCTCCGAGATATACAAGAAAACACAGAAAGGCAATATAGGGAGCTCAGAAAACAACTCCATGAACACAAAGAATATATGTCCAAGGAAATTGAAACTATAAAAACAAATCAAACAGAGATGAAAAACTCAATTCACGAGCTGAAAAACGAAGTAACAAGCTTAGCTAATAGAACAGGTCAGATAGAAGAGAGGATTAGTGAAATAGAAGACAAGCAACTTGAGGCACAACAGAGAGAAGAAGAAAGAGACTCAAAAATTAAAAAAAATGAGATAGCCCTACAAGAATTATCTGACTCCATCAAAAAGAATAACATAAGAATAATAGGTATATCAGAGGGAGAAGAGAGAGAAAATGGAATGGAGAACATACTTAAACAAATAATAGATGAGAACTTCCCAAGCCTGTGGAAAGAACTAAAGCCTCAAGTTCAAGATGCAAACAGAACTCCAAGTTTTCTTAACCCCAACAAACCTACTCCAAGGCATATCATAATGAAATTGACACAAACCAACAGCAAAGAAAAAAATTCTCAAGGCAGCCAGGGAAAAGAAGAATACAACATATAAAGGAAGGCCCATTAGATTATCATCAGATTTCTCAGCAGAAACTCTACAAGCTAGAAGAGAGTGGACCCCAATATTTAAAGTCCTGAAAGAGAGGAACTTTCAGCCACGAATACTATACCCATCAAAGCTATCCTTCAAATACGAAGGAGAAATAAAAACATTCACAGATACAGAAAAGATGAGGGAATTTATCATCAGAAAACCCCCACTCCAGGAATTACTAAAGGGGGTTCTCCAATCAGATACAAAGAACAAAAAAAAACAGAGCCACAAGTAAAAGCTCCAAGAAGAACACAATAAAATCAAATTTAAACTGTGACAACAACAAAAAGAAAGAGGGGGAGAAGACGGAGATTAACAGTAGCAAAGGACGATGGAGTGCAAAAGTACTCACAAAATAGTTCGCTACAATGAACAGGGTAGGGACCCTTTTCATTACTCAAAGGTAACCACCATTGAAAAAACCACCACAGAAGCACATGAGATAAAAAAGATAGCAACAGAGGAAAGATGTATGGAATACAACCAAATAAAAACAAAAGATAGAAAAACGAAAGAGAAGGATCAAACAAGACACAAAACTAACAGAAAGCAAGATATAAAATGGCAATAGGGAACTCACAAGTATCAATAATTACACTAAATGTAAATGGCTTAAACTCACCAATAAAAAGGCACAGAGTAGCAGAATGGATTAAAAAAGAAAATCCAACTGTATGCTGCCTACAGGAAACTCATCTAAGTAACAAGGATAAAAACAAATTCAAAGTGAAAGGCTGGAAAACAATACTCCAAGCAAATAACATCCAAAAAAAAGCAGGTGTAGCAATACTCATATCGGATAATGCTGACTACAAGACAGGAAAAGTACTTAGAGACAAAAATGGCCATTTCATAATGGCTAAGGGGACACTGAATCAAGAAGACATAACAATTCTTAATATATATGCACCAAACCAAGGAGCACCAAAATATATAAGACAGCTACTTATTGACCTTAAAACAAAAACTGACAAAAATACAATCATACTTGGAGACCTCAATACACCGCTGACGGCTCTAGATTGGTCATCCAAACAGAGAATCAACAAAGACATAGTGGCCTTAAACAAAACACTAGAGCACCTGGATATGATAGACATCTACAGGACATTTCATCCCAAAGTGACTGAGTATACATTTTTCTCCAGTGTACATGGATCATTCTCAAGAATTGACCATATGTTGGGCCACAAAAACAACATCAGCAAATTCAGAAAAATTGAAGTTGTACCAAGCATATTTTCTGATCATGAAGCCTTGAAACTAGAATTCAACTGCAAAAAAGAGGAAAAAAATCCCACAAAAATGTGGAAACTAAACAACATACTTTTAAAAAATGAATGGGTCAAAGAAGAAATAAGTACAGAGATCAAAAGATATATACAGACTAATGAAAATGACAATACGACATATCAGAATCTATGGGATGCAGCAAAAGCAGTGATAAGAGGGAAGTTCATATCGCTTCAGGCATATATGAACAAACAAGAGAGAGCCCAAGTGAACCACTTAACTTCTCACCTTAAGGAACTAGAAAAAGAAGAATAAAGACAACCCAAAACCAGCCGAAGAAAGGAGATAATAAAAATCAGAGCAGAAATAAATGAATTAGAGAACAGAAAAACTATAGAAAAAATTAATAGAACAAGGAGCTGGTTCTTTGAAAAGATCAACAAAATTGACATACCCTTGGCAAGACTTACCAAGGAAAAAAGAGAAAGAACTCATATAAACAAAATCCAAAATGAAAGAGGAGAAATCACCACGGACACCGTAGATATACAAAGAATTATTGGAGAATACTATGAAAAACTTTATGCCACTAAATTCAACAACCTAGAAGAAATGGATAAATTCCTAGAACAATACAACCTTCCTAGACTGAGTCAAGAAGAAGCAGAAAGCCTAAACAGACCTATCAGTAGAGAAGAAATAGAAAAAACCATTAAAAACCTCCCCAAAAATAAAAGTCCAGGCCCTGACGGCTATACCAGCGAATTTTATCAAACATTCAAAGAAGACTTGGTTCCTATTCTACTCAAAGTCTTCCAAAAAATTGAAGAAGAAGCAATACTTCCAAACACATTTTATGAGGCCAACATAACCCTCATACCAAAACCAGGCAAGGATGGCACAAAAAAAGAAAACTACAGACCAATATCTCTAATGAATACAGATGCTAAAATACTAAACAAAATACTAGCAAATCGAATACAACAACATATTAAAAAAATAATACATCATGATCAAGTGGGATTCATCCCAGAATCTCAAGGATGGTTCAACATACGTAAAACGGTTAATGTAATACACCATATCAACAAAACAAAGAACAAAAACCACATGATCTTATCAATAGACGCAGAAAAGGCTTTCGATAAAATACAACACAATTTTATGTTTAAGACTCTCAACAAAATGGGTATAGAAGGAAAATATCTCAACATGATAAAGGCCATATATGATAAACCATCAGCTAACATCATATTAAATGGCACTAAACTGAAGGCTTTCCCCCTTAAATCAGGAACAAGACAGGGTTGTCCACTCTCTCCACTCTTATTTAATGTGGTACTAGAGGTTCTAGCCAGAGCAATCAGACAAGACAAAGAAATAAAAGGCATCCATATCGGAAAAGAAGAAGTAAAGGTATCACTTTTTGCAGATGATATGATCCTATACATCGAAAACCCCAAAGAATCCACAAAAAGACTACTAGAAACAATAAGCCAATACAGTAAGGTCGCAGGATACAAAATTAACATACAGAAGTCAATAGCCTTTCTATATGCCAACAATGAAACAACTGAGAAGGAACTCAAAAGAATAATCCCCTTCACGATTGCAACAAAAAAAATAAAATACTTAGGAATAAACATAACAAAGAATGTAAAGGACTTATATAATGAAAACTATAAACCATTGTTAAGGGAAATCGAAAAAGATATAATGAGATGGAAGAATATACCTTGTTCTTGGCTAGGAAGAATAAATATAATCAAGATGGCTATATTACCCAAAGCAATATACAAATTTAATGCAATTCCCATCAAACTTCCAATGACATTTTTTAAAGAAATAGAGCAAAAAATCATCAGATTTATATGGAACTATAAAAAACCCCGAATAGCCAAAGCAATCCTAAAGAAAAAAAATGAAGCTGGGGGCATAACAATACCTGACTTCAAACTCTATTATAGGGCCACGACAATCAAAACAGCATGGTATTGGCAGAAAAATAGACACTCAGACCAATGGAACAGAATAGAAAGTCCAGAAATAAAACCACATATATATAGTCAAATAATTTTTGATAAAGGGGCCAACAACACACAATGGAGAAAAGAAAGCCTCTTCAATAAATGGTGCTGGGAAAACTGGAAAGCCACATGCAAAAGAATGAAACTGGACTACAGTCTCTCCCCCTGTACAAAAATTAACTCAAAATGGATCAAAGATCTAAACATAAGACCTGAAACAATTAAGTACATAGAAGAAGACATAGGTACTCAACTCATGGACCTGGGTTTTAAAGAGCATTTTATGAATCTGACTCCAATGGCAAGAGAAGTGAAGGCAAAAATTAATGAATGGGACTACATCAGACTAAGAAGTTTTTGCTCAGCAAGGGAAACTGATAACAAAATAAACAGAAAGCCAACTAAATGGGAAATGATATTTTCAAACAACAGCTCAGATAAGGGCCTAATATCCAAAATATACAAAGAACTCATAAAACTCAACAACAAACAAACAAACAATCCAATAAAAAAATGGGAAGAGGATATGAATAGACACTTCTCCCAGGAAGAAATACAAATGGCCAACAGATATATGAAAAGATGCTCATCTTCTTTAGCTATTAGAGAAATGCAAATCAAAACGGCAATGAGATACCACCTCACACCTGTTCGATTAGCTGTTATTAGCAAGTCAGGTAATAGCAAATGTTGGAGAGGCTGTGGAGAAAAAGGAACCCTCATACACTGTTGGTGGGAATGTAAAGTAGTACAACCATTATGGAAGAAAGTATGGTGGTTCCTCAAAAAACTGAAAATAGAACTACCTTATGACCCAGCAATCCCTCTACTGGGTATATATCCCCAAAACTCAGAAACATTGATACGTAAAGACACATGCAGCCCCATGTTTATTGCAGCATTGTTCACAGTGGCCAGGACATGGAAACAACCAAAAAGCCCATCAATAGATGACTGGATAAAGAAGATGTGGCACATATACACTATGGAATACTACTCAGCCATAAGAAATGATGACATCGGAACATTTACAGCAAAATGGTGGGATCTTGATAACATGATACGAAGCGAAATAAGTAAATCAGAAAAAAACAGGAACTGTATTATTCCATACGTAGGTGGGACATAATAGTGAAACTAAGAGACATTGATAAGAGTGTGGTGGTTACGGGGGGAGGGGGGAATGGGAGAGGGATAGGGGGTGGGAGGGGCACAAAGAAAACAAGATAGAAGGTGACAGAGGACAATCTGACTTTGGGTGGTGGGTATGCAACATAATTGAACGACAAGATAACCTGGACTTGTTATCTTTGAATATATGTATCCTGATTTATTGATGTCACCCCATTAAAAAAATAAAATTATAAAAAAAAAAAAAAAAAAGATATTTCTTTTCTTTTCTTTTTTTTTGAGAAAGATAGAGGGACAAGAAGGCTGAAAGACGAGAAGCATCAGCTCATAGTTGTGGCACTTTAGTTGTTCATTGATTGTTTCTCATATGTGCCTTGTCCAGGGGGCTCCAGACAAGCCAGTGAACCCTTGCTCAAGCCAGCACCTTTGGGCTCAAGCCAATGAACATGGAATCCTGTTGATGATCCCTCTCTCAAGCTGGTGAGCCCACACTCAAGCCAGATGAATCCACGCTTAAGCCAGCAACCTCAGGGTTTTAAACGTGTGACTTCAGTGTCTCAGGTAAATACTCTATCCACTGCACCACCACTGGTCAGGCATTTAAGATAGAATTTCTAAAACTAAATACTATAATATTAAAAGATACTATACAAAAGGTAAGTTAAACAGCATATTAGCAAAGGTGAAGAAATAATTTCTGAAGAAAATTTCCAGAAAGGAACAGGGAATGGCAAAGGAATTAAAAATAGAAAAGAGAAGGTAAGAGATTGAGAGGATAATGAGAAAGGCTAGTAGGAATTTTATGAAGTCACAAAAAAAAAAGAGAGAGAGAAAGAAAATAGGATAGAAGCAATATCTGAAAAAACAATGACTGAGGATTTTCCAAAACTGATGAAAAACATCAAATCAAGGGTTTAAGACTTCATATAAAAAATAAATGAAAAGATAATCACAACCAGAAACACCACTGTTAAACTGATGAAAACTAAACACACAAAAAAAGTCCTAATACCAGCCAAAGAAAATAATCAGGTTACTTCCAAAGGGGCTCCTGCCCTCAATGTCTAGAGAATATCCACAAATCAATTAAAATTAAAAGGCATACAACTCAATAGAAAAGGACAAGAAATTTGAGCAAGCACTTCACAAAAGAGGATATCTAAATGGCCATCAACTTATGAGAATATGCTCAACTTAATTAATAATCAAGAAAACAGGAATTAGGATCACAATGAGGAAACACAACACAGTCACCACAGTGGCTTTTAAGTGGACAATATGAAGTGTCAACAAAAAAGTGGAGCAGAAGAAATTCTCAGGTCATTATGGTGCAAAAACTTTCAAAAATTAATTGTTAGTATTTACTAAAGTTGAGGACACATATGTGCTATGACTCACTAATTTCATGCATCAGCACTGACAACCATGTATAAGAACATTCATAGCACTGTGATAGCTAAAACCTCTAAACTACATAAATGCCCATCAATAGCAAGATAGGCAAAGACTGTGGTATATTTACACAATAAAGCAATATATAATTTTAGTGGGGGAGAAAAAAGAAAGCTTTACTGAAAATAAACTCTACAGCTCCATGCAATGAAATGAATGATACCTAATGTTGGGCAAAACTTCAATGTTGTGGATTATAGGAAGTTCAGAGATGACGTCAGAGTAATGGCGGGGTAGGAAGCGATACTGATAAATCTCCCCCAAAACTCAACAAGATCTTCAACCAGAAACAGAAAAACCTATCCTTGGAGCCTCCAGATGTTTCGCAATACACCCGAAGTTATGGTCGAGCAAAAAATTGGCTAAATATATAACCAAACCCCGAAGGAAATAGGGAGTAAGAAATGCTCCGCCTTCCTCAATAACCTAAACAGGGCGGCTTTCTCTGGGATCCATGAATATAGAAACTGAGGCGGGCAAAGGGGGTGAATAGATCCAGGCCGCGGCGCAAACGACCGAACCAGGCTGTGGCACGGAGATCCAAGCCGAGGAAAAACTGATCCTGTGGCAACCCGGGCAATACAAGCTAACACTAGTGCCAAACCCAAACAAAGAAAGACAAGCGGGGCAGCCATTTTACCCAATCTCCTGGTCGGTGCGCGCAGATACTGGGCGAGAGATTTCTTCCTAAACCCTGGGAGTGGGTGCCCGTGTTACCCCACAGAGAGGCAGAGTCAGAGGCCTTTCTGTGGGCCGAAAACGGAATCTCTGGGCAGCCCCAGCACTCTGGGAAAGCTGCACACGGGAGGGAGCGAGAACTAATTCCAACGGTGGAACTTTTACGTGCTGGTAGGGGATTCACTCAGAGGGAAACACGGCCGGCCTCATATCCTGGTCTGCGCGCGCAGATAGAGATTCCTCCGAGTGCCTCAGCAGTGCACGCCCGTGTTATCACACAGAGGGGCAGAGTCAGGGGCCTTTGTGTGGGCCAAAGCGGAATCTCGGGCCGCCCCAGCGCCTTGCAAAAGCCGCGCATGGGGACGGAGCGAGAGCCAATTCCAACGCTGCAACTTTTCCATGCGGTTGGGGGTTTCACTCAGAGCGTGAGACTGCTGGCCGGATATCCTGGTCTGCACGTGCAGATAGTGAGCGAGAGTTTCCTCCAAGCACCCCAGAAGTGGGCGCCCGCCTGTGTTGTCGACAGAGTGGCAGAGCCAGAGGTCTTTGAGTGGGTGGAAACCCCGCCTGATTATGCTAGCAGCTCTGACTGACTGAGCCTTACCCAGAGCCCTGTGCTGAGTGGAAATAGAGTGGGGAGTTGCCAGCTCTTTGAGCCTCTTACTATCCAGGCAGAGGCAGCAGCAACCCCATAGCTGGATTATCAGGCTACTAATTGAGGAAGGAAAGACTAGGAGAAAGGCTCCAGGAACACGGACTCTCTCACTGTTGGAGCCTATAAATGCTAATGAGCCTCGACTGCCAATGAGACTAAAGCACAATACATGACATCGCCATAGAGACTTATCAACTGCAAACCTCAACCTGAGCGTGCCAAAGGGGCAGAACCCGGGGTACAGAGTCACCGACCAGGAAGAGGGAGAGAAAAGAAAAAGCAAGAAGATAACCTCTCAAAATCAAGAATAATCTGCAGACTTTATAACCTATCCCATTTTATTATATTTGTTCATTTGTTTCTCTTATCTTCATTCTTGATATTTTTTTTCCTCCTCCAATTTGGCCGATTAACTCTCTGCCAGTCTTACTCTCTCCTCTCCGTGAACTACACTACCCATAAGTGTTACATCGCCCATTATCTTTTCTCTCCTCTTCCTTTCTCTCTATGAGGGTTGTACTCCAAAACCCTTAAATCTCTCTCTCTCTCTCTCTCTCCTCTTTTTTCTTTTTTCTTCTTTTAGTGGTTCCCTCATTTCTCTCTCTCTCTCTCTCTCTCTTTATTTTCTCCCTCTATATTAGTTTCTTCCTTTCTCCTTAACATTTCCTCTCATTCAAACCTCAACTACAAACAAATTATCTTATCTGTGACTCAAACTTATGTTTGTGGCATTTTGGGGGGGTTTTACTTCACCTTTTTAACTCACTAGCAGTGCTCCCATCCCTGGCTCTCCATTTTATCTAGTTCTTGTTCCACTAAATACAATAGTAATTTTTTAATTTGTCCCCCCATTTTTCTGTTTTCCTAATTACTCTCTTCATAACTCTTTGTCAACCAACACCTAAAAGCAAATCATTTTATTCTTGACCCAAATTTTTTCCTTATTTGCTTTTTGTGGGTCCATGCCCCCTTCTTTTTTCTTTTCTTTTTTTTTTTCTTTTTTTTGCCCCTTTATTACTTTTCCCCAATTCAGGCCCTCCATTACAGGCATTGTTTGTTATAATTCACAGTTCACCACAAGATTTTCTCAAGAAAGAGGGGAGAAGAGAGGAGAGGAAAAAAAGAGAGGGGGAATAATTTCCTTTTTTAAAAATTTTTATTTTATTTTTCTTTTCTTTATTTCTTTTTTTTTATAAATAAATTTTTATTTTAATGGGGTGACATCAATAAATCAGGGTACATACATTCAAAGAAAACATTTCCAGGTTATCTTGTCATTTAGTTATGTTGCATACCCATCACCCGAAGAGAGATCGTCCTCCGCCACCCTCCATCCAGTTCTTCTCTGTACCCCTCCCCCTCCCCCTCTCCCTCCTTCCCTCCCCCCACCCCCCATAGCCACCACACTCCTGTCCATGCCTCTTAGTCTCGCTTTTATGTCCCACCAATGTATGGGATCCTGCAGTTCCTGTTTTTTTCTGATTCGCTTATTTCACCCCGCACAATGCTACCAAGACTCCACCATTCCACTATAAGTGATCCGATGTCACCATTTCTCCTAGCTGAATAGTATACCATGGTGTATATGTGCCCCATCTTCTTCATCCAGTCCTCTATTTTTTTTACAGTGATTAAAAGCCTTTAAGCGAACTCTTGGCCAATACAGCAAGAATCCATAAAAGAGTAGTGTCCTTAACATGTTCACCAAGTCCAAGTTGGCCCCATCACCATGCCAAATCCCTGAAAAATGCAACCCAACCCCAGTTCAGTCTGTTAGGAGCTGTCACAAGGAGTAGGAGTCCAGGAAAGTTCCCCACAAGAAAAGTCCGCATGGCACTGGAATTGTTGTCACCATTCTATACTTTGCAGCTCATGTCCAAGTCCCAATGACCGCTGCTTCTAGCTGGTAATGATTCAGGTAGACTGGAAAAAGCCATTTGCAGCATGCATGGATATGGAGCTTCTGTTCTCCTCTGCCTGGAGAGTTGAGACCAGGTTGCTTTTCCCTGGAGCTCTGTGACTGTGGCCTGGTAAAGAGAACCTTGGGACACACTAAGCTGGGTGGCAAAAGTAACTTTATAATATAAGTTGGCAAAAGGAGGAAAGAGAGCTCTAAATTAAGAGTAGGTCCCAGCCTGAAATATGAGTGGGGCATTGAGGTAGGAGGGAGAAAGGAAACACTATATATTAAGCAAAGCAGCAGAAAATAGGACTATCAACACCCACAACAGAGATCTTTGAGGGAAGAATAAAAAACCTGACTATTCGGGAAAAACATACTTAAGTGTCCCTTGTGCGAATGAGATCAGTTTACCTGCTTCTTGGAAGAAATACCCTAGGCTCGTCCACAGTGTCGTAGATGGGGCCGACGGCCCTGGACACCTTCAGCCTTCAGTGGCAAACCCCAGCTTTCTGGGCAAGGTTAGGTCATAGGTGGCTGGAGCAGGGCTGGAAGAGTCTGAACCCTCCCTTAGAGGAGCGAGGGGGAAGCCACCCTTCCAGTGTCCCTATTTCCTCACAGCAGAGGCGTGTAAGCCTGGCAGGCTTCAGCTCAATGACCTTCCTTTCCACTATTGAAGCAGGACCCAGATGGCTTCCTATGAGACCCCTTTGGGGTGTTGGGGTCTTTAAGAGTGTATCCTAAAAGCTGGTAGTTCCCCCTGATCTCTATTGGGCTTTTTCTGCCTCTAGGTATCTTAAAAGCCATTCTCAGAAGATCTCGCTGAGGGGTTTGAGGATCCCCATCTGCCGATATAAATCTTTTCCATATATCTGGAGCTATTTGGAAAAAGGACAGAACAGTGTTATTAGCTAGATCTAATAAAGAAGGTAGTAGTTTGCAGGCGAAAAAGATTTGGTGTCTCCTGTTCATCAGCATTCAAAAGAAATGTAAATTTTTTTTTTAAGTAAAAAGCATGATATGGTAGACCCGTCGGAGTCATGGGCCTTGTGTGCAGGATTCCCGGGTTCGATTCCCGGCCAGAGAACACAGGAGAAGCGCCCATCTACCTCTCCACTCCTCTCCCTCTCCTTCCTCTTGGTCTCTCTCCTCCCGCCCGCAGCCAAGGCTCCACCGGAGCAAATCCACCCTGCGCACTAAGGATGGCCCCATGGCCTCCGCCCCAGTTGCTAGAATGGCTCCAGTCGCAACAGAGCAACACCCCAGATGGGCAGAGCATTCCCCCCCTGGTAGGCATGCCAGGTGGATCCCAGTCAGGCGCATGCAGGAGTCTGTCTGACTGCCTCCCCATCCCCATCCTCAGAAATATACAAAAAATAAATAAATAAAAGAAAAAATACTAAAAAAAAAAAAAGGGGGGGGCATTCCCTTGTGCTAAAGCTCCAGGGAGCATGGAGTGAGCTTGAGTATGTCCTATGAAACATGGAGCTCTATGTTTACATATAAGTCTTTGAAGAAGGAGGAACTGCTGAAATAGTTTATCAGCATTTGTCCCTAAGACAGCAGTCTTTATAGTGGGAACACCATACGTAAATATTTGCTGTCTGTCTATAGATTAAGGGGGGAATATGGCAAATGCTGAAAAGCCATGATCTTTGTGCCCCTCCCCTCCCCCAACCGCCTCCCTCTCCTCCCCCCACCCCGTAACCCCAACACTGTTGTTCATGTCTCTGAGTCTCATCTTTATGTCCCACCTATGTATGGAAACATATAGTTCTTAGTTTTTTCTGATTTACTTCTTTCACTCAGTATAATGTTATCAAGGCCCATCCATGTTGTTGTAAAAGATCCTATGTCATCATTTCTTATGGCTGAGTAGTATTCCATAGTATATATATATACCAAAGCTTTTTAATCCACTCGTCCTCTGTTGGACACTTGGGCTGTTTCCAAATCTTTGCTATTGCGAACAATGCTGCCATAAACATGGGGGTGCATTTCTTCTTTTCAAACAGTGCTATGGTGTTCTTGGGGTATATTCCTAACAGTGGGATGGCTGGGTCAAAAGGCAGTTCGATTTTTAATTTCTTGAGAAATCTCCATACTGTTTTCCACAGTGGCTGCACCAGTCTGCATTCCCACCAGCAGTGCAGGAGGGTTCCCTTTTCTCCACATCCTCGCCAGCACTTATTCTGTGTTGTTTTATTGATGAGCGCCATTCTGACTGGTGTGAGGTGATATCTCATTGTGGTTTTAATTTGCATTTCTCTAATCATTAGTATGTTGAACATTTTTTCATATGCCTATTGGCCATCTGTGTGTCCTCTTTGGAGAAGTGTCTATTCATTTCTTTTGCCCATTTTTGGATTGGATTGTTTGTCTTCCTGGTATTAAATTTTACAAGTTCTTTATAAATTTTGGTTATTAACCCCTTGTCAGACGCTATGTCAAATATATTCTCCCATTGTGTAGTTTGTCTTTTTATTCTGTTCTTATTGTCTTTAGCTGTGCAGAAGCTTTTTAGTTTGATAAAGTCCCACTTGTTTATCCTGTCTTTTATTTCACTTGCCTGTGGAGACAAATCAGCAAATATATTGCTGCGAGAGATGTCAGAGAGCTTACTGCCTATGTTTTCTTCTAAGATGCTTATGGTTTCACGGCTTACATTCAAGTCTTTTATCCATTTTGAGTTTATTTTTGTGAGTGGTGTAAGTTGGTGGTCTAGTTTCATTTTTTTGCAGGTAGCTGTCCAGTTTTCCCAACACCATTTGTTGAAGAGGCTGTCTTTACTCCATTGTATTGTCTTACCTCCTTTGTCAAATATCAGTTGTCCATAGAGCTGTGGGTTTATTTCTGGGTTCTCTGTTCTGTTCCATTGATCTATGTGCCTGTTCTTATGCCAGTACCATGCTGTTTTGAGTACAATGGCCTTATAATATAACTTGATATCTGGAAGTGTGATACCTCCCGCTTTTTTCTTCCTTTTCAGGATTGCTGAGGCTATTCGTGTTCTTTTTTGGTTCCATATAAATTTTTGGAATATGTGTTCTATGTCTTTGAAGTAAGTCATTGGTATTTTCATTGGTATTGCATTGAATTTATAAATTGCTTTGGGTAATATAGACATTTTAATGATGTTTATTCTTCCTAACCATGAGCACGGTATATACCTCCACTTATTCATATCTTCCCTGATTTCTTTTATCAATGTTTTATAATTTTCAGAGTACAAGTCTTTAATCTCCTTGGTTAGATTTATTCCTAGGTACTTTATTTTTTTGGTTGCAATGGTAAAGGGGATTGATTCCCTGATTTCTCTTTCTGACAGTTCATTATTAGAGTATAAAAATGCCTCTGATTTCTGAGTATTGATTTTATATCCTGCCACTTTGCCAAATTCTTTTATCAGGTCTAGTAGTTTTTTGACTGAGACTTTAGGGTTTTCTATATACAATATCATGTCATCTGCAAATAATGATATTTTTACTTCTTCTTTTCCAATTTGTATGCCTTTTATTTCTTTTTCTTGTCTGATTGCTGTGGCGAGGACTTCCAGAACTATGTTGAATAAGAGTGGTGAAAGGGGGCACCCCTGCCTTGTTCCTGATCTTAAGGGGATTGCTTTTAATTTTTGCCCATTGAGTATGATGTTGGCTGTGGGTTTGTCATAGATGGCCTTTATCATGTTGAGGTATGTTCCCTGTATTCCCACTTTGCTGAGAGTTTTGATCATGAATGGGTGCTGGACTTTATCAAATGCTTTTTCTGCATCTATTGAAATTATCATGTGGTTTTTCTCCTTTCTTTTGTTTATGTGATGAATCACATTGATTGATTTGCGAATATTGTACCAGCCTTGCCTCCCAAGAATAAATCCTACTTGATCATGGTGTATGATTTTTTCCATATATTGCTGGATCCGGTTTGCTAATATTTTGTTGAGGATTTTTGCATCTAAGTTCATCAGGGATATTGGCCTATAATTTTCTTTTTTTGTGTTGTCTTTGCCTGGTTTTGGAATCAGAATTATGCTCGCCTCATAAAAAGAGTTTGGAAGTCTTCCTTCCTCTTGAATTTTTTGAAATAGCTTGAGAAGGATAGGACTTAGTTCTTCTTTGAATATTTGGTAGAATTCACTTGTGAAGCCATCAGGCCCAGGACTTTTCTTTTTTGGGAGTTTTTTGATAGCTGTTTCAATCTCATTTGTTGTAATTGGTCTGTTTAGGTTTTCTGATTCTTCCAGATTGATTTTTGGAAGATTATATGATTCAAGGAATTCGTCCATTTCATCTAGGTTGTCTAGTTTTTTGGCGTACAGTTCTTCATAGTATTTTCTTACAATATTTTGTATTTCTGTTGTGTCAGTTGTTATTTCTCCACTCTCGTTTCTAATTTTATTTATTTGAGTCCTCTCTCTTTTTTTCTTGGTGAGTCTTGTTAAAGGTTCATCGATCTTGTTTACCTTTTCAAAGAACCAGCTCCTGGTTTCACTGATCCTCTGTATTGTTTCTTTAGCCTCTATGTCATTTATTTCTGCTCTGATCTTTATTATTTCTTTCCTTCTACTAGCTCTGGGTTTTACTTGCTGTTCTTTTTCTAGTTTTTTAGATGCAGGTTGTTTATTTGAGCTTTTTCTAGCTTCTTGAGGTATGCCTGTAATTCTATAAACTTCCCTCTCAGGACTGCTTTTGCTGTGTCCCATAAATTTTGAGTTGATATATGCTCATTATCGTTTGTTTCTAGGAATTTTTTAATTTCTTCTTTGATCTCAATGTTACCCATTCATTGTTTAATAACGTGCTATTTAGTTTCCAAGTGTTTGAATGTTTTTTAATTTTTCTATTGTGGTTGATTTCTAGTTTAATGCCATTGTGATCAGAGAAAGTGCTCGATATGATTTCAATCTTCTTAAATTTGTTGAGCCCGCTTTTGTGCCCTAACATGTGGTCTATTCTAGAGAATGTACCATGAGCGCTTGAAAAGAATGTATATTCTGCTGTTTTAGGGTGAAAGGTTCTGAAGATATCTATTAAATCGAGATAATCTAATATGTCTTTTAAGTCTGCTGTTTCTTTGTTAATTTTCTTTCTTGAGGATCTATCTAATGATGATAATGGGGTATTGAAATCTCCTACTATTATAGTATTGCTGTTGATCTCGCCCTTTAAGTCTATCAAAGTCTGCTTTATATATTTAGGTGCTCCTATATTAGGTGCATAGATATTTATAATGGTTATATCTTCCTTTTGGATTGCTCCCTTTATCATTATATAGTGACCTTCTTTATCTCTAACTATGGTCTTTGTTCTAAAGTCCATTTTGTCTGATATAAGTATTGCTACCCCAGCTTTTTTTTCATTTCCATTTGTGTGAAATATTTTTTCCATCCTTTTATCTTCAGTCTGTGTGCATCTTTTGATTTAAGGTGTGTCTCTTGTAGACAGCATATGTATGGGTCCTGTTTTCTTATCCACGCAGCTACCCTATGTCTCTTGATCGGATCATTTAATCCATTAACATTTAAGGTTATTACTGATATGTAATTGTTTATTGCCATTTTTTTTCTTTAAAACTGTTTTTCTCTTTTGCTATATTCTTTTTTTCCTTTGATCTGTTTACAACAGGTCCCTTAGCATTTCTTGCAGCCTTGGTTTTGTTGCAGTGAAATCCTTGAGGGTTTTTTTGTCTGTAAAGCTTTTTATTTCTCCTTCAATTTTAAATGATAGCCTTGCTGGATAAAGTAGTCTTGGTTGTAGGTTCTTGTTCTGCATTACTTTGAATATTTCTTGCCATTCCCTTCTGGCCTCAAGTGTTTCTGTTGAGAAGTCAGAAGTCATCCTTATGGGGGCTCCTTTGTAGGTGATAGTCTCTTTTTCTCTAGCAGCTTTTAATATTTTCTCTTTATCATTTAGCTTTGGTAATTTAATTATGATGTGTCTTGGTGTTGGTTTCTTTGGGTTTCTCCTTAATGGAGTTCTCTGTGCTTCCTGAACATGTGAAATGTTTTCCTGCCTTAATTGGGGGAAGTTTTCCGCTATTATATGTTTGAACAAAGTCTCTATCCCTTGTTCTTTCTCTTCTTCTTCAGGAACCCCTATGATGCGGATGTTATTTCTCTTCATGTTGTCACAGAGCTCTCTTAGAGTTTCCTCAGACTTTTTGAGTCTCTTTTCTTTTTTCTGCTCTGCTTCCGTGCCTTTATTTATTGTGTCCTCTAACTCACTGATTCGGTTCTCTGCTTCATCCAGCCTGCTTTTAATTCCTTCCATTGTATTCTTTATTTCAGATATTGTATTTGTCATTTCTGTCTGATTCTTTTTCATTATTTCAATGTCCTTTTTTATATTTGTTATCTCTTTATTTAGGTTTTCGTAATGGCCATCTATGGTGGTTCTAATATCTTTGAGCATCCTAACAATCGTTATTTTAAACTCTGCATCTGGTAATTTGGTTATATCTGATTCACTTAGGTCCTTTTCTGGGGATTTCTCTTGGTTTATTTGTGTTGTATTTCTCTGCCTCCGCATTTTCTCTTCATGAGAGTGGCTGTGATCACGTGCTCGGGTGCACAAGGGTTGGTGGCCTTGGCCTTTGCCCCACCCCCGTGTGTGACGTTATGCTCGGTCCTGAGGGCACTGGCGAGCACCTTTGCTCAGCTGCGGGTCTCCACCTGTTTCCGACCTTTCGCCCTGCCTTTGCAGGATGATCCCAATCAAGGAACAGCTGTTAGCCTTGGCTCTACCGCCAGGCAGGGCTGCGTGCCCAAGCTCAGCTTCGTAGTGGAACTCCGCCTCTTCTGGGCTTTTGGCTCCACCCCTGCGGGAGGAGCCGGCTACCAAGTCAGACCACAAGCCTGGGTTGCATGGGCGGGGCAGGGATGTGCTCCTCTGCCCTTGCTCCGGGGCTGGTTTCTACCCTTTCTGGGTTTCCCGCCCTTCTCCGGGAGGCTGGATTACAGGCTGCCGGCAGCTGAGTTTAGCCGCTTTTGCACGCCCCCTTCTCCCTAGCCGGGCAAGATTGAGCTCACACCTGAGCCCACTGATGGCCAGCCGGCTACCGCCTCTGCCAGCAGAACCGCACTTTTGTCTCCCGCTGCCGCCCGATCTCCGGTGCGCCCTCAGCCGCGTGGGTGGGGGCGTTGCAGCTCGAACCCTAAGACTCACTACTGTAGACCCAAAAGCTCCCTTCTTCTATGCAACTCTGCTCTGAATGCTGCAGGGGAGTTTGTTTGGCTGCTCTCCTGCTTCCCTTTGCTGGTATTGCTGTTTCCGGGGGAAATATTCACTTCAGCTTTGGGGAGTGACTCGTCCCAGGGGTTAGGGTGGCTATCTCTCGAAATGTTTCTCCCTATGCCTCCTAGATTGCACTCTCTTCCTGTTATTGTGGTTCTCTCCCCTCTCCCCCCTTCCCCAGGAGCCCCAGGTGGGTGGTTATGAGAGAGATGTTCTGCATGGTCCCTTTAAGAAGGATCCTGCGTCTGAGAAATCAGACTCTCTCACAAACAGTATCCTGACTTGCTTCCAGCTAAATACTGTCCTTACGCTTCTTCTGGGCTCTGGGGCTGCAGGCTGGGGCTTTGTTCCTGGGGCTTAGGACCCTTTCCCCTCTGCTAAACTCACTTCCCGCCACGCGAGTCTCTCCCTGCTGCCATTCGCTCCGAGAAGCTGGGCAGCCCTCTCTGCGTTTCCGCTTTTCCTACCAGTCTCGGTGTGGCTTCTTTAGTGTTCCTGGGTTAAAGAGTCCTTTTAGTTTAGTCCAAAGTTAGTTTTTCCAGCTGATAGTTCATAAAATTAGTTTATAATCCACATTGGTTCTGGGAGGTAGATTCTGGAATGTCTGCCTACTCCAGCGCCATCTTGTCTCCTCTCTTTTCTTTATTTCATTATTAATTTTTTTAAAAAAAAACAACTCTTTTCGATTTTTAATTTTTTTAACTTTTTATTCTTTATTAAATCTCATTAATACTATCAACAAAATCACCCTCAGATGCCATTAAGGAAGAGAAAATCGAATATCATGGATACAAAAGAAAGAGAGTGAACACAGCTAGATGAGGAAATATCTATGGAGAAAAAATTTAATATATTGGAAACCTTGGAGCTAAATGACAGAGAATTCAAGATAGAAATCCTAAAAATCCTCCGAGATATACAAGAAAACACAGAAAGGCAATTTAGGGAGCTCAGAAAACAACTCAATGAACACAAAGAATATATGTCCAAGGAAATTGAAACTATAAAAACAAATCAAACAGAGATGAAAAACTCAATTCACGAGCTAAAAAACGAAGTAACAAGCTTAGCTAATAGAACAGGTCAGATAGAAGAGAGGATTAGTGAAATAGAAGACAAGCAACTTGAGGCACCAGAGAGAGAAGAAGAAAGAGACTCAAAAATTTAAAAAAAATGAAATATCCCTACAAGAATTATCTGACTCCATCAAAAAGAATAACATAAGAATAATAGGTATATCAGAGGGAGAAGAGAGAGAAAATGGAATGGAGAACATACTCAAACAAATAATAGATGAGAACTTCCCAAGCCTGTGGAAAGAACTAAAGCCTCAAGTTCAAGATGCAAACAGAACTCCAAGTTTTCTTAACCCCAACAAACCTACTCCAAGGCATATATATCATAATAAAATTGACACAAACCAACAGCAAAGAAAAAATTCTCAAGGCAGCCAGGGAAAAGAAGAATACAACATATAAAGGAAGGCCCATTAGATTATCATCCGATTTCTCAGCAGAAACTCTACAAGCTAGAAGAGAGTGGACCCCAATATTTAAAGTCCTGAAAGAGAGGAACTTTCAGCCACGAATACTATACCCATCAAAGCTATCCTTCAAATATGAAGGAGAAATAAAAACATTCACAGATACAGAAAAGATGAGGGAATTTATCATCAGAAAACCCCCACTCCAGGAATTACTAAAGGGGGTTCTCCAATCAGATACAAAGAACAAAAAAAAAAACAGAGCCACAAGTAAAAGCTCCAAGAAGAACACAATAAAACCAAATTTAAACTGTGACAACAACAAAAAGAAAGAGGGGGAGAAGATGGAGATTAACAATAGCAAAGGACGATGGAGTGCAAAAGTACTCACAAAATAGTTCGCTACAATGAACAGGGTAGGGACCCTTTTCATTACTCAAAGGTAACCACCATTGAAAAAACCACCACAGAAGCACATGAGATAAAAAAGATAGCAACAGAGGAAAGATGTATGGAATACAACCAAATAAAAACAAAAGATAGAAAAATGAAAGAGAAGGATCAAACAAGACACAAAACTAACAGAAAGCAAGATATAAAATGGCAATAGGGAACTCACAAGTGTCAATAATTACACTAAATGTAAACAGATTAAACTCACCAATAAAAAGGCACATAGTAGCAGAATGGATTAAAAAAGAAAATCCAACTGTATGCTGCATACAGGAAACTCATCTAAGTAACAAGGATAAAAACAAATTCAAAGTGAAAGGCTGGAAAACAATACTCCAAGCAAATAACATCCAAAAAAAAGTAGGCGTAGCAATACTTATATCTGATAATGCTGACTACAAGACAGCAAAAGTACTCAGAGACAAAAATGGCCATTTCAAAATGGCTAAGGGGACACTGAATCAAGAAGACATAACAATTCTTAATATATATGCACCAAACCAAGGAGCACCAAAATATATATGACAGCTACTTATTGATCTTAAAACAAAAACTGACAAAAATACAATCATACTTGGAGACCTCAATACACCACTGACGGCTCTAGATCGTTCATCCAAACAGAGAATCAACAAAGACATAGTGGCCTAAAACAAAACACTAGAGCACCTGGATATGATAGACATCTATAGGACATTTCATCCCAAAGTGACTGAGTATACATTTTTCTCCAGTGTACATGGATCATTCTCAAGAATTGACCATATGTTGGGCCACAAAAACAACATCAGCAAATTCAGAAAAATCAAAGTTGTACCAAGCGTATTTTCTGATCATAAAGGCTTGAAACTAGAATTCAACTGCAAAAAAGAGGAAAAAACCCCCACAAAAATGTGGAAACTAAACAACATACTTTTAAAAAATGAATGGATCAAAGAAGAAATAAGTGCAGAGATCAAAAGATATATACAGACTAATGAAAATGACAATACGACATATCAGAATCTATGGGATGCAGCAAAAGCAGTAATAAGAGGGAAGTTCATATCACTTCAGGCATATATGAACAAACAAGAGAGAGCCCAAGTGAACCACTTAACTTCACACCTTAAGGAACTAGAAAAAGAAGAACAAAGAAAACCCAAAACCAGCTGAAGAAAGGAGATAATAAAAATCAGAGCAGAAATAAATGAATTAGAGAACAGAAAAACTATAGAAAAAATTAATAGAACAAGGAGCTGGTTCTTTGAAAAGATCAACAAAATTGACAAACCCTTGGCAAGACTTACCAAGGAAAAAAGAGAAAGAACTCATATAAACAAAATCCAAAATGAAAGAGGAGAAATCACCACGGACACCATAGATATACAAAGAATTATTGGAGAATACTATGAAAAACTTTATGCCACTAAATTCAACAACCTAGAAGAAATGGATAAATTCCTAGAACAATACAACCTTCCTAGACTGAGTCAAGAAGAAGCAGAAAGCCTAAACAGACCTATCAGTAGAGAAGAAATAGAAAAAACCATTAAAAACCTCCCCAAAAATAAAAGTCCAGGCCCTGACGGCTATACCAGCGAATTTTATCAAACATTCAAAGAAGACTTGGTTCCTATTCTACTCAAAGTCTTCCAAAAAATTGAAGAAGAAGCAATACTTCCAAACACATTTTATGAGGCCAACATAACCCTCATACCAAAACCAGGCAAGGATGGCTCAAAAAAAGAAAACTACAGACCAATATCTCTAATGAATACAGATGCTAAAATACTAAACAAAATACTAACAAATCGAATACAACAACATATTAAAAAAATAATACATCATGATCAAGTGGGATTCATCCCAGAATCTCAAGGATGGTTCAACATACGTAAAATGGTTAACGTAATACACCATATCAACAAAACAAAGAACAAAAACCACATGATCTTATCAATAGACGCAGAAAAGGCTTTTGATAAAATACAACACAATTTTATGTTTAAGATGCTCAACAAAATGGGTATAGAAGGAAAATATCTCAACATGATAAAGGCCATATATGATAAACCATCAGCTAACATCATATTAAATGGCACTAAACTGAAGGCTTTCCCCCTTAAATCAGGAACAAGACAGGGTTGTCCACTCTCTCCACTCTTATTTAATGTGGTACTAGAGGTTCTAGCCAGAGCAATCAGACAAGACAAAGAAATAAAAGGCATCCATATTGGAAAAGAAGAAGTAAAGGTATCACTTTTTGCAGATGATATGATCCTATACATCGAAAACCCCAAAGAATCCACAAAAAGACTACTAGAAACAATTAGCCAATACAGTAAGGTCGCAGAATACAAAATTAACATACAGAAGTCAATAGCCTTTCTATATGCCAATAATGAAACAATTGAGAATGAACTCAAAAGAATATTCCCCTTCACGATTGCAACAAAAAAAAATAAAATACTTAGGAATAAACATAGCAAAGAATGTAAAGGACTTATATAATGAAAACTATAAACCATTGTTAAGGGAAATCGAAAAAGATATAATGAGATGAAAGAATATACCTTGTTCTTGGCTAGGAAGAATAAATATAATCAAGATGGCTATATTACCCAAAGCAATATACAAATTTAATGCAATTCCCATCAAACTTCCAATGACATTTTTTAAAGAAATAGACCAAAAAATCATCAGATTTATATGGAACTATAAAAAACCCCGAATAGCCAAAGCAATCCTAAAGAAAAAGAATGAAGCAGGGGCATTACAATACCTGACTTCAAACTCTATTATAGGGCCACGACAATCAAAACAGCATGGTATTGGCAGAAAAATAGACACTCAGACCAATGGAACAGAATAGAAAGTCCAGAAATAAAACCACATATATATAGTCAAATAATTTTTGATAAAGGGGCCAACAACACAATGGAGAAAAGAAAGCCTCTTCAATAAATGGTGCTAGGAAAACTGGAAAGCCACATGCAAAAGAATGAAACTGGACTACAGTTTGTCCCCCTGTACAAAAATTAACTCAAAATGGATCAAAGATCTAAACATAAGACCTGAAACAATTAAGTACATAGAAGAAGACATAGGTACTCAACTCATGGACCTGGGTTTTAAAGAGCATTTTATGAATTTGACTCCACAGGCAAGAGAAGTGAAGGCAAAAATTAATGAATGGGACTACATCAGACTAAGAAGTTTTTGCTCAGCAAGAGAAACTGATAACAAAAATAAACAGAAAGCCAACTAAATGGGAAATGATATTTTCAAACAACAGCTCAGATAAGGGCCTAATATCCAAAATATACAAAGAACTCATAAAACTCAACAACAAACAAACAAAACAATCCAATAAAAAAATGGGAAGAGGATATGAATAGACACTTCTCCCAGGAAGAAATACAAATGGCCAACAGATATTTGAAAAGATGCTCATCTTCTTTAGCTATTAGAGAAATGCAAATCAAAACTGCAATGAGATACCACCTCACACCTGTTCGATTAGCTATTATTAGCAAGACAGGTAATAGCAAATGTTGGAGAGGCTGTGGAGAAAAAGGAACCCTCATCCACTGTTGATGGGAATGTAAAGTAGTACAACCATTATGGAAGAAAGTATGGTGGTTCCTCAAAAAACTGAAAATAGAACTACCTTATGACCCAGCAATCCCTCTACTGGGTATATACCCCAAAAACTCAGAAACATTGATACGTAAAGACACATGCAGCCCCATGTTTATTGTAGCATTGTTCACAGTGGCCAGGACATGGAAACAACCAAAAAGCCCGTCAATAGATGACTGGATAAAGATGATGTGGCACATATACACTATGGAATACTACTCAGCCATAAGAAATGATGACATCGGATCATTTACAGCAAAATGGTAGGATCTTGATAACATGATACGAAGCGAAATAAGTAAATCAGAAAAAAACAGGAACTGCATTATTCCATACGTATGTGGGACATAAAAGTGAAACTAAGAGACATTGATAAGAGTGTGGTGGTTACGGGGGGGAATGGGAGAGGGAAAGGGTGAGGGGGAGGGGCACAAAGAAAACTTGATAGAAGGTGACAGAGGACAATCTGACTTTGGGTGATGGGTATGCAACATAATTGAACGACAAGATAACCTGGACTTGTCATCTTTGAATATATGTATCCTGATTTATTGATGTCACCCCATTAAAAAAATAAAATATTAAAAAAAAAAAAAAAAAGAAGTTCAAACAGCCTGCAAAACTAGTGTTTAGGATGCATACCATTTGTTGACAGCAGGGGTGGACCTAAAAGGTATTATGCTAAGTGAAATAAGTCAGTCAGAGAAAGACAAATACCATATGATTTGACTCATATGTGGATCCTAAAGAACAATATAAATGAATAAACAAAACAGAAAGAGACTCATAGACACAGAGAACAGACTGATAGTTACCAGATGGAGGAGGTTTGGGGGACTGGGTGAAAAAGGTGAAGGGATTAGGAAGTACAGATTGGTAATTACAGAATAGTCATGGGGATGTAAAGTATAGCATAAGGAATATAGTAAATAATAATGTAATATGTGTAGTGCCAGATGGGTACTAGAAATATCAGTACATTTTAAAATATCTAATTGTCTAACCACTATGCTATACATCTGAAACTAATACAAAACAATATTTTTTCTTCTTTTTTCCAAGTGATAGGAAGGGAGATAGAGAAGGACAGACTCCCATATGCACCCTGATCGAGATCCATCTGGTAACCCCAGTCTGGGCCAATGCTCTGCCTGTCTGGGGCCATGCTCGCAACATAGCTATTTTTAGTGCCTGAAGCAGAGGCTCCACAGAGCCATCCTCGGTACCCAGAGCCAATACACTTGAACCAATCAAGCCATGGCTGTGGGAGGAGAAGAGAGAAAGAGAGAGAGAGAGAAGGGGGAGGAGGGGTGTAGAAGCAGATGGTCGCTTCTCCTGTATGCCCTGACTGGGAATCAAGCCCAGGCCATCTACATGTCAGGTTAACACTCTACTACTGAACCAACCAGCCAGGGCACAAAATAATGTTTAATCTAAACTATAGTTGAAAAAAATTTTTTTAAGTAAAATCAATTAAAAATCTATATCTAATTAATTGCAAAAAAAAAACAAAGAGAATACTTTGATGTCTTAAAGTAAATAACCCTCCAAACAAAAAACCAGCTACAGCAGTAAATTACATTAAATGCAATAACAAAAACAAAGGCTGGTCAGGATAATATTGCCTGCTCTCTCTTTAAAGTAATACTTGCTATACAATCAATAAATATCTTAAATACATTCATTGTTTTCTTTAAGGAGGAAAATATCTCAGTATAAAATTTTTTTATCAGTATTAGTTTCACATTAATTATATTGTCAATATCTCTTGTTTATATATGCTTTTCAAAATAAATATCTCAATAAGTAAAAAAAGAAGAAAAGAAAGAAAAATAAGCAGACCTATATGTACTAATATGGAACATTCTCCAAAGGCAGAATGCAGAAATGTGTATAATATTCTACAATTTGTATTTTTTAAGTGGAGTATGTAAATATGTATCTTTATATACAGATCAGTGTTTTTCAAGTTGGGTGGCAACTATTGGTAGATTTCACAATCAATTTAGTGGATTGTAATCAATATTTGTTTAATGCTTGCATCTGCAGTTTGGTGTAGCCACTGTGGAAAGTCATATGGAATTACTTCAAAAATTAAAAATGGAACTGCCTATGACTCAGCAATTCCTCTTCTGGGAATAGATCCAAAGAAACCCAAAACACTAATTTGAAAGAATAGGTGCACTCCTGTGTTCATTGTAGTGTTATATTCAAAAGCCAAGATTTGGCAGCAGCCCAAGTGCTCATCAGTAGATGAGTGGATTTACACAAAATTAATACTACGCAGTCATAAAGAGGAAGAAATCTTACCTTTTTGCAACAGCATGGATGAACATGGAGAGCATTATGCTAAGGGATATAAGCTAGGCAGAGAAGGACAAGTGCCACATGATTTCACTCGTGTAGAATCTAACAAACAAAATAGAGACGGACTCATAGATAGAGCACAGACTGACAGCTCTCAAAGTGGAAGAGGGGGCTAGATGAAATATTGAAGGAATTTAAGCAAAGAAAAATAAAAGCTCATGGACACAGACAACAGTGTGATGATTATCAGAGGGAAAAGGGTGGGGAGGTAGAGAAGGTAAAGGCAATAAATGGTGATGGAAGGAGACTTGACTTGGAGTGGTGAATGCACAATACAGATGTTTATGGAATGGTACACCTATAACCTGTGTAATTTTATTAATCAATGTCATCCTAATACATTCAATTTTTAAAAAATTTTAATGAAGAAATAAAAAAATATTTTGGGATTTTTATGTTTTATTTAAAGATTGATGAAATATTTGATATTAACTATTATGTTTTTCTTTTCCACATATAGAAGTACATATTATTTTGTGCAACTTGTTAGTTATATCATTGCATAGTGGGTTGTGATAGGAAGTGTATTTCTTACACCAGGTTACAAATTTTTTTTTAAAAATGGCCTGACCTGTGGTGGCACAGTGGATAAAGCATCGACCTGGAACGCTGAGGTCGCCAGTTTGAAACCTCAGGTTTGCCTGGTTAAGGCACATATGAGAGTTGATGCTTCCTGCTCCTCCCCCTTCTCTCTCACTTTCTTTCTCTCTCTCTTCTCTCTCTCTAAAAATAAATAAAACCTAAAAAAAATGTCTGAAAAATAGTGGTATCACCTATCTCTGAAAACACAAACAATAAATTGGTAATGGCCTTTGGGGACTAACACTGGGGACTATGGGGTTAGAAGTAGGAAGAAGAGTGACTTTGTCCACATGGCTTTATAGTACTATTTATATTACCTATTAAGGTTTTTGACAAAAAAAAGTAATAAAAATAAAAAGCAAAGACAAAGACTTTTTAAGTGACTTTTTTATAGCAGGAGTGTGCTTACTCACACTTCCATTCACCCTGCTTTTTGGCCTCAGTTTCACTCCGGACTCCAGAAGCATCTTTCTCCAGGTCATCAGTGCACACGTCTTACTCAGAATTACACTAACACTGAGGTGCTCCCTTCCAAGGACTGAGTCTTTTCAGTTAGGAACTCTGCTGAGCTGATTTAAATGCTCAGCTAGTTTTACACACTATCACTATTAAATCATTTCCATTTGCATATCTATTTCCTTTTTAACAAAATTAATTTTTATCAGAATTATTTTTCATATCACTTTTTAAATATTATGAGTTTCACTGATTAAGTTTTGTTTATATCAGATAATGACTAGTTATTATTTCTGCCATCAGGAATTTTCCTTTGCCACTGTTCTGAAGAAGCCCAGTTCTCTAGAATTCGATTCTGTGTATCTAAATTGTACCGTGTGAATCCCAACCAATAAACCATGTATAGTTTTAGCTGCTGTTTGTTTTGTGTTGATTATTTCAGTCACAGATATTCATTATGATTTGGCTAGAATGTTTTGTACCTAATCCATGAGAAAATTGTAAACATTTCTAAAATATTCCAGGCTCACTCTGTGGCCCAAGATTGGTCTGTTTGATTTTAGAGCCTCTTCTTTGATGTCCTTCTGAACACTTTGAAAAATGTATAGTCTTTCTCTAATTCACTGAAGAAGCCAAGAACAAACTGCTCACCACCACTGGTATCAGCAGTTCTCAATTTGATGGATGGTGTCAAAACACATTATGTGACATCTCACAACCATTACTGTGGGGTCAAAATGGCCGAGCTGGCTTTGTGCTAGGGGCTTGGGTTGTAAAGACGAAAAGACCAACTTCTTTCTTTCTTATTCTATTTTTAGGGGACTGTGCTTAGGCCCCTAAGAATAGGAAGGAATTTCATAGTGAACTGATAGAATATGGAGCACTAGAATCTGCCCTCCTGAGAACTGTGCTCTGACTAATGTCACCAAGGGGGCTGGGTTGGGGACATGAAGATGGAATAAACAGTTCACAGCCAGGACCCAGGATGTCCTGTGTCAACAATTAAAGTTATGTTTCCTTCCATTTCTTCTCTGGCCCATTTGTCTCTCCTCCTCCCTTCTTGAAAACGAGAGCTGGAAACAGACCTCCTAGAGACCTGATTTTTCTTACTGTCTCCTTCTATGACCTTTCATGATTGTCAACCACACTTCCATCAGGGCTGGAGAACAGAGTAGACACCAAGCAGCAGAGGCTCAGGGAGCTGACCTCCTGAGAGGAGGAGGACCGAGAGGGAAGGCTGACAGTCTGCCCTGCATCAGGGCTGCAATGTACTCATGGGGAACATCTGATTTAAATTCCACATCGTCCCTCCTTCCTCCAGGGAAGCTTTGGCTGGATTAACCCTTAAACCATTCTTTTTAATAAAGAATTTATGACCTTTGCCACTGAAGGCTGAATGTGCCCAGGGCTGTCGGCCCCATCTACGACACACTGTGGACGAGCCTAGGGTATTTCTTCCAAGAAGCAGGTAAACTGATCTCATTTGCACAAGGGCCACTTAACTATGTTTTGCCTGATAGTCAGGTTTTTTATTCTTCCCTCAAAGATCTCTGTTGTGGGTGTTGATAGTCCTATTTTCTGCTGCTTTGCTTAATATATAGTGTTTCCTTTCTCCCTCCTACCTCAATGCCCCACTCATATTTCAGGCTGGGACCTACTCTTAATTTAGAGCTCTCTTTCCTCCTTTTGCCAACTTGTATTATGAATTTACCTTTGCCACCCAGCTTAGTGTATCCCAAGGTTCTCTTTACCAGGCCACAGTCACAGAGCTCCAGGGAAAAGCAACCTGGTCTCAACTCTCCAGGCAGAGGAGAACAGAAGCTCCATATCCACGCATGCTGCAAATGGCTTTTTCCAGTCTACCTGAATCATTACCAGCTAGAAGCAGCGGTCATTGGGACTTGGACATGAGCTGCAAAGTATAGAATGGTGACAACAATTCCAGTGCCATGCGGACTTTTCTTGTGGGGAACTTTCCTGGACTCCTACTCCTTGTGACAGCTCCTAACAGACTGAACTGGGGTTGGGTTGCATTTTTCAGGGATTTGGCATGGTGATGGGGCCAACTTGGACTTGGTGAACATGTTAAGGACACTACTCTTTTATGGATTCTTGCTGTATTGGCCAAGAGTTTGCTTAAAGGCTTTTAATCACTGTAAAAAAAAATTAGAGGACTGGATGAAGAAGATGGGGCACATATACACCATGGTATACTATTCAGCTAGGAGAAATGATGACATCGGATCACTTACAGCGGAATGGTGGAGTCTTGGTAGCATTGTGCGGGGTGAAATAGCGAATCAGAAAAAAACAGGAACTGCAGGATCCCATACATTGGTGGGACATAAAAGCGAGACTAAGAGGCATGGACAGGAGTGTGGTGGTTACGGGGGGTGGGAGGAGGGAAGGAGAGAGAGGGGGAGGGGGAGGGGTACAGAGAGAACTGGATGGAGGGTGGCGGAGGACGATCTCTCTTCGGGTGATGGGTATGCAACAGAACTAAATGACAAGATAACCTGGAAATGTTTTCTTTGAATGTATGTACCCTGATTTATTGATGTCACCCCATTAAAATAAGAATTTATTTATAAAAAAAAAAAGAATTTATGACCTTAACAAATATGCTAATTATAGCATTCATTCCAGGATTTGTTTAAATGTATAGTTTTGGGGCTTTGCTCAAAATGTGCTTTTGTCTACAGAGTTAACCATATTCATTTTCTTCATTGGACCAGGATGTTTGGCAAGATCATAACTGTTTCAGCAGTCAGTTCTCTGCTTAGAGACAATCAGATGGGAATGCCCATCACTGAGGCTCTCGGACTGGCCAGTCCTCTGGTTCTCCTCCTCAGAGCTGTCTCTGCTCACTATAGCCCACACTCATAGAAATCTGGAAGAACAGCAGCCCCTATGAGGGTGGAAGAGCTCACAGTGAGACTCCACGCCCATTCCCTCTCTCAGGCTTGGCCCAAGGCCATGGGGCCAGAGGATCCCTCATCTCAGGCACCCAGTGGTCACAAACCTAGCATCCCCACACACACACACGCACACAGGCCACACCTGAAGGAGGCAGGCTGAGGACGCAAACCACAGTTTCTACAAGAAGCTTATATGAGGGTGGAATAATGCTTTTGAATACCATGTTGTTAGATTGATTTCAAATAGATGTTTTGCTTCTCTTTAGTATGAACTGTGGGCTCTGATGGGGCCCAAAAGAAATCAAAAGAATAAAAGAAATAAGAAACAAGAAAAACACCCCCCCCACCGTGTCTTGCTAGGTTAAAGCCTAGTCTAGAAAGATATTTAAAATTCTGTTTTGAATTGCTGAGTCTCTGACAGCAAAATTGTGATAAACTGATGAATGCCTATTTATGGCAAAACATAAAATATATGGATGGTTATTTGGGGGACAAATGCATCCTGACAGATATCTAATTTTATTTCGCTGATAGGATGTATTCTGTCAGTCTTCACTTCATTTGAGATACAATCGCTTTTGGTTTCCAGGTCTATGCCATGGTGGAGAAGCATTCATCAGGTCCTCCAGCCCCCAAAGAATTTCAAAATGTTGCCATTACAACTCCACTTAACACCAAGGAAAATGGTAAACATCTCCCATTGCCCACTCACTCAAGAAATATCACCAACTGCCTGACCAGGCGGTAGCTCAGTGGATAAAGCTCTGGACTGGGATGCCGAGGACCCAGGTTCAAGACCCCGAGGTCGCCAGCTTGAGCGAGGGCTCATCTGGTTTGAGCAAAAGCTCATCAGCTTGGACCCAAGGTCACTGGCTCAAGCAAGGGGTTACTTGGTCTGCTGAAGGCCTGCGGTCAAGGCAATATGAGAAAGCAATCAATGAACAACTAAGGTGTCGCAATGCGCAATGCAAAATTAATGATTTATGCTTCTCATCTCTCCATTCCTGTCTGTCTGTCCCTGTCTCTCTCTCTCTCTCTCTCTCTCTCTCTCTGTGTGTGTGTGTAAAAAAATAAAAAAGAAATATCACCAACTAACTACCTCAGTGCACGCATTTGGGCAGCAAAGCAAATTGTTCAAAAGTCTTCAGAATAGAGCATTGGCAAATATCAACCACTCATGACATATTGAATTATTTATAAAGCATAAAAGAAAAGAAGGCTGTTTCCCTCAATGTTTAATGGGCAGAAGGCAGAGGCCCAAGGTGGTACTGGGAAAGTTTTCCTTCTTCATATTTCAGCTCAAGAGTTATCTCATGGAGGAAGCAATCTCTGTCCCCTCCAGGAGACTCAAGCTTCTCTCCATTTGCTCCCATTGTACCTACTCATACCTCCATTTACCTCTTTATCATTCTGCATTTTAATTTTTCTGGTAGAGAACTTGACTTTTCATTTTTGTATCCTTGGTGTCTAGAAGAGCACCTAGGATATAGTAGATTTTTACAGAAAAAAATTATCTTATAGCATCTAAACCTTGAAATTTCTAATTTACCTTATGTTTTCCTCCACAAGATCATGAGTTCCTTGAGTATGAGAACTATCTTATTCACATCCATTTTCTCAGCTATGGTCACAATGTCTGGCATGGAGCAGATACTCAATAGATGTGTTAACAGGATGGATAGATGGGTGGGTGGGTGGGTAGATGGATGGATAAATGGATGGATAAATGGATGGATGGATGGATGGATGGATGGATGGATGGATGGATGGATGACTATCTGAAGCATCTAAGTATTTCCAAAAGTCACCAGCTATATATATATAGTATATCAAAAACCTTCTCTCTTCTAACCTCTAGTCTTTGGATTTTGAACTTCATTTTTCCAAGAATAGGTAGCATTTGTTTTTAAAATGTGTTTCCTGAATATTTCAAAAACAGTTGGGGACTGGCCCTGGCCAGTTTGCTCAGTGGTAGAGCATTGGCCAGGCATGTGGAGGCCCCAGGATCGATTCCCAGCCAGAGCATACAGGAGACATGCCCATCTGCTTCTCCACCCTTCCCCCTCTCCTTTCTCTCTGTCTCTCTCTTCCCCTCCTGCAGCCAAGGCTCCATTGGAGCAAAGTTGGCCCAGGCACTGAGGATGGCTCCATGTCCTCTGTCTCAGGCACTAGAATGGCTCAAATTGCAACGGAGCATCGCCCCCTAGGGGGCTTGCCAGGTGGATCCCAGTCGGGTGCATGCAGGAGTTTCTCTGCCTCCCTGCTTCTCACTTCAGAAAAATATAAATAAATAAATAATTTTATATATAAAAAAACAATTGGGGAGCCCTTAAGAGAAATCTAGAGATGATACCTTGTATGTCTTTTATTAGAACCTTCACATCTGCTCAGAGCAGGTTCTCACCTGAAGCTCACTGCATCCTTGATGAGAGAAGAGGAAAACAACTACTAATGCAACTCTTAAAATATTCCCTTTGCTTCCATCGGACACAGTCCCAAATGTGGAACTGTGGATCAATCAGCAACCACCCTGATAGGAGAAATACCACCAACAGTAGAGATTAAACTTGGGGTTGAAAGTTTCCACCCTCCACCCATAACTCTGAACCATCGTAATTCAAATAGGCCAGACCTCAATTTCCGTCTCCATTTAGAGCACTTTGATTATGGTCATTTTTTATAACCATGTCCAGGAATTTCCACAGTTTTTTAAGCAAGACGACATTGGATGGTTGGATTTACTGTGGGTGAGATGCTGGCAAAAGAAACTTCGATTTAGCAACTGTTATCACAGACTACAAACCCAGGGCTCCTCAGAAGAGCGGCGCCATTGAAAACAGTTATGACTCAATGTTAATAAAAAAAATTATGGACCTAATAAAAATTAATGGGGGAGTATTCTGTGCTGTAAAAACTGCAGTCAAAGCAAAGATGCTGGGTTAGGGGGAGGTTCCACTATAATTCTCTATTGTCTGTGAGCCAGACTTGGCTGTGTCCATAACACTTCTATGAAGTGCAAATGGTTACACAAATCAAATTAAGCTGTGGAATACTTAGAGATAGGGCCATCTCCTTTTGTAAAAATAGGGGGAAAAGCACTTTCACTAATGAAAAGTCAGTAATTTCTTTCTTAGGAGCTCTCTCGGTGGTTCCTGGCTAGGTCACAAGCGGGGTGCAAGTGAGCACGTCTACACAGAGTGGCTGTGGTTCTCAGGAGTGTAAGATCCACAGAGCATCCATGACCCTTACCGAGATATTGAAAATCTGAGAAATCCCAAACCCTCCCTCCACGCCTCCCACTGCCAGCCCCCCAGTCAGGCCTCCACCGCTGTCCTGCTGGACTCCCCTCCAGCCTCGCTGACCTTCCTACTTCCACTCCAGCTTCCTTCTTTCTCCGCATATTCAAATCCATTCTATACACAGCAGCTAGAGTGATCTTTCTAACAAAGGAATAAGATTTTTATCACTCTTATGTTTCAAATTTTTCAGAAACTTTGACTCTTAAAATGAAAACCAAAATTATTTTCAAGACTCAACAAAAGGTTTATTTCAACTTGACCCATTCCTCAGACTCATCATGAGCCCCACCCCATCCCCCCCACACACTCAGCCAAATAGACGGGAGTACACCCCTGCACGGTCAGTTCTTTCAGTTGGTGCTCCCACCCCTCCACTGTCTGACAAGGTCGTCTGGATTTATCTTTAAATTCATCTCCTCAGGTAGGACTTCCCCAGACCCAGATTAGGCGAGCTTCTGCTGATGCATGATCACAGAGCACTCTATACTTGCCCTTTCTGTAAATTTACTGTACAAGCAATCATCTGCCCATGTCAGACTTCCTCACTAGACTTTAAGCTTTTTAATGACAGGCTCCATGCCTTTCTTACTCACCACCTTCCCCCAGTACCAAGTTTAGAGCATGATAATTATAGGCACTCAAATCCTTGTGATTATAAATGGATAAATAATGAATTGTTCCAAAAACCCAGAAACACTTTGCTAATGATGCTGATTTGCAAAATAGAATGACTGCTTGTAACCCTCTGTAAGATGGATTAAGACATAGGTCCTACAGCACAGGTTTAAAAGCCAAATTAAGAATGTGCAGCATGGACCTGGACAGCGGCTCAGTGGATCGAGTGTTGGCAGGGAGTATGGACATCCCACGTCACACAGGAGAAGTGACCATCTGCTTCTTCCCCTCTTTTTCTCCCCCTTTTCTCCTTCTTCCCCTCCCACAGTTAGTGACTCGATTTGTTTGAGCACGGTTACTGGCACTGAGAATAGCTAAATTGATGCTCATTGGCCTCAGGCACTAAAATAGCTCGGTACTGGAGCATTGGCCTCAGATGGGTTTGCGAGGTGGATCACGGTCAGGGCACATGCAGTAGTTTGCCTCACTGTCTCCAATTCTCTGACCTAAAGAAAAAGAAAGAAAGAAAGAAAGAAAGAAAGAAAGAAAGAAAGAAAGAAGGAAGGAAGGAAGGAAGGAAGGAAGGAAGGAAGGAAGGAAGGAAGGAAGGAAGGAAGGGAAAAAGGAAAAGATAAAGAAAGAAAGGTGTAACACACTTGGTGCAGAGGAGAATTTCAGGAGTGGACAGTGCGCGTAGGCCCCTCCTGATACAGAAACTGCGGAGCTTCTGCTGCAGCCTTGAATTGCCTCCCAAGGTCAGAAGTGACTCTTGCCAGGAAGCCCCTTTCACAGACTTCTAAAAACAGTCCTCAGAGTGCTGAAGCTAAGAAATTAGCATGTCAAAACCATCAGCATAAAAAGTGGTTCAGGCAAAAATTCTCAATAGGATGCTAAACACAGGGGGACATTCTGATGCCTGCATGGACTTTAAGAGTTCCCTCACAGATTGTTTGCAGGTTGCAAAGGATAAAATAATAACTATAGGTCCTGGCTGGTTGGCTCAGTGGTAGAGCATCGGCCCAGCATGTGGAAGTCCTGGGTTCAATTCCCAGTCAGGGCGTACAGGAGATATGCCCATCTGCTTCTTCTCCTTCCTCTCTATCTCTCTCTTCCCCTCCCACAGCCAACACTCCTTTGGAGCAAAGTTGGCCCCGGGCGCTGGGGATGGCTGCATGGCCTCCACCTCAGGCGCTAGAATGGCTCGGGTTGCAGCAGAGCAACACCCCAGATGGGTAGAGCATCGCCCCTTGGTGGGTATGCCGGATGGATCCCGGTCGGTCACATGCGGGAGTCTCTCAGTCTGCCATCCTCTGCTTCTCACTTTGGAAAAATACCAAAAAAAATAGTAAATATAGAGTGAAAAAACAGAACAATGCTTTTGCCAGTCGATGAAAATTAGAAAGGGGCAGACTGATATTCTATGACTCCTGCAAATGTGACCCTTGGGAAGGACAAAGCCTCACTGAAGGAAAGCTTTGGCCTGCACTGTGTTCGTCCATATCCAGTGATGAGGAACATAAAATAAATCTGACATGAGCAACCGTCTTCAAAGAGAGGTGGGAGGGGCTTCTGTATTCAAAATTGTCAATGTTACACAAAGCAAAGAAAGGCTGTGGAAGTGGTCCAGATCAAAGGAGACTAAAGAAACAACATATTAAAATGCAACACATTTATCCTAGATCAGATCCTGCCCGGAAGGGGAAATAATGTTCTAAAGATTACAATTGAGTTAACTGACAAAACTGGAATACAGACAATGAATTCTTAGGTAAAGATATTAGGTAAGGATATTGTATTAATGTTACATTTACTGAAGTTGATAACTATACTGTAGTTCTGTAAGAAAATAAAAAAGCAGAATGCCTTGATTTTAGGGAAAAATACACTGAAATATATGGGGGAAAGAGCCATAATGTATCCCACTTTTTCACATGTGGTTAAGAAAAAAAATACTAGTGAGAGAAAATAAAAAATAAAGCAAACAGATTAAATGCTAAAAATAGAGGAATCAGGGTATAATTTGTACTATCCTTGTTCTCATAAATTTTCTATAGGTTTAAAATTATTTCCAAATTTTAAAAAAATTAATATTTTATTTATTCATTTTAGAGAGAGAGAAAAGGGAGAAGAGCAGGAAGCATCAACTCCCATATGTGCCTTGACCAGGCAAATCCAGGGTTTCAAACCGGTGACCTCAGTGTTCCAGGTCAACTCTTGATCCACTGCACCACCACAGGTCAGGCCAAAAAAAATTTTTAAAGAAGAATTCAAGCTATAAGAAGTCTTCTCCCCTTCAAGATAAGCTTTCCATGGTAACCAGGCAGAAGAAAACCAAGTCCTGGCTTCTCAATGCCAAATCTGGTGAGGTACCAGAATCTTTGTCTAATGTGGAAGATTCCTGAAGACAAGTCCAGGAGGAGGAGAGTCTACACTCCCACACACAAAGCTCCTGTCTGCTGAGCCCTAGGACTTTTGAGGGTCCTTAACACCCCCCCCCGGGAACTTTAACGTGCAAAGACCATCACAGAGCACAGTGCTGTTTAAGAATGCCTGCTGGCTTAACAACACAGACTCCTACTTGACAAGATAAAGCTGAGTCCTCCCCCCATGGGTTCTGGGGTTCTTACTTCCTGGAGAGAGAGCTTCTGTTGGTCAAGTTCCAGGAAAAACTCTGACCAAAGTCGAGTCTGGGTTCTGAGCCCTATAAAGACAGTGACATCCCTATCTCTGAGGGTTTGAATAGACCTTTAATCAAGTCACTTCAATATGCTGAGCCTCAGTTTCCTCACAAGCCAAGGGAAATAGCTAGGATAGATCGGTGATTGTCAAGTTTAACTGCATATTAGGATAACCTAATCAGCTATTAACCAACCCCATTCTGTTATCATTGAGATCTGAATGTTATCAATGAGATGAGAAATCCCATACACTGGGATTTCTTCAAAGCTCTTAACATGTGCAGGCAGGGTGGAGAAGGAAGGGTTCTGAAGGATCTGATTGGTCCTAGGCATCTCTTGTAGAGCTAATTATCTGATACCTGTAGGGATGTGTTGACACCAAATCACTTTTTCCTCCTTCACCTTCAAATGGAGCCCTTTGAACCCCTAAACTCAGTTCTGCCCCACCTTAGACCATTCTTGACTGAACCCAAGTCCCTCCATTCCAAATTCAGCCATCTTTGCTGCTGGTCCAGCCACCGTTCAGCCCTTTATTTCTCAAAGCTCAGACCTACCTGTGCCTGCCAAGAACTGTGAAGAGTCTGAAATTTTATAATACTTGACAAGTAAGAAGTTAGCCTGTAGCATTTTCATAGATGCTAATAGAAGACATGAGTTAGAGACAAGGGACCAGTTAATACTTACAGCAAGGGCAGTGTGTTACTATTTTTGCACCAGTTCCCCAGTGTTCACAGAACAACATGAAGAAAGCCAGGTGGCACCTGCCCACAACATGGGATGTATATTAGAGAATAGGAAGCCTGAGCTTAGGAAACCCAAATCTTACAATGGGCATGACTGTCCTTTCTCCAGAAAGAGCCACAATCTCTATCTTCCAAGTTGTTTGCTATGCAATCACCCTTGGAAAGACAGTCCAGAGGTTTGAGTGCAAAATGTGCAGATATATGAGACATCTTGTGCTGACACTTCTGACTCGCTTACCTGCTTAGAATGAAGGCCACTGGGCTGACTTTGCCCTTGTCAATTCTCTCTGATGAGTATCCTACCTCTGAACCCCAGTTCTGCATCTGGGACCTGCTTCCCTAATGCCATCTCCCTATAGCCAGTCACCTGGATTGCCTGCCACCACAATCCTCCAGATTATTTCCCTCCAAACTTTCTTCTCAGGCAAATAGGTCCCCAGGCAGACCCATGGTGGAAGCTTCCGCGCTGGGACAGGAAGTGAGGACAGGGCAGAGCTGGCCTGAAGTAACAGCAGCAAGAGGGAGGGGGGCACAAGCCAATCACTGGTCTGAACAGTGGTTCTCCAATTTCACTGTGTACTAGGACCTCCTGGAGGTCTTACTGAAACACAGCTTGCTGGGTCCCACCCCAAATACCTCTTACTGACTAGGTCTGAGGTGGGGTCTGCAAACATGCATTTCTTTCTAACAGCCTCCTGGGAGGTGCTGACGCCGCTCTGGTCTAAACCCTGCTGATCTAAAGCAGGTGGGCTGAGAAATGACAACCAGAGACACAGGATTCCAGGAGGAGGCACAAAAAGAAAAGAAGGTCTGGAGAACCCAAAGGGACGTCCATCAGGCCTGTAATCCAGAGGCAGGACACTGTTCATGAAACCCACTCAACTTTGCCCATAGGTCAAAGAGGACGCTACTGGGATTGTTTAGGACAATGATAGGCTGGGCTTCCTGATGCTAACCACTTGTGGTTCCAGGTGCCTTGCCCACCTTTAAACATGCTTCCCCCCAGTATCTGCAGCAGGCTCTGCTCTCTGGGTCTTGCCCTGCCCCACAGGTACCTCTAGCTGAAGTGTTTGGTTCTTGCAGCCCATCTGGTCCCTCAGAACTAACCCAGCCATACCAGCCCATCTCTGCTTGTCTCCCATCTCCCCCACCACTGACCTTCATGCACACCCCCAGCCCTGCTGCTCCTACCCTCTGCTCTGTGCCCCAGAGGCTGGTGCCCTCGCACACCAGAACGCCTGTGTCCCCTAGTTTCCAGTTCAGTTTGTCTAACGGGAGGCACTGGCAGAAGGTCAAAGGCTGAGAGGAGAGGAGTTCCTGTTGTTCTTACATGCCTCCGTCCTGCTCAGCACTGTCTCTCTCACAACATTTGCATCCTAACCTGTCCACCACTAATACTGGGTGCCTCGCACCACAGTCCAGATTTTAACCTGGAAAATTGTTTCTATAACACTATTTCCTCCTCTGGTCCCCTTGGCACTCTGAGTACTTAATGACTTTTCACTGTTATGTCCAGGTGTGTCACAACACCTGTACCTGTTCCCTCAGTTGTGCCCACACCTCACCTCTGGAAGTGGTCCCCTCACTGAGGCCTCTGGAATGTCTGAGTTGCATTGTTTCCTGCTGGCACGCTGATTGGCACCCTGGTCTTTCTTGCACAGCCACAACCCAAGAGTTTCTCTTTGCTGGACCAAGGTACTGAAATAGACTGTTCTCAGTGACAGAGTGGAGAAATAACCCCCTACACCTCCTCAGGCACCCATGCTGAACCCAACTTCACCCCACAGACCCAGAGACAGCAGCAAGGTGCAGCATAGCAGATCTGACTTACAGTCCTTTCACCCGGGCATTGGAGAGCAGTTCTCCCCAGGCAGCCTCCACAGGTAGAGCAGGGCTCCATGATAGGGCCAAACAGAGAGAGTACATTGGTGCCCACAGCATGCATGTGTTCCTGAGGCCCTGCTAACTCAGGTTCCCAGAGCCACATTTGGGAGAGCAGGCTGGTACAAGCAGCAGTCTGGAGTCTTGGATGATGTTTCCATGGTAACACAAGGGTCACTGCTTAGCAACAGGCCAGAGCTGCAGGAAGCTGCTAAGGTATTTTCATGTGTGTTAAATCAAATGGATGTTTATCTCAAGTTTGAATGTAAATACACTGTAGGGGGAGAAAAGAAAACATACACACGCCAACCACCTACAATGTGAACGTCTGCTGATCCCTGGGGACTGGAGAATATGCCTTCTCTCTGAAGGAGGCAGATAAAAACACCAGATATGACCCAATGAAGAACATCCTCTCTTAACCCTTAAAACAGTTGCCCACCTCTCTTCCCTCTCACCAAGCCTTACCATCACCACCACTTAATTTCCAGTATGGTTTTCAAATCTAAATGGCTTACAAGTGGCCACATAATTTAAGAGTTACATGTGTGGACTCTCAAGTCAAGCAACCTGGTCTAAATCCTACCTCTGACTCTTTCCTGCTCTATGATTTTGGATAAGTAAATTCTCTGGGCCTCAACATTGTCATCTGTACAATGGGAATATCAATAGTGCCTACTTATCACAATTATGTGTGAATTAAATAATCTATTTCATGTCAAGCAGTTAAAATTGTGCCTGGAATGTGTTAAGTGCTTTTTAAGGGTAGCTGTTTTTCTTTCTTCATAAGACTCTGGAGGAAGCCTAGGCAGCCTCAGAGCATTTGGGAAGTGGAGAAACCAGCGGGTGGACTCAAAGAGCCTTGGACTTTTACTAATCTGCCCCCAGCACAGAGCTTGAGGAAGTCAATCCTGGTGCACAGACTGGCTCTTCCAACACACATCCAAGCTCAGTAGATGCAGCCACATACACTGCATAGCATGGCAGCTCCAGATGGGTAGCCCAAGGCCAGTTACACACAACATCTGACATTGACCTGCACCAGAACCCTGGCCATGGGGGCCCAAAACCAACACAACCAGATGTAGGCTTTAAACCACATCAAAGCTCCATCCAACTAGCCACACAAACAGCACAGCCAAAGGGGCAGATACAAGACCCAGCCAGGAACAACTTTGCCTTGTGAGGCAATCCCTGAACAGCAGCTCCTACATGGTAACCAAAGTCTATTATCCTTTAGTCAGGTAGCCTGAGAGTTAACTCTACCCACAAATGAGCAAAAAGCATTCCAGACTCAGCTGCAACAAAAGAGGGCACATAACCCACATAAGAATCACTTCTGGAGCACCTAACTTAGGTGATCCAGAGGACTGCACCACTGAGACCAACAAAGGATCTACATCATAAAGGCTTCATAGCAAGTTTGGGAGTCATAGCAGATCTACCTGATATACAGAGACAAACACAAACAGGCAGATAAAATGGAGAGACAAGGAAAAATTGCCAAAATAAGAGAAATTCCCATAAAAAAGAATTAAATGAAATGAAAGTATACAAAATACAAGATACAGAGTTTAAAATAATGGTTATAAGGATGCTCAAGAGACCTAAAGGGGAGAATGGATTACCTCAGTGAGAACATAAGCAAAGATATAATAAGCATTAAAAAGAACATAGAAACCATAAAAAAGAGCCAGATAGACATGAAGAATATACTAGAAGGAATCAGCAGCAGGTTAGAGGATGCAGAGGACTGCATCAGTGATTTGGAAGACAAGATAACAGTAATCACCCAAGCACAGCATCAAAAAAGAGAATTTTTAAAATGAAGAAAGTCTAAGGGCCTTCTAGGACAACATCAAGCATAACAACACCCACATCAGAGGGATACCAGAAGGAAAAGATAGTGAGCAAGGGATAGAAAACCTATTTGAAGAAATCATAGCTGAACAATTCCCTAACCTGGGGAAGGAAAAAGTCACACAAGTTCAAGAAACACAGAGAATTCCAATCAAGATGAACCCAAAGAGGCTCATGCCAAGACTCATCATAAAATGTCAAAGCTTAAAAACAAAGAGAGAATCTTAAAAGTGGCAAAGGAAAGAGTTAGTTCCCTACAAGGGAGCTCCCGTAAGGCTGTTCACAACAGGAACACTTCAGGCCAAAAGAGATTGACATGAAATATCCAAAGTGATAGAACACAAGAACCTATAACCAAGGTATCCAGCAGGGTTATCACTTAAAATGGAAAGCAAAATAAATAGCTTCCCAGACAAGAATAAGCTAAAGATGTTCATTACCACCAAACCAGTGGTTTATCAGTGAACAGTGATGATTAAACTCTTGTCAGAAACATGTTTTCCCCTCCTGTGAGATTTCAGCACTGACTGAAGATAACTCTCAAGTAAACTGCTTTCTTTCTTAGGTTCTGCTTTAGAACACACCAGACCAGCTCCAGGCCCATGGCTTCTGACTTCACCATGCCAAGTCCTGATCCCACAGTCTTGATCCCATGGGTGCTACCTATATCCCAGCTGACCTGGCTGCATTCCACGCACCAGCCAGGCAAAGCAGGCCAAGTTCAGGGGCAGCTATTACAAAGGGCACCCCAGCTCACAGAGCCCTAGCAGAAGGGAAGGCAAGTGGAAATTCTTGGGAAAAGGCAGTTACTATGACCTTAATTCTTGTTATGCTTCCCTTGACTAAAAGGCTTCTGCCTAAAACTCAAGTTCCTGAGTTATCTCCTACACCAGGGGCCTCTGGGGAAAAGTAGGATTATGTAACTAAGATTCTTATCCTGATGAAGAAATGAAAAAAATAAAATAAAAATACAGTAACGTAGCTAACGTGTATGGGGTTTTACTGTGTTCCATGGATTTCATCTATCATTTCATTGAGCATTCTAATCTAAGAGGTAGACACAATCATCTCAAGTTTACAAATGAGGAAACTATGAGAACTTAGCAAACCTATAGAATGGGAGAAAATATTTCAAATCATATATCTGATAAGAGACTTGTATCTAGAACACATAAACTCATTACAACCCAATAATTAAAAAGAAAAAAGACTCCAATTAAAAATGGGCAAAATATCTGAATGAACATTTTTCCAAGGAAAATATACAAAGGGAAATAAGCACATAAAAAGAGGTTTGGTATCATTAGTCTTGGCCCTGGCCAGTTGGTTCAGTGGTAGAGCATCAATCCAGTGCATGGAAATCCCAGGTTCAATTCCCAGTCAGGGCACACAGGAGTGGCAACCATCTGCTTTTCCACCTTCCCCTTCCCCCTTCTCTTTCTCTCTCTCTCTTCTCCTCCTATAGCCATGGCTCAATTGATTCGAGCCATTCTGCCCCAGTTGCTGAGGATGACTCCATAAAGCCTCCACATCAGGTACTAAAAATAGCTCATTTACGAGCATGGTCCCAGATGTGCAGAGCATCGGCCCCAGACAGGGTTCCCAGGTGGATGCCAGTCAGGACACATGTTAGAGTCTGTCTCTCTCTCCCCTTCCTCTCACTTAAAATATATATTATATATATATTAATCATTAGTCATCAAGGAAATGTGACATTAAACCACAATGAGCTACCACTTAATACCCATGAGGATGGCTACAATAAAAAAGGCAGATAATAACAAGTGTTGGCAAAGGTGTGGAAAAGGCAGAACCTTCAGACGTTGCTGGTGGAAATACAAAATGGTGCAGCTGCTTTGGAAAACTGTCTGGTAGCTCCATGAAAAGGTAAACAGAGAGTTGCCATCGACATAGCAGTTCTGCTCCCAGACAGACACCTGAGAGAAACAAAAACACACGTCCACACAAAAGCTTCTGTGCAAATGTTCATCGTAGGCTTACTCACAATAAGAGTCAAAAACTAAAAACAACCTAAACGTTCTCACCTGATGATGGATAAAATCTGTCTCCACATCACACAGCCTTTTCTTTAATGTACATAGAAATAAGACAGGACCCTTGAGTTTCTTCCATGACAAGTATGACAATAGAGAAATGAGTAGAAGTTGGTGAGGCAGCAAATAAGAAGGTTCTTCCGAAACATAAGACATCTCCCCTAGACTTCTGTACAATTCCCACGGGAATCTTCGGTGCTTTAAATGAGAATCCTAATGGCAATGTTATCTCTGCATTCCCTTCACTGAGCGGGAGAGCAGCAGGTTGTGTGGAGGCAGAAACACATGCAGGAGAGCAGGTATATTAGTCTGACCTGCAGGGATTTGGTGTGTTCCTTTCAGAGAGTGTCTGAGTTTCCTGCCACCCCAGGGCCTGACTCACTGCAAACCCAACAAGTACTAGATGGGTCTAATTGAGTTCTGTCTGTGCTGGACAAAACACTTTCTTGGGAACCCTGTGCCCAGCACAACCCCAACATCTAACACAGTGCTTTGTACATAGCAAACGTTCAACAAATATTTATGGAAGGAATGGATGGGGGGGGGGCAGGGAGAGTACCTTCCAGCCTGGGAGACAGGCTACCGTATATTTGTGAGAAATATTGGAGTGAGAAAAATGAAGTGCCAAGTTTAACTCCTAACAGAAGAATAAACTATTGGATCATGCTTTGGCCACAAAAGATTATCCCTCCTCATCCACCAGCACCACCACCAATGAAATAGGATATCCGAATTTGGGGCATGTTTTTAAAGAATCCCTGTTTTTGATTCATAGTTTGGTAAATGGCAACATAGATATTTCTAGCTGGAAGACACCTTAGAAAATCCTTGAGCCATTGAAGAAAAACAAGTCCAGTAGAAGAACTGTCACTTGGTGGGAGTATGACAAGCGGTTGTGTAATTTCCCAACGATGACCTGAGCCCAGGCAGGGAATTCACACATTAACAGCAGCGCCTGTGATATCAACATTTAGGAAATGTACACTGTGCCTCTCGCACATTATTTGAACTGATTACCGATTCTGGTTAATTCAATCTCCCCCCAGCTCACCCTGATAAAGTGTGGCAATATGACCAAAGTTTTGCTGGAAGACATTACAAAGGGAAAAACAAAAACCTTCCCCAGAGGGCATGATGTGCTCATTTCACACAGATGACTTGTGATGAAGAATCAGCTGGAGACCACAGACTCAGCCCCTCCCCAGATCTGCGCAGGGACACACTTCCAGCTGACAACTCAGAAACCCATTCACCTACTGCAAGCAGCAGAATGATAAGGACAAAACTGGTCCCCAAGGAGGAACTGTATCCTTGGGCAGAGTGGTGGGGCAAACTAATTTCTAATAATGAGGCCTTAAGCTACAGTGTTTGTCTACAAAATAGGCCGATTCATGAAGAGTAAATATGTCAACTCATTCAAGAGGCATGCTAAATTTCCATTGTTTCCCAAAGTTTAGGTTTCCTGGCTCTATTAAATGTGACACGTGCCTCCAATGTGTGCTGCTGAATCCGGGAGATTGCAGAATGCCACGTTAAACCCAGAGCTCCCAGGCTAATGAGGGTAAGTCCATCTTATCGTAATGAATTGTTGGTAATAGCTCATCATGGAACAGATCCACCACTGCACCCAGACACCCACACTCCGGAGTACTTGAATAGCCTGGGGAGGTGGCACAGCCTGGGGAGGGACCCTCCTCTCTGGATGCCCAAGCAGAGCCAGCCCCACAAAAAGAATCAATGAGTGCCTACACAGTGATTGGAGGCCCCCCAAATCTTCCCTAATTCAAACTCTGTCCCCAACCCATCTGTCATAAGGCTTAAAATATGCTCTGCATTGTCTCCTATTAAAATGTAAATATGTCACCTGGAAGAAAGATTAAATTAGCATCCATGATTACTTATGTTCACATTAAGTAGACCTGAGCCCTGAGGGAGAGAGAGAAAGGTGATCATCAGTGCTAAAAGGTGATAGAGAAAAGCCCGAGAAGGTTTCAGATCTGAGGTCCAGGCTGGCCCACAGCGCATGTGCCAGCCAACCTACCTCTTGACCATCTCATCGCACGGATACTATGGGTTTTTAGAATATGTGTCCTCAACTCTCTGAGCAACTCAAGGGAGGGGGTGTAACTTGTGTATCTCAACCAATTCCCAGAATTTGGCATGTAAATATTTAGAAGATCCCAAGTACCTCTCCAATAAATGTTTGTTGAATAAGTGAACTTTATCCTCGCAATCCGCTCAGGGAAGTCAGAGGAGGCTCAATGACTGTTTTGTAGTTGAGGAAACTGCGTCTCATGAAGGCCCGTGTACTGGCTCAGGCACAGGGCACTGGAGACACACAAGCTCTGGACACACAGAGGGGCAGAAGAGCATGTGCACCTCTTCTAAGGAGAAGAGTTTGGGTGGGGGGCAAAAGTGGAATACATGACGGCCCCATTTTGGGTGCTTTTGTACATCAACCTGCAAGTTTGGGGTGTTCTTCAGGCAACTGAAAGTTTGCCTAGAGACTGGGAATGCAGGAAGCTAGTGAATACAGTGAAATGTGCAAAATAATATTTTAGAAAGATTATTGGCATAGAGGACAATGGGATGAATTGAAGAATCAAGAAATTAATGACTGGTTAGGAGAGCCCTGTGTGGTGAGTCAGAGCCTGGATAGTGGAAGCGGAACTAAAGGGAGGCGACCCCTTTGAGAGGCCTTGTGGACAACAGGAGGGCAGTCTTTGTGACCGAGGAATGAGGAGTGGGTGAGAGACAGGAGGGACAAAGGGCAGTGGTTAGGTTTCAAACCCACTTGCCTGAACGACAGCAAGGTGACAATGGGGGAACCTAGGTGGGAAGCCGGCTTTCGACCAGAGATGGTGAGTTCTGTTGTAAACACGTAGAGCAAGGTGACAGCAGGACACCCAAGTGAAAATATCCAGGGGGCAGTCAGGACTTTGGGGTTGGAATCCCCAAGAGATTTAGGGGAAGCCACGAGACTAAATGTGATTGCTGAGAAAGAGTGGAAAGTGAGTCCGAGTCAGAACCACCCAAAGTGCCTAAGCGAAGAAGACAGGGTGGACAGTGTGGTGACATCTGAGGACAGAGGAGAGGTCTGACAGAGGGAGAAGTGACCGTGCCGCAAAAAGGTCAAAGACGACAAGGAGAAACGCTGTTGCATCTCAGGAAGAGGCCGTCTCTAGTTTTCTCCGAAGAGTGGAAAGGGCCAAACCTCAGTGGGAGGGGGCAGCAAGGAGAGGCGACAGTGCGACAGGGAGGGAACATGACCCTCTGCAGCAGGGACAGCAGAGCCAAGGCTCATTTGTTTGTCCGTTTCGGTATAAGGGGAGGGCACCGAGGCTCTGTATGAAGTGGAAGGAGCCAGTTGAGAGAAACTGTACTACAAAAGGGAGAGTGGGGTCACCGGGGGAGACAGGACATGGAAGCAGCATGGGGGTGGGGTCAGGGGAGGCAGAGAGGAGGAGGAGGTAGTGGGGAGACAGCAGGAAGGGAGGGGAGGGAGCAAGCAGGCAGGCAAGTCCAAGAGATCATTTTGCAGGGGAAATCAGAACAATAAGTTCCCAGGGTTCAGTCTGGCAAAAATGGAAGTGGATTCCCCAGGGAACAACAGAACAGGGTCCCAGATTGCCAACACACCCAGAGTAGGAGAAGAGCGCAGTCACGTCTACAACCAGAATCTCGTTTTCACAGACCGACAGTCCAGAGCGTGAAGTCTGCACACAAAAGTAGAAGGGCATTGGATACCAGTGCGAGAGAGGACCCAAGATATCATCCAACCCAAGTCTCACTTCAACAACTAAGAGAATAAGCCCCAAAGAGGTGAAGTAAACTAATCAGGATCACACAGCTAGTTAAGGGTGAAATTTGGACCAGAGTCTAAGGCTCTTGGCTCCTGGTCAAACGGCAGTTCTGTTAGATTTCCTGGGATTGTTTCAATCAATGCATAATTTATTCTTTCCAATAATGGTGATTTTTATTAAATATATAAGAAAAATATTATTTCATTTGGTAACTTCAAATGGCCTTTCATATTAAAATTTTGAAAACAGTGGTAAATCAGGAAAAGCAAATGATTTGTCAGAAGGCATCTCCCAGTTTGGGGTCCTGCAAATGCAGTCACTGAGATGAGATGGCCGTTATCCCAGTGTGGCCCTGGAGTCAGAGCTGACCGATTGCAAATCTGTCTGGACCCACTGCTAACTACTTGTGTGACACTGACAGGGACATCTGATCCCTGCTGGGAGAGGGGGTGAGGCAGCAACAGTCAAACACACTGTCACCCCTTCCCTTAGCATGAGAAAATGTGGTTGGCTTGACCCACGAGGGGAGCAGGCAGAGCTGGGGTTAACAGCATGTCCCCTCTGGAATCCTCCCTCTGTTTCAGCCAGAGATGATGAGGAGGTTTTTTCAAGAGCAGACCTGGAGATAAAATGTAATTACTTTTTCCTGCACTTCAATTTCAAGGCAGTGTCCTTTTAAAATGAAAATGATACTTGATGGGGTGTAAGGGAGGCAGTGGGGAGAGAAAGAAAAGACTGAGAAGAATCATTCTTGCTGAAGCCTGTGACATTTCACCAAAGTGACTCCTTTTGGGAGCCGCTGGTACAAATGTCACTGAGCTCAGACAGTAGGAAGCATGAGAGAGAGAGAGAGAGAGAGAGAGAGAGAGAGAGAGAGAGAGAGAAAGAGAAAGAGAAAGAGAGAGATGGGCCATGTAGGAAATGGCAGGACCTACTCCTCCTCTCACCAACCACTCCACTCCCCCCACATCCTGACTCTCTGGGGAAGAAGTCAGGACCAGGCACAGCTGAGGTCACTGGTCTGGCAGTGGCTACAGACAGTGCAGCTTTCACTGCAGTCATAACAAAGCACATAGCAACCCCAGGAGAGCTGCACCAACAGCAGAGCCCTAGAGGGAAGGGGAGCCTATGTCCAGAGACAGCAAAGCTCTGAACCGCACGTGGGCCAGAGGACCAGGAGAGACGATGCCAAATAGCCACTCTGACCAGAGCATCTCAGCTGTCCATGGGAGCTCCTAGCACAGGCAACCTTGGGGCTCTCTGAGATGATGAATTGGGGGCATAAAAGAAGGAAGTAGAAGACAAGAGAGTTGAGCTAACCCAGGGCGAATCCAGCCTTGCTTATTATGTAAACTTAGCAAGGTAGGTAACCTCTGTGCCTCAGTTTCTTCATCCAAATAAGAGGAGAAGTAAAGCTACAAGGGTGTTAGAAAGATGAAAGAGGTAGGTATTGCAAGTACCTAGCAGTGAGCAGATGCTTGACAAGGAACTATCAAATTCATGTGCAGATCCTTGGCTTGGGTCTCAAAGTCATCCTGCAGGAGGAAGGACATTCATAAAACTCAGAGGCATGATGGGCTGCTCCTTCAGGTGCTGGGGCTCCAAGAGTTGCTTCCTCTCTCCAGAGATTGATGAGACTTTCAGATCTAAGGAAACCTTCTAGGTCCCAAGATCCTAGACCCACTGGCAAGACCACTTCTTTTTTCTCTTTTTTTTTTTTTTGGTCCTTTTTCTTCTTTTTCCAAGTGAGAGGAGGGGAGATAGAGAAACAGACTTCCACATGTGTCCCAACAAGGATCCACCTGGTGACCCCCATCTGGGGCTGATGATCTGCCCATCTGGGATCATGCTTGCAACCAAGCTATTTTTAGCACCTAAGGCAGAGGCTCCACAGAGCCATCCTTAGCACCTGGGGCCAATGCACTGGAACCAATCGAGCCATGGCTGTGGGGTGGGAGAGGAAAGAAGAGAGGGAGAGAGAGAGAGAGAAAAGGGAGGAGGGGGGTGGAGAAACAGATGGTCATCTCTCCTGTGTGCCCTGACCAAGAATCAAACCCAAGATATCCACACACCAAGCTGATACTCTACCACTGAGCCAACCGGCCAGGGCCTGAAAACCACTTCTTTAAAACCCTGTTTTTATTTATTTGCAATGATTTTATGCCTCCATATAAATATTACCAAAAATATTTGCTGCAACTCACTGATGTGAAATCTACTTGGCAGTATATCATTTGGTACATGGTGTGTCCTTAATGTTGACTGGGTTCTTGATGCTTTTATTAGGGCCTGTCTGAATGAGCTGTCTACATGCAGATCTGGAAGGGGTCCCTGCCCTTCTAGAAATTGGTGGTGTCCAGTATAAACCAAAGTCTCACAGCTACCAACCATACATATAGGGCTGGTTCATATGAGGACTCCAACAAATAAATTCAAAGAAATATCATTAGCAAAGATGAAGCTAAAGCAAGTTGTCACTAAACAACAAAATAGTCACGAGCAAGAGAAAGTCACATGAAGAGAAAACTTACTGAACATATTGGAAATGACGGTTTCTGCGTTCTGGCAAACACAGGCAATTTGTAGAGTGGAGAAGAAAAACCACTTGACAAACTATGGTTTTCCTTAGTTTAGAGTCATGCATTAGTCTCATCGGTCAGAGGCTCCCTGCTCGGGTGGAATGTCCCCCAGCAGAGCAAGCACCTCGCTCCTGCTAGCCCTAACCCTCTCTGCGTACACTTAAATAAGCAGCTTCACCTCCCTAGACCAGAGATTTTCTGTCTGCCAGGACCCTGAAACTTTAGTCACAATCTGAAAAAGTTGAAACTACAATAGGAAAATGAAGGGTGAACTGCAGACACTTGTTACTCAAGGTTCTGGGAACAAGGCTGTGTTACATAATTGGGGGGTGGGGTAGGGTAGTGTTTTGTTTTTAACAAAGATCTCAATAGATCTTTTAGTTTTAGCTAAACATCTCTTTGGGAAGGAAACTCTTGAGACCTTAAGACAGGAGTCAGGAACCTATGGCTTGCGAGCCAGATGTGGCTCTTTTGATGGCTGCATCTGGCTCGCAGACAAATCTTTAATTAAAAAAATAACGTTAAAAATATAAAACATTCTCATGTATTACAATCCATTCATTTTCTATCATTCATGTTCATAGTTGCAGGTGGCTGGAGCCAATCACAGCTGTCCTCCAGGACAACACCAAATTTTTATTGGATAATGCATAACGTACACGAGTCGTTGTATGGCTCTCATGGAATTACATTTTAAAATATGTGGCGTTCATGGCTCTCTCAGTCAAAAAGTTTCCCAACCCTGCCTTAAGACAATAACCAGGGTCCCCTCACTGAAATGAGAACACCTGAGAGGGAGAGATCCGGCACACAGGGGGGCAACTTGCTAGCCTGACCATGTGAAGTGTCCGTGTGAGAAGTGGTTCTCCCCTGGCCATGGAGTACACTTATCCACTACAAAGTAGCTCTCTCATGCGCCTCTGGGGCACTGTGGAGGAGGGTGCATGAATGGCCAGGAAGGTCAGTTGTAGGGCCTGAAGTGACACACACATTGGGTCACTGTTAATACACACCAGGGAGTAGCTAGGAAGCTGCAGGCTGCACAGAGAATAGGAAGGAAAAGGGAACCCAGACTAATTATGCCTTTTTTTTTTTTTTTTTTTTTTTGCAAATTAGGTGCTGTGACAACTCAGGCACTGAAACATACACAGTGTCTGTGCTTCATTAATGAGCTGGAGCATTCTTCTGGGAGGGGTGGTCACCTTGGGTGACTGGGAGGAGGCGCGCTGCTGCAACGTGGAGATAAACCAGGACAAGCTGCTGAACAAAGACCTCAGAGTTCCTCTGCCCTCTTTCATGGGTCACCGCGGACAGGCCACCAGACCCCCTGCAGAGGACACTGAGGACTCACATAAAGAATGGACTCAGAGGCGCCGAGAACTCAGGAGAAAGGAGACTGAAGTAAAGATGTATAGTCTACAAGAAAAGGCCATAAGAGAAGTGAAGGCAAAAATTAATGAATGGGACTACATCAGACTAAGAAGTTTTTGCTCAGCAAGGGAAACTGATAACAAAATAAACAGAAAGCCAACCAAATGGGAAATGATATTTTCAAACAACAGCTCAGATAAGGGCCTAATATCCAAAATATACAAAGAACTCATAAAACTCAACAACAAACAAACAAACAATCCAATAAAAAAATGGGAAGAGGATATGAATAGACACTTCTCCCAGGAAGAAATACAAATGGCCAACAGATATATGAAAAGATGCTCATCTTCTTTAGCTATTAGAGAAATGCAAATCAAAACGGCAATGAGATACCACCTCACACCTGTTCGATTAGCTGTTATTAGCAAGTCAGGTAATAGCAAATGTTGGAGAGGCTGTGGAGAAAAAGGAACCCTCATACACTGTTGGTGGGAATGTAAAGTAGTACAACCATTATGGAAGAAAGTATGGTGGTTCCTCAAAAAACTGAAAATAGAACTACCTTATGACCCAGCAATCCCTCTACTGGGTATATATCCCCAAAACTCAGAAACATTGATACGTAAAGACACATGCAGCCCCATGTTTATTGCAGCATTGTTCACAGTGGCCAGGACATGGAAACAACCAAAAAGCCCATCAATAGATGACTGGATAAAGAAGATGTGGCACATATACACTATGGAATACTACTCAGCCATAAGAAATGATGACATCGGAACATTTACAGCAAAATGGTGGGATCTTGATAACATGATACGAAGCGAAATAAGTAAATCAGAAAAAAACAGGAACTGTATTATTCCATACGTAGGTGGGACATAATAGTGAAACTAAGAGACATTGATAAGAGTGTGGTGGTTACGGGGGGGAGGGGGGAATGGGAGAGGGATAGGAGGTGGGAGGGGCACAAAGAAAACAAGATAGAAGGTGACAGAGGACAATCTGACTTTGGGTGGTGGGTATGCAACATAATTGAACGACAAGATAACCTGGACTTGTTATCTTTGAATATATGTATCCTGATTTATTGATGTCACCCCATTAAAAAAATAAAATTATAAAAAAAAAAAAAAAAAAAAAAAAGGCCATGTGCACCAAGAAGACAGTGAGTCCCAGGATGATGACTACCTCTATTGTGAGAAGTGTCAGAACTTCTTCATTGACAGTTGTGACGTGCATGGGCCTTCTACATTTGTAAAAGACAGTGCAGTGAATAAGGGGCATCCAAACCACACAGCCCTCACTCTGCCCCCTGGGTTGAGAATCAGAGCATTGGGCATCCCTGAGGCTGGGCTTGGAGTGTGGAATGAGGCATGTGCTCTGCTAGAGGATGTGCACTTTGGCCCTTATGAGGGCCAGATCACAGAAGATGAAGAGGTAGGCAACAATGGATACTCCTGGCTCATCACCAAAGGGAGAAACTGCCATGAGTATGTGGATGGGAAGGATGAATCCTTGGCCAACTGGATGAGAACCACAGCCAGAGATACACCCATGTCCCTCCTGCTCTCTGGCCTTCTCCAGTCAGAAATTCCTTCAGTCAATATGTGGGATGCAATCACCCCTCTCAAATTCTCCCAGGAACATCTGCAAGAAAACAGCTCCAATCAGAGAATCCCTGCCCACAGGATCCAAATCAGCAGTAGCAACATACTGATACACACAACTGGAATGACAAAGCTGAAGTCAAAAGGTCAAAGGAAAGTCCAAATATTTGCTTAAAAGGACCAGTCCAAGGAGGATTTCAAGGGCCTTTTTCAAATCTCCCAAAGAACACCTGGAAAGCTCTAGTGAGCAAGAGAGAATGATGCAGGAAGTGCCCAGCAGAGTCCAGAACGTGTATTCTGTGGACACAGAAAACAGAGTAGGAATGTTGAGAATTGTAGCTGTCAAGTATGGAGAGTGTGGGCAATGCTTTGATGATGGGTCACACCTCCTCAGACACCAGAGGTCATACCACTTAGGGGAGAAGACTTATATTTGCAGACAGTGTGAGTGAGGCTTTACACAAAAGTCAGAACTCCTCATACACCAGAGGACACACTCAGGGGAGAAGCCCTATGTTTACAGAGAGTGTGAGCGAGGTTTTACACAGAAGTCATATCTTCTCACACACCAGAGAAGACACTCAGGGGAGAAGCCCTATGTTTGCAGGGAGTGTGAGTGAGGATTTACATGAAAGTCACATGTCCTCAGACACCAGAGAACACACTCAGGGGAGAAGCCCTATGTTTGCAGGGATTGTGAGTGAGGATTTACACGAAAATCGGTTCTCCTCAGACACCAGTAAACACACTCAGGGGAGAAGCCCTGTTTGCAAGGAGGGTGAGTGAGTCATTAGCATCAACTTGCATCTCCACAGCCATAGCCACCACACAGGTCATACCCCAGCTCTGAGGGGACTTCAGCGAAAGGCTACTGACCCCTTACCCTCCTAAGATTGTAATTAGTACAGAAGTAACTGGTTAAACAAGTTCTTCACTTTCATGATAAGAGATAACCTTGACAAATAGTTCCTTAAGTGCTATGGGAATGTCAACACCAATCTCCTCCATGGTCTCTTGGCCTCCTGTTCTAATATATCTTATCTTTATAAAACTATGACACCCACATACCTCATTCCCCCCTCCCTATCGCTGAAAGCAGAGAGTTCCCAGAGGGCTACAGAGAGCTTACACTGTCAGACACAGAAACAACCCTGGAAACGTGGAAGGCTGGAGTCAATCTACTTAGGTTACTGCCCAGTGAGAGCGATTTGAGACAGTCTCACTAGCGAAAGGGATTTTCTTGACTCCTGGGAAGTGGAGTTTCTCTCCTAGTAGGCTCATCACCCTCCTCCCTTGGCTTCTCTTGGTTCTTGTCCTTGATTTCTCTGACCCGTTATCCCAGTGGTGAAAACCAGGGAGAAATATGTGCATGTCCATGTGCCTGGCTCTGTCTGGGCACCTGGTCTCCCTCACTCTCTCTTCATTGTCCCTTCAGGGTGAGAATCTCATGGTATACACCACATGGACTCCAGATCATTCCATAGTGGGTTTGAATCTCTGCTCTGTTCTCACCAGCTGTGCTACCTAAGGCTAGATTCTCAACTTCTCTTTGCCTCTTTTTTTTATTTTTTTGTATTTTTCTGAAGCTGGAAACGGGGATAGACAGTCAGACAGACTCCCGCATGCACCCAACCGGGATCCACCCAGCACACCCACCAGGGGCGAAGCTCTGCCCACCAGAGGGCGATGCTCTGCCCCTCCGGGGCGTCGCTCTGCCGTGACCAGAGCCACTCTAGTGCCTGGGGCAGAGGCCAAGGAACCATCCCCAGCACCCGGGCCATCTTTGCTTCAATGGAGCCTTGGCTGCGGGAGGGGAAGAGAGAGACAGAGAGGAAGGCGGGGGTGGTGGAGAAGCAAATGGGCGCTTCTTCTATGTGCCCTGGCCAGGAATCGAACCCGAGTCCCCCGCACGCCAGGCCAATGCTCTACTGCTGAGCCAACTGGCCAGGGCCTCTTTGCCTCTTTTTTAATCTATAAAATGGGAATGGTGCTTGACTAGGCAGTGGTGCAGTGCATAGAACATTGGACTAAGACAGAGAGGACCCAGGTTTAAAACCCCAAGGTCGCTTGCTTGACCTCTGGCTCACCAGCTTGAGTGCGGGATTGTAGGCATAAGTGTGGAATCATAGACGTGACCCATGGTCACTTTCTTGAAGCCCAAGGTTGCTGGCTTGAACAAGGAGTCACTCGTGCTGTAGCCTACTGATCAAAGCACATATGAGAGAGCAATCAATGAACAACTAAGGTGCCCCAACAAAAAATTGATGCTTCTCATCTCATTCTCTTTTTGTCTGTCACTATCTGTCCCTCTGTCTCTCTCACAAAAAAAGAATTGCTTCTCTCTCTCCACACTCTAACATGAATAAAATAAACAAAAAGATTAGGCTCGCCTGATTAAGGCATAGAGGAAAGTTGATACTTCCTGCTCCTCCCCTTCTCTCATCTCTTTATCTACACTCTCCAAAATAAATTTTAAAAATAATAAAATAAAAATTGCTACACTATAAAAAAAAAGAGCTGGAGCAAACAAATGCTCATAATTGGTTGACACAGGAGGAGGAGGCATCGGGAAGACACCCAGCAGGGCTCTGCCCACTAGTGCTCCCTGGGAAGTGGCAGCTGGCATTCCACAACTCCCAAAGAAAACTTCAGAAACAGCCTCAACTCCACACAGGCGCTGCCCTTGACAGTGAGGAGGGTGGCAGATGAGGATATAGTTCTCTGTTCTTCTAATGGTCCGTAGGTGCTAGCCTTGAGCCCCTTTGGGCTGGGGACATAGCACATATCACAGTGGGCAGATTTCTATGACTCGTTTACTGAGGAACCGGCATGACTGTGGGGTATGAATGGGTCCAGATCAGATGGCCAAGGGACAGGCAGCCCTGCAGTTAGAGCCTCTGACCCACCAGAGCCAAGCTTGCTCAAAGGGTCTGTGGCAAATTAGGTTGCTGAATAAGACCTCTGGAGACCCCAGTATAAGAATCAGCACAGACCTCCAGAGCTTGAGAGCAAAAATATACCCCACACACACACTGTCTCTTCTTTTGAGAAGTCGTTCCTGGCTCGTTTGCTACTGGTTCTCAGCAGGGACCACATGCCTACCCAGGAGACATCCAGTGACCATGGGATCTGGGCTGCCCATCATGAGCTGGAGGCTCTCTGATCCTTCAAATCTGAATGTATACAGAAAGCAGTCTATCACCAAAACGAAGAAGCATATTTGAGAAGCTGGAACTATAAGTGGACATGCCTAGTGGGAGCTGGAGCCACAGATGAGAAACAGAGGTCCCCTGTGACCCTTCAGGTCCAGGATCTACAGGCAATATTTCTAGCTGGGGAGTTGTATGAAGACCAACATTCCTCCTATAAAAGGGCAGAGCAGTGGTTCTCATGTGGGGGTAATTCTACCCTCAACATCTGAAGACAATTTTGAGCATCACAATTGGGGGAGTCTTATGGGTATCTCATGGGATGAAGCCAGGGATGCTGTTTAAATCTCTACAATACACAGGGCAGAACTTCCCCCAACCTAACACAGAATTACCTATTCCCAAATGTCAAGAATAGCATGCTTGAGAAATATTGTTGTAGAGGAAATAAGAGAAAACGAAGGAAATCAGAGATTAACATATATCCAACAAAAAAAGAAAGAAAAAAACACAGCCCTGGCCAGTTGGCTCAGTAGTAAAGCATTGGCCTGGCATGTGGATGTCCCAGGTTTGATTCTCAGTCAGGGCACACAGGAAAAGCCACCCTTTGCTTCTCTACACCTCCCCTTCCTCCTTCTCTCTTTCTTCCCACAGCATGGTACTATTGGAGTGAGTTGGCCCTAGGCGCCCAGGATGGCTCCATGGCCTCCACTGCAGGTGCTAAGAAGAGCTCGGTTGCTGAGCAACAGAGTAACATCCCAGATGGGCAGAGCATCACCCTCTGATGGGCTTTCTGGGTGGATCCTGGTAGGGGTGCATGCGGGAGTCTATCTCTTTGCTTCCTCTCCTCTCATTGAATAAAAGACATTTAGGGCATTTAAGGCCAACCAGGGTATTGGGGACTGCAGCTCTCTGCTAGGTGGGAAACAAGTGGGCGGTGGCCCATTCCTGTGCGTGAGTGTGGCTGTGTCTTCTCCAAAGTCTCCTTCCAGGTGCTTTACTTCTTCCAGTCAACATGCAGACTTCAGAAGCTCCAGAAGAGAGGCTGAGGAAATTTAAGTACCAAGGCAAAGATGCATCTGCCAGCCTCACCCTACAGGAAATAATCAATGGAGTGAATGTTTCGGATCCAGACCTGTGTTTCCAGGCCACCAAGGCAGTCAGGAAAATAGTGTCCTGGGGAAAGAACCCTCCTGTAAAACTGATTATTGAAGCAGGGCTCATTCCCAAGCTGGTGGAGTTCCTGAGGTCGTCACTCCACCCCTGCTTGCAGTTCGAGGCAGCCAGGGCTCTGACCAACATTGCTTCCGGGACTTCGGAGCAGACTCAAGCTGTAGTGGAAGGGGGCGCCATCCAGCCCTTGGTGGAGCTCCTGTCTCCCCCCCCCCATATGGCTGTGTGTGAACAGGCAGTGTGGGCCCTTGGGAATATCATAGGTGATGACCCAGAATTCAAAGACTTTGTCATCTCAAGCAATGCCATCCCACATCTGCTGGCCCTGATATCATCAACCATACCAATTACATTTCTGCGGAACATCACATGGACCCTGTCCAACCTGTGCTGGAACAAGAACCCGTACCCCTGCAAGAAAGCAGTGAAGCAACTGTTGCCCACCCTCTTCTGCCTCCTCCACCACCACGATAGCGAGGTGCTCTCTGACACCTGCTGGGCCCTGTGCTACCTCACCGAGGGCTGTAATGGGCACATTGGCCAAGTGGTGGACATGGGGGTGCTGCCCAGGCTGGTGGAGCTCATGACCAGCTCAGAACTCAATGTCTTGACCCCATCTCTCCGGACCGTGGGGAACATCGTCACAGGACTGGATTGCCAGACCCAGTTGGCCATTGATGCAGGCATCCTGAGCGTGCTGCCCAGGCTCCTGCTGCACCACAAGTCCTCCATCCAGAAGAAAGCAGCCCGGGCCCAGAGCAACGTGGCTGCTGGGCCCTACCAGCACATCCAGCAGCTGTTCACCTGCAATGTTCTGCCCCTCTTGGTGACTCTGCTAAAAAAAAAATGGAGATTTTAAAGTCCAGAGAGGCTATCTGGATGTTGGCTAACTTGGCAATTGGGAGCAGCTTGGACCAGTTGATCCAGCTTGTTCAATCTGGAGTCTTGGAGCCACTGGTGAACCTCCTCACTGTCCCAGATGCCAAATGTGTCATTGTCATCCTTGACATCATCTCCTTCCTCCTCCAGGTAGCAGAGAAGCTTTCTGAGGAAGAGATTCTGTGTCTTCTGATAAAGGAACTCAGTGTGGTGGATAGGATCAAGGCTTTGCAATTTCATGAGAACCATCAGGTTGCCATGTCTGCACTGAGAATTCTCATGAACCACTTTTCTGAGGAAGAAGAAAATGACACAATGTTACCATCCCGGGACCAAGATAATGTATTCTTAAAGCACTTAACATAAAAATACTGAAGCTCCACAACTTCTAAACCAAGGACCAACTGCAAAGGGTAACTTTTTTAAGAAGCAGCACTTTTATATCTCCGTATGCCATGGGTATAAAGCTTTTAAAACGGAATGTTAATAAAAATTTTTGACACGTTTACCTCTAAAAAAAAAAAAAGACATTTAAAGAAAAATTTTTTTAATTAAAAAGAAAAAAGTACATATATATAAACTTCCTTATTTCTACAACCAGTTTCAAGGTCATAGTTGCCATTGTTTCACTCATCCCATGTGTCTTCTGTGTGCATGCTAATTCTCCTGGACATAGGGGTTACGCTTTCCCCAGGTCCTCAAAGGAGTTTTATTGCCACAGTTTGTGTCCCTGCTTGAAGTAAATACCGACATCTCCCTGTTCCTGACCCAGATCCAATGTCAGGAAGGACAGGCCTAGGACACTGACAGAAATGCTTTTCCTCCTGTTCACCCATCTGATCTGGAGATTCCCAGGGGGAGTGTTTTTGGCTCAGGGTCCCTTTCATTTGGGAAAAAAATATAAGGATATTTTACATGTTCATTATATTTTGACTCCACGTTATGAATGCAGTGCCAGAATGGATGTAGGGAAGCTGAGCATGGATCCTTACGTCCTCTGCCCTCAATGTCGGTTCCCTTTGGGAATATGTTCTTTCCTAAGACCCTTGATGTAGGTCCATCCCAATCTGTCAGGAAGTTCTTATCATATCAAACTTCAAAAGGGAAAGGTTTGGGGTCTAGATCACTTTCCCCAGGAAGCTCCCTGGACCTTATGCACCCACGGTTCTCCCAGGACCCGTACTACCCAGCAGGGAGTACAGGAAAGAGCAAACATAGCCAACTCACAAAGGCTGGGTCCTCCCTCAGCACCCAAGCAAATATGAGCCCCTTGTGGGTTTTCCCCTGAAAAATCAAGAGCTACTCCGTGGCACCTTGTCTGTCCCTGACCCTGGTGAGACGGGGTGGCTCCATGGCACCCTGTCTGTCCCAGGCCCTGGTGAGACATGGGGAAGGCTGGTAGCCCTGCACTAGCAGAGGAAGCATAAGCCAGAGGAAAACAAGCGATCTGTGTGTTCCTCCAGCTCCTAGAGCTCCCAGAAGCTCACACTGCACTCTCCACTGCAACAGAATTTAACAAGACAAACCAGTCACTCTGCCATTCCATCAAAGTGACTTGGGCTTTGCCTTACACATCTTGCTCTTTGTGTGCAGAAAAGCTGGAGGAACTGGTGCCGAGACAGGTAAGGCCTGGGTCTGGGGAAGGAGGTGAAACAGACGTTGGGAATGGGGACAACCTGGTAGAGCCCTGTTTGCATGCATGTAACTGGTAACCTGGCCCCTAAAACACAACTGCATGGGCTGGCTTCTGCGCCCCTGCTGTCTGCTGTGTCCACCTCATCCCCAACCAAGTAGCCAGTGCCCTTGGGCCAGTCCCCCCGGGGAGGCCACAATTGCCCTCTTCACTGCCCTTCCCATCCCTAATCAAAACCAATTTCCACTTCTTCTAAGCATTCATAGAAGACTGAAATTAATTCAAATTACTGCAAATCATAGCTTAATATGTTACCCTTCCCAGGCAACATTTACAAATTTTAAGAGAAAAACAAGAGTATCTTGCTCAGCCCCTCTGAGACACAGAAGGTCCATCTCTTCCTTCGACCATCAGATACTTGCATGGCCAAGAGGAACCAATGTCTAATATTTCCATAAAACCCAAAGACTTGTATCTTAAGCAAACAGGCTCATGACGCACTTGGTGATTACCTGTATTCCTCTACTATATGCAGATGAGCTTCTCTGTTCCATCAAAATAAATCTGTAATAGTGGTTTGCTTAATTCCCTCTTCTGCACCTGGAAAGATGAGTTCCCCAAGATGAGAAGAGAGGAGGCACCTCCCTGTCGCCAGCACAGGAGACTTCCGCCCTAGACTGGCAGCCCTTCCTGAGACCCTCAGGGCCTTCTGTGCTAGTCTGGGTGCCAGGCTAGAAGGCATCAGGCAAGGCCTGCTCCAGCAGTGTCTGCATGTCTGGGAGAAGCAGAGGGGAGACCCATGCTGCCAGAGGACCCAGCGCAGAAAGGAACTCTGGCAGGTGCCCTGTAATTCACCTCATCAGAGAGCTCTGTGAGGATATGTGATTCTGTGCATCAGGGAATTGGAATGGTGTATGTCACAAGAAGCCCTAAGCCTGGCACAGATAAGGTAGTTAAGGCCCAAACAAGCTTCCCCCAACTCCTCTCAGCTTTCCTTTGTCTATGAACGGAATAAAATCCAGCCCCCTATTTTAGGCACCCACTGCCTGCCCCCGCCCCACCCAGAAAGGACAGAGGCTGACTGACTCCTGCTGCCCCAGAGGAAGCAGGCTCCAGGACAGAGGCAGGTGTCTGGCCAAGAAGCCCCTGGACAGCGGGGGAGCCAGACTAAGCAACAGGCAGGGCAGAGCTGCCCATGCAATGACAGAGTCCACCAGGGCTCACGGGGATCTCTGTGGCCTCCAGAACACTCACCCAGCCATCCAGCCATTCATGCGGTCACCTGCTACTTTTCAGCTCAAGAAACTAGCGGGCAGTCCCGTTCCAAAACACAGCTGAGGACTTCCCAATGGCATAGGACTCATCAGTTTCCAGGTGGATGCATTCCCTACCCACTAATGAGCTGGGCTGCTGTTACTGTGATGGAGTGTTTGTCTTCAGGGGTTAAGGGAGAGTCCAGCAGTTCCCTGTCAGAACAAAGCAAAGAGCTATGACCTAGTTCCCACTAGATGGCAGGAAGCCAGAGCACCCATCACTGTCCCCACCGCCAGGCTGGTTGCCTTGTTCCTCCTACAAACACAATACTCTCCTGAGTTAATGTCCCACTGACCGTCCTCATGCTTCTGGGATGGCAATGGCAACCCTCTGCGCCATCGGGCCGGGGCCGCCTGGTGCAAGCACAGTGTAAATCATCACGTGCACTTTTTGTTATGTGCTTCCTCATGCCTGTAAGGTCTTCCCTCCTCTGCCTTTGTCAAGGGTGCCCTTTAGTATTGCTTTTCTTTCTCTCCGAATAGTTTGGCATCCATCATAAGGTTTCCCCTGCCCACAGCCTCTGAGGTTTCCTCTCCCTGTAACGCTCTTATCTCAAGGATTTTTCTCCAGTTCCTGCTTCTGGTTTCTGCCTCTCAGTTAGGTTATACTTGATTGGAATCCCTTTCTTGCTCTCTGCTGCTCCCCAAGATTCAATGCAGCAGCACTGCCCCCTGCCCCGATCCCAGGCCATCACCATTTCCCTGAAGTATGAACATAGCCCACAGCCCGGAGCAGCCCCAATCTGTCCAAAACCCAGACATCGACTCCTCCTGGTTCCGGCTTCAGAGCTGCGACTCACATCGCAGGCCCACACACCGACTCACAGGCCTCTTCCTGGAGGAGGGAAGATGGAGGGAGCCTTTTTAGTGTTTGCATCACTTTCTTGGGATGGAAAGAAGAGCCTGGAGGTTGGTATCCAGCTCCATGACAGGCACCCCGACCAAGTTTTGCCAAAACCCCGGGGCTCCTACCACCTCCCTCACTTGTCCAGTAGCTGTCCCTTCCATTTAATGTTCGCCTTTAAGGCAGTCAGATCACCAAACTTTACAAAGAAATAATTCAAGACCGCATGTTGCCCCATCGCTGTGCACACGTTTCTCCTGCAGGTCTGCAAGGGAACAGGGACCAGGAGACGGAGCCCCAGTGCCCAGCTCAAGCCTTGTCCCCAGCACTGTGTTGCCTTAGATTTTTTTTTTTTTTTGGTAAATTATTGGTGTTTTTGGACTTCAAATGCAGAAAATGCTGCATAAATCATGTTCTTCTTTTTTACAATAAATCATCCTCAGTGTTAAATTTAAAGGACAAGAGAATGGGTATAAAGAAAGAAGGAGGATTTCTCATTTAAAATATTGTCTGGCTGGCTGTCCTAGACAGACTTTCCCTCATTGGACCCTAAAAAATAAAATCACAGGGGAAAAACTAAGCCATACAATAAACCTATTGCTTGAATTCAGGAGGAGTCCTTGCTGCCAACAGGTCCGTGGAGCCGGAGTGTGGAGCAGGCGGTGAGGCCAGGTGTTGTCCCGAGGGTGGGCATTGGGTCTCCCTCTGTCTTCTGTGCTGCAGGGTGTGCCCTTCAGAAAGCTGCCCTGGTGGAGAGTCAGAGCAGGACTGTCCTTGGACAGCACTTCCAGGGGCCACAGCAGGGAAAGGAGGGACACGGGATCAACCAAGAGAGAAGCCGCAGTAAGGTGTAGTGTCCCTGGAGGCTTCTGCTCCATGGAGAAATACAGGAATGTGCGAGAGTATAGGAAACACACTCCCCCCTTTCCCTTTTCTAAAAAAAGACATATATGCTTAAAGATATATGACATCCTAGCTCATTCATAAAAGACAAGAAAATGAAATAACGGGTATACAAATGGGGAAGGTAGAAATAAAACTGTCTTAGTTCACAGATGACTTGATCATCTAAGTAGAAAATCCAAAAGAATCAACAAAGTAAACTCCTGGAACTAATGACTGATTACAACAAGGCTGTAGGATACAGGTTAATATATAAAAGTCAATTGTTTTCCTATGTATCAGAAATGAAAAGTAGAATTTTAAGTTAAAAACACAATACCATGTACATTAGCATCTCCAAAAATGAAATATTTAGGTATAAATCTAATATATATTATATATATATTATATGCACAAGAACTATACATATATAAGAAAATTAGAAAACTGATTAACAAAAAAACTAAATAAATGAGGAAATGTTCATGAATAAGAAGATGTCTGCTCTTTCCAATTTGACCTATAGATTTAATGCCATACCACCAATCAAAATCCCAGAAAGTTATTTTGATTTTAAAGTTTATATGGAGAAGAAAATGATCTAGAATGGCCAATACAATATTGAAGGAAGAAAAAACAAGGTTGGAAAACTGGCACTACACAACTTCAAGGTTTACTATAAAGGTACAGTAATCAAGACAGTGTAGTGTTGGCAAAAGAATAGATAAATATAACACAGAACAGAATAGAAAGCCCAGAAATAGACTTACATAAATAAGTATTGTTAACTGATCTTTAACAAAAGAACAAAGGCAATAAATACAATGGAACAAAAACAGTCTTTGCAATAAATGGTGCTGGAACAACTTGATATCCACATACAAAAAAAGAATGTATATAAACACTGACCTTATAACCTTCACAAAAATCAACTCAAAATGGACCACAGACCTCAATGTATAATGCACACTATAAAACTCCTAGAAGATAACATAGGACAAAATCTACTATAGAGGGGTCCAAGATGGCAACAGAGTAGGAGGATGTTCCAACTGCAACCTTCCAGGACCAAATTGGATTACCATTTAAGAACAATCATCTTGAAAAACCAACTTTGGACTAAAGAAGAGTCTATAACCAAGGATTACAGAAGAAGCCACACTGAGACCGGTAGGAAGGGCAGAGATGCAGAAATGTCTGCTTGCTCCCAGGAGTGAGCAGCAGAGGAGGGTCCGGAGGGACTCTCACTGTGGGGAGGTCACCCTGGCAGATGCGGGTCATAAGCCCCCGGCCCAGAGCCCCAGCCTAGAGCCCTAGAGCCTAGAAGAAGACCCACACAGCATTTGGCAGTGAAGAGAGCTGAGTTTCTCTCTGCAAGAAAGAGATGGAGCTCTTGGAGACACAGGCTCCATCTTACAGGGCCCGAGCCAAAACTCCCATTCATAGCCATTCACCTGGGGCTCCAGCAGAGGGGGAGCTAAGAGGACTAAAGTTGTGTGAGGAGAGTATAAAGTTGGAGGTCCAGGGGGAGACACTGTGGAGGACAGCCACCAGAACCCCTGTGCTGAGTCATTCTTCAATACTGCAGTGGCCATCTTTCTTGGGCAGAACATCCCTTTGGGAAGCATCAGCCTGGGGAAAAGCAACTGCTCTGCCCTAGGGAATCTCTCCTACCCCAGGCATGGCAGCAAGTCATTCTGAGAGGCCAGGAAGCTGGGGGCAAATCAGTGGCTCAGTTTTTTGGTGTTGATACCAGAGTGTTCCCTTAAATGCTCCTGACTCTAGGACTGGTGCTTCCACCTCATGGGAGATTCAGTAAAAACTGTCCTGTCCAGAAAGTGGGCAGACCACACCTATGGGTCTCAGAGGCCACATCCAGTGGACTCCTGGGGCCAAACCCTACTGAGGACTGTGAAAAAAGTCTGGACATACAGACACCTGGGGCTGAAGGTCAGAATCACACCCACCACCCTTGCTAATTCCTGAATTGCTGCAGGTACTAGACTCTAGCAGAGGTTTGTTCAGCAACTGAGCCCAGCAAGCAGCTAGCAGACAGAGGCTGCTGGAGGCAAGACTCAGCGAAACTTGACCTTTTAAATGATGCTTGTCCCAGGCCCAGTGTGGGTAAAAGCTAGCCTAGGAGTACAGCTTGGTACTTCCATGTACACCAGGGCCCAGCAGAGGCAGCCACAAACTCTGGATTGCTGTAGCTTCAAGAAGGTTGCTGAGGGCCTGTTGTGGGCAGTATCTCCCACTGGTCTATGCTGGGTTCCTGCCAGGGAGACCCAGGGCTGTCACATCAAGAGGCCAGCTAAAGAAAGCATCAGTTCAGAACCTAACAACCCTTGTTAGAGTGGTATCCTAAGGAAAGGCTCCTCACACTTGGCCCAGTTGAGGCATGTTTCACTCTCTGATGAGTACCAGTACAGCAGCTCATGTGCACTGGATAGGGTGGAGCTTCACATTCAGACAGCCTGAAAGCTGCATATCCTGCCCTGTGGGACTAGAGTCCACAGGGGAACGCCCAACAGGACAGACATTGCACAGTGTGTAATACACATGATCAAGGTTGAAACTTAGAGCCAGCTAGCCTGAGGGGGTAACCATATCAACTAAAGGACCAATTGCATTTAATACTTACATACAATAATAGAGAAATTAGTACCCTAAAGAAGCATTCCTAGAGCAAGGAAAACAGGTGGCCTGGGAAGTCAGTTATAAGGAGCCCATCTTGCTCATAAAGACACCACAAAAATTTCAGTCAGACAGCGCTACCTAACATACAGACAAAATGAGCAGATAGAGAAATGCGACCCAAATGAATCAACAAGAGAAATCCCCAGAAAAAGAACTGAGTGAGATGGAAGTAACTAAACTACCAGACGCAGACTTTAAAATAATGATTTTGAGAATGCTCAAGGATCTTAGAGCAATAATAGATGGACATAATTAGCACCTAAATAAAGAGATAGCATCAAAAAGACATTGAAATAATAAAAAAGAACCAGTCAAAAATGTCAAATACTATATCAGAAATGAAGACTGAACTACAAGGAATCAATAGCAGTCTGGATGAAGCAGTGGATTGAATCAACAATTTAGAGAACATGATAAATGAAAGCACTGAAGCAGAGCAACAAAATGAAAAGAGGCTCACAAAGACTGAGGAAACTCTAAGAGACCTCTGTGATAACATGAAGAGAAACAACATTGGCATTATAGGAGTTCCTGAAGGGGAAGAGAAAAAACAAGGGATAGAGAACCTGTTTGAAGAAATCACAGGTAAAAACTTTTCTAAATTGATGAATGAAAAAGTCACACAAGTTCAAGAAGCACAGAGAATCCTATTAAAAAGGAACCCAAGGAGGCCTACACCAAGACACATCATAATTAAAGTGCCAAAGTTAAGAGATAAACAAAAAATACTAAAATCTGCAAGAGAAGAGCAGTTAATTACCTACAGAGGAGCCCCTATAAGTATGACATTTGACTTATCAACAGAAACACTTGAGGCCAGAAGTGATTGGCAATAAATATTTAAAGTGATGCAAAGCAGGAACCTACAACCAAGACTTCTTTATGCAGCAAGGCTATCGTTTAAAATTGAAGGAGAAATAAAAAACTTCCCAAACAAAAAAATATCTCAAAGAATGCATTATAACCAAACCAGTACTGCAAGCAATGTTGAGGGACCTGCTGTACAAAGAGCAAAGGGAGAAAAAAATCTAGAAAACGAGGATTGTAGATTTAAAGAATAAAATGGCAATAAATAAGTACATGTCAAAAATAACTTTAAATATAAATGCATTAAATGCTCCAATCAAAAGACATAGGGTAGCTACATGGATAAGAAAACAGGACTCGTACATATGATGTCTACAAGAGACCAACCTCAGAACAAAAGATACACATAGACTAAAAGTGAAGGGAAGGAAAAAAGTATTCATGCAAATGGAATGAAAAAAAAAGCTGGGGTAGCATTATTTATATCTGACAAAAATAGACTTTAAAACAAAAACTATAGTAAGGAATAAAGAAGGTCACTACATAATGATAAAGGGAGCAATCCAATAGAAGGATATAACCATTGTAAATATGTATGCTCCTAATATAGGAGCACCTAAATATATAAAGCAGATTTTGATGGATGTAAAAGGCGAGATTGACAGCAATACTATAATAGTAGGGAATTTTAATACCCCACTAACATCAATGGATAGATCCTCCAGAAAAAAAATTAACAAAGAAACAGCAGCCTTAAATGACACACTAGATCAACTGGATTTAATAGATATCATCAGAACCTTTCACCCCAAAGCAGCAGAATACACATTCTTTTCAAGTGCTCATTGTACATTCTCTAGAATAGAGCACATGTTAGGACACAAAACAAGTATCAATACGTTTAAGAAGATTGAAATCATATCAAGCATCTTCTCACATCACAGTGGCATGAAACTAAAAATCAACAACAATAGAAATACTGAAAAACATTCAAACATTGGAGGCTAAATAGCATGTTATTAAATAACAAATGGGTTAACAATGAGATCAAGGAAAAAAATCTAAAATTGCCTTGAAACAAATGAACATACAACAATTCAAAATTTATAGGACCTGCAGAAGCAGTCCTGAGAGGGAAGTTCATAGCATTACAGGCATACATTAAGGAACAAAAAAAGCTCAAATAAACAACTTAACCCTGCACCTAAAAGAACTAGAAAAAGAACAACAAATAAAGTCCAGAGAAATTAAAAGGAAGGAAGTAATAAAGATCAGAGCAAAAATAAATTACTTAGAGGCTAAAAAAAAGTACAAAAGGTCAATGAAACCAACAGCTGGTTCTTTGAAAAGATAAACAAGATTGATGAACCTTTAACCAGACTCATCAAGAAAAAAAAGAGAAAAGACTCAAATAAATAAAATTTGAAACGAAAGTGTAAAAGTAACAACTGACAGCACAGAAATACAAAGGATTGTAAAAAAAAAAAATACTATGAAGATCTAAATGCCAAAAAATTGGACAATCTAAGTGAACTGGATAAATTCCTAGAAACAAACAATCTTCCAAGACTCAATCTTGAAAAATCAGAAAACCTAAACAGACTGATTACAACAAATGAAATTGAAACAGTCATCAAAAATCTCCAAACAAACAAAAGTCCTGGACTGAATGGCTTCACAGGTGAATTTTACCAAACATTCAAAGAACTAACACCTATCTTTCTCAAGCTATTTCTGAAAATTCAAGAAGAGGGAAGACTTCTAAGCTCCTTTTATGAGGCAAGCATAAATCCTCATTTCAAAACCAAGTAAAGACACTACAAAGAAAGAAAACTATAAACCAATATCCCTGATGAACATAGATGCTAATATTTTCAACAAAAAATTAGCAAATGAGATCCAGCTATACATTAAAAAACTCATACATCATGATCAAGTAGGATTTATTCTAGGGAGTCAAGGCTGGTACAATATTCACAAATCAATTAATGTGATTCATCACATAAACAAAAAGAAGGATAAAAATCACATGATTATATCAATAGATGCAGAAAAAGCATTTGATAAAATCCAGCACCTATTTATGATCAAAACTCTCAGCAAAGTGGAAATACAGGGAACATACCTCAACATAATAAAGGACATCTATGACAAACCCACAGTCAACATTATACTCAATGGGTAAAAATTAAAAGCAATCCCCTTAAGATCAGGAACAAGGCAGGGGTGGTCCCCTCCACCACTCTTATTCAACATAGTGTCTGGAAGTCCTAGCCATAGCAATCAGACAAGAACAAAAAATAAAAGGTATCCACATTGGAAAAGAAGAAGTAAAACTATCATTATCTGCTGATGACATGATATAGTACATAAAAAACCCTAAAGTCTCAATCAAAAAACTACTAGACCTGATAAATGAATTCGGCAAGGTGGCAGGATATAAAATTAATATTCAGAAATCAGTGGCATTTTTATACACCAACAATAAACTGTCTGAAAGAGAAATTTAGGAAACCATCCCCTTCACTATTGCAACCAAAAAGAATAAAGTGACTCGGAGTAAATTTAACCAAAAAGGTAAAAGACTTGTACTCTGAAAATTATAAGACATTGAAAAAAGGAATCAAGGAAGAAACAAACAAGTGGCAGCATATACTGTGTTCATAGATAGGAAGAATAAACATCATTAAAGTGTCTATATTAATACTCTGGTTTCTCTTCAGATTGAATAAATCTTTCACCTTCTAAAATGTCTATATTACCCAAAGCAATCTATAGATTTAATGCAATTCCTATTAAAATACCAATGGCATATTTCAAAGATATAGAAACAATATTTCAAAAATTTAGATGGAAACAAAAAAGACCACCAATAACCTCAGCAATCGAAAATAAAGAATAAAGTAGGAGGTATCACACTTCCTGAAATCAAGTTATCCTACAAGGCCATTGTAATCTAAACAGCATGATACTGGCATAAGAACAGAAATACAGATCAATGGTACAGAACAGAGAATCCAGAAATAAACCCACACCTTTATGGTCAATTGATATTTGACAAAGGCAGTAATAGCATGACAAACAAGGTAATAGCATACAGTGGAGTGAAGACAGTCTCTTTAATAAATGGTGTTGGGAAAATTAGACAGGTACATGCAAAAAAAATGAAACTAGACCACCAACTTAAACCATTCACAAAAATAAACTCAAAGTGGATAAAAGACTTAAATGTAAGTCATGGAACTATAAACATCTTGGAAGAAAACATAGGCAGTAAACTCTGATATCTCTCGTAGCAATGTTTTTGCCAATATATCTCCACGAGCAAGTGAAATGACAAAATAAACAAATGGAACTATATCAAACCTAAAAAGCTTTTGCACAGCAAAAGACTACGAACAAAATAAAAAGACAACCCACACAATGGAAGAACATATTTGCCAATATGTCTGATAAAGAGTTAATAACCGAAATTTATAAAAAACTGCTACAACTCAACACCAGGAAGGTCAACAATCCAATTAAAAAATGGGCAAAAGAACTGAATAGACACTTCTCCAAAGAGGATATACAAATGGCAAGTAGGAATATGAAAAAATGTTCAATGTCATTAATCATCAGAGAAATGCAGATTAAAACCACAATGAGATATCACCTCACACCTGTCAGAATGGCACTCATTAACAAATCAACACACAACAAGTGCTGATGAGGGTGTGGAGAAAAGGGAACCCTCCTGTACTGCTGGTGGGAATGTAGACTTGTACAGCCACTGTGGAGAACAGTATGGCATTTCCTCAAAAAATTATAAATTGAATTGCATTTTGACCCAGCTATCCTACATTTAGGAATATATTCTAAGAATACCAAATCACTGATTCAAAAGAAGATATGCATTCCTATGTTTATTGTAACATTGTTTACAATAGCCAAGATCTGAAAACAGCCCAAGTGTCCGTCAGTGGACGAGTAGAATAAAATGCCATGGTACATATACACAATAAAATATTATGCGGCCATGAAAAAGAAGGAAATCTTACCTTTTGCGATGGTATGGATGGACCTGGAGATTTCTATGCTAAGTGAAATAAGCCAGGCAGAGAAAGACAAATATCATATGATCTCATTTATATGTGGAATCTAATGAACAAAAGTGAACAGAGGAATGGAATAGAGGAAGAGGCAGGGTCACAGGGAGCAGAGGGACAGTTGTCAGAGGGAAGGGGGATAAGAGAATGGGATCAGAGAAGGTGAAGGGATTAGTGAAATTATATATATACATGACACATATATACAGATAACAGGGCAGCAAATCTCAAAGGGGAAGGGGGAGGGGGAGGCAATGGGGGACAAAGGGATGGGGTGAGGGAGTTATATTGAGTGGGACACTTGAATTCATGTTAACACAATAAATTAAAATGAGTAAAAAATGTTTTTAAAAAAGTAATTATGGATTGTTTTTTACACTAGTATTTGGTAGATTTATAAATACATTGTGTAATTTCTAGAACCGCGCTTTTTTGTAAAAAAAAATTTCCTGGTGTAGCATAAAATAGTTTACTAATAAACTAGAATACTTTCTTTGTAAGAAAAAAGAAAGAAAGAAAGAAAGAAAGAAAGAAAGAAAGAAAGAAAGAAAGAAAGAAAGAAAGAAAAAAAGAAAGAAAGAAGAAATAAGAAAGGGCAAAAGAGAAAGATAATCTAACTATCTAGTTTTAGCTACTCTTTACTTGCTAGTTCACTGTATTATAATTCACTCTCTATGTGCATTATCTGATTAATCACTGTTCGGTGTCCTTCATCCTTAAACTTGAGTTTTCCCTAGAGAGCAACGTTAATACATCAATACAGTTTCCTAAAGTTATAGCAGGAAACAAAACAATATTCTCTCTAGTGTTTCATACTAGAGATCATCTTATTTCCAGGAATTTTTTTCTTAATTACAAAATTAGTAAAGTCAAATCTCTAAAATCCAGCTCATAATTTTTCAACTCAACCTTATTCTTCTGATTTAAGTGGAGTGTTATCATGAGGTAAAACTAAAATACTGAGAAAGAATAGTAGGAGAAAAAAAAAATGAGGTTGGAGGACTAAGATGAAAAGGTGAAAGGATTAAGCAAAAAAAACAAAACAAAAAAATTAAACCCTCACAGACACAGACAACATTAGGGTAATTACCAGAGGAAAAGGGGGTGAGAGGAGGTAGGAGAGTTTAGTGGGTATACAAGTGGTGACAGAAGATTTGACTAAGGGTGGTGAACACACACTACAATATACAGATGATGTATTATAGAATTGTACACCTGAAACCTGCTTAATTCTATTAACCAGTCACCCCAATAAATTCAATAAAAAATAAAAGAAGACATTTAAAAAAAAACCTACTATAGAAGACTTCAAGTATGGCAACGACTTTTTAGATATACCACCAAAGACAGGATCCATGAAAGGAAGAACTGATAAACTGGAATTAAGACTAAAACTTCTGCTCTGAAAAATGCAATGTCAATAAAATGAGAAGACAAGACAATGACTGAGGGGAAATATTTGCAAAAACTAATCATACTCTTACCACATGATTCAGCAATCACACTTCTTAGTATTTATTCAAGGAGTTGAAAACATATATATACACACACACACACACACACACACAAACTGCACACTGATATATACAGCTTTATTCATAATTGCAAACCTTGAAAGCAAACAGCATGTCCTTCAGGTGATAAGTGGAGTAATAAACTATGGGCACATCCAGACAATAAAATATTATTTAATGCTAAAAAGAAATGAGCTATCAAACCATGAAAAGATGTAGAGGAAACCTAAAAGCTATTATTAAGTGAAAGAAGCCAATCTGAAAAGGCTACTTACTGCATAATTCCAATTCTATGACATCCTGAAAGAGGAAAACTATGGAAACAGTGAAAAGATCAGTAGTTGCCAGAGGTTAGGGAGGAAGAAGGGATTTTTAGGGCAAAGTACCCTGCATGATTCTGCAATGGTAGATACATGTCATTATATATTTGTCCAAACTGACAGAATGTACAAGCCAAGAATAAATCCTAAGGTAAACTATGGTCTTTGAATGTCCGTGTAGGTTCATGAATTGTACCACTCTGGTCGCAGTTGTTGAGAATAGCGGAGGTCCTGCATGTTTGGGGGGGGGGGAGGCAGAGCATATAAGAGAAATCTCCAAGCCTTCCCCTCAACTTTACTGTGAACCTAAAACTGCTCTAAAAAATCAAGTCTATTAAATATTTTTAAAGACATACAATGGAGTTAAAAATGGGGAAAGTTATTTGATGACTGCAGAAGTCTACTAATTATAAATCTAAATTGCTGTAATATGACTGAAAACTAAATACAAATGTCAGAAGTAATTTTTGAAAGAGAAGTCAGATAATATAAAAAGAATAATGTTTTATTATGGACTAATAATTTAGACCAGTACTCCTGCTGGAAACAACTAAAAATTCCAGAAAGGTCTTTACTACATCTCTTGGAAGGCAGGGAAGACCTGACAGCATACCAGGAAGAGCAGGGCCAGGTGTGAGTGAGGCTGGAAACCCAGGAGGGAAACAGAACAACACAGAGGTCTTTGTTCTGAGGGCATGTGTCCATCTCTGCAAACAGGAGCTTCACTTCTAACATCAAACTTCAATGCCTGCACTAGGCACAGGGGCAGATGTCATATCAACACTTATCCAGTGTTCCTTCCCACATAAGATGAGATACCAGCCTGATCAGGTGGTGGTGCAGTGGATAGAGCATCAACCTGGGATTCTGAGGACCCAGGTTTGAAACCTCAAGGTCGCCGGCTTGAGTATGGGATCATGGACATGACCTCATGGCCACTGGCTTGAGCCTAAAGGTCACTGGCTTGAGCAAGAGGTCATTGGCTCAGCTGGACTCCCCAGTCAAGGCACATATGAGAAAGCAATCAATGAACCACTAAGGTGCCACATTAACAAGTTGATGCTTCTCATCTTTCTCACTCCTGTCTGTCTGTCCCTATGTGTTCGTCTCTCTCTCACTAAAAAAAAAAAAAAAAAAAAAAAATCCCAAAAAACTGTATCTTCAAGATAAGGCTGAGCTAGAAGCAAATGACCCCTGATCACTACCCCAGGATACTGGTGGGAAAGTTGCTTTGGCACTGATCACAAAAACTTACCTAAAAATGACAAACAGAAACAGCTCTTAAGCAAATTTGTAGCTGAAGTTTACCTAATTTGGTTGGGGATTGTAATGCTGGTGGCCATGGCCAGGCAGATTCACATTGGATTCAGGCAGACAGCAGAAAAACTGCAGAGCCAGAAAGTGTCATGCCATTTCATTTAATAAAGTCTCACAACAGCAAACAAGCACACAGGCAGAGGAAACCACCTCTCAGGCAAACAGACAGAAAAATGGCCCCTCACAGTGGCAGGCAGGCAACCTGCACTTCCCCAATATTCCTCATCTCTCCAGCACAAGCACCCATAGCCTTATATAGGCAGTGCACATGTGCCTCTGCCACGTGCTCATGCTCTAATCAAGCAAAGTGCTTGTAGCTGGTACACCAGCAAGCAGGCCTAACACAGCTGTCCCACATTCCACCCCTTTAGGGGTTTTCACCTTACAATAGGTACATTACATATACTGCTCACAAAATTAGGGGCTAATTCAAAATGAATATGAAGCTATAAAATATACCCTAATTTTTGTGAGCAGTATACATTCCAAAATGACAATTACAAAGATACCCTTCACAATGTCTCCCTGAGCACTCTGCCCAGGGAGTTAACTGGAGTCTCACCTCCAACTCCCCACCCCACGGTGCCAACAAGGCCACCCATTGTAGGTGGGGGGCCTGTCAGCATGTCCATCCAACAAGGGAAACTGTGCCCCCCTCCAGTTGCAGTATGACAGCCCAGCTGTCTGTGCAAATCACCAAAGTAAAGGTTCATTACAGGCAACTAGGTTCACATAGGGCCTCAGGCCTCCCCCCTCATCCCTGACATCTCAGCAGCTCTGAAGAGCTCCCCAAGGAGGAGCACATGGCAGTGGTGGCCAGCCTCTCCACCTCTGCTCCAGAGAGCATGCTGCCATCCACCCGTATGCTCCACAATAGCAGCAAGCCTACCAGGGGCTCAGTAGGTACTCTTTGCTGCTAGGTTTTTACCTTCTGGATGACCTCTGGCTATGCTCTGAGTTGTGCAGATGGTAGCTTCAGCCCGAGCCTCCTCATCCTCGGAAGAGGAGCTGGAAACACCTGCTCCCACTGACTCAGAGCCACTCTGTTGGCACAGCTCCATCTTCAGCTCCCGCAGCTGCTGGCTCTCGGCCTGAAGCTGAACCCAGTTATTCCTCCAACAACTGCTGCTGCCAACATTCAACTTCCAGGGCAAACTGCAGCTCTCGAACCTGGTTGGCTTCCTTCTCCAGCTCTCGCTCCAGTTCACACAGTCATTGCCACTCAGTATGCAGCTCATCCTGAAGCTTTCCACCTTGCTCAGCTTCTCTCACAGAGCTCTTAGTTTCTTCTCAAAGGAATTGCAAATAACACCCAGCCCATGGTCCCAAACAGGAGAGCCACTGGGAATAACCACTCCTCTACTCCACCTCTCAAGGTTGTTGGTGGCTCCATAGCAACCTGCTCCGTACCCTTCCTACTACTCTAGATGTAATGCTGGTGGCCGAGGCCAGGTAGGTTTACAGTGGATTCGGGCAGATGGTAGAAAAACTACAGAGCCAGAAAGTATCAGGCAATTCTGTTTAATAAATTCTCATAACGGGCCCTGGCCAGTTAGCTCAGCGGTAGAGCATCGGCCTGGCGGGCGGGGGACCGGGGTTCGATTCCCGACCAGGGCACATAGGAGAAGCGCCCATTTGCTTCTCCACCCCCCCCCCCTCTCTGTCTCTCTCTTCCCCTCCTGCAGTCGAGGCTCCATTGGAGCAAAGATGGCCCGGGCGCTGGGGATGGCTCCTTGGCCTCTGCCCCAGGCGCTAGAGTGGCTCTGGTCGCGGCAGAGCATCGCCCCCTGGTGGGCAGAGCGTCGCCCCTGGTGGGCATGCCGGGTGGATCCCGGTCGAGCGCATGCGCGAGTCTGTCTGACTGTCTCTCCCCATTTCCAGCTTCAGAAAAATACAAAAATAATAATAATAAAAAATAAATAAATTCTCATAACGGCAGACAAGCACATCAGGCAGGGGAAACCACAGCTCAGGCAAACAAACAGCAAAATGGCCCCTCACAGTGGTGAGCAGGCAATCTGCATTTCTGCAATCCCCCATCTCTCCCAAATACAAGTACCCGTAGCCTTATATAGGCTGTGCACACGTGCCTCTGCCACCTGCTCATGCACTAATCAAGCAAAGTGCTTGCAGCTGGTACACCAGCAAGCAAGCCTAACACAGCTGCCCCACAGGGATTAAAAAAAAATCCTTATGGCATGAATTTAATTTAACATGGTTGTAGACTGGCAGTTCCCCCCTAAGCGTGCAGTAGAAGTAAAAATAAGTCTTCTTTAAGGAATACACCCTCATGCTATACCTCAAACAATCTCTAGAAATTAACATCTTTGTGGGCAACATTATTCATACAGTCAAAAAAATTGAGACAGTTAAAGCAAAAGGAGTGAAAACCAGCAGAGACAACAAAAGCAGAAATAGATCCACAAAGACTTCAGGTACTAGAATCTCCAAGCTAGATAAAATACAATCACCCTCCCTGTATTTAAAGAATGAAGGACCAGTTTTAGACATCTGCGATAAATCTCTGCAAGGAAAGAAACTAAAAATTACAGCATATGCTTTTTAACATAGAGTGTTTAGGAACTTCTTGGAATAAAAACAATGGGTAGGAGATTGTAACAGCTGACATAGCTACAGAAGAACTTGTGAACAAGATAAGACAGAAGTGATTCAGACTGTAGAACAGAGTCCCAGCAAGGAAAATGAAGAGAGAATAAGGCTGTGGCAATATTGAAAATGGCTAAGAATTCTCCAGAATCAAGAAAGACACCAATACACAGATTTAAGAAACCAAATAAATCCTAATGATGAATAAAAAAAAATTTTACACTCAGTTCTGTGTGGGGCAGCTGTGTTAAGGCTTACTCGCAGGTTTTACCAGCTGCAAGCACTTTGCTTGATTAGTGTGTGAGCACGTGGCAGAGGCACATGTGCATAGCCTATGTGAGGCTATGGGTGCTTCCCCTGGGCGGAGATTCTGCCAGCTTGCTCTCCTGCCACCGTGAGATGTGGTTTTCCTTGCTCCCTTGCCCTTACTGCAAATAGCAGATTTTCCTTTGTTTATTAGCTCTTTCACTTTTGTTATTTATTTGCTCCTGTCTTTGTGAGCCTCCAAAAAACGGGTATGGCCCAACACTTTCTGGTTCTGCAGTTTTTTATCGTCTACCGCAGGGGTCTCAAACTCAACTCAGCATGTGGGCCGCAGAGCAAGATCACAGCCGTTTGGCGGGCCGCACTAGGTCTACAAAAGGCAACTGTTACGCAACACTTTTCTCACTGCAGTTGAAAACAAAAAAAAAATCAGTACAACAAGCACAATCCGGGCGCATGCGGCCCGCGGGCCACGAGTTTGAGACCCCTGGTCTACCGGAATCCAATGTGAACCCACCTGGCCTCAGCCACCAGCATTACAGTTCTAACATAGATAAACTAAAAAACATCAAATAAAACAATGAATCCAAAAAGATGGATTACTTCAAAGAAGCAACAGTTCCAGTGATTCCAGTGACTTCCCAACAGCAACAGTGACACTCAGAGGTGAAAACACTATCTTTGGTGTCCTGAAAAGAAGTAAGTGCCCATCTAGAATTCTATTTCTGCCCCTCCCCCATCCAAACAGTCTCTTTAAAAAATGAGGGAGAAAAAAAGATATGTTCAGACCAACAATAACTATGGATCTCAACCACAAGCAGATCTCAACCAAAGGAAATTCTAACCAATGTATTTCAGGTACATAGTAATCCCAAACAGAAGGACTGAAATTAAATGAGATAAGCACCTCACACCTGTCAAAATGGCCATCATCAAAAAATCTACAAGCAAGTGCTGAGAGGATGTGGACAAAAGATGAACAGCTGTCAGAGGGAAGGGGGAAAAGAGGACTGGATCAAAGGAGGTGAAGGGACTAGCTAAAATCATATACACATAACATAGATACAGATGACAAGGTAGCAATAGCCAGAGGGAAAGAGGGGGTGAAAAGACTTTGCAGGGGGCCACGGGGCACGATGCCGTCTATAGATGGTGTCATAGTTGGTGGCACACTTAATACCATGTCAAAATACTAGAATAAAAAAATAAATTTTAAAAGATAAAGAAAAAATAAGCCCTAAACAAATGTTTATGAGACATTGTGTTTAAGGCCTTTCTTAACTGTAAATATAGAAGAATATTATCAGCATTACTATTTGAGACAGACAGACACCCTTATCCTGGCTCCTCCTGCCTCTGGGAGAGATCTCTTTAAGAGTGGACGTCTTATTTTCTTGCTGCCTGCCCACCACCGTCATGAGTCACATGCACGCCCTAGGTAGGGACTGTCCCAGTCAGCTCTGGCCTCCCGCTGCAGCATCCCCACCTGGCTGACGTTGTCATCTGACAACATGAAGGACCAGATTTACAAACTGGCCAAGAAGGGCCTGACTCCCTCACAAATTAATGTGATCCTGAAAGATGCACACGGTGTTGCACAAGCACATTTTGGACAGGCAATGAAATCTTGAAAGGAACAGAGAGGATAAGGAAGCTAAGCTCTGTCTGATTCTGATCAAGATCCTATAGTCACCAGTTGGCTCAATATTGTAAGACCAAAAGAGTCCTCTCCACCAATGATAAATACCAGTCATCCACAGACTCTGCTCTAGTTGCATAAAATGTGTATGTACACATGAAATAAAATCATTGTGTAACTAGGAAAAAAAAACCCAATTGATCAACAAAGAAGTGCTAGCCAGGGTGTGGAGAAAAAGGAACCAACCCATGTTCTTGGCGGGAATGCACATTGGTGCAGCCACTGAAGAAAGCAGGATGGAGGTCCTTAAAAAGTTAAATGTAGAGCTTCTTATGACCCAGCCATGCCACTTCTGAGATTAATCCAAAGAATCCCGAAACACTAATTCAAAGAATATATGCACCCTTATGTTCATTGCAGCACAATTTATAATAGCCAGGATCTGGAAACAGTGTCCTAAATTAGTAGGTGAGTGAATAAAAAAGCTGTGGTACATTTACACAATGGAATGCTACTCAGTCATAAAAAAAGAAGGAAAATCTTACCTTTTGTGACAGCATGGATGGACCTGGAAAGCATTATGCTAGTGAAGTAAGCCAGACAGAGAAAGACAAAGTACCATGTGATTCCACTCATATGTGAATCTAATGAACAAAATAAACTAATAAGTAAAATAAAGACAGACTCTGTGGGGTGGCTGTTAGACTTGCTCATGAGGTTACCAGCTGCAAGCACTCTGCCTGATTGGTGAGTGAGTGCGTAGCTGTGCCATGTGTGTATGGCCTATGTAAGGCTATGGGAGCTTGCACTCAGGGGAATTGGAATTGTGTATGGTGGATTGCCTGCCTGCCACTGCGGGGGGCGATTCTTGCTGTTTGTGTGCTGGAGAAGGAGGTTTTCCCCTGCCTGTGTGCTCATCTGCTGTTGTGAGACTTTATTAAATGTAATGGCCCAATGCTTTCCAGCTCCACAGTTTCTCTACCGTCTACCCAAATCCAATATGGACCTGCCTGGCCTTTGCCACCAGCATTACAGACTCATAGATAGAGAGCAGGTTGACAACTGTGGGAGTGGGGGGTTTGGAGGACAGTACTTGAGCAAAAAAGTAAAAGCTCATAGACATGGCAACAGTGTAATGATTGAACATGGCAGGGGGGGAGGTGAAGGAAGTTATGGGGGGTGTGGGGCAGCTGTATTAGGCTCGCTGGTATACCAGTGCAAGCACTTTGCTTGATTAGTGCATGAGCACCTGGCAGAGGCACGTGTGCATAGCCTATATAAGGTTATGGGTGCTGGTGCTCAAAAGAGATTGGAGATTGTGGATGGTAAATTGCCTGCCTGCCACTGTGAGGGGACATTCTTGCTGTTTGTTTGCCTGAGAAGTGATTTTTTTCCCCCTGCCTGTGTGCTTGTCCACTGTTGTGAGACTATTAAATGGAATGGCCCAACGCTCTCCCGCTCTGTAGTTTCTCTGACATCTGCCCGAATCCAATATGGACCTGCCTGGCCTCGGCCACCAGCGTTACAGGGGTAATGAATAGTGATGGGAAAAGACTTGACTTGGGATGGTGAATACACAATGCAGTGTAAGATGATGTGCTATACAGTTGTGCACTTGAAACCTGTATAACTTTGTTAACCAGTGTCACCTCAATAAATTCAGTAAAAAGAGAAAAATATATATAAAGAACTCAAAACTTAGTGAATCTGTGGGAAAATTTAAATACTGACTATATAAAACAATAGTATTAAATGCTTCAAGGAATAAAAAATAATTAAAATATATGACAACAATAATATATAAGCCAGCAGTATGGTGAGAAAACCTAAAATAGGTTACCATTCTTACGTTATCATAGAAGGCTAAAGATGTTAATTAACTTCAAACTTTGGTCGATTAAGTACACATATAATAATTTCTCAGGTAGCCACCAAATGAACACAGAGTAAATGTTTCCAAACTAGCTGAAAGAAAAATATAATTATTTTTAACAATCCTCTGTAAATCCAAACAAATGAAAGAAGGGTGAGTAAAGAAACATAAAACAGATCAACAAACGGCAACTGCAAAGAAGGTGGTAGATTTACATGCAAACATGTTAGTAATTACATGAGATCTACATGGACTGATTGCTCCAAATAAAATCGAAGCTGGTTATGCTGGATTAAAAATAAATTTTAAAAACCTCACTATATCAATCTTGCAAGACTATGTCAAAACTATAAAGATACAGAAAAGTTGAACGTAAAAGGAATAGTGTTTATATAGGCATTTGCTTAATAATTATTTAATACCAAATGTGTGTTTTATGCATTTTCTTTAATATCACAATAAAAACTTTCTAAAGTACTGTATATATTTAAATGTTTTGAGTACTTAAAGGTAATCACTAATGTAATTTAAAATAGAACATATTTTCCAAATCACTGAAGAATGTAAAAGGATATAAAACATATTCTTCTGTGGAGCTTAAGATAGAAAAAAAAAAGACAAAGAAGCACAAAAACAGGGAGCATTAAATAGACGGCAGGTATAAAAACAAATAAATCAATCATGAAATAAATATAAGGGAACTTAATGACCCTATTAAAATAAAAATATTCTCCAAATGTGCTACAAATTCAGATTTTACTCTGTGCTCCCATGAGAAATAGACATAAAATGAAATAGGAAAAAAAATGGTGTGAAATAAAAAAAATGAGTAACGACTTTTCAGGCAAGAGCGAAACAATGAAGCACAGCAATGACAACTTAAAACCAGAAAAGGTTTTATTCCAAGCAAAAGCATTTGGCAAAACACAAAATGTCACCTTATATTTATGAAAGTTACAATTCACAATGAAAATATAATTGTTATAAGTTTTTATATGTCAAATAAATCAGCATCCAGCTATAAAAAGCAAAAATTGTTGAAAACATACAGGAATATTGATAAACCCATAATTGTGAAATGCTTAAAAAGTCACTCTTTCTTGATTGATTAAGAAAATAAAACTAGAGCCCTAGTTGTTTGGCTCAGTGGTAGAGTGTCGGTCCAGAATGTGGAAGCTCTGGACTCAATTCCCAGTCAGAGCACACAGGAGAAGTGACCATCTGTTTCTTCAACCCTCCTCTCTCCAGCTCTCTTTCTCTCTCTCTTCCCTTCCTGCAGCCATGGTTCAATTGGTTGGAGCAAGTTGTCCTCGGACACTGATGATGGCTCCATGGCCTTGCCTCAGGTGTTAAAATAGCTCAGTTGCCAGGCAACAGAGCAATGGTCCCAGCTGGGCAGAGCATCACCCAGTACAGGGCTTGCTGGGTGAATCCGAGTCAGGGTGCAGGCAGGAATCTGTCTCTTTGCCTCCCTGCTTCTCACAAAAAAAAAAAAAAGAAAAAAAGAAAAAAGAAAGGAAAAGGGAAGGGAAGGAAAGGGAAAGAAATGAAAAAATAAGTAAAGACATAGAGGATTTGAATAATAAAATTAATAGAAGCACATCAAATGATGTACTCCATAATCATCAAATACACCTTCTTTCCATGTGCTCATGGGACAGCGATAAACGTTGGTACTGAGCTACAAAGAAAGCTTCAATAAGTTTCTAAATGTACATATTGGGTAAGCAGCATTCTCTGACAACACTATATAAAACTAGGAATCGATAACAAAAATGTTTAGGTAAAAAAAAACACTTTCCCAAATTAGATATATAAAGAGAGAAAATTAAAAATAAAGAGATATACAGATTTATGTACAAAGTGTTATTTATAGTAGTGGAATATTTGAATTAACTAAAGTCAACCACAGACGTATGTTAAAACTATACATATATTGCTCACAAAAATTAAGGAATACTTCAAAATGAATATGAAGTCATAAAATATACCCTAATTTTTATGATACACACACACACACATATAATGGCATTTCTATTAAGCGGTTGATAAGAATTTTTTCTAAAAATTTTAATAAAATGGAAAAAACTCAAGATATAATATTAACAGGTAAAGAATGGTAATAAATTTTACATATATATTACATACCATAATTATTATAGATAACATCAATTATATATAACCTGTGTATGTCATATGCTATGAACTGGACTGAATGTTGGTGTCTTGCAGAAATGATACATTGAAGCTCTAAACCCCAGTGACCTATATTTGGTGATGGGGCCTCAGAGAAAGTAACATGTGTAACTTTCATAATTAGAGTGTGGATATGTAAGCAACAAAAGAAAGGAAAAAAGACTACTGCTTATGGGGAAAAGGTTGAATCTGTCCATCCTGTTAAGTACATATCACTGGGAAAAAATGATTTTAGGTAGTTGGCACAGGACACCTGGTCAATGAAAACTTATGCAGCCCTGGCCGGTTGGCTCAGCGGTAGAGCGTCGGCCTAGCGTGCGGAGGACCCGGGTTCAATTCCCGGCTAGGGCACACAGGAGAAGCGCCCATTTGCTTCTCCACCCCTCCGCCGCGCCTTCCTCTCTGTCTCTCTCTTCCCCTCCCGCAGCCAAGGCTCCATTGGAGCAAACATGGCCCGGGCGCTGGGGATGGCTCCTTGGCCTCTGCCCCAGGCGCTAGAGTGCTCTGGTCGCAACATGGCGACGCCCAGGATGGGCAGAGCATCACCCCATGGTGGGCAGAGCGTAGCCCCAAGGTGGGCGTGCCGGGTGGATCCCGGTCAGGCGCATGTGGGAGTCTGTCTGACTGTCTCTCCCTGTTTCCAGCTTCAGAAAAATGAAAAAAAAAAACCAAAACTTATGCAGAAGCTAAAGACTTGAGAACTTGGACTAAAAACTAGTAAAGATGATGGAGAAGAATCTTCTGCTCTTCTTTGTGTGAAATCTTTTTAAGTTTTTAACAGAGAGGGAGAAAGGGAGAGAGGAAGGCAGGAAGGGAGGAAGGACAGAAAAAGATACTTATAATAATTGCCAGGTTTTTCCTTAAACTTTTTTCATTTAAACACACAACATCTATGCTACGAGAAAAACCATTATAGCCATTTCATTGATTACAAGACTTAATTCAGAGAAGTTAAGACAATGACAAAGCTTGTATACAAACTCTGGTTCGTAATATCGGACGCGGTATTCTCCCTACATAAAGCTGTCCAAAATTGTGTCTCAGAAACAACTCTGAAATCTCCTACTCAATGCTGGAAGAAAGCCAAGATTTCTCTACTCTGCTAAATATTTCACTGAGCCTCTGTCAGTGTTGCCTAAAATGTGTATTTTTGTGAAAAGATTACTTCTGACCAATATGTGAAGAACAGGGGTGATCCTCTGACTCCGAAGTGCAGTGGCATCTTGTGGAGAAACCAAGCCAAGAGGCAGTGTAGACTTCTCTTAACGCACAACTCCTGGCTCTGCTGCCTACCTGCTTTGTGACCTTGAACAAGCTCTAAACCTCCACGAGCCTCCATTTCCTCATCTATGCAATGCAATTAGTAATAAGTGTTTCAAATATTATAGTGAGGGTTACCGGTCATATATGCACAGTTTCTGGCACAGAATGGCCCTTAAGAAAGGAAGCTATTATTTTCTCTTACATAGTATTTAGAGAGCACATTTCCACTTACAAACAATGGTTTGTAAATCATCTCATATTTATTAATTTATTCACATAAATTATCTCATCAGAACTTCAAAATTCCAATTCACAAAAGGTGATCCTCAGGCTTCAGCAGTAATATTCTGTGGTGTATACACACCATATTTTCCTCTTCCCTTCATCCACTGATGGACACAAGTTGTTTCTGTGTCTGAGCTGTTACAAAAAAAATGTTGCCATAAACATGGGAGTGTGAATATCTCGTTAATATCTTGGTTTTTTATTTTTTTTATTTGGCTATATCCTCAGACATGGACTTGCTGGGTCGTAAAGTAGTAATCCTAAGTTTTATTACGTGAGGCACCTCCACACTGGGTCCCACAGTGGCTTCCCTGGCTGACATTCTCACCAGCAGCTACAGCTCCGCCTTGACTTTTCTTCAGATTCATGACCCGGTAGGGCATCACTCCCTCCAACAGCATGAGAGCATGTCATCCAGGTGTGCGTGTCAAGGTTTTACTTTCCTAATTGGGGCTTTTCTAGCCTGGCAGCTCTGGTCCTGATTGTTGTTGACTGATCTAACGTGAGCTTAGCAAATCAGCCACATTGCTTCCTGAAATAGAGGTGTTTCTGACTCAGTTCTCTGCCTTCCTCTACCACTTCAAAAACCCTGGAGGTGGTGGGGTCCATGTGGTGGCTCCCAAGCCTGCTGACCCTCAGCTGGTTCTTTTCCTAAAACTACAGTACTCCAAGCCCTCTCCCAAAGTTATGATTTAGTAGGCCTACAATAGGACCCAGAAAATGGATTTTTTTTCTCCTTCTTTTCCAAGTTGATAGGAGGGGATATAGAGAGACCCCTGCATGAGCCCTTACTCGGATCCACCTGGCAACCCTCATCTGGGTCACCAGACCTGGCACCATTCTTACAACTCAGCTATTTGGGCATCTCTTTCTAAACTAACTTATGGCCAAAGTTAGTCACTTAACATTTTAGTTGAACTATCTAGAGACCATTTTAATTTGATATTTTTAATATTCTACTGAAAAGTCCTTTCTGACGTACAAATTTTTTTTCTAAGCCATTTTTAAAAACTCATTTGGCTTACACAAAACAGTGAAAATCAAAGTCCTAGCTCTCAAAGACCTCTATAAAATCAAAAATTAGCTCCCACGTGTTTACAGCATAACACCAGTTTCTCGGCTTTCTCTTTGGAGCCAGCCTCCTTGTGTAAGCTGTTCCTGTGGTTCTCACACAATGGCCTTGACCGAAATCTTCTTTGGCCTCCATCTTCTCCCTCACTTACCTGACACTCCTACTAAAATCTAACCATGGGGTTGAGAGGTGGATGCCAGTCACACTTCGGGCACCCAGGCACCCACAACTACTTTTTTGAGGATTCCAGATCTGCAGGAAGAAAACATGTGGTATCAATATATTCAGCCGAGGGTAACAGACTTTTATTAGAAGAAAAGCCACACGGGCTCCATCTGAGCAGATGCAGCAACTCCCAGCATGGTTTTCTGTGACATGAAGTGCAAAATTAGGGCCTCACCAGATCTGAGAAGCTCATTTCTTGCATGCTTTCAACTGCTATGATTCAGACAGTGGTGCTTGTTATTAAGCTACCGTGTCTCAGTTTCACATCCACTCCTTTAGGGAGACAGACAGACAGGGACAGAGACAAGAAGGGATGATGAGAATGATCAACTCATAGTTTTGGCACTTTATTTGTTCATTGATGACTTTCTCATATGTGCCTTGACCAGCGGGCTCCATCTGAGTCAGTGACCCCTTGCTCAAGCCAGCAACCTTGGGCTCAAGCCAGCAACCATAGGGTCATGTCTGTGGTCCCGCGCTCAAGCTGGTAAGCCTGTGCTCAAGCTGGATGAACCCACTATCAAGCCAGCGACCTCAGGGTTTTGAACCTGGGTCCTCAGCCTCCCAGGCCAAGGCTCTATCCACTATGCCACCACCTGGTCAGGCTACACTCGAATTTGTCATGGGCCTGCGACCCTGCAAACCACAGCTCTGCTTCACCAAGGTACCCTGTTAGGCTCTACCCATAAGGGGATCTAGAGGGACTCTGGAAGGTCCCCGGCACAGGGAAACGGACCACTTCTGTTTCCAGCCAGAGTCGCCCCGATGGCAGCCCCTCACTCAGGCATCCGCAGTGATTTACAGTAGAGGTGGTTTTGTTTTCCAGCTTCTCTCTGCACACACAGAAGCAGCCCTATTGGACCACTCCAGAAGTGCTGTGCTGTCAGGCAGAGCCCTTCCTCCAAAGGCCTGAGTTCCAACAGCATGGGACCCTCAGCGCCCCTGGGTGTTCACAGCCCGGCCTCCACCTTGTCCCTCCCCGCCATGGGCTCTGCTTCTCACGGTTCCAACCTCTGTCTCACATCTACCTGACCTTGCTGCCTTGTCAGCCCTCCAACACCTGTGTAATCAAGTCCCTCTACCCAATTTCCCTGTAGACATGCTAGTGTCATTTCTGCTTTAACAGCTGGACTTGCCCTGGCCAGTTGGCTCAGTGGCAGAGTGTTGGCCCGGCGTGTGGATGTCTCAGGTTTGATTCCCAGTCAGGGAACACAGGAGAAGCATCCATCTGCTTCTCCATCCCTATCCCTCTTACTGTCTTTCTCTCTCTTCTCCTCCCCTCCCACAGCCATGGATCAGTTAGAGAGAGTTGGCCCAGGGTACTGAGAATGGCTCCATGGCCTCCACCTCAGGCACTAAGAAGATCTCAGTTGCTGAGCAACAGAGCAATGGCCCAGATGGCAGAGCATCACCCCCTAGTGGGCTTTCTGGGTGGATCCCCTTCCCGGAACATGAGGGAGTCTGTCTCTCTGCTTCTCCTCCTCTCACTGAATTTAAAAAAAAAAACAACAACAGCTGGACTCCAACTTACATATAAGTGCATCCTTTTGTGGAGTCTAACACTTAACTACTTTTGCACACTGTGCTATTCAACATTGCATAGACTTCAACTGGAATCAGTAAAAGAGAAGAGAGATTATTTCTGATCATCCTGAGCCTGGGGTATAAGACCTTCATCGGCTGGTAAGAGAGTAACTGATCACGTATCTGAAGAAACACCACCAGGCAGAAAATGTCCAATTGCCAAAGAACTTAAGAACCCTACACAACCCTGAAAAAATGTCATTCTCACAGGGATACCTTTGTCACTTTACCCCCTACGTTCCCCACTGTTCCTACTTGCCTGTCGCAGAGTGAGGTGAAATGGGGAGTGTGGTGTTATGACCGCTCAGCAGGGTGTGCCTCTTGATAGAAATGGAATGAAATCCAGCATTTCTTAGAAAGCCAACCATTTCCAACCCGTTCTATTAGAGTCAAACGTGTCAAATGAACAGATAACACACTGACTTTTGCGCCCTGTGTCATCTGGGCTGTGAATGCCCTGCTTATCATATAACATTCATATCCATAGCTCTTGCAAAGTAGGTCCCTCCCCAGTAGAGCACAATTCGTTCATTCATAACTCAGAATGGTAAGGAAATGGGCTGCTGATGTAGCAAGGCTAGTCTCCCTGCCCCTGCACTTCTGCACACACGGCTGGGCCCGCTACACCCACCCACCTGAACATGAGCCACGAATCTCTCCACCTGCAGCTGAACAGACGGCGGGCAACACCATGCAGCCGATGCTATTTCCTGTGAGAAGGAAACCAGACCACCAAGGGACCACCCCAGGCAAGGAGTCAGTGAAGGGAGCCCTGATGAAGCCCATTGAAAAAAAAAAGAGGCTTTGAAGTCAGACTGGCCTGCGTTTAAATCTCAGCTCTTTCACTGATTAATTACAAGACTTGGGACAAGTGACGCAGTCTCTGCTCCTCAGTTCCCTTCCCTGGAAAATGGAGCTAATAATGCCCGTGATATAATCTTCGCGATGATTAAATAATATAATGTATGTAGAGCTACTTATATAGTACCCAGTACTATAAGAACTTGAGAAATGGTAGATATTATTGTTTTTTCGAAATAAATATTAACAACCTAGTAAATTTCAGATTGCCAAGGGATTTTTTTCAATGCATCCTGCACTGCTTCTGCCGTAAGTATAATGACACATAAAGGCAAAAAAATAAATCTCCTGAGTTCTCTAAAATGATCGCTTGCTGTGCCATCTCTGGAAGATGCACACCCTCATACTCCACTCCGCCTTTCACCACCACCCTCGCCCCACTCCCTGCACACCTCCTGGAAAGCAGGTGAAAATGAGTTTCCTGAGCTCCTCTGCGGCTCACCCTCCACTCCTGAGAAGTTTTCTCCACTTCCTGCTGTCTACTGCATAAATCTTAATAGCTCTGCTCCTGACGATCAGCCAAGAGAAGAGCTTCTGCTTTTTCCAGATCCAGAAGGGAAAGCCCAGGCATCCAGCAGAGGTGCATGCTATAATACTCTCCGCTCAGCCCCTGAGCTTTAGCACAGGTGCTGCATTGGCACTTCTGCAGGAAGGCTGCATAATTACTTAGAAAGAGTGCCTCCTGATTGTTCCTTTCTCTGCAAGTGCAATCTCTAATAACATCATCCAACTGAATTCTCCCCATTCTGTCAGAATGCATTTTAATTTTCAATGCTGCGTGTGTTGGTGAGCTGTCACTGGAGTTTTTGATTTATGCTGGAAAGCAGGGAAGCTATAAAGTATTTTGGTGACAGCTCCCTGATTAGGCAGCATTGCAGCAAAACAAGTTGTCACAATAAAACTGATTAATCAAGTTGTCAGAGTAAAACAAATTAATGCCACAAAACCTTTGCTAGAAATTACCTCCATATCTTGTGGTATATGACTGATATATTCCCTCATTTAGCAGAAACTGCCAACTCATGAGCACTTTCAAATCTGCACTTGGGATCCGAGATAGGCCAGCAGTGCTGTAGCAGAGGAGTAACTGAAAACCCAGAGACAAACATGTCTCCAAATATGGAGAAGACAGTCACTGACTTCATTTTCAGAGACGCTTTATTTCTGCCTATTTAGTACACTATTAGTCCCTGAAATATCATTTAGAGCTATAAAGTTTTAATGTGAAATAAATACAAAGACCATTACCAATAATGCTACCAATGAGTCTGGAGTGTATTTAAGATGTATCATCACAGTTGTCTGGCTGGAATGACACTCTCCCTCCGCGGTTCTTCTTGTATATTTTTCTGTCTCAAGGAGAGACTGTTCATACTGGAGATGTCGATCACAGCACCTGTCCAGCACAGTTTCTTGTAACAATAAATGGTAATGTTTGGTTACTACAGAGCCCCATTCCCTCACAACCAGAGGTGATTGGACTAGGAGTAGGCATGACCACTGACTCTGGTCTGATGTGTTGAGCTGAACCAATGACATTCTATCTGTTAAGATTTTAACCAGAAAATATCGATGTATACTGATGTTAGTTAGAATGATCCAGTTGGTAGAAATGTACCATAAGGTAACACAGAACCATTAAGTACATTGGCAAATTGTAGTTATAGAAAACAAAGCTTTAAAGTAGAGAAAAGATGCTGAGTAGGACATGAAGAAGTCAGTGGGGCACGAAGAAAAGAAAAAGACAGTAGTCCAGGAGAGAGTTGGGGACTAACGCCAACTCCTAAAGCATCCTCCATTCCAGGGAGATCTTCAAATTCAGATCCAATTTGTAGTCTTAGAGTAAAATCCCTTTTACTTGAGAAAGCTGAACTGGGTCTCATTCTTGCAAACAGGATAACAGGCATGGGGATGGGGGGGGATAGAGAAGGGAAGGGGATCTATATGAAAGTGAGTTGTGTTCAAACTATTTGTCAAAACAGATACTGGTACCCCATACCAGAGCATATTGCCTGCATAACACGCCTGAACATATGGCTTCTGGTGCTAGTCTCCGGGAGTCCCACAACCGTGCGGGGCTTTGTGAGCTACCTCAGCACTAGAGGAAATGGCTGAAACCTGAAGCACTGCCTCGCAGGCATCCCCACTAGAAGTTGATTGTTGTAACTGGAGTGGGCAGATATTTGATGCAGCAAATCCAGTCTAGCAGCAAAGCTCCAGGCTTTTAAGGCAATGATCACACCACTCCTTCCTCTGACAAAATACTGCCCTCAAGAGACTTTGGCCATGCTGCCTTTGAGGGCAGAGATTCGCATATTGAAGGGAGACTGACATAGAGTGGAGCAAGATAAAGGTACTGTCACCAAGTCTAGACCCAAACAATATCCTAGGATCATAAAACTTTGTTCTTTCAGCCTCCTAAAGAATAAAGACAGGGTTAATTAATACCTACAGTGATGTGCAATCAATGAACAACTAAGGTGCTGCAACTACAAGTTAATGCTTCTCATCCCTCTGCATTCCTGTCTGTCTGTCTCTCTCTAAAAAAAAAGAAAGAAAGAAAGAAAGAAAGAAAGAAAGAAAGAAAGAAAGAAAGAAAGAAAGAAAGAAAGAAAGAAAGAAAGAAAGAAAGAAAAGAAAAGAAAAGAAATCTCCTGGTCTAGATCACTCAGTCCATTAGATTAGGCATTGCTCTACTTCCCACGTTGCTGCAGAGTTCCGTCTCTCCATCACAAAAACCTCTCCCCTTCCATTTCCCATAATACATTTCTCACTCTCCGTTGAGACTGCACCAGCAGCATCATTCAAGTTCAGATTTCTGTCATCTGTTCAACTTAACTTAAGAGGACTTTTTTTCTAATACACACACCAAAAAATCTTCCCAGACTTCATCCACTGGCCAGTTAGAAAACCACTTCATATTTTTAAGTATTTGTTATAGCATCACCCCACTGCTGGCATCAAAACCTATGTCAGGTATTTATTGCTGCAAAACAAATTATCCCAAATGTAGCAACTTACAACATGTATGATCTCATCATTCCTGTATAGTCTAATCCGGATGTGGCTTAGCTGGCTGCCTCTGCCTCAAGGTCTCTCACAAGGTTGCAATCAGAGAGCCAGCTGACACCATGTCTCAGCAGAAAACTTGACTAAGATTCATCTCTAAGCTTTCGCACATGCTGTGGGCAAGCTTCAGCTCCTCATGGGCTCTTGGACTTAAGGCTTCAACTCTTCACTTGTTGTGGGTTGGGGTTCCCTTGTTCTCTGCCATGTGGGCACCTCCACAAGGCAGCTCGCAACGTGACAGTTATTTGACTTCCCCCAGAGAAAATGGTAAGAGGGTTAGAGAGGGAAGCTTAAGGCAGAATCACAATCTTTTTTACAATCTAATAAGAGAAATGACACGCCATCACTTTTACCACATTCTACTGATCAGTTGTGAGACACTAAATCCAGTGCATACCTAACAGGAGAGGATTACACAAACAGGAGAGGATTACATAAGCAGCAAAAGATGGGAATCATTGGGGGTCATCTTGGAGGCTGTCTACCACAATGCTATGCTATGCTATACTACAGTATGATACGAAAAAATACAATATAACAACCACAAATAAAAGTACGATAACATGAGCTAAAACATTAAGTCACACAATATCAGAAACACAGAACAGAGAGAAAAGTTCTCTTCTTCAGGGTCATTATTGCCAGTTTTGTATGCTGGCTTTGCAGTGTTTGTTGACGCATTGGCCTGCTCTATAGCACTGACAGCTCTTGCTGTGACTTGCTCAGCTCTCGGGCTTGTCTCTCTCCATTTTATACTGACTTCTCTTCATTAGATTCATCACTAAGCAGCATCTGAACCACTCATCCATTCATTGGTCAACCACTAAGCACCGATCAAACACCTGTTGTGTGCTAGGCCCTGCAGTAGGCACTTAAGAGAATTAGTCATGGTCCCTACCCTTCACAGCACACAGTCTGATGGGAAGGTGAACAAGGGAACATATGCAAACCCTCTGAGCTGAGTCGATGGGGTAATGAATAGCATTCCAGGTGGTAGGCATAGCAAGGGTACACAACTTTTTTGTTAGAAAGTTCTGCCCAACTACAGATGCTTATCAACTTACACCACCATAAGCTGGTGATGACATAAGTCAAACTGCATTTAACACACCTAACCTAATGAACATCATAGCTTACTCTAGTCTACCAGAAAGTCACTCAGAACACTTAACTTTAAACTGCAGTCAGGCAATGACCTTGCATTTTATCTCAAGGGCAACTGCAGCCTGACCAGGCAGTGGCACAGTGGATAGAGCATTGGTCTGGGACGTGGAGGACCCAGGTTTGAAACCCCAAGATTGCTGGCTTGAGCATGGCCATCCGGCTTAAGTATTGGCTTACCAGCTCTAGCACAGGGTCGCTGGCTTGAGTGTGGGATCATAGACATGACCCCATGGTCACTGGCTTGAGCCCAAAGGTCACTAGCTTGAAGCCCAAAGTTGCTGGCTTGAGTAAGGGGGCGTTTACTCTGCTGTAGCCCCTGGTCAAGGCCCATATGAAAGAGCAATCAATGAACAACTAAGATGCCGCAAAGAAAAATTGATGCTTCTGATCTCACTCCCTTTCTGTCTGTCTGTCCCTATCTGTCCTTCTCTCTGAATCTATCTCTGTCAAAAAAAAAAAAAAAAAAGAGCAACTGTCATCCTCTTCTTCTCACCAGAAACAGGAGACACAGATGACATGTAGACATGATGGGATGTTAAAACACAAAACACAACATCTCAAAAACACTGGGGACATAGTACACCATAGAGCGTCAGTGGTTTGCCCTCACTGTTATGTGGCTGATTAGGACCACAGCACACTCACTGTCCAGCATCACAAAAGAGTGTTGTGCCACATAGCACTAGCCCAGAATAAGACCAATTCAAAGTACGATTTCAACTGAATGTGTATTGTTTCCACATAATCGTAAAGTTGAAAAATCTTAAGTTGAACCATTATAGGTTGGGGGCTGTCTATGTAAGGAAATAGGGGAGCAAGCTCAAGGCTCCTCCATGGAGATTTTTTACTATCAGCAAACATCAGAAGGCCAAAAGTGAAAGGGTTAAAAGTCAAGGGAGAACTCTGTAGCTCAAGCTGTCAAAAATTAAAGTGGGCTGCCAAGGAACCCTTTCTTCTACTCATTCTCTTTTTTCTTCTTTGGCCCTTCTAATCTTCTTCCCTTACTTTCTCCAGCAAGCCTTGCTTCTTCTCTTTCATTCTTGGATCCATGAACATGCCATTTCCTTTACTCACAATACTCCCTCCACCTAACCTTCCTTCATCTTGCTAGTTGCACTCCCCCTCTGGCTCAGCTTGAATGTCACTTTTTCTGGGAATCATTCCATGATCACTATCACCCACACTCCAACATAGTCTCTGTTAGCTTGCTCTAACACTCTCCATACTTGTTCATGCCTGTCTGTCTAGATTGCTAGTTGTAAGTTCCTTGAGGACAGGGTGTCATTTCTTCTCTGTTATCAAATTCCCAGACTCTAACAGAGTACATGTCATATGAGAGGGTGCAATGAATGAATGAATGAGTGAATGAATGAAGCAGTCTCTGTCTCTGGAAGTGGCTACATGGTCCTTTGATGGAAGTGTTATAGAGAAGAATGTGGGACTTCAGCATAGCCTACATGAACTCTTAGCTCTGTTCCAACTCTACAATTTTAGGATGTAGCAAAGAATAAAAAACTAGTAACACCATTATTCTCCTACAATGAAAACATTCTGCTCCTTTAAGAACATAATAATCCAGTAATTTAGTACTTTGGTTGTGAATCAATGCCCAAACAGGACCAAATATAAAGCAAATTGTTTATTTTAAAATAGATCTAAACAGACATGACCATTGTTACCTTTCTTCACTGATGCCCTGCAGAGGTAATAGGCTCCTGGCTGAGTGAGAGAACCACTAAGACCCGGGTCTGGGGCTGAGTTCTGAATCCCTTCCAAGAGGCTGGGCTACCCACCTGGGGCCTCACTGGTAGAATAGTAGTTCTTGACATTTTGGGTGTCATGTCAACCTTGTGAATACAATGAAGGTTATAAAAATTTCCCCAAAATATGTATATGGATATACATATGTTTAGAAATCTGCTTACTACCATAGTCCCCCCTTATCTGCAGGGGACATGTTCCAAGACCACCACTGGATGCCTGAAACCGTGGCTAGTACAGAACCCTATGTATGTATGTGTGTGTGTGTATATACATATATATGATAAAGTTTAATCTATAAATAACCAGTAACAAAATAGAACAATTATAAATATATACTGTACACAAGTGACGGTGGCATTGAGTAGGATAAGGGTGACTGGAGCACAGGCACTGAGATACCGCCGCAGTCGGTCTGATAACTGAGGCCGCTGTGAAGAAACTGGTGGGCAGGGAGCGTCAGCAGGGCACGTCAGCAGCGCAGACATGGCAGACAGAGGGCTGACTCATGTCCCTGGTAGGATGGAACAGGGTGGCACTACTCAGACCAACACCTAATTTAAAACTTATAAATTGCTGGTTTCTGAAATTTTCCATTTACTATTCTCGGACCATAATTCACCTCGAGCCACCTCAACCACAGAGAGCAGAGTGGCAGGAAAGGGGTGATCACTGTGTTCCAGAGGCTCCCTGGCCTCCCTGAAGCTCCCACATTGGCCCTGAGTGCAAAAACATAGGTGGGTGTTAGTAGTGAGCAAGCTCACAAACAGCTAAATGAGCAATGTGTTCCCAAGGACTTAGGTCAGAAAAAGCACTGTTTCCCTTCCCTTTTCGGGTCTTTGGGATGTCAGCACAAAAGGAGACCACACAGCCCCCAGTGGCACCTGGCTGCTGCCGACCCTGAGCACTCTGGGAAGACCCTCTCTTCGGGGTCTGGGTCTGGCTTGCTCTATGCAGTGTGGACTCTCAGTGAGCACTGAGCAGAGGGCAGGAGCCATGAAGCCCCAAGGGCTAGAGGGAGGAAGTGGGGGTGGGGGGAAAGAGAGGTGGAGACATACATGAAGAAAGAGACAGGATGACAAAAGGAACAAGAAGGAAGATAACAATACACAGAGAGAAAAAACAGTGGGAGAAAGCCAAGGGGCCCAGGGCCCAGGTCGGAAATTCCTGCACTCAGACATGGCCTCCCCACAATTAGCGGCAAAGCAGCCTTGAGGGAACAACTGAACTGGCTGGCTGTGAAACTGTTTCACTTGTTAGGACTTTGATCAATAAGAACCAGTGTAACATTGGTGCTTCCTTCTCCTTTTATTTACACAGAAGACACACTGAAGAAAAACTATTTCTCTGGCCTTAAACATTCCCCTCAGGGAGCCAAGCTCCTTCAAAATCAACAATGAAATAGTGAGAGGGGAAAATTAAGCACTTGGGCAATACTATATTCAGATCCCACTCAAGGACAGTATCTGTGCTTTCTCCTCTCCAGCTGGTTCCAATCTCAGCAGAACTCCTCAGTTAAATTGCCACCAACTTGCAGACTCCTGTGGAGGCTTCTGGCCGGCCGTAAGCAGGAGCCAGGAAGAGTGGCTGGTAAGAAGACAGCAGCTCTGGGGGCAAAAGTCAAGTCCAACCTCACCCTAGGGAGCAGATGTCCCTCAGACAGTCCCACCCTAGCCAACACTGGGGTGGTCTGCCCTGCCTTTACGGCTCACCTCAGGGGTCCTAAAGTCTCTACATCTTCACAGACTGGGGGGCGGAGGTGGGTGGGATGCAGCATGTGGTTAATAGGACAGGGCTGGTGGCAGACCTGGCTTTGAATCTCAGCTCTGCCTCTAACTACCTATGTGGCTCACCAACTTTATTATCTGTGGAATGGGCAGAACAATACCTACCACACAGCATTGTTGTAATACATGTGACTGTTCAGGGAATAATGCATTTGTTGCAGGTAGAAATGGGGTCCTTGCAGTGTCGCAAGAAAAAGCATTTTGGGGACCACGCATGGGAGGATGTGGATCAGCAGTAAGGTTCGTCACAGCCAGAGCAAACACAAAGAGCTGTCCCGGGTTCAGCTCTGTCCTGCTGCGGAAGAAGTCCAGCCTGGTCTTCAGCAATCCCAGAAGAAAGCACAAGGTCCAGAGAGTCTGTGTCATCAGTTCAGTCCATATCAAAGCTTAGGCCAGTTCAGCCTTTGTTCCTGTCAGGCCAGCAGAGTCCCTGTTCCCACCTGTACTCCAGCTACACTGCATTGGTGCCCCCTTGGGGCTTGCACTTAGACTCCATGCAGATGCCAGGCTGCATAGCTGCTGTGGAGAGAGAACACGCTAGTGAACAGGGTGAGCACGTTACCAAGTGAGAGAAAGAGCTCTGTTAAGCCTGGATCATATCATCTCCAGCTGGGAGAAGACGAGGCGTTTTTTCAAACTAAGCAATCAACTTCCTCCAATCCTTTGTGGGCTTGTGTTGGCTCTTTCACCCTAACCAGTCCATTTCCTAGCTTTTCCTGGGCTCAGTGTCCCTTAGTTAATCCAATCCTTTTCCTGGGCTAGGCTCTGCCCCTTGTGGTTGTCATCTTAGTTCTACTGCGCATGCACCCAGCAAAGGGATTGCTCTGGTTGTTTTCTATTTCCCTGGGGATGATGGCCAGTGTACCAGGGAGATTGGCAAGCTGGTCATTCCTCCCTGGGGATGGGGGTTAATCCTCTTGGCTGGGCAAGGTTGCACTCCCCTGGGGCCCTATAAATGTTGCCGCTTTCTAGTGAAACAGGCCCATTGTCAGCTTCAGCTCCCTGGTGTACTACGTTTCATGTCTGAGTCCCTTGCTTCCTTCCTTTAGTAATAGCGATCTACCTACCCTCACATGCTTAGCATAATATCTGTCACGTGGTAGTAATTCAGCACACATCCCTGGATATGATTGAATCCCACCGCCCACCCCAGCTCCCACAAACCATGGAGATGGCCCTACACCTGAGCACTTGCCATGCTGGATTGAAATGATCTAACCACAGTTCTCTTTCACCACCGAACAGAGAAAATGCCTGCTCTCCACCATCAGCACCTGTCACACATGGGCACTCCACAAACTGTTGAGCAGATAGACAAAGTTAGCTGCTATAAAGGAATATGCTGTTTCCTTCTTCACGTTCACGTTCTATGCTCAATACCTGTGTCCACCAGCTGAGTAGGTTTTTCCCCCACACCAGGCAACTCTCAGACACCAACTGGGTGTCCTACAACTCAACTCAATTCTGACGCTGTCTGCATGGATTTCGCTTCAGATCCCAGGGACTAAAGGCTCAGTCCCAAAAACCACCCTCCTGCTCCTACTGCCCCAGCCCCTGTTGTGCTGCTGACTGACCAGCTAGAAATCAGAGGTTTCCACAGCTCCCTCCCTTGGTTCAATTAATTGGCTGGAGTGAGTTATGGAATTCAGGAAAACAGTTTACTTAGCAGATTAACAGTTTGTTATGAAAAGATATGATTCAGGAGTAGCCAGACCAATGACAGGTGTAGGGTCAGGTATGAGGGAAGGAGCTCTGAGCTCCCATGCCTTCTCTGAGCAGGCCACTCCCCCAGCACCTCCCTGTGTTTGCCAACTTAGAAACTCTCTGAACCTTGTCCTTTTGGGGTTTTATGGAGGCTTCATTACACAGCCATGATTGATTGACTCATTGGCCATTAGACATTGATTCCACCTGCAGACCCTCTCTCCCCCTCCCTCTACAGAGGTGGGAGGAGAAGAGGAATCGAATGGTCCAAGCCTCTAATCACGTGCTTGGTTCCCCTGGCAACCAGCTTCCATCTGAGCTTATATAGGAGCTCTCCAAAACTCACCTCATTAACATAAACCCAGGTGATAGAAAGGGGTCTGTTACAAAAGAACAGACCCCTCTTATCTTTATGGCTCTTACCACTTAGGAAATGCCAAGCATCTTAGGAACTCTGGGCTGGGAATAGGATGACAAACCAATATATATTTATAAGTCACAATATCACAAGTGCATACTACACAGATGGTTAGCTCACAGTTTCCCTGTCCCTATGGACTCAGAGGAGATCCACAGAACCTATGGAGGCTTCTGGGAATTTCTCTCTAACATGGTATTCTCCGTGGTTTGTTCTCTCCCTTGCCTGTTCAACACCTGGCTCTTTAAACCAAATTGGTCACTTAGGGGAAGAAGCCCAGTCCTCACTTAGGGCAGGTGAACCCTGAGAAATTTTCCCAGTCAGTGAGACAGCATTAACATCTGTGAGGGCGAGGAGTCTCACGCTAGCAGTCAGGAGTCCTCAATCTGCATGGACAATCACTGGTCCTGTTTTGTCTTCAAGGCAGAAATGGCCTAAAGAACCAGTCGGCTAGCTCCAGGAAATGACTAAATGGCAGGTCAAATTGCCCATAATTTTGATGAGGGGAATGGCTGGATGATTCCAGCGCCTCTCCGGGGAAACATGAAATTCAGAATTTAAAGTATCAAGAAAGGGAATCGTAAAAAAATATATATCTCTGCAGAATTTACATCCTGTCATAAAACCGGGGAGAATTTGGGATGCAAGGGGATCCCGGTATCAGTGGAGTGCATTTGCCAGGAAATAATGGCCCCAGCCGCCCAGGCTGTTTGCCTTCAGACAGCTCCTGTCTGACATGCGCTGTTACAGAATATCAATTTGTTGTTAAAGGATAGGGCTGCAGGAAGAGTTGACTCCTTGCTGGAAATACGTTAGGAGATGTTCCAGGCAGCCACTGTGCCTTGAGCTGTGACCACCAATCTGTCCAAACGCAGAGGATTCATGCACCTGCGTGTGCAGCCTGAGCCCCATGGCAGGGAGGTGGGCAAGCTCAGAGCAGCCCTGAGTCTGCAAATATCTAACTCTGCCTTCATCCTTGCACAGGCACAATTTCCTAGAGGGTCCTCCTGAAGGAAACTGATTTTTTTTCAGAGGCAGGGGGGTGGGGGACATTTCTCTTCCCCTGTGGTGTGAGAGATGTATAGGGGAAGGTATCCAAGGAGTCAGCCCCCCCACCTGCCCCCACCAAGGCTCTGCTGTGTAATCCACTCTTCTTCCCCATCCACACTGGAAGAACAATCTTGTCAGGCGACATAGGTGGGTGTTGCCCCCACCTAGAAGACTAATTGTGGCCTCTATTCCAGTGGGGAATTAAACTCCTTAAACAAAGGGTTCCAGAAAGTATCCTGGTTCCAAGTCAGAGGACAGATGAGAAAACGTCACCTGCTAATTTGCCCTTCGTATGGTGGGGGCGAAGACAAGGCCTCCCCCTTCGAGACTTACTCACTGTGCCCTCATGCCCCAGCCCTTCTTTCTGGAAGGCCTTACCATCCAGGTGTCCTCCTCTCCTCTCTGAGGACAGTCCCCCTTCACCCTCTACATGTGAGGGTGTTCATGTCTTGAATCCTTTCTTGTGGGAGCCCCTCTATCAGCTGGATGTCAGTAAGGTCACCCTCCATCCGGGCTTCTGCACACTCTCAGGGGGTCAATGGTGGCAGAAGCAGCTATTGTCTCCCAGGCATAGAGACGTGGGTGTTTTCTTTATCCATTATACATATTCTAGTGCCGGGCATCTTTTTCCTTTTTAAAAAAATCAAATTTAATGGAGTGACAATCATCAACAAGAGTCCGTAGGTTTCTGGTGAACATCTCCACAGTGCCCAAAGTGTTTGGCATCTTAAGAGAAAAGTTTTCCCACTACTCCATATACTCTTAAAACCCCCGTTTTCTCCCTTCGTGTCTTGGTCGAGCTTCTAGAAATCACACTACACTTACTGCACTTCTCACTTGCTTCATCCACTGACATTCGGTTTGCATGACCACAATTCAAACATCTGCTGCTGAAATCTTTGGCGACCTCCTTGTCATGATACCCAGTGTCCAGCACTATACTGGCACCTCCGAGTTTTCCTTTGCTGTGCTGGCTGCTTCTTATCAAAGGGTGGCCAGCGAATTCTCATTGAATTCAGGACACTTCTAAGAGGGAAAAGGGGCAGAGCAAATGATCCTGTGAGAACAGTGAGGCATAAACCAGAACAAACTGCAGGCAAACCAGGATCACCTTTGCCACCATCTCATCTACTGGCTTCTCTCTCCTTAAAGGCCAGCATCCTCTGTGCGCTTGTCCGTAAGCCCCCCTCTTTCCACTCTACACACTTCTCTTAGACAATCTCCCCCCTAACCAAGTCTTCAAATACCATCTAAATGCTAATGACTTTCAAATCTGTATCTCCACGTGAGGTAGCCAGCCTCTACAATGGCACCAATGATCCCTGAAGTCTGGTGCTCATCCCTTGTGCATCCTTTTATCCATGTATCAAGGTCAGTCTGTGTGACCAGTAGAATATAGTGGAGACTACAGTGTGTGACTTCTATGGGTAGATCAATAAAAGAAATGGCCATTTCTGTCCTAGTTTCTTGGGTCGCTGGTTCTAGGAGAAGCCAGCGGCTATATCATGAAGACACTCAAACCATAAGTGCAGATGGAGAGGGTAAGAATGTAAGGCCTCCTGCCTATAGCACACACTGGAAAGCTGTGCACATCATCTTGGAAGCAGGTCCTCCAGCCCCACTTGGGCATTCAAGTAGCCAGCATTTTGACTGCCACTTCATGAGAAGCCCCCAAGCTAAAGCACTCCTCAACTCATCACTCACAGAAACTGAAATAATGAATATTTATTGTTATTTAAGCCACTGAGCTTTGAGGGCAACATTTCATAAGCGATAGATAAACAACTTTGTTCTTTCTCTTAAGCTTTATGTCCAGATAGCTAAATGTCTCAGGTCTGTACTCAAATAACCCCAAAATAAGTGAAATTCAACCCTTCTGAGATTCAACACATTTTCTCTCCACCACTCTCTTCCCAAATCTGCTCCTTCATTCGTTCCCCGTCTCATTAAATGGAGGGAACATCCCCTCAGAGACCCAATAATCATCCTTGACTATTCCCTCTCTCTCTACATCCTCTCCATCATTTGTTTCTGATGCTTGATTCTTCCTCCTAAACAAATGTCTCTTATCTCCATCCACCTCTGTCGGTCTACTTCCATTCAGGCCACCATCATCCCCTTTCTCCATTACTACGATGGCCCTCTTACTGGGTTTCCTTGCTTCTGTTTTAACTCCTTCTTATCAAGATTTTTTATAAGAAAATAAATAAACTATGTAACTGTCCCCCCTAACAAAATCCTCAATAACATCATACTACCCTTAGAATAAAACGCAAGTGCCCATCACAGCTCCCAAGAACCCCAGGAAATGTCCTCAACCTACACCCAGTCTCCTGCTCTGCTATTCCCCTCCTGGGTGTGCTCTGCTCTTCTTGGCCTATCAGATTGTGCATTGTCTTCCTCTGCCCAGGACTGCCACCTGTTTCCTTCAGAGCCATGGCTGTCGCCAGACTGACTCTTATTCATCCTGCAGATGTCAGTCTAAAAAGTCTCTTCCTCTAGGAAGCCTTCCTTGCACAACGCTGACCATGCTGGGCCCTATTGCATGTTGGGCTCCCCAGGAAGCAGGGCCTGAGAGAGATTCGCATGCAGGAGGTTTAGTGGGGAGCACTCTTGCCGTTCATACCTTTGGAAGGAAAGGCAGCAGGACTGGAAGGAAGGAGCAGCTCAGCTGTGTGGCAGCTCCAAAGGGCCTCGGCTCATCTTGTGAGGGTCTGACACTCAAATGACCCTTCAGAATTTTCCTCAAGTTGGGGCAAAAGGTTGGATCTTCAAAAGACGTGTGTCCACCAACCCTTGGATACAGCTACCCTGGGAAGGGGGCATAATCTTGGGTCAGATGGCTCTCTTCAGATGAGAAAAGTTCCACCTCCAGCCAATAGCTGAAAGCCGTCCCTCTGCTGCAGGACTACAAGACTCACGCTGCACCAGTGGCCTGACGGTAGTCTCTGAGCTCCTTGAGCACAAGCTTATCATCCTCTAGCCAAGACCTAGCACTACGTGCCATATAGTAGGTGCTCAATAAAAGTCTGTTGAATGAACTTGAAGGACTAGAGGTAAACTTTAGGTGATGTTCCCAGGGAACATCACATGTTCAAGTCTCCCTGAAAACCCCTTTCCCTGGGCTGCATCAGATCCTACCCGAGCCGCAACCACATGGAATTCCCAAAGGCAAATCTGCACTCAGGACACGGTCAAGCCAGCCCTGAGCTCTGGAGGAAAGAAGCAGGCAAGCTCCTCAACCTGCTGGTCAGCTCTCTGCTGCGGAAAGTGTGGAGCCAGAATTAACGAGTCTGATGCAACCACATGTCCCGGAGGGATTTCTTCTTACTATTTTATTCTCACTTATTAAATTTTAAACAGCCCCGAAAATTCTAGCCTAACATAGAAATCAAACACAACAAAACAATGTGTTTGATTCCTATTAATATGATAGAGCACACAGCCCTTCTGCAGCAAAGCTGTGAATTATGGGAGAAAAATCAACCATCTTCTCTGAACAAGCCCAGAGGTTCACTCACCAGTCGCCCCAGCTGGGTCTGGCATTCCACACAGAGGTCAAGATTCCAGCTCCCAGGAGCCCCAGCTGACTGCACGCAGACCCACCATTAGGCAGCTGCCAGGCCAGGCCCAGGAGCCCTCGGATAGCTCTGCTGCCTGGGGAAGCCCCGGGGGTCAGGACACTGTGCCCCCAAATAGTTCTCTGCCAGCCCAGGTCTTCTGACCCCAGCTACCTGCTGAGGAGGCGTCTTCAATGATCTCGTGAAAGTGGACAGGGAACTCAGAGAAGAGAGTCAGATGTGATTTTCAAGGCTGGTCCTGAGGTCGTCTGTACACCTGCCTCCATGTCCCCTCTCAGAACCGGGTGCTGCCACTGGACACGAGATGTTTGAAAGTAGCCTTTTAGGACAGGGGCATCTTGAGATTGTGTGAATCCAAATCATGCAAATCCATGGTGAGTAAAGTGGGCTTTAAATTGGGTGATCATATAATTTATCATCTAAATTAGGACACATTTGAGAAGGAGAGAGAGTGCTTCTAATCATTAAGCCAACAATATATACAAATACTGAATCATTATATTTTATACCTGAAACTAATATAATGTTATATGTCAATTATAGCTCACTTTTAAAAAATTCATTAAGGCCTGACCTGTGGTGGCACAGTGGATAAAGCATTGACGTAGAATGCTGAGGTCGCTGGTTCAAAACCCTGGGTTTTCCTGGTCAAGGCACATATGGGAGTTGATGCTTCCTGCTCCTCCCCTTTTCTCTCTCTCTCCTCTCTAAAAAAATAAGTAAATAAAAATAAAAATTCATGGCCCTGGCCAGTTGGCTCAGCGGTAGAGCGTCGGCCTGGTGTGCGGGGGACCCAGGTTCAATTCCCGGCCAGGGCACATAGGAGAAGTGCCCATTTGCTTCTCCACCACCCCCCTCCTTCCTCTCTGTCTCTCTCTTCCCCTCCCGCAGCCGAGGCTCCATTGGAGCAAAGATGGCCCGGGCGCTGGGGATGGCTCCTTGGCCTCTGCCCCAGGCGCTAGAGTGGCTCTGGTCGCAATATGGCGACGCCCAGGATGGGCAGAGCATCGCCCCCTGGTGGGCAGAGCATCGCCTCTGGTGGGCGTGCCGGGTGGATCCCGGTCGGGTGCATGCGGGAGTCTGTCTGACTGTCTCTCCCCGTTTCCAGCTTTAGAAAAATACAAAAAATAAAAATAAAAAATAAAAATAAAAATTCATTAAGCCAAGAGAACATGAGTGCATTGTGACTGTCTCTAGTTGCAGACTCTCCCCACCACGACTCCTGGACTGTCAGCCCACGCCAACCCTCGCTGGGGCTCACTACACCCCGACCTTCCCCCCAAGGGCAGGGGCGAGGACAGAGGCGGCATCTGGGTGAAGTGCAGGTCGAGGGAGGGATGTGGCCCAGAAAAGGAACGAGGATCAAATGCAGAGCAGTGCATACTTCCTGGGAATTTTAAACAGCATTTTCATTTGTAATCTGGTGTGACAAAATGATCAGAGGCACAAGTGTCTGTACTGTGTGTTCGCTCTCTGACCGCCCCCCATAGTGCCCAGCACAAAACAGGCTTGTGGAGAGGAAGGTTTTACAAGGGGAGGTGGGTGGCAAACCCTGATCTAACCCCCTCCCATCCCAAGTTTGCCCCCATCGGGATCCATCCTCTACACTCGGGGCTTGGTCAACAGCTTCTCCCTCTGAGCTCCTGTCTGCAGATCAGCCTGGGCCAGAGGAGATTTGGGTCTTCATAGAGGCCCCTGATCCATCACCCACTGGAGGCCTGAGCAACCAGAGGTCATCCAGGGGGAGAGTGGGTGCTGAGCCCTGGACACTGACATACTGCGTGTGCTGGTGTGTGCTTGTGTGTGCGCTTGCTTCTATCTTAGGCTGAAATGGCACTATGTACCTTCATACAGCCGGTGGGAGCAGAACTTTTCCTGAGTTTCTGTGCTGGCAGAGACAGGGAGAAGCAAAACCACTGACAGACAACTCCTTTCTCTCCCTCTCATTTCTCCCTAGCAGAACTTCAGAGGGGGTCTTCCTGAAACTCTACCTACGTCGACCTGCTGGAAAGATGATTGCACAAAGGGTCCTGAAGCTGAGGAGATGACCCAGATTGCTCTACAAGCAACATCTGGGCACAGCTGGCAGATCAGGAAATTGCCTCAATGGCACTAGACAGAGTAGATATTTGAAAGGTGGGTGGACAGATGACAGAACTCAAGAAGTTTATGCCAGGTCCCACTTCCTGCAGACATTGTTTTTGGGTGTGGGCATCTCCCATATGTTTCACACAAAGCTGCTAAGGTCAACCACCTTCATTGTCCATCCGTCAGATGCCTGGATTCTGGGCCTGGCACCTTTATCAGTCACTAATCCAGGAGGAAACATTTGGTGACACAGGCAGATGCACCAGGCACCCTCCCCTTTCAAGGCAGCCGAGCTGATAATGAATATGACTCATTGTTGATAGGAGACACTAAGGAGCTGGCAAGACCAGGGTGGTTGCGAACTGCTACCCACAGCCAGCAAAAGCCAGCCCCCAGAAGCCCTGCTGGCTCATGTCCCCCAAGATCAAGCCCCCCGTCTGTGTCAGGAAGTGGAACACTCGGTTCGGAAGAGCAAAGAACAACAGAAGGAGGCCCCCAGGGACAGGAGCCACCTCCAGCCGTGAACCCAAGAGTACCTGGGCCCTGGTGACCCTTGGTTAAGGATCCTTTGCCACCCACCTACAGCAGTGACAAAGACTGGGGAGGGGGCGTGGCATGCATGCACTCCATCTGAATGCGGGTGAGCACTAAGGGGGGTTTCCAGAGGTGCCTGGGGCGACTGATGACCTGCATGCTGAGGAGAGCCGGGGGCTTCCACGAGGGCAGCGAGACCGCCTGCTGCCAGTTCCCAGCCCAGCCAGGCCCTGAGGGAGGTCCCCACGGAGCAGCTCTCACTAGTGTTCTGAGCCAGGCAGCTCTTCGGGATCAGTGCCTGGCCTCAGGTTAGGAGTAGAGGACATCAGGCCATATCCACAGGGATATGTATGCTGGAAAATTTGTTCAAGATGCCACTTTACAACCTCATCTCCTCCTGTAGCTCTGCTTACCTTTAAAGTTTTTCTACTTCCCTTTCAGAACCGCTTTGGTACCACTCATCGAGCCCATGGAATTCTAGAAGGAAGGGAGTAAGGGTACAGCTGGATCCAAGCCTCCCACTCTCACCTCTGATAGCCGCTCCCACTATTCCCTCACCTCTTGTCCTGCCTGGACAGCCAGACCTGGGAAACTGGGACCTCCTGCCACCTCCTGAGTCAGACCACATTCTGATGCCAAGGCTTGCTGGCTGTACTGAAGTGGTAAGTGATATCCGTGGCAGTGTTAAAGGCAAGAGCTCCACAGTTCCCATGTGCAGAAAATTTGTTGCTTTCACAAGGTGCCAGTGGAATTTTACTCTGCTGTCCCAAGCATGCACGAAAACAGCACCCAGCATCTAAACAAGTCAGCAAACCACATGTTCGTAATATAGGATAATTGTCCAAAACACGCTGCTTCTCTTTTCACTGTTCTCCCCAGGTTGGTTCAGTACTTACTAAGTACCCACTAGGTTGGGAGTATGATGCTGGGAACAGATGGAGTGGAAGGATGACAAGGTTCGCCAGCCTGCTCTCTAGTTGCTTCTAGGAGATGGTCAGAGAAGAATGCAAATGAAAATCAAGGGAAGGGACCAACAAGCACCAGAAACAAGGAGCCACAGGGGTCAGAGGAGGAACAGAGGAGTGGCTGGATCATCAGCAAAGCTCCAAGAAAGGGGGCATTCGGATGGGTCCCAAAGGATAGAGCAAGTCCACCAGCCCTCAGTCATGGGGGGAAGAAACACTGATGACATGAAGGGAAGCTGTGACTTGACAAGAGCAAGGCCAGAGGTGAGATGTGGCCGAGCCAGTCAGCTGAGCAGTTCTGCCAGGCTTCCTCACCCCCTTGTGCCTTTTCTTTATCTCTACAGTGAGACCAAGTCCAGCCTCACAAGGTGGCCACAAGGAACAAATCAGCTCACAGTTATAAAGAGCCATATCAGGCACACAAATGTACCCCATGGATATTAATGTATTGATTCTGAATACTGCACTAGGTCATCTCAGTGCTAAGCCCCCATGGCCCTACCTCTGACCTACTCCGGGCTAGGAAGACAGGGAGTGGGCAGGGGAGAGGAGCTCACAGCTGGCACTCTGGGCCAGGCATTGCTCCCGAAAGGAGAGCAATAAGGAGCTTTCACTTATCCCAAATCCTTCTCCCTGGAGCAGATTTATAGAGATTAAAAGCAAACTGAAGTCAGCATCCAGAACAGAAGAGGTATAAAGCATGTACTCATATTCACACACACTCACACACTCACACATAAGTGCACTCACACACTTATCCACATACCCACACACACATGCATGCACACTCATACACATACTTATACTCACATACTCTCTCACACTTGCATACACTCCCACACATGCATGTGCATGTGTGCACACTCGTACTCACACACTCACACATGCATACTCACACATGCACACACTCATACACACATGCACTCACACTTCACACTCAAGCACACACATGCACTCATACACTCACTCACATTCATACATACTTACTCACATACCCACACACTCATGTACATACACTCGCACACACTGTCACACTCACATACCCACTCACACACTGACACACAAGCACATACACACTCTCACACACATACTCACTCACACAATACACTCATACACACTCACATACATGCACACACTCAGAAACTCATGCATGCACTCACACATGCACAACCCTCTGTGAGAAACGTTGCCATGGAGATGATACAGAAACAGACACAAAGGAGCCACAGAAATGGCTATAATTAATTTAAAGCATTAGAGACTATTAAAATTGTATTAAAGCAAGTTCATGTGAACAAAGCATAAGTCAGCTGAGCAGATCACATCAAGTATGAACAAAATAAAGCATTGCTTTGGGGTGTTGGAACAGGCATCTCCAAAGGAGGGAAATAAATTATTGCACAGTGTTCACGAACAATAAAATATGTAACCTAATTTATCTGTTTCTGAAAACAAGACAGTTCTCCAGTAATTGTTTCTTCTAGGGTTGTTATGCCAGGTTAAAAAACAAAATAAGGCCTGACCTGTGGTGACGCAGTGGATAAAAGAATCAACTTGGAATGCTCAGGCTGCCGGTTCAAAACCCTGGGCTTGCCTGGTCAAGGCACATATGGGAGTTGATGCTTCCTGCTCCTCCTCCCTTTCTCTCTTTCTCTCTCTCTCTCTCTCTCTCTCTCTCTCTCCTCTGTGAAATGAATAAAAGTCTTTTTTAAAAATGAGGACAGAAAATCCCTCCTTATCAAGCAAATGGATCTATGCTTCCTTGTCAGCCACAGTGAACACAGATCACCCAACCACAGAGAAGGGAACGAAGGACCAGCACTGTGGACACCTACTAGACACCAGACACTCTCCAGGCCAGTGTGTCCTTTGCCTCCTTCAATACTTGCACAGACTCTACAAGGAAGGTGTGACTGGCTGTCCTACCCACACACAACTCAGAAAAAAACGTGCACTTACCCAAGTTCTCTCAGCTCTTTGGTAGCCAAAGAAACACTTGAACTCAGATCTGTCCAGAACCCAAAGCCCAGCTCTTGCCACCGTGTCACACTGCTTCACACGGAAGAAAACAAAATGGGATATGGGATAATGAACAACCAGGTACCACTTGGAGGCACCTGTCAATGCCAGGGTCTGTGGGACACATTTTATAAACATCACCTGGTTTGATCCTTATGGAGCTTCCACTTCACAGGGAAAGAATCTACAGCACTCACAGCATTCAACTTGCCCCCGGGGTCACAGCAATAATGAGCAAACCAAGATTCCCCCAGATCTGTTTAACTCTGACACCCAGCCCCTGCGTCTCTCCCTGAACTTCCATTTCTGCAGCACTTACTATGACCACGTGTCACACTTGCCTTAGGCCAAAGAGCTATTGGGGGGGCAGGAACTGGAATAGCTCATTCTTCCATTTAGACCACTTGGGATGGCAGAGAAAACTTTCCAGGGGAGGCAAATTTTAGGGTGGATCCGAACATGGACAATGAATGAAGTGGGAACATACAGAGCACCAACTTGTTCCTGAGGTCAGAAGACTCCAAAACATAGAGCTGGGGTTGGAGGACCCCAGGAAAAGGACTAGAAGAGTGGATGTTTGCGTGCAGTGCCCAAAGCCCCGGAGGCTAGATGCAGCAGAACAACTTGTCCAGAGAAGACAGGACTGTGGCCAGGAGAGGGGTACCGAGTGTCAAACCCAGCAGTGAGGTGAGGGCAGAGCGGGAGAGGAAGCCAGACGGTCTCTGCAGGCAAGTTCGATGGGGGACAGAACCAGGGACAAGAAAGAGAAGTAAAGAGAGGCAGAGCTGCAGTGGGAGCTTCAGGCTGGAGCCGGTCTGTTCAGGGTCTGATGTGTGTTCTGGGGCAGGTAGATGGCTCCAAGGAGCTCATCAGAAGGGGCCAGGTACCCATTAGCCAGTACTCCGCAGGACAATCGTATCTGTTGTTACATTCCTGAAACACGTCACACTGGTTACCCACAGCCCATTCCCTGACCTCCCTCCCAAAGGCTCGCATCACCTTGGTCACCCCACTTCTCCTCTGAGACCCTCTGATCTCCCCACACTCCAGCAATTACAAGAATGACACCTGCTCGGACCCCCCAGCATTGGTGTGACGCACCAGCCTGGGCCACGTTAGTGGGTAAATATTTTTACCTACTACCTTTGCACTACAATATGGACTTACAAAAAAGACATATTGACTCCTGACCACAAACACGAGGCAATGGTATTGATTTTCCTAATGCAGGCTTTGAAAGGTTAAGCAACAGCCCAAGGGAAGTAGCCAGGGGAGGGGAGGGCTAAGAAGCCAGAACAAGCCAACAGGGGACCCAGTAAAATGAGTGGCTGGCATCTGCTCTCTCACCACTCGAGGACCAGAGCTTGGATTTATTTTCTGTGGGAAGAAATTCCCTGGGCCAGGGGGGAAATGGAAGATGAAAGCTGCCTATGAGGAAGCGGCCCCCCGGAGTGCTTCATTAGCCTCTCCCTGGTAACGGTTAATACAAATGATCACGTTCAAAAGATAGACTTATTGGTCAAGTGAAAGATCAGCTGAGAGACACAAACTTCAGCAGCACCTACAGCAGCTTCCTGCCTGTGACTCCAGAAGCAAAGGGAGGAGCAATGAGTCGCCTTCATCCCATCCTGACACAGAAGACAAAAGATCTGGCTGGGCCACTTGAGTCTCCAAGAGTATTTATTATCCCACGCAATTTATTAGTGCACACCAACATAGTGCAAAAGCAAAGTGGATTTAAAGTTATTATTCCCTAGCCTGACCAGGTGGTGGCACAGTGGATAGAGCATTGGCCTGGGACCCTGAGGATGCAGGTTTGAAACCCTGAGGTCTCCAGATTGAGCGTGGGATCACAAGCATGACTCCATGGTCGCTGGCTTGAGCCCAAGGTCTCTGGCTTGAAGTCCAAGGTCCCTGGCTTGAGCAAGGGGTCACTGGCTCAGCTGGAGTCCCCCCCCCAGCCAAGGCACGTATGAGAAAGCAATCAGTGAACTACTAAATCAGTGAACTACTAAGGTGCCGCAACTATGACTTAATACTTCTCATTTCTTTTCCTTCCTTTCTCTCTCTCTCTCTCTCTCTCTCTCTCAGAAGAATAAGTATTTCCCAGAGAACAAGTTTCTTTGCCTTCATAAACTACAGCTTGACGCCCATACCACCCTCCACAGAGCAGTCTGAGCCAGGAGAAGCTGACGTGGAGAGGAAGCAAGCTGGACCTCTCCAGGTGGAGGGCAGCGGCAAAGCAGGAAGAACAGGTGGCCCGGGCTGGTGCGTCACACCAATGCTGGGGGGTCCGAGCAGGTGTCATTCCTGTAGTTGCTGGAGTGTGGGGAGATCGGAGGGTCTCAGAGGAGAAGTGGGGTGACCAAGGTGATGCGAGCCTTTGGGAGGGAGGTCAGGGAATGGGCTGTGGGTAACCAGTGTGACGTGTTTCAGGAATGTAACAACAGATACATTCATTCACTCAGCCAGCAAATATTTAATGAGCATCTACTGTGCTCCAGGCACAGTTTTAGGCCCTGGGGATGTGGAAGTGAATAAGGTACATATATAATCATTGCCCTCATAGAGTTTCCCATCTAGTAGGAGAGGCTGACAACTTAAACAAATATATAATACAATGTCAGGCCACAAATAGGTTGAGATAGGGCAAAGATCCTGAGACCAGAATGTTCTTGGTTTATTTAAGAAATAGCAAGAAAGCAGCATAGCCAAAACAGAGACTGTAAGGGGAAGAATGAATGCGTGATAGGTTGTCTCAGGGTTAGGGCTGCCTGGCTGTGCAGGCCACAGAAACAAATTTGGATTTTATCCTGGGTGTAATGGGGAGTTGGAAGATGTAAGAGGTTTTTAAGTAGAACAGTGACATATCCTGATTTACATTTAAAAATGTTTCTAGTTGCTGGGTAGGAAATGGCTCATAACAGGCTAGGAATGGAGTCTATTGCAGTATAAACTGTATTTACTGGGGGCTTATTATGTGTCATGTATTATCATATATTAACTCATGCAATCCTTACAGCAACAAAAGACACCTGTGTTATCTCTACTTCACAGTTGAGGAACCGAGGCACAGAAAGGGTAAGGCAGTGGCAGAGCCAGGTTTTGAACCCAGGTCCTCCGACCCTCTCCTGCTGCTCTTACCACCTCTCTGCAGTAGTCCAGGCGAGAGCCCATGGTGGCCTGGATACTGGGATTGTGAAAAGAAGTGGGCAGAAATACCTGGGTCTCAGTTATATTTTGAAATAAGTGCTGACAAGGTTAGCATCTTAATTATATGGGAGATTTTTTTTTAAATACAAGTGGAAACCATTGCTTTGAGAAAGTGTTGAGTTCAAAGTTCTAGTAAGAGCCAACCACAACCTCTAACTCAGTGGTTCATAAACCTGGAGACTCAACCACCTTTTTTTTTTTTTTTAGATTGAGACAGAGACATACAGGAAGAGAGAGCTATGAAAAGCATCAACTCATAGTTGCATCATTTTAGATGTTCATTGATTGTTTTCTCATATGTGCTCTGACTGAGGACTTCAGCAAAGCCAGTGACCCCTTGCTCAAGCCAGCGATGACCTTGGCTTCAAGCCAGAGACCATGAGATCATGTTTATGATCCCACACTCAAGCTTGGCGACCCCACACTCAAGCTGGCAAGTTTGTGTTCAAGTGGGCAACCTCAGGGTTCGGAACCTGGGTAATTAGCATCCCAGGCTGATGCTCTATCCACTGCACCACCACTGGTTAGGCTCACAATCACAGCTTTTAAAAACTCATCCCACAGGCACTGAAGAACATTTCAGGTGGGCCCAGGGACCTGATTTTTAAACCACTTCCCAGGTGAAATTGAGATAGTTTTACCCCTGGGTTGACATTGGACATTTCTATGCCTAGCCTTAAATCTTAACTCCTAGGATATAATTGTTAAAAGCTTCTGAGAAATGACGGTGCCACACCCACCTGCAGAGGAGGACCTGAGAAGGAAGCGGTTTGACCCAGTTATTAAGAGGCAGCACTGAGGACAGAATCCAGATCTTTTTACTCCTGGGCCAGAGCTGTGTCCACCACCCCAGGCTAACCCATCCTGAGAGCACCACACTGCTCACTGCATTGTCCCTCATGCAGGAATAAATAAAGGACCCTGAATGACTCCTATTCTATGCTTGGGGTCAGAGATGTGAGTTCAGGCCAAGACTCTGACATCTACCTGCTGAGAGACCCTGGGGAAGTCACTTAGCCTTTCTGTGCTTCAACTTTCTCATTTGTAAAATCAGAACTCTGGGTCCTCATGCTTTTGCTATTCAATTAAATTACATAATGCACATAAAACACTGAGCAAGACCTTAATGTTAGTTAGTCTTTGCAGTTTTATTAACATTCACCCAGATTTCCTGGCTTCTAATGCAACTACCATGTTTTCATTAGGATGTTGATGTTTTTGTGTCTCCAAGATCAAAGCAAATACTCCAGGAGAAAGGAGCCACTCTAAATGTCATAAACCAATGACTTCTAGGGCCCGGGAGCTGGGATAAAGTGGGGAGGAGAGCCTAATGGCACCAGACAGTACCACCAGTGCACAGTGAGGACGGTTAAGGGGAGAGGAGGCTAGACAGCCCCCTGTATTCTCAGGTGTGGCTGAACCACAATACAGGTCATATCTGCATAGCAACCTGCACCTCACAAAATGCTGTCCGTAGAACTTGAGCCTCCAAACAACTCTATCATTTAGTTAGTATCATTGCTAAACAGCCATAGATTAGGGAGTCAACAAACATCTTTCCCTAAAGATTTAGATAAATACCTTGGGCTTACAGGTCACCTCTACATTGTTTTTCTTTTTATTTTTTTTTTCCTCTCTCGCTTTTTAACAACCCTTTAAAAAGTAAAATCCATTCTAAGCTGACAGGCTGTCCAAGCACAGGCCACAGACCAGATCTGGACCATGGGCTAGTCACCTCCTGCTCAGGGTCTTCAATTCAGTGAGAGCAGGAGCCATGTCTAACGTGGGCACAGCTGTGTGCTCTGGCCCTGGAAGGTAGCAGATACTCAGGAAACAGTTTGGGGTTGAATTTAACTGAAGTAGGTCAGGCAAGATTTCTTACTCCCACTTGATAGATGATAACAACGAAATCACAATGTCAGAGTGACTCATCTAAAATCATGCAGTTAAATACAAACACAAAGCCGCAGGACTTCTAGCTGATGGCCCTTCCCTCTGGGTCACGTTTCTGGTCCCTGATGACACCTGCATAACCACACGGGCAAACACTGATTCTAGGGTCTTCCATCACTTTGCCTCTGGATTTGACCTCAAGCTCCCAGAAACCCTGCGGCTGGGCAGTAGGAGGAGGGGCGGAGGGGTCCTGCTCCCAGCAGACAACGCAGTTCACGAGGAGGAGCCTGTGCCATTCCAGGGTGCCTCCGGAAATAAGTGTTCTCGTAAGGTTAGAGAAAACGCACTTCTAATCTCCTTTCCAGGCTAAAAGCGTCTGCCTCCTTAACAACGAAAGTGGTGAGCCGGGTATAATTACACACTGGGGAGCGTGAAAGTGACATTTGCAATACTTCAGCCGCGGATATGTGGCGGCTGCAGTAAACATCGTGTAATTGCCACAGCATCGATCCCAACAATTAACACCAAAGAGCCAAGACGGGATGGAAGTTCTCCAAGAAATGCCATGACCTGAGAGTACAATGGAACCCAAAATCTCTCGTGGAGATAGCCCCTCCCCCTCCAAACATTAAGACGTGGGTTGTTTTTTTTTTTGTAAATAATTTGTCCAAACAATATTTTCTGCAGTTTTCCCAGTGTCCAAGAACCAGAGAGCAGGCGGGCAGCTGGTAATGGAGACTCCAGGAAGTTCTCTGATGGGATGCTCTCTGCTTCCAGGGCCCCTCTGGTCTAGCCCATGAAATTGGTGCATTTGAGGAACTGCAAGGTCAATGTGGCTGGACCTCAGAAGGCAAAGAGCAGCCCTCCAGAGATGGTCTGAAGAAATTAAGATCAGTCTTCCCTGCAGGCAATGTGAGTCACAAAAGGGATTTATGCTGAGATGTTAGGGGGCCGTTTGGATTTTGTAAAGAAGCAGAGTGGGAGAGAACAGCAGTGGCTGGGCAGTAGCAGTGGAGGTTAGGGGAAGCGGACGGCTCCAACAGATACCTGAGAGGTGTCACTGACAGAAACCAATGAGTGATAGGATGTGGGAGGGGAAGGAAGGTTCCCAGGCTGCTGGCTTTGGTGACGGGGACCGAGGCAGCACTAGACCCTGGAAGGAGGGAAGGCAGGTTTACAGGAAAACACCCATTCATGATTAAAAACTCTTAGTCAGCTAGACCAGTAGTCGGCAAAGTCATTAGTCAACAGAGCCAAGTATCAACAGTACAACGATTGAAATTTCTTTTGAGAGACAAATTTTTTAAACTTAAACTATATACGTAGGTACATTCCTTATTGAGGTAGCACCCACACGTGGTATTTTGTGGAAGAGCCACACTCAAGGGGCCAAAGAGCTGCATATGGCTCGCAAGCCACAGTTTGCCAACCAGAGGGCTAGACTAAAAGCACTTTCAGCCAGCCTGATGAAGGACAATGACAGAAAATCTCTAGCTGACATTCTACTTCATGATGAAAGGTTGACTGTGTTTTCCCCCAAATGGGGAACAAAGCAAGAATGTCCATTCTCATTATTTTTGCTCTTCATCATACTGGAAATCCTACACAGTGCAGTGAGAATGAACAAACGAATGGATGGATGGATGGATGGATGGATGGATGGATGGATGGATGGATGGATGGAAGAATAAACTGTCTCTATTTTTTTATATATATAAATTTTTATTAATGTTAATGGGGTGACATCAATAAATCAGGGTACATATATTCAAAGAAAACATGTCCAGATTATCTTGTCATTCACTTATGTTGCATACCCATCACCCAAAGTCAGATTGTCCTCCGTCACCTTTTATCTAGGTTTCTTTGTGCCCCTCCCCCTCCCCCTCTCCTCCTTCCCTCCCACATCCCCCCTCCCCCTCACCCCCAGTAACCACCACACTCTTGTTCATGTCTCTTAGTCTCGTTTTTATGTCCCACCAATGTATGGAATCATGTAGTTCTTGGTTTTTTCTGATTTACTAATTTCACTCTGTATAATGTTATCAAGATCCCACCATTTTGTTGTAAATGATCCAATGTCATCATTTCTTATGGCTGAGTAGTATTCCACAGTGTATATGTGCCACATCTTCTTTATCCAGTCTTCTATTGAAGGGCTTTTTGGTTGTTTTCATGTCTTGGCCACTGTGAACAATGCTGCAATGAACATGGGGCTGCATGTGTCTTTACGTATCAATGTTTCTGAGCTTTGGGGGTATATACCCAGTAGACGGATTGCTGGGTCATAAGGTAGTTCTATTTTCAGTTTTTTGAGGAACCACCATACTTTTTTCCATAGTGGTTGCACTACTTTACAGTCCCACCAACAGTGAATGAAGGTTCCTTTTTCTTTTCATCCTATCCAGCATTTGCTATTACCTGTCTTGTTGATAATAGCTAATCTAAAAGGTGTGAGGTGGTATCACATTGTAGTTTTGATTTGCATTTCTCTAATAACTAATGAAGATGAGCATCTCTTCATATATCTGTTGGCCATTTGTATTTCTTCCTGGGAGAAGTGTCCGTTCATGTCCTCTTCCCATTTTTTTATTGGATTGTTTGTTTGTTTGTTTGTTTGTTGTTGAGTTTTATGAGTTCTTTGTATATTTTGGATATTAGGCCCTTATCTGAGCTGTTGTTTGAAAATATCATTTCCCATTTAGTTGGCTGTCTGTTTATTTTGATATCAGTTTCTCTTGCTGAGCAAAAAACTTTTTAGTCTGATGTAGTCCCATTCATTTATCTTTGCCTTCACTTCTCTTACCTTTGGAGTCAAATTCATAAAATGCTCTTTAAAACCCAGGTCCATGAGTTTAGTACCTATGTCTTCTTCTATGTACTTTACTGTTTCAGGTCTTATATTTAGGTCTTTGATCCATTTTGAATTAATTTTTGTACAAGGGGACAAGCTGTAGTTGAGTTTCATTCTTTTGCATGTGTCTTTCCAGTTTTCCCAGCACCATTTGTTGAAGAGGCTTTCTTTTCTCCATTGTGTGTTGTTGGCCCCTTTATCAAAAATTATTTGATCATCTATATGTGGTTTTATTTCTGGATTTTCTATTCTGTTCCATTGGTCTGAGTGTCTATTTTTCTGCCAATACCATGCTGTTTTGATTGTTGTGGCCCTATAATATAGTTTGAAGTCAGGTATTGTAATGCCCCCAGCTTCATTCTTTTTCCTTAGGATTGCTTTGGCTATTCAGGGTTTTTTATAGTTCCATATAAATCTGATGATTTTTTGTTCCATTTCTTTAAAGAATGTCATAGGAATTTTGATGGGAATTGCATTAAATTTATATATTGCTTTGGGTAATATGGTCATTTTAATTATATTTATTCTTTCTACCCACGAACAAGGAATATTTTTCCATCTCATTATATCGTTTTCTTTTTTTTTTTTTTACTTTTTTTTTAGATTTTTTTAAATTCATTTTTATTAGAGAGAGAGGAGAGAGAGAGAGAGAGAGAGAGAGAGAGAGAGAGAAGGGGGGAGGAGCAGGAAGCATCAACTCCCATATGTGCCTTGACCAGGCAAGCCCAGGGTTTTGAACCGGCGACCTCAGTATTCCAGGTCGACGCTTTATCCACTGCGCCACCACAGGTCAGTCATTATATCTTTTTCGATTTCCCTTAACAATGCTTTGTAGTTTTCATTATATAGGTCCTTTACATTCTTTGTTATGTTTATTCCTAGGTATTTTATTTTTTTTGTTGCAATCGTGAAGGAGATTATTTTTTTGAGTTCGTTTTCTATTTCATTGTTAGCATAGAGAAAGTCTATGGACTTTTTTATGTTAATTTTGTATACTGCGACCTTACTGTATTGGTTTATTGTTTCTAGTAATCTTTTTGTGGAGTCTTTCAGGTTTTCGATGTATAGGATCATATCATCTGCAAAAAGTGATACCTTTACTTCTTCTTTTCAGATATGGATGACTTTTATTTCTTTCTCTTGTCTGATTGCTCTGGCCAGAACTTCTAGCACCACGTTAAATAAGAGTGGAGAGAGTGGACAACCCTGTCTTGTTCCTTATTTAAGGGGGAAAGTCCTCAGTTTTATGCCATTTAATATGATGTTGGCTGATGGTTTATCATATATGGCCTTTATCATGTTGAGATATTTTCCTTCTATACCCATTTTGTTGAGCATCTTAAACATAAAGTTGTGTTGTATTTTATCAAATACCTTTTCTGCATCTATTGATAAGATCATGTGGTTTTTGTTCTTTGTTTTGTTGATGTGGTGTATTATGTTAACCGTTTTACGTATGTTGAACCATCCTTGAGATTCTGGGATGAATCCCACTTGATCATGATGTATTATTTTTTTAATATGTTGTTGTATTTGATTTGCCAGTATTTTGTTTAGTATTTTAGCATCTGTATTCATTAGAGATATTGGTCTGTAGTTTTCTTTTTTTGTGCCATCCTTGCCTGGTTTTGGTATGAGGGTTATGTTGGCCTCATAAAATGTGTTTGGAAGTATTGCTTCTTCTTCAATTTTTTGGAAGACTTTCAGTAGAATAGGGACCAAATCTTCTTTGAATGATTGATAGAATTCACTAGTATAGCCGTCAGGGCCTGGACTTTTATTTTTGGGGAGGGAGGTTTTTAATGGTTTTTTCTATTTCTTCCCTACTAATAGGTCTGTTTAGGCTTTCTGCTTCTTCTTGACTCAGTCTAGGAAGGTTGTATTGTTCTAGGAATTTATCCATTTCTTCTAGGTTGTTGAATTTAGTGGCACAAAGTTTTTCATAGTAATCTACAATAATTCTTTGTATATCTACAATATCCATGGTGATTTCTCCTCTTTCATTTTGGATTTTGTTTATATGAGTTCTTTCTCTTTTTTCCTTGGTAAGTCTTGCCAAGGGTTTGTCAATTTTGTTGGTTTTTCAAAGAACCAGCTCTTTGTTCTATTAATTTTTTCTATAGTTTTTCTGTTCTCTATTTCATTTATTTCTGCTCTGATTTTTATTATCTCCTTTCTTCGGCTGGTTTTGGGTTGTTTTTGTTCTTCTTTTTCCAGTTCCTTAAGGTGTGAAGTTAAGTGGTTCACTTGGGCTCTCTCTTGTTTGTTCATATAGGCCTGAAGAGATATGAACTTCCCTCTTGCCACTGCTTTTGCTGCATCCCAGAGATTCTGATATGTTGTATTGTCATTTTCATTTGTCTGTATATATCTTTTGATCTCTGCACTTATTTCTTCTTTGACCCATTCATTTTTTAAAAGTATGTTGTTTAGTTTCCACATTTTTGTGGGAGTTTTTCCTCTTTTTTGCAGTTGAATTCTAGTTTCAAGGCTTTATGATCAGAAAATATGCTTGGTACAATTTCAATTTTTCTGAATTTGCTGATGTTGTCTTTGTGGCCCAACATATGGTCAAATCTTGAGTATGATCCATGTACACTAGAGAAAAATGTATACTCTGTCGCTTTGGGATGAAGTGTCCTGTAGATGTCTATCATATCCAGGTTCTTTAGTGTTTTGTTTAAGGCCACTATATCTTTATTGATTTTCTGTTTCGATGACCGATCTAGAGCCATCAGTGGTGTATTGAGGTCTCCAAGTATGATTGTATTTTTGTCAGTTTTTGTTTTTAGGTCAATAAGTAGCTGTCTTATATATTTTGGTGCTCCTTGGTTTGGTGCATATATATTAAGGATTGTTATGTCTTCTTGATTCAGCATCCCCTTAATCATTATGAAATGACCATTTTTGTCTCTGAGTACTTTTTCTGTCTTGTAGTCAGCATTATTAGATATGAGTATTGCTACACCTGCTTTTTTTTTTTGGATGTTATTTGCTTGGAGTATTGTTTTCCAGCCTTTCACTTTGAATTTGTTTTTATCCTTGTTGCTTAAATGTGTTTCTTGTAGGCAGCATACAGTTGGATTTTCTTTTTTAATCCATTCTGCTACTCTGTGCCTTTTTATTGGTGAGTTTAATCCATTTACGTTTAGTGTAATTCTTGACACTTGTGGATTCCCTATTGCCATTTTATAAATTGCTTTCTGTTAGTTTTGTATCTTGTTTGATTCTTCTCTTTTGTTTTTCTAACATTTGTTTTTGTTTGTTTGTATTCCATACTTCTTTCCTCTGTTGCTACCTTTTTTAAGTCATGTGCTTTTGTGGTGGTTTTTTCTTTTTCTTTTTTTTTTTTTTTTTTTTTTGTATTTTTCTGAAGCTGGAAATGGGGAGACAGTCAGACAGGCTCCCGCACGCGCCCCACCGGGATCCACCCAGCATGCCCACCGGGGGCGATGTTCTGCCCATCCAGGGCATTGCTCTGTCGCGACCAGAGCCACTCTAGCACCTGGGGCAGAGGCCAAAGAGCCATCCCCAGTGCCCGGGCCATATTTTGCTCCAATGGAGCCTCGGCTGTGGGAGGGGAAGAGAGAGACAGAGAGGAAGGAGAGGGGAAGGGGTGGAGAAGCAGATGGGTGCCTCTCCTGTGTGCCCTGGTCGGGAATGGAACCTGGGACTTCCACGCGCCAGGCCAATGCTCTACCACTGAGCCAACCAGCCAGGGCCTGTGGTGGTTTTTTCAAGGGTGGTTACCATTAAGTAATGAAAAGGGTACCTACCTACCATATTCACTGTAGTACTCTATCTTGAGAGTGTTTCTGCACTTCATCGTCTTTTGCTACTGTTAATCTCTGTCCTCTCCCCTTTTATTTTTTGTTTTGGTTGTCACAGTTTAAATTTGGTTTTATTGTGTTCTTGATGGAGCTTTTACTTGTGGTTTTGTTTTGTTTTGTTCTTTGGATCTAGTTGGAAACCCCCCTTTAGTATTTCCTGGAGTCAGGGTTTTCTGATGATAAATTCCCTCATCTTTTCTGTATTTGTGAATGTTTTTATTTCTCCTTCGTACTTGAAGGATAACTTGGCCAAAAGTTCCTCTCTTTCAGGACTTTAAATATTGGGGTCCACTCTCTTCTAGCTTGTAGAGTTTCTGCTGAAAAATCTGATGATAATCTAATAGGCCTTCCTTTATATGTTGTATTCTTCTTTTCCCTGGCTGCCTTGAGAATTTTTTCCTTGTCGTTGGTTTGTGCCATTTTCATTATGATGTGCCTTGGAGTAGGTTTGTTGTGGTTAAGAAAACTCGGTGTTCTGTTTGCTTCTTGAATTTGAGGCTTTAGTTCTTTCCACAGGCTTGGGAAGTTCTCGTCTATTATTTGTTTGAATAAATTCTCCATTCCATTTTCTCTCTCTTCTCCCTCTGATATACCTATTATTCTTATGTTAGTCTTTTTGATGGAGTCAGACAATTCCTATAGGGCTTTCTCATTTTTTTTAATTTTTGAGTCTCTCTCTTCTTCTCTCTGTTTTGCTTCAAGTTGCTTGTCTTCTATGTCACTAATCCTACCTTCTATCTGGCCTATTCTAGTAGCTAAGCTTGTTACCTCGTTTTTCAGTTCATGAATTGAGTTTTTCATCTCTGTTTGATTTGTTTTTATAGTTTCAATTTCCTTGCTAATATATTCTTTGTGTTCGTTGAGTTGTTTTCTGAGCTCCCTAAATTGCCTTTCTGTGTTTTCTTGTTTATCTCTGAGTATTTTTAGGATTTCTATTTTAAATTCTCTGTCATTTAGCTCCAAGGTTTTCAATATATTAAATTTTTTCTCTATAGATTTTTCCACATCTCTCTGTGTTACTTCTCTTTCTTTTGTATCCATAATATTTGATTTCCTTTTTCTTAATAGCATCTGAGGGTGGTCTTGTTGATGGCACTAATGAGAATTAATAAAGAATAAAAAGTAGAAATAAATAAATAAATAAAAGATAAAAAATTTTGGAAAAAAAATCAATAATAATTTATTATTTCCCTCCCCTTTTCTTTCTTCTCCTCCCCTCCTCTTCCCTCCTCCTTAGGAAAATATTGTGGTAAACTGTGAATTATATTATGCTAAATGAAACAAAAACTGCCTATAATGGAGGGCCTGAGTTGGGGGGAACTCTTCAAGGGGCAAAAAAGGAAGTAGGGACCCACAAAATGCAAAAAAGGAAAAAATTTGGGTCAAGTATAAAATGATTTGCTTGTAAGTAATGGTCAACTAAGAGATATAATGAGAGGGATAAGAGAGAAACCAGAAAAAGGGGAAAAAACACAAACTATTGTATTAAGTGGAGCAAAGACTGAATAGAATGGAGATCCTGGGTTGGGAGGAATGCTAATGAGTTAAAAAGCGAAGTAAAAAGCCACCAAAATGCCACAAAAAAAAACTTGAGTCCCAAATTAAATAATTTGTTCATGATTGAGGATTGAATGAGAGGAAAATTAAAAGGAGAAAAGAAGAAACTAATAGAAAGGGAGAAACAAAAAAGGGGGGAAAGGAAAGGAAGAAAAAAGAAAAAAAAAGAGAGAGAGAGTTAAGGGTTTTGGAGTGTAACCCTCATGGAGAGTAAGGAAGAAGAAAAGAAATAAAATGAAACACTTATGGGTAGTGTAGTTCAAGAAAAGGAAAGAGTAAGACGGGCAGAGAATAAAAGGACCAAGGTTGAGGAAATAGAAACAATACTAATAAAGGCAAGAGGATGAAAGAAACAAACAAACAAAAGAAATAGTGGAACAAATTATAAAGTCTGTGGATTTTTCTTGAATTTGAGAGGTTAACTTCTTCTTCCCTTTTCTTTCCTCTCCCTCTCCCTAGTCAGTGACTCTGTACCCCAGGCTCTGCCCCTGTGGCATGCTTAGGTAGGGATTTGCAGTTGATGAGACTCTATGGCAATGTCATATATTTGGCTTCAGACTCGTTGGTAGTCAAGGCTTGTTAGCGTTTGCAGGCTCCAACAATGAGAGAGTCTGTTTTCCTGGAGCCTCTCTCCTAGTCTCTCCTTCCTGAATTAGCAGCCTGATGACCCAGCTATGAGGCTGCCACTGCCACTGCCTCTACCTGGGGAGTAAGAAGTTTAGAGAGCTGGCAAATCCTCACTCTTTCCCCACTTAATGCAGGGCTCTGGGTAAGGCTCTGGCAGTCAGAGCAGCCAGCGTAATCAGGCGGGGCTGGGAGCCAATTGCTCTCAAGGTGACGTTCTCTGAGCTTCTAAGCCTGTTCAGCACACCCAGCACTCTGTGGGACCACTGTCCCCAGGCTTTCTGCACTTTGTAGCCTGTTTTGGCTGGGAAGAAGATGCCCTAGTCGCTGCCTGCAGTACAGGAGGTCTTAACACTGCCAAGTCCCTCTTTTTTGCGTATGTCCCTGAGTAAGAAAGCTCTGCCAATCAGAAGTTGCCCCCACCCCTTTAGCAAGAGGCACTAAAAAATATCATGCCTCTTGTCTTGGATAGCTGGACTGAGAGAGATCTTGTCAATTGGAGCCGCGTAGGTCAGTTGGGAGGTGAGCAGCCTGTGGGTTAGGCTAATTTCAGCGATTGGATCCGCGGAATTTCTCCAGAATGAACTGCAAGCTGCGTGCGTGCCCCTCCCCCAACACTTGATTATTAGCTTGAATGGCTGGGTGAGGCACCCCTCCCGCCTAGAGAAGTTCAGGTGTAGGGAAGTTCACTTTGGTGCACTCCCTGTGCGCTGCTGGCAGTTGCTGCTTGTGGCTCGGCGATTACTCGCACGCGGGTGGTTGTTGGGCTGCTCGCGGCCAGGGGCACAGGAGGCTGGGCTGCTCCCGGAATGGTGCATGGGAGGCTGAGCTGCTCGAGGCCCAGTTCGCGTGGGGGGCTGGGCTGCTCACAGCCAGATGCACGGGGGGCTGGGCTGCTCACAGCCGGGCGCACGGGAGGCTGGGCTGCCCATGGCCCGGGGCTTGAGCGGTGGCTCGCGACGTGGGCCAGAGGCTGGGCTGCTTGGTGCTCGGGGTGTGGGGCAGGGTGTTTGCTCGTGTGGGCTGATCACCACAGGCACACTCTTTCCTTGGCTTGAATGAATGTCCACGACGCAGCCTAGCTACCTCCACACCCCTAGCTCCTCCCGACTCTCAGTTCCAAGTGAAAGCAGCCTTTGCTCAGGTTAGTGAGGAAGGCAGAGAGTTTCTTTGTCCGACTTATTTCCCTCAGGGTTGATCATATATTTAGCCAATTTTTCGCTCGATCCTACCTTCACCTTCAGGGTATGAAACTCTCGGATGCTCCAAGAATAGGTTTTTCTGTCTCTGGTTGTTGAACTTGTTGAAATTTTGGGGAGATTTTTTAGTCCGTGTCCTCATGGTGCCATTTCTATGACATCACTACTGTCTCTATTTTTAAACATTATTGTCAATGTAGAAAATCTTAAAGAAGGTACAAAAAATTACTACAATCAATATAACTGAGGCTTGATTAGGAGGTGGTGCAGTGGATAGTGTCAATCTGGAATGCTGAGGACCCAAGTTCAAACTCACAGCATGTAAATTAATCCCAAGTGCCTGTGCTGTTTGAAAGAAGACAGACTCAGAGACGACATCCTATGAGATTCTATTTATATGACATTCTGAAAAGGCAAACATGTAGAGACAGAAAACAAAGCAGATGTTACTGAGGGCTTGGGTCAGGGAAGGGGTGGCTACAGGGGAATTGTTAGGAGTGGATAGAAGTGTTCTCTATCTTGATTGCAGTGATGGTTAAACCACTGGATATATTTCTTGAAATATGAAGAATTTTACACAATGCAAGTTAATTTTACTCCATATCCACTATCCCTTAATGAAAAATAATAGCAAAAGAAAACTTTGGTTTGGGGACGGGGCTAGAACAATGAGACCAGTAGAAGCCCAGGTGAGAGTTTCGTGGCTGGGACTGACAGTGACCTTAGAATCCGAGGGCACATAGGTCATCAGTGACCCATGTGGACACATTTTCAGTGAAGGGCCAAAAGGAGGGGTACACTACAAGGGAGGGAACAGGGAGTGGATGTGAGCTTGTATGGACGGAGCTGGATCCTTGTTCACTGACGACTCATTTAAGAAACCTGCCTGAACCTTCCCCTTTACATGAGCTCCAGCTCAAAGATGGGCCAGGCCTAGGGTAGCCAATCCTTCTGGTTTGCCTGGGACTTTCCCAATTTTAACACAGAACATCCTGCATCCAGGGTAACTCCTCAGTCGCTGGCATACCAGAACAGTTGTTGGCAGAGGCGGTTTAAGGTCGGTTGAGGCCCCAGGTTCTGGAGAAAATATTGGGCCCCTTAAAAAAAGAGAGAGAGACAAGAAAAATAAAAATACATGTTAACCATATTTTTAAATATATATAAAAATATTATGTACTGTAAATGTTAAAATTGTGCATATAAAACCAAACTTGGTGTCATCAGAAAAAACTGTAAAGTTGGGGTTTTGCGGGACCCTTCAGAAGTTGGGGCCCAGGGCACGCACCCAGTGTGCCCACTGTTAAATCTGCCTCTGGTTGTTGGTCACCTAAACCTGTCCCTGACCTGCCCCTGATGAAGGGCTATGCTCAGTTCAAGGTCTGCCAGCCTCTCTGGTCACCTTGACTTCTGCCTTCCCTATGGACTTGGTGACACTGCCTTCCATCTCCTGTGACCTGCTGGTCCCCTTTCTGTCATTGGGGCAATGCAGGAACACTTGAGGACAATGACACTGTGCTGCAGCGGTGTCATCTCTCTTCAGCCTCTGGTGTAAAGGCTATTGAATGCTTCTTGATTTCAGGAAGAAGTACAAGAATTTTGTCACTCAGTTGGGAGCACTGAGCTCAGAATACACCTTTCCTCTTACCTCATTTTTGACTTGCTTCTCCTAAAACAGACTAGACTAGGCTTTCGCTTTGCTCTTGTCCATCTTGGTACATCCACAGCTGTGGACGTGGAAAAGCATTCCCTCCCTCTTAGCATCCCTTGCTCTTCTGGATTGCCTTCTGCCTTCTGCTATCTGTTTCTCAATCTCCTTTGTGCCTGATGAGCATGTGCCTTCCCCATTCATGCTAGGGGAGCAGTCTAGAGGAACATTTGTGTGTCTGGACTGCAGCATTGAACAAGACCTGGGTTTGAATCCCAGCTTTGTCACTTTCTAGTGGCATGACCTTTGGTGTGTTACTCCTTTGACCTTCAGGCTCGTCCACTGTTAAAATGGTTATGATGAATTCCACCTCATTGGGTTGCTGTGAGAATTAAACTAAAATGAGATTGGTGTGAAGGAGGGAAAACGGCACTTGGAACAGAACAAGCAACAAATAAGTGTAGCTCATAGTGTATAAAATGTCCCCAACAGTCATGCCCAACAATAGAAAAGTAGTTCATAAGTTAGGCAACACATGATTTATTTATAGCATACGGTATGGCAAAGCCATTAAAAATAATGTTCTGAAGAATATTTAATGGCACAAGAAAATGTTCATAATATAATTTTAAAGGAAATTTAAAATCTCCTTTAAAGTCCAAATAGCCTTGGGACCAGGCTATAAAGCTCAGGTCCCAAGTCTATTCTTCAGAAAGGATGAGTGTGTGTTTTGCATGTACGTTGAGAAAAAAAGAAGAAATATAGAAAGTGTTGGCTATGTTTTTTATTCTTTTTTACTTCTTCATGTTATTTTGTATTTTCAAGTTTTCTCTAATGAACATCTGTTGTTCTCATAATAATATATGTTATTTTTAAATTTTGGTCACCCTTTTTGTTTTTTGGGGGGGTTTTTTTGCATTCAACAGAGATCTTTCCAGCATGCACAATGTGCAAGTAATACTCTGGACCCTGGAGACAATGTGATGGGAAAGTACCCAGGCAGGCTTTTCCCAAAACACCATCTAGCTTTGTGTTTAATTCTGCTTAATTGTTCTATGCACCAGTGTTGTCTCCACAAATAAACTGTCAGCTCCTCTTGTCCATGACCCTTCAGTATCACCCTCTACACACTCCAAAATAGCTCAGCAACACATTTCACTTCAGTACCTGGAGATTGCTTGAAAAGTGGCCAGTTTCCTAAAATCAATTATTGTCAGGAAACAAGAGGGTACCATCATATTAGGGACTAGTGTCTCCATTCCCTCACCTGCCTCCCTCCGTGGGTTGCCCTGGAAGCACAGGGGCCTTTGGCCAGCCGAACCTTCTGTGAAGGGGGCTTCTCTTTGTCCAGCCTCCTCCCTAACACACATCACACCTGATACTTCCCACATTTCAGCATCTTGAGAGCATGGCAGCTGGTCCCGTCCTCTGAGATTAAGCATTCTCTGCTGCTATTACACCATGGGTCACTTGGGCTGTCTGGGGAAGCCTACGAACCTTTCTGAGAATAATGTTTCTCAATGTATACAATAAATACACAGGACTCAAGCCTTGGGTCACTGGCTAGAGCCCAGGGTCACTGGCTTTTTTTTTCCTCTCTCTTTTTTTTTTTTTTTTTTTGACAGAGACAGAGAGGGTCAGAGAGAGGGACAGATAGACAGGAAGGGAGAGAGATGAGAAGCATCAATTCTTCATTGCAGCTTCTTAGTTGTTTATTGATTGCTTGTTCATTGATTGCTTTCTCATATGTGCCTTAACCAGGGGGCTACAGCGACCATGGGGTCATGTCTATGATCCCATGTTCAAGACAGCGACCTCGCATTCAAGCTGGTGAGCCTGCGCTCAAGTCGGCAACCTCGGGATTTTAAACCTAGGTTCTCTGCATTGCAGTCTGATACTCTATCCACTGCACCAACCATCTGGTCAGGCCCAAGGTCGTTGGCTTAAGCCCAAAGGTTGCTGGTTTGAAGCCCAAGGTCAGCTGGTTTAAGCCCAAGGTTGCTGGCTTGAGCAAGGGGTCAGTGGCCCAGCTGGAGCTCCTCTGGCAAGGCGCTTACAGTAAAATACAATTACCAAAGTGTTATTTTAAAATGTTTGTTGTATGTCCCTCTACATATTGCAAGCTTATTTTCTGTAATTCTGAACATTTAAAAAAAATAAAGATACCAATAAAGTTCTTGTTAAATTTGAAAAATAAGATAGAGTAAAAACTAGATTTGTTTCTTTGTACCATATTAGAAAAATAAGGCATTACCCTTGAAATAATCAAGTTGAAGTTAAATTTTAACTTTTAAAGACATGTCTGTATTCAAACCATTTTTGCTTATTTTAAATAAGAACATAAAATGGTGGATGGTGTCAGACAAGATCACACACAGGTCAGGTGGAAAATTCAATTGATTTTGATATATTTTTATGGTAATGACCTGCAGGCTCAAGCCAGCAATGTTGAAAATCCAATCCTCAAAGATACAGTGTTGACAATGGAATTACACTTCCACAGCTCCTTCACAATGTAAAAGTAAGCACCCTCACCCTAGGAGCACCAAAACTCTCCAAAGATTCTTAGTATTTTTTGGTCCCCTAAGATCAATGAGTTCATTTTTGGCTAGATCAACACCTTTGATACAATTTATATAAGAAAGAAAAAGAATGAGACTAGACTAGGGTTCAGTTGTGTTACCATCAAGATAGAAATGACTTTTGTAAGGGTTCTAACTTGTTCCCATGTGTTTGTAGATTACTCTTTTCAAACAAATTGACAGAAGTAATGCAACTCCATTGAGTTGAAACATGTCCTTCAGCCTTTGAAGGTTTGCAGAGAAGATGCCAATCTTTCAGCAGCTTGGCCAAGAAAGCTGGAAATGTTTTCAGAAGTATCCATGATGGTAGCATCAGGACCTTTAACTGAGTCATCTCATTCAGATGGTTAAAAATATCTGCCAGGGCCTGACCAAATGGTGGTGCAGTGGATAAGGGCATCGACCTGGGATGCTGAGGACTTAGGTTTGAAACCCTGAGTTTGCGGGCTTGAGCTTGGGTTCACCAACTTGAGCATGGGATCATAGACATGACTCCGTGGTTGCTGGCTTGAGCCTGCAGGTCATTGGCTCGAGTTCAAGGTCGCTGGCTTCAGCAAAGGGTCAATGGCTCAGCTGGAGCCCCCCATCAAGGCACATCTGAGAAAGCAATCAATGAACAACTAAGTACTACAACTATGCTTCTCATCTCTCCCTTGCTCTCTCTCTCTCTCTCAAAAAAAAAAAAAAAAAAGAAGAAGAAGAAGAAGAAGAAGAAGAAGAAGAAGAAGAAGAAGAAGAAGAAAGAAAGGAAAAAAAAAACTACCAGATAAGCCAAATGATCCACAGGCAAATGTCTTTCTTTCAAAGTGTTCCAAAAAAGAATTTTCTCTTCACTTTTAGAAAAAGTGAAGCTTTTCTCTTGAAAGTCAGTGAGCTTCTCTGTGGTAGAGAAGCCCCTGGTTTTTAACTACCATTTCTTGATAAAAACCTATAAAAATACTATGGTTCAGAGGCTGGCTTTTGATAAAGATGATGACTTTTATGACTGTCTATAGAATGCCTCTCTCAGGGTTTTTGGAAAATGCAGGACAAGGTTGCGTTAAATGCAGCAAGTGAACACAATGCAAAGTGCTTCTTTTTCCACCAAAGTAACACCAGGTGCCCAAGCAACCATCACAAGGGCGTCTGTGCAAAGATATGAAATTTCAAAACGAAGTCTACACAGCTTGCAAAACGTCATCTGTCTCTATTGTCTTCAAAAGCATTGACAAAACAAGAATTCCTCTTTGTTGGCGTTCGCAGAGTGATTGTGAACAAAACAAGGACGTGGCCATACTGAAAGATGTCTACAGTTTCGTGTGGCTTACTGAGGGGGATGACAAGGCTACCAATTCCTCCAGGACCCACTTCTACACATGTTCATGACTTGGTTTGATTAGAGAGGCACTTCCAGCCTGCTCCGTGTTTCCCATACATGTGGCTTCAGGTCAAGTTTCTCCAGTACTGTGAAGCTTCTTTCATATGGCAATTGGTAGAAAACTTTAAGGATGCTTTCTGAAAAGCTTTTCATGAAATGGCAGATCCACATTTTTGAAGCATCCTAGCTTTTTTTTAAATCTTATTTTTATTAATTTTAATGCAGTGACATTGATAAATCAGGATACATATGTTCTGAGAAAACATCTCCAGATTATTTTGACATTTGATTATGTTGCATACCCCTCACCCAAAGTCCAATTGTCTTCCGTCACCTTCTATTTGGTTTTCTTTGTGCCCCTCTCCTCCCCCCACCCCCTCTCTCTCCTTCCTCGACCCCTTCCCAACCCCCGCCCCACCCCCTGTTACCATCACATTCTTGTCCATGTCTCTGAATCTCATTTTTATGTCCCATCTATGTATGAGTTCATATAGTTCTTAGTTTTTTTCTGATTTACTTATTTCACTCCGTATAATGTTATCAAAGTCCATCCATGTTATTGTAAATGATCCGATGTCATCATTTCTTATGGCTGAGTAGTATTCCATAGTGTATATGTACCAAATCTTTTTAATCCACTCGTCCTCTGACAGACACTTGGGCTGTTTCCAGATCTTTGCTATTGTGAATAATGCTGCCATAAACATGGGGGTGCATTTCTCCTTCTGGAACAGTTTTATGGTGTTCTTGGGGTATATTCCTAAAAGTGGGATAGCTGGGTCAAAAGGCAGTTCGATTTTCAATTTTTTGAGGAATCTCCATACTGTTTTCCACAAAGGCTACACAGGTCTGCATTCCCACCAGCAGTGCAGGAGGGTTCCTTTTTCTCCACATCCTTGCCAGCACTTATTCTGTGTTGTTTTGTTGATGAGCACCATTCTGACCTAGCTTTTTATGATTGAGCTTTCTTTTCTGCATATACACAAAACCCTGCATTTTCTTTGGATGTATTTTCTAAATGGACAGACTGGAGTACACTCTCAGTCTTCCTGGCTTCAGATTTCATTCTCTACCAAAGAAAAGAAGTCATTATGGCTTCTGTGTTCCATTGCTTCATTAAAGTAAATGAAACCAGGGGTGCAGTTTTGATCAGACCTTCCTCTTCTTTGCCAGTGCAAGAAAAATTGGGTCTGTAGAAAATAAATAATAAATAAAGCTGAAATAAAATATTTTGTACCATTGGCATTCTTTGGAAGACAATATTTTGTTTCAGGTTCCTAAGCAATTTGTTTGCTAAATCTACAGAGAGTTGAATAATTTTTATGTTAATTAAGTAAAATATAAATTATTCATTAAGTTTTATGACAAATATGTAAAACAAGGCAAGTTTTATGATTTTTATTTTTTCCATTTTTCTGAAGCTGGAAACGGGGAGAGACAGTCAGACAGACTCCCGCATGCGCCCGACCGGGATCCACCCGGCACGCCCACCAGGGGCGATGCTCTGCCCACCAGGGGGCGATGCTCTGCCCATCCTGGGCGTCGCCATGTTGCGACCAGAGCCACTCTAGCGCCTGAGGCAGAGGCCACAGAGCCATCCCCAGCGCCCGGGCCATCTTTGCTCCAATGGAGCCTTGGCTGCGGGAGGGGAAGAGAGAGACAGAGAGGAAAGCGCGGCGGAGGGGTGGAGAAGCAAATGGGTGCTTCTCCTATGTGCCCTGGCCGGGAATCGAACCCGGGTCCTCTGCACGCTAGGCCGACGCTCTACCGCTGAGCCAACCCGGCCAGGGCAAGTTTTATGATTAGTCGAAGTTTTTTGCACTATTAATATCTTTTAACCTCTGTCTAGACAGGAGATCACCCCCATTTCTCAGGAGCTGTGTCCTCCCCAGAATTATGCTACTGCTTCATGCGACTCTTCATGACTTTCTAGAAACTATGGTTCTCACGTCTCATGCTGTCACTGTTTCCCACAATAGCATTTTTTTTAATGTGTGGCATTTCTTAGAATAATAGGACAAGAGCAATGTATGAATAGCATACTGTGCAGGTAAGATTTTACGTCATAACACAGACATGTGAAAAGAGAAAGACAAGTCAAAGACAGGGCTGTCGCCCAGAACTCACCACTCTGTGTATGACCCACGTCACCCTGCAATCTGTTAGCAATCACAAGAAGTTACTGTAAATGTCACACTTGGACAGTTAGCTCAGCAGGCAGACATGTTTGAATTCATCCGTGTCACCAAAGGCTGCATTTGTGGATGGAGGGTAAGAAGTTCACATCAGAGCTACTCACGTTTGTACAACTTGAGCTAACTATGAACATGACGCACCTCCTCTGTGTGGATCCACAGGTGATCACAGGTAAGGAATGTTGAAATGTCTGAGTGACCCCACGAGAACACTCATATTCACTGACTTGTGGCCACCTTTCTGTGCAGCACGGCCAGACCACAGTCAGCCACATCACAGGAGAGTGTTGAGGAGACTGATCCCACACTTCTAGTGGCGGGTCTAACAGCTTCTGTAGTTTCAAAGCCATGGTGGGCGTAAATGACATTTCTAGGTATCTACAACTGTAATGTGATAGGAAAATATTTGTGATTCCTATTGACAACAAAAATCACAGGTGGTGTTTATACTACCTGCAGGTTTGTTGTCACATTCATAATAGAAGGAAATGCTACATTGCAGATGGAGGATAGTCTGGTAGTCATACTATCTGCTGTCTTGTTATCCTTGCAAATAGTTCTTTGGGATACAAAATTGCTTAAGGCTCAGTCCAAAGGTTATTTTGTCCTGTTTTAATATTCCAAAGGTTTGTAAGGCAGCTACAGCTCCATGTTAAAGCAGCTCCCCTTAATCATTTTTACAAACCTCATGACGTTGCCACAAAGATTAAATGAGACAATATCCGTAAAGCTATTAGCAGAGTGCCTGGCTCACTGTATAATGGTGTCTTTATTCTTGTTTGAATCACTGTCATAGAGCTGAGTCAGAGACTTGGAGACCGACAGCAACTCATCCTCTTCTGCAAATAAGGGAATGTGCTCCCAGAGGCTCCATCAGCTGAACCATCAGGACAGCTGGACCAATGGCACCTACTGGGCACCCTTTCCATCCCTGCCTCCATCCATCCCGACTTTCAGTGCCCTGCCAGGGAGGAGAAAGTTTGAAGAGGAAGCGGACCCCAGGTGCGGCGAGCTACTGAGTAGATGCAGAAAGCAGCAAAGTGTGCTCCTAACCGCCCCCTACCCCCAGAAGAGCCGCTCCTGGGAAGCACAGAGAGACACAGCCCAAGGAGGTCTTGATGAGTCCTGTTCTGTCCCTCCCTCTCACCAGGCCTTCCTGGAAAGGACATCCCCAACGGCTCACAGACGCCTCCTTCCACACTGCGGTCACCTTCCCCTCCTGAACCGATGGAGATGAACTTCCTCCTAATGGCATCTCCATCACATGGATACCAAAGGCTATTTTGTGGGTATTCAATCAGAGACGGCCTCGTGTTTACATACCCAGCTCGACAAAAAACACACTCCTTGAGGCCTGCCTGAATGTTTCAGCTGCACAGCTTCTTGACAGCAACTGGGAAAGAGGGAGAGAGAGACAAAGACAGAAAGAGAGAGGGAGGGAGGGAAGCTTCAAGAGGTACATATGCTGAGGGGAGGGGCAACACCATCAGTCACTTCAAGGGTGCACTGCCCCTGGAGAAACAGTTTATGGAAACGGGCGAGCAGATTTAATGAAAAATTCCAAGTCTATTGATCAAAATCCGTTGTGTTTTCTCACTGAGAATACACCATTTTTGTATTAGGCTCTTGGTTTACACCTCATGTGAACAGAAAGCAGAAAATTTTTCAAAAGATGGGCGAGTTTGGCAGAGATGCCTTGCCCTATTGCACCAGGGAGCCCGCATCCCCTCCCCTGTTGTTCTAATGATGAAACACATGCAGGCCCCTCCAGACTGAAGGCCCACTCTGTCCTTCCGCTGATAATCGCAGTCACAATGGTAGCAAGCAGCTGCTCCCAGAATGCATCGCCCTCTCCTTTGTCTCCATCCTCCGCGAACGCGGCTCCCTTGCCCGAGCCCCCTCCGCTGGCCTCCTTATGCGCCCTGGTCCACATTGTTCTCCCAGAAGGCATCCTTCCAGCACCACCTCCTGCTGATGCCTTATCAGGTGTCCCCAGGCAGCTTCAAGAGCTTCCTCCAGTGGGTTCCCGTGGCACCTTGTACCCATTTCTGTTGTGACAATGATCACACTGCTCTAACTACCATGTCCACGGTGCATTTCCCCCACATTTTTACATTCTGATTGGTCACCGTACCCACTCTTACTGTGATAATGACTATTCTGCTTCTGTTGCTCAATGCAAAAACACATTTTTTCACACTTGAAAGTTTCTAAACTCAGAATGTTTTGCAGCTGTGTGTGCACTGAGTGTGGTACGTGTTTCTGGGATTTTTTTCCTTCTGAAAAACTGTTATTATATTGGGGGGGTGCATCTTAAAATCAAGTAAATAACATTACTTATTCATGTGTCAGTCCTCCCCTCTGTGCCATGAACAGCAAGGACCATGGCCTGCTTTCTGGGCCTCTTTGTATTGTTCAATAGACATTGGATGGAAGGAGGAGGGTGTGAGAAGGAAAGGAGAATTTACATTCTGTGATTTAGAAAGCCCTTCTCATTCTGCTCCCGCTTAGTTTGACTGCCCGACACAGGGGCACTGAGGTGTCTCCCCAAAGGTTCTCCTTGGAGCTGGCTTCCTTATGGCCAGCCACGTGGGCACTCACATCTACTGTAGATTGTCCGCACCGCATGCCAACCATCAGCCACCTGGGGCTCACACTGCAAAGGGAGACACCAATTAGGAGGGAAGTCAGAGATCCAGAGTGACCTTCAAGTCATTTTTCCGGGCCAGGGGACTCTTTCATGAACTCTGCACCCCACCATGAAGAGCTCATGTTGGCAACCTCAGCTCTTTGCCTGACCCGCTGAGCATGCCTGACTCTGCCTTCACCTTTACCCAGCCCACCTTGTTTCCCAAGACCCCAATTAACTGATTTTCTCATTTCTTTAACTCATGCCTTACCCGTGACATCTTCCCTGGCCTCCATGCTTCCATGTTGGCTTCCTTGATCTGTCCCCACCCTGTCCTCACAGACCTCACCATCCTCTGAATAGCACTTGTAATGTGAGCTGAACCAGGTAGCACTACTTATACTGTGCTAATGGTTCATAGCATCTCCCACAGCCCAGGACTGAGCACATGGCAGCATTCAAACACATGATCAAAACAAATTAATACAATAATTGGCTCTGGGGGCTCCTACTCTCTGTCATTTCCTTGGTCCACTGTTGTTTCCTTTTTTTTTTTTTTTTTTAAGTGAGAGAGAGAGACAGACAGCTAGAAAGGGAGAGAGATGAGAAGCATCAATTCATAGTTACGGCACCTTAGTTGTTCATTGATTGTTTTCTCATATGTGCCTTGACCAGGAGACTCCAGCTGAGCCAGTGACTCCTTGCTCAATCCAGCAACCTTGGGCTCAAGTCAATGACCATGGGGTCATATCTATGATCCCACACTCAAGCTAGTGACCCTAAGCTCAAGCTGATGAGCCTGAACTCAAGCTAGTGAACTTGGAGTTTCAAACCTAGGTCCTCAGCACCCCAAACCAATGCTTTATGAACTGTACCACCACCTAGTCAAGCTCTTTGGTCCACCATTCTTTTCAAGATCAGTCCAAATGAATTCTTGTCTCTGAGGCCCCTGGTGGGCTTAGAATTACGTCCTATGACTGGTTTCTCCAGGTGTTTGCTGGAGATATACCTGGACCACCCTCCAAGCAGCTCCCTGAAGCTCAGGCCCTGTCAGACATCTCTCTGAACCGGCCTCTCTCCTTGGCTGCTGCACCTTCCTTGTAGGTTTTCTCTGTTCTGGTTGGCTAACCACCATCCTAGATCCCTCTGCAGCACTTCAAACATCAAGGTGCATCAGAAATGGGGGAGGAGGCAGAGATGGCCACGCTATTGGCTTACCTGGAATTCACAGCCAACTGACTCTGTTGGTTTCTGTCAGCCTGAGCTGCTGTGAAGTCAGGGTTTTCATCCTTTACCTGAACAGCTGATATTGTAAAGCAAAAGGATGCAAGTTAACATTTGCCTGTTCAGTTCCGTCACATTTGGTCTTCTCATTCTAGCTGGTGGTGGTCCTTTTGAGACTTCACTGTCTCCTTCCAGTTCCTCACCAGGGTGGAAACAAGCTTAGTGTGGACATGCTTTCTGGATGGCTCAAGAAAAGAATTAACACCACGTCTATAACTGTGCTTTCATTCACTTTTTAGCCATGAGACAGTACTCAGCTTGGCCAGCTGTACAGCCTTTGGGGTTTCATAGTTATAAGAATGGGACATGCCCAATAGTTACTGTCTTATCCTACCCCACCTTATCCTTGAGCTTCTCCCACAAGGCTCCCTGTCTCATAAAATGGCACCATCATCTCACCCAACAGGTGGCCAAACCAGGAACCAAGAAGGCATGGCCAACTCCTCTTCCCTCTTCAGCCCCACACGAAATCAATTCCTCAGTTTTATCAACTGAAGCTACCTCCTAAATAAGCAGAGTAGTCAAGCCACCACTTCCTCTTGTATCACAGCCCTTGTCCCTCCTTCATTTGCTCAATGTCTACATTTCAGACCTCAGCTTACACCTCACTTCTGCCAGGAAGGTTTCTTTCTTTTTTTTTCTTATTTTTATTATTATTAATTTTAATAGGGTAACATTGATAAATCAGGGTACATATGTTCAGAGAAAACATCTCCAGGTTATTTTGACATTTGATTATGTTGCATACCCATCACCCAAAGTCAAATTGTCTTACGTCACCTTCTATCTGGTTTTCTTGGTGCCCCTCCCCTCCTCCCCTCTCCCCCCCCTCCCTGGTAACCCCCACACTCTTGTCCATGTCTCTGAGTCTCATTTTTATGTCCCACCTATGTATAGAATCATATATCAATAGTTCTTAGGTTTTTTTATTTACATATTTCACTCAGTATAATGTTATCAAGGTCCATCCATGTTGTTGTAAATGATCCGATGTCATCATTTCTTATGGCTGAGTAGTATTCATAGTATATATGTACAAAAGCTTTTTAATCCACTTATCCACTGACAGACAGACACTTGGGCTGTTTCCAGATCTTTGCTATTGTGAACAATGCTGCCATAAACATGGGGGGGTGCATTTCTCCTTTTAAAACAGTGCTATGTTCTTGGGGTATATTCCTAAAAGTGGGATAGCTGGGTCAAAAGGCAGTTTGATTTTTAATTTTTTGAGGAATCTCCATACTGTTTTCCACAAAGGCTGCACCAGTCTGCATTCCCACCAGCAGTGCAGAAGGGTTCCCTTTTCTCCACATTCTCGCCAGCACTTATTCTGTGTTGTTTTGTTGATTCTGTGTTGTTTGGTATGAGGTGATATCTCATTGTGGTTTTAATTTGCATTTCTCTAATGATTAGTGATGTTGAGCATTTTTTCATATGCCTATTGGCCATCTGGTATGTCCTCTTTGGAGAAGTGTCTATTCATTTCTTTTGCCCATTTTTTAATTGGATTGTTTGTTTTCCTGGTGTTGAGTTTTACAAGTTCTTTATAAATTTTGGTTATTAACCCCTTATCAGATGTATTGTCAAATATGTTCTCCCACTGTGTGGGTTGTCTTTTTATTTTGTTTATGGTGTCTTTTGCTCTGCAAAACCTTTTTAGTTTGATATAGTCCCATTTGTTTATTTTGTCTTTTATTTCACTTGCCCGTGAAGATAAATTGGCAAATATATTGCTGCAAGAGATGTCGGAGAGCTTACTGCCTATGTTTTCTTCTAAGATGCTTATGGTTTCATGCCTTACATTTAAATCTTTTATCCATTTTAGTTTATTTTTGTGAATGGTGTAAGTTGGTGGTCTAATTTCATTTTTTTGCAGGTAGATGTCCAATTTTCCCAACACCATTTGTTAAAGAGGCTGTCTTTACTCCATTATATGCTCTTACCTCCTTTGTCAAATATCTGTTGTCCATAAAGGAGTAGGTTAATTTCTGGGTTCTCTGTTCTGATCCATTGATCTATATGCATGTTCTTATGCCAGTACCAGGTTGTTTTGAGTACAATGGCTTTGTAGTATAACTTTATATCAGGAAGTGTGATACCTCCCACTTTATTCTTTCTTTTCAAGATTGCTAAGGCTTTTGTGTTCTTTTTTGGTTCCATATAAATTTTTGGAATATTTGTTCTATATCTTTGAAGTATGCCATTGGTATTTTAATAGGAATTGCATTGAATTTATAGATTGCTTTGGGTAATATAGACATTTTAATGATGTTTATTCTTCCTAACCATGAGCACGGTATATGCTTCCACTTGTTTGTATCTTCCTTGATTTCTTTTATCAATGTTTTATAATTTTCTGAGTACAAGTCTTTAATCTCCTTGATTAAATTTACTCCTAGGTACTTTATTTTTTTGGTTGCAATAGTGAAGGGAATTGTTTTCTTAATTTCTCTTTCTGACAATTTATTGTTGGTGTATAAATATGCCTCTGATTTCTGTGTATTAATTTTATATCCTGCCACTTTGCTGAATTCATTGATCAGGTCCAGTAGTTTTTTGACTGAGACTTTAAGGTTTTCTATATACAATATCATATCATCTGCAAATAGTGATAGTTTTACTTCTTTTCCAATTTGGATGCTTTTTATTTCTTCTTCTTGTCTGATTACTGTAGCTAGGACTTCCAGAACTATGTTGAATAAGAGTGGTGAAAGGGGGCACCCCTGCCTTGTTCCTGATCTTAAGGGGATTGCTTTTAATTTTTGTCCATTAAGTATGATGTTGGCTGTGGGTTTGTCATAGATGGCCTTTATCATGTTGAGGTATGTTCCCTGTATTCCCACTTTGCTGAGAGTTTTGATCATGAATGGGTGCTGGACTTTATCAAATGCTTTTTCTGCATCTATTGAAATTATTATGTGGTTTGTCTTCTTCCTTTTGTTTATGTGATGAATCACATTGATTGATTTGCAAATATTGTACCTGCCTTGCTTCCCCAGAATAAATCCCACTTGATTATGATGTATGATTTTTTTCATGTATTGCTGGATCCGGTTTGCTAATATTTTGTTGAGGATTTTTGCATCTAAATTCATCAGGGATATTGGCCTATATTTTTCTTTCTTTGTGTTGTCTTTGCCTGGTTTTGGAATCAGAATTATGCTCGCCTCATAAAAGGAGCTTGTAAGTCTTGCTTCCTTTTGAATTTTTTGAAATAGCTTGAGAAGGATAAGAGTTAGTTCTTCTTTCAATATTTGGTAGAATTCACTTGTGAAGCCATCAGGCCCAGGACTTTTGTTTTTGAGGAGTTTTTTTGATAACTGTTTCAATCTCATTTGTTGTAATCAGTCTGTTTAGGTTTTCTGATTCTTCCAGATTAATTTTTGGAGGATTATATGTTTTAAGGAATTTGTCCATTTCATCTAAGTTGTCTAATTTTTTGGCATACCGTTCTTCATAGTATTTTCTTACAATATTTTGTATTTCTGTTGTGTCAGTTGTTATTTCTCCACTCTAATTTCTAATTTTATTTATTTGAGTTCTCTCTCTTTTTTTTCTTGGTGAGTCCGGTTAAAGGTTCATCAATCTTGTTTACCTTTTCAAAGAACCAGCTCCTGGTTTCATTTATCCTCTGTTTTGTTTCTTTAGCCTCTATATCATTTATTTCCACTCTGATCTTTATTATTTCCTTCCTTCTACTACCTCTGGGCTTTACTTTCTGGAGTTTTTTTTTCTAGTTCTTTTAGATGCAGGGTCAAGTTGTTTATTTGAGCTTTTTCTACCTTCTTAAAGTATGCCTGTAATGCTATGAACTTCCCTCTCAGGACTGCTTTTGCTGTGTCCCATAAATTTTTAGTTGATATACGCTCATTATCATTCATTTCTAGGAATTTTTTATTTCTTCTTTGATCTCATTGTTAACCCATTTGTCATTTAATAACATGCTATTTAGTTTCCAAGTGTTTGAGTATGTTTCAGTTTTACTGTTGTGGTTGATTTCTAGTTTCATGCCATTGTAATCAGAGAAAATGCTTGATATGATTTCAGTCTTCTTAAATTTGTTGAGATTGCTTTTGTGCCTTAACATGTGGTCTATCCTAGAGAATGTACCATGAGCATTTGAAAAGAATGTATATTCTGCTGCTTTAGGGTGAAAGGTTCCAAAGATATCTATTAAATCGAGTTGATCTATTGTGTCCTTTAAGTCTGCTGTTTCTTTGTTAATTTTCTTTCTTGAGAATCTATCTAGTGATGTTAGTGAGGTATTGAAATCCCCTACTATTATAGTTTGCTGTTGATCTTGGCCTTTATATCCATCAAAGTCTGCTCTATATATTTAGGTGCTCCTATATTAGGTGCATAGATATTTATAATGGTTATATCTTCCTGTTGGATTGCTCCCTTTATCATTATGTAGTGGCCTTCTTTATCTCTTACTATAGCCTTTGTTTTAAAGTCCACTTTGTCTGATATAAGTATTGCTACCCCAGCTTTTTTTTTTCATTTCCATTTGCATGAAATATTTTTTTTTCCATCCTTTTATCTTCAGTCTATGTGCATCTTTTGTTTTAAGGTGTGTCTCTTGTAGCAGCATATGTATGGGTTCTGTTTTCTTATCCACGCAGCTATGCTATGTCTTTTGATTGGATTATTTAATCCATTACATTTAAGGTTATTATTGATATGTAGTTGTTTATTGCCATTTTATTATTTAAAGCTCTCTTTTGCTATATTCTTTTTCCCCTTTGATCTGTTTATAACAGGCCCTTTAGTATTTCTTGCAGCATTGGTTTGGTTGTAGTGAATTCCTTGAGTTTTTGTTTTGTTTTTGTTTTGTTTTTGTCTTGGAAGTTTTTTATTTCTCTTTCAATTTTAAACAATAGCCCTAGATTAAACTAGGGAATTCTGACACTAGCTCCCCCAACCTGATGCTTTCTCTATCTATCATATGACCTATCTCACTGCCTGATGTTGCTTACTGAACTCTTCCCAGCTACATCTAAGTTCTATGAGGATGGGCAAAGAGTCTGTTTTGCTCATCATCAAGTTCCCAGAATATAAGAGTCTCAAGAAATATTTCTTGAATTATTGAATTAAGTAATGGTACCACAGTCTTGTTTGGGCAAGTTTTAAATCACTGATAAATGATTTGGCTGAAAACTCATGAGTCATTCCGACATAGAAAAGAATACCAGCTTTAGCCTCTAATGGACAGTGGGAATTATGTCATTTAAACTCCATAAGCCTCAATTTCCTTATTGGAAAAGTGGAAATAAAAAGTTACCTTATGAGATTGTCACAGTGGTCAGAGAAAATTATGCATATGAATGTGTTTCCCATATTAAAGAGTATAAGATTCAAGTACAGGTATAGCCATGGATAACCCAATCCCTCTACAAATGGCCTTGTTCTGATTTCAGAGGTTGTACCAAAGACCTGCATGGGCTCACCCTTGAGCACCAGTACTCATCAGCTTGGGTTCAGTACCAAGTTCAACAGGTCTCTGTTATTTCTTCTCCATCTTCCCTGCTGTCCTCATTCTCCTACACTCCTGGTGTTGGCGAAATCTCCCATTTTGAAAGATTTCCTAGCCACCACTTCTCTTGCACTCCCTTGGTGGAGAGTTTAATGATCCTGAAGGCCCTAAAAATACATTGAATTAAAACACAAAATGGATAGCACTGTGCATTTTAGTGAAACAGCAATTAGGAGTAGCAGTCACCATGTACTGGGAGGGCAAGAGAGCTGAAGAGAAAAGGAATAAAGCGACCTCATAACAACACTTAATTTCATTACCAGCAGACACGGTTTCCTGTTATTGCTCTTGGTATTTAATGGTTCTATGATTCCATCTATTGATGCTTATCCAGTTCATTAACTGTGCTGCTAAAAATACAATTATCTCCAACAAAAGCTTTATCACCAATAAAAGGGAGGGGAAAACAACCTCCATCATTACCAGAAGTGGTGGGGTGGACACACCTCATGTAATAAGTAACTTCTTGGCCCCAAAGTTTTCCTGGAGACTGAGACTATAGCCACACAATTTTCATGCAACCAATTTAAAAATTCAACCAAGCACTGTTCTTTTATTTAACCAACTCCAACTAAAAAATTGGAATGATTCTGTGCACCCAACTGACAATGGCCAGAGAAGAGCCGAAGAGCCAGGGCGAGTACCCTCTTGACTGGGTCTAAGGGTGGGATAGGCTAATTACCTTAATATATAAAGATTCATTCAAATCAATGAGAAAAAAATCAACTACTCTATAGAAAAATTAATAGACATTTTATTTAAAAGAATATAAATATCCCTTAATGATGAAAGGATACTGGGTCTCAAAGGTTGAAATTTGGCAGCACATTGTGTTGGTGGGGTGTGCAAGACAGGTTTTCTCTTCCACTGCTGATGGAAGAGAAGGTGGCATGACCTCTGAGAGCCACAATTTGGCAGCAATGATAAAAACTACAAATGCATATACTCTTTCTCTAACAATTTCACATTTAGTTATTCTTTAACATTGAAAAGTACTTTAACAAGAAACTATATTTATTGCAGCATTTTTTTTTGTAATACCAAAATATCAGTGCCACATACACGTCGACCAATGCAGAGTGGGATAACCCAGCAATGCCTTCCCACAAAACAGGATGGTATGGGGCAAGTCAATGTGAGCCGGCACACAGAATAAAGTCCAATAGGCTAAGTGCAATAATAATAATAATAACAATAATAATAATAATAAAAGGTAATTGTGTGCAAAGAGCACATAAACACATACGTCCAATGTGCAGAGACACTCAGGAGACTGCTAAAAGCAGCTATATCCAGGAATGATATCTGAGAGGCAGGGACAGCTGTGGGTGGAGAATTATTCTTTCTTGTGGTATTTGTGTGTATGTGTGTGTGCTTTTGAATTTGTACCACATGTATGATTTACTTACTACAAAATATTCACATGATAAAAAGGTTACCTTAGCACTCCATCTGTACCTTTCTTAATGGTACCTATATTTCCCTATCTTATTGTTTTTTATATATCAATTTTTCAAATCTTCTATATTTTACAGTTTGAGAAGGTAGAATTTATGTCAGCAAAAAACTAACATTTTCAGCATTTATTCTTTGTCACGCCATATATCACTTATTTTTTTTTTCTTTTTTGTATTTCTCTGAAGTTGGAAAAGGAGAGGCAGTCAGACAGACTCCTGCATGCGCCCGACCGGGATCCACCTGGCACGCCCACCAGGGGGCGATGTTCTGCCCATCTTGGGGCGTTGCTCTGCCACAATCAGAGCCATTATAGCGCCTGAGGCAGAGGCCACAGAGCCATCCTCAGCGCCTGGGCCATCTTTGCTCCAATGGAGCCTTGGCTGCAGGAGGGAAAGAGAGAGACAGAGAGGAAGGAGAGGAGGAGAGGTGGAGAAGCAGATGGGCGCTTCTCCTGTGTGCCCTGGCCGGGAATCGAACCCAGGACTCCTGCACGCCAGGCCGATGCTCTACCACTGAGCCAACCGGCCAGGGCCTCACTTATTTTTATATAATGGTCTCTGATGGTAGGTACTGTTGCTATCCTCATTTTACAACTGAGGGACCAAAGGGATCCTGCAGAGGTTAAAAACTCTCCTAAGGCCAGCCAATGAGAAGCGTGCTGGGAAAGCTGTCTGATTCCAGGACTGCCCCCCTCCAGTCCTGACTGACTTCAGACAGCTTTATCCACTCTGCGTAATGCCTCTTTTGTCTCTCTCTCTCTCTCTCTCTCTCTCTCTCTCTCTCTCACACACACACACACACACACACACACACAGCATCTGAAATTTAAGAAGAGCTCACCTAATGGATGAATGGGAGAGCAGGTGGGTAGGTGGTGAGTGGCCTACCGACCACAATCACAGCCACCCTCAAATTGTACTTCTAGGCCATGTGCATCATGATCCCAGATCTGGGGAGAGGGTGAAGAAGGACAAGCCTCCTTATAAATAGCCATAGGTTTCCTTTCTTCACTGCTGTCTGGAGGAAATAAGAAGACACGGGCTGACTAAGATGAAGAGGCTGGTAGTTTCATACAAGAGAGGGTATATTTTAAGCGAAGGTGCAAGGGGTCAGACGAGAGCCTGAAGGCCTATTCCATCACTTCTACATGAAGCATGGCTCATGTCTGGAAGTTTGGAAATGTCAGTGTACCAGGTACACAGTCCCTAGTCACAGGCCCCTGCTAACAGCAAAGGAGCTTGCACACGGGTTACCCTACAGTCTGAGAGCGGGACGGCTGCCAATCCCATGGGGGACTGCGCTGTTTGAGTAAAGAAACAAAGGTTGCTGATGTACCCCACTGCTCCCAAAATAATGAATATGTTTGTATCTCTTTGTTTCCATACTAAAAACAAAGCCCACTTTGGGTTTCCATAAGGCAATCTGAGCCAAACCCATGATCCTGACACAGTTCTGTCTTCTCATCTTGCCTGATTTATACAGGGTTTGCATAATGAATTGCATGGATTCTGTAGAATTTATAGTGTTCCAAGTAGGTCATTCTATAAATCACTGTATGAATTATATGAATGAACCTAAATCATGCAGTAGGAGGACTTCATTAGAAAATCAATCTTATGAGTAGATAAACACTTAAGGACTGGCAAGGACATGGTTGTTTTTAAAAAGTCCCTGTGTCTGTGACAGAACATGAAGGTGTCCTGTGCTGTGGGGGCACATCACTCCCAACTGCTCACTCATCGGGTGGGCCCTCAGGTGGGGAAGACCTGCCTTCACCTCTGAGTTCCCTAGCTCTTCTAGTGGGGAGTCTACACTCAACATGGAGCAGGTGACCTCAAAGCCAGCTGGCTTCTTACTGTCCCCATAGCAGAGCCAGCCTGAGAGAAGAGGCTGGTGTGTTCTGAGCAAGAGAATCCACAGGCGCTCTTGCCAACCACCAGCCAGTCTGGGACTTGAACACAAACCAAGAGACAAGCCTGCGTGCCTGGCTGGCAGAAGACTTATCTTGCCACAGGCAAATATTTGCCTGTGCCTCTGTCTATGCCGACACCGCTTCCCAGCCTCCATCAGGAGCCTGTCCTGGAGGGGCAGAAAAGGCAGAGTAAGCCAAGGGCAAGTCCAATGGGGGCAGCTTACGCTCCTCAAGCTCCTCCCCAGGCCCCCTCCAGGACCAGAGTGTGGTGGAGGGGCAGCAGAGCCCCGGGAACTCCCCCAGCAAAGACAGGCACGTCATTAGAGCAGCCGTGGCAGCATGGCCTATTAGGGGTGACAGGCCAGGGGCTGGCTCTGTTAATAGCAGAGATGTTTTAGGAGAAAGAAATGTCAAGCAAGAGGTAGTTCTGTATTTTTAAAACCACTGTTTAAGAAAGATCAGCAAGATAAACAAATGCTCTGACGAACTCACCAGGAAACCACAGGCTCTGGGAGATCCCCAGGACTCTCTGGGAAGCTGATGGGATATGTGGGGACCAGCACAGCTTAGTCATTCCAAGAGTATGAGCTCAAAGACTTTGATTCCCTCAGCACCCAGTCACCCCCATCTCTTAGCTTACACAACCTGGAGTGCTTTAGGTCCGAGGGTCACAGGTAGCCCCATGCTCTTGATTGGGTTGGCAGCCAGGAACAGGGTCCTGGGAAGCATATTCAGTCTACCAGTCTTAATGATCTGAGGTCAACAGCTATAGAAAAGCAAATCCCTCAGCTGAATAGTCCACTGTTCACTAAAGTCCCCACTAAACTGTTGAGATCACCAAGGAGCACAGCAGAGGGGACCAGCTGGTTTTGAGTTTCCAACATCCCCTTCAGGTCACACTGAGATCTTCCCATCCTGAAAGGTGAAAGGGCTGGAGGGTGTCATCGTCCATTCTGACTGCTATAAAAACAATACCCAGCCTGACCAGGTGGTGGTGCAGTGGATAGAGTGTCAACCTGGGATACTGAGGACCCAGGTTTAAACTCCAAAGTCACCAATTTGAGTGTGGGCTCATCTGGCATAAGTGCAGGTTCACCAGCTTGAGTGCAGGCTCACCAGCTTAAGCGTGGGATCATAGACATGACCCCATCGTCGCTGGCTTGAGCCTAAAGGTCGCTGTCTTGAGCAAGGGGTCACAACTCAGTTGGAGCCCCCTGGTCAAGGCACATATATGAGAAAGCAATCAATAAACAGCTAAAGTGCTGCAACTATGAATTGATGCTTCTCATCTCTCTCCCTTCCTGTCTGTCCCTCTCTCTTTTTGTATATCTCTCTCTCTCTCTCTCTCACTGAAAAATACATACATACATACATACATACATACATACATACATACATAAAATACCCATACTGGTAGATCAAACCACAGAGCCATACTACTCACAGACCCAGAGCACGGCCCCTCACACTCAGGGTCTGGCAAGAACTCTCATACTGGTCCACAGATGGCCATTTTCCTGCTGTGTCTTCACACAACAGAAGAGCAAGGGGGACCACCTTCTAATACTGTCACATTGGGAATTACGATTTCTATAGAGAATTTGGGGAGGACACATACGCTTAGTATAGAGCAGAGGGAGCATGAGAAAGGAGAAGGAAGGAGAAAAGGAGAGACTTCTTTTGAAGACACTGACTCCATGGGTCCCTCAAACTACTATCCTATTTTTTCTTTTTTGTCTTCCTTGTCTAATTCATTTCTCAAAAATAGGCTGTCTTTTCCTGCCTCAGCTGCTCCTTGCCCCTAAACCCCTTGCCATTGGGCATGCCCGCCCACTGCTCCTGGAGAAGTAGCCAGTGCCTCCCCCATCTACCCCTGTTTTGCACAGGCTGGGTATCCCCAGTGCACTGGCAGAGTTGACCCCATACCTCTCTGAAACCCTCCTCCTAACTGCTCATCTCAGGTGCCTCTTCCTCTCTTGATTTCCTAGTCACCTTTGACATCTTTCCCCCATTCTTTCTCCCTCAACATTTGTATTTCCTCAGTTTCAAAGAGTACACCTGGGAGAGTGACTTTAATTCAGACCACATGTTTCGGGGGGGCTTCTGGGGGAGAAGTATTTTGGTTTTTACTTTTTAAGTGAGATCAGGGGAGATAGTGAGGCAAGCTCCCATATGCGCCCCAAACAGGATCCACCTGGCAACCCCTGTCTGGGGCCAATGCTCAAGTACTGAGCTATTTTTAGTGCCTGATGCTGATGTGCTCCAACCAAGCTATCCTCAGCACCTGGGGCCATGCTTGAACCAATCAAGCCACTCGCTACAGGAGGAGAAGAGGAAGAGAAGGGGGAGGGATGAAAAGCAGATGGTTGCTTTCCCTGTTTGCCCTGATCAGGGATCAAACCCAGGATGTCAATAAGCCGTGCCAATGCTCTATCCACTGAGCCACCAGCCAGGGCCTACCACAAGGGTTTTGATAAGGAATTATCTCCAGAGTCTCAGATCAGATGCCTCACCACCTACAAGTGGACTTGCCACTCTCTCTTTCTGCAAATGGCTTTCTGCCCTGGAGTCACTATCACCATGAGGAGAGCTGCCATCCTCTAGCTTGTAAGTCCTTTCAGATCTTCTTTTTACTTCATGTTTCACAAGTGGCTCCTGCCACCTGTTCCTATATTTCTCTCACATCTAATTCATTCCCACTACTCTCACTCCACACCAGGCCCCCATCATCTCATCATGGGCAAGAGGCAACAACAGCACATCAGCAGCTGACTCCCTTCACCTCCCCTTATGGTCACTTATGAGGATACTTTTCAGGGCGTCTGCCCAGTTCCCACCGTCCTCTCCTTGCCTATCTTACCCACAAGGGTGGACCAGTGGTCAGGCTGTACCCTGTGACCAATCTACCCTGGTAGCAGTTTGCTGAGTTAGGACAGCTATCAGACTCATCAGGCCAATCAGATATTTTTTCTCCCAGCCTTTGCCATTAAGGAGAAAATTCTCTCTCGGCCTGAATCAGTCTCTGAGGTGGTCAGTCTGCCATCCCCTCTCTGGTCTAAGGTGGTGCAGAGTAACACGAACATGTGGACGGAACACAGATGACAGAGGGAGAGGAAGAGGCCTGCTGGCTTTCAGCCACCAGTGCCAGGCCTTCCCTGAAGCCCCAGCCCCTGCTGAGGGTCAAAGGGTGGCTTTCCAGGGGGGAGGGAGAGGGACTGGTGGCTTTAGTTCTGCCATTATCCTCATCAACGTCCCTAACTTACCAGCAAAGAAATATATACTCTTAGTAAAAATTGGGCTCGCCCCAAGTGCCCGTCGGTGGACGAGTGGATTAAAAAGCTTTGGTATATATACACAATGGAATTCCATAGGGCCATGAAAAAGAAGGAAATATTATATTATTTTTTGGGACAACATGGATGGACCTGGAAACTATTATGTTAAGTGAAATAAGCCAGGCAGAGAAAGAAAAATATCATATGACCTCACTCATCTGAGGAATCCGACGAACAGTATGAACTGAGGAATGGAACGGAGACAGAGGCGGGATCAAAGGATCCAGAAGGAACGCGGACAGAGGGAAAGGGGATGACAGGGTGATAGCATGGGATGAGAGCAGAAAAGCAAATCCTGGAGGGAAGGGGGGACGGTGTTATGGGGAGGGAGACAGGGGGGATGTATTGGGGAACATGGGGGAGGGGAGGATGTATTCGGGGGGATACTAGAATCTATGTAAACACAATAAATTAATTTAAAAAATTGGGCTCGCGATGAAAACAGCTTCAAAAGTCTCTTAGATTTTGCTCTAAGCTACTTCACTTTGGTCTCTGTTGTCTGTGGAATCCTAAGTAATGCACCACCTACCCCAACCAACCCAAACACACATGCATGCGCGCAAGCGCACACACACACACACACACACACACAGGGGAGTGGCTACATGACCTCCAACCCCCAGAAAGGTGGCCTCAGTCAGAACAGAACGTCTGTGACATCCTGCTCGCCCACCACCACCCTCATTCTCACAGCTCCCTGTCACCCACCACTCTTCCCTGAGCCACAGCCACAGACGTTGACTCTTTTATTGCCACAGAGACAACCTGTTCCAGTCACACCAAGGGACTCATCTTCTTTCTGTAGGTCCTGCTTCTACACCTTTGCCAATGCCATTGTCCCTTCTAAGCCTTAGGCCCCTGCTCTCCAGAATTTTGGGTCCCAGGGTGGCTTCAGACCATGCTCAAGTTTATTTCCCCTGGAAAGCCTCCCCTGATGAGCCTCACCCAGCTCTGACCCACACCCCTGGCCAGCTCAGTCCACCCCATGGAGATACAACTCATAAATACACTCAGTATAACTTGAATTCTGCATCTTTTTTTCGGCATGTGTCCTAACTTCCTGGGGGTCTGAAAACTCTCTGCACGGCAGCCTGAGTGTTTCCCTTTCCCATCCCACAGCATCCAGCACAGTGCTTTCCACACTACAGACACTTAATAAATGTAGCTGCCCGGCTGACTGACCGAAACAGGGAAAGTAATCAGCCAATGTCCAGACCTGCTCCCCGCAGGCCTCTAATGCCTTCCCAAAAGTGGCAGGCAGCAGGGGCTCTGGGCCCTCCACTCACTGCCAACCACAGATTAAATCGTAACACAGCATGAATGACTCCAAGCCCTTTGGAGAGGTCTGATCAGGGACTGGGTGGGAGGCAGAGCTGAGGCGGCAGGGCCAGAGAGTGAGCCCTGTTGGGGGACTTGTGGCTATGAATGGACACAACCGTGTCCTTAGACCAGGACAGGAGCTACCCAGCATCAACCCAGAAGTGCACTGTGGAGCAGGGGCCACTGGCCCAACTCCAAAACCCCCACAGCCTTCTTCTTATGAAGCCCACTGTTAGCATGAGCAGTGAGTAAACTCAGGGATTCCCCCATTCTGTAGCTTATGTCCTATCCACTGCTCTTAGCTCTTCTTCGCAGATGCGGAAAAAGATACATCCAGGTGACTTTTTAGTAGAATCCTGTCAAAAAGTATCCTCGCTAATGAGTTCCTACTATGTGCCAGGCACTGAACACCTCTTATTTCGTTTAGTCCTCACAATAAGTCTGTTAGGTGTTACCACTATTATCCTAATTGTCAGCAAGACCCCAGGCTATGGGAAGCTTAGCCAAAGTGCAAATCGGGGTTCCCAGCCAACAGCAGGTCAGAAAAGGCAGCAGGGAGAAGCATGTCACATTGACCGTCCAATGGAGCGTGGAGGGCAGTCAGATGTTAGTGACCATGATGGACCCCGTGCCCACCCAGAGAGAGAGCATTAATGGAGAGCAGTGGGTTGAAATGCCAGGCTGCAGGTGTGAGCTCTGGAAGTGACCATCTGCTTTCTGCGAGAAAGGGGAGAAGAACTCACAGCTCTCTCCTCTTCCACCATCACATATTCGGATATTTGGTTCATCATCATCATCATAAACTAACATTTACATGCTTCTCTTATGCTGCCTACCTAACTGCTTCATCTATTTAACTCTCAAAACAATCCAGTGACTTGAGTGTCACCACCCTTCTGTAACAGATGAGGAAACTAAGGCACAGAGGACCACAGCTCTTTCTCCAAGCTGCTCAGCAAGATCCCACTGGGTAGAGACAGAACAAACGCATGACTGTCCGTCTCCAGACCCTAAGCCCATGGCCATGACCACAGCCGGGCTCTGCGGGCCCTCACCCTGAGAAGCACTGGCTTTTGGCTCTGAGGGCCCGGTACAGGACATTGGGGTGTGGTCTGTCATGGAGGAGCAGGGGCAGCCCCCCAAGGAGGCTAGGAGAGCAGGCCCATGTGAACAGAAGGAATGGTCAAACATCAGCCGTGGCCAGCCTAGGAGGACAGAGCAAGAGGAGGAAAACCGTCCTTGGGCCTAACGCCCAGCTCTGACGCCTGTGAAGTGGCAGCACTTCCGGGAACAGAACCTGGCTCCTTATGCAGACCCGCAGTCCCTGCCTTCTGCCAGGAAGGCTCCCCTGGGCAGCTGCTCCAATATGTGATGGGAGCCCCCACCAGGCTGTGGCTGTCCCCACACCCACACAGAGCCCACAGGGGTTCCATCCTCACCCTGTAGGAAACACTTCACCTCCATTGTTTCTTGTCTTGGGAGTTATTTGGTGGGGACTCTGACAACATACAAAGGAAAGGTGTTAAGATTGTTACTTTGTAAAGAAGGCCTGCAGCAGTGTCCACCGCAATGCTGGGCCCAGGGTTCAGCTGCCGTGTCAGGAAGACAAGCCTGCTAACTAGGGACATGCCAATGACCTGGAGTAAACTTCCCACCTAGACAATTGATATGGTCATTGATCTCCCTTTTCATATTCCATTGGATGTTGATATAACATAATTACCTCAAAAAACCCCACAAATACATATGGGTGACTTATATATCAAGTAATTGTGCTAGTGTCTCAAAAGCCAACCAGATTCGTGGTGTTAGGTGAGCCACTGAGTCCATAGGGAGGCAGCATGGTGCAAGGGACACGATGGCCCTGCCACGTCCCTTCCTTGGCCTCATAAATGATCAGCTGAACCCCTTTGACCCCGGCAGTTCAATCACAACAGAGTGCCTGGTAACCAAATGGTTAAGTTTGACTCTGCCCCCACCACCCCCACCCCGTGTCTGAACTTGGACTCACCCTCAGCCTGAGCCAGGCTGACCTCAGGGAATGTCGTGGTCGGATCGCTGTCTGCACATTGGGTTCTTTCCTCATCATTTAGCCCTCTCTATCAAAAAAACACGCCTGCCTAGCCTGTGAGACAGGTATGGACATGGTCCATGGTCAGGGCTTCTCCCTATCGCAGTAGTCCTTTGGAATCAAGTCTCTTCTTACTAAATCCAGATTTTCATTTTTTTTTTACTGTTGCAAGCAACAGTGACTGATGCTGGCCATGGGAAGACGCTAAGAAGCCCGCAGACTCAACAATTGTCCTTGTGAAGGGATCTCCAGTCTCAGAAAGTATCCAAGCCCAGGAGTAAAACAGGTGACATATAACCACGTTGTAAACTTTGTCAGGACCCCACGCTCCCCAGAGCACCATGACTGCGGGTCCCAGGGTGGCGTGGGTGAATGGGTGAACCCTGATGCTCCCTCCCTTCACGTTTTTACTGTCCTCTCTGAAACTTTGCAACAGACATATTCAAAGTCCGAGGTGGAAGTGACTGAGGGGCCCTCAACATGCCCTGGGGTCCCGTGGTCAGGGTCAGAGACAAGGAGACAAGGAGACCTCCTCGGGCCGGATCCTGAGGACAGAGACAGGGCCCACAGCCTACCAACATGACACACAGTGGGGAAGAGAGCCTAACGTTAGGCAGTCGGGAAAGAAAATGATAAATGTCTACTACGTCTTTCTTTCTGGACTCCAGATGGTTTTGTTTTGGGAGGCAGGGGGGAGATTTGGGGCCAGCTGTTGTCGTTAAATGAGATTCTAAAACTTGTTCAATCAATCATTCAAATTGGTATAAAACCCCAAAATGATGATGTGTGCCTCAGCGCTGCACAAAGCAGGTACAGACAGCTTTCCCTCGCACTGCCCCCTGCCCACACCTTTGGCTTTGATCAATCAGTCCAGATGCTGAGGCAGGAAGTATGCTTCTCCCAACATGCTTCTCCAAAGCCTCGGCACTTGTCGCTGAAGAGGAGCCCGGGCCCCGTGGGGCTGGGAAAGAGAAGGTATCAGCATCAACCCGCTACCTGCTTCTGCTGGGGCCTCTACCAAATGCAGTGGGACCTGCAATCAGCTGTCAGGCAACATGCCAATATAACAGCTGGTGACCAGCCGTTAGGGTAATCCACTGAATGTGGAAGTTTCAAGAGCCCCTCAGCACACAAAAAATGAGAGTTCTTGCAAAACCAGGTGTTGCTGTCTAATTACATGAACCCACTGAAATGCTAATCCACTCCCTCAAGAACTGTGTTTTTGCATTTGAGGCGCTGGAAAGGAGACCCCCAGCCCAGCTGGGGCAGGGAGCAAATTTGGTGTTCCCTCATTTATTTGGGGAGAGTAAATATGGTGTTCCCTCATTTTTTATTGCTTTGAGGTAGTTTCAAGTCTTTGAGCAATAGAGCATAGAGAAGTGTGGCTAGCATCGACTTTGAAGACACTGGCTCAGTGCCCTTCTGGAGCATGGCCGTGATAATGTGCCTGCCAGCCCTCAGCAAGGTGCTCCACTTCCCCAAGCCAGCCCTGTTCTGCCTCTCAGTGGTCCAGCAGCAGATCTGCCTCCAGCTCACCAGTGACTACCACTGTGGCGGCATGAGCCAACTGCACCTGTCCTGGGAGGCAGTAAAACCTGGACATTGAGATGACCTCAGAGGCAGACACACCTTGCTTCAAGCCCCTGCTCTACCTTGGCCAGCTGTGTGGCCTGGAACAAGTTTCTCACCCTCTCTGAGTTTCTCGGAGCCTCCATTTTCTCCTCTCCAGAAATGGGGGTAATGATGCCTACCTTATAGACTGCAGTAAGGACTAGCTCAGCAGATGTCTATAAAGCACTTGGCAAAATCTATGGCTCAGGGTGATGTCTCAATAAAATAACTATTACTATTAATTCACCATATCAGATCATTATGTTCATCTTCAGGATTCTCAGAAATCTGCATCACAGTTCATATTTAAAGACAACACAACTTTCCCATTGATTGACTCTTTCATCCTTTTCCTCGTAGTTTCTGATGTTAGGGTCTGCTGGAACCCAGCCCTTGTTGCTTCTTCAGGTTGACATGACATGGGTCTGCAATGCTCATTCTGCACCTCGCCTACACTGTGCTCTCTGAGCTGTTTCTCATGCCCCAGGAAGCTCCCCACCCACCCAGACCTAACGTTCCTTCAAAGCCCAGCTCAGATCTGGCCCCTGCCACAAAACCTCTTCTGGCTGCTCCAGCTCATTCTTTCAACAGCAAATGCTAACCAGGCACAAGCAGTGCAGGTGCTGCATCTCGCTGAGGCCAGGACAGACCGTGGACAGCGCAGACTCACCACACGTCAGCTAGCCCTCTTCATCACTCCTCTCTGAGCCACAGTGGTATATGACAGAATGTCACCATTGGTGTTCATGGCTGAGCTGTGTCATCCTGCCCATTGACACTAACTGCTTTAAAGAAATGATCCAAGGCAATGTTGTGGGAGAAAGAACACAGCTCTAAAGTCGGAACGTCCTGGATTCAAATCCCAGCTCCACCTCGAGCCGGCTATGTGATCCTGGACATGTGCTTACATTCATGTCCCAGGTACCCAGGGAAAACCAACGCCCTGTCACAGTGTGAAGAGTGCTGGCTCCTGCTGGAACAAACCGCTGACATTGTATGGCATCCTAGCATCACTGTCCTTAAGCTTCTGTTGGGTGGAACCTGAGAAATAGTGTAGACAGGTGCCAGCCAGTCACTCTCTAGACTAGACACCAGGCAATGGCTTCTACTCTCTCCTCATAATATGTGCACAATCTACAAGAAATCACATGAAGGGCTTCGTTTTCTGATCAGTTCACAGTATGATCAAGCCAGCATTTTTTGCAGACTTGGTTTTTTGTTTGTTTTTTGGGGGGTTGCCTCTTCTCAGCAAAATTGTTAATAAGTGTACCTCTGAATTGTTCTGAGTAACACTCCCAAGGCTGGGTTACCATAACTCTGACTTCTGTGGGGGGAAGAACCCAGGTGTGGATGAAGTAGATTCCAGATGCCCTTTCAAACAAATCCTGCCGGTTCTGCACAGTATCATTGGAACGCCCTGAGAACAGTGAGTATGTGAGAGCCCGGCAAGTCTCCCGGGCCACAGGCATGCTTCCATAGGGCTTGTCGTTTACCCCTAGTGAACAGAAAAAAGCAAAAGGCCTCCCACGCATGCTTATCACTGGTAACAATTCACTGTTTCTCTGTGGTTGGAAGGGTGCTCTAGAGTGATGGCAATGAGTCTAATATTGAATTGATCTGGTCATAGAATATTTGTTCTAACTACCTCAGTCTTAACTCTAACCCAAAGAACAAACAAAAAAACAACTTGAATTGATTAAAAGATAGTAGAAAAAGCAGGCCACTCCAAAATCCAACCAAAATGGCAATTTAAAAAGTAAAAAAGTCAGCCTGACCAGGTGGTGGCACAGTGAATGGAGCATCGACCTGGGACACTGAGGACCAAGGTTCGATACCCCAAGGTTACCGGCTTGATTATGGGATCCTAGACATGACCCAAGGGTCTCTGGCTTAAGCCCAAAGGTTGCTGGCTTGAAGCCCAAGGTCACTGGCTTGAGCCCAACGTTGCTGGCTTGAGCAAGGTGTCCCAATAGAACCCGATCTCTACGTCGATCAAGCGTCCCCAATTCTATTTCCCCACCCAGTGGGACACCCCTGCTTAACAACATGGCTGGCAGCCTCTTTGAAACTACTCTTGAGGTGGCTATGAGGATTCTACTTATTGGTACTGAGACCAACTGCCACAGGAGGAAAGACACAACCGACACACAAGTTAGCTGCAAGAATCACACAGGCAATTTATTACTTACAAATCTTTTTTTTAATGCTAAATGGTTTTATTTTTTATTATTATTATTAATTTTAATGGGGTGACATTGATAAATCAGGTACATATGTTCAGAGAAAACATGTCCAGCTTATTTTGACATTTGATTATGCTGCATTCCCATCACCCAAAGTCCAATTGTCTTCTGTCACCTTCTAACTGGTTTTCTTTATGCTCCTCCCCTCCCCCAGCCCCCTCCCTCTCCTCCCCTCCCCCATAACCACCATGCTCTTGTCCATGTCTCTGAGTCTCATTTTTATGTCCCATCTATGTATGGAATCCTATAGTTCTTAGTTTTTTCTGATTTACTTATTTCGCTCCGTATAATGTTATCAAGGTCCATCCATGTTGTTGTAAATGATCCGATGTCATCATTTCTTATGGCTGAGTAGTATTCCATAGTATATATGTACCAAAGCTTTTTAATCCACTCGTCCACTGACAGACACTTGGGCTGTTTCCAGATCTTCACTATTGTGAACAATGCTGCCATAAACATGGGGGTGCATTTCTCCTTTTGAAACAGTGCTATGGTGTTCTTGGGGTACATTCCTAAAAGTGGGATAGCTAGGTCAAAAGGCAGTTCGATTTTTAATTTTTTGAGGAATCTCCATACTGTTTTCCATAGTGGCTGCACCAGTCTGCATTCCCACCAGCAGTGCAGGAGGGTTCCCTTTTCTCCACATCCTCACCAGCACTTATTCTGTGTTGTTTTGTTGATGAGCACCATTCTGACTGGTGATTACTCACAAATCTTATGGCGTGCCTAATTGGGCCCCACTGGCATAATCCTTTCAGCTGTCCTTGGTCAGAGAGGCATGGATACCATCCACATTCAATGTTGGACTCTAGACAACTAACTGCAGCTTGGGGCTCCTGGGCTTTAGTACCCTTTTCTGGCATACATCTTCTAATAGGTGTTAATCTATGGGATTATCACATCAAGACACTTTTTGGGAGTTCCTTACAGGAAGCTCTTTTTATCATCTATATAATTTCACACACTCACTAGTGGGCCCTGCACAAAAGGTATATTCTTGCCTATCATATCTGTACACACTAGATTAGTTCCTATCCAGACAGCATAGCCTTATTCACTTTCTTTAATGGCTTTTAATATTATATCCTAACTTATTTCTATATATCTTCTATATTTTTCTATATTTGTATATATTTAATTACATAACATTATATTACTGTAACACAAGGGGTCACTTGCTCTACTGTAGCTCCCCAGTCAAGGCACATATGAGAAAGCAATCAATGAACATTTAAGGTGCCACAATGAAGAACTGATGTTTTTCATCTCTCTCCCTGTCTGTCTGTCCCTGAATGTCTGTCTGTCTCTCTCTTCTTGCAAAAAAAAAAAGAAGTAAAAAAGTCAATTAATTTATTAAAATGCTCAAGAAAGAAAGCAAGGTAGGATAAAACTAAAGAAGTCAGAAGGTGAATTAAATCACAGTGACTGCAAACAGCAGTGACATGGGCTGCAGGACAGGAGCCACTTATCAAGGCAGAGAACCCCTCCTTACCACCCCCACCCACAGCTGGAGACCTCGAGTAGGAGGAGGGGCTGCCAGGGAAGTCCCTGACAGGAGTGAGGTCTTCGAGGGTCCACTCTCCAGCATTTTGCCCCCAAGCTGAAACTGAAAAATCGGAAGAAATTGGGAGTTATTCCGGGAAATGTGTAAGACTTCACAGTGGAACTGGCATCCCAGTGCAGGGCCATCCCAATTCTGCCCACCGCTCTGCACTCACACACACTAAAATGAAGCCAGCTTGCACAAATGGCCCCCACAGGTGCTCAGCCTTTTCCTGCGGGGGGGGGGGGGGTGATAGCAGGAAGTTCACAAGCAACCAGTGGTAATCAACCTCCACTGCTCCTCTTAAATATGCAGGGACAGTCAAGGACTCTCAGACCCTTAAGGAGAACACAAAGGAACAAACAGCTTGAAAGAACAAATGGGCCCCTGAAGAAATGAAATCAAGAAAACACAGAATTCAGAGCCTTCCATTCAGAAACCCCAAACACATTTGAAGAGAAACTACACTCATAAAGCATAAGGTGTGATGAAAATATAATTGTTAAAACAGAAATATGAGCCTGACCAGGTAGTGGCACAGAGGATAGAGAGTCAGACTGGGATGCGGAGGACCCAGGTTTGAGACCCCGAGGTCGCCAGCTTAAGCACGGGCTCATCTGGTTTGAGCAAAGCTCACCAAGCTTGAACCCAAGGTCGCTGGCTCGAGCAAGGGGTTACTCAGTCTGCTGTAGCCCCACGGTCAAGGCACATATGAGAAAACAATCAATGAACAACTAAGGTGTTGCAACAAAAAACTAATGATTGATGCTTCTCATTTCTCTCCGTTCCTGTCTGTCTGTCTCTATCTATCCCTCTCTCTGACTCTCTCTCTGTCTCTATAAAAATAATAATAATAATTTGGACATTCTGCGTAATAAAATGAGGAAGGTACGTGTTACTCCAGTCACTAAGAGATCTGTGCAATCAGAAATTCCAGGATGGCAGCCATGTTCTACAAAGGAAATAAATAAAAACGAATTCTTATTTTGAAAGATTCTTGATAGAGTATGGAAGGAATCCACTTGACCTTGAAGCTTGGCACAGCCTCCTCTAAGCAACCGTGGTTCAGTCACACAGGATTACATCTCCTTTGTAGAGCCATGTCTTCCGCTGATCCTACGGCAAGCAATATACTGCTCACAAAAATAAGGGGATATTTCAAAATTAATATGAAGTGATAAAGTATCCCCTAATTTTTGAGAGCAGAATTAGGGGATATTTCAAAATGAATATGAAGTTATAAATTATCCCCTAATTTTTGTGAGCAGTTTACAATGTTACAATATTGTTAAAGCTATGTACTGATTTACAATCATTTACATATGTAAAAAGCATGCAAGAACCAATTATGGTTACAGTATGAAATATACATGTCTTAACCTTTTGACACAGTAAAAGTAAAGTTGGCACTGACCAACACTGGGCAGAGGAGCAGGATAGGAACTAATTTCTCCATTTACAGCTGGAGACACAAGGGATTCTGATGAATTTCATAAATCAAGAAACAAATGTTTAAACACCTTATTTTAAATCACAGGAGGAAATAAATAGAAGAATAAAAATACAACAAAACTTGGCAGGAAGAAATTAGAGGAAGATACATGCTCCATTTATCATAGCAGGAAATTAATAGCTACTGCTCCATGTTGATGAATCAAAATAGAAATGTAAGATATTCTCTGAGTTACCAACAAAACCAATCCCCCCCCCCAAAAAAAAAGTCAAGTGAAGAATAGGACCAGTAACGGAGATGCAGGGGGTTTTGACGTCATGTCATACCCTTCTGGGCTATTTTCACTGTATGTGGTTAATACTCCTCTCTTCGTTTTAAATTAAGGAGAAGTCAGAATTCAGCCTGACCAGGAAGTAGCACAGTGGATAGAATGTCAAGCTGGGACACAGAGGACCCAGGTTCGAAACCTCAAGGTCATTGGCTTGAGTGCAGGTTCATCTGGTTTGAGCACAATTCACCAGGTTGAGCCCAAGGTCGCTGGCTTGAGCAAGGGGTTACTGGGTCTGCTATAGCCCCCCAGTCAAGGCACATATGAGAAAGCAACTAAGGTGCCACAACAAAGGATCAATGCTTACTCTCTCCCTTCCTGTCTGTCCCTATCTGTCTCTGTCTCTCTCTCTCTCTCTTTGTCTCTGTCACAAAAAAAAAAGAGTCAGGATTCAGAAAAAACACTGAGTACTGCCACCAAGCTGGCTTCTTTTTCTCTGTCCCCAAAGCAACCCAGCCTCACCAAGACTGTGGTTTTGGCTGCACACTGCACTGTCTCAAACCCAACTCCCTGGGCACCCAGAAGAGATGCATACCTATGTATCGCATAGATGAGAAGACAGTAATTCCCTCCTTCAGTAAATATTTGCAGTGCGCCTAGTATGTGCTCAGCCTTGGGACTCAGGAGGGAACAAAACAGATCAAGTGTTCTTGTAAGCAAGACAGATGCAATCAGAAAAACCCTGTCCCTCCTTCACCTGGACAGAAAGAACACAGGCTTCGGAGCGAGACAAACCCAGGGTCATGTCATTGTTACCGGATATGAGGCCTTCAGCCAATGACTACACTTCTCTGAGCCTCAGTGTCCACGTTTGTAAAATAGGGCTTTCAGGGTTGTTGAAAGAGGAAGAATGCATTCGGGCCCTTAAGAGGTTACACAGATGTGAAGTGAAATTTTTTTCTACCTTTTAATAAAATAGAAAGGAAATACAAAATCAATTAAAATCTCACAACCTATTAAGAGGAGCCTGTAAAGATGTAACTGTCCATTTACTTTGCTTTAATAGGAGGCAAATAAAGAAGTGTCCGGATCCAACAGTACCTGAGAGTCGCTTACATTTCAAGCCAGTTGGTCGTGACAAGTTTGAAGGTGAGCAGAACAAATTTTCATTCCAGAATGACTCGACACTGGAATGTGTTTGGGAAGACACTTGCAACAAAGGGTCTAGAGCCAAATGTATAGTAGGAGCACAGCTTGTTACAGCTCACTCTTATAAAGTCACTTGGCAAGTAACAAATGCCCTGAGAAGTCCCGCAGCCAACAGACCTATGGAACACACTTTCCCAACTTACCGTGCCATGGAAAACTGCCATCCACTCTTGGCCCCATCCCATCTGAATACCCTCTGCCCACCTTATTTCCCTCAAGGTAGGGCTCAGCAGAACACCCTTTAGAAAATGCTGGATGCAGTAGAAGGCTTGTGAACTGTTTAGCTCAAGACTTAAGGCCATGGGATCCACTGCAGACTTCACCGTCAACATCCTGATTTTCTTCCTACAAGTCCATAACATTCTGTGGTGGCACACAGGTGGCAGCAGAACCCATCTGAGCCCAGGGCCAATGTATGCCACCTGTGAGCCCTCCTGAGGGAAGCAAGGGAAACAATAAGAGTACCCTCTAGACTCCTGACATCATGTCAGGTTCAGCGGTGAATCTAAACAATCATTAATCCTTTGGTCTAACCAGTGCTGCAAAATCTACCCCCCAAAATACCTGCTCCTCAAATAGCTGACTGGCTACCTCTGCAAACATACCAGAGCCTACCACAGAGGCAGGCGCATGGCAACAACTTCCAAAGGAGCCACTGTGGGCATGCCCTGCTCTACCTGTCCCCAGCCAGCTCCCCCTGCTCCCCACCCACTCACATCATACACAGAAGACTTCACTTCTTATCCACAATTTATCAAACCCTTCTAGTTAAAGTTTCTCAGATGAGGCCACCCTTTAAAATAGTGTGAAGTGAGAAAGGTTGGTCTTCTGAGCTCATGAACCCAATAGCTTCTCTTCCCATTACGTCCCCCTCTGAGCACAAGCTGTTCCCATGTACTAAATATATATATATATATAATCAATTGAAAAGCAATTCTGTTTTGAGAACAATTCTTAAAGTATTCAGAAATCGGTGTCTCATTAAATAAATTGGAGTTATCCACACAATGCGATATCTATGCAACTGTCCAAAAGGGTGCGCAGATCCACAGGGCTAATATGAAAACATCTCCAAGGTATGCTAGGGTGGGGTGAAAGTCTCATTGTCCCATGGGCCTGAAGGGACAAATGCATCCCTGCAGAAAGAGGAAGAGTATACCAGTTAATTACCAGAAGTGAGTGCTGAAAAAGCCTGCCCTTCAGCAAAAAACCAAGTGGTTGAGCACTGTGGAATGGTAGAGTTTGAAAGTGCCATTGTGCCTTTGTTCCAGGAAAAACTAAAGCTATTCTTCACACAGAGACCTGACAGCCCCTACACAGAACAAAGTCAGGCACAAGTTTTGCTTATCTATACCTGCCTTTGGGGAACAGAAAGCAGTTACCTTGAGATCCAAACCTATTAAGTTGTAAGTTTCTAAGCATCAGGCATTCTCTTTGTGTATTTCTTCTTTTTACACCTGAATATTAAATAAAGGTCTTTGAAAATGGCAGGAGGTCCCATTCATGCTGGGGACAAAGAAGGAAAGAAGGTGTTGTGCTTCCTGCATCTAAATTTCAAAGGGAAAGTTCTGTGTCCTTGGGCAGGGTAAGTCAAATTTAAGTGTGACAACATCAAACAGAAGGTGAATCTCCAGCATCCTGCTCTTCCTGTTCACACGCCCATCTGGACTTTTTTTTTTTTATAAATTCTCTAGTAGGAGTTTTGAGGTTACCTTCTCAATGTGTGGCAGAAACCAACAAGTTTAGAAGTTTGTGAATAAACACACCAGCCTCAAATGAAGAAGAAAGTTGGAGGAATTACACTATTTGATATCAAACTATATTACAAGGCTATAGTAACTAAAACAGGCTGTTGCTGGTATAAAAACAAATATATTGATCAATGGAAGAAAATAGAGAGCCCAGAAATAAACCCACATTTTTATAGTCAATTAATATTTGACAAAGGAGGCAAAAACAATGGGGTAAAGATAGTCCATTCAATAAATGGTGTTGGGGAAACTGGACAGATATGTGCAAAAAAATGAAACTAGACCACCTTCTTACACTGTACATAAGAATAAACTATGGATTAAAATAAACTATGGAATAAAAATGGATTAAAAATTTAAATATTAGACTCAAAACCAAAAAAAATTGAGAAGAAAACAGGCAGTAAAATCTTGAACATTTCTCATAGCATTATTTTTTTCTGATGTATCACTTCAAGCAAGGGAAACAAAAGAAAAAATAAATAAATGCAACTATATCGAACTAAAAAGTTTTTGCACAGCAAAGGAAGCCATAAACAGAATGAAAATATAACCCACTGAATGGGAGAAAATTTTAGTCAGTGATACATCTGGTAAGGGGCTAATATCCAAAATTTATAAGGAACTTATAAAACTCAATACCTAAAAAACAAACAATCCAACTAAGAAATGGGCAAAGGACCTGAATAGACACATCTCCAAAGAGCACATACAGATGGCCAACAGACATATGAAAAGATGTCCAATGCCACTAATCATCAGAGAAATGCAAATTAAACTACAATTAGATATCACCTCATACCTATCAGAATGGCTATCATCAACAAATCAACAAACAACAAATGTTGGTGAGGGTGTATAGAAAAGGGAACCGTCATGCCCTGCTGGTGGGAATGCAGACTCCTGCAGCCACTGTGGAAAGCAGCATGAAGTTATCTCAACAAATTAAAAATGGAACTGCCTTATGACCCAACAATCCCACTTCTGGGAATAGATCTGAAGAAACCCAAACACTAATTCAAAAGATGATATGCACCTTCATGTTCACTGCAGCATTATTTACAATAGTCAAGATCTGGAAGCAACCCAAATGCTCATCAGTGGATGAGTGGATTAAAAAGCTGTGGTACATTTACACAATGGAATACTATTCAGCCATACAAAAGATAGAAACCTTACCTTTTACGACAGCATGAGTAGACCTGGAGAGTATAATACTGAGTGAGATAAGCCAGTCCAAGAAGGACAAGTACCATATGATTTCACTCACATGTGGAACCTGATAAACAAAATAAACTAACAAACTAAATAGAAACAGACTCATAGATACAGAGAACAGACTGACAGCTGTCAGAGGGGATGGAGGTTGGGGGGGCTGGGTGGAAAAGGTGGAGGGATTAAGCAAAAAAAAACCACCTACAAACACAGATAACAGTGTGGTGATTACAAGAGGAAAAGGGGGTGGGGAGACAGAGCAGGGGTGGGGGAGAACAGGTAGGAATGAAGGGAGGCTTGGCTGGGGGGTGAACACCCAGTGCAGTGTACAGACAACATACTGTGGAGTTCTGTGCCTGAAGCCTATAAAATTTCATTAATCAATGTCATCCTAATAAATTCTATTTTTAAAAAAAAAAACACCAGCCTCCCTCCAGAGGACAACTCTGACATGTCCTGGTCAGGACCGAAATGAGTTACTCACTAGGGAGGACAGGTCACTATTGACTCCTCCTCATCCCCTGCCTCCCTCACTCCTTACCCTTGACTCACTACCAGGTAGAGGAGCTGCTCCCAAAATGTTTCAGGCCCATCTCTCAGGGAATCCCAAACTCAGAGGCTGAATGATTACTCTCGAACCCATCTCCCATGTCCTGTGAGGCCCTAGAGCCAGCTCCTGGAACATGATTGCATAGTTCCATCAAGTGCCAATGCCTGGAAAGACTGACATCTCCTAATGTCAGTAAACAGGCTAAGGTGTCTTGGCCATTTCTAAAAAGAAAGCTACTCAGTTGCCTTTAACCATTGCAGGAAGCTGCTCATGACCCTTGCCCGCAGCCCAGGTTCCCCACATTTTCTTGGCTGAAACCAGCAGATCCTGGCCTGTTAGTCTTCTTCTCCCCTTTGCGTAATGAGCCCAGGAAGCTGGTGCCCTGAGCATTTTGGTGCCCACTGGAGGGCTTGCAATTCCTCCTTAATCAAGCCATTCAGGGGAGACTCTGCCCCTGCATCTGACACCAGTTTTGCATCCTTCCCCGTCCCTTGTCAGTCTGTTCAAGCCACTGCCTTCCAGCCAAAACCGCTCCAGTTAAGATGCATGAAGATGGAGAGTTGCTACTTGATTAAGATAAAAATAAAATAGTCCGAATATGTAACGCGTTCCTCCTTTGAGCAGATGGCCAGCGAGCTCACCTCAAAACACCGAACATTAAAAATGAATCAGTGGTTCATCTTCCTGCATAAACAAGAATTTTCTCACCGTTGGTGCTACAGCCAAGAGTGAGTCCAAGATGCCGTCGGCAAAGGTGAGAAACTACTGATTCCATCCTGAACCTCTCCCTCCTTAGCCTTATCCTCGGTCTACTAGGTACCCCAGTCCTGATCAGACACACGTCAGGGTCTGCACGGGGCTTTGGTGGGGAGGTGCGTACAGGAGAGGGTACAGAATGAATGAACAGTGTGTCAGTCATATTTTGAGGAGGATATGCAGCTACCCTTTGTCAGACTATACCTGCCGACATTTTTCCCAAAGAAAAAAAAATATTCTAGCCCCCTGGATTTTTTTTTTTTTATCTTATGGAGCTATCCCAATCCAAACATTTGTCACTTCACTCTAGTTACCTCTCCAGATCCTAGCCCCTTCCTCCCAAAGTAACTTTTTTTTTCATTCCCTTACATATCTTGAAAATATTTAGGAATGCATAAATGTGTATACATACATGTTCCTCCTCTCTTTTTAAATCAATTATATATGTGTTATAAATGCATGGTTCCAAATCCTCCTTTTTTATTTCATCATGTATCTTGGAGATAATTTCATAACACCTAGAGGCTTCTCTCAATGAAAATGGTAGAAGGACTTGAACTGGTAGCCACAGGGAACAGTCAAGAGAATGAAGGAAGCTAGACCAATTAAGTGGCTTTTTCTATAATTCTGATGTTTTTTTATTCATTCATTCATCAAATATTTATTTAAGTCTCTTTTGTTTTGTTTTGTTTTGGTAAAAGAGAGTCAGAGAGATAGGTACAGACAAAAACAGACAGTAAAAGAGAAGAAAGATGGCAACTGATTAGGCGGACATTCCAACTGCCACCTCCTCCCAGAGTGGATTACAACTTAATTTAAGAACAATCATCTTGAAAAACCAACTTTGGACTAAACTAAGAGGAATCTATAACCAAGGATCACCGAAGAAGCCATATTGAGACTGGTAGGAAGGGCGGAGATGTGGAAAGGGCTGCCCCACTCCCTGGAGCGAGTGGTGGCCTGGAGGGACTCTCACAGTGGGGTGGGTTGCCCTGAGAGATGTGGGTCCTCAGCCCCAGGCCTGGAACCCCAGTCTAGAGCCCCAGAGCCTAGAAGAGGCGCCCACACAGCATTTAGCTGTGAAAAGAGCCGGGTTTCTGTCCTGGAGAAGGAGACACACCTCTCAGATGCAGACTCTGCTTTAAAGGACCCATTCAGAAAACCTCGTTCACAGCAACTTGCCCAGGGCTCTGGTGGGGAGAGCTGAGAGGAATAGAGTTGCAGGAGGAGAGTGTAAAGTTGAAGGCCCAGGGAGAGACACTGAGGGGGACGGCCGCCAGAACCCTGTGCTAAATCATTCTCCAGTACTGCAATCGCCATCTTTTTTGGGCAGAGCATCCCCTTTCTGCAGCATCAGCCTGGGGAAAAGCAGCTGTTCCACCCTTGGGAGTCTCTCCTACCCCAGGGATGGAGACAGGTCTTTCTGAGAGTCCAGGAAGCAGGTGGCATGTCAGTGATTCAGTTTTCTGGTGTTGAGACCAGAGCTCCTCCTCCACTCTCCCAAGTCTATGACTGGTGCTTCCACCTCAGAAGAGACTCAGCTGAAACTGTCTAGAGAGGGGGCAGACCACACCTCTGGGTCTCAGAGGCCACACCCACCAAACTCCTGAGGCCACACCCTACTGAGGTCTCTGGAAAAAACTCTAGACAGACTGACACCTGGGGCCTAGGGGTGGAGCCACACCCACCATCCTTTCTAATCACTGAATTGCAGCAGGCTCTAGACCAGGCGTGGCCAACAGTTTTTGCCCCCAGGCCAGATTAGAAAGAAAGCTTTTTTTCATGCCAGATGAAATATTAAAATTAAAAAATGTTAAATACAAAAACAATTCATTTAAGTAAATAAAATTTTATTATGTAATTTGTTTATGAATAAATGTAAGTAATTTAGTACAACAAATTAACAAAAAAACTAATGTGACATGTTGAGGTGCTTTTCATTGCCTATTATTTTTTTAATATCTGGCTCTATACTTGTAGTAGCAATTCTTAACACAGCCTCCAAATGTAAATCATTCAATCTTGATCTTGTTGTAGTTTTATTTAGATTCATTAAAGAAAAAGTTTGTTCACAAATATAAGTTGAGCTGAAGATTACTGAAGATATCATAGTTTATGTATAACAATTTAAAAGTACCATTTATTTCATTTCCACAGTGCGTTGTGCGGAGAATATTAAAAATTTAATTGCAGGCTGCATAAACTCATTACAGGGGCCGGATTCAGCCCACGGGCCGTATGTTAGCCATGCCTGCTCCCAGGCGTCCCCAAACTATGGCCCGTGGTCCGCAATGCGGCCCCCTGAGGCCATTTATCCAGCCCCCACTGCACTTCCGGAAGAGGCACCTCTTTCATTGGTGGTCAGTGAGAGGACCACTGTATTTGGCAGCCCTCCAATGGTCTGAGGGACAGTGAACTGGCCCCCTGTGTAAAAAGTTTGGAGACCCCTGCTAGACTCTAGCAGAGGTTTTTTCAGCAGCTGAGCCCAACAAGCAGCCAGAAGACAGGCTACAGGAGGCAATACTCAGGGAAACTTGGCCATTTGAGCTGACTTTTCCCCAGGATCAGAGTGGGTAAAAGCCAGCCTAGGAGTGCAGCTTGGTATTTCCATGTGCACCTGGGCCCAGCAGAGGTAGCCACAAACTCTGGATTGCTTGTAGATCCAAGAAGGTTGCTAAGGGCCAATCATGGGCAGTGTCTCCCACTGGTCTGCACTGGGTTCTTGCTTGGGAGAAGAAGCTGGCATATCCAGAAACCAACTGTGAAAAGCATTGGTTCAGGACCTAACAACCCTTACTAGAGTGGTATCCTAAGGAAAATCTACTCACACAAGGCCCAGCTGAGGTGAGTTCCACTCTTTCTGATCAGCACCAGCACAGTGGCTCATGTGCATTGGATAGGGTGGAGCTTCACAGTCAGATGTCATGGGCACTGGATATTCTGTCCTGCTAGGCTAGATTCCACAGGGGGGAAGGGAGAGAGGCTTGGAGCATGGCCATTTAAAGTGTGGGTCCCTGTGAGTCTATTGTTGGATCTGGCCGAGGGGCTCAGCCACCTTCGGGAGGGGCACAGTCAGCCTGAGAGGACTCTCTCAGTCTTCCTCCCTGAGACCTGGGTCTCAACAGCTGAAAGGACTTCTGCAGAGGGGACTGTCAGCCTCATTCAATCTGAACCTGTGGCTCACCTTGTTGGGGAGAAATAAAATTTGAGTATCCAGCAGTGGCTGAGGGATCAAGCTCTGGAGTAGGGGCCACATTCCAGGTACTGAGCTCCTGACTAAGAGACTCCTGAAGTAGGGGGTCCCACAAATGTTGTATTCACAACCTCAGCTTCCCTAACTCACCAAGTGTGCAACCTGTAGAAGGGTTAGTTAGGTGAGGCCAATCGACACACTAGATCAGTGGTAGTCAACCTGGTCCCTATCACCCACTAGTGGGCGTTCCATCTTTCATGGTGGGTGGTAGCGAAGCAACCAAAGTATAAATAAAAAGATAGATTTAACTATAGTAAGTTGTTTTATAAAGATTTATTCTGCCAAACTTAGCGAAAATCCGACATAAAGTACTTGGTAAGTAATTATTATTATATGCTTTAACTTGCTGTAACTCTGCTTTATAAATTTTATAAAGTAAAATTACTTCCCTACTTTATAAATCACCATTATTGTGGAACCGATGGGCGGTTAGAAAATTTTATTACTAACAGAGACACAAAAGTGAGCGGTAGGTATAAAAAGATTGACTACACCTGCACTAGATCAACTAGATTTAATTGATATCTTCAGAACCTTTCACCCCAAAGCATCAGAATATACATTCTTTTCAAGTGCTCATGGTACATTCTCTAGGATAGACCACATGTTAGGTAGAACACAAAATGAGTCTCAAAAAATTTAAGAAGATTGAAATCATATCAAGCATCTTTTATGATCACAATAGCATGAAACTATAAATCAACAACTATAGAAAAACTGGAAAACATTCAAACACTTGGAGGTTAAATAGCATGCTATTAAATAACAAATGGGTTAACAATGTGATCAAGAAAGAAATAAAAAATTTCCTTGAAACAAATGAAAATGAACATACAACAGTTCAAAATTTATGGAACACAGCAAAAGCAGTCCTGGGAGGGAAGTTCATAGCATTACAGGCATACTTTAAGAAGCAAGAAAAAGCTCAAATAAACAACCTAACCCTGCAGCTAGAAGAACTACAGAAAGAACAAAAATTAAGTCCAGAGGAAGTAGAAGGAAGAAAATAATAAAGATCAGAGCAGAAATAAATGACATAGAGGCTAAAAATATACATAATATCAATGAAACCAAAGCTGGTTTTTTGAAAAGGTAAATAAGATTGATGAACCTTAAACCAGACTCATCAAAGAAAAATGTGAGAGGACTCAAATAAATAAAATGAGAAATGAAACTGGAGAGGTAACAACTGACACCACAGAAATACAAAGGATTGTAAGAAAATACTATGAAAATCTGTATGACAAAAAGTTGGACAACCTGGGTGAAATGGATAAATTCCTAGAACATATAATCTTCCCAAACTCAATTTGGAAGAATCAGAAAACCTAAACATACTGATTACAACAAATGAGATTGAAACAGTTATCAAAAAACTCCCAGCAGACAAAAGTTCTGGACCAGATGGCTTCACAAATGAATTTTATCAAACATTGAAAGAAGAACTAACACCTATCTTTCTCAAGCTATATCTAAAAATTAAAGAGGGAAGACTTCCAAACTCCTTTTATGAGGCAAGCATAATCCTCATTCCAAAACCAGGTAAAGACACTACAAAGAAATAAAACTATAGGCCAATATCCCTGATGAACTTAGATGCTAAAATTCTCAACAAAATACTAGCAAACCAGATCCAGCAATACATGAAAAAAATTATACATCATTATCAAGTGGGATTTATTCTGAGGAGGCAAGGCTGGTACAATATCTGCAAATTAATCAATGTGATTATCACATAAACAAAAGGAAGAATAAAAATCACATAATAATATCAATAGATGCAGAAAAATCATTTGATAAAATCCAGCACCCATTCATGATCAAAACTCTCAGCAAAGTGGGAATACAGGAAACATACCTCAACATGATAAAGGCCATCTATGACAAACCCACAGCCAACATCATACTCAATGGGCAAAAATTAAAAGCAATTCTCTTATGTTCAGGAACAAGGCAGGGGTGCCCCATTTCAACACAGTTCTGGAAGTTCTAGCCTCAGCAATCAGGCAAGAACAAGAAATAAAAGGCAACCACATTGGAAAAGAAGAAGTAAACTATCATTATTTGTTGAAAACATGATACTGTGCATAGAAAACCCTAAAGTCTCAGTCAAAAAACTACTAGACCTAAAAAATAAATTCAGCAAGGTGGCATAATATAAAATTAATATTCAGAAATCAGTGGTATTTTTATACACCAATAATAATCTTCTGAAAGAGAAATTAAGGAAACAATTCCCTTCACTATTGCAACAACAACAACAAAAAAAGTACCTAGGAGTAAGTTTAACCAAGGAGGTAAAGGACTTGTACTCAAAAAATTATAAAACATTGATAAAAGAAATCAAGAAAGATACAAACAAGTGGAAGCATATACAGTGTTCATGGATAGGAAGAATAAATATCATTAAAATGTCTATATTACCCAAAGCAATCTATAAATTCAATGCAATTCCTACTAAAATACCAATGGCATACTTCAAAGATATAGAACACATATTCCAAATATTTATATAGAACCAAAAAGAACACAAAATGCCTCAGCAATCTTGAAAATGAAGAATAAAGTCGAAGATATCACTCTTCCGGATATGAAGTTATACTACAAGGCCATTGTACTCAAAACAGCTTGGAAAACAAAACAAACAAAAAAAATCCAACTTGGTACTGCCATAAGAACAGGCATATGGATCAGTGGAACAGAACAGAGAACCCAGAAATAAACCCAGTCCTTTATGGTCAATTGATATTTGACAAAGGCGATAAGAACATACAATGGATAAAGACAGTTTCTTTAATAAATAGTGTTGGGAAAATTGGACAGGTACATGCAAAAAAATGAAACTAGACCACCAACTTACACCATTTACAAAAATAAACTAAAATGGATAAAAGACTTAAATGTAAGGCTTGAAACCATTAACATCTTGGAAGGAAACGTAGGCAGTAAGCTCTCCGACATCTCTCGCAGCAATATTTTTGCAGAATTATCTCCACAGGCAAATGAAATAAAGGACAGGATGAACAAATGGGACTATATCAAACTAAAAAGCTTTTGCCCAGCAAGAGACACCATGAACAAAATAAAAAGACAACCCACACAATGGAGAACATATTTGACAATACATCTGATAAGGGGTTAATAACCAGTATTTATAAAGAACTTCTAAAACTCAACACCAGGAAGGTAAACAATCCAATTAAAAAATGGGCAAAAGAACTGTATAGACACTTTTCCAAAGAGGAAATACAAATGGCCAATAGGCATATGAAAAAAATGTTCAATGTCACTAATCATCAAAGAAATGCAGATTAAAACCACAATGAGATACCTCCTCATATCTGTCAGAATGGCACTCATTAACATAACAACACACAATAAGTACTGGTGAGGGTGTGGAGAAAAGGGAGCCCTCCTGCACTGGTGGTGGGAATGCAGACTGGTGTAGCCACTGTGGAGAACTGTATGAGGTTTCCTCAAAAAATTAAAAATGAAACTGCTGACTCTTCAACCAAGGAACACTGAAGAAGCCACACCGAGACTGGTAGGAAAAGCAGAAATGCGGAAATGCGGAGAGGGCTGCCCAGCTCCTCGGAGCAAACAGCAGCAGGGAGAGACTCACGTGGCGGGAAGTGAGTTTAGCAGAGGGGAAAGGGTCCTGAGCCCCAGGAACAAAGCCCCAGCCTGCAGCCCCAGAGCCCAGAAGAGGTGTAAGGACACTATTTAGCTGGAAACAAGTCAGGATACTGTTTGTGAGAGAGTCTGATTTCTCAAACCCAGGATCCTTTTTAAAGGGACCGCGCAGAACATCTCTCTCAAAAACAATCACCTGGGGCTCCTGGGGACGGGGGAGAGAGGAGAGGACCACAGTAACAGGAAGAGAGTATAATCTAGGAGGCATAGGGAGAAACATTTTGGGAGATAGCCACCCTAACCCCTGGGTTAGGGTCACTCCCCAAAGCTGAAGTGAATATTTCCCCCGGAAACAGCAATACCAGCAAAGGGAAGCAGGAGAGCAGCCAAACAAGCTCCCTCGCGGCATTCAGAGCAGAGTCGCATAGAAGGAGGGAGCTTTCGGGTCTACAGTAGTGAGTCTTAGGGTCCGAGCTGCAACGCCCCCACCCATGTGGCTGAGGGCGCACCGGAGAGCGGGTGGCAGCGGGAGACAAAGGCGCGGTTCTGCTGGCAGGGGCAGAAGCCAGCTGGCCACCACTGGGCTAAGGTGTGAGCTCAATCTTGCCTGGCTGGGGAGAAGGGGGCGTGCAAAAGCGGTCAAGTTCAGCTGCCAGCAGCCTGTAATCCAGCCTCCGGGAGAAGGGCGGGAACCCCAGAAAGGGTGGAGACCAACCCCGGAGCAAGGGCAGAGGAGCACAGCCCTGCCCCGCCCGTGCAACCCAGGCTTGCAGTCTGACTTGGTAGCCGGCTCCTCCCGCGGGGGTGGAGCCAAAAGCCCAGAAGAGGCAGAGCTCTGCTACAGAGCTGAGCTTCGCAGCCCTGCCCGGCGGTAGAGCCAAGGCTAGCAGCTGTTCCTTGAGTGGGAGCCTCCTGCAAGGGCAGGGCGAAAGCTCGGAAACAGGTGGAGACCCGCAGCTGAGCAAAGGTGCTTGCCAGTGCCCTTAGGACCGAGCATAACGTCACACATGGGGGCGGGGCAAAGGCCAAGGCCACCAACCCCTGTGCACCCGAGCACATGATCACAGCCACTCCCGTGAAGAGAAAATGCGGAGGCAGAGAAATACAACACAAATAAACCAAGAGAAATCCCCAGAAAAGGACCTAAGTGAATCAGATATAACCAAATTACCAGGTGCAGAGTTTAAAATAATGATTGTTAGGATGCTCAAAGATATTAGAACAACCATAGATGGCCATTACTAAAACCTAAATAAAGAGATAACAAATATAAAAAAGGACATTGAAATAATAAAAAAGAATCAGTCAGAAATGACAAATACAATATCTGAAATAAAGAATACAATGGAAGGAATTAATACAAAAGCAGGATGGATGAAGCAGAGAATCGAATCAGCGAGTTAGAGGACACAATAAATAAAGGCATGGAAGCAGAGCAGAAAAAAGAAAAGAGACTCAAAAAGTCTGAGGAAACTCTAAGAGAGCTCTGTGACAACATGAAGAGAAATAACATCCGCATCATAGGGGTTCCTGAAGAAGAAGAGAAAGAACAAGGGATAGAGACTTTGTTCAAAGATATTATAGCAGAAAACTTCCCCCAATTAAGGCAGGAAAACATTTCACATGTTCAGGAAGCACAGAGAACTCCATTAAGAAGAAACCCAAAGAAACCAACACCAAGACACATCATAATTAAATTACCAAAGCTAAATGATAAAGAGAAAATATTAAAAGCTGCTAGAGAAAAAAAGACTATCACCTACAAAGGAGCCCCCATAAGGATGACTTCTGACTTCTCAACAGAAACACTTGAGGCCAGAAGGGAATGGCAAGAAATATTCAAAGTAATGCAGAACAAGAACCTACAACCAAGACTACTTTATCCAGCAAGGCTCTCATTTAAAATTGAAGGAGAAATAAAAAGCTTTACAGACAAAAAAAAAACTCCAGGATTTCACTGCAACCAAACCAAGGCTGCAAGAAATGCTAAGGGACCTGTTGTAAACAGATCAAAGAAAAAAAAAAAAAAAAAAGAATATAGCAAAAGAGAAAAACAGTTTTAAAGAAAAAAAATGGCAATAAACAATTACATATCAGTAATAACCTTAAATGTTAATGGATTAAATGATCCGATCAAGAGACATAGGGTAGCTGCGTGGATAAGAAAACAGGACCCATACATATGCTGTCTACAAGAGACACACCTTAAATCAAAAGATGCACACAGACGGAAGATAAAAGGATGAAAAAAAAATATTTCACGCAAATGGAAATGAAAAAAAAAAGCTGGGGCCCTGGCCGGTTGGCTCAGCGGTAGAGCGTCGGCCTAGCGTGCGGAGGACCCGGGTTCGATTCCCGGCCAGGGCACACAGGAGAAGCGCCCATTTGCTTCTCCATCCCTCCGCCACGCTTTCCTCTCTGTCTCTCTCTTCCCCTCCCGCAGCCAAGGCTCCATTGGAGCAAAGATGGCCCGGGCGCTGGGGATGGCTCTGTGGCCTCTACCTCAAGCGCTAGAGTGGCTCTGGTCACAACATGGCGACGCCCAGGATGGGCAGAGCATCACCCCCTGGTGGGCAGAGCGTCCGCCCCTGGTGGGCGTGCCGGGTGGGTCCCAGTCGGGCGCATGCGGGAGTCTGACTGACTGTCTCTTCCCGTTTCCAGCTTCAGAAAAATGAAAAAAAAACAAAAAAAAAAAAACGGGGTAGCAATACTTATATCAGACAAAACGGACTTTAAAACCAAAACCATAGTTAGAGATAAATAAGGTCACTACATAATGATAAAGGGAGAAATCCAAAAGGAAGATATAACCATTATAAATATCTACACACCTAATATAAGAGCACCTAAATATATAAAGCAGACTTTGATGGACTTAAAGGGCGAGATCAACAGCAATACTATAATAGTAGGGGATTTCAATACCCCATTAACATCATTAGATAGATCCTCAAGAAAGAAAATTAACAAAGAAACAGCAGAATTAAAGGACATATTAGATCAACTCGATTTAATAGATATCTTCAGAACCTTTCACCCAAAAATAGCAGAATATACATTCTTTTCAAGCGCTCATGGTACATTCTCTAGAATAGACCACATGTTAGGGCACAAAAGCGGGCTCAACAAATTTAAGAAGATTGAAATCATATCGAGCACTTTCTCTGATCACAATGGCATTAAACTAGAAATCAACCACAATAGAAAAATTGAAAAACATTCAAACACTTGGAAACTAAATAGCACATTATTAAACAATGAATGGGTTAACATTGAGATCAAAGAAGAAATTAAAAAATTCCTAGAAACAAATGATAATGAGCATACATCAACTCAAAATTTATGGGACACAGCAAAAGCAGTCCTGAGAGGGAAGTTTATAGCATTACAGGCATACCTCAAGAAGCTAGAAAAAGCTCAAATAAACAACCTGCATCTAAAAAACTAGAAAAAGAACAGCAAGTAAAACCCAGAGCTAGTAGAAGGAAGGAAATAATAAAGATCAGAGCAGAAATAAATGACATAGAGGCTAAAGAAACAATACAGAGGATCAATGAAACCAGGCGCTGGTTCTTTGAAAAGGTAAACAAGATCGATGAACCTTTAACAAGACTCACCAAGAAAAAAAGAGAGAGGACTCAAATAAATAAAATTAGAAATTAGAGTGGAGAAATAACAACTGACACAACAGAAATACAAAATATTGTAAGAAAATACTATGAAGAACTGTACACCAAAAAACTAGACAACCTAGATGAAATGGAAAAATTCCTTGAATCATATAATCTTCCAAAAATCAATCTGGAAGAATCAGAAAACCTAAACAGACCAATTACAACAAATGAGATTGAAACAGCTATCAAAAAACTCCCAAAAAAGAAAAGTCCTGGGCCTGATGGCTTCACAAGTGAATTCTACCAAATATTCAAAGAACTAACTCCTATCCTTCTCAAGCTATTTCAAAAAATTCAAGAGGAAGGAAGACTTCCACACTCTTTTTATGAGGCAAGCATAATTCTGATTCCAAAACCAAGCAAAGGCAACACAAAAAAAGAAAATTATAGGCCAATATCCCTGATGAACTTAGATGCAAAAATCCTCAACAAAATATTAGCAAACCGGATCCAGCAATATATGGAAAAAATCATACACCATGATCAAGTAGGATTTATTCTTGGAAGGCAAAGCTGGTACAATATTCGCAAATCAATCAATGTGATTCATCACATAAACAAAAGAAAGGAGAAAAACCACATGATAATTTCAATAGATGCAGAAAAAGCATTTGATAAAGTCCAGCACCCATTCATGATCAAAACTCTCAGCAAAGTGGGAATACAGGGAACATACCTCAACATGATAAAGGCCATCTATGACAAACCCACAGCCAACATCATACTCAATGGGCAAAAATTAAAAGCAATCCCCTTAAGATCAGGAACAAGGCAGGGGTGCCCCCTTTCACCACTCTTATTCAACATAGTTCTGGAAGTCCTAGCCACAGCAATCAGACAAGAAAAAGAAATAAAAGGCATCCAAATTGGAAAAGAAGAAGTAAAACTATCATTATTTGCAGATGACATGATATTGTATATAGAAAACCCTAAAGTCTCAGTCAAAAAACTACTAGACCTGATAAATGAATTTGGCAAGGTGGCAGGATATAAAATCAATACTCAGAAATCAGAGGCATTTTTATACACTAATAATGAACTGTCAGAAAGAGAAATCAAGGAATCAATCCCCTTTACCATTGCAACCAAAAAAATAAAGTACCTAGGAATAAATCTAACCAAGGAGATTAAAGACTTGTACTCAGAAAATTATAAAACATTGATAAAAGAAATCAGGGAAGATACGAATAAGTGGAGGCATATACCATGCTCATGGTTAGGAAGAATAAACATCATTAAAATGTCTATATTACCCAAAGCAATCTATAAATTCAATGCAATACCATTTAAAATACCAATGACTTACTTCAAAGACATAGAACACATATTCCAAAAATTTATATGGAACCAAAAAAGAACACGAATAGCCTCAGCAATCTTGAAAAGGAAGAAAAAAGCAGGAGGTATCACACTTCCAGATATCAAGTTATATTATAAGGCCATTGTACACAAAACAGCATGGTACTGGCATAAGAACAGGCACATAGATCAATGGAACAGAACAGAGAACTCAGAAATAAACCCACAGCTCTATGGACAACTGATATTTGACAAAGGAGGTAAGACAATACAATGGAGTAAAGACAGCCTCTTCAACAAATGGTGTTGGGAAAACTGGACAGCTACCTGCAAAAAAATGAAACTAGACCACCAACTTACACCACTCACAAAAATAAACTCAAAATGGATAAAAGACTTGAATGTAAGCCGTGAAACCATAAGCATCTTAGAAGAAAACATAGGCAGTAAGCTCTCTGACATCTCTCGCAGCAATATATTTGCTGATTTGTCTCCACAGGCAAGTGGAATAAAAGACAGGATAAACAAATGGGACTTTATCAAACTAAAAAGCTTGTGCACAGCTAAAGACAATAAGAACAGAATAAAAAGACAAACTACACAATGGGAGAATATATTTGACATAGCGTCTGACAAGGGGTTAATAACCAAAATTTATAAAGAACTTGTAAAACTTAATACCAGGAAGACAAACAATCCAATCCAAAAATGGGCAAAAGAAATGAATAGACACTTCTCCAAAGAGGACACACAGATGGCCAACAGGCATATGAAAAAATGTTCAACATCACTAATGATTAGAGAAATGCAAATTAAAACCACAATGAGATATCACCTCACACCAGTCAGAATGGTGCTCATCAATAAAACAACACAGAATAAGTGCTGGCGAGGATGTGGAGAAAAGGGAACCCTCTTGCACTGCTGGTGGGAATGCAGACTGGTGCAGCCACTGTGGAAAACAGTATGGAGATTCCTCAAGAAATTAAAAATCGAACTGCCTTTTGACCCAGCTATACCACTGTTAGGAATATACCCCAAGAACACCATAGCACTGTTTGAAAAGAAGAAATGCACCCCCATGTTTATGGCAGCATTGTTCACATTTGGAAACAGCCCAAGTGTCCATCAGAGGACGAGTGGATTAAAAAGCTTTGGTATATATATACTATGGAATACTACTCAGCCATAAGAAATGATGACATAGGATCTTTTACAACAACATGGATGGGCCTTGATAACATTATATTGAGTGAAGGAAGTAAATCAGAAAAAACTAAGAACTATATGATTCCATACATAGGTGGGACATAAAGATGAGACTCAGAGACATGAACAATAGTGTTGGGGTTACAGGGTGGGGGGCAAGAGAGGGAGGGGGTTGGGGGAGGGGAGGGGCACAAAGATCATGGCTTTTCAGCATTTGCCATATTCCCCCCTTAATGTATAGACAGACAGCAAATATTTACGTATGGTGTTCCCACTATAAAGACTGCTGTCTTAGGGACAAATGCTGATAAACTATTTCAGCAGTTCTTCCTTCTTCAAAGACTTATATGTCAACATAGAGCTCCATGTTTCATAGAACATACTCAAACTCACTCCATGCTCCCTGGAGCTTTAGCACAAGGGAATGCCCCCCCTTTTTTTGTAGTATTTTTTCTTTTATTTATTTATTTTTTGTATTTTTCTGAGGATGGAGATGGGGAGGCAGTCAGACAGACTCTTGCATGCGCCTGACTGGGATCCACCTGGCATGCCTACCAGGGGGGAATGCTCTGCCCATCTGGGGTGTTGCTCTGTTACAACTGGAGCCATTCTAGCGACTGGGGCGGAGGCCATGGGGCCATCCTTAGTGCCAGGGGTGGCTTTGCTCCGGTGGAGCCTTGGCTGCGGGCAGGAGGAGAGAGACAAAGAGGAAGGAGAGGGGGAGGGGTGGAGAGGTAGATGGGCGCTTCTCCTGTATGCTCTGGCCAGGAATCGAACCTGGGAATCCTGCACACCAGGCCAATGACTCCGACGGGTCTACCATATCATGCTTTTTACTTAAAAAAAAAAAATTTACATTTCTTTTGAATGCTGATGAACAGGAGACACCAAATCTTTTTCGCCTGCAAACTACTACCTTCTTTATTAGATCTAGCTAATAACACTGTTTTGTCTTTTTCCAAATAGCTCCAGATATATGGGAAAGATTTATATAGGCAGATGGGGATCCTCAAACCCCTCAGCGAGATCTTCTGAGCATGGCTTTTAAGATACCTAGAGGCAGAAAAAGCCCAATAGAGATCAGGGGAACTACCAGCTTTTAGGATACACCCTTAAAGGCTCCAACGCCCCAAAGGGGTCTCATAGGATGCCATCTGGGTCCTGCTTCAATAGTGGAAAGGAAGGTCATTGAGCTAAAGCCTGCCAGGCTTACACGCCTCTGCTGTGAGGAAACAGGGACACTGGAAGGTGGGCTTCCCCCTCGCTCCTCTAAGGGAGAGTTCAGTCTCTTCCAGCCCTGCTCCAGCCACCTATGACTTAACCTTGCCCAGAAAGCTGGGGTTTGCCACTGAAGGCTGAAGGTGCCCAGGGCCGTCGGCCCCATCTACGACACTGTGGACGAGCCTAGGGTATTTCTTCCAAGAAGCAGGTAAACTGATCTCATTTGCACAAGGGCCACTTAACTATGTTTTGCCTGAATAGTCAGGTTTTTTATTCTTCCCTCAAAGATCTCTGTTGTGGGTGTTGATAGTCCTATTTTCTGCTGTTTTGCTTAATATATAGTGTTTCCTTTATCTCTCCTACCTCAATGTCCCACTCATATTTCAGGCTGGGACCTACTCCTAATTTAGAGCTCTCTTTCCTCCTTTTGCCAACTTGTATTATGAATTTACCTTTGCCACCCAGCTTAGTGTATCCCAAGGTTCTCTTTATCATGCCACAGTCACAGAGCTCCAGGTAAAAGTGACCTGGTCTCAACTCTCCAGGCAGAGGAGAACAGAAGCTCCATATCCATGCATGCTGCAAATGGCTTTTTACAGTCTACCTGAATCATTACCAGCTAGAAGCAGCGGTCATTGGGACTTGGACATGAGCTGCAAAGTATAGAATGGTGACAACAATTCCAGTGCCATGCGGACTTTTCCTGTGGGGAACTTTCCTGGACTCCTGCTCCCTGTGACAGCTCCTAACAGATTGAACTGTGGTTGGGTTGCATTTTTCAGGGATTTGGCATGGTGATGGGGCCAACTTGGACGTGGTGAACATGTTAAGGACACTACTCTTTTATGGATTCTTGCTGTATTGGCCAAGAGTTTGCTTAAAGCTTTTAATCACTGTAAAAAAAAATAGAGGACTGAATGAAGAAGATGGGGCACATATACACCATGGTATACTATTCAGCTAGGAGAAATGATGACATCAGATCACTTACAGCAGAATGGTGGAGTCTTGGTAGCATTGTGCGGGGTGAAATAAGCGAATCAGAAAAAAACAGGAACTGCAGGATTCCATACATTGGTGGGACATAAAAGCGAGACTAAGAGACATGGACAGGAGTGTGGTGGTCACAGGGGGTGGGGGGAGGGAAGGAGGGGAGAGGGAGGGGGAGGGGTACAGAGACAACTGGATGGAGGGTGGCAGAGGACGATCTCTCTTCGGGTGATGGGTATGCACAGAACTAAATGACAAGATAACTTGGAAATGTTTTCTTTGAATGTATGTACCCTGATTTATTGATGTCACCCCATTAAAATAAAAATTTATTTATTAAAAAAGAAAAAAAAATGAAACTGCCTTTTCACCCAGCTATTCCACTTTTAGGAATATATCCTAAGAATACCAAATCACTGATTCAAAAGAAGATATGAAACCCCATGTTTATGGTAGCATTGTTTACAATGGCCAAGATCTGGAAACAGCCCAAGTGTCCATCAGTGGACGAGTGGATTAAAAAGCTGTTGTACATATACACAATGGAATATTACATGGCTGTGAAAAAGAAGGAAATCTAACTTTTTATGACAGCATGGATGGACCTGGAGATAATTGTGCTAAGTGAAATAAGCCAGGCAGAGAAAGAAAAATATCATATGATCTCACATATATGTGGAATCTAATGAACAAAGTAAATTGAAGAACAGAATAGAGGCAGAAACAGGGTCAGAAGGACCAGAGGGACAGCAGTCAGAGGGAAGGGGGATGAGGGGATTGAATCAGAGAAGGTAAAGGGATTAGTGAAACTACATAGCTGTAACACAGAGATATAGATAACAGAATAGCAAATCCTAGAGGAAAGGGGGGAGGGAGTTATGAGGAGTGGGGCTAAGGAGGTATAAAAAGGGACACAGGGGTAGGGGGGTTAGGGAGTTATATTCAGTGGGACACTTGAATCCATGTAAACACAAATTAAAAATTAATAGAAATTAAAACATACATAAAAACAAACAAAAATAAGACAGGAAAGAAGAGAGATTTGAAGCATCAACTCATAGTTGCAGCACCTTAGTCATTTATTCATTGCTTTCTCATCTGTGCCTTGACTGGGGGACTACAGCCAAAACAGTGACCCCTTGTTCAAGCCAGTGACCTTGGGCTTCAAGCCAGTGACCATTGGGCTCAAGCCAGCGACTATGGGGTCATGTCCATAATCCCTCATTTAAGCCGGCAACCCCATTCTCAAGCTAGTGAGCCCATGCCCAAGCTGGCAACCTCAGGGTTTCTAACCTGGGTCTTCAGCATCCCAGGCCAACACTCTATCCACTGCACCACCACCTGTTCAGTCTAATATTTATTCAAGTCTTTGCTGGGCTCTGTGATACCAGTCACATGAAAAAAGGTCCTTGCCTTCAAAGAGCTCAAGGGAGGTAAGACAAGCAAACAAACCCAAAACCTTATATGCCAAAATGTTGTCATTGAAGAGAAGTGACAATTGTCTGCACCGGTATAGTTCATGAGATTTTTTTTTTAATCCAGGGGGCTAGAATACTTTTTCTTTGGGAAAAAATGTCAGCAGGTATAGTCTGATAAAAGGTAGCAGCATATCCTCCTCAAAGTATGACTGACACACTGTTCATTCATTCTGTACCCTCTCCTGTACGCACCTCCCCACCAAAGCCCCGCACAGACCCTGACGTGTGTCTGATGGGGACCAGGGATGCCAGCAGACCGAGGACGAGACTGAGGAGGGAGACGTACAGGATGGAATCAGTGGTCCGTCTGTTGCTGCTTTTCTTACATATCCCTCTTCCCCTGAATGTTTACCCTCGTTCATGTATTTCTACTTTTCCAATTTAAACAGCCAATTAATGGTCATTTAAGACGTGCTGGATAAATTACTCTCCTGCTCAAAGACATTCATTGACTTTCTATTACTAGAAGTCAGTAAAACTCATAAGCCCCAAACGAACATTCTAACCTTTCCCTGATTACAATCCTCCGCAGAGCCTCTGGCCCTTAAACCAGGCTCACACTGTGGGATCACTCCTGTCAGTCATCAGAGCTGCTCACAAATCTCACACATACTCAGGCTGCTTTTCCTGCCCTCAGTGCGAAGTTTGGATAATCCTGTGTCACACCCCTACCCGCACAAAGGTGGAACTTCCAGGAGCTCTGTGGTGGGCACCTGAGAAATGGCTCTGCTGACCACTGCCCTCTGGCGCTTTCGTACTTGGGTTGTGTCCTCCCTTCGAGTGTAAGTTGAACCTGGTGCCTTATTTCTGATGAATAGAATATGGGAGGGGGTGCTCCTAATGTTAGGTAATAAAGACAGTGGCCCCCATCTCCCTGGCATTCTCTCTCTGACTCTTTCACGTGCTTGCTCTGATGAGAAAGCCACTTAACAAGAAACTAAGGGTGGCTTCTGGCCCTCAGTCCCACAGTCCTCGAGGAAACAAATTCTGTTCGACAACCAGGTGAGTGAACCTGCAAGTGCATCCCCGCCAAGGGAAACCCCGAGATGACTGCAGCCCAGCTGACCACTTGATTGGGGTTCTGTGATAGACTCTGTGCTGGACAGTCCAGCTAAGGGCTACAGAAATGGTAACACAGTGAATGCATGTGGTTTTAAGCCACTAGGTTTTGGGCTAGTTGTTATGCAGCATCAATAACAGCACCATTCCCCTCCCCCTGCCAGGAAACCCCAAAAGCACAGGTGAGGTGCACCCCAGCCCTAAGAGGCTGTGATGAGCAGCACCGTCCACCAACCCACACTGAACAATCAGTGTGAACAAGATCAAAAAGTCTGTCCCTTTGGGTTGTCTGTCGTTGCAGCACAACTGAAAAGTGCATCATTTATGTGCAAGCACTGTGGGATTTTAAAGAACAATCCAAATGTATTGTTCCTATAACCTGACTTTGGGACCTCACCTCTTCACATCTACTCACGTGTACCATTCTTCAATCTGTCCGCTCCCACAAACTACTCCCTAACAACCCCTCCTCTGAGCACTACCCACCCCTACACGTCTCTCTCAGATCACATATTACAACTGTAATTAACTCTGTGTATATGCGTTTATCATCTATTATCCCCATTAAAATATAAACTCAACGAGGGCAAGGATCCTACTGGCTTTATTCATCATTATAATTCCCAACACCTGGCAGAGTGCCTAAAACAAATAATTAAATAAATATTTAGACAAATGAATTAATTTGCAACACTCTTGTTCTCCTCTATGCACTCATGTTGACACAGTCATAGGCTATTTTGTTGGTTATTCTAATATCTCACACGTTTATAAACTGTCTCCCAAGCAAATTCTGAGTCTCTTGAAGCCTGAGTCACATCCTTCTCTTGGCCGGGGCACCTGCATTATAACATAGGATGCCTTACACACAGCACAATGCCTTGCTCACAGTTGGAACACAGTAACTGTTAAATTAATAATAGGCCACACACTTAACAAATTACTGATGTATATATTAATATATATAAAACAAGCTTACATCAATATAATGGTGCAAATGCTATTCTTAAGGTTAAGTCAAGCAAATGAGTGAGGAGTGAGAATTGAGGAAAGACAGGAAAGATTCTCCACAGGAGAGCATGGGGAGAAATCTGCAAGGGGGAGAGAAGTGACCTCACAATGAATAGACACAGTGTCAGGCATCAGGCTAAATGCTGCATGTGTGTTATTTGGATTAACCATCAAAATAGTCACACAGTAGGTCTTTTATCCCTACTTCAACAACAAGAAAGCCAGGGCTCAGAGAGGTGACATGATTTGCCCACGTTCAGCAAGCTAACCATGGCAGAAGCAGCCCAAACCCAGAACTGCCTCTCTCCACAACACAGCTCCTTCTTCCACACCGGAGCATGAGTTTGGATTTAAGCCTGAGTCTGACATCTACCAACTCTATGGACTTGGGCAATTTGCTGAACCTTCTTGCCTTGGTTTCTAAATTGTGGTTAATCACAGCACTTATCTCACGGGGGTTGTTGTGAGTATTCCGTGAGATAACATATGTAAGTGCTTTGAACAGTCCTGGGTCATAGTAGGTGTTCAATAAGGCTAGCCATTGTTATAATTTTTTAAGTGAATTTCAGAAAAAGGAAAAAAACCCTTTTCCCCTCCCCCCAAAAAAGAATCTCTACTCATGGTCCCTGTCACTGACATCTGCTTTACTTGCTGTTTTTATGGCCTGAGCTTCAGGACAGCAATGGAAGGAAGCTTTGGGGACACCAAAGACAGATTACCTCCCACCTGCCTGCCCCCTACACCATGATGTGTGCCCACCTCACACACTGCGCTCCTTAGCACAGAGCTCACACCGCTAATGCACGGAGTGCCGACGCTGACAAATCCTCAAGCAGCACCAGCTATGTGATCCACGGGGCCCAGCGCAGAAAGAAAATGCAGGGTCCCTTTTTCAAAAGGTACGAAGGCTCGCCCTGGCCGGTTGGCTCAGCGGAAGAGCATTGGCCTGGCGTGCGGGGGACCCGGGTTCGATTCCCGGCCAGGGTACATAGGAGAAGCGTCCATTTGCTTCTCCACCCCCCCCCTTCCTTCCTCTCTGTCTCTCTCTTCCCCTCCCGCAGCCAGAGCTCCATTGGAGCAAAGATGGCCCGGGCGCTGGGGATGGCTCCTTGGCCGCTGCCCCAGGCGCTAGAGTGGCTCTGGTCGCGGCAGAGCGACGCCCCGAAGGGGCAGAGCATCACCCCCTGGTGGGCGTGCCGGGTGGATCCCAGTCGGGCGCATGCGGGAGTCTGTCTGACTGTCTCTCCCCGTTTCCAGCTTCAGAAAAATACAAAAAATAATAATAATAATAAAATAAAATAAAAGGTACGAAGGCTCTCAAGACCATGAGAGCAGAGCATTGAACCAAACAGAGGCCCTTGTCAGCCTGGGGCCTGTGCAACCACCCAGGTCACACCCCAGGAAGCTGTCTCCTGTCCTCAGCTATCTCCAGAGGGGCTTACAGCTGGCAGATGGGGAGGAAAATGAGCCAGCTGACTTCCACCTTGGCTTCTCCACCCAGGCAGACCCCAAAGTCCAAACACGCCTTCCTGCAAATTAACTCAGTATTTTGATTAAAAACCATGATAAGCTCGTGGGTGCAACAAAAAGAGAAATTGATGTTTTCTTACAACTCATTAGACCACCTTTACTAATTCCAGAAAGAGAAAGATGATATAAAATAGAACGATGAGTTTAAAACCAACTCTGCGCGCAGACAAGGGTGAGCAGTTGCAGGAGCATTAATTGCTAGGTCGCCTCATTACTGATTAAATAAGAAATTTCAAATACCATAAGACAATTGTGATTAAATGTATGTCATTATAATCGAGCGTGTGGTTTACTGCCTCCCGCAGAATCGGCAGGTCATCTTCCTGCTTTGTGTATTTGTAAAGGGCACATCTCTTCAGGAGCAGCACACACAGCTGTTATTTCTAGACAGCCCCCAAACCTGTGTGTCGCAGCCTAAAATACGGCTGCATTTGCAGGGTGGGGAGGAGCGTGCTGTACAATAGGGAACCTGAGATGGTGGGAATAAATTCAAAGTGCTGTCAGGGCTGGGCACTTTCCCTCTCCTCTCATTACCTGGCTCTGAGTTTTCTGATGCCAGGCTTGCCAGCAGTCCAGCTGGTTTAGGAGTCATTTGGGGGTGAGGGGGAGCTGGGCATCTACTTGGCTCAAAGAGGAAGCTCCAAGCCCTTGAAACTGGATCTGGCTGTGATCGTGGGGAAATGAAAAACCTTTGGTATAACCTCCCACTCACCCCTGGGAAGAAGCCTGGGCAGAAGAGTTCTCTAAGACCTGTACTTTTTTATCTTCCAAGGACAAGAATACACAATGAATTCTGTCACTGCCCTGACTGGTTTTTGCTACCCACCTATCCCACAGGACATGGCTGTACTCTCCCCGCCCTCCCCGTGACTTTACTGGGATTAACAGCCAAGGCAAAGTGGGACAAGCGTCTGGCCATGTGCCTGTGAGCGTCATCACCCCACACAGCCATCACCCTGCCAGGGAACAGGGGAGCACAGCCCCAGACCCAGCCAGGCAGGGAAGGGAGTATGCAGTAGGTTAATGTGTTTTTTAGTAGCCTTTTGTTGCATGTGTGTGCATGCACGTGCACACACACACACACACACACACACACACACACACCATGATCTTTCTAAACTCCAGATCTCATCACATGACTACTCTGCATCAGGTGAGAGCTACATGCATCCTACTAGCTGGGCCTTCAAGGCCCTTCACCACCCTGTCCATCCTCCCTTTCCCACCTGACCTCCCACAGGCCTCCTATACCCTGGTCTAGACGCTCAATAGACCCCAACAAGTGACACTGCTGTGTCTACTCATACTGTCTGCTCTGCCTGGACTGCTCTTGTTACTGGGAAATTACTGATAACCATGCTTGGCCTGAGTCACTGGAAAGGAATGTCATTTCTTGATTCCAGGCTCCCCTACCACCAAGGGGTAGTCAACACGATTTTATATTTCAGCTCAAAGGAGGAGAAGGGGGGGGGGGACTGACTCAAATGCAGCCTGTTGGTGAGGGCTGCTTCTGTAGGCCAGTAGCCAAATGGTGCCAGGAAAGATGCCAGCACCAGGCCCTGGTGTGGCATGGTGAGACTGGGGCCAGTTGCAAAGCTGCCTGTCATTGGGGGAACAGGCTGCCCTGGACAGGAAGCTGAGAAGTTCAGTAGGCGCCACAATGCTGGACAAACAGATGGTGGAAGACCAGCTTGTGGCAGCATCATCAGCTCCCTGCAGAGAGGAAACCACAGACTGAGACCCACAGAAGTTCTGGGGTTCCTGCAAGGCCACAGGGAGGCAAGAGTTGTCCCAAATAATGACTGGTTTTAGCCATCCTGTCTACCTTGGCCAGCAGGAACTCAGAGATGGAGTTGATTTGATTAGATACTTGGACTTCAGTGTCACAGAGCAGCTCATACCAGACATTCCCTTCCCCCCCCCTTGCCCATGTGAGGGCTCCTCCTGCTCCAGAAGCCTCCACCAGTGCTCCTGACATAGCCTCATGTCCGTGCTGAGCGTATGCATGCTGTAGGCCCATCCTGTACCTTCAGTGCCAGCAGCACACCTAGCACATAGTAGGTGCTTAGTAAATACTAAAGGCAGAAAAAAAGGAGGGGGAGAGGAGCCTCAGTCCAGATCACCAAACCAAGCCTCTCCCAACACCACCCCCGTCACCCCACCAGGCCCTGCCACATATGCTTGTGACATGAAGGTGCCTGCTACCACCTTGACTCACTGAGAGGCAGTAAAACATGATGACGAGCCCTAACCTCTGGAGCCAGCTCCTCTGCATTCAAACCCTAGCTCTGCCACTGATTAGCTGTGTGACCTTTGGTAAATGGAGAAACTTCTCTGTGTTTCATCTCTGGTGAAGGGCACACAACAGCATCTACTTCGTCACATTTTGGTGAGGGTTAAATGAGTAGAGTATGCACAGTACTTAGGAGGATCTGTGGCATAGTAAATGCTACCTTACTATTTACTACATTAAGATTATTGACTTAGGAACTTATCTCCCCATTAAACTGGAACTCCCGGAGGGTAAGAACTATGTTTAATTTATTTTTATATATCCAATACTGAGCACAACCCCTCGCCTGACTTAGAATAAATGACTGAGAGATGAATGAATGAATGAGTGAATGGTATAGGTGGTAGTTCAGAGCACAGAGCTACGGTAAGCCTGAGGAAGAGAGTACCCAGGGCTTTGGTTGGTGTCAGCTTTACGACCGCTTGGTAAGGAGTAATCCATGCACAGGGGCCTGAGAGGCAGGGCCAGATCCCTAGGGGTGCTGGGCCTCTCCGGAGGACTCACAGGTCTAGAAGTCTCTGGGTTAAGATGGTAACATACTGGACAGGGACAGAGACACGCGAGCTGCCTTTCCCTTCCCCTGCCTGTTCTGCACTTTCTTGTCCTTATTCCAGCCAGGGACCCCTTTCCTCCCTCCCATACTTGAGACAAGCAAGATCTAACAAGGCCAACAGGACAAGCATGCTGGGTCGCTGCTGTTGTGTGGGTCAGTCACAGACAAACAAGTGTCCACTAAAACCATCCTGTTACTTCCTTCACCGCTCCTCCTCCCAGATGGCATCCCCGTGAACAGAGGAGGCTTCCGTGCTTCTGTGCAGCCTGAAAGGATGGAGGAGAGGAGACCAGCTGCCTGACTGATAGGCTGCCCGCCGGAGATCATGCAGGGAGGCTTTTTCTCTGTTTCATCCCTTCTTCTTTGGCACAAAACAAAAATCAATAACAGCTCCTTTCAAATTTACAGCCTTCTCAATTTGGAAGCTCAACTTTTAATTGGCCTTTAAATGCTCGATACTAACTCGGGCTTCAGGTCTGAGGCACAGAATCCACCCTACACACAGTCTGCAAACAGCCCAGGGTGACCTGTGGGGAGCCTGCATCACCGCCAGCACCACTGCCACTGCCAGCGCCGCCACCAGCACTACGAGGAACTTCTCCGCACTAGAATCTGCAGGCCCAACCTCGACCGTGCTGGAATCATTTCACATGTGTGGTGCACATCGCAGGCTGGTAGGTGTGACAGGTGCTCTTATCTTTGTCTAACTGCTGCGGCACCTGTGCTTGTTTCAGGGTTTAACTTTAATAGATGGCTTCGGTTTAATAGCAAAGTGATTCTCTTAAAATGTCAGCTTGTAATGTGCTGAGTCACTCTCTGAGAAAAGGCTGGTCCTGAGTAGACAGGAGAATCCGTGGGGCACAGAGGAATGCCACAGGTCTTCAGTCTGAGTGGGGGGAGGTGGAGCTTACATCCAGACCAAACTTAGAAGGTTGTCTGGAGCTCTGAAGGGCCTATCTGCCCTGAAAGCCAAAAATGAATTAGACAGGAGGATGATGCATCCGCTGAAATATTACTACCCCAATGGTAAGCACAGTGGGGCAGCTGTGACACTCAACATTTATGTACTTAGCAACTGACTAAGCTGCAATCAAGGAGACAAAACCATGAAAAAAACCAAGCCACCAGAGTTAGAGGAATCAGAAATGATACAGTCCTGCCCATCTACCTAGAAGGTTCTTTGATTTTAGCTTTATGATTGTATTATATTCATTAAGTGAATAAAATTCCTTGGTAATAATTGTTTCTGGCAGAATCATGCGTGAATTCTACAACCAACAAGCAAACAGCATATTTATAAAATATCTCCTTACAAAATACTCATTAATTGAAATCTAAAAACAGTGGCTCTACAGTGGAGAAACCTAGGAGTCCCCACCTCTTCAACAGAGATCAAGGTTAACACCCATGTCATAAAACCAAGAGAGAGCATGTGCCCCTGACATAATGCTCTAAGGTCACAATATCACTTCTGGGATGTTCTTGCCAAAAATGCATACCTTGGACTTAAATCAGAAGAAAACACTGCATTCACCAAATTGAGACCATTCTAGAAGATAAAACTGACCAGTATTTTTCAAAACTGCAAAGGTCATGACAGACAAATTAAAATGGAACGGTTCTAGATGAAAGGAAGCAAGACAATCTAATGCAATGGTTGGCCCTGGCTGCTTGCTCAGTGGTAGAGCGTCAGCGTATCATGTGGATGTTCTGGGTTCGATTCCCAGTCAGGGCACACAGAAGAAGCACCCATCCGCTTCTCTACCCCACCCTTTCCTTCTCTTTCTCTTTTTTTCTCTCTCTCTGATCCCCTCCTATAGCCATGTCTCAGTTGGAGCAAGTTGGCCCCGGGTGCTGAGGATGGCTTTGTGGCCTCACCTCAGGGACTAAAATAGCTCGGTTGCCAAGCAAGAAAGCAATGCCCTAGATGGGCAGAGCATCGCCAGGTAGGGGACTGACCAGGTGGGTCGGGGCACATGCAAGAGTCTGCCTCTCTGCCATCTCACCTCTCACTAAATAAATAAATAAATAAAACGTTGAGGGGATTAAAGGATCTCACTTTAGAATCTGTTAGGATTAACAAAGGGGACCCTTGTTCTGCAAAGCCCCTACCCCTCAGTCACAGAGAAAGAATCTTGGTGACAGTCAGAAACAAAACAGTACTATCAAAAATACTGTATTTCCCCATGTATAAGATGCTCCCATGTATAAGATGCACCTTAATTTTAGAGCCCGAAATTTGAAAAAAACTGTATTATATGAAGTTGTTGAACTCAAATTTTATTCATCATAAAATTTATACAACTCCTTATCCCTGTCAAAACTTTCATCCATTAGCTTGTCCTCATCTTGTCTGATGACGAATCACTGTCTTCATATATTGCCTCATCCTCTGTTCCATCTATGGCATTTGAAATGCCACAGCCACTGTATAAGATGCGCCCAGTGTTTACACCCAAGTTTTTTGGAAAATGATGCGTCTTATACATGGGGAAATATGGTATATGAAACCAGCTATATCTAAATAGTGAAGCAGACATCATGGGTTTTTATTTTTATCCTGTAATTGTATAAAATCTGCAAAATTGTCACCTACGTGAGCTTTGAAGCTGGAATTGCTGGTGTGGAGTTAGGTGGCCTGGCCCTGTCTCTCCATAGAGCAAAGTAAAACTGGCCGACACCACCACCTGGAAGCCAGGGCACTTGGCTAAGTTCCTCTTAGGTCAGTGTCCTCCTCCATAAAATAGATCCATCTTAGTGCCTGTGCTAAGGGATCAGAAAGGACAGAGCAGGGCCCGGCAATGATGCCCTGCCTGCAAGGGGAAGCATCCTGGGTCACTTGCCTGGTTGGAGGAGACAGCGACCCAAGAGACCTGTCTCACTCTGGCACAATCATATTTGAAGTCTGTGGCCTCTGTCTCCATGCTCCCTCTAGGGTTTCCTCGCCCTGCTGAGCAAGGCCTGGGATGGGCAAGGATCCTCTGCAAGGCAAAGCAAACCCCACACTCACTACCGCAGGTCTGGCCTTTGGGACGTCAAGCTGCTCCTCTGCGGCCTGTGTCCAGCTCATCAGAGTGTTCCCCACCTCCAAGCTGCTCTACTAAAAGTGTGATTCACATTTAACATCAACAACCTGGTGCCACAGGTGGCAAAGGCAGACGCTGGTGACAGGCAGGAAGCCAGCAGGGTCCGGCAGGGGACAAGGAGATTAGCGGACTTGGGCTTCACCAAGCTCTTGTTCATGGAGACGGAGGAGGGAACCTGCCTGCCCAGGTGCCCCATTCGCCCAAAGAGATCTCACTTATTCCCTACTCGCTGTGTCACACCTGCTGCCACCAGCTCATTGACAACCCCTAGAGCACAGAGGAATTGCTCTTTGCTCATGAGGACAGCACAGAGGTAGGCAGTCCCCTGGGCCCCATAGTGCCTGGTTCAAGGGGAGGCCCAGGCAGGCAGCATTTGTTCATGTCTGCCCGTCAGTCACTTTCTGACCTGACTGCCCAACCCTTTCACATTTCTCCTGCCCACAGACTGCCCTCTGAGGACATATGGAGAGTGGTGGGGGGCCCCTCCTGTCTGTCGAACAAGCTACAACTGTCAAAAGGATCTGCAAAAGGCTTTGCAGTCAGACAAATGGGAATGCAAGCTCTGGCCCTGGCACTTGCGAGCTATGCATCCTTGGTGGAGTTGCTGCCCTTTCTGATTTCAGTTACCTCCTCTGCACAACAGAGACTATGACAGGCACCTTGCAGGGTTGTCCTGAGGCTCATATGAAATGGTATCTACAGACCACCTAGTGTGGGGTGCAGCACACATCAGACAGCCAGTTAATGTTTAGCTCCAACCTCCTTACTCATATAACTATTGTTAATTGAGCATGCCAGTCTCATATATGGGCACTCTACCTACATCACCTCCTGTAATCTCATCATAAACCTGTTGGGTAGCAATCTTCATTACCTTACAGAGATCAAGTCACTGGTGCAAGGGCGCTCAGGCAGGAAGTGACAGAGCCCGGACTCAGTCCTTCTGCTCCCAAAAACCAGGTTTTCTAGCCGTCACCATGTGGGCTCTGTCCGGCTTTCTCATACATCAGTACTGGGCCAATGTCATCGAATGGAGCAACTGGGAGGCACCAGAGCCTAGAACCAGGAGCAGGTGCATTGAGGAAGCCCCATCCAAGATCCACAGCTGCAGACCCTGAGGTGAAGAGGAGCACCACAGCTCAGAGTACAACCCCACAAACTGAGGGAGTCTCTACCAGCTTGGTTGGTGTGGGGAGGGGAAGACATGCATCCCCATGGCCAACACCACAGGTGGGGACCTGTTCAGATGACACTCAGCGCTGTATGGTTGGTATGAGAGAGATGACCTGCCTATTCAAAGTGAAGTTCCAGGACCAGCAGCATCACCTGGAAGTTTGATAGAAATGCAGAACCAGGTCCTGGCCAATAGCTCAGTAGATAAAGGGTCAGCCCAGCATATGGATGTCCCAGGTTTGATTCCCGGTCAAGGCATACAGGAGAAGTGATCATCTGCTTCTCCCCTCTTTCTCCTCCTTCTCTCTCTCTTCCCTTCCCAAAGCCAGTGACTTGATTGACTCAAGTGTGGCCCCAGGCACTGAGGATAGCTTGACTGGTCCTAGCGCCAAGCCTCAGGTGCTAAAAAGCTCATTACACGAGCATTGTCCCTAGATGGGGTTGCCAGGTGGATCCCGATTGAGGTGCATGCAGGAGTCTGCCTCACTATCTCCCTTCCTTTCCCCTAAAAAAAAAAATTCATAACTACAGATAGGGAACAGGCTGACAATTATAGGGTGTGGGAGGGGGCTAAGTGGGGGGAGATTGAGCAAAATAGAAAAAAAGAGAAAAACTATTGGACACAGACAACAGTGTGATGATTGGCCAGGGGGAGGGGGGGGAGGGGGAGGAGGGTATGGGGAGACAAAGGGCAATAGAGGTTTGACTGGAGGTGGTGCACACACAATACAGTGTTGTAGAACTGTGCACCAGAAACTTGTATAACTTTGTTAACCAGTGTCACCCCATTAAGTACAATAAAAAGTGAGGAAGCTATAGAAGAGATGTTATTCACAGAAGTACCCTTAGTGTGAAGAGAGAAGCCAGCACCTTGGGGTTCAGGAGGAGGAGAGTCATCAGCATCCAAGGATGAGCCTGCAAAAGCTACAGGGGGAAGGACCTCAGAGGCAGGAGGAAAGTGCTGAGCAATAGCCTTGTGGAAGCCAAAGAGTAGAGAGTGTAGTAAAATTTAAAAAAATTAAGAAGGAAGCAATGGGTGATGCCAAGCGCTCCCAAGAGGTTAAGATAAGAAGTGAAACACGGGGATGGATTGAACAGTGGAGAGGTGACTTCATCAGGAGCTGTCTTGGTGGGATGATGGAGACCCCATATGTCAACTGCAGAGGCTGATGGAGGATGGAGGCTGTATCATGATTGGAATGTCTTATCTCATTAGGAAGAAGCCAATGGGAAAGGAGAGGTTAGTGAGCCAGGAGGGAGCGGGGACCGCTGATCCAGCAGGGGCAGAGTAGTGGAGGGTCTGAGGAGGAAGATAGAGGCCCCTCCCCTATGGAGGGAAACCCTCAGAGGCGGCCTGGGTCCAGGTAGGTTGATTGTGTCCAGGACAGGAGTCCAGGAGGAGGCGAGGGGCAAAAGGAAAAGTGGCTGTCAAAGTCTTGAATCTGTTGAGGACCCTGCTGTGAGGGTCCCTTTTTTTTCTGAAATAGACCCTTTTTGAAGGTGAGGCGAGAGGTCGGGATAGAGAAGGCATAATAATGGTGGTGAAGGCTGGAAGAAAGAAAGAGACGCAGAACCTCAGGCTCTCCCAGTCCTCCCGCATCCCAATCTGACACAACAACAGGCACAGGTGTTTCTTACACGCAAGTTTGAGAGGTGCTGGAGAAGGTAGCCGGCCCTTGCCCACTGCCCTGGGACGAGCGTGGAGCAGGGCTTCTCTACGTGGGCTGGATACTGAGTTTTTTACAAGTCATAATGCCAAGCCCAAGCCCAGACCACCTACCTCAGAGTCTGTGTGGCCAGATGCAGGTGTTAGTGTTTTAAAGCTCCCCAGGTGGGCAAAAGGGTGTGTTTGTTAAGAGAGAGAAATCCAGAGTCAGGTTCCAATTCTGACAACGTTTACTGACCATGTGACTAACCTTGGGCATGTGGCTTCCTGAACTCGAGTCTTCAATGGCAGAGCAGGGATGGTAACAATGTCCAGTCCACAGGTTTGTCTGTCAGGGTCTGTGAGGCAGGAACCGTGAGTGCCCTCGCAAACTGTGGGGCACCATATGGTGGCACCTGCTCATTTTGCTTTTCATGTCACATTTCCTCTGCAGCTCACAATCAAAGGCAGTGAGGTCTCATCTTTTTTGGTTTTCTCCCTTAATTTCACCCTGATTCCTCACAAAGTCCCCAGGAGGCACAGAAGGAGAACACCATCCACTGGGTTTGCTACATTTGGTGCTTTCTGAGTCCCCACCTACACCAGGATGTGACTCCCTGAAGGAGGAGGAGAAAGGGCAGAGCAGACCTCCTGGGCTTCCAGTCTGTCCAGCCAGTCAGCACTTCCAGCTCCAAACTCTTGTCCAGGACGCACACAGATGTACTCATCATGGGGGGGGGGGTCAACAGTGCTACTTTGATCTCTGCATGAAATCTCTTTCGTGCAGCCGGACCAGAATGTGTCATCTACAAACTAAGATAGAAGTTCTGCTAGAAAGAACAAGTGTGAGACTTTGGATGGGTGAGGATCAGGTCCAGAATTTCACACTTGACTCCAACTCTGCTTCAAACTTACCTATGCCATTAGATGAGCTGTAGACCACTCTTACAAGCCCCTACCTCTCCTCCTGATGTCAGGCTACAAAATGTAAATGGTAGTGTCAAGAATAAAATCCAGGACTTCCAACTTCTAGGCCAGTGCTCTACCACACTGCTCACTGCAGCTAAATTACACTGAATGTATCCTTGAGAAACATATTTCCATTTCTACCTCCAAGAAAAAGAGCAGTGGTGGCCAGTATGCCACGTCCAGTTGTGACTGGACCTGCTTTAGAATCGAAGGGAGAGTCTCATTTCCAAACAATGTCACTGCTAAAAAAGAAGGCTTGCAAAATGTGGGTTTTGAATTAAAGAATCTTCCTGACAAGAAGAAAGTGGGAACAACACAAAGGAAGATGCAATGGGAGACAGCTGGAGATGCAGGTGTGTAGACACAAATTCCTCAGCACGCTTCACAAGAGCCCCCCAAAACCCACAGCTTAATGGGAAGACTGGTGCTCTATTCCACCCAAGGAACTCATAGGCCAAGAGGAGAGTCATGGCCAGGCACTCCAGCTCCCCTCGGGACAGGACCTAATGGGCTGCATCACAGAGGCTGGGAATGGTAAACACCTTCAGGGAGTCTGACCAGGTCACAATGAGCCTCTTCTCTGAGTACTGCCTCCCACACCTGAAGTGGACCTAGCGGTCATGATTGTACCTTCACATACCTGTATACACTCAACCAAAGACAGGGACCCATCAATCAGAGCCAGGTGACTTGAATGCCAAAGAGGATAACTCAGGAGGCGTGAGGCAGCCATTTTACCCCACACTGATAGAGAACCAAACAAAGTCACATGTCCATCCTGACCAGGCCTTTGTTTATAATTCATGTTTCTCTCAGAGGGGAGCAGAGGAAGAGAGTAACTTAGCTTCAGAGCTCCTAGTGCTGACTTTACAAAGCCCAACTGTCCTTGAATTCTGTAAGGCACCCCAACATCCCAACATGCTTTCTTCTTTCCCTTCTTTCCTTCTCTTCCATCCCTTGTCCCACCACCCCTCCCTCACTAGCTGTGGTTGGTTTGTTATTAACAACCCAAAGACTCTTCAATAAGCTTCTAAGAGAAATTACCCACCATTTGAGGACAGTTGGACATGACTACGTACCACCTTGCCTCCTCCAAAGGCCCGTGCAATGGAAGTTAGAAAAGTATCTGAGGATGATGTTGGACCCCAGTGAATGCTTCATGAAGTGATTTAAGGAAAACAGAACATGATGAATAAGTAAACTGAACTAACCACTAAATTTAATTTTTAAAAATAAAATAAGATCAGGTCCACTTAGGGCTTAAAATGGAAACTATAGATGTTCCCAAGGAACTGTCTCCAAACTTCTCCTTGAATTACTTATGGCACAGCAAACAGACAAAAATTCACAACAACAAAAATGAAGACTAACCATCCATCGGTTACCAAAATCTGCAAGGAATTTCTATTACCTAAATGAAGCTAAGGAAGCAGAGCTGTGTTGAGACTAACATCCATGCTTCACCTTGTCCCCATCCATCTAAAAAATAACCTGACCAGGCAGTGATGCAGTGGATAGAGTGTTGGTCTGGGATGCAGAGGACCCAGATTTGAAACTCCAAGGTTGCCGGCTTGAGTGTGGGGTCACTGGCTTGAGTGTGGGATCCATAGACATGACCCCATGGTCATTGGCTTGAGCCCAAAGGTCAATGACTTGAAGTCCAAGGTCACTGGCTTGAGCAAGGGGTCACTGGCTCAGCTGGAGCCCCTCAGTCAAGGCACATATGAGAAAGCAATCAATAAGCAACTAAGGTGCTGCAACAAAGAACTGGTGCTTCTCATCTCTCTTTCTCTTCCTTCCTGCCTGTCCATCCCTGTCTGTCCCTCTCTCTCATTAAAATAAAATGAAATATAAAAAATAATAAAAATAATAGGAAGACTCTGCTTTTCTCCCAGAGACCAAGCAAAAACTTGACTTTCTACTGCAGGTACTACTCTTTGGATAGGCCAGAGAACTAGGTTCTGTGTCCCCCTAGCTACAGCCATTCACAGAATGCAATTCCTGGAAACCCACAGAGCAAGAAGTGGAAGAGGACTAGCAATGGCACAACACATTCTGGAAGATACTTTTTCCACATGTGATGCTTCATAGGCAGGTCAGAGGCAGATAGTACCAGAGAGTGAGCTTTCACAAACTCCATCAGTCCTGAAGGACAGAGAACAAGAAGGAGATCCCACATTGGTTCAGCAGGGCTAAACAAGATCAATTCCATCAATTCTGGGGATTGCTGAGGAGCTGGGTACCACAACCTACACTCGAGCTACAGACCTAAGGAATAGGACAGTGAGCCAAACCAAGGACATCCCCACTTCCTCTCTGTTAGCACACGCCAAGTCTGCATTGGGCTCTACTTGCTTAAAGGTAAAAATTGAAATCGGGGGGTGGGGGGGAATAGGAGATCCCCATGGGGTCTAAAAAGAAACAATGCCACACACAGGAAACAGAGCATCACCCAGGAGACTAAAATAAAGAGCGCATTTCTGAAGATGATTTGCTATAGAAACCAGAAGGAAATTTTAGGAAGTTGATATCTATATAACAAACATTACATGGCCCTATGAATTTGAAACTAAAAACCATATGGAAAACAAGCTGAAATAGACTGATACTAAGATAAACTTCAAAGACTACCACCTGGGATGACAGGTTTTGTGTGCATGTTTGTTTGTTTGTCTTGATTTTAGAGAGAGAGACAGAAAGGGAGAGAGAGAGAGGGACAAGAGAGATGGGAAGCATTAACTCTGAGTTGCTTCAATTCAGTTGTTCATTGATTGCTTCTCAGATGTACCTTGACCAGGGAACTCAACAGAGCCAGTGACCCCTTGCTCAAGCCAGTGACCTTGGGCTCAAGCCAGTGACCTTGGAATCATGTCAACAATCCCACATACAAGCCAGGAAACCTGCGCTCAAGCTGGCAAGACTGCACTCAAGTCAGCAACCTTGAGGTTTTGAACCAGCGACCTCAGCATTCCAGATTGACACTCTGTCCACTGCACCACCATAGGTCAGGCTGGAATGACAATTTAGGTTCTCATAAAAATGTGAAGGAGAGGTCTTTTCTCTACTGTAAGCCTAATTCTGATTCTTTTAAAATAAATAAGACAGACCTTTCACGACACAAAAGACAGAAGTTAGTTTTAAAAGTGGAGTTTTTTTTAATTTTTTATTAATTTTAATAGGATGACATTGATCAATCAGGGTACATAGGTTTAGAGAAAACATCTCCAGGTTATTTTGACATTTGATTATGTTGTATACCCATCACCCACAGTCAAATTGTCTTCCCTCACCTTCTTTTAAAAAGTGGAGTTTTTAAAAAATATTTCATTTATAACAACATTAAATAATATTTCATTAGTATCCTCCCACATATCAACCCTTTGCTTGTGACAGTTCTTCTTTTACCAAATGTCTGAGCAAAAGAACACTACACACCCAATGGGAAAAGATGGTATTCTGAAACTTTATTTTTTTAGCAGAAATAGTGGTAATATTAAAATACAATAATAACTTTATTATCTCATTTGAGATAGTTTGACAGTCCAAGTTACTCTCTTTTCTGTAGCAATAGTAAACAATTAAGAAAGCAAACTTCAAGGCAAGTTCTCATAGACAGTTTGCAAGAATTTTGTGAAAATATTCTAGAAAAGATTCATAATGATTTTAAAATATGTATTATGATAATGATTTCAAATATACCTAACATTTGTATATTGGGAGAAATATGACAAAAGTTGATCTGTCACTTACAAAACAGCACAAGGTGAATGTTCCCAGTAGCCAAGAACAGCTCTTCACCATTGGTCACACAGGGTAACCAAAGCTCTGCCTTCTGCATCACGTGGCCTCAGAGGTTGTTGTGGTTGCCTCCTGGCACTCAGCTAGAATAGATGCAGAAGAGAGTGGAGGAGAGGTCACTGAAGGCTCCTAAGGGAAAGTCTTGCAAGTCCCAGACATCACTTGGGTTCATGCTCCATTGACTAGAACTCAATCACTGGGTTAGTATCAAGAGGCTCCAGAACTGATAAAGAACAATTTTGGTCTCCCAGAAAGCATAAAAAAGAAGCTGAGTATGGTCACACACAAAAAAAAAGCTAAAACTATTAAACAATAATTAAAAGCCAGGCTCTGGCTTGTTGGCTCAGTGGTAGAGTGTCGGCCTAGCGTGTGGAAGTCTGGGGTTCAATTCCCAGCCAGGGCACACAAGAGAAGTGCACATCTGCTTCTCCACCCTTCCCCCTCTCCTTTCTCTCTACCTCTCTCTTCCCCTCCCGCAGCCAAGGTTCCATTGGAGCAAAGTTGGCCCGGGTGCTGAAGATGGCTCCATGGCCTCTGCCTCAGCTGCTAGAATGACTCTGGTTGCAACATAGCAACACCCCAGATGGGCAGAGCATCGCCCCCTGGTGGGCATGCCAGGTGGATCCCGGTTGGGCGCATGCGGGAGTCTGTCTCTCTGCCTCCCCACTTCTCACTTCAAAAAATACAAAATAAATAATAATAATTAAAAGCCATATATAGGAAGCAATAAAGAAGTGGAACTGACATGGCAGAAAATCAAACAAGTATTCATGGATGGCAAACTTGAGGAACACTTTCAAAATGCAGAGAAAAAAATGACAAAGAATTGACACTATCACTTTACCTACCCTAAGATGTCCATTTTCCACATGTTAACACTTCAGAAATCAAGTTCAGTCTTACAGTCACTGTGAACTAGGGAGCTGTCATGTGAGGTTGTCAAGTCCTGAGCGTGAGGGAACCTGGTCTCAGCTGGTCATGTTGTAAGCACTTAATTGAGTTATATACATTGTTGTGATTACATGTGAGTTTAATTGCCATTTCAAACCTCTTTTGAAAGATTACACTGTGATTTGGCATTGAAACAAGAAGTTATTGTGTGTGCAGAAAGGCATGGAATTAGAGCAGCAGGATCTAATTTGATATTACTGAAGCAAATACGTTATTGGAACAATGACTGAAATTCCTTTTTTTTTTTTTTTTTTTTTTTTTTTTAGAAAATCAAGTGCTTTACAGGGCCCAAGAAAGGCGAAGGAAGGTGTCCTTAAGTAGAAGCTGTGTTGTTTTGTAACTGGGATGCATGCTGGAAAGGATTACCTGTCATATGCCGAACAATGCATTAAGGGCAGAAGAAACTGCCAAATCTCTCAAAATAGATGATATATTTAAAAAGAAGAAAGTAGCTGATGTGACCAACTTACCGATTTCACAAGACTCTAATTGTGGCATTGTCACATAGTTTAACTGGCAGCATTTTTTCTTCCTTGGTTATACAAATAATAGTGCTTCTTACATACAATCAATATGTCTTAGAGTCAATAAAGTACAGTAATTTAAAAAGAAGATGACGGCTATGAAAGATGAGGACTGGAGATTCAGCATAAGAATTATATTTCTGAAGAAGAATCCAGAATGATCAAAAGAGAAGCAATGACTGAAGATGTAATTTTAAAAAAACTTTCCAAAAAAGGGATAGGAAGAAGGAAATTGGAGATATATAAAATGGGTTTACTAAGTTCCAGGTAAAAGTAACTAAGAGAGACTCGTACTCAGAAACATACTGATAAGTCTTTAAATTATAAATAAGTAAAAAGATGGAATATCCATAAAGGAATAAAAATCAGGCTGACCTTGGCCTTCTCTTCCACAATGATAGAGCAATATCTATCAACTTCTGACATGGAAAGATTTAGACTCAGGTACTATTCTACTCACTGATAAGTTTTAGTTTTTGAGAAGAGACAACAGAAAGCTCAAAATGTCTGCCACTCACCTATTATTCTTCATTTAAAAAGATATTTCAGCTGCCCAAGTGGTGATTTAAAATGGTGATCTGAAGCCTGACCAGACAGTGGTGCAGTGGATAGAGTGTCAGCCTGAGATGCTGAGAACCCAGGTTTGAAACTCCGAGGTCACCAGCTTGAGCATGGGATTATAGACACGACCCATGGTCGCAGGCTTAAAGCCTAAGGTCATTGGCTTGAGCAAGGGGTCACTGGCTCAGCTACAGCTCCCGGTCAAGGCACATATGAAAAGCAATCAATGAACAACTAAAGTGATGCACAAAGAATTGATACTTCTCATCTCTCTCCCTTCCTGTCTGCCTGTCCTCTCTCTGCCTCCTCTCTGTCTCTCTCAATAAATAAATAATTAATACAATGATGAGCTGAAGAATGAGAAAAATCAAAATATAAAAGGACTAGCAGTGAGCACTGAGACTTAGGCACAGAGATAGATATAAAATAATTGTTTAAATACAAGACAGAACATGTGTCAAAAATACTCTAGAGGCCTGGCCTGTGGTGGCGCAGTGGATTAAGCGTCGACCTGGAAATGCTGAGGTCGCCGGTTCGAAACCCTGGGCTTGCCTGGTCAAGGCACATATGGGAGTTGATGCTTCCAGTTCCTCCCCCCTTCTCTCTCTCTCCTTGCTCTCTCTCTATCTCTCTCTCTCTTCTCTAAAAAAAATGAATAAATAAATAAAAAATTAAAAAAAAATACTCTAGAACCAGGAGACATACAACATCAAAAAATAATTTAATAATAACCCAGATCCCAAATCCACATTTAACTAATTCACTTTTAGGTAAGGAGGGGAAACAGAGAGAAATAAAAGTATATAAATGTCTTCACTCTACACAGTTGTGAGCCTAAACTTACCACTTTAGTCTTGGCTCTACCAATTAGAGAAATATTGAGTGGTGTTCATAAACATTTTTTAGAAACTCATTGCATATGAGAGTAGGGGGCTGACTTTAAAAAGATAAATAAAATTTTACCCCTGCCTCGAGGTATTTTGTCTGAAGACCTGTAACCCACACAAAGGATAGATTTAAATTTGTCACAAGAATAAAAAAGTGTTTAAATTCCCTGAAGAAGCCCATGGAATTGCAGTCTTCCGATTACACTGAGACCTTACTGCATACCAATATTTCCTATTCCTTCTTGTGTAATATTCGTACAGTCTGGTAGGAAGGGATGCAGAGTTCTTGTCCACAGACTGGCCTTGTTCAACAGCCTTACTGGAGTCACCAAGAAAGAAACACACAAAAATTCAGATCACAGGGACACTCCCCATGCTAACTACTGTCACATATACAGCACTTAGGCTTGAAGTCAGTACCTATACCAAGTGTTTTAATGCTCACACCAAACATTCGGGTAAGTACCATTTCTCCACTTCTACAGATGAACAAACAGGTTCAGAAATATTGTTTTCCAGAATTACATAGCCAGTAACCTACCACACAGTGAAGTTGCCAAGACAGGAATTTCTGGCTCAGAAGTTCACACCATATCATTTCCCTAATTCAAGGAGAGAAAGTAGAAGCAGAGGACGGAAAGAGATTAATTTCGATTAACACGGGTGCTCCCTCTTTTACAACACGATAATAACGCTGCGATGCGCTGGAGGATGTCGTCCTCCTTAAGACGTTCACAGAGTGGACGGATGGGCAGCTTTTTCTCCAACACAAACGACATTCCCAGGGTGCGCCGGGTCTCTGAGGCCTGGTTAGCAAGGACCAATTAATGCGCCCTCAGTCCTCTCTTTCTTGAGCTAACCCTTCTCTTACCACGAAGGAAGATTAGATTAAGTCATTGATTTGCCCTACAGTTCAAGTTCTAATGCATTGCTCCTTCCCAGAACCTTGAGGAAGGAACAGTACTTAAAAGACAAAAGAATGCATCTTCCATAGAATTTTAGACACAGTCAAGGGAGTTGTTTTTAACCCCCGCCACCCTCATCTCCCCACCAAAAATTCTTCACATCGCACCATATTGAGACAGTGGTTCGTGTGCTCATCGTGGTGTCACCTCAGCATATTGTTCGCCCACAAATCACGTGTAGAGAACAGGCCAAGGGCGTGGTGCCAAGAGCACTACTCCAGCCAGACCTGCCACCCCTCCAGGGCACCCCACCCACGTCGTCTGCGCGCCCCGGGCTCCTCCTCTGTAGTGGCCCGTCAGCCGCTGCGTCCGTGCCTGCTCCTTCGAACTCGAATCCTCGGGCCCCAGCGTCACCCCGCGCAGGCATCCCCGAGCCCCCGCGCCCCCGAGTCCCCAAGCACCCGCGCCCCCTAGTCCCCGAGCACCCGAGCGCCCGCGCCCCCTAGTCCCCGAGCACCCGCGTCCCCGAGCCCAGCCAAACCTGCCAGGCTTCGCGGTAGCTGGCAGGTCGCTGCTGCCACCTCCTGGCGGTTCCGGTCCAGCCGCACCCAGCCATCTCCCACGCCCACCTCCGCCCTCCCCAAATTCTCCCCAAACCCTCCCAGGCGTCGCTGCGAGGTCAGCGCTCCCAGGCACACCGCCAGGAGTTCGGCCGGCAGGTGCCCGCCCCTCACTCACTTGGAGACTCGTAAATGTCCCAGTCCACCCATCAGGGGCCACAGCGTTTTGTCCCCTTCTTCCCTCACTGCACAGATAACAACCCGCTCCTCCCCCCTCATCTGGGCCATCCCGCCTAAAGGAATTGGGGCTTAGAGCAGAGGTTAAATTTAAACTCACATTCCTGTATCAGACCCACTGAATTAGAATGTACAGGGCGGGCGGAGACGGGAAACTCTTTTGCAAAGTCCCTTAGGTGATCCTAAAGGTCAGACAAGTAGGGACTCACCTTGTTAGAAAATCTACGTGGTCTTTACTGTTCCCCGCTCACACTAGCAGACACTGCTCAGTCTGTGAAAGACAAGTACCCACGCTCAGGCCCTGCGCTCCGAATGAGAGAGTTTTCCCTGGGCTCGCCTCACCCAGCCCAGGATAAGTTCCCAGCCCTTTCTAGTCAGACAGCCTCCTAAGCCAAAAAATAAACTACCTAGGGGTTTTCATTACAGCCCAAATACTATAATAAGCATTTATGTCCTAATAACTGGGTAGTTATTAGAAAAAATATATAAGATATAAATTGGGCGGAAAATATTTTTTTATTGTATTCTTAAATAACAAGCACGGCTCATTAATGGGACCTGTGCCGGCTGGGCACTGCGCAGCATCTCAAGCCCTGTGATCGCGTGAGACACCACCACCCTCATCTCCTATTCCCTATTGATGTTCCAGAGGCCCTTGGCGTTTATCACAGCAACTTCGGCAAAGCCAGCCTCCCAGAGGCACAATGTCATGGAAAGGCATGAAGTCACAGAGGGGATGCGGGGGTGGGGGTGGGGGGCTAGGCGGAAAATAACGCAACATGTAAGGCGATCTGATGGAGTTATAGTTTGCTTGGAGTCGGATAGATGTAGAGAGTCGCGTTAAATATTTAAAATGTCCCATGGGGCCTCTGAGAATTCACTGCAAAGCCCTGGGACACCTCAACACAGAGGATGAGAAGAGGTGTGGACGTAGGTCCCACTCACCATCTCTTCTCAAGCTACACTCCCCAGGGTTCAGGGTGTACGCCTGCAAGGACCTTCCTCTTTCCCTCGCACATGCGGGGCCTTCCTTCCCCAGCACACTTCGTCCCCGCTGCTTTCTGTGCCTTAAATCCTCTTCCTTCTCCAGGTCCTGGCAAGGCGGACTCCTCCCCAGCCATCGGGTCTTCCTTCAAACATCACTGCACTTCCCGAAGCCTTCTGGGGCCTTCCACAATATCACTCCCTGTTGGATTAGCCTGTTCCCTTGTCTTTGCAGCTCTTATCACTATTGAAATTATCCCCTTTATTTATTTATCAGTTTCCTTATTTTCCCTTTCCTCGTGGACTAGAAGCTTGGCTGGGATGGGAATGGCAGGAACCCCCTAAAACCTGCGAGGAGGGGACAGCCTCAGGAGAGAGACGGTCCCCCCACAGTAGTGGAGAAGCAGCATCCTCCCTGCAGCAGGACTCAGAGAGACAGGAGAGCCACACGCATTCCCGGACCCTGGCTGACTAAAGGGCCATGGGAAGACAGAGGCACAGCTGAGAAACAGAAACTGAGAATTTAGGGGGAAAAAAAATTTTTTTTTCAAGAAGTGAGTTTTCACAATGAGAATCATGAGCGCATGAGAGGCCCCCTTGAGAAGTCGGGAGGGAATTATGAAATTATAACCAGAATGTTCTAGACCTCATCATTAGTAACTCAAGGCCAGGTCACATTACCTTTAACTCCCAAGCTGTGACCACCTGAAGCGTAGGTTCTGGTGCCCACCCAGCCTGTCGCCACGCCCGCAGCTGTCTCAGACAGGAGCTTCAGCCTCCTCCCAGGGACTCAAGAACAAGCACCTGAAGTGGAAGTCCTTCCACTCTGGCCTTCCCATCAGGCCTCCACCTTGGTGCCTATAAATCACTACCCAGCAAGGTACACCGAGCCGCCACCAGGGGTCACCACCACCATGCCTGTTGTGAGGGCCTCACCTGCTCAGACTCATCCTTCCCAGTCCTTACCATGGGATCCGCCCTCCTCCACCACGCCTGAGATCAGCTACAGTTACCATGACTCTCCTGGAGGGTAGGAGGTACAGAAGGGACCGACAGTAGATCCCAATGTGGCCTAAGGCCCCTTCACCCCAACTCCCACTTCACACCTGCCCACCTTCACAGTACCACGTGTGATTCATCTCCCACCACCAGAACCACTCCAGGTGTTCTGTCACCCTGAGTCTGAGAGAGGCTGCCTCACCCCAGTCTAACACCTACTTTCCAAAACCAATATTCACCCGGGACTGCCCCCTTCCAAACCTGTCTCTTCCAGAGGACACCATTCCCACCCTCACAGTCCAGATGAGCTCGAGCGAGAAGGCTGTCTCATGTTGTTACATAACAGTCCACTTCTCAAAGTCCGGCTGATCCAGTTCCTAAAAAGCCCCATGTGGGAGATGCCAAAAGCCCAGCTGAGGAGAGCTCAAGGCTCAGTCCAGGTCCTTCTCAAGCCTTTTCAATAAAGTTAGGACCTGGGGCCGAGCCTACCCGAAGATGCCAGTCGAGTCTCTCCTCAAAACTATTGACTGGAAGTTGCTTCATAATGAGGGTCTGCTTCATAATGAGGGTCTGCATGGTCTGGCCCTGCCGTCCTCTCCAGCTCACCTCCAGGCACTTCACCACAGTCCATCCTTCCCTCATACCTCCACCTCTGGACCTTTGCACAGCTGTCCTCTGCCTGTCCTGGCCTTCTTTGCATGGCTATTTATCTTGACAGCTCCGTCCAAACACTGCTTCTGGGGAGTGTTCCCTGACTCCAAACATCTAACCTAGGTGCCTGCTCTGCACCCCACCCCCAGGCCTGGCCAACCCACAGCAGGTGCTCAAAGATGCTTTTAGCCTGGAAGAGTGATTGGAAGATAGCCCAGGAATAAATTCCTTTGAGAGCCACCAAAACCTGTCTTCTCCTTTTATTGGAATAGAATTGTGGCTGCCAGGAAGGGATTACATTTATCAATACCCCTTGCTTCTGTGGGACTCGTCTTTATCATTGGAAAATGAGCAAAAGTGATACATGTCACTTCAAATACCTCCATGTTCTATGTTGCTCCCAGCCTCAGTCAGTGGTGCTAATGCCCTAGGGGACGATGCTGGTCCCTGAATGACCTTGCGGGATAAATGAGCTCACTGACTCCTCGTGGACTGTTACATGAGGGAAAGAAACCTTCCTCCGGGCCACTCCTGCCACAGAGTTCTTTAAGCCGCCGTACTCTTAGGTGTTTCTCTTACAAGAGCTTTGCCTTTCACCATAACTAGTAACAGGAGCAGGCAATTTCCTGGCATGAGTCATATCTGGTTTCAGCTCACAATAGTGATATCCTCTAAGGATCAAACTAATATAATGTGACAGATAAGAGCATACTGAGCCCTCCCAGTGAATAATTTTGTGCCTCCTCCACCTGTCCTAAGAGATAGGTGTGGCCTCTCTCTTTCTCCCAACAGCTACCCCCCTCTTCTCTTTCTCCCTGTTGCTTCACCTCATCCCTGCCCGTCAGGCACAACAGAGGATCCAGCAGGAACCAACTCATGCTCAGTAGCAACACTGAGCAGCTGAGTGATCTTGACTAAGCCTCCTGCCTCTTGGGGACATTCCCCTCCTCTGTGAGGAAGGGCTGGGTTTGATCTGGGCTTCTCAACCCTGGCTGCCCATTAAAATCACCCAGGGAGCGTCTCAAAATTGAGATGCTCAGACGCATACCAGACGCATTTAATCCAAATTTTAGTGGGGTGGGAAATTTCTAACGTCAGTCTTCAGATGGACATCATCACACTCTAGAGCCCTGCAGTTACGATCACAATCCAGCCCAGCCTTTAGTGGACATTGTGCCTTATTGGTAGCCCAACGCCGAGGACGGTAGTAGGTGTCACACATCGTAGATGCTCACTTTTCCCTCTGAAGGGTTGCTGTCATTTTGGGCAAAATTCCATGCTTTCTGCATTTGATTTTAGAATACATGTGGAACTTTCTCTAAGGAGAAAAAAGAACCAAATCCAGTTGATGTGAGTGAAACAGCAGAAAGAATATGGGCTTCTGATTCCAGCTCTGCCCCCACCCCCTTGCTGTGTAGCTTGGGAAAGTGACTTATGGGCCCCACCTCTGACCCATGTGACCACTTTTACTGTGAAGTGGCATTGCTGGAATAATGCAGATATCCCACTTTCAGCAGCCCTGACTGAACCTCGGAGCCCCATTTCCTTAGCAGTAAAATGGGAGTCATGACAGTCCTATCAACATAGATTTGATACAAAAATATACAGTGTAATGTCAACCAGCATAGCATCTATCACATGGGAAGTGCTCAATAAGTGTTCATTGTCTCCCACTTTTTCCCCAAAAGTTTTCTATATCCCCCAAACCCATGTGTGTGTCCTCTGTGTGGGAAGAGCCACCATTGCAAGGAAGTCCTTGCAAGGACACCACATGATGCAAGGCGGGCTGAGAGGCAGGCAGGGCTCAGGGTGGCCTCGGCAAGGCAGTCACTAGCAGCAGAGTAAGGTTTGCACTGCACAACTCCTGAGGGTCCCTTTCACCTCCAACTCATCATATGTTTGGTTACTGTAATAGCTTTCTAAAAGATATCAATACATGTCTTGAAGAAGTGATGTCTTTTTCTAAATGCGATCAGATTTGCTCTATCAGCCAGCAATAGGGTGCCACTCTGACTCCCTATCTGCTCTGCCTGGATGCGACATTGTCCCTCACCAGCAGCCAATCCACCTGCCTGAAAGGTGAGTCCTAATGATACCCACCCAGGGGACACACAAGCCATTCCTTGTGACCCTCCTCAACAGTAACAAACAGAGTGAGAATGGGAAACACAACAGAACAGGTGGAGAAGTTGAATCTCACCCTCCAGGAGAGGTCCTGGAACCTGCATTCAGTGGGAGCCGGCAGTCCCGCAAGGCAGACCACATCACCCAGCTCCCTGCAAGGGCTCCGCTCACAGCTGCTGCACACATGGGACATGTCCCTTCCAGATGGGACAGTCCCGCAGTGTGCCACACTCACCCACCCCTCTGAAGGAAGATGCCTTCTCCGGGCCCTGCTTCAAAGCCCTCCCTGGCTGTTCTGTGTTGTATCGTTCTCTGCCCTGCCTGATGATTGCCACGGGACGCAGACCCCCAAACGGCCAACTCATCAGCTGGCCAGAGACGTTTGATATGGCCTAACATTAACAAAACAGGGGGGGGGGGTGAATTGGATTCCTTCCTTCCTTCCTTCCTTCCTTCCTTCCTTCCTTCCTTCCTTCCTTTCTTCCTTCTTCCTTCCTTTCTCTCTCTCGCTCTCTTTCTTTTCCCTCCCTCCCTCCCTCCCTTTACCTTCTTCCTTTCTTCCTACCCCAAAAAAATAATTAACAAAGAAGTCAGTAGATGGTGAGCTCCAACACTGAGAAGTCTTGCAGTGAAGAGAGCAGAGAGATGCCAGAGGGACCCCAATGAACTAAAGATAAAGCAAAATCGTGAATAAGCAGAGGTGATGGTGTAGGGAAAAGTCAAGCGTGGAATCCGGGCAAGGGGGCCAGTCAGCAGCAAGTGGAAAATGGAGACCTGCAGAGAGAAGGCAGGTCACCTTCCTGGGGACAGCTAGAACAGAGGTCGGGGGAGGAGTCCTGCGCCAGGGTGACCTCTGTGGACGTTCCTTCTCCCCTGTTGTGCCACTGTCCCTTTAATTTCCTCCTCGACTCCGCCCCGCCCCAACTGGTATGAACAAAGCCTATTTACTGTGACTAAAACAACTCAACGAAGACAGCTGGCCAGTAGAGATGGACAGAGAAAAATCATGAGACAATCCGTAAGGGAATCACCAAAAAAAAGAAGAACGACTATTCTGGAGTTTCTGGGAATAAGACTAGTTTGCATATGTATAACCAGGTGCAAATGTTGGCTTGGAAAAATTATAAGAAATGTGGAAATTGAAGCCAAGCTCTCTCTTTCTCTTACCAGCCACCACTGAAAAATCAATTTATTTTAATCAGGAAGCCAGATGGGGGCTTTGCAATCTACAGCTCTCCCACCCACATCTCAGAGGATCTTCTCTTTTTTTTTTTTTTTATTGAATTTATTGGGTGTAAAGAAATCCTGGAGCAAAGACCTAAGGAAGGGAGAAAAACATCTTAACATACACCCTTGTGGCCTCTAGAGGGAGCTGCCTCCTGGTGAAACAGGGAGGGGACCTGTTCCCCTTTTTCCTCTTAGAGATGTGAGGAGGCAGCACCCTCTAGGGAACCAAAGGGGGTCTTTCTCTGCCTTGGTTAAAACAAGGCCTTGTTTTACAAAGTCCACATGATAACCCAAAGTTCATGCAGAACAAAGCAGGGATTCAGGGCTTTGAGGAGGGAACCAGGAGAAGAGAAATTCAATGCTGCCCTCAAACAGCTGAGAAGAAATGGGGAGGAGCCACACCTGTCAGTGCTGCTTGCCATGGCAGAATAGGACCTGTGGGTGAAAGCTCCCAAGGAGACTTAGCTGCTCAACACAAGAGCCAGTTGGCTCAGTAGTAGAGCATCCTCCCGGCATGTGGATGTCCTGGGTTCGATTCCAGGTCAGGGCACACAGGAGAGGCAACCATCTGTTTCTCCACTCCTCTCTCTCCCCCTTCTCTCTCTCTCTCTCTCTCTCTCTCTCTCTCTCCCTTCTCCTCCCGCAGCCATGCCTCCATTGGTTCGAGCACATCACTCCAGGTGCTGAGAATGTCTCTGTGAAGACTCTACCTCAGGGACTAAACATAGCTTGGTTGCATGCATGGGTCCAAATGTGCAGAGCATTGGGAGAGAAGGGAAGGTAGGAAGGAAGGAAGAAGGTAAGGGGAGGGAGGGAGGGAGGGAGGGAAGGAGGGAGGGAAAAGAAAGAGAGCGAGAGAGAGAAAGGAAAGGAAGGAAGAAGGAAGGAAGGAAGGAAGGAAGGAAGGAAGGAAGGAAGGAAGGAAGGGAGGGAGGGAGGGAGGGAGGGAGGGAGGGAGGGAGGGAGGGAAGAAGAAAGGAAGGAAGGAAGGAAGGAAGGAAGGAAGGAAGGAAGGAAGAAAGAAAGAAAGAAAGAAAGAAAGAAAGAAAGAAAGAAAGAAAGAAAGAAAGAAAGAAAGAAAGAAAGAAAGAAAACAGCTGTGCAGCCTGTTGTTGGAATGGAATGCTGAACAGGGACCTAATCAAACTGACATTGACCATCTTCTGAGTGTGGTGTAGATGAGACACCTGTACTGTGCGGGCTGTTGGTCTCATGATCCCTGGGATGCTTCCAACTCTGAGACCACAAGGAGAGAAATGGTCCACCTGCCCTTTGGGTGGCTCTCTGCCAACCATACCACCACATGCCACCAGGAAGTGTGGTTGCCCTGGAAGAAGCCTCGCCACTGAGATTTCAGAGCCACAGCTTGAGAGCTACGTGCCCGGCCTAGACTACCTGTTAGATCAGGACAGCACAGTATGCCTGGCTTCATTGCATCCCAGCAACTCCAAACACACTGCACAGACAGGTCAAATGTAAAAAGAGGAAACCAAAACATAAAGCATCTCCAATCATCACCAGCCACCAGCATAAGGACTGTTTCCAGACCAGAGGCTCAGGGGGCCAAGAGGAGCAACTCTAGACAGGTGGAGTTGAACATACAGGAAGAAAATAAAAATCCAAAATCATCCTACATTCCAAATGAGCATGCAAATCCAAAATAACAAAACACGTGAAGAAATCAAATGCTAAACGTAAGAGACAAAAGCATGAGCAATCTGAACATGAAACAATCTAGATAAAGTTAGCTTTAGAATGCAGAATGATCGATACACAGAAGTACAGGGAGGTGTTCTGGCAAAGAATGAAGTCACGTGTCTGCTCTGCAAATAAGGGCAAGTGCAGCTGGCCCTTACCCACTGGGTGCTCACGGAGAGGAGCAGGACGGTGTATGCAGGTTCCCGGGGCTCTTTTCACCTGAGGCAGCATACAGAGGTCTAGCACAGTCAGATATCTGACATCAGAAGGACCATGATTCTCAGACTGAGGGGGCCTTGAAACTGTTGACTGGATATGCATCAGTTTCTTCCTGAAACAATCAGAGTTGGGATGTGATGGCAGTATGATGTTTCAGAACCTGAGAGCAGTGTTCTTGGTGGAAAGTAGCACCAGTACTCCCAGAGGTGACCAAGGCTGAGGTCTAAGCTTGGTGGTTACAGGTATGGGATTTCATAACCTAGGGGCAGGGACTCATGGCTGGGAAGCATTAGCCCCTGTCCAGGCATGATGGGACGCAGGGCTGGCACTTCATCCTTGCTGTTGTCCAGGATTGACTGTCATAGGCACTGGGCCAGTTCCTGTGGATCCCTGCAGAAGGCCAACTCCTTTTCTGAGAGGACCACCAGCAGAGAATCAGTCCTAGAGAAGTCAACACTTTCCTCTCAATATCTGTTTCAACAGAAACAAAACAGAGAGGACGTCAGAGCAATGATGACATAAAAAATAACCTTGATCTCTCCCCTTGAATTTTTAACAAATTGGCCCTGGCTGGTTGGCTCAGTGGTAGAGCATTGACCTGTTGTGTGGATATCCCAGATTCAATTCCCAGTCAGGGCACACAGGAGAAACCACCATCTGCTTCTCCACCCCTCCCACTCTCACTTCTCTCCTCCCCCACCCCCACAGCCATGACTCTGTTGAAGCAAGTTGGCCCTGGGTGCTGAGGATGGCTCTGTGGTCTCTGCCTCAGGCACTAAGAATAGCTTGATTGCTGAGCAGCGGAGCAATGCCCCAGATGGGCAGAGCTTCCTATAGTAGGGGGCTTCCCAGGTGTATTGTGGTCAGGACATATGCAGAAGTCTGTCTCTGCCTCCCCAACTCTCAATAATAAAAAATGAAATAAAATTTATAAACTAAACACCTATAACACCATAAACAACCCCAGCTGGGCTCAGTCTTGCCTGAAAGATCTGTGCATCCAATCAACTAAACGTGGGAAGAGTAAAAAAAACAGGGACAGAAGATAAGACTCACTCAAGGTCTGCTCAGGAGGGGGGAGAGGCCTGGACTGTTCTGGATTTCATGTGCAGGGGATCTGGAGAGGGGAGAAACCTGGAGTGACTGGGTCTTCTTCCACTAGAAGGAGCAGAGAGGTTGGGGGGAATTTAGGAAGCTTCTGAACCAGTGTTCCCACAGTCAGCCCACAGCCCGCACTCAGAAACACAAAAATACAAGTGCAGGCCCCCAGCCTCCCAGATACAGCCTCCTTCCCTTCACGGGTATGGAGAGTGGCAGAGACATATCCCACAGTAACTTCCCCAGAGCCACTCTCTCCCCTGAGTAACAGAGATGCTTTCTGTCTGGTGCCCTGTTCCTTTCAGGTACAGGGAGGAGCACCTGGAAGCCTGAGATTGCCATTACTAAAGCCTTAAAGACCTCACAACAAGTCCCACCCATCATTGCAACTACAGCCCCATGTTCAGCTTTGTGACAGGACTTTCTCAGTAGAGCTCAGCCTGGGATTATACAGAGCTAAAACTTGTAATACAGCATCACCTACTGGGGAAAGATAGAAAAACCTCTCAGAAATATTTTCTTCTAACTTTTTTTTTACTTATTTTTATGATTGTCATATTGTTTGTTTTTTTTAATTTTAATTAATTTATTTATTTATTTTAGAGAGGAGAGAGAGGGAGACAGAGAGACAGAGAGAGACAGGGGGGAGGAGCTGGAAGCATCAACTCCCACATGTGCCTTGACCAGGCAAGCCCAGGGTTTTGAACCGGCGACCTCAGCATTTCCAGGTCGACGCTTTATCCACTGCGCCACCACAGGTCGATTGTCATATTGTTTGTATTTGATTATAAACTAAGCACCTATAACACCATAAACAACCCCAGCTGGGCTCAGTCTTGCCTGAAAGATCTGTGCATCCAATCAACTAAATTGAATCTGTGCATCCAAAAACTTTTGGTTTTTGGTTTTTGTATTTTGCATCTATTTCTTTAATTTTTAATTTTATTTTATTTTAAAATTTATTTTAATTAATTTTAATTTATTGTGTTAACATGGATTCAATTGTCCAACTGTACATAATACTCTCAACTCCCAACCGTGTCCCACATTATAACCCCTTTGCCCCCCGCCCCCTAACTCCTTTCATACTTCCTTCTGGGATTTGCTGTCCAGTTTTCTCTATCTATGTGTTATGAATATATAATTTCACTAATCCTTTCACCTTATCTGATCCCATCCCTTCATTCCCCTTGCTCTGAAAACTTTCCCTCTGGTCCCTGCGACCCTGCCTCTGCCTCAATTCTGTTCCTCAGTTCACTTTGTTTATTAGATTCCACATGTAAGTGATAGCATACAACATTTTTCTTCCTCTGCCTGGCTTATTTCACTTGGCATAATAATCTCCAGATCCATCCATGTCATCGCAAAAGGTAAGATTTTCTTCTTTTTCATGGCTACATAGTATTCTGTTGTGTATATATACCACTGCAATTTAATCCACTCATCCACTGATGAACACTTGAGCTGTCTCCAGATCTTGGCTAATGTAAATAATTCTGAAATAAAAATAGGAATGAATATCTTCTTTTGAAACAGTGATTTAGTATTCTTAGAATATATTCCCAAAAGTGGGATAGCTGGGTCAAAAGGCAGTTCCATTTTTAATTTTTTAAGGAAACTCCATACTGATTTCCACAGTGCTTGCACCAGTCTGCAATCCCACCAGGAGTGCAGGAGGGTTTCCTTTTCTCCACATCCTCATCAGCACTCATTTGTGTTGATTTGTTAATGAGCGCCATTATGACAGGTGTGAGGTGGAATCTCATTGTGGTTTTAATTTGCATTTCTCTGATGATTAATGACATTGAACATCTTTTCATATGCCTACTGGCCATCTGTATCTCCTCTTTGGAAAAGTGTCTATTCAGTTTCTGTCCATTTTTAATTAGATTGCTTACCTTCCTAATGTTGAGTTTTAGAAGCTCTTTATAAATTATGGTTATTAACCCCTTATCAGATGTATTGGCAAATATGTTCTCCCATTGTGTGGGTTGTCTTTTTATTTTGTTCATGATGTCTCTTACTGTGCAAAAGCTTTTTAGTTTGATATAGTTCCATTTATTCATCCAGTTCTTTATTTCACTTGCCTGTGGAGATAAATCAGCAAAAATATTGCTACAAGAGATATCAGAGTTTACTGCCCATGTTTCCTTCCAAGATGTTAATGGTTTCATGCCTTACATTTAAGTCTTTTATCCATTTTAGTTTATTTTTGTAAATGGTGTAAGTTGTTGGTCTAGTTTCTTTTTTTTTTTTTTTTTTTTTTTGCATGTACCTGTCCAATTTTGCCAACACCATTTATTAAAGAGACTGTCTTTACTCCACTGTATGCTCTTAGTGCCTTTGTCAAATATCAATTGACTATAAAGGAGTGGGTTTATTTCTGGGTTCTCTGTTCTGTTCCACTGATCTGTATGCCTGTTCTTATGCCAGTACGAAACTGCTTTGATTTCGATGGCCTTGTAGTATAATTTGATATCAGGAAGTGTGATACCTTCCACTTTATTCTTCATTTTCAAAATTCCTGAGGCTATTCATGTTCTTTTCAGGTTCCATATAAATTTTTGGAATATTTGTTCTATATCTTTGAAGTATGCCATTGGGATTTTAGTAGGAATTGCACTGAATTTATAGATTGCTTTGGATAGTATATATATGTTTATTTTCCCTATCCACGAACAAGGTATGTGCTTCCACTTCTTTGTATCTTTCTTGATTTTTTTTCAATGTATTATAATTTTCCAAGTACAAGTCTTTTACCTCCTTGGTTAAATTTACTCCTAGGTACTTTATTCTTTTTGTTCCAATAGTGAATGGGGATTGTTTCCTTAATTTCTCTTTCAGACAGTTTATTGTTGGTGTATAAAAATGCAACAAATTTCTCAATATTAATGTTATATCCTGCCACCTTGCTAAATTTATTTATTAGATCTAGCAGTTTTTTCACTGAGACTTTAGGGTTTTCTATGTACAGTATCATGTCTTCAGCAAATAATGATAGTTTTACTTTCTCTTTTCCGATTTGGATGCCTTTTATTTCTTTTTGTCTGATTGCTGTGGCTAAGACTTCCAGAACTATGTTGAATAAGAGTGGTGAAAGGGGACACCCCTGCCTTGTTCCTGATCTTAAGGGGATTGCTTTTAATTTTTGCCCATTGAGTATGATGTTGGCTGTTGGTTTGTCATAGATGGCCTTCATTATGTTGAGATATGTTTCCTGTATTTCCACTTTTCTGAGATTTTTTTTTATCATAAATGGTGCTGGATTTTATCAAATGCTTTTTCTGCATCTATTGATATAATCATGTGATTTTTATCCTTTCTTTTGTATGAATCATATTTATTAATTTGTGCATGTTGTACCTGCCTTGCCTCCCCAGAATGAATCCCACTTGAAAATGATGTATAATCTTTTTGATGTATTGCTAGATTCGATTTGCTAATATTTTGTTAAGAATTTTAGCATCTAAGTTCAGCAGGGATATTGGCCTATAGTTATCTTTCTTTGTAGTGTCTTTACCTGATTTTGGAATGAAGATCATCCTTGCCTCATAAAATAGTTTTGAAGTCTTCCCTCCTTCTTAATTTCTTGAAATAGCTTGAAAAGGATAGGTGTTAGTTCTTCTTTGAATATTTGGTAAAATTCGCCTGTGAAGCCATCCAATCCAGGACTTTTGTTGGCTGAGAGTTTTTTGATAACTGTTTCCATTTCATTTGTGGTAATTGGTCTGTTTAGGTTTTTTGATCCTTCCACACTGAGTTTTAAAAGATTGTAAATTTCCAGGAATTTATCCATTTCACCTAGGTTGTCCAAGTTTTTGGCATATAAATATTCATATTATTTTTTTTACAATCCTTTGTATTTCTGCAGTGTCAGTTGTTACTTCTCCACTTTCATTTCTTATTTTATTTATTTGAGTCCTCTCACTTTTTTCCTGATGAGTCTGGTTAAAAGTTCATCAATCTTCTTTGCCTTTTCAAAGAACCAGCTCTTGGTTTTATTGATCTTTTGTATTTTTTCTAAGCCTCTCTGTCATTCATTTTGGTTTTGATCTTTATTATTTCCTTCTTTCTACTTCTTCTGGGCTTTATTTGTTGTTCTTTTTCTAGTTCTTTTAGATGCAGAGTTAAGTTGTTTATTTGAGCTTCTCTTGCTTCTTTAGGTATACCTGTAATGCTATTAACTTCCCTCTCAAGACCGCTTTTGCTGAGTCCCATAAGTTTTGAGTTGTATGTTCATTTTCATTTGTTTCAAGGAAATTTTTTATTTCTTCCTTGATTGCATTGTTAACCCATTTGTTATTTAATAGCATTCTATTTAGCCTCCAAGTGTTGAATGTTTTTCAGTTTTTCTATTGTAGTTGATTTTTAGTTTCATGCCATTGTGATCAGAGAAGATACTTGATATAACTTGAGTCTTCTTAAATTTTTTGAGACTTGTTTTGTGTCCTAACATGTGGTCTATCTTAGAGAATGTACTATGAGTACTTGAAAAGAATGTATATTCTGCTGCTTTAGGGTTAAAGGTTCTGAAGATATCAATTAAATCCAGTTGATCTAGTGTGTCATTTAAGGCCACAGTTTCTTTGTTAATTTTCTGTCTGAAGGATCTGTCCATTAATATTAGTGGGGTATTGAAATCCCCTACTCTTACAGTATTGCTGTCAATCTTGCCCTGTATTCCCATCAAAATCTGCTGTATATATTTAGGTGTGCCTATATTAGACACATAAATATTTACAATGATTATATCCTCCTGTTGGAGTGCTCCCTTTATCATTATGTAGTGACCTTTTTTATCCCTTACTGTAGTCTTTGTTTTAACCCTTTGAGTAGTATGAACATTCATGTACGTCCTCACATCTCCTGACCATCCAGAGTACAATCATACATGTGTAAAGCAACATTAAAAAGCAAATGTATGTTCTTCTTGTTTCCATAAATTGGTTATCGAACAAACATAATTTTAAGTTAATAAAACTGTAACTAAAACTAATTTCATTTTTTGAAAAAAAAAACCTTCCAGGGGTGAGTCAGCGAGCATGAAAAAACTCACTACTCAAAGAATTAAGGCTGTTTTGTCAAATATAAGTATTGCTACCCAAGCTTTTTTGTTTGTTTTTTTCTCTTTGCATGAATTACTTTTTTCCATCTCTTCACTTTCTGTCTGTGTATGTCTTTTGTTCTGAGGTGGGTCTGTTGTAGACAGTATATGTATGGGTTCTGTTTTCTTATCCATGTACCTACCCTATGTCTTTTGATTGGAGCATTTAATGCATTTATATTTAAGGGTATTCTTGATATATACTTAATGATTGCAATTTTATTCTTTAAATCAACATTCTTTTTTTCTCGATTTCTTTTTTTTTTTCTTTAATCTTTTATAGCAGGGCTCTTAACATTTCTTGCAGTGCTGTTTGATTATAATGAATTCCTTGAGTTATTTTTTTTTTTCTGGGATGCTTTTTATCTCTCCTTCAATTTTAAATGATAGCCTTGCTGCATAAAGAAGTCTTGGTTGTAGACTCTTGTTTTACATCACTTTGAATATTTATTGCCAATCCCTTCTGGCCTCAAGAGTTTCTGTTGAAAAGTCAGATGTCACCCTCATTAGAGCTCCTCTGTAGGTAATGAACTGATTTCTTTTGCAGCTTTTAGTGTTCTTTCTTTCTCTCTTAACTTTGGTGCTGTAATTATGATGTGTCTTGCTGTAGGCCTCCTTGGATTCCTCTTTGATAGGATTTCCTGTGCTTCTTGAACTTGTGTGACTTCTTCCTTCATCAGTTTAGGGAATTTTTCAGCTATGATTTCTTAAAACAGATTCTCTATTCCTTGTTTGTTCTCTTCTCCTTCAGAAACCCCTATGATACAAATGTTTCTCCAGAGGTCTCCTAGAGTTTCCTCAGTCTTTCTGAGCCTCTTTTCTTTTTGCTGCTCTGCTTCCATGCTTTTGTTTATCTTATCCTCTAAATCACTGATTTGATTTTCTGCTTCATCCATCGTGCTGTTGATTTATTCTAGTGCAGTCTTTATTTCTGATTTGTACTTGTCATTTCTGAATGGTTCTTTTTTTATGATTTCAATGTCCTTTTTGTTGCTTGCTATCTCTTTATTTAGGTGCTCATTATGTCCATCCATTCTTGCTCTAAGATCCTTGAGCATCCTTAAAATCATTTTAAACTCTGCATCTGGTAGTTTGGTTACTTCCATTTCATTTAATTCTTTTTCTAGGGGTTTCTCTTGTTAATTAATTTGGTTTACACTTCTATGTCTGCCCATTTTGTCTGTGTACTAGGTAGTGCTGTCTGACTTTGAAATTTTTGTGGTGTCTTTATGAGGAAGATGGACTCAGTAGAAGTGACTTCCCAGGCCACCTGTTTTCCTTGCTCTAGAAATTCTTCTTGAAGGTACTATTTTCCTTCATGTTGTATATGAGTATTGAATTCATTTGGTCCTTCTATGGGTATGGTTATCTCTTTCAGGCTGGCTGGCTCTAAGGGTCAACCTTGATCATGTGTATTACACATTGTGCAATGTCTGTTCTGTTGGGCATATTTATGCTCCACAATGTCTGGTGCCTGCTAGACTTCTCCTTTGGGCATGCTGCTTGTGTAGCTAGCTCACTCTAGGGTTGGTGATGTCTGCCACCCACTACAATTGTGTTCACTCTAGATCTTCTTGGGTTGGCACTGGCTGTTGTTTGTAACTAGCTGTGGGCTACCTGGTTGTAGTTACTGCACTTTTTGCTGTTTCTGTTTGTGTTTTCTCTGTCTAGGTAGTATGGGAGGTACCAACGTGTGTATAAGGATTAGCTTCCTCCTGCTTAGAGATGGCAGCAGCTCTGTAAAAGCCCCAAGCTCTTTAATATTTGTCTCCAGTTTTCAGCTATTCCTCCTCCTTTTGCAGCTGCCTGGTCTTCCTATAGGGTTGGCAGTAGAAAGACTTTAGTGTGGCCTCAAAATGGCCTCACCCAACGAACCCTTCTTTAGTTTGCAAGCTTGTTGGGTTAGGGCAGCTGAGGTTGTGAATATAATGTAAGTGGGACCTCCTACTTCAGAGGTCTTTTGGTCAGAGGCTTACTATGAGGAATGTGGACCCTACTCCAAAGCTTAATCACTCAGCCACTGCTGTATACTCAAATTTTGTTTCTCCCCTGGCCAGTTGGCTCAGTGGTAGAGCCTCAGCCTGGCATGCAGAAGTTTCAGGTTTGATTCCCAGCCAGGGCACACAGGAGAAGCGCCCATCTGCTTCTCCACCCCTCCCCCTCTCTTTCTTCTCTGTCTCTCTCTTCCCCTCCCGCAGCCAAGGCTCCATTGGAGCAAAGTTGACCCAGGAGCTGAGGATGGCTCTATGGCCTCTGCCTCAGGTGCTAGAATGGCTCTGGTTGCAACAGAGCAATGCCCCAGATGGGCAGAGCATCGCCCCCTGGTGGGCATGCTGGGTGGATCCTGGTCAGGAGCATGCGAGAGTCTATCTGACTGCCTCCCCATTTCCAACTTCAGAAAAATACAAAAAAAATTTTTTTGTTTCTCCCCAACAAGGTGAGAAGCAGGTTCAGACCAAGTGTGGCTGACAGTTCCTTCTGCAGGAGTTCTTATAGCTGGTGAGATCCTGGTCTAGGGAGGAAGACTGAGGGAATCCTCTCCTGGGGCTGACTGTGTGCCTCCCAATAGGTAGCTAAGCCCCTCGACTAGACCCAACAATAGGCTCACACGGACCCATACTTTAAATGTCCATGCAACAAGCCTCTCTCCCTTCGCTCTGTGGAATCTATCCCAGCAAGGCAGGATATTCAGCACCCAGGCTGGATGACTGTGAAGTTCTACCCTATGTGCACATGAGGACAGAGAACAGAACTTGCCTCAGCTGGGCCAGGTATGTGGAGCCCTTCCTTTATATACCACTCTAGCAAGCATTGATAGATACTAAACTGATGCTCTCCACAGCTGGCCACTGGATATGCCAGATCTGGGTCTTCCTGGCAGAAACCCTGCACAGACAAGTGGGAGACATTGCATGTGACTGGCCTTCAGCAACCTTCTTGGAGCTACAAGCAATGCAGATTTTTTGGCTGGCTCTGCTGGGCCTTGATGCACATGGAAATATTAAGCTGCACATCTAGGCTGACTTTTATCCACATTGGGCCTGAAGGAAGGTCCACTTAAAAGGCCAAGGTTCCCTGAATCCTGCCTCCTGCAGCCTCTTTCTGCTAACTGCTTGTTGGGCTTGGCTGCTGAAATAACTTCTACTAGAGTCTAGATCCTGCAGTAATTCAGATTCAGGAAGGGTGGTGGGTGTGGCTCTGCTCCTCAGCCCTGTTGTCAGTCAATCTAGACTTTTTTTTACAGACCTCAGTAGGGTGTGTCCCCAGAAGTCAGGTGGGTGTGGCCTCTGAGACCCAGCAGTGTGTTCTTCCCACTCTGGACTATTTCTACTGAGTCTCCCATGAGGTGGAGGCACCAGTCTTAGGGTCAGGAGCATGTGGGGAAAAGCTTTGGTTCAGCACCAGAAAACTGAGTCACTGGTGCACTCCCTGCTTTCTGGCCTCTCAGAACAAACCTGTCACCAAGACTGGGGTAGGAGATACTCCTGAAGGCAGAGCAGCTGCTTTTTCTCAAGCTGATGCCTCCCAGAGGGGACATTCCACCTAAGAAAGATGGCAACTACAGTATTAGAGAATGACTCAGCACAGGGGTTCTATCAGCCATTCTCCATAGTGTCTTTCCCTGGACCTCCAACTTTCCACTCTCTTTATGCAACTCTAGTTCTCTCAGCTCTCCCTTTACCAGAGCCCCAGGAAAGTGGCTGTGAATAAAGTTTTCTGTACTTGACCTTTAAGATAAAGTCTGCATCTCTGAGAGCACCGTCTTTCCTCGCAGACAGAAACCCTGGCTCTTATTACCACCTAATGCTGTGTGGGCACCTCTTCTAGGCTCTGGGGCTTTAAACTGGGGGTCTGGACCTGAGGCTGAGAACCCACACCTCTGAGGCAACCCTCCCCACAGTCAGAGTCCCTCCTGTCCTTCAGCCACCGCTCACTTTTGTAAGCTGGGCAGCCCTTTCTGCATTTCTGCCCTCCCTACCAGTCTCAGTGTGGCTTCTTCTGTGATCTTTGGTTATAGACTCCTCTTAGTTTAGTCTAAAGTTGGTTTTTCAAGATGATTGTTTTTGTAAATTGTTACAATTTACAAAATTGTCCTGGGATGTGGCAGTTAGAACTATTTCACCATCTTGGAATCTAGCTCTTGCCTTGATTTTTGTACAGTACCACTCTCAAATGCCCTCAAAGCAGAAAAGAAATACCATGACTACCCAGGAAAGATATACAGTTCAAAAGAAAATGAAAGTTCTCCAGAAGCAATCTCAATCACATGTAAACCCTGGCATTAAATGACAGAGAATTTTAAATTGGAGTTCTGAAAATATTCACAAGATGCAAGAAAACACAGAGAGCCAACTTAATGAGCTCAGAAAACAAAACAAATACTTCATCAAGGAGATTGAAACTTTAAAAACAGAGATGAAGAACTCAATATATGAATTGAAAAATGAGCTAGCAAGTTTAGTTAATATAACAGACCAGGTAGAGGAGAGAATTAGTGAGACTGAAGATAGGCAACTAGAGATGATACAGGGGAAAGAAGAGAGAGACTCAAAAACTTTAGAAAATAAGAAAGTTCTATGAGAATTAGCTAACTCCATTAGAAAGATCAATATAAGAATAATGGGTATTTCAAAAGAAGGGGAGAGGGAAAATGGAATGAAGAGCCTATTCAAACAAATAATTGGTGAGAACCTCACAAGCTTATGAAAAGAGTTAGATCCTCAAATTCAAAAAACAAACAGAATGCTGAGTCACTTCAACCCAATTAGGCCTTCTCCAAGGCATATTATAATAAAAATATCAAAAATCAATGATGAAGGAATAATCCTCAAGGCAACCAGGAGAATAAGAACTTAACATTTAACTAAAGGCCCATCAGGTTACCATCAAGACTTCTCAGCAGAAACTCTACAAGCCAGAAGAGAGTAAACCCAAACATTCAAAGTACTGAAAGAGAGGATTACCAACCAAGAATACTATCATTATTAAAGTTGTTCTTCAAGTATGAAGTATAAATAAAACATATTTTAGACATACAAAAGCTGAGGGAATTTATCACCAGAAAACCCCTACTGCAGGAAATACTCAGGAGGTTATTCTACTGGATACAAAGAACAAAATAAATCAAAACTACAAGTAAAAGGTCCAACAAGGTCACAATAAAAGCAAGAATAATCTATGACAATAATAACTTAAAAGGAGAGAGGATAAAGATCTACAGTAGCAAAGAAGGATGGAGTGCAGAAGCATTCATAAGACAAAGGACTCTGGTACATATGAAAAACTTTCCCTTAATAACCTAATGGTAACCACCCATGAAAAATTCACTACTGAAACATACAGCTTAAAAAAAGAAGAAACAGAGGAAAGAAGTATGGAATACTACCAAACAAAAACAACTAACAGAAATACAAAAGAGAAAAACCAAAGGAGAGAGAGCTACCGGGAAACAAAGCCTAAAATGGCTGTAGGAAATCCTCAAGTGTCAATAATTACCCTAAATATAAATGGACTGAACTCACTGATAAAGAGGCAGAGAGTAGCAGATTGGATCAAAAAGCAAAACCCAACTGTATGCTGCTTCAAGAGACATATCTAAGCTGCAGGACAAAAGTACACTTAAAGTGAAAGGCTGGAAAATGATTTTCCAAACAAATAATACCCAAAGTAAATTAGATGGAGCCATACTCATATCTGAAAAGGCTGACTTAACAACAGCAAAGGTAACCAGAGACAAAGATGGACATTTCATAAGGGGACACTATATCAAGAAGATATAACACTTCTTAATATATATACACCGAACCAAGGAGCACCAAAATATATAAGACATCTACTAATTGATCTAAAAATACAAGCATACAAAAACACAATCATACTTCGAGATTGCAACACACCATTGATGGCTTTAGATAGATCATCCAAACAGAAAAACAATAAAGAAATATTGGCCTTAAATGACACACTAGACCAAATGGACATAATAGACATTTACAGGACATTTCACCCCAGAACATCAAATTATACATTCTTCTCCAGTGTGCATGGAACATTCTCAAAGATAAGCCATATGTTGGGCCACAAAACTAACATCAACAAATTCAGGAAGATTGAAATTATACTAAACATATTTTCTGACCATAAGGCTTTGGAATTAGAATTGAACTACAAAAAGGAAGTAAAGAAACTTATAAAAATGTGAAAATTAAACAGAATACTTCTAAAAAATGGCCAGCTCAAAGAAGAAGTAAAATTATAGATCAAAAGATATATACAGACAACTGAAAATGGCAATGTAATATATCAAAATTTCTGGAATGCAGCAAAAGCAGTAATAAGAGGAAAGTTTATATTATTACAGGCTTACATCAAGAAATGAGAGATCCCAAGTAAACAAACTAACCTCACATCTTAAAGAACTAGAAAAAAAAGAACAAAAGCAACCCAAAGTCAGCAGAAAAAAGAATAAAAATTAGAGCAGAACTAAATGAAGTAGAGAACAAAAAAAAAACTATGAAAAAAATTAATACAACAAAGGGCTGGTTCTTTGAAAAGACAAATCATTGGGTAGACTCACTAAGGAAAAAAGAAAAAAGACTCATATACACAAAGTCTAAAATGAGAGGAGAAATTACCATGGACATTATAGATATACAAAGGATCATACTAGAATACTATGAAAGATTATATGCCACCAAATTCAACAATCTAGAAGAAATAGATAAATTTCTAGAACTATACAATCTTCCTAGCCTAATCACAAAGGAGTGGAAAGCCTAAATAGACCTATTAACAAGGCAGAAATAGAAACAACTATAAAAGATGTTCTCAAAAATAAAAGTTCAGGACTAGGTGGCTGCACTAGTGAATTCTACCAAATATTCAAAGAAGATTTGGTACCTACTTCTCAAGGCTCAGTGGTGGAGCGTAGGCCTGGTGTGCAGGAGTCCTGGGTTTGATTCCCAGCCAGGGCACATAGGAGAAGCACCTATCTGCTTCTCCACCCCTTCCCCTCTCCTTCTTCTCTGTCTCTCTCTTCCCCTCCCACAGCCAAGGCTCCATTGGAGCAAAGATGGCCCAGGAGCTGAGGATGGCTCTGTGGCCTCTGCCTCAGGCACTAGAATGGCTCTGGTTGCAACAGAGCGACACCCCAGATGGGCAGAGCATCGCCTCCTGATGGGCGTGCCTGATGGATCCTGGTCGGGCGCATGCGGGAGTCTGTCTGACTGCCTCCCCATTGCCAACTTCAGAAAAATAAAAAATAAAAAAATTTAAATAAAAATAAATAAATAAATAAATAAAATTTAAAAAGAAGCAATACTTCCAAACACATTTTATGAGGCCAATATAACCCTGATACCAAAACCTGGCAAAGACAATACACACACCCACATACACACAAAAACGACAGACCATATCTCTAATTAATACAGATGTAAAAATCCTAAACAAAATTCTAGCCAATTGACTACATCTCATTAAAAAAATAATATATCACGATCAAGAGGGATTTATTTCAGGAGCACAAAGATGATTTACCATACACAAATTGATCAATGTAATATACCACATCAACAAAACAAAGAACAAAAATCATATGATTCTCTCAGTAGACGCAGAAAAGGCATGTGATAAAATACAACAGTGGTTGGCAAACCATGGCTCATGAGCCACATGCAGCTTTTTGGCCCCTTGAGTGTGGCTCTTCCACAAAATACCACATGTGGGCGCTACCTCGATAAGGAATGTACCTACCTATATAGTTTAATTTTTAAAAATTTGGCTGTCAAAAGAAATTTCAATCATTGTACTGTTGATATTTGGCTCTCTTGACTGAGTTTGCTGACCACTGAGATACAACATCCATTTATATTTAAAACACTCAATAAAATGGGAATAGAAGGAAAGTACCTCAACATAATAAAGACCATATATGACAAGCCCTCAGCCAATATCATACTAAATGGTGAAAAATTGAAAGCTTTTCCTCTAAAATCAGGAACAAGACAAGGCTGCCCACTTTCTCCACTCTTATTCAACATAGTGCTGGAAGTCTTAGCCAGAGCAATCAGACAAGAGAAAGAAATAAGACATCCATATTGAGAAAGAAGAAGTAAAGATATTGAGAATAGCTTAAGATGGCAATGAAGTAGGAAGATGTTCCAATTACCACCTCCCAGGACCAAATTGGATTACAACTAAATTTAAGAACAATTATCTTGACAAACCAATTTTGGACTAAAAGAAGAGGAGTCTATAACCAAGGATCACAGAAGAAGCCTCACTGAGGCTGGTAGGAAGGGCAGACAGGCAGAGAGGACTGCCCTACTCCCAAGAGCAAGAAGCGGCTGAGGGTCCAAAGAGACTCTTACTGTGGGGAGGGTCGCCCTCAGAGATGTGGGTTCTCACCCTCAGACCAGCAACCCCAGCTTAAAGCCCCAGAGCCTAGAAGAGGTGCTACACAGCATTAGGCAGTGAAAAGAGTCAGGTTTTCTGTCTGCAAAAAAAGAGACAGAGCTCTCGGAGATGGAGGCTTCATCTTAGAGGGCCAGCACAAAAAATCTTGTTTACAGCCACTTACCTGGGGCTTGGGTGGGGAAAAGCTGAGAGAACTAGAGTTGCATAAAGAAAGCGTAAAATTAGAGGCTGAGACACAAGCAGAGACACTGTGGCAGACATCCACCAGAAACCCAGTGATAAGTCATTCTTCAATACTGCAGTCACCATCTTTCTTGGGTAGAGCAGTCATGTCTGAGTGCCATCAGCCTGGGAAAAACAACTGCTTGACCCTCAGGAAATTCTCCTGCCCAATCATGGAGACTGGGTCATACTGAGAAGCCAGGAAGCAGGGAGCAATTCAGTGACTCAGTTTTCTGGTGTGGACACTGGAGCTTTCTCCCACATGTTCCCAAGTCTAAGACTGGTGCTTCGACCCCACAGGAGACTCAGTAGAAACTATCTAGACTGCAAGCAGACCACACCTCTGGGTCTCAAAGGCCAAACCCACCGGACTCCTGGGGCCACACCATACAGAAGTTTGTGAAAAAACTCTGGACAGACTGATACCTGGGGCCAAGGGGCAGAGCCACACCCACCACCCTTTTTAATCCCTGAATTGCTGCAAGCTCTAGACCAGGGGTAGTCAACCTTTTTATACCTACCACCCACTTTTGTATCTCTGTTAGTAATAAAATTTTCTAACCGCCCACCGGTTGCACAGTAATGGTAATTTATAAAGCAGGGAAGTAACTTTACTTTATAAAATTTATAAAGCAGAGTCACAGCAAGCTAAAGCACATAATAATAATTACTTACCAAGTACTTTATGTCAAATTTTCGCTAAGTTTGGCAGAATAAATCTTTATAAAACAACTTACTATAGTTAAATTTATCTTTTTATTTATACTTTGGTACCTCCGCTACCACCCACTATGAAAGCTGGAATGCCCACTAGTGGGCGGTAGGAACTAGGTTGACTACCACTGCTCTAGACTCTAGTAGAGGTTATTTCAGCAGCCAAGTCCAACAAAAAGTCAGCAGAAAGAGGCTGCAGGAGGCGGGACTCAGGGAACCTTGGCCTTTTAAGTGGACCTTCCTCCAGGCCCAATGTGGATAAAAGTCAGCCTAGGTGTGCAGCTTGGTATTTCTATGTGCATCTAGGCCTGGCAGAGCCAGCCAAAAAAATATGTCTTGCTTGTAGCTCCAAGAAGGTTGCTGAAGGCCAGTCACATGCAATGTCTCCCACTTGTCTGTGCAGAGTTTCTGCTAGTGAAGCCCAGGGCTGGCATACCTAATGGCCAGCTGCACAGAGCATCAGTTTAGGGCTTAACAAAGCTTGCTTGAGTGGTATCCTAAAAAAGTGGTCCACACACCTGGCCTAGCTGAGGCAACTTCTGTTCTCTGTGATCAGCACTGGCACAGCAGCACATGTGTATTGGATAAGGTGTAGCTTCACAGTCATGAAGCCTGGGTGCTGGATATCCTGCCCTGCTGGGACAGATTCCACAGAGGGAAGAGAGAGAGGCTTGTTGCATGGACATAAAAAGTATGGGTCCCTGTAGGCCTATGGTTAGGTTCAGATGATGAGCTTAGCCACCTATTGGGGGGGCACACAGTTAGCCCCAGGAAAGGACTCTCTCATTTTTCCTCCCTGAGACCAGAATCTCACCAGCTATAAGAACTTCTGCAGAAGGAACTGTCAGCCACACTCAGTCTGAAACTGCTTCTCACCTTGTTGGGGAGAAACAAAATTTGAGTATCCAGCAGTAGCTGAGTGATTAGGCTTTGGAGTAGGGTCCACATTCTCCATAGTGAGCTCCTGATCAAGAGACCCCTGAAGTGGGAGGTCCCACTAACATTGTATTCCCAACCTCAGCTTCCCTAACACAACAAGCTTGCAACCTGGAGAGGGGTTGATTGGGTGAACCAGTCTGAGTCTTTCTACAGAAGACCCTGTCAGAAAAGCAGGCAGCTGCAAGAGGAGCTGGAGCAGCTAAAAAATGGTGGCAATTCTTATGGAGCTTGGGGCTTTTATGGAGCTGCTCTCATCTCTAAGCAGGAGGAAGTTGATCTTTATACACTGGTTAGCACCTCCCATACTACCCCAATGCAAACACAAACAGCAAAAAGAGCCTTAGCTGCACACAGGCAGCCCACAGCAGGTTAAAAAAAAATACTGATGCCAAGAATATCTAGAGCAAACACAACTGGTAATGGGTGGCAGATATCACCAACACTAGACTCAGCTAGCTACACAAGCAGCATGCCCAAAGGAAAAGTCTAGCAGGCACCAGACACTGTGAAGAATAAATATGCCCAACAGGACAGACATTGCATAGTGTGTAGTACACATGATCAGGGTTGACCCTTAAAACCAGCCAGCCTGAAGGGATAACCATACCCACGAAAGGACCAACTGCATTCAACACTCACATACAACAAGAGGGAAAATAGTACCCTCAAGAAGAATTCCTAGAGCAAGAAAAACAGGTGGCCTGAGTCCACATAAAGACACCACAAAAATTTCAAAGTCAAACAGCACTACCTAGTACACAGACAAAGTGGGCAGACAGAGAAATGCAACCCAAAGTAATCAACAAGAGAAATCCCTAGAAAAAGAACTAAATAAAATAGAAGTAACCAAACTACCTGATGCAGATTTTAAAATAATGATTTTGAGGATGCTCAAGGATCTTAAAGCAACAATGGATGGGCATAATGAGCACCTTAAGAAATAGATGCAAGTACAAAAAGGACATTAAAATTATAAAAAAAGAACCAGTCAGAAATGACAAATACAATATCAAAAATGAAGACTTCACTAGAAGGAATTAACCACAGGCTGGATGAAGCAAAGAATCAAATCAGTGATTTAGAGGACAAGAAAAATGAAAGCATGTAAACAGAGTAGCAGAAAGAAAAAAAGCTAAAAAAACGGAGGAAACTCAGACCTCTGCGACAACATGAAGAGAAACAACATCCACATAATAGGGGTTCCTGAAGAAGAAAAAAACAACAAGGGATAGAGAACCTGTTTTTAAAAATTATAGCTGAAAATTTTCTTAAATTGATGAAGGAAGAAGTCACACAAGTTCAAGAAGCACAGAGAGTCTCATTAAAGAGGAACCCCAAGGAGGCCTATAGCAAGACACATCATAACTAAAGTGCCAAAGTTAAGAGATAAAGAAAGAATACTAAAAGCTGCAAAAAAAAAACAAAACCATAGTTAATTACCTTTAGAGGAGCCCCCATAAGGATGACATCCAACGTCTCAACAGAAACACTTGAGGCCAGAAGGGACTGGCAAGAAATATTCAAAGAGATGCAAAACAAGAACCTACAACCAAGACTTCTTTATGCAGCAAGGCTATCGTTTAAAATTGAAGAAAAATAAAAAGCTTCCCAGACAAAAAAAAAAAAACCCACAAAGAATTCATTATAATCAAATCAGTACTGCAAGAAATATTAAGGGGACTGCTATAAAAAGAGCAATAAAAAAGTAAAAGAGATGAAGAAAAAAAGGAATGTATATTTAAAGAATAAAATGGCAATAAATAAGTACATGCCAATAATAACCTTAAATATAATGGATTAATGCTCCAATCAAAAGACATAAGGTAGCTGCATAGATAAGGAAACAGAACCTATACATATGCTGTCTACAAGAGACCCACCTCAGAACAAAAGATACACACAGACTGAAAATGAAGGGATGGAAAAAAAGTATTTCATGAAAATGGAAACCAAAAAAAAATGGAGTAGGATTACTTATATCAGATAAAATAGCCTTTAACCCTTTGAGCAGTGAGGTTTTTTTATACTCACTGACACCTTCGAGTGAGTTTATTTTTTTTCAAAGATGAAATTAGTTTCAGTGACTGTTTTATTAACTTAAAATCAGGTTTGTTTGGGCCCTGGCCAGTTGGCTCAGCGGTAGAGCGTCGGCCTAGCGTGCGGAGGACCCGGGTTTGATTCCCGGCCAGGGCACACAGGAGAAGCGCCCATTTGCTTCTCCACCCCTCCGCCGCGCCTTCCTCTCTGTCTCTCTGTTCCCCTCCCGCAGCCAAGGCTCCATTGGAGCAAAGATGGCCCGGGCACTGGGGATGGCTCTGTGGCCTCTGCCTCAGGCGCTAGAGTGGCTCTGGTCGCAACATGGCGACGCCCAGGATGGGCAGAGCATCGCCCCTGGTGGGCGTGCTGGGTGGATCCCGGTCGGGCGCATGTGGGAGTCTGTCTGACTGTCTCTCCCTGTTTCCAGCTTCAGAAAAATGCAAAAACAAACAAACAAAAAAAATCAGGTTTGTTTGATAACCAATTTATGGAAACAAGAACATATATTTACCTTTTTTTAATGTTGCCTTATACATTTTTAAAATAAAGATTTTGTTACAATTGTACTCTGGATGGTCATGAGGCGTGAGGACATACATGAACATTTATACTACTCAAAGGGTTAAAACAAAGGCTACAGTAAGGGATAAAGAAGGTCACTACATAAAAATAAAGGGAGCACTCCAACAGGAGGATATAATCATTGTAAATATTTATGTGCCTAATATAGGCACACCTAAATATATACAGCAGATATTAATGGACATAAGGGCAAGATTGACAACAATACTATAATAGTAGGAGGTTTTAATACCCCACTAATATTAATAAACAGATCCTCCAGACAAAAAATTAACAAAGAAACAGTGGCCTTCAACGACACACTAGATCAACTGGATTTAATTGATATCTTCAGAAACTTTCACCCCAAAGCAGCAGAATATACATTCTTTTCAAGTACTCGTGGTACATTCTCTAAGATAGACCACATGTTAGGACAAAAAACAAGTCTCAAAAAGTTTAAGAAGACTCAAATCATATCAAGTATCTTCTCTGATCACAATGGCATGAAACTAAAAATCAACTACAATAGAAAAACTGAAAAACATTCAACACTTGGAGGCTAAATAGAATGCTATTAAACAACAAATGGATTAACAATGCAATCAAGGAAAAAATCAAAAATTTCCTTGAAACAAATGAAAATGAACATACAACAACTCAAGAATTATGGGACACAGCAAAAGTAGTCAGAGAGGGAAGTTCATAGCATTACAGGCATACCTAAATAAGCAAGAGAAAGCTCAAATAAACAACTTAACTTTGCACCTAAAAGAACTAGAAAAAGAACAAGAAATAAAGCACAGAGGAAGTAGAAAGAAGAAATTAATAAAGATCAGAATGAAAATGAATGACATAGAGGTTTAGAAAAAATACAAAAGATCAATAAAACCAAGAGCTGGTTCTTTGAAAAGGTAGACAAGATTGATGAACTTTTAACCAGATTCATCAAGAAAAACAGTGAGAGGACTCAAATAAAATAAGAAATGAAAGTGGAAAAGTAACAACTGACACCATAGAAATACAAAGGATTGTAAAAAAAAAAAAATAGTATGAAGATCTATATGCCAAAAATTGGACAACCTAGATAAAATGGATAAATTCCTAGAAACATACAAGCTTCCAAAACTCAATATGGAAGAATCAGAAAACCTAAACAGACCGATTACAACACATAAAATTGAAACAGTTATCAGAAAACTCCCAGCTAGCAAAAGTCCCAGACCAGATGGCTTCACAGGCAAATTTTACCAAATATTCCAAGAAGAACTAACACCTATTTTTCTCAAGCTATTTCAAAAATTTCAAAATGAGGAAAGACTTCCAAACTGTTTCATGAGGCAAGCATGATCTTCATTCCAAAACCAGGTAAAGACACTACAAAGAAATATAACTATAGACCAATATCCCTGCTGAACTTAGATGCTAAAATTCTCAACAAAATATTAGCAAATTGGATCTAGCAATACATTAAAAAGATCATACATCATGATCAACTGGGATTCATTCCTGGGAGACAAGGCTGGTACAACATTCACAAATCAACAAATATGATTTATCACATAAACAAAAGGAAGGATAAAATCACATGATTATATCAATAGATACAAAAAAACCACTAGATAAAATCCAGCACCCATTCATGATCAAAACTCTCAGCAAAGTGGGATTACAGGTAACGTACCTCAACATAATAAAGGCCATCTATGACAAACTGACAGCCAACATCATACTCAATGGACAAAAATTAAAAGCAATCCCCTTAAGATCAGGAACAAGGCAGGGGTGCCCCCTTTCACCACTCTTATTCAACATAGTTCTGGCAGTCCTAGGCACAGCAATCATACAAGAACAAGAAATAAAAGGCACTCAAATTGGAAAAGAAGAAGTAAAACTATCATTATTTCCTGATGCCATGATACTGTACATAGAAAACCCTAAAGTTTTGGTCAAAAAGCTACTAGACCTGATAAATAAATTCAGCAAGTTTAAAAGATATAAAATTAATATTCAGAAATTAGTGACAATTTTATACACCAACAATAAACTGTCTAAAAGAGAAATTAAGGGAACAATCCCTTTTACTATTGCAACAAAAAGAATAAAATACCTAGGAGTAAATTTAACCAAGGAGGTAAAAGACTTGTACTTGAAAAATTATAATACATTGAAAAAAATAAATCAAGAAAAATACAAAGAAGTGGAAGCATATACAGTGTTCATGGATAGGAAGAATAAACATCATTAAAATGTTTATATTATCCAAAGCAATCTATAAATTCAATGCAATTCCTATAAAATACCAATAGCATACTTCAAAGATATAGAACAAATATTCCAAAAATTTATATGGACCTGAACACAAATAGCCTCAGGATCTTGAAAATGAAGAATAAAGTGGGAAGTATCACACTTCTTGATATTAAGTTATACTTCAAGGCCATTGAAATCAAAACAGCTTGGTACTGGCATAAGAACAGGCATATAGATCAATGGAACAGAACAGAGAATCCAGAAATAAACCCATGCCTTTATGGTCAATTGATATTTGACAAAGGTGGTTAGAGCATACAGTGGAGTAAAGACAGTCTCTTTAATAAATGGAGTTGGGGAAATTGGACAGGTATTTGCAAAAAAATGAAACTAGACTACCAACTTATACCATTCATAAAAATAAATTCAAATTGATAAAAGATTTAAATGTAAGTCACAAAACCATAGACAACTTGAAAGGAAACATAGGTAGTATACTCTCTGATATCTCTTGTAGCAATATTTTTGCCAATATATTTCCATGAGCAAGTGAAATAAAGGACAAAATAAACAAATGAGACTCTATCAAATTAAAAAGCTTTTGCACAGCAAAAGACACCATTAATAAGATAAAAAGACAACTCACACAAGGGGAGAACATATTTGCCAATACAATGTGATAAGAGGTTAATAACCAAAATTTATAAAGAACTTCTAAAACTCAACACCAGGAAGGTAAACAATCCAATTAAAAATGGGCAGAGGAACTGAATAGACACTTCTCCAAAGAGGACATACAGGTGGCCAATAGGCATATAAAAAATGTTCAACCTCACTAATCATCAGAGAAATGCAAATTAAAACCCCAATGAGATACCACCTCACACCTGTCAGAATGGTGCTTATTAACAAATCAACACACAATAAGTGCTCATGAGGGTCTGGAGAAAAGGGAACCCTCCTGCACTGCTGGTGGGAATGCAGACTGGTGCAGCCGCTGTGGAAAACAGTATGGCGTTTCCTCAAAAGATTAAAAATAGACCTGCCTTTTGACCCAGCTATCCCACTTTTAGGAATATATCCTAAGAATATCAAATCACTGATAAAAGAAGATATGCACCCCCATGTTTATTGCAACATTGTTTATGATAGCCAAGATCTAGAGATAGCCCAAGTGTTCATCAGTGGATGACTGGATTAAAAGCTGTGGTACTAACTGACCGGGCAGTGGCACAGTGGATAGAGCGTCAAACTGGGATGCAGAGGACCCAGGTTTGAGACTCTGTGGTCGCCAGCTTGAGCGCGGGCTCATCTGGTTTGAATAAATCTCACCAGCTTGGACCCAAGGTCGCTGCCTCAAGTAACCCAAGGGGTTACTCAGTCTGCTGTAGCCCCCCCGGTCAAGGCACATATGAGAAAGCAATCAATGAACAACTAAGGTGTCTCAACGAAAAACTAATGATTGATGCTTCTCATCTCTCTTCGCTCCTGTCTGTCTGTCCCTATCTATCCCTCTCTCTGACTCTCTGTCTCTGTTAAAAAAAAAAAAATGCTGTGGTACATGGCATACTATGCAGCCATGAAAAAGAAGAAAATCTTAGCTTTTGTGATGGCATGAATGGACCTGGAGATTATTATGCTAAGTGAAATAAGCCAGGCAGAAAAAGACAAATATCACATGATCTCACTTATATATGGAATCTAATGACCAAGGTGAACTGAGGAACAGAATAGAGGCAGAGGTGGGGTCATGGGGAGCAGAGGGACAGTTGTCAGATGGAAGGGGGATGAGGGGAGGAGATCAGAGAAGGTGAAGGGGTTAGTGAAATTATATATTTATAACACATAGATACAGATAACTGGACAGCAAATCCCAGAGGGAAGGGGAGGGAGTTAGGGGGAGGGGGCAAAGGGATTGTAATAGGGGACACAGGGGTAGGGGTGAAGGTATTATATTGAGAGAAACACTTGAATTCATGTTAGCACAATAAATTAACATTAATTAAAAAAATTTTTACCCTGGCCGGTTGGCTCAGCGGTAGAGCATCGGCCTAGCGTGCGGAGGACCCGGGTTCGATTCCTGGCCAGGGCACACAGGAGAAGCGCCCATTTGCTTCTCCACCCCTCCGCCGCGCTTTCCTCTCTGTCTCTCTCTTCCCCTCCCGCAGCCGAGGCTCCATTGGAGCAAAGATGGCCCGGGCGCTGGGGATGGCTCTGTGGCCTCTGCCCCAGGCGCTAGAGTGGCTCTGGTCGCAACATGGCGACACCCAGGATGGGCAGAGCATCGCCCCCTGGTGGGCAGAGCGTCGCCCCTGGTGGGCGTGCCGGGTGGATCCCGGTCGGGCGCATGAGGGAGTCTGTCTGACTGTCTCTCCCTGTTTCCAGCTTCAGAAAAATGAAAAAAAAAAAAAAAAAAATTTTAAAAGAAGTAAAGGTATCACTTTTTTGCAGATGACATGATCCTATATATAGAAAACCCCAAATACTCCATCAAAAAACTATTGGAAACAATAAACAAATACAGAAAAGTCATGGGATATAAAATCAATATACAAAAGTCTACTGCTTTCTTATACACCAAAAATGGAACTTCAGAAAATACATCAAAGCCTCATCACAGAAGGCGATATTTTAAATATCACACACACACACACTCACATGACAAGGTTAAAATTAAAAATGTGTGATCAGCAAAGCACACCACAGAGAGATAAAAGACAAGCCATATTTTAAAGAAAAGTACAATACATACAGCCAACAGACATTCAGTGTCCAATATGATGAAGAAGTCCTATAAATCCGTAAGAAAATGGCAAACGACCCAACAGAGAAATGAGCGCAGGACATGAAGAGACACCTCAGGGGGAAGGAAGCCAGAACAGCCCCACAACAGATGGAGAGAGAGCGCATCAGAATTCTATGTTCACCCATGTAAGGGAAATGTGACGAGAAAATGAGATGCTGATTCCCACCAGATTTGCAAAATGGAAGCCTGACCGTTCTGGGTCATAGCAGGGGCGGTGAGTACGTCCAATCATTACTAAGAGGGGGGACTCGGAGACCTGAAAATGTTAGAGGAGCCTGTGGTGCAGTAAGCCCAGGGAAGACTTTCCAGGCAGAAGCTCAAGAGTGACCCCGAGCTGGGAGAGAATTAGGGGAGAACAAGAGGAGGGAAGTGTGGCTGACGTCCACAAGAAGAGGGAGAGGCCCCGTGTCAGGTGCTCCGGGGATGGAGATTAAGAGCTGCGGGGGTCAGAGTCTGGAAGAAGGGCACACGCCTGGGTGTGCTGAGCGCCTGGGCTGAGACCCTTCGTGAAGCACTCGTGTCAGCAGGCTTCTCCCTACTTCCTTCTCCTCTGTCTCAGTGATTTTCAATGTTTCTCATCTCGTGACACAATAGACTGATTACTGAGATTCTGCAGCACACCAAAATAATACACTTATTCTGACAACCCAACAACAAAAAAAATTGGTATAATTTTGATTCATTCACTCCAGAAGACTATTATTGTCTTGGCTGTTGTCATTTTTTCCCATTTGACAATATCTAAAGGAAAAGAGGTTGGTGCCTCTGACTAAAAATAGTAAAATAGCTAGTGTTGCAATGCTTCGAAAATTCTTGCAGCGCTCACCAGCTGAATAACCGCTGCTCTAGCTCATAGCTCCAAGCACATCCAGATTTTATGGGCCCTGAAGCTTCTACAATGAGAAAGGCTGCCTTATGAAAAGAAAAAGAGAAAAGAAAAAAAATTATAAAACTACACTTTTAAAACAGTTGGGCAATCATGCAAGTAAGGGACCTTGAAGATTAGGCACCATGCCTGACCTGTGGTGGCGCAGTGGATAAAGCGTTGACCTGGAAATGCTGAGGTTGCCGTTTTGAAACCCTGGGCTTGCCTGGTCAAGGCACATATGGGAATTGATGCTTCCAGCTCCTCCCCACTTCTCCCTCTCTGTCTCTCTCTCTCCCTCTCTTTCCTGTCTAAAAATGAATAAATAAAATTTAAAATTTTTTTTTTTAATTTAAAAAAAAAAAGATTAGGCACCATTAGTTTCCTGATACCTACTTCTGCTTACACATATTGCAGTTTGCAATTAATTTGTTTACTTTTTAATGGTCTGACTGTACCATTAAACTCTCTGTGGGGCGGGGGTCCTGCTCACCCCCTAGCTTGATGCTCATCACAGAGTAGTGCTCGGCAAGTCCCATGCAATGACTGAAACACACAGGGTGGGCAGGCGTAGGTTTTCAGTTCTGAGCACACAAAACACAGCATTTATTCTTGTATTATTATTTATTTATTATTGTATTGTTTTCCATATGAAGGACCCAGTGTGAATATAATGTCCTTGGAATCTTCTGTGCCCTGCTGCTCAGACCGGTAGCCCCTCTGGCCCTGGGCTCTGCAGTTAGAAGCCTGCATCAGGAGGTCAAGGCCTTCCCCAGGCCCACGGCAGCTGTCGTTTCCCCTCCTATCTCCCACTGTCACCCTCCTTCCCTCTCCCACAAGGCTCAGCTCCTCACTGCATACCCCCTGGGTCTTTTCTCCACTGTGTCTTCAAGTCTGCAATTTTTCCTTTTTCCAGCATGTCCAAATCCTACCCTGCCCTAGAGGTCCAGGTCACATGCCAGCTCTTCTCCTCTACGAAACACCCCCACACACCCGCTGGAACTAATCTTCCCTTTATCTCCACTGCCACGGCCCACTAGCTGGCCTTTGTTGACAGTCTCCATCCCTCTTTACCTGACTGCACAGCTGTTGACATTCCTGAAACCCTCTCCCAAGGATGAGCTTCTTAAGGACAGTTTGCCGCCCCCCCCCCCCCCCCCCCCCCCCCCCCCCCCGTTCAGCAAGACTTAACCACTGATCAGTAGGGGTTAGAAGGAGGATGTGTGGGGAATGACATTCTGGAGCCTGATGCTCCTGGCAGAATAGGCAGATAGTCAGCCATAAGCACAGAGGACACTTAGGTATGCATGTCACCAGGGCACAAAATGGCAGATGCCTAGCAATGGGCAAAACTAGAGAAAACAATATTATAGGCTAGGACCTCACCCCCAAGGTGACCTTTCTTCCCCTGGCATGTCATTAGTCATGCTGTTTAGACCCCCTCAGAGGAGGAACAAGGGAGCTTCATATGACTCCTACATAAGCCCTATACAACCACTCCCTTAAGCATTAAGCCCTGAGCACAATGAGGTTCAAATGATCTTAGGAACAAAGCCTGGTGTATGCTGACCACAGAGACAAGGTTTGGGTCAAACTATACATAACAACTAAGCCTTGGTTGTGTTTCAGCTCCTAGGCCCCAAAAAGCAGCAAAACCAAATAAGCAATGCCATGGCTGACCTCAGGACCAGCTGCAATGACTCTTGATCCCCTGCCCTGGTGCCAACCAATCATTAGAGACCCTGGTGCCAACCAATCAGTAGAGACCATGACCCTGAAAGGACAAACCTAGAAAGCTGATGAATATTCTATTGAGATCCTCCCCTGAGACCTCCCTAAAATCCTTACCTTTAGAAAACAGATAAAAACTCTTAAGACATAGGATTTACAATGTGCTCTCTCTCTCTCTCTCTCTCTCTCTCTCTCTCTCTCATGCCTATGTCTCCAGAAGAAAGGCACCTCTGCTTTTCTTCTCCTAAGCTTCAAGGACCCTTCTTTTGCCTTAGTAGCTTGTTTCCTCAGCCCATGCAGCCCATCTGGCTCACCTCTACCTCTATAACTTTCTAAATAAACTTGGGTTACAGTTCTTGACTCTAAATTCTCTGTTTGACAGAGACAGAGAGTCAGAGAGAGGGACAGCTAGGGACAGACAGACAGAAAGGGAGAGAGATGAGAAGCATCAATTCTTCATTGCGGCTCCTTAGTTGTTCATTGACTGCTTTCTCATATGTGCCTTGATGGGGGGGGGGGGGGACTACAGCAGACCAAGTCACTCCTTGCTCTAGCCAGTGACCTTGGGCTCAAGTCAGTGACCTTGGGTTTCAAGCCAGTGATCTTTGGGCTCAAGCCAGCAACCATGGGGTCATGTCAATGATCCCACATTCAAGCCAGTGACCCTGCACTCAAGCTGGAGGAGCCCATGCTCAAGCCAGCAACCTTGGGTTTTGAACCTGGTTCCTCCACATCCCAGTTCGATGCTCTATCCACTGCACCACCACCTGGTCAGGCTCTAAATTCTTCCTTAGACAAACTCAAGAACCAAGGTCTAACATTTATTTGTTGCCAATACTGCCATTTTCCAAGGTAGCATGCAGGGGGGAGAAACAGGTGCGGGAGGGAAGATGAGAGTTTTATGTCAGACACATGGAAGCGGAGGTCCCTGTATGACATCCACATGTGGATGAATAGATGGCACCCAGGAAACAGGGCTGGGCTAGAAATTACACAGTTTCCAGTGATGTCACTGTTGCCATTTAATAAGTTAAAAAAATAGAATTTGGAGAATGAACTTATTCAAATTTACATATGGCAAAAAGGAGTATATTTCAGTAGTGAAGTATATCTGACACTGTCCTGCCTGGGGACAAGAAAGGAGGTGGAAGCCTTTCCCAGGGAGATTCAGGAGGGAATTCAGGAGACTTAGGATGCTACTGGTGACCCCAGTGGTCTGAGGCACATCCAGATAGAAAAGAGCTCCTCTCTAGAGCCCCATGTCATCAAAGGCAGATGAGTGTAGTTGTAAAAGCACTGGCTCAGGAAATATAGGACCTGTGGCTCAGTTACGTGTCATCTTGGTGTCACTTTCCTCTCAGAGCTTCGGTGTCCTGAACTATATAAAAGGGAAGTTGAACAGATGATCCTTAAGGTCTCTTATAATTCTAACGCAAACGGAGTAGTAATTTGTTTCTTTAATTCTTTTATTTTTAATACACTTAGACCATTTCTTTTCTAAGTACTTTGTTTTCTGATTAATATTAGTATTATTTTTATAGTATTTATTGTAGAAATGTGACAAAAGGGGAAAACCCAAAGAAGAGAAGATAAATCGCTACAATTTCAGTAGTCAGAAACAAATTGCCAACGTCTTGCTGTAATTTCTACAGGTATTTCTTTTACTGTGAAAATATACATATGTCTTTTTTTTTTTAACAGAAATTGGGTGATAATATCCGCTACTAACTAAGCATCTGATGTTCATCAGGCCCAGGACCCAGTGCTCTGCACACCCATTTCCAGTCCCTGCAGGGCAGAGAGCAATGTCCTCAGTTTACAGAGAAGAAAACCCATGAGCAAAAAATTCCAGAATTCCTACCAGACTAGCTTTCTGAGCTGGATTTTTTGTGTGGTTCTTCTTTTACATAATTCACCTTTAAAATGTTCCTATTATTCAAATGCTTTTCTACCACATTTTCTAAGTTGCTTCAAGACAGTGATCGCACAGTCCCTTAGTGTTAGCATCTAAGGTATTTTCCATTTTCACTACATAGGACGTCGCTGTGATTATCTTTCTTCCTTGCACCTCTCTCCCCACGGCCATGAGCCTTTCCTTGAGGTAAGTTCACAAAGGTTGAATACCTAGGTCAAAGGATATGTGCCCTAGTAAGGCTATTGATAAATACTATCAGGTTGCCTTCCTCTCAAAATTGAACAACTAGTCTCCCTTTCCCATAACTTTATTGAAGTCAAAAATAAAAGAGTAATATTTATACCAGTTCTTAAAATACAGTAGTTATATATTAATCATTATAAAAGTTCCATTGTCCTGTCACCTCATTAATGTTAGGAATCACCTTATTTTTATTCATATTTGCTGATGTTGTAAGTGAAACTTCTTGTCAATCAAGTTGAATTTCTTAATGCTATTGCAGGAATCAAAGGAGGACAAAACTCCCATACAATTTGATGAAGGAAATCAAATTTATTTAGCTGGCGGAGCAATGTGACCCTCAAAAGAGGCAACCAAGCACGTGCTCCCCGAAGTTAGATTTCTTACATCTTATGTACCTTTTGTAGAAAACAGGTTTTCATGCAAGGGGTTCGTGATCCCTTTGTTTAGAAGTATACGTTATTCTTGTGACTTCAGGATGAGAGGGTGGGTTTAAGTGGGTTCAGAGGATAAGTGTTGGAATTTTTAAGTAAGGCATGTAAACATTGTCTCTTAAAGGCTTTTGAGAAAAGGGGAAGAGGTTTTCAGATCAGTTCTATCCTCTTTGCTCTGTGTAGCAAGTGGCCCCAATCACCCTTTCAGAGAACTATAGGTAGTACATCTATAACTGGCTGACCCAGTTGCCCCTGCAGGCTCCCTTCCCTTGCATTCTTCTTGTTTCTTCCTCCTCAGGGAAGAGGGGGTGGCTGCCCCTCTTTCCTCAATGCCATTGATCATTACACGGTTCATTTTAATAAGTATTTCTTATACAAATCCTTGAGAGACATGAGAGAAATAAAGTATTGGGATGAAAGAAAGGGACAAATTAATGTTATTCATTTAACAAAAGCCAAATGCCTGACATCTACAGACCGCGTTGTAAGCTCTGCAGGCATGAAAATGAGTAAGAGTGAACAAATATTGAGCTAACTCTGAGCTTGACTGCAGGTGAAGGTAGTATCATGAGAGACACACAAAAAAGGTACAATAGTTATCCTCCAAAAACTGGCAGTCTTTTGGCAATGGAGAAAAACAACACAGAGAAGATGTTTTGAACTTGATTTCTCTCGTTCCTGCTCTGTCATGGAACAGCTTTCTACCTGCATTGTGGCTGTTTGAGTCAACCTTAAAGCACTCTTCCTTGTTTACATGCCTCTGTTCCTCACTCACCTGAGAGCCCCAAAGGCAAGAGTGGTTTCTTACTCATGTTCTTATCACATGATGTCACATGAAGGCTGAATGACTGCAGAACTTCTTCACAATTACTCAGCGTTGTAAAATCATGGTGGGTTGCCACATCTCTATCCCCTGCCCACCCCACCCCATATCAGTCCACTGCATCCCTGAGGGCATTGGAAACACAGGCAGGTTGTTGGGCAGATAAAATGTATTATGCTCACTTTGTTAAAGATGACGCTGCCCACGTGGAGGCCGTTGCCCAGGTGATATTAATGTGTGTCTCTGTGGGCAGGCAGAATCCTTGTAGCCTGGGGGGGCTTGGTTTTGGGATTAAGCCTTTCTCACCCTTTTTGATGTGGGGTGGTACAATCCCATCATGTCTCTGATAAGTGACTTTGTATTAGAAACTTTCCTATTTTGTATATTGGATTGAAAGGTTATGAATCTACACTATAAAATGGGGGCAGAACAGGAGCTTGTGCTCTCAGTTCCTGAGATTAGCAGTAGAGAGCAGAGAGCAGAGAAAGGCCACATGGAGGAGGCCAAGGGAAGCAGCCAAGATGGTGGAGTGTTGAGTGAGAGGCCAGTTTGTGCAGAGTTTGTGCAGGGAGAAGGAAGGAGATGGGGAACAGAGGTGAATAAGTCTGGTGAACTAGAAACCTTTGATTCTAGGAAACTTGGATAAGTCAGTAGCTTTGTGAGCACTGAATGTGAGTGGGTTTTGGAGCCCAGTGTGTGTTTTTTACTTGCCCGCCGGGTGCAAGTTAGGATTAAAGCTAATGGCCCACCAGTTTTTGGCTCCGTACCGACTGTCCGAATCCAATGCGAACCCGCATGGGCCAGGCGGCTGTGATGGTGGCCATGCCTACTGGCTTTACACAGGTGCTCAAATTCAAGGTTATATAAATACTCATTAAATTAATACTTACAGCACTAACTTACTGGTTTCATTCAACAACTACGACACTCCCTTCGCTGGCCAGGGTCCTAGGATTTTCATACCAACTCATTTAGATGGCTGAACATGTAGGGAGTCAAGGTTTAGGGTTTGCTTGCTTTTTGCTCTTCCTTCCAGTTCTCTGCTGATCCTGCCCTCCCAGGATGAGCGGACCTCATGATGATCTGCTGGAGACCTCACAGTTAGCACTGGGGAGGAATGTTGCCTGAGTTTTCCCTTTACTGTTCACTGATATAGCGATCTGCATAGCCCAAAGCATCGAGGGCCAGCTCAGTCAGCTAAACACACATTTGTTTCATTTGATTTCTGACTGAATTTGAATTGAATTAATTCACATATCAAAAGAGTTTCAGATTGATGTGGGCTGGTGAGGTTGGCTGCCAGCAGTGAAGGACCTAATAAATATAAGATTTAGGACCCCTTTTCTTCCTTTTCCCCTCCACCCATTTCTTTGAAGCCTTCAGTACAACAGAGAATAGAGGTAAATTGTTAGCAAAACACTGAAGGAAGTGAGGAGAGGCAGTCAGTCCCAGTCTATTCGTGGTCCACACACAGCCTCAAGGATGCGCCTGGCGCTCAGACAGGGCCCTGAGAGAGGCCGGCACAGAAAAAGGACTCTTGTGGAAGAAGAAAGGAGAAATAAGGGCAGGGAGGGACCCCCAGAAGGGTGACAGAGAGGGACTGTCAAGGGAGGGGCAGTCATATTTTCCCCACTTCTACGAAGGCGTGTGCCTCACTAATAATAAACTCTCTTGGTATAGAGCCGAGAAGAAAGGTTCATTGTTGTAAAACCCGAGAATTTATCTGCTGAAATGGACTCCCCGTGGTCAACCACGGGGCCACATTTTATAAACAGCAAGAGCTGAGCCGCTGTTTCCTGGCAGGGGCTCCTCATACACTCTGTGCGCGAGGAAGAACCTCAGACAGGCCTCTCGCTTCCTGCGCCAGGCCCCACAGCTATGCTGTGCACGTCGACCACTGGCTTTGTCTTCATACCAGCAGACTGAGACTGCCCCCTCCAATCAGAACTGCTCACTTTGGATCACTCGTTTATACAAAGCGGACCTCAGTGAGAACCAGGGCAGGAACCTTCGCTATGAAAGGTGACCAACCTCCTCTTTGTCTCCATGGAGCACAATTTGAGTTGCTACCTGACTGTCTCTCAGCCAGCAGCTCCTTTTTGTTCAAATGAATGCTTTTTACTCTCTGATACAGTCTAAATGAAGCTTGTCTCACACTGGCAACAGGCTGTGCCTATACCTACACACCCTCCCCTATGCCCCTGATCTGACCAGGGTGCATAATAACTCTCCCTGACCAGGCAGGCCCTGTGTTGCGTTCTGTATCTATGTTATCTCATTGGACACCACCAGCTACACATCCAAGACCACCTACACTCCCAGTCAGGAGTTCCCAGACTTCAGGCTGCAAAAGAATCACCGTGGAGCTGACTAAAATGTCACATGGAGGTGCCATTTCCTTAGATCTAGAGTGGGGTCCAGCCACATGAGTCTTTGATAAGCACCCTGTGACAGGTGTGATGCAGGTGTCCAAGCATCACCATAGTCTACCCAGCTCCACCCCACCCCTGGGCGCTAGTGGCTTCCCTTTGGACCCTTAGAATCAGCCAGTTATTAATGCCTCACGGCCAGCCACCCCCAGTCACTGTGGACAGGGACACCCCCTTTAGCATCCCTCCTCCACTGGACACTCCAGTGCTGTTCCACCTTCCCGCCCCTTCATCTCTGTTTCCCCTCTCTCACCAACCTTCCCTCTGTGCTACTTAAAGCCCTCACTGTGCAATAAACTCCCCTAATATCTTTGACCCTTTCCCTGTGCCCTCTGGTGTTAGATAAAAACCCATCTCTGGTAAGGGCACTGCTTCCCAGGCCACCACTAGCCTCTGGGGTGCCTTGGGTAAGTTAGAAAAAAATGGTCCTTCTTGATGGGGCAATCACATTGGTTAAAAGTGCCCCGTAGAGTCTAGTAGACAATCCGGTCTCTGAGGACCCAAAGTGTAGTGGAAGCTCCAATTTCAGCCCCCACCCCACCGCTCAGACAGCACAGAGACTGCACACCCCAGCCCAACCGCTGCCTTGTAACCTGTGGAGATTGCTGAACCCACTCCCATTGTCCCACTCCAGTGGCCTTCACCTCCACTCGCTTCAGATTCCCCCACATCTAGAACCCTCGTCAGAAACCCTCAGACTCCACCAGCCCAGCCCAACAGCCGTCCACTTCCTGTGGCACTGTCTCCTGTCCTCACCCCTGCTGCTTCTGCTCCTTAGACCCCCAGTCTCCAGGTCCTCCATTCTGCCTGCCCAGCCTGGACCAGACAGTTGACCACCTGAACCATTCTCTTCCATCTCATTTTTCTGGGAAAACCCAACCCTAATGAATGTCATGATTGACCTTCTACCCTCCCCTGCCCAGGCTGGACTGCAGCTAAAGAAAACCATGTGATTCTTCCAGGGCACCATGGTTGCCAAATCAGCCGGAGCTGAGTGCCACAGATACGGGACCCCTCTCTGCACGTCACAGGCCACCTCTCCCCCTCTCCTTGGGAGCTGCTCCATCTCCACAGCCTTCCTCAAGCCCCACACCCACTCAGCCCTTCCCTCTCAGCCAACAACATCTCTTCCTGTTTTAATGAGAAAATTGAATTCACAAAATGAGAAACTTCCCAGCCCTGACTTACCCCACCTGGCCATCTATGGCCCTCCTGTTTCCCTCTCCTCAGACTCTCAGAATGAGAACCCTCTTCCCGCCCACAGCTGGTCCCTCCATTCGTGTCCTCTCCCTTCGCAACTGGTCTCCACCAGTTTTCACTCTTCATCCTTCAGCCTCTCATTGTCTAGTGTAGGGGTCCACAAACTACGGCCTGCAAGCCGCATGGGGCCCCCTGAGGCCGTTTATCCGGCCCCTGCCTCACTTCCGGAAGGGGCACCTCTTTCATTGGTGGTCAGTGAGAGGAGCACAGGATGTGGATGCATCCTGTGCTCCTGGAGTACTGTATGTGGCGGAGCCGCAAAGCGTGGTGTCGCTCACGTACAGTACTACTTCCGGTGACGCGGGAGGCACACGTCACGGCTCCGGAACCGGACATTGACCATCTCATTAGCCAAAAGCAGGCCCACAGTTCCCATTGAAATACTGGTCAGTTTATTGATTTAAATTTACTTGTTCTTTATTTTAAATATTAATTTGTTCCTGTTTTGTTTTTTTACTTTAAAATAAGATATGTGTAGTGTGCATAGGGATTTGTTCATAGTTTTTTTTATAGTCCGGCCCTCCAACGGTCTGAGGGACAGTGAACTGGCCCCCTGTATAAAAAGTTTGGGGACCCCTGGTCTAGTGTGTCTTGCCTCTTAAGCCTGTAAACGTGCTCAAATTCTGCAACATTTAAAAACAAACAAAACCTTCCTGCCTCTGGGTCTCCAGCCCCCCTTACCTTCCTTCTTTTCTGCTGAAACCTACACTTGCTCTCCCTCTCCTCACTTCCCCTCCCTCTTCTTCACTTCCTCTCCCTCTCCTCCACTTCCCCTTCTGAAGTCAACCCACAGCTGTCTAGATTCCCCATTCACATTTCTCATTCAAGAATCACCAACACCTTCCCACTGCCAAATCCGATGGATAATCTTCTATGCTCGTTGTACTGTTGTGTTTGATCCTACAGCCCACTCTCTTTCTTGAAACTGTCACTCCCTTGGGACTGCAACGCCACTCTCCCCATGTCGTTGTGGGTCTCTACCTTGTCTCCTCTTTCAGGCACCACTTGGTCCTTGGGGCTTCCTATCAATCAGTCAGTCCTTAAACTGCTGCTTTTCCCATTCCGCACAGTGTCCCTGAACACCAGCAGCCACTTCTGGAGTTTTCACCACCATCAGTATCTTGATCACTCACAAGTTTGTACTGTAGCCCAGACTTCCTTCCTAAACACCAGAGTGGTGTAGACACAACAGCATGCTGGACATCTCCACTAGGGATCAAACAGGCACCTCAAACTAGACCTGTCTAAAGCTGTCTAAAGATGAACTCATCATCTCCACCCTCACCCCAAACTTGCTCCTCCTGTGATTCTCAACTTAGTCACGAGCGCCACCACCCACCCATCCAGACAAGTCAGATGCCTGAAGTCATCCTGAATTCCGCCCGCTCCTTAGCAGTCTACCTCTGGGCTCTGCTCTCCCTGCTGCACCATCTTCCCCTGCCCTTCCAGCCCTACACCTATACATCCTATTTTGTGATGATTCCTCATTGCTCACCTGGACTGCTGCAACAGCCTCCTAATTGGACTCCTGAGATTTGCCTTTTGTATCCGTTCCCCACATAATCACTGAAGTGATTCATCTAAAGCCAGATCTGGCCTGTCAATTACCCACTTTAACACCCTGCTGCCTGAAGGAGACTGCTGTAAATTCTTGGAACACAAGGTCTACAAGGCCTCCCGCGACCTGTGCCCTATTTTTTGTCCAGCATCAGCCTGTCTTTCCCTGTCTCAAACAGGACATTGTGGTCATTCCCGCCCAACTCACGCTCATACCTCCACACTCCTCTCATCCAGGCACACCCATCTCAACCTCCACCCACTTGCACGGGTCATCTCCCTCCACCCTTCAAAACAGCTCAGCCACCATTTACTACCAAAAGCATGCTTGCCCTTCCTTTGTAGTCCTAAGACACCTGTGCTTACCTTTGTCTTAGCATTCAGCCATTATTTTCAAATGACCCACACTTAACCTCCTAACACCCACATTCAAAAGCATGAATCTACGTGCCCTCCCCCCATCCCCAGCGCCAAGCACATATCAGGTACTCAGAAAAGGGTTACTGGATGGGTTGTCACCGCGGGGCTGTGAGGCAGGTATTATAAATGCAAAGGCTCCAGCTCAGACGTCAGGTTACACATGAGCAAACAGAGGAGCAATGAATGTGAAACTGGCTCTAAGGTCCCCGCTGCCTCAGATACAACCTGGGTAACAGGCTGAGCAGAGAGCCAGAGATAAGAACGACATGCCAGGGCACAGCTGAAGGGTGACGGTGCATGTGAGCGATCCAGGGAAAGGGCGGTGGGGAAGATTCCAGGGGTGGAGTGCAGGGAAGAACGTGGGTGGCTTGAGATCCTGGCATTGTTGGTTCTAAGCAGAACTCTGACATGAAAAACTGCAGGCAGTGCCAGGCCTGGGCTGCCCACTAGTAAATCTAGACACTGGGCCTGACACTGTCCATTGTCCCCAAGTCCTCACAACTTCTGTCTCCTGAGAGCCGCACGTGCTCCTCTCCCAGAAACAAGCCTCAGGAAGTCCCTAGTACAGACCGAGGCACAAACCAGCCACAGGACATTTGAAGAGAAATAACTGTGGACCTGTGTGAACAGGAGCTGCCTAGTCCCAGGAGGTCCCTATCCTTCTCCCACCAACCCTCCACAGCCCTCCCCAAGAAGGCAGCCCACAGAAGGGGTTAGGAGGCAAAGGCATGAGACAAGCTCAGGAACCCACAGAGCACAGGAACGTTCCGAGAACAGCCAACAAAGGGGCTGCACTTGCTGTGAAAGACCCCTCCCTGTGCACATTAGAACAACGTGGCTCTTCCCCACGTGCCTCCCGCCCCCTCCCCGGCTCTAGGCTGGAGGAAGACTGCTCTAAAGGAAGGCACAGGATATAGGGTTAGAATAAGCAGGGAAAGCAAGCTAAAAATACCATTCTGTGTTGACCAAACACAAAGCAGGGTGGCTATGGCATGGACAGCAAAGGATCAAGACAGTGCCCTTTTCTAGTAAAGTCAGTATCAGACTAACCTGCCAGAATGACCTCATTAGCAGAGAACCTGGTAGGTGTCCAGGAAGAGAGCCCCACCCTCTGTCCTCACCTGAATCTCTGGGGGCCAAGCCAACCAATCACCTGCCCTGACTGGTCCTGGGAGCAGGAGCGTTCTCTTTCTGCCTGGGGTAGGGGCTGGAGCAGAGGACGGCTGAAGCCTTCCAGTGGCCTCAGTCTAGGTCATGTTTGCCATTCACACACCTGCTTGCCACCCTGTTTTTGCTCTATGGACTGTGATAAAGGCCTTCAGTGGGCAAAGATTCACAAGAAAAAGGAATTTCCTACCCTTCTTTCCCATCCCCCAGCCCCTTAGTCAACCAAGCCCAGCTCCATCCAAATTCAGCAGCAGTGGAGAGCTCTGTATTCATCGGACCAGCCATCCTGGAGCCCAGGCAGCACTACAGCCTGATTCACCTCTCATTGCTCAAGCCCAGGAAGAAGCTGGGCATCTTGGAATTCCCCTCTGGAGGCAATGTGGGCAGCTCCTATGCACCACCCCCCGTGGACTCTCTCCGGTGATGACAACAACAGGAAAAACAAGCATTTATTGAGAGTTCTCTCTATGTTGCACATTGTGACTTACATGTACTATCTCATTAAAACATTGGAGGTGGGTGCTAACATCATCCCTCGTATATTAGATGAACATCAGAGCAGCTCAATGCATTGTTCTGAGGTCACATGAGTAGCAAATAGAGAGACAGGGATAGTAACAGATCTCCCTTCCTGACTTCAGCGGTCCTGCTCTTAACCACCCCCACAGAAGGAGCCATCATCCCAGCCTCTGTGTGTGTCTTCTTGTCATTGCATGAACTGTGACCTTTCCCTTTTCTCAGCTGCTCAACTTTTCTGAACGATGGTTTTCCCTCAGAGCATAAGCTTCCTGAGCTGAGAAATAGTGTTTAATGATGCTTTAAACAGGAGATACCAAGAATATAATTGTTGACTGACCAACTGAAGGTTCACAACATTATAGATGATTCACCAATGCTATTTAATGGTTGTCATTAAAACCATTATAATGTTCCATATGCCAGATAAGTCCATTCCTTTCCTCCAGAGCAGGTTTCAACCCTCAGCCCTGCTGACAGTTGGGGCTGGATTATTCTCAGCTGTGGGAGCAGTCCTGTGCTTGCAGGATGTTCTAAGGCACCCCTGTTCTCTACTCAATAGCAATCCCTGCAAATGTGACAAACAAAATGCCTCCAGAGATGGCCAAGTACCCCAGGGGTGACAAAATCACCCTCAGTTGGCTTGAGCAAGCAAACAAAAATCACAGTACTATTTCCTCAGAGTAAAACAGCAAGAACACCTACTTCCACTTACAATAAAACAGCACTCTTATTACTTAGAGTTTGTAAATATGAGAGAGCCCCGAGAATTACTTATAAAATAAAAGCCCCAGAGCACCAATATCAGAAAGTCAAGATAATGTTCCTGTTCTGCCTGAGCCAATCACTTCCTGCTTATAGAATTTTTTGTAGGGCAATGTCATAGGCTGGGGGTGGGGGTGGAGCCCAGAGCCAAAAAGAATAGGTCTAGGTTCAAATCTCAGCTCACAGCTCTAAAGTCATTGCTTTTAACAGGGCGGAGCAGAATAAACCTCAGCTTCTTTACTTAATAGCTTTTGTTCCAGTCAGTTAATATCCCCAGGTCTCACTTTCTATAAAACAGGTGACAGTACCTAGCTAAGGATTGTCGTGAGGATCAAATACAATAACAAAAAAGCAACTATCTAGCAATTTTGGCTCAACAGGGCTCAGGAATAGTCATTCCTTTTTCCGTCCTCACTGGTCACAGGGCCCTTGAGAGCATCATAGATGTCTTAGTTTTGTTTGCTGCACGCACGTGCACACACACACACACACACACACACATCCAATGCAAGGCAGCTCTCACCCTGTACACTCAAGAGGACCTGAAAAGCTTCAAAATGCTGGTGTCTGGCCCCAAGGCACCTGGGCTCAGTCAGAATTTCATCCTTGACAGTATATGTCATAATCATTCAAATATTTATTCATAATGAAGGTAATATATTATCTTTCCCATAACTTTATTGATGCCTAAACAGTAATATTTATACCAGTTGTTAAAATACAGTAATTATATATTAATCATTAGTAGTTAATACCTTATAAATAATTTAAATAAGTCAGTATATCTCCAAATGGAATCCATTGTATTCTTAGGATCCACAAGTCTCATTAGAATTTTTAGGTTTTAAATTTGTTTGTTTGTTTTTTGTGAGAGAGAGACAAATAGGGACAGACAGATAGGAAAGGAGAGAGATGAGAAGCATCAATTCTTTGTTGCGGCACCTTAGTTGTCCATTGATTGCTTTCTCATATGTGCCTTGACCAGGGGCTACAGCAGACTGAGTGACCCCTTGCTCAAGCCAGCGACCTTGGGCTAAGCTGGTGAGCCTTGCTCAAACCAGATGATTCCGTGTTCAAGCTAGAGACCTTGAGGTTTCGAACCTGGGTCCTCCGTGTCCCAGTCCGATGCTCTATCCACTGCGCCACCACCTGGTCAGGCTAGATTTTATGTTTTAATTTCAGTGATGATTTAAAAATAGACTTTTCGGTCCTGGTTGGTTGGCTCAGTGGTAGAGTGTCAGCCAGCCCAGCATGCGGATGTTCTGGGTTTGATTCCAGGTCAGAGCAACCATCTGTTTCTCCACCTCTCCTTCTACCTGTTTTCTCTCTCTCTCTCTCCCTCTTCTCCTCCCACTGCAATGGCTCAATTGGTTCGAGTGCATTGACTCTGTGGAGCCTCCATCTCAGGTGCTAAAAATAGCCTGGTTGCAAGCATGGCCCCAGATGGGCAGAGCATTGACCCTAGATGGAGGTTGCCAGGTGGATCCCAGTTGGGGCACATTTGGATTTCTGTCTCTCTGTCTCCCCTCTTCTCACTTGGAAAAGAAGGAAAAAATTGACTTTTCATGTGCTTTTTAAAAAATCTTTGAAGTGATAATCCTCAATGGAGGGGCATATTCATAGAATAAACTTTTAATTTCTTAAGTCAATGCTTCTCAAAGTTTCAGGTAACAGTGCTACAAATAATTTGGAAATTACCATTTCGATAACAAATAAGCGACAAAAGTGCATGGGCATACACAGCTAAAATAGTGCGTATTTACTTTCAGGAGAGTAGATACTGTCATTTGCTTTATTTTTAGAGAAGATCACATGCTGTGTTATACAGTAATAATATTTATTTGTTTGTTTGTTTTTATTGATTTTAGAAAGAGAGAAAGGAGGAGAGAGAAAGTGAGACAAGAACATTGATCTGCTCCTGTACGTGCCTTGACCAGGGATCAAACTGGCAATGTCTGCACTTTGGGATGAAGCTCTAACCAGCTGAGCCATCCAGCCAGGGATACAGTAATGATATTTAAATACTGTTACATAATATTAGATCAGTACAAAAGGCACAGGTGGGGGGTCACAGTTCACAAGTAAGGCAAAAGTGAATAGCATCTAAGGGAATTAAATGGATTAGAGGATATTCCTGTGACTCAGCTGATAGAATGTTACTACTGTAAAGGGAAAGGTCTGGGCGGGATTCAGGGTCGTTTCAGTGGCCTCTCTGTGGCATATGAGCCCGCCCCTGGAAGTGTGCACTGCAACAGCCCAGCATAGACCCTGTGGGACAGGGTTCGTCTCCTTCTCCCAGGCCCACAGCAGTACCAAACCTGCAGACACACTAAACAAACATTTCTTTTTTTCTTTTTTTTTTAAGTGAGAGGAGGAGAAATAGAGAGACAGACTCCCACATGCACCCTAACCAGGATCCACTTAGCAACCCCCATCTTGGGCTGATGCTTAAATCAATTGAGATATCCTCAGTGCCTGAGGCCAACACTGAGACCAACCAAGCCTGGCTGCTAGAGGGGAAAAGGGAGAGAAAGAGGAGGGGGGAGGGGGGAGAAGCAGATAGGCACTTTTCCTGTGTGCCCTGACCGGGGATTGAACCTGGGACATCTGCACAGCAGCCAACAACACTCCATCCACTGAGCCAACTAGCCAGGACCTCAACAAACATTTCTGAAATAACCAACCTGCCATCCTCTATTACCTTATTCTTCCCATTCTTTTTCCCTTATATCCTTAATTTCTCATTTTATTTTATACCTTGTATGTCTGCAAGATGTCTGAAGACCTATGAGAATTAGGTAGGATATTAGGAAACCAATACACTTTTACAGGGAATTCCATGAGTAGCGCATTTCCATGACGTTGCCCTTGGAGCAGTGTCTCCACCACATTCTGGTCAGAGCAGATTACAGCCAATCCGAGGTCACCAGCTTGAACGCGGGTTCATCTGGTTTGAGCAAGGTTCACCAGCTTGAGCCCAAGGTCGCTGGCTTGAGCAAGGGGTACTGGTTCTGCTGTAGCCTCCAGTCAAGGCACATACACATATGAGAAAGCAATCAATGGACAACTAAGGTGCTGCAACGAGGAATTGATGTTTCTCACCTCTCTCCTTTCCTGTCTGTCTGTCCCTATCTGTCCCTCTCTCTGACTCTTTCTGTCTCCATCACACACACACACACACACACACAAAAAAAAAAAAAAAAAGATGGTATGCCCTCCAAAGAAATGGTAAAGTGCAGCTAACAGGAACTGAGGAGAGCCACTCTCTCCAGAGGATACTGGCCTGGGCTTGCTAAGCTCTCCCCCGGCACCTGCAGAGCTCGTCCTGCTAGGACTGAAGGTGCTCTCCTCTGTAGGGAGGACCCCCACTGGCTGGCTGGCCCCAGGAAGAGGGGAGCCAAACATTCCTCCCTCTGCTGAGATGCTGTTTCTAGTTCCTCTTCTATTGGGGACTGGGAAGTCCTGAACCCTGACTTTCCCTCTTGTCTCATTTCTCTTCCTCACTTACCAATCCACTCTCTGGCCAGACTACCAACTGTCTTCAACACTTTTATTTGTCTAAAAATGAATGGAATCAATTTTCATTTGGGGGAGGCAGACCATGGATTTTTTTTTCATTTTATTTATTGATCTTTAGAGAGAAGAGGGAAAGGGAGAGAGAAGGGGGTGGAGAGAACCAGGAAGCATCAACTCAGAGTAGTTGCTTCCTGTATGTGCTTTGTCCAGGGAAGCCCAGAGTTTTGAACTGGCAACCTCAGCGTTCCAGGTCAACGCTTTATCCACTGCACCACCACAGGTCAAATGAGACCATGGATTCTAACACTGAAAGAAGGAGGTTAAAAGACCCAACCTTTTCACGAGAGAAGAAAGGGGTCTTCTCCCACTCTTCCTGAGTCACCGTTCCAGCTCCCCTTGCCCACCAGCCATCCCTGCTTCTGGCCACAGCCACACAGGCATCTCTGGGAATTACGGGAAAAAGCAAACCTTCCTGGGTCACTGGCTTCCAGACTTTGAATTTCTGGGACCTAGAGAACGTATTAGTTTTTCATATTGCCAAGTAAGGACATTTTAAAAATTAACAGATGGGGGCTGTCTACTCTCTATTATCTACCATGACCATAATTTCATAAAAGAAAGAATCTTCTATGAAAAAAAATATCAAAAAGCTGTATTGTGAGAATAAAAGGCAGGCCTTTAAGTTGAATAAATGTTTTGCTTTCTTTTTTTTTTAAATCTTGCCATTTTGTTCTCATTTCTCTTAATCTGTGAAGACAGTAAGCAGTTGGTCAGACTGACAGCAGGCTAGAATTTGGTGACAGCCAGCTGTAGAGCAGGGTTATTTTCCTCCGAAGCTGTCTTCCCTTGGGCAGCTTACTCAATGCCCACCAACCTGAGGCTGCTGACCACTGCACACAAACAAGGCTTTGAGGGTAAAGTATGCTGCAGAAATGACACATTTTTTATCCACTCAGGAGTTGAACATTTGGGTTGTTTCACTTCTTGGCTATTATGAATCATTCTCCTATAAACATTTATTTACAATTTTTGTGTGGACATATGATTTTAATTCTCTTCAGTACATACCTAGGAGTAGAGCTGCTGGTTCATGTAACTATGTTTAATCTTCTGAAGAAATGTCAAACTGTTTTCCAAAGGGTTGAATTATGTTACATCCCCACCAGCTATATATGGGGGTCCCAGTTTGCCCATATCCTTGCCAACACATCATCTGTCATTTTCATCATAACCATTCTAGTGGCTGTAAATTGGTATCTCTTTGTAATTTTGATATACATTTTCCTAATGACTAATTATGTTAAGCATATTACATATGCTCATGTATATATTGGCCATCTGTATATCTTCTCTGGAGAAAGTATTTAAATCATTTGTCCATTTTTAAATTGGTATAGTTATATTTTTATTGCTAAGTTGTAAGTGTTCTTTATGTATTCTAGATACTAGGCCTAATCAAATATATGATTTGTAAATTTGCAAATATTTTTCCATTATTTATGTTGCCTTCACTTTCTTGATAGTGTCTTTTGAAGAATAAAAGCTTTCAGTATTGATAAAGTTCAACTTATCTTTTTTTTCTTTGGTTGCTTTTGTGTTAGGCATTATACCTATTAAACTATTGCTAATCCAAGGCCATGAAGACTTATACCTATGTTTTGTTCTAAGAGTTTTACAATTTAAATTCTTAGATTTAAATCCTTGGTTCATGTTGAATGAACATGGTATAAGGTGGGGGTTTAATTCCATTCTTTTGCATGTGGATATCCAGTTACCCCAGCATCATTTGTTGAAAAGGCTGTTCTTTCCCCTCATCAAATCCTGACATCCTTGTCAAAGATCAATTGATCATAAATGTTTGGGTTTATTTCTGAGCTCTCAACTCTATTCCATTGATCTATATGTCCACCTTTATGCCAATTCCACACTATCTTGATTACTTTAGCTTTGTGGTAAGTTTTGAAATTGGTAAGTGTGAGTCTTCCAACTTTGTTACTATTGTTTTGTTGAGATCATTCTGGCTATTTTGGGTTCCTTGTAGTTTTCAGTGTACATGTCTTGCATTTCTTTTTGTTTAATTTATTTAATGTCTTTACTGAGTATCTTCAAGTTTACTGACACTTTTTCCTGCCAGTTCTAACAAATTTGTTAAATCCTCCTAGTGAATTTTCCATTTTAGTTATATTTTTCAACTGCAGATTTTCTTTTGGTACTTTTTTCATCTCTATCTCTTCATTAATATGCTTTATTTGGAAAGACATTCATATATTTTCATTTCAATCTTTAGACATGGTTTCATTTATTCTTTGAAGATATTTATAATAGTTGAGTTAATGTCTTTGTCTAGTAAGTCCAGCATCTAGGCTTCCTCAGGGGAGTTCCTCTATTGGTTGGGACTTCCTTCCTGTGTGTGGACCATATGTTCTTATTTTTTTGGAATGTCTTGTGATTATTTTGTTGAAAACTAAACATTTAAAAAACATAATTAATGTGGCCATTCTAGACTGCAGACTCCCTCCCTGGGTTTGTTGCCATTCTCACTGGTTGTTACTATTGTTGCTGCTGCTGCTGTTCCTGCTGCTGCTGTGGTGTGTTTAGTGACTTTTCTGAATTAATTCTAGGAAACCTGTATTTTTTATCATGTATGGCCACTGAAGCCTCTGCTCAGTTAGCCTAGTAGTCATTTAATAAATAGACAGAAAGGTCTTTAAGTGCCTTGAACCACTATGTCTCCCAACCTTTGCTGAATTTCTCTGTGTGTGTGTTTTAGAGCATGCATTCCCTGATCAGAGAGGCAGTTTATGACTCTGCCTTAGCCTTATTTTCCTGCTCTCACAAAGCCTGAAAGGAGAGATTAGGACTTTCTTGGGTCCTTCCTGGGCATTTGCAGAGCTGGTATGTGCACATGACCTTCTAGAGTCCCAGAAATTTGTCAAAGCTTTTCAAAGACCCCAACAACATTTTATGTTGTTGTTTTTTACTTTTCTTACTCAGCTCTTCTTAGTCCCAATTGAAACCACTGCCTCTGGAAGCTGCAAGATTTTTAAAAATCCCATTCTTTATTTTTAACAAATACCCTAGCAAGAAGGCTGTTTGCACGGAGAACATTCTGAGTCAGGTCAAATAAGACAAGCCCTGAGGTTGCAAGTTTATGGGACATTTCCGACTGGTCACATAGTGACAATTCTGTGAGGATGTGGTTTTCATGGAGAGCTCAAAACCTATTCTGTCCACTCCCGTTGGCTTTGTTAGTCTGCTGGTTTTCATCACTACTATCCTGGCTAGACTGCTGGTTTCTAAGGCTACTGCAGAGATATGATGGGGGGGGTGGGGGGGTGGAAATAGGGCCAATTAAAATGCCATAATAGTGTGCTTAATGGGATTCAGTCATTCTTCTTAAACAAATTTTCCCCAGATTGTTGCTAGCTTTGGTTAATGTCTAGAGTTCATAAAAAGCTGATTTCTGTCCGTTTTGTTCATGTTCTCATTGCTGTTCTAGAGGGCTAAATTTTTCAGAGGTTCTCCACTGTTCTGTAAGTGCTTCTCTTAAAAAATGATTATAAATATCACCTCGATTCAGTTCTGCATGTTTTGTTTTCTTTCTACTCACATAGTAGAATGTTTCCTCCCTCCTTTCTCCTGCAGTCAGAGGAGAAATATGGAAAAATATGTTTTCTGATTTTTTTAATAGTTTCCTTGTTCTATAGTGCTACGGAGGAAAGTGTCAGGAGCAAGATGGACCCAAGCTGTTTCTTTCCAAATAAGTAAATAAAACCAGAAGCACAGTGTGTTTACTCCTGTGCTAGTCACAAAATACACAAGAATTAGAGATGTGTTTGACTATGGAGAGTCGAAAATGGATATGGAGTACTCCAAAAAAAGAGGGTTTTGTTTGTTTGTTTGTTTGTTTGTTTGTATTTTTCTGAAGCTACAAATGGGGAGAGACAGTCAGACAGACTCCTGCATGCGCCCGACCGGGATCCACCCGGCACGCCCACCAGGGGACGAAGCTCTGCCCCCCCGGGGGGTTGCTCTGTCAGACCAGAGCCATCCCCAGCGCCCGGGGCAGAGGCCAAGGAGCCATCCCCAGTGCCCGGGCCATCTTTGCTCCACTGGAGCCTTGGCTGCGGGAGGGGAAGAGAGAGACAGAGAGGAAAGAGAGGGGGAGGGGTGGAGAAGCAGATGGGCGCTTCTCCTGTGTGCCTTGTCCGGGAATCGAACCCAGGACTTCTGCGCACCAGGCCGACGCTCTACCACTGAGCCAACCGGCCAGGGCAAAAAGAGGGTTTTTATCTTCGAGTTTCCTACAGGGAGAACAGTGGAGCTTTGAAATGAGCCAGGTTTGTGATGATGATTCAACCCCTATTTTCACTTCACCAGCATTAAACCTTTCTTAACTGCTTTCTTCAGATAGCAGGTACCAAAGTAAATGAGATGCACAATAAATCCATGACCAATCCCTTTCTTGAGAAAAACTGGAATTGATAAAGGATCACCGTGACAAACTTCGCAAGCCAGTGCATTTTAGGGAGCAAGTTGGAGGTGAATTTGCATGCATGACCTCACCTAGAAACTCCAGCCTCAAAGCATATAAATAGGTGACGTCTCACCCTGCTCCAGGCCCAGACGTCTCTAAACACTGAGACCATGGCAGCCCTTGCTTCCACACTGCTGTCCCTGGGATTGCTTCTGTGTCTTGGACTGCTGTTGACTCCTGCCAGCGCGGCACAGGACAGTGACAGCTGCATGTTCTTCAGCTCAGTCTTCCCCACCATTGGCAGAGGCATCAGGGCCCATCCAGCCATCTATGAGAGCAGCACAAACTACACAAGTGAGTAGAAGCCCTTCTCTCTGTGTCTTCCTTCTCTACGGGGATTGCATGCAGAACATAACTCCCAATCTCTGCTCTCAGTGACTCAAATGTGCGCTTTTGACCTGGATGGGAAGCGGGGATAAAAAGAATGAGAATGTGTGAGAGAGTGGGTTGGGTAGGAATATTTTTGTATGCTCCCTGTGCCTACAGAGCCCTGGCTAGCACAAACCCATGGCAGGCCCCGACTCAAAATCACCATGTTTATTATTTTAAGGGATAAGAATTGCCCCACAGTTTGTAATCTTTTCACATACTCTGTGATAACACCATGCCACTGTGGATGACTGTACGTTGCACAACTCACAGAAGTACTGTTTGCATTTAGTCCACAAGTGAAAAATCTAGTTCACTGAACAGGGAACGTATTACTGTCCCACCTTCTATGTATAGGAAGAGCCAGAAGCTGAGAGAGATTAAATGACTTGCTCAGGGTCTTACTGCTCATGAGGGACAGAACTAGATCTTCAATCTTTTTCTTTTCATTCCTAATCCAGCGCTTCTCTTAGAGGTGCCTCGTAATACTTTATAAATTTCCCTTTGGGGATCATTTACACCTACAGGTCAAGGCAAGTGCTTTCTAATTACTTTCATAACAACACTGAATAATGGTGGCTTATATGCAATAATTCATTTAGCCCTCGTCACAACCTCTTAGGCAGTGAGCGCTGCCATTCCCATTTCGCAGACAAGAAAACAGAGGTGGACATGCTGGCGACTTGTTCCTGTCACAGAGCTGCTCAAATGGTGGAGCTCGGATAAGAACCTGAGCACCCATGTCAGAGACTTTGCCCTCATATGCCTCTCAATTACAGTAATAAGAGCTGATACTTCTTACTATGTGCTAGGTACTGTTCTAAGGGTCAATGTTATTATCTTCCCATTTTACAGATGGGGACTGAGCCACAAATAGGTTAAAGTTTTACCCAAGATCACTAGTAACAATGTTAATATTTGAATCTAAATAGCAGTCCAGCTTTGTTCAGCCAGGCTGCCCAGCTTCAGAGCCTGTCTCCTAATCTACTATGTTATCCTGCCTCTCCTGGACCTCCAACCCAATTCTGCAGGTGCCATCAGGGTGACACCCACACCCATGGTCTACAGGTTCCAGACGTCGGCAGGAAAACAACCACAGCCTGCCTTCACACAGCCATGCCAACTTGAACTTTTTTCTATTTATTTCATGGGGATTGTAACTAAATACTTCAGCTGTGATAAGGCTAACTGTGTCCTACTCGCTCAGGCAGTGGATCCTGTCCTACAGGGCAGGGAGGATAATCTAGTAACTCAAGGTGAAGACAAGGAGGGCATATGTGTGACCTTGTATACTGAGAAGGAACTGTGAAACCGGCCAGGGGGACTCCTGCAAGAGAGATTATAGATCTCTGACTTAAGATAACATCTCACAAGGTGAAGCGTGTTGTTGTTGAAATAGAAGAAACAGAAACCTAACTTGTGAAGGATTTGGGGGGGAAGGGATTATGAGTCTTCTGAAAGTAGGGAGAGAAGAAAGAAGAATTAAAACATGATCAGTAGGACGCCTTACAAGGGTAAGACCCTTGAAAAGGAATGCACTGGGTAGAAGGGAAGTCACTGCACTGACAGAGGCTGTGGTGAGCAGAGGGAGAGGGGAAGGAGGCAGGAACCGGGGTGCGCTGAATGCTGACTGCCTGCAGTGTACCAGCTCCAACTTCATCTCAGCGTGCATCCGCTCTGTGATGCACTGACTGTAAGAATGATTCCAGTTGAGTCACACCTCTGCCCACAGAGGTGTGAAGTGCCAGGCGCCACACCTGGGGTTACACAACAGTCTACATGACTTCCTTGTGGAGTGCCACCACTGGACACAGCTGGCTGGGGCACTGGACTTAGGGAGATGGAGTAAATGCCCACCCAGGCCAACTTCTTCTCCTCCTTATTTTGATTTTGAAATTCTCTAAATTTCAGGATTTGTGCCCACATTGGTAAGTCATGTATAAATGGCTTGGCAGGTCCCAAGACACAACTGCAGCTCAGGCAACATCTTAAAGCTAGTGCCCAGGGTCTTCATATCCCTGAAAAAAACTGACAATGCAGTATTGTTTATGTTAAGACTGTACTAGTTAAGCATCGGCCTCCAATTTTTTACTTGTATAGACAAGAGGGATGTGACCTGCCTGCCTTTTTCCTGAATCCTCAGCTGTTAAGGGCACTCCCTATACAACATTGGACACACAACTTTTTAAATCCATCAATTAGTAGTTACTTACTACCCTCCAGGTGTCCAGCACTGGGCGGGCCAGATACTGACACAGGTGAAACCGCCATCTGTACTTGAGCCATAATGGGATTAAGCGCTCGACTCCAAAGTAACAAAGGTCAACATTTCAGGAGTGAGAGAGAAAGCAGGCTGAATGGGCCCAGAGGTGAGATGTAACAGGTAGGATGCAGAGAGTAAACGAGGGTGCAGTGCATGGTGAACACAGGTAAGGACACTGCACTGACCGCAGCCATGAGCAAAGGCCAGCGCAGGTGGCACAGGTGTGATGCGCGTGGCGCAGGTGGCACAGGTGTGATGCAGGTGGCACAGGTGTGATGCAGGTGGTGCAGGTGGCACAGGTGTGATGCAGGTGGCGCAGGTGGCACAGGTGTGATGCGCGTGGCACAGGTGTGATGCAGGTGGCACAGGTGTGATGCAGGTGGCACAGGTGTGATGCAGGTGGTGCAGGTGGCACAGGTGTGATGCAGGTGGCGCAGGTGGCACAGGTGTGATGCGCGTGGCACAGGTGGCACAGGTGTGATGCAGGTGGTGCAGGTGGCACAGGTGTGATGCAGGTGGCACAGGTGGCACAGGTGTGATGCAGATAGCACAGGTGGCACAGGTGTGATGCAGGTAGCACAGGTGGCACAGGTGTGATGCGCGTGGCGCAGGGTGTCTACAGGGCTGGAGAAGCCTGGCTTCCCAGAGCGGGCCTGAGCGCACGCGGCAGAGCCAGTGCCGGGTGCCGCGCAGACAGGGCAGAAGCAGACATGCACGGATGCTCTAGGAAGAAGGGCCCTAGGACGGGTTGGGAGAGGACTGTCTCCTGGTGAGAGTGTTGTGTGTGGAAGTCTAATCTGGCCACAGCCTTAAAGAGAAGAACATGGAGAGCAGAAACCCAGATGCCCAGGAGAAAACTGAGGGTGTGAGCGAGAGAGTGGGAAAGCAAAAGGCAGACAGAGGCAAGAGTGTAACCACCGGACAGCTGACAGACCTGGTGATCACCTGGATGACACCATCACTTGCCCCAGCACACTACACCGTCACGCACATTTAGGACAAATGTCAGGCTTTGGGCCGAGCTAGTCAGGGCCTGCAGGATCTGGCTCCACTCACCTTAATTGTCAATAGCAAATACTAGAACAGAGAAGTGTTTTGTGCTACCAGTAAGAACACCTGCAATTTATCCAACACCCACCACGTATCAAAGTCTTCGCATTGTTCTCTTTACTCCTCCCAGGAACCTTTCAAGATAAAGTATCATGATCTCCGTATCATGAAGGATGATGTCACTATCTCCAGGCCTAGAATCAGGCCTGATGCAAAGTGAGCATTCTATAAATATTTGTGGGATGAATGACAAAAAATGAGGAAACCGAGGCTGAGAGGAGAAATGTGTTAGAGCCAGAATTGAGAACCAGGACTGTCAGACCCCATTGTGCTACACGATCGATTTTCTTTGCTTTGTGAAAGAGAAGTCCTTGGAGGAACGTTGGCTGTTTGAACATGCCCTGGAAAACACCTGAGCATGAGGACTTCCTTCGGAGGGATCTTCTAAGACAAGTCTCTTGAAATTCTATCATTGCACATCAGAATGCTGAAATTAGCAAGTGGAATTAACAAGTGTCAGTGGTGGCTCCTGTGAGTGCCTGCTGGGCGAGGTCAGGAGAGACTCACCTGAGTGGAGAAAGTTAGGAAACCCAAAGGGGTCATTGGACCAGTACCTGGACTAGAGCCCCAGGGACCCAGAGACGCCTCCTCCCACATCCTCACTTATCCCATTATGGCTCAAGTACAGATGGCGGTTTCACCTGTGTCAGTATCTGGCCCGCCCAGTGCTGGACACCTGGAGGGTAGTAAGTAACTACTAACTGATGGATTTAAAAAGTTGTGTGTCCAACGTTGTATAGCGAGTGCCCTTAACAGCTGAGGATTCAGGAAAAAGGCAGGCAGGTCACATCCCTCTTGCCTATACAAGTAAAGGGGACTTCCCCTCCCATATCCTCAACAGAGAGCAAGAGCTTTCACTTCTAGGACTAGGAAATGGGCTTTGCTTCAACTTGACAACAACATTCCCAATTTTCAGGAAACACTTCTCAGGAGGCCCAGTGGACCCTGTCACAAGCATCAATCTCGACTCTCCCCACATCCCTCCCCCTTCCCCATGAAAGATGGCCAGAGTCATTTATCACCCTCACCTGACGGAGGAGGATAAGGGCCAGCCCAAGTCTCCCCTCAGGGATGCAGCAAACCCAGGGCCAGAGCACAGTTCTCCCGTCTACCTGTTACTGCAGGAAGTTTAGAAAACAGAAAAGCACTGGGAAGAACATAAAAAATTGTCTGCAATCCCACTACTGAGAAATCACAGGGGTTTGCATCCTGATGGCTTTCCTCCCAGACTTTTCTCAACTTCTTTTACAAAAATGGGGCCCTCCTACCCCTGACCAGGCAGTGGCTCAGTGGATACAACATCGGACTGGGATGCGGAAGTACCCAGGTTAGGGACTGGGATGCGGAAGGACCCAGATTAGAGACCCCAAGGTCACCAGCTTGAGCGTGGGCTCATCTGGTTTGAGCAAAAAGCTCACCAGCTTGGACCCAAGGTCGCTGGCTCAAGCAAGGGGTTACTCAGTCTGCTGAAGGCCCGAGGTCAAGGCACATATGAGAAAGCAATCAATGAACAACTAAGGTGTTGTAACAAAAAAACTGATGATTGATGCTTCTCATCTCTCTCCATTCCTGTCTGTCTGTTCCTATCTATCCCTCTCTCTGACTCTTTCTCTGTCCCTGTAAAAAAATAAAATATAAAATAAAAAAATTAAAAATGGGACCCTCCTACATGGACAGGCTATGTGTAACTTTCTCTTTTTACAGTTAATTTTGATTTTCATGACCTGCATCCTTCGTCTTACTATGTAGATGGCTGATTGTCCTTGTCATGTCTTCCTAGTCTCAGTTCCCGTGAATAACAACATCAACTCTGTGGTCCTGCGAGCACTGGACATGAACAACAACTCTGTGGGCCTCTGGCTTCACCCAGACCGTAGCTGCAACAGCAGTGTCCTGTATCACACAAGGGACTCGCAGGATGGGCTCTTCATGGCCAGATGGAGGTCTCCTTCTTCAGTGAATGTAACCACAGTCGAGATACAGTAAGAACCTACCCACATGTGGTTTGCTTTGGCTTTAACGATTTCGTCCTGGGTATATGCAGTTTTCCATGATTTTGGAGGGCTCAAAATACAATCCAGACACAATGTGGAAAATTCAGTACTTTTACCCCTTTCCTGACTCACCATCCTTTACACACACAGACACACACACCAGGTACGCACAACATGAAAAGAAAGAACTGGTGTTAAAGACAACCAGAGTGGCCCTGGCCATTCAGTTCAGTGGTAGAGTATTAGCCTGGTGTGTGGATGTCCCAGGTTCAATACCTGGTCAGGGCAAACAGAAAAAGCACCCATCTTCTTCTTATCCCTCCACCTTTCATGAATCTCTCTCTTTCTCTCTATCTCTCTTCCCCTCCTGCAGCCATGGCTCCATTGGAGCAACTTGACCCCAAGCACTGAGGTTGGCTCCATAGCCTCCGCCTCAGACACTAAGAAGAGCTCGGTTGTTAAGCAGCGAAGCAATGCCCCAGATGGGCAGAGCATCCCCTACTATGAGCTTACCTGGTGGATCCTGGCCTGAGCACATGCAGAAATCTGTTTCTGCCTGCCCTCCTCTCATTCTTAAAAAAAAAAAAAAAACACCAGAGCAAGACAGTGGTTAAGGCAGAATGAATAGATACATATAGACACACTTAATAAAACATATGTACATAGAGTAAAGATTTTATTCAGGACCACTGCAATAGGAGAAAAGGGACCTCAGTCTAAAACCAGGCTCCACTGTGACTACAAAATGGGCAAGTGGAAATCTATAGCCCAGGAGCAGGGTGGGGGTCAGTGAATGAAAATTACTAAAAGGAAATAGCAAGGCCTGTAAGGGGAACTTTGGCTCAACTAACCGAACAGGATCACTGCGCAAGGCAGGCCAAGGTGATCAAATATTACCCGGGGATGGCAGGAAATGAGGTACTCAATCAGATGCTAAGGGTTATCAGATATTAGGCATAAGAGGTTCTTGCTAAACTGACTTAGCAGGGTTCTTCTGAAACTGGATTTTCAAGCAAGCGCACAGATGGGCTTGGGAGCAGGTTCCAGAGACTGACTCAAGTTGGGTCAAGCAAAGAATCTTTGACACCAGGCACCCTGTTTGCTTCAAATTCTCTATGTTCAAACTGAAGAATCATTTTAAAAAAAAAAAAAAAAAAAACAGATTCATTTTGGAGGCGGCTTGCTAACCGAAAGTGTGATGACTGTGCAATGACTATTTCCTAGTGTCGCACCAATGGGACACACTCTCATTCTGAGGTGACCCCAGCTGGGGCTCACACATTACACTTTAACAAAATACCTGCCTCCCAGCTAGGGATCTGTTACCAAGTTCACCCTAGAAAACCCAATGTTGAGAGATGCTTACAGTTTTGGACTGCCATTTCGCGCGGAAAGAACCAGTCCAACCCTCAGGCCACGTCCGCTGTGAACACCACCTAGTCTTTGTGAACAATGGTGGTGAGGATGCTGTCAAGCCATCCACCTGCGCCTGCCATGCCCAGGGCCTGCTTGGGCCCTACTGGCCCCCGCAGAGCGACGTGAAAGGGTGAACTCCAAAGGAGCTGCTACAGTCCAGCCTCACAGTCAGAGCCGTCTCCCAGAAGCCCGCCAAGGCTAAAGGAGAGCAACGGCTCTCCTTCCACCTGTCCTCATTCAAGCCTCCACCCTCCATGCAACAACAAGACACCAAGCAGTGACGATCTGCAATAGAAACAGCACGTCCCCACTGACAGTGTGGTCTCCAGGGCCTCCCGAGCCCATGCCCCACTAGGATGCACTGGCTTCCTCTCTTGTTTGCAATGTCCATGCACGGCCTTCATCAGCCAGCCAGCACACATGACGCAGAAAGCAGGGAACCCCGTTGTGCTGGGTAGGGCACAAAGCGAAGTGAACAGAGGCCCCTGGCCATGCACTTCACAGTGAGGCTCGATGAGGCGAGGCCTGTGCAGAAATGACAACGGCGTATTCCCTAACTCCCAGATAAGCTCCAGATCCCTGCGTCCCCTCCCCCGGGCTCCACTGCTTGTCAACACATATCAGCACTGGGATCAGTTACTGAATTCGTCAGCTGATGATTCATTTAAAACCTGTCTCTCTGAAAGGACTGTAAGTGCCACAGGGTAAAACCACACCTGTCTGTTTCACCACCATCCCCTCAGCACCAAGCACAACACTCTGCATGTTGTGCACCCTCATTAATTATTTGTTGAATGGATGAACAAGAGGCTGATATAATAACGGACCCTACTAATATAAGGACAGGCCAACCTCTACGGAGCATTTAATGAACATTAAGCAGCTACTATGCATCAGTGATTGTTGACCACAGAAGCGGCCATCAAGTAGCTGCCCTTCAGGGGGTGCTCATAGCAAGATGTGTCTACTTGATAAAGATCTGTCTGGGTTATGGACTCAGAAAAAAATGCCTTCACAGGGTAACTGAGAAGTCTGTAGCAGGCAAGGTCCAGACAGACACTACAGGCAGAGGGACTGACTCGAACAAAGGCCCCAGTATGCACCAGCCTGTGAGGAGTTCAGGGTGGTGAACCTGGTTGGGTGGGGGATGGACATGATCTTCTGTGGAGCAACATCACAGTTAGGATCTTAGTTAAGACAATGTAGAGCAGACCAGTATTTAAGGATCTGCTAATTGTGCGGTAGAGAAAGTAAGCACAGATGGAATTAAGAGGCGGGGCCCCTAGGAAGGCAGAAATGTGAGCTGAGTGTGTGAAGTCCACAGCTGAGGCCCTCACATCCTCTGTCACTGATTTACCTCCACAGAGCCTTCGCTCTCAATCCCTACAACGAGGCTACATTTTCTTACCTGAAACTGAAAAACCAAGGTAAGTTCCTCTGCAGCACGGTATGTATCTGACAGTGAACTCCATCACTCTGGAAGTTACTTTGTGGGTGCCTTAGAAAAAGTCTTCCTGACCCTGCATTACCCAGACATCCACCAAGCCTCTGAAAGAACCTTGAGACCCAGTAAAACTAGTTCCACCCCTTAATCTACGCCCGTAGAAAGTCATCCCCAAGATTCTGCCCGTGCCCTGGGGCTTATATTCTCACAGGCACCTGTGGCTACAGAGTCCTGCTTCTCAGAAGCCGTTTCTATTTAGTGCCACAGAGACACCAGCAGGAAAGTCAGCTCCTTCGGCAATGTCCACCAAGACTTCCCTCACACACAGCACCTTCAAAAGGATAGCAGACTGTTTTTATTATTATTATTCATTTATTTATTTTAAAAGACAGAGAGAGGAAGTGGGAGAGGAGAGAGAGAGAAAAAGAGAGAGAGAGAGAGAGAGAGAGAGAGAGAAGGGGGGAGGAGCAGGAAGCCTCAACTCCCATACATGCCTTGACCAGGCAAGCCTGGGGTTTTGAACCTGTGAATTCAGCATTCCAGGTTGACACTCTATCCACTGTGCAGGTCAGGCAGATAGCAGACTGAGGCGAGTGGGCAGATTTGCACAAAGGGTTGATAGCAGAGAACTGCCCAACACTTTATTCGTTCTTAGAATGGCCTTTGGCCACCACCACAGCCACCAGGATTTTCCACTGGCCTTTCACATGCCTGCCCTTCCTCTCCTGTCTGTCCCCTTTTCTCTCACCTCGCTCTAGGGAGCTAAAACAAATTCAAGAAATTGAGGCTCAGAAAATACAGGTAATTTGCCTAAGGCTGCACAGAAAGTTGATGGAAAGGCTAGGACTCAAGTTTCACATCTTAACACTTTTTGCACCTTTTTTTTTTTTAGTGAAGTTTTTAAAAACAAAGTTCAAACAAAAACAAGAAAGATGAGTCTTTCTCAATGTCCAGAAATCAGTCCCCCTCAGGAGCCCTACTGAAATGTGTCTGCTATGTGGCCAGTTCCCTGCAAATATGGTCAAAAGGACACCTGTCATCAAAAACAAATTTTAAGGTGATTGTGCCCAGTGAAAGTATTATGAGAGTGCCTGAACTATCTCCTTGGCTGCTTCCCCTCTGAGAAACGACTGAACACTATTTTTCTTTGTCAAGGACAGTTTCAAAATGGCCACGAAAGGGAAGTGCTAAGAAAGGGAAGAAAAGGTTTGCTTATAGTCAGGAATCCTTAGCTCCAGGCTAATAAAACCAAACAGTAGAAAAAGATAAAAACGTAAAGTGGTTATGTCAGATGTCCTGGCTTCAAGATGCCAGAGAAACACTTGCCCTGGGAAAATGCTAAATGAGATAAGACAATGTCACAGACAACAGACACTCTCCTGGAAACCACTGTACATTTCTCTGCTTCTTCACAGTCCCCTCTCTGGTCCACTCAGACCCTCAGAGGGATCATTGCCAACTCCAGTTTACCAGGATCAGACATCCCACCCACCTCTCAGGCTATAGGCCTGAATTTCTCTGCTTCTCAGCAAGGCAACCTCAGGAAACCAATGTGTGGTTGGTCCGGGCATGGGAAGATGAACCATGCCTCAGAAACCACAGAAAGAGATTCAGGGGCTTGGACAGGGATTCTTCCCATTTACTTAAAGCAGGAGTAGCTGTCCTCAGGTCTTGATGGCCACTGGTTCTTACAAGCTTCACCTGCAACCTCTGATATTAGAGACAAGAAATAAAATTGTGCCATTGTGGATCATATCTGCATTGGTGGCTCTAATACAACAGTAAGGACACTTGCCTGACCAAGTGGTGGTGCAGTAGATAAAGCGTCAGCCTGGGACACTGAGGTCCAAGGTTCAAGTGAGGATGCAACAGCTTGAGCACAGGGTTGCTGGCTTGAGCATAGGATATAGACATGACTCTGTGGTCACTGGCTTGAACCCAAAGGTCACTGGCTCGAACCCCAGGGTTGCTGGCTTGAGCGAGTGGTCACTGGCTCAGCATAGCACCCCAGTCAAGGCACGTATGAGAAAGAAATCAGTAAAAAAGTGATGCAATTACTGGTTGATGCTTCTCATCTTTCTCTCTTCCCCCCCCTCCTCTTAAAACAAACAAACAAAAAAATGTATTTCCCCATGTATAAGATGCTTCTATGTATAAGACGCACCTTAATTTTGGGGCCTGAAATTTGAAAAAAGTATTATATAAAGTTATTGAATTCAAGTTTTATTCATCATAAAATTCATACAACCACTGTCAAAACTCCCATTCATTAGCTTGTCCTCATCTGTGTCTGATGACGATCACTGTCTTCAACAATGACCACAAAAATAAGTGCAAAAGAGCAGGAAATGCCAAGTAAAAAAATCTACAACCACTGTATAGGACGCACCCAGTTTTTAGATCCAAATTTTTCGAAAAACGGTGCGTCTTATTCATGTGGAAATATGGTCGTAAGAACACTTGAGGGCTAACAACCCACAACAAATTCAGTAGTTATATAAACTAAGAATAAATTCCTTCTCCTGTAGGACTGTAGACTTAAGGGTAGATAGCGTTCTTACTTTCTCCTTGACATTCTTTACCCCATAGGTTTCCCCTCCTCTGTACACACTTGGCCCTTGAGAAGTGCTTATTGAATTTTGCTCATGGACTCTGGTTCATGTTCCCAGAGGCGAATTAAGGTTGGTTGAGGCCCCAGATGAAGAAAAAAACATTGGGTCCCTTAAAAAAAAGAGAGAGAGAGAGAGAGAAGGAAAATAAAAATACATGGTGACCATATTTTCAAATAAATAAAAAATATTATGTACTATTAATGTTAAAATTGCACATATGAAACCAAACTTGATGTCATTAGAAAAAAGGATAAAGTTGGGGTTTTGCAAGGCCCTGCAGAAGTCGGGGCCCAGGGCCTGCACCTGGTAAACTCACCCTTAAATCTGCGTCTACATGTTCCATCAGATTAGCTTCATGTCTCTAGTGCCCACTTACCACCCAACAGAGTTTCTGATGCCATTTGTTTGTTTATTTATTTATTTATTTATTTATTCAGTCATTCTGTTTTGCTTTTTTTCCTTAGCAATGATCATAAGCACATTACCCTCCACAGTCTCCAAGTCCAGGCCAACCACAACCCGAATCCCAACCACAACTCGAGTCCTAACCACACCACGAATCCTAACCACACCCCAAGTCCTAACTGCAACTTCAACTCTAACCGTAACCAGAAGCTTGGGCAACAGAATCTTCCTTGGCCCCATCACAGACACTATTCCGATCCTGCTCATCTTCCTCACCAGCAAACTCCTCTTCTAGCAGAAAGCTAGGAGAGCTGCTGTTCCTGCCTCTGCTGCGTCCCTCTCCGTCCAATCTCAAGTCAGGGCTCCGTCATGTGAGTGAATGAAGCTCTTATGTTCTCAGATGTACAGCTCTACTGACAACTCTACTGCCACCACTTTGGACCGAAAAGGAGACTTGGTTGATCCACTCACTGGTGGGCTTGGGCCACACAGATGTTCAACAGGATCTTTTCAGGACAAAAATCGGGCTGTTTGTAACTACTTAGACCTGGTCTGGTGTAACCTGGAGTTCTGGCTCTGATTTAACATGCTGATGGCCAGTTCTATAGCCAATCCAAACTTTTATTCATTGTCAAATGAGTCCTGTGTGTCCACGAGTCTCTGTGGGAAAAAATCGTTCCTCACTCAAAATGCTCTCAGATTTTTGACCAAACCACTTGTGTTACACAGAGTTTCCATGACTCGTATGACTCAACAAGCTAAGGAGAAACAGCCCTCATGCTACTAGCAACACCAGCAGCATTTGAAGGGCAAGAAATAGGAATGCACCATGTTTGAGCAGCAAGTATTGGGAAGATTATGGCATAATGGTGTTATTTTCTGTCATACCAAATAAACTAGATTTCAAACAAGAATAATGTGTTAAATGCAAATATCTTCAATAAGTGAGTAACTTAAAATGCAGAGAAGATCTAATTTACTTTATTTCTGTGAGCATTGAAATATTAGTAGAATGATGAGAGTGTGTACACTTTTAAAGCCAAATCTACAGGTAAAATTTTCTCAATTTTAATATTCCTCAAGTGCAAACTGGTTATTTTCCCCTAATGATGTTTTCCACTAGAAGAAATGGGCAAAATGTTTATAATACTCATAATACAATGTAAAACCCAAAGAAAGCGTAGTATTTCCAGTATGTAATAATCAACCAAGTTCTCTTTTCATAACTACGCTAAGCTCTGGGGTGCCGGCATCCAGTGGCTGGCCTTCCTCAGGGCAGCCTCTGTCCACTTCTACTTTTTCCTTTAATAGGCTGTGCATTCCTAGTTTTTAGGTCTTCTATGGTTCTGAAAATTAGACATTTTGAATATTACAAGGCGGTAACTCAGAAGGCAGATCAGACTCCCGCTTCTCTCCACGGTGAGCTGCCATTGCTTGTTGAGTGACCCTTTGTTTAAGCAACTTTTGTACATGACTTTTGCAAAGACAGCATTCTTGTGGTGTGGTCACTGAAGTTCTTTTCTGTTAACACAGTGGTCAGCCAGTGACCTGACAGATTTTCTTAAAATGTCAAAATGTGATAGCCTTTATTCATTTAGCATTCCCCTAATAGATGTGAGGGGCATTTTTTTTATTAGATTCTAGAGTTGTAGAAAGGTTGACTGACAGTTTTTGCTAGCTTCATGGTTGCTTCGGTGGAGGGACCAATTCTTGGAGCTCCTTCTGCTACAATTTTCTGTGACATCACCCAGTGGCTATGTGTGTCTGCAGAGCTCTCTCACCATACTAAGCCTCTCACCTGCATCGTCTCGTTGAATCCTCACAACAACCTCTGAGACACATAAACCGTGTTACAGACAAGCACACTCAGGCAGGGAGAGAAGTTATTTGCCCAAAGTCACTCAGTGAATAAGCATGAAGAGTGGTCTATTCCACTTCAGAGCCTGCATCCCTAACCCAGACCCACTAAGGGCTGAGTGGCTCTGGCATCACCTGAAAGCCCCCAGAAGAACGGGCTGCCTGGTCCTAGGACAGGAGAGGTCTGGGTATCCCATGCTGACACAAGCAGGTGCCAGCTTCAGCAGTACCTCAACCCCTGGCCCACCTCCCTGCTACCTCTATGGCAAATGGCAGTGAGTCCTGACCCAGCCAGCTAGGAACAGCTGAGCGAGTGACTCCATGCTCAAGCTACCAACCTTGGGCTTCAAGCCAGTGACCTTTGGGCTCAAGCCAGCAACCATGGGTTCATGTCTATGATTCCACACTCAAGCTGGTGAGCCCGCACTCAAGCCGGATGAGCCCACATTCAAGTTGGTGACTCGGGGTTTCAAACCTGGGTCCTCTACATCCCAGTCCAATGCTCTATTCACTGCACCACCTCCTGGTCAGGCCAGACAGTTTCTTATTGTCTGTCAACACTTGCATCAATTTGTAAAATAATGTTGAAAATATAAATAATTAAGGAAAGCCTTATTATTTCATTAGAGCAGGGGTCAGGAATCTTTTTGGCTGAGAGAGCCATGAACGCCACAAATTTTAAAATGTAATTCCATGAGAGCCATACAACAACCCGTGTGTACGTGATGCATTATCCAGTAAAAATTTGGTGTTGTCCCAGAGGACAGCTGTGATTGGCTCCAGTCACCTGCAACCATGAACATGAGCGGTAGGAAATGAATGGATTGTAATACATGAGAATGTTTTATATTTTTAACGTTATTATTTTTTTTATTAAAGATATGTCTGTGAGCCAGATGCAGCCATCAAAAGAGCCACATCTGGCTCGTGAGCCATAGGTTCCCAACCCTTGCATTAGAGCAATAGTTTGGTAATTATCTTTAAGCAGAAACTTGGAAGCTAGACTGCCTGGGTTCGATATCATTTGATCTTGTCCCTTATTAATTGTGGGAAGTCATATCAGCTACTTAAATGTGTACCTTGGTTTTGTTTTGTTTTGGGGGTTTTTTGGAGAAAAACAGTACTTGCCTCATAGGTTGTTGTGTTTGTATAAAGCCCCTCCAACAGCACCCAGCACAAAGTAAGCACTATATAATTATTTAATGCCCGAAAAAGCCTCACAGATGATACACGGATGCATAGGAAAGCCAAGTATTTTAACAACATAACTATTTGCAAATAAAACAGTGGCTCTGGCCCTGGCCGGTTGGCTCAGTGGTAGAGCATCGGCCTGGCGTGCAGAAGTCCTGGGTTCGATTCCCAGCTAGGGCACACAGGAGAAGCGCCATCTGCTTCTCCACCCCTCCCCCTCTCCTTCCTCTCTGTCTCTCTCTTCCCCTCCCACAGCGAGGCTCCATTGGAGCAAAGATGGCCCGGGCGCTGGGGATGGCTCCTTGGCCTCTGCCCCAGGCGCTAGAGTGGCTCTGGTCACAACAGAGCGATGCCCCAGAGGGGCAGAGCATCGCCCCCTGGTGGGCATGCTGGGTGGATCCCGGTCGGGCGCATGCAGGAGTCTGTCTGACTGCCTCCCTGTTTCCAGCTTCAGAAAAATACAAAAAAAAAAAGAAAAAAGAAAAAAAAAAACAGTGGCTCTAACAAGGACTAAAATTACTGATTTATAACTGTTACAAATGGCTAACACAGGACTGTTCACAATCTTTCTCCCTCCAGCCTTCCTTCCCTGCACCCTCCAGCTTCTAAGCAGAAAGTACTCTAGCCTTCAGGGGCAGCCCTAGGTGTGCTCTTTTCCTAGGGAATCTAAATAATGAACAAAGGATTTAAATTACTCTACAGAATAAAAAGTTGAATCAGGAGGGTTACAATTAGAATTATTTTACTTCTGATGGCTGGACTGTGTTTCTCTGAATGTGGCTCAGCAGTGGAACTGGGACATATGGACTACCCTGCTTTTATGTAAGTTACAGCCATATAGGTAGATAGAATGAAGTTAAAAATATATATACTTGATATAAGTGGAATTTAACAAATGCAAAAATATCTACATATTTGTCTATGCATACATATATCGCCTCCACTTAAAAACAACCATAGATCAGATAGATGCTTGATAGTCCATCAAACTCAAAAAGCCTTTGACTAAAATAACAAAAATATAGACAAAGCACATTTAAAGAGCTTGGAAAAAATTTTGAAGTCATTATTTTAATTATTGATCTTAGTTTTCTTTTTACGCCAAACAGACATAGATTCAAATCACAGGTCCTGCACTTACTCTGTGACTTTGACCACTGTAACTTCATACTCCTGGTCACCGAGCCAGCACTAACTGCTGCCTGAAGGACATGGTGACTAAGACACCAGACACATCATGGCTGTGTAATGTTAACTCACCAGCCAACAAGTGCCAAAAACCATAAGTCAGTTATCTGCACAGACATCAACACAATCTCAAATGTGGGTAGAAGATGTTATACCCTCACAATCTGGTTAGGGTGCATTTTTTTCATTTTCTAAACACAGTTCTCTCCTTCAAGAATGGAGCCTTGACTTTCCTCCTCATACTCTGGGAATTATTAAAGGTTATTGTGACAACAAATTGGGTCCTTGTTTGCTAAAAAACACATACAGTACTGCCTCAGTGTTGCCACAGGTCTATTCAGGTCCACATTCCACAAGGAACCCTGTTCTCAGAGGCCATACAGGCGCCACGATAAAAGGCATTCTCTCTGCAAGACCAGCGGAGGCCCACCCTGCCTAGGTCAGACCTACTCTCCACAAGCTGCGACAGTAATTATAAATCAGTCTTACTGTTTATCCTGTTATAAAAGGAGCCACTTACCAGTGAGCCTGAACCTGGGCCACCAACAAATGACAGATGACAGTGTGGCCTGGAGGACAGCAGTTTACTGAAAGATTCTTGATTCAGAATCCCAGTTTATCTTTACTTAAGTGAGTAGCTGGGGACTAAAACAAATTTTACCCACAAATGAAAATGGAAAATTTTCAGGTAGATAAAGTTGGGCAGATACCCAGGCTTAGAGGGATACTAAGGGATTTATTTTATGTCATGGTGGCTATTCTCTGAGCTGAATTATGCACAGAAAGAATACCCACTTTGTGAAGTATGTTTGAAAAGTTTGGTATTCAATCTCAAAATGTTACAAACCAGGACCAACCAGTGCTTTAGAGATGGTGGGCACTGTCACTAATTCAGTAACTACTTATTCAGCACCTGCTATGTACCAGACACTAGGCTAGGTCCTAAGGCAGGGGTCTCAAACTCAACTCAGCATGTGGGCCGCAGAGCAAGATCACAGCCGTTCGGCAGGCCGCACTAGGTCTACAAAAGGCAACTGTTACGCAACACTTTTCTCACTGCAGTTGAAAACAAAAAAAAATCAGTACAACAAGCACAATCGTACATGCAGTTTACTCAGTGTCACAAAATGACCAGAAACTGTAGTTCGCATCACAACTGCTGTTAATTAAGCTAATATCTAGCTAGGATGCTAGAGAAATGAAAAATACAAGTAGGCCCCTAGGCTTACTTAATTTTATCCAAAATATTTTGAACTTCGTGGATTAGTCTGCGGGCCACACAAAATTGTTTGGCGGGCCGCATGCGGCCCGCGGGCCGTGAGTTTGAGACCCCTGTCCTAAGGCAACAAGAGTAAGGCACACAGGGCTCTGGCCCTCCTGAAGTTGATATCCTTGTGCTTGGGATGGACAATAAACTAAGGCAAATAAATAAGACAAAAGAAATCATGTATATGGGCCTGACCTGTGGTGGCGCAGTGGATAAAGCATCAACCTGGAACACTAAGGTCGCCAGTTCAAAACCCTGCACTTGTCTGGTCAAGGCACATATGGGAGTTGATGCTTCCTGCTCCTCCCCTCTTTCTCTTTCTCTCTCTCTCTCTCTCTCCTCTCAAAAATGAATAAATTAAAAAAATAAAAATAAATTTAAAAAAGAAATCACATATATAATTTTAAAACTGCAAGATAGGGGGTTAAGTAGGTATTATATTTGAAAACAACAGGATTTCTACCTATACTAAGTGATCAAGAGGGTGACATTTAGACTGGGACCTGAAGAATGATTGGTTTTAAGAAATGGTGGAGAAGAGGACAGGGACAGCCTTGAAGATGGAAGGTAACAAGGGAAAATTCCAAAATGTCCTCTATCAAATTACAGCAGGCTAGAGGCAAAGACCAGGAAGATGAGCAGCGACCAGCGCAGACACAAACCAGCGGAAGGCGGCTCACAGTCCTGAGCAAGGCTGAACTCTGGATTGGTTCCAGGTACTCGTCTAGGACAGTGGTCGGCAAACTCATCAGTCAACAGAGCCAAATATCAACAGTACAACGATTGAAATTTCTTTTGAGAGCCAAAAATTTTAAACTATATAGGTAGGTACATTCCTTATCGAGGTAGTGCTCACACATGGTATTTTGTGGAAGAGCCACATTCAAGGGGCCAAAGAGCCACATGTGGCTCGCGAGCCGCGCTTTGCCAGCCACTGGTCTAGGAGAACCCACATCAGACCACCATATCCTGCCTCGCATAACATTCCAGACCAGGGCCCACAGCCAATCCAGACAGCAAACACTTCTCCTTTACAGACCACCCCTGCCCAGCACTTTCTCCCCTTCGCCTTTTCCTGCCCCTTTACCTCCAGCCAATGTGAATGCTTTCAATAAATGTGTATCTTTCTTCCCCAAACTCATCACATGGAAGAGCCCACCAACCCCAGGATGGCAGGCATGCTCACACTCCCATCTTCCCCTGCTGCTGCTGCTCTTGCTGCTGCCACCAGTGTGCACCACACACCCCAGGACCGGGTCCGTCTTTGGCTAGGATGTGGCTCAATAAACCCTTTCTTTCAGGACTTTTGGCCTTACAGGTATTTTGTTCTGAACAGGCAGAATACACAAAGGTCTTGAGCAAGGAATGAGATGGGTCTACCTCAGGACCTGAGAAAAGGCCGGCGTGACCAATACCCAGTGAGCAAGAGGCCGGGAAGGAGCGGGTTCACAGAAGCTTGGCAGGCCAGTGTGAGGAGTCGGCCCTTTGTCTTACACACAAGAGGAGGCTCTCAAGGATCAACAGGGTCCGAGTGGAGGGGTGGTGGCAGGAGTGTGGGAGAACAAAGGGAAGGCATGAGACCAGTACAAGGCCACGTCCATGACCTCAGCAAGAAATGGTGGCAGTTGGACTGGGGCAGTGGCATTGGAAATGTAAATACAGACAAAATCATTATGTATTTTAAAGGTAAAACCTTTAGAACTTTGGCAGATCAGAGGTAAAAGGAGAAATCAAGACCAACTCCCAGATTTCTGGCTTGGAAAAAATGAGTGGATGATAGTGGCATTTTTAGGGAAGACTGGTGGAAGAAAAAATTTTGAAGAAAAAAAATCAGGGATTCACTTTGGAAATGTTAAGTTTAAGATGCCCAAAAGATATCCCACTCCCCACCTATGGCTCTGTCTGTGGACAAATAAAACTTTCAAAGGTAAAAGACAAAACCAGCCTTCTATTTCTTCAGGGTATATTGGGCCACAGTGCTCATATTTATTTCTGAAAAATGAAAAGGGTTTCCCAACTTAGTTCACAAATATCATACTAAATGGGGAATTTTCACTAACTAATAAATTGGTTGAAAGGTGAACTTGGGCTGAAGTACTGAGGACTTGTTTCTCGGGCAACTTGAAGAATACAGGCCTGGAGCCTGACCAGTGGTGGCGCAGTAGATACAGCGTCAACCTGGGACACTGAGGTCCCAGGTTTGAGACCCCACAGTTGCTGGCTTGAGCGCAGGATCATCAGCTTGAGCCCAAGGTCACTGGCTTGAGCAAGGTGGTCACTGGCTTGGTTCTAGCCCCCCAGTCAAGGCATATAAAGAAAAATAGAATTCAGGCCTGGAATTTCATTTCTTTAGCCAACAACCGGGGGGGGGGGGGGGGGGGGGAGAAGCAGTGTTCCAATTTTCTCTTCAATGAGGCTACTCCTCCTATCTCATTGGTGACAGGATGCCGATGGGAACAGGTTGTTTTGAAGGACACAGACCAACTGTGGAATGGCATGAAAGCACAAATTCTGCTGAAAACCCTGTGGTGTGAGAACCGCCTTCGCTTTCTCCTGTGATGGCTGCAGCTCTCGGCAGCTACATCGACACAGTGCTTATCTGGGAAGTTTTCCAAAGTGTCTTGCAACAGAATCTTGCTCAAGTTAAATTGTGTGAAGCTAACAATGATTTTTCTATGTGCAAAGGAGCCTAGAAATAGCCCAGACATAACAAAAGCAAAATCAACACAATCTGTTTCCCATCTTTGAGATAATTCCATTTCCAGGAGGAATGTCAACATTTGGAGTTAAAAAAAAACACAAAACACCCATCCCGATCTAGTCTATTAGTGACCACGTGTACAACAGACCATATTATTCTGGCCATTTTTATAACCTATTGGCGGTGATGCCATCAGTTAAGGCAATAGAAATGATTGCTGAATTCTAGTCTTTCTGGACACAATGATATAGTCAATGTAACTTTTCTTAACTACTCACCTTGGAGTTGGTTTTAAATTTAAAGACTCCTGCTTCAAAGATTTACATGTATCTACCAACAAACCACACCCATCCCATTAGAAACTATCACTGCTGCTCTGATATTTCACTCCTGGAAAATGAAACGTGCTTCACTCCCCTGCAGTCAAAAGGGATGTGATGTGTGCGCCCTGCCTCTCTCCACAGCCCCATCACCCGCCATTTGCACGTCATACTACAAACTAGCAACAGATGTGTAATCCCATTCTTGTGACTTGCTTCTAAGGAACAAAACAGAAAAAGTGCCTGGCCTGTGGTAGCGCAGTGGATAGAGCATTGACCTGGAATGCTGAGGTCATGGGCTCAAAACCCTAGCTTGCCTGGTCAAGGAACATACTACAATCAATGAACAACTAAAGTGAAGCAGCTAGAGTTGATACATCTCGCTCCCCTGCCCTTCTACCCCCTCTATAAAAATAAATTGTTAAAAACACAAAAAGAATGACCAGGTTCCGAGGAGGCGACTCTACCTCGCTAGTGCTGTGCTCACTCCCCACTGGCTCTCCCTGCCGTCCTCCTGCTCACTCGGATGAGCAAGCTCCTGACCTGTCACGGCAGGACCAGGCCCCATTGTGGCTCTACAACTGGTTTCCGTGCTTCCCTTCGTCTAGCTGCTTACCTTCCCTAAGAAGCAAACATGCAAAACGTCAACAGCCCCCATCCCTTAAAGTATAAAAAACAAACTGAGTCAAGTCTCTCCAGACTGTCCCCATCCTGTATTACCAAGTAGCTTCTCATTACACGCTCACACTCCATCACAACCCTATTAAGGTTAACCTGTGCACCATAGTCCAAATATACTTTCCACATCCCACCAGGTTCACTGAGGGAAGTTCACCTTTCTGTAGCTACTCCCTCTTTTCTCCCGAATTCCACACCACCACGCTCCCAAAACCACCACTTTAAGCACCATCTGGGACTTACCACATTGCCACTAAGCTTTTCCAAACCTTACCACCCCATAACAATCTTTCCCTTCTCTAAATCAGTATCTACTCATTTGGTATTAAGATCACAGATATAAAATCTGACAACAGGCAGAAGCTACTCCAGAAAGCATCCAACCCAAGCGTTCATCTGCAAGGCTCAGGGAATGACACAAACGAGCAGTGACAGTTCTGGGACGAGAACTCCAGCTTCAAAACTTTGTTATTCAATCCTACAAATATTTACAAATGTTCACTATGTATTAGGCACTATAAAATTTCAATGGTTTCCACCAATACGCCATTCATTTAATCAACAAAAAATTACTGAGTACTATTTACCAAATACTCAGAATACTTTGCCCACAAGAACTCAGGTGAAAAACAAAAAGGTAAAGTAACAATTGCAGGATAGCTGGATAAGGTCTCTGATAGCACGTTCGGGAGACTTAAAAGAAACTCTTCTACCCACTCTTTGGTCTTTCCTTAGGTAGCTAATAGACAGGAAGTACTCTCTTTTCTAAGGAGAGCAAAGAGAAAGAAATGCTATCTTGAAGCAGCTTACGAACTACACCCGGAGTGTCCATGTTACTATTAAAAATAATGTTTTTCTAAAATATCTGCAAAATATGGGATTTTTGTTTTTAATCTTGAAATATACATACATATCCTTTCTTTAGAGTCTGTGTTTGGTAGTCAGACCTTAAGTGTAAAACACTCAGTTGGCTATCTTTTGCTGAGTGGTCTTAGGCAAGTAGCTTAAACTCAATTTTAATTTCTCTCCTTTAAAGTGGGACTAATACTCACCTTACATTGCACTGGTGGGAATTAAAATATAAAGTATCTTAATAAATTATAGCTACCATCTTTCAAGTAATCAATACAAAATATACATGAATAAGTAATATAAAAATTGTTTAATAACTAAAACAGATTCAGATTTAACTAAGCAGGCATTGTATTACTGTCAAATTTTATCATAAAGCCCTGCCTGGGTGGCTCAGTGGATAAAGCATCATCCTGGCATGCTGAGGTCACGGGTTTAGTCCATACAGGAGGCAATCAATGAGTACACAACTAAATGGACCAACCAAGTGGAACAAGTTGATGCTTCTCTATCTCTCTCCTTCCTCCCCACCTCAGATCAATGGAAAAAAATTTAAATTAGAATTTTAAAATTATCATAAAATTTCTGTAGTTACCAATTCCCTAGAATAAAAGTGTACTCCTTTGAAAATCTTTCTAGTATAGTAATAACTATGCAGGTCCTTTTACTATTTTCAGGAGGCAACATTCTGAGAACTCACTGTCTACCAGTCACTATGTGGAAAGAAAAATAAAACCCTATACTTAAGAAGTTTAGACTACAAATAAGAGCACCACAGGGAACAGTTCTTGTGCAAAGCAAGCAAATACATTCTTGTGGATTTAGTCATGAGGAAAAAATACCAGAGATAAAAGCCAAGAATATAGTTCAACTTAAGCAGGTAAGTTTAATGATCAGAACAAAACAAAATCAATCACAAAAAACTGTATACAGGAGATGCTTTACAGAGGACTATATCTTTTTCATGTTGTTATCTTAACAGGGTTTAATATATGTGATTCTTCAGTCTTCTGAGTTAAAATTAGTCAGGTGGCCACAAGGTCTGGAAACATAAACAAATCACTAACAAGTAGCTTTCTGATATTCTGTGAGATCTTCAATGTGCTGCTCTTCGCTGACAATTCACACTTCAATAATAAGCCGTGCAAAACTGCACTGAACAGCGCGCACTAAAGTCGCGCTTCCATTCAACTTTGTATTCCCATCCAGTGCACTGCCTCAGATGGTTTGTTTCTAATTTTCATGGAATAAACTTGTGCCTACAGCATACCCTAGAAGTAATCAAGAGCTCAATCTATTAAGAAATATAGGCTGCCTAGGTTTTCAGACTTTGCAGTTACCCATATTTTAAGTTTTAAGATTCTTCTGTTGTCCCATAAACATTTCTGCCATTTATAGTATACCAGAAAAAAAATGAATACTAAAAATTATATAACAAAAATAGATTGCTTCCATTTTCAAACAGTTCTACACCAAAAGAGTCTGCTGAAATGAAGCGATTTTTAATTTATACAAAACAGTCTCTAAATGACACTCAGGATACATTACATATCTGGTTTTAATATTGATTTAAATTTAAACCAAGTTCTACTCACAATGATATTAATAAATCAGGCACTCCAGCACACAGTGTGGAGGTACAGTAATTATGTGACAACTTAACAGGCCACAGAGATATTTTTCAAATATGGAAAGAAATTAAATCTTTCCACAGCATTAACCCATAAGTACTATTCTCCTTTATAGACTACAATATTGCTGTCAGTTTCATATACTTTTACTTTATAAAGAATTCCCTCAGGAAGAAGTTTCTGGAGGTTTTCCCAGATACATACAGCTACATTTTCTGTCGTGCTGTAAAAGAAAAAGAAGATCAAAACACAAATTAATAAAATTTCATGTTAAATATTTACAAAGAACTGAAATTCTATTTTTAAAAGGTGTCATTAAACTAAAACTAGATATCATCTACAGCAATCAGATAAAATGTTAAAATCAATTCTTTCCTACCATCCGTTTCAGGTGAGAAGTCATACCCACCTCACAGTATCTGCAAAGTAAGGCACATCCAGATCCAGATTCTTATGATCCAGGGGCTTCATGATTGCCTCCTGTAGGCAAACAAAGGAACACATCAACTCCATGTGTGACTCAAATTCCAGAATGTTCCACCTTTGCCTGTGAAACTTACAATTCAGCCACTAACTCAACACTCGTAAGTACTTTATCCATGTCTTACAAAGCAATTTCAGAAAGTTTAAAACTGTGAAATAAATTAGTGTCGCCAATGACTGGTTAGCCCCTTACCTAATTCAAAGAGGTTAAGACACCAAAAAGTAGAGAATTCACTGGCGCTTTCTCATAATGAGCCGTGTGGTTAAGAATTCAGCTGAACACTTCTTGCATTCTGTCCAAAGTTACCAGAATACTTTTCCATAAGAGTCTCACCTTGGAGACAATGCTACAATGTCATTAGGACAAGGATTCAGTCAGTACTACATTTTATAAAGCAGACTAAGACTGAAATTGTGTAGTAGTTCTAAATTTCTGCTATAGGGAGTAATTTAAGAATGATCTTGGGCTCTTAGAAGAAAAAATATAAGACCTAAATGCTATTGCTTCCTAATGCTTATATATTATTAACATGTTTTCCCTTGTCAATGGCAAGAATTGTAATGACCTTATTGTAAATTTTTAGCTATACTCTAAACAATCTAATTTTTCCATGGTATGTATGGTTCCAAGAAAGGTACATGAATATAAAAATAGCAATCATTTTTTGAGCAAAACCCGAATCATATAAAAACAAGTCCTAAACTGAACAACTTTCAAAATAGGTCAAATGGTATCCACGTGGATATCAAGAAAATAAATATCTTTGTTTTATCTTCAATTCCAGTTCAAGTCTCAACTTTTGCATCAGAGACTCACAGGATTCTCTCTAACTTGACTCTGTCTGCCATGATGAGCCACTTTCACTAATGGGAGTGTGCGGCATCCTCCAAAGTAGAACAAAAAGGTGTAATCATATCACTTGCTTGGGACATGTCATAGTTCTCATATTGCTGTCTTGCATTGGATAACATTCTGTGTATATATATTTAATGTCCTCAGTAGATGCAGGAACTCTGTATTTAGAGCTTTCCAAAAGTATTCTGAGTGCAGTACTATTGTTCATTCACTCATTCTCTTATTCATTTATTCAACCGAGAACTTAATTTCTTAGTTTATTTTTTAAAAAAAATTTTCACTTACACTTCACATTCAATTTTATTTTGTATGAGTTTAAGGAGTAAAGCATAGTGGTTAGATACTTTATGAAGTGTTCCCCCTGATATGTCAAGTACCCACCTGGCACCACACAGTTATTACAATACTATCGACCGTATCTCCTATGCTGTGCTTTTTATCGCCACAACTGTTTTGTAACTCTCAGTCTGTACTTATCAATCCCTTGACCTTTTCCAGCAGTAAGAACTTAATTCTCTACCTCCTAGAAAAAATGGCCGGAGTACTCTGTGGGCAAGGGCTATGTCTCATCTGTCTCTGTCTTCCCAGTACTTAGCTCAAACATGAGGCACGACATGAAGCAGGCAAGCTTGAATGTATGGATAAGTAATATGAAAAAAGTACTGATAAGTAATATTAGCATTTTTATTAAACAAATGTTAAATTTTAGGACAAAAATAAAGAGCAGACCTGAAGCAAAAAACTAAACAAATAGGTGAAATGATGGGACAATAAAAACTAAGCTGGACAGAAGGAAGCCTACCCCCAACTTTGTAAAGGATTAACCATGACCTAGGGCAAGTCAGTTAACTTCTTAACATCTCTCAAACAATCTATGGCATGAAGAAGTTGGCTTGGATATCATCTAGGATTTCTTACAATGCAAGAAATCTAAAATTATACAATCACTATGTCCTTTATTGAACACATTCTTTTTGTGTTATCCTTATGATGAACTGCCCCAGTGACTTTACAGTAAAGCTAGAGGGAATAAAACAGGGTAGTGCTGAAAATCTAAGACCAGTGGAACGAGGAAAATTTGGAGGAAAAAAGAAAGCTTCAAGAAGAAAGCTGCATCTAGAAAGTACAGGAGTTGTTATACGTCAGAAGTTCCGGGCCAGCAAGGAACACAGCGACGCATGTTGATTCTCATGGCCGTAATCCACTGCACCTAATTCCATTACGTCACCCAGACACCATCAGAACATAAAGGAATTCCTCCAACTACTCCCCCACTCCCACACCCAATTTCACTCACCGTCTGGGAACCTCTGGAGATACCTAGTTGGGAAAGTGAAAAGGGAACCATCAAAGATTATACTTAAGAGGGCAGCACATAATAAGCACCAAATATGCCATTACCTCCAGATACCCTTTGAGGTCGGTCAAATTCATAACCATTCCTGTAACAGGATCAATCTAAAGAATAAACAGAGGTGAATGTTACTGTAATAAGCTCTTCATATTTAAACCTCTGGCAAACTATTAAAGGCTGTACAACACGCAGAAATTGTGCCCACATGTACCTTCACCCCCAACACAATCCTCAGTCTCAGCGTGGGAACCCAAGTGCTACGGGCACCCTTTCCTCTGCACTGCTTTCCTCCCTGTACACATGTAGCACATTAAAGACGACGCTGTGGTGGGGAAAAGCCTGGAATGGCAGCCGCTCACCACACACAAAGGACAACAATGAAGCAATGCTGACTTGAACAGAACTTTCCAACACAACAGCCATCACGTTGGCAAAAAGAGGGCCCAGCAATCTGTACAAACCACATAGATATATTCAGCATGTACCTCTCCACGTACTGTCACCACAACTATGGGAAAGAAAACAAAACACCAAAAATCAACATGACTTTCAACAGATCAACACACAAGCACAAGTCAGCAACATAAACTAAGTATTAGAGCTCTGCCCCGCAAAGCTATATTTCCCCCACGACATTTGTTTTCTTAGTTAAGATCGCTTTATCAACCAAAGCAAGAGCCAACCAACACAAAGGAGCTTAGCAGGAGCTCTAGCTAAGCATGAGCTTAGACCAGGGGTCGGGAACCTATGGCTTGCAAGCCAGATGTGGCTCTTTTGATGGCTACATCTGGCTCACGACAGATCTTTAATAAAAAAATAATAACGTTAAAAATATAAAACATTCTCATGTATTACAATCCATTCATTTCCTACCGCTCATGTTCAGGGTTGCGGGTGGCTAGAGCCAATCACAGCTGTCCTCCGGGACAACACCAAATTTTTATTGGATAATGAGTAACATACACAGGTCGTTGTGAGGTCAGGAAGTAAACTTCCCTCCTATTAATCAAGTAGTCAGCTAGCTAATTGCAGAAACCCTTTTGACGAAGAAGATTGCTAAAAGAAAAAAGGATGAGGAGTATCGTACTTTTCAGCAGGAATGGACAGAGGAATTCGTCTTTGTGGAGAGAGCAGGTTCTGCAGTGTGTCTAATATGCAATGATAAAATTGCATCGATGAAACGGTGAAATATAAAGCGGCACTTCAACACACGCCATACTACATTTGCATCAAAATATCCAGCGGGGGACAGCAGGAAGAAAGCATGTCAAGAGCTACTGTGCAGAGTGCAAGCTAGTCAGCAGCAACTCCGTGTTTGGATCCAACAAGGTGACTGGATTTCAGCTAGCTTTGGTGCTGCTTTAGCAATTGTGAGAAACAGAAAGCCATTCACAAATGGGGAGTATACCAAAACATTCATGCTTGATGTTGCCAATGAACTTTTTGACGACTTTTCAGATAAAGACAAGATAATCAAACGAATAAAAGACATGCCTTTGTCGGCAAGAACTGTTCACGATCGTACCATCATGATGGCAAATCAAACTGAGGCAACATAAGTGAAGGACATAAATGCAGCACCATTCTTTTCTCTCGCTTTGGATGAGTCAACAGACGTAAGCCATTTATCCCAGTTCAGCATGATTGCAAGGTATGCTGTCAGTGACACACTACGTGAGGAAAGTCTTGCTGTTTTGCCTATGAAAGAGACAACAAGAGGGGAGGATTTATTCAAGTCTTTCATTGAGTTCGCTAAAGAAAAAAATCTACTGATTGATAAATTTATTTTAGTGTGTACTGATGGTGCTCTGTGCATGGTGGGGAAAAACAGGATTCGTAGCACTTCTTCATGAACATGAAAAGAGACCCATCCTAAGTTTTCACTGCATCCTACATCAAGAGGCGCTTTGTGCTCAGATGTGTGGCAAGCAGCTTGGTGAGGTGATGTCGCTGGTCATTCGGGTGGTCAACTTTGTTGCCCGAGCTTTAAGTGATCACCAGTTTAAAACACTGCTGGATGAAGTTGGGAATAATTATCCCGGTCTGCTTCTGTACAGCAATGTGCGTTGGCTGTCAAGAGGGAAGGTGCTCAGCTGCTTCGCAGCTTGTCTGAGCGAAATCCGGACTTTTCTTGAAATGAAAAACGTCGAGCATCCTGAGTTAGCTAACAGTGAGTGGCTCCCGAAGTTCTACTATCTAGTGGACATGATTGAACATCTGAATCAGCTCAATGTGAAAATGCAAGACGCTGGAAATACAGTCTTATCCCTTCAACAAGCAGTGTTTGCATTTGAAAACAAGCTGGAACTCTTTATCATCGACATTGAAACAGGTTGTTTACTACACTTTGAAAAACTGGAAGAGTTTAAAGATGCATGCACAGCAAGTGACTCTGCTCAACATCTTGATCTCCAGCAGCTAGCAGGCTTCACATCTAATCTCCTGCAGTCATTCAAAGGGCACTTTGGAGAATTTCGTGAGCGTACTTGTCTTTTTAAGTTCATCACCTATCCACACGAATGTGCAGTGGACAGCACCGACCTGAGTTACATCCCCGGTGTTTCCATCAGAGCTTTTGAGCTACAAGCAGCTGACCGGAAGGCCTCAGACATGTGGGTGAATAAGTTCAAGTCACTGAATGAAGATTTAGAAAGACTTGCAGGACAGCAAGCAGAGTTGGCGACAAACACAAGTGGGGAGAAATGAAAAAACTTCAACCCTCGGACCAGCTGATTGTCAAAACTTAGAATGCGCTTCCCATCACATACCACACACTGCAGTGTGTGAGTATTGCTGTACTGACAATGTTTGGCTCTATGTATGCATATGAGCAGTCTTTCTCACATCTAAAGAACTTTAAGACCAACCTACAATCACGTTTAACGGATGGAAGTCTCAACACCTGCATGAAGCTTAACCTCACCACGTATCAACCAGACTACAAAGCCATCAGAAAACCATGCAGCACCAGAAGTCGCATTTATGGTAAGAAGTACTTTATTCATCATTGGTTAGCAACAGCATAACAACGTTATTAAAAAGAATTCAGAGACTTATTGTACTTTAAAAGTGTTGGTCTTACATAAAATGCACACATTTACTTGTATTTAGTGTTAAACATATTGTATGGCTCTCACAGAACTATATTTTAAAATATGTGGTGTTCATGGCTCTCTCAGCCAAAAAGGTTCCCGACCCCTGGCTTAGACAAAGCCAAGGAGGGTGCAACTTCTGCTTATGATGTTGATGCACTCATCAGGACCCACACAAGGTAGACCAAGGTAGCTCAATAGCTGCCTTAAATATAGAAAATGTACAGAGGAACCCCAGAGGCAGAGGTCTGCTCCAATTCCAGGCAGTCCCTTTCTAAACAAGCAAAACTACTACTAGACCCAAAACTCTTTTTTTGTGGGGGAGAGTACTTAAATCTCTTATCCCTTTACTCAGATAAATGTTACAGTTTACAGTAATGCTTTGTAAATTAACAAGTGCTTGTATGAAGCATTTGAAAAATCTTCATAATCAGAATGCTTTACAAATTAACTTTATTTTTTTCAGCTCTGAACAAACACCATGGGGTATTATATGACAAATGAACAAACTAAGAATGAGAGGTATCACAGATCAAGTAAGAGAGAATAACTAAGCTAGAAATCCTGATCTGACACCTTTCCTGGTCTTATACCACATGCTGTGATACTCAATGGCGTACATACCAGTTTCTTGAGACATCAGCTACATCTCAAAGAATCAACTCTTATTCTTGTGTAAATTAATTACTTTCTTGGAACACTACTAGCCAAGTTTTAGACCCAATCTATTTTCATACCATTCAGCATATTCCTAGCCAATATTCCCCATTTGTCAGTCATTGTTTCTTCAAAAAACACAATCTAATTTTAACATTAGCATCAGCAATGCCTAATCAGAATGAAACATGGTGTCAAAGAATCTCATTATGTACACTAAGGCCAAAGAAAAAAAAATTATTTAAACCACTACTTGTTTTGGACTATCAGTAACAGAGCAGACAATTAATTGCAAGATAAAAGTTAAGATACATCCAATCAAAGAAACAGCTGTTCTCATTTTGAACTTCCATTCAACTTCTCATTCAAGGCTCAAAGCATTACTGCTCTGCCCATAAGGTTTTTTCTCATCAAGACAAATATATCCTTTCACTTTTATCAAAAGGGCTAGAATTTCAGTAGTTTTCCTCTTACCTTTATAATTGTGCCCATGACCATTTGGATTGTTGCATTTCCCGAACAATTTCAAGTTTTCTTCATTACTCAGAGATTTGCTGACCAGAAAAAAAGAAGAAAATCAATATGACACAAGTTCAGACACCTTCTCTGTTCCCTACATTTATTATTTGTTCTGGCTTTTTAAAAACTTCACAATGTAATAATACTTTAGCTCAACAAATGGAGAATGATAAATCAACTGGGTTTCATTATTGTTTTATGTTTGGAACCATGCATGCCCTAAGTAAGACACTGTACTGTACAAATTAGTATAAGCAAACGCAACCCCTATGGTCCCCCAAAATCGCAAAACCTGATCTGCTCAAGGCCCTTTCATGTTTCAACTCAACAAACATTTACTGCCTACCTACTATGTCAGGGGTCCCCAAACTGCGGCCCCCTGAGGCCATTTATCCGCCCTGCCACACTTCCGGAAGGGGCACCTCTTTCATTGGTGGTAAGAGAAGCATAGTTCCCATTGAAATACTGGTCAGTTTGTTGATTTAGATTTACTTGTTCTTTATTTTAAATATTGTATTTGTTCCCGTTTTGTTTTTTTACTTTAAAATAAAATATGTGCAGTGTGCATAGGGATTTGTTCATAGTTTTTTTTATAGTCCGGCCCTCCAACGGTCTGAGGGACAGTGAACTGGCCCCCTGTGTAAAAAGTTTGGGGACCCCTGTACTGTGTAATTAGGCATAGCTAAATGATAAAGGATGCTTGTCCTCGAGTGGGAGTGGCTAAAAATCTCCTTGCTCCTGAAATAAGGACATGACCTACTAGTCTCTTCTTTAACATTCTTGCTGTATTACGCCTCAACTACTGCCTACTGATAACTTCACCAGTCCACAAGGGGCATTCAAATCAGATGGCACTTTAACACTACAACAATCAACTATTGTTCCAGGCAGAGAACACTTTGCTTAACGGATTTTTATACTTATACCGGTCCAATCTTTGCATCTTTTTTTTTTTCATTTTTTATTTATTCATTTTTAGAGGGGGGAGAGAGAGGGAGAGAGAGAGAGAAGGGGGGAGCAGCTGGAAGCATCAACTCCCATATGTGCCTTGACCAAGCAAGCCTAGGGTTTCGAACCGGCGACCTCAGCATTTCCAGGTCGACGCTTTATCCACTGCGCTACCACAGGTCAGGCCAATCTTTGCATCTTTAATGAGTCCTTACTACCTTATAGGTTCAAGCTTTCTATTATACAATCCCTTTCTTTCTGAGACTCTTTCTACTACCCTCCCTTCTCCTGCTTATGCACTTCTTACATTTAGAGTGCTACCATTCACGAAGCTTTGGCACAAAATCATCTCACTAGACCTTCCGCAATATTGATCAGACTGTACGCTCCCCGCATAAGGCAATGAGAGGTGCGTGTGGATCACCGCGACGCCCATGCTCTCTAGCACGGGATCTCACAAGCACGCCAGAAACACCTGTGCAGTGAATGCACGGACGCACCTGGTTAGGTATAAATGATTATCCTATTCCACAGCCAGGGAGTGGATGTCCAGAGAGCAGGGCTTGCTAATGGGTGACAAAGCTCTAGCGCCACCAAGCAGCCCGAGAGCTCTGCTTAAGGTCCCCACGGCCGCCCCGCTCTAGGAGCTGCCCCAGAAAAGCGGACACCTGCAACCACTGCCCCGCACGCCGTGATCACAACGGCCACGGCAGCCGGAACTCGCTGTTTCCCTGTACCCGCACCGTATAGTCTGAGAAGTCTAACCCCCGCATGCGACAGCAACCCTTGAGATAACCAGGGGCCCTGGGGGACAGGAAGTCACTGCAGGTCGCAGCGCCAGCGAGGAGAGCCTCCGGGATCCGCGCCCGGCTCCTCTCCCGCAGTCGGCTCGGTCACCACCACGTTTTCCGCAGCCCAGTCAGCCCTAGTAGTCACGCGTCACGCAGTCGCCAACGGAACCAGGCAGCCACAGCGCGACCCCGAGGACCCTCAGCGCGACTCCAGGAGACCTGAGATCGACCCCGGGTGCCCCGCCCACCCGCGGCGCGCACACCTGCCTTCCGCCCCGGGTCCCGCCCCCGCCGGCGGCGCTGCTCATACCACATACCTACCTGTGGAGCCGATGGCTCGCGCTGAAAGAGACAAGACGGGACACTCGCGCCCAGCGCCCACGGCCAAAGCCCGCAGAGTTCATCGCCGTGCAGACCACAGCGCTGGACTGTGATCTCTGCACTCTGCCTACGCCAGCCCGGTAGGGGCGGGGCCTCTACGGGCGGCTGCGCAGTGCGCCCCGCGCCCCGGAAATCCCAACGCCGCGACACCAGAAGTCCCCGCGCCCCTCCCTGCGGCCTGGCGCCCCATCCGGCCGGAGGTCGGAACAGCTGTCCCTGACAGGCTCTGGTGCCCGCGAGATTTCAGTGAGCTGGAGGCAGTCAGCAGGGGTCAAATGAACTGGGTTAGCCTAAGGGCACGTGACAAGCGTAGCGTGGGTCTGGGCAGGCGTTGGGTCCTGCAGGACTTTCTGGGTGCTGCCCCTGGGTTGCACTAGAAGCCTGCTGTAGCTGGTTACTCAGATAAATCCCAGGGCTTGTCTCCTTATCATAAAAGGAGCAGAAATGCAGGGCAGCGAAGGACCATGTGGCTCTCAGAGATGACACTAGGTTGTTCCTAAAGATGCTTACTACTAAGGTGACTTTTGTAGTAATATAATGCTATAGTAATTAAATATATAGAAATATTTAAAAATATGGAAGATATATAAAAATAATTAAGATATAATATTAAAATTAATTAAGGAAATTAAAGTTATGCCATTTGGATAGGAATTAATATAGTGTGTGCAAATGTGATAAACAGGCTGACTTTCAAGCAGGGCCCAGAGTGTGTGTGTGTGTGTGTGTGTGTGTGTGTGTGAAGTTATACATAGTTAAGAAGTGGCTTGATGTCATAACTCTGTAAATTAACATAAACAAGAAACTTCCCTAGGAACATCTTAATAGTGACTTGATGTAACATTTCAGTAAATTAACATAAAAAGGACTCCCTGGGAGGAACTCCCAAAAAGGTGATTTGACACCTGTTAAAACAGGGTAGTCAACCTTTTTATACCTACCGCCCACTTTTGTATCTTTGTTAGTAGTAAAATTTTCTAACTGCCCACTGGTTCCACAGTAATGGTGATTTATAAAGTAGGGAAGTAACTTTACTTTATAAAATTTATAAAGCAGAGTTATAGCAAGTTAAAGCATATAATAATAATTACTTACCAAGCACTTTATGTCGGATTTTCACTAAGTTTGGCACAATAAATCTTTATAAAACAACTTACTATAGTTAAATCTATCTTTTTACTTATACTTTGGTTGCTCTGCTACCGCCCACCATGAAAGCTGGAACGTCCACTAGTGGGTGGTAGGAACCAGGTTGACTACCACTGTGTTAGAAGATGTTGACCAGGAAAGGTACTAAAGCCAAGGGCCCCCCTCCCCGCTGCAGTAGGCACCCAGACTCCAACGTGAACGTGGACTGTCTCCATGCCGCTTTGACCAAGGACAGCTGAGAGGAGCACGCCGACGGGGCCCCTGTAAGCTGTAACCAGGCATGCCAAAAGGATTCGTGAGTAATAAACTGCCTATGTGGTTCTTGTAATTAACTTTGTGTGTCAGTCTCGTGTTTTCCCTCCGGTGGCAGTTAGTGTTGGCACTAATCAATAGCATCCTCATAGCTGCCTCAAGAGTAGTCTTGAAGAGGCTGCCAGCCCTGCTTATAAGCAGCAGGAGTGTCCCACTGCATGGGGAAGCTGAATCAGGGACACCTGATCGGCGTAGAGCTTGGGCTCTACTGGGACAGTGATCAGTCGTCCTACTTTAGGGAGGACTGTCCTTCTTTTGTAAGTTTCATCCTTCCTCCAAAAGTGTCCTACATGTCCTCCTTTTTGATATTGGAAGACTAAGCTGTAAATGTCTGTATTCGATCGATGCAGAGTCTATCCATTGCATATGATGTGACGTATTTGTATCTGGCATGACGATTCATCAAGGATCAGTACAGTGCGGCAAGATGCAATTATGAGACGCATGCGCTCCACACGGGAGACCTTGAGAGAGTGCACAATATACTGAGCACGCATATGGCTTTCTGTACTTTGTACTGAAACACAACATGGCACATACGACATTGTAGACTCACAATTATTTTTCAGTGAATATTCAATTATAAACAGGTAAGTACAATTCATGTAAAATTCAATGTGAAGACTATTTCTTGTTCAGATATTTCCAATATATTTTACAAGATGATACACTGACAAAAAATATTCATTCAATGGAAAAGTACTCTTTTAGATAATATTATCTAAATAAGTACTTTTTTATTACAATTATTAAAAATTAATAGGCATGTAAGCATAATTACAATGTAAAATATTACAAATGTTTTTATTATGCATTTATCATATCATAGTGTATTATTGCAATGAATAAAATGTTTCTTTTATTTACGATATTTTCTCTCTTTTTTATAAATAAATTTTTATTTTAATGGGGTGACATCAATAAATCAGTGTACATATATTCAAAGAAAACATGTCCAGGTTATCTTGTCATTCAATTCTGTTGCATACCCATCACCCAAAGTCAGATTGTCCTCCGTCACCTTCTATCTAGTTTTCTTTGTGCCCCTCCCCCTCTCTCTCCCCCTTTCCCTCCTTCCCTTCCCCCGCCCCCCGTAACCACCACACTCTTGTCCATGTCTCTTAGTCTCGTTTTTATGTCCCACCAATGTATGGAATCCTGCAGTTCTTGTTTTCTTCTGATTTACTTATTTCACTCCATATAATGTTATCAAGATTCCACCATTTTATTGTAAGTGATCCGATGTCATCATTTCTTATGACATTCTTATTTGAATAGTATACCATGGTGTACATGTGCCACATATTCTCTATCTAGTCCTCTATTTTTTTTTTACAGTGATTAAAGCCTTTAAGCAAACTCTTGGCCAATACAGCAAGAATCCATAAAAGAGTAGTGTCCTTAACATGTTCACCACGTCCAAGTTGGCCCCAACACCATGCCAAATCCATGAAAAATGCAACCCAACCCCAGTTCAGTCTGTTAGGAGCTATCACAAGGAGCAGGAGTCCAGGAAAAGTCCACATCCAGGAAAAGTCCGCATGGCACTGGAATTGTTGTCACAATTCTATACTTTGCAGCTCACATCCAAGTCCCAATGACCACTGCTTCTAGCTAGTAATGATTCAAGTAGACTGGAAATACCATATGTAGCATGTGTGGATATGGAGCTTCTGTTCTCCGCTGCCTGGAGAGATGAAACCAGGTTGCCTTTCCCTGGAGCTCTGCGACTGTGGCTTGGTAAAGAGAACCTTGGGCTACACTAAGCTGGGTGGCAAAGGTAAATTCATAATAGAAGTTGGCAAAAGGGGGAAGGAGAGCTCTAAATTAGGAGTAGGTCCCAGACTGAAATATGAGTGGGGCATTGAGGTAGGAGGAATAAAGGAAACACTATATATTAAACAAAGTAGCAGAAAATAGGACTATCAACACCCACAACAGAGATTTTCAAGGGAAGAAGAAAAAACCTGACTATTCAGGCAAGACATAGTTAAGTGGCCCTTATGCAAATGAGATCAGTTTACCTGCTTCTTGGAAGAAATACCCCGATATTGTTTTCTTAAATTTATTTTTGTCCTCCTTTTCATTATACAAAAGTTGGTCACCTTTTTACTATGGAAAATTCTCAAACTCCCCTCATGCACACGCATGCGCAAAACTTCTCATCACTCTAGGTTGGCAGTGTGGAGACATGCTCCCATCTATGTCACAGGTAGAAACCTGTGTAGTGAAAGGATCTTGTTTCCTCCTATCTACTCCTAAGCAATATGCAAACAACTGACAGTTCCCAGCACCATGTAAACCAGGGGTCCCCAAACTTTTTACACAGGGGGCCAGTTCACTGTCCCTCAGACCATTGGAGGGCTGGACTATAAACAAAACTATGAACAAATCCCTATACACACTACACATATCTTATTTTAAAGGGAAAAAAACAAAACGGGAACAAAGACAATATTTAAAATAAAGAACAAGTAAATTTAAATCAACAAACTGACCAGTATTTCAATGGGAACTATGGGCCTGCTTTTGGCTAATGAGATGATCAATGTCCGGTTCCATATTTGTCACTGCTAGCCGTAACAAGTGATATGATGCACTTCCGGAGCCATGACATGTGCATCCTGCGTCACCGGAAGTAGTACTGTACGTGAGTGATGCTGCACTCTGCATCCTCTCACTGACCACCAATGAAAGAGGTGCCCCTTCCGGAAGTGTGGCAGGGGCCGGATAAATGGCCTCAGGGGGCTGCATGCGGCCCACAGGCCGTAGTTGGGGGACCCCTGATGTAAACTCTTGTTTCCATTAAATATTTATTATTTGCTATGAGGCTGGCACTGTTCCAGGCACTGGGAAAGATAGATCAAATCATGGCTGTGGCGAAGGAAAAAGCCCCAATGGTCATTTCTCTCAAATGTCTCAGGTGTCCAGCTATATATTGTTTGTTCTGTACTGAATTATTAGTATGCTATGTAGCAAACATTCTTCACACATTTTCAAAAATGTTTCTCATCTTGCCTTTGTGCTGTAAATAAAGAATTTCAAAGAATTATGTAAACTTAAGAGATTTTTATATATGTATGTCGGGAGCCGATCCACTAATGCTGGCTAACTAGGTCACAGCAGGAGAAGATCCACAACTGCTGGTTGACAAAGTCACAGCAAAAGAAGATAGAGTCACCGCAGTAAAGACCAACAGCTGCGGGTTGACAAAGTCACCGCAAAGGAAAGGCACAACGATACTTCCCCCTTTAATCTTTTGAATTAATCTGGCCTTATATCCCCCCTTTTTCTGGGTGTGTGCTATTATTTGTGGCACAGGGATAATAGTACTGTGCTTTCCCTGTAGATTTGTAGTAATTTCTTTGGAAATGAGACAGAAGGTGTAAGTTCCACAGAAAAGCCTGTAAGCCCCTTGAACTGGGCTCATAAACATAAGAGGCTGGCTATGATATCCCTCGTAAAGGGTTAAGTTTGTAGGAGAATTTCTTCTTAATTATGTTAGAAAGAATAGATTGTGACTTGTGAATGGGTAGAAGGCAGTGGCTGTGCGCAAAGCACCTTTCGGCCTTCACTTAATTCATCATTTTTCCTCCCTAGCCTTTTCATGTGATAGAGTAGAGAAACTTTCCTTTCTTCTTGCTTATTTGATCTGCAAATAGTGGAACACTCTAAGAAGAATATAGTTAGAATTTACTAGTGTGTGAATATAGTAAATAAATAAAATTTGACTAGACAATAGAATCTTAGGAAAGGAGTAATAGAATGGCCTGTTGCATGGCCTGGGATGGGAATGCAGTCAGCAAGAAAAGAATGTTTTTGCTAAGAGACTTGTTTTATGACTAAAGGCAGTTACTGGGCTTTCTCAGTGAGACATTCTCATGAGATTTATATACTTTCCCAAGGTTTTTCGTTCAGATAATAAAGAGGAATATGGAAGAATCCATAGAAGCAATAGCAATTAATGCCTTCTGATATTATGTTGCTACTAAGCTATCTTGCAAGTGCACTCTATATATCTTTAAGCAAAAGTTACTCTTGATGTTATGACAATTTCTTAATAAGCAAGCCTTTTGAAGTCTTGTGAGAAAAATTAGGACACTGCATGAACTCAAGGCCATTTGCCTAAGCAAGTGGTGGTCCTTTGCTAGTCCTTAATGATTTCGTCTGCTAATCTCTCTCTGCGCCCTTGACTCACAACAACAGTAGTTATTAATTAGTACTAATCTTTTAGAAGTTTGTGCCAATATTGTTATTGCTATTGTATAACTGTACTTTGAATAACTTACCACCTGATTTATAGTTTATAGATATGAATTAACTGTTATCTGGAAACATGTAACCATAGTGAAACAAAATACCATGTGATTGTAACTTAGTGTGTGTGCATAAAAAGAAAGCTAGACCAGCATTTGGTAGAGATGCCTGGCAGTAAATGCTAACTAGAGAATAAAGAGAAAGAAAAGAATTTGGCTCTCTCACTCGATTTCCCCGATGCCGTCTCCTCCTGTGGGACCCCTGGATCCCCCCCGGGGCTGGACCCCAGCATATGTATATGTTGGAATCCATGGAAGTCCAAAAGAACAGAGTAACAGGCTTTATTGAAAGGAAGAAAGGAACCCTGCCGGGCACTTCTCCTGGGAGAGAAGAGCACAGGTTACAGACTAGGGGCGAGTTATATAGTGTTTGGGAGAGCCTGAGGGGATACTGAGGCAAAAGTCCTGGTATGTCCGGAATGCTCCTCCTTGGGGGGCTTCGAGCATGTGGGTGTTGAATCAAAAGTCCTGGTATGTCCGGAGCCCCTCCTTGGGGCGGCTTCTCAGCTTTTTGGAATTCCTTTGTCTCAGGGGCGATAGTCCAGTAAGGGTAAGGTCTGACAGATAAGCGGAACATCAAGAGGGCAGTTTGGAATTCACGTATCTATCATTTCTCGACTCTGTGGTTACATATAAAAGAAAGGTAGTTATTAATTTTATAATATATGGTGAGGGGTGATGAGGAGAAAGAGGAGAAACAATTGGAAAATTATTTCTTCTTCTGGAGAGAACTCAAGAAGGGAATCTTGCCAAGCCAAGTCCCTTATCCAGTTAAGGAGGTCATCAATTTCCATGCTGTAAGGTCTGAACCAGGTGATGTCTCTGAAAACCTGAGTGAGGAAGTAAAAAAAAAATTTGCGGGTTAATAATTATTAGTTGCTTGCTGCGAGTGCCGAGTGGACAGAGTGACATGGTGATGCATGGTCTCCTGGATGAGCCTCACGAGACATGCTGGTCTAGTTCCTCTCAAATGAGAGGACATGTGGAGATTTTAAGAGACAGGAAACTTGTTGGTGTAAGTTTTTAGAAGGACTGCATATGTGTGGTTGAAAAGGAAGGGGGAGTTTGGAGAACATTCAGGAGGGAACTTCTCGGGCTGAGGGGCGGCTTCTTCCTGCTGTTATCCCTACCTATTTGATATTTCCCTCATGAAGTTCTCCTTGGGGTACTGGGGAATAGGAGTGTAGGAGCATTTGATTGTAGGTAATCCTAGAGATTTCTCTCATCCCGGCCTGTAGGAACTTAATAAAGAAAGAGGCAGGTATTTGGAGATTAGCAATGCAGAGATAAGGAGGGTTGTATAGGGGTGTGTGTGTGAAAGTTCTTCCATGGTAAAGTTAGAGATATTTTTTCCTGGCAGACCTGGAGAGAGCAGTTAGCTTGAGTTAAAAGAAATGTTTCATGTCCGTTTGTAGGCTCCAAGAAGACCCAGTGATCCTGTCCTTTTACTATGTGAAGGGAAAAAGACTGAGAAGCGATAAGAGGTGTTGCTATTTATTCTCCTAGTTCTTCAGGAATATGGGAGAGCTTTAGGGTTAGGGGACCTGTAAGAGTTGAAAGATAGGACTTAGGAGGTGTGCTGATATAGGGTTTCAGATTCTTCTGTTTCATGAAGGCAAGTTTCAGGGTTGGTGTGTAGGGTTAGGTAGATTTTTCCAGTTTTCTGATTGGCGAAGGTCTGCATGTGGTTCTGTAATAAACTAGTGAACAAACGTAAGAGGCAGGGTCTAAAAGTTAGAAAAATAAATAGGAGAGTGAGTGGACCAATGAAAGGCAATTGTCAAGATACCCAGGTTGTGCAAAACCACTGATTCCATGTATACAAATCCGCTGGGCTTCAGAGAGAGAGAAAATAGGAATAAGACAGGGAAGTGGCCAGTCCCCCTGCCCCTAGATCTACTTTTGTAGAGATTTCTAAAGCAATAAGAAGAGAAATTACCTGTATAGCTCGTTTGGTCCTTACATTGATGGATAGTGTATTAGGAACTGGAAGAGGCTCATGGGGTGGGATTAGGTTGATATTTAGGGTGAGATAGATTAGGGTCCAGATTTTTGTCTAATTAGTATGGAGATGCAGATAGGTGTTGGTCCCACACGAGTAGAAAGTGCCTGATTTGGTGAGGCAGGCTGAGAGGTGAATAGAGAATAGAAGGACAAGGGGTCAGTTTTGTTTCTCTGTTTCTGAGCTCCAGATGGTCAGTGTGGAGGAAAGAGTCGTCCTAATAAGTGGGGAGGGTAGAGGATTGTTAGCTAGGGTGACTGATTAAACATTCTTTGAAAACCAGTTTTCTGACTGTACAAATTCTTTTTTCTCGGTACAAATCTCCTACAACCTGCACAAACCTTCTACAACTTACATAAACCTTCAACTTTCATGCACTTTCTTATCCAGAAATAACTGGCCTTCATAACAACTTGCTTTTCCTTTTTCTTCCAAAAGTATTTCAATACCTTATATCTTCTATTATCAAAATCATACAATTCCTTTCTCATCAGAACTCTTGATTTAAACAATTTTAACCTCTAGTGACAATCAAGTTGACTTTTTTTTTTATCCTAGTTTCCCTTTTCCCAAAGCCTGACTAAAAGAGTCCTTAGTTTTTTCATATATTTTCCATACGTAGACCAACCAGCTTCAGGTTTGTGATTGGAGTAAGGCATTCCGTTTTTCTGTTTTAGCAGCAGTGGGAGTTGTCAGGATCATGGTGTGTGGACCTGTCCATGTGAAAGTCAGTCCTTGGGTGATGTAATGCTGGAAGTACCTCTTGGACAGTGTTTGAACAGTTTGCTGAGTGACCTATAAAACCTGCAAGTACTTAGGGAAAGGGTGTTACATTTCCACACTTTGCAGTTAGAGTTTAAGTCCTAGTGACCACTGCTTCTAGCTGGAATTACCAGCAGGTCCCAGCCTATAATAGGCATGGGGCATTGAGACAAGAGGAACAAAGGAGATACTAAACATTAAATAAAGCAATAAAATCAGACTGTCAATACCCACAGTAGAGATCTTGGAGAGATAAATAAAACTTAAATATTCAGGCAAGGCATAGTAGATGGCCCTTGTGTTTACAAGAAATGATATCAGTTTATCTGCTACTTGGAAGAAATACCTTAGGCTCGTGAACGATGTCCTTGGGCCTTCAGTGGCAATTCCCAGCACGCTGGGCAAGGTCAGGTCACAGGTAGCTGGAGCAGGGCTAGAAGAGACTGAACCCTCCCTCCATGGAGAAAGGGGGCAGCTTACCTTCTCGTGTCCCTCTTTCCACAGCACAGGTGTGTCACCAGTGGGGCCGGGAAGCCTGGAAGGCTTCAGTTCAATGACCTTTCTTTCCACTCTGGAGCAGGGCCTTGATGAAATGCTGTGAAACCCCTTAGGGCGCTGGAGCCAAAAGTTGGTATTTCCTGACTTCTTTTGGGCCTTATTTGCATTTTCTGTTTCTTCCTTGGTCATTATAGACCTTAAAAGCCATGCTCAGAAGATCTCACTGAGGGGCTTGACTAAGAGCAAAATTGGAAATTCAGTGTTTAAAGAAGCCTATTAGACCAAGGAAAGAAAAGATTTGATCTGTGGTGGTAGGTGGTTGGAGACTGTGGAGGGTCTGAGTTCGATTTAGGGTGAGACTTCAGGTGGTGGGGGTTAAAGTAATGCCTAGATAGACTAGGGACTGAGAATAAAGATGAGCCTTAGCAGAGAAGACAGGATAACACTTCATAGCGAGGAAGTTAAGAAGGGTGGAGGTGTGTCTCCTTGAGGCAGGCAGGGAGGGGCTGCAGAGGAGTAGGTTATCTACATATTGTAAGAGAGTAGTAGTTTTGAGATTGCCTGCTACTAAATCCTGAGCTAGTGCCTGCCGAAACAGGTGTGGGCTGTTTTTGATCCCTTGGGGTAAAATAGTTCGTGTAAGTTGCTGGGCTGCATTAGTGTCTGGGTAAAGTCAAACAGAAAGTAAGAGAGGAATGGTAAAGAAGGCATTCTTGAGGTCTAGAACCCAGAATTGAGTGGTGTTTGAGAAAATGTGTGACAGTAACTTGTAGAGATTAGGGACTACTGGATGGAGGTGAATTACTGCCTCATTGATTAGGTATAAGGCTTGTACGAGGTGATAAGCTCCTGAAGGTTTTCGAACAGGAAAGATGGGGGTATTGCAGGGAGAGTCCATGGGGATGAGTAAACCTGGTTTATGAGGTGGGTAATTACTGGTTTAAGGCCTTAGAAACAGACACAGTTACACATTAAACAAAGATTTTACATAAAAGTTATGAATTAAGGAATTTAAATGAGCGTGCTTTACTTGTTTCAATTCACTAGAAATATTTTCTGACAAACAACGACACAAGACAGATTACTTACTCACATAGCTTAATATACAATTCTGTTTTTTACATTTTTCAAGATGGCAGGGAGTTGCCAGCAAAGAGGGGAGGAAGAGAGAAAGCAGACGGATGGACAGTGTGAGCAGCTGGATGGAAAGAAGGAAAGTCAGAATCTGCAGGAGGAGAGGAGGTTAAAGTATTGGTGTGGCGCCACATGGTCAGAGGAGTCAAAAGGATTTAGAGCTCTGAGGAGAGAGGAGAGGGCAAGGAGGAAAGAGGCACAATCACAGTTTGTAAGGAAGGAGGAGGGGTCGGAGAGGAGACAGACAGAACTGCAGTTTGTAAGGAGGGAAGAGAGGTCAGAGATGAGACAGGCACTGCAGCCAGAGCCACAGCTTGCTTCTTTGGAGGGGGGAGAGGACGAAGAACACAGTGGAGAAGGGAGAGGCCCCTGGCCAGCAGGGGAGGAGAAAGAGAGACTGATGAATGAGAAAACAGGGTTTAGTGAAGGAAAGAGGCTTTCTGGAGGGAAGAGACTCCAGCAAAAAGATTTGCTGAGAGACTAGAGAGGGGTCCCGAGAGAGGGGTACCCTGGGGGTCAGGCAGGAGAAGGAGAGAGTTGGGAGTCCGCGGAGAAGGAAAGATTAGGAGCAGAGGTTTTAGGGTGAGGTTTCTTTGGCAAAAACCGGCCTGCGTGTATAACAGAAAGTACAGAAATTAAGGACAGCAGAGAAAGGAGAAGAAAGCCTGCACGTAAGGAATTTCTGATGCCCTCCCCGTCTGGTGGCAGAAATTGTCAAGATCTCTTAGGATATTATAATCGAATGCCCTGTTTTCAGGCCAATGGGAGTCATTGTCTAGTCTGTACTGAGGCCATGCCGTGTTACAGAAGATTAATTTCTTTGGTTTGAGGTCTGAGAGACCGAATTTGGCGAGGATTTTTATGAGACATCCTAGAGGGGTCTGGTCGGAAGGCTTAGACTCTGAAGAGCCCATAGTAGAGACAGGTGAGCAAGAGGGGGCGTCCCCGCCTTTTGTCACTGTCTCAAGAGGAGAGAATCTCCGTGTGGGGGAGTCCTCCCTGATAGAGGTCGTCACCACCTGTCAGGGAGCTCCGAGGACGAGAAGTCCGAGAGAGTGGAGAGGTTTGGCTAGGTGCCTAGTCTTCCATGCAGTCTACTGAGACTGAGTCAAACCCCTCAAAACGTGAGGCGTATCAGAGAAAACCGTCCGACCAGAAAGGGGTATTTTTAGAGAAAAATTTAGAGGCCAACCGGGGAAGGGGAAGGGAGAAACTCCTTACCTTCTGGTCCAGCAGGGGTTCAGGACAGGGTTAGACTGCCGGCCAATCAACCCACAATTACACGTCCAAACAGAATCGGGGAGTAAGCCCGGGACAAGCTGCCGCTGCCCATTGCTTCCCTGGTTGTAAGTTTGAAAGCAAAGAGGGATCATTCAGGCAGTTAGTACCCTGTCCCCGGTTTCAGCACCAAATGTTGGAATCCATGGGAGTCCGAAAGACCAGAGTAACAGGCTTTATTGAAAGGAAGAAAGGAACCCTGCCGGGCACTTCTCCTGGGAGAGAAGAGCACAGGTTACAGACTAGGGGCGAGTTATATAGTGTTTGGGAGAGCCTGAGGGGATACTGAGGCAAAAGTCCTGGTATGTCCGGAATGCTCCTCCTTGGGGGGCTTCGAGCATATGGGTGTTGAATCAAAAGTCCTGGTATGTCCGGAGCCCCTCCTTGGGGCGGCTTCTCAGCTTTTTGGAATTCCTTTGTCTCAGGGGCGATAGTCCAGTAAGGGTAAGGTCTGACAGATAAGCGGAACATCAAGAGGGCAGTTTGGAATTCACGTATCTATCAGTATATGTTGGGCAAAGAGTTTGTAAAATTTATATTTTTTTAGTTTGCTCACTTTTATTGTTAAAAAATGGCACTTGGCAACCTTGGGCTCAAGCTGGTAAGCCTTGCTCAAACTAGATGAGCCCGTGCTCAAGCTGGCGACCTCAGGGTCTCGAACCTTGGTTCTCTGCATCCCAGTCCAATGCTCTATCCACTGCACCACCTCCTGGTCAGGCTATGCTTCTGAATTTCATCTTCACTGAGTTTCTGGGTGGGGGGGAATCCTGTCAGAATACAAGAATTCATGAAGAGAAAATATTTACCATATTATTTCAGGGTATCCCAGGGGTCGGGAACCTATGGCTCACAAGCCAGATGTGGCTCTTTTGATGGCTGCATCTGGCCCTCAGACAAATCTTTAATAAAAAAAAAAAAATAACGTTAAAAATATAATAAAACATTCTCATGTATTACAATCCATTTATTTCCTACTGCTCATATTCATCATTGCAGGTGGCTGGAGGCAATCACAGCTGTCCTCCTGGACAACACCAAATTTTTATTGGATAATGCATAATGTACATGGGTCGTTGTATGGCTCTCATGGAATTACATTTTAAAATATGTGACGTTCATGGCTCTCTCAGCCAAAAAGGTTCCCGACCCCTGGGGTAGCCTATTACACTTTCAGAATGTTATAGAACAGAGAAAACTAGTGGTTTAAAACAAAAAAGAAAAAAAAGAAGAAGAAACGGAAAAAATGGCGCTGGGAAGCCACGTGTGTGCTTGCCCTCAGAGCAGGGCAGTTGATTGCAAATTGCAGATTGCATTTCTGCTTGGGAGGGGCTATTGTTTTGCTAATGTTTGCTGGAGGAGGGGGTTTTGTAGCCCCAGCCAGTTTTGCAGGGAGAGCAGAGAGAATGCAGAGTGCTGAAGGAGAAGCCAGTTTTTGCAGAGAGGGAGAAGGTGTGCAGATGGGGAACCAGAGCTAAGGGACTTTGCAAGCTCTACTGAGAATGGTGGGGCCTTTGATTCTGGGAGGAACTGGAGAAGATTCTCCTGGTTGTGGAACTGGAGTATGAGTCAGGGCTTTGGGAGCCCTGAATGAAAGGAAAGTGTTTTCCCTGCCTGTTTACCCATCAGCCAGTGCAAGACTTTAATAAAGGAATGGCCCACCATTTTTTGGCTACACTGTTTCTTTACCATCTGCCCAAATCCAATGAGAACCTGCATGGCCATGATGGGGGCAGCCACTGGCCCTACAGTATATAAAGACTATATGGTCTGTACAGTCCTCTCACTATACAGAAAAGAAAGCAAAGCCCCAGATTGTGAATGAAAAAGGACCAGAAGCTGAACCTAATAAACACAAGAAAAGCCTGCTGGGTGGCCTTGTGAACTCAGACCTAAAGTAACCACACAGGATGGTCTGAAATGAAAGCTTTCTAACTAAAAGCAGTGCATGGTGGGTAGTCATGTCTTAGGGAGGCATTTTTCTCTAACAAAGGTCATTGCTTACCTTAATCTAGCCTGTCTTTTGTCTTTTGCATCTATAATAGCATAACTTTGAAATGTAAGGATGATCTTTTCCTGTCTCCCTCATAGCAGGCATCCCTCCAGAGCAGAAACCAACAAACCCCTTCCTTGTTATTGTTATCATGTTAATTACTAACTGTAAATTTATTTTATTCCTACCCCTGTAAAAGAAGTTTCAATATATACATTTTTACTTTTTATACAATAGCTGAGATTTCCCTGCTTTGCTTTCTCTCCCTTCCCTTATCTATCACCCATCAATTTAATGCAACCCCCTTATGTCTTCCCCTTTGATTCTAATTTATAAAATAGTGAAAAAAAAGAAAAAATAATAATAAATAGTGAAACCGCCATTTTCTGAAACACCTTCTCATTCTGTTGAGACTTTCTTTCCCGGCACTGTTGACAGTTTGGCTCAAATAAACACATCAAAAATTCTTACAGGTTTGGATGGTTTTTAAATTTATAAGATAAATGAATTACTTAACCAAGGTCACTTATAAATGATATTTCCCAGGTATTGATTAAATCAGAGATACTCAGGCAGTGGTTACACAAAAAAAGTTTAAAGAACCAAAAAAGTTTAAAGAACCAAAATTAAATAAAAAGTAAGAAATAGGCCTGACCAGGCAATGGCACAGCAGATAGAGCATTGGACTGAGATGCAAAGGACCCAGGTTCAAAATCTTGCAGGCTCACCAGCTTGAACACGGGGTTGCTGGCTTGAGCATGGGATCATACACATAACCCATAGTCACTGGCTTGAGCCCAAGGTCGCTGGCTTGAGCCCAAGGTCACTGGCTTGAACAAGGGGTCACTTGCTCTTCTGTAAACCCCCCCCCCCCCCGTCAAGGCACATATGAGAAAGCAATCAATGAACAACTAAGGTACCACAACAAAGAATTGATGTTTCTCATCTCTCTCCCTTCCTGCCTGTCTGTTCCTATCTGTCCCTCTCACTATCTCTCTGTCTCTAACACACAAAAAAGTAAGAAATAGAAGGAATTTCTGAGAAATTATTTTACCTATTTGCTTTAGTAAACTGTCTTTGAATTTGCAGTTCTTTCTCTAAATAATTTTTTTAATGAAAGCTAATTTTATATAAAGGTACTCACCAAATTCACCCTCAGTGACCCAGTTATGGGTTGACTCTATCCTCCCAATATTAATGTGTTCAAGTCCTAACCCCCAGGACCACACAATACAATTTTATTTAGGAATAGGGTTTTTTTGTTTGTTTGTTTTAAGTGAAGGAGAGAGAGAAAGAGAGACAGACAGACAGGAGGAAGAGAGATGAGAAGCATCAACTCGTGTCGGCACCTTGGTTGTCCATTCATTGCTTTCCCTCATACATGCCACATGCCATGATGGGGGGGTGCTTTAGCTGAGCCAATGACTCCTTGCTCAAGCCAGTGACCTTGGGCTCAAGCCAGCAACCTTTGGGCTCAAGCCAGCGACCATGGGGTCACATCTATGATCCCATACTCAAGCCAGAGACCCCACACTCAAGCTGTTGAGCCCGCACTCATACTGGATGAGCCTGCACTCAAACCGGTGCTGTTGGGGTTTCAAACCTGAATCTTCAGTGTCCCAGGTCAATGCTCTATCCACTGTGCCATCACCTGGTTAAGCAGGAATAGGTTCTTTACAGATATAATTAAGACAAGGTCACTAGGGCAAGCCTCATTACTTTTTCCCTTCACTTGTGGACCACACACCCACTTTCTAGAATCTCTGTACTCTGCCCAATGTTGAGTTGGGTTTAGGGAGAGGAAGAGGCTCTACCTAGGCTCTGAGCCTTATACATATGCTCATTCAGTTTTACCAAAACTTTCCGGACTGAATTACCAGGCATATACACCTTGATTATAAAATATCATTGATCTCTTTTTGTCATCTTCAAGAACCTCATAGATGGCAGTGCCAAAGCAGAATTCAAGCAACCTTATTGTCCCAGTAGAGCCTGAGCTCTACGTTGATCAGGTGTCCTTGATTCAATCTCCCCGTGCAGTGGGACACTCCTGCTTAACAGCAGGGCTGGCAGCCTCTTGAAACTACTCTTGAGGTGGCGATGGGAAGTCTATTTATTGGTACCGAGACCAGTTGCCACTGGAGGAAAGACATGACTGACACACAAGTTAGTTACAAGAATCACAAGGGCAGTTTATTACTCACAAATCATTATGGCGTGCCTGGGTACAATTTAATGGGGCCCCATCGGCATAATCCTCTCAGCTGTCCTTGGTCAGAGCAGTGTGGAGACAGTCCACATTCAACGTTGGAGTCTGGATGACTAACTGCAGTGGGGGACCCCTTGGCTTTAGTACCTTTTCTGGCACATGCTTTCTAACAGATGTTAATCTACGGGATTATCACATCAAGCCACTTTTAGAGAGTTCCTTCAAAGGAACTCTTTTTTATATTAATCTACAAAGTTGTCACATCAAACCACTTTTAGGGAGTTTCTCCCAGGGAGCTCTTTTTTATCTATATAATTTCACACAGACACTAGTGGGCCCTGCCCAAAAGGCATAGTCTGCCTAGCATATCTGTACATACTAGATTAGTTCCCACCCAGAGGGCATATCCTTCATCACTTGCCTTAATGGCTTTTGATATTATATCCTAAATTATTTTTATATATCTTCTATATTTTCCATATTTCTATATATTTAATTACTATAACACATTACTGTACATACTACTGTAACATTTATGATTATATTACTAACTTGTATGTTAGAACTTCACTCCCTGTGTATTAGGATGGAGTAAAAGTTTATAAATAGAAAAGAGACATGATCAGATCTGTGTACTTCCCAGATATTAAAGTCTCCTTCGCTCTTCAGATCTAGGTCAGATCAAATCTCCATGTCTTGTCTGAGGGAGGACCATGCCTTTATGAGGACATCTGCGAAATATCAGGAGGTTTGTGTTCTTATGGTGACCTCAGTCTCAAGCTCCCACATCTGATATGTTAGTTCCGGTTAGGCATCTTCCTGCCATTCAGTATCTGCTACTGTTGTTCTGTATCTCACTGACCCAAAAACAAAACTTAGAACTTTTCTATATCATCACAGTGTAAACCCTCACATGTGACATTTGTATGTAAGGAACACTTCAGTGAAGAAGAAGGGTTTGTGATGTTTACAATAACTCTTAAAGAAAATTGAGAAGAAACTGAAAATGTTGGTCCAGGACTAGGCAGTAAGCCTAATCATGAATTCACAGTCGCTCCCGAAAGACATGTTTAAGGTCTTCTCCAGCAATATTCAACACGCACAGGGAGCATGGAAGGCCTACCTGCCCCAGGACTGGGACTCAGTGGACAGAGGGAGCATAACTGAAGGAAATAGGAGCCAGAGATTTGGAGGGTGTTAGCAAGAGTGTAGCTTAAGGGACAAACCTAGGCTGATTTGCACTATTAGTAAAAACTGGTGGTTTAGAAATGTGGAGATCAAATGGTCTCTAGTGCCATCTGTTGCCCAGCTAAATAAAGAACTACCAATTTTTCATTATCTCTGAAGAACTATACACCTGGATCCTGACCAGACAGTGGTGCAGAGGATAGAGAGTCAGGCTTGAAACCCTAAGGTCACCAGCTTAAGCATGGGCTCATCCAGATTGAGTGTGGGCTTACCAGCTTGAGTGCAGAGTCATCAACTTGAACATGGGATCTTAGACATGACCCTATGGTCACTGGCTTGAAGCCCAAAGTTGCTGGCTTGAGCAAGGGGTCACTGGTTCAGCTGTAGCTACCTTGGACAAGGCACATGTGAGAAAGCAATCAACAAACAACTAAGGTGCCACAAATATGAGTTGATGCTTCTCATCTCTCTCCCTTCCTATCTGTCTCTCTTTCTCTCTCTAAAACTATACACCTGGAGGTTAGACAAAATGCCTGAGTTTAGCAATGTCCTTTAAAACAACAACCTGCCAAGGCCAAGTTGGGGGCAGGTGGTAGTGCCAGTTTAAAGGAAGCCATCAAGCATTTCAGAGCTTGTTTCCTGTCCTTTGTGAGTACCCGAGGACCAGTAGTATGTGGCAGGCTATGAGAGAAAAAAGCCAGGTGTTTCATATCTTTATTTGTTGTGAACCAGCATGACTTGTAATTTTGCAGGTATCGGGTAAGAACAATGGAGGACTAGAAAATAAACACAGAAAGAAAAAGGATGGGATCAGGAGGTCTTATGGTGGCTGATGGCATACCAAAAAGTGCCTGCACTCCCAGAAGCTTTATTTTTATAGTGTAAAGCAAAGTCATTTGCAAATCAAAGAGATTTCTGAAATAAAGTCACATTTCTGAGGCAATCCAAGAATTCTCCCCAGTGCAGAAAACCCCCACCCTGCATAACATCTTAACTTCACAAAACAAAGGGTAAAAAAAAACTGCCTCCAGTGTCTCCAAGGGACACGGTGGATAGGACTAGTAGAAACAATCCAGCATCACAGCTAACATGGAGATGTGGGGAAGGGCATGTAAATTGCCAACAATTAGTCAGAGGTTGTGGGGAAGAACTTTGCCTTTAGCAGCGTAATCAAGCAAGTGAGGTGGGGGGTGGGCAGTAAGAACCTTGTCAGCTTATTGCCAGTCCCTCACACCTCTGTCCCCCAAAAATGTAAACAGCAAGGACCCTGCCAGCTTGCAGTCTCCAACATTTATTCGTATTCTACTATCTATGATTATTTGTATTTTCTCTCCCAAGTGTAAGGATCTCTGACACTCCTATCTAGTGGTGGTAATGACCCAGTTCAAGTTTTCCTTTCATGTGTTCTTATTGAAGTAATGAAGAAATAGCCAGTAAACACCAATTTAAATTAAAAGATGTATCAAGCCTGACTGGTGGTGGCGCCAGAGGATAGAGCAGCAACCTGGCACGCTGAGGTCCCAGGTTTGAAACCGCAAGAACACTGGCTTGAACATGGGCTCTCACCAGCTTGAGTGAGGGATCATACCCATAACCCCATGGTTGCTGGCTTGAGCCCAAGGTCTCTGTCTTGAAGCCAAAAGTCACTGGCTTGAGCAAGGGGTCACTGGCTTGGCTGAAACCCCCCAGTCAAGACACATATGAGAAGTAATCAATGAACAACTAAAATGATGCAACTATGAGTTGATACTTCTCATCTCCCCCTTCATATCTCTCTCTCTAAAAAAAAAAAGAGGTTGTATCAACACTTAGTTAATGTTTTTCAAGAAAGAATCCTAAGAAAATATGAAACCATAATTATCTCTTTAATTCTGTTTTTAATAGAAAGTTAAACACCCAAAGTCTACAGTTTGGGAGGTAAGGTGCCCTTTTTGGTCTCTCCTTTGTACAGAGCACATTCATTTTAAACCTAGTTCCCAGATCTGTGATTCTTCCATCAGACATTTATGAAGGTGCATGAAACCCATAAGGCATTTGCATGGGTACCTCTTCTCAGCCCAGTTCTTCAAAGTTCTTGGCATCCAAGAGTAAAAGAAAATTGCTTTTATTCTAGAAAAGAAAAGACAATATGGAAAATTATTTTCCTATCAAAAATATGTCTCTCTCCTCCACAGGACTATAAATTTCCTGAAGGAGCAATCGTGTCTTTTCCACCTTTGTTTCAGAGCACCCAGCTTAGTGCCTGCCTATCCACTCACTGTTTGCCTAATTGCTGATTTGACTGAAAAGGAAATGACAGCTGGCATAGTCCAGACCTGAAATGAAAAAATTATGATAGAATCTCTTTGAGCCTCTTTTCACTTTCCTAAGAGACACAGAAATTCTTCCTTTCAAGTTAGAAATGCCTCTATTTTGTGTTACTTGAGAGCTGTTCCAAGGGAGCATTGCAAGGCAGGCTGAGATCTGCCCAAGTATAATTATGGGAGTGGCCAGTACAAGGTTTGAGGGCTAACCTCTCCTAAGCCCAGGGTAGGCCTTACTAATTGAGAATGTCTCACCAAACCCTCTGAGAGGCTTAGAATTCTATACCTCAGGCAGCCACTAACAACTGATCAAAACTGGTACTCAAAGGAAACCTATCTGCCATGAGATTGCCTAGACGAGAAGTTGGATGTTACTGAGACACCAGGTTGGGGCAAACCACACTGAACTTTCGAGTCACTCCATTGAAATTGGTCGCACGGATAATGCTATGAACATTAGACTAGAACTCAGAAGAATGGAATTAAATACACGTGCTGGCTTTACTACAGGAGATCCGATAGAAGCCTCTTTCAACTTTCTTACAAATTCCACATGTGTAGTTTCCCACAGAGTTGTTTTGATGACTAAATAAGATAATAGGTATAAAAGTAAGCATTTCTATGCAAATTAAATTGTTCTATTTCTACAAGTAGAAATTTAAAACAATAAAAATATGGATAAGATGAAAGAGTATATAAATAGTAAGGAGAGGAAGAAAAGAGAGAAGGAGCCACATTGGAAACAAAATAAACTATCGACAGTATCACTGAACATAACCCTCAAAAGGCTCAGTGTTACTTTTCTTTCTGAAGTGACAGGGAAGTACGTTTACCTGGTTGGGGGTGATCACCACAGAAAGAATAACCCCACCATCTTCTTCGTTGGTCCCTGGTACTGGAACAAAAACAGGTTCTGAAGGATAAAAGCCATCTTCTCTCCAAACTTGTAAGTCCCCTCCCCCAAAAAAAGTATTTAATAGAAGATTAGTTATGAGCTGGCAGCTTTCAATAACTTTTTCCCCTCCAAGCATTAACTTATTTGTCAATATAACATTCCAACAGTAAACTAAAAAGTCAGGCTTACTGAAGTGAATCTAAGAGAGACAGAGAGGGTTTTGCAATTGCAGTTTCCACCATCATCAAATACACTTTGTAAATTACCATTTCCCATCAACCTGAAATATAAGTATGCCAACAACCATAACCCCATTATTTCTCCCCAAATAACATCAAGCATAGAATTATTTGGGGGGGGGGGTTGTGGTTCATGTAGATTCCCTAGAGCAGGGGTCGGGAATCTTTTTGGCTGAGAGAGCCATGAACGCCACATATTTTAAAATGTAATTCTGTGAGAGCTATACAATGACCCGTGTATGTTATGCATTATCCAATAAAAATTTGGTGTTGTCCGAGAGGACAGCTGTGATTGGCTCCAGCCACCCACAACCATGAACATGAGCAGTAGGAAATGAATGGATTGTAATACATGAGAATGTTTTATATTTTTAACGTTATTATTTTTTTAATTACAGATTTGTCTGCGAGCCAGATGCAGCCATCAAAAGAGCCACATCTGGCCCGCAAGACATAGGTTCCTGACCCCTGCCCTAGAGGGAACATACCCCTACCTAGCTGATCCTGTGGTTCTCAAACTTAATAATATTAAATAGCTGGGGTGCTTAAATATTAAAGAATCTTAAAAGTGACATTAAAAAAAGAATTCAAAGGACAGAACAGGTCCTTTCAGGGTTTAGGAAAGGAAACAGATTTTCATTACCATCAGTGTCCTGTTGACCACGTCAACCTTGATCAGGGAATCCCCCACCAAATGCCGAAAGCCACAGCCATAGAAGAAACAATACATTTTTCCATAGTTGATCTGGGAGAATACAATAATATTCTCGGAATATTATTCCTCCTTTAAGTTCTCGGAATATAGATTTTCACAAGAGAACCAAATCTAAAAAAGGTCCCAAAATGATTTTTACTGACTGCTTAATTCTTACTTATTTTCTTCGGCGTATGTCTGTGAGGGGGCTAATACTCTCCAACAGTTTCTGACAGGGCTAGAAAACTAAGGTTCTATGTATTTTTTTATACTGGTCCTCTTTCCATCATGTGTATGATACATAAAATATTATTGAGTTTTGTGACTAAGCTGATAGGCAGTACAAGTGGGATTTTTTATTCTACTAAAGCAAAGACATTGATAGCTACACAATGATATGCCTGTGGTAAGCACAAATTATCTACTGATTAATATCAAGCTCAAATATTTCAACATTTTACAATCATTAGAAAGTTGCATGTATCTGTTTCAAAACACAAAAGGTATCAGTACACACAGTGCTCACTCCCAACCAGAATTCTGCAGTTCCTGTGCAAGCAATGTACTTGGACCCTAACCTGTTTGGCTTAATGTTATGAAACTTATTGTGCACCAGATACTGTGGAGAACAGCCAATGAGTAAAAAATAAAATAAAATAAAACCACCATCAAAATTCAAAGTCTTAGTCTAATGTCTGTTCATACCCTATCTTGCCATCAGCCTGTCTCACAGCACTGGCTGAAGAATAGGACAGTAGGCTGAAATTCTCTCCTTCAGGGGCATTCAAAGTGACATGTAGCCTGACCAGGTGGTGGCGTAGTGGATAGAGATCGGACTGGGACGTGGAGGACCCAGGTTCGAAACCCAGAGGTCGCCACCTTGAGCGTGGGTTCATCTGATTTGAGCAAAAGCTCACCAGCTTGAGCCCAAGGTCACTGGTTTGAGCAAGGGGTCACTCAGTCTGCTGTAGCTCCCTGGTCAAGGCACATATGAGAAAGCAATCAATGAACAACTAAAGTGCTGCAATGAGGAATTAATGCTTCTCATCTCTCTCCCTTCCCCTCTGTCTGTCTCTATCTATCCCTTTCTCTGTCCCTATCTCTGTCTCTGTCACACAAAAAACAAACAAACAACAAAAAAAAAACCTGACATGTAAGGGCAACACAAACCTTTGAGGGAAAGACCTGGCTACTGAATTATAAACCTGTTCAAGAGAGAGAGATAAACAGATGAGAAAATTGTCATTTATAGCATAACAGCATGTGCCAATAATTCAGATCCAGACCACATTATTGGCATTTCTAAGTAATTGCATAAATGATAATTATCATTCATTCATTTATACAACAAATACCAGTTGCCTAAGTAATTGCATAACTGATAATTATCATTCATTTATTTATACAAAAAATACCAGTTGAGGACCTAATATAAGTATTATAAGTAGACACTGGGAATACAGCAGTAAATGAAACAAAATCTCTGGCCTAATGGAATTTATAGTCTAGTGGAGAAAGAGTAAGAATAAACAAAATGTATGTTATGTAATTAGTGTCAAATAAATAAATGATTATACAGTCCAAGGTCTGATAGCAGTAAGAGCCATTAAGAAACATACTGCAGCCTGACCAACAGTGGCACAGTAGATGGAGCATCAAACTGTCAAACTGGGACACTGAGGTCCCAGGTTCAAACCCAGAGGTCACCAGCTTGAGCACAGGGTCACTGGCTTGAGCACAGGATCATCAACATCATCCCAAGGTTGCTGGCTTGAGCCAAAGATCTCTAGCTTGAGCAAGGGGTCACTGGCCCGACTTGAGCCCCCAGGTCAAGGCACATATGAGAAGCGATCAATGAACAACAAATGTGACACAACTACAAGTTGCTGTTTCTCATCTCTCTCCTCCCTCTCTCTCTCCATTCCTGTTCCGCTCTCTTAAAAAAAAAATAGAATAGATTCCACCAAGATCTGGGGAGTTGGGGAATAAGGAGCTGTTATTTAATGGGTACAGAGTTTCTGTTTGCCATGATGAAAATGTTCTGGAAATAGATAGTGGTGATGGTTGCACAACATTGTTAAAGTACTTAGTGCCACTGAATTGTACACCTTAGACAGTTAAAATAGTTAATATCATGTTATGTATATTTTACCACATTAAAAGAATAATCAGCCCTGGCCAGTTGGCTCAGTGGTAGAGCATCAGCCTGGCATGCAGAAGTCCCGGATTTGATTCCTGGCCAGGGCACACAGGAGAAGCGCCCATCTGCTTCTCCACCCCTCCCCCTCTGCTTCCTCTCTGTCTCTCTCTTCCCCTCCCGCAGCCAGGGTTCCATTGGAGCAAAGTTGGCCTCGGCACTGAGGATGGCTCCATGGCCTCTGCCTCAGGCTCTAGAATGGCTCTGGTCACAACAGAGCAATGCCCCAGATGGGCAGAGCATCACCCCTTGGTGGGCATGCCAGGTGGATTCCGGTCGGGCACATGCGGGAGTCTGTCTGACTGCCTCCCCATTTCCAACTTCAGAAAAATACAAAAAAAAAAAAAAAAAAAAAAGAATAATCATGCAGAGGGACCCCATGTAGCCTTCATACATATTCACCAGTGATAAAGTCTTGCATAACTATGGTACAATATCACACCTTGGAAGTTTACATTAAAATAATCCACTAACTTTACTGTATTCATATTTCACTAGTTTAACCTGCACTTGTATAAGTGTTTATGTGTCTATATGTTTAGTTCTATGCAATTCTGCCATTTATATTAATTAATGTGACCACCACCACACTCCCTATACAGAACAGTTCCATCACAGCAGGAATCCTTCATGATAGCTACTCATTTATAAGAATACAGTGGCCCTGGCCAGCTAGCTCAGTGATAGAGCAGTGGCCCAGTGTGTAGATGTCTCAGGTTCAATTCCCAGCCAGGGCACACAGCAGAAGCACCTATCTGCTTCTCTACCCCTAACCCTCCCACTTCTCTCTCTCTCTCCTCCTGCAGCCATGGCTCAATTGGAGTGAGTTGACCCTGGGCGCTAAAGATGGCTCCATGGCCTCCACCACAGGCACTAAGAAGAGCTTGATTGCTGAGCAATGGAGCAACTCCCCAGAAGAGCAGAACATCAACCTCTAGTGGGCTTGCGGGGTGTGTCCCGGTCAGGGCACATGTGGGAGTTTGCCTCTGCCTGCCCTCCTCTCACTGAATAAAAAAAAAAAAATACAGCCATAGCAACTCCTTCACCACTTGACCCTAGTGAGAAAAGAGTTTGATGATTTTAAGGACCTAGAGACACAAAAGTTAGAAGTAAAGTCTATCAATAAGGGAAAGTGATGATATACCTCTAATTGTTTGGATCATGACTCCTTAAGTATATACCCTATGAGGAAGAATAAACAAGAATTAATACTGCTCTTACAGGGACTATACCTGCTGCAAATTATCTCAGTCCCTATAACCAGATTAAGAATATCTGTAATCACTGACAAAATGCTAAACAGGAGAAGATATTTGCCAGTAAGGTATCTGATAAGGGGTTAATATCCAAAATTTAAAAAGAACTCAGACAATTCAACACCTGAAAAACAAATAAACCAATTTAAAAGTCAGCAAAAGACTTGAATAGACACTTCTCCAAAAGGTCATACAAATGCCCCATATACAAATGTAAAGATGCTCAACATCACTAAACATCACAGAAATGCAAATTAAAACCAGAATCAAAGGAGGCTTATATCAAGATACATCATAATTAAAGTGCCAAAGTTAAGAGACAAAGAAAGAATACTAAAGCTGCAGGAAAAAAGTAGTTAATTACCTACAGAGGAGCCCCCATAAGAATGACATCCAATTTCTCAACAGAAACACTTGAGGCCAGAAAACAAGAACCTACAACCAAGACTTCTTTATCAAACAAGGCTATCATTTAAAATTGAAGGAAAAATAAAAAGCTTCCTAGACAAAAGAAAACTCAAGAAATTCATTATAATCAAACCAGTGCTGGAAAAAAATGTTAAGGAGCTTGCTGTAAACAAAGCAAAGGAAAAAAAAAAAGAAATCAAGAAAAAGTGAGATGTGGATTTAAAGAATAAAATGGCGACAAATAAGTACAATAATAGCCTTAAATATAAATGGATTAAATGTTCTAATCAAAAGACATAGGAACAGACAGCCAACTAAATGGGAAATGATATTTTCAAACAACAGCTCAGATAAGAGCCTAATATCCAAAATACACAAAGAACTCATAAAACTCAACAACAAACAAACAAACAATCCAATAGAAAAATGGGAAGAGGACATGAACAGACACTTCTCCCAGGAAGAAATACAAATGGCCAACAGATATATGAAAAGATGCTCATTTTCATCAGCTATTAGGGAAATGCAAATCAAAACTACAATGAGATATCACCTCACACCTGTTAGATTAGCTATTATCAACAAGACAGATAATAGTAAATGTTGGAGAGGCTGTGGAGAAAAAGGAATCCTCATTCACTGTTGGTGGAAATGTAAAGTAGTACAACCATTATGGAAGAAAGTATGGTGGTTCCTCAAAAAACTGAAAATAGAACTACCTTATGACCCAGCAATCCTTCTACTGGGTATATACCCCCAAAACTCAGAAACATTGATACGTAAAGACACATGCAGCCCATGTTCATTGCAGCATTGTTCACAGTGGCCAAGACATGGAAACAACCCAAAAGCCCTTCAATAGAAGACTGGATAAAGAAGATGTGGCACATATACACTATGTGCCATAAGAAATGATGACATCGGATCATTTACAACAAAATGGTGGAATCTTGATAACATTATACGGAGTGAAATAAGTAAATCAGAAAAAACCAAGAACTATATGATTCCATACATTGGTGGGACATAAAAACGAGACTAAGAGACATGGACAAGAGTGTGGTGGTTACCGGGGGTGGGGGGAAGGGGGGCGCGGGAGGAAAGGAGGGAGAGGTGAAGAGGGAGGGGGAAGGGCACAAAGGAAACTAGATAGAGGGTGACAGAGGACAATCTGACTTTGGATGATGGGTATGTGACATAATTGAATGACAAGATAACCTGGATATGTTTTCTTTGAATATATGTACCCTGATTTATTGATGTCACCCCATTAACATTAATAAAAATTTATTTATAAAAAAAAAGACATAGGGTAGCCTCATGGATAAGAAAACAGGACCCGTACACATGCTGTCGACAAGAGACCCAACTGAGAACAAAAGATACACATAGACTGAAAGTGAGGGGATGGATAAAAGTATTTCATGCAAATGGAATGAAAAAAAAAAAAAGCAGGAGTAGCAATATTTATATCGGACAACACAGAAGGTCACTACATAATGATCAAGGGAGCAACCCAAAAAGAGGATATAACCATTGTAAGTATTTATGTGCCTAATATAGGAGCACCCAAATATCTAAAGCAGATTTTGATGGGAATAAAGGGCAAGATTGACAGCAATACTATAATAGTAGGGGATTTTAATACCCCACTAACATCAATAGGTGGATCCTCCAGACAGAAAATTAACAAAGAAACAGTGGCCGTCAATGACACACTAGATCAACTGGATTTAATAGATATCATCAGAACCTTTCACCCCAAAGCAGCAGAATATATATTCTTTTCAAATGCTCATGGTACATTTTCTAGGTTAGACTACATGTTTGGACACAAAACAAGTCTTAATAAATTTGATAAGATTAAAATCATATCAAGTATCTTTTCTGATCGCAATGGTATGAAACTACAAATCAACTGCAATAGAAAAACTGAAAAATATTCAAACACTTGGAGGCTAAATAGCATGTTTTGATTTCAAGGAAGAAATAAAAAAATTGCCTTGAAACAAGTGAAAATAAACATAACAACAACTCAAAATTTATGGGACACAGCAAAAGTAGTCCTGAGAGGAAAGTTCATAGCATTACAGGCATACCTTAAGAAGCAAGTAAAAGCTCAAATAAACAACTTAACCCCACATCTAAGAGAACTAGAAAAAGAACAACAAATAAAGCCCAGAGGAAGTAGAAGGAAGAAAATAGTAAAGATCAGAGTGGAAATAAATGACATAGAGGCTAAAAAAACATACAAAAGATCAATGAAACCAAGAGCTGGTTCTTTGAAAAGGTAAACAAGACTGACAAACTTTTAACCAGATTCATCAAGGAAAAAAGAGAAAGGACTCAAATAAATAAAATTAGAAACGAAGTGAAGAAAAAACAACTGACACCACAGAAATTCAAAGGATTATAAGAAAATACTATGATCTGTATGACAAAAAATTGGACAACCTAGGTGAAATGGATAAACTTCTAGAAATGCACAATCTTCTAAAATCAATCTTGAAGAATCAGAAAACCTAAACTGACCAATTACAACAAAGGAAATGAAAACAGTTATCAAAAAAACTCCCAGGAAACAAAAGTCCTGGACTGGATGGCTTCACAGGTGAATTTTACCACATATTCAAAGAAGAACTAACACCTATCCTTTTCAAGCTATTTCAAAAAATTCAAGAGGAGGATAAACTTCCAAGCTCATTTTATGAGGCAAGCATGATCCTCATTCCAAAACCAGGTAAAGACACCACAAAGAAAGAAAATTATAGGCCCATATCCCTGATGAACTTAGATGCTAAAATTTTCAACAAAATATTAACAAACTGGATACAGCAATACATGAAAAAAAAACCCATACATCATTATCAAGTGGGATTTATTCCAGGAGGCAAGGCTGGTACAATATTTGCAAATCAATAAATGTGACTCATCACATAAACAAAAGGAAGGATAAAAATCACATAATTGTATCAATAGATACAGAAAAAGTGTTTGATAAAATCCAGCACCCATTTATGATCAAAAATCTCAGAAAAGGCCCTGGCCAGTTGGCTCAGTGGTAAAGCGTCGGCTTGGCATGCAGAAGTCCCAGGTTCGATTCCCAGCCAGGGCACACAGGAGAAGTGCCCATCTGCTTCTCCACCTCTCCCCCTCTCTTTCCTCTCTGTCTCTCTCTTCCCCTCCCGCAGCCAAGGCTCCATTGGAGCAAGGATGGCCCGGGCGCTGGGGATGGCTCTATGGCCTCTGCCTCAGGCGCCAGAATGGCTCTGGTCGCAACAGAAGCAACACCCTGGATGGGCAAAGCATCGCCCCCTGGTGGGCGGACTGGATAGATCCTGGTCGGGCACATGCAGGAGTCTGTCTGACTGCCTCCCCATTTCCAGCTTCAGAAAAATACAAAGAAACAAAACAAAACAAAAAAAATCTCAGAAAAGTGGGAATATAGGGAACATACCTCAACATAATGAAGGCCATCTATGACAACCCACAGCCAACATCATACTCAATGAGCAAAAATTAAAAGCAATCCCCTTAAGATCAGGAACAAGGCAGGAGTGCTCCCTTTCACCACTCTTATTCAACAGAGTTCTGAAAGTCCTAGCCACAGCAATCAGGCAAGAAGAAATAAAAGGCATCCAAATTAAAAAAGAAGTAAAACTATCATTATTTGCTGATGCCATGATACTGTACATAGAAAACTTTAAAGTCTCAGTCACAAACTATTAGACCTGATAAATGAATTCAGCAAGGTGGCAGGTTATAAAATTAATATTCAGAAATTAGTGGCATTTTTATATACCAACAATAAATGATTTGAAAGATAAATTAAGGAAAAATCCCCTTCACTATTGCAACAAAAAGAATAAAGTACTTAGGAAGTAATTTAACCAAGGAGGTAAAACGCTTGTACCTGGAAAATTATAAAACATTGGAAAAAGAAATCAAGGAAGATACCAACAAGTGGAAGCATATACCATGTTCATGGATAGGAAGAATAAACATCATTAAAATGTCTATATTACCCAAAGCAATCTATAAATTCAATGCAATTCCTATTAAAATACCAATGGCATACTTCAAAGATATAGAACAAATATTCCAAAAATTTATATGGAACCAAAAAAGAACACCAATAGCTTCAGCAATCTTGAAAATGAAGAATAAAGTGGGAGGTATCAGACTTTTTGATATCAAGTTATACTATAAGGCAGGGGTCGGGAACCTATGGCTTGCAAGCCAGATGCGGCTCTTTTGATGGCTGCATCTGCCTCGCAGACAAATCTTTAATTAAAAATAAATAATAACTTTAAAAATATAAAACATTCTCATGTATTACAATCCATTCATTTCCTACCGCTCATGTTCATGGTTGGGAGTAGCTGGAGCCAATCACAGCTGTCATTGGGACAACACCAAATTTTTATTGGATAATGCACAACGTACACGGGTCGTTGTATGGCTCTCACGGAATTACATTTTAAAATATGTGGCATTCATGGCTCTCTCAGCCAAAAAGATTCCCAACCCCTGCTATAAGGCCTTTGTACTCAAAACAGCTTAATACTGGCATAAAAACAGACTTACAGATCAATGGAACAGAATAGAGAACCAGAAATAAACCCACACCTTTATGGTCAATTGGTATTTGACAAAGGCGGTAAGAGCATACAGTAGAGTAAATACCGTCTCTTTAATAAATGGTGTTGGAACAATTGGACAAGTACATGCAAAAAAATGAAACTAGACCACCAACTTACACCATTCACAAAAATAAACTCTAAGTGGATAAAAGACTTAAATGTAAGTCGTGAAACCATAAACATCTTGGAAGAAAACATAGGCAGTAAACTCTTCAACATCTCTTGTAGCAATACTTTTGCCGATTTATCTCCACAGGCAAGTGAAATAAAGGACAGGATGAACAACTGGGACTATATCAAACTAAAAAGCTTTTGCACAGCAAAAGACACCATGAACAAAATAAAAAGACAACCCACACAATGAGAGAATATATTCGTCAATACATCTGATAAGGGGTTAATAACCAAAATTTATAAAGAACTTCTAAAACTCAACACCAGGAAGGTAAACAATCCAATTAAAAAATAGGCAAAAAAACTGAAAAGACACTTCTCCAAAGAGGACATACAGATGGCCAATAGGCATATGAAAAAATGTTCAACATCACTAATCAGCAGAGAAATGCAAATTAAAACCACAATGAGATATCACCTCACACCTGTCAGAATGCCACTCATTAACAAATCAACACACAATAAATGCTGGCAAGGGTGAGGAGAATAGGGAACCCACCTGCACTGCTGGTGGGAATGCAGACTTGTGTAGCCACTGTGGAGAACAGCGTGGAATTTCCTCAGAAAATTGAAAATGAAACTGCTTTTTGACCCAGCTATCCCACTTTTAGGAATATATCCTAAGAATACCAAATCACTGATTCAAAAGAAAATATGTACCCCCATGTTTATTGCAGCATTTTTTACAATAGCCAAGATTTGGAAACAGCCCTAGTGTCCATCAGTGGACAAGTGGATTAAAGAGCGGTGATAAATATACACAATGGAATACCACATGGCTGTGAAAAAGAAGGAAATCTTACCTTTTGCAATGGCATGGATGGACCTGGAGATTATTATGCTAAATGAAATAAGCCAGGCAGAGAAAGACAAATATCATATGATCTCACTTATATATAGAATCTAATGAACAAAGTGAACTGAAGAACAGAATAGAGGCAGAGACGGGGTCACAGGGACCAAAGGGACAGTTGTCAGAGGGAAAGAGGATGAGGGGATGGGATCAGAGAAGGTGAAGGGATTAATGAAATTATATATACATAACACAGAGATACAGATAACAAGATGGCAAATCCCAGAGGGAAAGGGGGAGAGAGTTAGGGGGAGGTGGGTAAAGGGGCTATAAATAGGGACATGGGGTGGAGGGTGATGGTGTTATATTCAGTGGGACACTTGAATCCATGAAACACAATAAATTAAAAATTAATAAAAATTTTAAGAAAAACAGAATGAAATATCACTTCACACCTGTCAGAATGGCTATTATCAATAAATCAACAAAAAACAAGTGTTGATATGAATGTGGAGAAAAGAGAACCCTCATGCACATTTGGTGAGAATGCAGATGGGTGCAGCCACTTTGGAGAACAGTATGAAGGCTCCTTAAAAAATTAAAAATGGAATTTCCTTATGACCCCAAGATTCCACTTCTGGGTATATACACTAAAAACCCAAATCACTAAATCAAAAAAATATATGCCACCCCTGTGTTCATTGCAGCATTATTTACAATAGCCAAGATATGGGAGCAACCCAAGCATCCATCAGTAGACAAGAGGATAAAAAGGTTGTGGTATGACCCTGGCTGGTCACTTAGTTGCTTAGAGCATCGTTCTACTACACCAGGGTTGTGGGTTCGATCCCTGAACAGGGCACATACAAGACTTAACCAATGAATACATGAATAAATGGAACAATAAATCAATGCTTTTTTCTCTCTCTCTAAAAATAAATAATTTTTAAAAATACATATATATGTATGTGTATATATGTATATATGCATGTATATATATGTGTGTGTATATATTCATATATATATATGAATATTACTTGGCCATAAAAATGAATGAAATCTTACCATTTATGACAGCATGAATGGACCTAGAGGCTATTATGCTAAGTGAAATAAGCCAGACAGAGACAAATACCATATGATATCACTTAAATGTTGAATCTAAAGATCAAAACAAATGAACAAATAAAACAGAAACAGACTTATAGTTACAGAAAACACACTAATGGAGGCCAGAGGTGAGGGGTGTTGTGGGGTGGGTGAAATAAGATGGAGGGATTAAGAAGCACTAACTGGTTTTTACAAAATAGGCACAGAGATGTATGGTAAAGCACAGGGAATATAGTGAACAATATTGTAATCACTATTCATAGTGTCAAGTGGGCACCTGAATTATCGGAGGGAACACCTGTAACCTATATGACTACCTAGATGCTGTGCTGTGCTATACTTCTGAAACTAATACAAAAAGTGTTGAATGCAATTGTAATTGAAAAATAAAATAAAAAAGAACATCTGGAATAGATCATGTACCCCAGCCATCTGCCAGAAGCAAACGAAGTCTTCTCTAAAGGAAGGTAACATCATCCTGGGTCTCAAAATACCTCTACAATTTTTTTAAACACAATATTCTATATACGATAAAAAGTAACCAGCACACAAGAAAGGCAAGAGAACAAAACAAATGATAACAAATGATTAACAAAACAAAAGATAAACAACAGATGATTGAAAAAAAGCCACCAGAGATTCAGATAATAGTTATCAAACGTTAGCTATTCTAAATATTTAAATATGTAAAAAGAAGTAAATTCTTTTAAATTGAGACTTGTAGCAGAAAACTAGAAATTATAAAAGAAAACTAAATCAAAATTCTAGAACTGAAAAATGCAATAAGTTTAAGAATTTAGTAGCTAGATTTAACAGCAGAACAGACCCACTGAAACCTGCACACAAATATTTACAGCAATTTTATTCACAATTGCCAAATATTGAAAGTAACCAAGATATCTTTCAATAGGTAAGTGGACAAAGAATGGTATATCCATACACTAGAATATTATTTAGTGATAAAAAGAAATGAGCTATGAAGTCAATAAAATATAGAGAGAAAACTTAAATGCATGTTGCTAGGTGAAAGAAGGCAGTCTGAAAAGGCTACATACTGTATGATTCCAACTATATAACATTCTGGGAAAAAAAACTGTAGAAATATTAAAAGGATTAGTCATTGCCAGGGGTTGAGGGGAGTGGAGAGGTAAGAACAGATGAAATACAGTATTTTTAGGGAGTAAAATTATCTGTATGACACTAGAAAGGTAAACACATGACGTTAGGCATTTGTCAAAACCTGTAGAAGGTACAACACACAGAGTGAACTCTAATGTGAATGTTATTACTTTAGTAATAAAGAATCAATACTGGTTCATCACTTTTAACAAATGTAAAAAAAAAACAAAAAACAAATGTACCACACCAAGGCAGGATGTTAGCAATAGGGGAAACTGAGGAGAGAAGGGAAAGGGATTACATGGAAACTGTTTAATTATCCTTTTTTCTTTATTTATTTTTTGCTTGATTTTTTTTTTAACTAAAGCTTCTCTAGAAAACAAAGTCTATCTTTTTTAACCTACAACAAATGGTATACTTAATGGTACAAGGTTGAAATTTTTTTCTGTCAAACTGGGAACTAGATAAACATTCAACATTGTATTGGAAGTCCAGTAAAATATGGCAAGAAAAAGAAAGCCAACAAATGCATTAAAATCTGATAGGTTTTGTGTTTGTTGTGTGCACGTGTGTGTGTGTGTGTGTGTGTGTGTGTGTGTGTGTAAACTGACAAGCTGACTCTAAAATTTATACAAAATTATAAAGGGTCAGAAATGACCATGACAGTCAGTATAGAAAAAAAATTAGGAGGACTACTATACATCAAGAATTTTTATACAGTGATAGTAATTAGATCAATGTAGTACTGGCACAAGTATACAGATACTTAATTTTTAGAATTAAAATTTTTTCTAGAAGGTAATATAAAAGAATGTAAGAATGTTGTCATGACTTTAGCATAGGGAGAGGTCTGAAACAGGATGCACAATATTTTACTCACAAAGGAAAAGATTGATATACTGGACAATGTCTGGTCATCAAATGACACCATTAAGATAATCTGAAAAGGGTATCTACAAAAATACTAGTAGTCATTTCATTTTTAATGGTGAATTATTAAACGTTTTCCAAATCGGATGGGGAAAACAATTACTGCTATCACTGCTTCTTTTCAACTTGAGGTTCTAACTAGAACAGTAAGGCAGGAGAAATAGAGAAATAAAGAATTTGAAAGAAAGAAAAAAATTGTCATTAAATTCAGATAACATGATTTGTATGTATAGAGAATCCAAAATAATGTATAGATAAATTATTTAAACTAATGAGTGAATTTAGCATGATTTTTAAATATGAGGTCAACATACAAAATCAATTCTAATTCTAGATACCAGCAAAAAAAAAATGAAAGTTTAAAAATTTACAGTAGTTTAAAAACACACTATATGCAACTGACTAGTGGTGGCACAATGGATAGAGCATTGATGTGGGATCCTGAGGTCCCAGTTTCAAAACCTTGAGGCCGCTGCTTGAGTGGGGTCCCTGGCTTGAGAATGAGATCATCAACATGATCCCATGGTTGCTGGCTTAAGCCCAAAGGTTGCTGGCTTGAAATCCAAGGTCACTGACCTGAGCCCAAGGTCGCTGGCTTGAGCAAGGGATCAATAGCTCAGCTGGAGCTCCCCCTCCAATCAAGGCATATATGAGAAGCAACCAATGAACAACTAAAGTGCTGCAACTACAAGTTGATACTTCTCATCTCTCTCCTCTCTTGACTTTCCCTCTCTCTCTCTCTCACTCTCACTAAAAAAAAAGCACTAAATGCCTAATAATACAGTTAACAAAATATATGCAATATTCTTACTCTAAAAACTATTAACATTACTAAGAGAACATTTAAAAGACTCAAATAAGTAGAGAGATATTCCATGTTCATGGATTGGAGGACCTACCCTATCCATATTGTAAAGATGTCAGTTATACTCAAATTTATGCATAATTGCAACATGATCCCAATAAAGATTATTTTCTTTGCAAAAGTTGACAAGTTGACTCTACAATTTATGGAAATGCAAATGGCCAAAAAAAATTTAGGCACTCTTTAAAAAAAGGTAACAGTCTTATACTGCACATAGCAAGACCTATCATACAGCTATAACAACATAAATAAGTTTAGTAAATATAAGTAAACATTAAAAGCAATGTTTTTAAAAGATTTAAAACTGAAACTATAGCTAAAAACAATTCATATTACATAACCCCAGAAAATTTTTAAGTTAAATTCAATACCAGAGAAAAGTGAAATCCTTCAGCAACACTTATACACTTTATCAAAGAATTAAGGTTGCAGTCCATTTTGCTACCTGTTCTAGGAAATTTAAATATGTTTAGTGCTCAAGAGGAATAAGCAACTAATCATAAGTGTTTCAGAACACATCTCTTGGATATTTTAAACATGCTTTTTATTAGATATTAATTACTTCAAATTATTTTTCAGTATTTAATTAATAAGTGACAAAACTGTGTCTTTAAAAAAAAATCATTCTCCCTTCTTATTTGCCACAGGCAAGAGAAACAGCAAATTCCAGAGCCAACACCAGGACATGGCTAGTTCAAAATTATTTTGACAGCACATGATAAATGAGATGTTTACCTGATCAAGCCCTTTCCCAGCTTTCCTAAGATTCTGTAGTTGGTAAACTTCTAAGTTTCTTCCATTATCTTGACAGCACAAATCAATTACAACACAGCTCCTAGTCCTCAAAAGCATTGATTTGATGAAAAGTAACAAAAGGTTTACTCTAGTACACCCTTGGAAGGAGCTGCAGGGGAAAATACAAACAAAAAAGAGACATTTTATTTTCATTTATTACCATTAGGGAACACATGCACTAGCTCAAATTAAGAAGATTCCCCGCCAACCCATCCCCCATTACATGACAGGCCAGGTAGATGCAACAAGTAAAATTTGAAATGTAGAAGCAAATATGCTTTGACTTAGGCATTGCTTACTTAAGTCACATCATATTAATCAACAAACTGGGGCTGTTTAATATAGACCAATTTAACTATCACAACTAACTTAGAAGTTCTCATGAAATATGGTCCAGTGTTTTGAAAGATAGGTAATTTCTGGAATCTTCATAGTTAAATAGAAAACACTTGTTACTAAATAACTTATAATAAATTTAAGTGATTCTTTGAAAAAGGCTTTTGTTTTTAAAAAGGAATATTTTGTAATGAAATTAGAGTGCAGTAACCCTACCCAAGTTGCTCAGTTGGTTAGAGTGTGTTCCCAATACACCAACATTGCAGGTCAGGGGGAATACAGGAATCAACCAAATAAATGCATAAAAAATGGAACAAGAACAACAAATCAATGTTTCTCTCTCTCTCTCAGCCTTCCTTCCTCTCTAAAATCAGTAAGTACATAAAAATTTTAAATAAATAAATAATAAATTAGAATACAGTAAATTTAGGATATTATTATTTTAGAGAGGTGAAAGACAAATATAATAGTGCTATTAATCAGGAGTATAGAAAGATATTTATCCAGTGTGCTCTGGACTTTAGTAAGATTAACATATTCACATATCAAAATTTTCTAGCTTGACCAGGTAGTGGTGCAGTGGAAAGAGCATTGACCTGGGGGATGCTGAGGATCCAGGTTAGAAACCCCAAGGTCACCAGCTTGAGTGTAGGATCACAGACATGACGCTATGGTCTCTAGCTTGAGCCCAAAGGCACTGGTTTGAAGCCCAAGGTCTCCAGCTTAAGCAAGGGTTCACTGGCTCAGCTGTCGCCTCACCCCTGGTCAAAGCACATATGAGAAGCAATCAATGAACAACTAAAGTGCCACAACTATGAGTTGATGCTTCTCATCTCTCTCTCTCTCTCTCTCTCTCAAAAATAAATAAATAAAAAGTTTTAGAAACATCTAATTAAAGTATCAGAAGTTATAGAAGAACTTTGCATGAACAACCTCCTCTTTGCAAGAGGGTTAAGAGGGTTTCCAGATGCCATTTTAATTGAAACTGATAATTAGAAGGATAAAGCCTTTTTTTACAATGTTTTAATATCTTAAAACCACTGTCTTAGTTAATAGTTAGCCCTAGGTATGGAAGAAGGTAATATCCTTGATTAAGAGTCATGCAAGTAATGCCCAGTAAAGGTAAAAATCAACCAAATGGAAATTTGCCTTTGTTTCCAATCATTTTCCTGATATATTCAATATATACTCAAAATACTCTACCTGTCCAGTGTGCTTATTTACCACATGAAACCGTGTGTTATACTGGGGTTCCCAGCTTATTCCACCTGAAAGGCCTTTCCCCGGATTTTAGAAGTGAAGATTTTCCACAGATTCATCTTTAGAGGTTGTTCAATGAAGACTATGTAGTTCTCTGTCATTCCTAAAAGATCCCAGCAAACATTAAAGTGCCACTTGGTAAACATTAAAATGTCACTTGGTAAACTAGGGTTGTCTGAAATGTGACAGTTATGGGGCCCTGTGTGAATGCTTGCCCACATTTCTGCTGATCTAAACAAAGACGAGCCAGAAATAATTCTTCACTGCTTCCTAGCTTCACTGTGCACATTTCCTTTTTCTACATAGAAAAGGGAACTTCTTAGAATAGTTTGGGTTGAGTACCCTCAACTTGCTTTTTATCTTTTTTCCTTATGTTTTAAATGGTTTTGGTTTAGAACAAGGTAAAGAAGCATAATATTACATAGTGTGATTTATGATCTGAACCTTTATTCCTTTTGCTTTTAATACTAGGGGTAAGGGTCCAGGAGCAAATTGGCTATAAAGGTTTAGAATGAAAAAATATTCCCTCTGAAGCAGTCTAAATAAAATATGAAATCGCCCCAAATATAATAAAGATCTTTTCATCTATAATTATTTGTGGTCTTTAAAGTTACCCAAAATTTTGAATTCTGTCAATTTTTTAATGGTTTTCTTTAAATTCAGATTTTACCTTTTTAGAGCAGTTTCAGGTTCACAATATAATTGAGGGAAAAAGAGATTTCCCATACACCCCTAATCCCACACATGCATAGCCTCTGCATTACTGACATCCCCCAGCAGAGTGCTATATTTCTTGTAACTGGTGAACCTACATTGACATATCATAATCACTCAAAGTCCATAGTTTATATTACGGTTTATTCTTAGTGCTGACAATTTTTTAGCAATTGCTTGTACTAAAATAATTATCTTTTCAAGCTGTCAGTTTGCTAGGGTAAGAAGTCTATTACTAACCAGAATAAACTTAACTGGCATTAAAACGCAACCTTGGTCTCACTGTCATCATATATTGTACGAACATAGTGCTTGCCAAAGCTAGTCTCTCTGCTCCAGGGACATCAGAGCAGACCCCATTGCAGAGTGTTTCACCTCTGGACTCACAAAGCTATGGTAGTAAGAAGGTTTCAAACTGTCTGCAGAAGCCACAGAACATATTACCTGAGCTCCATGGCGTGTATCCCCAAGGTCCACCTTCTCTGGAGGAACCCAAATAATATTACAGCAAGAACCGGGAAAATCGAAAGTTGTGTCTTAACTGTTAAAGCGGTTAAGAGATTTATTCAATAGGCATGATGCCCATATTTCATGAAGAGTTATTTCAAACAGACTTTGGTATCAAACATATCTGAACTTTATGAAAGTCATTAGCTAAGGTTTTGAAACAACACATACAAAGTAATCTACCAACAGGTTAATTATATTTTTAATGATCTCCAATGGTTATCCTCTAGCTCCCTGAAAATGAACTCAATCTCTACTTCATAGGAAAAAAGTAAGGTAGCTGTCAGGAATACCCTCAAATTTTATCTGTCTCCCTCCCCAGTCCCCAATCACAATAACTACAATTCCCATTTGCATCCATGTCTAAACCCTTGGATCCGTGGGGTTGCTTCAGGTCCCATCTCATCCTGTCTCATCAACAATCATTCGTGGAATCATTCATCTGACTGTCAACTATGTTTTTAAGAATTAACTCAGGTCATCCATTCTTCAAGTAGCCTGCCCTGAGCTTTCTCCACCCCAAAGTCATTTGGTACCCCTCCTATAGCACTTATCGCATTGCACTACAATTACCAACCTACCTGTTTATCTGCTTCTACTGGGATAAGCAGATCACCAGTAGAGCTTTTCAAGAGCAGATTTATCTGCTTCATCTCTGCACCCTCTATGTCAGACAAGGACTTAGCATTTAGCAGGTACACTAACATAGCTACCGATGGGTTGACTAACAACATGTTTGTTGAATCATTCAATGAATGAACAAATGTCTAGGTCATATTAAATTATCTTCTTGGTATTAGAATTGCCAACGTAGGTCTTGAGGAACTTGTAGGTAACTTATAGTATTTTATAGTCACTAAGGTTCTTCTGGAACCATGCAGTCCCCTATTTATTTATTCAACAACTACTTGTTCCCTGACCAGGCAGTGACGCAGTGGATAGAGCATCGGACTGGAATGCAGAGGACCCAGATTAGAAACCCCGAGGACACCGTCTTGAGCAAAGACTCATCCAGCTTGAGTGCAGGCTCACCAGCTTGAGCACAGGGTCACTGGCTTAAGCCCAAAGTCACTGGCTTGAACAAGGGGTCACTCACTCTGCTGTAGCCCTCCCCCCCATCAAGGCACGTCTAAGAGAGCAATCAATAAACAACTATGGACACTAAGGAGCTGCAACGAAGAATTGGTGCTTCTCATCTCTCTCCCTTCCTGTCTGTCTATCCCTGTCTATCCCTCTCTCTGTCTCCCTCTCTCTCTCTCTCTCTCTCTCTCTCTCTCTCTCTCTGTCACACACACACACACACACACACACACACACAAAACCCCACAATTTGTTGAGTGCCAACCATATTCCAGGCATTCTTCTAAGTGTCATAAGTACCATATTCTAGACACTTGAATATAGCAGTGTGCAAACAGACAAAAGACTCTTCTTTCAGAAAGTTCACATTTGAATAAATCATACAATAAGTAAAAATATAATGGATCAGAGGATGATAAGAACTGTAATGGGAAATAAACCAGGGAATGGAGATCTGGAGTAAGTATATAAGGAAAGGTGCTATTATTTACAATTTTAAATATGGTGGTCTGGGAAAGCTTCACTGAAAAGATGACATTTGAGTAAAGAGCTGAAGGAGGTGAGGAAGAGAGTCTTGAGCATATCTGGGAGAAATGCCTTCAAAAGGGAAAAACAAATGTGAAGAGTCTCAGCCAAGAGCAAGTTCAGAGTGTTCAAGCACATAGCAGCAAGGAGGCCCATGTGGCTCCATCACAGTTAGCAAGGGGAAAAGTCCTGATGAGGTGGGCTAGGTTAAATAATAACTGTCTGATACACTTAATAAACTTAATAAACTTAAATGGGCTAAGGAAAGAAGCAAGGAGACTTAAGTTAAGAAGCTATTATAGACCCTAGCCAGTTTGCACAGTGGATAGAGCATCAGCCTGGCACGTGGACATCCCGGGTTCAATCCCAGGGAAGGGCAAACAAGAGAAGCAACCATCTGCTTCCTCCTCTTCCTCTCCTCCTTCTCTCCCTCTTCTCCTCTCACAGCCAGTGGCTCAATTGGTTCGAGCATTGGCGCCAGATGAGGGTTGCCAGGTGGATCCGGGTCAGGGCGCATGTGGGGGTCTGACTATCTATCTCCCCTCCTCTCACTCAAAAAAAAAAAAAAGAACCTTTTATAATAATTTAAATGAGACAGTTGGTGACTCTGACCAGAGTTATGGCAATGGACATGATAGGAGGTGGTTGGATTTTAGCTATATTTTGAAGGTACCACTGAAATTACTTTTTGACCAGTTGGATATGGATGTGAGAGACAGATGTGAAGGATGATTCCAATGTTATCATCCTGAGCAATGGGAAGGGTGAAGATACCATCAACTGAGGAGGAAAATGTCTTAAGCAGAGTGTAGGGGAAAAGATCAAGTGTTTGGTTTTAGACAAGTTAACTTTGTAATGCCTATAAGATGTTGTAGTAAAAACAGCAAGTAAGCAATTAGATATCAACTACCAGGAAGGTCTAGGTTGGAGATATGGATGTGTTTTGAGAGCCCATTATATATCAAACATCATGCTTTATACAATAATGAGTTACAAAAGATTGGGGAGTGGCGAGAGGGACAAATAGAATTTGAGGGTATTCTTGGTGGCTACTTTATTTTTTCCCAGAAAGTAGAAATTGAGTTCATCTTCAGGGAGAAAGAGGGAATAAATTTTGGCGAACATTAGCCCTGGCCGGTTGGCTCAGCGGTAGAGCGTCGGCCTAGCGTGTGGAGGACCCGGGTTCCATTCCCGGCCAGGGCACACAGGAGAAGCGCCCATTTGCTTCTCCACCCCTCCGCTGCGCCTTCCTCTCTGTCTCTCTCTTCCCCTCGCAGCCAAGGCTCCATTGGAGCAAAAATGGCCCGGGTGCTGGGGATGGCTCTGTGGCCTCTGCCTCAGGCGCTGGAGTGGCTCTGGTCGCAACATGGCGACGCCCAGGATGGGCAGAGCGTCGCCCCCTGGTGGGCAGAGCGTAGCCCCTGGTGGGCCTGCTGGGTGGATCCCGGTCGGGCGCATGCAGGAGTCTGTCTGACTATCTCTCCCTGTTTCCAGCTTCAGAAAAATGCAAAAAAAAAAAAAAAAAGAAAACTTTGGCGAACATTAAAATATAATAAACTTTTGGTAGATTACTTTGTGTGTGTTGTTTCAAAACCTTAGCCCTGGCTGGGTAGCTCGGTTAGAGGGTTGCCCCCATACACCAAGGTTGTGGGTTCAATCACTGGTCAGGGCTCATACAAGAATCCACCAATGAATGCAAAAATAAGTGGAACAACAAATTGATTTCTCTCTTTCTCTCTCTCCCCTTTTCTCTCTCTCTAAAGTCAATAAGTAAAAAAATAAAAACAGCTCCATAGTTCCAAGAGTGCCATATCACTGAGTGGTTATACATTTTACAATATTACTAAAAACTAGTTGGACTGATTAATGTTTTAAATGATTTTTGTTCATTTTTAAAAGCCTGTTTTAAATATCTGGAAAAGCTAAAGTAACAGAGTTTTACTTGCTAACGTTAGAAATGACTAGCAAGCTCTTTATTATAATATGACTCTCCACATTTCCCACAGACACGTTCTAGGTTATTGAGCTCCCTCCCTGCTGCTACATGTGCATTGAAGCTCCAGTTCAAAAACTCCTCACTGAAGCAAATAAGAAAAAAAGTCTTGTTTCAGGTACAATTAGAAGAGAATTTCCTGTCTTGGCAATGGGATAATTGACAGTGATACCTTGGCTTTTTTTTTCCGATAATCAATCGGAAAACAATTGGCAAAATCCAAAATTAACGAAAACCGAGGCAATTATTTCCATATGAATCAATGTAAATCCAATTAATTCGTTCTAAACACTCCAAAATACATATCAAAAACACATTTTATAGAGACTAAATGTAGTGTTTAATACTAAAAACAATAAGAAATTAATATAAAAGGCTAATGTAAAGAATAAATGAGCATTTAACATGGCATTTATCTTTCTGAAGACTCTTCTTGGCATATGGAAGACAAAGAGGAGGGGAGAGAAAGGTGCAGATATTATTGTTTGGAAGGGGAATCCCCATCCATAAGGACCTTAGGTATCAAGGCACTATCTGGGGTCACTTCCCTTCTTGGTCTTTTGGCACCTGGACCGGCTTCAGAGTCAGTCGCACAAGAAAACTGTCCAAAGAGGTCTGTTTCTGCTGCCTCTTCAAGATTTGCCTAAAATGGGGCAAGACGTGATCATTAAACAAGTTGCAGAAATGGCCTGCAACAGCTTGTCTGGGTGATTTTTCTCCACAAATCCCTATACCTTACTCCACATGGAGAAGACGTCCTTAGTCTGTGAAGAAGGCACATTCCTCCCTCCCTCTTCCTCCTCATCTGAAGCAGCTTCTTCCTCTGCCGTCTGCTGCACTTCTAGGTGCAGGTCTTGCAGCTCTTCAGTGGTGAGTTCTTCACTGTGGTCATCCACCAACTCTTCTACATCTTCACCACTCACCTCCAGACCCATGGACTTCCCCAAATCAACAATTGACTGCACCACATGTGTAGGGTCATCGGAGAAGGCTCAAACCTTTCAAAATCTCTCTCATGCACACATCCCGGCCATATCTTCCAGGCAAAGTTCATCATCCTGCATGTCACTGCCTGCCAAGCCTTACCTATGAGGCTAATGCAGTTGAGAATGTTGAAATGTTTTTTCCAGAACTCTCTTAAGGACAATTCTGTATCTGATGCCACTCAAAGCACCTTTGAAACATTGCTTTTGTGTACAGTTTCTTGAAATTTGAAATGACATTCTGGTCCACGGGCTGGATGAGTGATGTGGTATTAGGCAGTAAGAACTTCACTGTGATAAAATTAAATGCTTTCAATAATGTGTCTTCCAAATCTGGAGGATGTACAGGAGCATTGTCCATTACCAGGAGGCACTTAAGGGGCAACTGATTATCCTGAAGGTATTTTTTCACACTCGGGTCAAACACTTCATTCATCCAATCAATAAATATTGGCCTCATGACCCATGCTTTCTTGTTAGCCCTCCACATCACACACAATTTACTTTTAATCCCATTGTTTCTGCTAAACACTCTAGGAGTTTCTGAATGGTACACCAGTAAGGGCTTCACTTTACAATCACCACTGGCATTACCACACAACAAAAGAGTTAGCCTTTTTCATAGGCTTATGTTTTGGCAGTGCCTTTTCCTCCTGTGTAATGAATGTTCTCTTTGGCATTTTCTTCCAAAAGAGGCCAGTTTCATCACAGTTGAAGACTTGTTGGGGGATGAATCATTCAGCCTCTACGTAATCTTTAAATTCAGACAGAAATTTTTTGGCCCCAGACTTGTCCAAACGTGCACCTTCACCATGCCTAGTAACACTGTGTATGCCAGTGTGCCTCTTGAATTTTTGGAACCAGGCTCTGCTGGCCCTAAAATCACTAAGTACACTACCACTCATCCCAGGCATTTTCTTAATGAGATCAGCATACAACAGTCTGGCCTTTTCACATATGATGGCTGAAACAGAATCGCCATCTAACTGTTTTTGATTGATCCAGATTAATAATAACTGTTCGACATCTTCAATTGTTTGCAATCTCTGTTTTGTTAGCATATCTATGCCTTTTATTATGTTAGCCTCCTTTATTGCTTCCTTTTTCACCACAATGGAACTTATCGTGGATGGTGACTTTCCATACCTGTGGCTGATTTCAGCAATCTTGAAGATGCTCTTATATTTTTCAATGATTTCCTTCTTCAACTTGATCATGTTCCTTTTGGAATCCATGGGAGTCCAAAAAGACCAGAGTAACAGGCTTTATTGAAAGGAAGAAAGAAACCCTGCTGGGCACTTCTCCTGAGGAGAAGAGCACCAGTTACAGACTAGGGGCAATTTTTATAGTGTTTTGGAGAGCCTGAGGAGATACTGAGTCAAAAGTCTTGTTATGTTCCCTTTTATGGTTTTAGGATTTCAGCTTTCTGGAATGCTCCTTCTTGGGGCAGGTTGATCAGCTTCTTGGAATTCCTCTTTCTCAGGGGTGATAGTCTAGTAAGGGTGAGGTCTGACAGATAAGTAGAACATCAAGGGGCAGTTTGGAATTCACATATCTATCATTTCTCAACTCTGTGGTTACATATAAAAGAAAGCCAGTTATTAATTTTATAATATATGGTGAAGGGTGATGAGGAGAAAGAGGAGAAAAAATTGGAAAATTATTGTTTCTTCTGGAGAGAACTCAAGAAAAGAACCTTGCTAAGCCAAGTTCCCCATCCAGTTAAGGAGATCGACAATTTCCGTGCTGTGAGGTCTGAACGAGGCGATGTCTTCAAAAACCTGAGTGAGGAAGTAAAAAAAAAAATCTTGCGAGGTAATAATTGTTAGTTGCTTGCTGCTAGTACTGATTGAACAGGGTGACATGATGATACATGGTCTCCTGGATGAGCCTCATGAGACATGCTGGTCTAGTTCCTCTCGAATGGGAGAACATGTGGAGATTTTTAGAGACAGGGAACCTGTTGGTGTAAGTTTTTAGAAGGACTGAATATGTGTGGTTTAAAAGGAAGGGGGTTTGGAGAACATTCATGAGGGAACTTCTCGGGCTGAGGGGTGGATTCTTTCTGCTGTCATCCCTACCTATTTGATATTTCCCTCGTGAAGTTCTCCTTGGGGTATTGGGGAATAGGAGTGTAGGAGCATTTAATTGTAGATAATCCTAGAGATTTCTCTCATCCAGGCCTGTAGGAACTTGATAAAGAAGGGGGCAAGTATTTGGATAAGAGTGAGGTGAAAGTTCTTCCATGGTAAAGCTAGAGATATTCTTTCCTGGCAGCCCTGGAGAGAGCAGTTAGTTTGAGCTAAAAGAAATGTTTCGTGTCCATTTGTAGGCTCTTCTTCAGCCAAGAAGACCCAGAGATCTTGTCCCCTTACTACGTGAAGGGTAAAAAGACTGAGAAGTGTCAAGAGGTGAATGCTATTCATTCTCCTAGTTCTTCAGGGATATGGGAGAGCTTTAGGGTTAGGCGACCTGTAGGGGTTGAAAGATAGGATTTAGGAGGTTTGCTGATATAGGGTTTCAGATTTTTCTGTTTTGCGAGGTCAGGTTTCAGGGTTAGTGTGTAGGGTTAGGTAGATTTTTCCAATTTTCTTATTGGTGAAGGCCTGCATGCAGTTCTGTAAGAACCTAGTGAACAAACATAAGAGGCAGGGTCCAAAAGTTAGAAAAACAAATAGGAGAGTAAGTGGACCAATAAAAGGCAATAGTCAAGACACCCAGTTTGTGTGAAGCCACTGATTCCATGTTTATGAATTTGCTGGGCTTCAGAGAGAAAGAGAGAGAGAGAGAGTAGAAATAAGATAGGAAAGTGGCCAGTCCCCCTGCCCTTAGACCTACTTTTATAGAAATTTTTAAAGCAACAAGAAGAGAAATTACCTGTATAGCTCCTTTGGTCTTTAGATTGATGAGTAGTGTACTAGAAACTGGAAGAGGCTCATGGGGTGGAATTAAGTTGATATTTGGGGTGAGATAGATTAGGGTACAGGTTTCTGTCCAATTAGTAGGGAGACACATATGGGTGTTATGCTGTTTTTCTACTTTAGCAGCAGTGGGAGTTGTCAGGATCACAGTGTGTGGACCTGTCCACGTGAAAGTCAGTCTTGGGTGATGTAATGCTGGAAGCACCTCTTGGACAGTCTTTGAACAGTTTGCTGAATAACCTGTAAATCTGGAAAGTACTTAGGGAAAGGGTGGTTACATTTCTACACTTTACAGTTAGAATTTAAGTCCTAGTGACCACTGCTTCTAGCTGGAATTAGCAGCATGTCCCAGCCTACAACAGGCATGGGGCATTAAGACAAGAGGAATAAAGGAGATACTATAAATTAAATAAAGCAACAAATTCAGACTGTCAATACCCACAGTAGAGATCTTTGAGGGATAAATAAAACTGAAATATTTAGGCAAGGCATAGTAGATGGCCCTTGTGTTTACAAGAAATGAGATCAGTTTATGTGCTACTTGAAAGAAATACCTTAGTCTCGTGAATGATGTCCTTAGGCCTTCAGTGGCAATTCCCAGCATGCTGGGCAAGGTCAGGTCACAGGTAGCTGGAGCAGGGCTAGAAGAGACTGAACCCTCCCTCCATGGAGCAAGGGGGCAGCTTACTTTCTCGTGTCCCTCTTTCCATAGCACAGGTATGTCAACCGGTGGGGCCGGGAAGCCTGGCAGGCTTCAGTTCAATGACCTTTCTTTCCACTTTGGAGCAGGGCCCTGATGGAATTCTATGAAGCCCTTTAGAGTGCTGGAGCCTTTAAGAGTGTATGCCAAAAGCTGGTATTTCCTGACTTCTTTTGGGCCTTATTTGCCTTTTCTGTTACTCCCTTGGCCATTATAGACCTTAAAAGCCATGCTCAGAAGATCTCACTGAGGGGCTTGACTAAGAGAGCAAAATTGGGAATCTAGTGTCTATAGAAGCCTATTATCCTGAGGAAAGCAAGGATTTGATTTGTGGTGGTAGGTGGTTGGAGACTGTGGAGGGTCTGAGTTTGATCTAGGATGAGACCTCAGGTGGTGGGGGTTAAGGCAATGCCTAGATAGACTATGGACTAAGAGTGAAATTGAGCCTTAGCAGAGAAGACATGATATCCCTTCATGGTGAGGAAGTTAAGAAGGGTAGAGGTGTGTCTCCTTGAGGCAGGCAGGGAGGAGCTGCAGAGAAGTAGGTCATCTACATATTGTAAGAGAGTACTAGTTTTGAGATTGCGTGCTGCTAAATCCTGAGCTAATGCCTGCCCAAACAGGTGTGGGCTGTTTTTTGATACCCTGGGGTAAGACAGTACACGTACGTTGCTGGGCTGCATTACTCTCTGGGTAAAGGTAAACAGAAATTAAGAGTCAGGGTGTAGAGGAATGGTAAAGAAGGCATTCTTGAGGTCTAGGATTGTGAAGTGAGTGGTGTTTGAAGGAATGTGTGACAGTAACTTGTAGAGATTAGTGACTACTGGATGGAGGGGAACTACCACCTCATTGATTAGGTGTAAGGCTTGTACGAGGCGATAAGCCCCTGAATGTTTCCGAACAGGAAGGATAGGGGTATTGCAGGGAGAGTCTATGGGGATGAGTAAGCCTGGTTTAAGAGGTGGGAAATTATTGGCTTAAGGCCTTGGAAACAGACACATTTACACATTAAACAAAGATTTTACATATAAATTATGAATTAAGGAATTTAAATGAGCACGCTTTACTTGTTTCAATTCAAATTATACTAGAGATATTTTCTGACAAACAAAGAGACAAACAAATTACTTCAGCCTGTGAGGGGGGAGGAGGGTTTTAAGAACATAGTGGAGAAGGGAGGGGCCCCTGGCCAGCAGGGGAGGAGAGAGACTGGTATTTGCAGGTGAATGAAAAAGAAGATTCAGCGAAGAGAGGGGAGGGGGCTTTCTGGAGGGAAGAGACTCTAGCGAAAGAGATTTGCAGAGGGACCAGAGAGGGGTCCCGAGAGAAGGGTGCTCCTGGGGGTCAGGCAGGAGGGAGAGAGAGTTGGGAGTCTGCAGAGAAGGAAAGATTAGGAGCAGAGGTTTTAGGTGAGGTTTCTTTAGCCAAAAACGGCCTGTGTGTAGAACAAGCAGCACAGAAATTAAGGACAGGAGCAAAGGGAGAAGAAAGACCTGCACATAAAAAATCTCTGATGCCCTCCCTGTCCAGTGGCAAAAATTGTAAAGATCTCTTAGGATATTGTAATGGTAGTAGAAAGCAACCTGGCTAGGCGCCTAGACTTTCAAGGAAGTCCATAGAAGCAGGCCGCTCGGAGTAGAAACTTTCCAAACTGTGAACCTCAGAGAGTACAGTGAGTCCCAAAGGAGTAGAGGAGTCCTGAAGGAGTAGAGGAGTAGTCTCTGAGGCCTGAGATTGGGAGGAGCCCGTGTTCCGAGGGAAGCCTGGCTGGATGGTTTGGACTGAGAGGAGCCCACATGTAAGCCCAGTATACACGTCCACCATCACAGCAGCCCAGCCATGCAGGTTCGCATTGGATTCGGACAGTCGGTAAAGAAACAACGGAGCCAAAAACTGATGGGCCATCATCTTTAATCCTAGCTTGCACCCAGCGGGCAAGTAAAAATACACACTGGGCTCCAAAACCCACTCACATTCAGTGCTCACAAAGCTACTGACTTATCCAAGTTTCCTAGAATCAAAGGTTTCTAGCTCACCAGACTTATTCACCTCTGTTCCCCATCTTCTTCCTTCTCCCTGCACAAACTCTGCACAAACTGGTTTCTCACTCAGCACTCCACCATTTGGCTGCTTCTCCTGGCCTCCTCCACGTGGCGTCTTTCTGCTCTCCTCTCTGCTCTCTCCTCTAATGCTTTCTCAGGAACCAAGAGAGCAAGCTCCTGGCCTGCCCCACTTTATAGTGTAGAAACCAAAAACCCATAATCCAATATACAAAATAGGGAAGTCTCTGATACAAAGTCACTTATCTGAGGCATGATGGGATTGTTCCACCCCGCATCAAAAAGGGTGGGAAAGGCTTAGTCCTAAAACCAAGCCCCAGGGTAAAAGAATCCTGCCTTCCCACAGCCCGCCCCAACACACATTAATATCACCTGGGTAACGGGCCTCCACATGGGCAGTGCTGTCTTTAACAAAGTGAGCATAATATATTTTATCTGCCCAACACCACAGTTTCAGACAGGAAGTCTCAGTCAGGAGTTCATCACCCCAAGGCTGAGATACCAAGACGTAGGAGAGGGGCCTGGCTAGGCTCACCTAGACTTTTGTAGAAGCCCATAAAGGAGTAGATGCAGACCACTCATAGATATGGGGTCCAAAGTCAAAACCATCTGACCAGAAAGGGGTGTTTTTAGAGAGAAATTTGGAGGCCAAGGGGAAAAGGGGAGAGAGAAACTCCTTACCTTTCTGGTCCAGCAGGGGTTCAGAACAAGGTTAGACTGCCGGCCAATCAACCTTCAATTACACATCCAAACAGAATCAGGGAGTAAGCTCGGGACAAGCTGCCGCTGCCCATAGCTTCTCTGGTTGTAAGTTTGGATGGCAAAGAGGGATCGTCCAGGCAATTAGTACCCTGTTCCGGGTTTCGGCACCAAATTTCGGAATTCATGGGAGTCCGAAAAGACCAGAGTAACAGGCTTTATTGAAAGGAAAAAAGGAACCCTGCCGGGCACTTCTTTCTCCCTGGGAGAAGAGCACCAGTTATAGACTAGGGGCAATTTTTATAGTGTTTTGGAAAGCCTGAGGGGATACTGAGTCAACAATTCTGGTATGTTCCCTTTTACGGTTTTAGGATTTCAGCTTTCTGGAATGCTCCTTCTTGGGGCAGGTTGACCAGCTTCTTGAATTCCTCTGTCTCAGGGGCGATAGTCCAGTAAGGGTGAGGTCTGACAGATAAGCGGAACATCAAAAGGGCAGTTTGGAATTCACGTATCTATCATTTCCTGGCCTTCCTCTTCAAAGGGCTGCTGGCTCTGGAAACTTTCTTTGGTCCCATGATGGAGCTAAAAGGAAAGGGTTAACTTATTAGCAAGGGAAACACTTAACAGGGGCAATGAGATTTGAGCACATGTGATTTTATCTTACGTGTGTTACATATACTTTGTGATAGATAGACGAATTACAACTGCCCTTTTGCTGTTCCGCTAGGCTGCCTGACCCCACCTTTAATTACTGGACAGTCGCCCCTGGGACAAAGGAATTCCAGGAAGTTGGTCAATCACCTCAAAGAGGAGTATTCCAGAAAGCCAAACATACCAGCACACCCTTGCTCGAGGCTATCCCCAACCCTATAAAGTTTTACCTCAGTCTGTTTTGGGGGCCCTTCTTCCCGGAGAAGTGCCCAGCAGGTCTTTCTTCTCTAATAAAGCCTGCACATCTGGTGTTCAAGTGCCATCTCATTCTTACACTTTGAAACTGAAAAACGCAAAATAAACACATTACACAGAATACTGTATAAGCAATAATCACTTACATGTAATTGTAGTATTAGCACTTGCAATCAATAAAAAAAAAAGTACAAAAACACTGGAAAGCAATGGAATTGTTTGGCTAGATGCTCAGAGTGATGCTCACACAATGAGAAACAATGCCACACTGAGCAGAAGAACGTGTGGGCCACCCTTTGTTTTCACAAAATTAGCAGCAAAGTCATGTGGACACGCTGACGAGATCCAAGGCAACCAACAAAAACTGAGATAAATTTTTCGCAGAAAAAATTGACGAAAACCAAAATCAACAATAACTGAAGTCAACAAAAACCGAGGTATTTACCAGGAAACATCCAGCAGAGAAATGTCCAGAAGAACGACTGCCCAATACTGTGAGTCCAGCTCTGGGAGATGCATCAGGACTCTATAAACAGCAGATTGAGGCACAGCAAGAAGTGTTGTAAGGCACCAAAAAGCTGAAAATTGATATTGATATTCTGGGAGGAAAGGTCAGGCTTTCCTATCAAGCTTTCCAGTCCCGTCTCTCCTTTAGGGAGGGGAAGGAGAAGAATGCAGAAGTTTCTGGCTTGCAAGAACAATGGGTCATTCAGTTTCAAATCTAAAATAAAGTTTAACCTAGACACTTCTTCTCTTTCAATAGGAGGCAGCATTTACATACCACCTTGCATTGATTATAGTTCCTCCCCCTTCCTGGAATCTTGAGGGTAAAATACCTCTAGGCTAGTGAGGAAAGATGAACCCTGAAAGATTTGTAAACATCTTTGATTGTGTTACCAGCTCTTACCTGATGTCATGCTCTCCCCCGCCTGTATGTGAGCAAGGGTATATAAACAGTCCCTGAACTATTTTTTGGACTGCACAATTCTGGCCTGCAGATGCCCCGTGTCAGCCATATGCAGCCGGCATATTTTAAATTTTCTCCTCTAATAAAACTCTTCAAAATTTATCTGGACTGGGTGTCTCTACGTGAACTCGATGAAGTGGGGTACAGTGCCTTTCAGAATCTGAGGTGTAGTACTTTATAACACAAGCACTGCCTCTGATGACTGAGGGAAGGGTTTCTCAAAGATTCAATGGCCACTGTTGGGCAGATAAAATGTATTATGCTCACTTTGTTAAAGATTACGCTGCCCACGAGGAGGCCCTCGCCCAGGTGATATTAATGTGTGTTGAGAATCCTTGTAGCCTGGGGCTTGGTTTTGGGATTAAGCCTTTCCCACCCTTTTTGATGTGGGGTGGTACAATCCAATCATGCCTCAGAGAAGTGACTTTGTATTAGAACTTTCCTATTTCGTATATTGGATTAGAGGTTTGGATTTCTACACTATAAAATGGGGACAAAACAGGAGCTTGGGCACTTGGTTCCTGAGATTATCATTAGAAGAGAGAGCAGAGGAGAGCAGAGAGGGGCCACGTGGAGAAGGCCAGGAGAGGCAGCCAAGATGGTGGAGTGCTGAGTGAGATGCCAGTTTGTGTAGAGTTTGTATTTGGGATAAGGAAGGAGATGGGGAACAGAGGTGAATAAGTCTGGTGAGCTAGAGACCTTTGATTCTAGGAAACTCGGATAAGTCAGTGGCTTTGTGAGCACTGAATGTGACTGGGTTTTGGAGCCTAGTGTGTATTTTTACTTGCCTGCCGGGTGCAAGCTAGAATTAAAGACTATGTATGGCCCATCAGTTTTTGGCTCCGCTGTTTCTTTGCCGACTGTCCAAATCCAATGTGAACCTGCATGGGCCGGGCGGCTGTGATGGTGGCCCTGGCCGTGGCTTCTGGCTTTACAGCCACTTATGCCAAAATCACATGGAGACCTTTCTAAAATGCACCAAAGAGTGAGGGAGTTGTTAAATTCTTGGCCCCTCTTCAGGTCTACTGAACCACAATCTCTGAAGATAAAGTGCAGGAATCTACATTGCTAGGAAGCATTCCAGATGATTCTTACCCATACTACAGGCTAAGAATGATTTTTTAAGGATTTTATTTATTCATTTTAGGAGGGGAGAGAAAAAGAGAGAGAGAGAGAGAAGGGGAAGGAGCAGGAAGCATCAACTCCGATATGTGCCTTGACCAAGGAAGCCCAGAGTTTTGAACAGGTGACCTCTGCATTCCAGGTTGATGCTTTATCCACTGTGCGATCACAGGTCAGGCTCTAATGACTATTTTAGAATATATAATTCAGAATAGTTGTTGGTCAAATAAGTTTGTAAATATGATATATATGTTTGCTCGCTTGTGACTTATATTGGGTGTGGGGGACAGGCTATAAGCAGGCCAGGTCGTTGTAGCCTAAGGTTTGGTTTTGGGACTAAGCTTTTCCCCACACCCTTGACTGATTGTATGATCTGGGTGGTGCACTCTCATGAGGAATCCAATTATGCCTTGGATAAGTGACTTTGTATCAGAGACTTCCTTGTTTGTATATTGGATTAAGGGATTTTGGTTTTCTACACTATAAAGTGGGACAAACCAGGAGCTTGGACACACAGTTCCTGCTATCACAATTGCAAGGGCTTCCCTGATCCCTTGCCCTTCATGGGAAGAGCTGGTTTTCTGCTTTTCCCTTGTCTTCTTTTGTGGTTTTCCTGTCTTGGTGAGACACCAATAAATAGGATGGCCCCCCATCCTCTGACTCCGCCATTTCTTTATCGTCTGCCCGAATCCAATGGGAACCTGCATGTGAATGGCCACGATGGCAGCTCCTGGCCTTACAATAGTCAAACAGTATTTTTCATTATAAACTAGTTACAAAGTTATCCACTTGGTTAACAAAAATAACTTATTGCAAAATGGATTTTTTGTAATGATCAGAAAAGATAAATGGACAAAAAATTTCTGAGTCAGTTTATCCATTTGTTGAAACATTATATGTAAAATAGATGTTTGTTACTTACTATTACACCTTCCAAGAACACACTCCTACCTAAGATAAGGTAACGTAATAAAGAAAAGAGAGAGTGGGGTACCCTATTTCTACTTGAACCAGTAAAAAAACAACCCTGCACCCCTGGCCAAATAGCTTGATGGTTAAAGCATCATCCCAATACACAAAGGTTGTGGGTTCAATCCCTGGTCAGAGCACATACAGGAATAGATCATTGTGTATGCCTATGTGACTGTCTCTCTCTAAAGTCAATAATAAATAAAAAATATAAATTTTAAAAAAAACAACGCTGCAGTATTTATTTTCATGTGTAAATATGGAGAGGTAGAGATGAACAATGCACAAAGCCAATTACTCACCAAAGTCACACATTAGCCTATACAAGAGTTTTATAGGTTAAAGTGAAAAACTGATTGACAGCTAAGATAGAAATATCTAATACTTATAACCTATACATTCCGACAAAAAGATGTGTACTCAGATAGAGGAACATGAATTTGCATGACCTGAGAGTCTTTTGCAGTCAGAGACAAACAATTATGAAGGTGATCTAACAGAATGTGAGTAATAGCAGCCTTTAGTATGGTTTAGGGGTCCCCAAACTTTTTACACAGGGGGCCAGTTCACTGTCCCTCAGACTGTTGGAGGGCCGCCACATACAGTGCTCCTCTCACTGACCACCAATGAAAGAGGTGCCCCTTCTGGAAGTGCGGCAGGGGGCCGGATAAATGGCCTGAAGGGGCTGCATGTGGCCCGCGGGCCGTAGTTTGGGGATGCCTGGTAGGCTTTGTGCCAATTCTGGTTTTAGACACTCAGAAGCTTGCCTAAGCAAGTATTTGAAACCTTCCCAAGGTTCACTGCCCTTGTCTATAAATGGAATAATAATGCCATTCTCAGGATTAAATGAGAAATACCATATAGAAAAATGCTTGGCCCTGGCCAGTTTGCTCAGTGGTAGAGCATTGGCCTGGTGTGTAGAAGTCTTGGATTCGATTTCCAGTCAGGATACACAGGAGAAGCAACCATCTGCTTCTCCACTCATCCCCCTCGCGCTTCTCTTTCTGTCTTTCTTCCCCTCATGTAGCTATGTATGGCTTTATTGGTTCAAGCAAGTTGGCTCTCAGCTGAGGATGTCTCTGTAAGGTATTTTTCCCCGCCGAGAAGGAAGGAAGAGGGCCAGAGCCACAAAGTGTGGAATAAGTAAACGGCTTTATTGAGTACAGAGCACACACCCTGCCCGGCAAGGTTCCCTGGCCCCCAGGAAAGAAACATGGAGGCTAGGGAAGTTGCAAAATTAAACCACGTGGGAGATATTTAAAGGGTCCCTCTAGGGAAGTGGAGCTACTATGACGTGGTGAAATTTCACTGGCTGGCAGACGATCGCTTCTTTCCAAATGGTTCCTGGGAAGCTTCCTTTGGCGGGCTTGATTGTGGGCGGTCCTAGCCAAAGTGGGCGGGTCTGAGTTCCCCACACGACCCTCCTCTATTATCCACCGACCTTACAGTCTCCATGGCCTCCACCTCAGGCATTAGAAAGAGCTCAGTTGCTGGACAACAGAGCAATGCCCCAGATGAGCAGAGCATCATCCAGTAGGGGACTGGCCAGATGGATTCTGGTCGGGGTGCATGCAGGAATCTGTTTCCACCTCCCCTCCTCTCACTTAAAAAAAAAAAATGCTTCTTAACACCAGCATACACATTCAATAAATGTTAGCTCAGATTACTAGCTAACTTTCTGGAGCAGATTGATAGGCAGTTGAGAAAGTGTATGGATGACCAGGAAAGAGATGTGATGTATGTGGTTGTGAATTCAAGCGCACTCTAACTTCAACTTTACTTTGTAGTGTATTATTCTCAGTATAAAAATAAATCCCATGCCTGACCATCTTTGCTGTGAAATTCTAAATTTCTTACACTTACAATATGGTACTTCTTAAAATTTCAAGTTTAAGAAATATATATTGAAAATCCCTACAATGTATGCGAGCCAGAAAGCAGAACAGAACATAGACCTGTAAGTGATGCTGAGAAGGTCAATTGAAAATCAGCTGCTCAGCATCTGTGCAGAAGGACCACAGAACTCAAACTCAGTGATGAATTAATTATATACTGATATACTGTAAGTTCAGTCATGCCACTTCAGAGAATTTTTTCTGAACTTTTCAAATGAAGTTTCATATGTTTACATAAGCCATAATGAAACCCCAGAAAGATAATGACCTCCTAATTATTCTGAAAAAGACCCCATTCCACTATACTGTGTAGCCCATAGTAGTTTCCCATGTTGTACGCTATCCCATCCGGGTCATAATGAGGATGTGCAGTTGCTCCATTCACAGCAATAAATTTTCTCCAGTCTACCTGCAAAGTAAAGACCATCAGAGACTTTTAAATGTTACATAGGCAGAGCTCTATTTTTTTAGATGCTATTATTATGACCATTATTTTATTTTATTTGTTTACTTTCTTTTTATTAATTGATTTATTGGGATGATACTGGTTCACAAACCATACACATTTCAAGTGTACAACTCAATAAAACATCCTCTACAAACTGCACGTGTGCCCTCCACCCCCAGCAATTCTCTTCTCATCCCCACTTCTCCGCCTTTGCCCATGTCCACCCCCCCATTCCCCTTTCCCTCTGACTGTCCCTGATCTCTGTTTGGATGCATACACAGTAGCAATGTGTCACAAACATTTAAAATAAGATATGAAAACTATAGCCTAAGCCTTACTATCTCACCTCTGAGAAAATCATTTTTTTCTTCTAAATAAAAAGAATCTAAGACCAAAAAAATAAAATATAAACAAAAACCCCACCACTACAAGAAATAAAAACTGGACAAAAATAATTATCCAGTAAGGGTAATTTTTCCCCAAAGATCACAGGAAGGTTCAAAATAATAAGAATTAAAGTTAAAATTCTGGTCCAAAATTTCATTTAACTTTTAATTAATTTGTTAAGTGAAAGCAGTGTGGGTCCAGACAACCTTCAGTCCAATTCTACCTGTTGCCAGAACGTGCATTGGCCAAAGTAAACCTGTCCTGTTATAGTTTTTCTTTACCCTAGCCTTCAGCTATTAGGACAAAAAAAGAAGTCTAGAATTATGAAAAACCGACCCCACAGGCCATTCTATTCAGGACAGAGGGGGCACAGTGGGTAACTTTGTTTTGGTTAGGTTAAGGTTTCAATTTCTTATTCAGGTATTTACAACACTAAAATATTTTGAATGGAAAGAAATTTGGAGGTCTATTTTACTCATTTTTTAACCTATATTTTACCTTTTCTGTTTTTTCCAAGGTTTTAATGTCCACTTATTCATAAACTTGGTCTCAGTACTAATATAATAATCACCCTTGTACTGCACGTAGTTGACAGTGTTGTGAGTTAAGGCTGAAACCAAACCCCAGAGTTATTTAAACACCACAGTAAGAGGGAGAAAGCAATTTAGCCATCCTCTCACACCAAAAAAAAATCTGTTTCAAGGTTCATATAGATTTTCATATATCATAACAATTTAAATAATCATCATTATCATCTGTAAATTCTGAGCATATTAATAGCCACTTACCAGGCAGCTCAAACTTGGACCTAAAACTTTCAAAAATATCAGGGAGAGTCAGCATGCCAAATTCTGAGATCACAATTCAATTGTGAACACTGTTGGCCTTAAACGTATCACTCTGTAGAAACTTGCTCCTGTATGTCACTGTGCCCTTCTCCACCCTAAACCGGTGAAGCAAAGCCATGCCATTGAATTAGTGATTATACCTTCAAACAGGAGCAAAACTACAAAAACAAAAATTAGTAAGAAAAACATGGGGTCAACACGAAAGATTTCAAATATAGAGATAAGGGAATGGGATGGGTCCCCAAGCACCACCTGATTAGTAAGAGAACCTGAAATTAAGGGATGATATCTTTTTTTTTTTTTTTCCTGAAGCTGGAAACAGGGAGAGACAGACTCCCGCATGCGCCCCACCGGGATCCACCCGGCACGGCAGAGGGGTGGAGAAGCAAATGGGCGCTTCTCCTGTGTGCCCTGGCCGGGAATCGAACCCGGGTCCTCCGCACGCTAGGCCGACACTCTACCGCTGAGCCAACCGGCCAGGGCCAAGGGATGATATCTTGAGTGTATCCTTCAACTCACATCCTCCTGATGCTCTCACCTGTCAAAACCTCACACTTCAGAAGGCTAATGAAAAACACTACTCTAGTGACTCTTAAAATAATTCTGATTTTTACCTTTGACAAGAAGAAAATTCTGAGATGTCTTAAATTAAATTATAGCAGGCCAAAGGGTAGCAGGAAGAGACAAGAAGAGATTAATCAGTTAACTTCAGGGCAAAACCAACAAAAGGCTGCTTACATTCCTGAGTGTAAGCTGGAACTTTGAATGAACTGTCAGGTAGCTATTTCCATCACTATCTAAGACAGTAGCCTGGCATCAACCCACTGGAGGAGTTTCTGCTTCCTTTCTGCTTACACAAGAACTTTCCACAACCAATCCAAAAGAGCAAACACTTTACCCTCAGAGAGTCGGCATCTGTCCCAGAACTGAGCCTCTTGTGCCTAACCCCACCCACCTTATCTATAGCCAATGTAAGTTCTTTCAAAACAATTTAGATCTTTCTTCCCCCTAGCTGGTATATAAAAAAGCCCTTCAGCTCCAGGACAGTGGGCATGCTTGTCTTTTCTACTAGCTGTTGTTTAGACTTCATGTCCCAGGATCTGTTCTGTCTTGCTCACAGCAGCCCAATAAATCCTTTCTTTCTTTTTTCTTTTTTCTTTTTTATGATTTTGTGTTTACATAGTTTCAAGTGTTCCACTGAATATATCTCTCCCCACCCCATTATTCCCCTCAGCCCCCTATGCCCCCTTCCCCCCAATGCCTTCTCTCCTTCCCTCCAGGGTTTTCTGTCCTGTTCTCTATAATGCTGTGTTATGTATATATTTCATTAATCTCTTTCCCTTCTCTGATCCCATCTTCTCTTCTACTTTCACTAGGACTGCTTTCCCTCTGGTCCCTTTGATCCCGCCTCTGCCTCTGTTTCGTTGCTCAGTTCACATTGTTCATTGAATTCCTCAAATGAGTGAGGTTATATGGTATTTTTCTTTCTCTGCCTGGCTTATTTGACTTAGCATAATAGTTTCCAGGTCCATCCATGTTGTTGCAAAAAGTAATATTTTCTTCTTTTTCATAGCCCCATAGTACTCCATTGTGTATATGTACTATTGCACTTCTTTTATAGCTATATATATTTTTAATTAATTTTAATGGGGTGACATTGATAAATCAGGGTACATATGTTCAGAGAAAACATCTCCAGATTATTTTGACATTTGATTATGTTGCATACCCCTCAAAATCCTTTCTTTTAAAAATGCTTTCAGCTGCGGAAGTTCTTTGGTTGACACCCTTCAGCTAAGAGAATAGCATAAGAGGATACGGAATGTGTTGCATTAATATAAAGTTATAGTAATTAAATATATACAAATATAGAAAAATATGGAAGATATATAAAAATAATTAAGATATAATATTAAAAGCAATTAAGGAAATTAAACAAAGTTATGCTGTCTGGATAGGAATTAATACAGTGTGTACAGATATGATAAACAGACTCTGCCTTTTGTGCAGGTCTCAGTTAGTATGTGTGTAAAGTTACATATAGATAAGAAGTGGCTTGATGTCATAACTCTGTGGGTTGACATAGACTTCCCTAGGGACATCTTAAAAGTGGCTTGATGTAACATTTCAGTAGATTAACACAAAAAGGGCTCCCTGGGAGGAACTCCCAAAAAGGTGATTTGAGATGATAATCTTGTAGGTTGACACCTGTTAGAAGGTGTTGGCCAGGAAAGGTACTAAAGCCAAGGGGCGCCCCTGCTGCAGTAGTCACCCAGACTTCAACGTGAATATGAACTGTCTCCATGCCGCTCTGAGCTCTGACAGGACAGCCGAGAGAAGCACACCAATGGGGCCCCCTTAAGCAGTGCCCAGGCACATCAAAAGGATTTGTGAGTAATAAACATCCTGTGTGATTCTTGCAACTAACTTGTGTGTCGGTTGTGTCTTTCCTCTGGTGGCAGTTGGTGTCGGCACTGATGAGTAGAATCCTCAGAGCCACCTCAAGAGTAGTCTCGAAGAGGCTGCCAGCCCTGCTGATAAGCAGGAGTGTCCCACTGCATGGGAAAGTCGAATCAGAGACGCCTGATCGACATAGAGCTTGGGCTCTACTGGGACAGAATGCTTGACGTTTCTCAAATTCAAATGAGTTTCTAAGCTTTTAGAAATAGTTATCTTTGTATCTGATATGTACTATATTGTCCGTTTACTTTAAATTTTTTCAAATTTATCAAAAATATGCCAAAGTAAACAAATAAGGTAACTGTCTTCCCTAAATAATCATTTTTGTCCACAGGTTTATACTAGAAATGGGCTATTTAAATGATGGAACATTGAAAACTCTAAGGAAAAGTTTATGATTTAGCTTTGAAAAAGGGTTTAACATCATTTGGTCTTTTCTTTCACATGCTTGGCAGTTTGAATTTTTAAGTCTGTGGGTAAGTGAGGTTAACCTCATTGTCTTAAAAGGCAATGGTCCTGAAAGTAGAGATTCAAAGAGACATTTTTACATCATGTTCAAAGCATCAGTATTTACAAAAACCAAAAGGTAGAAGCAACCTAAATATCATCAACCAATGAATGGATAAACAGAACATTTACATACAATGAATATTACTCAGCCTTAAAAAGGAAGAAATTCTGTCACATGATACAACTTGAGGACACTCTGCTAAAAGAAAGAAGGCAGTCACAAAAAGACAAGTGCTGTGTGATAATAGTTTTATTAGGAACCTAGAGGGTCAAATCCATAGGGACAAAAAGTGGCCACCAATAGCTGAGGGAGGAGGAAAGGGCAGCTATTGTTTCATGGGTATAGAGTTTCAATTTTGCAAGGTGAAAAAGTTCTGAAGATCTGTTCCACAACAATGAGAATAAACTTAACACTAGCCTGTACACTTAAAAATGGTAAGGTGGAACTTGACCGGTGGTGGTACAGTGGATAAAGCATTGATCAGGTACGCTGAAGTCACCAGTTCAAAACCCCAGGCTTGTCTGGTCAAGGTACATACTACGAGTTGATGCTTCCTGCTCCTCACCATCCCCCTTTGTCTCTCTCTCTTTCTGTCTCTCTCTCTCCCCTCTCTCTAAAATCAATAAATAAAAAATCTTTTAAAAATGGTAAGATGGTATATTTTGTGTTATGTGTTTTTTACCACAATAAAAATAAATGCAGGATCTGAAAATGAAAAGGGGAGGGGAGTAAAGCCTTCTTCACTCAATGATTTGACACTCCATAATTATCATAAACTAAAGTTCCGTAAGTTCTTGGGTCTATGTCTAGGCTTTTTATTTTATAACACTATTAGTCTATCCATGCACCAATACTACAAGGTTTTAATTATAGAGGCTTTATAGTGTATTTTAATGTCTGGTAGAGCTAGTCACCCCACTGAAAATTCTCTTTTTAGTGTTTTCTTTATTGTTCTTGCATATTTATTTTTCCATATGAACTTCAGCGTCTATTTGTTTAACTTCATTAAAAAACTAATTGAAATTTTTATTAAGATTGTATTACATTTAATATATAGCTTACTAAGAACAGATATTTTTATGATGTTCAGTTATCCTGTTCAAGAAGAGGATTCCTTCAATTTGTTTGTGTCTTTCATAAGTTTTAAATGTGCACATTTCTTGTTGAGTTCATTTCTAAGTATTTACTATTCTTTGTTGCTATTGTAAATGAGGTTTTTCTCTTACTTTTAACTTGTTACTATAAGGTATTTTCCCCGCTGAGGAAGAAAGAAGGGCATAGCCACTTTATTTAGTGGAATAGCAAAAGCTTTATTTAGTGGAGCGCATCCAGGATGAGGTTCTCTGGTCCGCAAAATGGACCAGAGAAGTTGCGCGGATTATCCTGCCCAAGAGTAATTCATATAGCATCGGTAGGGTGGTCAGGTTGATATGAAATGGCGAAATTTCATTGGCTGACAGACAGTCGTTCTTTTCCAACGTGTTCCTGGGAAGTTTCTTTTGGCGGCATGGGTGTGGGTGGTTCCAGCCAAAGTTCCCGGACCTGGTTCCTCATGTGACCTTCCCCCACTGCCAACCGACCTCAGTTACTGTTTGTGTTTATGAAGGCTATTGATTTCAGTATATTAATTTTGCATCCTGTTACCTTACCTTTCCTTGTTTAGGTTTGTCATTTATTCTCTATGGTTTTCTAGGGTTTAGTATGATATCAACTACAAAGAGAGACAGTTTTCTTTTGGTGATGGGCACACAACACACAATCAACAGTTCAAATGCTGTAGAGATTGTAGGGCTAGTGGCCGTCGTCATGGCCATGCAGGTTGTTATTTGATTCGGGCAGACAGTAAAAGAACTGTAGAGCCAGAAAAATGGAGGCCATTTCGTTTATCAAAGTCTCATAATGGCAGACAAGCAAAAAGGGAAGATCTCTTCCCTTTCCAGTCCCAGTTCCAGGGCTCCCAAGCCTGACTTGGTCTCTGGTTCCACAACCTGGACTCCTTCTCTGGACTCACCCTATGGACTCACAGTGCAAAACCAGCCTTAGCACTCTTTAGCAAAACCAGTGAGGAGGGAGGAACCCCTCCTCCAGCAAATGATAACAAACAATGGCCCCTTCCAAGCAGGAAGGCAATCCGCAATTTGCAATCTGCCACCCTGAGGGCAAGCACCTGCAGCCTTCCATAGATTATACACACATGGCGTTGTCCCAATACAAGTGAGCAAACCTAAAAACACTTGTTTACCCAACAGAGATGTTCACCTGAAACCTATGTATTCTTATTGATCAATGTCACCCCATTAAATTTAATTTCTAAAATTAAGAGAGTTTTACTTTACTTGTGTCTGTAATAAATTTCTTTAGTCTAATTATACTAGTTACATCTCATAGAATCATAGTGAAGATAGTGGCCATACTTTCCTTGTTTCTGCCTTAGGAAAAATACTGGTATTATTTCCCAATTTAGTATCACTGGCTTTAGGACTAAAATTTATATCTACTAATGTGTATGTATGTATGTGTATGCATATACACATACATACATACATATACGCATATGTGTATACATTAATCAGTTACCTCTGACTTGTTTCTGAAATTTGTCCTTTTATAACTATATGGCTTCAGTTTAGGCTCTCATCTTCTTTCACTTGAATTGTTGTCTGATCCCCTTTAATACACACACACACACAACACATATGTGTATATATACACACACATATATACCACACATATAAATACACATATATAGGCCCCAGGCAGAGAGCTGGGTTGTTAGAGCATCATCCAGATACACAGAGGTTGCCAGTTTGATTCCTGGTCAGGGCACACAGAGAAACAGATTAGTATTTCTGTCTCTTTCTCATCCTTCCTCTCTCTCCCAAATCAATAAATAAATTTTAAATTTTTTTTATATATATGTACATATGTTGGTCAAATAAGTTTGTAAAATATGATTTTTTTTTTTTTTACAGGGACAGAGAGAGGAATAGATAGGGACAGATAGACAGGAACAGAGAGAGATGAGAAGCATCAATCATCAGTTTTTTGTTGCGGCACCTTAGTTGTTCATTGATTGCTTTTTCATATGTGCCTTGACTGCGGGCCTTCAGCAGGCCTAGTATCCCCTTGCTCGAGCCAGCAACCTTGGGCCCAAGCTGGTGAGCTTTTTGTACAGGCCAGATGAGCCCGCGCTCAAGCTGGCGAAATCAGGGTCTCGAACCTGGGTCTTCCACATCCCAATTCGACGCTCTATCCACTGTGCCACTGCCTGGTCAGGATGTAAAATATGATTTTTATGTTTGCTAGCTTATCGTTTGCATTAGGGGCTGGGACGCGCCAGGTATATGTGGTCTGTGAAATTGCAAATTACCTTTCTGCTTGGGAAGGGCCATTGTTTTGCTTTTTGCTGAAGGAGAGGTTTTCGTGCCAGAAAATTTTGCAGGGAGAGGAGAAAGAAATGCAGAGTGCTGAGGAAGAAGCAAGTTTGGGGCAGGGAGAGAGAAGCTATGTTGGCAGGGAAAGAGAAGGTGTCCAGATGGGGAACCAGAGCTGAGGGGCTTTGCGAGCTCCACTGAGACTGGTGGGGCCTTCAATTCTAGGAGAAACCGGAGAAGATTCTCCTGGTTGTGGAACCAGAGAATGTGTCAGGGCTTTGGGAGTTCTGAATGAGAGGAAAGTGGTCTTCCTTGTGCGATTGTCTGCCAGTGCGAGACTTTAATAAAAAAATGGCCCACCATTTTTTGGCTTCATTGTTTCTTTACCATCAGCCCAAATCCAATGAGAACCTGCATGTGAATGGCTATAACGGTGGCGGCCTCTGGCTCTACAACATATATATAAAATATATAAATATATATGTGTGAGTATATGTATGTGTATAGATACTTACTAAACTATCCATCAAGTTCTATTTCCTTGAGTATTGTTATGAAAAATGGATGTTGAATTTTGACAAAAGTTTTTTCAACATTTATGAAAATAATCCTATGATTTGTTTTTCTGGACCTATTAATATGGCATATGATATTAGTGGATTTCCAAATAATAAACCTACTTTGCATTCTTGGAATTAATCCTACCAAATTATAGTGAGTTATATTTTTACTGTAGTGTTAGATTCTGTTAATATTTATTAGTACTATGTGTACAATATATTTTTTTATTTTTTCAAGGATATTCATAAACAATATGAATAAATAATGGAGACTTTTTTGCACCATCTTTATCATGTATACATATAAATATTATCCTTGCTTCATAAAAAAAAATGAGAAGTTTCCTTCATTTTCTATTTCCTGCAGTAATCTACTGAGCACTGGGACTATCTGATTGTGAAGGTTTGGGAGAATTCCCCTGTGAAATAATCTGAGCCTGCTGTTTTGAGAAGTACGTAGTTCCTTAATAAGCTTCACTTTTTCTTCTACAAAAAATGATCTGTTTAAACTCTATATTTTTAATCTTTATAACATTTGGTCTGTATTTCCCCAGGGAAATTAGTTATTTCATTAAGGTTTCATATGAATTTGCATAGACGCCTAAAAAAAAAATCTCTTCTAATTTTTTATCTGTTTCAATGGTTTCTTTCCCATTGTCATTTCTTTTATTTATTTATTCACTTTTAGCCATGGGTTTCGAACTGGCGATCTCAGCATTCCAGGTTGACCTTATCCACTGCACCACCATAGGTCAGGCCTCATTTCTTATTTTGTATGTTTGTACTTTCCCCCTTTTTCTTGATCATGTTAGCTAGTAGTTTTCTATTTTGGCAATATTTTCAAAAACATTAAAAACAAAATAGTTTAATAGTTTCAATAATTATTGCTATTTTGGTCTAAATTCCCTCTAAAATCGATTACGTAAAACCAAACACAAAATACTCTGGTATAAAATCAGACACTCAGATTTCTCATTTATGATATTTCATTTTTATTTCTTTTTTTTTTTTTCCTTTGGTACCATCTCATATTGCTAACCCACAGTGAAAGTTGTCAAACAAAATGTCTAAGCAACTTTTAACACGTTCTGCTTTTTCATCTTTGTGCTTGTAAAATTTGTTTTCTTTTATTATTTTTTTTTTTTTTTACATAGGCAGAGATAGACAGGGACAGACAGACAGAAACGGAGAGATAGATGAGAAGCATCAATCATTAGTTTTTCGTTGTGCGTTGCGACTTCTTAGTTGTTCATTGATTGCTTTCTCACATGTGCCTTGACCGCGAGCCTTCAGCAGACCGAGCAACCCCTTGCTGGAGCCAGTGACCTTGGGTCCAAGCTGGTGAGCTCTTTGCTCAAGCCAGATGAGCCCGTGCTCAAGCTGGCGACCTCGGGGTCTCGAACCTGGGTCCTTCTGCATCCCAGTCAGACGCTCTATCCACTGCGCCACCACCTGGTCAGGCTAAAATTTGTTTCCTTAATACACATTTATCTTTAATAATTTTCAACCTGTTAGATCCCATCTCATAAGATACTTCCAGACACTCTCATTTCATGAATTCATTTATTCAAATCAACCAACACTGTTAGGAATTGTGCCAAGTCCAACGCTTATCAGACACATAAATAACTATGCCACAAAGTGATTATGGTAGCAATGGAGAAATGTTTAGTTTTTATTTTAAAAAGCTGTTCATGCCCAGAAGGTGCAACAGGATGGAAGGATGTGGGGGCCAAGAAAGGGCCAAAAGGGAAGGAAACATTTGACTTTCCTTAAGGATGTTTACCAGATGGAGAAGAGAAGAAGAGCATCCTAGGACAGATGATTAAATAAAGGAAGAGCTGGGAAGGCATATGGTATCACAGAGGAATAGCCAGCTAATAAATCAGTGTGTGGCAGGCGATGGTGACAGAGAAACAGGTCAGCACAAGACCTCCCAGCACTTAGATTTAGGCATTCAGCAAGAAAGCGGAGTTTTGAAACATGAGAGGTGTTGGCCAAATAAGTTTGTAAAATATGGTTTTTATGTTTGCTCACTTATAGTTTGCATTGGGGCTGGGCAGTGCCAGGTATATGTGGTCTGTGAAATTGCAAATTACCTTCCTGCTTGGGAAGGGCCATTGTTTTGCTAGAGGAGAGGTTTTCAAGCCAGAAAGTTTTGAAAAGAGAGAGAAGGAGTAGAGGCAGAAAGAAGCCATGTTTGCAGAGTGAGAGAGAGAGAGAATGCAGAGTGCTAAAGAAACCAGTTTTGCAAAGAAGCCATGTTGGCAGGGAAACAGAAGGTACACAGATGGGGAATCAGAGGAGAGGGGCTTTGTGGGCTCTGCTGAGACTGGTGGGACCTTTGACTCTAGGAGGAACTGAAGGATGTGTCAGGGCTTTGGGGGCTCTGAATGAGTGAAAGGGTAGTGTTTTTCCTGTGTGTTTTCTCGTTGGCTGGTGTGAGACTTTAATAAAGGAATGGCCCACCATTTTGGGGGAAATGGCCCACCATTTTTTGGTTCCACTGTTCCTTTACTGTCTGCCAGAATCCAATGAGAACCTGCATGTGAATAGCCTCAATGGCCACAACTACTGGCTATACAAGAGTGAAACTGTGTGAGCTGCATCTTAGAAAAGTCACTCTAGACACAATCTTGGGATAGAAAAGGGAGAGTCCAGGTTGGGAGAAACCAATGAGGAGGCCAGGCAGCAGCATGTCCAGTGAGAGAGGAGGAGAGCCTACACTGAAGCCATAGCATTAAAAAAGCACAAATTACAGAAACAGGCAGAGGGGACTGAGGGGATGTGGGCAGTGACAGAGAGAGGATCCAAGTAGTCATGCCTGACTGACTGGCTGATGATGATGTTTTAACTGAGATGGAAAATTTGTGAAGATCAAGTACCAGGGGAAAAGTAATAGTTCAGTTCTGAGTGAGAGTCTGAGCTGTTTGTAAAACATCAGGGTAGAGGTGTTCCACAGCCAGTTGGTAAAACAAAGGCCTAGAGCACAAGAGAGGGGTAAGGTGGGGCACAAGTGTGACAGTATGTGTGTAATTGGTATAGTGGTAGGAGCGAATGAGAGATAATGACTACCGCCCACTGAGCACTGACTGTACGCCAGGCACTGTGCTAAGCACTTTACCACCCCTTTTTATATATATATGTTTTATATATGAAATACACACACACACACACACACACACACACGTTCATCCTTTGAGGAACTATTATTCCCATTGCACACACATGGAAACCAAGGTTCAGAGCAACAATAAGCCCAGGGTGACAAGGTCAAAGGGCTGTGTGAATGGAAAAAAAGAAGAAAGAAAGAAGGGACCATATGCTAAACCTGACAAGCTCAGGGAAGGCCTGCATGATAGCCTTGTAAACTCAGAGACCTAAAGTAACCACACAAGATGGTCTGAAATGAAAACTCTCTAATTAAGAGTAGTTCACGGTGCCTCACCAGGTGGTGGTACAGTGCATAGAGTGTCAGCCTAGAACGCTGAGGACCCAGGTTCAAAACCCCAAGGTCACCGGCATCAGTGTGGGCTCATCTGGCTTGACCAAGGGCTCACCAGCTTGAGCAAGGGGTCACTGGCTTGAGCGTGGGATCATAGACATGATCCCAAGGTTTCTGGCTTAAGCCCAAAGGTCACTAGCTTGAAGCCCAAGGTAACAGGCTTGAGCCCAAGGTTGCTGGCTTGAATAAGGGGTCACTAGTTTGGCTGGAGCCCTCTACCCACCCACATCAAGGTACATATGAGAAAGCAATCAATGAATGAATAAACAACTAAGGTGATGCAACTATGAGTTGATGCTTCTCATCTCTCTCCCTTCCTGTCTGTCTGTCTCTTTCTCTCTAAATAAATAAATAAATAAATAAATAAATAAATAAATAAATGCAGTTCATTGGTGAGTCGTCATGTCCTAGGGAGGTATTTTTCTCTAACGAAGGTCTGCTTACCTTATTTGAGGTAAGCGTTGTCTTTTTCATCTACAATAACATGATTTTGAAATGTAAGGGTGATCTTCTTTTCCTGCCCCTCTCAGGGCAGCCACCCCACCAGAGCAGAAACCATCAAACCCCTTCATTGTTGTTATTATCATGTTAATTAACTATTAATTATCTTATGCCTGTCCATGTAAAAGAAGTTTCAGTATATATATTTTTACTTTTTATCCAATCCCAAAGATTCCCCCACTTTGCTTTCTCCCACCTGCCAAATCTATCATCAATTTCATGTAACCCCCCTCATCTTCCCCTTTGATTCTGATGTATAAAATAAGCAGTCAAATCGCCCCTTTCTGGAGCACTTTCTCCATTTGTTATGCAAGTGTCAACAGTTTGGCTCAAATAAACTCATAAAAATCCTTACAGGTTTGGACATTTCTTATGTTGACAGCTGGTCAGAACAAGTATCTGAACAAGTTATCTGAAAGTGTCAGAACAAGTATCCGAACTCAATCCTGGGCTTACTACAAGCAGTTATTTGGCAGGAAAGGGTGCGGAGGGAGGGGCACTGAAGGAAAAGAAGAGAATGAAAATGGACTAAGTGGTAATTCTTGTCAGCCATGAAGGAGGCATTTCATCTGCCTTGTGTCCTTTAATCTTCATACCCAACCATTAAAATTGGTATCATTAGCCCCATTTTCCAGATGGAAACCTTGCTAAAGATCATAGCACTAATAACTGGTGAAATGGAATTTGAACTAAATCTATCATACTCCAAAGAATATATTATTTCTGTGATACTGAAGAAGGCATACAATGAGAAAAGAAGCATATACTCAGGGCAGAAGATGGGATATATCCACATTAAAAGAACAAGTGAAGTAAAATGAGCAAGAAAAAAGAATAATTCTAAAACATGCAATCAGAGGAAGAAGAAAACTTTATGTGGGAATCCAGGGACCAGATTTTTTTTTTTTTTTTTTTTTTTTTTTTTGCAAGAGAGAGAGAGAGAAAGATAGGGACAGACAGGAAAGGAGAGAGATGAGAAGCATCAATTCTTCATTGCAGCACCTTAGTTGTTCATTGATGCTTTCTCATATGTGCCTTGACTGAGAGGGGATGGCTACAGCAGAACGAGTGACCCCTTGCTCAAGCCAGCAACCATGGGGTCTCATCTATGATCCCACGTTCAAGTTGGTGACCCTGCGCTCAAGCTGGCAACCTTGGAGTTTCAAACCTGGGTCCTCCGCATCCCAGATCGACACTCTATCCACTACGCCACCACCCGTCAGGTGGATGAGAGAATTTTAAGATGGGTGGTCAATAAGGTCAAATCCTATACTATAGATCAGTGGAGGACCAAGAAGTCCATTCCATGTAATAATGAACAGGCTCTGGTGACCTTTTGAGAACAGACACTGTGTAGTGGTGGGGTTAAAAGTCAGAGGGCAATGAGCTGAGAAGACCTCGGAGAGAGTAAAAACAGAAGCAGTGAGGGGAGGAGCAAGGGGGGCTGCAGAGGAGGTGGAATAGAGAATGAAGGTGGTTTAGGATGAGAGGACCTTTGTAGGACAACATATGCAGGGAGAAGTGTGAATGAAGCCGAAGGTTCCAGAGGGGAAGAGGGCCACCTCCTCCTTTGATCTTGAGGAGGCAGGAATAGGTGCATACGTGGGGAAATCTGGAGGTGAGCAGGAGGGAAGGACGAAAGTTGACAGAGCCCAGATACAAATGCACCTCTATTTATTATGAAGTAGGTGGTTTATCCGTTGAGAGTGGAAAGAGTGGGGAGAATGAGGGAGGCTTCCAGAAAGAAACCCTTGGGAGGCTAGAAAGACTAGTGATGGCACCCAAGGACTCGATGGGGCTGGAAATGATAATTTTGTAATGCAGTCATCTGCAAGGTATGTGATTTCCCACAGAAGTCTCAACAGGCCTGAGCAGTGAGTGGAGGACACCAATAAGGGCTGATCTAGGTCTGGAAGTGGTCAGAAGAAAAGTGGCAATCTCGGAAGTGAGGATGGTGGCAACAGTGTATTTGAAGCAACTGATGGTGGAATCTGCACTGGGAAGAAGAAACTAAAGGAGAGCTGATGAACTGAGAGGACAAGGAAGAGTGAGGAGAAGAATTTGATGCAACTGAGCCTAAGTTTAATGGGAAAGGAGGAATGTGGAAACTGGGGTATTAAGCAGACAGAGTAGTTTCAGACTTCCAGATTTCAAGGTAGGACAGTTCTGTGGAGTAAGTTCCAGGAGATGGCTTGTCACGTGGCACTGCTGTAGCAGTACAGAGGGGAACAATCACTGCATGTGGATGGTCAAGGATCTAGGACACTCGACTATCTTCATCATGGATCCTGAAGTCATCCCAGGATCCATCAGAGTGGTAGATACTGAAATGCTGAGGATATTTACTGTTCGGCCCACATTCATATAACTTGAAGAACTGGTAAGCATGCCTTCAATGAAATCATCAATAAAAAAAATTTAACTGAAGAATGTCCCTTGTCATGTCATTACTATGTCTGTATGCTGACAGAGACCTATTAAATGACCTTTAACAAAGAGAACAGAGATTCACAGATGAGTGAGGGTATTCTTAACCACAGGTTAAGGGCTACAATGACATTAGGTCTTTTCCCTTCCCTTTAGTCTAATCTGGGAGCCAACCACTAAACTAAGTCTCAGTGTGTCTCCTCTTCGACCTGCAGATATCTGTACTTCTTACCCCAGAGAAAGGTTAGCCCCTGTTCTTGCTAATAATGCTTATCACTGGCTCTGAAAAAAATGATTTGAACAAAGAAGTAGACACTCATGAAGACCAGCCATACAACCCACTTCCCCCCACAAACCAGCCTGGTCCTGGTGGGGTAGCTCAGTTGGTTAGAGCATTGTCCCAATACGCCAAGGTTGCAAGTTCAATCCTGTGGCCACATACAATAAGCAACTAGTGAGTGCAAGGTTCTTGTCTCTCCCCTACACTTTCTTCCCTCACTAAAATGAATTAAAAAAGTAAAAAAAAGAGAGAGAGAGAGAGAGAGAATCAGACTTGGGGAGACAGATGACAGAGCCAAAGCCAAGACCCTGAGCAAAAATTAACATGCCAGGTTTGAGGAACTGAAAGAGTCGTTTATTGTTCTGGGAAGTACTGGGTGAGGGAGTGATGTAAGTTGAAGACACTAACCCTTTCTTCAGGAACTTGTGGTGAAATAAGCTTAGTACAGACATTTTCTGACACTTCTCATTTGGCATAAACCTTCAGACAACTTTAAATTCATAATATCCACAGCACAGAAAGAAATGTCAAAACTTTTTCTTTTTATATAAATTTTATTTTTAAATTTAGTGAGAGGAATGGAGGCAGAGACAGACTCCCGCACGTGTCCCAACCTAGATCCATGCTGCAAGGCCACTAGGGGGTGATGCTGTGCCCATCTGGGGCCCTTGCTCTATTGCAAGCAGAACCATCTTTTTAGTGCCTGAGGTGGAGGCCATGGAGCCATCCTCAGCGCCTGGGACAACTTGCTCTAATGGAGCCATGGCTGCAGGAAGGGAGGAGAGAGAGAGAAAGAGAGAGAGAGAGAGAGAGAGAGAGAGAGAAGTGAGAGGGAGAGGGGGGGAGAAGCAGATGGGCACTTCTCCTGTGTGCCCTGACTGGGAATTGAACCCAAGACAACCACATGCCGGTCAGACACTCTACCACTGAGCCAACCGGCCAAGGCCAAGTAATGTCAGGACTTTTTAAACAGAATTAAGTCTCCATTTTTTTTCCCTATCAACTAGTTTCCTCATTTGGAATCAGATTGCATAGTAACCCTAGCCTCAGAGTGAAAGCAAATATTAATGCATATGTCATAGAACAAGTCCATGCTAAGAAATCCAAATCCTTCCAAATATCAAGGCTTACTTGGCCTTTCCAAACTCAAATTTCCCAGGTCCAATGTGAAGTAGATAGCCATTGGCCACTCAGGAAAATGCCCTCAGATTTCAACAGAGATGATCTGGAGAGTCTCCCGCACTGTGGTTAGTAGTGGTTCAATGCATGGGAGACTCTCCTGCTTACCAAAGATTGCTTTTGTCTGATGACTATTTTCCACGTACTTCTTCAAAACTGTGAAGAGAAAATCAAAAGCACAAAAAAATGTTTACCAGTTTTCCATAAACTCACCTGTTTCTCCCTCCTGGTCAGGGAAATGTAAACCTTACACAAAATGTAGTCTCTAAATTCCTCTCTCTTCTTCCTCATTCTCAGATCAATTCTTTGGTTCTCCATTTTTTACCCACAACAATCCTTTTTGTATTCCTGCAGTAAAAATCTGCATAAGAATTAACTCGGGACTTTAATTATTATTATTATTATAATTTCTCATAGTTCAATAATGCTCATCTTTCACTACATGGAATCTAACCTGAGATACACTAAGAACAACCTCACCATTTAATATCATCATAATTACACTGACCTCAGTACTTTATATACACTCGGAATGTAATCTCAAAAATTGCATAAGGATTTACAGAGCATTTAGTAGGATCTACAATTGAATTTTTTTTCTACTTTCATGTACGCATGAATGTACATGGCACTTTCTAGAAAAAGGGTGTCATAAACTAAACTATTCAGTGATACCTGGTCTAAAATTACCTGAAGTTCAAAAGGCACAAGAAAAAAATAATTATTATATAACATAGAGCTGAAAATTATTCCTATTATTTCATACTTATGTTCACAAGGCATATTGCCTCACACAGAGGGGTAGTCAAATATGTAACTAAGTATTATACAACTGCTCACAAAAATTAGAGGATCGAGGAATGTTCAGATACTCCAGTACTTTCAGCCTTTTATATAGTGCACTTTCACCAATGAAATAAAAGTTGCTTTTGCATCTCATTTGCATAATAGAACAACTTTCTTTGATTTGTCATTTGCTTTTCTGATGTTCTTGTTTAATAAAAAAAAAATCAAATGCTTCTTTTATCACTTCATGTTTTTTGAAATAGCCCCTAATTTTTGTGAACAGTATAAAATACAGTCCTTTATTTTATTTTATAAAACATTAACAGTGATATAAAAGTCTAAACTAACCCTGGCCAGTTGGCTCAGCGGTAGAGCGTCGGCCTGGCGTGCGGGGGACCCGGGTTCGATTCCCGGCCAGGGCACATAGGAGAAGCGCCCATTTGCTTCTCCACACCCCCCCCCCTCCTTCCTCTCTGTCTCTCTCTTCCCCTCTCGCAGCCAAGGCTCCATTGGAGCAAAGATGGCCCGCGCTGGGGATGGCTCCTTGGCCTCTGCCCCAGGCGCTAGAGTGGCTCTGGTCGCGGCAGAGCGACGCCCCGGAGGGGCAGAGCATCGCCCCCTGGTGGGCAGAGCGTCTCCCTCTGGTGGGCGTGCCGGGTGGATCCCGGTCGGGCACATATGGGAGTCTGTCTGACTGTCTCTCCCCGTTTCCAGCTTCAGAAAAAAAAAAAAAAAAAGTCTAAATTAGAACAACTAAGACATAGGAGCACTATTCTTCTGAAGTGAGATTTGCATTCTTTTAGAAATATTTTACAGAATTATATCTATTATCCTATTTCTTTCAAACCTTTCAAAAATTTAGCTTAAAGCACATGAGACCTTCTACTTTACTATACATAACAGTTCAGTCAAATCCAACTATTTTCTGATTTCCCAAATAAAATTCACTTTTACCCTGAACGCCCTTCCCAATTATCAGTCCCTAAGGAAATTTGACCTATTGCTCAAAGTCTATCTCAAATACTACTTCCTTTAAGAGGCAGCATAGTGTTCCTTAAGAATGTGGGCCCAGCCTCTGCCTGGCTCCAGAGTGCTTGGGTTCAAATTTTGGCCTACCATTTTCCAAATAGATAGCCTTGACAAGACAATTAACCTCTGTTCTGTTCCCTCCTTTCTAAGATGAATAATAATTCTTATTGCTCCTAAGGCTATAAAAGGTAAATAAATTTGGTTCTGCCAAATTTTTAGAAATTGTAAATGTTCAAAAATTATTAGCTATTATTTATGTAGCTTTTAATGATCAATCCAACAAGATGTAATATCTTCCTTAAGTTATTTATTTATTCAACCAAGCGTTGGGCACTACTGAGAGATAAAATGTATTGGAACCATAATGTAAAGGAACTCACTGCCTAATTAACAGACATATGAAGAGATTATTTACATGGCAATCAATGTTTTGATTGAGCATTATTTCTTAAAGTATAGTCTGAGAACTATTTGAAACAGAAATACCTAGTACTAGTGCTAAAATGCAGACGTATGGACTTCACTTTGGACCTAATAATTCAGAGTCCCTGGGGTAGCGTAGGTAGGTATTCTTAAGCATACTAAAATTTGAAAACCACATATTAGAAGTATAAAGAGGAGGCTTTGAAAGCTTAGAGAAGAAAACTCTTGGGTATTTATCTTTCTACTTTTATTAATATTATGTATATTTGTCTTATTCTCCACTTAGAGTAAAATAAATTCCCTGAGGTCAGGTATTTCATTCCTTGTATTTAAAGAGAATTAAGTTGAATACTTTGATAGGCCATTTGTCTGAATAGAAATTCATAAATTTAAAACATTTTATATTAAGAAAAAAAATTTTTTTGAGACAGGGAGAGTGGAAGGAGAGAAAGTGAGAAGCATCAACTCACAGTTGCTTCATTTTAGTTATTCATTGATTACTTCTTGAAAGTGCCTTGATTGGGGGGGGGGTCAAGAAGTGGCCTTTGGGCTCAAGCCAACAACCTTGGGCTTCAAGCCAGTAACCTGGGGATCATGTCAATGATCCTGTATTCAAACCTGCAACCTCACCATTTCAAATTGGGGACCTCAGTGCCCAAGGTCGACACTGTATCTACTGTACCACAACCACTCAGGCAAACATAAAATGTCTATATGTTCTGTACTCCATAGCAGGCTGTTGGCAGTTTATCATATACTCTTAAAACTTTCCACTATACTTGATATTGTGGTCAACACCTTTTTGAAACCCTTTCTATTGTGGGCTTCCCAGATATTGCACTTGTCTAACTTTCCCTCTCTTTGCTTTATGACAGCTTCACTACTTATTAGCTGACACTTTGGGCAAGTTTAATCACTCTGAGCCTCAGGTTTTTTAATGCTAAACTGAGGATAGTGGGGATAAAAGGAGACTAATACTTCCCATTCAAGTCTCTTATCATAACCAAGTATATTGATAGTATATAATTTTCAAATGTTAATTCCCTTTATTGGCTTCTCTTCCCCTTATCACCTCATGAATGTGTTTCTAAGGTCTGACCTTGGACCTTTACTCTTTAATCTCAGCACTCTTCTTTCGTAATCTCATCTAGACTCTTAATTTCACCAATTACATTTTACAGGTGATTCAACGTGTCAAAAAGGAAATTCTTCATTTTCTCTCTTCCAAATCAATTTTCCTATCTGCTAAATCACCAAGCTTCAAAATCACTGTGAGTCTTGAATTCTTCTCCATTTACTAAGTGGTTAAATTCTGGTATTATACCAACAGAGGACTAGAAAGAGGATGCTAAGGGGATTATACAGGGTAGCCAGTATAAATTAGGGCTCAGAAGTTTGCAAGGGTGCCTGGAGCAAATCCTTTGCAAAAAATTTACCTGTCCACCCCTCCTTAGGCAACCCCACAAATTTTTCTTCTGGCTTGAACCTGTCCTCATCAACACTGATGCTTCAACTTTTCTAACCTATCAGTCACTTCCTTCCTACTATCCTAATTTAGGCCCTCAAAACCTGTTAAGTGGATATTACCACAGCCTCTTATTTGGAAGAAATTAGATAAAGAAGCTATCTTCTAAACCAGAGCTTCCTATTTGGTGGGCCTCTTGATCCCCTTGGCCCTTGGGATAGCCAGAGGCTCCAGGCCAATTGCCTCCTGCTCTAAGCAGTTCATCCAATTGACTCCAGTATGAGGTAAAAATATGATCATGTTCTATGTGTGCTATGATATAAGAAAATTTGGGAAGCACTGTTACTAAAGTAATCTTCCTAAGTACAGGTTTGATTATAAAACATATTCCTCCATAAAAATTTCAAAAATGAATCATCATCGTCTACCAAGTAAAGTCTAAACTGCTCGGTCAGGTACTAATTAATGAAGGTGGTGTACAGTCTCACACTGACTTACCTGCTCAGTTCTTTTGTTTTTTTAATTCCGTGAGAGGAGGTGAAGCAAAGAAAGACTCCCTCATGCGCCCCGACAGGATCCACCCCACAAGCCCACTAGGAGACAATGATCTGCCCATCTGGAACATTGCTCCGTTGCTCAGCAACTGAGCTCTTCTTAGCGCCTAAGGTGGAGGCCATGGAGCCATCCTCAGCACCTGGGGCCAACTTACTCCAATTGAGCCATGGCTGCAGGAGAAGAGAGAGAGAAAGAGAGAGAGGCAAGGGGGAGGGATGAAGAAGCAGATGGGCACTTCTCCTGTGTGCCCCCATGGGAATTGAACCCAGGACATCCACACACCGGCTGACACTCTACCACTGAGCCAACCAGCCAGGGCCTACCTGTCCAGTTCTGCCTCTCACTAATGCCTTCCACTCCAGCCAATCTGGACATTCCCCATTCTCTTCGCTTATCATCATCATAACTGTACCATTCTCTTCACCTAGGGTAGTTCCCATATCCTTCAGGTGAAATCCACTTAGCTTACTCATAAGATCCAGTGCCCAGGTCACCTGTTTTATAAACACAATATCCCTATTTCCTATGGTAAGAACTGATTCTCCTTAGTCTGAACTCACACAGCACCCATTTTAGCTCTTATGGCATTTATCATAGTCTGTCTTGTACAATAAAGATAAATATATTTTATAACTTCTACTACCAGTTCTCCTTAAGTACAGGGTCTTGGTTTTGCCTTCACTTCAGCACCTAACACATTGCCTTGCATCAAATTATTGAATTAAATACTTTTTAGGTTTATAGTATGATTTTTGATAGCTCCATATCAGCCAATTTCAAGAAATAAAAGCATGTAACAATAGTAGCTATAATGGAAAGCTACAAAACAAAAAGTAGAGGTTTTAAGGAAGTCCCTCAGAGGGCAAATAGAAGAACCATTTACATTAGAATGTACAGAAGTGATTTTCAATTGAGAAAGGTCCAAATAGTGAATATTCTTTCTATTGCAGATTCAAGAGGATCCCAAAACCCTGAATCCTGCCCCATATGTCAGATAAAATATACAAATGGGAAGGCTGTTTCCCTGACAAGTAAACAAATGCTGGCTCTGTCTTCTTTAACTTCCAGCTCTGCAGGTGCTGCCTGTATGTGCTCCAAAAACAGTGGGAAACTTCAGATACCCCCAGTATTTTTTTTTTCAGAAAAGGCACAGAGTTGTAGGTGCAGGCTGGTAGAAAGAGGAAGAAGAGGAGGAAGGGGAAAACTCCCTACCTGGGTACTATCACAGAAAGGAGACCCACTGCAATAGTGGAAAGATTGCTGACAAAATGGAGAAAGAGTTGAAAAAAACATTTTTGTATTGAGTTAAGTAGTAGCAGGTCCTGTAGTTTCCAAATCCTCACACTCATTAGCAGTGAGGCAAAATACACTTCCTGGGCTGTCCCTGACTCAATGACAGAATAGGAGGGAAATGGGGGTGGGGAGGAGGGAGTACCAGAGTGAGGCTTCAAAACAATGGCAGTCTCTCTTATTCTCATTCCCATGAGATGTATCTTAGCAACCTATCTATAAGTAGCTGTTTGAAATACTGAAATTGGACCATCAATAGTGGTCTCTCTCTCTAAACTCTCATCTTTCAAATCTGTCCTCACACTGCAATTCAGTTATCCATGAATTCCATTACACCACTCCTCTCCTCTGAAAGATTCAGAGCTCCTTTTTCCTTACCGAATAAAGTCCAAATGTAATCTGTCAACAAAGGACTAGGTAAACTAGCCACAATCTACCTTTAATCCTTTGTCTCTCTGCCTTCCTAGCATTTCTCTCTTCCTTTTCTTTACTATTCATTTAATTTACAAAATATTTTATCACAATCTAGTATGAATAAGGCCCTGTGAAGGTATGCCCTTAAAAAAACTTATAACCATATATAATTCTGTTAATGTTTTTGAACACCAATGTATCAAATACTGTGCTACAAATTGAAAATAGCAAGAAACAAGATTCAGTCCCTACTCTCTGTCTTGTAGAATAAAGATGAATATATTTTACAACCTGTGATAACATTATTCCCCTTTGTGAATTCTCAGTCCAGTAAAATGACTATAAATATACCACATTTTATTCTTCTGGGCCTTTGAACAAACTTTTCCAGGCCTGAAATATCCTCCCTCTTTCCATTTCAAACCCCATTTCAAAATTAAACTCTCTGACCCCCTTATCTACCATATTTCCTCATGTATAAGACACACCCCTTTTTCGAAAAATTTGGGGCTAAAAACTGAGTGCATCTTATACAGTGGTTGTAGTTTTTTTGTTTTCGTTTTCTGAAGCTGGAAATGGGGAGAGACAGACTCCCGCATGCGCCCGGCCGGGATCCACCCAGAACGCCCACCAGGGGGCGACGCTTTGCCCATTAGGGGGCGATGCTCTGCCCTCCGGGGCGTCACTCTGTTGCGACCAGAGCCACTCTAGTGCCTGGGGCAGAGGCCAAGGAGCCATCCCCAGCGCCCAGGCCATCTTTGCTCCAATGGAGCCTTGGCTGCGGGAGGGGAAGAGAGAGACAGAGAGGAAGGGGAGGGGGAGGGGTGGAGAAGCAGATGGGCTCTTCTCCTGTATGCCGTGGCCGGGAATCGAACCCGGGACTTCTGCACGCCAGGCCAATGCTCTACCACTGAGCCAACCGGCCAGGGCTGTTTTTTTGTTTTCTTTTACTTGCATTTCCCACTTTTTCACGCGGATGAAGAGTTGTATGAATTTTATGATGAATAAAACTTGAGTTCAATAACTTTATGTAATACTTTTTTTTTTCAAATTTCGGGCCCCAAAACTAAGGTGTGTCTTATATAAATACATAGGGAAATACGGTAAGCCCTACTCCCACTAGAAAGAGTACTAGCTATGCCATAGAGATACTTTTAACATTTACATATCATGTCTTTCCAGGAAAGGCATGTAAGTGTATTTCAAGAAAGGAGTGGTTGAAATTGTCAGAAAGGAGAACAAAGTGTATCTTAAACTATTCTGTATTCCCCACAGTGTCTAGCATAAGATCATGTACAAAGATATTCAATACATATTTTGATTTATAATCAGTAAAAAATATAAACTTTGTGAAATTTTATTGACATGAAAAAGATACTAGCAGTAAGGGACAACGGTACTCCTACAATAGCATATCTCCAGTGGTGAGACAATTATTCTTGTTTATGTGGATGGTAACGAAGACATCAAAATTTGATAAAAGTAAGCCTTAATTAGGCATTTAGGAACTTTAGCCCGGAGAGGTAGCTGTTCTGACCAGTAAACACACTGTTACACTAAAAATCAGTTCCACAGTCATAATTATACCAAATAAAAAGATCAATTCTTTGAACCTGCACAGGGAAGAATCAGATGTTGAACAATGGTGACACCATCAAGATATAACAAGTATATTATGAAATCCATTCTGAAAAAAATCTGTTAGCCTTAGCTTTCACATTAATAATAAAAGTGTTTAGCAAAAAAATAACTCAAGACCATTTCTGAAGGTGATGGACCAGTAGAGTCATCTTTGTATTTAGATCATTCAAGAACTCTGCAAGGTAACAGAATAACTCAAACTCCAGGTGATATGGCACATTAATTCAAGTATAGTCTTCTGGTTGCATTTAATATTTACAAATCCCATTTCTAACAGTTACTTCACTGCTCTCCATTAGCATGACTACAAACCTAGTAATTTTTCTATTTAACCACCTATATTTTTTGTAAATATTATTTTACTGTTTCTGATCCTTCCTTATATGGTTATTTATATGGTAGGTATAGATGCCCTGAAATAGTAATTTTTTGAAATAAATTTTAATATGTCCAAATTTGTGATTGCTTATATCAGCAAAATATACATATATAGATTGAATTTACAATTAAAAATGGGTGCTATGATTTTTTAAAATCTGATTAATATAGTTATTACATAATAACATATTATAATTAATAACATACTGAAAAATTTCAAAAATAATAGAATTTTCCATCAAAGCAAGGATATTTTTTTTAGCTAAATAAGTATTAGAGATCTACTAGTCCAAATTCAATTTCTGAATTATAATAGGTCTAAAATGACTCACCAAAGTCACCCACCTTGTTGTTTAGTCAATCTCTTTACTTCTGGACCACAAATTTTATCCCATACCACACAACTATTAAAGCTTCTAAGTACAACCATTAACCATATAATTGATATAGTCATATAAAAAATCCAACTTATATAAGGTTCTGGTTATTTCTGGTTTTTATTTTAACCACAAGAAAATAATTTTAAATGAAAAACTTTTATTAGTAATGTATAATAATAGTGAAAAGAATCAAATAATAATATTAAATAGCAATAGCACATATAGTTTATTACATATTGAGAAACTGGACAAACTGCCTTTAGGTTTTAATTTTTTTATAGTAGTGACCATGAAAAACATTTTAAAACTATCTCCAAGGCTATATGCTATTTAAACAAAATATTCAAAGAAAGTACAATGCTGTTAACATTATCAAATTAACTCATTGAGTCCTCTTTTAGAAGTTGAAGGCTAGTGGGGTTTTCTTTTTAAAGAAACAAAAGAATCCATATATAATTTAAATATTACACTTTTATAAAATACACCAAATATTTGACCCTCACAAGAAAAGCTATATACTCCTTATTAATATCCAATTTAAAGCCCCCTTTAAATCTAGAAAAATTCAAGGAGTTTCCCCTTCTATGTTTAAGGTATACAAGTAGAGAGCTTTCAGATCATAAATGTCACCCTTTCATTACAACAATAATGGGTTTAAATTCTAAGCTTACTTTAAGTACACGATTTTATCTGTGCAGTGTGTTTGCAATCACTGTAAACCTTTGTCTCAGGATCTCTCTTTTTTGTATTAGAAAGTTTTCAATAGTATTGGCTTCTTTGAAGAGTCCATTTATCTCGTCAATATAAGATGCATCTACTGCTGCTCTCTCACTAACGGGGGAAAAAAAGGTTTTACGTTAAACTAAATAGTTACAGCATCAAAACACAGTATCCTAGTGATGTTCTTTAGTATGCTGTATTTGTTACCTATTTCAGTTAATACCTTTGTACATTGGAAAGTTTCAGTAATTTACAAACACTCCAGTAAAAGTGAAATCAGTTCCACAAATATTTTTGACTATTCAAATTCTCCTGACACAGTACAATGTACATCTTATACATTTTAATTCTATCATCAAACTATATGCAGCCATGCTTTGCTGAATGATGGGGATATACAGTGGTACCCTGAGATACGAATTTAATTCGTTCTGTAACCGTGCTTGTAAGTCAGTCAACTGGTATATCAAACAGCCGATATAACAGCCGTGCGCCAACACACCAACTAGCAGCAGCTTCCCGAATCACGACTCGTATCTTGGAATATTGCTCGGATCTCGAACAAAAATACGGACCGAGTCGCAGCTCATCTTAAAAAATTTGTATGTTGGTTTGTTTGTATCTCAAGGTACCATTGTATTTAGAAAAATGTGTCATCAGGCGATTTGATCATCATAGAATGTACTGTACGAACATCACGGAGTACACATCCACAAACCTACTACACATGTAGGCTATATAGTACAGCCCATTGCTCCCAGGCTACAAACCTGTACAGAATATTACTGTATTGAATACTGTAGGCAATTGCAACACAAAGGTATTTGTCTAAACATAAAAAGGTATAGTAAATATACAATATAAGGCATTTTAAATGGTAGACCTGTATGAGGCACTAACCACAAATGGAGCTTGTAAGACTGAAAATTGCTCTGGTGAGTTAGTAAGTGGTGAGTGCATGTTAGGGCTGAGGACACTACTAACCATTACTGTAGTCTTTTTTTTTTTTTTTTTTTTCATTTTTCTGAAGCTGGAAACAGGGAGGCAATCAGACAGACTCCCGCATGTGCCCGACCGGGATCCACCTGGCATGCCCACCACGGGGTGATGCTCTGCCCATCTGGGGCATCACTCTGTTGCAACCAGAGCCATTCTAGCGCCTAAGGCAGAGGCCACAGAGCCATCCTCAGCACCCAGGGCCAACTTTGCTCCAATGGAGCCTTGGCTGCAGGAGGGGAAGAGAGAGACAGAGAGGAAGGAGAGGGGGAGGGGTGAAGAAGCAGATGGGTGCTTCTCCTGTGTGCCCTGGCCGGGAATCAAACCCGGGACTCCTGCATGCCAGGCCGATGCTCTACCACTGAGCCAACTGGCCAGGGTCTACTGTAGTCTTTATAAACACTGTCTCAGAAGTCCTTCCCCCTATTTCCTTCTGACAGGGTCAGAAATGGAATTGTCAATGCTGCTCCATGAAAAGGAATACAGGCTGGATTGACTGAAAATATCAAGGAGAAACTGGCTGGGCAAGACACAGATTACCATAATAGTGACTGTGAGGAGAGAGTGAAAGGTAGCCTAAGGACAGTAGAAAAAAGAAGCCAAGATAAAAAGATAAAGGAACATGGGGGACTGTCATGGAAATGTGGTCTGGCTATTGTATGTTGGACCAGTAGTCATATTAAGGAACTTTGTGATATTCATTTAAAAAAAAAAAAAGAGGGGCCTGACCAGTGGTGGGGCAGTAGATAGAGCATCAACCTGGGTGCTAAAGTCCCAGGTTCAAAACCTCCCAGGTCGCAGGCTTGAGCACAGGCTCATCTGACTCGAGTACAGGCTTACCAACTTGAGCACAGGGTGGCCAGCTTAAACACTGAGTCATCAACATGACCCCATGGTCACTGGCTTGAGCCCCAGGTTGCTGGTTGAGCAAGGGGTCACTGGCTTGGCTTGAACCCCCCAGTCTAGGCATGTATAAGAAGCAATCAATATACAACTAAAAGTGATGCAACTATGAGTTGATGCTTCTCTCTCTCCCTTCCTGTCTCTGTCTCTCTCATTTGATAAAGGGGGGGGGGGATATTTAACATGGTATAGAACTGAGGACTCAGTATTTTGACTTTGGAAATTTTTTTAGTTCCACTGACTTTATCTGACATAAATGGCTCTCTCTGTCATTGAATTAAAGGTAATTGCAAAGTTTATCTGTTTTACATCATTACAACCTGAAAAAATTTCCAAAGTACGGGGACAGGGTGACTTCACACTATCACAGAAAGCTTTTACTCAAGTTGCAGTGGCACTTAGTACTTGTTAAGGCCATTCCTACAAAACAGTGTTGTTTTACAGGATCTTAGGTCTTCAACAAAGAATGTACAGCGAAGTACTCTGAAGACCATCAAGCTAGAACTGGAAGGGCTGTACCACCCTCTGTATATGTAGCACTAGGGGGACAGACTTCTTTGTGCTGAATCAGGTCAGTGCCTGATTGCCTGGGATGTAATCTGTGCACTCAAAATTCAGGTTCCATGAGTGAGAGGGAATATTGTCAAGCTCCACAGATACTGGCCCAAAGAGAAGAAAAAAATTTCTTCTGAGCCACATATCTTTCCATTTCCTAAATTCAGCTCCGTTAAAATCTTATGGGACAACTGCTGTACATGCAATCTGCTGTTGACTGAAACATCGTTATGTGGTGCCTGACCGTACAATCATTTTAACAGCCACACAAACCATTATTCAAACACAATGACTGTCTAGTAGTTTTTTTGTTGTTGTTGTTTGTTTGTTTGTTTGTTTGTTTAATGAGACTGAGAGAGAGACAGAGGGAAGGGAACAGACAGAGACAGACAGGAAGGGAGAGAGATGAGAAGCATCAACTGATAGTTGCAGAACCTCAGTTGTTCACTGATTGCTTTCTCCTATGTCCATTGACCAGGGGCTCCAGCCGAGCCAGTGACCTTGGGCTCAATCCAGCAACCTTGAGCTTTAAGCCTGCAACCCTGGACTTTAAGCCAGTGACCTTTGGGCTCAAGCCAGAGACCATGGAGTCATGTCTGTGATCCATTACTCAAGCCAACCTCAGGGTTTTGAACCTGGGTCCTCAGCATTCCAGGCCAATGCTCTATCCACTGCACCAGCACCTGCTCAGGCTGTCCAGTAGTTTTTAAAAATACCTTATAAAAAACATGATAATCTCAGGTCAATAAAATATTAAAATTCAATCTTTAAATATATATGGTTAAAATTTAAATATTTCATAAATATATTTGTTATCTTTACTATCACTCTATTATTATCACTAACTTACCAAATGGTACTTTTCTCAAAGAGGTTTTATTATAAAACTTTAAATGTTATATCATCTGTTTAAAGACCAAAATATGTAGAGCCTAGTAGTCATTCCGGAAATAGCAAAACAAAGGATGCTTAATGGAAAAGTTAGAGTTATTCTTTGAAAACAGTCAGTTAATATTAATTATCACAATTATTCTTTTTTACTAGACTTAATCTGGGGTGAGAGTGGGAAACAAGGGATGGAGAGTTGTCTCTTTCCATTTAATGGAAGTGCAACTGGAATTGAACTTGAGTCTATGACTGAAAACTAATAGAGACCCAAAGTAGTAAAATTTTATTTTTTTCTAATTGAAAACTGTTACTGGTCCAAAAACTTTATTTTCCTCCTGGAAAGTGCTATATAAATCACTGTTGAAGTTAACATTTATTCCTTTTTTTTTTTGGCAGAGTCAGACAGAGGAAGGGAGAAAGATGAGAAACATCAATTCTTCGTTGCAACTCCTTAGTTGTTCATTGATTGATTTCTCATATGTGCCTTGACGGGGGGGGGGGGGGGGGGGCTACAGCAGACTGAGTGACCCCTTGCTCAAGGCAGTGACCTTGGGCTCAAGCTGGTGAGCCCTGCTCAAACCAGATGAGCCTGTGCTCAAGCTGGTGACCTCAGGGTCTCGAACCTGGGTCCTCCACATCCCAGTCCGACGCTCTATCCACTGCGCCACCACCTGGTCAGGTGACAGTTTATTCTTGATAATGATTATCATCAGCAGGGACCATAAAAATATCCCATCAGAGCACAGCATGACCATTCCAGGTAGTTTTCCTTGTGTTGGTTTTGATTTCAATGAAAACATGTTATCTGAATCACTGAGCTTCCTGTTGGCTGCACTCATTGCCCAAGAGCTTACCACAGGCCCAAACAGCTAGGAGTACAAACAAAACCAAAACACGATCGATGTAGAAGGAAATGATCTTCATTTGCCTTGCATAATGTCATCCATCTTGGGCCTGACAATTTGCTAACAATCATTGACTGAGAAGGCAGGCAAATCTTATGAATACATCTTGTTTCTAATTAGGGAAGGTAGTCAAGTATATCCCAAAACATTTTATTTGTTTCAAGTCCTTGTGTAAATATCCTTTCTCTTCTTTTTTCTCTGTTACATGAACCTCGGGGCGGGGGGTTGTGTCTGCGCAAAGCGTAGGATAATGGTGTTCTGTGTTCACTCCGTGGATGAGCATTTGAATGGGTATTCTTTTCTACTTGTTAGTTTATAAGTAGTCTAATCCAGCCATTAGACGTCTTAGTTTCATGTGATTCAGCAATTTGTAACAGAACAGTGCTTTATAATAGCAAAATAACCCTTCATCATTTCCAGAGATATACTGCACAAGGCCAGATGTACAGAACATGTTGCAATTTGAGATTTTGTAAATTCATGTATTTGACTCATTGGTTTTAAGACTGATTTACTGGATCAAGTCACGTAGCTGGAAAGTGAGCCCAGGTCACTGTAGTACAGGTTGGTTAGTGTTTTTTTAAACTGCCTTCCTTTTGGCATGCAACTAGATTGTATTTCCCAGCATCCATCCTTTGCAGTTAGATGGAGCCCTTGTGTCTGAGCTGTGGTCAATGACATGCTGGAAGTGATATACACCTTTTCTAAGTCTACATCATAAAACCCTTTGAAATGAGAACCTCTGAACTTTTTCTCTGTCTCACAGCTGAGTGGAGAAAACTCCAAGGATGTACAAGAGGGTGAAGTAGCAACATGGAGGAGGGGCCTGGGTTCCTAAATGAATATATGGAGCAGAACTACTAGCCCCATCAGCAATCTACATTAAACTATAATAGACTTCTGTCTACCTCTCACCACTAACCCCCCAATAGACTGTGATGAGAACAAGCAATAAACATTTATTGTATTACAAACTACCTTATTATAAGAAACTGAGGTAGAATAAAATAATTCCCAAATTATAATAAACTGGATAGGTTCAATAGCCACTGAACTCAAATATACTTTAAGTACTTACCTTAACGTCTTTGCATATGTAGATAACATCATATTAATTTCCTTGCTCATATCTATAAAAAATCAGAGTTACTAAATATAACATACCTTCTGTGTTATAAAATAAATATATACAAATATAAGCATTTTATACATCACCATTCAAATCTTTCTCCAGGGCTTCATCTTTATAAAATAGTCCAGAGATTTCAGAGAAAGAAGAATCTGATTTTCCAACAGAGGACAGTTGTGGACTATCTGGCATTTGAGGCTAACACAAGAAAGTAAATAAAATAGATAAACAATCAACAAGATCCTTAGGATATATACATTCTATTTTCTAAAAAGTAAATAAGGCCCTGGTTGGGTAGCTAAGTTGGTTGTGCATTGGGGCGACACTTCGACCAACAAGCTGTCTGGTCAGGGCTGCTTGAAAATTTAAGCAAGATAACTTATCTTTAAGCAAGCAAATAATGTCCCAAATGCAAATATCAGTTGGTGGGAATAGCAGTATAGAAGGTCAGAATACAGTGTTCTTATTTTAAAAGATCAGCAACTCCAGTATGTAGGTAGCCTACTTATTATAGCAAAATAACTATTGAGAGTACTAGATATCATAGAGATATGTACCCACTTCTGTCTCTAAATCACAAATTACAAGGAAGAAATCTCCCAATAGTATCTTGGAGGCTTTTCATATACTTAGTGAAAAAGCAGCTGTAGTCAACATAGTTCCTGCTGGGACAAGCTCAGCTCTAGGAATATGAAAATTTAAATTCTGTTCATCAACAGAACTTTTGTAAATGGAAGAAATTTGAGAAGTATATAAGTAAAATAAAATAAAATAAATATAAAATATAACTGTAAATATAAAATAAAAACATTAAAGCCCCAGGAACATATAGATTACCTCCAACTCTCTTGGTCTCTTGCAATTTCTAGTATCAGGTTTTGTAAGGTGACTTTCCATCATATTCTGGAGGTAAGAGCTGCAAAATTTTGAGCAATGCCAAATTTAAGTACAAACTCCATGGTACACAGCTCTCTTGAATCCTTCCCCTTTCTTCTACTCACTGCTACTCTTCATTTAGGCTCTCGTTATCTGTCACCTAAATGACAGTGTCTCCCTTCTCCAATTCATCCTGCAACTGCTGTTTGGGGAGTCTCTCAAAACTCTGATTCCCACATTCCCTTAACCTTTCAAAACTGTAATTACAGCATTCCCTCATTTCTTATACATTCCCTTAATTATCTGTAGCTCCAGAATAAGTTAAAATTCCACCCAAAGTCCTACATCACCTGGGGCCAACCACCATTCCCATGATTTTCATCTATTACCCCCATACAGTGAGCCAAGCTAGCGTCTTTGGCACTTCTGCCTTGTTTCAGGATTCATTTAAGATTCTTCTACCTTCACAATATCTCATTGTTCAAATCTACAAATATTATTGTTCATCTAAGTCAATCTTATTTTTTACAAACAGGAAAACAGGGGCAGGGAGAGCTGATCAAGTTCAAACAAGTCAAATGGGACAGGTAAGACCAGATCTTTTCTAGCCTGAGGTTATTTCCACTGTCTTCTTTTACCTTCATACAGCATCGAATTTTACTTTTGAATTACCTTTCTATAAATTCTGAAGACAATTTCCCCAGGAGTCTGAAAGATTGTTTAAACTTAAAATAAAAATGTGGAAATCTAGTAGAGTCTGGACACCTTTTTTTTTTTTTTTTTTTTTTTTTTAGAGACACAGAGACAGACGGGAAGGGAGAGAAATGAGAAGCATCAACTCATAGTTGCGGCACCTTAGTTGTTCATTGCTTCTCATATATGCCTTGACGCGAGGGGAGGTAGCTCCAACACAGCCAGTGACCCCAGCAACCATGGGGTCACGTCTATGATCCCACGTTCAAGATGGAGACCTCCCGGTTTGGAACCTGGGTCCTCCGGGTCCCAGGCATATGCTCTATCCATTGCATCACCAGGGAGTTAGGACATCTTAAGAAATGAGGATCCTGTCTAAATACGAGTTATTTGAATTTCTTTAGCTTGTTTTTTGAGAAATTATGCTGACATCAATAACTGATACTACTCTGTTTGACTAGTTACATGTAATATTCACATATATGGCAGCAACAACAAATCTGTAACAGAGGTAGTGCAGTGAATTCCAAACATGCGCCTGCACCCTATCAGCACTGTCTGGCGTGTGTGAGTGTAAGTGCCCGTGCCCCGTCAGCACTGCCTGGTGAGTGTGAGCGCGAGCGCCCCGTCAGCACTGCCCGGTGAGTGTGAGTGTGAGCGCATCAGCACTGCCCGGTGAGTGTGAGTGTGAGCGCGAGCGCCCAGTCAGCACTGCCCAGGTGAGTGTGAGTGTGAGCACGAGCACCTGTGCCCCATTAGCACTGTCCAGTGAGTGTGAGTGTAAGTGCCCGCGCCCCATCAGCACTGCCCGGATGAGTGTGAGTGTGAGCACAAGCACCCAGTCAGCACTGCCCAGTGAGTGTGAGCACGAGCACCCAGTCAGCACTGCCTGGTGAGTGTGTGAGCGCCCAGTCAGCACTGCCCGGTGAGTGTGAGAGCGCGAGCACCCAGTCAGCACTGCCCAGTGAGTGTGAGCGCAAGCACCCAGTCAGCACTGCCCGGATGAGTGTGAGTCGCCCAGTCAGCACTGCCCGGATGAGTGTGAGTCGCCCAGTCAGCACTGCCCGGTGAGTGTGAGCGCGAGCACCCAGTCAGCACTGCCTGGTGAGAGTGTGAGCGCGAGCACCCAGTCAGCACTGCCCGGTGAGTGTGAGCGTGAGCACCCAGTCAGCACTGCCCGGTGTGAGTGTGAGCGTGAGCACCCAGTCAGCACTGCCCAGTGAGTGTGAGCATGAGCACCCAGTCAGCACTGCCCGGAAGAGTGTGAGTGTGAGTGCAAGCGCCCAGTCAGCACTGCCTGGAAGAGTGTGAGTGTGAGCGCAAGCGCCCAGTCAGCACTGCCCGGTGAGTGTGAGTGTGAGCGCGAGCGCAAGCGCCCAGTCAGCACTGCCTGGATGAATGTGAGTGTGAGCGCCCAGTCAGCACTGCCCGGAAGAGTGTGAGTGTGAGCACAAGCGCCCAGGCAGCACTGCCCGGTGAGTGTGAGTGTGAGCGCGAGCGCCCAGGCAGCACTGCCCGGTGAGTGTGAGTATGAGCGCGAGCGCCCAGGCAGCACTGCCTGGTGAGTGTGAGTTTGAGTGCGCACGCCCCGTCAGCAGTAGGGAGTCTTAAATTATCTCTCAGAAGCAGCATGGAGGTTGTTCTTATCTCCCTGACCCTTTCTCTTCCCTGTTCACCCTCCTCTTTAAAGTCACTGCAGGTGCACACACATCCATTAAAACATATTAGGTCATAGTTTCTGGACACATAATGCTTCTGTCACAACTCAAGGCCTCCAAGGAGTTTCCAGCCGCACCCGCTGCAGGGTGCGGCCTGCCCTCCGGTTGAGCACGGCCCTCCGCCTCACTCCCTTCCTACTCAGTTCCACCTCGACCCCTGGTTCCACTTCACTGGCCTGCGTCTCCCTTCCGGATCCTCCTACTTCTCTACTCTCGGTTCAGCCCGGCTGGCAACCCTGAGAGGAAGCATTCATCCGCCCTCTGCTTTCTACCACACCCTCACAAGCCACCACCGCTCCCGCCCGCCCCAAAACCAGTCCACCACGAGGCCTGGACAGCACCTCTCCTAGGCAGGGAACGCTGTGACAAGTGCCGGATGTGCGCTAGTGAGCAAACAGCCCTTGGCGACTACACGCTCTCAAGCGCTTCTGGCGTTCTGTGCGCGTGCGCTTGCTGGTCATGTGACAGACCGGGGCCAAAGCCCCGCCAGGATTGGTCCGTGTTCTCCCGCGGCCTCCCGGAAAAGTGGGCTTCTCCCGCCCCTCTCCCACTCCTCCCTTCCGCTTGGAATCTCCATAAAACAGAGCTCTACCCGGGCCCCCCAGGGTGTGCATAAGGAAGAATCGCCAGAGCAAGGGCACATTGTGTCCCGGCCACTTGGCATGTCGGGAAAGGAACACGAGATAGTATACTCTCCACTATTTGACATCCTATTCCAAATGGTTTGTGCCACAGAAGCGTATACGGCTGAGCTCTTCTGGCTTGCAGGCAGTACTTCCAAATCAGAGCCTCCATTCCTTAATCTCTTTGGTGCAACCAAACTTTGAGAATCACAGCTGTTTAGAAAATTACTTCTTTGTTGCAGGAACAAAGGAAGCGACTCCCAGAGGACAAAAAGAAACAGATAACTTACTGAAGGAAGGGATATTTGCCCACAGAGCTAAGTGACCTAACAGGCTTTAATTCGTGAGCTCCCCGAAATTCGTTTTCTTACAGCTTATATACTTTTAAGGTGTCCATGCACAGGGAGAGTGCTCCCTTTGTCGACATACAAAACTCTCATGTCTCTGGAAGGGAGTAGGCGTGAGGGGAGTTTTGGACCATTTGCCTTAGTCATTCACAATTCCCATTCATCTTGCTGGTGTTACAAGTTGTTCCAGGGAGCCCATCAAGGATCTGTCAGACTGTGGTTAGTTAATTTTTCAACTTTAGGCTTTAGGCGACCCCTGTGTTTTGGTCGTTCGACCCCTGCTGGGGTCGTGATCCACAGGTTGAGAACCGCTGTTCTATAGTCTTTGTTAGAGTCACTATTATATACCCTGCCTGCCTTTCTCCCCTTGAATTGATGAAGCTGCTTTCATCTACATATAGCTCCCAGTCCAGGTCCCTCAAGAGCTGATCTAGCAAAACTGGCCAGTTTGAATACAATGAATCCAGCATATCCAAGCAATTATGTTGTAGCTCTTTTTCTCCCACTGGGAGTAGCGAAGCTAGATTTAAAGTAGTACATATCTCTATTACCAGTCTTGGGTTTTCACATAGTAAACACTGGTATTTAGAGAAATGAGCATGGTGAGCCAATGAAGTCCTTGGGCAATTATTAGAGTCACTACAGCATGTGGCACTCACACCTTCAAGTTTTGTCCTAAAGTTAGTTTGTCTGCTTCTTATACCAACATAGCTGTAGCTGCTAATGCCTTTAAACATGAGGACCAGCCTTTAGCAACCCCATCCAGTTGTTTGGAAAGGTAGGCAACCAGTCTAGGCCATGATCCCAGGTCCTGGGTCAGTACACCTACTGCCGTCTTGCTTCTTTCTGAGATGTACAGCACAAAAAGTTTTGCTAGATCAGGAAGGCCTAGTGCTGGGGCAGCTTGCAATTCCTTTTTGAGAGTCTGAAAAGCATGGTCCTGATCTGGCCCCCACTCCATGGGTTTTTTCTTGCCCCACTTTGTGACCTCATAGAGGGGTTTTGCCAGTACTGCAAAGTTGGGGATCCATAAATGGCAGAATCTCACTGGACCCAGGAACTCTCTGACCTGTCTCCTGGTGTGGGGGCAAGGATATTCTGAATAACTTGCTTCTGCTCTACTCCTAGCCTCTTCTCTCCCTGCTGGAGAATGAATCTCAAGTATTTTACTTGCCTCTGACAGATCTGAGCCTTTTTCTTGGCAACCTTGTACCCATTTTTCTCTAGATGACATAAGAGCTCATCTGTCCCTCAGGCAGGTCTTGGAGTCTTGTGGCCCAGTGACAAGTAATTAATCTACATACTGGAGGAGGATGCATCCATTGTCCTGTGTGGGAAACTGCTGGAGGTCTCAGGCAAGGGCCTCCCCAAAGACCACGGGGGAGTTCTTGAACGCTTGTGGAAGTTGAGTTCAGGTGTACTGCACCTTTGCTCCTATAGACCCTTCCAATGGGTTCTCCCATTGAAAGGCAAATATGTAGCTCATGGCTCTCTGGGGCCAGTCTTATATTGAAGAAGGCATCTTTCAAGTATAGGCAAGTGAACCAGGAGACTTGAGCAGGGAGAAGGCTTAGGAGGGTAGGGGTTTGGTATTGTTGGATGCAGGGTTACTGCTTCCTGGTTTACAGCTCTCAGGTCTTGTATTTGTTGGTAGTCATTGGTCCCTGGCTTCCTGAGAGGAAACAGGAGTGTTCCAAGGTGACTGGCACAGAACAATAATGCCATGCTCCTTAAGCCTCTGTAAATGCACCTGGAGTCCTTCTAAAGCCTCTCAGGGAATCAGGTACTGGCTCTGGCTGACAGGCAGGGCCCCAGGTTTTAACTCTGTCTGCACTGGCACTTGGTTTATCACCAGCTCAGGAGAATTGTCCCTAGGCCCAGACTCCAGGCCACCTCTGTGTCACCTTTTGACTGGGCACTTTCCCAGGTTTGACGGCAAAAAATCCTCCATTATTCCTCTCTGGGAACAGTTAGGGTTAAAACAAGCCTAGGCTCTGGCACTTGCAAGTCTAGCTGGGCATTGTCAGCAAAAGATATAGTAGCCCTCAACTTGCTGACAGGTCAAGGGTTACCACTGAGTGCTCTGCCCCCCATATCAATCAGGAAATCTATTTGCTGGCCCTCTACCATCATGCAGATCATAGACTCATCAGGGGCTCCTGAGTCCAGTTACCCTCAGTCAAACAGAGACTCTCCTGCTATGCTGAACAGTGTGCCTTCATCCCTGGGAGCACCTGGCAAGGTTGCCTTCCCCTTCTGGTTGGGGCACTCATTTTTCCAGTGACCAGTTTCCCAACGGATAGCACAATGATCACGTCCTCAGGGCGGCCTGCCTGACTTCCTTTCTTTCCCCCTCCTGCTTTCTTCTTGAATTGGAAGGAGGGGCATCCCCTTTGCCCCCCTTGCTGAGGGCAGCTGCTATGAGGTAGCCCTCTTTTTCATTCAGCAGTCCTCCTCCCTTCTGCTCGCAACCACTCTGTTGACATAAACCTTATTGGCCACTTCCAGCAGCTGGGAAGTATTCACTCTGGCTAAGCCTTCCAGCTTTTGGAGCTTCTTTCTTGTGTCTCTTGCTCTCTGGTTGAGAAAAAGCCTTATTAGCCATTCTCTGGTTCTCTGCTTCTCTGGACTTTCTCGGTCAAAAGGAATGAAATACTGTAGGGCTCACATAATGTCTCATAAAAATCACCTGAACTCTCCTCTTTTCTCTGCAGAGTCTCGGCCACTTTGTTAATGTTAGTGGCTCTCTGGCCTTCCTTTCATAAGCCTTGAAGGAGGGCCTCCTGTGTTTCTTGAGCTGCCTCAGGCCCTCCTCGCTCTTTGGGTCCCATTAGGATCTTCTCCAGGCAACTGGGCCTGTGCATACAGTAAGGTCTGTGGGCAATGGGGGAAGGTCACGTGAGGAGCCGGCCGGGGAACTTTGGCTAGAACCGCCAACATCCATGAGCACAAGAAACTTTTCAGGAGTTCTTTGGAAAAAAGTGACTATCAGTCAGTGAGATTTTGCCACATCATATCAACTCGCCTTCACCCTACAGATGCTATATATTTCCCCCATGCGAATTTCTCCATGCGACTCTCTGGCCCCTGGCCCCTGGACCAGAGAACCTCGTTGGGTGGGATGCGCTGTACTAAATAAAGCTTTTGCTATTCCACACTTCGTGGCTACGCCCTTCCTTCTTCCTCAGCGGGGAAAAATATCTTACACATACTACCAGGGGTTTTGATGTTCCTTGGGGGCATTTTCCTCTAGCCGCTTACTCCCTGCCTGGATTACCCAGTGTCTCTCCTCTGTACTGAACAGAGCAAGGAGTAATTGATGCCAATCCACCCACGTAAGACTATGGGTTTGGAAAAGAAATTGCTTAAGATCTCTCAAGACCTGAGGCTTTTCTGGATAAGAGGGAGTGTGGTGTTCCCGATTGAGGAGGTCGATGGTGGTGAAAGGTTGGTACACTAGTACCTGTCACTCTACTATACACCCCTCTTCATCCATTATTGTGTTTCTCACTTCTCTCAAAAGCATCTGCATGCCAGGCACTGTCTTTGAGCGCAATCTCCCAGGCAGGGGAGGAGAGCCTGGGCCTGGCCTGGGGCGGGGATGGGTGGGGGAGGGCAGTGAGAAGCTCCTCCGGCTCAGGCAAGCTTACACTAGGGCTCGATAGATCTGGCAACAATGGGTCTGAGTCAGTAGCAGTCTCTGGGGTGGGTGGGGAGCCAGGTATGGGAGGGTAGAGCCTTGCTGGCACATAGAGAGGGGGAGCCAAAGCTTCTGCTGCTTCTTCTGGTTCACTAGACTCTGAAATTTCTGGTACCAATAGCGGCAATTGCTTCTTGGGTAGAGTGGAACATTTCCCTGCCTTTACTACCAGTACAGTGGATCCTGAGCCCTGAGCCAAGGAGAAAGTTTCAGAACTAGTATGAGCCAAGTGTTTATGTAGGGAAACTGGTCAGGGTGGCCTGGATCTCCAGTAACTACCTGTCACACTTTCTGCACATGGCCTATCTAAGCTCCCATCCTCTGGCCATGCAACCCCAAGTGTGGGCTATTCTAATTCATACAAAGTTCTCAATTTCCCCAGGGACATGGAGACTCCATAATCCCCTGAGAACCTTTTTTAAAGTTTTTGATCATTGTGGCCAAGGGAGTGGGTTTTCCCTGTGAACCCCTCATGGCTCCCATGACAAACACCAGTCACACCATGAGAAGGAATTAGGGAAGGGGAAGTGAAATTTGGAGGGGACGCCACTCGCTCCATCCATCACCGGCTGCTCCCCTCGCAGAGATAGCAGACTCTCTTGGCTTATGGCAGACTGATATAAGCCTTCAGCATGCAATTCTGCCTCTTAGCTTACAAGGCATCCTACGGAAAAATGGTTCAGGACTCAACATTCTCTTCGGCCCTGTGGGAGAGAGTCAAAACTTGCTCCTGTTGTCCATCTCATTCACTCCGCACTCATTCTCTTTCACATAACCTTCAACCTCTCTTAACCTGTCCTGTGGAGTGTGATTTGTTACCACAGCAGAGAGTGATCAGGCCTCCCTTCTGCCCAGTGGGGCAGGACCTCAGCTAGCTACCCTGTGCCCAGTATGCCTTACCATGACTGGCGCGTCCCTGTTCTCCTGTTGATCCACTGTCTGATCCTTGCTGGGACCAGCAGAGGGGATCCCCACCCCAGTCCTGCAAAGGCATCCACACTGGGAAATCCTTGGGTATGCTCAGCATGTGTGTCTGCAGGGTGGTTCAAGGGTTCCCCCATGGGGTGCTCAAAGTCCACCAATCCTGTGTGTCATCCCTCCTCGCTTCCTGGTCAATGCACCAAATCTCTTGCAGGAACAAAGGAAGCAACTCCCAGAGGATAAAAAGAGACGTTCAGACAACTTGTTGAAGGAACGGGTTTTTTATTTGCTGGTGGAGCTATGTAGCCTAAGAGGCTTTTAACTCATGAGCTCCCAAAGTTAGTTTACTTACAGCTTACATATCTTTACAGTATCCATGCACAGGGTACATGATCCCTTTATTGGTAGGTATACACGACCCTCATGTCTTGGGGTGGGAGAGGGTTTGAGGGAAGTTTCAGACCATTTGTCTTAGCCATTCACAATTCCCATTCTTCTTGCTGGTGGTGCAAGTTGTTCCAGGGAGCCCATCAAGGAACTGTCAGACTGTGATTAGTTAATTTTTCAACTGGCTGACTCAGACATCCCTTTGAGCTTTTTCCCTCCTCATCTCAATGTGTCGATTAGTTCAGTCCACTTAATTGACAACTTTCAAAAAATATTTTTTTAAGAATTTTTTTAATTTATTTTTTTCAATTTTATTTTAGCTTTTATTTATTCATTTTTAGAGAGAAAGAAGAGAGAGGAAGAGAGAGAAGGGAGAGGAGCAAGAAGCATCAACTCCCATATGTGCCTTGACCAGGCAAGCCCAGGGATTCAAACCAGTGACCTCAGCATTCTAGGTCGATGCTTTATCCACTGTGCCACCACAGGTCAGTCAAAAAGTGTTTTGACCCTGGCCAGTAGCGTGGTAGCTTAGAACATCATCTGGAAACACCAGGTTGTAGATTCCATCCCCGTTTACGGCACATACAGGGAGCAACCAATGAATGCATAGACAAGTGGAACAACAAATTAATGCTTTTCTCTCTGTGTCTCTCTAAAAATCAATTTTTAAAAAAACCCTCCTTGCCCTGGCCAAATAGTTGGGTTGGTTAGAGCATCATCCTGAAGTACAGAGGTTGCCGGTTCCATCCCAGGTTAGGGCACATACAGGAACAGGTTGATGTTCCCGTCTTTCTCCCTTCCTCTCTCACTAAAATCAATAAATTCAAAAAAAAAATTATAAGGCCTTCTTGTGTACAGAGGTGCTGTTAATTAAAAAATATATATGGCCTGGCCTGTGGTGGCACAGTGAATTAAGCATCAACCTGGAATGCTGAGGTCGCTCGTCTGAAACCCCACACTTGCACAGTCAAGGCACATGCAACAAACAAGCAATGAAAAACTAAAGTGAAACAACTATGAATTGGTGCTTCTTGCTCCCCCAACCCTCCCCTCTCTGTAAAATCAATAAATAAGATCTTAAAAAAAAAAATATATATATATATATATATATATATATATATATATATATATATATTTGGCAACACACATGACCTACATACTGGAAGTTTAGCCTTTTGGGTACTTCAATATGGTGACTTTGACCTGCAATTTCAAAGATAGACATTCTAAACTTATGCCCAATTAGGTGATGAGGAAGAAAATAAAGATATCAGCTCATAAAACAAAGGTCAGTTACCCCCCCCCCATAAATTTCAAGTACACATTCTTACACCTGTCAAAATTTATAACCCATACTTTATCCTAGACTGGAATAAGGAGGACCCATAAGAGCTCTCACACTCTACGTCTTCAAAAAGCCCTACAGGAAGAACTCCTATCTACAACAGAAATCTATGGCTGTGGCACCGCCTCCCCATAACTTTCTCTTCCTTTCTATACTTTAGCACCTCCTCCTTCTTTAAGCCAGCATGAAGCTTCAAATGGCTAGCCATGGCTGCACATTTTGGGTTGTGACCTTTCTTTTTCCTGAATAAATACTTTTCCATGACAGAATACCTACTCAACTTTTATTTATAGTTGACATACTTTAGCAAATTATATTTAACATATAAAATTTAATGTTTTTCCCCTTTGGCTTCTTTAAATGCTTGTTGTCATAAAGGCTTGTAAGTGTTGTGTGAATATGTTTGTTTATTGGCTGTTTGTGAAAAACCTGTTTTTCTCGGAAATTGAAAAACAAATTCCAAGAAAATACATACTCAATTTGTTTGACTTTATTTGCTAATATTGTGAAATATCAGTCACTTAATAAAAGTAGGCTAAATAATTATGGTGCAGTTATTGGCAGTCCTTCAAGGATCCTTGTCGTTGTCTAAGGACTGACAACAATCTATGTTGAAATTTTCCCCATCTATGGTAAAGTGAGGGAAAAAGAAATGAAAATCTCATAAAGCCAATGTACTTACTTTAAAGAATTGTCATTTATTCTGATACTATGTCCTTCATAATTTTTTGCTGTTAAAGTGTTTTTTTTTCATTAAATAAAAATATAAATATTTTTAGATTTCTAATGTCTTTGCTTAGTAAAGTATAAAGTTGCCCATTCAGTGTATATCTATTTTTCATTATCTTCATTTTTTTAATGGTCCATTAAGTACCAAAGTGTGGAAAATACTGATCTAATTTCTCTCCCAGTCTTCATATTGTATAATCTCTATACAGGTAGTTATCAAGTTCTTAAAATATTTCCAGGAAAAATGATTCCACCTAACACATAAAAATGTTTACATCAGAATAAGAGACCACTGTGAATATTTTATTTTATTTTTTAATTTTTTTATTGATTGATTTTAGGGAGAAAAAAGGGGAAAAAGAGAGAGAGAAACATCAATCTGTTCCTGTATGTGCCTTGACCAGGGATCAAACCCTCAATCTTTTGCATATTGGGATGATGCTTTAATCAAGAGAGCAATTCTATCTGACCAGGGCTATTTTATTTCTAAAATCTTATCTCCATTACATAAGCTGAATGAGTAAAAATAAGCAAAAGGGTGTGGAAGGTTATAGTTGCCTAGTGCTTTAAAATATCTAAAGGGTTATCATCATCTCATTTAATCTTCACAACACTATGAAGTAGGCTAAATATAGAGACATTTGGGTTACTCTGTATCAAAGAAAAATATGTGTCCCCAAACTAAGAAATCATTACAGCTGGAAAAAAATAATTGGCAGTAGCCAATTTAAAATTAGTTTGTTTGGTCCCCTGCTACTGATCATCACTGTTTGACTCCACCTCACGCTTTCATGTTAGTTGGCCCAATTGGACATTACAGTTGGAGGATGAAAAGTTGTTATTTCCATTTCAATCATATATGTAGTCTTATCATATACTTCTTAAATATGCTATTTTTTCCTCCTGACAGCCACCACACCAAGCACCTTTAGCCATTCTGCCACAGACTTCCTTCTTGTTAAAACAAAAAGCCCTGGTAGCTCAGTTACTTAGGGCATCATCCCAATACACCAAGGTTGCAGATTTGATCCCAGATCAGGGCATAGATGAGAATCAACCAATGAACGCATAAATAAGTGGAACAACAAATTGATGTTTCTCTCTTTCTATAATCAATTTTAAAAATGAAAAAAAAAAAGCAAAAAACAAAAAAATTCAACTAGCTGCTAATGTAAGCATTTTGTTTCCTAACTCTAGAACCCCTGTAACTACACAGTCTCTACTGACAAAAAAGCAAAAATCACCTTGCTAGTTACCTTGCTAGCAAGGTAGCACAATTTAGAACATGTTGAAGAGAAAAATTGTCTTTAAAAACTTTGTTTCTACTAATTATTTCCAAGGCTGTGATAGTGACACTCTGTTTTCCAAAAGTTACATCTTAGGTTCAATAATTATATTAATTGCTCTAATTGGGCTAATGATTCAGCACTATTAGGTACAGTTCTGTGCTGAAGTATGTGTACAAAGTTTCAAACTGATTTATGTGAAAAAGTGCTTTTAACTGACCAAGCAGGTGCTTTTTATAAAAGAAGCTTGGGTGTACTTCTGAAAGAAATACAGACTTTGGACAGTCAGAACTCCAGCTTTTACAGAAGAAAATATTTCATAGTGACTTTACATTAAAGAAATACCCGTATTATTTGACAATTTATTTCAAGTTCTGTGGCCCTAAGAAAGAGCCCATTTTGAGGGCGGGTCCAAGGCGTGCCAAGACAGTCTCCTCCCTCTAATTTTCTTCCTCATTCCTCTCTCCTCTTGAGACTGCCAGCCGAGGGATTCAGATAAATAGCTAGGAGTTTCAAAGCGTTCTGCCTCCCTGGCTGCCTGCTTTGGCTACTGAAGCCTCAGGAACAGAAAGGAACCTCAGACCTTCCAGGTCACTTTTTCTTCTAGGAAACTATTGAGCACAGGTAAGAAATATTATTCCTCTTTATTTGGAAACCCAAGCATGGTGATTAGAAGTAAATAAGAGAGGAAAAGTGGTTGAGAGAAATTTAAGTTTTCTGACATCACTATGATGGGTGGTTAGTAACAACCTAAGGTATACAGCAAAGTCAGAGTAGAAACTTTTCTTTTACTCAACATTGGAGGGTACCACTTTAGAACAAATATTCTCAAACTTTTTGGTCTCGTGACTTCTTTACATATCTAAAAATTACTGAGGATCCTGAAAATTTTTTGTTTTTCTAGGTTATTTATTGTACTACTGTCATTTACTGTATTTGAAATTAAAACTGAGAAATTTAAAAGATAATGACCTATTAATTTATCTTAAAATAACAATAAGCACATCACGTTAACATAAATAACATTTTTAATTATAGATCCAAAAAAAAGTCTGTTGTGACAAGTGATATTGTTTTTTTAAGTGAGTGAAAGAGAGACAGACAGAGAGACAGATAAGAAGGGAAAGCAATGAGAATCCTCAGCCCATAGTTGTGGCACTTAAGTTGTTCATTGATTGCTTTCTTATCAGTACCTTAACTAGAGGGCTCCAGCTGAGCCTGTGACCTCTTGCTCATGCCAGTGACCTTTGGGCTCAAGCCAGCAACCATGGGGTCATATCTATGATCCCATGCTCAAGTCAGGTATCCCCATGCTCAAGCCAGTAACATCAGGGTTTCAAACCTGGGTCTTCAGCATCCCGGGTCAATGCCCTATCCACTGCACACCACCTCATCAAACCGGTGACATTGTTTTTTACTTTTACAAATCTCTTTAATGTCTGGCTTAATAAAAGACAGATGCATTCTCATCTGCTTGTGACTCAATCTATGTAATATCACAAAGAATGTAGCCTCTGGTAAACTGTATTGTATACTCATGAACGAATAAAAATGAAAAAGACAAATTACATCTTGGAATTACTATGATAATAATACCTTTGATCTCATGAACTCCCTGAGAACTGCTGCTTTAGAATGATAAAAATAAATAAGCTTTTCTTTAAAGGGACTTTCAACTCTGAATCAGTTATTTTGAAAGCAAACAAAAAAATTGCCAAAGGTTCATAATCTTTATGGAATCTACCTCAACACCTTTAGGCTGGGCTCCAGTTGGATAATATAGCATTCCTTAGGAGGATTTTATTTCACAATCAGAAAGGGACTAAATAAATATTTCTATTTTGAAGTATGAATAACAAAATTGAGACACCCTTAAAATCCTCTTTTCTTTTGCTAATATCCAGCTATTTCAAGTTCCATTAACTCTTCTTTTAAAATATCTTTTAAAATCTGCTTTGCTTATATAATCCCTACATGACTGTCATGCATTCTTACTAGAACTCCAGCATGAATTCTTATAGTAGTTTCATAACCTGTCTCTAATCTTTTTAATAATGCACTGTCAGCTCAGTATGCCACTTTCTTATTGCCTGTGAGATTAAACTAGAGTGCTTCTACATGACTTCCAAAACCTTCCATAATTTAACCCCGCCCTACCCTGTATTCACCTCAGGGCAGCCAGGACTGTTCTGCTACAGTAGAAAATATGGCCCCATTCAGTCCACCCCACCACCACAATCACAACATTTTTTTAATTATCACATAAATGTTCTTCCATCTGTTTAAATTTTAAGATTTTATTTATTGATTTTACAGAGAGAAGAGGTCGGGGGGAGGGATAAGAAGTATCAACTCATAGTTGCTTCACTTTAATTGTTTATTGATTGCTTGTTGTATGTGCCTTGACCCAGCAAGCCCAGGGTTTTGAACCAGTGACTTCAGCATTCCAGGTCAATGCTCCATCCACTGTGCTAGCACAGGTCAGGTTTAAGCATTCTTTAAGATTAAATTCAATTTTCCTTTTCACACAAGGCCATTCTAATTACATCAGTTCTGTTTTGGCTTTTTGCTTTGAGTCTGTAGTTAGCAGTTAATTATGTCTCTTTTATCATTAATTACTTATCTAAATCTTTACCTAGGTCTTCCACACCCATCTCCCCTATACCCACATAATGCATTATCAATATGACAAAATTTAAAGGACAAAATGATTTACAGAACTGAAAAGTTGGGTTTTGAATCTTGTCGCTATCAAGGTGACTACAGATGATTTCAGGGAATCAGGTAATATGCATCCTCATTTCATCCCATACATTTCCACAGAATTGGAATTCCACAGCCAGGCTAGATATAATTAAAATTGCTTTTCAAGGTCAAGACATGTTTACTTTTAATCTAACAGTATGTTTTTAAACTCCTACTAGCTAAACAATGCTGGCTATACAATAAATATTCAATCACTACATGTTGTTTTAGAATTATGATAAAGTAGTTACCATGGCATTTGCCACCAAATAATTGGTTCTTTCCTTGTTACCTTCTCTAGAATCTAGAATAAAAGAATTCTGGAGCGGGAAAAGATCTTAAAGATTGACCATTCAACTCCCTGCTTATCCAAATGAAAAAAGGAGACCCTCAGAATCAAATGACTAGCCCCAGAAAAGTGTGGGTCACATGTGGCCTTACCTCCATCATGATTCTACCATCCACTAGCCTCCAGCTAGTTCCCAAGGCTTGCATAACTAAAACATTTTTTTTGTTTCGAAAGACCAATTGTCACTGAATATTTCTGAGAGGAGCTTTCTGAAGTGGTTTATAACTCTTTTAAAATAAATAAATAAATCACTATATAAATAAATACATAAGTCAGCCCTGGCCAGTTAGCTCAGTTGGTTAGAGCAGCAACTGGAAACTTGTTGCAGATTCCACCCTTGGTCAGGGCACATACAGGAGGCAACCAATGAGTACACAACTAAGTGGAACAACAAATAAATGCTTCTCTCTCTCTCTCTCTCTCTCTCTCTAATCAATTAATAAATTAAAAAAATAAATCCATATTTTGAGTATCTTAACTGTATTTTTAAGCATTTTTATTCAATGGAAACTATAATTTTTATGGATTAGAGTTAAGTAAAAAGACACAAACGAGAAAGGAAAAGGAAAAGTTGGAGAAAGAAAAGGAAGGGAACACATAGATGTATTAAGACCTAACTAAAAGAGTGGTAAGAGAATAAAGAATTCAAAATAAACACTCATGAAATAAAGAGAAACTAGTAGGAAAAAAAGAAGAAGAATATTTGAGAAATTATTCTATTTTTAAAAGAAGATTTTATTATTGATTTTAGAGAGTAAAGGGGGTAGGAGCAGGAAGCACCAACTCATATTAGTCGCTTCACCTGTGTGCCTTAACTTGGCAAGCCCAGGGTTTCAAACCTGCAACCTCAGCATTCCAGGTCCACACTATCCACTGCACCACCACAGAAGTTATTCTATTTTTAAAAATCTGCTTTCAGAGTTCCACCATTTTCTTTTTCTCATTGGCTTTAAGATGGAGTGGAAATTTAAAAACAGAAAAAATTCTACCACCCTTTCACACGTTGTCATGGTGGCAAGTTTTATCATAGTAAATATTTATTTACTATGTATAAGCTCTTCCCAGGTGTTGAAGATTTAAAAAAAAAAAAAAAAAAAAAGGACAACTCCTTGTCTTGAAATTCAGATTAAAACTGGGCAGAACTATTTTTTGTCATCAAAATAATCTGAATTCAATGTAAGAGCTATTACATAAACCTGAAGGGGAGAGGGTTGAGGGAGGGAGGTACTGAGAAGAGAAATGATTAGCTACCAATGTAGGAGTCAGGGACATTTTTTTGGAGGAGATGTTTGAGCTGAGACAGAAAGGCTGAACAAGGGCTTGGTGCGAGGGAAGTCCCGGCCCGGCAGTGGGGATTGAGGGAATCACTGGTACTGAAAGCAAGACCTAGAAGAGGAGAATTAAAGTAGAAGATGCTGGAAGTGATGAAGGCTTGATTTAAAACAGTGCTGATGGAGACGGAAAGGTGACACCAAATTATAAAGACATTTCTGAGGCATAAAATCTACAGCATTTATGAGGCAGAGAAAAAATTAGACAAAGAAGTCAGAAAGGACTTCCAGGTTTCAGTTTTTGAACAGGTCATTGGCACATGTTTGGCAGAGTAACTCATTTGTATACCTTACAGTTGGAACTGTGGAGCTGGAGCCAGAAACTGAAATTTGCAAGTTACATATTCCCCAATAACTACCACCCTCTCTCTTCACTTTATAGCCAAACGTCCTAAAAGAATAGTTTGTATTTCCCATCCCAGTCTGTCCTAGATCTTTGCCAACTTGCCTTTTTCTACCCCTACTTTCCCCAAACTGTTCTACAGATACCAAATCTTTCTAATTGTCAAATTCAGTGAAGAAATTTAAGCTTATGTCCAAGTTATGGGCCTGGTGGTATCCAAGTTCAAGCAGTCCTTGCTTGAAGTGTTTTTTCTCTGTTGGCTTCTGTGACACTCTTAAGATTTGCAAAATTGAACTAATTATTTTCCACTCGAGCTTCTCTTTCATTTTTTTTCTCAGTTAATAAGGTAACACAAATTGCTCAAATCAGGACTTTTTTTTTTTTTGACAGAGACAGAGAAAGAGGGACAGATAGGGACAGACAGGAAGGAAGAGAGATGAGAAGTATCAATTCTTCATGCAGCACCTTAGTTGTTCACTGATTGCTTTCTCATATGTGCCTTGACCAGGGGGCTATAGCAGACAGAGTGACTCCTTGTTCAAGCCAGCGACCCTTGGGCTCAAGCCAGCGGCCACAGGGTCATATCTATGATCCCATATTCAAGCCAGTGACCCCATGCTCAAGTCGGATAAGCTCACACTCAAGCCAGTGACCTCGGGGTTTCAAACCTGGGTCCTCTGCATCCCAGTCAGAGGATCTAGCCACTGCGCCACTTCCTTCCTGGTCAGGATCAAGTCAGAATCTTTGAACTCATCCTCAGTTCTTCCTTCTTCCATTTGACCCACAACCAATCAGCTAAAAAAGCCTTCTGTTTAATCTCTCTTGAACCCACCTTCTTCCTTTCATCCCTGAAGCCGCCACCTTAGTGTATACAATCTCGTCAAGTCTTACCTTAACTGTTAAAACTGCTTCTAAGGTTGTTTTCTGACCTCCATCCAGTCTTGCCCCATCCAATGCATTCTCTACCTCCTGCCAGATTACTGGCTTTTTTTAAAATTTATTTTAATTTTATTCTTTTTTTTTTTTAATTTATTCATTTTAGAGAGGAGAGGGAGAGACAGAGAGAGAGAGAGAGGAGAGACAGAGAGAGACAGAAGGGGGGGGGAGGAGCTGGAAGCATCAACTCCCATATGTGCCTTGACCAGGCAAGCCCAGGGTTTTGAACCGGTGACCTCAGCATTTCCAGGTCGACGCTTTATCCACTGTGCCACCACAGGTCAGGCCCTACTGGCTTTTTAAAACATAAATTTGACCACCTCTTTCATCTACTTAATATAAGGCAGTATTTTTTCAGAAAAAATGTCAAACTCTTCAGCCTAGTGAAACAGGCCTTTATAATACAACTCTCCTTCACAAGCTTTCGTCAAACCAAACTTCATTGCAGGTTGCATTTTGTGTGACATGAATTAGAGAGAATCTAATAAATAGAAGATAAAGGTAATAGCTTTATTTTATAAGCAAGGTGGAAATATGTGAGCTACAGGTTAGTTTATCTAAAATGAAATCATTGCAACGGGGTAGGCCAAGAGAGTTGTGCACTGTTAATACTATTGTTGCATGGAAGTGACTCTTAACTACCTGACCTGTGGTCTGAGGCAGATTAAGGTCGGTTCAGGCCCCCAAGACAGAAGAAAATATTAGGCCCCTTAAAAAAAAGAGACAGGGAAAATAAAAATACATGTTAACCATATTTTTAAATAAATAAAAAATATTATGTACTATTTGAAATGTAGAAAAGAAAGGCTCTTACTTAGCATAAGTAACTTTTAGCAGAATTCACTTTCTCTAAAACAAAGAGACTTTTAGCAGAACTTACTTATCCTAAAAGACTCCCTACCCTGGCCTTGAGGCTGGTTTCCCAGGCTGTGGCCTTGGGCTGGTTCTGCAAGGTTGCAGGTGTTCCCAGAATGTTTTTCCCTGAATGAATCCATTGTAAATTAGCTTGTTTCACTGGCTTGTTTTTAATGTCTTTACCAGCAGATGTCAGGAATCCTCTCTCCTTATAGATTGCTACATGAACATGGGTAGTAGCAGAAGCATGCCTGCTGTCAGTGTAAATATTGACCTTCTTTCCTTTGGCCCACCTTAACACCTGGGTGAGAGCAATAAATTCCACCCACTGAACTGAGGTCCCGTGGGGCAAGGCTTGGGCCCATATGGTCTCATTAGGAGTCACTACAGCTGCTCCAGCATGTCAAACCCCTAGGACAAAACTGCTGCCATCTGTGAATAGCTGTACTTCCACATTAGGTAGGAGCACATCAGTAAGGTCTGGTCTTGCAGTTTGAACAAAGTCTAGCACTTCAGAGCAGTCATGCAAAGGTATGCTTGGATCCTCATCAGGCATCAGGCTTGCTGGGTTGATAGCCTGTTTCTGGACAAACTTAATGCGAGGCTGATCTATGAGCAGAGCTTGATACTGCGTGATCCTAGCATTAGACACTCACCTTTCTGGAGTTCCTTTAAACAAAGTCTCTACTGCATGTGGGGCTGTCAGGAACAGTTCTTGCCCTGTAGTCAATTTATCTGCCTCTCTCACTAGTATGGCAGTGGCCGCTACAGCTCTGAGACAGTTGGGCCATCCAGATGCTACAGGAGCTAGTCGCTTGGAGAGATAAGCAATAGGCCAGTGCCATGGCCCTAGCGTTGGGTCAAGACCCCTTTCGCTATTTCCTTGCTCTCATGAACAAAGAGCTAGAAAGGCTTTGTAATGTCTGACAAAGCAGAGCAGGGGCCTCAGTGAGGGCCTTTTTGAGGGTTTCAAAAGCTTCTTGTTCCTTATCTGTCCAAATTAACTCTTGGGTTCCTGCTGTACAAGAGTATAAAGGCTTGGCTGTCTCTGCAAACCTAGGGATCCACAGCCTGCAGTATCCAACTGCCCCGAGAAATTCTCGAACTTGTCTCTTGCTAGTGGGGGTTGGAACTCAAAGGATTGCCTCTATACGACTGGAGGAGAGAGTGCGCTTCTCCGTCTCAACGTGGGAGCCTAGATGGGTCACCTTAGAGGTGCAGAGTTGTGCCTTCTTAAATGACACCCGGTACCCCAGAGTCTGCAGTGTTTGTAAAAGTCCCTCAGTGGCTGTCTGGCAGCTTACCTCCGTTTCCACAGCTAGAAGCAAATCATCTATGTACTGCAGCAGTGTGCGTTCTGGATGGTCCTGGTTTAAGTCGAGCAGGTCCTAATGTAGTGCCTCATCAAAGAGGGTCGGTGAATTCTTGAAGCCCTGTGGTAATCTGGTCCAGGTTAGTTGTCCTGAAATGCCTGCCTCTGGGTCATTCCACTCGAAGGCAAAGATGGGCTGACTTACAGGGGCCAGGGGAGTACTGAAGAAAGCATCTTTCAAATCTAAGACTGTGTAAAATTTCAAGGCTGGTGACAACAGGCTTAAGAGAGGGTAGGGGTTAGGCACAGTTGGGTGTATTGTCTCAACTCGCTTATTTACTTCCTGTAAGTCCTGAACTGGATGATAGTCCTTGGTACCTACCAAGTAGGCAGTAAAGGGGTATTCCATTAGGATTGGCAAGGAACAGAATACCAGATTCTTTTTTTTTTTTTTATTCATTTTAGAGAGGAGAGAGAAAGGAAGAGAGAGAGACAGAGAGGGAGAGAGAGGAGAGAGAGAGACAGAGAGAGAAGGTGGGGAGGAGCTGGAAGCATCAACTCCCATATGTGCCTTGACCAGGCAAGCCCAGGGTTTCGAACCGGCGACCTCAGCATTTCCAGGTCGACGCTTTATCCACTGCGTCACCACAGGTCAGGCCAGAATACCAGATTCTAATAGTATCTTAACATGGGGGGTTATTCCCTTTTTAGCTTCTCTTGACATAAGGTATTGTTTTACTCGTATGGGAACAGCACTTGCAGTAAGCTGAGCAACTACTGAGGCTTGATGCTTTGCAAGCCCAGGCGGGTTGGTTTCCGCCCAAACTGAAGGGAATCTATGCTGTAATTCTGTTAAATAGTCATTTGAAGCTTCCGGTTCTTCTTTAGTATCTATATTTAATAAATATTCCTCTGACAAGGGGCAAGTGACCATAAGCCACACCTGGCTATCACCCTCAGCATGAAATTCAGCAGAGTTATGACTAAAAGAAATGGTAGCCTTCAGTTTTCTTAACAAGTCTCTTCCAAGTAAAGGATAAAGACAGTCTGGAATGACCAAAAAGGGATGAGTGACAGTATTGTCTCCTAAATTACCAGTCCACCACAACATAGACAAAGAATTGAATTCCTGGTAGCACTTTGTATGGGTACTTGCTCCCCTGAGAGTGGTCTGAGCGGTGCAGTGAGAACAGAATGAAAAGCTCCGGTGTCAATGAGGAAGTCTACCAGGTAGCCTCCTACTTGCAAAGTTACCTTGGGCTCCTGGGGGCTAACAGGTTTGGAGCCTTGGCCCCATCAGTCCTCCTGTAGATTTAAGACTCTTGGGGTCTGCTGTGACTTTCCTTTTATCTTTGGATAGTCTTTCCTCCAATGTTCTTCTTCTTTACAATAAACTCACTGATTTCTGCTTAACTCAGGCTTTCCTCCTTTTTGGTTCCCTTTTTATTCTGGTGTTCTAAAACAGCTACAATTATCTTAGTCATCTTCTTAGTCCGCTTCTCCTCAAGGGTGTCTCTATTATTATACTTTCTGAGCTACTTCTAACAATTGGGAAATTACCATCCCTGGGAAGCCTTCTAATTTTTGTAGCTTCCTTCTTATATCTGGAGCTGACTGGGATACAAAAGCTAAGTTAACTGCCCTAGCATTTTCTGGTGCCTCAGGGTCTAGAGGGGTGTGGACCCTATAAAGCTTCTTGCAGTCTAAGAAAGCTGCCGGAGTGTCCTGAGGATCTTGAATAACTTCCTACACCTTAGACAAGTTCATGGGTTTCTTAGCAGATCCCCTGATCCCAGCTAACAGAAACTGGTGAAAAGTGTTCAAAGCTTCCCATCCCACTGTGGTGTTGGGGTCCCATATAGGCCGGACAATGGGGAACACCTTCTCAAGGTGGTGCTGATTGTCCTCCTCAGAGCCATTACTCCCTAGCATGACAGCTTTTCTTGCCTCTGATTTGATGCTTTCTCTCTCCTCAGTAGTGAATAAAGTGACTAAAAGCTGCTGGCAATCATCCCAAGTGGGGCGATATGTGTGCAGCACAGATTCTAACAGTCCTGTTAGAACCCGAGGCTTCCCCGAGAAAAGGGGATTCTGAGCCTTCCAATTATATAAATCACTAGAAGAAAAAGGAATGTAAACAAGATAAGGCTCTTCCCTCTCCCTTCCTTCTGCTGATGGGGCTTCTCTTAAGGGTAAGAGGGGCTCTGCTTCCTTTTTCTTTTCTTGCCTCCTAGCCCGTCTTGGTAATGGCTCTGGGCTTTCTGAGGTGGGTGGAGCCAACGGAGGAGGAAGATATGGAGGGAAAATTCTGAATCTTCCTGAACAGCTTGTAAAACAGGGACCTTCCTTTCTGATTTTGGGGCTGTTGCTAGTAAAACATGATGACCGTCTCTGACAGCATGGCCTTTCAGCCAGGGAGAGGGATTCTCTACTAGGGCCCTCCACTGATCTATATATGGGAACTGGTCTGGGTGACCCTGGGGCTTAGCTACTCCATTCCATACAGCTCTGACATCTCTAGGATCTAATGAGCCCTGTGTTGGCCACCCTACCCCAAGGGAGGGCCACTCTAATTCACAAAAGGTTCAAAGTCTCCCCCTGCTTAATTTTACACCATAATCATCAGAAAATCCAACTTTGAAATTCTTAAGCATACACTCAAGAGCAGTTTGACTCTTCCTTTGCCCTTCCCCCATTGTTATAAACAATAGGAGTACAAATGAGCTTCCCAAGATCACAAAAGGGATCAAGAACCGAGGTTTGTGCCAGTTCTCTAAAATGTCTCCCGTTGGGTCATACCCTGGAGAACCAAAGGACAGAGAGCTTTCAGATAAAGTTTGACAAACAAGGGAAGGCGGTGCCCTGTGAGAAGCCCCTCAGCTGCCCGCCTGCAACTTAAGTGCCTCTTGTCATTGGCAAGTCGGTATAAAGCCCCGACTCGGATCAAACTACATCTGATGCTGTGCTAAGCTGTATGAGGATTGCCATGGAACTGCAGGTTGGGGCCCACTCGGACTTTGTAGTTTTCACCGTGGAGCCCCAAACTGAAAACTCAGGTGCAGGCACCAGAGCTCTTCATTCACATACAGTTTACTCAGAGATTTTCAGTGTAGAGACAGAATAACAAAGCAAAAGCAAAGATAGAGATCTCGGCAGGAGCAAAACCAGAGAGGGACCCTTGAAAATAAAGGTCCTCCATCCAGTGAAGAATGCAGAAAGGAGATGCCAAAGAGGGATCAAACCAGGAGATGTCCTCTAGGATAGCTTGTAAAAATAAACAAAAGCAACAAAACAAGCAGAGGGTAAACATATGAGAGAGCAAATCTAAATGTGTCCCAGGACGCTTCTGCCAAAACAGACTTCAGATTACTTTCCACCAACCCCCTGGCCTTGGAGAACCTATTGCAGGCATGGCCAACATACAGCCCATGGGCCCGATTCAGCCTGCTTAATGAGTTTATGCGGCCCATGATTAAATTTTTAATATTCTCCGCTACTTTAAAATCTCAGCTACTCAGAAGCGGAAGTGTCTTTGATTATTGGAAACCAAGATATTTAAGAAGATAGTGATACGCGGAAAAGAATTCCGCGTGTAACTAATCTAGGGTTAACTTCCAATAATTGGTCGAATGGATTTGCAATACTTCTTTATTTTTTTAAAAAATTCCATTATAAAGATTTACAACTTTTTACTTGTCTGTACTCGATGTGAACTGTTTGACGTTTAGAGGCGATGTGAAACCCACATTCTTTTAGGCGGACTTTGCCAGTGCACACCCAAGGTCAAACAGTTCATTATTTTTGTGGTCAAGTGTGCTGAATCAAGTGGCATTGTAGCATACACAATAGCTGCAGTTGATAACTGAAAATGTGTCCAGGCTGTTTGTAAAAGGAAATAATTGTTTTATTTGTGATATAACCCGTTCAAGCTCATTCTATTACTTAAATATTGTTTTGATTGATTGCGATACAGTTTGGATATTTATACAGGATGTAATTATATTTGTATTAAAATAATATTGTATATTAAATTTTTTTCACTCACATTTTTTCATAAACAAATTACATAATAAAATTTTGTTTACTTAAATGAATTGTTTTGTATTTAACATTTTTTAATTTTAATATTTCTTCTGGCCTGTGAAAACAGTTTTCTTTCTAATCTGGCCTGCGGGCAAAAACTGTTGGCCACTCCTGGCCTATTGTGTGAGTGCGATTGAGTATGATTCTCGATCACAGTAGTTCAGACTGGCTAGCCACAGACAGATTACAGATTGAGAAAATTGCAAATTTGCTCTACTCACCTCCAGAAGCTTTCTGAATGACTCCAAATAGGTGGATGGGCATGCCAATTGTCCGCAGCTGACTGACAGACAGACAGACAAGGCCAGCGAGGCCCTGAAAAGTCTCAGGTGGCGCTTCCCCTGCTGGGTTTCCGTTACCAGCAGTCAAGTTGAGGAGGCCAGCAGCCCCAATGTTGTATTGGAACAGCGAGAAACAGATGTTTTTGCCACACGATTAAGTAGCCGAATTAAGGAGTCTTTATTTTAAAGCCAGCGACTGCACGGAGACCTAAGTCATCCAAATCATGCAGCCCTGAACACAGTTTGAAGTTAGTTTGAAAGACAGAATTACACATTGATTGGGGTAGGGGAAGAGGAGAAGCCTAGCAGTAAAACAAAGCAATGAAACAAGCTAATTTACCATGCTTATCTATAGGATTCATTCAGGGAGAAACATTCTGGGAACACCTGCAACCTTGCAGAACCAGCACAAGGCCACAGCCTGAGAAACCAGCTTCAAGGCCAGGGGTAGGGAATCTTTTAGGAAAAGTAAGTTCTACTAAAAGTCTCTTTGTTTTAGAGAAAGTGAGTTCTGCTAAAAGTAAGAGCCTTTCTTTTCTACATTTCACTATTAATGTTAAAATTGTACATATGGGCTCTGGCTGGTTGGTTCAGTGGTAGAGCGTCGGCCCAGCCTATGGAAGTCCTGGGGTCGATTCCCAACCAGAACAGACAGGAGAAGCGCCCATCTGCTCCATCCTTCCCCCTCTCTTTTCTCTCTCTCTCTTCCCTCCCACAGCCAAGGCTCCATTGGAGCAAAGTTGGCCCACTCACTGAGGATGGCTCCATGGCCTTCACCTCAGGCTCTAGAATGGCTCTGATTGCAGTGGAGCAGCGCCCCAGAAGGGCTGAGCATCACCCCCTGGTGGGGTGCTGGGTGGATCCTGGTCTGGCACATCCGCTAGTCTGTCTGTCTGCCTCCCCCCTACACTTCTCAATTTGGAAAAGTACAAAAAAAAAATTGCACATATGAAACCAAACTTGATGTCATTAGAAAAAAGTGTAAAGTTGGAGTTTTGTGGGGCCCTTCAAAAGTTGGGGCCCAGGACGCGCACCTGGTGCACCCACAGTTAAATCTGCCTCTGCCTGTGGTGGCGCAGTGGATAAAGCATCTTCCTAGAACCCTGAGGTCTCCAGTTTGAAACCCCAGGTTTGCCTGGTCAAAGTACATATGGGAGTTAATGTTTTCTGCTCCTCCCACCTTCTCTCTCTCTCTCTCCCCTCTCTGAAATGAATAAATTTTTTAAAAATCTAAAAAAAAAGAGTATCTCTTACACTTTGTAGAATTATCTGCTTCCATATCTATATTATGTAAGAGAGGTTATTTTTTAAATATCCCCAGAGGTGGTAAGAAATACAGGTATTGTTCTGCTACTAATTTTTTTAACACTCACTACTATTATAATTTAAAATATTTTTATATCTGATAATGATGTTATCAAAGTGTTAAGGAATATTATTACTGCTTGTGCTGAAAAACAAAAAGTAAAGTGAAACAAAATTTAGGTGCAAGAAAACAATATTTATAAGGCCAAACTACCGGCATGATAGCCTGTGTAGAGAGAGTGCTCTGCAAAACATTAGTAATAATGCTGAGAAAGTTGAATAAAAGAAAGAATGCACTTTGGTGGTTGTAGATTCATGGATTCCACAGATATCTCCTCACATACTTTTATACCTATTCCCAAGGAAAAGTTAATCTTGAACTACGTGAGATCTTCAGAAATGAGTTCTTCCTATAAAATGTTACTGCATTTGTGTTAATTACAGTAAAACTGATGAGACTCCCAACAAGCTGTGTTCTCCCAGCCTTCTTGCTTCCTGACTTTTGCTTACATTGCTCTATCTTGGTGGGATGCTCAACCCTCGGCCTTGAACATGCCTGCCTTTCTTTCAAAGTTACACAGTCATCTTTTCCTCTAGGAAGCCATCCACAACACCAGCAGGAAGGGGGGATCTTTTATAAATCCAATTATTATATCATTCATTATACTCTTTTGTAATCATTTATGTATTTGTCTATCTTCCCAGACTCTGAGTAATTAGAGGGTAGAAACTAAGTCTCATGTATGTTTTTTCAGCTTTCCAGCCCAACGACTACACATGGTGGATCCTCAACAATTTATAGATTAATGAATGCAAATATTCTATAGTTTCATTACCTTTTAAGGAAATTGTGTCCTCTAAATCTATTCACTCATTGACTAAATACTGTAGTTAACACTAGTAATTTCACAATTCCTACACATACTACTTGGTACTTTTTCAGGTGAAATACTTTCATAAAATATGTGTACATTACATAATATTAAAGTTTGTAGAGAAGGCCACCCTAGCCATTATTTCACCAATTTGTATGTGTATATATATTATACATACATATATAATATAAAAGCATATACAATTTAATAACTATCCACATTTATATGTGTAAGGCCCCGCATCTAAATAAAACTGTTAAATAACCACCAACTAATAAGTATTTTGGATTATCATAATTTGGATTAAGTTTTTGCAACTGGGTTTTAATTTCCTGATTCCTCTATCATATATGTTTGGCCTTAGTAGATTATGCTAGAAAAAAAATTGAGTCAGTTCTCTACCTAGGAGCACAGACTTATAAGTACCCCTATATACCAATGACAATTGTAATTCAACCACCCTCTTTGGAGCCCCAACCGTAACTGCCCTCAGAACTTGAGGTGCTCCTAAATTCTAGAGTAGGACTTCTTGATCATTTCTATGATACTGACTCCAGGGGCAATCTGTGGACCCCTTCTCATTTAATGTTTTTACCTGCATAAAATTAAAATTATAAAGGAAACTGATATTAAAATATTGTCAAAAAATTTTAAACAAATTTTAGAATAGTATATATCTGTTTCTTTATTAATACATTAAATAACAAGATCTACCCATGGGATTAATAACTTTCATGTATTTCAAAGTAGTAATGAGTTTAACACAATAAGACATCTGTATTTCAATTAGTGACAGTTACTACTAATAATACTGTGGTTTATTTCCTACAACATAATGGAATGACTGCAAAATTTTAGTTATAAGTTGGTGAAAATAAATACAGGGTCGCTCAAAAGTAACGTTAGAGTTGTGAGTACATGAAACAGTTTATTCTTGTATTATTATTTATTAATTATTGTATTTTTCCATACAAACAACTGTAAACCTACTTTTGCCACACCTGTATGTAATTTTTTTCTCATCTAAATTCATAAATTTCTCAGACTTAGAACCCCTATTCCACAGACAAAGGTCTGAAAGTGTACACACCATATTGGAATGGGGTGATGTAGGTTGGGACAGGGAAGAAAAGCCAAAAGAACAATTTTTGACATTTTCAAATTATGTTGTTTTTTTTTTACAGGAAGGTTGCATGTACGTATTACTTGTGTAAAAAGCATAATATCCATATTCCAGATCCAACCTGTTGTTGCTCAGGGAGAAAGAAGGCCATCAGCTGCTAGAGCCCTTCAGCCTCCTCCCACTCTGCCCCCACTCCCACGTGGAAGCACCATTTTTATCATTACCTCACCTTGAGCACTTTGATAACAAACCTTCAGTCTCCCACGCACAGGAATCCATTGGTTGTAAGACAGAACCAATCTGTAGTTAAAGGACAGGATTAGGTGTGTTTCTGGCATCTTATATTTTTATAGATAAAATAATCCATTTCAATAATGGGATAATAATATATATAGCTCTATTATGAGCCACTTATCCACCTTTTGTAACATTGCTTAATGAGAAAATGCTTCCTAGATTCCAAGTATCTAATGTTTTGCAAGAGAATATTTGCACATGTGCATTCCTAAGCTGAAGACTCCCAGCATTTTTTAAATGCTCAGAATGTCTGTCATCATACTGTGTGATACACTGACATCCAACTTCGGAGGTAATACAAGGACGGAAGGAGTAAAAGGAAGGAATAAAAGGTTCCTTTTGTGTCAAAAGAACAATCACTACCTTTTAACAGATGACTCTGCTTTCATTAGGAATAAAAATGGCCGAACTAGTAGAAGACAATTGCCTCAGCTTTGTGGAAATGAAGTTTATTGACAACACACTTTACTTTATAGGTAAGTCTAAAGCACTCAGCCAAATACAGGGTTCAGATAAATGTTTTCAACTAGAAAAGACATTGTGACTCCTTACTGTCATCAAATTCCATTGTAATGCTAATGATATTCTCTGGGGGGAAAAAGGTATCTAGAAATTAACTGTAATATATCCAAGGTCCCTGCACCTTGTTCCACTACATGACCTGGCCGTTTAGGTAGTAGTAGCCCACCTAAAAGGAGGCAGCAAGTGCACATTAATGAAAATGCCACCAAATTGGGTTTATCCAGGGACAATTTCCCAGAGCAACTTGGCAAACTATGTAAGAGCTACCTTAAATCTAGGACTCTGTGGCTGAGCTATACCCTATAATGTAAATATATTAGACAAATAAAATCATATTCTTACAATTAGTCTTCCATAGGCCATTTGGCCTAATTTAAAGCTTCATAATCAGTCCTGAGGCAACCTTTCATGGAAGCAATAGATTGAAAAGTAAAATCTGTCTGACTTGTGGTGGTGCAGTGGATAAAGCGTTGACTTGGAATGCTGAGGTTGCTCGTTCAAATCCCTGAGCTTGCCTGGTCAAGGCACATTACGGGAAGCAACTAGTACAAGTTGATGCTTCCCACTTCTCCCCCTCTTTCTCTTTCTCTCTAAAAAAAAAGAAAAGTAAAGTAAAACCTGCCCCTTTATAACATTTCTTTTTAGCTACAAATTTATATTTATAAACCCTGGATTTAGGTTTTATGTTTAACTTACCAGAGAACACATTAAGTCTCTAATAAGTTTCATTTTATGGGACCTTTCAGTTGGTTATATAATATTTCTAATGGGGCCAACAACAAAAGCCATCACCAGTAAAACAGAGGTTAAATAACAGGGAGTGGAAAACAAGATATAAAAGGTAGGGTGAGAGGAAATTCTCTGAATTGAAATATAGAATTTTAACATATATTTTGTTTCTCTTTTTTTCCCCCTTTAGCTGAAAATGATGGTAAAGTATAAATTTATTTCTCTTTCTTTGCAAAAGTGAAAATAGCTATTAGAATAAGCATCTCATAAGACACATCCATATCACCATTCTTAGCTGAGAGAAACTGGTATCAATCTATTTGAGAAGCCAATCTTCCCTCAAAAGAATGTGGGCCCACCTGACCAGGTAGTGGTGCAGTGAACAGAGCATCCTCCTGGTAGGCTAAGGACCCAGGTTTGAAACCCTGAGATCGCCTGCTTTATCTGACTTAAGTGCAGGCTCATCAACTTGAGCATGGAGTCACCAGCTTGAGCGTGGGATCATAGACATGACCCCAAGGTCGCTAGCTTGAGCACAAGGTCGCTGGCTTGAGCAAGGGTCACTGGCTCAGCTGGAACTCCCCAATCAAGGCACATATAAGAAGTAATCAATGAACAACTAAAGTACCGCAACTATGAGTTGATGCTTCTCATCTCTCTCTTTGTGTGTGTGTGTCTGTCTCTCTCTCTTGCTAAAAAAAAAATAAAAGATTAGTATGGTTGGATGCAGCCTGATGTTGATGTTGTTGGGGTCTTAAGTTTCTTCTTTCTTGTTATTCCATTATGCCTAGTTGTTGAATTCATTCGCATACTTGGAAATCATCATCACACTTCCTGGGTCCATAGCCCAGCTAACAAGAAAGGGTTCAAAGTAAGAGGAAGATGGGCTCATTCCTCTTAAAGTCTCACATGGAAGTCACACATATCAATCCTTCTCATTTCCATTGACTAGAATTTAGCCATACTAACAGCAAGGAATACTGGAAAAATTAATCTTTATTCTGGTGGCCATGTGCCTCATTAAAATTCAGAGATAATATGATCATATCTCTGAATTTTAACTTTAAGTAAAAATTCCTTCTGGTTACAGCATAAAAAATTGATGTGGGAGTGAAAAAGGGGGTGCCAATTAAGAAGCTATTGTAGCCCCTGTAAGAAATGATGGGGATATGAACTAAGGCAGGCACAACCAGGTGCTGATGAAGAGCTGTGAATAGATTTTAGAAACACTTAGAAGAATCCAAGTATGATACTTGGGGGTTGGACTTGGAAGGGGGTAGAGAGAAAGACGATGCCTAAGTTTTCTCACTTTGGCAATTTGTAAAATAGGAAACACAAGAGGAAGAGCAGGGGAAAGTGGCACACAGAGCAAAGAGGAAGATAGATGACAAATGTAGTTTCATGTCTTGTCTGTGGGACATCCTAGTGGAAATGTTCAGTAAACTCTTGGACATAATGGTTCTGAGCTCAGGATGAAAATTTGAGCTGGAGATACAGCTGTAGGAGACTTATACTTAGAAATGACATCTGAAGTTATAGGCATAAAAATACAAATCAGAGGAAATCTGTAGTGAGAAAGTAAAAACCAAGGACCAAATTCAGACGAGTACCTATGCTTGAGGATGCAGTTAATAAATAAAAGAGAGTAATCAAAGAAGAAACAAGAGAATGCCACAGAATCCCAGGAAATATTTTCAAGATGAAGGTAATAGGCACTGTTGAATTTTGCAGACTTCATAAATCAAGGGTAGGAAAGCATCTGTTACATGAAGCAGCAGGGAGTTGGTTGATCTCAGTGAAAGAATCTTGGTGAAGAAATTGAGACAGATTGCAATGAGTAGAAGAGTAAGGGAATGATACAGACACTATTAAAAGGAGAAGCAAAGGTAGCTACTGAGTAGGATATGATTGATGAGGAGTTTTAAACCTCAAAATAAAAAGAGCTTTGTGTTTTTCTGATTATATATATATATACATATAAATATATTTTATTTTTTTATTAAAATAAAATATTTTATTAAAAATATATATATATATATTTTAGCAAGAGAGAGAGAGAGACAAGGACAGACAGACAGGAAGGGAGATGAGAAGCATCAACTCATAGTTGTGGCACTTTAGTTGTTCATTGACTACTTTCTCGTATGTGCTTTGACCAGGGGGCTCCAACCAAGCTAGTGACCCCTTGCTCAAGCCAGCAACTCCTTGCTTAAGCCAGCGACCATGGCTCATGTCTATAATCCACACTCAAGCTGGCGAGCCCACACTCAAGCCAGAGACCTCGGGGTTTTGAACCTGGGTCCTCAGCATCCCAGGCTGATGCTCTACTACTGTGCCACTACCTGGCCAGGCAATAATTTGTTCATTATTAATAATACAATGAAGATAAGACCATAAAAAAAATTAAAACATGAAAATAATTCAGAAATAATTATTACTATCATTGTAATATTTCTACACTTCTTTAAATATATATGGGCAAAAGTAGGTTTACAATCATGAGCACATGAAATAGTTTATTCTGATATTATTATTTATTTATTATTGTATTATTTATTTGTGTTATAACTGTAAACCTGCGTGTGTATAATATTATATCTAAACTTTTTCTCTTCTAGCTTAATATACATGTGCATCCTTTCATGACAAAGAATACATACAATTATATTAAATTCCTGATATTCCATAGTAAGAGCACATCAAAATTTATTTGATCAGTACCGAATTTATGGATGTTTAAATGTTTCCGGTTTGTTGTTATTAACCGTGCTCTCGTAAGCATTCTTGTAGAGAAATGTTTACACATTTTTCTGATTGTTTCATTAGGAAGAAATCAAGGAAATAAGATTGCTTGGTTGATAAGGGAGAGGGGATGGTTGGTAAATCAGTTTCAGGAGAAGGTTCGTTAGAGCACAGGTAGGGTCAGCTCTAGATACAGAAGGGGCAGCTTTTCTACTTCTCCTTGGGGCAGGAGGGATAAAGGAAGTAACTGGTGGTGCCACAGTTAAACTTGTAAGTGCAGTAGCAGGAAATCACTTATTGAATGTGAGAGTGAGGTGATGATGTAGAGATCCTAAGGAGAATAAAGAAGGTTGGAAATTGCAGCTATGGACTATGGGAGAGGAGCTGAAATGTTAAAAAACAACAACCATATATATATTGACAATTGACGTGTTTGTAATAGCACCAATTTGCACATTTGTTTATCAAGCACTCAGCAGCCAGACTTGAAGTTTGGTAGTAGAAAGACAAATAGGTTCTGGATTGGAGAGACTGGAGAAGGACAGAACAGAAATGAACTGTTAGGTCCAGAGAGCACCAAGGAGGAAGGGCAGGCAGACAGGTTAGCTAGGGAGAAAAAGTCGATTCAGGATCAGGAGGACCCAGTGAAGGTGAGGGAAAATATACAAAAACTAGGATAGGAGATTGTGATTAGAAAGTAGAATACTTAAATTTAAATGTACAGAGGTAGCGTAATCCTGGGTGTCGTAAGAAGCAGGGTGTGTGCTCTTGGAAGCAGATTGAAAAACACTGTGCAACTTCATCTTAGCTGTGTCTGTGGCACCAGATTGTGATCAGGAGTTATGAAAAACTGCAATGTATAGCACGCCTATTTGTAAACTTGCTTTTTAATGAGATTTAATATGCATTGTAGAAAACCTGGAATCCGATTACTTTGGCAAGCTCGACTATAGCTTGTCAGTCATACGAAATCTGAACAATCAAGTTCTCTTCATTTACCGGGAAAAGTACCCTCTGTTTGAAGATATGCCTGATTCTGACTGTGAAGGTATTTTTAAAATATGTTTACAAACATGGAAATAGCGAACTACTTCATATTCCATCATACTGCCTACATTTTTCTATTATAGCCCTAGTCCTTAAATGAAAAAGTCATATCAATAAGTAATAATTTCACTGACTTACAAGAAACTTTATAGGGTATCTAATTTTTTTAGTCGGAATGAAAAACTGATACTTTAAACCAGGGGTCCCCAAACTACGGCCCGCGGGCCGCATGCGGCCCCCTGAGGCCATTCATCCGCCCCCCGCCGCACTTCCAGAAGGAGCACCCCCCTCATTGGTGGTCAGTGAGAGGAGCATAGTTCCCACTGAAATACTGGTCAGTCCGTTGACCCAAATCCACTTGCTCTTTATTTTAAATATTGCATTTGTTCCCGTTTTGTTTTTTTACTCCAAAATAAGACATGTGCAGTGTGCACAGGGATCTGTTCATAGTTTTTTTATAGTCCGGCCCTCCAACAGTCCGAGGGACAGTGAACTGGCCCCCTGTGTAAAAAGTTTGGGGATCCCTGCTTTAAACACCAACAATAAAGATTTTGCTGGGGACAAAGAGGGTAAAGGGGATCAAATATGTGATGACAGAAGGAGACTAGGCTCTGGGTGGTGAGAACACAGTAGTGTGAACAGATGTTAATTATATATATAGTGTTATTAACCAATGTTGCCCAAGTGAATGTAACTTTTTTTTTAATTTAAGAGATTGGAGATTGCCTGGGGCCACACTACTCTGAGCCTAGCTTGGGATCACCAGTTTCTCCATTGCAATTGCTTTAACTGAATCAGTTCTCTGTTGAGTTGGATCCTTAATACATGCTGGTTATAACAAATTGCTGACAGCATTTTCAAAACTCAAAATTAAAAATAAATCCACAAGCGTTTCAAATAAGTCTATCTTCCACCAGAAATTTAGAGTGCCTTAGAAAATGAGTAAGTGTACTGTGCCTTCCCAGGTGTGAATTCCAAATATCAGAGTTCAGGCAGAGTTGACACAGTGAATGTGCACTCTGGAAAAATACTGAGTTTTTACCTTAGCAGATAGATTTTTACTGTTCTATTTAGCATTTAGAAGTTAAAGAAAATCTTTTAGAATTCAGAATCTTCCTCTTAAACACTCAAAAAGTTGCTGCTTTTGTATTGTAACACACATTTGGGTGCTTTAAATAATATGTTAGCAGGTGTGTATAGTCTCCTGCTAAGTGGCTGAATTGTGCGATTGGTAACAGGTCTGTTAAGGATTATTCTTTGACTAATTTCCATAAATATTGATTTGCAAACATTCTTCTAACTAGTGTTCTCATTTATTAATGTTTATTTCAGGTAATGCACCCCAGACTGTATTTATCATATATAAATATAAAGATAGCCTTGCTAGAGGTTTGGCAGTAACCATCTCTGTGAAGTCTAAAAAAATGTTTACTCTTTCTTGTAAGAACAAAAGTATTTCCTTTAAGGTAAGACTGAACCTATCTAAGTTTTTTTTACTCTCATTTATATGAAAAATTAGAAAATCTATATATCCTCAGTTCAACCTTTGGCCTAAAACAAGAGTGGTAAGAAGCTGTCAACCATTAAAATACTATAGTTACTAAAAATTGTCCAACTCTTTAACCTATTGTAACATCATGCTTTTTCTAAGTATGCCACAGGGAGGAAGGGGTAACTTGGGTTAGAAACCTTGTTTCTAACCTGGGTCTTTTGAATAACCAATCTGTAGATAAATAATAATATAGAATAGCCTGACCAGGCGGTGGCGCAGTGGATAAAGCGTCGGACTGGGATGTGGAGGACCCAGGTTCAAGACCCCGAGGTCACCAGCTTGAGCGTGGGCTCATCTGGTTTGAGCAAGGCTCGCCAGCTTGAGCCCAAGGTCACTGGTTCGAGCAAGGGGTCACTTGGTCTGCTGTAGTCCCGATGGTCAAGGCACATATGAGAAATCAATCAATAAACAACTAAGGAACCGCAACGAAGAATTGATGTTTCTCATCTCTTTCCCTTCCTGTCTGTCTGTCCCTATCTGTCCCTCTCTCTGTCTCTGCCAAAAAAATTAAAAAATTAAATTAAATTAAATTAAAAATAATAATAATATAGAATAATATATAAATTATGGTATTTACATGACTTTTCAAAATATTAAACAGTGAAGCTAATTGTCCTTCTGCAAACTTTCTATGTACTTTGTGAATTATGATATTATATTTTGACGGTTAATTATTTTTCTCCTTCTTGCATGAATCCTTCAGATTTCAGTTAGTATATGTTATTCTTAACATAAATCTAAGTGAATAAAATTAACGAGATTAGCTGTAAAAGCAATTGTATAATGCAGAGGTCCCCAAACTTTTAACACAGGGGGCCAGTTCACTGTCCCTGAGACCGTTGGAGGGCCAGACTATAAAAAAAACTGTGAACAAATCCCTATGCACACTGCACATATCTTATTTTAAAGTAAAAAAACAAAACGGGAACAAATACAATATTTAAAATAAAGAACAAGTAAATTTAAATCAACAAACTGACCAGTATGTCAATGGGAACTATGCTCCTCTCACTAACCACCAATGAAAGAGGTGCCCCTTCAGGAAGTGTGGCGGGGGCTTGATAAAGGGCCTCAGGGGGCTGCATGCGGCCCGCGGGCCATAGTTTGGGGACCCCTGGTATAATGTATCTCAAAGCCACTGCTTTTGTATTTCTGGCCATTGCTTTTTTTTTCTATACTCCTCCTCTCTCTCTCTCTCTCTCTCTCTCTCTCTCTCTCTCTCTCAAAGAGTTTCTGAGCGAGGATTTGCCAGTAATATACTGCTGTGGAAACTGAAGGTTAAAGAATGACCTTAGTAGTCATGCCAAGGAGCAACTTGGGAGGGAGGAAAAAGCCACCGTAAAATATAATCTAGTAAAATTAACGTGTATGCTACAAATACAAGCCTCCAAACAAAAAATTTATTTATTTATTTATTTATTTATTTATTTATTTATTTATTTTTGTGACAGAGACAGAGAGAAGGATAGATAGGGACAGATAGACAGGAAAAGAGAGAAATGAGAAGCATCAATTCTTCGTTGCAGCACCTTCATTGTTCATTGATTGCTTTCTCATATGTGCATTTGACCGAGGGTCTACAGCACAGCAAATGACCCCTTGCTCAAGCCAGTGATCTTGGGGTCATGTCTATGATCCCATGCTCAAGCCAGCGACCCTGTGCTCAAGCTGATGAGCCCATGCTTAAGCCAGATGAGCCTGCGCTCAAGCCAGCGACCTTGGGGCCTCGAACCTGAGTCCTCTGCATCCCAGTGCAACATTCTTTTTTTTTTTTTTTTAAAGCAGGATTCTTTTTTTTTTTTTAATTCATTTTAGAGAGGAGGGGGGGGAGATACAGAGAGAGAGCGAGAGAAAGAGAGAAGGGGGAGGAGCAGGAAGCATCAACTCCCATATGTGCCTTGACCAGGCAAGCCAGGGTTTTGAACCGGCAACCTCAGCATTTCCAGGTTGACGCTTTATCCACTGCGCCACCACAGGTCAGGCCCAGTGCAACATTCTATCCACTGCACCACCGCCTGGTCAGGCCAAACAAAATTCTTATTTCTTATTCCATTCCTTTTCAATCAGAGTACCACCCTTTTGGGCAGCAATTTAAGGACCCCATTCTCTGTTCTGACAGGCAGGAAGCTTAGTTATATTTTGAAGGCTTTAGAAGTCTGAGGATGGACAGGCAGGGTGGAGAGGATTAAGCATGTTGTTACTTAGCAATAAAATCAAAAGGAAAGGAGATTGCCAAGCCAAGCCATTAAGGGGTGTGGGAGGTGGTAAAGGAAAACTAATTTGACTGCAGAGGCAGATTCAGAAACTAGGATAAGCCTGAACTAAAAGTGGATTATTACTGAGAGAGAATGGGAAGTGTTAAAAAAAATTTTTTTTAAGATGAAAATAATGCTTAGCATATAGTAGGAACTGGGGCAAATCCAGCCTTAGGAGAGCCTGAAGTTTATACACTTTGGGCAGGCCTTTTAAAGAAAAAGAATGTAAAATAACCAAAGGCATAAAGTTGAGGGTTTATTTAGAATAAGATGCAAAGGGGCTTCAGAAGAGACCTGTGTAAGTGGGGGGCTCTGACATTTAAGCTTCATTAATTCCACAGCAAATCTGCTTCTGAAAGGAACTCTGTATATATTACTAAGAGGGAGGGAGGGAGGGAGGGAAGGAAGGAAGGAAGGAAGGAAGGAAGGAAGGAAGGAAGGAAGGAAGGAAGGAAGGAAGGAAGGAAGGAAAGGGGCTAGTTAGTTTTAGCTCATACTTTTTAATCCCCTTTTCCCTCATTAATAAGGATCTTAGCATGATTATAAATATAGACTAATAAGTTCTACTAGGAAATAAGAAACTGTATTTCCCCATGTATAAGATACCCCCTTTTTTAAAAAAAAATTGGGCGGCCCTGGCCGGTTAGCTCAGTAGTAGAGTGTCGGCCTGGCGTGCGGTAGTCCCGGGTGAGATTCCCAGCCAGGGCACACAGGAGAAGCGCCCATCTGCTTCTCCACCCCTCCCCCTCTCCTTCCTCTCTGTCTCTCTCTTCCCCTCCCACAGCCAAGGCTCCATTGGAGCAAGGTTGGCCCGGGCGCTGAGGATGGCTCTGTGCTCTGCCTCAGGTACTAGAATGGCTCTGGTTGCGGCAGAGCGATGCCCCAGATGGGCGGAGCATCGCCCCCTGGTGGGCATGCGGGGGAGGGGGCATGCGGGAGTCTGTCTGACTGCCTCCCTGTTTCCAGCTTCAGAAAAATACAAAAAAGGAAAAAAAAAATTGGGATCTAGAAACTGGGTGCGTCTTATACAGTGGTTGTAGAATTTTTACTTGCATTTCCCGCTTTTTCTCTCTTGTCTTTTTTTCAAATTTCAGACCCCAAAATTAAGGTGCATCTTATACATGGGGAAATACGGTACAACTGGCTGCCATTATGTGCTTACCTTTCTGTGTTGGTTACTAGCTATAAAGTCCTAGTGCTTATGGTTACCCCTGTTTCCTTTGGGTAAGAACCTTCCTGACTCCGTGAGGGATGTCTTCAAGAAGTTACTGTTAGTGTCTGTTTCTTGTATATACATTCAAGCATGGTCAGGATTCTCTCAAACTTATTAGTGTACTTGGGAGAGGGAATTTTATAAAAAAGAAAAAACAAGATATTAAGTCAAGTTTAACTTTCTCTGCGTTCAAATTCAACCCGTCCTTTTGTGAACTGTCTCTTAGACCCTTGAAGCACTCACTTTTCATTATGTACTTGCACTCACCTTTGCAAGTTGGAGATTCCCCAAGGTCACCAGACTTGTTTCCATGTCCACTTACTGTGCACTTTCCCTATGAGGGCCATGAGTAATCAACACTAAAGCCAAGCAAAGCTCCTGCCCCAGGGTTTCCTTGCCCCTGTTCTGAAATGTCAGGGTTAACTATGATTAGAGATCGCCTAGTCTACCTATCCATATCCCCACTTTCAACTACAAATTTCATGCTTGGTTTGAACTAACAGGTTCAAAGGATTATTTCTCACTTATACATCAGAGTATCTTAGTCCCAAATTGGATCCTCAGCTTAAGGTCTCTTCCTAAATTCTGGGATACTGTAGACAGCTGCAGACACACGTCAGTGGGGAAACTAGTTTATACTGTCTTCAATTTAAGACTCACACTTATTGATAAAGGACAAAGGTTAAGAGTTATGGCTATAAATGCTATAACTGACTGTGAAGTTTGGAGGTACCCCAACTTTTTTTCAGGCATCTTAAGAAGCTGGAATGCTATTTTGGACCTAGAATTCTCTCTGTCAGTTCTTTGCTAGGATCATGAGAATTTTTGCTACTATGGGGTCAAAATTAAGTTCACATGTCTGCTGGTTCTAGGATTAACATGGAAAGAACCTTGGGTGGTACTCACACTTTCTAGTCCATCTTGAAAAGTAGGTATGATACAATAATTTTTTTAAATATAGGCAGTACAATCAGTTAGGTGACCTGCAGGATTACGATTTCAAGTAGCTAGCCATTCTTGAGAATACCCTGTTCTGTGTCAGAAAGATATAAGAATCAGAATTTGGCCTTCCATGGCAGAATCCAGTCAACAGACTACTTTCAGAACAGAAATTCAGGACTACTTGGAACCAGGGTACTTAGTAGGGAAGAGTCCAAGGCTGCTGACGGAGCCAATACAGCAAGGCTGTGCAGGAACTCAGGACTCAGCTCTAGAGCAGCTGCAGTAGGGTCTTCCACAGCAGTTCAGTTCTAGACTCCACTGAAGGAAAGAAGAAGCTAAGATTCCTGCCACTTCTGCCTGTCTCACAATTGGCTCACAAACTAGAACTGGGCGAGGCCGGTGGGTAGAGGCCTTCAGTGTCTTTAGTTCTGAATGGTTGGAAAAGACAAGAAGTGATGTAAGCCCAAAAAGGTTGTGGTCTTTGCTAACATTTGCCTCCATCTTGAGCAGATATGGACTTCACTCAATGGGAAAGGAGAGAAGAAAGCTATATGATTAATAAATTGGTAAAAACTAGACCTGAATGTGCATTCCATAGTGGGAAAAGCCAAAGTGGACAAAGGGAATAGGAGATTAGGAATTAAGAGGGAGAGGAGATCAATATTCCTATAGTCAGAGATTTTTTTTTTAATCTTCTGAGAGTAAAAACTTCTTTAGTTCTGTGAAGTGATATACTTCAAAATTAAATGCACACATTCTAATTGTTCATGTCCTTACAAATTGATGTTTTTTTTCTATAGGAAATGAGTCCTCCTGATAACATCAATGATGAAGGAAACGACATCATATTCTTTATGAGAAGTGTTCAAGGACATAACAAGATACAATTTGAGTCTTCATTGTACAGTGGATACTTTCTAGCTTGTGCAAGGGAGAATGATCTTTTCAAACTCATTTTGAAAGAAGAGGACAAACGGGATGAATCTATAATGTTCACTGTTACTGAAGATGAATGTTAATAAAAACTAGATTTAAAAAAATTTTTTCTTAGATTTTATTTATTGATTTTTAGAGAGAAGAAAGAGAAAGAAAAAAAGAAAGAGAGGGGAGAAGTAGGAAGCATCAACTCATAGTAGTTGCTTCCCATATGTTCCTTGACCGGGCAAGCCCAAGGTTTTCAAACCTCAGTATTCCAGGTCATCACTTTATTCACTGCACCACCACAGGTCAGGCTAGGTTTTAAGTTTTTTTAACTTATCCTGACTGTGGTATTGCAGTGGATAAAAGCATCAACCTGGAATGCTGAGGTTTGAAACCCTGGGCTTGCCAGGTCAAGGCACATAGAAGCAACCAATAAAAAATTAAAGTGAAAAACTATGAGTTGCTCCCCAGCTGGATAGCTCGGTTGTTAGAGCACTGTCCCAAAGCACACAGGTTGCCAGTTAGATCCCCGGTCGGGGTACATGCAGAAACAGATTGATGTTCTTGTCTCTCCTCTCTCCCCTTCTCTCTCTAAAATCAATAAAATAAACTTTAAAAAAAAACTATGAGTTGGTACTTCTTGCTCCACCCTCCTCCTCTCTCTCTGTAAAATCAATAAATAAAATCTTCTAAATTTTTTTTAAATTTATTTTAAAATTTAAAAGAGCATACATTGAACCCTTACCAGTTCACTCAGTTGATTAGATGATCATCCCCATATGCCAAGGTTGCGAATTCAATCCCCAGCCAAGGCACATACAAGAATGAATAAATGCATAAACAAAGTGGAATAACAACTTGATGCCTGAGGACTTGTGGTGGTGCAGTGGATAAAGCTTGAACGCTGAGGTCACTGGTTCGAAACCCTGGGCTTGCCTGGTCAAGGCACATATGGGAGTTGATGCTTTCTGCTCCTCTCCACCTTCTCTTCTCTCTAAATTTTAAAATTTTTTAATTGATGTTTCACTCTCTCTCTCAAATAAATTTTAAAAGTAAAGTTGCACCTGACCAGGCGGTGGTGCAGTGGATAGAGTGTCAGACTGGGATGTGGAGGACCCAGGTTTGAGACCCTGAGGTCGCAGTGTGAGCACGGGCTCATCTGGTTTGAGCAAAAAGCTCATTAGCAGAGACCCAAGGTCGCTGGCTTGAGCAAGGGGTTTCTCGGTCTGCTGTAGCCCCCCAGTCAAGGCACATATGAGAAAGCAATCAATGAACAACTAAAGTGCCACAACAAAAAACTGATGATTGATGCTTCTCATCTCTCTTCATTCCTGTCTGTCTGTCCCTATCTACCCCTCTCTCTCTCTGTCTCTGTTAAAAAAAAAAGTAAAGTTGCATAGATTGAACTTCCTGAGTTTTTGTCTTTCAGAAAACTTAAAAAAGTTTGAACCTATAATTGTAGTGATGAAATAAAACAAATAAATAATGGTCTCAAAAAATACCACTAAGAAATGAACAATAAGCTTTCACAAAATTGAATTGACTCCCCCTTATTCAGATGAATAAAATATTTGCATAATGTAAAAAGAATGCATAGTTTGAAAACACATTCTACATTGTTAATTGGAACACAGATGATATTCAGTGGAAGTGTTTTGAATCTTTTGGGTTATGATGAAAGAAAATGATATTTTAATTTTCTAATCATTAAGAATATTAAAACCATCAAGGTTTTGTAAAGAGACCACTTCAGCTAACTAATTTCTGCATTTCTTCCAAAGTCAGAATATCTTTAAAAGTCAAGATTGATCCTGAATCCAGCAACATATAAAAAGGATTGTATAGTCTGAGCAAGTGGTGTTCAACCGAGGAATGCAAATGCTTTAATTTTCCAAAATCAATTAATGTAATATATTAATAATGGTTAAAAACTACACAGTCATCTCAGTAGATGTAGAAAAGCATTTGACAACAGCTAATTCATAATAAAAATTCTCAACAAACTTGAAAGAGAAGAGAACTTTCTCCATATGATAAAAGGCATCTGTGAAAAACCACTAAAATTATACTTAATGGTGAAAAAATAACACAAGAATGTCAGCTCTTGCAACTTCTACTCAATTTTCTGAAGGTTCTAGGCAGTACAATCCAAGAAAAAGAAAAGGTTAGAAAGGAAGAAGTAAAAGTGCCCTTATTTTAAGACTATGATTCTGTGTGTAGAAGATCGGAATACACACATGTGTGCGCACACACACACAAACCCCTATTAAAATTAAACAAGTTCAGCAAGGTTGCAGAATACAAGATTAATAGACAGAAAAATATTTTATTTCTATATATAAGAATTAATATGAAAATGAAATAAGTCCATTCACTTCTTGGGAGGCAAGGCTGGTACAATATTTGCAAATCAATCAATGTGATTCATCACATAAACAAAAGAAAAACCACATAATAATTTCAACAGATGCAGAAAAAGCATTTGATAAAATCCAGCACCCATTCATGATCAAAACTCTCAGCAAAGTCGGAATACAGGGAACATACCTCAACATGACAAAGGCCATCTATGACAAACCCACAGCCAACATCATACCCAATGGGCAAAAATTAAAAGCAATCCCCTTAAGATCAGGAACAAGGCAGGGGTGCCCCCTTTCACCACTCTTATTCAACATAGTTCTGGAAGTCCTAGCCACAGCAATCAGACAAGAAGAAGAAATAAAAGGCATTCAAGTTGGAAAAGAAGATGTAAAACTATCATTATTTGCAGATGATATGATAATGTATATAGAAAACCCTAAAGTCACAGTCAACAAACTACTAGACCTGATAAATGAATTCAGCAAGGTGGCAGGATATAAAATTAATACTCAGAAATCAGAGGGATTTTTATACACTAACAATGAACTGTCAGAAAGAGAAATTAAGGAATCAATCCCCTTTACCATTGCAACCAAAAAAATAAAGTACCTAGGAATAAATTTAACCAGGGAGATTAAAGACTTGTACTCGGAAAATTATAAAACATTGATAAAAGAAATCAGGGAAGATACAAACAAGTGGAAGCATATACCATGCTCATGGTTAGGAAGAATAAACATCATTAAAATGTCTATATTACCCAAAGCAATTTATAAATTCAATGCAATATCAATTAAAATACCAATGACTTACTTCAAAGATATAGAACACATATTCCAAAAATTTATATGGAACCAAAAGAGAACATGAATAGCCTCAGCAATCTTGAAAAGGAAGAATAAAGTGGGAGGTATCACACTTCCGGATATCAAGTTATATTATAAGGCCATTGTACTCAAAACAGCCTGATACTGGCATAAGAACAGGCATATAGATCAATGGAACAGAACTGAGAACCCAGAAATAAACCCACACTTTTATGGACAACTGATATTTGACAAAGGAGGTAAGAGCATACATTGGAGTAAAGACAGCCTCTTCAACAAATGGTGTTGGGGAAATTGGACAGCTACCTGCAAAGAAATGAAACTAGACCACCAACTTACACCATTCACAAAAATAAACTCAAAATGGATAAAAGACTTAAATGTAAGTCGTGAAACCATAAGCACCTTAGAAGAAAATATAGGCAGTAAGCTCTCTGACATCTCTTGCAGCAATATATTTGCCGATTTGTCTCCACAGGCAAGTGAAATAAAAGACGGGACAAACAAATGGGACTTTATCAAACTAAAAAGCTTCTGCACAGCTAAAGACAATAAGAACAGAATAAAAAGACAAACTACACAATGGGAGAATATATTTGACATTGCGTCTGATAAGGGGTTAATAACCAAAATTTATAAAGAACTTGTAAAACTTAATACCAGGAAGACAAACAATCCAATCCAAAAATGGGCAAAAGAAATGAATAGACACTTCTCCAAAGAGGACATACAGATGGCCAATAGGCATATGAAAAAATGCTCAACATCACTAATCATTAGAGAAATGCAAATTGAAACCACAATGAGATATCACCTCACACCAGTCAGAATGGCGCTCATCAACAAAACAACACAGAGTAAGTGCTGGCGAGGATGTGGAGAAAAGGGAACCCTCCTGAACTGCTGGTGGAAATGCAGACTGGTGCAGCCACTGTGGAAGACAGTATGGAGATTACTCAAGAAATTGAAAATCGAACTGCCTTTTGACCCAGCTATACCACTGTTAGGAATATACCCCAAGAACACCATAGCACTGTTTGAAAAAAAGAAATGCACCCCCATGTTTATGGCAGCATTGTTCACAATAGCGAAGATCTAGAAACAGCCCAAGTGTCCGTCAGTGGATGAGTGGATTAAAAAGCTTTGGTACATATATACTATGGAATACTACTCAGCCATAAAGAAATGGTGACATCGGATCATTTACAACAACATGGATGGACCTTGATAACATTATACTGAGTGAAATAAGTAAATCAGAAAAAACTAAGAACTATATGAGATGAGACATAAAAATGAGACTCAGAGACATGGACAAGAGTGTGGGGGTTACAGGGTGGGGAGGAGGAGAGGGAGGGGGTTGGGGAAGGGGAGGGGCACGAAAAAAACCAGTTAGAAGGTGACGGAAGACAATTGGATTTTGGGCGATGGGAATGCAGCATAATCAAATGTCAAAATAACCTGGAGATGTTTTCTCTGAACATATGTACCCTGATTTACCAATGTCACCCCATTAAAATTAATCAAAAAAAGTCCATTCACAATAGGACTAAAAAGAAATATAAATATAAATATTAAAAAGTTAGCAAAAAATTGCAAGACTTGTATAATAAATTTTTCAAAGCATTGCTGAAGGAAATTAAATATGACCTAAATAAATGGAGAAGCATTCCATATTCACTGATTGGAAGACTTTCCCAAAATTGATCTATAGATACAACTCAATTTCTAGCAGGATTTTTTTTTTTGCAGAAATTGACAAGCTGTACCTAAAATATACATAGAATCAAAGACACAAAATAGCTAAAAATTTTTGGAAAGAAAAACAGTTGGGAAACTTTCATTTTCTAATTTTAAAACAAGTTTTCAGAACTGTTTGGTACTGACATAAGGATAAACATAGATCAATGGAACAGATTTGAGAGTTCAGAAATAAATCCTTATATGTGTGGCCAGTTGATTTTTGATAAAGGCAGCTTGATAGAAGGGAGAGTTTTCAACAAATGGTGATGGGACAATTGGATATCCACATTCCAAAAAAGCAACAGAGACCCTTACTTCACATTACATAAAAATTAATTCAAAATATATTAGAGACATTAATGTAAGCTACAACTATAAAACTTTTAAAATAAAACAGGAGAAAATGTCAAGACCTTGGGTTATGCAAAGATTTTTTTAGACCCAACTAAAAAGTATAATTCATAAAAGAAAAAAATTGATAAATCAGACAATTAAAATTCAAAATTTGGAGTGAAATTGGGTGAAGGGTACATTAGAACTTTCTATACTATCTTTGCAACTTCCTAAGAATTATTTGAAAAATAAAAAATTTTTAGAAGAATTTTGCACTCAAAAGACATCATTAAGAATATAAAAAGCCTGACCAGGCGGTGGCGCAGTGGATAGAGCATTGGACTGGGATGCCAAGGACCCAGGTTCGAGACCCCGAGGTCGCCAGCTTGAGCACAGGCTCATCTGGTTTGAGCACAAAGCTCACCTGCAGCGACCCAAGGTCGCTGGCTTGAGCAAGAGGTTACTCAGTCTGCTGAAGGCCTGTGGTCAAGGCACATATGAGAAAGCAATCAATGAACAACTAAGGTGTCGCAATACGCAATGAAAAACTAATAATTGATGCTTCTCACCTCTCCGTTCCTGTGTCTGTCCCTGTCTATCCCTCTCTCTGACTCTCTCTCTGTTTCTGTAAAAAAAAGAAAAAGAATATGAAAAGACAAGCCCTAGAAAATAGTTGTAAATCATATATACGGCAAAAAATTTTATATATATAAATATATATATATCTATATATATTTATATATCTATAATGTATATATTTATATATATAAATAAATATAAATATAAATATATATTATATATATATCTCCAGGATATACAAAGAACTGTTAAAATTCAATAAAACAAACAAACAAACAATAAAAACATGGTTAATACAGAGCACCGTGTATCTAATAACAGCTTTGTTTTATCATCCCTGAGCTGTTGCTGCCTCGTTGCCTTGGAACCTTGGAACTTGTCAGGTTTAAGAAACTGAAGGGCTGAGTCATACTTCTTCATTTTATAAGCGCTTTTGCTCTTGCTTCCTTATATATTTATATAATTAGGCTATTTCGAGAGGTGGCATGAAATAAGAATGAGTTTGGAGACACGCAACTTTATCTGAATCTTGTCCTGTAAACCAAGACTGTCCCATAACCAAAGTCCACATCTCTTGTATACTTTGTACTCACCTCTCTGAGGCTCATCTTTCTCATCTATGAAATGGGAATAAAATAAGAAATAGCTACTTGGCAGGGTAGTTGTACAGATAAGCAAGATAATATCATAAAGTCCTCGGTTATAGCATACACTGGAACATGGTAGCTAGTAAGTATTACTTCTCTTCTTACACTTCCCTATGCAGCCACTGCGCACATCCCCAGAGTGCTAACTGACAAAACAGGTATGAGTCTTAGCCCTTAAACTCTAATGGGTAGGAAACACAACTGTATTTATTTTCCTTTTTCTTTTTCTTTTTTTTTTTAATTAAGTGAGAGGAGGGGAGACAGACTCCCGCATATGCCTGACCAGGATCCAACCAGCAAAATCACAAGGGGGCCATGCTCATCTGAGGCCACTGCCCCGTTGCTCAAAACCCAGTCGTTTGAGCGCCTGAAACGAGGCCATAGAACCATCCTCAACGCCTGGGGCCAAATTGCTGGAACCATTCAAGCCATGGCTCTGGGAGGGGAGGAGAGAGAGAAAGAGAAATGGGGGGAGGAGGGAGAGAAGCAGATGGCTGCTTCTCCTGTGTGCCCTGACCAGAAATTGAACTCGGGACTTCCACATGCTGGGCCAATGCTCTACCACTGAGCAAATTGGCCAAGGTCGCAACCTTATTTTCTATATTTTACTTTCTACTCCAAGTTTTCATGAAGCTGAGGTAGTGGAAACTTAGTTTTAGTCATTGTCGGGTGCCCCTCTTTCTCCACAGCTGTATCTAAGTTGCACAGAATCAATAATACCAGGGATGGGATGGGCAGGGAATCTAGCCCTTGGCCATTACTACAGATTATGATGTCTGCTGAAATGTCCATCACTCCCTTTTGGTCCCTGACCAAATTGTCCCCAAGTCTGTTATTGAACAGGCCCCTGCCCTGTCCACAAGCCCTTTTAGGAGCATGGCTCTCTCCATCAACATAGTTATGACCCCTCTCCATTATGTAATGTGACTGGGGTTGGATTGATATGACATAAACCACCACACCTCCTGACTAGTCACACTGGGGTATCCTGACTGGCCCAGGCATAATCCCACATTTCTTGCCTTAATGGCAAAGTGCTTAATCACAGTGGTCCTTTAAGGGGTAAGCCTGTGGCTGAGGTTGGTGCAAACAGAGGTCCAGGAATATTTTTCCATGGCAAGGAAAAGAAGTTCCTTTTCTGAATAGGTGGACATGAGACCTGGAACTTATAGAACCATTTTGCTATCAGGAAAGAGGCCAGCCTGAAGACTAAGTCAACATCCATAGGACAACAGCAATGAAGCCAGAACCTGATCAAATCACTCCTGCCTCTGAGTTTTATTGGTGAGCAAATAAAATCCACTTATTGTTCGTATCAGTTTGAATTGGATATTTTATTACTTCCAGCCACAAGCATTCTGGCACATCTAGCCTAGTTTATAGTGATACTCCTGGGTGTGTGAAAATATTCTGGTCTTTCTGGACCCACCAGGGCTCAGAGAATTGTGAGAGGTTTTTCAAGTCTTACCTCCTAGATCAGTGGTTCTCAACCTGTGGGTCGCGACCCCGGTGGGGGTCAAACGACCAAAACACAGGGGTCGCCTAAAGCCATCAGATAATACATATTTCCGATGGCTTTAGCCACTGAGAAGCCACGCTACCGTCTGCAGCAGCACTATTCAGCTTGAATGCACGCCGTTATGGACGAGCGTTCCAAACTGAATGCCTATGGTCATGTGCAGATGTGATTGTATCATCCCTCCAGGGCCTAAGGGGCAGGGGAAGTGGGGGGAACGCTCCATAGTCCATAGCAGTGCGGCTGCTCGTCCATAGCAGCGCATTAGTGTGTCCAGCGTTTGCTGACGTCATCAGTGGGCGGGTGCAGCAAGCGCCGGAGGACAGAAACCTAGGAGGCAGAGAGGCAAGAGGTGGAGAGCCAAGAGAACCTGCGAGAGAGCCTGCTGGTGTAAAAAAAAAGGTTAATAATGTAAAAACAGTTCACACACCATACACACAATACTGTGTAAGTGTAAGGTGCTTTGTGTGTAATCATTACACAGTACACAAAGCAGCTTACACTTACACAAAGCACCATACATTTACACAGTGTGAACTACATCGGTCTTATACTATAAGAGACCACTATAAGATGTAGCTCACACTGTTCCCCAATGTATAATTATCTCCCACTATTTTCCCATATTCGGAATGAGGAAACTGCTGAAATCAGTGGTTTCCAGCATTGAATCCTCCTCCTATTGATTTCATTGGGAGTGCGGCAGATTTTATGGAAGAGAGCTCCCGATAATCTCGGGTTACCACACAATCCGCTGCAGCCTCCTTTTGATTTCAATAAAAGGCGGAGAAATGACAGTTTCCAACACATTTCTACCTCTCCTATTCAAGTCAATGGGAGGCCGCAGCAGATTCTGCTTTAGCATGCTGCTTAATTTTTTTCACGCTAGAACTTTTCCTAGAGCAGAAAAATTTCAAAGGTGGAATCCGCCACCCCCAATAGACTGAAAGAGGCCTCACACTGAGGAATCTGCTGTGCGGATTCTGCAGTGTAAAAGATCTGCCTCCTATAGAAGTCTGGCTCAATGTCATGTTCCTCAAAGAAGGCAGATAATGTAGGAAACATGTAAATTTTATTTTTATCCAATTTATTTTTCCAAAGCTGAAGTTTCACTTGGAATGATTTAATTTTTTCGGACAAATCGAGGCACGTTGCATTTGGTCCTTGCAGTGATAAATTTAAGTCATTCAAGATGACAAAGATGTCCACCAAGTAAGCTATTTTCTGCAGCTCAGTTTTATTGCTAAAAAGTGCTTCGAATTGCGGTCTTGCTTTCTGATTAAAAAATGTTTTCAGTTCATCACGAAGCTCAAAGACACGTTTTAAAACTTTTCCTCTTGACAACCATCTGACTTCAGTGTGAAATAACAGAGCATTATTTGGCGCATCTAGCTCGTTGCACAGTTGCCAAAACAGCTGACTGTTTAAGGTGCTCGACTTCTGTGAAAGAACATTTGCACATGCTTGCAGACGAAATTTCATCATACTTTCCTAATCTACCTGACACCCCATTTGCACTTGCCAGAAGTCCATTCACAGTGAAAGTTGAAGATGTTCCGGAGACAGCGCAAGAAGAGTTCATTGTAAAAAAAAATAAAAATAAATAAAAAAATAAAATAAAAATAAAATAAATTAAGAAAAACAAAAAAATTTTAAAAAAATTTAAAAAAAATAAAAATAAATAAAAAAAATAAAATATTAAAAAATAAAAATTAAAAAAATTTAAAAAAATAAAAAAATAAAAAAATTTTTAAAAAGTTCATTGACCTAATTAACAATGATGCAGCGAGAACAGATTTCTTTATGATGTCACTGACAAAATTCTGGATTAAGTGTTTACAGTTATATCCTATTCTGTCTGAGATGTGCTGCGCCTTCTTCCTTTTCCAACAACATATCTTTGCAACACAGGGTTTTCCAGCTTGCTGGCAATCAAGTCTAAATACTGAAGTAGACTTGTGAAAAATGATCTTCGTTGTGCCCTTGCAAAGACTGCCCCAAGAATTTCTGAATTGGTAAGCAAGAAGCAACCACAACCATCTCACTGAATTTGGCAGCATACTGTTGCAAAATATTGCACTGTTGTTTACTGTTATATTACTGTTGTTATATTTAAACTCATGCTATGCCATGGTGAAATGTTATTTATTGGAATTAGTAATAAATATTTCTCAATATATAATTAAATATTCTTTTTATGATTAATCACTATGTTTAAATTATGTTTGATTTGTAGCAATGAGAATACATAATGCATATCAGGTATTTACATTCCGAATCATAACTGTAGCAAAATTACAGTTATGAAGTAGCCACCAAAATTATTTTTTGGTTTGGAGTCATCGCAACATGAGGAACTGTATTGCAGGGTCACAGCATTAGAAAGGTTGAGAACCACTGTTCTAGATATACCTCACAACCATTTCTTTTTTACTAACCTACTGCTTCCTGGGGCCCAACCCAAAAGAAGGGGCATAGATCCACACTCTCCTTATATCTCACAAAGTTATCTCTGTGTGTTGGGGATGGGGATGTCAAACTATACCCCATCTATAGAACTCAGTCTGGTGGGAAGTCAGGTCTCCATGATCTACTCAACAAGAAAGTTCTCATTATTTCCCTTCTCATTATTACCTCCTCCTGTGCCCTGATGTGTCCTTGCTTAGTTAGGGAGAGAAAGTGGGTACTAGTTGTAGGAGGGTCCAGCTTGCTCATCCTGTGTCTCCAAATCAATTGTACAGTCTCTGGTCCTCTTCTTGTTCTTGGATGAATTGATAGGGCTGTGGAGTGAAAGCCAAAGAAAGCCAAAGTATGACAGGAAATACCAGAAGGAAAGAGAGACTTATCACAGGTAGTGCTCCCTGGCCAGAGCAAGTTCAGAAACAGAAGTAAACGCCATGTAAATACTGAATTACAAATTTATATTTGAAACCCACGAGAGGCAGCTGGAGGAGAATCTCAGGAAGCCTTGGGTCTTTTGCTGACTTGCCCTCCGGCCTGGGACTGGTACAGCCAGCCTAGGTGTGCAGCTTGGTTCTGCCTTGTGCACCTGACCCAGCAAAGGCAGCTACAAACTGGTTTGCTACAGGTTACTGAGGGTCAGTCACAGGCAGTATTCTGCACTGATCTGCACCAGGTTCACTCTTAAGAGACCCAGAACCAACACATCCAGTGGCCAGTTACAGACTACATCAGAGCAGGACCAACTAGCCTTTCTAGCAGCATATCCAAAGGGAGAGTTCATCAGGCACCATCACATCTGAGGCAAATTCTGCTTCCTGTGGCCAGTACCTGCACAGCAGCTTGCACACACTGGATAAGATTGAGCCTCACAGTCAGCCAGCCCAAGTCCCAGATACCCTGCCCTGCTGGGCTCAGTTCCACAGGGGGAAGGAGGAGAGGCTTAGAGCTCAGACATTCAGAATGTTAGTTCCTTAGAGCCTACTGTTCGGACTGGTCGAAGAGCTTAGCCACCTCCTGGGGGCTGGGCCATAATCAGCCCCAGTGGAAGACAGTCTCAATCTTCCTCCCTGAGACTAGACTTTCCACAGCTGAACAAACTCTACAGAAGGGACTTTCAGCCCCAGAGGCGGATTAAAGTCGGTTGAGGCCCCAGGCGCAGAAGAAAATATTGGGCCCCTTAAAAAAAGAGAGAAAGATAGAAAAATAAAAATACATGTTAACCATATTTTTAAATAAATAAAAAATATTATGTACTATTAATGTTAAAATTGTACATATGAAACCAAACTTGGTGTCATTAGAAAACTAAGTGTAAAGTTGAGGTTTTGCAGAGCCCTTTAGAAGTCGGGGCCCAGGGCACACGCCCTGTGTGCCCACTGTTAAATCTGCCTCTGGTCAGCCCCACCCAATCAGAACCTGCTGTTCATGCCTTCAGAGAGAAATAGAATTGAAGTATCTAGCAGTGGTTGAGGGATTAGGCTCTGGAGTACGGGACACTTTCCCTGCACTGTGTGCCTGACCAAGAGACTCCCAAAATAGAGGGTCCCACTTAAGTTGTCCTCCCAGTTGTCCTAAGCCACCAAGATCACAACCAGTGGAGGGGATGGTGGGGTGAGGTCAGTCTGCACCCACTCTAGTCTTTCTACAGAAGACTCTGTGGGAAGAATAGGCAGCTGCCAGAGTTGGTGGAGCAGCTGAAAAGTGGAGACAAATCTTAAGGAACTTGGGCCCTTTTACAGAGCTGCTGTCAGCTCTAAGGAAGTCATTTCTTATACACAGGTTGACCCATCCCACACAAACTCAGTCACAAAAACATAGACACAAACAGTGAACAGAGTGGTAGCTCCAGATAGGTAGCCCACAGCTGGTTAAAAACAATGTCTGACACCAACTCATATTCAAATCCTGCCCAAGAGGACCCAGAACCAACACAACCAGAAGTGGGTTGCAGACTGCACCAACACTAGACTCAGCTAGCCACACAAGTGGCACATCCATAGGAGTTCAGCAGGCACCAGGCACTGCTGGGAATAACTATACCTCTGGGTAAAGCCACCGCACAGTGTCTAACACATGTGATCAAGGTTGACCCTTAGAGCCAGCCAGCCTGAAGGGTGAACTCCACCAATGAAAGAGCCAGTAACATTTAAGACTCACATACAACAGAAGGGTAAATATAACCCTCAAGAAACATTTCTAGAACAAGGAACTCAGGTGACCTGAAGAATCATAACACTGAACCCATCTCCCTCATTAAAAACATTAGAACAAATACGGGAGTGAGAGCAGAGCTACATAATAGACAAAACATATGTCCCAAATGATCAATAAGAGAAGTCCCCAGAAAAAGAATTAAATGAAATGGAAGCAACCAAACTACCAGATGCAGAGTTTAAAACAATGGTTACTAGGATGTTCAAGGATCTTAGGGTAGGAATGGATGATCACAGTGAGAACTTAAACAAAGAGATAGTAAGCATTAAAAAAAAAAACATAAAACTAGAAGAAAGAACCAGTCAGAAATGGCAAATACAATATCTGAAATGAAAACTGCACTAGAAGGAATCAACCATAGAATGGATGCAGCACAGGATTGAATCAGTGATTTAGAGGGCAAGGTAAACAGAAACGCAGAAGCAGAGTAGCAAAAATAAAAAAGGTTCAAGAAGGATGAGGAGCCTGACCTGTGGAGACGCAATGGATAAGGCATCAACCTGGAAAGCTGAGGTTGCTGGTTTCTTCTCTCTCTTCTTCTCTCTCCTCTCTAAAATCAATTATTAAAATTAAAAAAATAAAAAATAACAATATATTCCTAGCCGGTAGCTCAATTAGTTAGAGCCTCATCCTGATGCACCAAGGTTGTGGATCCCATCCCTGGGGAGGACACATGTATTGAATAAGAATCAACCAATGAACGCATGATGTTTCTCTCTCTCTCTCTCTCTATAATGAATAAATAAAATCTTTTAAAAAAATCAGGTACAAAATGAACACTTATTTAGAAAAGAAATAAAATTATAATTTTTAAAAGCTAATTGATGTGAAACAATAAATTACATAGAAGAAAACATAGGTATTAAACTCATGGACCTTGGCAATAGGGAACATTTTATGAATTTGACCCCAAAGGCAAGGGAAGTAAAGACAAAGATAAATGAATGGGACCACATCAAACTAAGAGGCTTCTGCAGAGCAAAAGAAACTGACAACAGCCTGACCAGGTGGTGGCGCAGTGGATAGAGCATCAGACTGGGATGCAGAGGACCAAAGTTCAAGACCCCGAGGTCACCAGCTTGAACACGGGCTCATCTGGTTTGAGCAAAAGCTCACCAGCTGGGACCCAAGGTCGATGGCTTGAGCAAGGGGTTACTCGGTCTGCTGAAGGCCCATGGTCAAGGCACATATGAGAAAGCAATCAATGAACAACTAAGGTGTTGCAATAAAAAACTGATGTTTGATGCTTCTCATCTCTCTCCGTTCCTATCTGTCTGTCTCTATCTACCCCTCTCTCTGACTCTCTCTTTGTCTCTGTAATAAATAAATAAATAAATAAATAAATAAATAAATAAATAGAAACTGACAACAAAACAAACAAACAGCCAACTAAATGGGAGATGATATTTTCAAACAACAGCTCAGATAAGGGGCTAATATCCAAAATATATAAAGAATTCACAAAACTGAGCAACAAACAAGCAAACAATCCAATAAAAAAATGGGAAGAGGACAGGAACAGACACTTCTCTCAAGAAGAAATACAAATGGCCAATAGATATATGAAAAGATGCTCATCTTCACTAGCTATTAGAGAAATGCAAATCAAAACTACAATGAGATACCATCTCACACCTGTTAGATTGGCTGTTATCAACAAGACAGGCAATAACAAGCACTAGAGAGACACGGAGAAAAAGGAACCCTCATTTACTATTGGTGGGAATGTAAATTAGTACAACCATTATGGAAGAAAGTATGGTGGTTCCTCAAAAAATTGAGAATGGAACTACCATATGACCCAGCAATCCCTCTATTGGGTATATACCCCCAAAACTAAAAAACGTGGGTACATAAAGACACATGCAACCCCATGTTCATCTCAGCATTGTTCACAGTGGCCAACACATGGAAACAACTGAAATGCCCTTCAATAGAAGACTGGATAAAGAAGATGTGGTACATATATACTATGGAATACTACTCAGCCATAAGAAATGAGGACATAGTATCACTTACAACAACATGGATGGATCTTGATAACATTATACTGAGTGAAATAAGTAAATCAGAAAAAGCTAAGAACTGTATGATTTTATACATAGGTGGGACACAAAATTGAGACTCACGGACATAGATAAAAGTACAGTGGTTTCCAGGGAGAAGGGAAGGGAGGAGAGGGAAGGGGGAGGGTAGAAAGGGAGGGGCATACAGAGAAACAAATACAGTGGTACCCTGAGATACGAACAGACCAACATATAAATTTTTTAAGATATGAGCTGTGACTTGGTCCATAGTTTTGTTCGAGATTCTAGCGAAATTCCAAGATACGAGTTGTGATTCAGGAAGCTGCCACTAGTTGGTGCATGGTCGCACGGGTCCAGTATCGGCAGTTTGATATACGAGTTGACTGACTTACGAGCTCGGTTACAGAACGAATTAAATTCATATCTCAAGGTACCAGTGTATGGGTGACGGAGGATGATTTGACTTTGGGTGATGGGCATACAGCATAATCAACTGTCCAGATGATATGGAGATGTTTTCTCTTGATCTATGTACTCTGGATGGCCAATGTCACCCTGTTAAATTCAATTATCTAAATTTAAAAAAAACTGACAAACTCTACAAATATTATGTACAGATAAATAATATTGATTTCCTTAAGCACCTCTATAGTATTTTTTGTTTTAATATGTTAATTTTTAAATCAACACACTATAAAATTAACCTTGCTTTGGTGTACAGTTTATGATTCTAATAATTAAAAATTTGTAAAGCTAGCCAGACCAGGTGGTGGCACAGTGGATAGAGCATCGGACTGGGATGCAGAAGGACCCAGGTTTGAGACCCCGAGGTCGCCAGCTTGAGCACGGGCTCATCTGGCTTGAGCAAAAAAAATAATTTTTAAAAGCTCACCAGCTTGGACCCAAGGTCGCTGGCTCGATCAAGGGGTTACTCAGTCTGCTGAAGGCCCGCAGTCAAGGCACATATGAAAAAGCAATCAATGAACAACTAAGGTGTCGCAACAAAAAACTGATGATTGATGCTTCTTATCTCTCTTCGTTCCTGTCTGTCCCTATCTATCCCTCTCTCTCTCTCTTCTCTCTCTCTCTCTCTCTGTCCCTGTAAAAAAAAAAAAAGATTTGTAAAACTACTAACACAATTAAGATATAGAACAGCTCGTCACAACCAAATTCCCCTCTATTGTCCCTCTGTAGTCAAATCCACCTCTCAACCCTAATCCCTTGAAAGTAGGGATGTGTTCATCCTCCATATAGTTTTATCTTCTCCAGCATTGTACAAATGGAGTCTAATGTAAATATTTGTACTGGCTCTCCCACTACACAAAATACCTTTGTGAATCATTCAAGTTTTCAGTCCTGTTTATTGCTGAATTCCTCCCTGCAAAAAAAAATCCTGCTCCACTCAGTTATTCCCATCTTAGTTGACAGGAACTCTATCCTTGTTGATTGTTCACTCCAAACACCTTTAAGTATCCCTGGACCCCTCTTTCTCCCTCCACCCCAATCCTAATCTATCAGAAAAGCAGATCAGCTCTCCCTTTAAAATACACTGAGAACCCAGTCGTGTCTCAGCACCTCCACTGCTGCCCCTGATCTGAGCCACACTGTGTTCTCCCAGGTTGCTTCACCAACCTCTCACCTGGTCCCTAGGATCCTCCTAACCCTGGCTTCCCTAAAGTCAATTTTCACTGTAGCAGCTTCAGTGCTTCTTTGGAAAATGTAAGTCAAACCATATTTTGCTCAAAATTCTGCACAGGCCCCACATTCCATCAGAGTAAAAGACAAAACCCCCAAGATGGGTTGCAAGGCCTGCAGCACTTGGTCACCACCTACCTCTCTGATGCAGCCTCCTCCTTCTCTTCTCACTCTCTCTGCAGCAGCCACACTGGCCTCCCATCCCTCTAACACACCAAGTAAACTCGCTCACACCTTAGGGTGTAGCTGTCTTCTCCCTCTGGGATTCTCTCCCCCACGTTTCCATTGAATAATCTCTACTTCCTCCAAAACTTTGATAAAAATCTCTTTCTCAATGTGGTTTATCCTGACTACCCTACTTATTTATTTTTATTTTTACTTTACTTGAAATACAACTTTATTCTGATTTTAAATGAAAGGAATGGAAATGACATAACAAACAAGGTTTCACCACAGAATACTGTGATGCAACTGCAGCAGTCTTATAGTTGAAACTCAGTAAGGAAACAACTATGCTCCAAAACAGCTAAATATGCAGGTCCAAAAAACAAAGGTATTTTTTAACCACCACATTCACTCCGAAGCCCATTCATTTCTTTCAGCACCCCAAGATCAAGCACAGGTTCCGCTTAGCTATATAATAAAGGGCAAACCTGCTGCCCCACTGACACCACAGGACAGTTGCCTATAAAACTAGATTTCTGATGCTGGGCTCCAGCTTCCCTTGCTCACAGGTCATTGTTCTCATCCAGGACAGCGGTGGTCTGAGCAACCGCTAGGTCATGCTCATACTGCGCTGCCAAGGCCAGGTCCATGACAACCTCTGGGGGGAGCAGGAGCAGGCATGGCGACAAACTCCAAGTTAAGGTCTCCAATTAGTTTTCTAGCAAGCCAGAGGAAAGGCTTTTCAAAGCTGTAGGTACTTTTGGTAGAAATGTCGTAGTACTGAAGATTCTTCTTTCGGTGGAAGATGATTGATTTGGCTTTACCTTTCCTGTCCTTAATGTCCACTTTGTTGCCACACAACATGATGGGGACATTTTCACACAGGCATATTCTTGTAAGAGACTCTTGAAGTTACATCAAACATTATAATGGCGAAGTTCCAAGATGGCCACAGAGTAGGCAGACGCTCCACTCCCACTTCCCAGAACTAAGGTGGATTACAACTTAAATCTGAGAACACTCATCGTGAAAGACAAACTTTGGACTAAACTAAGAGGATTCTACAGCCAAGAACCACCAAAGAACCCACACTGAGACTGGTAGGAAAGGCAGAGATGAAGAAAGGGCTACCCCGCTCCTGGGAGCGAGTGGCGGCCAGGAGGGACTTTCTCAATGGGGAGGGCTGTCCAGCAAGGTGTAGGTCTTTATCCCCCAAACTGGAATCCCAGCCTAGAGCCCTGGAGCCTGGAAGGGGTTTAAGGACTATATTTGACTGAGAAAAAAGCCTAGACACGGTTTGAGAGAAGGAGGCAGGACTCTCAGATCCAGGCTCTGTATTAAAGGAACTGCATGGAGAGCCTCGCTCACAACCACTTTCCTGGAGCTCCAGGAGGACACCCTAACCCTTGGGCTGAGTCACTCCCCAAATTTAAAGTGAATATTTTTCCTGGGAACAGCATCACCAGCAAAGAAAAGAAAGTGCCCCATCCACCGGAGGCTCCCCTACCCTAGCTAGAACAAAGGCACTTAGAGCCAAGCACCATGATAGGGACACAAATAGGGAGTGCAGAGGTCTAAGCTACATCCACCCCCACCCCCACTGCTGAGTGCTCACCCAGGGCAGGCAGGCCACAAGCAGCAGGGTGTGGCTGTGGAAGTTCCAGCAAGCATGCACAAGCCAGCTTGCGGAGCTGGGAACCCACTGCTGCTGCGGAAGTCCAGGCTCACTCACAGTCCTGTTCACTGAGTGGGCTTGCCCTTGGTGGAGGCAGAGGCCCACGCATCAGTAGAGGGGGTACACCTGGGCATGCGCGAGCCCACCAGCAAGGGTGGAAGTCACACCAGCTGCTGCGGGAATCAAGGCCTGTGCACAAACCTGCTTGGGGTGTCAGCACGCCCTCAGCGGCAGTGAAAGCAGGGGTGATCTCAGTAGTGATCCAAGCAAGAGCATCCAGCCCCCCTGAGGTGGCTGCTGAGGTCTAAGATGACCGAGGTGAACCCGGAATGGTCCAAGCGGGCATTCGTGGCCCCACCCTCAAGGGTGAAAGCCAAGGCAGATGCCCAAGCCTGTGAGCAATAGTGCCCGCAGCAGAGACTGGCTTTCAGAGGCAGCAGAGGCTGGGATGGCCACAGAAGCAGTCCAAACAGGCATACGGGCATGTACAAGCCCGACCAGGCAGCACTGGCCATGGAAGCGGGCTGGTGCCAGCAGCACCTGAGCCGGAAAGCCCCGGGCAGCAACAGCGGAGGTGGCCCGGTAGACAGACCACACAAGGGGAGCACAGGGGCCACACCGACTGGACCCCTCTGACTACACCTTACTGAGTGCTAAAAAAGAACAAAAACAAACAAACAAAAGAAAAGAAGTAAATAAAATGTCTGGATAGAATGACACCTGAGGCTAAGGAGTAGGCCACATCTAATACCGTACCTAATCACTGAATTACAGTACTGAGCCCAACAAGTAGCCAGTAATAAGAGGCAATAGAAAGCAGTTTTTAAGGGAACTTGAACTTTTAAAGGAACTTCTCCCAGGCCAAGAGCAAGCCTAGGAGTGCAGCTGATATTTACAATGGCTCCTGGACCCAGCAGAGGCAGCCACAAGACCTGGATAACCAGTAGCTCCCAAAAGGTGAGTAAGAACCAGTCATAGACAGTAACACCCACTGATCTGCACCAGGCCCCGGACAGGGAGGTCCAGGGCAACACAGACAAAATTGGAAGACAGAGAAGTACAATCCAACAAGAGAAAGCCCCAGAAAATCAACTGAGTGAGATGAAAATAAGCAAACTACTGGATGCAGAGTTTAAAATAATGATTATTAGAGTGCTGAAAGATCTTAGAACAACAATGGATGGACACAGTGAGCACATAAATAAAGAGATAACAAGCATCAAAAAGGACATTGAAATAATAAAGAAGAACCAGTCAGAAATGACAAATACAATATCAGAAATGAAGACTACACTAGAAGCAATTAAAAGCAGGCTAGATGAAGCAGAGGATTGAATAAGCGATTTAGAAGACAAGATAAATGAAACACAGAAGCGGAACAGCAAAAAGAAAAGAAGTTGAAAAAATCTGAGGAAACTCTAAGAGAGCTCTGTGACAACCTAAAAAGAAACAACATCCTCATCATAGGGGTTCCTGAAGAAGAAGAGAAAGAACAAGGGATAGAGACCTTGTTCAATCAAATCGTAGCTGAAAACTTCCCTAAACTGATACAAGAAAAAGTCACACAAGTTCAAGAAGCACAGAGAATTCCATTAAAGAGAAACCCAAAGAAATCCACATCAAGACACATCATAATTAAAATACCAAAGCTAAGAGATAAAAGAGAAAACATAAAAAGCTGCTAGAGAAAAAAAGGCTATCACCTACAAAGGAGCCCCCATAAGGATGACATTCTGATTTCTCAACAGAAACACTTGAGGCCAGAAGGGAGTGACAAGAAAGATTCAAAGTAATGCAGAACAAGAGCCTACAACCAAGACTACTTTATCCAGCAAGGCTATCATTTAAAATTGAAGGAGAAATAAAAAGCTTCCCAGACAAAAAAAAAAAAAAAAAACTCAAAGAATTCATTACAACCAAACCAATGCTGCAAGAAATGTTAAGGGGCCTATTGTAAACAGATCAAAGGGGATAAGAATACAGTAAAAGAGGAATATAGCTTTAAAGAATAAAATGGCAATAAACAACTACATATCATTAATAACCTTAAATGTAAATAGATTAAATGATCCAATCAAAAGACATAGGGTAGATGCATGGATAAGAAAACAGGACCCATAATATGCTGTCTACAAGAGACACACCTCAAAACAAAAGATACACATAGACTGAAGGTAAAAGGATGAAAAAAAATATTTCATGCAAATTAGAGTGAAAAAAAAAGCTGGGGTAGCAATACTTATATCAGACAAAATGGACTTTAAAACAAAGGCTATAATAAGAGATAAAGAAGGTCACTACATAATGATAAAGGGAGCAATTCAACAGGAAGATACAACCATTATAAATATCTATGCACCTAATATAGGAACACCTAAATATATAAAGCAGACTTTGATGAATATAAAGGGCAAGATCAACAGCAATATGATAATAGTAGGGGATTTCAATACCCCACTAACATCACTAGATAGATCCTCAAGAAAGAAAATTAACAAAGAAACAGCAGACTTAAAGGACACACTAGATCAACTTGATTTAATAGATATCTTCAGAACCTTTCTCCTTAAAGCAGCAGAATATACATTCTTTTCAAGTACTCATGATACATTCTCTAGGACAGACCACATGTTAGGGCACTGCCGCGGACCAGCGCGGCTCCAAATAATGATGCAGAATTAAGGAAACACACATATCAAAACAAAAATGATGCAACCAGGAGGACTCTTCAAAATGCCTGGCAGTATCGGAGTGCCCCATAGCCCCAGTTTGCTTTATTATATAGCCATATGCAAATCAAGGACCCTGATACAAAGTTGCACATCCGAGGCTAAGACAGGAACTCTCCCAAGGCATAAAACAGGAGACATTAGTGAAATCTGCCAACATCTGAAACAAACAAAGAGTCAGAGGAAGGGCATGTATATTGCTTCCAGCAACCCAAGGAAGCAAGTAGAGTGGGTGCAAATACTCAGCATCATAGCCAAATATGGAGATGGAGGGAGGAGAACTTAGCCTTTTGCTAAGCCTCGAATCTAAAATGGTTTTTTGCGATTTGTCCACAACAGGGACAAAAGTGGTCTCAACAAATTTAAGAGGATTAAAATCATATCAAGCATTTTCTCTGATCACAATGGCATGAAACTAGAAATCAACCACAACAGAAAAACTGAAAAATATTCAAACACGTGGAAACTAAATAGCATGTTATCAAATAACGAATGGGTTAACAATGAGATCAAAGAAGAAATAAAAAAATTTCTAGAAACGAATGATAATGAGCATACAACAACTCAAAATTTATGGTACCCAGCAAAAGCAGTCCTGAGAGGGAAGTTCATAGCACTACAGACACCACTCTTATTCAACATAGTACTGTAAGTCTTAGCTACAGCAATCAGACAAGAAGAAGAAATAAAAGGCATCCAAATTGGAAAAGAAGAAGTAAAACTATCATTATTTGCAGATGATATGATACTGTATATAGAAAACCTGAAAGTCTCAGTCAGAAAACTACTGGACCTGATAAATGAATTCAGCAAGATGGCAGGGTATAAAATTAATACACAGAAATTAGAGGCATTTTTATACACCCACAATGAACTTTCAGAAAGAGAAATTAAGGAAACAATCCCTTTCACTATTGCAAAAAAAAAGTACTTAGAAGTAAATTTAATCAAGGAGATTAAAGACTTGTACCCAGAAAATTATAAAACATTGATAAAAGAAATCAAGGAAGATACAAACAAGCATATACCGCGCTCATGGATAGGAAGAATAAACATCATTAAAATGTCTATATTACCCGCCTGACCAGGTGGTGGCGCAGTGGATAGAGCATCGAACTGAGATGTGGAGGACCCAGGTTTGAGACCCCGAGGTCGATAGCTTGAGCACAGGCTCATCTGGTTTGAGCAAAGCTCACCAGCTTGGACCCAAGGTCGCTGGCTTGAGCAAGGGTCTGCTGTAGCCCCATGGTCAAGGCACATATGAGAAAGCAATCAATGAACAACTAAGGTGTCGCAACAAAAAACTAATGATTGATGCTTCTCATCTCTCTTCATTCCTGTATGTCTGCCCCTATCTATCCTTCTCTCTGACTCTCTTTGTCTCTGTAAAAAAAAAAAGTAATTTATAAATTCAATACAATACCAATTAAAATACCAATGACATACTTAAAGATATAGAACACATAAGCCAAAAATTTATATGGAACCAAAAAAGAACACAAATAGCCTCAGCAATCTTGAAAAAGAAGAATAATGTGGGAGGTATCACACTTCCTCATATCAAGTTATACTACAAGGCCATTGTACTCAAAACAGCCTGGTACTGGTATAAGAACAAATGGGTACTGGCATAAGATCAATGGAACAGAACTGAGAACCCAGAAATAAACCCACACCTTTATGGACAGTTGATATTTGACAAAGGAGGTAAGGGCATACAATGGAATAAAGACAGTCTCTTTAACAAATGATGTGGGGAAAATTGGACAGCTACCTGCACAAAAGTGAAACTAGAACACCAACTTACATCATTCACAAAAATAAACTCAAAACGGATAAAAGACTTAAATGTAAGTCGTGAAACCATAAGCACCTTAGAAGAAAACATAGGCAGTAAGTTCTACATCTCTCGCAGCAATATATTTGCTGATTTATCTCCACAGGCAAGTGAAATAAAAGACAGGATAAACAAATGGGACTAAATCAAACTAAAAAGGTTTTTCACAGCTAAAGACAATATGAACAGAATAAAAAGACAAACCACACAATGGGAGAACATATTCGACAATACGTCTAATAAGGGGTTAATAACCAAAATTTATAAAGAACTTGTAAAACTCAACACCAGGAAGACAAACCATCCAATCAAAAAAATGGGCAAAAGAAATGAATAAACACTTCTCCAAAGAGGACATACAGATGGCCAATATACAGATGAAAAAATGTTCAACATCACTAATCATTAGAGAAAAGCAAATTAAAACCACAATGAAATACCACCTCACACCAGTCAGAATGGTGCTCATTAACAACACAAGAGGTGCTGGTGAGGATGTGGAGAAAAGGGAATCCTCCTGCACTGCTGGTGGGAATGCAGACTGGTGCAGCCACTGTAGAAAACAGTATGGAGATTCCTCAAAAAATTAAAAATGGAACTCTCTTTGGACCTACCCATCCCACTTTTAGAAATATATCCCAAGAACACCATATCACTGATTCAAAAAAAGAAATGCACCCCCATGTTTATGGCAGCATTGTTCACAATAGCAAAGATGTGGAAACAGCCCAAATGTCCATCAGTGGATGAGTGGATTAAAAATCTTTGGTACAGGCCCTGGCCGGTTGGCTCAGCGGTGGAGCGTCGGCCTGGCGTGCGGGGGACCCAGGTTCAATTCCTGGCCAGGGCACATAGGAGAAGTGCCCATTTGCTTCTCCACCCCCAGCCCCTCCTTCCTCTCTGTCTCTCTCTTCCCCTCCCGCAGCCAAGGCTCCATTGGAGCAAGGATGGCCCGGGCGCTGGGGATGGCTCCTTGGCCTCTGCCCCAGGCGCTAGAGTGGCTCTGGTCGCAGCAGAGCGATGCCCCAGAGGGGCAGAGCATCGCCCCCTGGTGGGCAGAGCGTCGCCCCTGGTGGGCGTGCCGTGTAGATCCCGGTCGGGCGCATGCGGGAGTCTGTCTGACTGTCTCTCCCCATTTCCAGCTTCAGAAAAATACAAATAAATAAATAAATAAATAAAATAAAATAAATAAAAATCTTTGGTACATATATACAAGGGAATACTATGGGACCGTGAAAAAGAAGGAAATCTTACCTTTTGCAACAACATAAATGGACATGGAAACTATTATGTTAAGTGAAATAAGCCAGGCAGAGAAAGAAAAATATCGTATGATCTCACTCATTTGAGGAATTCAAGGAACAATGTGAACTGAGGAACGGAATTAAACCTGAAGGGACGGGGGGGAGGGAGCATTTGGGAGAGGGGTTAAGAAGATGTTGAGGAGAATACAGAGGAGGGGGGATGCATTCAGGGTGACACTAGAATCTATGTAAACTCAATAAGTTAAATTTAAAAAAGAAAAAGAAAAAAAAAACATTATAATGGCACACTGGGCTTGAATATAGTAGCCGTCTCTCAGCCTGCCGAACTTCTAGCCCACCGAGTCCCACACGTTGAACTTACTAGGCCCTCTGGTGGTGTGGAGCACAAGGGGATGGACCTCAATGCCCAGGGTGGCTATGTACTTCTTCTCAAATTCACTAGTCAGGTGACATTTCAGGAAAGTATATAGTTTTCCTGGTCCCACCATCACCAACTAGTATAAGTTTGAACTGAACGTAAGGTTCTCCTTGGGCAGCCATGGCAATGTTACCTTCAGAAGTGTCTCTGGCCCATCTGACTAAGAGCTGCAAAGATGGCAGAAGTGCAATTCAAATGCCCCGACCTGACTACCCTATTTAATACCATAACCTGCCCTATTTCACCTCCAGGTGCTACTGGATGCTTCTTATCCCTCATTACTTTTCATCTATAGACCTATCACCTTCTAATATACTATATAATTAACTTATACACAAGGCTGTTATTTGTGGTGAGATTAATGTAGGCTCCACAAGGGCAGAGACCTTGTCTGCTTTATTCATTGATGTGTCTAAGTATCTGGCACAGAACCTGACACACAGTAGGTACTCAGTATATGAATGTATGTGAGTGAATAAAGAAAGGAAGGTAGACATTCTGGGGCTTACTACTTTGTTGCAGACTGAGGTCACAGCTTCTAAGTTCTCATAAGTCTTGAGGACCTCAGGCACTAGCTTTGGCTTTTTGAGCTGAGGGACAGAGGGCAGCATCTGTGGCTTTAGATTTTGTCCACCACTCGCACTAGACTCAGTGTCTTGCGTGGTTAAATACTACTTACAATAAAAGAATGAACACCTGCTGGCCCAGGGCACTGAGGGGAGCTGTGCAAACAGTGCACCGTGTCCAAAACTAATGCAGTGGCCCTGGCTGGTCAGCATTCCTTTCTCACGTTTTGGACACCTCACATCCTCTTCTCCCCTGTATCAAGAAAGACTCCACACCTCCTTCCTGGAATGCTGACAGGGATGGTTATACCCAGGCAAGAAGTAATAAAACTCTACGCTATTGAATGCCTATTACGTGCCAAACAGCATTTCATTTAACTACACAGATACACATGAATTGATTTCCTAATGCAGAGGCTCCAAAGGCTGGTGTCATTCATGGCAGGTGCTCACAGTTGCTTACGGAAGCAATTAACAACCTGAGGTGGGGGGGTGAGGGCAAAGTCTCCCTTCTCCTCTAAGTAGTGGTTAAGCCTGGGCTGCCTGCCAAAGTCATAAGCTTGGTCAGCTGGTAGTTCCATAAAGACAGAGCCTGTTTCCCTGCCCTGTCCCATCTTTTGGTCCAACTGCTAGTCTGATAGGCCACCTTACCACCCCACCTCATTGCTTTCCACCAGTTCACCAAGGCTGAAAGCCATGTGTGCAGCTCTGAAGCTCACAGGTTAGTTTCCCCCATAAGCAGAGGAAGATAAGCCAACCTAAGAACTGAGCGCCTTTCACGTATCTGAGAAATATCTATTGAGTGCCCGCTATTAGCCAGATCTTTTATAGGCACTAACAATTTCAGCAAATAAGAGAGACATAACTCTGTTCCCAGGAGCTTGAAATTCTAGCAGAGGGGAAATGAGAATAGATAAATTTTTTCTTACAGATCAAAATATCAAATAGTAAAAATTTTTATGTGGAGAACTCAGAACCTCTATGAAACTGAGACCTATATCCCAGGACAGAGATTCCCAGGCTAAGATTATGAGGAACTACATTCTCGGCAAAGAAAACAGCTAGTGCAAAGGTCTTGAGGCTCGGATGAGCTTGGGGTGTGTGAGGCAGAAAAAGAGGTCCCCGTGGGTGTACTGTGGGTGCAGATGGGAGATTGGCCATGCATGGGGTGGGAGAGGTGATTGGGGCTTGGTCAGAGGCTTTGTGGACTTGGGTAAGGAGTGTGGATTTTATCTAAATGCTAATGGAGGGTGGATGATGTAATTAAATTTATGTTTCTTCTGGAATCATTCTGGCCACTAGGAGAATGGACTTCAGTGGGTAATGTAGAAGCAGGGAGACAGGAGGTGATGCTTTTTCCCAGGTGAGGGATGATGATCGTGGATGACGATGTAGCAGTGGAGACAGAACATTCAGATTCACTTGTGTTTTGGAGGAGAGGTGGCAGGAATTGCTGGTAGACTGGACAGGAGGATAGGAGTAAGGAGGAATCCAGGATGATATCTCAGCGCTCACAGACACCTGGCTTATCCAACCTTACCTCTCAAGCAAGCTGGATCTGAAGATAGTTCATTTACTATCTCCTTTTTCTACAAAACCTCTCTGTTTACAATGGTGTTGTCTATGGGCTAAAGTACATACAAACAGACATATTCAAAAAGGCCTCCAGACAGGTCTGTTGTTGATTATCAAATTGCCATATGTTTGAAATAGTAACTACGTAGGAAGTGTATCTGCAATCCCTAAAGCAGCTGAGAAATAAACCTGCTGCATGTGTATTCATAATAACATACACAACCAACATCCATGCCTGTGGCTTTAAAAGTTATTTAAGCCCTGGCCAGATAGCTCAGTTGGTTAGAGCATCATCCCAATGCACTGACGTTGCATCCCAATACCTGCTCAGGGCACATACAAAAACAGAATGATTTTTCTGTTTCTCTTTATCCTTTCCTCTCTCCCTAAAATCAATAAATTTTTTTAAAAAGTTTTTTTTTAATTATTTGAGAACAAAAATTAAACTGCAGCCCATATATTTCTAGACTCTTCCCTTGCTTCCATAGAATCCAATGTACAGAATGGGTCTTGTTTGTAATCACAATGCCCCAGTTAAAAACAAAATAAGATAAGGGCTGTAATCCCTACTGCTCAGAAGAGTCAACTGAGGTGCAGAGGAAATAAAAGATAGACTTTCAGGAAGTGAAAGGTTCCAAAGATCACAAACTAGTCCTTGGTGCTACCAGACCTCCAGTCAATCCCGTGCTCTTTCTATGACACCATAGGTTTTCCCATAAACCATTCCACCAAGTATTGAACATCCCTGGGCCCTGAGGAGAGAAGAAAAATAAAATTCAAAATAAAGAGCCGAACGGAGACCTTAGCAGAGTCACTCAAGCCAATATCCATGAACATGCCTGAGAGACAGCAGGCAAGATTTCTGCCCTCGGGAGATTTAGCATCACCAAGTCCATCATTTGGTGGATGTTAGGAAGCACCAACAATGTGGAGACATTGTACCAAGTGCTTGACATACACAGATGAACCAGACACAGCACCTGCTTTTAAGAAATGTGACTGTCTAGAAGAGAAAATAAAACATGTTTGAAAAACATTAAAAGCAAACAAAAAGGACAGTGTAGACTGGGTCTACATCAAGCTGAAATCATCCAGTTATTTAGTAAATTCAGCTTTTAAAACTGGTTTATTTAAAAAAAATAAAAATAAAAAAATAAAACTGGTTTATTTGTGGGGTTTTCTAATTAGTCAGGTGGGTTATTTGGCATCCTGCAAGTATAGAAAAGCAATTGTTTAATTTTTTTTTTACCTTTATTAGTAATCCTAATAACTATTGTAATTATTCATGGCCTTGCAGAGTTATAATTATTTATACTGAGAGTAAGTGTTAGACACAGCAACAGCATGTTAAACACAAAAAGTGTTTTAATAAAGATCATGGTAATAACAGGGGAGCCAAGCCATGTAAGGTTAACGAGTGACCTCTTCCTAGAATAAGTGACCTTTAATCAGACTTAAGGTAACAGACTTGTTTCGGTAGAGAAAAAGAGGAAATAATTACTACATACTGCCAACTTCTCAAAAGTGTCATAACATGTTTTGTGTCTTTGTTTTACAGTAATAAGAATAAGACTGTAGGGGAAATTTTGGGTGCAATGGAAACCTGCATATTCTTTTTTAAATTGAGGTATAATTGATAAGTAGCATATTTCTTTAAGGAGTAAAATGTAATAATTTGATATTTGTATATTTGAAAAATGATCAGTGCAATAAGTCTAGTTAATATCCATCACCATATATAGTTACAGAATTTTTTTCTTGTGAGAACTTTTAAGATCTCTTAGCAACTTTCAAATATGCAATACAGCATTGGTAACAATAGCCTTCATGCTATACATTAGATGCCTTGTCTTTACATCCCACTCTTCTCTCCTTCCCAGCAAATATTACTTATTTTTTAGAATGATATGGGCCCACAAGTCCTGTCCACTGCATAGCTGGAAACCCCTGTATTTAGTCTCATATGGTAAGCTTACTATGGAATAATATGAATAGCTTAAACTTTTAGACTCTTCAAATTTGAATACTTTGATGTAGTTTTGATTGATTTAGGGGTATCAATCAATCAATCTTGTTTGATTGATTGATTTTACAACTGGAAGTTTATACTTTTTGACCGTCTTTCCCCATTTCTCCCCCCCCCCCCCCCCCCCCCCCCCCCCGGTAATCACCAATTTGTTTGTTCTCTGTTTCTTGAGCTTGGTTTTTGTTTGTTTTAATTGCACGCACAGGTGAGATCATATAGTATTTGTCTTTCTCTGTCTGGCTTATTTCAGTTCACATATTGCTCGCCAAGGCCCATCTGCATTGAAACAAATGGCAATGTTTCCTTCCTTTTTGTGGTTGAATAATATTCCATTGAATACCCATACCACATTTTCATTATCCATGTGTCAATTGATGACTTCAGGAGACTTCTCCAGTTATCTGATTCCAAATCTATAGGAGCTATTTTACCACTCGGCAAGTTGTACATGACTGCTAGCAACAAAAACAATTCTTGTCTGTAGACATGCAAGTTCTATCCTGTCCAGAAAACTGACTTCCCTCCTCCCTCTGGAATGCCAGTTTTGCCCCCATTTGCACATGTATTTCAATATTCATAGCACCATCTATCATACACAGTTTCATCCTAAATTCACCTGGCGATTGGAGAGACCACCTGTGCTAGGTAACTCATTTTCTAGAAAGAAAAAGTAGCTTCTACCTTTTTTTTTTTTTTAATTTTTTTTGCATTTTTCTGAAGCTGGAAACAGGGAGAGACAGTCAGACAGACTCCCGCATGCGCCCGACCGGGATCCACCCGGCACGCCCACCAGGGGGCGATGCTCTGCCCATCCTGGGCGTCGCCATGTTGCGACCCTCCTGGGTGTCGCCATGTTGCGACCAGAGCCACTCTAGCGCCTGGGGCAGAGGCCACAGAGCCATCCCCAGCGCCCGGGCCATCTTTGCTCCAATGGAGCCTTGGCTGCGGGAGGGGAAGAGAGAGACAGAGAGGAAGGCGCGGCAGAGGGGTGGAGAAGCAAATGTGCGCTTCTCCTGTGTGCCCTGGCCGGGAATCGAACCCGGGTCCTCCGCACGCTAGGCCGACGCTCTACCGCTGAGCCAACCGGCCAGGGCAGCTTCTACCTTTAAGGCAGGTGGTAGCTTTGCAACTGGGAACCAGGTGTCTATAGATGTTAGGCTCGTCCCCAGATACAGAGACTGGGAGATGGGGCATGATCTTCCTTGGATGTTTACATTTCAAAGGGATGGTCTTCAGGTCCTTGAGAAAGATATTCCAGAGTCATAAGGCTGACCAAATGGTTATTTAATTTTTAAACGTATTTGCATATATTTCAAAGAGACTATGAAAGAACTTACAAGTTTTCTAAAGTAGCTGCTCTAAGAAAAGGAGGGGCATCTCTTCCCTCATTCTTCACAAAAAACACTAAGGCTCTTATCTTAAATGTTAATTTTCCCGTACATGTGTATCATTGCTTGTATAACTGCAGTATCTAATCCCAGTTGGGGATGTGACCAACGCCCTCCCTCAAATGTTAAAGCTCAGTGTCCTCAGTGCAAGTCAAGTTCAGTCTCCTCAAGGTCCACTGCTCCCTGGAAGTGTGCAGAACCCTGTGTGAGGGTAGTGTCCAAAGAGGGAGAAGGAGAGCCTGCTTGATATTTGCAGCTAAAAGATGCCTCTGTCTCTCCCTGATGACCTGCTCTTGGACGGGTCACTCTGTGAATGAGTGTTGCAGATGCCCTGAGGAAGTCTGAGGAACTCTCTGTTTGCCATGACCAAGCTGAAAAGTTCCCTGAGAGAGTGAGAGAGTTCAGGCTCATGTTTCACTGTCAGGTTCTGTTAGGGCAGTGGTTCTCAACCTGTGGGTCGCCACCCCGGCGGGGTCGCCTAAAGCCATCGGAAAATACATAATGCATATCAGGTATTTACATTCCAAATCATAACTGTAGCAAAATTACAGTTATGAAGTAGCCACCAAAATTATTTTTTGGTTTGGGGTCACCGCAACATGAGGAACTGTATTGCGGGGTCACGACATTAGAAAGGTTGATAACCACTGTGTTAGGGGTTCTCAAGGTGGAGCTCTTTGGACACAGCGACAGCCCCAGGGGGTGAGTCTGTCCCAAGAAGGTCAGCTGAAGCCAGGTTCCAGCACTGGCCACCTCACTGACCCAGAGCTGTGCCCTCCTCCTCACTCCACCAGCACAGGGGCCAGCTTGTCAGTTCCATCTCCAGCCATCATAGTTACTTTATGGCAGGGGACTAGAACTCCTGGCCTCTCCAGCCTCCAAGTCTTGAACTGGGCCATGCAGTTTTCCTCCCACTCGACTCCCTAACTTTGAATGTTGGGGCAAAAAATGGGAATCTTAAGAGTCTACACTTTCAAAAAGTTCTCTAATTCTTTCTATAAAAATTTCACCTCCTCCTCAGAACCATGCTAATGGAATTGAAAGAGGCAGGGAGGATACAGTTGTACTGTCTTCTTTCAGCAATGGAGAAAAAAGTCACAACTGCATGGTCAGGAGAGGCCAATCCAGTGAGTTCTCTGGGGGATTTCTGCTGTGAGTGACTTGCTGCCTCCACTAAAAAGTCAAGAAACCAACATAATCTTTTTTTTTTTTTTTTTATTCATTTTAGAGAGGAGAGAGAGAGAGAGAGAGAGAGAGAGACGGGGGGGAGGAGCTAGAAGCATCAACTCCCATATGTGCCTTGACCAGGCAAGCCCAGGGTTTCGAACCGGCAACCTCAGCATTTCCAGGTCGACGCTTTATCCACTGCGCTACCACAGGTCAGGCCAACATAATCTTAAAGGTCTGTCATATCAGGCATCCAGCTAAACGTAGAATCAATTAGCTTAGAACCTGAGAAATAATCTTTCTGTGCTCTCGATACAGAAACTCGGGTTTGAAATTAAAGTTTATTTTTTCTTGGCAATGAGAAAAAAAAATAAGGTAACTTTTATAAACAGACTTTAAAACCTTGAGATGTAGGTTATCAGCCTACTAACTAGTCTTATTGACACTCAAAAGCAGTCTCACTACCCCGTCCACCCGCCTTCTGTTTGGGTTTTCTGAAAGGGTAGAGCTGCTTCATTTCAAAACACCCAAGTTAGCCCTGGCGGGTTGGCTCAGCGGTAGAGCGTAGGCCTGGCGTGCGTGGGACCTGGGTTCGATTCCCGGCCAGGGCACATAGGAGAAGCGCCCATTTGCTTCTCCACCCCTCCCCTCCTTCCTCTCTGTCTCTCTCTTCCCCTCCCGCAGCCAAAGCTCCATTGGAGCAAAGATGGCCCAGGCGCTGGGGATGGCTCTTTGGCCTCTGCCCCAGGCACTAGAGTGGCTCTGGTCGCAGCAGAGCGATGCCCCGGAGGGGCAGAGCATCGCCCCTGGTGGGCTTGCCGGGTGGATCCCGGTCGGGCGCATGTGGGAGTCTGTCTGACTGTCTCTCCCTGTTTCCAGCTTCAGAAAAATACAAAAAAAACAAAACAAAAAAAACACACACCCAAGTTAGAATGAAGGCAATGATTTGTGTTTGCTATGGTTCTGAGTATTTTTCTTAATCACCTTTACTTTTAATAGGATACTACAATATTCATAATAACTTACTCTTTTTTAACGTACATAAAGGAAAAGTTAAAGTGGGTTAACCACTGTGATTATTCAAACAGCTGTAGCTACCATGCCATTGTCGCCAGGGCACTGTCCTCACCCTTGCAGCTGCCAAATTGAGCAAGAGTTGTGGGAATTTTCCACTCAGTTTCATGAGAAATGATCTGAAAAGAGAGTTATATTCAAATTAAGTAGCCCCACTACTCATGAGATGGATCTCGGTTCATAAATTTCATGGACTCTGCTGACTCACTTCTCTATTTAAGATGTTTATGGCCCAGGAAATAACACTTACACCATCAGAATCCATTTTCACTCTGAATGATGCCAAAGTTACATAGCTACACAGGGAAAGGGCTCAGTTTCTTCTGTGTGAGATACAACAGGAATGCTAGCAAAGTAGAAAAGTTTCACCTGTTACAGGGATCCTTCGCCCTGCACTCTCAACCAACGTTGAGAAGTGAAGTGGGGACAGTTGACTGATCAGACTGAGTTCTTCTGTTTGTCTGAGCCTTGGTAGGATCACCGGGCACCATGGATGGACCTGGGCTTCAATTTCAAGAATCAGATCCTTACATTTGTCCAGATACAAGTAGTAGAGATGTAGAGCTGGCCATGCTCTTGAAAGACTAATTAATAAGCCAAAATAACAAATATTTTCAGGTCTTATACATACACGTATGTACACACACAACAACAACACTTTCAAAGGGACAAAATTCCAGTGTTGGCAGTCAATATATTCACTTTTCAATTTTTAAAAAAATATTTAGAGGCCAAACCAAACCATTATCAGGAGTTTATTTTTGAGTACAGTATCCTCTCTCCTGTCTGACATGCCTCCCCACTGAGCCTGTTTGCTCCTGGAAGTCAGGGGCCATGTCTTCATCTTTACATTCTCAGGGCCCTACACAGTGCAGCGTCCACCGTAGACACTTAAATGTCTTTTAAGTGAATGAATAATAATGATGTAGGCGAAATCTCTGTAAATTCTAAGGTGATATACAAACAAAGAACTAGGCTTATGAATAGGGAATGATGTCATTAAACTATGACAGATTAACGCGCCCATCTTCACCGTAGGGGCCTCGGAAGTGTGAAAGCACACTCTGGGAATCATGTGGAGGTGTACGTGTGTAAAAGCAAGATCAACGCCCTGATGTCAATTAATGTGTTTAGCTGACACTGTAAGAAACATGAAGTTCAGAAAATGAGATATTGAAACTATTTTAGATAATCAAAAAATAAGCACGAATTGATGTAAAGAGAGAGAAGGGAAACCTCCAGAACTAGAACTCCATACCTCTGAACCAGGTGTCCTCCGGCTCAGAAACCTGGGTTTCATAACCGAACGGGAAACTGGGCAATGTCTCTATAGAAGATGGTTTAAAATTTCCTGTTCGCACTTCTTTTACCTTGGAAGGTGGGAAGGAGGGAAAACAAAAATATGGGTCAGTAAGCGAGTAAAAATTTTTCAGAGAAATAGTATCAGGGTCATTTTATCTCAGAAAAGGATAGAGGATCAGATGTTTGGCTAAGATGTTGAGAATATGTAGATTAAAATGTACACTGAGTCAGAAATAATCTGTGTGGTTAGACCAGATGAATATTTTGGGCCCTGGCCATTTGGCTCAGTGATAGAGAGTTGGCCCAGCATGTAGATGTCCCAGGTTTGATTTCCAGTCAGAACACACAGAAGAAGCAACTATCTGCTGCTTTTCATCCCCTCCCTCTCCCACTTCTCTCTCTCTCTCTCTCTCCTCCCACAGAGATGGCTTGATTGATTTGAGCACATCGGCCCCGGGTGCTGAGGATAGCTCCATGGAGCATCCACCTCAGGCACTAAAAATAGCTTGGTTGCGAGCATGGCCCAGGATGGGCAAAACATTGTCCCCAGATGGGGGTAGTCAGGTGGATCTTGGTCAGGGACATACAGGAGTCTGTCTCTCTATCTCCCCTCTTCTCACTTGGAAAAGAAGGGGGGGGAAAGGAATATTTTGACTTCCTAAATTTATTAAGGTGCCTGACCTGTGGTGGCGCAGTGGATAAAGCGTGGACCTGGAAATGCTGAGGTCGCCGGTTTGAAACCCTGGGCTTGCCTGGTCAAGGCACATATGGGAGTTGATGCTTCCAGCTCCTCCCCCCCTTCTCTCCCTCTGTTTCTCTCTCTCCCTCTCTCTCTCCTCTCTAAAAATGAATATATAAAAAAATTTTTTAAAAAATAAAAATAAAATAAATTTATTAAGATAAGACAAAGAAATGAAATAAGCTTGACCAGGCAGTGGCACAGTCGATGGAGTGTCGAACTGGGATGCGGAGGACCCAGGTTCGAGACCCAGAGGTCGCCAGCTTGAGCGCGGGCTCATCTGGTTTGAGCAAAGCTCACCAGCTTGGACCCAAGGTCGCTGGCTCAAGCAAGGGGTTACTCAGTCTGCTGTAGCCCCACAGTCAAGGCACATATGAGAAAGCAATCAATGAACAACTAAGGTGTCGCAACAAAAAACTAATGACTGATGCTTCTCATCTCTCTCCATTCCTGTCTGTCTGTCCCTATCTATCCCTCTCTCTGACTCTCTGTAAAAACATATTAATTAATTAATTAATTAATTAATTTTAAAAATAACTAAATAAAAAGTTAGTGAATTCCCCCCCCCAAGCCTCTAAGTCACAGGAAGGAATAAACCAATAATGAATGAGCCCCTAATTCTGCTGTTTAGGCCTTGAGGGACAGGAACCAGAGACAGTCAGAGTTTGGAAATGAAGAGGAAGTGCCCTTGGCCACAAACTTGGCAGAGCCACCGACATGGTTGAGTCATGGTTCAGGCGGTACCATCAATTCAATGTCAGCCATTAGTCACATGCATCCGCTCAAGGGCAGAAAACTAAGACCAGAAGAGAAGAATTGGTAGAAAATAGAAAGTGCCACTTCCTTTTTTATTCACGGCATCCTAATTTCCTTTTATTTTAAGTGTATGGTATTTTAAAATATTATATTTGTATGGTAAAATAGGGAGATAGGCCAGGAAAGACTTGGATAGGCTAGTCCTAAAGTAGCAATTATATCCATTTTTTTTACTAGAAGGAGAAGAGTTCTTGCTTCTTGTTCCTAATCCCCCTCTCCTGAAAGTCACCACTTCTGTTCCACCTCTTCTCCCCCCCAAAAAATCATACTTTAGATATTTGTTCTTTGTTTTTGTCTTTCAATCACGTGACTATCAAATAACAATTGGGCAGAGAGTTTCTGGAAAATAGTTCTTGAATAAAGCCCTAATATGACTTACAATTAGAGGAGGAAGCAAGGAAAATTCTACTAGGAAAGCATTTTCTTAAAAATCAGAAAGCCTTGCCCTGGCCGGTTGGCTCAGCGGTAGAGCGTCGGCCTAGCGTGCGGAGGACCCGGGTTCGATTCCCGGCCAGGGCACACAGGAGAAGCGCCCATTTGCTTCTCCACCCCTCCGCCGCGCTTTCCTCTCTGTCTCTCTCTTCCCCTCCCGCAGCCAAGGCTCCATTGGAGCAAAGATGGCCCGGGCGCTGGGCATGGCTCTGTGGCCTCTGCCTCAGGCGCTAGAGTGGCTCTGGTCGCAATATGGCGACGCCCAGGATGGGCAGAGCATCGCCCCCTGGGGGGCAGAGCACCGCCCCTGGTGGGCGTGCCGGGTGGATCCCGGTCGGGTGCATGCGGGAGTCTGACTGTCTCTCCCTGTTTCCAGCTTCAGAAAAATGAAAAAAAAAAAAAAAATCAGAAAGCCTTGTGTACTAGATTAACTGAGCTAATGGGAAACCAGGCAACACGCATAAGATAGAGATGCACTCTCATCAGAGAAAAATTGCTGGACACGGGGAATGAGGCTGGAACACATGCCCTCCAGATGCAGATTTTTGAAGAATGAAGCCATCATGCTATTAAACAGAAGTCAGAACCAAAGGAAATCCTCACTCACTCCATGTGGTAACAAACACTGAATCTAAAGTTAGGACAGAAAAAGAAAATCATCATGGAAACTCTAAAAATACAAAACAATAAAACAAGGGAAAGGAAAAAGTACTACAGGCACTCAGAAGCTTTATGTGCATCTGAAGGACTTTTATCAGGAGCCAGAAAATTATTATAGGGAACAACAGTTAGGCATCTTTAGTGGAATTGAAGAAGACATGAATGGATGGGAGTGAGAACATAGAAAAAAATAAGATAAGCAAAATTTTGGTAATTGTTAAAGCTGGTGATGGGTAATTGTGTTAATTTTAAATTTTTTAGAACAAAAGCTTTTTTAAAAACTTTATTTAGAAAATCAAATTTAACAGGATGACAATGATCAATAAGAGTACATAGGTTGCCTGACCAGACGGTGGCGCAGGGGATAGAGCGTCGAACTGGGATGCGGAAGACCCAGGTTCGAGACCCCGAGGTCGCCAGCTTGAGCGTGGGCTCATCTGGTTTGAGAAAAAATTCACCAGCTTGGACCCAAGGTCACTGGCTCAAGCAAGGGGTTACTCGGTCTGCTGAAGGCCCACGGTCAAGGCACATATGAGAAAGCAATCAATGTACAACTAAAGTGTCGCAATGCGCAACGAAAAACTAATGATTGATGCTTCTCATCTCTCCGTTCCTGTCTGTCCCTGTCTATCCCTCACTCTGACTCTCTGTCTCTGCAAAAAAAAATAAAAATAAATAAGAGTACATAGGTTTCAGGTAAATGTTTCTATAGCATTTGAACTATTGATTATGTTGTATACCCATCACCCAAAGTCAAATCATTTTCCATCACTGTATATTTATCCCTCTTTTCCCATTGGCCCTCCCCCTCGTAATCACTTCATTTTTATCTATGTCCATGAGTCTCAATTTTATATGTGTGAAATCATATAGTTATTAGCTTTTTCTTTTTCTGATTTACTTATTTCATTTAGCATAATGTTCTCAAAATCCATCCATGTTGTCGTAAATGGCAATATGTCATCATTTCTTGTGGCTGAGTAGTATTCCATAGTATATATGTACCACATCATCTATATCCAATTCTCTATCAAGGGACACTTTGGTTGTCTCCATGTCTTGGCCACCATGAATAATGCCGCAAAGAACATGGAGGTGCATGTGTCTTTACATACCAATGTTTTCAAGTTTTGGGAGTATATACCCAGTAGAGGGATTGCTGGGTCATATGGTAGTCCAATTCTTAATTTTTTAAGGAACCACCATACTTTCTTTCATAATGGTTGTACTAGTTTACATTCCCACCAGCACTGCATGAGGGTTCCTTTTTCTCCACAGCCTCTCCACCACTTGTTATTAGCTGTCTTGTTTATAATAGCCAATATAACAGTTGTGAGGTGGTATTTCAATGTAGTTTTGATTTGCATTTCTCTAATAGCTAGTGAAGGTGAGCATTTTTTTCATATATCTGTTGGCCATTTATATTTCTTCTTGGGAGTTTTTTTGTGTGTGTGTGATTTTTTTTTTTTTAACAGAGAGAGGGACAGATAGGAAGGAAGAGAGATGAGAAGCATCAATTCTTCATTGCAGCACCTTAGTTGTTCATTGATTGCTTTCTCATATGTGCCTGGACCAGGGGGCTACAGCAGAGTGAGTGACCCCTTGCTCAAGCCAGCGACCTTGGGCTCAAGCCAGTGACCGTGGGGTCATGTCTATGATCCCACGCTCAAGCCAGGGACCCTGCGCTCAAGCTGGTGACCTCAGGGTTTTGAACCTGGGTCCTCTGCATCCCAGTCCTATGCTCTATCCACTGCACCACCCCTCGTCAGGTTTTGCAGAAGCTTTTTAGTTTGATATATTCCCATTCATTTATTTTTGCCTGTACTTCCCTTGCCTTTGAGATCAAATTCATAAAATGTTCTGTATAGGCAAGGTCCATAAGATTAGTATCTATGTGTTCAATTTATTGTTTCAGATCTTATACATAAGTCTTTGATCTATTTTGAATTAATTTTTGTGCAGGGGGACAAACTATAGTCAAGTTTCATTCTTTAGCTTATGACTTTCCAATTTTCCCTTTTCTATGCAAACTCACCAATCTGCAGTCCATGCCCCAAGCCACTCCCTTTATCTTGCTGTCACATACAAAGCCACTATTTTTCCCACCTTAAATTAACCCAGTGCTGGACATCAGACAATTCCAAGGCCACAAAGCCTGCTGGAATTGTTCTCACTACCTAATCCTAAACCGTGTGCCTTTCCTCTCCTGCCTTTACCGCAGAACACACAGCAGAGGCTGCGGTCATGCTCCTCCCTGCTCCTTCCTGCCTCCTAACTGACACTGGTGCTCCCCACTGTGGACCTGCGTGGCATGGCATGCCTTTCATTCGTGGGCCGACTTTTCTTTCAGTGGCATTAACCTCTCTATGTTTTTTTTTCAATCACTGTTATAACTTAATAGTTGGGTACAAATCATTTTATTTTCCTACATTCTTTGGCCATGATGTCTATCTTTTTCAGTAACGTCTTTTTTTTTTGTCAGCAGCAGCTGCTACTGCCAGAAATATGAATATACAATGTCACAGAATTGTTGAGTATATCTGTTCCTTATTCACTAGCCACACAATATATCAGTTATGTTTATAATCACCTCCTTCCACACAGGCATGTGCTGCTGGCTAATAAACACAGAGGATGCCATACTCCTCCATTCATTCATTCATTCATTCATTCATTTATTCATTCATTCAACAACCTTTTCCTGACAACTAAGCATGTACTAGACCAATGTGCTGAGTCCCAAAGTGGGAACAGGAATCTGAGGCATGATCCCAGCCCTTGAAAGTGTCAGAATCCAGCTGGGTAAATAAAACAGGATCAGAAAATTCTAAATTATAAGATGTGAATTGGCCCTGGCCGGTTGGCTCAGCGGTAGAGCGTCGGCCTGGCGTGCGGGGGACCCGGGTTCGATTCCCAGCCAGGGCACATAGGAGAAGCGCCCATTTGCTTCTCCACCCCCCCCCCTCCTTCCTCTCTGTCTCTCACTTCCCCCTCCCACAGCCAAGGCTCTATTGGAGCAAAGATGGCCGGGGCGCTGAGGATGGCTCCTTGGCCTCTGCCCCAGGCGCTAGAGTGGCTCTGGTCGCGGCAGAGCAACGCCCCGGAGGGGCAGAGCATCGCCCCCTGGTGGGCAGAGCGTCGCCCCTGGTGGGCGTGCCGGGTGGATCCCGGTCCGGCGCATGTGGGAGTCTGTCTGACTGTCTCTCCCCGTTTCCAGCTTCAGAGAGAATACAAAAAAAAAAAAAAAAAAAAAAAGATGTGAATTTAACTTGGAGACATTCTTTTGCTTTCACATCCTTTTTAAGGTTCTCCTAGAGATGTTTCTTAATCATAATGCTGATACTGAAGTCCAATTTGTGAAATTGCTTATTTATTATTTCAGAGGGAGAAAAAAAGAGTTATTTAAAGGATTAGTAGGCCTGACTTATGGTGGTGGCGCAGTGGATAAAGCATCAACCTGGAATGTGGGTCACTGTTTCAAAACCCCAGGCTTGCCCAGTCAAGGCACATACAAGAAACAACTACAAGTGGGAATTTCCCACTGCTCCACCCCTCCTCTCCCCCGCCAAAAAAAATTAGTAAATAAAATCTAAAAAAATAAATGAATGATTAGTAGATAGTATAATACTAAAAGTAGGTATTTTCTGAGAGTGAGTAAAAGAAAACGGTAAGACTCAGAGTCAAATCTCAAGACTTGGAGAGGCGGTTCTGGTTTGTTACTGTTGATAGAGAATTATGATTCTGCTGTGTTCACTTGGCTTTTGAGCAGGGGTTTTGTTTTGTTTTGTGTGTGTGTGTGTGTGTGTGTTTAACTTGGAAGCAAAACTGAAAAACCAAAGGGAAAACACAAAACACACACACCAAATTGTCATATTATATGACGGTAACTAACCTTTTACACATAAAGAGAATATATAAATACAATGACATTCATATAGCAACAACTGCAGTTTTATTTTTATTTATTTATTTATTTTTAGAGAGGAAAGTAGAGAGAGAGACAGAAATATCATTCTGTTTCTGTATGTACCCTGACCAGGAATCAAACCAGCAACCTCTACATATTGGGATAATGTTCTAACCAACTGATCTGTGAGTAGTTTTGTGAACTATATTTGGCCAGGGTAACAACTTGTTTTAGAGCTAACTTCCTGAGAATAACATGAAACCAAATTAAAATGAAATGGAAGATAAATTCTCTAGCCAATTAACTAAATAAAAAAAGGAGAGAAGCCCTGGCCGGTTGGCTCAGTGGTAGAGCATCAGCCTGGCGTGCAGAAGTCCCGGGTTCGATTCCCGGCCAGGGCACACAGGAGAAGCGCCCATCTGCTTCTCCACCCCTCCCCCTCTCCTTCCTCTCTGTCTCTCTCTTCCCCTCCCACAGCCAAGGCTCCATTGGAGCAAAGATACCCCGGGCGCTGGGGATGTCTCCTTGGCCTCTGCTCCAGGCGCTAGAGTGGCTCTGGTCGCAACAGAGGGACGCCCCAGAGGGGCAGAGCATCGTCCCCTGGTGGGCAGAGCTTCTGCCCCTGGTGGGCGTGCCGGGTGGATCCCGGTCGGGCGCATGCGGGAGTCTGTCTGACTGTCCCCGTTTCCAGCTTTGGAAAAATACAAAAAAAAAAAGGAGAGAGGCACAAGAAAACAAGATGAGGGGACATGATAGCAACTATGTACACACATGGAGTTCTAGAGGAAGACAGAGATGAATAAAAAGAGAAACAGTTGACAGGGAAGATGGGGAAAAGTCATTCCAGGCAAAGGAAACAGGAGATGCAAAATGTGATGTTTCTACCTCCGACTCCGATTGTTGACACATCCGTGACCACACACCACTGCTGGGTTTTTCTCTTGCCCATCATCTTAAATTTAGCAAATATTTTGCGGTATATCCCAGAAGCCTCTCAACTTTAACTACAACTATGAAAGCGTCTTTCACTGGGTTGGCCTGAAAGCTTTGCTCTTAATTAATCCTTTCCCACGCTATAATTTGAAAATGCTATGTGGGAAAATTAGCTTCTATGTGAATCCCACTCTCCATTCTTTCTCTTCAGACTTACCTTGGGTACTTGTTCATATTATAGCCCTTTTACAATTTGTATCAGAAACTGACACTTACCTTTTCCCAGCCCTAATATGAGCTCCTGGGGTGCAGAAACTTTTTTTCTGTAAATATTTACATATATGTTGAAGAAAACCCAATGGGATATTGAACGCCTCTAACTACTCTTCTCACGGGATCCTCATCAAGCAGGCTTGTTTTCTTCACCTTTTCGGCTTCTCTGTCCACTTCACTGTAACTTCACCAATTGTGCTATTGAACTTTTTCATCTTTGGTGGTCACCTAAGTACCATAGTATCTAACTATGGATTTCATTCTTGTAAGTAAAAGTGTACTTTTCATATATTTAAAAGCCATTTATCTATAACCCTTGTTCATTTTTCTAGAGTTGTTTGTATATCCCAATGTTTTATTTTCAGACAATAACTAGTTAATCTGCAAATCCATTAAAATATTTAGCAGCCCTGGCCGGTTGGCTCAGTGGTAGAGAATTGGCCCAGGGTGTGATAGTCCTGGGCTCGATTCCCAGTCAGGGCACACAAAAGCAACCATCTGGTTCTCCACCCCTGCCCCTTCTGTCCCCCCCATCTCGCATCCATGGTTTGACTGGCTTGAGCAAGTTGGCCTTGGGCGCTGAGGATGGCTCCATGTCCTCGCCTCAGGAACTAAAAAATGGCTCCAGCTGCAATGGAGCAATGGCCCCAGACAGGCAGAACATCACCCCTTAGTGGATTTGCCGGGTGGATCCTGGTCAGGGCACAAGCAGGAGTCTCTCTGCCTTCCCTCCTCTCACTAAAAAAAAAAAAAGAGAGAGAGAGAGAGATTTAGCCTGACCTGTGGTGGAGCAGTGGATAGAATGATGACCTGGAACACTGACATCACTGGTTCAAAATCCTAGGTTTGCCCGGCCAAGGTACACATGACAAGCAATCAATGAACAAATAAAGTGAAACATCTATGAGTTGATACTTCTTACCCCACAACCCCCTTCCCCTGATAACCACTTCACCTTTATCTATATCCATCATGAGTCTGTTTTATATCCCACCTATGTGTGAAATCATATAGTTCTTAGCTTTTTCTGATTTATCTCACTCAGTATAAAGTTCTCAAGGTCCATCCATGTTGTTATAAATGTCATATGTCATCATTTCTTATGGCTGAGTAGTATCCATTGTGTGTGCATGTGTGCATGTGTACATCTTCTTTATCCAATCCTCTATCAAAGGATACTTTGGTTGTTTCCATGTCTTGGCCACTGTGAATAATGCTACAATTAACATGGGGGTGCATGTGTCTTTGTGTACCAAAGTTTTCAAGTTTCTTGGGTAGATACTCAGTAGAGGGATGATGGGTCATAAGGTAGTTCTATTCTTTTTTTTTTTTTTAAATCACCATATTTTATTTCATAATGGCTGTACCAGTTTACATTCCCACCAGCAGTGAATGAGGGTTACTTTTTTTCCACAGCCTCTACAACATGTCTCATCCAAAACCTCTGGGGTGCAGCAAAAGCAGTAATAAGAGGGAAGTTTATATCATTACAGGCTTATATCAAGAAACAAGAGAGATCCCAAGTAAACAACCTAACATCACATCACATGTTAAAAAACTAGAAAAAGAACAAAGGCAACCCAAAGTCAGAAGAAAGGAGTGTAAGTTAGAGCAGAACTAAATGAAATAGAGAATAAAACTATAGAAAAAATTAATACAACAAAGAGCTGGTTCTTTGAAAACATCAATAAAACTGACAAACCACTCACTAGACTCACTAAGGAAAAGAGAAAGGACTCATATACAAAATCCAAAATGAAAGAGGAAAAATTACCAAAGATATCATAGATTTACAAAGGATCATACTACAGTACTATGAAAGATTATATGCCAACAAATTCAACAAGAGGAAATGGATAAATTCCTAGAACTATGCAATCCTCCTAGACTGAGTCACAAAGAAGTAGAAAACCTCAATAGACCCATATGCAGGGAGAAAATAGGAGTAACTATCAAAAACCTCCCCCAAATTAAGTCTAGGATCAGATGGCTAAACTAGTGAATTCTACCAAACATTCCTAGATTTCGTACCAATCCTTCTCAAAGTCTTCCAAAAAACAGAAGCAATACTCCCTAACACATTTTATGAGACCAACACAATTCTGATAACAAAACCCGGCAAGGGCCCTGGCCGGTTGGCTCAGCGGTAGAGCGTCGGCCTAGCGTGAGGAGGACCCGGGTTCGATTCCGGCCAGGGCACACAGGAGAAGCACCCATTTGCTTCTCCACCCCTCCGCCGCGCTTTCCCTCTGTCTCTCTCTTCCCCTCCCGCAGCCAAGGCTCCGTTGGAGCAAAGATGGCCCGGGCGCTGGGGATGGCTCTGTGGCCTCTGCCCCAGGCGCTAGAGTGGCTCTGGTCGCAACATGGCGACGCCCAGGATGGGCAGAGCATCGCCCCTGGTGGGCGTGCCGGGTGGATCCCGGTCGGGCGCATGCGGGAGTCTGTCTGGCTGTCTCTCCCTGTTTCCAGCTTCAGAAAAATGAAAAAAAAAAAAAAACCAAAAACCCGGCAAGGACAACACAAACTACAGACCAATATTTCTAATACAGATGCAAAAATCCTAAACAAAATACTAGCAAATTGAATACAACAACACATTAAAAAAATACATCACGATCAAGTGGGATTCATTCCAGGAGTACAAGGATGGTTCAACATAGGTAATCAATCAACATAGTACACATCAACAAAACAAAGGACAAAAAACATATGATCCTATCAATAGATGCAGAACAGGCTTTCAATGCATTTTTTAACTTCTACAATACCTTGTGAACTTGAATCCTATCTTACACTGCCACTATCAAAGTTCCAGCCCTTTCTTCCATTTGTCTCTTTAAAGTCTTTCTGACTCTAGCTTATCAGCTTTCCTAACCCTTTGAGTAGTACAAATGTTCATGTATGTCCTCGTGCCTCCTGACCATCCAGAGTACGATCGATTTATTTTTAAAATGTTTAAGGCAACGTTAAAAAAAGGCAAATGTATGTTCTTGTTTCCATAAATTGGTTATCAAACAAACATGATTTTAAGTTAAAAAAACTGGAACTAATTTCATTTTTTGAAAAAAAACTCCCTCCCGGGAGTCAGTGAGCATGAAAAAAATCTCACTACTCAAAGGGCTAATGTCACCTAAATTCCTCTGAAGCACATTTCTGATCTAGTCGTTCTTACCCTCACCACTTGCTGCTGCTGCTGGCTCCGGCCTCCCTCTCCCTGCTGCTCCAGTAGCTCCCAGCCACCTGCTATTCTGCAGTGACAGCTCAGCTCTGCCTAATTACAAAACCAACCTGAGGAGCACACAAGACCTCCACTTTCGCAGTCACCATCTAATGAAGCCATTAGCATCAGACACCCTTCCAACTCCAAACTGGGATCTGATGGCACTGGTGATAGCTACAGGATTCGCACACTGTCCCATTACAGCCTTCCCTGTTTTGACTACATTTAATTCCATTTTACAGTAGTCATATCCTGGGAGCTGGGGAGGGAGAGGAACAACACTAAGTGGGGGTCACTGTCGATACAGAATTTTAAAACAATAAAATTAATTAAAGGTCAGGCTGCTTTTTAACAGAGAATTTTAAAATAATAAAACTGACTAAAGTTCAATCTTTTTATCACCATTACAAAATAGCAATGCTAAACATCAGTAATAAAATCCTCCCTCCGCAGGGAGGACTGGCCCCACACCACCACTCCTTTGTGAACTACTGCTATTCAGACATCTCTTTTGAAACCTTTAACCCACCCCACAACAGAACAAATCACCTCTTCCTAAACCTGAATATACATCCGAATCTCCTACATGGCCACAGTATGTTAAGGGGAGCTTATGTTTAACTAGCACAGACATTTATAAACACACTTACCCTTCTGGCCAGCTTCCCATTAACAGTTTACCTCAGCTGCCCAGTAAGGTCCTGAGTGGAATGCGCCAAGTCCCAGTACCTCTAGTTGCTAAGAGAATCAGCCATCAGGCCTACATTCCCTACAGACCAGACTAACTACACACAGAATAGAACTTGAATTCCAAAGGCTGGCATTCGCAGAACACCACAATCTGGACCTAATTCTAATTCTTCTAATATTTTCCCCACACCAAACTATCTATACTCAGTATATGTCTGCCTATTACATGTGAGTCTTTTTGTGTTACAGTGCTTTATGTCTGATTTACAAAACTGTGAAGCCTCAGAAGGAAATTAAATACACAATCCTGTGTTAGTGCTATAGACGCAATACACATGCAGTTCTGTTGAATAAAACTAGGGACAGTTAATACATAAAAGAGTAGAATACATTTTTATTATACAGAATTTCATAAAAAACTTTATTTTCATAGAATTCTCACAATGGGAAAATAATATATTACTTAGTTTTACATTTGTGAACAGATTATTTTAGAACAAACCAAATGAACACATTAGAGTTGGTTAAGCCTCAGTTTAGAATCTGTAGTATTTGGATACATCTGCAAGGAGGCCTCTTTGACTTCTCTATATTCAGAAGTCCTCCAGGCTCTTTTTCCCAAGATTTAGAAATTAGTAATTTGAAATACTAGCATTTCCTATCTTAAAGTTTCCCAAAGCCATAACCATCAGTGACTAGTACCAACTGAACAAGGGGGAAGTTTTCAAACACTAAGTACTGCCCACGTTCTGCAGTCTTTACATAAACTAGTTGAATTAGTCGTTTTTCCCTTTCTCCACCATTCCCAGGGCAAATATAGAAGTCCAATCAGGTATTGATAGTAATAAAGCTTAATTTCCTTTACGAGTATGATACACTAAAATGCGAAAGCTTATAGACAATGTTCAGTCATATTGTGAGTCTTGTGAGAAGCTGGAAGACATCATTAACTCACCAGAATCTAGAACTCAGTCTCACAATTTCTTGGATACAATTCCTCTCAAACCTTTTCCTCATAGATTAAATTCTAAAACTAACCTGTTGATTAAAAGAGATTTACCTCACCAATGGACTTATCTGTTATTTCTTCCTTATTGTGAGATGAATGGCATGACAGAGCAGAGGCAAAGAGGTGTACAATCAATTCTCAAGATGTAAAGCCAAAAAGGTCAGAGCTTCCACAGCATGCCAACAGCTTTGCAGATGCCCACATCATGGTAGTTGAAATAACAAAGCCCGGCAAAAGTGAGCGCAGAGAGGGCCAGAAGACCCATGTGGGCAGCTGTCTGCAGTGCATCCCCTTTAACATAGTCAGTAACAACTTGTCCGAGGCCCCTAAGGAAAGAAATCACAGGACACATGAAAAATCACAAATGGAGTTAGCAGGCTCCACAGATAACCTGACTACAAAAAGATAATCAGTTTCAAAATGCAATTACTCATAACCCAACACAAAGGAACCAAGCGCTTCCTGGTAATAAAGACATCTTCCCAGTCTCCAGATTCAACTTTCAGGGTCATTTCTGTCAGAGATAGTAACTAACTACTACCCTATCTACAAAATCTTGTTTTTTAAAAAAACTAAAGCAGACCTGGCCGGTTGGCTCAGCAGTAGAGTGTCAACCTGGCATATGGAAGTCCCAGGTTCAATTCCCAGTCAAGGCACACAAGAGAAGCGACCATCTGCTTCTCCACCCCTTCCCCTTCTCTCTCTCTCTCTCTTTTCCTCTCCTGCAGCCATGGCTCAAATGGTTTGAACAAGTTGGCCCTGGGCGCTGAGGATGACTCCATGGCCTCCACCTGAGGCACTGAAATAGCTTCATTCAGAGCAATGGAGCAGTAGAACATCAATGGGCAGAACATCAATCCCTACTGGGCTTGCCAGGTGGATCCTGGTCAGGGTGTATGCAGGAGTCTGTCTCTTTGCCTCCCTGCCTGCCCACCTCTCACTTAAAAAAAATTTTTAAAAAACTAAAACTAAAACAATGCTCTACAGAGTTTGTCATCAATTCACAAACAATGATTTAAGCAGATATTATGTGCCAGAACCTGCTGCAGGCACAGGGAGCACCGCAAGTAAGATGGCACCCTGGCCTATGAACACTCACTCTGGGGGAGAGGAAGAGTGCACATGTGTAGGGAAATAACACTGTGGGAAGGAATGAGAAGACATTCCAAACAAGTGACAAGGAGGTGAGTGTAGCTGATGAACACAAGAGATCAGAAGGCAGGGACAGATCACATCGGCCCTTGGCAGTCATGAAAAGAGGTTGAGCTAATTTTACTTTTTTATTTTATTTATTTTATTATTATTATTTTTTACAGAGACAGAGAGAGAGTCAGAGAGAGGGATAGATAGGGACAGACAGACAGGAACGGAGAGAGAGATGAGAAGCATCAATCATCAGCTTTTAGTTGCGACACCTTAGTCTTAGTTGTTCATTGATTGCTTTCTCATATGTGCCCTGACTATGGGCCTTCAGCAGACTGAGTAACCCTTTGCTCGAGCCAGTGTCCTTGGGTCCAAGCTGGTGAGCTCTGCTCAAACCAGTTGAGCCCACACTCAAGCTGGCGACCTCGGGGTCTTGAACCTGGGTCCTTCTGCATCCCAGTCCGACGCTCTATCCACTGCGCCACCACCTGGTCAGGCAAATTTTACTTTTTTAAATAGCAGTTTCACTGAGATAAAATTCACATACTATAAAATTAACCCTTTTTAAGTGTACAACTGACTTTTAATAGGATCACAGAGCTGTGCAACACTATCACTATTTAACTCCAGAATACTTTCTTCACCTCAAAAAGAAACCCTGTATCTAATAGCCCATTACCCAACCACTGATTTGTTTTGTGTGTGTAGATTTGCTTGTTCTGGACATTTTATACCCATACAATTATACAACACATGGCCTTTCGTGTTGAGTGTATTTCACTACAGTGTTGTCAAGGTTCGCCATGTGCCATGTGCCAGCGCTTCATCCTTCATGGGCGAAAAACACAGCATACCTCTTTTGATTGCCCCAGGCTTCTCTGCATTTTGCAGGCACTGCAGTTTGCAGCAACCTCTGCATCAGGCAAGTTTATTGGTACCATTTTTCCAACAGCATTGGCTCACTTCATCTCTCTGTCGCATTTTGGTAATTCTGTATCTGCTACGGTGATCTTTGATGTTACTATTACTAGGGCAAGACCTTTCAACAGAAAAAACTGATGACTTGCTGAAGGATCAGATAATGGTTAGTGTTTTTTAGCAAGAGGATTTCTTTTTTTTTTTTTTTTTTTTTCATTTTTCCGAAGCTGGAAACGGGGAGGCAGTCAGACAGACTCCCGCATGCGCCCGACCGGGATCCACCTCGCATGCCCACCAGGGGCGATGCTTTGCCCCTCTGGGGCGTCACTCTGTTGCATCCAGAGCCATTCTAGCGCCTGAGGCAGAGGCCACAGAGCCATCCCCAGCGCCCGGGCCATCTTTGCTCCAATGGAGCCTCGCTGCGGGAGGGGAAGAGAGAGACAGAGAGGAAGGAGAGGGGGAGGGGTGGAGAAGCAGATGGGTGCCTCTCCTGTGTCCCCTGCCCAGGAATCGAACCCAGGACTCCTGCAAGCCAGGCCGACGCTCTACCGCTGAGCCAACTGGCCAGGGCCTAGCAAGAGAATTTCTTAATCAAGGTATGCACTTTTTTTTAGACATGATATTGTACATTTAATACACTGTAGTATATATAGTGTAAAAAACTTTTATCTGCACTAGGAAACAAAAAAAAAGTGACTCACATTACTGCAACACACATTTTATGAGGTTGTCTAGAACTGAATCTGCACTATCAGTGAGGCATGGCTGTAGTCACATATACCAGATCACTTTTTTTAGCTATCCATCAGTTGATAGGCAGTTGGATAGTTTCCACTTTTCAGCTACTATAAATAACACTGCTATAAACATTACTGCACAAGTTTTATGTGGGATTATGTTTTCTTTCCGTTTTTTCTTTTATTCAATGAGAGGAGGGGACACAGAAACAGACTACTGCATGTGCCCCCACGAGGATCCACCCAGCAAGCCGACTAGGGGGCAATGCTCTGCCCATCTGGAGCACAGCTCCATTGCTCAGCAACCAAGCTCTTCTTAGCGCCTGAGATAAAGGCCATGAAGCCATCCTCAGCACCCTGGTTCAACTACCTCCAGTTAAACCATGGCCACAGGAGGGGGGGGAGAGAGAAAGAGAAAGGGGGGTGGGGGAGTGGAAAAGCAGAGGGGTACTTCTCCTGTGTGCCCTGACTGGGAATCAAATCCAGGACATCCACACGCTGAGCCAATACTCTACCACTGAGCCAACCGGCCAGGGCCTTTATATGTTTTCAATTTGGAGAGCGTATATTTCTCCAAGTGGAATCTTCCAGTCTCATATGGAAAATAAAGCTTTTTGTGGAACTTCTAAACTGTTTCCCAAAGAGGTTGCAACATTTTATATTTCCAACTGAGATATACAAAGACTCCAACTTTCTGACATCCTTGAAATACTTGTTACTGTCCAGCTGTTTCAGTACAGCCATCCTAGTGGGTGTAAAGTGGTGTCTCACTGTAGTTTTGATTTGCATTTCTCTGGTAACAAATGATGAGGAGCATTTTTTCATGTACTTATTGACTATATCTTCTTTGGATAACTGTAATTTTACTTTTAAAAAATGTCACTCTGCCTGACCAGGCGATGGCGCAGTGGATAGAGCGTCGGACTAGGATGCAGAGGACCCTGGTTTGAGACCCCGAGGTCGCCAGCTTGAGCACAGGCTCATCTGGTTTGAGCAAGGCTCACCAGCTTGGACCCAAGGTCGCTGGATCGAGCAAGGGGTCACTCGGTCTGCTGTAGCCCCACGGTCCAGGCACATATGAGAAAGCAATCAATGAACAACTAAGGTGTCGCAACAAAAAACTAATTGATGCTTCTCATCTCTCTCCGTTCCTGTCTGTCTGTCCCTATCTATCCCTCTCTCTGTCTCTGTAAAAAAACAAAAGAAAAATGTCACTCTGGCTGTAGTATGGACAGTGCAGGCAGAAGGAGAGCAGGAACAGAAATAGAAAACTAGCAAGGAGGCACGACTTAAGGCTGGTGAAGGAGAGTTGGTGTGCAGTGATGACTCAGGCTGCACTGAAAGGACAGAGCTAACAGAAGGAGATGACAAACTACATGTCAGCTAAGGAGAAAAGAAATATCCAGAATGACTCCAAGAATTTTTGGCCTGAGCAACTAGATTTAATTGAGTCGGAAAGAATAGGAAAGAAGGTTTTAAGGGAGAATAAAGAGAGATGTGAGGCCTGGCCTTTGGTGGCGCAGTGGGTAAAGTGTCAACCTGGAACACTAAGGTTGCCAGTTCAAAACCCTGGGCTTGCCTGGTCAAGGCACATATGGAAGTTGACGCTTCCTCCTCCTTCCTCTCTTCTCTCTCTAAAATGAATAAATAAAATCTTGAAAAAAAAATTTTTTTTTAAAAAGAGATGTGAAAGAAAAAAGTGATTTTGGCAAAGTTAAATTTAGGATAATTTTTATAAGTGGGGGACATCAGGCCCTGGCCGGTTGGCTCAGTGGTAGAGCGTCGGCCTGGCGTGCAGGAGTCTTGGGTTCGATTCCCAGCCAGGGCACACAGGAGAAGCACCCATCTGCTTCTCCACCCCTCCGCCTCTCCTTCCTCTCTGTCTCTCTCTTCCCCTCCCACAGCCAAGGCTCCATTGGAGCAAAGTTGGCCCGGCGTTGAGGATGGCTCTATGGCCTCTGCCTCAGGCGCTAGAATGGCTCTGGTTGCAAAAGAGCGATGCCCCAAGATGGGCAGAGCATCGCCCCCTGGTGGGCATGCCGGGTGGATCCCGGTCAGGCGCATGCGGGAGTCTGTCTGACTGCCTCCCCATTTCCAACTCTGGAAAAATACAAAAAAAAAAAAAAAAAAAAGTGGGGGACATCAGAAACTGTTTTATAATTTGCTACATTTGAGGTGCCTGTTAGATATGGAAGTGAAGACACTGAATGGACAGGTAGATATATAAATCTGGACAGAGGAATATTTTATGTTTGAATGTTTTCTACAGGTTTTGAATATCTCAATCAACATGCCCCTTATATGCAATATTGAAACAAGCTCACAGCAAACACTCTGAGCACCCAATATAATACTGAAGGCAAAGCTGTACTTGCCAGTGACTGTGGAGAGTGAGGACTGCGGCCAGGGAGTAATCCATCGTAGCGGAAGGATTCACATAAGCAGCTGGAAGTAGGCCCAGGAGCAAAACACTGACAACCCTCTCTCCAGTCCAGTGGAGAGATGCAGCCTTGGAACCAGCTATAGAAAGGAAGGACCAGATCCATAAGAGCTGAAGGGGTAGGCCTATCTCTCATATCAGTACCCGCCATAAAGAAACCCAAATTGACAGAACAGCAAACAGTATGCATGCAGGACTTAACTCTGAGCTTAGAGGGTAAGATACACAGGGTAAGTGAAAGACATGCTATCTCTGTTTTTCAGATTAAAGTGTCTCAACACCTTCATATGTTGACCAGAAAACAGATCCACCTTACTTTACCAGCAAGATGAGGGACAAGACATCTTTGGAGAATTACCAATCTTGGACTTCGGAGTAATGGACACCTTATGAATATTAGTAACACTTGAGAAATTCCTTTAAAACGTTAACTTTTTCTCATACCCTCTAATCTTTGGAAGTAATGTTAAAAATCCTCCCAAAAAATCCCTGGCTAGAAAGCTTGGCTGATTAGAGAATCGTTCCAAAGCACCAAGGTTGCCAGTTCAATCCCCAGTAGGACACATACAGGAACAGACTGATGCTCCTCTCTCTCTCTCTCTCTCTCTCTTCCTCTCTCTAAAATTAATAAAATAAACATTTAAAAAAAAATCCTAAGACAAAACTAAACCAGCCAACTTAAAAGAGAAGCAGAGTTCTGATGTCAACTTTCAGGACTGTGGTCCCTGTTCTGTCCAGTTGCTTATAAACAAAAATGGCACATGAGAGCTGAAGCAAGTGCAAGACAGAACGGGTTATAATCATTGCTCTAAGAGCTATTGTCTTTTGTTTTTTGTTACAGATCCCCTTGGGAATCTAATAAAAGGAAGAAGTGACTTCCTAGAAAAATGCACATGGACACATGCATTAAAAACTATGCAGACTGGCCTGACCAGGTGGTGGCGCAGTGGATAGAGCATCAGACTGGGATGCAGAAGGACCCAGGTTCGAGACCCCAAGGTTGCCAGTTTGAGCGAGGGCTCATCTGGTTTGAGCAAAAAGCTCACTAGCATGGACCCAAGGTCACTGGCTTGAGCATGGGGTTACTCAGTCTGCTGAAGGCCCGTGGTCAAGGCACATATGAGAAAGCAATCAATGAACAACTACGGTGTCACAACGAAAAACTGATGATTGATGCTTCTCATCTCTCTCCGTTCCTGTCTGTCCCTATCTATCCCTCTATCTGACTCTCTCTCTGTCCCTGTAGAAACAAAAAAATTAAAAAAAAAAACTATGCAGACTGACCAGGCAGTGGCGCAGTAAATAGAGTGCTGGACTGGGAAGCACAGGACCCAGATTTGAAACCCCGAGGTAGCCAGCTTGAGCACGGGCTCATCTGGTTTGAGCAAGGCTCACCAGCTTAAGCCCAAAGTCGCTGGCTCAAGTAAGGGGTCAGTCGGTCTGCTGTAGCCCCTCACCTCCAGTCAAGGTACACATAGAAAGCAATCAATGAACAACTAAGGTGTCGCAACAAAGAATTGATGCTTATCACCTCTCTCCCTTCCTCTCTGTCTTCCCTATCTGTCCCTCTCTTTCTGTCTCTGTGTCACACACACACAAAGAAACTATGCATACAACTTCAGGGCTTTACTTCAGTATCATGCACCCCAAGTTATAACTCCTCTGCTAAATCTAATTAACCTAAGCAAACAAATGCGGAAACAAAAACTTTTCTAAGATAAAAATATTCTAAAAAGCAAAGACTACATTTACCTAATTTCTCATAACTCAGATACAATTATATCTAAGTGGTTGATTCAAGAATCAAGAGAACTGTTTTTCTGTAAAATACTGATCTTGCCAGACTTCAAAAATGGTAATACAGTTAACTCATTATTCACCTACAGATGTTCTAAGACATTCAGTACTATCTATACCAGTGGTTCTCAACCTGTGGGTCGCGACCCCGGCGGGGGTAGAACGACCAAACAACTACCCCTGTGTTTTGGTCGTTCGACCCCCGCCGGGGTCGCGACCCACAAGTTGAGAACCACTGATCTATACAGTATTCATACAAAAAATACTATGATTTTAATATCAACTTACATAAAAATAAACAAGTTAATTACAACTATAAATATACATGACCATTTTTTTTTTTTTTACAAAGAGAGTCTCAGAGAGAGGAACAGACAGGAAGCGAGAGAGATGGGAAGCATCAATTCTTCATTGTAGCGCCTTAGTTGTTCATTGATTGCTTTCTCATATGTGCCTTGACCAGGGGGCTATAGCAGAATGAGTGACCCCTTGCTGAAGCCAGTGACCTTGGGTTTCAAGCCAGGGTCCATGGGGTGATGTCTATAATCCCACATTCAAGCCAGTGACCCTGTGTTCAAGCTGGGGAACCCATGCTCAAACCGGAGGAGCCCGCACTCAAGCTGGCGACCTCGGAGTTTCAAACCTGGGTTCTCTGAGTCCCAGTCCAATGCTCTATCCACTGCGCCACCACCTGGTCAGGCAGAGATTTTTTTTTTTAGTTAAAAATCCAAAGACTTGTACCAGAAGGCTCTGAGTGTAAATGGCAACATTTAACCATGTTGACGTTGCCTGCCCAAAGGTGTAGGTATGGTCTTCATTTGAAAGAGTTGGACATGAGAGCTCCCCTCACAGAAAACAAGTCCTCCCAAAGACATGATAAGTTCAGATCAAGACAGCCAGACCCTAGAGAACAGCAGTAATGAAGAACACTTACAATGGCCCTGGCCGGTTGGCTCAGCGGTAGAGCGTTGGCCTGGCGTGCGGGGGACCCGGGTTCGATTCCCGGCCAGGGCACATGGGGGAAGCGTCCATTTGCTTCTCCACCCCGCCCCCCTCCTTCCTCTCTGTCTCTCTCTTCCCCTCCCGCAGCCAAGGCTCCATTGGAGCAAGGATGGCCCAGGCGCTGGGGATGGCTCCTTGGCCTCTGCCCCAGGCGCTAGAGTGGCTCTGGTCGCCGCAGAGCGACGCCCCAGAGGGGCAGAGCTTCGTCCCCTGGTGGGCAGAGCGTCGCCCCGGGTGGGCGTGCTGGGTGGATCCCGGTCAGGCGTATGCGGGAGTCTGTCTGACTGTCTCTCCCCGTTTCCAACTTCAGAAAAATTTAAAAAAAAAAAAAGAACACTTACAATGGCGGCTAGGTGACAGGTGAATGTGCTGTATTCCACACCATCCTGTGGTAGGTTGGTCCTGGAGAAACGCTGAGATCTGAGCCGGTCTGACCATTTGGGTTCGGAGAAAGAGAGCTGAAGGAAGAGATATTCAGGGAATCATAAGCATATCTCTGGTAATAGCATCAATGGACTTTCTAAACAACCGTAGACAAGCTACTTCAACCCAAGTAGGGAATAACATCTCACCTATAAAATAAGGATAGCGTCTATTTCACTAGGTTGCTGTGAAGTCAGACTAAGTAGCCACTGAAAAGACTAAAAAATCAACACACCACCAATGTAAAAGGGCTTCACTTTTACCATTTTTAAAAATTAAAGTGCCCGACTAGGCAGTGGCACAGAGGATAGAGCGTCGAACTGGGACACAGTGGACCTAAGTTCGAAACCCTGAGGTCACCAGCTTGAGTGTGGGTTCATCTGGCTTGAGTATGGGCTCACCAGCTTGAGCACAGGGTCATTGGCTTGAGCACTGGATCACAGACATGGCCCGATGGTCGCTAGCCTAAGCCCAAAGGTTACTGGCTTTGAAGCCCAAGGTTGCTGGCTTGAGCAAGGGGTCACTTGTTCTACTGCAGGACCTTCACCCCCCCCCCCCCCATCAAGGCACATATGGGAAAGCAATCAGTGAACAACTAAGGAGCCGCAATGAAGAATTGATGCTTTTCATCTCTCTCCCTTCCTGTCTGTATGTCCCTGTCTCTCTGTTTCTATCACCAAAAAAATAAAATTAAAGCTTTCTCTTTCCATTTATTCATCTCCTCTGCAATGAAGTAAGACATAAGATACAGTGTTTGTCCTCAAGGAATTCAGTCTAGTTTAGGAAATTCCTCTACTACCATCCTCCTTTTCAAGATCAATTTCTCCACTTGTACTTTTTTTTTAGAGCATTTATATAACTTTTATTTTATATATGTCCACAAATGCTCCTACAACACACAGAGATCACTTCTACTTTTTTTTTAAGTGGGGGAGGGGCAGGGAGGCAGACAGACTCACACATGAGCCCCAACTGGGATCTACTAGGCAAGCCCACTAGGGGGCGATGCTCTGCCCATCTGGGGCCACTATGCCATTGCTCGAATGGAGCCATTTCAGGGCCGGAGGTGAGGCCATGAAGCCATCCTCAGTGCCCTGGCTAAACTGCTGGAACCACTGGAGCCATGGCTGCAGGAGAAGAGGGGGCGGGGGGAGGGCGATGGTTGCTTCTCCTGTGTACCCTTACCAGGAATTGAACCTAAGTTAACCCAACTCTACCATTTACTAGCTGTAAGATATCAGCAATTAAGTTAAATAGGCCCTCTAACCTCAATGTCCTCACTTGTATAACAGAAATAATAATACTTATTTCATGGTGTTGAAAATTAAATAATATATTCCTCCATTCTTTTCTCTGACAGAACTCTCTTCTGGTTCTCTTTGATTCTCTAACCTGCATTAGAGAATGTAATGTAAACTTCTGCCTGCATTCACTCTTAAATTTCCCACGATTGTATCATCTGCCCATTGCTTTCCTCCTTCCTCTGCCTACCTCCCACCATTCTGTCCACTCAGCCTATAAGCTGATGACATCCAAATTCTGCTTTTCCAGCCTGATGTCTCTACAGTTTAAGTGCCTGCTGGGTTTCACCCGAGATATTCTATATGGTCCTCACGCTCACCATGCCATGCCAAAAACTAAGGTTATCCTTCAACTCACTTTCTCATCCAAAACTATCTCCTATTTGCATGTCTCCCACTTTAATAACATTCCAGCTATCCTTCAACTTTACCCAAAAACCTGGATGTCATGTAGGGCTTTCCCCCTAAAAATTAAGTCAATTGCCAAATCACACATTTATTGAGATTTTTTTTTTCTTTGTACTACTCTCGAAGTTCAGGGCCTCACTATCCTTGCCTATACTACAACTGTGCCCTCTCTCATCAACCTGGCTTGTGTCTCAGCCTGCCTATCTCCCACAACAGCCATCTACCACACTGCCATCAAAGTGGTCAATCGAAACTGCGCAAACCTGTCAAACCTTTCAGTGGCTCCCCTGCACACCAGGCAAAATGCATACTTCCCAAAAGATAAAATTGTCGTTTGATCCCAATTAACCTTACCTTTCTAGGTTCATCTCACTCCTTAGTCTGAGCTTCACGTTCTAACAACATCCCACTTGTTTTGTTTTCTCTGTTAACAGTCAGTTTCTATACCTTGGTCACTGCTTTTGCGTATTCCAGTGACCCCACCTGTGTTGTCCTTACTCCTGCGGCCATCCTCATCCTCAGACGCCAAGTAGGCCTACCTCCTTCCCAACAGACAGCCGAATATAGTCTCCCTCGAGACTGGCCTAACAAGTCTATGCACAGCACAACAGCCGTTTTCTGCTGTTAAGTTATGCTCTCGTGAGCTTTCCCTACAAAAAGGAAACGCCTTTGAGGGCCAGACAGTGTTTTATTTACGCCAGCTTACTACAGCGCCTGGTATATCACAGATGCCCAGCTCAGTGATGACTGAACGCCACGTACTCCAGGGAACACCAGCCGGCCAGCCTCTGGGGCTGAGAGCCTCGATTCCCAATTCAGGTGGGGGCATCCTAAGAACAGAGGACGGAGAGAGAGGAGCTCTAGGTACAGCCTGCAGGGCTGTAGCTTTCAGGACTTCTCCGTCGGATTTGCCCCTCCCCACGTCGGGTGATTATCCGAGCCCGCTGGCGATGCTAGTCACCGCCGCGGTTTCGGAGGAGAAGTGGCCGGAGGGGAGAAAGAGGAATTCCCCGCTAAGAGGCCTCGCCGCCCCGCGGACGACCCAGCCCGCACTCCTTCCCCAACGGGTAGCTGCGCAAAGAGCTCCGGCTTCCTGACAGCTCACCTCGGGCTCCTCCGGCCCCGCAGAGGACGCTCAGCCTACAGATACTCGCCATCTCGCTTCTCAACGTTCAAGGTCACCCGGCAACCCGGAAACAGTCATAGGGCAACTCCCGCCCCACGACGACGAGGAAAAAAACCAGAAAAACAAAAACGAAAACGCGAGCTGAACCGGAAGTCGGGGTTGGCAGCGCCCACCGCACATGCGCAAATGCGCGGGTCGGGCCCATTGCACATGCGCATACGCAGTGGGACTGCACATGCGCACGCGCGCTGGCCGGGAGCCGCCGCAGAAGCACGCACTCACCGACAGCCGGAAGGGCCGGAAGGGCCGGGAGGGCCGGAGGCCGACGGGAACAATGACGGAGCTCGGGGAGTTGGACGAGGCAGAGTTGCAGCGATTGGTGGCGGCAGAGCAGCAGAAGGCGCAGTTCACTGCCCAGGTGAGGAGACAGGAAGCACGTTGACGCGGAAGGAGGGTGAAGTGCGGGTCCTGGCATCCTTGGGACTCTACGCGGTGCCCCCAGGCTTGGAAGAAACGAGTTGTGGCGCTTCTGCCGCGGGTGACCGGGGGTGCTGAGGCTCGTTCAACAAGCGCAGGGTGGGGGAAAGAGAAGGTGTAAAGCAGAAAAAGAACACTTGGGCGACCCAAGGGCGCGGGAGTTTGTTTTGGCGGCGAGCTCTCGGAGCTGGCATTTGAAAGATCGAGGTTCTGATCGTGCCTCCCCCATTTAGAGGCCACGTGCGGCGAGAGTGGACACCCTGCCGCTCTGCGTCGTGGTTTCGCCATTGCTTCCATGGATTGTGGAGATCAAATGCGATCATATACTTGAAAATGATAGAGTGGAAGACGATTATTGGAAAAAAATGGAGAAGGTTCTGAAGGAATCAGCAATCAATTTAAACTATTAGTTTACAAGAATTTTGGAGCCCTTTCGGCGTAGTCGGAACCCCGGCGTGGTCCCTTATTGGCGCTAATTAGTTAGCGCTAATCACTAACCACTTCTTTTAAACCAAGGTGACAAAGTCATAGTTTAGGACCGCAGGGAGGATTGACTGAGTGCTTAGTTCCCAGACTCCAAAGTAGTGAACCCTTGGTAAATAGGTTTTTTCCCTCTCCTCCCCCCGATGGGGGAGCATTAGGAAGCGGGAGGGTTCGCGGAATGAAAACCGAGGTTAGAAATCCGAGTTCTGAACATTTTGAAAGTGCATAAATTTTCTGTACCTGTATGTGCATTTTTTTTTAGTGGAGCCTCAGATGTGTTCATGATCCCCAAAAGTTAAGGACTACTCTTTGACGGGTAGGTTTAAAATGATACAGATGCAGTGGTTAGAGGTAATTAACTTATACTACACCTTCCCAGTTCACACAGGTGCTAGTTTGTGAATATTAGAAAAAGGTATTGATCCTGCCTGAAAATTTACATTCAGATTAAGGACTTGACACAGTTAATAGACAATAGCCTTCAAAGAGGTAAGAATCTGAACTGTTTGAAGAATGAGTAAAATCTTGGGGAGGACATTCCAGGAATATTGAGTCAAGTTGAATATGCTGTGTGGGCCTCATTGAAACAGTATGGGTGGGGGTTAAATAAGGGAGTGCCCTGCGTGGCTAGCAGAAATTGATGCATTAAGCAACGACAAGAGGTGACTAGATGGAAAGTACTTTTTAATAAGAAAATAAAAAAGGACATGATAAAACGTTTGTTGCAGTGTAGGGATGAAGCTCTGGACCACGTTGGAGACAGATTAGGTGAGGAGAGCGCCCATAGCTTATTGGAAAGAAATAATATTGGCAGTATTGCCTAACCTATGGTGGCACAGGGTATAAAGTGTCAACCTGGAATGCAGGTTCAAAGCCCTAGGCTTGCCTGGTCAAGGCATATGCGGGAAGTAACTATGGGTTGATGCTTCCCACTTCTCCACTGCCTTCTTTGTCTTTCCTCTAAAAATCAATAAAAAATAAGGTTTTTTAAAATTGGCAGTTAGACCTATACACAGACCCTAAAGGTTACTATTTTTCTTTTCTCTTAGGTGCATCACTTCATGGAACTATGTTGGGATAAATGTGTGGAGAAGCCAGGGAATCGCCTAGACTCTCGCACTGAAAATTGTCTCTCTAGCTGTGTGGACCGTTTCATTGACACTACTCTTACTATCACCAGTCGGTTTGCCCAGATTGTACAGAAAGGAGGGCAGTAGGCCATTCCCTGGGAGAATGACAAGCAGCACAGGACTTGTTATTAAGCAGATTGAAGGGACAGGTGGGAGAAGTTGTCAACCCACTGTCAGGTCAACTTTCAGGCTACTACCAAGCCTGTTGGTGCTAAAAAATAACATCAAATGTTCAAAAAGTGGAATTTATTTATTTGGAATTCAGAAATTCCACATTGTATCACAACAGTTATTCAATAAATGTGTATTCTCCAACCTTTTTTAAATCCCATTTTAGGATTTAATAAGATCTCTGATTGGCAAAAATACTAGACATAAATATGTTCCAAGGCTAGGAGTGCAAATAGGAGGTCTTAGGTTTCGAAGAGCCACCCTAAGCCATTTTTAAGGGGGCTAGAAGAACCATCAAAGCCTCAGCCTAAGGCATAAAAAATTTAGGGTAGAAGATAAAGAACAGGAAACAGCTTTATTACTTATACATGACCCAGAAAAGGTAAACCTGGCAAAAAAAAAAAAAACCAAAGTGGGCAACGTGTATTTGTTGGGAAAGACAGGCCTGCTACTATGGGAGGAAGGGGAGGGTAAGACTCAAACAGAAACAACCAGCTTCATGGCCTTGTTCCACTCACCAACCCTCTGCTTATAATCAGTATTGTTATAGTATAGACATAATGCTAAAAAAGAAAAATGACAACTCCCTCCAACAAAGATTTTACTTGCTCCAGGAGTAAAACAATTGCTTTAAGTTAAGAGGTAGTAATTATAGACTGTTCTTCCTCCATTAGGCCCCTACTAATCCCAAAGGTAAAAATATATATAGTTGAACACTGACAATTGAGTACCAAAGTACTAATATTTCAAATAAATATCCCCAAAGGTAGCACCTGCTTATAATCAGGATAGGGAACCTCTGGCCAACCATGTACTTTATGACTAAGCATTTTATTAGAAATCTGTAAATAAATTTAGCAGAACTACAAAATATTACCTCATTGGAATGATGTCATACTTATCTCTCGCTGGTGTCTTACACAGTTGTCACCATGAAGTACTTGTGTATAACACATGGGGCAAAAGGAAGGCCAGGGAGGTTAACTTACCTACTCCAGACCACAAATCTATTAGCAGCAGAAACATGAAAAAATGATGTCACCTGATCTGCCATAATGAAAAAATTAACTTGCATTCTGTCAGCCATCTTCTGGTGGTGTTTTGGTTTCCTGTGATTTGACACTGGGGATGACAGCATGTAGTAAAGGGAAATAAGACTGTCTCTGCTTGGTGCTTTAATACAAAGGCAGGCTGCAAAGAAGGAGGTATGTCCCTGAGAAGTCTATTTCATTTTGGATTTGAATCAACCTAGTTTCAAAGAAAATTAAAAGTTCATTAATAGATTTAGAAATGAATAGGAAAGACAACATTCAAATGGCAGATACTGCCCTGAAACCTGTTCAGAGCACCATTAGCATAACTAATTCCTAATTCTTCCCCATTTGGCTGAGGACTTACCTAAAAGGAAAAATTTCTGAACACAAGTCTATGTAGATAATATACAGCAATGGAACTAGAAAACCATTTGCTATCCAATTACCATGTTTATGGGTATACTGAGTATAACCACAGTCCTGTCCAGCAGGGAAATTTGACAGAAAAGCCTATTCTAATAATAGCTCTCTGTGGATGTTTTAAAGGTAATTTGTTCTTATGCCATTTCCCCATTAAATAAACGACAACATATTTGGGGCCAAAATACAGCAAGATCAAAGCACCAAGACTAAGACAAAGTCAAGTGGCACCTGCTATATAAACCAAACAAACTCACTGTTTCCTTATACATTCTGCTCAGCACTGGTTCCAATCCATCTCTTGATCCCAGCCTTTGTTTCCCCAAACTCAACAATCCAGTTGGTGTGTATAAGTCATTATTGGATTCTGCTTTTTGGGTCCTTTAATTTGCTGTATATGTACTCTATGCTAAACGTAATTAACTGCAAAAAATAATCTCTTCAAGAAACCTTCATAACAAAATACCAGGTTCCCTATTAACAATAAGAGGATCAAGTGTAACAGGCCAAAATAGAAGACAAGTCTGTCAAAACGTATATGGATGGCACAGGACAGCTCTGACCTCAGGCTCCCGGTGCTGAACAAGTCACTGGCAAAGCCTCAAGGGGCAAGAGCTGTAAATATCCAAGTCACATGGAAAATGAAAAATGTTCTTTTAGTCATCCTCTGAACTCTCAGCAGACCTTTCATCTGTAGCCACTTTCCAATTTGTGCGTTTGTTTGTCCTCTCCTGTATTTCACTGTTAACCACAGGGGTAGTGACTTTATCTCTCTTTCCACTCTTGGTTTTCTTAGTGTCTCTTTCGTCACTTGCCTCAGAACTTCTGGATACAGATTCATCTGACTGAGAAGTGTCACTTTCCGCCTCTAAAACTAAAGCAGATTTTTTGAGAGACTTTTTCCTTGATTTTTTCTTATGCTTATGTGGTTGTTTCCTGGTATCAGAAGCCCCAATTTCTTCCAAGCACTCATTTGAGGAATCTGCTATTCTATCTGTGGCTTCCTTTTTGCTTTTCTTCTGTTTTTTGTGTGACTTTTTTTTCTGCTTTTTTTTGTGGGATTTCTTTGACTTCTTGTGTTTGTGAGACTCATGGGTAGATGATTTTATGTGGGGAGATCTTTTTTTCCCATTGGTAATATCTTGTTGATCACTATTAATAAAAAAGAGAAACTGCTTTACTATAGAAAGTAAAAGGTGTATATTTTAATATTCTACATTCTAGATAGGAAGTTGGGGTTAATATCTGAGTTTTAAAACAGCTTTGACATAGGGTTACTATGAGACTTAATCACTCTTTTTGTTTCATCTTTAAAATGAATTTAAGAACTCTAGTCTGTAAAATAACACCAAAACCATTAAATATTACTGAATTCAGGAAAAAAGTATTAAGATCTGCTTACCACTATTAGCATTATCAAAAATAATTCTGCCAATCTTACAGGTATACTGTTTAGTTTAAAACTGTTTTCAAATTAAGAATTTTTAATATAAAAAAATTAATCAGCCATACTGACTTACTGTATGAAATACTATGTATAAAAACCTTAGTGCTATAGATATGTCAAACGTCAGTCAGGGAAAGGTGAAATACCAATCACCTTCCATCTAAATTGCCTATTATTACTGTTACATTTTTAGTTGTAAATATTACATGCTGTGTAAAAACTAGGCACTCAATTTACAGTTAAACTTCGTATTAATCTTAGTTTCTAACTTCTTTCCAGTAAGCCTATTTGCCTTACCTGTCTGTTTCAAATTCTTCAGGATATAACTCTTTATAACCACTATGACCCCATCTGTAAGATGACATTACACATATTGTTGAAGCAATACATATGTTTTTGAAAATTAAATTAGACTTAGTAGTGCATGCATACACAGAACAAAGAAAATAGATGGTAGAGCCAACCCTACATTACAGCTCAAGAATTTAGTTGGCTACATTTTTCTGTACTGCATATTTCCGACACAAAGAAAGTATTCTTTTGTTCATTTGCAAGAGATCTTGCTATTCTCTTCCTTAAAAAACATAAGCAACTCTTCTAATCAACTCTTGACCTGTGATGTACTTCTCCAAAAACATTTCATAATGCTGTCTACACTGGTACAATTTTTTAAAAATAACTTTACTGAAATATAATTCATATACCATAAAAGTCACCCTTTTATTAAAATGCATAATTCAGTGGCTATTAATATATTCAGAGTTGTTTAAGCATCACCAGTATCTAATTTCAGAACATTTTCATCACCACAAAAAAACTCTACTAACAGTCATGCTCCATTCCTCCTCCTGTAGCTCATGGAAACCACTCATCTACTTTCTCTAGATTTGCCTATTCTGGACATGGCCTTTTGTGTCTGGCTTTTTCACCTACGGTACATATTTTCAAGGTCCATTCATGCTGTAGCATGTTACCATTACTCTATTCCTTCTACTGCCAGATAACATGCCATTATCATTCTATAGACCACATTAGGGTTATCCATTCATCAGGTAAGACATTTGAGTTTCCACCTTTTTGGCCATAATGAATAAGTATGCTGTGAACATTTGTGTATAAGTTATAGTACAGATAATTAAAAGTACATTCTCAGGTCAAATACCATTAATGGTAACAAGAATTTAGTCACGCACCTGTCTGGCATATTAGCTTCATACTCATATAACTTCCTGTTCCAGGATTTAGCCTTAAGAAAATCATCTTCCAGTACCCCAGAAATTTCATTCTTTGGCCTCCAATTGTCTCTTTGACTTTCTTCATCAAAACCATCACTACGCATCCGGCTATATGAGGAAACAGAACTTTTAGATTGGGGAGCAATCTGTGAAGTTACTGTAGGGAACATCATGTGCAAAACTCACTGAACAGGGGAAAACAAAACAACCTGAGACAGCCTGATCAGGCGGTGGCGCAGTGGACAGAGCATAAAACTGGGACACAGAGGACCCAGGTTCGAAACCCTGAGGTCGGCAGCTTGAGCATGGGCTCATCCGGCTTGAGCACGAGGTCATTGGCTTGAGCAAGGGGTTACTCAGTCAAGAAAAGCAATCAATGAACAACTAAGGAGCTGCAATGAAGAATTGATATTTCTCATCTCTCTCCCTTCCTTGTCTGTCCCTGTCTGTCCCTCTCTCTCTTTCTCTGTAAAAAAAGAACAAAAAAACTGATACATAATATTTTTTAAAAACTCCTGTAAAAAGACAAGATCTGTTCCTCTCCATTACTCTGCAGTTGTCCGGTGAAAATCTGACCATTATTATTACAACATATCGCAGAATATTAATGAAACAACTTCTGGACTGTTGCAGCTCACTCACTAGGACAGGGGTCCCCAAACTGCAGCCCCCTGAGGCCATTTATCCGGCCACCACCACACTTCCAGAAGGGGCACCTCTTTCACTGGTGGTGAGAGGAATCCGCATCCTGTGCTCCTGGAGTACTGTATGTGGCGGTGTCGCTCACGTACAGTACTACTTCCAGTGACGTGGGTTGCACATGTCACGGCTCGGGAAGCTCGTCATATCACTTGTTACGGCTAGCAGTAACAAATATAGAACCGGACATTGACCATCTCATTAGCCAAAAGCAGGCCCATAGTTCCCATTGAAATACTGGTCAGTTTGTTGATTTAAATTTACTTGTTCTTTCTTTATTTATTTATTTATTTATTGTATTTTTCTGAAGCTGGAAACGGGGAGAGACAGCCAGACTCCCTCATGCGCCCGACCGGGATCCACCCGGCACGCCCACCAGGGGCGATGCTCTGCCCACCAGGGGGTGTCGCTCCGCCGCGACCAGAGCCACTCCAGCGCCTGGGGCAGAGGCACTTGTTCTTTATTTTAAATATTGTATTTGTTCCCGTGTTGTTTTTTTACTTTAAAATAAGATATGTGCAGTGTGCATAGGGATTTGTTCATAGTTTTTTTTTATACTCCGGCCCTCCAATGGTCTGAGGGACAGTGAACTGGCCCCCTGTGTAAAAAGTTTGGGGACCCCTGCACTAGGAACTCACTCCTAATTCTCAACAAGGAGGGTATGCAAAATGGGAAACAGGGCATCATGACAGCTGGAGACAATCCAAACTGTCCTGCAGATTCTGAAATATACTCCCTTCCTTGAAAACCAGCAACTTGTACTGAGGTCACAGTAACAATGGGAACAAGGCCTAACCCATAAGAATACTGGGGTAAAAAACCAGTTGAAAACCACTGATTCAGCCCATATTTAGAATATGTACTAACCATTCACTAAAGCCAGCTAACTGGTTATCAAAAAGGTTTTTTAATAAAGGGTTCCTATGTGCCAAGTATTGTTCTAGTTACTGGAAATATAATGCAAATGAGACAGAATCCCTGTCCCTAAGAGATCATATTTAGCCTGACCCATGGTGGCACAATGGATAAAGCGTTGACCTGGAATACTGAGGTCGCCAGTTCGAAGCCCCAGGCTTGCCCATTTAAGGCACATATAGGAAGTAACTACTTCGAGTTGATGCTTCCTGCTCCTCCCCCACTTTCTCTCTCCTCTCTCAAATCAATAAACAAAATCTTAAAAAAATAAAGAGAGCATATTTAAAGATTTATTCACCATAACAGGCATTAACAGTCTACTCTAAAATAGAGTGGAGCAAAAGTAGGTTTACAGTTCTGAGTATACACAAACACACAGTTAATTCTTGTATTATTATTTATTATTTTCCATATGAACAACTGTAAACCTACTTTCGTGCCACCCTGTATTTTGCTCCTGGAAGTGCCACTTGGAACTGAACAACCAACACAAAACCAATCACAGTCTGTACTCACAATAATTCTGAATTCTCACAGAATCATCCTCAGAGAAAAAAGACTGAAAGACATTTTTATGTTGAGACTGCTTTCCTCACCATGGATACCCTGCACACTTTTTCTCTTATTAAGAATAGTTTTAGGCCCTGGCCGGTTGGCTCAGCGGTAGAGCGTCGGCCTGGCGTGCGGGGGACCTGGGTTCGATTCCCGGCCAGGGCACATAGGAGAAGCGTCCATTTGCTTCTCCACCCACCCCCCTCCTTCCTCTCTGTCTCTCTCTTCCCCTCCCGCAGCCAAGGCTCCATTGGAGCAAAGATGGCCCGGGCGCTGGGGATGGCTCCTTGGCCTCTGCCCCAGGTGCTAGAGTGGCTCTGGTTATGGCAGAGCGACGCCCTGGTAGGGCAGAGCATCGCCCCCTGGTGGGCGTGCCGGGTGGATCCCAGTCGGGCGCATGCGGGAGTCTGTCTGACTGTCTCTCCCCGTTTCCAGCTTCAGAAAAATACAAATAAAAAAAAAGAATAGTTTTAGCCTAACCAGGTGGTGGTGCAGTGGATAGAGTGTCGGACTGGGATGCGGAGGACCCAGGTTCGAGACCCCGAGTTTGCCAGCTTGAGCACAGGCTCATCCGGTTTAAGCAAAAGCTCACCAGCTTGGACCCAAGGTCGCTGGCTCAAGCAAGGTGTTACTTGGTCTGCTGTAGCCCCACAGTCAAGGCACATATGAGAAAGCAATCAATGAACAACTAAGGCGTCGCAACAAAAAACTAATGATTGATGCTTCTCATCTCTCTCCATTCTGTCTGTCCCTATCTATCCCTCTCTCTGACTCTGTCTCTGTAAAAAAAGAAAAAAGTTTTAAAATAATAAATATGTTACGTTTTACCAAATTCATTTTAGGACTAGTGAGATGACTAAATGATTTTACTCCTTTAGGAAATATGGGGAATTATATTACTAGTTTTCATAGTATAGAACTACCTTTGTCTCCTCAGTAGGAAGACTGTTCTTTTAAAATTCTGCCGGATTCTGGATACCAGCATTATACCTGAGAGGCTTGGATTTATATGATTTATGGCTCTCTTTTATTGTGATATCTCTAACAAGTTTTTGTCATCAAAGTTATTCTGTTGTAATATGTAGTCTTTGCTTCTCTCTACACTCTTGGTTTAAACAGTATAGGGCAGGGGTCCCCAAACTACGGCCCGCGGGCCACATGCAGCCCCCTGAGACCATTTATCCGGCCCCGCTGCACTTCCGGAAGGGGCACCTCTTTCATTGGTGGTCAATGAAAGGAGCACATTGACCATCTCATTAGCCAAAAGCAGGCCCATAGTTCCCATTGAAATACTGGTCAGTTTCTTGATTTAAATTTACTTGTTTTTTATTTTAAATATTGTATTTGTTCCCATTTTGTTTTTTTACTTTAAAATAAGATATGTACAGTGTGCATAGGGATTTGTTCATAGTTTTTTTTATAGTCCGGCCCTCCAACGGTTTGAGGGACAGTGAACTGGCCCCCTGTGTAAAAAGTTTGGGGACCCCTGGTATAGGGGTTATCTAGTCTCTAAAGATTTCATTGATTTAAATTTTTATTGATTTCAGTGAAACGAGAGAGATGGGGGGTGGGGGGGTGGGAAGCATCAACTCAGTCATTGCTTCTCGTATGTGCCTTGACTAGGCAAGCCCAGGGTTTCAAACCGGCAACCTTGGTATTCCAGGTCGACGTTTTATCCACTGTGCCACCACAGGTCAGGATTACTTAAACTGTTTTTTATACAATTATTTTTAAAATTTTATTCATTTTAGAGAGAAGAGAGAGAGGGGAAGGGAGGGAGGGAGGGGTGGAGGAATAGGAAGCATCAACTCTCATATGTGCCCTGACCAGGAAAGCCCAGGGTTTCAAACCGGTGACCTCAGAGTTCCAGGTCGACACTTTATCCAATGCGCCACCCCAGGTTAGGCCTGACTTAAACTTTTAAAATTTCTAAATCCCATGGCCCTGCACACTTTCTTGTCTAAAGCCATTTACACACAGCCAGTCCAAAGCGCACAGACTCTGCAGGCACACTCATTCTCCTTAAATAACTCACTACTAGTGATTTCTCTGGGTGGCTTTACAAATCAACATTATAACTTCTAGTCTTTTTTCATACACACAGCTGTACACTAACAGGTATATGAGGCCCAGCAATGTTCCTAACATTCAGACATTCCTATACCACTACAGGTGAGACAACTAAGCCTGCATAATCCTTCATATTTACACTCCAATAATAAAGAGGCAATGTGAAAGGCTGTGTGATTTGGCAAAGACAGTAGGTGGGGTAAGAAAAGGCCGAGAAAAAAAATTGGGGGGGGGGCAGAGACAGAGAGAGTCAGAGAGAGGGACAGTGGGGACAGACAGAAAGGGAAAGAGATGAGAAACATCAATTCTTTGTTGCGGTTCCTTGGTTGTTCATTGATTGATTTCTCATATGTGCCTTGAAGGGGGAGTGGGAGGGAGGCTACAGCAGACCAAGTGACCCCTTGCTCGAGCCAGCGACCTTGGGTTCAAGCTGGTGAGCCTTGCTCAAACCAGATGAGCCCGCGCTCAAGCTGGCGACCTCGGGGTCTCGAACCTGGGTCCTTGGCATGCCAGTCCGACGCTCTATCCACTGTGCCACCGCCTGGTCAGGCAAGAAAAAATATTTTTTAAACATAAAAAAAGAAAGAAAAGGCTGGGAGATAAAAGACTAATAAGAGAACGGAATAAATGACAGGCTAAGCAACCATAAGAAACAAACAGGAAATCTAAAGATAAAAGTCATAGGTAAGTTCAGAATCCACAGAATCTTCAATGTTTACAACTATTCAAGGGAGACTTTTAAAATGCTCTATTGTAAATAAGTACAAAGACTGGGACCACATGCATCATAGCCTTTACCCTTATGCTTGGGTCTAGGTTTATAAAAGAGGGAAGGCTTAAGAACTCAAAGGATTGAACTGATATATCTTTAGCATACCATAATGTTTTTAAACAAAAGTGGATGATTCTGAAAAAGATGAGAGAGAATTATTTTGGTTCTCAGAGCTCCAACTTCACCTTGAACTGCTGGGTAACATTTTCCTTTTGGTCCCCCGGTAAGCATCTTCCATCTGTTTCTCCAGTTCTCTTATTTTCCACATATCAGATTCCTCCTGAATCTAGATTTTTTTGTAAAGGAAAGAAATTAAAATAAATTATAAAAATAACCCTTTACATCACAAAAAAGTAACAGAAAATACAGTCTGCACTAATTATTGGATTTTAATCTGGGTTATGATCGAGAACCTGGGAAATTAAATCTAGTTTCTCTAATATGATTAAACATTCTAACCCCATATGTGAAATTATGCAGCAAAAGAACTTTTTAACTCGTGCATAGACACATTTATAACATTATCAATTTTGCAATTACCAAATGATAATCTCTTATGTTTCTAAAATGCTTTACGATTTCAATGGTATCATCTCAGTTGAACCTTAACCAATCTTAGGAGGAAAGCAAAGCAGATACCAATTATAGCTTACTGAAAAGAAACAAAAGCTCAGAGATTTTTACCAAAGTCAAAAAGCTAGTAAGGACAGGTCTTTACATTTTCCAGGTTACGTCCTTTTTCACATTTTAATTTTACTGAAAACAAAGCAAGGCCCTCGCCGGTTGGCTAAGTGGATAGAGCATCGGCCCAGTGTATGGACATCCTAGGTTCAATTCCTAATGAGGGCACACAGAAGAAGTGACCATCAGTTTCCCTTCCCCACTCTCTCCCACTTCACTTTCTCTCCCACTCTCACAGCCAGTGGCTTGATTGATATGAGTGTCTGCCAGTGGTGAGATTCAGCTACTTTGCACCGGCCGAACCAATACCTAATTTTTTGTTGAGTTCGGCAAATCGGTTGTTAAAAGGGGACTTGTAATCAGGGTTCTAAAGTGGACACCTGGGCAGCTGCCCAATGTGGAAATCACAAATTTACACTCCTTACTCTTTTTTAACACTCATCTGTGCAACAGCATATTCTAAGCACCCACAGGTTCATTCCGTCCATAGGTGAAAAAAATTGCAAGTGAGGACACCAATCAAGAAGCAATACGGTTCGGTGGGACACTTGAATCTATGTAAACACAAATTAAAATCATAAATATTAAAAATTTTTAAAAAAAGAATATGGAAATATCTTAAATAACAGTTTTATTGGTTTTTGTCAGATATTATTCAATATTTTTTCATTAATATGTTAAAACTGGCCCTGGCCAGTTGGCTCCATGGCAGTGTCAACATAGCATGTGGAAGTCCCAGGTTCGATTCCTGGTCAGGGCACACAGGAGAAGTGCCCATCGGCTTCTCTACCCCTCCCCCTCTCACTTCTCTCTCTCTTTCTTTTCCCCTTCCTGCAGTCATGGCTCAATTGGAAGGAGTTGGCCTGGGGCACTGAGAATGGCTCCAGAGTCTCTACCTCAGGTGCTAAGAAGAGTTTGGTTTCTGAGCAACGAAGCTATGCCCCAGATGGGTGATGCTTCGCCCCTTAGTGAGCTTGATGGGTGGATCCTGGTCCAAGTGCATGTGGGAGTCTGTCTCTCGGCCTCCCACCTCTCATTTAATTTAAAAAAAAAAATTTTTTTTTAACTTATTCTTATAACCATCAGTTTTGTGTACCTCTTTTGTTCTTATTTAAATATTAAAGCATGAAATAATAAACTACTTTTCAGTATATCGTTTTTTATATTTAAAACAGTCATTAGGGCAGAGAACTGGTTATTAAATTATTTGAATTCCACCACTGGCATCAGCCCAGGAGGCGGAGGACAGCTCAGTTGATCTAAGCATTGGCCTCAGGCACTGAAGATAGCTGGGCTGATTCAAGCATCAGCCCCAGATGAGGATTGCCAGTGGATCCTGGTTGGGGTGCATGCGGGAGTCTGTCCCACTATCTCCTATCCTATCGCTTAAAAAAAAAAAAAAGAAAAACAAAATAAAACGACCTGAGAATTGCTAGAGAATTTCGAGAGAACCAGATTACAAGAGACCAAAATCAAGAATGTTTTATTTCTAACTCTTCTTATAATATTTTGTTAAATCTGTGCTAGATTTATCTTTTTAACAACTCCTTTCAGTAATTTTTATTTATTGATTTTAGTGAGAGAGGAAGTGTGGGAGAGAGAGACAGAGAGAGAGACAGAGAGACAGAGAGAGAGACAGGAACATCTATCTTCTCCTGTATGTGCCCCAACTGAAGAAAAAAATCTCTGTGCTTCAGGATGATGCTCTATCCAGCCAGAGCTGCCACACTTTCAAATCTAAGCTCACCATTCAAGTAGAGGTGGCTTAACAAAATTACAGAGGCTGCTTAGGTAACAGTCATACTCTCACTCACAATCAGAATACTAGGTGATATGATAGTAATACTATTTATGATCAAACTAGGAGTTCTACAGTTCACCAAAGAAAACCAAACAAAGATTCTTGGCCCTCTTTTCATTGAATGTGCTCTCCATGCCCTCTATCATTTCCTATGTATTAATAATCCCAAACTTTTATGTATAGCCTCAATGTTTCTCCTTTCTACAAGTCTGAATTTCCAACTGTTTGGACATCTTATAAGCACCTCACCATCAACACATGTTCAAAACCAGACTAATTACATCTCCCATCATACTTGTCCCTTCTTTTGTTCCCTATCTTAATAAATGGCATTATCATCATTCACCAGTCACACAGGTAGCTATGTTTGATTCCGTAACTACCATCATCATCCAATCTGTCACTGGGTTCTTTGGATTCTGCCTCCTATATCCGTCATCTTCATCCCTAAGGTCACTGCTTTCCTGTGAACCCCTTCATCACTTCTCACCTGAAACATTGCAATTGCCTCCTAACTGGTGCCACCCAATCTGACCTATCCCCTACCCAGTAAAAAAAATCATTTTTCTAAAATGTAACTACAATAAAGTCACACCCAGCTTAAAAATATTTGACGGTTTATTTATTGCCTAGAGGAAAAAGTCTAACCTCCAACATCACAATCCACTCAATCACATCTTCTGTCACTACCCCCCACTTTCTAGACACACACAATTTCTGGCCATGCCCCAAGTGCTTCATGAACTTTCTTACTGCTGTATGTTAGTACATGAATTTCTTTCCTTTTACACCTGGTAAATTTGAACCTGTTCATCAAAAACTCGTTAAATATCAGCGCTTCAGATATCACCTATTCTGTAAAGTGGTTCCTAATTCCCCAAGGCAGGTTTCATTATTCCTTCCTTAGTACACTAAAACATTTTACCATATTCCCCATGTATAAGACACTACCATGTATAAGACACACCTTAATTTTGGGGCCCAAAATTTGAAATAAATAAATGTATTACATAAAGTTATTAAAGTCGTTTTATTCCTCATAATACTCATACAACTCCTCATCACTGTCAAAACTCCCATCCATTATTACCTTGTCCTCATCTGTGTCTGATGACAAATCACTGTCTTCATATATTGCCCCATCCTCAGTTCCATCTATGGCATTTGAAATGCCACACTTCTACAACCACTGTGTAAGAAGCACTCAGTTTTTAGACCCCAAATTTGCGGAAGTGCGTCTTATACATGGGGAAATACATCTCTACTATAGTAATTATCAAACTATATTGTAATTATCCATTTTATTCAACTTTGTATCTCCCAACAGTACCAAAATAATGCTTGGCACACTGTATGCCCCATTACACGCTGAGGAAGAACCAGGCTGTACCCCTCACCTTATTGTGAGCATCTGTGTGACGGATGACATTCCTTAGAAGGACTTTCCCAAGAGGAACCCCGGACATTCTTCAATCTGAAATAAATCAATAAATAACATTTTAAAATATTAACTTCCTTTATCACCTTATCTTTTATTTTAACACTATAAAGAAGCATGAGATAAAGGAAAGATCAGAAGTCCTGAGTAATTGTTTTTTTCTTCACCAATAAAAGGGGGAAAGGCCTGGCCACAGAAATGCGAGGATTGGCCAAACCAGGCGGTGGCGCAGCGGATAGAGCGTCGAACTGGGACACGGAGGACCCAGGTTCGAGACCCCGACGTCGTCAGCTCGAACGTGGGCTCATCTGGCTTGAGCAAAAGCTCACCAGCTTGGACCCAAGGTCGCTGGCTCGAGCAAGGGGTTACTCGGTCTGCTGAAGGCCCACAGTCAAGGCACATATGAGAAAACAGTCAATGAACAACTAAGGTGTCGCAACAAAAAACTGATGATTGATGCTTCTCATCTCTCTTCGTTCCTGTCTGTCTGTCCCTATCTATCCCTCTCTCTCTCTCTCTCTCTCTCTCTCTCTCTCGTCTCTGTTAAAAAAAAAAAAAAAAAGAAAGAAATGTGAGGACTGAAGGGAGAGACAGTACACTGGAATTCTCTGAAATGATACTAATTATTTTACTCTTCAAAATAGCTGTTTTATATGAGGCAAGTACTTTCCTTCCTGATTAGTAAATAAAATTCCCTTAGAGCCATAACTTGTCCCAGGCCTAGCAGTCCAAGGCAAACAAGGTCCAGATTAGAAATAAACTCTCGAATCCCAAAATCAGTTTGTGATGAACCAGCTATCCGGATTTGAGAGTGTCAGGGGCCACAAATGTCAACAATAACAAAAACTGACACCTAAAAACATCAAATACATAGATGCCTAAATTTCTGCATTCAGAGAATTTCATTTTCTCTTTTGTATAAAAGTCTCCCAAAAATAGCTGACAGGGCTATCCACATACGCAGTTAGCCGGGGCTTTGTACCACCACCACCCCCGCTCACTCACCCCTCGGTCCTGAGGAAATCAGGCATCTTGTTAGTGCGAGACGAGGAACCACTCCATTACGAGCTCTCCTCCGACCCAGGCGCCCAGGAGTCAGGGCTCAAAGGCAGCTCTGCAGTTTCACCCGAGTCCTTCGTGGGAACGCAGCCTTCCCACCGGCTCTCCGCCCTCACCCGGCCCCAGGCCAGGGCGCCCTGCTCAGCCCAAACCCCAGCGGCGTCTCTCCCGACCAAGGCCCGAGGCTGCGCCGGGAGGAATGCGGGGCTGGGCTGGCCGGGGCGCTCCCCCGCTCGCGCTCCTCTGGGGTGGCCTCGGGGATTGGGCTCGCCCCCAGTGGGGGCACTTTGGACTGGAACGGTCGTCGACTGGGCCCCAAGATGTCTCTAAAGGGCCCAAAGGGGCGGCCGAGGCTTCCCAGGGGAGGACAGAGAAAATACCCCCATCTCGGTCACCGGGATCCCTGCCCTCCAGCGGCCAAGAAGCTCCCGGGAGCCTGCCCTCCAGATGCCCTCCCCGCATACACACACACAAACACGCCCATACCGTACACCGCAGCCTCGCGTGGCAAAGGTGGGGAGGAAGCGGTCTGGGAACCGAGGGGGCAAGCTTCCCGTCTAGGCCGGAAATTGTGCTCCTGAGAAATCCTTCCCACCAACGAAGATGCAAAGCCTTTCACTGGAGGGTTTCCAGGACGGTCAAGAGGTGGTCAGGTGCCCAAGGCAGGCAGGTGCCTTCCGGCGGATAAAGTGGGCCGGGCTCAGCTACAGCTAAGAAGCGAGGCCCGGAGCAGGAAGGAGAGATCCGGAACTAGATGTGAAAGGACCTCTCTGCCTCCCGGACCTATCCGGACCGTATTACATACCGCACCCTGTCTGGTTACTCTGGTAACGGGCGTCGCAGTTCATCCGAAAACTAAAAGGTAGGTTCGCAGACCGCTAGAAGGTTGTCGGTTCGTCCGGTCCCCCGTCGTCTAACCCTACTGTAGTGTTCGAAGAACCGAAAGCTCCTCCTTTTCTCATTCTGAGGATACGCTGGGACACCTTCCCGCATGGGTGGGGTGGGTGCCCGGGAACTGCCCTCGTGTAGCGTCCAGCAAGTGTTCCGCCCTCTCTCATCAGCTTGCTTAGCCATCACAGTAGCCCTAGGAGATGGGCAGTGTCGTTTTCCTTCTAAGGAGAATAAACCTACGCGTATGTGTACATTCATTGTCCAAGGTCACACAGCTGGCAGGTGATAGCGCCAAGAGTGTAGTCTGGGCATTCTGGCTCCGGAGTCCATGCTGTTAATGACTATGCTGTGCTGAGCGATGAGGCCGTCTCGTGTGGCCCCCACCACACACCTCGGCGGCTTCCAGACCGGGTTCAGCCCCAATCAGCCCAAATCCAGGGGCTGGAGAAAGGAAACCGCCAGAAATCTAGACTAAAATGAATACTCTGTTCTCCTCAGGGCGTGTGAGGGTCTAGGCAGAGGTTACAGCCTCATGAGAGAACACCACGTGAAAATTTAAGGGGTACTAGATAATTTGAGAATAAGGCAAAAGATAAAGTGGTGTTGAGCCACAGTCGTGTTTTTTTGTTTGTTTGTTTGTTTTTGTGACAGAGACAGAGAGACAGAGAGAAGGACAGATAGGAAGAGAGATGAGAAGCATCAATTCTTCCTTGAAGCTCCTTAGTTGTTCATTGATTGCTTTCTCATATGTGCCTTAAGGGGGGGTTGCTACAGCAGAGCTAGGTTCATGTCTATGATCCCACACTCAAGCCAGCAACCCCGTGCTCAAGCCGGTGACCTCGGGGTTTCCAACTGGGAACTCCGCGTCCCAGTCTGAGGCTCTATCCACTGTGCCACCACCTAGTCAGGCTGAGCCACAGTCTTTTAGACACAGGTGTTAAGGATAAATGCTGACTTTACCAAAACAATTTCTGACCTGTTCCTCCTCCCCTAAAAGAAGAAATGAATCAATAGTTACACAAAATTTTTCCCCTTAACTCCTGTCTTTCCAGAGACTGAAGAGACCTGTTCACCTCTATCATGAAATCCTCCTCAAAGGATCTGCTCACCCAAGCTAGTCAGTTCTGGAATCTCCTAGATGAGCTGGCTGAAAGTAACCCTGTGGGCTATGAGAAGTTCATTCAACAGCAGCTGAAAGAGGGCAGACAGCTCTGTGCCGCCCCAGAACCACAGCTCTGTCTGCAGACAAGAATCCTGGTGTGTAGAGTTGTTGCCCAGGGATGGGGAGGTCCTGAAACGATCGTACAGTAACCAGAGAGTAGCTTACCCTAAGCTTTTGCTCCTATACTTTAGCACAGGAACACTTGAAGGTAATGGCCACTCTAAATGGAAAATGAAATATACGGTGGGAGATCGCATTGAAGGAGCAAAAATAGAACATTCATATTTGATATTTTGAAGATCTCAAAATTAGCCATTTTTTTCTGCTAGAATAAAAAAGTAAAAGTAATGTAATGTAATGACTTATTGGAAAAACCATAGCCTAACCAGGCAGTGACACAGTGGATAGAGTGTCAGACTGGGATGCAGAAGACCCAGGTTCAAAACCCTGAGGTTGCCGACTAGAGCACTGGCTCACCAGCTTGAGCACAGAGTCACTGGTTTAAGCAAGGGGTCACTTGCTCTGTTTAGCCACCCCTCCCAGGCACATATGAGAAAGCAATCAATGAACAACTATGGTGTCGCAACAAAAAACTAATGATTGATGCTTCTCATTCTCTCCTTTCCTGTCTGTCTGTCCCTATCTATCCCTCTCTGTCTCTGTAAAAAATAAAAATAAAGCTCTGGGAGTACAGGTGCTTTTTGGTAGGCTATCAGCCACCATAAGACCTCCCAATCCCATCCTTTTCTTTCTGTGTTTATTTTCTAATCCTCCACTGTTTCCACTTCAGACCTGCGAAATTACAAACCCCGCTGACTCGTGACAGGGGATCAAAGGGCCAATCCCTGCATGTCAGGATGATGCTCTACCAACCGAGCTATCCAGCTAGGTCAAAGAGATTTTTTTTAAATAAAGAGAACCTGCCTGACCTGTGGTGGCGCAGTGGATAAAGTGTCGACCTGGAATGCTGAGGTCACCAGTTCAAAACCCTGGGCTTGCCTAGTCGAGGCACATATGGGAGTTGATGCTTCCTGCTCCTCCCCCCTTCTCTCTGTCTCTCTCTCCTCTCTCTCTCTCTGTCTCTCCTCTCTAAAAATGAATAAATTAAAAAAATTTTTTAAAAAGGTGGACAGCCTGACCTGTGGTGGCGCAGTGGATAAAGTGTCAACCTGGAAACACTGAGGTTGCCGGTTCAAAACCCTGGGCTTGCCTGGTCAAGGCACATATGGGAGTTGATGCTTCTAGCTCCTCCCCCCTTCTCTCTCTCTCTCTCTTTCTCTCTCCTCTCTCTATAATGAATAAATAAAATAAAAAAATTAAAAAAAAAAAATTAAAAAAAAAAAAAAAAAAAAAAAAAAAAGGTGGACAAACAAATGCACCAGGAATAGCTGCTTAGAACCCCTGTGAGTACCAGCTTGATTCTTTTTTTTTTTTTCAGGGACAGAGAGAGAGTCAGAGAGAGGGACAGACAGACAGGAACAGAGAGAGATGAGAAACATCAATCATCAGTTTTTCATTGCAACACCTTAGTTGTTCATTGATTGCTTTCTCATATGTGCCTTGACCACGGGCCTTCAGCAGACCGAGTAACCCCTTGCTCAAGCCAAGGGCCTTGGGCTCAAGCTGGTGAGCTTTTTTTTTTTTTTCCTCAAGCCAGATGAGCCTGCGCTCAAGCTGGCAACCTTGGGGTCTCAAACCTGGGTCCTTCCGCATCCCAGTCCGACGCTCTATCCACTGCGCCACCGCCTGGTCAGGCACCAGCTTGATTCTTCATGAAAAGCTTTGTGGAGCCTGACCAGGTGGTGGCACAGTGGATAGAGTGTCAGACTGGGATACAGAGGACCCAGGTTTGAGACCCCGAGATTGCCAGCTTGAGTGCAGGCTCATCTGCTTTAAGCTAAAGCTCACCAGCTTGGACCCAAAGTCACTGGCTTGAGCAAGGGGTTACCTGTACTGCTGTAGCCCCATGGTCCCACGGTCAAGGCACATATGAGAAATCAATCAATGAACAACTAAGGTGTTGCAACGAAAAACTGATGAGTGATGCTTCTCATCTCTCTCCTTTCCTATCTGTCTGTCCCTATCTATCCCTCTCTCTGACTCTCTGTCTCTGTAAAAAAAAAAAAAAAAAAGCTTTGGGAAAATCATGTAACAATAGTAATTTCTCAAACAGTTTTAATACATGTAATCACTTACTTGGGACCTAAAATTCTCACTCTTCAAATTTTGTGATGAGTTACTTTTAGAATATTTCTTAAAAATAAAAAACTAGGTTTAAAGATATGCAAAATTATTTGATTTCTAGAAACCAAAAGATAGAACAATGTTTATCAACATATGTCAGTGGAAGAGGATTCCAGCTCCCCAGTCAGCCACTCATCCAGTACCTGTAAGGCTTGGGAGACCAGAAGATGTGTCTGAAACATCAGGTACACAGAATTACAGGACAGAAAGCACATTTAAAAATTTTTAATGGGAATAGCATAAACCAGACTTTACTTGGTAAAAGACATTGCATGTAAAACATTTTATTTGCTATAATGTAGCTAATGACTAATAAATGCACCTTTAAGCAAATTGATACTGTTTATGTAACAATATGAGCTGTTTTAAACCCACATAAAATACCAAAAAATGTGCCCTATTTGAAATTTTGTGTACATGTTATGCTTGCCTCTCAAATATATAGGCATAGAATTTACACTTTCTAACTTTACCAGGATTCTGGCTTAATATATTACCTGACAGTTTCATTAGTGAAACAAGTTGTCTTTATCTCACACCCTCTGAATTTCACATGCAGATGTTTGTCTTTTATAGTCTTTTTTGGGTTTTTTGGCTTTCTTTATTTTACACACAGATGTATATAAAGTCATCGATGTTGCCTACAATCCTGATGTGCTCCAGGCAGCAGAAAAGGATCCAGTGAAGAAAGATCTGTTAATACGAATGGCCATGAAATGCATTGAGGAACAACTCCAGGTCACGCTCTCACACTTTTACCATATTACCAAATTCAAAGTAAAAGGAAGCACTCAAAGGATGAAACAAAATCTGATGGGAAGCCAAACTGACCCCACAGATCTAAGAGAGAATATGAGAAAGGGTGAGTTATTGAAGATAAATGGGAAATTAAACTGATTGTAAAATTTTGTATCCTGTGTACACTTTGCAAACTATAAATCTCAATTTTAAAAGATATGAAACAAAATAGAAAAAGATAAAGATTAGATATTAGAAATATTAGCATGTCCTGGAACTTTTAATTCCTGTAAACTTTTAAATTTTTACATCTCTCTGGTGTAAGATTCCCAAACTAATTTAGCTGCAGCTTTATCTCCCTTCTTGGCTGACAATACATATACAGTAGCTTACCGCCTGAGAGTAGTTTATGTTGTTGATTAATTTTGTGATTTTTATCTTTTTTTTTTCATAAAGAACTAACCCTTGAACAGATAAGCAGTACTGTGAGCAATCGAGATCACCTCCCTCAAATTTTACTACCAAACGACCAAGTTTCAGGCAAAAAAGGGTGCCTGATAGAAGAGATTTCCAGTTCAGAGACCCAGGTGGAGATGAAGAGACCAGCCCATGAGTTAAAAATTGTGGCAGATCAGAATGAGAAACCATTGAAGATTGAATTAAAAGTTGAATTACCTGGTGTTAATTCAGTATCTCTCTGTGACCTTAGTGTTTCTGAGGTAGGTTGAGTAGCTTATACTGTAAATTTGTGTCAGTCGACATTCACTATTTCATGCTGCAGTAACAAACTCCACCATCTCAGTGGCTTACAATAATTTGCTCAAGTTACATGTTAGCTAGACCTACTCTGCTCACAAGTCTTATACATTTCAAGATACAGGTGAAGAAGCAATTCTCCTGGCAGAGGGAAAATAAAATGGCCAAACTGTGCAACGAATCCTAAAACTTCCTGTCAGTCATGGCATATATCACTTGTACTCACATTCTATTGGCCAAAGTAAGTGATTACACCAACTCCTACATACATCAGTAGACAGGGAAGAATATTCTTCTCACATGGCCGGGATACACATATAATCCTCTGACAAAAGATCAAATAATTGGCAACAATCCTACAGTGCACCACAGTCCAGTCTTTTTGTCACAAATATTTGCATCTTTCCCCAAGGAAGATACCTCCAATTCCACCATCAGACTGTAAAGTACAGGATTTTGCCCTCATAGTCTGCATTCTGCTCCTCTTGAACCAGACCTATGAACTACAAAGACAAGTCATCTACTCCCACAACCTCATGCACCATACAATTTGAAACAGGGAGAAGATAACCACAGTTAACAGTCTCAGTTTAGAAATGGTAAAAATATAAGGCACACAGCAGTCACTGATTTACAGCAATGCTGAAATCCTGATAGACAGTATTCCAAGGGTCCCTTTTCCTGGATGAAGATGTTCTGACTTAGGGCCATGACAGATTCCTTTATTACCTAGTCCCCTACCTAGTTCCACTGTTTTCCATCACCTTCAATTCCATTCTTTGCGAAGGTTCCCCCCACATTTGATCACATCTAAAGAGAGAACTGGACAACATGCCATCCTTAGATGCTGAGCACTCAGCGTGGTTTGTGTCCATGGAATGTTGGGGTCCAAAGATTATTTTACATTAGTTTTAGTCGAAGCTGGTAAAATTTTATTTAATTCCAATCAGTGCTATACCCAACAATTTTTTTTGTTTGTTTGAGACAGTGAGAGATGGAGGGACAGACAGACAGGAAGGGAGAGAGATGAGTTCATAGTTGTGGAACCGTAGTTGTTTGTTGATTGCATTCTCATATGTGCCTTGACGGGGGTGCTGCAGCCAGGCCACTGACCCCTTGCTCAAGCCAGCAACTTTGGGCTAAGTCAGCGACCTTGGGCTTCAAGCCAGTGACCACTTGTTCATGTCTATGATCCCATGCTCATGCCAATGACATCAGGGTTTCCAAACTGGGTCCTCAGCATCCCAGGCCAACGCTCTATCCACTGCGCCACCACCTGGTCAGGCTATACCCAACAATTCTTTTTTAGACATCCATTTTTTTAAATTGATTTTAGCAAGAGAGGAAGGGAGAGTGAAAGAGAGACAAGGATATCAGTCTTTTCCTGTATGTGCCCTGACCAGGGATCAAACCAGCAACCTCTGTACTTCATTCAGGCCAATGCTCCAACCAGCAGAGCTATCTGGCCAGGGCTAGACATAACCATTTTTCAATGGCCTTTCTTTACTTAATAGCTGTGATTTGTGTCAAATGCAAAAATTTATTGTGATGTAATCCTTACTTAACGAAGGTAGAAATTTCTTATTTTAGAGAAACATGACTGGGAACAGAGGGGACATGGAGAGATGAGAACCATCAGCTCATGGTTGCTTCACTTTAGTTGTTTATTGATTATGTCTCATACATGCCTTGATCGGGGGGAGGGAGTAGGCTCAAGCTGAGCCAGCAACACTGGGCTCAAGCCAGTGACCTTTGGCATCATGCCAACGACAGTTGGGCTCATGTCAATGATCCCGTGTTCAAGCTAGCAAGCCCAAGCTCAAGCTAACGAGCCCAACTCTAGCCGACAACCTCAGGGTTTTGAATCTGGGCCCTCAGTGTCCCAGGCCAACACTCAATCCGCCATGCCACTCCCAGACAGGCAACCTACGTAGAAATTTTAACAAAAGTATAAGGACTTGTGATTTAGTCATTGTCTCCAGACTGTCTTAATCAGCCTTTGTTAAAAAAAAAAAAAAGAAAGAAAGAAAAATCTCAGCCTTGGCCAGTGGCTCAATGGATAGAGCATCATCTTGGCATATGGATGTCCTGGGTTTGATTCCTAGTCATGGTACACAGGAAAAGCGACCATCTGCTTCTCTCCTCCTCTCTCCCTCATTCCCTCTCTTTAAAATAAATCAATAAATAAAATCTTTTTTTTAAAAACTCTCTTGACCTGACCTGTGGTGGGCGCAGTGGATAAGTCGTTGACCTGGAATGCTGAGGTCACCAGTTCGAAACCCTGGGCTTGCCTGGTTAAGGCACATGTGGGAGTTGATGCTTCCTGCTCCTCCCCACTTTCTCTCTCTCTCACTCACTCTCTCCTCTATAAAATGAATAAATAAATTTTAAAAATTTAAAAAAAAACTCTCTTGGAGCCCTGGCCAGTTGGCTCAGTGGTAGAGCGTCGGCCTGGCATGCAGGAGTCCTGGGTTCGATTCCGGCCAGGGCACACAGGAGAAGCGCCCATCTGCTTCTCCACTCTTTCCCCTCTCCTTCCTCTCTGTCTCTCTCTTCCCCTCCCGCAGCCAAGGCTCCACTGGAGCAAAGTTTGCCCAGGCGCTGAGGATGGCTCTGTGGCCTCTGCCTCAGGCGCTAGAATGGCTCTGATTGCAGCAGAGCGATGCCCCAAGATGGGCAGAGCATCGCCCCCTGGTGGGCATGCCGGGTGGATCCCGGTTGGGTGCATGCGGGAGTCTGTCTGACTGCCTCCCCATTTCCAGCTTTGGAAAATGCAAAAACAAAACAAAACAAAACTCTTGGGCCTGACCAGGCGGTGGCGCAGTGGATAAAGTGTTGGACTGGGATGCAGAGGACCCAGGTTCAAGTCTCCGAGATCACTAGCTTGAGCGTGGGTTCATCTGGTCCCGGTCGGGCGCATGCGGGAGTCTGTCTGACTGCCTCCCCATTTCCAACTTCAGAAAAATACAAAAAAAAAAACAAAACCCCACATAAATCCCTAGTCAAGGCACATACAAGAATCAACTAATGAGTGTATAAACAAGTGTAACAGCAAACAATGTTTCTCTTTCTCTACCTGTCTCAAATATATATATTTAAACTCTCTTGGTTTATTATTCTTAGGATGATTTACTGATTGAGGTCTCTGAGAAGTATAGATTACATCTGAATCTTCCAGAATCTGTGGATACTGAAATGACTTCAGCAAAATTTATCAAAGAGAAAGCTACATTAATCGTCACAATGCCACTGGTGTAAGTCAAGAACTAAATTTAGGTGAATTAAGGGACCTTCATTATGGGTGAAGAAAGAGTGGTTTATCTTAAAAGCGCATTTCATGTTTTCTAAGAGTTCCTTTTGATGGAATGAGATTTTTCTGATTATCTGTTACCTTAAAAATAAAAAAAAATTCATCCTAGCCCTGGCTAGATAGCTTGGTTGGTTAGTGTCATCCTGAAGTGCAGAGGTTGCCAGTTCAATCCCCGGTCAGGGCACATACAAGAGCAGATCAATGTTCTGTCTCTCTCTCTCTCTCTCAAGTCAATTTAAACAAAAACAAAAACAAAAAAACCCTCTCATCTGTATGCACCATGGTTGCAGGTTTGATCCCCCAGTCAGGGCACAAACACGAAGTAATCAATGCGCAAGTAAATGAAACAACTAAGTGGAACAGCAAGTTACCCTCCTTCTCTCTCAAATCAATGGGAAAAAAACTCACTTTCTCCTCAAATAAACAAGCAGAAACTACTAAAAACAGTACTGCCAAGATATACTTGTTTTTGAAGATATTTGTAATGGTCTTTTTTTTTTTTTTTTTTGTATTTTTCTGAAGCTGGAAACGGGGAGAGACAGTCAGGCAGACTCCCGCATGCGCCCGACCGGAATCCACCCGGCACGGGCGAGGCTCTGCCCACCAGGGAGCGATGCTCTGCCCCTACGGGGCTTTGCTCTGCCGCAACCAGAGCCCCTCTAGCGCCTGGGGCAGCGGCCAAGGAGCCATCCCCAGCAGCGCCTGGCCCATCTTTGCTCCAATGGAGCCTCGGCTGCGGGAGGGGAAGAGAGAGACAGAGAGGAAGGCGCAGCGGAGAGGTGGAGAAGCAAATGGGCGCTTCTCCTATGTGCCCTGGCCGGGAATCAAACCCGGGCCCCCGGCACGCCCGACCGACACTCTACCGCTGAGCCAACTGGCCAGGGCCTGTCATGGTCTTAAGTAACTTAAATACCATTTGGAAAAATTCTATTTGTTTCTAAAGTAACATGTGGGAATTCTGTTTACTAGTTGAAAAAATAAATGTTGTGTCTAGTAAATTTTTGCATCAGACACAAATCCCAGATTGTGCAAGAAGTTTTTTATCATCAAGATGGGCCATAGGAGTAAAGGTTTCCTCCAACAATAAAGATACAAGGTCAGTGTAATGATATGCAAATTTACTTCTGTGAATCTCTACTTCTATGAAATAGCTGACATCCCAGCTACCCAGGTGGGCATGGACCTGTGGACTGGACACAAAGATGCAGTAATAGTAACTGGGTGTTATTGCACAAAAGTAAGGTGCAAAAAAGTATCTAACTCTAATTTAAGAAAAGGAGTTGACATTGGGACAAGTGTCTTTCTCCTAGGAAAATAACTTTTTGTAATTTAAAAAATGTATTGATTTTTAGAGAGGGAGGGAGGAACACTGATTTGCTGTTCCAACCAATGCATTCATTGGTTGATTTAAAAATTTTTTTAATTCATTTGAGTGAAGGGAGAGAGAGAGAGAGAGAGAGAGAGAGAGAGAGAGAGAGAGAGAGAGAGAAGGAGCAGGAAGCATCAACTTCCATACGTGCCTAGACCAGGCAAGTCTAGGGTTTTGAACCAGCAACCTCAGCATTCCAGGTCAACGCTTTATCCACTGTACCACCACAGGTCAGACCATTGGTCAATTCTTGTATTTGCCCTACAGGGGACCAAACCTGAAATCTTGGTGTACCGGGACGATGCTCTAACCAACTCGGCCACTTGGCCAGGGCCAAAGAAAATAATTTAAAAAATACTTTTCAACTCCCATTCATCTAAGTTGTCAGATATTTGTTCCATACAAAGGTATCAACTTCCCAGTTTATATCCCAAGTGAGCATTGCTCACATCAAACCATAAACATTCCTTAATTCTTCTCTAGAACAAAACATTCTTGTGATTAGTTTTTAGTTCAACAGTTTTTAAAATCCCTATTAATCTTATTTCTTAAAATTGTATTTATTGATTTTTGAGAGAGAATGAAAGGGGGGGAATCTTTCTTGGGGGGGTGGGGGACATCTAATACACTTAATGTTTAAATGTTAAATATAGGCCCACTCAGTAGAGTGTTGGCCCAGCTTATGGGTGTCCTGGGTTTAATCCCTGGTCAGGGCCTACATGAGAAGCGACCACCTGCTTCTCCCTCCTCTTTCTCCTCTCACGCAGCCAGTGGCTTGACTGGTGCAAGGCCCTAAAGATAGCTCTGTTGATTTTAGCATTAGCCCAGATGGGGGCTGATGGGTGGATCTCAGTCAGCTACTTGCGGGAGTCTGTCTCCCCTCCTCTCACCTAAAAAAAAATGTTGACTATGCTAGTTATTTCCCAAAATCATTTCACTTATAGAACTTCAATGGACTTTTTTATTGAAAAAACATCCCCACCTCCCCCTCCCTACAAGAAAACCAAAACTTTGCCCAGGAAGAGCATAAACTAATGAACTGTGGAGTATAAATTTGAATCTTACCAACATCTTTTTTCCTCAAAATTGGAAATTATTCAAGATAGACACTGTCCTTGATTTAGAGACCAGAGTTTTCTATAATTAGTTTTAGACCAATTGTCAGTTATGATTCTTTCCCATGTACTCCAGGGCTTCTGCATTAGCAGGTGATAAGTCTTCCTTGAAACACATTCCTATCCAGTCTTGCACTGGTCAACCCTCTTGTAGAGCAGGCCTTGAGATACTGTAACCACATCCACAAACCTCAGGATTGGAGTAAAATATCTAACAGCCAGACCACACTTTCATCTTGCAATGTGCCACACCCCAACATGAGGTGCTTCAGTAACTCCTTAAGCTTAAAGTATTAGATTATATCCTTCTGAACTCAGTCCTGATTTTATCAATTCTATGAACTCAAAAAGTGTCTGTAGTTGAGCCTTATATCCCTGCTCTGAATCGTTTATTGTGAAAATTAATTACCAACAGATGAAAAATTAGTTACCAACAGGTGAGACATATTGAAAACATCTAGTTTCACTTTTAAACAATCTACTTTGGCCTGAGCAGGCGGGGTCACATTGGATAGAGCATTGGACTGGGACATGGAGGGCCCAGGTTCAAAACTCTGAGGTCACGGCTTGAGCACGTGCTCACTAACTTGAGTGTAAGATCATACACATGACCCCACGGTTGCTGGCTTGAGCCCAAAGGTCACTAACTTGAAGCCCAAGGTCACTGGCTTGAGCAAGGGGTCAGTCACTCACTCAGCTATCCAAAGAAAATCCAATCTGAACCAAACCACTATTTCTAACCTTTACTCTGTGAATTATAGCAAGATAGATTGAATCCAGATTTAGATTATAGGTCAGATTAATTTTTAACTCAACAATTTTTATTAGAAGACAACTTTTTATTTTTTTTCAAGGGAACAAAAGAGCCATAAACATAAGCAAAGAATGAATTATCGCTGAAGTTTCCTGTGTTTGCACCAGATGTAGCTCATTCTGATGATGGTCCCTTGTGATAAACTTGTTGCTTCTGTGTAATCTTCAGTTCAAGCTATAATTACTAATTACCATATTGATGTTTTCATAACAGTACAAGGGAAATATTTCTGGAATATATGGAGTGTCACTTGTGCACCATGTAATAATGAACATTTAGAAATAGATTCAACAGTGAAAGAGCTAAATTTCAGGGGCTAGCTCCATATTTTACATATAAGAAAGCACTATCAGATTAATTTTAAATAGTCAAAACAATTTCAAATATTTATTAAAGCACATCAATTCAACAGAAAGCCTGGAACTGTGATAATGTTCCCCATTCATTTTTATTATCTTGACTATTATCCCCCTACCCAGCCAAAGAAAGGCAAAATGGAAAAAAATATTTAGGCTGATAAGGTAGTATGCAACCTAAGTATTTTTTTCTCTCACCAATAGGATTTTAGGGTTAAAATTAAATTAAAAATTTTAATTTACGAGTTAACCCTGGGGTGGGAAAACACAGGGCACTTTTTTATACACATTTAACAGTTTTTACTTTATCCAAGTAGAAATGACCCCTTTGCTTTGGTTATCATCTTTCAGTGCCCTTCCCCAATGTCTCTCTCCCTCTTCTTTTCAGAGAACTTGTTAGTCTATGTGTGGACTTTGGCACATATCTCTAGAAACCATATTTTACTTATGTACACTTATTCCATTGTTACTTGATATAGTTTTCCAAAGTTATATTTGAGTAGTAAGTTCTGGTAATTAAGTTCATTTGCAAGCAACCACCACTTAATATTGATGGAAAAATTCTACTTTCACAACTTCTCTGTTAAATTCCGTAAGCATATTCTTTTATTTGGAGGTAATGTAGAATTCTACTTAGAATTATACATTTAAGTTGTTTAAATACCCACACAAATTCTCATTTGTATCAAGTATCTGGTGTGTGTGTGTGTATGTGATCTCAAGGAGGGAAAACCACCATTTTGGGATTCAGGGAAAAATAAACAATGGTTGAAGAAGTATAAGAAAATGCTGACTTTTTTAAATTTCCCTTATTTTCCTTGAAGTTTTCTACTCTTGCCATCCAGGATAAAATCAAGATCAGGTAAAAGAAAAAAATTAATTAGGGTTAAATTCCAAAATCATGTTTCAATTCAAACCCGTTCCCTAAGAGAACAAAGTCTCCTGACTTCTCTTTTCCTCAAATATAAAGAAAACATCTGAGGAAATTAAATTTCAAAATCTTAAGGTTTTATCCAGGTTACTTTTATGTACCTGGCTCAATAGGAAAACACAATTCTACCTTTACACAGTGAAAGTACTTATCACCCAAGGGCTATGCCACAAGTCCCTTGACCAGGAGTATTCAGCTTAAAATTTGCTGTTTACTAAATGTGCACAATATTTGAGTGTAACTGGAATTTTAAAAAATTCAACAATGACCATTACAAGTAACTTAACAGGACAGACTCAAAAATAACTGCTTAGCTTTAAAATAAAAAGAACCACCTGTTTAATAACATATTTATATCTTGATAAGACTGAACCAATGTGACCTTGGAGAGTCTAGAAATTCTTGGGTTAATTATAACAACATGGTGACAGGTTTCTCAATGTACTTTCTAAACTCAGCAAGCCACTGGGCTCCAACTGCTCCATCGACTACCCGATGATCACAACTGAGTGTAACAGACATCATGCTAGCCACTTCAAATCTAGAAAAAGATTAAAAAATATTATTAGGTATTCTAAAAGCAATCACCAGATTTTAGCCAGTAACAGTCCAAATGCCAACTCTGGCCTTATACTCCCAGCCAGGTAATATTATTTTCTACCTATTCTTTATGTCCTGCAGACTTCTAGCCAAAATTTATAGCATAAAGAAGCAAAACAAACAGCCATCTGGAGCACAGATCAGCAAACTAAAGGCCCACAGGCCAAATCCCACCAAATGAGTTTACTGGAACTCATTTACACAGTGCCGATGGCTGCTTTCACCCGACACTGGCACAGTATCTGCAAGAGAGACCACAGGACTCACGAAGCCTTAAATATTTACTCTTTGGCATCTGACACTACCTGAAGTTAGAACATGCCATGCCAGTAATTCTAAAACTGGGCCTCAAATCAGTTGTAATGTAATTACAGTGAGCTTACAGCCACTCTCCATTCTGGCACTCACCCTTTCTCGTTGTCTGCAGGGACCAGTCTGTCTTCTGAAGCACCAATGGCCAAAATACACGCTTGAGGCGGGTTAATAATAGCAGAGAAGTTCTTAATTCCAAACATTCCTAAATTGGAGATGGTAAAAGTGCCACCCTAGAGGAAAAAAATTAAAATTAGATCATGTTAATTGCTCATTAATATAAATCTGAAAAAAACTAACATTTGTGAAAAGACCTTAAGATCTTTTACTTTAAGAAAAGCCTCTGAACTATCATAAAAAAGTGTATGAAATGACATATTAATTAGCTTGACTGATGATCATTTCATAATGTATGTATACATCAAAACATCAAGCTGTACACCTTAAATACATAGTTCCAATTTATGAATCACAACATCATTATAGCTGAAAGGAAACAATAAAGGCCTAATTGAAATACTCTGCACTTAAAAATACACAATCATTACAATATGAGTAAGTCAGGTGCATGGCCTTTGTATACAAGCTGGAAAATGTCTTTTTTGTGTGTGTATGTGACAGGAACAGAAAGGGGAACAGAGAGGGACATACAGACAGGAAGGGAGAGAGATGAGAAGCATTTCTTTGTTGTGGCACCTTAGTTGTTCATTGATTACTTTCTCATATGTGCCTTGACTGGGAGGCCACAGCAGACAGAGTGACCCCTTGCTCAAGCCAGCGACCCTGTCTGTGCTAAAGCTGGTGAGCCTTGCTCAAACCAGACGAGCCCATGCTCAAGCTGGTGACCTCAGGGTTTCAAACCTGGGTCCTCTGCATCCCAGTCTGACACTCTATCCACTGTGCCACCACTTGGTCAGGCTAGAAAATGTCTTATTTTCAGCCTTTGATAGGTTAACTCAATTTTTCTTTATTTTCAAGACCTTGTGTCAGTGAGACTAAAAGGCAGAATAAAAGGTGGAAAATGCAATAAAAGTATAATGCCAACGTTAAAAATAACATAATTGTTAACATTCAGAAGATAAATAAATAATAGTTTACCTGGAACTCATGCGGCTGTAATTTGCCCTCTCGTGCTTTGGTTGCTAAAGAAACAACATCATTAGCAATGGTTTCCAGTCCCTTTATATGTGCATTAAATACAATAGGTGTGATAAGTCCTGCAGGAGTACTGACTGCAACACTGATATCAACAACATGATTTCTATTTAAAAAGAAAAAAGAAAAGGAATCTCAATAATTATCAGCATTGTTTATTAAGAGCGTATGTATTAAGCAAGAATATTGACATTTACTTCAGTCTGTGCTACTGTTCAGCCAGAGGTATCTCTCCTGGTTTCTCCATTCTGTTCTGCACCCATCTGGACTTAACACATTTAAGAAATGAAGGGTACATGTGCCAGTAGGCTGGTTTCACACGCATTCTCTAACTCTTCCATCTGCCTCAACTAACACATGTCTGTAGGTAGAGAGGGAGGCTCAGAATTCAATGAGAATTAAACAAAAAACATCCTTAGATTTTGTGATAAAGTGGCTTGGCTGGAGCTGAATCTTCAAGTGAAGCTTGAGCAGATGAAAGGAAGAATGAAGAGAAAGAAGTGCATTGTGATAGAAACAGGAGTGCTCAGGATGTAGGGTGGCGGTGTCCTAGAACAAAGGATTTCCAATTTTTTCTACACCATGGGCATCTTTGCATTTGGGTCTCATCTCAGAATATTTTTTTTTTTTTTCATTTTAGAGAGGAGAGAGAGACAGAGAGAGAGAGAGAGAGAGAGAGAGAGAGAGACAGGGGGGGAGGAGCTGGAAGCATCAACTCCCATATGTGCCTTGACCAGGCAAGCCCAGGGTTTCGAACCGGCGACCTCAGCATTTCCAGGTCGACGCTTTATCCACTGTGCCACCACAGGTCAGGCCTCAGAATATTTTTTAACAAAAAAAAGAAAAAAACCTAGACAGTAAACAACTATGCTGAAATTTAATTATCTAATTATTCAAAAACCAAAATATGATACACGTGCTATTGTATTAACTCATTAACAAGATCTTGCAGCAGGTCTAATAATGGCTACAATTTTAAAGTAGTAATAAGGAAAACAATATTTTATTTAATACACCTGCAACAAGTACAGAATGATATAAAAATAACAGAATTTTAGCCCTGGCCTGGTAGCTCAGTTCATTAGAGCATGGTCCCAATACACCAAGGTTGTGGGTTCCATCCCCACTCCAGACACATACAAGAATAGACCAATGAATGCATGGATAAGTGGAACAGCATATTGATGTTTCTCTCTCTTTCTCAAAAATCAATAAATTTTAAAAAGAAAGGAACTGATTTTTACTGGTCACCAATACAAGTACTATTAACAGTGTAATGGGGAAATGAATAGGCTATACTACTGATATTAGTTTACAGAATAAAATTAACCCTGGCTGACTGGCTCAATACTAGAACATCAGCCTGGTATATGAAAGTCCTGGGTTCGATTCCCAGTCAGGGCACACAGGAAAAGAGACTATCTGCTTCTGTACCCCTTCCCCTTCTCTCTCTCACTCTCCTCCTCTCCCACAGCCATGGCTCAAATGGTTCGAGCAAGTTGGCCTCAGGTGCCGAGGATGGCTCCATGGCTTTGCCTCAGGCGCTGAAATAACATGGTTGCCGAGCAACAGAGCAATGCCCCAGATGGGCAGAGCATCGCCCACTAGTGAGCTTGCCAGGTGAATCCCAGTCAGGGCACATGTGGCAGTCTGTCTGCCTCCCTGCCTCTCACTGAATAAAAAAATAAAAATAAATACAAGAATAAAATTAAAATAAAAATATTCTAGCCTGACCAGGCAGTGGCACAGTAGATAGAGCATCAGACTGGGACACAAAGGACCCAGGTTTGAAACCTCAAGGTCACTGGCTTGAGCGCAGACTCATTTAGCTTGAGCACAGGCTCACCAGCTTGAGCGTGGGGTCACTAGCTTTGCATGGAATCACAGACATGATCCCATGGTCACTGGCTTGAGCAAGGGGTCACTTGCTCTGCTGTAGCCCCCTGGTCAAGGCACATATGAGAAAGTGGTCAATGAACAACTAAGGTGTCACAATGAAAACTTGATGCTTCTCATCTCTCTCCCTTCCTGTCTGTCCCTATCTGTCCCTCTCTCAAGACTCACTCTGTCAAAAAAGAACAAACCAGAATATTCTAAATAAGCTTATAAAAGAATTTCTGTAAAGCTAATTATGTGAACCTTAGTAAATATTAAATCCAGCTTGTTACTTTAATTACGATTTTTTTTATTGATTTGAGAAAAAGGAGGTGGGGGGGAGAGAGTGAAAGAAAGGGGGGGAGTGGAGCGGAAAGCATCAATTCATAGTAGTTACTTCTCATATGGGCCTTGACCCAGCAAGCCCAGGATTTCAAACCCACGACCTCAGCATGCCAGGTCAACTCTTTATCTCCTGTATCACCACAGGTCTGGCTATAACTATGTAATCTAGTAATAAAGTTATGTATCCTGTAACATATTAAATGTATATATCAATCCTATGCTTTTATCTCTGGCCAAGTTCTCGTTACAGCCTGTCACCCTCTGGCTGATGCACATCAAGAGATGGTATGAAAAATGGACACAGCAGAAACTACAGGACTGTACCTTAGCTCCTCCCCTCTCTCCCTCCACAGTGAGGCTGGCTGTTTTGACTCTCAGACAAGGCTAAGGGAGCAGCCTGAATGCAGGGATGTGGAGACACCAGTTTCAGAATAACAGTAACTCCATGAGTTACTTGGTAACTTCAATTTCAGTTACAAGGCCAAGAAGACCACAGAAGTCCAGTCTACCATGAAGATAAGAACTTCCTTCCCTGAAGAGAAATTGCATATCTGCCCTCCCCCTAGCATTCTCCCTCTCCTGAATCCCCTCGACAATCTGGCCAAGGCATCTGCACTGTTAAGATGGGTTTTTGAGAACAGGAGTGTCCCCTTCTTCTCAGGTGGCCAGCACTTGAATAAACTTCTTTCCTTTCACCAGCACCTGTGTCACAAGCACTGGCTTTTCATGTCAAGGCAGGCAGCTGAATCTATATTCAGTTAACAATAGCCCTTTGATTTGTTTTCTACTTTTTTAACAGAAGGAAACACTAAATTTCAGTTACAGGTTAGTAGAAAAGAATGATTGTTTCCCCTACTCTAGTCCCTTGACTCTTCAATTGTAGCCACAGCACAACTAGTTATCTATGGAAAAGCCCCTAATAAAGTGTTCTACAACTGAGAAAAAGGTAAAACTTTCACACGAAGGAAAACTCCAGCTCCTTCTAGGCACAAACTTTAGAGGATTCTAGGTACCAAATCCCTCAATGTGCACACACTGGCCAGAGCTAGCTGGCTTTTGCCATTTTCAAACAAAGGGACCTGCTCTAATACCATTTATGGCCTTTAGCAGCTACCACAGCTGGGCTCTGGCCAACATATCACATAGCAAACACTGTTTTCTTAATAAACTATCCTATTACAATATTATTTGTTTATGATCTTCTTTGTAGACAGTAGAGATGGTGTTTCCTATCCTGTTTACCACTGAATCCAGCAAACAGAACATGTTCAATAAATACTGATTAGCTGTATGAACAAAAAAATGAGGGCTATTTGGTAAGAATTAGTGAACAATACTGAGAAACTGTCCTGCAACCTCAAACCTTTGATCTAAGTAGGGTTTCCTTCAGATATTCTTAAAAGATTAAATATAAATTGACTCTATCACTCAACAATTCCATTCTAAGGAATATACCAAAGAGAAATGAAAACACACTAACACAAATAATATGCATAGTCATATCAACCCTCTAAAAGATATGTCTATGTCTAGCCTGACTGGTGGCACAATGGACACAGCAATGACCTGGGAGGACCCAGGTTCGAAGCCCCAAGGTCACCAGCTTGAGCAAGGGGTCACTGGCCCCTAGTCAAGGCACGTATAAGAAGCTATCGATAAGCAATTAAAGTGCCACAATTATGAATTAATACTTCCCTCTCCTTATCTCTGTCTCTTGCAAATAAGTAATTAAATAAATAAGTAAATGGTATGTCTATGTCTTTTTTATTTATTTATTTTTATTTTTTTACAGAGACAGAGTCAGAGAGAGGGATAGACAGGGACAGACAGACAGGAACGAAGAGATGAGAAGCATCAATCATTAGTTTTTCGTTGCGCATTGTAACACCTGAGTTGTTCATTGATTGCTCTCTCATATGTGCCTTGACCGGAGGCTACAGCAGACTGAGCAACCCCCTGCTTGAGCCAGCGACCTTGGGCTCAAGCTGGTGAGCTTTTTGCTCAAACCAGATGAGCCCGCGCTCAAGGGGGCGACCTCGGGGTCTCGAACCTGGGTCCTCCGCATCCCGGTTTGATGCTCTATCCACTGCACCACCGCCTGGTCAGGCGGTATGTCTATGTCTTGATGCTAGAATCTACCAATGAAACCTATTTAGTCAAAAGGTCTTTGCAGGTGTAATTAGGACATTGAGATCTTATCATCCTGGATTATCTGGTGGGCCCTAAAACCAACGCCAGATGTCTTTTTGAGAGAGAGACAAGAACTCTGAGAAGATCATGGGAAGATGGAGCCAGAGGTAAGAGCGACACAGCTACAAGTCAAAAAATGCCTGGGGCCACCAGAGCTGGTAAAGCAAGAACAGCTTCTTCCCACGAGCTTCTGGAGGGAGCAGAGCCCGGCCAACTCTGATTTCAGACTTTTGGCCTTCAGAACTCACAAAATAAATTTTTGTTTAAAGATACCATGTGTGTTTTGTAATGGCAGCCCCATAAAACTGATATAGTGTATAAGGAAGAGAGGTGTGACCAAGGAAAAAAAATCAGTAGATTACCTGATACGTAATGAGAAGTATGATATGTTTGAGAAGACTAAAAAATGGTTTAGCATTCTCTCGGGGATCATGATGAGCACATAGAAGACTAGCCCTCTCTCAATCATTAAAGCAAGTGAGTACTCATGGCATATTATATGTCTTAGTCATAAACAATATATTCATAGGCATAAAAATGTTAACCCTGAGAACTGATTCCAAACTTGTGCTATAATCAATGTCATAGAATGATGGGTGTGTGTGTGTTTAGGAAGGGTATAATAAAGCTATATCTTAATCCTCTTTAATAGGAAGTCAATCCATAAAGTAAAAAATTTAAAAATCCAGGCCTGACCTTTGGTGGGGCAGTGGATAAAGTGTCAATCTGGAACGTTGAGGTCGCGGGTTCAAAACCCCAGGCTTGCCTGGTCAAGGTGCATATGGGAGTTGATGCTTCCTGCTCCTCCCCCCCCCTTTTCTTTCTCTCTCTCTCTTCCCTCTCTAAAAATAAATAAATAAAGTCTTAAAAAAATTTAGAAGTCCATAAAAGGCAACAAAAAAGTTATTTACAAATATAAAGGTAAATACCAGAAAAAATTTAAAAGTTGTGTTCGCCTCATGGGAGGCTGAGTAGGTCACTGTAAGCCATGCTGCAATATTTTAACATTATTTTAATAAAGACTGAATACTAACAATATGAGAAAGCCTACATGTCAGAAAAACCTAGGCCTGGAGCCAGAGTCCTGCCACTCACTAGCATGTAACTCCAGGACAGTTACCCCCTAAGCCTTTGTTTCTTCATCTAAAAATGGAAGTGAAACACCTAACTCATAAGGTGGTCCTAACAAAAGAACCTGAGCACCATGCTAGTCGCGTGCCACCATCATATAATAAAGAGTTTGGTTTGCTTTAAAATTTGCCCCCCTACAAAGTTTAGCAGAACTAACTGGTAAACAAAAACCATATCAACTTTGTAAAAGTCATTACCAACTTAACTGTAGATATCTATATACATATTTCCTTTCCTGAAATCATACAAAGAATTTGTCATCTTTACCAAGTAAATTTAGCACTGTCTCATAAATAGTTTTATGTTATTTTCAAACATTTTCCCCACAGCATTATACTCACTGTCTTATAACTGTGTCCAGCCAAGAAGAATTTGCTTCAGGAACTTTCAAACAGGCCAAAGCTGAAGCTTTTATGAGGAAGTCATTAACAGAAATTTTGCTTTTCCCTTCTAACATCTGCAAAGACAAGAAACCATTGTAGTTTCTTAAATTCTCTTCCCAAATACTGAAACTATATAATCTTAAAAAAGAGAATGAGGGAGAATATACAAATGTCCTGAAGTGAAAAGGATGAAATGAAATCAAAACTTGGTTCTTTCATCTTTTGTAACGTATGCATTTATAGCTGTAAGTTTTCTGCTAAGCACTGCTTAAGGTCCATTTACCTCAAAAGCAAAAGTTCTTTAAAAAGACTGACAAAACAACAAAGGTAGATTGACAAAAATAGGGGACATTACTACCTAACATACAGAAATAAATAGGAGTATAGGTAATACTATGAACAACCATATGCCAACAAATTAGATAACCTAGGTAAATGGACAAATTCCTAGAAAGATATATACTACCAAAACAAAATAAAAAAGGAACAGAACTTCTGAACAGATCTATAATTACTAAAGAAAGTGAAGCGATAAAGATCTACCCCCACAGGAAAGCCTAGACCTAGGTGGCTTTGCTGGTAAATTACACCAAACATTAAAAGAAGAATCAATATCAAATGTTTTTTTCTCTTTTTTTTTTATAGTGAGAGGCAAAGACGAGGATAGACAGGAAGAGAGAGAGATGAGAAACACCAGCTCATAATTGTGGCACCTTAGTTGTTCATTGATTGCTTTCTTGTATGAGACTTGACCAGGTATTCCAGCTGAGCCAGTGATCCCTTGCTCAAGCCAGCGACCTGTGGGCTAAAGCCAATGACCATGGGGTCACATTTATGATCCCTCACTCAAGCCAGCGACCTCAGCATTCCAAGTCAATGCTTTATCCACTGCGCCACCACAGATCAGGCTCCTACACCATTCTTTTTTTTTTATAGACAGAGAAAGAGACGGAGAGAGGGACAGACAGGGACAGACAGGAAGGAAGAGAGATGAGAAGCATAAATTCTTTGCTGCGGCACCTTACTTGTTCATTGACTGCTTTCTCATATGTGCCTTGATGGGGGTGGGGGCTTCACAGCAGAGCAAGTGACCCCTTGTTCACCTCTGAGCTCAAGCCAGCGACCATGGAATCAAGTCTATGATCTTAAGCCAACAACCCTGCACTCAAGCTGGTGAGCCCACGCTCAAGCCAGATGAGCCCGCATTCAAGCCTGCGACCTCGGGGTTTTGAACCTGGGTCCTCCGCATTCCAGTCCGATGCTCTATCCACTGTGCCATTGTCTGGGCAAGCTCCTACACCATTCTTAATAAAAACCCCTAATCCAGATCCTTATCACCATCAATCACTTCAAGCTTATATGACATGCAAAAATAGCTCTACCATTAAGATATGCCAGTATTTCTATGAGACTAATTTTTCTTAAGATATTGCTATCATCATGTCACTTTTACTTAATGTTTAATTCATCAAGTCAAAATTCTTCTGCTAAATCAAGGTGTTTCCTAAACCAACAAGTATGTCCACTCTGGAAAGGGTAAAGTATCTCCTACAAATGCTGCACTTATCCCTTTTTGATATACCACTGTAAGGATGAACTGTAACTTTTCTGCCAATACAAATGCTTTCTATTCTCCATAGGTCAACCAAGTTTCCTGCACCATTCTGAATTCCCCAACTATCTGCACTGGTCTCCACATTCTCTGAACTCCTGTAACACTTAACTTACCAGATGAGGAGTATTACCACAAAGAGACTAATACACAAATAAATACTTTTACTTTAATAAAAACTGCCTTGTTCCTGGCTGGGTAGCTCAATGGATACTGTCATCCTAGTGCACCAAGGCTGCGGGTTCAACCCCCAGTCAGGGCATGTAGAAGCAGCAATCAATGATGCACAACTAAATGGAACAACTAAGTGGAACAAGGAGTTGATGCTTCTCTCTTTCTGTCTCCCTCACTATCAATTGAAAAAAAATATTTTAATTGCCTCTTTTTTTCACACGCATAGTTTCAATAAGATTAAATCACAGAGAAGAGCTATGCTTTATGTGTGTTCCCAAAAGTGCCTTATGCTAAACACTATGAAAGTTTTTGCTACTTAGCTAAAAACACAAAGTAATATACTGTTTACCTATCAAAACCCTCAGGTAGCCTCACAAAACCAGTAACTCTGCGAGGCTAAAACTGACCCATAGCAAAGCCAATTTTAAATGATGGGTTTTGGCCTGACCAGGTGGTGGCACAGTAAAGCGTGGGTCTGGGATGCTGAGAACCCACGTTCAAAACCCAAGGTTGCTGGCTTAAGTGCAGGCTCAGCAACTTGACTGTAGGGTCGCCAGCTTTAGCGTGGGATAATAGACATGACCCCATAGTCGCTGGCTTGAGCCCAAGGTCACTCGCTTGAGAAAGGGGTCACTGGCTCAGATGAAGTCCCCTGGTCAAGGCACATATGAGAAGCAATCAATGAACAACTAAAATGCTGCAACAACAAGTTGATGCTTCTCATCTCTCGCTTATCTGTCTCTCCCTCTTTCACTAAAAAACAAAAAAGGGCTTTAATTAAAGGTTAGAAAAATGGAAAGTCTCCAGGATAGCCTTTGCTAGTTAAAATTACAATGAGACCCATACCCGTGATCAACTCACATACTGTTACAAAAAATGCGGGCAAAAATGTCAATAGTTAGTGGGAAAAAAAATCAAGATTTTTATAATTAATGGAGTTGGTATTTCCAGGCCTTTTACCTTATTAAGTTCTTTCCGTACCAACAAAACTTCTCCCATGTTGACGTCAACAGAAAGGTAATAATGAGGTATGGTTTGCTTAGATTGCATTAACCGCTGTGCAATAACCTGAAATCGAAGAGATTCAACAGTATTTTATCTTGTATTCAGCTGCGACTTGACCTGAGTCAGGGTTCTAGCTGCCCAATCCCTGCTCCCGGGTAACACCTACCCCCAAGGCAGCATCATCACACGTGGAGGATGGAGGGCTGCACCTCACCTGTCCTCTAACAGCCCTTCATCAGAGCACAGCATTTGTTCATCCCCAATGGTTTAACTAGTCACACCAAACATCTCTGAAGCTAATCCCCTAAGACTCCCAACTAAGTCTGTTTCTAACTACGGATGCAATATAGATGTCCCCAACCATTTTACTTCCAGATTTACGGTAACATTCTTACTCGGCGAATGTTGCTGATTGGGACATCTGTGAAGATACCCGTAGGAACTGGTGTCACTCCTGGACCTGGCGGTGGCACAGCAGCTGCTGGAGCCTATGGAAAGGTAAAAAAGCTCTTAGTCACTGTGGCTCAACCTTAGCATAAACAATTAGAAACTACTAGTGACTGTTGTACAGATGACAAAATAAAATTAAAAGGCTTACAGAAAAACAGCTATTTCTATACCAAGGGAGCAAAAAGGAAACAGATTTGGACGTACTTGTAAGAGTTTTGTTTTTAACTTTTACTTTTAGAATTCTGTAATCATGTTTTAAGTGTTACTGCTCTTTGAGCCAGGGTATGTTTAAATGATTAGTCAAAATAATTTTTTTGAAAAGTTATCTTCAAAAAAAGCAATTAAGAGTGACTTGGCAATCCCATCCCAAGATACATTTCCTGCGGGGTCTGTGCACCATCCAGGAGGAACGACATTTCATGGACAAGCTAAATTGGCATTCAAGAGCAAGGGTCCTGGCTTCAAGTTCAAGATGAGGAAGCAGGAAGATCCTGAGCTCACCTCCTCTCATTGACACCAAAACCACAACTACATACATATAAAACAGCTATCTCTGAGAACAATCTGACTACTAGCAGAACAGATTTTCTACAACTATGGACATAAAGAAAAAACCACACTGAAATGGGTAGGAGGGGTCGAGTCAGGACCTGCCCTACCCCATACTCCCCATGCGGTGATTCACAAGTGGGAGGGATATCACAACTGTAGAGGTAATCTCTGGAGAGTGAGGGGTCTGAGCCCTAGCCTGGGAGATCTGCACCAGGAAGAGGAGCACCCATAACACCTGGCTTTGAAAACCAGTGTGGGGTAGGAAGGTAGGGAGTAAAGAGGGATAAATACTGTATATGGTGACGGAAAATGATTTGAGTTTGGGTGATGGGCACACAATATAATCAACAGTTCAAATGCTGTAATGTTAACCTGAAACCTATACAGTGGTTCCTCGTCTATCACAGGGGTTAGGTACCAGAACCCCCCATGATAGGTGAAAATCCGCGAAATAGCAACCTTATATTTATTATATTTATATATATTTTAAGGCTTTATAAACCCTGCCCACACTCTTATAAACCTTTCCCACACTGTTATTAACCTTTCCCATACTTATTTTGCTTATTTTACTGCAAAATAATTAAAATATGTAAAAATACCTATATAATGCAAAATCCCACAATATAGCGAAAAATCCGAGATACAAAATTAGATATATACAATTTAAAAATCCATGATACACTGAGACCACAAAAAGTGAACCGTGATATAGCGAGGGACAACTGTATACTCATTAATCAATATCACCCAATTAAATTTAATTTTCTTTTTTCTTTTTTTAAGTGAGAGGAAGGGAAATAGTGAGGCATACTCCTGCATGCGCCCCGACTGAAATCACCCAGCCACCCCTCTAGGGCTGATGCTCAAATCAACTGAGCTATTTTTAGCACCTGAGGTCAATGCTCAGACCAACCAAGCTATCCTCAGCACCAGGCCTGCTTGAACCAATGGAGGGGAAGAGAGAAGGAGGAGAGGGGGGAGAAAAGATGGTTGCTTCTCCTGTGTATCCTGACCAGAAATTGAATCCAGGATGAACATATGCCAGGCTGCTACTCTATCCACTGAGTCAACAGGCCAGAGCCAAATTTAATTTTCTAAATTAAATTTAAAGAAAACTAGTGGGGCTTATGTGTAGGAGAGCCAATGGACTGTAAAAAACCCAGGTTGTGTTCTTTCTGAATCCTAGGACAGAGACAGCAGTTTGAAAAGCACCTAGGTCAGCCCTGGCCAGTTGGCTCAGTAAACAGAGAAACATAGGGTGACTGAATGGATAAAAAAACAAGACCTTTACATATGCTGCCTACATGAGACTCCAGATTGAAAAACACACCCAGACTGAAAGTAAAAGGATGGGAAAAATATTTCATAAAAAAGAAAAAAAAAGCCTGACCAGGTGGTGGCGCAGTGGATAGAGCGTCGGACTGGGATGCGGAAGGACCCAGGTTCGAGACCCCGAGGTGGCCAGCTTGAGCGCGGGCTCATATGGCTTGAGCAAAGAGCTCACCAGCTTGGACCCAAGGTCGCTGGCTCCAGCAGGGGGTTACTCGGTCTGCTGAAGGCCCGCGGTCAAGGCACATGTGAGAAAGCAATCAATGAACAACTAAGAAGTCGCAACGCACAACAAGAAACTGATGATTGATGCTTCTCATCTCTCTCCGTTCCTGTCTGTCTGTCCCTGTCTATCTCTGCCTCTGTAAAAATAAATAAAAAATTAAAAAAAAAAAAAAAAAAAAAAAGAAAAAAAAAAAAAGAAGCTGGGATAGCAATATTTGTACCAGACAAAATAGACTTTAAAACAAAGGCTATAACAAGAGACAAAAAAGGACCCAGCAATTCCGTTTCTGGGTACTTATCTAAAGAAAATAAAACACTTATTTGAAAAGATATATGCACCCCTATATTCACTGCTGCATTATTCACAATGGCCAAGATATGGAAGCAACCTAGGTGTTTGTCAATAGATGAATGGATAAAGAGGTGGACACACAAACTGGAACATTACTCAGCCATGAAAAATAATTAAACCTTGCCATTTGTGACAGTGTGGACAGACCTAGAGGGTACGTACTAAGTGGAATAAGTCAAAGAAGGACAAACACTGTATCATTTCACTTATGTGCGGAATCTAAAGAAATGAAACAAATGAACAGATTCATAGATACAGAAAAATTAATGGTTTTTAGAAGGTTGATTAGTTGAGGTATAGACAGAAATGTGAAAGGGATTAAGACGGGTCAGGAACCTATGGCTCGCAAACCAGATGTGGCTCTTTTGATGGCTGCATCTGGCTCGCAGACAAATCTTTAATAAAAAAGAAATAATGTTAAAAATATAAAACATTCTAGGCCCTGGCCGGTTAGCTCAGCGGTAGAGCGTCAGCCTGGTGTGCGGGGGACTCGGGTTCGATTACTGGCCAGGGCGCATAGGGGAGGCGTCCATTTGCTTCTCCACCCCCCCCTTCCTCTCTGTCTCTCTCTTCCCCTCCAGCAGCCAGGGCTCCATTGGAGCAAAGATGGCCTGGGCGCTGGGGATGGCTCCTTGGCCTCTGCTCCAGGCGGCAGAGCGACGCCCCTGGTGGGCGTGCCAGGTGGATCCTGGTCGGGCGCATGCAGGAGTCTGTCTGACTGTCTCTCCCCGTTTCCAGCTTAAGACAGTAAAAAAAAAGAAAAAGAAAAAGAAAAAAAATATATAAAACATTCTCATGTATTACAATCCATTCATTTCCTATTGCTCATGTTCACGGTTCCGGGTGGCTGGAGCCAATCACAGCTGTCCTCTGGGACAACACCAAATTTTTATTGGATAATGCATAACATACACGGGTTGTTGAATGGCTCTCACAGAATTACATTTTAAAATATGTGGCATTTATGGCTCTCTAAGCCAAAAAGGTTCCCGATCCCTAGATTAAGAGGTACAAACTTATACTTGTGACTTAATTCACAGGGATGTAAAACATCTCATCGGAAACTAAGTCAATATCACAATAACTTTGCACAGTGACAGATGGAGAGTGGACTTTTCGTGTTGATCACTTTGTAAGGTATGTAAGGTTAAATCTCAGTATATTGTACACCTGAAACTAATACAATATACATCAACTATACTTAAAAAGAGCTTTACATTCCAGAATAAAATTTAGGCATGAGAAAAATAAAAAAGAAAAGCAATCAAGCATTCTTAAATTGACAGGACTAAGAGAGAAATATAAAGAAGTCATTTTCCTGAAGTATGAAGAAAAAAATATTAGTAAATCTTTCACTTTACAGCAAACATCTAAGTAACTAAATTATTTTGCTCACTTTTAGCTATCTTAGCACCTTAACCAATCACATGGAAGTTGGTTATGTGAATTTAGTCACTGTAGAAATAACCACATAAATCTCAAACCCTAATTAACCAACTTGCAAGCATTATTTTAAAAATAGGTCCTGAAGGAGAGGATATGTCAGAAAAAAAATTTAGTATCACTATTGGAACCCATGTCAATGCAGTGTATCATCTCTGCTTTCACAGAGGAATGACATCACATTCCTCTCTATATACTGCTAGCCAGTGACATTATATAAAGAAAACACAGTTCTGGCCTGATTGGTTGTAGCGCAGTGAATAGCGTTGACCTGGGATGTTGAGGACCCAGGTTCAAAACCCCAAGATCACCAGCTTGAGCATGAGCTCACCAGCTTGAGAGCAGCGTCACCCTGGCTTGAGCCCAAAGGTCACTGGTTTGAACAAGGGGTCACTGGCTCGGCTGGAGCCTCCCAGTCAAGGCAGATATGAGAAAGCAATCAATGAACAGCTAAGGTGCCACAACTACGAGTTGCTTCTCATCTCTCTCCCTGTCAGTCTAAAAAATAAAAAAAAAACTAGAGTTCTGGTTAAGCAATTTCATTCACAACTAAGGTGTGAAAAGGTCTGTCAAGCTGGACAAAGCACTCTGCAGGGAACAAATGGAGAAAAGAGCCAGTGTGACTCACAGGAGCAGCTTTAGTAGGCACAAAGGAGTCAATGTCCTTCTTGATGATCCTGCCTTCTGGTCCTGTTCCTGGAAGAGATACATAAATGTCAATCAGACAGATGACAGCTCTCTGCTGGCTCCTCAAGGAGACCAGCACTGTGATCCTGAAATGCAAGCTCCGAAGGGTTCTCTACCAAAGACTCTGAAGGGATCACGGCCTTCACCCTGCTCCATAAGTTCTCCCTAAAAGCACCAGCTTTTGTCAATCATTAATTTTAATTCATAGCGTGCTCTTGCTTGATCTGCAATGGGTTTTTTTATTATTGGTATTATTAAGTGGGAGGCAGGGAGGCAGAGAGACAGACTCCCACATGCACCCCAACCAGGATCCACCTGGCAAGTCCACTAGGGGGTGATGCTCTGCCCATCTGTGGTCGCTGCTGTGTTGCTCAGCAACCAAGCTATATTAGCACCTGAGGCGAGGCCATGGAGCCATCCTCGGCAACTGGGGGCAACTTTGCTCAAACCATTCAAGCGATGGGTTCTAGATTCATTTGATTATAAAGAATTCCCTTCAAATGAGAGCAGAGTCAACAGTTACGGTAATAATTGTTTTAGATAAATCAGGCAAGTCCAATTTTTCACCCCAAAACAACATGAATAACTCTGTCATAACAATCTCATCTTTAGAACCATCCATTCCTTGATGGTCTCCACTTCCACAGCTTCCTCATAGTGGGCCTAGACTCTAAACCAGCCTGTTTTAGGACTCTGAGGGAACACATAAGGAAAGATCTTCAAGTCCTCTTAATAGGCTTAATTTATTTTTGATATCCTTCTCCCACCCACAACCTCCCAGGTTTAATTTCAAACCCAAGTAGATAATCCTGAACCTAAATTGTAAAGAGATTCAGAATTCAGTTATTAAAATATCTTTCACAAGTGGCCCATTTCTGGAAAAGATTTGGTTAAATTGATTCATTTCCCCCCAAGGCAGGTTTTTAAAAGCATTGTTGTTGTATGCTGTTGGTCCCAACTCCTTTTCATTATGAAAACTGAGTTGCTAGCCCTGGCCAGTTGGCTAAGTGGATAGTGTCAGCCTGGCACGTGGACATCCCGAATTCAATCCCCAGTCAAGGCATACATGAGAAGTGACCATCTACTTTTCTTCCCCTCCACCTCCCTCTTCTCTCTCTCTTTCTCTCCCTCACCCTTCCCCTCCCACAGCCAGTGGCTCGAATGGTTAGAGCTTCAGCCCCAGCCACTGAGGATAGGTCGTTTGATCTGAACATAGGCCTCAGGAACTGAGAACAGCTCAGTTGCTTTGAGCATCAGCCCCAGATGGGGTTCCCGGGTGGGTCCTGGTTGGGGTGCATGTGGGAGTCTATCTCCCCTCCTCTCACTAAAAAAAAAAAAAAAGAAAGAACAATTAGTTGGCTAGGACTGCTCATCCTTATCAGGAGCTCTGGAAGAGATAGCAGCGCCCCGATTAGATTCCCCCCCTTTCTAAAGGACAGAAACCATAACCTCCCCTATAGCCAAGGCTGATTTCGACAAAGCAACCCCTCAAGAGGAGGAAGGCTGCAGTACTTGCCTTATGCTAACCTTCCACCACCCACAAGAATTTCCAAAACTATAAGGATTTAGTTAAATCTTTTAAGTTCTTGTGCTTATCTCCCTAAGGAGGCACAACAGGCCATCATCATAAAGCCATACGGGCCAGGGAAGAACATTAGACTAAGATAAAAAAATGCAGGACTGTTGTCAGACATAAACCAAACAGGTAACTATAGTCACTAAATCTCATCTGGTTTTATCTGTAGGACAGAGATTATAATACCAGCTCCTGCTCACATGAATATAAAGATAAAATGCAATAGTGACAAAATTACCAGTTATAAAAACAGTGTCTGAGATGTAAATACAGCACAGGGAATGTAGTCAATAATACTGTAATAACTATGATGGTGTCAGGTGGTTCTAGACTTAGGGCGATCACTTTGTAAGGTATATATAAATGTCTAATGAACAACTAAAACATTTAAATATTGTATGTCAACTGCAGTTGAAAAAAATTTTAATGGGATAGTAATGTGAAAGGGCTTTGCACCAAAAAAAAACCCCAAAACATAATATGGGTTGCTTTGCAACAAATCATACTGGATGGACATCAGAGTTTAGGATTTATAAGTGTCTCCCAAAATGATTACATTTTGGTAAAATTTGCTAAGTAATCTGTCCCTCCAGGGAGGGAGAGGGACTGGAGACGGACCCCACCAACCAATGGCCAATGATGTAATCAACCATGCCTTCTTACTGAAACCCCTATAAAAAAACAAAAGGTTTGGAACTTCCAGGTTGGTGAATACATGGATGTGTTGGGAGGGAGGTGCTCCCAGACTGGGCATGAAGGCTCCACACCACCTAGCCCAGCTCCATTCCTATCCTACACCTCTCTTCTGTTTGACAGTTTCTGAACTACAACATTTATAGTAAAATAGTCATAGTAAAGTGCTTTCCTGAGTTCTGTGACTCATTCTAGTAAATTATCGAACTGGGGAGTGGGGTCTTAGGAGTTAATGGTTTGCAGCCAATGAGTCACAAAAATCGGTGGTCCCAGGACTTGCAACCAGCCTCTGAAGAATCAGTGTCAGAACAGAACTAAACTGCTGGAGAGCCAGGTGGTGTCGCAGAACTGATTGTTGATGTGAAAAAAAAATACATCTGATGTCTGAAAACACCCCCCATCATGGGCCCTCTGAGCTCCCTATTCTACACTACTCCCTCCCCTACTGTAACATTTATTCGACCTCATTAGGACCCACACTCCAATGACTCCTCTATTCTCACCGTCCATTATCTCCTCTTGGCTTTAGTTCCTCCTCACCCACTTTACACTCTATGGATCACTGTAAAGTTCACTCCCTGGTCACACTCTTGAATGTTTGCCTTCTCAATGCCTACATATAGCTGGGGGAAAAGTATACAACCCATGACTGACTGTGCTACCAATTCAAAGCCAGAAACCTAAAACAGACACACAAAACAAGGTCGAAATTATATTTTCCATGAACTCACTTCCCCAACCTCAGAGAACATTATACAATCTAACCTTAAACTTCACACACTCCTTCTCCAGGGGATACTCTTGCTTCATATGTCATCACAGAAGCAGCAGCCTGAAAGGCACTCTACTCAGCCTCCCACCACACCCACAAACCCACCCCCTATTCTCTACTCTCCTAAAAAAACAGACAGATGTCCCTGGTTTCTATCGAAGGTCAATCCTGTCACCTTATTCTCAAAAACTTCAACCCTTGCCACGTACTCTGCTCTTCCTCCCTTTCTGCACCATCCATTACCATTTCTCACACTGGGTCAAAGCCATGCACTTTGCCCTCCCTGACACGTGGCAGTATTTGAAGATATTTCTGGTTGTCACACGTGGGGGATGCTCCTACCATATAGTGGGTAGAAGCCAAGGATGTTGCTAAACACACTATAATGCACAGGAGACACGCCACTCCCCACTTTCCACCCAACTAATTATTACCTGGTCAAAACTATCATTAGAAAGCCAAGAAAGTTGAGACCAGATCCATTCTATCATTCATTTTTATTCATTTTTTTAGAGAGGAGAGAGAGAGGGAGAGAGAGAAACGGGGGGGGGGGGGGGGGGGCTGGAAGCATCAACTCCCATATGTGCCTTGACCAGGTAAGCCCAGGGTTTCAAACCGGCGACCTCAGCATTTTCAGGTCGACACTTTATCCACTGAGCCACCACAGGTCAGGCCTCTATCATTCATTTTTAAAAGCCCTCTCTTGAACCCACACCCCCCCCTCAACAGCTACACCTCTATATCATGCCTTCCTTCACAGCAAAGCTTCTTGAACAAGTTATCCACAATGCTATCTTATCTTCGCTTTTCACTTTTCAACCTATCCAGACTGGCTTCCATCACACCATTTCTTTTGAAATTACTGTTGTTGAATTGCCTTATCCAATCCTCAACTAAGTTCTACAGATTCTATGTCAAAATGTATCTCGAAGCTGTCCATTTCCATTCTTACCACAATCAGCTCCAGAATCAACATCTTGACAGGGACCTTGGCTTTCATTTAATCCATTTTCAAAGAGCAGCCAAAATGTCAGTTCTTTAATCTTTCAGTGACTTCCTACTGTATTTAAATATGATTCAAATTCTACCTTAACCTGCCAAGGCCTTTATGTTCTCACCCCCAGGTCTCTTCCCAGCCTCGGTGACCACTGGGCCCTCTGCTCACTGTGCTCCAACAACACAAGCCAAACACGCCGGGCTCTCCTCCACTTTCAGACTCTGTACTACTAGTCTCTGCCCAAAATGCTTTTTCCCCAGTTTCTCACATGGTTGGCTCACAGCTGACTCCTCTTCCAGGTCAGAGCAAATGTCACCTCATCAGAAAGATCTTCCCCAACCACCCTGTGTAAAAGCAGTCACAACTGCACATATACTGACCCTGTCACTCACTAGTTTATCATCTGATTTCTTTCTTAACATTGAAGTCATGTTATTTAATAATAATAATATTACTATTATAGCTCATACCTACATATGCTCTCTATGTGCAGGTACTATTTATTAACTTATTTAATCCTCACATCCTATAAAGTATTATTTTCATATACAAATGAAGGAAATAAGACACAAAAGGTCACATAGCTAGTGTACAGCTGAGTTGAGGTTCAAACCCAAGCATTCCAGCTTCAGAACCCACATCCTGAACAAGTACACTATGCTATACTCCCTTTCTGTTCATTTAATTCTTTATTGTTGGTAATATAACCACTTAAAACTGAAATCTTGTCTGTCTTATGAGCAAATGTTGGATGCACAGACAACGCTCAATGAGTATTTATTTAAATAAGTAAATCACCTAACTCTAACTGCATAATATTGGGATGTTTCCACTTATATCTTTAGTAAGCCAGTGTTACTAAATATCTAACAAACAATCCTTCTTTACTTGTCTATTTTCTTCAGAAATAATTATTAACCCAGTCCCTCCTCCCCCTAAAATTTATTCCAACTTACAGTGTTGTTCCTGATTCTAATCACATATAAAGAATGGAAATACCCTAACCTGTGATGGTGCAGTGGGTAAAGCGTCAACCTGGAATGCTGAGGTTGCCAGTTCGAAACCCCAGGCATGCTGACCTGTGGTGGCTCAAAGGATAAAGTGTTGACATGGAACGCTGAGGTCACTGGTTCAGATCCCTGGGCTTGCCTGGTCAAGGTACATACAGGAAGCAACTATTACTTGTAGATGCTTCCTGCTTCTCCCTCATCTTGCTCACTCTCCCGCTCTTTCTCTCTTTCTCTCCCTCTTCTATCCAAAAATCAATAAATAAAATCTAAAAAAAAAAAAAAGAAACCCCAGGCTTGCCTGGTCAAGGAACATAAGAGAAACAACTACACAAGCTGATGCTTCCCACCCATCCCTCGCTCCCTCTCTCTCTCTCTCTTTCTCTAAAAAAATAAATAAATCTTAAAAGAAAAAAAAAAAAAGGAATGCTATATACCCTTGCCGGATAGCTCAGAGCATCGTCCTGATACACCAAGGTTGCGGGTTCACTTCCCAGTCAGGGCACATACAAGAATCAACCAATAGGTGCATGAATAAATGGAACAACAAATTGATGTTTCTCTCTCTCTTCTTTCCTCTCTATCTCAAATCAATCAGTAAATTAAAACAAGAATACAAAGAATGGCAATATACTAGTTACATATATTAAGATGGGAAAATGAGTCTTCCAATACTACAAGAATCCTGAGATCCAAAAAATTTACATTTTATTTTCGTACCTTTGCAGACTGGCTTACCCTCTAACCACAAAACAAGATTACAAACATGATAGCCAGCACTGAGTGCCCAAATCTGGATAACTAGAGAAATCACCACTACTTTCTCTGATATGTAAGCAAAGAATAACATCAAAACAGAAAGCGCAGAGGGCGGTAGGAAGAATACAGGCTTCAGAATTAAACTAATCTAGATTCAAATTGTAACTTTACTATGTAACAGAAAGGGAGATCCGTTCATCAATTTTCTCATCCAAAAATATAGGAATAATTCTTAATTCAAAAAGTGTTACACATGTGGTATTAAATAACTAGCACATCGTACCAGCCATCAAACCAGGTTCCAGAAACAGTAGTTTTCCCCCTTTTCCCAATAAGAATCTTAATTACCTTACATTAAACTTTAGCTTAATTTTAGTTTAAAAATGTTCATTTAAATGCAAGACGATAATAATACGAACAAATGTTTTAAGTACTTATATATTCTAGATACCATTCTAAGCACTTCACCTATTTGAATGCATGCTATTAACTCAGTTTTACAGATGTAAAACAGATGGACTAAGTAACTCACCAACAGATATACACAAGTAACTCACAAAAGAGCTTATTACACAGAAAATGATAGAGCCAGAATTAAACCCTGGATGATGTGATTCTAGACCCCATGCTCTTATCACTAAGCTATCCTTTTCTTTGGGGAGAAAAAGATGAGTGAAACTTTTTCCTTTGCCCTCTGGGAGTTTTACTTTACTTTTACATGAATTTTATTATTTTAACTCATTTCTAATCATCCAAACTTCATATTATGTTTATTGTTACATTCAGTCAAACTAGCACTAATGGACACTTCTTCATAGTATGTAATTGAGTCCTATAACCCAATTTTGCTGAATAAGCACCTTATATCTTTACAAACAATTAAGCTATTCCCATGAATAGATGATGAAAACAAACTAAATAATATAGGTAGATTTTAGACTACATAAAGCACAATTAAGTTTCGGTGATGGCAACATTTCCCAACCTCACTCTTCTCCCCTCTATCCCAGACAAGATGACAATATATAGTTGTATGTGATGGTCACCAGGAAGAAACACAACCAAAGTTTAGCTCTATGACTCCACCCATAGAAAAAGACTTACCTTTCACTTGTGTAAGGTCAATCCCTTTCTCTGCTGCCAGTTTCTTTGCAAGAGGGCTAACAAACAGCCTTCCCCTTGGTCCAGCAGGAGTAGCTGGGCGGGCAGCTGATGGCATAGGGGCTACAGGTTGGGGAGTTGGAGGAACAGGGGTCACCTTTGTAAAAAAGTTACAAATTGTTAATTTACCACTGCAAATATTGGTCTGAAAGATCAACAGTTTACATGTTAAGTCAAAGCTATTTTAATTAAATAACTTCCATCTTTTTTCCAAAGATCATAATTCAGTTTCCCCATTTAACATAACTATGTGAATAAGAGCAACACTGATGTCAAACATGGAACAAATCAAGTTGTCTTACTCCAGGAAAACAGACATGGAATGTACTGCTGACCAGTACACGTGCTCACAGCCCTTCTTCACTTCACTCTCCTGCTGCTCCTTGACACCATCCTCTTACATTACCACCAGCATGGTTTCTGTCTGTACTTAACCTAATTTCAAAATAGTAAGTTATGCCAGAAGGCTCCATGTTGAAAGCTGGTTAAGAAATAAACTCATGGCCCTGGCCGGTTGGCTCAGTGGTAGAGCGTCGGCCTGGCGTGCAGGAGTCCCCGGTTCGATTCCCAGCCAGGGCACACAGGAGAGGTGCCCATCTGCTTCTCCATCCCTCCCCCTCTCCTTCCTCTCTCTCTCTCTTCCCCTCCCGCAGCCGAGGCTCCATTGGAGCAAAGATGGCCTGGGCGCTGGGGATGGCTCTGTGGCCTCTGCCTCAGGCGCTAGAATGGCTCTGGATGCAACAGAGCAACGCCCCAGAGGGGCAGAGCATCGCCTCCTGGTGGCATGCCAGGTGGATCCCGGTCGGGCGCATGCGGGAGTCTGTCTGACTGCCTCCCTGTTTCCAGCTTCGGAAAAATGAAAAAAAAAAAAAAAAAGAAACTCAGCCATGGCCAGTTGGCTCAATGGTACAGCATCAACCGGATTATAGATGTCCTGGGTTCGATTCCCGGTCAGGGCACACAAGAGAAATGACCATCTGCTTCTCTACCCCAACCCTCCCTCTTCTCTCTCTCTCTTTTCCTCCTGCAGCCATGACTCAATTGGTTTGAGCAAGTTGGCCTCAAGCACTGAGGATGGCTCCATGGCCTCTGCCTCAGGTGCTAAAAAATGGCTCTGTTGCTGAGCAACAGAGCAATGCCCCAGATGGGCAGAGCATCACCCCCTAGTGGGCTTGCCAGGTGGATCCCAGTCAGGGTGATGTGAGAGTCTGTCTCTCTGCCTCTCCTCCTCTCACTAAAAAAAAAAAAAAAAAAAAAATTTTAAATAAACCATTTGGACACCTGAAAACAGTACAATTATGTTAAACAGTATCACTAATAAATTCAATTAAAAAAAAAAAAAAAAAAAAAAAAAAAAAAACAGAACTACAACTTGCCAGCCCCTTGTGAATGTAGGACAGTAAGAAACAGATTTCTCTGACAAAAGTGTGCACCTCACCTGCACTCTCATGATTCTGACACAGAATCCTTGTTATAGTGCTATTAATGCTTGGGGTTCCTACAAGTTCGTGTTCTAGGTATATAGCATATAGTGTATGGTATATAATGTCAGGCTAACTTCTACGCAAAAGTCATATTACAGCAAGGTTCTAATGCATTATAAATATAAGCCTGAGTCACTATAATATGTAAATACCAAGAGAGTACACAGTGACAAAGATTACATAGTAAATTCTATAGAAAATGGAGAACAAAGCATTACCTTCCATACGCATATCAACATCTAAAGCAGAAAAGGAACATGCCACCTCAGCTTTGTTCTCAGCATGACTCAAGACAGCAGGAAAAAAAGGAAAGCTATAAGGATCAAATTATTGACCATTAGGTGAATGGATCAGTGCCACACCCCCTGCACGTCTCCACCAATGTTAACTGACTATCTCCTTTCTCATTCAAAGAATCTCACAGCTAGAAAGAATTTAGAATATCATCTAATCTAATCCCTGAATTTAGGGAAGGATAAATTGTTTCCCTCAATTCTGGAAGCACACCTACCAGGGGAGGGGTAGATGGTGGTGCTTGTGGTTTTAAATCAGTGACTTCACTTGGCCTATAGTCAGCAAATGCTGGTATGTCTGCCTCTTTTTCCACTATTATACAGAGTGGTGTTCCCAGAGGGACATCTCTCGTGCCTTCTGGGATCAGGATTTTTGCCAGGTAACCTTCTTCTTGTACTTCAAAACCTTAAACAGAAAGAAAAACTATTATGGAACATAAAGGAACTCTAAATCCAAGGCATACTTTTAAGAAAGAAGTTCTTCTCCTTCAAACTAGCATATAGGCCCTGGCCGGTTGGCTCAGCGGTAGAGCGTCGGCCTAGCGTGCGGAGGAACCGGGTTCGATTCCCGGCCAGGGCACACAGGAGAAGCGCCCATTTGCTTCTCCACCCCTCCGCCGCGCTTTCCTCTCTGTCTCTCTCTTCCCCTCCCGCAGCCAAGGCTCCATTGGAGCAAAGATGGCCCGGGCGCTGGGGATGGCTCTGTGGCCTCTGCCTCAGGTGCTAGAGTGGCTCTGGTCGCAACATGGCGATGCCCAGGATGGGCAGAGCATCGTCCCCTGGTGGGCAGAGCATCGCCCCATGGTGGGCGTGCCGGGTGGATCCCGGTCGGGCGCATGCGGGAGTCTGTCTGACTGTCTCTCCCTGTTTCCAGCTTCAGAAAAATGGAAAAAAAAACAAACAAACAAAAAAAACAAACAAACAAACAAAAAAAAAACTAGCATATAACCTTTGTGTCTCCACTTCTTTCCTACAAAAATGGGGACAATGGTACCTCTCTCACAGGAATGTTATGAAAATTAAATGAATTAATATTTTTCAAGTGCTTAGAAACAGTACCTGGTGCAAAGTAAACACTAAATAAATATCTATTAAATAAAACTATGAGATTACTCTAAAAACATCTCCAAGGTAGCCCCTATGCAGACCCGTAAGACTCTATGATGGCATTAGCTATACTAGTGCAGATCATAACCACACAGATGTTCAATAAAGAGAGCTGCTGGGCATGACAATGATGTGGGATGTAATCTTTAGAGGCCCTGGCAGGTTGGCTCAGTGGTGGAGCATCAGCCTGGCATTTGGAAGTCCTAAGGTTTGATTCCTGGTCAGAGCACAGAGAAGCACCCATCTGCTTCTCCACCCCTTCCCTTTCTCTCTCTTTGTCTCTCTTCCCTACTTGCAGCCATGACTCAAATGGTTCAAGCAAGTTAGCCTTGGATATTGAGGATGGCTCCATGGCCTCCACCTCAGGCACTAAAATAGGTTGGTTGCCCAAGCAATGTAGCAGTGGCCGCAGATGGGCAGAGCATCACCCCACAGAGGGCTTGCCAGGTAGATCCCGGTCAGGGCACATGCAGGAGTCTGTTTGTCTGCCTCCCTGCCTCTCACTTAACAAAAAAACCCAAAAAAACAAAAAAAAGCATCTTTGGCGTTTTTCAAAAAGGTGATATTTGGTATTACATCAAACATTTCAATGTAAAGAAATACAGTATTAATAGGGTTTCTATGGTGTTGACAACTGTCATTTTATCCAGCTGCTGCTCTTACAAGGAACTCAAACATGAGGGCTACAAAAATAAAACCTAATGCAATTGCAGAAGATAACTTTTGCCTTCTGGATCCTAGAATTTCATTGGTGTCATGCCCCTCTCCCTGATGAACACATCTTTGGTGAATTCTTCCATTTCCCACTTAAGAAGTAATATCCAATAACAGGTATTTTTATAAAGAAAATAAAGGATTCCAAGGCCACAAGAGTTTAGAGTCTGACCAAGATTATTTCTCTAGTGATTAGTCTCTAGAACAGCCTCTACAACACTGGTATTCAAAGTGGATGCTCATATGCAAAGCAGAACTATTTTTTGTTTATGTTTTAAACAAACATAATCCTTTCTTCTAATATAAGCAATAGGCAGGAACATAATATGCAAAAACATTAAAGGGAGCTGCCCTGGTGAAGGGAGAGAGGGGGACAGGACGCAATCAAACCCTGCTCAGTGAGTCCTCCTTTGCCCCAAGGTGCCATCAAGGAATCCTGGGGTTTGAAACCAAGGATTTCATGATTGCAGGACACAGTCTAGAAACAATACTGCCGAGGATGCCCCAAATCTCCCACTGCATCTTTGGGGGCTGGACAGGGAAGAAATATGTTTACCTATAAACATTACCACAAATACATGATTTTCTACATGAGCTGCATAAAAATGAATAGAAAAAAATATATGAAAATATGATATCTGAACATATTTAGTTATTCTATCAGTTATTCTCAATCTATAAAAACAATCTAAATGCTGGTTTCAGTTTTCCTTTAAAATCATCTTAAATTCTTCTTTGGTATTTTCTGCCTTGGGGGTTATTTTCTCCTTACCTCTTTTTTCCCCTTGCCCACTTTAGAGAATACAGTTCTGACATAGCTTCTCAGTAACATAACAAGGAAAAAAAGCAAACTCTGGCCTGAAAATCTCTAAGTTGACACATCCTCGATTCAAAGAAAGTGCATTATGGAACTGAAAAATCTGACCATGCACAATTTTGTTATTAAATAGCCTGTTCCAGGAAATTAATCCCAAGAATTAAAATGTTTCACATTATCACTCACTCATTATAGGATAAGATGGCAATCCTCTTCCCTCATTGGAAAACTAAGTGTCTCAACCATTAAGAGTTGAAGAAATCTCACCTATAGTGGCCTTGTCAGTCTCTATCTCTGCCAGTAAGTCTCCTTCACTTAGCTTCTCACCCACTTTTTTTTCCCATCTCTGCACTGTGCCCATGGTCATGGTGGGAGAGAGGGCAGGAAGAACCACCTGTAGAAACAAACAATTACTGCTTAATACAGAAAACTTGGACACACTGACATTCAGGCAAATTTAATTTTATAGTGACAGTGACTATGACAACCTCAACCCCCCTCTGTCTGACACCTCATAACAGCAAATTGTTCTTCAAATCTCAAGCTTTATCATATCAGTAATATTCTGACCCCTCCAAAGGTAAAAACAATAAGCTGATGGAAAAGATTTCTTTCCAGACAGTCAAAATTAACTCCTCAATATCTAAGCTTTACCAGTTTTTAACATGTAGATTAAGGAAGAATTTTTCATTTCCACAGAATGATCTTAGTCCAAGACTATTTCATTAAAATTACTGTACGCTGGATTAGTATCTATCTTCTCACTCAGAGGAAATGCATTTCTCTCAAACTTCCTAGATATCTTTCCAACATAAAAATAGTATTAAAAACTGTTCTTTGCAATAGTCACTTCCACCTCAATAAAATCTAAACACCAAATTGGCTGGTGTAAATTAAAAATTACTTTCCTATTTATATGGCTTATAGGGCCACTGAATTGGGATGCTTACTGGACTATGGGTTTTGTTTGCTGTCTTTTCAGTTGTTTGTCACTAATTAACAGTAGGATTATGCTGAGAGAAAAATGATTTCAATTGACATCTCGGGAAGTTGGGGGAAAAGTAAAACAAAACTTAGAATTCTAACTAGGAAAAAAATTTAAATGTTTTTCATGTTCAGAATTTGCCATCTTCATCTATTTCCTATAAATTAGCGGAGCTGGAATAAAGAAGATGTTACACACACACACACACACACACACACAGGAATACTATACTACTCAGTCATAAAAAAGGTGAAATATTACCATTGCAACAACATGAATGGATCTTGAGAATACTATGCTAAGTGGAGTAAGTCAGATGGAAAAGAACAAGAACTGCATGATTTCACTCATATGTGGGATAGAAAACAAAAAGCAACAAACAAACTCACAGATACAACAGAATGGTGGTTTCCAGAGGAGAAGGGGAAAGGGATGGGGGAGGATGAAGAGTGTAAAGAGGGTCAAATGTAAGGTGACAGCACGAGACTAGACTTCAGGTGGTAAACATAACAGAGTACAGATATTGTAGTATAAGGCGGTACACCTGAAATTTATATATATAATGTTATTAACCAATATTACCCAAACAATTTTAATACAACACCCTCACTAAAACAACAACAACAAATCAGCCTGACCAGGCGCAGTGGATAGAGTGTTGGACTGGGACACAGAGGACCCAGGTTAGAAACCCCGAGGTCGCCAGCTTGAGCCCAAGGTCGCTGGCTTGAGCAAGGAGTCACTTGCTCTGCTGTAGCCCCTCGGTCAAGGCACATATGAAAAAGCAATCAGTGAACAACTAACGTGCCACAACGAAGCATTGATGCTTCTCATCTCACTCCCTACCTGTTTGTCTGTCTGTACCTATCTGTCTCTGTCTTTAACTCTTTTTGTCTCTGTCCAGAAAAAAAAAAAAAAATCAGTGGAGCTGAAAAACCTCCACTTAGTATCTTAAAGACGTAACCCTAACACTTATACACAAAACCACAGACGTACAATAGAGAAATGAGGTTAAGTCTTAGGTAGTGAGACAGGATTTGCCAAACAAGATGAAATAAATGTGTGAACTGAACACCAGGCAAAACTTCATTGTGAGTGACTGCTAATAATAGATCATGGGGTAGAACCTATATCCAAAAAAGAAAAAAAAGATTCCTACACAGAAATGTCTACAAATAAACTAAGTGAAGAAGTTCTAGTCTTAAAAAAGGACAGCTGGTTGTCATCCATTTCCAGTATTTGGAACACACAAATATACAGAGGATTACCTGAATATCTAATAAACGGATTTAGTTTCTTAGAAACTGATTTAGTTAAGAGAATCAACAGTGATTGTTGCCTTCAGCTTTGTTGTAATGCTATTATGTATGTCTATTCTACATTTATTCTTCCCTGTCTGTTTTCTCATTTATTATATACTAGACTACTTCACCCCCTCTTAGAAAATAGGACACTACCACATGTCAAAGGAAAAAAACCAACTGAGGACTTTCATTCAATAGACACACTTGAGGCCTACTAAAAACTCTATTTATACAGAGAGTAGACAACTGCAAGTACAAACCATCCTCAAAATCTAACATAATGTCCTTGAGTGAGAAAAAGCAAAGCATTACCTTGTCTACTACACTACACTGAGGGGTTAAGTAAATGTCCAAGCTAATGCACCTGGAAATAACAACTAGGAATAAAAGTTGTCAATTTTCATGTTTAAATTTCTATTTATTTGCAAATGATGAGGTAGCCATACTTAATGCCAGTTTCCAGAATGTGATAGCCCCCTATGAGAAATAGAAATAAGTAGTAGACTTTCTAGAGTAAACAACCGGAGGGGAGGCTGAGCCTCACCTGCATATGAGTGGGATATGAGCTACCAGGAGCCTGAGGAGAAGGAGTAGGTGTTGAAGAAGTGGCAGCAGGGGTTGGTGCTGGGGCTGCTTGTGGGGTAGGTGCTGCCGAGTCCAATGTATAATTTTTAAAGGCCTCAATATCCTCAGGTCTAAGGAAGAGAAAGAATGCGTAAGTATAAGGGGATTGATTATATAGCAGATTTAGCTCCTACAGAAGGAGTCTTAGGAGGTTTTCACTCCTAATTTCTCAATTCTGGGTTAAAATACCGCACGAATCACCTAAGTTCCAAAAACTGCCAAGGAACTACTCACTTTTCAACTGTGATACAGATGATAGATCCAACTGGAACATCTCTGGTACCTTCAGCAACAAGTATCTTTGCCATGTAACACTCTTCCATACTCTCAAATCCAACAGTGGCTTTATCAGTTTCTACCTTTAAACAGAAAAAAGGTAGCTTAGGCCTGTGCTGCCAAGTATGAAGAGTACTAGCTCGTGTTTAGAATTATACAGTTCATGTGAAGCTATAGCCTCTATCATAGATTTGAAAGAAGAAACTATTTTTTTAAATCTTACCTAAAAACTCAGTTTGGCTAGCGGCTGATAACTATTCTAACCAAGGTTCTCTAATAACAAGTTGTAAGAAACATCCGTTTCTTTAGCAGAAGGGATAAGTACCCACCCAGAAAGTTAATGCTCAGTTTACCTAACAGTCCCTTCCAACTTACTTCCATAATTTAAAACAACTCACCTCTGCAATTAGTTCACCCTCATTGATTTTTTCCCCTTCCTTTTTTTCCCAACGGGCGATGGTGCCTGCTTGCATTGTGGGGGAAAGAGAGGGCAATGGCACCTGGAGGAGGAAAGGGGAGAAAGACTGCATTTTAAAGGAGTTACTTAAGTCTGGTGTAACGTTTCACACAACTGAGTTTAAGTTAATGCAGAGTCTGGGTCTCGCACACACAATGGAGCCGCTGCCCCAGTGTCTCCGGCGACAGGTTTTCTGCCCCCAGACCCGCAGATCCGACAGCGCGGACCCGGGTAGACCCAGGCAGACGCCGCACAGACCCCACACTGACCCCGCACTGACCCCAGGACAGGGCGCTTCTCTCCGCGGGGCAGATCAGACGAGGGACAGGAGCTCCAGTAGAGCGGGCGCAGCACGCCCCAGGACGGCGAGGAGACTCCCGAGACCTCGTAGGGGGAGCAAGGCCGGGAGGCCGACCCCTGAAGGGCACCGGGGCCCCGCGAAGGGCAGCTCCGGCTCACCTTCTGGTGCGGGGGCAGACTGTACCAGCGGCGTCCCGGAGCCCCCAGAAGCTGCAGCAAGAAGCGGCTCCGCAAGGTGGGCCCCGAGCCCGGGCGCCGGCCTCCGAACGCTCGGACCCTGCAGTACCCGGTGGTCGCGCTGCTGCACCGCGCCGAGGGCGGACCGACACGCGGGACCGTGCACCGGGCCTCCCGTGGGGCCGCCCACAGAACCCCGGACACCGCCCGGGGAGCCGCGCTGCAGGCCCGCCGCGCATAAAAGCGCCACATGCTGCCGCCGACCCCCGACAGCACCACCGGCACCGTCTCCCGAGTGACCTCTCCGAGCGCGGCGCGCTGCCGTCAGCCGTGTCAGCCGGGCCGCACACTGTCGTAAAGCGACTCAGTGGCTCGCCCCGCCCTCGCGACGGCCACACTTGGCGGTTCTTTCCGCCCGGGTTATGGGAGTGGTCACTGGGGGCCCGCGCAGACGCCTGTGTTTGAGAAAACTGGGTTGCGGGAGGTGGCGGGGGGCGAGACGGCCCGAGCGTTTGAAGGGCACGCCAGAGAGGGGAGGTTATAAGGGCGGCGAACGCCCGGCAGCCCGCATAGCGGGCCGTGCTGGACGGAGGGGCAGGGCCGAATCGTGAAACGCACCGCAGCTCTGCGGGGCACGGGGAGCGAGGCCAGGGGTGGGGCCGCCGGGGGCTCCAGTGCCTAGAGCTCAGTCCCATCTGCCCTGTGTGCCCTCAGCTTCACCTGCCTGCTGAGCGCTCAGCCCCCCTGCCCGCTGTGCCCTCAGCCTCACCTGCTCGCTCAGCCCACCTGCCCTGCAGTGCCCCTCAGCCTCACCTGCCTGCTGAGCGCTCAGCCCACCTGCCCGCTGTGCCCCTCAGCCTCACCTGCCTGCTGAGCGCTCAGCCCACCTGCCCGCTGTGCCCTCAGCCTCACCTGCTCGCTCAGCCCACCTGCCCTGCAGTGCCCCTCAGCCTCACCTGCCTGCTGAGCGCTCAGCCCACCTGCCCGCTGTGCCCTCAGCCCACCTGTCCTGCAGTGCCGAGCTACAGAGACTCAGTGTCAGATTGGTGGCCCTACCCGGAACCTGAGCGAACAGCCCTGTGGAAATCGTTCAGGCGTGCTGTCCAGATTTAGCATATTCCCTGGGTGAGGATACAAGTTTATAGAACAGGTTTGCGTTCCTAATTTACAGAATCCCTTTCCATCGCAAAATAAACCCCTTAGTTTCGCTGGAAATATATCGTCCTAAAACTAGCAGGAGCAGGAAGTATGTTTGTATTATTCTTCGATGTCTCCCCAAAATTTAGTGTCTGGTCTACAGTGCAGACTGAATGCACGTCTTCTGGATTAACATTTGTTAGGTACACTTAACCACAGGGCTATCACCCTATAATTAGAACATGTCTCATTTCTGAGCCGAGGGTGACATTAGACTAGCAGGAAGCGAGTGCTGTATTTATATCTCTTAGGTTCCCAGTGGACAAACAGGGAACGCCAAAAACACAAAAGAAAACCACAACATTAGAAAACTTTTGTTCAACTTTGCCAGTGATTAAACATTTGAAAACTAAAACAGCCAGGAGAGAACTATTTCACATTTACATAAATCAGAAACTTTAGTCTAAAAACCCAGTATCAATGAGTTTGCAGAGACAGATATCTCGTTTTGGGGCACTAAATATTGGTTGTTTTACAGATGGCAATATTGTAAGAAATAATAATCAGGAAAAAAGTTTGCATTCTCCACCCCCCCAACCCTATTCTAGTATCCCCAGGCATTCAAAGTAAGGGAGAAAAAGTGTTAGTATAACAGAGAAAGAAATGGAAAGACATAACTACAGGTATACAAAAATGTGGGAGCCTAACCAGGTAGTGACACAGTGGATAGAGCATCAATCTGGGATGCTGAGGACCCAAGTTTGAAACCCTTAGGTCTCAGGCTTGAGCATAGGCTCACCTGGTTTGAATGTGGGTTCACAGACATGACCCCATGGTCACTAGCTTGAAGCCCAAAGTTGCTGGCTTGAGCAAGGGGTCACTGGTTCAGCTGAAGCCCCCTGGTCAAGGCATGTATGAGAAGCAATCAATGAACAACTGAAGTGCCACAACAACAGGTTGCTGCTTCTCATTTCTCTCCCTTCCTGTCTCTTTCTGTCTCTAAAAAAAAACAATAATAATAAGGGAAAGATTAAGCAGGGACAGCTGCCTAACAGAATAATATGCAGGCAATACAATTGAGAAACATAAAACTTCCAGATTTCATGGAAAGGCGTATTTAAGAATAGAGCAATTATATTGTTATGTAAAACTACTTACAAATAACAATTGGAGAAATCAGTGGAAGAATGTGATTAGTTAAAAGGCTTATACTATAATTTTATAAATTACTAAAAAAATAATGACTTGAGAATTGCCTGAAATACCTACTTATACTGCATTTGAATTTAATAACTGGACCTAAATTAGCCTTTGGAGATGATCTTCAGTTTCCTGTTCACTTACTTAGGCCTTGCTTAAACCTTGTTTTGCATTCAGTGCATATATAGTTCGCATTTTGAATTTACTTTTGACAGGTGTAGCTAAATCAAAGGGAGGCACAGGACAAACAGTCCAGGGATGAAAGGATGACCCCAGAGGTAGGCTAGGAATTCTTACATTCCTCAAATCAGTCCTGAGAGAATAGGCCTGAACTTCCTTAAACAGATTGGATAAAGGAATTTAAGGAAAAGGAGGACTCAAAACTAATAAGGTTTGCACTCTTGAGTTCTTGTTTAGATATGTATATATAGCTTCAAAATAAGTGCTAAATCAATGAATTCTGTGGTAATAATAATCTATTTTGTCCTTGCATTAGAAATACCAATAGTAAAATATCTGTAGCAATAAAGTAGTCCTTATCTCCACTCCCCAAGTGATGAGTAAACATGCTACCACGGAGATCACTTGAGGAAATTTATTTTCACTAAATGTAAATTGCTTTATTGATTAATTTCAGTTGATAAACAGAAGTGAAAATGATGAATGGTATTTAGTTTGCAAACCGTTTTATTCATAGTTTTAATTAGGTCACCAATCTGGTATATACAGGCAGTTAAAACTGGTTAGCACTCTGATAATCAGAAGCCTCTGGTGTAACAGTCTTTATGAAAACACTGTAAAACAGAAATTACATGGTAATAATCTCTTTGAAAAGCAATGGTTGCAAACACCCATGTTTCTAATAAAATATAACTTTACATATATATTTTAAGCAAGCTATACCTCTTACATAAATCCAGACAATAGAAGGAGTGTGCAATCATGTTTATTTTATAGAAAAAAAGGAAAATTATTGTGACCTAAATGCTTTTACGTAATTAGAGTCCTCTTGGATTGGATGTAGAGCATAAGATATTTTCCCTGATTTACAGCTATCCTGGTCAAAAAGAGATGAAACGTTGGTAAGTAAGTAGTACTACAATTTCCAAGTAAGTTTAACCTAAATCCTTTAGGTACAAATTGTCAAGTGTTCCAATTCCAACTAATTTAGGAACCTGAGTACGTACAATATCCCATTTTTAAATGAAGACTTTTCAAGGAATTGAGCTTTCTACTAAACTAGTTTTTATAAGAGAGTCATTTTTGAATTTAACAAGCTTTGGAGATTATCATAAGAACTCTAAACATTTTAGTTCCTTCGTTTTCTCAAAGAACTTCAGCAGTAGCAGGATGGGCTATCCCACACAAAAGCCATAAGGGACAGTACTCTGAACAAGTCAAAAGGCCTCCTAGAGTGCCATCCCCACCACCGTATATCTGATAGGAAATTATTCAACCCAGAATGAATCAATGCACACTCCTCCCCAGGAGGTTTCTCTGTCTTTAGAAACTGGAATGAAGATTACCAACACATTTTACACAGGAATTACTGGAGCAGCATTCTGTAATGGGGGTGCTTAGTTATTACTTCTGGCATACGAGATAAATGAACTAAAGGGATAAAATTACCTTTTTCTCCCCTGAACTCTTCTTCAGCTTTCTATGGAGGCACTGAGGCCAGGCAGCTCCTTTTCCAAAGGATACAGAGATAAAAGACAAATAAAATAGAGGACTTGGAAATTTTTTTCTGACTTAATTCTCTCTGAAAAGGTAAATCCTACGTGACGGTAAGAATGTTTGCTGAAAGAAAACTGACAAGTAAAACCTGATTTAAGAGATGGACACTCAAGATAAATCATACTGGAAATACAATAATAAATTTTGGCCTGATAGCCCTCGTGCTATCTTATAGCAAAACACTAAAATTCATGCAACAGACATATTAGTGGCATGAGGACTTTTTCTCCAGACTTCCTAGGAAAAAGAAACTAAGACTATACTGTTTTCTTTCATAGTGAATTACTGTTGCTGTTGACTGACTTTCCCAAACTTTTGTAGTCAGTCCTGGTGAGAAATAATTCTTCAGTAGAAGACTAGGTAAACTTACATCAAAGACATCAGTTGTCTTTTGAGCTCCTGTCTGCTAGAGTAATCAAACATTATGTAAAACTACCTCCACAACCATAATGGCAAGTAGAACTGGAACAAGAGTTATCATTAATATGCTTGTAATAAAATAAAGCTTATTCTGAAACCACAAGGCCCGGTAAGAGAAGAGCCATATAAAAGCTGCTGGGTCTCTGGAAAATGGATATGGTATACTGAATATGAGAATATATAGAACTAGCATTCCAGTTATAAAAATAGACATGGTTACCAGACCAAAAAAAAAAAAAAGCAAGTACAAAAGAATTCTCCAAACATGAACAATTTTAAAAAGACACATCTATATAAAACAACAAAGTGTCATCTCAGCACTCTACAGAGCAGTCTGTTCAAATGGCTGAAAAGGGTAGATGAACTAGAAACAGACAGGTCAGAAACCCAGAACTGATCTGTCTGACTCTTCTGGTTGGCAGTGTACACTGGTGATCACGGGCAGACTGCTTTTAGGGGGCAAAAACTCTGTGTATATAAAATGGCTGATTGATTGTGTTTGAGGAATGAATGAGGAAATGTAACTATTCTCTTTTAGCTTCTACACTTGACAATGTTGCACATGAGAAAGGATTCTAGGTTTTCTCACCCAGAATCAAACCCTGCCATTTACTACAACTCATGCTTCATGCCCCATGGCTTCTGTTGTGCCCTAAAGTATCATCCGAAAGTAAATACATAATAGAAAAGAATTCTGGCCTTGACATGAAGAGAGGCAGACCAGCAACTCATGCTCAATACTTCATAAGCCACAAACACTGAAATGAATGCGCTGTCTCCTTGGTGAAGAAGATGCATGAGCTTGAGAAAGCCACAAGAGAAAGGAAGTCAAGCACCTTTCCATTCGCACCTGGGTCTGTAAGGACTTCATTCCTTATTCCTTTCAAATACAAAGTTCATCAGTTGGAAGGGGGAAAAAGGGGGCTCTAAAGTTGAAGAGTCCCCAGAGAAAACTAGCAATACGTGAGCTGTTGCCCCTGTGGGCTAAAGGACAAGTTGCAGAACAAGTTAAGACACAGGCGGCCCAAGGTCTTACTTAATTATGGTTTTAGCATAATAAAGCACAATATGGACAGCCCTTTTTCCATCCAATCAACAGTTCAGCATCATCCATATCTAGTCCAAAAGATTCCTGAAGAATGGCTATCTTTGGTACCACCCCATGACTTATTCCTGGTTTTGTAATAGCTGCAAAGAAGCAAAGAGCTGGTAACTTCACTTGTCTGTGAGTACAATTGCTGGGACTCTGATTGCTGCAACCACTGAGGCCAATTAAATAACACTGTAACACATATCAGTGATGCATCCAATTCCCAGGTTCCAGATAAGATCATCCATCCATCCCTATTGGTTAAGGCCTTCGGTTTGTTGTCCTCAGAGTAGAATACAACACTGCGTTCCCATGGACAAGGAACTCCAGATGAATTCATGGTCTACACTTGGACAGGGATTTTAAGTACCACATATATCAGGCACAGAAACAGGACTGGCCTGTGGCTGTCACCCTTGGAGAAGCTTCTATTTTGGCAGCATGAACTAGAAACTTCTTAGTGTAGTCTAGTTTTAGTCCTCTTTCCTGAGTGAAGAAGCAGCTGGGGAGTCACAAGTTCCATAAGCCCCAATCTAAAACTTGGCATTAATTCTCTCCGTGGTCTTCTTCTACCCAGGCCACAATTTTCCCTTCCCATCCAGGGATAGCATCGTCATCGTGGAAAACCTAGAGAAAGGAAAAGAGCCATACTTAAAAAAATAACAGTAAGATAGATAGTCTCACTAAACAACAGCTGCTGGTAAAAATAAGACCTTAAACATAAAGGATAAGAAAGTATAGCACAGCCTGCCTGGCATTGGTACAGTGGATAGAACATTAACCTGGGACTCTGAAGTCGCAGGTTCAAAACCCCAAGGTGGCTGGCTTGAGCCCAGGCTTTCCAGCTTGAATGCAGGAACATTGGCTTGAGTGTGGGATCATTAACATGATCCCAAGCTCGCTGGCTTAAGCAAGGGGTGGGTCACTGACACATACGAAAAGTCAAGGCACGTATGAGAAGCAATCAATGAAAACTAAAGTGATGCAACTACAAACTGATGCTTCTTATTTCTCTCCTTTCCCACCCTTGCTAAGAAATGAATAAATAAAAACTAAAGTGTAGAGGAAAGCTTTGAGTTGAGTTGAGTCCCTTTGGTTTTGTCCCTAAAGTTATAATGTAAAAAAATTTTTATATATAATTACATATTCTTGGTTCCACATCTATGAAATAGTAAGAGCATACCTAACAATGCTTTGTTTATAGAGACATATTATATAAGAATTAATAAATTACTAACCATAAAGCACTTTGGGTTTCTTAGGTGAAAGCAATAGTATAACCCAGTGGTAGTCAACCTGGTCCCTACCACCCACTAGTGGGCATTCCAGCTTTCATGGTGGGCGGTAGTGGAGCAACCAAAGTATAAATAAAAAGATAGATTTAACTATAGTAAGTTGTTTTATAAAGATTTATTTTGCTAAACATCGAAAATTCAACATAAAGTACTTGGTAAGTAATTATTATTATATGCTTGCTGTAACTCTGCTTTATAAATTTTATAAAGTAAAGTTATTTCCCTACTTTATAAATCACCATTACTGTGGAACCGGTGAGTGGTTAGAAAATTTTACTACTAACAGAGATACAAAAGTGGGCGGTAGGTATAAAAAGGTCGACTACCCCTGGTATAAACATTAAAACAAGAATAGGGAAAATTTTGGTCCTGGGCATTGTAAAGAAAGGGTTAGAAAGACCAATTTTAATGTGTTTACATGAAGTTCTTTTCATTCCTGCATTCAATTCATTTACTTAGCCACTAGAACAGGGTTATTAAAACATTTAAGTGAGAAACCATACAAAATAAAACAATGGCTTTTCCAAACCTTTCGTTCTATAACCACAATGAAAGCACTTAAAATACACCATAACTCAGAACTCTCTTCCCCAAATAAGTTTATTTTTAACAGATGGATTATAAAGAGAAGTGTAGGCTAAGAAAATAGTCAAGGAGTTAAGAATAAGCAGTGATGACTTTCCAGAAGTTCCTAATTTCATCATCTGAGAAACCAACACAATATACAATTCCATATTCATGCCTACTTATTTAGTTTGCTCTACACAGGAAGCACAACGTTTTCTAGGATTTGGCAACTGATAAAAAAGGGATGGCAAAGCCAAGTTTTTGTTTAGGCAAAGGTCCTTTATTTTCCCCCAAACTTTTTCCTTTTTAAAATAAAAACTCTATACCAGTCTAGTCAAGGTAATCAAGTCCTTGAACTAATGAAGCTATCAACTTCATTAGATTGGCCATTCCCCAACCTCAGTCTAGAGTAATCAGACTGGTCTAAGGCTCTGGGAAGGTCCTCTGACCTGGTCAGGGAACTCAGGCACTTCTGGTTACTAGTCCTCCAGTAGGAGGCATTGGGGTTCAGGAACACCAATAATACCACCAGACTCCACAAGGGTACTGTACCTCCTCTTTGACAGTGCCAAACTCAGGATCCAGCGCTTTGAAGTGATACCGGTGATTCCCTTCTCGATCAATAGCTGCTTTAAAATCCTTCAGTGTCACCTCCCCCAACCTGCAACAAACAGAGCTCTAAAATAGACTGTTTATCAATAGGTTGAAAAGATAAGGTGTCAGCTCTGAACCCAGGCCACTGTCAAAATCTTTTGAAGCATAAATAGCATGGCCTTGTTGGGTCACTGCTCCTGATAACCCAGATCAGGGGTCGGGAACCTTTTTGGCTGAGAGAGCCATGAACGCCAAATACTTTAAAATGTAATTCCACGACAGCCATACAACAACCCGTGTACATTACGTATTATCCAATAAAAATTTGGTGTTGTCCTGGAGGACAGCTGAGATTGGCTCTATCCACCCGCAACCATGAACATGAGCAGTAGGAAATGAATGGATTTTAATACATGAGAATGTTTTATATTTTTACATTATTTTTTTATTAAAGATTTGTCTGCGAGCCAGATGCAGCCATCAAAAGAGCCACATCTGGCTCACAAGCCACAGGTTCCCGACCCCTGACTCAGATGATTTTAACACAGCAGAGGTTCGGAAACCAGTCACCATTAGGGCACAAACATGGCATTACATATGAGGTGATCTGAGAATTTAAAATAGATTTATTTGGCAGCAGCCAAATCACTGCTTTCTTTTTCTCTGGAAATAAGACGTAATGTTTCTGAAATCTAATTCATTGAAATACCAGTATGTCTAAGTTCATTTGATTTCCTTCTTTGCAACAACATTTTATGTTTCTAGGCTGGCAGAATTAAATCAAGTATCACCATCTATCCTTCTAGTCTCAGAAAGCTACTTTCTAACCCAGACCAAGTAAGCAGACTCTCTAAGAAGGGAAATCTTATCACCTTTCTCCATAGTTTGTTCCACAGTATAAATACCTTATTTCAGAGCCATTTACCTTAGAAGGGAAACTATTAACCCAGTGTTTAAAGGATGTTTTTTTTAAGGCGGGGTTTTTTGGTGTGTGTGTTTTTTAAAAGACTTTATTTATTCATTTTTGAGAGAGACAGAGAGAGAAAAGGGAGGAACAGGAAGCATCAACTCCCATATGTGCCTTAACCAGGTAAGCCCAGGGTTTTAAACCAGGGACCTCAGCGTTCCAGGTTGACGCTTTATCCAATGCACCACCACTGGTCAGGCTGTTTTTTGTTTTTTTGTATTTTTCTGAAGTGAGAAGCTAGGAGGCAGAGAGACAGACTCCCGCATGCGTCTGACTGGAATCCACCGGCATGCCCACCAGGGGTCGATGCTCTGCCCTTCTGGGCCATTGCTCCCTTGCAACCACAGCCATTCTACCACCTGAGGCAGAGGCTATGGAGACATCCTCAGTGCCCCGGCCAACTTTGCTCCAATGGAGCCTTGGCTGCAGGAATGGAAGAGAGAGACAGAGAGAAAGGAGAAGGGGAAGTGTGGAGAAACAGATGGGAGCTTCTCCTGTGTGCCCGCCTGGGAATCAAACCCGGGACTTCCACACACCGGACCAACGCTCTACTTCTTAGCCAACTGGCCAAGGCCTGTTTGAAGGTTTTTAACATGAATTCTTAATAGGTTAGTTGTAGTCATCAAACAGTAACAAAGATCATGGCCAGGCTGCAATGGCTATCAACAGGAGCTATTTTAAGCATTTAAGAAACATTTATCCGGCCCTGGCAGGTTGGCTCAGTAGTAGAGCGTCGGCCTAGCATGCGGAGGATCCGGGTTCGATTCCCGGCCAGGGCACACAGGAGAAGCGTCCATTTGCTTCTCCACCCCTCCGCCGCGCTTTCCTCTCTGTCTCTCTCTTCCCCTCCAGCAGCCAAGGCTCCATTGGAGCAAAGATGGCCCGGGCGCTGGGGATGGCTCTGTGGCCTCTGCCCCAGGTGCTAGAGTGGCTCTGGTCGCAACATGGCGACGCCCAGGATGGGCAGAGCATCGCCCCCTGGTGGGCAGAGCGTCGCCCCATGGTGGGCGTGCCGGGTGGATCCCGGTCGGGCGCATGCGGGAGTCTGTCTGTCTCTCCCTGTTTCCAGCTTCAGAAAAAAAAAAAAGAAACATTTATCCTAACTCAAAGCATATCTGCATATCAGAATTGGAAGCATTATTGTTGTGTCTGTGCCTAATGGTAGATCATGACTTTGTCCTTGTAATGCTGCCAGTAAAGCTGAAACTAGACTCTATCTCCTATGCCCTTCTACCATAAGCTTCTCAAACAACTCATACCTGGTTAGACAAATGGGAATAAGCAATGATTCTGCCTGCCTGTCATTTTTAAAGAGAAATAGATCCAAGAATCTTACCTCTTTGGTATACTGACCATGAAGGGTGTGAGTGATCGGTCAGTGAAGTAGAGCACTTTAGTACAGGTGCTGACAGCTGGGGAGCTCTGTGAGTGAGGCAGCTCTGCAATCACAGAGACTCTGTGGTCAGAACACTCAGCTTGCTTCCAACCATCCCTCACATCCAGTTCTTCAACAGGTCCCAGGAGGATGAAGCTGCCTGAGGTCACAGAACAGCTTTCACACCCTTGCCAGACACCCAAGTCCATAGGATGTGACCCACAGGAAGTCAGCACAATTATTGCTTTAGTCATGGACATAGTTCACAAGGACCATCATTTCTTACCCAGTCCAGGTACTTCCAGCAAGGAAATAGCAAATGTTCTGACAGGCACCATTGCTAAGAGTTGAAAGAATTCAGAGGAGCCCAGCAATATTTCAGTTAGGGCAGAACAGACACATAGCAGGAGCTGCAGACACTGCCAATACTTACATTTTGGAAGTCTGTGATAGAGAAAGCTCATGCAATTCATGAATAAGAACAAGAACCACAGGAGTGGAGTAATCTTAAGAACACAGATGCAAAGGGGGCCTCATGCCTCCACTCAATTAGATACAAGACCAACTTCATCCTTTAGGTACAGAGGATCTGTGTGTTGGTCCATGGGTTTTTAACTCGGGTCTTTTGATTCAAATCTTTTTTGTGTGTGTGACAGAGAGAGAGACACAGAGAGAGGGACAGACAGAAACAGACAAGACAGGAAGGGAGAGAGATGAGAACCATCAACTCTTCATTGCAGCACCTTAGTTGTTCATTGACTGCTTTCTTGTATGTACTTTCAGAAGGCAGGAGTCGGGGGCTACAGCAGCCTTTGCTCAAGCCAGCGACCTTGGGCTCAAGCCAGCAACCTTGGACTCAAGCTAGTGACCCTACGCTCAAGCTGGTGAGCCGGCACTCAAGCTGGATGAGCCCACACTCAAGCTGGTGACCTTGGGGTTTTGAACCTGGGTCCTCTGTGTCCCAGGCTGACGCTCTATCCACTGCGTCACCGCCTGGTCAGGCTTGATTCATGTCTTGTCTCTACCCTTTGTATAAGTACTTATAGAAAATTTTTATTAATGAGTTACTTGTGATTATGACTTTAAGAGAATAGGAGAAAAGACTAATCAGAAACTTTTATCATAAGGACCCCCCCAAAAAATAAAGTTTCATTAAAATCTGTTCTACAATTATATTTACATATTATTTTCTTCTTGACTTTTCCTACATATTGATCCCAATCAAACTGGCAGCCATATTCCTAGAGCATTTCTAGGAAGGGGTTTAAAATAAAAGCAAGTGTGAGGGATAGATTAACATAGGGGAAGAAAGGACATCCTCTTTTTGCACAGCAGTCACAGCAAGTTTTCAGACTTTGTCTTCAAAGAATGCCAATTATTGAAAAGACCTACATGCCTGATGCTCCTTTGACTTCAGCATCTAGAACAGTGCCTGGCACACAGTGGCTATTTGATAAAATAACATATTCACTTTAATCATTAAATTTTATGATTGATTGATTCATTCATTCATTCAACAAACATATATTGTATACTTACCATGTACTAGATTTTGAGAATATAAGATCAACCACATGTGGTCTCTGACCTCAAAGAGTTTACAAAGTATGGATGACAGACATGGATATAAATAACTAAAATACACTAAAATCAGCTTTGTGCAAACTGCACAGGAAGACTGAAGATGGAATGGTTAATTCTACCTGGAGGAGGGCAGAGGCCCCACAGCTGGAGACTCTTTAAACAAGTCCCTCAACAAGGCACTTAAAAAAAATCAACATTCCAAGAGGGAAGGATACATATAAATGCATGAAATATGATCATGTAATCATAAAACTAAACGTTAACTAGTTAGGCTGGAGCACAGAAATACACTGGGAAGTTGTGGGACATAATAAAGTAGGGAGGGGACAGATCACAAGGACTCTGGCAGTCTAAGACATTTAGGTATGAGCCTTAAGCTCTGGGGAAATACTAAAAGGGAGTGATATGATCAGAATGGCATTTTTGAAAGGCCAATCTAGCAGTGAAGTAAAGCATGAGTTGGGTGGGAGAACCTCTGGATCCAGTAATCCTATTAACAGGCAATCAAAACATTCTGAAAGATGAGGAAGGGCAAGATGGAGTCCTGGAGCCAGAGAAGAAATGGACTTGAAAGACCTTCAGAAGATACAAGTCTCGGTACTTGGGATATAGTTGAATATTGAAGATAAAAGGGAAATAAAAAATAACTGGATTTAAGCCTGGGGAAGAAGGATGCATGGAACTACTATTAACTAAGATAGAGATACAGAAGTGAGTTATGTCACCCTTTAAAATGTCTGTTGCTTGCCTATTATGTATCAAGTACTACAGATGCAAAAATAAATTAGATGCAATCCTCATCCTTAAGAAGCTTCAAGTCTAGAAGAGGTGAAGGAGCAGAAAAGTTACACTGTGATAAAAATGTGAAAGTAACATGGCTTTTTTATAAAAGGAACAGACATCAAAGCCCTCTCTCCACCATGTGAGGACACAGTGAGAAGCCAGCCATCTGCAAGCCAGGAATAGAATCCTTTCTCCCCAAACCTGACCATGTCAGCACCCAGATCTTGGGACTTACAGTTTACAGGACTGTGAGAAAATAAATTCTGTTAAGTCACTCACTCTATGGTATTTTGTTGTGGCAGCCCAAGCTGACTAATACAAATGTTATGTACACATTCTGGGTAAATTTCAAAGGAAAGGGTAATCATGACATGAAATGCCAGAGGAGGCCCTGACATATGGAGAGCAGCCATGGCATATGGATGTCCTGGGTTCAATTCCCAGTCAGGGCACACAGGAGAAACAACAATCTGCTCTTCCACCCGACCCTCCCCCATTCTCCTCCTGCAGCCATGGCTTGATTGGTTCCAGTGAGCTGGCCCCAGGCACTAAGAATGGTTTCCTAGCCTTCACATCACGTGCAAAAAATAGCTTGGTTGCTGAAGAGAGCAGTATCCCCAATGGGCAAAGCATCATCCTCTAGGGGGCTTGCCAGGTGGATCCCAGTCAGGGCACATGCAGGAGTCTGTCTCTGCCTCCCCTCCTCTCAATCAAAAAAAAAAAAAAAATGCTAGAGGACTAGCAGGGCATCAGTGACATCAATGAGAGTAGTCTCCGTTGGTTAGTAAAGAAGACTGAGTTGGATTACACAGAGAGTGAAAAAGAGTAATGAGGAAGAATAAGTCTTATATAACATCAAAACATGATAAAATGTTAACTGTTACTTCAGTGTGGCATTACTATAAAAAGCATGTACAAAAACTCAGAGAATGACCTACAAACATATCTTTGTGTATATGTGTGTCAATTTAATACATAACTCTTTTTTTTTCCACGAAGAGGAGGGGAGGCAGAGAGATACACTCCCACATGTGCCTTGACTGGGATCCACCCAGCGAGTCCACTAGGGGGCGATTCTCTGCCCATCTGGGGCCTCTGCTCTGTTGCTTGGCAAACTAGCTATTTTAGCACCTGAGGCAGGCCATGGAACCATCCTCAGTGCCCAGGGCCAACTTGCTCAAACCATTCGAGTCATGGCTGCAGGAGGGGGAGAAGAAGGAGAGAGAGAAGTAAGAGGGGGAGGGCTGGAGAAACAGAGAGGTGCTTCTCCTGTGTGTCCTGACTGGGAATCGAACCCAGGACATCCACATGCTGGGCTGACGCTCTACTACTGAGCCAACTGGCCAGGGCCTAATACATAACTTTAAAAAGGCATTACAAGTTAGTTTTAAAGTTTAGGTTTATGATTATTTTGAGTTAATTTCTGTATGTGATATGAGGTATGGGTCTAGATAGACTCTTTTTATATGGGCCTTTGATTATTCTAGGTCAATTGGTTGGAAAAGCTTATCCTACCAAGTTATTTTCTTTTTCTAGTTGGATGACCCACATCTTCACTCCTTTTGCCAGACAACAGCCTTTTCACAATTGCTGAAAATCAATTGGCCAAATACATGTGAGTCTATTTCTGAGCTATTTTGTTCCAATAACGTATGTTTAGCCATTTGCCTGTACTAAACTAACTTTTTAGTTTTGAAATCAGACCATTTGGTCATCCAACTACTTTGTTCATCCTTCTCAACTCTTTTTTGTGACTACACCAGTCCCTTTTATTGTTTCCTATAAATTTTAGAATTGGTTTGTTTATATCTACAAAAAGTCTAGTGGGATTTTTATTGAAAACTTTTGCTTTTTTAACAGAGACAGAGAGACAGTCAGAGAGGATAGACAAGGACTGACAGACAGACAGGAACAGAGAGATGAGAAGCATCAATCATTAGTTTTTCATTGCGCATTGTGACACCTTAGTTGTTCATTGATTGCTTTCTCATATGTGCCTTGACCGTGGGCCTACAGTAAACCGAGTAACCCCTTGCTCAAGCCAGCGACCTTGAGTCTAAGCGGGTGAGCTTTTCTTGCTCAAGCCAGATGAGCCCGCGCTCAAGCTGGCAACCTCGGGGTCTCGAACCTGGGTCCTCTGCATCCCAGTCCGATGCTCTATCCACTGCGCCACTGCCTGGTCAGGCTACATTGAAATTTGATTGAAGTTTTAGATCATTTGGGGAGAATGGACCATCTTAACAACACTGAATAATCCAATCAATGAACATGGTCTATTTTCCTATTTCTTTAAATGTATTTTTATTTATTTTACCTGTGTTCTATAGTTTTTAACATAGAATTGTACAAATTTTGAAAGGTTTATACCTATGTATTTAATGTTTTTTTTGGTCCTACTATAAATGGTACTTTAAAATATTTTTCTACTTCCAAATATTGATGGCTAGTATATAAAAGTACAATTGACTTTTTGTATAATGATCTTGTGTCGTCCTGTGACGCTGCTAAACTTGCATCTTAGTTATAATAGCTTTATTACAGATTTTTGGGGATGTGCTACATAGACAATTATGTCATTGAAAATAGAGGCAGTTTTGCCCCTTTTTTTTCTAATTTCTATATTTTTTCTTTCTTTTTCCTGTATCTATACTCATTAGAGGTACTGATTTTGGAACCAGGGTAAAATAAAATGTGTTAGGAAGTGTTCTTGCCTCTTCTATTTTCTGGAAGAGTTTGTGTAAAATTAGTATTATTTTTTTTCTTTTTTTTTAAATTTTAATGAGAGGAAGGGAGGCAGAGACAGACTCTGGCATACATCTCAACCAGGAACCACCCAGCAAGCCCACTAGGGGGCGATGCTCTGTCCATCTGGAGCACTGCTCCATTGCTCAGCAACCGAGCTCTTCTTAGCACCTGAGGCAGAGGTCATCCTCAGCACCCAGGGCCAACTTGCTCAAACTATTCAAGTCATGGCTTCAGGAGAAACAGAGGGAATGAGAGAGAGAGAGAAGTGAGAGGAGGAGGGGTGGAGAAGCAGATGGGAGCTTCTCCTGTGTGCTCAGACTAGGAACCGAACCCAGGACATCCACATGCTGGGCCGACGCTCTACCACTGAACCAACCAGTCTGGGCCGTATTAATTTTTTTTTCTTGTGGGAGAGACAGAGTCAGAGAGAAAGACAGATAGGGACAGACAGAAAGGAAGGGAAAGAAAGGAGAAACATCAATTCTGTGTTGTATTTCCTTAGTTGTTCATTGATTGATTTTTCATATGTGCCCTGACTAGGGGGCTACAGCAGACCGAGTGACCCCTTGCTCAAGCCAGCGACCTTGGGCTTAAGCTGGTGAGCCTTGCTCAAACCAGATGAGCTCATGCTCAAGCTGGCGACCTCAGGGTCTTGAACCTGGGTCCTCCACATCCCAGTCTGACGCTCTATCCACTGCACCACCACGTTGTCAGGCTGGGCCATGTTATTTTTTCCTAAGTGAACCCATCTGATTCTGGAATTTGATACATGGAACATTTTAAAAAATTTTTTAGCAACAGCAGGAGAGAGAGAGAGAGAGAGAAACAGGAACATTGATCTGTCCCTGTATGTGCCCTGAGAGGTGATCAAACCGGCAACCACTGCACTTCAGGAGGATGCTCTAACCAACCGAACTGGTTGATGCTCTAACCATCAGCCAGCCAGGGCTGACGGATGGAACATTTCAACTATAAATTCAATTTTATACTTATAAATCTATTCAGCTTATCTATTTCCTCTTGACTAAGTTTTGGTAGTTTGTGTCTTTCCAGGAATTTATTCATTTCATCAAAGTAGTCACATTTATGGGCATAAAGATGTTTGTTCCTGATGTATGCATTTAATGTCTATAAGATCTATAGTGATGTTCTCTCTTTTATTTCTTTTTTTGTTTAAGACAGAGGTAAGAGGACAGTGAGACAGACTCCTGCATGCATCCCGACCAGCAATCCCTATCTGAAGCCAATGCTCAAATCAACCAAGCTATCCTCAGCACCCAGGGCTGATGCTCAAACCCAGCAAGCCACTGGCTGCGGTAGGGGAAGAGTGAAAGAACAGGGGTGGGAGGGAGGGAGAAGCAGATAGTCGCTTCTCCTGTGTGCCTTGACAGGGTATTGAACCCTGGACATCTATACGCCTGGCCAATGCTTTACCACTGGGCCAACAGGCCAGGACCTACACTGACCATTTATACTAACATAAAGAAAGTACTGGAGAGGAAAAGAGGTAAGATATAGAGTAAAATATGCCCTTGCCAGATAGCTCGGTTGTTTATTATCAGCCTGAGCCAACAGAGAGGTTGCTGGTTCAATCCCCAGCCAGTACGGGAATAGACCAGTGTTCCTGTCTTTCTCTCTTTCTCCTTCTTTCCTTTCTATATAAAATCAATAAAAAAATAAAAATAAAAAGATATAGAGTAAAATATGCCTTTTAAAAAACAGAAATTACTTTTAAAACAATGCTGAAAACCAAAAATGAAATTAATTTTGGTACTAACAAACATCATTTCCTTCCTAGTTACCTCATTCAAAAAGCAAAGTTTAACTGGAGGCTTGAGAATGCTATTTTATTTACTCTACAGAAAAATTTTAGCTTTAGCATTTGTGCAAATATTTTAAGTGTTTTATTTTAGGCCTTATTAATTTTTTTTCTTTAATTGTATATGTAGCATACAAAACATAATGGTTAGCTTTTGTGTAAACTATGTAGATAGTTTTACATTAGGCCTGAGAAAACTATAAAAGATAACAAAAGGGAAACATTATTCAACCACAAGGTTAGAATAAAACAGAAATTATCAGGCAGGGTAGATTTCCATCATGTTGGAATGAGAAGGGAGAAAAATGTAAAGAGTGGGCATAGGGCAGGTTCAAATTACTTCCTAGCCAAACCACTAGATGGCGCAGCAATTTTGCAGGGCTTAAACTGAATAAACACTCGAAATTTTAAGGAAAATCCACAACAAAATTAAACCTCTTGCCTCTAGGAAAAACTGGAATTTTTCCGTGCTATTTGGGTTGTAAGATGATTCGTGTGTATGATGATTGGTGTGTATTTTTGTTGTTTTATATTTTGTTTTGTTTGGTGTAAATTTTTTGAGCTTGTGTATTTCCCAAAGATATTTTAGCCTGAGTCAACGACATCTTGCACATGGTTAAATAAATGGTACTTGAAGTGATAGAAGGATGATGATGGTATCTTCATTGTCCTAGAAATAAGTAAATTCTAGTATTGCTACAGAAATAACATATTATAAGAGTGAAGTACTACAAGGAAAATTCTATCCACAAAATATTTAGTAGCATGAAAAAATATTAAATTTCTGATCTAATATGCTTGGACACCTTGTTGAGAAATAATGAGCACTTACTTGAATTAGGGGGCCAAGATTCCCGATATTCACTACCTGATTGAGTTCTGGGTGACTTGCCCCGAACCTGGAGAGCCACAAAAAAATCACAGAAATCAACAGCAGAACTGAACCAAGAATGTAAATCAATAAAAGTGTACCTAAAATATACTGTTTCTACTACATCTTCTTCCACAGTATGTAAAATTGGACATAGCGATCCTAACAATAATAATGCACACTTACAAAAAGCTTTCTAGTTTTCCAGGTATTGTCCCATATATTTCCTCATCTAATGTGAACTCATTAAGGGGGAAAAGACAGGGGGATAAGCAGTAAAGGGGGACCCATGGGGTCCAGCACCACAATTCCTTAGACTATTAAATAGTTGCTGGGAGTAAGAGTTATCGTGAAATCCCTCCCGGGGTTGTCATATGGTGATGAAGAGTCAGCCCTGCTGAGAGGAAAACCAAAGAGAAAAAAGCAACTGTCACCTTCGGCGACGTCTCATCTTTTAGCACGGCCTTCACCTAAATTATACTTGATAAAAGTAAGCTTCCTCAGAAGCTTGCCTAAAAGAAACACCTTGGAAAGATTACCCTTCTTTCTTGTTTCTTCTGGGTCTCCAGGACATGCAGACGCTCCATGAGGCTGCAGATGCCCTGCTCCAAGCTGTCAATGGTGTGGTGCTGAGGGTCATGGCCACCAAAGCTGTTGCGCAGGCTGCGGAGAGCGTCACGAACAAGCTGAAGGTCACTGGTCTGTGGGCAAAAGAGATGCTGCTGGCGTGGTACAGAGCCCAATTACTAACCACATCCCAACCATAGGGCTTAAGAAGACAGAGCAGAGGTTTGCAGGGTAGAACTTTTATTTTTGAGGGAGAAGGTGTGAACTCTAGGAAATATTCCTCCACACGAGCAGGCCCTATGTTTGTTCACTAATTCTTAATTCTAAATAACAAGTGCTTCACATTTTTACATACCCGACAGATCCAGGAATGAGGGAACTGGCATATAAAAGGCCTAGTACCACTGATAATGGTGAAGGTGCTCTTCTGGTTTTAGCTGGAAGGGGCAGGTCTGAACTGAAATCTTAAGAACCTTACCCCCCTGTAATTGATTGAAGCAGCTCCTTTTCCGGCCACTGCAGGGAGAAAACCGTTGCTTTGAGAGTTGTGACTGTTGTGGTTGGTCACCTACAGCAGCAAGAAAAAATGATGTTTATGAGAGAATTCCAAACCAAAAGGTCCTGTCCAATTTTCTTCTTTACATTTATCACTTCTTGACATACTTTGTAAGTATATATTTGTTTCATGTCTCTATTAGGATGTGAGCCTCAAGAGTACTTTCATCCACTACTGTATCCCTGGCACTTGACACTTGGTGGGCATTATTAAATGGAGGACAAACAAAATGCCAACTTCAGCCTGGAGGCCCTCGACCCAGCGTCTGCCTGGCCACCGCTTCCAGCCTTTTCTTCAGTCATTAAACAAAAGGACAATGACTAACATCTCTTGAGCCTGATTCTGTGCTGAGTGGATCTACAAGGACCATGTTTCATTATTCACCTGGATGATCTTATGTAGTCTTCATAATGGCAGAGATGGCCACTAGTATTTCCACTTTCTGGATGAGCCTTATTTCTAAGGTTCAGAAGCTAAGCAAATTAAGGTCACATGATGGTGAAAAGTTGTATAAAGATGGACTCTGAAACCATATTTTTACCCTGGAATCTGCACTCCTACCCCTCAACGAGACAGTCTCCCAACAAACCGCCCTGTGCCCTTGGTTCAGCCCTGAGTCAGAAACAGAATCTCCCTCTTTGCCCTTGTAAATGTGGGGGGGGGGAGACTCTGAGCGCAAGGTCACCTCCTCTGCCTCTCTTTTCGTGCAGTGAGCCAGAAGGGCATCTTTGTGTTTTCGCTCCTGCTCTAGATCCACCTGCAAACCAGAGAGACCAAGTCAGAACATGATTTTTTCAGGCCACAGAAGCAGGAAAAGTCAGTGGCTGAAAACATCCCCACCTGCTGATAACCGGCCTCGGAGAGTTTCCGGAGTGCTTCCTCCAGCTTAGCCTGGTGCTGCTGAAGGAGGCGGTCCTTCTGCCCCAGCTCTTTCTGCAACATAGACAGAACTTTCAGACCTACGGCAGAGCCGAGGACACAGAACCATCTGCCCTCTGAGTGCAACTTCAAGCCGAGGAACTTAACAGCCCTGGGGAACAGTCCTCTCCTCAGGCAACACTGGAAGACGAGGCACACCACAGCAGTTTGGTACAGTGCAAAGGATTCTTGAAAGGGGAAAGAGAAAGGGAGTGACTGTTTGTAGAAGGACCACTACGTACTATTCATGTGAGTTAGATACAAAGGTTAAGACAACTGAAGTTTCCATACTCCTAGTTCTGTACGCCTTCTCCCTCAGAGTCAGTGAATCAGGGACACACAGGAAAGGACGTCCTCACTGAGAGCAAGGATGAGGACAGAGTACTTAAGTGCTTTCTGAACAACAGCAACATTGGGCTGTTCGTAAAAGGTCAGGAGGACACCGTTTCCACACTGATGTCCATTCTTACTTTATATGCTCCCAAGAGCCGGTTCCTCTCATCCAGCTTCTTCTGCAGGTCCGCCTGCAAGAAGGATGAGAAAGAATCAGTGAGCACAGAGATGCTGTCCACCAACCCCGGCAGGAAGTGAGCTACTCGGTAACCAGACCCCATGGCGGAAGCACAGAGGGGGCACGGCTGTGATAACAACGTACAGGTGTCTTTAGGCAGACAGACTGTAGAACCACAGTGCAAACTCAGTGTCTCAGTGCCCAGAGTTGAAGGGCAGGGGCCAGTGTGCTGAAGGCCTTCCCCTGGGAACAGAGACGGGTCTGACAGGAAATAAAATAACTGCAAACCCTGAGAGCAGCCGTCCTGAAATTAAGATAGAGTAGGATAGCAGATCTAACAGGACTCCAGTAGTATCCTGTTTTGCTACTGGGGCTCAGGGAGGTTGAGGTCCACTCCTAACTCACATTCTGGTTGTGCAGCTCATCTTTGTCCATATTTGCCCTCAGTAGTTCTTGTTTGAGCTGAAGAACAGACGTGTCCTGCTGAGTCAACCTCTGCTGCAAGGCATCCTAGGGGGAAAAAAAGCAGACTGATTATTGTGGTCCTAATTAATCAATCAGCCAGTTGTTACTAAAAGTTATGAAACCTCTCCCAGTCTGCATTAATTCTGGCAAACTGGGGGACAAAAGGAGTATAAGGATCTTGCCGCAGAGTGAAGTAGGGGCTTTCTGTCCCTTCCAGGACAGCAGCATCTGAAGGAAAATCCCCCACTGTCCTACCCAGCTGAATAGAGCCTGATTTTCTCCTCTGCCTAGTACTCACCACTACCCTCTACTTCACTCCTGACAGCCCATCCTAGACAGAGGTCTTTGGAATCAAACAGACTTAGATTCAGACGAGATCGAGCACATTCAGGGTGGTATGGCTGTAGACCAGACTTAGATTCAAATGACAAGTCTACCACTTCCTTCATTACAGTTGACCTTGGACAGTACACTCTTCTTCCTACCACTCTGGCTTTCCCATCTATATCTTGGGTATATCAATATTCAATTTACCTGTCTGCCAACTCCCTACTTCTTAGAGGGCATCAGCTGACATGTGTCTCTGCCTGCCACCCTATTCATACAGAATCCCTGAAGTCACTCCCACCCTGACTTCCAGAGCCCTGTGCCTGCCCGGGGCTTCCACCCCTAACCTAGACTAGAGCTGGGAACATAGTTCCATGCTCAGAACTGTTCGTACTGGCTCCTCTTCCCAGTATCATAGGATTTTACTTTCAGCTTTCTCTCAGGTTGGACCCTCTTGGTTCCTACCATGCTTAAGAAAAGGTGAGCTGCCTGACCAGGCAGTGGCACAGTGGATAGAGTGTATGACTGCGATGCAGAGGACCCAGGTTTGAGACCCCGAGGTCGCCAGCTTGAGCTCAGGCTCATCTGGTTTGAGCAAAGCTCACCAGCTTGGACCCAAGGTCACTGGCTCGAGCAAGGGGTTACTCGGTCTGCTGTAGTCCCACAGTCAAGGCACATATGAAAAAGCAATCAATGAATAACTAAAGTGCCCCAAAGAAAAACTGATGATTGATGCTTCTCATCTCTCTTCATTCCTGTCTGTCTGTCCCTATCTATCCCTCTCTCTCTCTGTCTCTGTAAAAAAAAAAAAAAGGTGAGCTGATGACCAATGAATGCATAAATAAGTGGAGCAACAAACTGGTTTCTCTTTCTCTCTCTCAAATCCATCAATCAATATAAAGATAGGTTGTACATACTTACGTAAAAGGGTCAGCAGTAACATATTTCTCCAAGCACAGTGACCACAAATGGAACTATGAACAAGAAGTGCATTCCAACATATTTGCCCTGACTTCTCCCTCTTTACAGACTGCAAAAAAACGGTGTGGGCTCTGGAGAACATGGGAGCCCATCTCACAGATGCTGTCTGCCATGGCGGTCTGTGGCAGAGGCAGCCTCAGAAGCCCTGGCATCAGCTGTTCAGAGGAACATTTCCCAAAGTGGACTCCATAGGAGAGAAAGCGTTTCTGTGGATAACAACACTAAACTTTCTTTTAGGCCGACTTCTTCACGAGAAACTTACTCGGGTCCTTTGATACATTACCATTTACTGTGACTCTTCCAGTCAGCAGGGCATCCCTCAATCTCATCTGACCACAGAACACGTTTGTTTTATGGAGAATCTCAAAAGCACTAAGACTACAAACGCACTCTGACAGCTGTTAATGAGTCACACTCTAGGCTTTCCCATGCCTGGAAGTGCAGGTGAGGGGAAGCAGCAGCCCAACACACCCTTTTCCACTTCCAGGCATTTATACTGCAGGTGCACTCCCCCGTGGTGAAATGGCACACATTCCAGGTCATCAGCTAGATCACTGTTTGTATGAGTAGCAGATCAGAAATGACCTAAAGGACCACCCACAGGAGATCAATTAAATTAACACATATGCATACACTGGCACTCTATGCAGCCACAGTAAGGCCTAGGAAGGTCTTTACGAACTGAAATAGGATGACCTCCAAGGTACACTGCTAAGTGAAAACAAGTGACATGTCAGGCTGTATTTATTGTATATTGTTATTTTTGGGGAAATCACATATGTACATATTTGTTGATAACTGCTAAATTGCCTCCAGGAAAGAGAACTAGGTGATGGAGAGGAGGAGTCAAAATTTTCAAGGATTATCCTTTTGTACCTTTTTTAATTTCAAGTAGTTAATTGATTGACTTTAGAAGGAGAAGGGAGAGAGAAATATCAATCTGCTGCTCCACCCATCCATGCATTTGTCGTTTGACTCCTGCATGTGCCTTGACGGGGGATCGAACCCACAACCCTGACATATCAGGACAATACTCCAACCAGGCTACCCTGTATCTTTTTAATTTTAAACTATTTGAATATTATTAACTATTCAAAAACTAAATAAATTTAAGAGGATATTCTTTCTTTTTTAAGTGAGAATAGGGGAGATACTGAAACAGACTTCTGTATGCACCCCAACCGGGACCCACCCGGCAACCCCATCTGGGGCTGACTGATGCTCGAATCAACCAAGCTACCCTCAGTGCTTAAGGCCTTCTCTCACACCAATGAGCTATCCTCAGCGTCCAAGGACAATGCTTGAACCAGTTCAGCCAGTGGCTGCAGGAGGGAAAGAGAGAGAAAAGGGGGGAGAGAGAGAGGAAGAGGAAGAGGAAGAGCAGATGGTCACTTCTCATGTGTGCCCTGACAGGAGATCGAGCCTAGGACATCTGCACACCAGGCCTATGCTCTGTCCACTGAACCAACCAACTAGGGTCTTAAGAGGATGTTCTTCTTCAGAACTGAGGAAAACTGATTAAAAAAAAAACTGAAACTGGAGAAAACTGTAAGAATTGATTGATATTATAAATAGAAACTAAAAAAGGCAGCACAGAGGGCCATGACAGCACCAGGAGTCATAACTCCCAGAAATAGGCCTCAGCAAACAAAGGTGCACATTCCCTAACATGTCTCCCTCCCCACCCACAAAGCCTCCCTCCACTAACAGCACAGAGCCTGTTAAAGGCCCTACCAAATGTATATAAGAAAGAACTATAGGAACCATCTAACCTCCTAACATCCATTTTCACCAATAGGCAGACTATATCACCTTGTAGAGAGTTTATTTAAAGAGTTAAATGTCTTCCTTTTTACCTTTATCCCCTGTAAGTTTCTGGCTTCTTGTTTACACTTCAGCAGGTCCTTCTGCAAACCAAATATAATTACGTCAGACGGCAGCATCTGGGCTGCTTCCAAAGCGTTACCTTGTTCTGTCAGTAGGCACACCACTCAGATAACCATTCCATGGAAAGTTAACCCTCCAGGAAGGAGAGAGCAAGCCTGGCCCAGTAAACAGCAAAGGCTGACCCACAGACACAAGAATAGGGCCTATTCCTTTCTGCCCTGCGGCACCCAGGCTCGGCTGCTCGGGCAGAGAAGAGTCGTCTTGCCAAGAAAGAAGATACCACTTATTCCATGGGCTCTCATTCCTGGGTTTAGCAATCTTCACCAAAAGGAAACCTTAATCATAATAATTTAAATCCCTCTCACAGAAATATGTGATCATAGTTTAATATGCCCACCCCCAAAGTCTTAAACGATTATCTTAGTTTTTAATGTTCGGCAAAGGGTTTGACTGCTTCTGATTCTCCAAGGGTATTGTTCTCTGTGACCAAACAAAACACAGCCCAATAATGAAATAGTAAGTAAGTAACCCTCTTTTACAATAGAGTAAGTAGATGACTGGCACTAGGGAAGAGATTTTAGGAGAGGAACACCCAGAACTTAGACCTCACTCTCTTCTTATTCCAACACATCAAGTGTTTGGAATTAACATGTCTAAACTGGGAATGCTTAACCTGGACTCAGAAAGGGCTCCAAAATCATGCCAATAAGAATTCAAGTCAGTGAGTGTGTGTGCATGTGCTCCTGCATATTTCTGGGGAGAAGGTTAATGGCTTTTAGTCACATACTTAAGACATTGAAAAAAGTTGAGGCTCCAAAATTACGCCAATAAGAATTCAAGTCAGTTAGTGTGTGTGCATGTGCTCCTGCATATTTCTGGGGAGAAGGTTAATGGCTTTTAGTCACAAACTTAAGACATTGAAAAAAGAGTTAAGACCCACTGACCTAAAAGAATTCTGGGAAGTATTCATTAAAAGATACTGGATTATATTTAATAATACTGTATTGTATATCTGAAAGTTGCTAAAAGAGTAGACCTTAAAAATCTCATCAAAAGAAAAAAATTGTAACTATTGTAGAGTCTAACTAGATTCCATTGTGGTGATCATTTTGTAATATATATGTGTATATATATATATATATTGGTATATATGGACTCAATAAGTTGTTTATGTGAAATTAGTATGTTATAAGTCAATTCTGATCATTCCATTTTTTATTTTAAATCAAAAATAAAAATGATGAAACATTTCAAACATATAGAAAGGTATAATCAAGAATGACATAGACACCTAGTACTCATCACCAAGATTAAAAAGATGTTACCTTTTTGCCATATTTAGGACAGAGCTCTCTCTCTCAGTTAAAAGCATACTACAGATACAGATAAAGGTCAGGTCATGAGTCTACATCCCTCCCCTCTACCTATCACTGTCCTGAAGTTTGTGTATGACATTCCCATAGTTTTTTTCAAAGGGTAAAAATGTATGTCCTGGCATACCTTTAGGTCTTGATTCTCCTCCATACTCTGATCCAGACGACTCTGGATTATAATCTGAATATAAGGCAAAAAGAGGTGTTTATGTACTATGCTGTGAAATTCAGAGGTCATTCATTCAACAAACATTTACTGAGCACTTACGAAATGCTAGTCTCCCGTTGAGATACAAAGAACAGAAGGCAGCTCCCGCCCTCCAGTGGGAGCATGTGCCCAGGGAGGCGGGAGTGGATTAACATGGATCACATGTAGAGTGAGTATGTACTGGGTGTAGCAGGATGGGCAAGGGGAAAGAGTCATAACAACAGATTAAGTTAGAGAGATAAACAGGGGCCAGATCATGAAAGGCAGGTGAGGGCAATGGAGAATCGATGAGAAGTTTGAGGTGAAGAGATGACAAAAAAGAAGTTTGCCTTAAACTGAAATTATTCTTGCTGTTTTATAGAAAATGAATTAGAGGAGGACATAAGAGGAAGCAGGAAAGCCAGTTAGAAGGTTGCTAGAATACTGGAGAAAGGCCTGAATTAAAGTAGTGGAGGTGAGAATGGAGAAAACTGGATGAAGATACTTAAAAATCAACTGACAAAACTTAGTAACTAATTGGATGTAGTGGGAAGGGCTAGAAAGGATACAAAGATGATATTTAGATTTCTCTTTTGAGTATTTGGCTAGATGGGTAGTGGTTAAAAAAAAAAAACAGTCCAAAAGGACAAGTAATTTTGGTGATAGAAAAAGAAGGGAAAGAAAACTTCTTAAATTTAGAATTCATGGAAATGGAAATGCTGCCCTGGCCAGCTGGCTCAGTGGTAGGGTCGACCCAGCATGTGCAAGTCCTAGGTTCAACTCCAGGTCAGGGCATACAGGAGAAGCATCAATCTGCTTCTCTCCCCTACCCTCTCCCCTTTTCTCTCTCTCTCTCTCTACCCATCCTGCAGCCATGGCTTGATTGGTTCGAGTGCGTTGGCCCTAGACATTGAGATCGTCCCATGGAGCCTCTGCCTCAGGCGCTAAAAATAGCTTGGTTGAGAGCATGGGCCCTAGATGGGCAGAGCATCAGCCCCAGATAGGGGAAGCCATGTGGATGGATCCTGGTTGGGGTGCATGTGGGAGTCTATCTCCCCTCCTCTCACTTAAATAAATAAAAATAATAATAAAAAAAGAAATGGAGATGCTTATGAAGGTGATCAACAGGTAACTGCAGCCCTGGCCAGTCGGCTCAGTGGTAGAGCATCAGCCTGGCGTACAGGAGTCCTGGGTTCAATTCCCGGCAAGGGCACACAGGAGAAGCGCCCATCTGCTTCTCCACCCCTCCCCCTCTCCTTCCTCTCTGTCTCTCTCTTCCCCTCCCATAGCCGAGGCTCCATTGGAGCACAATTGGCCCGGGTGCTGAGGATGGCTCCATGGCCTCTGCCTCAGGCGCTAGAATGGCTCTGGTTGCAACAGAGCAGCACCCCAGATGGGTAGAGCATCGCCCCCTGGTGGGCATGCTGGGTGGGTCCCGGTCCGGGCATGTGGGAGTCTGTCTGACTGCCTCCCCATTACCAACTTCAGAAAAATACAAAAAAACACACAAAAAAACAGGCAACTGCATGTTTCATATACTATATAAATCTAGAACATTACAGAGAGAGCTGAGTGTGAAATAAATATTTGAGAGGGAACACCTGAGTCAAGTGGGAAGTGAATGAAGCCACAGAGGCCCAGGTGAACGTGTAAGACAGTAGATGGCCCAGGTGGCACCCTAAAGAACACCAAAATTTTAAGGCATAGGCAGAAAAGAAGACCTTAATATAAACTCCATGAGGATACAGTCATAAATATTTGTTGACTGAGTGAATGGAAGGAAGAAAAAAAAGAAAGGAAAAGTACTAAAAAATGTAACAGAAAAACCAGGGGAATTGGAGTTAGGGAAAAAGCATTTCAAGAAGGCACAGACAACAGGGTCAAATGCTAAAAACAAAACAAATAAATTAACCAGATGATGTTGTGTCCAGTCACAAAAGAAGGGGCTCACCAATTGTTCCTCGGGATTGACTCCTGGTTCACAGAGGGCCAGGGGCCTCTCCTGCTCGTCTTCTGGTAAGGACCCATTGAGCAGTAAGGCCTAGGTAACCAAAAAGGCGAAAGAATTTTAACTCCCGTCAGAGCACCAAGTCTACAGTTGGGCTTGGTAGGTTCATCCCGGATTGAAATCACAACTGGATTCTTCTAGAAACTTCCGTGGTAATTTTGATCCTTAGATACTACCAACTGCTCATCTTGGGTCTACCTGGGGCTGCTGTTGTCAGGCTGATACTCTCTGGAAGCACCGAAATCCTCTGCTCCAAGGCTGCTTGGCCCAGAGAGCAATCTAACATAAACATTCCTTCCAGAAGGGGCATTTCAAACCAGAGCCACTCAAACTGAAATTTGCCAGCTGGAAAGTGAACTAAAAGCAGTATGGAATTTCCTGGCATGCAAAAAGTGTATCATAAGCCTGACCTGTGGTGGCGCAGTAGATAAAGCATCGACCTGGGAATGCTGAGGTCGCCGGTTCGAAACCCTGGGCTTGCCTGGTCAAGGCACATATGGGAGTTGATGCTTCCAGCTCCTCCCCCCCCTTCTCTCTCTGTCTCTCCTCTCTCTCCCTCTGTCTCTCCCTCTCCTCTCTAAAATGAATAAATAAATAATAAAAAAATTCTTAAAAAAAAAAAAAAGTGTATCATAATAAATTAGCTAGAATACATTTTCGAGCATGGACGTGGGTTTAAGAATTCTGAGTTTTACTCCCTAAGGCAACCTACAAAGAACAAGAAGGAAGACATACCTGCAGAGAGAGATGGGCACTCATTTCCACTCCTCACATCAGGTTTTGTCTTCATTAGGATATGGGGAGGGGGGCAGGTCTACCCTGACGCTATGGAAGCTTAAACCCAGGATCGCTCACCTATGCGGCTCTCTCAAAGTCTTAGATATAATCCTGTATGCATAACCTGTGATTTTATTTTTAAAGTTGCCCCCCCAAAATTGTGTACTTTTGAATTTAACAAACTTGGATCTATCCCTGCAGGTAAGTATTATAAGACCTATCGCCAACCTGTGGTGGCGCAGTGGATAAAGCGTTGACCTGGAAATGCTGAGGTCGCCGGTTCGAAACCCTGGGCTTGCCTGGTCAAGGCACATATGGGAGTTAATGCTTCCAGCTCCTCCCCCCTTCTCCCTCTCTGTCTCTCTCTCTCCCTCTCTTTCCTCTCTAAAAATGAATAAATAAAATTAAAAAAAAATAAAGACCTATCAGCTGAATGAAAGATTTAAAATATGTCCTCATTTTACATTGTTGGGCAAACCAATGTGTTTCGAGTGTGCTCAGGTTTGCTCACTTGTATTGGGGCAGCGCCATGTGTGTCTAGTCTATGGAAGGCTGTGGGTGCTCGCCCTCAGGGCGGCAGATTGCAAATTGCAGATGTGTTCCTGCTGGAGAGAGGCACTGTTTGCTGTAGTTTGGTGGAGAAGGGTTGTTTCCCCAGCCCAGTGGTCGGCAAACTCATTAGTTACAGAGCCAAATATCCACAGTACAATGACTGAAATCTCTTTTGAGAGCCAAATTTTTTAAACTTAAACTATATAGGTAGGTACTTTGTTATTAACTTAATTAGGATACTCCTAAGCTGGCCTTTGCCCCTGCAACTGAAGGGACCAAAGAGCTTCATGTGGCTCACGGCCACTAGCCTCACATATATCATGAGTTTATCTCAATCCAATCAAAAGGGAAGAGTTACAGAGATTAAATCCTGTTTCAATAAATCTAAGACAAATTACACAATGTTGTATATAAAAATCCAACCACTTGTTGGCCTACCAAGCACTAGTTAACAATAAAAGTTTAGAAAATCAAATTAATTTGGTTACTGTGTGGAGTAGTGACAAGAGGTATAGACAGGTGTAAAGCCAGTGGCCATGGCCGTCGTGGTCATGCAGGTTCCCATTGCATGCGGGCAGATGGTAAAGGAACTGTGGAGCCAGAAAATGGTGGGCCATTTCGTTTATTAAAGTCTTGTAACAGCAGACGAGCCAATAGGCAGGGCTCCCAAGCCCCTCAGCATTCTGGACTCACCCAAACTCACAGGCACCCCACCAACATCAGTACTCCCCAGCCAAAACAGGCCTGGCCAAAATCTCAGGGTTCGCTCTCTCTCTCTCTCTTTATCTCTCTCTCTCTCTCTCTAGTTCTCCTCTCTTCTCTCTCCCCTCCCTCCACACACCTCTCTCTCTGTCTCTCTGTCTCTGTCTCTCTCTCTCTCTCACCCCAGCAAAACCTCCTGAGGGAAAGAAACAATCAACCCTCCCCACGGAGGCAGGCAGTTTGCAATTTGCAACCTGCTGCCCTGAGGGCAAGTGCCTGTAGCTTTTCACAGACTACACACACAGCGCTGCCCCTCAACAATACAACAGTTAGGCAAAATATAAGCGAGCAAACCTGTTACAAACTTGTTTGCCCAACAGGTATAAGCAGCCACAGAGCTGTAGGGAGCTAAGGTAGACACCACTGCTAACTAAAACATGCCAACAGTCAGAAATTCCAGATGTGGCTTGGCATGAACCTGTCCATCACTGAAAGAGTTAAGAAGCCCAGTGGATGCTGTGAGCCCCATTGTATTTTATAATGGAACACAATTCTCATTGTGATCATGCGGCTGTGAATTAAAATTCCTGTCTGCAGAGAATATTAGGATGCTGACTTTCTGCCTGTCGATTCTTCTTTTTCTGTCTAATCTGCCATCGAATTCCTCCCAGACTGAAAAATGCAAACGAAACTGAAAACCAAACTGATGGATATCTATGTTTATATAATGAAATTAGCCCGGGGGGGGGGGGGGGCTGGTGGGTGTAATTCCAAACTTTTCCATGCTTTAATCCTTACAATAAAAAGCACAACACAAACTCCATTCATTAAACCATTCATTAATAGAGTAGCAGAAAAGAGATCTAAAAGTCAGACATTTTAAAAATACAGAGAAAATAGGGGCAAAATCAACAATCTCCCTGGAGGAATGTTCAGGCAGTAAACCTTCCTCCAACCCTTCTCAGTTCCTGCGGCATACATTATGCAAATTGTTCTACCACAGGACCAATCTTCTTTCTTCTTTAGGAACCCTTTGTGTCCCCACCCTGTTGTTGTGGCTGGCTGGGAGCACACCCTCACTGCCCGGGGCTTCCAGAGCCACTCATATAACGTGGGGCTTTGTTTACGCATCCATAAATATTTGACAATTCAGAAGCAGTCCAGTTCCCAGCACAAACAGAAAAGAATATTCCCAGGCAATTTCAGGGTCATCAGCACACTACAAAGGCTCCTACAAATAGAGACAGACTGCACAAAGACGGAGAGTTGAGGGAGGGGGTCATTTCAGGGTAGAAACTAAGTCAAGTGGGTCAGTCAGCCTCTGGGAGAGGTTTCCTGAGCTGGCACTGAAGGTATAAGGAACACTGAAGGGCTTTGTTGCTCAAGGAAAACCTCTTCTACCTGATCATGAAGCCCTGGCATCCACTAGCAGATGCATTAGGAGTGAGCTAATAAATCCCCAGGCAGATCACACAGAGACCTGTGGCATTCCCAGCCCTTGCAGCGTTCCTGCTGAAGAATTCCTAAGAGGCTGACTCTTCAGTGACATTATTTGGTGAGAGCTGCAACTGCAAGTGTGTCACTGCAGAGGAGGAAGGCCCACCCACAGGCAGAGCCAGAGTAAGGGTCCAGTGGGGTCAATGGAGGCTCCCAGGCTTACAGAACTTCTAACTACTGTGGAATCCATAGGTCCATTTAAGAGTACTGCACTCACATAAAAGGAATTTTCTGCTCTTTATGTACTACTCCCTCTATCTAAACTCCCCATTCCACTCTGACCTCACACAAAAACTGAGTCAGTTTATTTTCAATTGATCTCAGTGACTTAATAATAATCAACTGGCACAGCAAAGACAAACTACGAGGGAAAGAGCTACCTGTAATCCTGAGATCATTTTCTTGGCTTCCTCCATTTCTTTTTCTAAATGTTCTTGTTGTTCCAACAGCTGTTCTTCCCATGAAGTTTCCAGACGGGTTGCGGGGCTACCTGGTCGCCAGTCTCGGGATAACGGAGAGTCTGTCTCCTCTACAAAATGAAAGGAGGGAGTACAGTTCATGTTGAAGAAAACTGAAAGTGCTCAGTCCCCTGCACTCACAGGTTCAGGTCACCTGCCTTTCCAACCTGACCTGGCTGCACAAACTGCACTCTCCACCAGGGGGGGCTGTGCAAAGAATTGGTTATTTACTCCCACCCCAGGCTGCGGGAACAACTCTTACTCTGTTGGGGAAATACATATATCATCAGATTCAGAAGGTTTAGGAAGCTGTAATACCTCCTCTTTGGGAATCTTGGTGTGGAACAGACACAGATTTCACTATTAATTCTCTAGAACTGGCATTCCCAGAGCCTGACTCTGCTGGGCACCAAGAGGCAGGTGTCAGACCCAATGAAAACAAAACTCCAGCTGGCTGCTCAGAGCTTCAGAGGGACCTCAACTCAATGTTCCTCTGACCCCTCTGTCCAGATAGTCCCCTTTCACACATAACTCCGTGTGACTCACAGAAAACAAACCAATAAAAGCATATTTGCAAAAATTGTTTAATCTCTCTCTCTCTCTGGTTTTATCATCTTATCTTTTCAATCTCTTTGCTCTGATCTCATTCATAAAAATGAAAAGAGTTAGTATAATCCCTCTGGGTTGTTGTAAAGATCAAATAAGGTAGGCCCTCCACTTGTGTGCAGGGCCACGTGGTACCTGGTCCAGAGCAAGTACTGGATAAATACTCTCCCTCTCCCACCCCAGGTCCCAGGAATGCCTGACTGGAAACATGACTTAGTCTTTGACACTAGTGCCAGAGCTACAGGGAGAACAGGATAAGGAGGAATTTAATTCCAGTTTTTCTTCTGAGGGCTATGGTTTCATTGTATCCCTCATAGGTGAATAAAACTCTAAGTCACCTGTTTAGCTTCTTCCACATTTCCATCTATATTTATGTAAGTAAAAAGAAAGCAACTGAAACAGAAGAAGAAATCTAAACAGAGGGAACTCCCAGAAAAATAAAATAAAATAAACAAAGGGAACTCCCTGTGGTCCTTTCTGAAGCCTTCATACCACCCCTGATGTAGACCTGTTCTTCTCTACTGTATGTTCTCACAGACACATCAGCTCCCTACTCTATATTTCTTGCCCTAATTAACATTAAGGAAGTACTGAAATTATTTGTACAACCCAGAAATAAAAACTATTTACTTGAGTAAGGTCTCTGATTCTTCCGAAGTCACTTCATAATTCATAGGCAGCCAGCTGAGGAACAGCCTGTCTATACTGCTGCAAGACTTTTGACAGCTAGGACACGGGAAGTGACGTGCTCTAAGAGGATAACTACATTAATTGGCTCTAAAGCATTAGGACCCTCAAGAGCTGATCCTGTATGCATAGACTATGGATAGGCACAAGGCCAGGGAGCTTACGGATAGATAGTCAAAACCCCCAAACTCTTCAAGCTGAGGGCTATTCCTTGAGCCAACCCAGGCAGGCTGAAAAATAGTACCTGTCCTGTTCTCTATTCCTTCAGGGGGAAGAATCACAAACTCTGCCTTCTCCTCTGCCTGGGTGATGATAGATTCACTCTTTGCACTGTGAATTGGACTGGGTGAAGTCAGGCTGTGATGAAAGGAAGAGAAACAATTAATATGAACAACTGTTTAGACGCCAACTTTTGTGATTTATCCCAGAGACACATTCTTATTCATCTTTCTCCTACTGCCTAACACAGTACCTGGCCCACAATAACAACAACTATTTATTGAATTAATAAACCTGGTGAATCAAATGAATGTTGAATGAACAAATGAACCAGTCCTGTGAAATCTTTTCCACAACATGGCTTAATTCATTGAGTGTTGTAAGGTACCAAAAGCTGAAAATTGATATTAATATTCCAGGAGGAAAGGTCAGGCTTTCCTATCAGGCTTTCCTGTCCCGTCTCTCCTTTAGGGAGGGGAGGGCGAAGAATGTAGAAGTTTCTGGCTTGCAAGAACAAGTTTATTCAGTTTTAAATCTAAAATAAAGATTAACCTAGAAACTTCTTCTCTTTCAATAGGAGGCAGCACTTATATACCACCCTGCATTGACTGTAGTTCCTCCCCTTTCCTGGAATCTTGAGGGTAAAATACCTCTAGGCTAGTGAGGGAAGATGAACCCTGAAATATTTGTAAACATCTTTGATTGTGTTACCTTGAGAGTCTTAATGTTTCTGTGTATCCCCTAAACAAATGTTGCCAGCTTGTACCATGATGTCATGCTCTCCCTCACCCATGTGTGATCAAGAATATATAAGCAGCCCCTGACTATTTTTTGGGACTGCACGATTTGGGCCTGCAGATGCCCCGTGTCAGCCATATGTGGCCAGCATATTAAAATCTCCTCCCCTAATAAAACTCTTCAAAATTCATCTGGACTGGTGTCTCTATGTGAACTCGATGAAATGAGGTACAGTGCCTATCAGAATCTGGGGTGCGGTACTTTATAACAGAGAAGAAATTTATCAAAAGAATGGGTAATCTAGCATTTTAAAGAGCTTCAAATTTTGTTTTGTTTTTTACTTATGAACACCACCATCCCTGGGCCCCAGTTCAGAGACTGATGCCGTATGTATTTTAGTATCTTTGGGAAATAAAGAAAAATCTATTTCCAATACACTGATCTTTCACAGACACAAACAACACCGGCAGCATAATCACAGTAAACCAGCTGTGGGCTGCTGCCAAGGAGGGGACAGAGTGGCAGGTGCCTCAGCAGGGAGAAGCTGCTGGCATGTGGATAGTACCAGGACAGAGAAAGGGGCAAAGCTAGGACATGATAAGGAAAAGGGTCACAGGTCAGAAGGGGACAAGACCTGATTGGAGATAGAAAAGGTTTACTTGATAAAAAAGATTTATTCCCAGAGTTACTTATATTTCTGCCATGCATTTTCAAATTGCCATCGGAAACCTTGCAACAATTCTTAAATTCCGATATAAATATGAACCTTAGAAGAGCTGTTTGAATTTTTCGGGAAATGGAATTTTAAATTTCCAGTCCATCACGTCTCTAAGACAAGATGGGACCTCAAGTCAATGCTGCTTCATGAGGAGCCCTTTCTACTTGAGTTGCACCTGAGAACGTCAGCACTGAAACCATCTCAGGGCTGTAAGGTCTGCAGGGCCAGCCCCCTCCCAGGAATTCTTTCCAAATCCATCACCTAGACAACAGTGATAGTGTCTAGGATTCAATGACCCAAGTAATGTGCCCCTGAAGTCTCCCAAGCTAATCCTCACAGCCACAATCAGGAGTTAACATTTCTTCTTCACAAAAAGCAGAGAAAACAAGAGGCAAGCACAGTGGAGGTGGCAAGAGATTTCAAAACTCCTGAAGCAACCTGAGGACTAATGTCTCATTCCCCTCATTGTCCAAAGTTTAAAGGCTTAGGGAGAATGATCTCAACTAGTAATATATTGTCATCCTTATTAGAACACAGAAAAAGAAATTAAGGTTGTTTGCTCCTTCAAATTAAAGGAACTTAACCAACCGTATCTATTGATGTACAACCGAAAAAGCAGGAGGGGTGAAGAGTGGCAAGAAGTGATACTTAGAAAAGGTAACTGCTTAATGGAACTCTTATATCCATCTTACACTACTTAGACAACCTGACCCAGGCCCACATGAATGAACTTTGGGAAAGGACACTGTGTCATTTAGAAGGAAACAGATTTGTGACTGTTCAGGCCTCACCCAGCATTTGCCTTCTTCCAGAAATTGAGAATCAAGTGCAGAAAGGCCTGTAACATCTGCTCCTCTTTGGGAGGTGAGACGCTTTCTCAGCTAACAAGGTGCTACGGTTGACATGTTCCACACCCCACATTTGCTTGGACCACAGTGGGTAAGCTTGAGAGGAAGGTGAGGTTGGGAGGGTGATGTGAGCCTAGGATGCTAGAAAACTGCTTTCCTAAGAGCAGAGACGCATGCTCAGCTACACCACCCCCCCCCAGCGAGCTGTCTCCGTATAAGGACAGGGGAGGTGGATGCCTGCTTACCCAGCCCCACGATGGGCGTGACAGAGCAGCCAGAAGAAAACAACATTTCTTTTTTAAATCGAGGATGCCAGTGTGTAAGGCCAGGGAGCCAAGACCATGAAACTAGACGGCCAAGTTAGGAGGGAGAGGACTCGAAGAAGAAAAATCCTGCATTAAATCCTCTGCCTTGAAAGCATCCTCACACTTACTAAGTATATGATATACTCTGAGCCCTGATTAGCTTTAAAACTCTATTTTATAAACAAGTCACCCCCGACTTGTCATCATAATCTTCTCAAATAAGGGAACTGATTACAGACCGGGTCCGGCGGATGCACTTCTTAGTCCCACGGTTTAACACCTCTCCACCTTCATTTATCAGACAAGCGGGCCCGGCAACAAGTCAGTTATTTTTTTCTTTCTTTTTTTAATAGGGAAAGGGCGACAAGAAGAAGTCCTGGTCCTCCTGAAGTGCCTCCCCCCTCGGCAGAGACTAGACAGAGTGAAGGGCCACCCCTCCCCGCACCCACTATCTGTCCTCTAAGCAGCCCGTTATCCCCGCATGGCGCCCCCGCCGCACTCCCCGGTCCAGGCTCGGCTCCCACCCGTGCCGCCACCTCCAAAGCCACAGTGGCCCCAGCTCACCATTTGACTTGCGCCCCGCCCATGGTCCCTCCGGGCTCTGGCTTCAGCAAGCCTGCGTCCCTGGCCGCAGTGGGCGGTTGCGAGTCACCGTGCTCCCGGATTCGCGCATGTCTCCGGGCGCCGGTTCCTGAAGACCGGCTCCGCGGGCGGGCGCACTCCCCGCTCTGCTGCCCCGACCGCGGGCGGGAGCGGGGAAGACGAAGAGACCGGGTGCTCCCGAGCCCGGGGCTCGCAGCCTCGCGGCTCAGGGACAGCCGCAGCCGGAGCTGGGCGGGGGCTGCCTCCCCCTGTAGGCCGCCACCGCCGCCAAGCGGCTCCGGCGCGGCTCGGACGCGCCCTGGAGCGCAGGCATCTCAGCCCATCTCCGCACACCGCTCCTGCTGCGCGGCCAAGACCCCGCGGCAAGCGCGCGTGCGGCGGCCCCAGCCCTCAGCCTCTCGGGTCCGTCCCGGGCCTCCCCACCGCCAAGCCGTCACACTCGCGGGGCCTTGAAGGGGCACCGCTAGGCAGGGAGGGCCACTGGCAGCAGAGTCCCCAGGCGGGGCTGCGGTCCTCGTCCTGAGAGCACCAGATCTGAAGACGTGCCTTCTCTACCCTGAGCGCTCCCTGAGTGGCCGCGGAGGCTGGCGTGGGTGTCCGCCAGCTCCTTGAGGGTGGGGGCTCCCCCGGAAACCCGCGGGCCGCCCCTCTCCTCCCGCCTTCCCCTCCGGCGTTTCGAGTGTCCATTTTTACCAACGAGGGACCGTTTTGCTTGGATACAGGGAGAGGCTGGCCTGAGATCTTGGAAGCAACAGGCTCGCAGGGTGTCTGTCTCCCGAGGAGCGAGGAGGGGGAATTAGAGACCCAAGGGCTATATTCTGGATCTTCACCTTCTTTCTCCTGGTTCCGGGTCACACCCCGGGGTCTCCCAGCCTTCCTGGTCACTGAGCCAGGAGATGGCTCCCCCTAAGCAAGAGTGGAGGAAGGAGTAGAAGGTAGCCATGCCTGCTGGGTCACAGGGAGCTAACTGAGGAAAAGGCAAGGTGCTGACTGAGCACCCTAATGAGGCGAGTGAGATCAGCTTAGAAAAAAATAATAGAATCCTGAAGGAGTGAAAGACAAAAAGGAATGCAAACTATAATCTTGAGTCCCTCCTAGAAAATTGTCCCCATCGCCCCCCTACAGCCAGATTTCCAGTGGGTCCCTAATTCACACTATCTCACTGCCAATGCCCCAGTCTGAGTTCTGCAGGAGAGGAAGGAAGCAAGTACTCTCAGTAAGAAACCCAGACCTCCCTCCCTCTCTCTCTCTCTTTCTCTCTCTCTCTACCCTCTCTCTACCTCTGCCAGGCACAACCAGGCACAGAAAAGCAAAAGGTCTATAGCCAAGCAGGAAGCAATACATCTCATTTTACAATGAAACATCCTTTGATTCTGTGCCAACTGATAGTCTAAGCAGCAAGAAAGGAAGAAATGGTTTAGATTCTCATTAAAAGCACATCTATTGTTTAATGGGTATATGGTTTCCTTCTGGGGTGATAAAAATATCTTCAAACTGGGTGGGGATGATGGTTGCACAATAGTACAAAGGTACTAAATGCCACTGAATTGTATACTTTGAAATGATTAATGGTTAATTTTATGTTATATACATTTTATACATAAAAAAGCATATCTATTAACTGTGAAAATTAAAGAAAGTAGAGCAAGGTTACCAGTGTATTAAAAGGCTAGAAAGAATTTCAGATGACTTCAATAAACTAAGAAATGGTCCATCAAACTAAGATGGAATTTTATGAGGAAAATAAAAAGGAGGAAAAAAAACGAAGATATAAAATACATTAAGACAAAGAACAGGCCCTGGCTGGTGGCTCAGTGAATAGAGCATCGACAAGGCATATGGACGTCCCAGGTTCGATTCCCGGTCAGGGCACACAAGAGAAGTGATCATCTGCTTCTTTCTCCACCCCCCCCACCCCGCCCCTCTCCACCTTCTCTCCCTCTTCCCCTCCTGCAGTGAGTGGCTCCATTGGTTCCAGTGTGGCCCCAGGCACAGAGGATAGCTCCACTGGAGCACATGAGCCTCAGGCACTAAAAATAGCTCGGTTACTCTAGCTAGTATCGGTCCCAGTTGGGATTGCCGGGTCAATCCCAGTCCTGGCACATGCAGGAGTCTGCCTCACTATCATTCCCCCACCTTAAAAAAAAAAGACAAAGAACAATTAAGCTTAACTAGAACAGACTAAGCTGGGTTGAAGTAGGAGAGAAAAAAGGTCCAAAGAGCATAAATTAAAGGATTCAGCAATGAAATGAAATTAGCAAATAAGCTGACATGATCTGGGGATGTGTTTATAGGAGCATGATTTACATAAGCCAGGAAAGTAGTCTTTTCCTGACACTATAGTTGGTATTAATCAGGCTTTTAGGAGAGCACTCTGTCTTGTTTTGGTCTCTACACCTGGCTCTAAGGTATATAGATAGCCTTTCAGCTAGAATCACATACAGCATTAACATACTCAAATATGTACTAATCTACTTTTTTTTTAAGTGAGCAGGGGAAATAGTAAGGCAGACTCCGCATGCACCTCATCCAACCAGGATCCACTTGGCAATCCCATCTGGGGCCGAAGCTCAAGTACTGAGCTATTTTTAGCACCTGAGGTTGATGCGCTCCAATGGAGCTATCCTCAGTGCAAGGGGCCACTCTCAAAACAGTGGAGCCGCTGGCTGTGGGAGGGGAAAAGGGAGAGAGAGGGGGGAGGGAAAGCTGATGGTTGTTTCTCCTGTGTGCCCTGACTGGGGATCGAACCCAGGACATCCATATGCCAGGCCGATGCTCTATCTACTGAGTCACCAGCCAGGACCTTGTAATAATCTTCTAATACTCTAAGATAACTTGTTCATTTTCTCTTGCTATGAGCTTTATATAGCTCATAGCTTTATCTTAGGCCATAACTTAAGAGTTATATTCAGGCACAATAACAGTACAATGGAATTGGTTCTCACAAATAGTGGCAACTGATATACACAAAATCGTAAGGCCAGGCCATGGCAGGTCCTGGTTGTGCCCCCATGTGGACACAGCTAAGCCCACACACAGGGGCTCTGCTCAAAGCTTCCACACTTGGGAACTTCACCAGCATCCCACCCTACCCTCCTGCCAGCACAAAACTCTGAGGCAGTGCTGAGGACCACCCCTTTAAAGTCACATAAACTAAGGGAAACAGAAAGGACTTAAGTGCCTTCTGGCCTATTGTGTTGCTTCTTGAGGCTGAGAACTCTGAGAATCCCCAAGAATTCATCTTTTTTTTGTTATTGTAATGAAAAAAAAAAGCCTGAGGCCACAATTACCTGGAACAGCTGGACTCAGACGGGGCCCTTTGCTGCCCTTCATACTGCTGCACCAGAGCTTGCACACTCCAGTATGGGTTCTCAATCTCCTCATCCATGCTGCTGTTCCTAAAGTCAGAGGGCACCAGCAAATGAGAGGGTGTCAGTCCTTCAGGACAACTCAGCAAGTACAGATAGACGGCCACTCTGTGAGCACTATGGGAACAAAGATGAGTACGGCAAAGCCCCTGCCTGAAAGACACCCAAAAGCTAGTAGGGAATACAGACACAAAAACATGTAATTTCACCAATCTTTGCAACACCTCAGGGTCCTGCTCAGCAGATACACAACCGCCGAAGAGAAGCATTTCCTGCCATGACTTCGGGACAGCTTGCCTTTAGCATGTGTTCCAGGGGGAGGCTCCCCCATGTTATTGGAACACTGCTCCCACATACCTCCCAGAGAATAAAACACACGGTGCCAAAGGCATCTATTTAAAATTCCCAGCACCAGAGCAAAAGATTATATATAAGGTCTACCGGAAAGTTCTGTCCGTTTCTATCACAACAAGTTTCGACATGCAAGCACGTTTATTTGGCGCATGTGTGCCTCTCTATTTTTATCACTTAATGTATACATACTGATGTAGCAAATTAACTAAAACAAAGTTGATTCACGTTAGTCTTATGTGTGAAGCGATAGTGTACCCATGGCTACTGATAAAGTTCATTTACGCCACTGTATTGTATATGAATTTCAACAAGGAAGAAATGCTACAGAAACATGTAGAAATTTATTGAAAGTGTTTGGTGAAGGTACAGTTTCTGATAGGACATGCAGAAGATGGTTCGAAAACTTTGAAACAGGTGATTTTGACCTTTCTGATAAGCCACGTTCTGGGCGACCATCTTTGATCGATGACGATATTGTTAAGACCATGTTGGAGCAAGATCCTTTTCTGACAACATCGGAGACCACAGAAAGGCTTAATTCAGCTCAGCAAACCATTTCGGACCATATTTGGAAGATAGGATTGGTGTGAATATATTCAAGATGGGTGCCACATGAGTTAAGTCAGAAGAATTTGTATTTTGTTTTATTCCAAAAACGGACAGAACTTTCCGTTAGACCTTATTTATAATTCCTTTACTTTCTGCTAATTGCAAATAAAGCTTTCTAAAAGAAAGGGCTTTTCTCTTTTGAGGTGCCCTCCCCAGCCTCCACCCTATGCTCTTTTCTGCAGTGTGGGACTGTTTAGGTGATATTTCCATCTATTGCACTGTATCAGTTAAGGGAAGGAACATCAGATAAAGTCAAGTCCCCATCCCCAGACTCCTACTCTTACCTCTGTCTGTATCGAAAGACATCCCGTCCTGACCGTGACATGTCATGACACACATCAGCCAGAGCGGCAGCTGCTCCCTGGGCCACAGCAGTGGCACAGTGTGGCTGGTGACTCTGCAGAGAAGCTCTGGAGTCCCGTGCGTGGCTTACTGTCTTGCTAGAGCCAGGTTTGAAATGAGCTGCCAAGGCAAGGACCAGCCTCATGACAGACTTCAGGTTTCCTTCCACAATATCTGAGGGACAGAACAGACCGAGAGTTCCTCAGAGGGAGGCAGAGCGCTGAGGACTGGTTCACTTAGCATGTACTTGCTGGTATTGCAGGGGAGCGAGGCACTCGACGTCTCTGTCCTCACAAAGCCATGTTCAATAGGGAGACAGAGATTCAAAAGCAATTACAATAAAGTACAATAATGTGTTGGGATAGCAGACGTACAGGATTCTTTGGGGGCTCAGAGTGGAGGCATCTTGTCTAGTCCAAAGGGCTTATGGATTTCCAGAGGAAGTGAGTTCTAAACTGAGACTTTATGGGTGAAGAGTGGTTCAACAGATGAGGGAAGAGAAGGAAAAAGAATATTCCAAGAAGGGCAAACAGCAAGCATTAAGGTGTAGAGGCAAAAGAAAGCATGACACACTCAAGTTGCACTGTCTGATGTGGGAGCCGCTAGCCACTCCAAGCACTTAAAAGGCATCTATGGCCTGACCAGGCAGTGGCACAGTGCATAGAGCATCGGACTGGGATGTGGAGGACCCAGGTTCAAAACCCCGAGGTCGCCAGTTTGAGCAAGGCTCACCAGCTTGAGCCCAAGGTCGCTGGCTTGAGCAAGGTGTCACTCAGTCTGCTGTAGCCCCCCCACATCAAGGCACATATGAGGAAGCAATCAATGAACAACGAAGGTGCCACAACAAAGAACTGATGCTCCTCATTTCTCTCCCTTCCTGTCTGTCTTTCCCAATCTGTCCCTCTCTCTGTCTCTGTCACAAAAAAAAGGCATCTATGGTCTGCATGGAAATGTGCTGTTAGTGTAGTACACACACACACAAAGAGAATGAAAATATCTCTTCAGATGCAGTACAAAAAATAGTACGCAAAAATCTCATTATAGTTTCTTATATTGATGACATGTTGAAATATGTAATATCTTGGATATACTGAGTTAAAGAAATTTATTATCCAAATTGGTTTCACGCTTTTTTCTTTTTAATGCACTGCTAGGAACTTCTGCATTGCACATGTGGCTCACATTGTATTTCTATGGCAGAGAAAACGGAAGAAGCGCAGCGCACCCAGAGCTCAGAGCACAAGCGGAAAGGGGTGGATCCCAGGTCAGGTCGGAAAGAGCAGGGTAAGTCACCGGGAGGATTTTGGATTTTATCCTAAGGACCTCTGAAACAGAGGAAAGCTCATTCCGGTTGCACTGTGGGGAGCAGATGGGAAGAGGACAGAAATCAGTGCAGTACGACTAATCAGGAAGCCAGGCACATCTCCAGGTAAGAGACAATGATGTCCTGAACAGCAGGCAGTATTCCCTCAAAATAGCTGACTTTAATGGGCCAGATCCCCAAGCCCATTCCTCATGGAGAACAGATGAGACATCTTATCACATTCTAAATTTGCCCTAGAAAAAAAGAGCAATGCAGGCAGAAAGAACTGTGATAGGTCTGTTGAAAGTTAATGTAAGGAAATGGGTAAAATTCTAATTTTTTTTTTGTTTCTTGTTTCATAGCTTTTTAAATACACAAGGTTTTTTAAAAGAATTGGGTTTTTGAAAGGACTGATTCCTTCTACAGGGTGCTCTCAATGGCCAGTATCTACCTTACCTGAATGACCCCAACACAGAGAATAATCCAACCTGAAGGGCATGCGCCCTTCTGCCCCCCTCCTCACCAGAGCCACAGGTAAGGAGGTCCAGAAACATAAGCTGAAACAGAACCGGACCACAGTCAGTTCTCGAGAAACGGCGAGAAGACTGTGTTTTCTGAGGACACTTATACCCTTTCTTCCTCGCAGCTGGGCTCTCTCCTGGCCATGTGACTATAGGAGAGGGCCTGGTGGAGGGCACAGAGTCCCTTTCGGCCTGCCAGGAATGTTCTCTGATGTCACACAAAAAAAATGCTAGAAAATACTTTCTGTCTGGAAAACGGGCTGGAAAAAAATGTAAGCTATTATGATTTGAAATATATTCCTCACAAAAATCAGAGGATATTTCAAAATAAATATGAAGCAATAAAAAAGCATTTGATTTTTTAAATTTATTTTATTTTATTATTATTATTTCTTTTTACAGAGTCAGAGAGTCAGATAGAGGAATAGATAGGGACAGACAGACAGGAACAGAGAGAGATAAGAAGAATCAATCATCAGTTTTTCATTGTGACACCTTAGTTGTTCATTGATTGCTTTCTCATATGTGCCTTGACCACGGGCCTTCAGCAGACCGAGTAACCCATTGCTTGTGCCAGTGACTTTGGGTCCAAGGTGGTGAGCTTTGCTCAAACCAGATGAGCCCACGCTCAAGCTGGCAACCTCAGGGTCTCAAACCTGGGTCTTCTGCATCCCAGTCCGACGCTCTATCCACTGCGCCACTGCCTGGTCAGGCCGATTTTTTTTATTAAACAAGAACATTAGAACAGCAAACAACAAGTCAAAGAAAGTTGTTCAATTATGCAAATGAGATGCAAAACTAATGTTTATTTCATTGGTGAAAATGCACTATACAAAAGGCTGAAAGTTCCGGAGTATCTGCATGTACCCTGATCGCCTAATTTTTGTAAGCAGTGTAATTCTTAGTCATGAAACCTTAGGAACTCAAAACACAAAATCTATCTTCATTTTTGATAATGTAAAAGACACTTTCCAAAATTAATATCCCAATTTTGTAATTTCTTCTCTATTATTTGTCCTGCACACAAACAAACCATTGAAGTAAAGGGAGAGCATATATCTTCACCCAGATTTTCAAAGCACTCAGATTTTGATAATCACCCTGCCCCACAAACTTTCTTATGGGAAAATGACATGAGGTCATAGGCCTAATCCTGCTCCAGTCTATCAGAACCTTGGCTACACAACCAAGCCATTACCAGCTAAAGATGGGTGTACTCATCCACCAAAAACACAAAGAGGCACTGACCTTTAGCTGAAGTCTGGTGCATGCGAATCTTTTTGGAGGCCACAAACTGTAGCACCTTCTCCACGTTATTCTTCATCTCCTGTTGGTTTCTAGGACTCAGTTGTACCCCACTCAGCTTTTCTCCTGCTATTAGAAGACAGAAAATACAGTGTGTTGTAAAGTCATGGTGCACTTTTGACCGGTCACAGGAAAGCAAGAAAAGACGATAGAAATGTGAAATCTGCACCAAATAAAAGGAAAACCCTCCCAGTTTCTGTAGGATGATGTGGCAGCATGTGCGCATGTGCAGATGATGATATAACACTGTGTATACAGCGGAGCAGCCCACGGCCATGCCAGTTGAGATGTGGACAGTACAGAAGAAAGTTCAGTGTGTTCTGTGGCTCACTAATTCGAATCTGGGACCAAAGTGCAACGTGAATATCGGCGCGTTTATAACGAAGCACCACCACATAGGAATAACATTACTCGGTGGGATAAGCAGTTGAAGGAAACCAGCAGTTTGGTGGAGAAACCCCATTCTGGTAGGCCATCAGTCAGTGATGAGTCTGTAAAGGCTATATAGGATAGCTACCTAAGGAGCCCTAAAAAATCTGTGCATGAGCCCACATCAAACTGCACTGAATAGGCATGAAACTGGGAGAGTTTTCCTTTTATTTGGAGCAGATTTCACATTTCTATCGTCTTTTGTTGCTTTCCTGTGACCAGTCAAAAGTGCACCATGACTTTACGGACACACTGTATATGAAGTTAAAGGGAAAAATAGTATCAATGTCTCATACAGATATTGAGCGACTTACGACCTATACGACTTACGACCATTCAACTTTACGACCACAATCGCTAGCCACAACTGCTCTGCGTCTGGCAGGGCAAGCGTTGCCCAGCTGGGTGTACAACAGTGCGGACCAGCTTCTGGCAGCACTACTGTCTCCGTGTGCACCATTTCAACTGTTATCCCAGACTCGGTACTACAGCAATTTGTGTTTTGTTTCTTGGATATTTTTCATCAAACCCCTCCCAAGATGTCTACACCAAGAGGAAACTGTCTTTGTCTACACCTCAGCCTGCCAAAAAGGAAAGAAAGGCCATTGATTTCGACACAAAAATGAGCGCGGGCTCATCCAACTTGAGCATGGGTTCACCAGCTTGAGTGCAGGGGCTGAGCATGGGATCATAGACATGACCCCATGGTTGCTGGTTTGAGCTCAAGGTCACTGGCTTGAGCAAGGGGACACTCGCTCTGCTGTAACCCCCTGGTCAAGGCACATGTGAGAAAGCAATCAATGAACAAGTATGAAGGAGGAAAGAAAGTGAATGTGATCGCACGTGTTTATGAAAAACCAACTCCGGTAACCCCAACTGCTGCCTCAGATGATGACATCAACAATCTGCAGCCAAGCACTAAAGGCCAATAAAATGTTTCGTACATGTTTATATATTTTGATATGTTTTGCAATTGGGAAAATGTTTCCTATGGTATTTTTTACACTTGCATTTTGTATTTTTGTATGCACCTGTATTTTGTAATTTTGTATGTTTTGCAAATATTAAACCAGTAATATTAAACACTGGTAATGCAGTGTTTTACTTAAACCTGACAAATGTAAAAATAAGAAACAAAATGGTGTAGAGATGATACAAATGACATAAAATGAACAAAGAAAATTATGATATATAACAATAATGAAAGAAAATTATGATAAAATATAACTTAGAGATTTTTATAACATCATTTCACAGTACTATACATAAATCCTACTCAACTTACGACCAAATTGTGTTACAACCGGTCTGTCGGAACCAATTGTGGTCGTAGTTGAGCACTAGCTGTATAGCCAGACACAGAGAAAAGAAATATAAGATGTAAAAAGTAAGATTATATAGGCCTTAGCCAACTGGCTCAGCAGTAGAGCATTGGCCCAGCGTGTGGAAGTCCCGGGTTCAATTCCCGATCAGGGCACATAGGAGAAGTACCCATCTGCTCCTCCACACTTCCCCTTCTCCTTCCTCTCTATCTCTTCCTTCCCCTCCCCAGACAAGGCTCCACTGGAGCAAAGTTGTCCCAGGAGCTGAGAATGGCTCCATGGCCTCCGCCTCAGGCACTATCAATAGAATGGCTCCAATTGCAGCAGAGCAACCCCACAGATGAGCAAAGCATCGCCCCCTGGTGGATGCTGGGTGGATTCCAGTCAGGCGCATGTGGGAGTCTGTTTGACTGCCTCCCTGCTTCTAACTTAGGAGAAATACAAAAAAAAAAAAAAGGTAAGATTATATAGGCCCTGGTTGGTTGGCTCAGTGGTTGAATGTCAGCCAGGCATGTGGATGTCCCAGGTTCAATTCCTGGTCAGGGCACACAGAAGAGCACATCTGTTTCTCCACCCCACCCCCTCTCACTTCTCCCTCTCTCTCTCTCTCTCTCTCTCTCTCTTCCCCTACCACAGCCATGATCAGAGCAGGTTGGCCCCAGGCGCTGAGGATGGCTCCATGACCTCCACCTCATGCGCTAAGAAGAGCTCAGCTGCTGAACAACATAGCAACACCCCAGATGGGCAGAGCATTGCATCCTAGTGGGCTTGCTGGGTGGATCCCAGTCAGAGTGCATGCAGGAATCTCTCTCTGCCCCCCTCCTCTCACTGAATTTGAAAAAAAAAAAAGTAAGGTTATATATAAGTATGCAAGTGAGTTAAGACTTGGTGTTTGTAACCTGGATGGGGAATAGGAAAATGAAAGTCTTTTGATGGGCCTGCAAGATTTTAAATCTATTCCCAAACCTGTGAAGCTACTGGGTGTACATTTATTCATTCAACAAATATTCATCAAACACCCACTGTGTGCCAAGCACTGTCTAGGCTCCAGAGAAACATTACTGAACAAAAGAGATAAAGGTTCTTCAAGAAAAAAAGGAGCCTGGCCTGTGGTGGCGCAGTGGATAAAGTATCAACCTGGAATGCTGAGGTCGCCTGTTCGGAACCCCGGGCTTGTCTGGTTAAGGCACATATGGGAGTCTATGCTTCCTGCTCCTCTCCCCCTCACTCTCTCTCTCTCTAAAATGAATGAAGTCTTAAAAATAAAAATAATAATAATAAAGAATAAAAAGGTAATTAATGAAAAGAAACAGTTCCTTCCATTATAGAGTTTGTATCTGTGATGATGACAGCTGACATGCCGACAAGTAAATGTTTAATGTAACTTCAGGGAGGGATCAGTGCCCTAGGGAAAGACACAGAAGTAGGATCATGGCCTCTCTGATAATGCCTTTGGGCAGAGAGTTGACTAAAGTAAGAGATGTTACAATTTGAGGAAGAAGAATTTCAGACTGAAGAAGTACAGGTACAAAGCCCAAGGTAGGAATGGGCTCCGCTTCTCTGAAGAAGAGCAAGACCCAGCGTGGCTGCAATGGAAAGAGGAAAGAGTGGGGTCCTTGGAGAAGGTAGAGAGGTGAGCAAGGCCAAGTCATGAAGTCCCGTGCACCAGAGTCAAGATCCTAAATTTTATTTTAAGTGTAATGAGCAGCCAATGGAGAGTGTGAGGCAAGGGAGTTATGTGATATGATTTATGTTTTTAAAAGTTGATTCTGTGTAAGCCCTGGCTGGTTGGCTCAGTGGTAGAGCGTCGGCCTGGCGTGCAGAAGTCCCGGGTTCGATTCCCGGCCAGGGCACACAGGAGAAGCGCCCATCTGCTTCTCCACCCCTCCCCCTCTCCTTCCTCTGTCTCTCTCTTCCCCTCCCACAGTGAGGCTCCATTGGAGCAAAGATGGCCCGGGCGCTGGGGATGGCTTCTTGGCCTCTGCCCCAGGCGCTAGAGTGGCTCTGGTCGCAACAGAGCGACGCGCCGAAGGGGCAGAGCATCACCCCCTGGTGGGCAGAGCGTCGCCCCCTGGTGGGCGTGCCGGGTGGATCCCGGTCGGGCGCATGCGGGAGTCTGTCTCTCCCCGTTTCCAGCTTCAGAAAAATACAAAAAAAAAAAAAAAAAGTTGATTCTGTGTAGACATAGATTATGCAGAGAGGAAACGAGGAGGTAGGTTAGAAAGAAAATGAAAATCTTCAAGGCAAGAGATAATGATAGTTTGGGCTAGAGTGGAAGAGGCTCCCAGGTAAAACCCGACGTTGGGTAAATTGTACCCACCAATAAAGCAGAAAGCACATGTGAAGGACTGGTTATAGCAACATTAGGAAAAGAGAATAATAAAGGAGAACTTGTAAGTGTTCTGCTCTAAGAGCTGAGTGAGTGGCACTGTGACACATCACTCAGAGAAAAAGCCCTAGACTCTAAGTCCTAGAGGATAAAGGGGTTAGTGGAGAGAAGGAAGTCAAAAGTTCCCATTGGAACACGTCGAGTTAGAGTTGCCTTTTAGACAGTCAAGCAGAGATGCTGAATACGGAGCTGATGCCCAGGTCTTAAACTGAAGGAAAGTTTAGAATTAAAAATATACTGTATACTATAAAGAAGTCACAAGGATAGAGAATATTCAAGGGCTAAGGATGAACCTGGAGAACTTCAACATTCAGAGACCAGAACGAAGGAGCAAAGAGCAGAGCAGACAAGGAGTCAGTGAGAAAGGAGGTCAACTAAGTCCCGGTTATTTATTTATTTATTTATTTATGGTTTTTTGTGACAAGACAGAGAGGATCAGAGAGAGGGACAGATAGGGACAGACAGAAACGGAGAGAGATGAGAAGCATCAATTCTTCGTTGTGGCACCTTAGTTGTTCATTGATTGCTTTCTCATATGTGCCTTGACTGGGGGTGGGGGGTGGCTACAGCAGACTGAGTGACCCCTTGCTCAGGCCAACGACGTTGGGCTCAAGCTGGTGAGCTTTGCTCAAACCAGATGAGGCTGCGCTCAAGCTGGCGACCTCGGGTCTCGAACCTGTGTCCTCCACATCCCAGTCCAATGCTCTATCCACTGCGCCACCGCCTGGTCAGGCAGTCCCGTTTATTTTAATGGATGATTGGCTAAAGAAGATGTGGTTCATATATAGATACAATGGAATACTACTCATCTATTAAAAAAAAGATAAAATACTGCTATTTGTGACAACATAGGTGGATCATGAGGGTATTATGCTAAGCAGAGTAAGTCAGAAGGAGAAGAACAAGAATCATATGATTTCACTCCTACGTGGGATACAAAACAAAAAACAGCAAACAAACAAAACAAACTCACAGTCATAGGCAACAATGTGGTGGTTACCAGAGGAGAAGTGGGGTGGCAGGAGGATGAAGAGGGTGAAAGGGATCAACCCAAGGAGACTGATCTTCAGCTGGTGGGCACACAGTAGAGTATATAGATGTCACATTATAAAGATGTACGCCTGAAACTTATATATTATTATTAACCATTATCATCGCCAACATTTTTTTAAAAGTGTTTGAAGGAGGAGGGAGTGATCACTGTATGAAGTTCTCTTCCTTTTTTTTTCTGTGTGTGTGTGTGTGTGTGTGTGTGAGAGAGAGAGAGAGAGAGAGAGAGAGAGAGAGAGAGATGGAGAGAGGAACAGACAGGGACAGATAGGAAGGGAGAGAGATGAGAAGCATCAATTCTTCCTTGTGGCACCCTAGTTGTTCATTGATTGCTTTCTCATATTTGCCTTGGGGCACAGGCTACAGCAGAGCCAATGACCCCCTGCCCAAGCCAGCAACCCTGGGTTCAAGCCAGCAACCTCGGGTTATGAACCTGGGTCCTCTGCATCCCAGTCCGACTGCACCACCGACTGGTCAGGCTGAAGTTCTCTTAAGTTGAATAAAATGAGGACAAAGACCTGGCCACTGGCTTTCACAAGGCAGAGGTGGTGACCTGGAAGAAAGCAGTTTTAGTAGAGTGCTACAGTGGGATCAAGACTAGTGAGGGTTAAACAATGAATGGAGACAAGCAAGTGAATTCAGTGATTTTTTTTCTAGAAGGCAAAGTCACAAAAAAAAACTTGGGTTTTAGGAAAACAAGAACACATATTCACATTGCTTGTATGTGCACAGAATATCTCTGGAAGGAAATGCAAAAAATATGCTAAAACGGGTTGCCTCCAGAAAGAACAGGTAGCTGGCAGAGGAACCAGGTGAAAAAAGGCTTTGATTTTTATATCCTTTTCTGCCTTCTGTATGTTTTACCCAATTATATTTTCAAGTACAATCTACTGAAATAAGTGAAAAATTAAATGTTTAAAATGAGCTTGGAATCAAAAGCAGAAATAGGTTTATACCATTTCTCTGTCAGGCAGTTATATGACCTTATAAAAACTGCTTAGCCTTTTTAAACCTCATAAAATGAGTAAGGTGGTGGTGGTTACATCATAGCCATGTCATACATCAATGAAAGTATCATGCTGAGCACAATGCTTGATATGTTCTAAGTGCTCAAAGATTTTATTTATCTTTATAAATCCTCTCTTTTAAGCTTGTTTCCTGAAAATGGGATAACATTAGCTGTTTCTCAAAAGTTGATGATTAAATGAAATTAAACTAGATAGAAAGTACCCAATAAATGGCAGCTGCTATCACTGTGACCATTGCTATTACCACTATGAGTGACCACTGAGGAGTCCATGAGCTGTGCTGGTGAGGCCAGGCTGCCTGTAGCAGGGTCTGCGTCAGCACCTGCAGGCCCGCGTCACTCCAGGACTCTAAGTTCAGCTGACTAACACAACCACCAGTGTTTCGGTCCTCGTTTTGTGCCAGGCTCTTGGCTAGGAGATGTGGAACCAGAAAAAAAAAATTATATTGTACCTGGTCTTAAATTTTTTTTTAATAATTTTTAGAGAGAAAGGAAGGGAGAGAGAGAATAAAACATCTATTTGTTGTTCTACTTCTCTATGGATTCATTGTTTGATTCTTGCATGTGCTCCGTCCAAGGATTAGACCCATAATCCTGGCGTATCAGGACAGTGCTCTAACCAACTGAGCTACCAGGCCAGGGCCTGTATCTGCTCCTAAAGGGCTCAGTGTGTACAGGAGAGATAGGTAAACAATTACTATTCGATGAATGGAAATAAAATAACAATAGTTATATACAAATGCTATGGAAATAAGGTCATGGTACCATCTAACAAGAATGACCAGCAATAACTCCAGGGCTTCCAAAGGACAAGCCCTTCCATAAAGCACTATGGTAGTGAGGATCTTAGAGGTCCTTGCCTGGCTACTATACTCCCTTTTCCAGCCTGGGTTCAGACCTCAATTCTTCTGACAAGCTACTCCTGAACCCCGAACCTTGGGGTGAGTGACCCCCCCTTCCATGTGTTCCTATCTGTACTTACCCCATCAGAATACTAGGTGTAATAATGAAAATTACTTCACTTTCAAGTCTTTCCAACTAGATTGGGGGGGGAGGGCTCTTGAGAGCTTAGACTGTGCTCATTATCATATATGTTGCAAAGCATGATACAGTACCTGGGACACAGTGCTCACTGACCACTAAATAAATTAGTTAACCTTGGGAAATTATTCTAAGTCTTCCCCACTTCCATTTCCAACTATCTCAAAGAAGAAGCAATCAGTCCTGAAAGGTACGTGAAGGACAAAGAAGGCCATATTCTGGTTTAGGTTAGCACCCGAGTCCACGGCCAACTGACCTACAATCTCGATGAGGTACACCAGGATCACCCCATCCCGAAGGTCCTGCCGCAGGTCCTGCACGGGCTTCACTGCCGGCCTCTTCTTCAGCTGTGCATTCACCCAGGCCACATATGCCTGCAGCTGTTGCTGGAAAAGGAAAGGTGGATGTAAGGGAAGTCTGCCCAGCACTCCTCACCTCTACCCCGCCAGGGCAGCGTGTGAGACTGATCTATATCCAGAGGGAGGAGGAGGTTCTAAGGAAAGAATGAAGACAAATGGTCAGACGCACAGCATGTTCTGAAATTCTCTAGTTTCATGCCAGTCTCCAAAGGAAAGCTAACCTCTGGCTTGGATGGCCATGTACACACAGGTAAGCAGGCGAGTGTGTCAATGACTCTGCCTCCTGCCTCCCTTGAGTGTCGCTCTATTGGCAGGGATGAGGGCCCAGAACCACAGCCAGTTAGTTCCCTGTGTGATCACTGCTGCCAGCCCCACATCATGCCTCTGAGGAACAGGCACCCGTGTTTCAGGTGCACGATGGACTGTGATGTTCATAAGGACTGATCTGGGGGAATCAGGACTAAATAAACAAGCACAGAGCTGCCTCAGCTGCTTCTTTCACGAGACTTAACTAAAATCATCTCACACTCAACCTAAGATTTAGTCTCCTGAGCCCATAATTAAACCTGGGATTACTACAATCCCAGGTTTAATTAGTTTTAATCCATGCTGTGTATCGTCAAAGAAGATCTAGGCACCTAAAACCTGCACAAAGAAGGACAAAGAAAGGCTCGGGGAAGCAGTGTTCCTGAGGACTGGGGCAGAGGTCGGGGGGCAGCGCTTGCATTTATTTTCAGACAAAGCTAGGGCCCAGTATCCTCAGAAGTCTGTTAGGCCCAGGTGGGGACATCTAACTCATCCCAACCCTCGGATAACCTTACATATTGCATCTGTCCCTGTTCACACAGAGCTTATATGCAGTGTTTATTCTGATTATTTGATATGAAGATGGGCTAAATACTAAACTAGTACATGAACAATGTCATAGTACAGGCTGCAGCTCTGTCTGGTTTCTATAGAAGCTCAAGACCCTGAACCTAAAAGTTAAGTTCAAGGGCTAACAGAATTAAATTATAACTTGGTTAAAGTACAGTTGATTTCTAAGATCCAAGGACTTCCTTAATAAATTGATGTTGGAAATCACTCACTGACTGCTTCCTGAGCTCAAATTAAATCTTCATTATTGGCTTGGCCTGTGATGGTGCATTTGATAGAGTGACGACCTGGAGCGCTGAGGTCACTGGTTTGAAGCCCTGTACTTGCCTGGTTAAGGACCATATGATAAGCAAACAATATAAAATTAAAGTGAAGCAACTATGAATTGATACTTCTCGCTTCCCCTCTCCTCTCTCTGTAAAATCAGTAAATAAAATCTAAAAAAAAAAATCTTTGTTATGTTCTCTATGTTGATTTTTGGGAATAAAGCCTTTGGAAGACAGTAAATAGCAAGACAACAATCTATTAGCTACTGACAAACTATAGGAAGTGCTGTGATCAGTAGGAGGTGGGGGGAGGAATCTAATATTTACTGAGTGCCTACCATGAATTAAACACTATTTTTGGTGTTTCACATATGTATTAATGAGCTAAGGAATATACCTGGAACAGGCTGCCACACAATTGATGCTTATTAAATAATTATTATTTTCATTATTATCATCACCTAATTCAATTCTCACAAAAGCACTGAAGAATCAGTACCATTTTCAGTCTATGGATGAGGTTCAGGGAGATTATCTAACTTCTCCAAAGTCCCTATAGCTAGCACATAGTACACCTGGTATTGAAACCCACTAAATGCGGTCCAAGCATGTACTAAGGGCCTCTTGCTTATCCAACTCTTTCCATAGAATAGAGGTGGCTGCACCTTCTAGCTAACATAGGTCAGCCTTTCGTCCAAGGTCTGCTCCCACTGCACAGCCAAAGCACTGTGTGAGGCAGACCAGGCTCAATACCGAACCACTCTGATCTGGGGAAAGGAGTTCAGATCAGCAGAAGCACTAAGGGCAACAGCTGGGATCTGATTACCTGACTGATATATAAAACTCTTCACTAATCTCCCTGAAGCAAACGGCACCCTCAACCCACTTTCCACACATTTCTCTTAAAATCTTTCACTGGCTTCTCATAATCTGCATTTATGTTTGTCATGTGCTGACCCCTGCCTCTTCTCCAGCTCCATCACTCCTCTCCCATACGCCCTACCCCATGCTTCAGCTCACCCAAACCCTGTGCAGTGCCCAAATCCATCATGCTTCCCAGCCCCTCTGCCTCCCTTGCCTGCCATCCCCTTTTAAGTCTCAGCTCAAGCAGCACCTTTCTCAGGAAGCCTTTCCTGACTCACCTACACACCTATGATCTCCTTGAGGACATCCTGTGTGATTTTAGAACATGCAGTCAGAAGGGGAAAACATTATGTGGGAATCCAGGGACGAGAGAATTTTAAGATGGGTGGTCATTAAGGTCAAATCCTATACTATAGTGCAGCGGAGGACCAAGAAGTCCATTCCATGTAATAATGAACAGGCTCTGGTGACCTTTTGAGAACAGATACTGTGGAGTGGTGGGGTTAAAAGTCAGAGGGCAATGAGCTGAGAAGACCTCAGAGAGAGTAAAAACAGAAGCAGTGAGGGGAGGAGCAAGGGGGGCTGCAGAAGAGGGTGGAATAAAGAATGAAGGTGGTTTAGGATGAGAGGACATTTGTAGGACAACATATGCAGGGAGAGGTGTGATAAGGCAGAAGGTTCCAGAGAGGAAGAGGGCCACCTCCTCCTTTGATCTTGAGGAGGCAGGAATAGGTGCATACGTGGGGAAATCTGAAGGTGGGCAGGAGGGAAGGACGAAAGTTGACAGAGCCCAGATACAAATGCACCTCTATTTATTATGAAGTAGGTGGTTTATCCGTTGAGAGTGGAAAGAGTGGGGAGAATGAGGGAAGCTTCCAGAAAGAAACCCTTGGGAGGCTAGAAAGACTAGTGATGGCACCCAAGGACTCAATGGAGCTGGAAATCATAATTTTGTAATGCAGTCATCTGCAAGGTATATGATTTCCCACAGAAGTCTCAACAGGCCTGAGAAGTGAGTGGAGGACACCAATAAGGGCTGATCTAGGTCTGGAAGTGGTCAGAAGAAAAGCAGCCATCTGGGAAGTGAGGATGGTGGCAACAGTGTATTTGAAGCAACTGATGGTGGAATCTGCACTGGGAAGAAGAAACTAAAGGAGAGCTGATGAACTGGGAGGACAGGGAAGAGTGAGGAGAGAAAATTTTGATGCAACTGAGCATAAGTTTAATGGGAAAGGAGGAGTGTGGAAACTGGGGTTTTAAGCAGACAGAGTAGTTTCAGACTTCCAGATTTCAAGGTAGGACAGTTCTGTGGAGTAAGTTCCAGGAGATGGCTTGTCATGTGGCACTGCTGTAGCGGTACAGAGGGGAACAATCACTGCATGTGGATGGTCAAGGATCTAGGACACTCGACTATCTTCATCATGGATCCTGAAGTCATCCCAGGATCCATCAGAGTGGTAGATACTGAAATGCTGAGGATATTTACTGTTCGGTCTAGATTCATATAACTTGAAGAATTGTGCCTTCAATGAATCATTGATAAAAAATTTAGCTTGACCTGTGGTGGCACAGTGGATAAAGCATCGACCTGGAATGCTGGTGTCACCAGTTCGAAAACCCAGAGTTGCCTGGTCAAGGTACATATGGGAGTTGATGCTTCCTGCTCCTCCCCCTTTCTCTCTCTCTCTTTCAATCTCTCCTACCCCCTCTCTAAAACTGAATAAATAAAATGTAAAAAAGTTTTAATTGAAGTCATGTAATTTCAACATCTGCACGCTGACAGAGACCTATTAAATGGCATCTAACAAAGAGATCAGGGATTCACAGATGAATGGGGGTATTCTTATCTACAGATTAAGGGTTACAATAACTTTAGGGTCTTTTCCCTTCCCTTTAGTCTAATCTGGGAGCCAACCACTAAACTAAGTCTCAGTGTGTCTCCTCTTTGACCTGCAGATATCTGTATTTGGTCCAACAGGCAGGCCAAGACTTGGTTCTTGCTATAAATGCTTACTGCTGGTTCTGAAAAAGCTGATTTGAAGGACGAACTAGACACTCATGAGGACCAGCCATAACTACCCGCTTTACCCACAAGGATGTTTATCTCAAAAGAGGCCTGTAGTGAAAACTTAGGCCTTGGTTTTAAATTTACTAGAGCTACTTCTACAGCAGATGAAATACCATATGTTATATGCAAGAAGCTGTTACTTTCTGCTGATTGAACTAGTAGTTTCATTTTTTTCTTTTTTGCCTCAGAATCTTTTCTCAAATTATAACTTGTGTGAAAGCCAAATATGTAAAATAGAGAAAAGCAGTGATTCTCTGGTTAGCGCCAGGGCGAAACCATGTCTAAAGGGCTCTTGCATCAGCTAGGGGAAGAACCCACTAAATTTTTTTTATTCTAGCACTATCTTTTTATAACTCAATTATTCAGTGAAGACAAAATACAATAGATTCAGCAGAATGAAAATATTTGAAATACTAAGAAACACATCTTGAACAAGCTACACCGGACCACAATCCATTTCCAATCAGGCCTGCAGGGGCGGGGAGGCCAGAGGTGTAAGTTCTTGGGGCAGCTGTCCAGCTCATGAACCCTCTCCAGTAGAAACAGGCCCCCTCTACATACTCAGTGGTGGGGCTGGTGTCATATCACCCCTCCGCCGCCCACAGTTGGCTGATCTAGCTAAGTTGATAGTTCAAGCCCAGTAAATTTCTGGAAATTTTTTCAAAATTTATTTATTTATTTATTTATTTACTTATTTTTAAAGACTTTATTCAATTTTCAGAGAGGAGAGAGAGAGAAAGAGAGAGAGAGAGAGAAGGGGAGGAGCAGGAAGCATCAACTCCCATATGTGCCTTGACCAGGTAAGCCCAGGGCTTTGAACCAGCGACCTCAGTGTTCCAGGTTGACACTTTATCCCACTGTGCCACCACAGGTCAGACAAAATTTATTGATTTTTAAAGAGAGAGGAAGTGGGAGAGAGGGAGAGAGAGAAACAGAAACATTGATCTGCTTCTGTATGTGCCCTGATGTGGAATCGAACTGACAACTTTTGCATATCGGAACGACGCTCTAACCAACCAAGCTATCCGGCAATAGCATCTCTGGGATTTCTTTTATCATGCATTTAGGAATAGAATCAGTCTCCTTTCTCACTATCCTTCTCTCTTAATTTCTCCCAGTCTCGCTTTGACAAAGTTGTTAAGATATAAAACTTAGACGCTGCCATCAGCCATGCTGGTCACCTAAGAGACAGAAGCCATCTGTGGTGACAGTAAGTAGAGCCACCCACAGAGAGAACCAGAGACAACAGGCTAGCCGAGGAAGCCATCCTGCCAGTGTTTGCTCTTTTGGTTTTCACTGAGACTCTGCCCCATCCCTGCCCGTCCCATGGATTTCCTTGGTTCCATGAGTTAGTAGATTCTAGTTTGTATCTCTGCTAGCGCAAGCCAGGTTCTTGATACTTGCAATAAAAAATAAAAATAAATAAAAAAAAAAAAGCTAGGCACTTTTGACTTTCAGCTTATAGGAGGCTTAGATGCAACTTTCTTCGATCCTCTTGAATCCAGGCTCATCTGACCAGCATCCTCCACCGTGCTGCCAAGATTCAGCCCCAAGAGATCAAAGTCATATACCTGAGGTGCACTGGTGGGAAAATTGGTGCCACGTCCACCCTGGCCCCCAAGATTGGCCCCCGGGATCTGTCTCCAAAAAGGTTGGTGATGACACTGCCAAAGCAGCCAGTGATTGGAAGGGTCTGAGGATTACAGTGAAACTGACTGTTCAGAACAGACAGGTCCAGATTGAGGCAGTGCCTTCTGCCTCTGTCTTGGTCATCAAAGCCCTCAAGGAACCACCATGAGACAGAAAAAGGCAATAGAATATTAAGCACAGTGGAAACACCACTTTTGATGAGATCGCCCACATTGCTGGACAGCTGTGGCACCGATCTTTAGCTAGCGAACTCTCTGGGATCATTAAAGTGATCCTGGGGATGGCCAGGTCTAGGGCTGCAGTGCTGATGGGTTCAAACCTCATAGCATCATAGATGACATCAGCATTGATGCAGTGGAATGCCCGGCTAGTTAACAACTACAAAGAAAATATTTCCATTATAGATCACTTGACAATCCAAAAAAAAAAAAAAAAAAGGCAAGACAATCAAGCATACAATGTCTGTAATCACAAAAATCTAATCTTGAGCCTGATCTGTGGTAGCACAATGGGTAAAGCATCGACCTGGAATGCTGAGGTTGCCGGTTCAAAACCCCGGCTTGCCTAGTTAAGGCACATATGGGAGTTGATGCTTTCTGCTCCACCCATTTCTCTCTCTCTCTCTCTCTGTCTCCTCTCTCTAAAATGAATAAATAAAATCTAAAAGAAAAAAGAAAAAAAAACTGCATGATAAAAAAAAAATCTGATCTTGACCCAGAATGAACATCTCTAACTTGTTCTATGAAAGCCAGGATGCCTGAGTAATCCAAAAGTCTAGGAAGATTAAGGGTTTTTACGACAACCCTCTGAGTCAGGTCTCAGAGAAAAGAAAAGTAGACACAGCAACAGTCAACATTGTCTGAGGAAGATTTTGGCTTTACAAGACTGAGCCATGCTAAAGCTATGAGAATGGCTGGCTAGGGCAGGAAGGCCTTAACAATGCTACACTCTCCATCAGCTTCCTTCATGACACTCCAGGTAACCCTACAATATAAATTTAAATTCTTCCATTATAAACAACTCTGCCTACCATCTCAATCTGTGCAGGAAGTCTTGACCTTGAAAACTTTCCTGCCCTAGCTGGCTGCTCAGTGGTAGAGCACTGGCCCAGCATGTGGAAGTCCCAGGTTTGATTCCCGGTCAGGGCACACAGAAGAAGCAACCATCTGCTTTCCCACCCCTCTTTCTCCCCCTCCCCCTTCTCTCTCTCTCTCTCCCTCTCGCCCTCCCACAGCCATGTTCGATAGATTCAAGCATGTTGGCCCCCAGCACTGAGGATGGCTCTGTGGAGCCTCTGCCTTAGGCACTAAAATAGTTTGGTTACCAGTTACAAGCATTGACCCCAGTTGGGCAGAGTGTCAGCCCTAGACAAGGGTGGCTAGATGGATCCTGGGGCATACAGGAATCTTTCTATTTCCCTTCCTCTCATAGAAGGAAGGGAGGAAGAGAGGGAGGGAGGGAGGGAGGGAAGAGAAAGAAAAGAGAGAGAGAGAGAGAGAGAAAGGAAAGAGAGACAAAGAAAAAGAAAGGAGAGAGACAGAAAGAGAGAAAGAAAATGAAAAGCTTTCTGTAGCCAAGTATAATATTCTTTGTTCTTCTTTGAGACATGCCCTTCCTTCCAAACAAGTCTGTAAACCCAGCCTCTGCTTTCTATCTCCTCTAAGTCTCAAGGTCAAAGAGAGTTTTTTCAGAGGACTTGTTTGGTTAGAGTTGTGAAAGCACAGACTGGGCTTTGCCAGAGAAGCCTGTGTCCCCCACCATTCCCACCACAGAAATATCCAGGAAGCGGCTCTATGGCTTCCTTCTGGCAAGCAAGAAAGGCACACAAGAGAAGCGGGCTCTGGTGTTGAGCTGGGGTGTCCTGGAGACCTGATGGCTAAGAAATCAGTTTCACAGTGAAACCAGATGCCAGTTTGAAACTCTGACCTTCCAGCAGCAGAGCTCAGGAGAGGGGAGTGGGGCTGTTGCTGAGAAACTGCAAGGAAGACACGTGATTACACGTCGTTTGGAAACCTTGAGTTATTACTGGCCTAAATTCTGTCAAAAGAATGTAATATAGTATTTATGTCTATTAAGTCCTGCAGGCCTTTACTGAACTAGGAAAGGCAACTTGTTCATTAAACTTGGTGGCTAATTAGGTAAAAATGAAGTTCACAAGTAAAAATACTAAATTTCTTCTTCCCTGTATGGGTGTTAGTCAAATAAGTTTTTAAAATATGATTTTTATGTTTGCTTGCTTCTAGTTTGCATTGGGGCTGGGCAGCACCAGGTATATGTGGTCTGTGAAATTGCAAATTACTTTCCTGCTTGGGAAGGGCCATTGTTTTGCTAATTTAGTTTGCTGCAGGAGAGGATTTTGCACTAGAAAATTTAGAGAAGAAGGAGAAGAGGAGAAAAGAAGCCATGTTTTGCAGAGAGAGGACTGAAAATGCAGAGTGCTGAAGAAGAAGCCATGTTGGCAGAGAAGGGAGAAGGTGTGCAGATGGGGGATCAGAGGTGAGGAGCCTTGCGAGCTCTGCTGAGACTGGTGGGGCCTTTGATTCTAGGAGAAACGGGAGAAGATTCTCCTGGTTGTGGAACCAAAGAATGTGTTAGGGCTTTGGGAGCTCTGAAAGAGTGAAAGGGAAGTGTTTCCCCTGTGTGTTTGCCCATGGGCTGGCGTGAGACTTTAATAAAGAAATGTCCCACCGTTTTTTGGCTCCACTGTTTCTTTACTGGTCTGTCCGGATTCAATGAGAACCTGCATGTGAATGGCCATTGCAGCAGCAGCCCCTGGCTTTACAGTAGAGCTCTCTGTATTAGTGTTCAGCCCAGTCAAAGGATAATACTGTACACCAGAAAGTAAAAACCTAAAGATTTTCTGAAAGATTGCATCTCTTAACCTTATTTTTAAATTTCCATTAGTTACAAGTTCTGTAAACACTCTGTTCTTCACAAGTACATGTTATAAGGTAAGCATTCAATTAATGCATGTGAATGAATGAATGAATGAATGAATGAATGAATGAATGAAGTATCACCGTACAATCTATGGATATGCTTTACTAAAAACAAGGTAGGAGCCCACCCTCAGGGCCTTTGGGATTGGTTCCTGTTGGGCAGATAAAATATATTATGCTCACTTTGTTAAAGACGGTGCTGCCCATGAGGAGGCCCTGCCCATGAGGAGGCCGTTGCCCAGGTGATAATTAATGTGTGTTGAGAATCTTTGTAGCCTGGGGCTCTTGGTTCCTGGGATGATTAGCATGAAAGAGCGGAAGGAGGCCACGTGGAGTAGGCCAGGAGAAGCAGCCAAGATGGCGGAGTGCTGAGTGAGATGCCAATTTGTGTAGAGTTTGTATCTGGGATAAGGAAGGAGATGAGGAACTGAGGAGAATAAGGCTAGTGAGCTAGAAACCTTTGATTCTAGGAAACTCGGATAAGTCAGTGGCTTTGTGAGCACTGAATGTGAGTGGCTTTTGGAGCCCAGTGTGTATTTTTACTTGCCCGTCGGGTGCAAGCTAGGATTAAAGATTATGGCCCACCAGTTTGTGGCTCCGTTGTTTCTTTACCGACTGTCCGAATCCAATGCGAACCTGCATGGGCCAGGCGGCTGTGATTCTGGCCCTGGCCCTGCCTATTGGCTTTACAGTTCCTTAACTCCCTACCACATCTGACCAGGGAAAGTTATGTCCATGACCACTTAAATAAAGCCTGGTTTTGGGGTTAACAAATAAGGAAATATATTCAAGAAAGTTTCATTCAGTTTGAGTCCTAACAGCCTAGCCAACAAGGCCAGTCATGGGGGAGTGGCACCTGGCAAACAGAGCCCCATCACTGCTCCACACGTCTGGCTAGGCCATTCCTCACCGAAGGGACATAGCACTGCCTGAGAGCCTGCTGGCAGGGAGCATCTGGTCAGCTGGCATTGACTCCTGTGGGAGCCAAGCCAGTGAGCTTGGGAGGAGGGGAGAAGTCAGCCAGGAAAGAAAAGAGAAGGTTGGGGTGTGTGGTGCTTTGTTACATTAAAGACTTAACTGGCCTTTCATTCCTACAGCAAAACACAGAGGAAGTCATTGTGGAAATGTTTGAGAGCTTCTGCTTGGCCCCATGCTGCAAACCTGACTCCAAGGAAGGCAGGAGGCACGTTGGAGTGATGTCTGCTGCAGCTGCTGCACATGCCAACCCTCTTCGGCACTCACCCCGCGTCCCACTTATGGGAACGACACCAAAGGCTCTTCCTGTATTTCCCAGAGGCTGCCAAGCTAATGAATCTCCACGTGGGATTCCAACTTCTGCTTTTCTACACGGGGAAATAAACTAGTAGGGAAAGTCTCCCAGGTGCTATGTTTAAAAGGTTAAGGCTCAGACTGGATTTCCTGTTGACCAACATTTTAACAAATTATTCCCACATTGTTCAGTCCCTGAGGCCATCCACACTCTAGCTGGGCACAAATGTGTTCTGCCTGACAAGCAGGATTTCTATATCGCTACAATTTTCCCAGGTTTGATACTCTGAGTGACCTGTGAGCTCCAGGAGGGCACAAACTCTGCGTTACTTGACTTTTATTTCCAGAGCCTGGCACAGTGCTGGGTAAGCAGTCATTCAGTGAATGTCTGCTGAATGAGCACTTGCATGCATATTTATCAGATTAGTAGGAAAAAAAATCTGGTCTCAGTGAGCAGGTAAGTTGGTAAATCTTTGGTACTTTTCCTGATATCATTAAGTAGATGATTTCTCCATAATCTCCCACAAACACTACCTCTTCGACGGCATGTATCACAACGAGCATCCTATTACGGTTTTTCAGTACACCTATAAATCTCTCCCTATAAATTCTTTGGAAGCAGGAACTAGGTGTGTTTTCAATTATTTTACTCATGCCTTCATCCAATAAATGAACCAAATAACTGAATGAATGAATGAATGCTTATTGACTGGAACTATATGACAGTCGTTGGTCTATCAAAATCTTTCAACACAAGCACCTAAGTACCTTTTTAAAAAAGTCTATCCCTCAGAAACAGTTGCAGAAATTCATGTAGGTATTGTACATTAACCAAAGACAAAGTTCACATGGCATCAATACCAAGAGGCAAAGAAGACAAATACATAGCTTTGAGGCAGATGCAAAATAGGGGCAGTGTAAACTAGAAAGGCCAGGTCCAAAACACAGGAGACAGGGGACAACAGCCAGGGTGGCTACAGAATGTGGCAGTAGCCAAAACTTGTGGCTAACTCATAATGCAGACTAACCGTGTCAATAAAAGAGAACACATTGGCAGCCCTGAAATGGATCAATTCTGTAGGTAACTTATCAGGTGTGTTGAGACCAGGGTTTTATTCAGGGAACATAAAGGAGAAAATTATGTTACACACAGTTATGCATAGTGGCATGTGATTGAGACAGAAGCCAACAGGGGGTAGAGGGAAGCCTTGATTGGAAAGGCAGGGTTTCTCTCTGCTGCATGGCTCCCTAATAATTAACCAGTTAGATTCACAGCTTTATTTCCTGTCAGTTTTCTCTGCCATCGAGAATGAGGTCACAGCCCTAACCACACAGACCTTAAAGGCATCAAGGTGATGAAGCATAGCTTCAAATATGCTTGGCTCATTCCCCAGAGATGACTGGATACATGTGGTATTCTTAGCCTCAGTAGCATGAATTTGTCAGAGGAACTGAACTGTCTTCTGACACTGGCCTTTAAGTCCCTACTTACATCATTATCACATGAGTCTCACAAAAGAGATATTACTGGATCTATTAAGCGACACTAGAATTTCAAACAGGTCAATCAGGGCCCCATCAACTCTGAAATATGATAACTAATCCTAGCATTATTCAAGAGCACTAAATGTGGTACAGTAAGTGATAAGAATTATTCAATATAACTTATTAAGAATGTAAAAAAACTATATAAACTTTTTTTTATAGAGAATCTTTTTTTATTATTTATTTATTTATTTATTCGTTTTAGAGAGGAGAGAGAGACAGAGAGAGAGAGACAGGGGGGAGGAGCTGGAAGCATCAACTCCCATATGTGCCTTGACCAGGCAAGCCCAGGGTTTCGAACCGGCGACCTCAGCATTTCCAGGTCGAGGCTTTATCCACTGCACCACCACAGGTCAGGCAAAACTATATAACCTTTAAGGAAACTTTGAGCCTAACCAGTCATGGTGCAATGGGTAGAGCGTTGACCCAGAAGGCTAAGGTCCCTGGTTCAAAACCCTGAGGTTACTGGCTTGAGCGCAGGTTCATTGGCTTGAACACAGGCTTGCTAGCTTAAGTGAGGGATCATTTACATCAGTGGTCCCAGGTACCGGTCTGTGGGCCATTTGGTACTGGTCTGCAGAGAAAGAATAAATAACTTACATTATTTCCGTTTTATTTATATTTAAGTCTGAATGATGTTTTATTTTTAAAAAATGACCAGATTCCCTCTGTTATATCCGTCTAAGACTCACTCCTGACACTTGTCTCGGTCACGTGATACATTTATCCGTCCCACCCTAAAGACCGGTCTGTAAAAATATTTTCTGACATTAAACAGGTCCGTGGCCCAAAAAAGGTTGGGGACCACTGATTTACATGATCTCAATGTCACTGGCTTGAGCCCAGCCAAGGCCATAGGCTTGAGCAAGGTGTCACTGGCTTGACTGGAGCCCCCTGGTCAAAGCACATATCAGAAGCAATCAATGAACAACTAAAGTGAAACAACTATGAGTTGATGCTTTTCATCTCTCTCCTCGCTCCCTCCCTCTCTCTTTCTGTTCCCCCCTCTTTGTCTCCAAAATCAGTAAGAAATAAAATAAAAAAATAAGAGAACTCTGAGATTTAATATATTACTATTAATATTATACTGCTCATAAAAATTATGGGATATTTTATAGCTTCATATTCATTTTAAAATATCCCCTAATTTTTATTTATTTATTTATTTACAGAGACAGAGAGAGTCAGAGAGAGGGATAGACAGAGGCAGACAGACAAAAACGGAGAGATGAGAAGCATCAATCATTAGTTTTTCGTTGCGACACCTTCGTTGTTCATTGATTGCTTTCTCATATGTGCCTTGACCGCGGGCCTTCAGCAGACCGAGTAACCCCACGCTCGAGCCAGCAACCTTGGGTCCAAGCTGGTGAGCTTTTGCTCAAACCAGATGAGCCTGCACTCAAGCTGGCAACCTCGGGGTCTGGAACCTGGGTCCTTGGCATGCCAGTCCGATGCTCTATCCACTGCGCCACCGCCTGGTCAGGCATCCCCTAATTTTTGTAAGCAGTATATATAGATGATGTCAATTTCTCAGATAAACCTGTATCTCCCATGTATAAGACGCACCCTTTTCTGAAAAATTTGGGGTCTAAAAACTGGGTGCATCTTATACAGTGATTGTAGGTTTAATACTTGAATTTCCCACTTTTCATGCTTATTGTCTTTGTGCTCATTGTTTCACACTTGTTACCAGTATATTATGGTAGGTTACGCTTTGCCACGTTCTGCCCCAGAAATGGCTCAGAAAAAATTTTCGTACAGTGCTGAATTCAAGTTAAAAGCAATCCAGTTTACAAAAGTGAATGGAAATCGTGCTGCTGAACATAAGTTTGCTCCTCCTCCAACTGAGAAATCAATGCGAGACTGGCTGTGGGAAGAAGAAACCCTCCTGAAAACCCCAGGGCAAAAGAATGCCATGAGAGGCAAGTCAGCAAAATGGCCTGATTTAGAGAGGGAGTTGAAGATATGGATTGAAGAGCAAAGGGCAACTGGAATTCCTGTGTCCATAAAGATGGTTCAGCATGAGGCAAGAAGAATTGCTGATAAAAAAGAAGATACTGATTTCAAAGGAGGACACAATTGGTGCTTCAGGTTCATGAAACAGAATGGACTAAGCATGCGTACATGCACCAGACTTGCCCAAAAGATGCCTGAAAGCTATGAGCAGAAGGTCCTTGAATTTCATCGTTTTGTCATTCAATGTCAGAAGACACATCACTTTGAGTTGGAACAGATTGCAAATATGAACAAAGACCCCCTTCAGTTTGAGTACAGAGGCAGATTAAGGTCGGTTGAGGCCTCAGATACAGAAGAAAATATTGGGCACCTTACATTATAGAAAAGTGTAAAGTTGGGGTTTTGCGGGGCCCTTCAGAAGTATGGGCCCAGCGCGCATGCCTGGTGCACTCGCTGTTAAATCCGCCTCTGTCCAAGTAACAGAATTGTTGATAAGAAGGGGGTGAAAAGTCTGTAAAGATAAGTGGACATGAAAAGAGCCATTATAGAGTTGTTCTAGCTTGTTGTGCAGACAGAACCAAGCTGCCTCCTGTGCTGATTTACAAATGCAAAACAATGCCAAAAGAAGACATCCCTCGAGGAATGATTGTCCACATTCATGACAAGGGTTGGATGGATCAGGATGGGATGAAGATCTAGTTTGAGAAAGTTTGGAGAAGGAGACCAGGTGGACTCTTATGCAAACCTGTCCTGTTGTTGCTTGATCAGTTCAGAGCACACATAACAAAAAACACAAAGAAGATTGAGGAGCAAAAAACAAAACTTGCCATCATACCTGGAGGCTTGACATCCCAGCTCCAACCACTTGATGTCAGCATTAACAAACCCTTCAAAGCTGCCATGAGAGATGAATGGAACCAATGAATGAAGTCTTCTGGGGACAATTTGACACCAGCAGGAAGAGTGAAGAAACCAACTATAGGAGAAGTTTGTACCTGGGTGAAAAGATCCTGGGATAATATCAAGATTGAGATTGTTGTCAAGTCATTTAAGAAGTGTGGCATTTCAAATGCCATAGATGGAACTGAGGGCGAGGCAAGATACGAAGACAGTGATTGGTCATCAGACACCGATGAGGACAAGCTAATGGATGGCAGTTTTGACAGTAGGTTACGCTTTTAAACAATGAACATATGACTGCATTCTTTTCTTTCCTTATTTTTTTCCTTTTCTTGATAGAGACAGAGAGAGAGAGTCAGAGACAGGGATAGATAGGGACAGACAGACAGGAAGGGAGAGAGATGAGAAGCATCAATTCTTTGTTGCGGCACCTTAGTTGTTCACTGATTGCATTCCTCATATGTGCCTTGACTGTGGGGCTACACAGTCATTGTATAAATTTTATAATGAATAAAACTTGAGTTCAATAACTTTATGTAATTTTTTTTCAAATTTTCAGGCCCCAAAATTAAGGTGTGTTTTATACATGGGGAAATAAGTACTTACTGGCTATTAGACTTCACATCCACTAATAGAAGGGGATGGATTAGCATGTAGAAAGGGTGGAGGGAAGTTTACAGAATGAGTAGAAAAATAAAATGTCAGAAAGAAAAGAGTCATTCCTGCATTATTCTAGGGCTGAATTAACAATAAAGTTGTGTGTCTGTTGTTTTTACATTCCTACCACAAAAAGAAACTCTCTCTCTCTCTCCCTTTCCTATATGTTTTATAAGAAATAGAGGTCAGGGGATGTTTACAGACACACTAAAACATGAAAAATAAAACAGCCAAGCCTCTTGGCTCTTCAGTGGAAAGGTCTGGAAGTGAAAAGGAACAGAAGGCAAAGACAAGGGCTGACTGTGCTGGTCTCTACCTGATAGACACTGGGACCTGGGATCCGGGGACTGAGTTTCAATAAGGGGAGGTCAGAGGAAGACCTAAGGGGCTTCGCCACAATTGCTGGATATGTCAGACACATATAAAGCTTGAGACCAGAGGAGGCCCAACAGCAGTTTTAAAGGGGAACCAGGAAAACAGGAAGCACTCCAAGATGTGGCTTCTGGTCTGTATGACTGTATCTCTTTGTTAACCATCCCCTTGTGTTCAAACTAGCCCCTTGTGTTCAACTAGCCCATGTGTTCAAACAGGGCTAATGCAGAGACAAGGTGCCCTGCAGTGCAGGCAGGCTGCAAACTCCGCCCCTCAGCCAAAGGAAAATTCTGAGTCAGTTAGGTTGGGACAGTGTCTTTGCAGTTTTCCTCTCTGTGGCAGGGGCACAGGCACCAGGCCCACAGAAGGTTCTGGGATAGGTCGGGCTGCAGAAGTTCTTAATTAGAAACAGGAATTAAGGAAATAGCCAGTCATGCAGCTGTAGAAAGAAAACCTTACACACAAATTCATGAGAATGGTTACCTCTGGGGAAAAGGCCAGGACACTCAGTCTTGACTCTAAAGAAAAGAATGCAGCCTGACTGGGCTGTGACGCACTGGATAGAGCATCAGACTGGGATACATAGGACCCAGGCTCGAGACCCCGAGGTCACCAGCTTGAGTGCGGGCTCATCTGGTTTGAGCAAGACTCACCAGCTTGAGCCCAAGGTCACTGGCTTGAGCAAGGGGTTACTAAACCTGCTGAAGGCCCACAGTCAAGGCACATATGAGGAATGCAATCAGTGAACTAAGGTGCCACAACAAAGAATTGATGCTTCTCATCTCTCTCCCTTCCTGTCTGTCTGTCCCTATTTATCCCTGTCTCTGACTCTCTCTGTCTCTATCAAGAAAAGGAAAAAAAATAGGAAAGAAAGAAAAGAATGCAGTCATATGTTCATTGTTTAAAAACGGATCTTTTTAAAACTTAAATTGAAGAAAGAGAAGGAAGACAGAGGAAAAGACAGGAGAAAGGAAGGAAGACACAACTAACAGTCTAGTTGTGATCTTGCAGAGATCTCCCTGGAACGTGGGATAAGGCAACCCAAAGGGGAGGGGCTCAGAAGCAATGAAAGACATATGGAGCCGCTCAGAACAGGGGAGAGGGGGAGTGTTCTAAATCAGAATTTTCAGAATCGTAAGAGAAGGAAATTGAATAAGTATCAGAATTTTGAGAGAAAAGAGTAAACGGACTTTAGCCAGCTCTGACCCAGACTACCTGTCAGATTGGGGCCCCAGGTCACCACTCTCACACAGAAGGGTGCAAATCCTAGCTCCCCTGAATTGGGCCCAGAAGCCTGGGCCGCCTCTCTCCTCTTCGGTCTTCTCTGCCAACCATGCCCTTGGCTGTGGAGAAATCCACTGCCTTGGACTGAGATAAGATATCAACATGAAGAAGGCACTTCATACAACTGACACCTATTTATCCTGACCTATCTCAGACTTTCTACCAACGCAATCCCCTCTTCCCTCGGCTCACGGGTTAGCTCCTGAAATAGAATGAGCACCCTGGCCACATGCTCAGGAGTTTCCTTGGGGAGAACCTCTGGGGAGGGCGCCTCTTCTGCAAGGAGACAACCTTCGAATTGTGGTCCTATCTCCTGGGTTCGGGTAAGCTGCTAGGGAAGGTCAATCAATGCCCACTTAGTTAGGGCAAGAGGCCCTTTTGATTTCTCCTGGTTCACCATCCGGTCTGCACCGCACCCACCCACCACTGAAGCCTCCTTAGAGCTCTGCAGGCGAATTGTTGTGGGATCCTCACGGGGATCCGGGCAAAGGAGGACCCCTCCCAGGGATCAGGCGTGAAGCGTTGGGGGAGGGAACCGGGAGTGGGAAGAGCAGACAGTTACCTCGTTGAAGCCCTCCTGCAGGACGTCCAGCAAGTTTCCCCGGGTCAGGCACGCTAGCATTGTTCTTGCCGGGCTCCGCGCGGGGTTTGCAGGCCCGGGGACTGCGCCTTCTCCACCCGCTGCACACAAAGACTCAGCTCATTGGGATTTCCCGGGAACCCCGCGCACGCCACTGACTGGAAACCCAAACCGGAGCTAAACTAGCAGCTCCCAATGGGCATGCTCCCCCGGAGTTCTTTGCGGGAGAGGCTGGCGCTGCCGCGGTTTCTATAGAAACAGCTGGGAGCGCAAGGTTGGACCGCGCTGGCGGGTAGCGTCTTTCCTGGCCGGCGTGAGCTGGAGCTCTGCCGGAGCGGGCAGCCTGCAAGTGCGCGCGCTGCACATACACACGCACGCGCGCACACGCGGGCACACGCACACGTGCGCGCATATGTATACACACACACACATCTGCTGACTTAAGGCCACAAGCACCTCACCACATGGTGAGTGGAAAGGGGAGTGAATCACAGGACTACCCCCACTCCTTCCCGACTGGCTGAAAACAGCAAACCTTTTCCAAAGGGGCCTGGACAGTGAGGTTAGGAGGTTGGGCTAAAGAAGGGGAAGCAAAAGGGAGAGAAAGAGGGAAAAACCATTTGAAAGGAGAGAAAAAAGAGGATGGAAAGAGCAAACTTTAGTTATTGATAGTATTAGGACACATTTAATAGAACTAGAGCTAAACAAATCACAACAGAAACATCAAGGATAACCGAAGGATGACTGGGGTTTTAACAAAAATAAAAACCTTTTTTTTTTCGTTTTAGAATAACTTCTAAAATGTAAAACCCATATTTTTATTTAATTAAAATAAAACCCGCAAAAAATGTCCTGGTGCTTTTGAAAGAGTTTAGTAAAGCTTACTCAAGCTGCTCCCCTTTGTTTATATATAGTTACTCCAGTCGCAGCCTTACTTATTTTTAAGAACACTAGTCATTTGTACTCTCAGTGCAAACTCTTGTCTCTGTAGGAAAACTGGAAGCTGAAAGAATACCCACAGGTATTATGTTACCCCTGGATCCTAGGGGTAGGGCAAGGGTTTACAGAGTTAGAAGGCTCAGGGAAGGTCCGGACCTTGTCCAAGGACATAGCTGGTCAGTGACAGAGACAGGACTCTACACTCAGGATTTTGCTGAAGGCCCAGATTCTCTCCCTAAATCTCTGTCAGTACCTTAGCAAGAAAAGTCAGTAATGGCTTCTCCTTCTCAGGTCAGGAGGGAAAAATCTTCACCCTGCAGAGCAGTCAGAACTGACAACATCTTGCTTGAATGTTTTTTGTTGTTGTTGTTTTGTGACAGAGCCAGAGAGAGAACCAGAGAGAGGGACAGATAGGGACAGACAGACAGGAAGGGAGAGAGATGAGAAGCATCAATTCTTTGTTGCAGCACATGGATTACTTTCTCATATGTGCCTTGACTAGGAGGCTACAGCAGACCAAGAGACCCCTTGCTCAAGCCAGCAACCTTGGGCTCAAGCTGATGAGTCTTGCTCAAACCAGATGAGCCCATGCTCAAGCTGGCGAGCTTGAGGTTTCAAACCTGGGTCCCCTGTATACCAGTCTGAGACTCTATCCACTGCTCCACCACCTGGTTAAGCTTGTCTGAATGTTTAAAGCTGCAAAACACAGAAATGCTTCTGAGAAGAGAGAAACCATCCTTCTGGAGCATGGCAAGCAGGAAGCAGAACATCAGCAAAGGTGTTAGCTGGGTGCTGCTGGCTGAATCGTGGGGGTTCCATTCTGGCTAAGGCTGCGGGAAAACCATGACAACAACTCAAGCTGAACCAAGCGACCCACAAGTCAGAGGACTATCCTTCAAAATCTACCTGGGGAATTTAGATGCCACAAATTCCCCTAATCAGAATCACAGTCCATATACCCTCAGATGAGTCATTTTAATACAACAAGACCCTTTTTAAAAGAGAAGTATGACACTTCCCAGAGCATAAAATTGCAAACACACATGCATAGAGATACAAAATCCAAACACCCAGTTGATGGATCCTTGGATAGAGGATTCTGATTGGTTGGCAGCCCATCATGCTTTGGACACAGCAGAAAATATTGAGACATCAGAAGGAGGTCTTACTGTATACCAAGAGATCACTGTTTCTCAAACAAATCATTTATTAAAGGAGGATCTGTGAGCTCAATGTTCCTGGGATAAGACTAATGATTATCACTGAATTTTAAAGCTTCAAAAAAATATCTCATTTGGCCCAACTCCCTCATTACATAGATGAAGGAACCAAGGCTATGAGAAGTGCTTATAGTCACTCAGCTAGTCAGTGTGGGAGTTGAGGTCTGACTGAAGCAAACATCTCTGAAGCCTAACCTGTGCTGTTTGCCCTGTATCTCACAGCATGCTGGAGGAATTAGAGCATTGTGGTAAATTGATAAAAGATTTATCTATTATTATTTTTTGTGTGTGACAGAGACAGAGAGAGGGACTGATAGGGACAGACAGACAGAAAGGGAGAGAGATAAGCATCAACTCTTTGTTGCAGCACCTTAGTTGTTCATTGATTGCTTTCTCATATGTGCCTTGACCAGGGGGCTATAGCAGACTGAGTGACCCTTGCTCAAGCCAGCGACCTTGGGCTCAAGCTGGTGAGCCTTGCCCAAACCAGATGAGCCTGCACTCAAGCTGGTGACCTTGGAGTTTCGAACCTGGGTCCTCTACGTCCCAGTCCAATGCTGTCCATTGTGCCACTGCCTGGTCAGGCTCTATTATTATTATTATTTTAAGTGAGAGGAGGGGAGATAGTGAGATATACTCCCACACATGCCCCCACCAGGATTCCATCTGGCAGCCCTGGTCTGTGGCAGATGCTTGAATCAACCGAGCTATTTTTAGTGCTTGAGGCCAATGCTCGGATCAACTGAGCTATCCTCAGTGCCCAGGGCCACACTCACACCAGTCCAGCCACTGGCTGCAGGAGCAAAAGATGGAGAGAAGGGGAAGAGGGAGGGTGAGAGAGCAGATGGTAACTTTTCTTGTGTGCCCTGACTAGTAATCAAACCCAGGACATCCATACACTGTGCTGATGCTCTATCCACTAAGCCAGTGGTTCCCAACCCCCAGGCCGCAAATTGGTACCAGTCCGTGGGCTATTTGGTACTAGTCCACAGAGAAAGAATAACTTACATTATTTCCGTTTTATTTATATTTAAGTCTGAACGATGTTTTATTTTTTAAAAATGACCAGATTCCCTCTGTTACATCTGCCTAAGACTCACTCTTGACGCTTGTCTCGGTTACATGATACATTTATCCGTCCCTAAAGGCTTGTCCATGAAAATATTTTCTGACATTAAACCGGTCCATGGCCCAAAAAAGGTTGGGGACCACTGCACTAAGCTACCGGCCAGGGCTGATAAAAGATTTATTATAGGGCATATGGTCCAAGATTGCACTATTTCCTGAAAGTACACCAACCACATATTGTACAGCAGTGGTGTCCAATAGTACTTCCTGTGATGGTGGGAATGTTTTATATCCGTGCTATCCAATACAGTGGCTACTAGCCATATATAGCTATTAAGCACTAAAAATGTGGCTAATGCAAATACAGAAGTAAAATTTAAGTGGCATTTAATTTCAATTATTTTAAATTTAGATAGAACAATTTCTTTTTTTTTTTTTTTTTTTTTTTGAGACAGAGGGAAGAGAGCCAGAGAGAGGGATAGACAGGGACAGACAGGAATGGAGAGATGAGAAGCGTCAATCATTAGTTTTTCGTTGCGCGTCGCAACACCTTAGTTGTTCATTGATTGCTTTCTCATATGTGCCTTGACCGAGGGCCTTCAGCAGACCAAGTGACCCCTTGCTTGAGCCAGTGACCTTAGCTCAAGCTGGTGAGCTTTTTTTGCTCAAACCAGATGAGCCTATGCTCAAGCTGGCGACCTTGGGGTCTCGAACCTGGGTCTTCCACATCCCAGTCTGACGCTCTATCCACTGCGCCACCGCCTGGTCAGGCTAGATAGAACAATTTCATAATATTTTATTCCATTGTCTCCACACAACTACTGAAATGTTCCAAAAATATGATATTTTCATACATAGCTTGCTCTAACACTTGGAAAAAGCACAAAAGTCCCATTAAACAATATCATCTCAGTTTTTTTTCTTTCAGAAGATATGTTCACCATACTTATCATGGTCTGCTTCAGAAGGTGGTCCAGGTGAAGAAGTGAGCTTTTTGTTCTAAGCAGCGCTAATATTTACTATTTCTTCCATCCTCTCCATCCCACCCTATTGTGATAGCAACGTAAGAGCCGGGAGGAAAACTGGGTTAGCTAAAAGAACTAAGAATAACTAGGAAAAGGATCTGCACCCCATAGTGCCCATATGAGGGAAAACAGCAAGCCATTCTGTGTAGCTGGAACCACTCCCACTGCTGTGGGCTTGTCACTCACTCTGACTGGGAAGAGAGGCAGAGTCCAAGCAAGCTGCTTTCTTCATATCTCTGCCATGCTGTCTGATTTCTGAAATTATACCAGGCTTCCTCAGCCCTGCATTTTTTTTTTTAGTCCTGCATTATTTTAACAATGGTAGATACCTCTCTCATCAGCTAAACCCAAAAGCTATACAACCATAATATAGCAAAAGTGAGCTCTTACTATATGCTAACCCCTGTACTAAGTGAGCACTTAGGTACTTCAGCTCATTTGATGGTCAAACACCATAAACAGTAGATATTTTTATATTGTTCCCATTTTACATATGAAGAAAGAAAGGTCTGGAGGGTAATTTGCCCCAGCCCTATGGCTACTAAATACTAAAGACAACGTCCCATTTCTTAATCATTATGCGATACTTTTATATGATGCTTTCAACAAAGAAGGTATTCAGTAAATGTTTTTAGTTGAATGAATGATTGAATAAATGAATGAGCCAGTGTAGGAAACATTAGCAAACTCATTTATCACTTCTATTAATACAAATAATAACATGTAACCTAAGTAAGACTTTGAGCCTTAAACAGAACTGTCATTTGATGAAAATATTGACTGTGACTTCTCCTTGTGTAGAAGATGTGTGAAATTTTCACCTATGTAAAATTTAACACATCTATTGTGGAAAATCATTAATTACTATGGAGAAGCAGAAAAGCAGTTTGAATAAACAAACAGAATTGTCAATGGAAATATTTTAAATGACTCTGAGATAATTTCTTAATATTTCTCCTGTTTTCTCACTTTAATGAATTCCTTGGCAGTAACATTAGAATTTCTATTGTACTTATCTTTATAGACATCAGCATAAATACATACAAAGGGGCTCACATCTATAGGTGAGGGTCCCAAACGTGTCCTTGTTCCTAAACTGCTCTCTTTGTCCCCAGGCTTCTCTGCCAGTCCACACCCCTTAATCTTCCTTAGACTGCTCAAAAGCCTTCAAACACTCCTTCTTCCTAGCATGTCAAGTATGAATTCTTCACTCCTAGCTCTAAAAGCCTCTCCCTAAATTTCCTAGGCTCAGGTTAGTGGGCTCCACGCTGACTCACAGATTTACAAGGCTCTTTTTTACCTCATGCCTTCACAGCTGTATCTCTGCCTAGAGTATCCTACAGTTTAGATAGATAGATGATAGATAGATAGATAGATAGATAGATAGATAGATAGATAGATAGATAGATAGACGGATATAGGTAGAGATAGATAGATAGATAGATCTTTCAAGCTTTTGTTTTTGTTTTTCTTTCAAGCTTTTATTTAAGACCAATGATCCAGCATGGATTTCAGACCTTGTTGAAAGCAACCACGTCCAAGGACTGCATATGTCTTAAAGAGCAGTGATCCACTCTTCCAGCGTGTCTGTTCCCAAGTTATCGTCTTCTACAGCACACTGTATTTGAAGTTTTTGAATCCCATGCTCCATTGGAACCAATTTAGAAGAACCCCAGACCAAGCCTTCTGCTTGAAGGCTCCAGACGCACTCCTCTAAATTTGCTATATCTGTTTCATCATCCCAAGGTTTCATATCTAGTAAGATGGAAGACTTGGCAGTAAGTGCAGGCTTTAGGCTTTCTTTGACTCATACTGTGCAAAGCATTCTTCTCAAATCAGCCTCTTAGCTTCCTTGCTTTCCTTCCCCCCACTGTCAGATCCAAAGAGATCAATGTCATCATCAACTTGACTATCTGTAGCTCCACTTTCCTGGTGTCCTCCACATTAGCAGGCCATACCTGCTCAAGCTTTCTTCATTCCTGGCAGGCTGGCCTTTTCCTTTTTGTAAGACTTGATGTGATTATACCAATGTTAAGACATGATGCAAGTCGGCAGGTGGTGGGCCAGAGACCACTTCAAATGCTACCACCTCTCCTTGCAATGGCACGTGCCCCTTGATGTAGCTCTCATTTGCCAGGTAGTTGTTGAGAACCTGGAGGCAAGTGGGGCTTTTCAGGTCTCCAAAACCCATGGTGTTGGCTGACCCAGGAGCTGAGCAGCAGCAGAGAGAAAAGTTGTTCACGGCAGTCAGCTCTGCTAAGACGGAGACAGAAAGCTCCCACACCTCTGTTACTCAATCTTCACTGTGCCTAGTTCAAGTTCCACTTCCTCATGAAACTTCTCTGACCACTCTTGATTTTGTTAAAATCAAGACAGATCTGATCATAATCTATCTGGAATACATCTACCAGAGAACCCATGGTTCATTCCTACTTAATGTCATGTTAGCTGTTCGATCTTCTCTGACTATTTAAAATGAAAGCACCCCCTCACTCCAGCACTCCCAAACCAGATTATTTTTGTTTTTCTTCCAAGCATTACTCACCATCTTGTATATTTGATATTTACTTATTTATTGTCAGCATCCTCCTGCCCAGATGTTAAATTCCCCATGAAGGCAGGGAATTTTGTCTGTTTTATTACTGGGTAGTCTCGAGAACCCAGAATATTCCCAACACATAGTAGGTGCTCAATAAATATTGGTTAAATAAATGAATGAACCATCTTCTCTTTAAAATTTAAAGGTCATAGCATGTTTCACACTATATCAGCTTTATACTAGGAATGTGAATCTTTATCTCTCTCTTTTTTTTTTTTTTTTTTTTAGTGAGAGGAGGGGAGGCAGAAACAAACTCCCACATGCGCCTTGACCGGGATCAACCTGTAAGCCCACTAGCTGGAGATGCTCTGTCCATCTAGGGCCCTTGCTCTGTCGCTCAGCAATCAGTTCTTCTTAGCACCTGAGGTGGAGGCCATGGTGCCATCCTCAGCGCCCGGGGCCAATTAGCTCTAATAGAGCCTTGGCTGCAGGAGGGGAGGAGAAGAGAGAGAGAGAAGCAAGAGGGGGTGGGGTGAAGAAGCAGATAGCCGATGGGCGCTTTTCCTGGGTGCCCTAACTGGGAATCAAACCAGGGATATCCACACACTGGGCTGACACTCTACCACTGAGCCAGTCGGCCAGGGCCTTTGTCTCTTTTACCGTATTTCTAAGACAAATATAAATAATTTATGACCTGACCTGTGATGTCTCAGTGGATAGAGCATCACCCTGGAATGCTGAGTTCACTGCCTTAAAACCCCAGGCTTTCCCACTCAAAGCAACTACTAGAAGCAAGTAGGAATTGATGCTTCTTGCTCCTCCCCCTTCTTTCTCTCTCTCTCTCTCTTCTCTCTAAAAGCAATAAGTAAAATCTTTATGATTAATAAATAAATTGTTATCTTTCTATATTTTCCTCTCTTCATCAATGTATCCTTTCATTAATCATTAATTGTATATTGAGCACCTATTATATATTATTATATGCTGGGTCCAATTCTTTTAGCAAAAACTTCAAGAACTGTTACACATAAATACACACATATACATGCAAGGAAAGAGACTAAAGAAAGAATAGTAAAATGAAGACAAGTAAAGCTGAGACTCTAAAATTAATGTGCGGGGAGAGGGTACATAGTGAGTGTAACAGACTGATTGGGTAGAAAAAGGAAGAAAGAGACAGAATGGTGAGAGACTAGAGTAGGATGTTGCCAAAGTAATCACCAGATGTTAGTGCTTAATACAAACTGTACCAGTTAAGATGAGCGACATCTGGTGGACATTTTGAAAGTTTCTCTACTACGAAAACACTATAAATGCTCCCATGCCTCTGGACTGCCATTCATAATGTGTTAGGGCTCCACATTACTAATTACACTGTCATGAAATAGTCTTTCTGCAGGCCCCAAGGTCTCATCGCAAGAGGTAGCCAGCTTTCTACTAAAGACTCTTCTAACTCCCAGTTAACGTCCCTCTGCCTTCTGAAGGATGTACATCACAGTTCTTCTTTTAAAAGGTAACTTACTACTTAAGGCCCTGGTCAAGTAGCTCATTTGGTTAAAGTGTCATCCCTATACTGCAAGGTTGTGGGTTCCAGATCAGAGTACATACAAGACTCAACCAGTGAATGCATAAATAAATGGAACAACAAACTGATCCCCCCAACCCTTCTTACTCTCTTTCTAAAATCAATCAATAAAAAAATTTTTGAAGCTTATTAAAGTTAACTTATTACTTAAAATGTTCACATTCTTTCACCAAGGAATTCCACTTCTGAGACTCTGCCCTCAGAAAAAAGTCTTAAACAAGGAAATCAGTTAGTTATTTACAACAGGGAGAGTGAAACCTAAAAGTTCAACAATTGTGGAAAGGTCAAGAAAATTACAGATATCATGTTTACCAAATATTTGTACGTACATTAAAACAAATATTTTAATACTTTTTTTTCTTTTTTTTTTTTCTTAAGTTGGAAACAGGGAGGCAGTCAGACAGACTTGCGCATGCGCCCAACCGGGATCCACCCGGCATGCCCACCAGGGGGCGATGCTCTGCCCATCTGGGGCCTTGCTCTGTTGCAACCAGAGCCATTCTAGTGCCTGAGGCAGAAGCCATGGAGCCATCCTCAGCACCCGGGCCAACTTTGCTCCAATGGAGCCTCGGCTGCTGAAGGGGAAGAGAGAGACAGAGAGGAAGGAGAGGGGGAGGGGTGGAGAAGCAAATGGGCGCTTCTCCTGTGTGCCCTGGCTGGGAATCGAACCCGGGACTCCTGCACGCCAGGCCGACGCTCTACCACTGAGCTAACCGGCCAGGGCCAATACTTTTGAACTAACAAACCTTAAGTTTAAAAAAGCAAAATTCAAAAAGTATGTACATCTCACTTCAAATATGTAAATAATATACATAGAAAAAAGACTAGAAGAAAACATTCTAGAATATTAATAATGATTGCTTCTGGATGGAAGGATTATGGTTTTCTCAAATCATGGTTTTAGTATCTCTCTAATGCTCTATAATTAACATGCTTGTTTTTACAAAAACATTATTTAAATCTTTTCTTTAAGAGGAAGGGAGAAAGAGAGACTCCCACATGCAACCTGACTGGGATCCACCCAGCAACCCCCATCTGGGACCAATGCTCGAATCAACTGAGCTAATCTCAGTGCTGGAGGCCAAGGCTGATGCTTGCTTGAAACAAGAAAGGAAGAGAGAGAGAAAGGGGAGAAGGAGGGGAAGAGAAGCAGATGTCGCTTCTCATGTGTGCCCTGACCGGGGATTGAGCCCCAGATGTCCTTATGCTAGGCCAACATTCTATCCAATGAGGCAACCAGTCAGAGCCAATTTGAATTGTTGTTTTGTTTGTTTGTTTGTTTGTTTTCCTAAGTTAGAAGTGGGGAGCAGTCAGATAGACTCCGGCATGCACTCAACTGATATCCACCCAGCATGCCCACCAGGGGGCGATGTTCTGCCCATCTGGGGTGTTACTCTGTTGCAGCCGGAGCCATTCTAGTGCCTGAGGTGGAGGCCACAGAGCAGTCCTCAGCGCCCGGGGCCAACTTTGCTCCAGTGGAGCCTTGTCTGTGGGAGGGGAAGAGAGAGAGAGGAAGGAGAGGGGGAAAGGTGGAGGAGCAGATTACTGCTTCTCCTGTGTGCCCTGACTGGGAATCGAACCCGGGACGTCCACATGCCCAGCATATGCTCTACCACTGAGCCAACTGGCCAAGGCTCCAATTTAAATCTTTTAAATACATATGTTCTGATTAATTGCTAGACTTTTTCAGCCTCTGCCTGGTTTTATTAATTCCAGATAAAGATAAAGAATCAAGTGAGCTAGAGTTTCCACAAGAAGTAGAAGCAAACAAAGAAAGCAGATATATTACAATTTAGTTCCAGGACCTGAATCCTGAGGGAAAATCCCCCAGTGGTAGAACTGTACTGAAAACCCATTAATGTCATCACATTCCTCCCAAACAGTATGCCAGAAATTCACAGAGGGCTCTGCTGGAAGCAGGGAGCTACAGAGTCTCATAAACACAAGGGTCCCCATCTTCAGAGTCCCCAGAAGAGCCAGATCTGGGCCACCTTGAAGTAGGAAGAGGAAGATGTATAAAAATACAGGGAAGAAAAAAGTTCCAAAAGCTAAACCAATCTAGTTGGGTCAAGCCCCTGCCTCAAACCTATGAACTTAAATCATCTAGAAGTATCAGAAATAGGATACTGGTTAGCAGGAAGTCTAACCTAAGGTCTTATAAAGCACAATGGGGCTATGGCATTTTTTAAACTAGTCACTTAGTTTTAATAGTAATAAAGAGCATGCTTCCCTATCATTAGTGAAACAAGGATGCATTTTCCCGCCTTTCTACCTTTCACACAGTCTAAGACCACAAGGATTCTGAAGACAATCAGGAGAAATACTGGGAGCGCTGCTTCTGACACACACTTCCTTTCATCCTCAGAAATTCAGTGTTAAACTAGACAGGCAGAATTTATATTCTTTTTTATTATTTAGAAATCAAATGCAATGGGGTGACACTGATCAATAAGAGTACATAGACCTTGGGCTTGCTCGGTCCAAGTAAATATGAAAAGCAAGGAGCTGATGCTTCCAATTCCTGCCCGCCTCTCTTCTTTCTGTAAAAATCTTAAAAAACAAAACAAATAAAACAGCAACAACAACACCAAAAAAACCCACACACACATGTGACCAGGTGGTGGCACATTGAAAAGAGCTTCGATATGGGACACTGAGGACCCAGGTTTGAAACCCTGAGTTCACCAGCTTGAGCACAGGCTCACCAGCTTGATTGCAGGGTCACTGGCTTGAGTAGGATCATCAACCTGATCCCATCCATGATCACTGTCTTGAGCCCAAAGTCACTGGCTTGAGCAAGGGGTCACTGACTCAGCTGGAGATCCCCCTCCCCCATCAAGGCACTTATGAGAACGCTATCAATGAATAACTAAAGTGCTAGGGTTGTGATCATAACTATGAGTTGATGCTTCTCATCTCTTCCTTCCTGTCTGTCTGTCTCTCTCTCTCAAAAAAAAAAAAAAAAAAAAAGAGAAAGTACATAGGTTTCAGGTAAACATTTCTATAGCATTTGATCTGTAGATTGTGTTGTATTTACACTCTAAACACGGAGTTTATATTCTATAACAGACTTTTTGAAATAGCACTTTAAGTTTATAAAGTGCCACCACCTATACATCATCTTATTTGACCGTCACAGTAAATAACTCTTGGAAATAGAGTTCATTTAATTGCCCCAGCTAATAGGAAATGGGCTCTTGTCACGGCTTCTGAACCCACTTGCACGCACTATATGCCAGAGAATAGGCGGGGAAAATCCCGACAGAAATACTCATAGCAGATCATTTGACTACAGACTATGTACCTACCATCCTAAGTGCTTAAAATCCTCACACTCTACTAAGTCGATACTATCGCTGCCAGCTTAGTGTGCGCTGTGATTCCTTTTTCAGTACGCTCTTCATTCTAAGGAGACATCCCGCCCAGGGTCAACCCGAGGGCCCGCTGCATTTGGAAAGGATAGTGTCCAAGCTGTGAAGGGAAAGTGCATTATTACCACTCCGAGTTCTGAAAGTATGAATCAGTAATGGCACGCTAGAACCCGCCCGGCTCATAGCGGGTTCGAAACTTCCACAGCCTCCTTCTCACCCCTCCCTCGCCCCTCCGCGCGTCCCAGTCCTGATCTGGGCGTTCAACTGGTCGTAATAATACTTCCCAGTGACCCGCTGCCTTTTGGCACTTACCTCTTAAATCATAAGTCGGTGTGGTTCAGCATCTCTGTCCCCAGCCTTCCCAGCCGGGTCTCCTGCTGCGGCGCCGCAGCTGCGTCCCGCTGCCATGGTGACACGGGGCCCGCCGCCAGACCCGCCTCCAGCTGGCTCCAGCTGGACCGCGTGACCCGCCTCCTGCCGGCCTGGACCCCGCCCCCAGTCTGTCCGGACCCGCCTTCTGCTGGCCGGAGCCTGGCCGCTCCTCCCTACCCGCCCAGACCTGCCGGAGGAGCTCCTGGTGCTGCCTGTGGAAGCTCTCTTGCTGGTCCTCGGGACCCCGCTCTGCTCCAGGCGAGGCCCGCCAGAGTGGAGCGCGAAGTAGAGCCCGCAGACCTCCTGAGAAAACGCGATAGGCACATTCAGTAAGCGATTTATTGCTCTTAGTGACCCAGCGCCTTCCAGAGCCAACAGTCTGGCCACGCAGTGCTGTCATTGTCAGTGACTTGCAACCCTTGTAACGCATGATCGGGAAATGCTTCCCCCACCCCTCAGCCCCACCCCCATGTATCTGTTTAGGTTGGGACCCTTGACCAAGCCACTGAGGAACTGGCCTGAGCCAGGCCTGGGGGCTGTGTACGAAAGTCCAGAATGCTTTGTCAGAGCACCTATCCTTCAGCTTTGGTGTTAAGGGTATACAAAAGGGATACAATTAAATAAGTTCAACAAGATCAGCTTAAGTGTTCAAGGGGTAACCTGTGTTTTCTGCTCTTTTCTTGACAGTAGGAACAAAAGTAGGCACCAAAATAGACCTTCATGCACACTATACGTAGAGCCCTCATTTTGTGCAATTCCATTCACTCCAGGCTAACTCAAATATAACTCCAAGCTAACAGTGGCCAAAAAGGGATAGGCATAGGGGAGAGAGCAAGAGTGCGGACACAAAATTCCAAGGGCTCTTGAATTCCTTAAGCTTAAAATGTGGCTGCCATTCCTGGGCTGCCATTCAGTTCCTCAAAACAGTAGATTCTCCCACGTGAGTAATGGTGAAATGTTGGAGACTGGTCCTGCCTTCCCAAGGCTCACACTAGGGTTCCGTTCTTGCAGTCATAAGCCTGAGGGAAGGACAGGGTGGTGTACTCTGTAGCATTTTCTGACTTTTGGTGCTGCAACTCCTGGGCAGAGCGTGGCTGGGTATGGCCACACACTTGAATGACTGCGTAATGCAAGCTGTTGTCCTCTGACCTGAGGCTTTGGCTCCTTTCCAGATCTGCGGGCTGCTCCAACGCCCACTCACACATATGAACTGTTGTGTCATGTCCCTGCAAAGAATGAACAGCATTAGGACAGATTCTTGACTTGGTTTGGTCTCTTGCCTTCAAAGTAGGGTCAGTTAGACTGATGTCCCTGCACTTTGGAGGATGGGCAGAACAAGCACATTCTGTAGATGACTGAAACTTGTCTGTGTTGGGCAAACCAATGTGTTTCAAGTGTGAAACGTATGTTAGGTTTGCTCGCTTATATTGGGGCAGCGCTCTGTGTATAGTCTATGAAAGACTGCAGCTGTTTGCCCTCAGGGTGGGAAATTGTAAATTGCAGACTGCCTTCCTGCTTGGAAGGTATGATTGTTTGCTACTGTTTGCTGGAGAAGGGGTTTTTTTCCCCTCAGCCTGTTTTGCTAGTGGAGAGAGAGAGAGAGAGACAGAGTAAGAAAGAGAGAGGAGAGGCTTGGGAGCCATGCTGAGGCTGGTAGGGGCCTACCAGTCCAGGTGAGTCCAGAATGCTAAGGGGCCTGTGAGCCCTGCCTGTTTGCTCATCCACCATTAGGAAACTTTAATAAACAGAATAGCCCACCACTTTCTGGCTCCATTGTTTCTTCACCACCTGCCCGAATCCAATGAGAACCTGCATCTTCACTACAATGACCATAGCCACTGGCCTTACAGTCTGCTCCAGGGGGAGAAAGCCAGCCCTGGCATTCTCTCCCTGTCGGAGCAGCCCCCCAGGAAGGGACAGAGGTACTTACTTACCTTTGTGCCATTCTGCTGTGTCTGTATCTGCTGCTGCTGCCACCTCAGTGTCCATCGTGATGGACTTCCTAAGACGAGGAAACCCAAATTAAATCCATTCTCTCTTCCCTGTCTCTACTGAGGTTGCCCTCTTCGAATCTCTGTTAAACTATTGTTGGGCAAATGAGTTTGTAAAATTTGTATTTTTTGAATTTGCTCACTTTTATTGTTAAAAAATGGCGCTGGCTTAGGTTGCCAGTTCGAAACCCTGGGCTTGCCTAGTCAAGGCACATATGGGAGTTGATGCTTCCAGCTCCTCCCCACCTTCTCTCTCTGTTTCTCTCTCCTCTCTCTCTCCCTCTCTGTCTCTCTCCTTTTCTCTCTCCTCTCTAAAATGAATTTAAAAAAATAAAAATAGGCCCTGGCCGGTTGGCTTAGCGGTAGAGCGTAGGCCTGGTGTGCAGAGGTCCCGGGTTCGATTCCTGGCCAGGGCACATAGGAGAAGCGCCCATTTGCTTCTCCACCTCCCCCCCTCCTTCCTCTCTGTCGCTCTCTTCCCCTCCCGCAGCCAAGGCTCCATTGGAGCAAAGATGGCCCGGGCGCTGAGGATGGCTCCTTGGCCTCTGCCCCAGGCGCTAGAGTGGCTCTGGTCTGCAGAGTGACCCCCCGGAGGGGCAGAGCATCACCCCCTGGTGGGCAGAGCGTTGCCCCTGGTGGGCATGCCGGGTGGATCCCGGTCGGGCACATGCGGGAGTCTGTCTGACTGTCTCTCCCAGTTTCCAGCTTCAGAAAAATACAAAAATAAAAAAATAAAAATAAATAAATAAATAAATAAATAAAAATAAATGGCGCTGGGCAGCCATGTGTGTGCCCTCAGAGCAGGGCAGTTGATTGCAAATTGTGGATTGCATTCCTGCTTTGGAGGGGCTATTGTTTTGCTAATGTTTGCTGGAGGAGGGGTCTTTGAGGGCCCAGCTAGTTTTGCAAGGAGAGTGGAGAGAATGCAGAGTGCTGAAGAAGAAGCCAGTTTTGCAGAGGGAGAGAAGGTGTGCAGATGGGAACCAGAGGTGCGGGGCTTTGTGAACTCCGCTGAGACAGGTGAGGCCTTTGATTCTAGGAGGAACCGGAGAAGATTCTCCTGGTTGTATCAGGGCTTTGGGAGCTCTGTGTGTTTGCTTGTCGGCCAGTGCGAGACTTTAATAAAGGAATGGCCCGCCATTTCTTGACTCCACTGTTTCTTTACCATCTGTCCGAATTCAGTGACAAACTACATGGCCATGATGGCAGGGGTTTCTGGCCATACCCTATTACGGTGGGCTTTTCACTACTCTCCCTACATCTGTTCTCACCTTTTTCACTTCTAGGATTCCCACATCCAGACTCCTTAATGGGGAATGCAATCTGGACTTTTTCAATCAGCCCATATCTTCCATCCTCATTTTTTACCAGTCCTTAACATAGTTGAACAAATACATATTAAGAGCCTGTTAGAGTCCCAGGCTCTGTGCCACACTATGGGAATGTAAGAGTGAGTAGGTGGTTTCCTCTGCCTCAGGGAGCCTGCAATCTACCAAGGGAGACAAATGATTACACAGACTACTACAGGGCAACGTAGTAAGTGCTCAGCCACCCAATAGTAGGTCACTTTCCATCAAATCAACCTCTTCTCTCTCTTTTCTCTTCTCTTCTTTTCTTTTCTTTTCTTCCTTTCTTTCCTTCTTCTGAATAAGATAATTCCCTTGCCAGAATAGCCTCTTCCCTCTGCTCCTCTTCCAACTTGTGAACTTGCTATTATTTTTTCAACATTAGTATTTCCTCCCACTTTCCCACAGTAGGAAAATGCCTCTAGCATAGCACAAGTAGCTGGCATTACAGTTACTTGTTTACATATCTATCTCTCAAACTTGATATTCCACTTCTTTAGGACCAAGGCATTATGTCCTTCTTCCTGTGCCTCTTTGCCTCTGTCAGAGCCTCACATAAAATATACATGCTCAGTACATTTTTGCTGGATGAATGAAAGAATGAGCAGCCAACCTTGCCACTCTGAGATAGTAAAAGGATGAAACCCAGAGTTTCAGAGCTGGTCTTGAACCCAGGAACCTAAAGATTCTCTGTGGTACACTGTCTCCCTTTATCCCTTCCAACACTGTTCTTTTCCACCCTTATGCTCCTTCCAAATACACTACTTCTATTATCTTCTTTAATTTGCTACCCACCCCACCCTATCCCATCTCCCTCTCCTCCCCCCCCCCCAGTTACCCATTTTCTTTTTCCTCTGGAAATTTGATGGGCAGCTCCTGTGAAAGAAAAAAAAACAGATCACCCATGTGTAAGAGCCCTGGTCTCTATCTCCCTTCTTTCATCATTTGCTCTGTGGTTTCTTTAACATTCTGCAACAATCTTCCCTCACCTCCCTCTAACATAAAGTCCTCCTGAGCCAGCCCCAAAGGATTTGTCAAGGATACCACACCTCTCCCAAAGGGATGGTTCTGGAAGGCAGAGTGGTACAACTGACATAACCAAACCCAAAATACAGACTCAGGCCACCGGACATTACATGCCAGGGACGTAGCTGGGTCGAGCGCTATTCTGGGCTTGTCCAGCAGGCTAATTCCAGCAGAGGGTGAGGGAAACCTGCCAGATAATGGAATATTTCTGTGCTCAAAGACCCTCCTGCCTCTGCTTCACTGCCATTTTAGGGGGTCTCTACCAACCTGGGGTTCTCATTCTGGGAGTCACTGAAGCTGCCACAACCAGGGCTCATTGTGAGGGCTACTTAAAGCCCTTTCCTAACAGGTGACCTCCCTCCCTGCTTCCCTGTCCTTGTTTTTAATTAACAGAGAAAGTGAGAGATGTTTAACCTTTCTGGCCCACAGCACAGGGAACTCTGAATTTGGTGAGTGACTCAGCCACCCCACCCTGGCTGCAGGACAGGCCTCTCATACTCATTTCTGAGCCCTTGGGGTCCCCAGTGGAGCCAGTGTGTCTGTGATTGTCAACTCTTTGATGACCAGAGGAACAACCTTTGTCTGAGGAAATAGGCTGAATAGTTTGGAGCTTACTGTGATGTTTTTTCTTGCTAGTACATTTCCAGCTCTCACCAAAACCAACTCTATTTGTCTGACTTCTGTCTCCCCAAGAAAGTTTCCTCCTTTTGCTACTTAAAAAGAGGGAAACTTCTAAATCATGTGCATTTTGCTACTGTGGAAAAATCAGGATTTTCCCACATTTATCTGACAGAGATGTTTGTGTTTGTGTTTGTGTTTTGGTTTGACTGCAACTTGCTAAGTTGACAGCCATTAGAGTCACCACGTGAATTCTATGGGTGGTTCAGAAGAAAAGCTTTGAAATACTTCTAGGTCTTTCTATTTCCTCATCTGACACTTTGGTTCTTCTTTTCCCTTACTGCTGCCTAGTCATAGCCTTATCCCAGCCTCTGATTTCCTTTCCTGTGTCAGTATTGTCTTCCTGCTTACTTCTACTTAAATGGATAAAGAAAACATTAATTCTAAAATACCATAGACTTGCGCAACCCAATTTTAGTGAATGGAGCCTGCTTCCAAGTTGGATATTGTACAATGCATGGACACAATCCAAATGGAATATTCAGTTACTCGTAGATAATAAGACTTTATTCTTAGCTTAAAATTAAGGAAACTAAATGGGTACTCTCCCACATTGATAGTAAGAGTAAAAATTGGTATAATCTTTCTAGAATACACTTGGCAATAAGTATAAAAAGTCTTAAATAAATTCATACCCTTTAAAGTAGCCATTCCATATACTAAGAAATAATCAGGGGCAAATATGGATACTCAGCCTAAACAGGTGGTGGTGCAGTGGATAGAGTGTTGGACTCAGGATGCAGAGGACCCAGGTCAAAACCCTGAGGTTGCAGGCTTAAGCAGGGTCTCATCCAGGTTGAGCACAGGGTCACTGACTTGAACATGGGATCATAGACACGACCCCATGGTTGCTGGCTTGAGCCCAAAGGTTGCTGGCTTAAAGCCCAAGGTTGCTGGCTTGAGCAAAAGGTCACTTGCTCTGCTGCAGCCCCCCCCCCCCCAGGCACATATGAGAAAGCAATCAATGAACAACTAAGGTGCCGCAACTAAGACTTGATGCTTCTGAGCTCTCTCTTTCTGTCTGTCTGTCCTTATCTGTTCTTCTCTCTGACTCTCTCTTTCTGTCACAAAACAAAAACAAAAAACAGAAAGAACTATGCACATAGGCATTTTACAAATGTTCCACAGTAAATATGTATTACTTTGTAATCAGAAAAGAATATTTTAAAATAAAAATCTCTTTAATTATCATATCAATTTAAGTTTCTGGAAGTTTGTTGAGATGATGAGAAATAGAGGGAAATAGCGTTTACAAAGTCCTACTAATATTTTAAGAAGAAAAAATTACAGGCCAGGACAAAAGTAGGTTTACAGTTGTCCATATGAAAAATGATAAAAATTTATTAATAAGTAATAATAGCCTGGCCTGTGCGGGCAGAGTGGATAAGGCATCGACCTGGAATGCCGAGGTCACTGGTTCAAAACCGAGGGCTTGCCCTGTCAAGGCACACATGGGAGTTGATAGTTCCTGCACCTTCCTCCCTTCTCTCTCTCTCTCTCTTTCTCTCTCTCTCTCTCCTCTCTAAAATGAATAAATTGTTTTTTTAGAAAAAGTAATAATAATACAAGAACAAACTCTGTTTCGTGTACTCACAGCTGTAAACCTACTTTGTCCCACCTGGTATTTTGGTTAGAATGTCTGGTGCAGTGTTTCCAGCCAGGATCTAGAGTTGGACAATTGCTATTAGACTAGCCATGTGACCTTCAGCAAGTTTTTAACATCATTAGGCTTCCTTTCATTTTTTCATCAATAAAATGAAGATGATAATAAAATCTCACTCTCATGGGAGTATTGTAAGAGTTAAATAAAATAATAAATGTAAATTACTCAGCTAGCTGCCTGGCGTATACCCAGAGTCAGTCAAAGCGGAGTACTTGTGACTACAACCACCAGAGGAAAAATAACCAAAAATAAAGAACATGAAGATTAGGGAGAAAAGGAGATGAAAGAAGCTGTTAGACCCCCTTCATTAGAAGCTTTTCTATGTTTCCAGATAGTCTATGTCTGTAGGGCATGTCAGAGTTTAAAATGTGCTTTTTTCTTTTCCAGTCCAGACAATGTATCAGGAAACATGTATTGTTCACATTTTACAGATGGGTCAATGAAGGCCCTAAAATTTTAGGTTAAGTCAAGAAAGCATAGACCACATTTCCTATTACTACTATGTATTCTGCTTCTGTCACTATGCCTGGTACATATAGGTGTTGAGTAGAATATTTGTTTAATAAATTGATGGATAAATGAATGAGTAGTAGGAACAGGACTTGCAGCCAATGTACTGACTCCAAATTAAGTGCCCTTTTCATTTCTTTCTTTCTTTTTTCTTTTAATCGAGAGGAGGAGAGATAGATAGACAGACTCCCACATGCACCCTGACCAGGATCCACCCAGCCACCCCGTCTGAGGTCTATACTCGATGTTTGAATCGAGCAAGCCATCCTCAGTGCCCAGGGTGCCACTCAAACCAACCAAGCTACTGGCTGTGAAAAGAAAAGAGACAAAGGGGTGACAGTGAGGAGGAGAAGCAGATGGCCACTTCTCTTGTGTGCCCTGACCAGGGATTGAACCCAGGGCATCCACATACTGAGCCAATACTCTATCCACTGAGCCGATACTCTATCCACTGAGCCAACCAGTCACAGCCAATTATGTGCCCTTTTCAATGCACCTCACCCATCTAAATATAATGATGCTTTATTCATAATCAGGATATCCCCAACACCAGCCCAGGCTTGGAATGGTATAGCTAAGAAGGTACAGGTTGTATAAAACCAGGTCCAAGGTCTATAGTGATGACAAAGAGTAATGGAGACATTACAAATTAATTTACAGTGAGGCATTCACATGTGCTCTACTCTTCAAACCTGTAATCTAAACAACACTGGTCATGTTATCTATATTTCATATGAGAAGAAAGAGAAGTAAGAGGATTTACCTAAGGTCACACAGCAAATAAGTATGAACGTTATATTCAAATATTCCATGGATAGTCTCCTTCTCCCCACTGCTGCCCTTTTAAATAAACAGTTTTCCAACGTTGAGCTGTTTGATTTGGTAGCCACTATTATGCAGTGGTTAAAAGTATCTCTGAAGTCAGATAGATGTAGGCTGGAATCTTGGTTTACTGGCTTACAAGCCATGTGACCTCGGACAACTGCTCTGAGCCTCAGCTTCTCAGCTGTAAAAACAGGAGAAGGAGTAAGGCCTCCTCCCCCATTGAATTGTCGGGAAAATTAAATAAGATTGTAAAGTGGCTGTCATAGTAAGCTATCAAGTGCTACAGTTATTATCACCATTTGGGGGAAGAAGGGAAGGGACAGAAGGAAAAGGAAAGGAAGAGGAGGGCAAAGAGAAACAAGGCCAATTCATCATTCCAGCCCTGCTCTGGACATTTTGTGACAGCTGGCTGGGCCATGTTTCCTGAATTCTGAAAGGAAGTGCTGTTCTGCTGGTGGCACAGGGAGGTTTAAGGCAGAGGAAGGTGGCGTGAGAGGTTGGCAACTCTCTACAGGCTCTTTTTCTCAGGGCCTCCATGTCTACCCACACAGATGGTACCCCCCCCCCAGTTGCCCCTACTCACCAGCTTCCCCTGCAGCAGAGCAGGTTTCCCATGGGGCTCCTGTCACCTTCTCCGAGGGAGACCAGCTGTTTCTCCACATAAAAGGCCTGTGCATTTCCTGGTTCCCGGTTTAGCTTTCAGTAGCAGCTCCTAGGGAGTATCTGTCAGTGTCAGATTTCAACCTAACAGGTTGGACTTTGGAAGCCACCTGCTGGAAGGATTCCCAGGTGACTGCTCTCAGCCAAAGAGTAGAGGAATACACACAGTCTCCAGGTGAGAACTATCTCACCTTGGGGATTTGGAGCTGCTTTGATGAAGCCATGAACTTTGAGCTTCAAGCTTCAGTAAAAAGAAACCTGAGATAGAAATAGTTTTCCTTAGGAGAGGTTTCTCTGTGACATCACACTGTTATTGAAGTATATGCCCTCTATAATGGGGTAAAGAATCTTACCTTATGTTTCCCAACACTACTCAGTTTTAATTGAGTTTCACTTTCAAGGTTATCAGTATCAGTGTTTATTATTATACCTGTCCAGAATCTAGGTTTGAATACTGGAGACTCTAGGAATGGTAAATTTAGGGAAATGGATTCCTTTTATATATTTTCTCCCTTGCTATCAAAATTAACATGGGCAAATCACTTATTTTCTTAGGACTGTAAAATGGAAGATTGAATCTATTACTTAATACCCTCCCTGGTAGAAAGTCATATGACTATGATTTCAGTGGCCTTGGTACTTCTTAACCTCTTACTTCCCCATTCCCAGTACAGAAGGATAGAATCCCCACTTACACCTCAACTTAGCTGCTACCAATGACCACAAATTACACTCATTCCACACTCACCAGTAACTAGGATGCACTTGAGCCAATTCCCTGTAGTAAACACGGGGTCTGGGAGAATTCGTGAAACCCATAAGGCTGGGGTCCATTGCTCCCACTCCCACCTTTGGTGCCTTGTCCAGATGCCCAGGTATTTGTATGCTCTTCATGGGTATTCAGGACTCACGACTCAGCCCTACAGTCAACAGAGGGTACCCGGGACTCTCCTCCCTATCTTCTTTCTTTATGAAAAATGGGGACAATAAGAGTGATGGCCTTACAGAATTATGGTGAGGATTAAATAAGATAATATATGTAAAGCTGTAGTCCATAGCCTGGCACATGGGCAGCTCCCAGTCAGCCCTAGCCATTGTTGCTATTTCTTCTTCTTCTTCTTTTTTTTTTTTTTTCTGAAGTTGGAAACGGGGAGGCAGTCAGACAGACTCCCGCATGCGCCCAACCAGGATCCACCCGGCATGCCCACCAGGGGGCAATGCTCCGCCCATCGGGGGCATTGCTATATTGCAACCAGAGCCATTCTAGCACCTGAGGCAGAGGCCATAGAGCCATCCTCAGCGCCCGGGCCAACTTTGCTCCAATGGAGCCTTGGCTGTGGGAGGGGAAGAGAGAAACAGAGAGGAAGGAGAGAGGGAGGAGTGGAGAAGCAGATAGGCGCTTCTCCTGTGTGCCCTGGCCAGGAATCGAACCCGGGATTCCTGCATGCCAGGCTTTACCACTGAGCCAACCGGCCAGGGCCACTAATTCTTCTTGTTCTCAGCTGATTGTCAGGTGGTAAAGCACCTTGCTTCATTATCTTGTGCAGCATTGTCGCACTGGCCTCTTATTTCATGCCGTGATTCTCCCTGGCAACCTGTCCTGCACTCTCCCCTTAACTGCATTCTTTTCATTCTGTTATCCAAATATCTAAGCCTGGCACTCAAAGCCCTCCCCATTTGGTCCCTTACTGGCCACTTTCTCTAATGTAAAGGAAAACACCTAAGAGATTTTACATGGCCAGAAACACGAAAGGAACCAGCACTGTGTTTTGGTAGCCTACAGCAGCATTTATAGAAATCTAGAGTGGTAAACTAGGGTATTGATTATTCCACTGAAGTTGAACCAGTCAGTCCCCAACTGGAATAATAATTTTAGGTCTACATGTCAAATTTCAATTTATGTGGTCAAAAGGCAGTGTGTTCAAGAGAAAGTTGTCTGGGTAATAAGTGATATGGAAAGTCCTATAAGATATGGTTAAAGATCTAGGTATGTTTAATTGGTAAAAGGAAGCCTTAGGGGAACAGGATGGTAATATTTAAGTATCTGAAGGACTCTCAAGTAAAAGAAGAACTACATCTATTTTCTGGACAGAACAAGAACCAAAGGCAGATGTTACTGAAATGCATATTTTGGTTCAATAAAAGGAAGAATTCATAACAGATATGTCCAAAAAGAAAATGAATTCACCTACTTTATGAAATTCTTAGTTCTCTGTCTCAAAAGAAGTTGACTAATAAGCTTTAAGATTTTTGGATGTCGTGGGGATTTGCACTAAATCAGAAGTCTCAATTTATTTTTTCTACCTAAGTAAACTTTTTTTTTCTTTCTTCTTCTTTTTTTTTTTTTTTTTTTTGCATTTTTTCCGAAGCTGGAAACGGGGAGGGAGTCAGACAGACTCCCACATGCGCCCAACCGGGATCCACCCGGCATGCCCACAACGGGACGATGCTCTGCCCATCTGGGGCATCGCTCTGTTGCATCCAGAGGCATCCTAGCGCCTGCAGCAGAGGCCTCAGCGCCCCGGCCATCTTTGCTCCAATGGAGCCTTGGCTGCGGGAGGGGTAGAGAGAGACAGAGAGGAAGGAGAGGGGGAGGGGTGGAGAAGCAGATGGGCGCTTCTCCTGTGTGCCCTGGCCGGGAATCAAACCTGGGACACCTGCACACCAGGCCGACGCTCTACCATTGAGCCAACTGGACATGGCCTAAACTTTTCTTTTAAATAAAGCACATGTAAAAATCCCAGTTACAAAACAGATCATTGTGAAGCTGTTTTGGTTGAAATCTGAATAGGCTCTTTTAAAATCCATTTTCTTCTCAATCTGAAATATAGAGAAAAAGGCTTTTAGCAATAGGTAACTTTAAAAAAGGCTCTTCCATAAGTAACTTCATTTAGCTTCTTTTCTATCCTAAACTCTCAGAAACCCCAGAAGTTACTTAGGTCTAAAACTCCCTACTCCCAGCCTTGAAGTTAGCTTCGCCAAACGGCAGATGTGTCGGGGGGGGGGGGGGGTCGTAAATCCTAGAATGTTTAGAAATGTTTTTGTTAAGCATGTGAAACATTTATCACTACTGTGTTATCATCTTCTGAGCTTATGGTCATAGTGTGTAGAATATTTTTTTTCTTTAAATTGATCCTATAGATAAACATTGTAACAAGACAGTAAGATTTAATGATCTTATTATCGAGATTAATGAATATGTTTTATTGCTTTTGTCCCATGCTTCGCTGAGGCTCCCCTGCTTCCCATACCCCAACCAGTATGTGATTTTGTCTTTAAAAGCTAGCCCCAAACTGTGTTCGGGGCCGCATGACTTGAATGACTTAGGTCTCAGTGCAGTCACTGGCTTTAAAATAAAGACTCCTTAATTTGGCTACTTAATTGTGTGGCAAAACGTGTCTTTCTTGCTGTTCCAATACAATAAATTAGGTACTAAGGTTTCCAAGAGTAGACAATAAGAGAATATAGTTTTTATAATTTATATTTATAATATGTATACCCAATAGTGTATTACTTGGGGTTGATGAATATTTGTTGAATTCATGAATGAATGACCATATTAACAGTTATTTCTCTGAAGCATGCTTTCATTTTATTTTATTTATTTATTTTTTTTCTGAAGCTGGAAACAGGGAGAGACAGTCAGACAGACTCCCGCATGCGCCCGACCGGGATCCACCCGGCACGCCCACCAGGGGGTAATGCTCTGCCCCTCCGGGGCGTCGCTCTGTTGCGACCAGAGCCACTCTAGCGCCTGGGGCAGAGGCCAAGGAGCCATCCCCAGCGCCCGGGCCATCTTTGCTCCAATGGAGCCTTGGCTGCAGGAGGGGAAGAGAGAGACAGAGAGGAAGGAGGGGGGAGGGTGGAGAAGCAAATGGGCGCATCTCCTATGTGCCCTGGCCAGGAATCGAACCCGGGTCCCCCGCACGCCAGGCCGATGCTCTACTGCTGAGCCAACCGGCCAGGACCCATTTTATTTTATTTTTAAAAAATTTTTATTTGATTTTAGAGAGAGTGGAAGGGAAAGAGAGAAATACTGATTTGTTGTTCAACTTATTTATGTGTTCATTGATTAATTCTTATATGTGCTCTGACCAGGGATTGAACCTGCAATGCTGGTGTATTAGGATGATGCTCTAACCAATTGAGCAACCCGGTCAGGGCCATACTTTCATTTTAAATTGATGGCAATCCTTTCACCAAAAATGGGATTCTTTATTTATTTTAATTTTTTTAGGTGAGAGGAGGGGAGATAGTGAGGCAGACTCCCACCTGACAAGCCCATCTGGCTGAGGCTCAAGTACCGAGCTATTTTTAGCACCTGAAGCTGATGCTACCAACCGAGCTATTCTTAGTACCTGGGGCCATGCTCTAACCCAGGGGTCGGGAACCTTTTTGACTGAGAGAGCCATGGACACGACATATTTTAAAATGTAATTCTGTGAGAGCCATATAATGACCCGTGTACATTAGGCATTATCCAATAAAAATTTGGTGTTGTCCCGGAGGACAGCTGTGATTGGCTCCAGACACCTGCAACCATGAACATGAGCGGTAGGAAATGAATGGATTGTAATACATGAGAATGTTTTATATTTTTAACATTATTATTATTATTATTATTGTATTTTTCTGAAGTTGGAAACGAGGAGGCAGTCAGACAGACTCCCGCATGCGCCCGACCAGGATCCACCCGGCATGCCCACCAGGGGGTGATGCTCTGCCCATCTGGGGCATTGCTCTGTTGCAACCAGGGCCATTCTAGCACCTGAGGCAGAGGCCATGGAACCATCCTCAGCACCCGGGCCAACTTTGCTCCAATGGAGCCTTGGCTGCGGGAAGGGAAGAGAGAGACAGAGAGGAAGGAGAGGGGGAGGGGTGGAGAAGCAGATAGGCGCTTCTCCTGTGTGCCCTGGCCAGGAATCGAACCTGGGACTCTTGCATGCCAGGCTGACGCTCTACCACTGAGCCAACCGGCCAGGGCCAACGTTTTTATTTTTTTATTAAAGATTTGTCTGAGAGTCAGATGCAGCCATCAACTGGCTCGCGAGCCATACATTCCCGACCCCTGCTCTAACCAATCGATACACTGGCTGCAGGAGGGGAAAAAGGAGAGAAGGAGGAGAGAGAGGGGGAGAGAAGCAGGTGGCTGCTTCTCCTGTGTGCCCTGACCAGAATCAAACCTGGGACATCCACACACCAGGCTGACACTTTATCCACTGAGCCACTGGCCAGGGCTTAAAAATTGGATTCTTCAAATGAGGGTTCTTATCCTAGGGATATACAGTTCCCTATGAAAAGCACATGAATAGACTGCAAGGACTCTATTCAAATTGTATGCCAAATTTGGAAACATACTTTTCTGTGGTAAGAGGATCTATAGCTTTTGTCAGATTTTCAAGTGCGTCTGTAACCCAACAAAGTTAAAATCAGATATCCACTACAGCCTTGTAAAAGATATATTTTGGGACAGGGAGATCTTCTGGACGCTCCCCAAAATGAATACACACACATGCTTTTTTTACTACAGAGAGTAAGTGAGGGGTCAGAGCCCCAGTCTTTCTCTCACACACCCATACCTCTAGTAATAACATTATGCCCAGAGGACACCTCCCTAGCCATCACGATCACACCAGTGGCCCTAGATCCCCTGCATTCAGGCTTGGATTATGTGGGGGATGATACAGTGATTCCTATCTTCAGGATGTTCCAAGCCATGAGGCAAATGCTTCCTCCCACAGGCCTCCCCTGGGCACAGGGTAGGGAGACTGTGGGGTTGGCTGACAGTAGAAGTGGTTTCTGTGTCTGTGTCCCTGTGTATACATATTTGGTCCCTCATAATCAGAGACCATTTTCAGGGGTTAGACATTAATATGGGAAAACAGGGCTTTAGGCAACTCTCTCCAGCCAAAACCTGTTTTCCCAACTCCGATCCAAAACAGGCCAGACAGCCTGGAGAATCTTGTTTTTGTGTCTCTAATCACCAGCTCAGACAGTTCTCTCTGTGTTGTTTGGATGGCATATCCCTTTTACCTCTTAGGATCATGCTCCCTTTTGTTGTATTGTGAGAAAATTATGGCTAGGAATTTGATTGGGAGCCAGTGTTGATATCAGCATCCAAGTGTGAGTTCGAGGTCTGTAGCATTGGGCATATCTAACCGAGGACTTTTGTTTCTAGCTGTGACCACCTCCATCCATTCCCACCCCATCCTCCAGGCCACAGAATAGGAAGCAGCACAAGCAAGGCCCTAAGATTTGGGTTTATTCCGTTCCACCCAGAAACAAACCAAAGGCTGGGACACATCCCAAGGGACTAAACCATACATGTGGCCCAAGCACTTTTCCCTTCCCCTAAGGATGCTGCTACCCCTGGGGTGGTGGCAACTGCTGTATCACCACAGGAGGTGGACAGCACTGGGTACTGGGCCTGTGGCACTCAGGGCTCAACTTTGGCTGCCTCCTCCTCTTCTTCCAGATCAGGAGGTGCAGGGAGGAGGGAGATGTAGACTTCATTGACTTCCGTGTCCAAATGTCGGCCACCCCGAGGCGCCTCCAAGTTAAGGATGCCATCGTGAGAGAGAGCAGCGCGGACCCGCCAGGGGTCCACATCAGCAGGCAGGACGTAGGTGCGGCAGAACTCTCGGGACACGAAGCCGTGGCGGTCCAGGCGCTGGGGATGCCGGGCAGACACCTCCAGCAAGTTGTCCACAGTCCTCACGGTCACCTCATCTGGGGTAAAGTGGCTTACGTCCAGAAATGCCTGGAACTTGCCCTCACTGAGCCTGAGCTCAGAAGCCCCTGCCCTGTTGCCCTCCCCAGCTCTGGTGGCCCGGGGCCGGACATAGTAGCCATGGTAGAGGGTGGGGGTCAGGATCTCTTCTGGCAGGAGGCCTGAGAGGCAGAGAGAGAGAAGGAAGAGGCAGGGTGAGGAAGTAGGAGGTGGAAACGAGTGAAATGGGACAGGAGCACTAGGGAGAGCAGGGGCGTCAGGAGAAGCAGGGAAGGGGAGGTAGGGGACAAGAAGACTGGAAAGAGGCGGCTGGGGAGAAAGGAGACAGATGCGGGCGGAGGAGGCCGAACCGAAGCAGAACTGGGGAGACAGAAGGAGAACAGGAAGGGGCAAGGGGCAAGGGGCAGGTGTCAGAGAGCCACGGGCATCACGTCTGCACCGTGGTCAGCAGGAGGGGGAGAGGCCGGCTTGGAGGGCTGGGGGAATGGGAAAGGAGATGGCTCGTCCCTGGAGTTCAGTTAAGCCCCGAGTGGGTGGAGGCCAGCACCGTCGGGAGGTCAGCCCAGAATTCCGGGCGCTGGGGTGGGGGCAAAGCCGCGGTACCTTCTCCGAAGCGCTGCTCGCCCAGGCGACTCGGGTTGGCGAATTCGTACTCGGCGGTGGCCGGGTGGGCGTGCGGCACCGAGCGGCCAGACATGGCTGTGGACGGTCGCGGCCCTGGTCCGAGGTGCAGCGCGACCCCTCCAGCTGCCAGGAGAGCCAGGGCTCGGTTGGAGGTGGGGGCGGGGTCTACACCACCCAAAATAGTGCCGCCGCCGGGGGAGGGGCGGGCAGTGGGGCCCGGAGCGCCAGCCACGCGTGTGTGGCCAACGCCCGCCGCCCAGACCACCATCCCCTCCCCAGCATTCCCTTCAGCTGTCGCCCGGGACCGGTGAGGACAGCTGGGGGTCCTGGCTGGCGAGTGAGCTGGGGAGGGGAAGCTGGCCAGCGGGTCCCCGAGGGCCAGGGCCGCAGCCGAGACCCTCACAGTCTGCACCTTCTCCATGCCACCTCCTCACTTGCAGGCACCCTGCACCTGCAACCTACTCATAACGCTCTCTGTACTTAGTGTTCTGTGATCCTTGTAAGGTGCAAAATGCAAAAAACTTTCTACCCTTTCTTTGGTGTGTGGTGAGGGGTGTTCCTGCCCTGATTAATGTCAGGGTCCTCGCCAGAACCCAGGTCAACCATGAGCACCACATAGATGCCTGCCACCGACATGGTAGTGATCATTGAGCTTCTCCAGCGATCTACAAAGAGTTAATGTCTCTGGGGCCCAGCCAAGGAAGATTCCAGTTTCTGCCCAGGCTCAAGATAGTTCTGGCCCGATTCCCCTGGTTGGCTAGGCTGGAGAGGAGGAGGGGCACACCATTTGCCTGCTTGGGATTCCTGACTGTCCCAAACCGGTGGGGGGAGGGTCCATTGGGTGTGGACAGAGCCCTAGTGAAACAAATCCAAGACAAGTCACTGGTCAGCTCAGACGTGTTTGCATTTCTCTTTTCTTAGCTCAGTGAGTAGTGGCTATGTGTCACACTGCCAAATCCCAGATCACAAGTCTCCATGAACGAGCAGTGAGCTGGGATAATAAAACCGCTGACATCATCATTCTAGAAGCTTCACAAGACTGCATATATAAGGGGCTGGCTGTCACTGCAGCTGAAGCAGCTGAACAGCCAGCTGACCTCGGACACTCGCCTAGCCACCATGGACATCACCATCCACCACCCCTGGATCCGCCGCCACTTATTCCCTTTCCACTCCCCCAGCCGCCTCTTTGATCAGTTCTTTGGAGAGCACCTGTTGGAGCCTGATTTCTTTCCAACTTCTTCTTCCCTGAGCCCCTTCTACATCCGGCCACCATCATTCCTGCGGGCACCCAGCTGGATTGACACTGGACTCTCAGAGGTAAGTCTCCCCTATACAGGGCAGGAGAGTTTACTGAATCTTCTGGGAACATCCATCTGCTTTACTTTTCCTCTCTGCCTGAATTTGGTTATGTCTAAGTTTCTTAAGTCTTTTAGGCATCTGTTTGTCCTGCAGTGAGGAAAGATGAGGTTACTAGTTCCTCTGTCCCTCTGTCACCTGTTTGTCTTTGATGTTCTTACTTATTATATATTTTTTACCATGTGCTATGAAGATCATCTTCTACCCCCTAACATTTAAGTAGGATGCCCTTTTCTGGTTTGGTTCATAAGGATCTACAAGGACAGAGCTACCTACCTTCAGACTCCTTTTCTTACCACTTCTAATACCTTATACTCCTGGAAAATTTTACCATTTCAAGTTTTACATCCAGGAGGCAGCCCTACTGCACTCTGAGCCTTTCATCCTCACTGTGTGGAGCTGGAGAGGGCAGCCACTGTTTCCTTCCTTCTCATTTCCACTTCCATGATTTCCCTGGTTCTCAGGGCTGTGACAGGGCCCAGACCTGGGTCCAGGCCTAAGAAAGAAAGAATGTAGGTCTTGTCTTGAGACTCCCACGTGTTCTAAGAGGGTGGGAAAATGGGGTGAATATGTAAGGTTGACAGGAGCTGTCACAGATAACGCTCTGGTTTAAAAATAAAAACTGTGAGTAAACAGGAGCTAAGTAGGCAAGGGTTTTGGAAGGATAGTCAGGGCCAGCAGAACATTCCAGATTGAGTGGGTGGGAAACTTGGCAGAAACTTGAGCAGGAAGAAGGGGCCTTTGTCTCAGAGACAAATGACAAGGCCAGGCACTGGAGTCAGAGAGGCAGCAGAAGCCATGCCCAAACCCATCCTTGCGACGTGTCCCCAGGGTGGCCTGTCTTCTTCCCTGTCCCTGTAAATAAAGTTTGGGCCTGATGACCAAATAGTATGCCTTGGGTACCACTATGGCCGCTCCCCTGAACCAGAGAGCCATGTTTGTTCTAAAAGGGTTTTTTAGCCAAAAAGAGGAAGATAAACTACCTGGCAAGAAAGCAAGTCTGCAAAATGATGAAACTATACTAGTAATCCCCATCCCCACCATATTTTCCTCCTACCCATTTCTCCCACCTTGCTATTTCTAGATGCGTCTGGAGAAGGACAGATTCTCTGTTAATCTGGATGTGAAGCACTTCTCCCCAGAGGAACTGAAGGTCAAGGTGCTGGGAGATGTGATTGAGGTGCATGGCAAACATGAAGAGCGCCAAGTATGTAGCTTGTTTTCTCTTCTGTTCATTCATTCAGTTCATACTATGTGCCAGACAATGCCATCAATTTCTGAGGCTTCCAGTCCTAGGCCAATAAGGCCTGGAAACAGGGACAGACCTGGTGCTGTTATTATTTTGGCTAAGAGAAGTGATCTTTGTTGTTTTCGTTTGATTTGATTGCCTTAGATGGAATAGATAAGATGTTCACTTCCCAACCTTAGTCACATTAGAATCATGAAGGGAATTAAAAAAAATTCCAATGCTGCAGCATATCTCAGACCAATTAAATCAGAATTGTTAGGAATGGGACACAGGCATCAGCATTTTTGAAAGCTTCCTAGGTAATTGCAATGGACAGACAAGGTTGAGGAGCACTGACTTAGCATAGTGCTTGTCTAGCACCTGGTTGCTTTATATAATTGCATTAACTACATGCACTTTGAAGGCCCTTGAGTTTGGGACTTCTTAGTGTTCAGGAATCCTCTCTTTAGCCTTTCATAGTCCTGAACTGCTTGGTCTTCAGAGCTGTACTCAGCTTCTAATACGTTGGAACCCAGATGGACATCTGCTGAGAGCCTATCTGGATAAATGCTTGAGATTCAGCTGATTTAAGGGTTAGGGGCAAGTACCATACAGAATTCTGAAGAATAGAATACCTTCTCAATACTTTCTGGGAGGGTTGTGTGTGTGTGTGTGTGTGTGTGTCAGAGGCAGAGAAAGGGACAGATAGGGACAGACAGACAGGAAGAGAGAGAGATAAGAAGCATCAAGTCTTCGTTGTGGCACCTTAGTTGTTCATTGATTGCTTTCTCATGTGTTCCTTGAAGGTGGGGATGGGAGGGGCAAGTGACCCCTTGCTCAAGCTAGCGACCTTGAGCTTTAAGTCTGCGACCATGGGGTCATGTCTATGGTCTCACATTCAAGCCAGCGACCCCGCGCTCAACCTGAAGGAGCATGTGCTCAAGCCAGCAAACTCAGGGTTTTGAACCTGGGTCCTCTGCATCCCAGGCTGATGCTCTATCCACTGTGCCACTGCCTGGTCAGGCTCTGGGTTTTTTAATGCGTGTGCTTACCAATTAGTGATAACTTAGAACCTTGTGCATCAAACAGGACACTCTGAGGTCCTCGGGCTACTTCCATTTTGCATATATGATTTAAGTTTGGGTCACAATCTTCCTGGATGGAGTTTATTATTTTTTATTTTTTTAAATAGCAGCAGTCTTATTTGTCTGGGACATTCTGGGATATTCCTAAAGAGTCAGGACAATTTATGAGCTTCCTCAGGGACTTGGATATACAATGCTGGATGACGTTCCAAATTCTGTAGGCTCAACAAACATTGATCTAAACTTTGGGAAATACCTCTAAACATATCCATGCCTCAGGGTTTGAAGTCTGCCTGTTTCAGACTTCTCTGATTCTCACTGGTAGGAGTGACCCCGTAGACAACGTCATCTTAGTCCCAAACAGAAATGCTTTCTCTCATGTTGCCATAGCATTTAGTCACACCAAGGGGGAAGTAGGATGTCTGAGTTCTAAAGAAGTGGTGCTATTTTTCTGTTCTTATCTTTCTGCCTCTTTCTCTGTTCTCTCGGATCAGGATGAACATGGTTTCATTTCCCGGGAGTTCCACAGGAAATACCGGATCCCAGTGGATGTGGACCCTCTCAGCATTACTTCATCCCTGTCATCTGATGGGGTCCTCAGTGTGAATGGACCAAGGAAACAGGCCTCTGGCCCTGAGCGCACCATTCCCATCACTCGTGAAGAGAAGCCTGCTGTCACTGCGGCCCCCAAGAAGTAGATGCCCACTCTCTAATTGCATTTTTTAAAACAAGAAAGTTCCCCCACCAGTGAATAAAAATCTTGCGACTAGTGCTGAAGCTTATTAATGCTAAGGGCAGGCCCAAATTATTAAGCTAATAAAATGTCATTCAGCAACAGATAATGACCTTGTGTTTGAATATTCATATTTTTTTAATTGGACAAATACAGCAGATCTATTTAATCATGAAATTATGATTTAGGGGACTCCAGGGATATTAGAATCAGAAAGATTGTCTCTACCACTTACTAATGGTAAGTATAAATTTAGCAAGTCAAACTCTGGCCAGTTAGCTCAGTTGGTTAAAAGTGTCATCTTGAAACAAGGTTGCAGGTTCAATCCGCGGCAGGGCACACACGGAAACAACCAAAAAATTCATGACTGAGTGGAACAACAAATATTTCCCTTCCCCCTCCTCTCTGTCTTCCTTCCTCCCTCTGTCTCTCTAACAATCAATAAAAATTAAGCCCTGGCTGGATGGAGTGTCATCCCAAAGCACAGAAGTAGCTAGTTCCACTCCCTGGTCAGGATGTATACAGGAGCAGCTTGATGTTCCTGTCTCTCTCTCTCTCTCTCTCTCTCTCTCTCTGCCTCTTTAACAACAACAACAAAAATTAGCAAGTCGCTTAACCTTTCTGGTTTTTAGGTCTTTCAATTATAACATGGGGTAATTATTTATACACTTTTTTGAAGGAGTAAACTAAGGAGGAAAAGTAGGTAAAGCCCTTGGCAGAGTTCAAGGAATATCAGCTCCTCTCTTTCCTCCCACTTTGATTTTGGCCTTCAGTTTCAACAACAAATCTGAATGAACCCTGGATAATGATGCATAAAAGGCCTTCCTACATCTGTGAAGTTAATTATGTCACCAGGGAGGAGATATGGTGCCTTCCCAGTTATTTTCCATGTTCCTACTGATAAGCATTGCCTTCAGCTGACTCACAAAGGCCATGCAAAGGACTTGGGTAATTAACACCGATCAAACCTCTCAAATGTTGTCTCTAAATTATCCGACAAATACCTATTTTAAAACTAAGGCTGGAAAATTTCCAATCGAATGACCCACCATAAAAAAAAGTGAACTTTCAGAATTATAATGAATAACTGATAAGTGATTCTATTATTTAACTTAAACAAAGACTGCAAAAACATCTTTATTTCACTTTTGTGAGCCTAGGCAAAACTTCTGATTCAATTAATGAAAAATAGCTCTGTGTAGATTATCAGGCATAAATGTTTTTCCTTCTTTCTTGCTCCACCTCTGGACCCATTGTTCCCTACTCTTCAGCAGTTTTATTCTTGCCTCCACTTCATTTTCTGCACCCCTCCCCAGTTCTAAACCAGGTTTTATAACGACAAGTGGGGCTGCCATCCTGCTCTCACATTGGGTACTATCACAGAGCCACAGGATAACTTATATAAATTTGTAATCACGAGACCCTGGCCGTTTTGCTCAGTGGTAGTCAGCCTGGCCTGTGGATGTCTCAGGTTTGATTCCTGATCAAGGCACACAGGAAAAGTGCCCATCTGCTTCTCCACCCCTCCCCCTCTCACTTCTCCCTCTATCTTTCTCTCCTGCAGCCAATGCTCAATTGGATTGAGTTGGCTGTAGGTGCTGAGGTGGCTCCATGGTTTCTGCTTCAGGTGCTAAGAAGAGCTCGGTTGCTGAGCAACAGAGCAATGCACTAGATGAGCAGAGCATCGCCCCCTAGTGGGCTTGCTGGGTGGATTCTGGATCTGGGTGCATGTGGGAGTCTGTGTCTGCCTCTCCTCCTATCAATAAATAAAAAAAAAACAAAAAAAAAACTGTAATCACTGTATGTCTGGATCTTCCCACCTCACTGAGCCCAGAGTTTTTATTTAACGAAGCCTCCCTAAAGTTTGATGAACAGGATTTTCCCAGAATTGTTCACAAATGGGAAAATCCCAGCAAAGCCTCCTGGCTGTAAGCAATGAACTAGTTCCTCCTTCCATCTTGGATTTAGCACTTTCAGTTCCCTATCCTGTGGAAGTGAAACTTGGCTGTCACTGCCTGTGTCTAGACCTAGAGGCTAATATGCACATTCTCCTGATTTCTGTTTTTAGTTATTTAAATATTCTGTTCTTTATTTTGTCCATTTTGTTATTTATCTTTTCTGCTTTGAAAAAACTTTACCACTGCTATGTGTTAGGAACAGGGATTATATCAAACATAAACTTATTGTTCTATCTTGTCAAAAAGTCTGTCTTCTATTTACTCTTTGATTTATCACTTTTCCTAAAACCATTTATAAAAGTGAAAGTTTTGCTAAATCCATTGATCACTTCTGATAATTCATTTGACTACCCACTTCTTCCTTCTTTATATCTCATTTCATTGGTTTCTGTCACAATGTGCTAAACAGGTTTTTCTCCCACCTTTCTGATGATTTGTCTGCCTCTTCTATGAACTCACCTTTCTCTACTTATCATTCAAGTTTGCCTTTACAATAATTCTGTTGTTGGCCCTTCTATGTCCCTCTTTTTGATAAACCTAGATTATATTATCAACTCCCATATCTTCAACTCTCACCTATGTACTTTTACATTCTGAAGTTATACTCCCATGCCAGATATGTCTCCAGAGAACTGAAATTGCATGCCCAACTAGTTATTAAATGCCTCTGTTTGAATTCCCAAAGGCCCACAAACTTAACATACCTACCACTATATTAATAATCTTCGGTCTCAATTATTTTCCTCCTAATGTATTCCATATCTTGGTGAATTCCAGAGTTCTCTCCTTTTTTTTTTTTTTTTAAATAAATTTTTATTTTAATGGGGTGACCAATAAATCAGGGTACATATATTCAAAGAAAACATTTCCAGGTTATCTTGTCATTTAGTTCTGTCATAGTTCTCTTTTTGTGTATCTTTTTTTTTAAGTTAAGATTTTTTTCTTTTTTAGATTTTATTTATTCATTTTTACTAGAGAGAGAGAGAGAGAGAGAGAGAGAGAGAGAACAGGGGGAGGAGCAGGAAGCATCAACTCCTATATGTGCCTTGACCAGGCAAACCCAGGGTTTTGAACCGGCAACCTCAGCATTCCAGGTCGACGCTTTATCCACTGCGCCACCACAAGTCAGATGAAAGTATTTCAGATGGAATAGGAATAGTATCTTAACTACTTATTCTTCTTATTAATATTGTATAAGTGCACATAATTCTTATTAATATTGTATAGTGGTAGGTAAACATTATATGACAGAAATAAAGGAACTATTAGACCTATTTTGAAAACCAAAACAGGGAACAATAAAATCAACAAAAAGAAAAACAATCAGCTTCATTTGAAAAAGCAATAAATGTTTGTGTTTTTTGCAAGAGAGAGACAGAGAGAGTGGCAGAGACAGACAGGAAGGGAGAGAGATGAGAAGCATCAACTTGTAGTTGTGTCACCTTAGTTGTTCATTGGTTGCTTCTCATACAGCTGAGCCAGTGACCCTTTGCTCAAGCCAGTGACCTTGGGCTCAAGTCAAGCCAGAGACCATGGGACATGGTCTGTGATCCCAACCTCAGCCAGTGACCCTGAACTCAAGCTGGTGAACCTGTGCTCAGAGGCAGATTAAGGTCAGTTGAGGCCCCAGGCACAGAAAAAAATATTGGGCCTCTTAAAAAAAGAGAGAGAGACAGGGAAAATAAAAATACATGTTAACCATATTTTTAAATAAATAAAAAATATCTTGTACTATTAATGTTAAAATTGCACATACGAAACCAAACTTGATGTCATTAGAAAAAAGTGTAAAGTTGGGGTTTTGCGGGGCCCTTCAGAAGTTGGGGCCCAGAGTGCATGCACGGTTGGCCCACTGTTAAATCTACCTCTGCCTGTGCTGAAGCCAAATGAACCCGTGCTCAAGCCAGCAACCTTGGGGTTTTGAACCTGGCTCCTCAGTGTCCCAGGTTGATGTTCTATCTACTACACTACCACAGGTCAGGAAAAAAGAGGCAGAAATTGAAAAAAAAAAAATAAGGCTATAACAAGAAACCATTTAGATATTAGAAATTTGTTGATGTTATAAATGCAATAAGGGACAAAGCTATGTATTTACAAATTTAAAGATAGCTGAGAGCCTAACCTGTGGTAGCGCAGTGGATAAAGCGTCGACCTGGAAATACTGAGGTCACCGGTTCGAAACCCTGGGCTTGCCTGGTCAAGGCACATATGAGAGTTGATGCTTCCAGCTCCTCCCCCCTTCTCTCTCTCTCTCTTTCTCTCTCTCTCTCTCTCTCTTCTCTCTCTCTCCTCTCTAAAAATGAATAAATAAATAAAAAAAAAAGATAGCTGAGGAATTCACTCAGAATGCGCATGTTGGGGGGAAAAAAGATATAAAATGTACAAACAGTAAGGATACATGGAAGAAAAATTGAGAGACTCCAATATGTATCCAAATGGGTGTTTTAGAAGAATTAACGGGAAAAATGGTAAATCATTATTTGAAGAGATTTTTTAGAGTTGAGGGTAGACATGAGTCCTCTGATAGTAGACAGGATAAATAAGACTAAATATGCACCTAAAATATCATGGTGAAAATCCAAAACAATAATGATAAAATCTTAAAATATATACTAATTACAAGTGAATTTCAACTAGACTGACAGCAGACTTTTCAGCATCAATAAAGACTGAAAGACAATGTAGTCATGACTGTAGTTATGACATAGTTAGCTGGTAACACACAGTGTCAGTTATTATCACTCAAAGTAAAATGTTCCAGGAATGGCAAGGATGTCAATATTTAAAAAAAAAAAAAAAATCTCTCGGCCCTGGCCGGTTGGCTCAGCGGTAGAGCGTCGGCCTGGCGTGCGGAGGACCCGGGTTCGATTCCCGGCCAGGGCACACAGGAGAGGCGCCCATTTGCTTCTCCACCCCTCCGCCGCGCTTTCCTCTCTGTCTCTCTCTTCCCCTCCCGCAGCCGAGGCTCCATTGGAGCAGAGATGGCCCGGGCGCTGGGCATGGCTCTGTGGCCTCTACCTCAGGCGCTAGAGTGGCTCTGGTCGCAATATGGCGACGCCCAGGATGGGCAGAGCATCGCCCCCTGGGGGGCAGAGCGCCGCCCCTGGTGGGCGTGCCGGGTGGATCCCGGTCGGGCGCATGCGGGAGTCTGTCTGACTGTCTCTCCCTGTTTCCAGCTTCAGAAAAAAAAAAAAAAAAAAAAAAAATCTCTCATGTAATTTATTACATCAACAAAATTAAAAATGAAATAAAATTTCTGGTTATCTCAAATTAAGTATGGTTCAGCCCCCATATTTACAGGATGTGGGGGGATTCCCTATCCTGTTAACAATCCAGGAATACTAGGGAGTTTACTTAACTTGGTAAACATTATATGACAAAAATGTAAAACAATCACTATATTTACCAAAGAAAATTTCAATATATTACTTTTACTATCCTGAGCAAGACAAAGGTGCTATCATCCCTAATATTTAACTTGGCATGAAAGATTTTGGATGATGCCATAATAGGAAAAAATTAGAGGTAAGAATTGGAAGAGAAGGGATAAAACTACCATTATTTGTAAATTATATAATTGTCTTCCAACGCAACCTCTGCAGAATCAACAAACTATTAGAACTAATAATAGTGTTCAGCAAGTTTGTAAGATACAATCTTAGTTTATAGAATATTGTTATGGTTATCTATTCCTGCATATTAAACAATTCCAAAATTCAGTAGCTTAAAACATAATCATGCTATTAGATCTCATTATTTTGTAGCACAGGGCTCAGGGGGGCAATTCTTTAGTCCTCATGGCTTTAACTGGGGTCACTTGGTGGACAGTGTCATCTGTGGGCTTTAAGATGATCTAACTCTCATTTCTGATGCCTGGGAGAGGAAGACTGAAAGGCTGGGCTCTCCCTCTCTTTGTAGTGTCAGGGCCTCTCTGTAGGGTCTCACCCTCAGAGAGCTGGCCTTATTATATGGGAGCTCAGGGCTCTAAGGAATGTTCCACAAGAGAGGAAGTGGGAGTTGCCAGTCTCTTAAGGCCTGGGCCTGGAAACTTGTACAGCATTACTTTTGCCATATTCATTTGGCCAAAAACAGTTTCAGAGCTGCCCTGGATGGGTAGCTTGGTTGGTTAGAGCATCACCCTGAAGTTCAGAGGTTTCCGGTTGGATTCCTGGTCAGGGCACATGTAGGAGCAGATCAATGTCCCTGTCTCTCTCTCTCTTCCTCCCTTCCTCTCTTTCTAAAATCAATTTAAAAAAAATTTTTAAGCAGTTGCAGGCCTACAACTACAGACTTTACATTCAAAATGAAGAGCCATAGACTTCTACCTTTTGATGGAAGTGCCAAAGAATTTGTCCATCTTTAATCCTCCATAGAGGCAGTACTAAGACAGAAGGGGAGAAGATATATCCACTCTCTGAAATTTACAATAAATTAATAGGTGAAATATACAAAGAACTCCTGCAAATCAAGAAAAGGACAACTACTTACATTTTAAAAATAAAGACTATACATAAGAAATGTACAGAAGTGGAAACCAAAAACCTAAAAGGCATACTAATAAATGCTGAAAATCCTTTGTAGTTAGTAAAATGCAAATCAAAATGACAATAAGCTATCACTTTAAAATAGTCTTTCTCAATGTTGCATTACTGACATTTTGGGCCAGATAACTTCCTATTGTGGATACTTCTGTACATTGTAGAATAGTTACAAGCATCCCTGATCTTTACCCACCAGATTCCATACCAGTTGTATACTCAACGTCTTTCAACATTGCCAATTGTCTTCTGAGGGACAAAATTGCTACTGGTTGAGAACCACCACTTTATATGCCTATCAGCTTGGCAAAAAATAGACTAGTACTGGATAATGCTAAGTGTTGACAGAGATATGGCAAGATAGGTAGCATCAGGCATTGCTGGTGGGTGTGAATGGCACAGCCATTCTTGATAACAACATACAACTACCTCAGGACTCAGCAATTCAGCAAATGGATAGTTTATACAAGTCTATAAAGGGACAAGTATGAGGATATTCATATTCTCTGAAGCTGTGTTTGACAGTGGGGAGTTAGAGGCAAATTATAGCAATGTGGCAGAACACTCCACTTATTAGGTCACAAAATGAGTGTTAATATATTTTAAAAGACTGAACTCATACAAATTATCTTTTCAGATCACAATGAAATGAAAAAAGAAATTAATAACAGAAGAAAAAATGAAAAATTCACAAATTAAACAACATACCTTAAAATGATCATTAGATTAAAGAAGTCATGAGGGAAATTAGAAAATACCTTGAGACAATTAGGAAACACAACATATCAAAACTTATGAAGCAAAAGCCATACTAAGACTGAAATTTATAATTGTTAACATATATATTAAAAAAGAAAGTTCTAAAATCAATAGCCTAATTTTATACCTTAAGGAACCAGAAAAAAAGATGAGCAAACCTAACCCAAAGCTAGCAAAAGGAAGAAAATAATAAAGACTTGAGCAGAGATAAAAAAAAAGAGACTAGAAAAATAATTTTAAAAACAATAAAATCAAACTTAGTTCTTTGAAAAGATCAACAAAGTTAACAAACCCTAAGCTAGATTATTTTTTAAGTGAGAGGAGGGAAAATAGTGAGACAGACTCCCGGATGCACCCCAACCAGGATTCACCTGGCAACACCTGTCTGAGGGTGATGCTCAAATCAACTGAGCCATCCTCAGCACCTGGGGCCAACACTCAAACCAATCAAGCCACTGGCAAAAGGAGGAGAAGAAAGAGAGAGAGAGAGAGAGAGAGAGAGAGAAGGAGAGGAAGGAGGAGAGAAGCAGATGGTCACTTCTCCTGTGTGCCCTGACCAGAAATTGAACCTGGGACATCCATATGCCAGGCTGATGCTCTATCCACTGAGCAAACCAGCCAGGGCCACAAATGGCCTCTCTTGCTTCATGCATTGGATTTTCTTAAGATCTCTCAAGATACCCGAGATCTACATACCTGAGATCTTTTACCAAGTGGCCCCAGGCCCAGCACTAACAGCAGCTGGCCTTGGTTTGTAGCTTGGCCTCTCCTAGGAACCTCCAAGTCCAGCACAACTAGCAGCCATAATCAGCTTGCTCTGTAGATCCTGCTAGGTAGCATCAGAAAGCACCCAGGGAGTGACTGATCTTGCATTTCCCAGGAGGCCCCAAAGCCAGTGTACTTGGTAGATAGCATCAGCTCATCATGCTGGATTATAACCCTACCACTTCCATGAGCAACACACTCAAGGGGTAGACTCAGTGAGCACCAAATCACCACTGAAGCAAGTCCTGCTCTATGGGATCGACTCCTGCACAGCAGCTCCATTATAGCCACAGCTGATGCTTTCAGTCTGTTGACATGAGGGCCAATTCCTCCCAGTGATGTCAACAGAGATCAAGGCTCACCTACAGCAGGAGGCTGTACATCACCCACATAGGTTTGGGGGCACACCTGAGTGCCCAGCTTGGGAAATCAGGGAGGCTGTGCCGCTGGACTCTACAGAACACCTGTGACATAAGATTCACTCTACTAAGCCCAGGAGATGTAGCACCTCTACCTCATACATAGAAACAAACACAGGGAGGCTGCCAAAATGAGGAGACAAAGAGACATATCCCAAATGAGAGGACAGAACGAAATTCCAGAAAAAGAAGTAAAAATGGAAACAAGCAATCTACTAGATGCATAGTTCAAAATACTGGCTGTAAGGATATTTGATGAACTTAGTGAGAACTTCATAAAAAAATAGCCTGACCAGGCAGTGGCGCAATGGATAGAGCATTGGATTGGGATGTAGAGGACCCAGGTTCAAAATACTGAGGTCGCAAGCTTGAGCGCGGACTTATTCAGCTTGAGCATGGGCTCACCAGCTTGAGTGTGAGGTCACTGGCTTGAGCATGAAATCATAGACATGACTCCATCGTCACTGGCTTGAGCCCAAAGGTTGCTGGCTTGAAGCCCAAGGTCACTTGCTTAAGCCAAGGTTGCTGGCTTGAGCCAGGGGTCAGTTGTTCTGCTGTAGCCCCCTGGTCAAGGCACATATGAGAAAGCAATCAATGAACAACTAAGATGCTGCAACAAAGAATTGATGCTTCTCATCTCTCTCCCTTCCTATCTGTCCCTATCTGTCCCTCTCTTTGTCTCTCTGCCACAAAAAAAGAACAAAAAAACATGGGAACCATAAAAAAGAATGAATCAAAAATGAAGGATACACTAACTAAATGAAGAATAACTTACTAGAATTAATAGTAGAGTAGATGCAGTCAAGAATCAATCAGTGATTTGGAACATAAGGTAGCAAAAAAAAAAAATCCAAAACAAAACACCCCAATCAGAACAGCAAAAAGAAAAAAGAATTCAAAAAAATGAAGACAGTATAAGGAGCCTCTGGGACTTCAAGCATACCAACATTTTTATCATGGGGGTGCTGGAAGAAGAGATAGCAGGGAATTGAAAACTTATTTGAAAAAATAATGACAGAAAAGTTCCCTAACCTGGTGAAGAAAATAGACATAAAAGTCCAGGAAGTGCAAAGAGTTCCAAACAAGATGAATCCAAAAAGGTCCACACCAAGACACATCATAATTAAAATGGCAAAGGTTAAAGACAAAGAGGGAATCTTAAAAGCAGCAAGAGAAAACAGTTAGTTACATACAGGGGTTCTCACAAGAAGTTCTCACAAGACTGTCAGCTGATTTCTGAACAGAAACTATGCAGGCCAGAGGGACTGGCATGAAACACTCAGTAATGAAAAGCAAAGAACCTACAACCAAGACTACCCTACCCAGAAAAACTATTATTTAGAATCAAGGACATATAAAGAGCTCCCTAGACAAGAAAAGGCAAAAAAAGTTTGTTACCAGCAAACCAGCATTACAAGAAATGATAAAGGCTTTTCTAGAAAAAGAAAAAATATATAAAAAATATGAGCAATAAAATGGCAATAAATACACATCTATCAACAATTGAATCTAATAAACAAAATAAACAACCAGAACAGAGACTCAGACAAAGAACAATTTTTTCTATTTTATTTAGTGAGAGGAGGGGAGGCACAGACTCCCACATGCATCATGACCGAAATCCACCTGACAAGCCCAGCAGGGTAGGTAATGCTCTGACCATCTGGGGCCCTTGAGGCAGAGGCCATGGAGCCATTCTCAGTGCCCAGGGTCAACTTGCTCCATAGAGCCATGGCTGCAGGAGGGGAGGAGAAGAGAGACAGAAGCGAGGGGTGGGGGGTGGAGAAGCAGATAGGTGCTTCTCCTATGTGCACTGGCCCATAGGAGACATCCACATGCCAGGTCAATACTCTACCACTGAGCCAACTGGCCAGGGCCTAAAATTTTTTTCTTTTTCTTTTTTTAGATTTTATTTACTCATTTTTTATAGAGAGAGGAGAGAAAGAGAAAGAAAGAGGAGCAGGAATCATCAACACCTGTATGTGCCTTGACCAGACAAGCCCAGGGTTTCAAACCGGTGACCTCAGCATTCCAGGTCAATGCTTTATCCACTGCTCCACCACAGGTTAGGATCAGAGAACTTTTTAAGTTTAATTTTGGTATTGAATTTATTGGGGTGACACTGGTTCACATAACCACACAGGTTTCAAGTGTACAACTCAGTAAAACATCTGCACACAGCATCATGCGCCCATCACCCCCAGCAAAGTCCCTTTCAATCCTCCTTACCCCAACTTTGCCCACCTCTACCTACCTTCACGCCCACCCTTTTCCTCTGGCTATCACCTAGCTGTTATCTGTGTCTATGTGTTTTATTTATATGTGTGTGTGTGTGTGTGTGTGATTAATCTCTTCATTTTCTTTCACCCAGCCCCTAAACTCCCTTTCCTCTGACAGCTGTCAGTCTGTTCCTTGTACCCATGCCTCTGTTTCCATTTTGATCATCAGTCAAAGCTATCATTTAGAATCGAAGGATGTATAAAGAGCTTCCCAGACAAGAAAAAGCTAAGAGTTCATCACCACCAGACCAGTATTACAGGAAATGTTAAAGGGTCTTCTTTAAGAAGAAAAAAAAGGATAAAAAATATGAACAATAAAATGGCAAAATATATATATTTATCATCAGCGGAATCTAAAAAAGGAAATAAATTAACAAGTAGAACTGAAACAAACTCAAGAGACAGAACATTTTGACAGTTGTAAGATAGGAGGGGTGTTAAGATGGAATGGGTGAAAAAAGTGAAGGGATTAAGAGGTACAAATTGGTTATTACAGAATGGTTACAGGGATAGAAAGTAGAGCATAAGGACTACAGTTAATAATATTCTAAAACCAATATGGCAGGGGTCCCCAAACTACGGCCCGCGGGCTGGAAGGGGCACCTCTTTCATTGGTGGTCAGTGAGAGAAGCATAGTTCCCATTGAAATACTGGTCAGTTTGTTGATTTAAATTTACTTGTTCTTTATTTTAAATATTGTTTTTGTTCCCGTTTTGTTTTTTTACTTTAAAATAAGATATGTACAGTGTGCATAGGGATTTGTTCATAGTTTTTTTATAGTACAGCCCTCCAACAGTCTGAGGGACAGTGAACTGGCCCCCTGTGTAAAAAGTTTGGGGACCCCTGCAATATGGTATCAGATAGGTGTGAGTTTTATTGTGATGATCGCTTAGTAAATTATATAATGTCTAATCACTGGGGTGTACACCTAAAGGTAATATAATATTGTTTGTCAACTATAATTGAAAAATTATTTTTTTAAAAATGCATTGCTAAAAAAATTAATTCTCTATAATAATAAAAGTTATTTTATTTTTCCTAATCCTTAAGAAGAATGTTAAGATTATAATAAAGTTACACTGTCTGACCATGACTAACAAACTCATATCCAGAGAGCATCCAGCCAAATATAACGTAAATTATACTGAATTTTCCTTCCAATGGAAGGCAGGTACGAGCAGACTGGTTGTAGTTCTGAGAGAAATAATTATTTTTAATGCCCTTCAATAACACCCCTAATGGATAGCTAATAGATGTAATCAACTTAAACTTGACATTTAAATCTTGGTTAAAAGGAGATAGAGAACATTTTCTGTGTTTTATTTATTTAGAGAATGAAATTGTGTTGTGAGCTTCTAAATTCTTAGCTGTGCATAGAATGCGCTCCCTCCTATATTGTACTCTGGAAAAAATGAAGCTTCCTGTTCTTTCTTAGCATCCTAGTTCCTGAAATGGGCAATTATGATTACACATACACACAGAGTGATGACCAGTTTGAGGTTTTGAATAGCTACTCATGTAAGTTGACTTTTCTGTGCATTTGTATCGAGGAGGATCCAGCTCAGGTTGATGTCCTGGGAACCAGTGGGGTTCTCGCTTAAACCCTGAGGGAAGAGAAAAGAGAAATACAAGTGGAATCAGTTAATAGCAAGCAGTCTTAGTAACCAATCTCAGTCTTTGTTCTAAAGGAATAGAGAGTGAGTCCTTTCAAAATTCAGAAAATAGGGACATTGTTCACTCATTTATTCACTTACTCACTCATTCAGTTTACTTTTATTTGAGTTCTTTCTACATTTTAGGCCCTAAATTAGGTACTGAGAATATAAGAATTCAAAAGAGTAGTCCACCTACTCTGGGTTGAAAGTGGCATTTTGTTGTTGTAGCTTGTAACATATGTTGTTTCAAAGTAGTGACCAAACTGGAAAGAAAAAATAATAGATTAAAAATACAAGAGTCGGCCCTGGCTGGTTGGCTCAGCGGTAGAGCCCGGCGTGTGGAAGTCCCGGGTTCGATTCCCAGCCAGGGCACACAGGAGAACTGCCCATCTGCTTCTCCACACACACACACACACACACACACACACACACACAAAATAAATAAATAAAAATACAAGAATCAATAGTCAATATTGGGAAATAAAGAATACAGTGGCATGAATTCTAACAGGCTCTGTCAAATTTTAGAGTGACTAGAGGTCTATATGTCATTATACTATATCTTATTTTCTTTCTTTCGTTTTTTCTTTTTAATTTTAGTGAGAGGAAAGGAGGCAGAGAGGCAGAGTCCCACATACTCCAACTGAGACCAACCTAGAAAGCCCACTAAGGGGCAATGCTCTGACCATCTGGGGCCCTTGCTCCATTGCTCAGCAACTGAGCTCTTCTTAGTGCCTGAGACAGCACCCAAGGCCTACTCACTTGAGCCAGTCGAGCCATAGCTGTGGGAGAGGAAGAGAGAGAGTAAAAGAGAGAGAAAGAATGGAGGAGGGGTGGAGAAGCTAACGGGCACTTCTCCTGTGTGCCCTGACCAAGAATCAAACCCAAGACATTCACATGCTAGGCCAATGGCTCTACCACTGACCCAACCAGCAAGGGCTCCTAACTTTCATAACCTTTGTATGTTTGTTTGTTTAGGAGAGCTACAAGGGCAAGGACCAGGAGAAAAGCTAGCCTCCGTCAAAAGACATCATAGGCCCTGGCCGGTTGGCTCAGCGGTGGAGCGTCGGCCTGGCGTGCGGGGGACCCGGGTTCGATTCCCGGCCAGGGCACATGGGGGAGGCGCCCATTTGATTCTCCACCCCCCCCCCTCCTTCCTCTCTGTCTCTCTCTTCCCCTCCTGCAGCCGGGGCTCCGTTGGAGCAGGGATGGCCCAGGCACTGGGGGTGGCTCTTGGCCTCTGCCCCGGGCGCTGGAGTGGCTCTGGTCACAGTGGAGCGGCCCCCACCCAGGGGCAGAGCGTTGCCCCCTGGTGGGAAGAGCGTCGCCCCTGGTGGGCGGGCCGGGTGGATCCCGGTTGGGCGCATGGGGGAGTCTGTCTGGCTGTCTCTCCCCGTTTCCGGCTTCGGAAAAAATACAAAAAAAAAAAAAAAAGACATCATATATTTCTGCAGAGGAATAAAGTTCAAACAGAAGCAAGAGAAACAGTACTCCCCACTTTTTTATTACCTTACAATGATACAATATTCAACTTAATAGTAAAGTGGGATAGGTATTTTAGCTAGCCTACTGCTCTCCCACAACCAGTTCATTAAACAGAAGCATGAGAGATTGCAGCACTGGAAGTTATCAGATTCCTGCCTCTCAAATGGCCGCTTGCATTTCTTTTGTTAACAGAAAGAAACAGAGAAAGAGAAAGTTACATTACCTGGGAAGGGAAGGGGTTGGGCCGCACAATATTCTTTAGGTCATATCTTTCCTGGTTCCAGTTGCCTATCAGGGTACGGTTTGAATAGGCATTCTCATTAGTGGTGCATCTCCACCCATACTGGAAAAACTTGGACACATCATTCCAATCTATCCACACTTCAGCATGGCCATCTGCATTAATGAGACTGCCATAGTGTGGTTTTTGAAGGAAACTTGTGAGAAATTGTCTCTGGAAAAAGGTGAGGATAGAAAAGTTTGTTACACATATTAGAGAGCAGGAAAGGTATCTATCCCTTTTTCACCCTTGGCAAAGCATAACAGAATAATACCCTTACTAAAAATCTAGGTTTCCTCCCAATTTAATTGTTGTTTCTTTTTCTACAGGTCCATGAGTCTTTTGACCTATTCTCTCAATCAGGAGTAGCCAATAACCTTATAGATTAAATGCTCCCCTCAAAAAGACAAAAAACCACTTTAGTACCCTCAATACTATATACTCCCTAATGTCCAACTAATTTTAAAATGTAGTAATTAAAAACTAGGAGTATTGCTATAGTCAAATAGAACAGCAAGAACTTGAAAATTAGGTAACATAATAAATGATCAATAAATGATAACTTCCTTCCTTCCAAGCCCAGTTCAAATGCTACTTATTCCATATGCCTTCCCTTGTTATCTTCTTGTTTATCTCACACAGTACTTCATGTTCTTATCTTTCTATAAGTTCTACCATGTGCATGACTTCTTGAAGGATCCATGGAATCCCCTATACTGAACTGTAGATCCCTGAGAACAGGGTCTGTGTCTTAATCATCATCTCACCCTCTCCTGTTGCTTGCCCTCTCAATCAACAGTTCTTTGAAAATACCAGATGCCCAATGTCTGAATTTCAATTTTTTTAAGAAATCAAAAGCCTACCCACTTTTATTTTTGGTGAAAAAGAAAAGTCTGGTTTCATAGGTTAGGAACAAGACAGTACCTCCCATGAAGAAGTGTAACTGGATCCTGAGCATCTTCTGTAGTTTGAAGATTCTGTAGGAAAGTGACAGAAAACCTTACTGTTCAAGTCCATGTTCTTTAAAAGAAGAGATGTCATCAAACCTGGACCTCTCAGTTTTCCAAGCAAAGAAAGAATATAGATCATTCAGATCACCATGACCAAGTGGCCATGATTTGGGAGTCACCCACTCACCCACCCACCTTCCCACAAGGTCAATACTGTAGGTTTAAAGGTAACTGCTCTCACATCATGTGCCTTTGTGAAGATAGATGCATGCACTGATGTCAACAAACAGCATGATGACTAAAGAGCAGCTGGTCCATAAAGTCCAACAGGCTTAGTATTCAGACTGCTGACCAAGGTAATACTGACCTGAGGCAGCAGGACAGATATCACCATCCACTCAGTTGTCTACTTCTGGAACCCGGGGCTTATCTTTGACCCTGATTTCTATTTCAACCTCTTACATTTATCCAATCACTAGGTCTTGTTGAATTTTGAATCAGCCCCCCTCTGGCCAGCTTCCAATTCAGATCACTATCAGCCTGAACTCCATGATGGCAGTAGCCATCTATCTCATCTCCTGGCTGTCAGCCTAGTTTTTCTTCATTCCTTCTCCACGAAAATAGCAGGACTTTCCAAAATAAAATCTAATTGTGTCCTCTTTCTATTTAAAATGTTTCAGTGTCTAGCCACTGTTTCAGAGTACTGTTCAGGGTGTAAAAGTGGGTTATAATACTTTCTATGACCTGGCCCCTGCTTCATTTTTCCATTTCACCTGTTACCCACCCTCCTTCCAACTACATTTCAGCCAAACTCAGATACTCTGTTTCTCCATCATGCTTCTGCATATATTGTTCCTTCTGCCTCTTCACTCCTTTGGCCCAGGTAAAGCGTACACCCCTCCTTAGCTTTCAACTCTGTTCAATTCCAGGGAATCTTTCACTTCTCCCCCCAAAATGGTAAGGTTTCCCTTCTGTGTGCTCCCTCAGCACCCAAAACTACTGCACGTAAGGCATGGTGCCCCACTTCCTCAGAATCCCTAATGCTGTGCCTCATCAACAGACTACAAGCTTGGGGACTGCAGGCCACACCTTGCTCACGCATGTGTCTCTGTTCCTGCAGTGCACACAAGCACCCAGTGTTTCTTGACTGAACCAAAGGCAGGAGGTAGAAGCACCTGGAGAAATTCCAAGAAGTAGGGATCACGGGCAGTGGCCATTCTGGACGAGGTGAGGAATATTATAAAACCTTTGGCCGCCCCTCTGTGCTGGGGACCACTGTGACCACCTGAAGATGTGATGCAGTCGCCTGGGCCGCCTCCAGCTAAAAGGCATTTACAGTCGTCCCTCACCATATCATAGTTCACTTTTCGCAGTCTCACTGTATCGCATATTTAAAAATTCTATTTATCTACCTTGTATTGCAGATTTTTTGCTATGCCGCAGGATTTTGCAGGATATACGTATTTTTATATATTATTTTAATTATTTTTGTGTAAAGATAAGCAAAATAAGTGTGGGAAAGGTTTATAAGAGAGGAGGGTTTATAAAGCCTTAAAAATATGCATGTAAGTAATAAAATAAATATAAGGTCGCTACTTCACGGATTTTCGCCTAACGCCGAGGTTATGGGACCTAACCCCGGGGATAGACGAGGGACCACTTGTATTCTGACACTCCTGCAGGGCTGAGGGTCAGGGGATGGGGACAGTCCCCATCTGGCATTTGAACTCATGACTGTTTTTCTCCTCAGATGTTGCATTCTTGTCGTCAAGGCCACCTTCGCAGTGGGGACGCCATCAACAAGCGACCAGCGCCCGTAGGAAAGCTGAGACGGGTGTGACGTAATAAATGAGCGCTTCAGCGCGCTAGAGCGGGAACCAAGCTGAGAGCATGGCCCCTCGGCGCCTCCTGCTGGTTGGGGAGGGGAATTTCTCCTTTGCCGCCGCTGTAAGCGAGACCCTGGACGCGACCACTACTCTCACCGCCACCTGCCTGCAGCGGGAAGCCGACCTTGGCCGAGACCCGGCGGCCCAGGAGAACCTACGGCGCCTGCGCGAGCGAGGTATCGAGGCTGGCCCTCCGCGGGGCCTGATGCGGAAAGGGCGTGCTCGTGGGGTTCTGGCAAACCTAAGGGCTGCTTTGGGACACCCCTCCAGCGTTTGCCTAGAAACCGCTGTGTGTAGGGACCGGCTGCTTCCTGCGGGTCAGGTTAGGGAAGGCTTTCTCTGGCTCCAGGTCTGAAGACGCCCCCTGTCTATTCCGTGCCAGGCGCCACCGTACGTTTCGGGGTGGACTGCACGCGGCTGGCGGACGCCTTCGCGCCGCGCGACAGAGCGTTCGATCGGATTTGCTTTAACTTCCCACACTGCGGGCGCAAAGCTGGAGTCTCCAGGAACAGGGAGCTGCTTGCCAGGTTTTTCCGGAGGTGAGGGCAGGCGAGCACGCACAAGTGTTTAGAATGCACGTGACATACTGCACTCAAACTGTGTAGTTTGGGAAACTGGGCTTACGTGTGTAAATTACTGGATAGGTTTAGAGAGGCTATAAAGTTCCAGGAGCACACACAGTCTGCTTGGAAAGGCAGACGTCAAACCCAGAGAACTAAATTAAAGTACAAAGTCTGCCCTTGTTACCGGAACAGGCCGGGATTCCTGTTTCTGTCGCCCTTTTTTGCCAATGTAATGAGAGACCGCTACCGAGTAGTTACTAGAGCGTCTTTAATTTCAAATTGCAGCAACTTCAGAAGGCTGGTGACTATCATTCAAAAGAACTTCCTTAATATTCTCCTGGCGCTGGTGGTTTTTATAGGGTTCAGAGGCTGTTAGTAATGGTGTAAAGTAAAACACGAGAAAAAAGGAGAAAGTTCTTGTAGTTAGTCACGTAGCAGTGTGTGGGAAGTGGGAGTCCTGTTGGCAGGAATGTCTCCTCTGCAAGTTCTGATGTAGCACAGGCCTGATCAGCACGGTCCTATCTGCTATCCTTGCTAAATCTTCAAGGCAGCAGGGACAGGTGTCTCCCAGGAACAGTTGGTGTTGTGATGCCTCTGGGAACTCCTGCAGTAGAACTCCCTGTGTTTCTTAGGCAACAGAATCAAGATTAAGGTTTGTGAACTGAGCTCCTAGTTAGCTACAGTGCCTTAACTTTTTGCAAGAAATTCTTGTAATTCTCACCTATTTTGATAATGTGAAATAATGGTAACCAATGTAGTCTGATGGTGAAGAGGATGGATTCAAATCTACACTCATTACTTACTGGTATGATTTTAGGTAAGCTTACTTAATCTTTTTGCTTCCTCATCTATAAACCAAAAATATTAACTACCTCATAAAATTACCCCAATTTACCACGTGCTTTACATCAGAGATTGTCAACTGGTATGCTGCAAAATTTTTGAAACATGGAATACCTATTTAGTTAATGGCACTGACTGTTTTTCCCTTAGATTGTCAAAGAAAAAAAATGACAGCAGCCAACACAACCATCTTGAATGAATCAAAATTATACTTTTTTTTGTCAGTTTGGCAAAATATATATTTTTTAGTGTGCCATAGAATTTTAGTGATTAGTTGTAATTGTTTCTGATAAATGGCTGTTCTTCTACCCCCATCAGCTGTGCAGATGTTCTTGCAGAGGAAGGAGAAATCCATATGGCACTGTGTAGAGGACAAGGTGGGACTCCTGCTGATAATCCTAGAAGAGAATGGCACAACAGTTGGCAAGTAGTTGCCATGGCAGCTCTGGGGGGATTCATTTTAAGTGATGTATATCCCTTCAACTGTGAGGCTGTGCCAGGATACAAGTGCACTGGATATAGGTAAGTAATAGTGGTATTTTTTTTTAAATCTCATAAATACACCTTTCCTTGCCAATCTCCTAATTCAGTCTCAGAAATACTTGATTTTTTCTTTCTTTTTTTTTTTTTTTTTTTGTATTTTTCTCAAGTGAGAAGCAGAAAGACAGAGAGACAGACTCCCACATATGCCTGATCGGTATATACCTGGCAAGCCCACTAGGGGGTGATGCTCTGCCCATGTGGGGGCATTGCTCCATTGCAACTGGAACCATTCTAGCACCTGAGGTAGAGGCCATGGAGCCATCCTCAGTGCCTGGGCCAACTTTGCTCCAATGGAGCCTTGGCTGCAGTAGGGGAAGGGAGAGATAGAAAGGAAAGGGGGTATGTGTGTGTGGGTGCTTCTGTGTGCCCTGGCCAGGAATCAAACCTGGGACTTCCACACGCCAGGCTGACGCTCTACCACTGAGCCAACTGGCCAGGGCCTTGCTTTCTTTAATACTGACAGACTTCATACTTGGTGTCTATTTTGCCAGGAGTCAAGATAAGTCCTTTCATGTAGAAGGTGCTTTGAACCATGTCTTCACCTGGAGCTTACCCTTTGAAGGTTCACAACCGAGAGTCTTCAGAATCAAACTGGATGACCAGTCATTTTCCTTTCGAGAACCAAAAGCACTTGTAGGAAAGTTGAACAGGTAACTGCTATTTTATCAGAAATCACACCTGTCTCTAGTTGCATCCTGATTGGCTTGCTGGCAACCATATATTGAATGGATGCTACATGTACTGTTAATGATTTGGTGCTTGACTATTTGTCTAAACCTCTTTAGAATGAAAAGTTTTATTGTAGGAATGGTGGTTGTCAGAGTTCTGAAACACATGATATCTTTGTTTATGGTGGGTGGCCATCTTCTTTCAGGGTCAACTTAAGGATAATTCTTTTCTATTCAGCTATTTGCACTTTAATTCTAATCATATTATAATAATGATTTTAAGTTTAAAAGGTTATTTTGTATTTGTGTTTAAACAGGGGTTTCCTAGAAGCATCTTCCTGTCATCCTATCAAAACCATAAATGAGAAACTGATTGCTGAATTGAGCAAAGCCTTCCCTCTAAAAAGGCTGAAGTGTTCCTTCCCTTTCCTACCACTGGGAGAAACCAATGTTCTCACTTCCTGGAACTGTGACATTCAATCAGCTGCCTTTTGGATTAATCTCCTTGAAGATAACTCAAACTTTGAGTCCCTGGCTGGTGGGACAACACAAGACATGGAAGACTTTCTAGTGTCACCTTCAGAACTTTGTCTTCCCAAGAGCCTTGGAAGAGAGGGTAAGGAAGATTGTGACGGAATCTTCAGCGGAGCCAAGATCTGGCTTAGACCTTCTCTCCTAGTTCATGTTCAGGCTGTCATCCAAGCACCAGACTTCCTCCCAGGTTCTGTGTACATCCTCAGTGGACCTGTCTTTCAGAAGTGCTTCATCTCACCTTTCACAATGCCGGCATTTCATGAGACTTTATTTATCCTTGGGTGTAATCAAAATATGAAGGATGGCTGTCTTCAGTCACTGCTGGACCACCTGAAGGGCACTCTAGATAGCCTTCTGACCCAGACATTGCTGGAGGGCTTTCAGCTGAGCAGTTCAGTAGACTTTATCTTTCAACCTAATAGGAGAGATTATATGATTAATGTGAAGTCTCATAATTTTGGCCCAGATTGTGCCAAGGATCTGAATATTGGGTCTATTACCACATCTGTTCCAAGCATTACACATGAAGACCAGTGTTTTGTGTTTGTGTCTATAAATTTGGACCTATTAGCCATGCTTGTCTGGGGTATCTCTGACTGGAGAATGTTGTGGACCTTTGATAACCGTTTCCTGAAAAAGTTTGTCCCTGGGAAAATAGAACCCTTTAAAAGCTATGCCTTATATCCTCCAAGCTACGTACATGATATTAGTTTTTGGTTAGATGAGAAAAAGGGATTTAATGAACTTGAGTTTCACACTGTGGCCCGAGCAGTGTCCCAGGACACTGTCACATCCATACAATTTCTTAGTCGTTTTCAGCATCCCGAGACTGCACAGGTCAGTCTCTGCTATAGACTGACTTACCAGACCTGTGACAAGGCCCTTACCCAGCAGCAGGTAGCAACAGTGCAGACCCAGTTTAGGAAGGAGATTCAACAACGATTGCATGTGACACCTCGGTAGTTTTTAGTAAATTCATTCCTGCATTGTGATCCTCATGGGTGTGGGATGAAAAAGACCAATTTGCAACTGAATGTCTTCTCTGAACTGTTCTTTTTGTAAACTTACCTTGTGACTTTTGACTAAAGATACCTGGGACTCGATCACTTGAACTTAAATAATGTGAGTGGTGACCTTTGGAGTTGTGCAGTATTTTGATCCTGAGTGATGACTAGGAAAACAAACAAAACATCATCATGTACTTTAGATGCTCTATTGCTAAAAAGGCAATAGAACTTGAGTGTCTCATTAAATATATATATATATATATATATATATTCTAGTAATCTAGTTAATCCCTCATCCCTTATCTATTAGATCATCTCACTAATTCTATTTATAACAGTGATTCTGTTTTTAGAATCAGACCAACATTTACTCACTTGGGTAATGTGGAGTGGTTTGTAATTAGTAATGGTTTCATTTTTTTTTTTTTTTTTTTTTGAGCAAGAGAGGGAGGGACAGGCAGGGCCATATAGACAGGAAGGGAGAGAGAGAAGCATCACCTCATAGTTGCAGCACCTTAGTTGTTCATTGATTACTTTCTCATATTTGCCTTGACTGGGGTGGGGGTGGGGTTCCAGATGAGCCAGTGATCCTTGGCTCAAGCCAGCGACTATGGGGTCATGCCTATGATCCCATGCTCAAGCTGGTGAGCTCGGGGTTTCAAACCTGGATCCTCAGCATCCCAGGCAATGCTCTACCCACTGCGCCACCATCATCGTTATTTTTAATCAGTGGTTGACTACTGTTAATTAGTTAATTTATTTAGATTTTTATTTATTCATTTTAGAGAGGGGTGGGGGGGAGGAACATATGTGCCTTAACCAACAAGCCTGGGGTTTCGAACCAGCAACCTTAGCATTCTAGGTCGATGCTTTACCCACTGTGCCACCACAGGTCAGGTCAACAAGTATCAGATTTAGAGTTCATATTTGTGTCTGTCTGACTCTATAGCTCAGGTTCTTTATGCCACTTTGTTACTTCTCTTCCTCTAGTCTTTAACAGCAATCTCTCAACTGAGATTAACTTTAAAGTTTTCCCCCCTAGATATGGAAGCCTTCTATTGTAAGCATCTCTAAGGGACACAGGGAGATTGCTCAGACCAGGACTCTGAAGAATGGGGTACTCTAATATGAATTAGTATATGTTCCTGTTAATAAGGCTCCACCGATTGGAATATTGTAAACTTTGTGAAGGGAATAACTGTCATTCTTGTATTTGGAGAGAGCATATATAGGAAGGCCAAAGTGGAAGCAAAGAAACAAATTAGGAAGTTAGTATGATCATGTAAACAAGAGATAATGGTGACCTGGGCCAGGGTGTTAGAAATAGAAGGACTTAATGATGAGTTAAATATATGTGCATGGGTGGAGGATGTGTAATTAGAGAAATAGAGGATTCAAACAGGATCCCTAGGTTTCTGACCCAAGCAACTGGAAGAATAGAGTGTCATTAACAAATGGGAAAATGGCACAGGAGTAAGTTTGGGGAGTGAAGAATCAAAGAATCTCAGATATGCATGTATTGTTTAGTTCTCCACATATACTATAAGCTCATTAAAGGCAGGTAAGTAATTTGTAGTTTTTTCCATCCCCAGTAGTGCATGGTACATGAACGAGGTAGCATTTTGAGCTGGATCTTAAAACAAGGGCAAGATGTCATAGGAGGCAGGGAGGCTATGCATTCCAGGTAGAGGGCATACATGAGCAGAGGTATAGATAATGAAACATTTGGGGCACTTTTCAAGCTAGTTAATTGGGGTGTAAAGTGTGTTTAGGAAGGTAGTAGGAGATGAGATCAGAAAAGGTTGAGGCTGGAGTTATTTCATGAAAGACTGCTAAAATAAGGAGTTTTTACTTTCATTTGGGAGGCAGTAGAAAAATTTTGGTTTTTAAAGAAAGTGACACAAGAGAAGGACTTTGGAAAATTAATTGGACAGTGTTGCAGAGAATGGATTTGAGATGGGAGACCCTTGTAAGGGTGCTATAGTAATAGTCCTAGGAAGAGGCAGAGTAGGGCCTGGGTTACAGTGAAATGAAAAGGAGAGGGATGTGTGAGATACAGCTATGCTGTGGTGTTGGAACATGGAAATGAATAACTACATGTGGGGATTAAGCAATATGGTCAATTGCCATGTTCAATATTTGGGAATTTTTAGTTTGACATCCTAACTGGGGACCCTGTGAAGTTTAGCACGCCCCCTGTAAACTTGTTTTAGTTCCTGGTACTGAGCTCCTCAGGGTGGTGTAGAGTTCTGTGATTGGAGGAGTGGGCAGAATGTCACGGACAGGTGAATGACTCCTGGGGATCACAGGCATAATATCAAGGTGCTTGTATAAAAATGCCTGTGCGAAACCAGGAGCTCTCTCCAATATCTTGGCTGGATGAACAGGGGCTTTGTAGTAAGTCCTAGACTGGAATGTGGCTCTTGGGTTGGGATGGACCTGGTTGGAATATGGCTCCACCATATCCTATCTATTAAGGTGACCAGTTGTCCTCCTTTAGGGAGGGCAGTCCTTTTGTAAGTTCCATCCTCCCACAAAAAGTGTCCTCCTACATGTCCTCCTTTCTGATGTTGGAAGACTAATCTGTAAATGTCCATATTCGATCAATGCAGAGTTGATCCATTGTGTGTGATGTGACGTATTTGTATCTTAATGAGTACATTTTTCTTACAATTATTAAAAATAGGCATGTAAGCATAATTATAATATATTACGTTTTCATTATGCATTTATATCATAGTGTATTATTGTTGCAATGAATAAAATGTTTCTTTTATTTACAATATTGTTTTCTTCAATTTATTTTTGTCCTTTTCATTGTAAAAAAGTTGGTCACCTTATATCTATGCAACTTTGGTCCACAATTTCTTTCTGGATAAAGCAAAATTGTTATGAGTATTACCTTTAAAAAGGATAAAACCTGTAAACTGCTTACTATTATGCTGTAGTAGCAAAGGCAGTCGCTGGTGTCCGGTTGAGTTTGCTGCATGGAATCTTCTGTCTTCACTTCTCATTCTATGTCCTGCCTTAGCGGCTGTGTCTCCACGAAGCAGTCAGCTCCAGGCTGGCCCTGCCATTCTTACCAAAATGCAGAGAGGGCAAGTTGTCAGGGGCCTTCCCCTGTGTTAGCCACCTCTGCTGTAATTTCTACCTGAGTGTCTCTGCGTACTCACCTTGTAGAATTCTCTCACTTCCCACTAGTGCTTTCTTTTAAATAGGGGGGCTGAAGAGGGTTGTAGTCTAGTGGAGCACGCTGACAAGTGAAGGAGAGGAGTCGGAGGGAGGAAGCTCGCGTCACACGTAGGGGGAAGGCACGGCTGTGATGGTAAAAACAGGCTCAGGTCCTATTTACTCAGGGTTTCGCCCCGACTGGCTTCGTCACGTGGTAGGGGCGTGTCCGCGCATGTCCAGGCTCCCCCACCCCACCCCACCCCCGCCGGCGATGTTGTCGCTGTGGGAGGTCTGAGCTCGCCGGCTCCGTCGGTTCCGCGGTCCAGCGTGTTCATCCCCGCGGCTATGGCGAGTCGAGGGGCTCGGGAGCGCCCTAAGGGGAGTGGCAGCAGCGGCGGGGACACGGCCTCGGCGGCGGCGGACAAGCTGCGGGAGCTGCTGGGCGGCCGGGACGCGGGCGGCGCGGAGCCCCGGGCCGAGTAGGTGTGCGGGCGGAGGCGTGGCCGCGGCCGGGGCGGGCAGCGCCGGGCTCCCGGGGTCTCTACGCCCAGGTCCCGCTCTTTCCCGGCGGCTCAGCGTTCGGGATCCCCAGTATGCAGTGAAGAAACCTTGGGTGCAGGTCCGGAGGCCCCCGGGCCGAGCGAGCCGGCGCCCTGAGTTTGAGGTGTCCGGAGCGAGAGGGTACCTCTTCCGGCTTCTCTGGGCGCTTCCTTCACGGTCGCCGAGACCTGACGCGTTACTCCGTGGAGGGCACTGCTGCCCGAGCCCGCGGGCTGCAGGCTGGACGCAGAGAGACACGTTTGTCCACGTGTGCAGCTGGAGAGGGTATAGTACTGTGCACGTGTTAGGCCTCTGTGCATTGGGACAGGTGGACAAATGACTAAAGCCATGGAAAGCAGTGACCTTGTTAAAACAGAGGGTGGGAGCTTTGTGGTCTCCGAAGTGATTAGTTGACTTGGGATAAATGGAGCGTCCATAGATGCCACGAACTAAAGTGTATGGGTTAGTTTTGCACCTGGAAAACAGGAGGTAGAAGGAATAATTAAGGTTGATCTACTCAGAACAGCTAAGTGCTCACCTTTGTAGGTGCTTTAATGTCCCTTGCCAGTCTTCCCTTTTTTTGCGTAGTGTTTAGTCCTTCAAGTTAGCAGGTCCTTCCTGACATACTTTTTTTGCTTCTGAGCAGGTTATCGGGGAACAAAGCAGGACAAGTTTGGGCACCTGAAGGATCAACTGCTTTCAAGTGTTTGCTCTCAGCAAGGTTATGTGCTGCTCTCCTGAGCAACATCTCTGACTGTGACGAAACATTCAACTACTGGGAACCAGTAAGTGATTTCTTTTGGTATGTTTGTTGTTGTTCTTGATTTCACTGCTTGGGAGTTGTTACCAATCAACATACAAATGTTATATGCAAATGTGACTACTAGTAAAATAATTTTATTTTCAGTTTTGTATTCTAAGCTGATGATTTAATACTAGAAACTATTGAAGACTAGGGAATTTGGCTATTTTATGAGAAAATGTGCTTTGTAATTCCCTTAAAGTTTCTTTTAATCAAAATAATACTTTGAGATAGTTTTTAAAGTTAACCAATACAATACAACTTTAAGGAAAAACAGTAGCTCTTGGCCCTGGCCTATGGCTCAGTGGATAGATCGTTGGCTGGGCATATGGACGTCTGGGGTCGATTTCCTGTCGGGGCACACAGGAGAAGTGCCCATCTGCTTCTCCCTCCCCCCCACCGCCTCTGTCTCTTCACCTCCTGCAGCCAGTGACCCGCTTGGTTCCACCGTATTATTAATTGGTTTTTAGTATATGTGTTGCCGAAGCAAGCACGCTATTTCTTGGTTTTTAAATTATACGTCTGTTGACTTCTTCTTATAGAAAATTCAGAAGTGAAATTTTTTAAAGAGGATTTTATTTACTGATTTTAGAGAGAGGAGAGAGAGAGAAAGGAGAGGGAGCAGGAAGCATAGTTGCTGTCCGGATGTGCCTTGACCAGGAAAGCCTGGGGTTTCAAACTGGCGACCTCAGCATTATCCACTGTGCCATCACAGGTCTAGCAAAGGTGAAATTTTCTAATCATATTTGTCATTAAAAAAATAATGTTTCATATAGGTGGTTTAAGGAAAATATAAGATTTAGAGTTTCTCTGTATTGACTAAAGAGTTTAAAAATAAGTATAAGATAAAATTCAAACTTTTAATGTTGATCAAACAATCTTGTAGGATTTATAATGTCCTAATATTTTTCAATATTGGATCATTTTGATTCTTATCCATTAGTTGCAAATCTTGTTGAGAGTTTCAGCATTTTTGTGTACCTTTGTCTCATTACTATTTTTGCTTAAAAACTTTATCTGTATTCTTTAAGTAAGGATTTTTGGCTAATATACCCCTGAACTGATCTGATTTGTACTTTCAGACACACTACCTCATCTATGGGAAGGGATTTCAGACTTGGGAGTATTCCCCGGTTTATGCCATTCGCTCCTATGCTTACCTGTTGCTTCATGCCTGGCCAGCTGCATTTCATGCAAGAATTCTACAAACTAATAAGGTAAGGACTGGCCAATCTGGAAGCAGTCACAACTAATTAAGAAGTGAGACTGGAACTGTTTTGAGAAAAGGACGAAATAGGTTGGTAGTTAAGAGGGGACTTTTTCTGGAAGAATTATTTATTCATTCATTGTTCAGCAAGTACTTAAGCAGCTTTTATTTGGTAAACACTTGATTAAATGCTGTGGATGTAACAATGACAAAATCCCTGCCCTCATGGAATTTATGGCTTAATAGGGAAGATTACATTGACCAAGTAATTATAAATGTGGTGAGTCTTATGAGGGAAGAGTAACTGTGCAATGGGATGGCATATAGGAGAGCCTAAGTTAGGAGTGAACTGAGACCTAACATGATTACTGTTCAGAAATATGACTATGATGTGTCTTGGCATGGATTTCTTTGGGTTTGTCTTGTTTGGAGTTTTCTTAGCTTCTTGAATCTTTAGGCTTATGCCTCATGCCAAATTTGGGAAGTTTTTTTGCTATATTTTTTTTTTTGAGTACTTTCTCAGCTCTGCCCTGTTTCTCCTCTCCTGAGACTCCAATGATATGAATGTTAGATCTTTTATTTTAGCCCACAGATCCTTGAGATTCAGTTCTTTTTTTTCCAGTTTTTTTTCTCTATGTTGTTTGGATTGAATAATTTCTAACCTTTTATCTTCTAGTTCACTAATTATTTCCTGTTCCCTCCATTTCACTGTTGACCCTATCCACTGAGCTTTTATTTTGGTTGTTGTATTTTCTAAGTTGTAAAATTACTATTTGGTTTTTCTTTATATCTTCTGTTTCTTTACTGAGACTTCCTATTTTTTCATTTGTTTCAGCATTTTCTTGCTTATTCATTGAAGCAGTTTTATAATGACTCCTTTAAAACATTGTCAGATAATTCTAACATCACTCTCTTTTGGAGGGAGTTCTCTTTTGATTGGCCTTTTTCATTCAGTTTGAGATCTTCCTGGTTGACAACTAATGTCCAGTTAAAATTTGGATATTTTGCATATTACACTCTGAGCCTCTGGATCTCACTCATGAGCCTGGCATGCTTCTCTGCCCTGCTGTGCTTCTCTGGATTGCATGTAAACCTTCTGTTTCAGTTGCTGGCTTCTTCCAATGCATGAGCAGGAGATAGGCGGGGCTCCTTATAACTGCAAGTGAGGCTAGAACTTGAGATTCCCCAATGGACCTCCTGATCCTGCCCTAGTGGGCAGGGTGGGGGCATCGCAAATTCTGCATTGCTTCAGTGATGGCTACAGATGCATACTCATGTGTTTGTGGTGATGCCAGTGTAAACAAACCTGTGCTGCCAGTTGTATAAAAGTATAGCACGTTCAGTTATGTAGAGCACATACTTTGTAATGATATAAACGACTATGTTCCTGGTTTATGTATTTACTATACTGTACTTTTTACTGGTATTTCAGAGTGTGTTCTTTCTACTTATTAAAAAGTAGTTTTCAGGCCTGATCTGTGGTGGCGCAGTGGATAAAGTGTCAACCTGCAATGCTGAGGTCACTGGTTCGAAACCCTGGGCTTGCCTGGTCAAGGCACATATGGGAGTTGTTGCTTCATGCACCTCCCTCCTTTTCTCACTCTTTCTCTCTCTCTCTCTCCTCTAAAATGAATAAATAAAATCTTTAAAAAAAAGAAAAAGAGCCTGACCTGTGGTGGCACAGTGGATAAAAGCATCGACCTGGAACACTGAGGTCGCCGGTTCAAAACCCTAGGCTTGCCTGGTCAAGGCACATATGGGAGTTGAAGCTTCCTGCTCCTCCCCCCCTCCTCTCTCTTTCTCTCTCTTTCTCTCTCCCCTCTAAAATGAATGAATAAATAAAAATAATTAAACACATACACACACAAAAAAAAAAAAGAAAAAGAAAAAAACTCTTAAAAAAAGTTTTTTGTAAAGTATTATGCCATCTTATGCTGTCAGCAGCCTCATAAATCTGGTATTTACTGTGTCTCTTGAATGCATCATTTTCTCTTGTGGTTGATTTAATCTTGTATTTTATATAGTACCACACAGTGCTGGCTTGCAGCCTAGAAGCAATAAGCTTTTCTATGTAACCTAAGTGTTAGTAGGCTGTCATCTAGGTTTGTGTAAGTATAGTCTATGATGTTTGCTCAAAGGTGAAATCACTTAAAGACGAATATTTCAGAATGTATTTGCATCATTAAGTAGCACATGACTGTACTGCCGTTGAGGGGTGGGAGTCAGGTAATAGAACTCTGTTTCTCCATTGCCTACTTAGAATCTCAGTTCTGGATTTTTGAACTTATCAAAGAATGCTATATAGAATGAGAGACTTAATAGAGAAATAGTAATATGCAATGCTTAAGGTTTTTATTCCCACTTGGGTATCCCCTATCACTTTAGTTTTGTCATGCCATCGCAGTTGTTGCTGGCAAAGTATTTTGGCTACATTTTTAGGAACACAGATAATCGTCAACTAGAAAGCTTTGGTATGCTTGTCAAATATCACAGCATGAAAACTTAAAAATGAAATAAAATCTGAGACACAGAAATGGAGTTGGTTTTGTTCACATCTACATCTATACAGTTGTCTAAGAAATACTTTTTGAATGAATAAGCTTTGTATAAGAATTTTTTCACTTTTCTTGTATCTGTAAAAGTCCATGAAATACGGCTCTGGCCAGTTGGCTCAGTGGTAGAGTGTCGGCCTGGTGTGCAGGAGTCCCAGGTTCGATTCCTGGCCAGGGCACACAGGAGAGAAGCCCATCTGCTTCTCTACCCTTCCCCCTCTCCTTGCTCTCTGTCTCTCTCTTCCCCTCCCACAGCCGAGGCTCCATTGGAGCAAAAGGTAGCCGGGGCGCTGGGGATGGCTCCATGGCCTCTGCCCCAGGCGTTAGAGTGGCTCTGGTCTCAACAGAGCGATGCCCTGGATGAGCAAAGCATCGCCCCCTGGTGGGCGTGCCGGGTGGATCCCGGTTGGGTGCATGCGGGAGTCTGACTGCCTCCCCATTTCCAGCTTCAGAAAAAAAAAAAGAAAAAAAAAATTAAAAAAAAAAGTCCATGAAATAGATACAGCATAATTTACTTAACCATTTCCGTATAATTGGACATTTTGTAATTTTTAAAGTTTTTCTTAATTAATAGCACTGTAATTAAAATTTTTATGAATAGACCCCCCCCCAATTTACTTACATATTTAGTGTGTGGGCTGGAATCATAGATATAGATACACTGAAATTTAGGAGTATGAACCTTTTTAAAGGATCCTGATACATACTACTTTTCATAAGGATTATATCAGTATATAGTATTAATGACAGGTAAGGGTGGTTTCATCTTGAAGAGTAATGACTATATTTGTGATTCTGATATTTTTTGTTCTGGGTTTCTTTCAGATTCTTGTCTTCTACTTTTTACGATGTCTTCTGGCTTTTGTGAGCTGTATCTGTGAACTTTACTTTTATAAGTGAGTATAAAAGTGCTTCTAAAAGTGCTGTGAGGAAGTTCAACATAGCATAGATTATTTTTCTGGTAACATTAAGTGTTAAAATAGAGAGTACTTTCCTTCTAGCGCCTAACATATCTAAAATGTAGTTTCTTGTTTGCAACAAATCATTGAAGGGGAATACTTCTAATTATCCTTTTTTTCCTGAGATTCATGAATACCATATATTCATATTATTTATTTATATTCTGTTAATACATATTGTAGTAGTCTTCTATTTGGAGTGAATTAGTAGAACCTTATTTTGTGTCCTAATATATAGGACCATGATTTACCTCTTTCCCTCAAGCTTGACTTGTAGGAACTTATTCTCATTGTGGGACTCACTGCCCTTATTTGCACCCAATAAACGTATTTCACAAGTACCTGTTGGTTGGTTGAATATTAGTGGAAGTATTAAGCATTTCAGAATTTCATTAATAAAAACAGCTACCTTTTTTTTACATGAAACCTGATAAGCATCTTATTTTAATAATGCTATAAAATATATTTAGACTTATTATTATTAAAAATCTTCCCACTGCAAAGCAGCTGAAAATATAAGATAAAAAACATCTTTGGGGCCTGACCTGTGGTGGCACAGTGGATAAAACGTCAACCTGGCCTGATCTGTGGTGGCACAGTGGATAAAGTGTCAACCTGGAACACTGAGGTCACCAGTTTGAAACTCTGCACTTATCTGGTCAAGGCACATATGGGAGTTGATGCTTCCTGCTCCTCCCCCCTTCTTTCTCTCTGTCTCTCTCTTTCACTCTCTCTCCTATCTAAAATGAATAAATTAAAAAAAAAAAACTTGAAAAAACCCCCCAAAAAACGTCAACCTGGAATGCTGAGGTCGCAGATTCGAAACACCGGGCTTGCCTGGTCAAGGCACATGTGGAAGTTGATGCTTCCTGCTCCTCCTCCTCTTCTCTCTCTTTTTCCTCTCTCTCTCTTTCTCTCTCCTCTCTCTCTAATAAAAATGAATAAATAAAAATTAAAAAAAAAAATCTTTGGCCTTGACTCTGGGTGAAATAGAAGAGAAAAAAAGAAAGCCAGTTCTGCCTTGGAGGTTTACAGCCATAAGTTGATCTTCATGTGGGGTCAAGACTGGAATTCAGATAAGATCTTCATGGTCTTCTAACCCCAAGCTGAGAATTGATTTTAAATTGTTCTGGGTTGGTAATATCCCCAGGCCACTTGCAAAAAGAAATGTAAGATTTCTTTAGAGGAGTGACTTTTTTTTTTTTTTTTTCATTTATTGATTTTAGAGAAAAGAAGGGTGGGGGGAGACTTTGATTTGTTCTTCTACTTTTTTATTCATTCATTAGTTGATTCTTGTATGTGCATTGATTGGGTATTAATCTTGCAACTTTGGTGCATAGGAACAACACTCTAACCAATTAAGCTACCTGGCCAGGGCTTAGAGGAGTGAATTCTTATCCTAGGTGTCAAAGAATTACCATGGGTAAAGTTTTAGTGAACAAGAAATTATAATAAAAATAAATCACAGCACAAAAGGTAACAAGACATTTTGACTAATAGCCAGCAGACATAATAATAGAAAGCTGACCTACAAAAGTTCATTTATTAGGAATTACTGAAATAAGAATGTAAAATAAGTATATTTAATATTTTTATTTATTCATTTTACAGAGGAGAGGGAGAGGCAGAGAGAAGGGGGGGAGGAGCTGGAAGCATCAACTCCCATATGTGCCTTGACCAGGCAAGCCCAGGGTTTTGAACCGGCGACCTCAGCATTTCCAGGTCGACGCTTTATCCACTGCGCCACCACAGGTCAGGCTTATTTAATATTTTTAAAGAAAAAGAGGGAATTAAATATATGAATCAGAAATGAGACTAATCAATAGAGTGAGAAGTAACTTACAAAATGGGAGAAAATAATTACAAATCATATATCTGATATAGAGGTTTATCTTAAAAATATATATGAGTAACACCTATAACTCAATAGCAGAAAAACTGATAATCTGATGATAAAGTGGACTAAGGTCTTGAATAAACATTTCTCTGAAGAACACATACAAATGGCCCACAGACATATGAAAAGACAATGTCACTAATCATCAGGGAAATACAAGTCAAAACCACAATGAGATAACTTGATACCCATTATAATGGCTAGTTTCAAAAGCAAAGACAACACATGTTGGTGAGGATGCAGAGAATTGGAACAAATGCACCATTGGTGGGAATGCAAATTGGTACTGTCACTATGGAAAACAGTATGACGTTCCTCAAAAAATTAAAAATAGAACTAGTAGCAATTCCACTTCTGAGTATTTATCTAAAAGGATTGAAATCAGAATCTTGACAAATCTGCATTCCCATGTTTATTGCAGCACTGTTTGCAACAGCCAAGACTGTAAACAACCTAAATGCATTGACAGATGAATGGGGGGAAATGTAGTATGTACATACAGAGGAGTATTATTCGGTCTTATAAAAGAAGGAAGTCCTGCAATATGTGACAACATGAATGAACCCTGAGAACATTATGCTAAGTAAAATAACCAGTCACAAAAGGACAAATACTGGTCCTGGCCAGTTGGCTCAGCAGTAGAGCATCGGCCCAGTGTGTGGAAGTCCCAGGTTCAATTCCTGGTCAGTGCACACAGGAGAAGTGCTCATCTGCTTCTCCACCCTTCCCCCTCTCCTTCTTCTCTCTCTCTCCCTTCCCTTCCCACAGCCAAGGCTCCATTGGAGCAAAGTTGGCCCAGGTGCTGAGGATGACTCCATAGCCTTTGCCTCAGGTGCTGGAATGGCTCTGGCCCCAACGTAGCAACACCCCAGATGGGCAGAGCATCTCCCCCTGGTGGGCATGCTGGGTGGATCCTGGTTGGGCGCATGCGGGAGTCTGATGGCCTCCCCGCTTCTAACTTTGGAATACCAAAAAATACCAAATAAAAGGGGACAAATACTGCATGATTCCACTTATACGAAATTTCTAAAACAGTAAAATTCATGGAAGCAAAAGAATAGAATTGTGGTTGTCACAAATTGTATGTGTATGGGGGAGATGGGAAGTTGCTAATCAATGGCTATACAATTTCAGTTATGCAATATGAATTAGTTCTAGAGAACTACTGTATAATGTTATGTCTGAGAGAACAGTAATACTGTGTTTTACACATTTGGACCTATGCCCACTGCAGTCAGGGCTATTATTTTTCCACAACATTATGCTATTTACCTATTAGTAGACATACTATTTTTTTTTTTTTTCATTTTTCTGAAGCTGGAAACAGGGAGAGACAGTCAGACAGACTCCCGCATGCGCCCGACCGGGATCCACCCGGCACGCCACCAGGGGCGACGCTCTGCCCACCAGGGGACGATGCTCTGCCCATCCTGGGCGTCGCCATGTTGCGACCAGAGCCACTCTAGCGCCTGAGGCAGAGGCCACAGAGCCATCCCCAGCGCCCGGGCCATCTTTGCTCCAATGGAGCCTTGGCTGCGGGAGGGGAAGAGAGAGACAGAGAGGAAAGCGCGGCGGAGGGGTGAAGAAGCAAGTGGGTGATACTCCTGTGTGCCCTGGCCGGGAATCGAACCCGGGTCCTCCGCACGCTAGGCCGACACTCTACCGCTGAGCCAACCGGCCAGGGCCTATTTTTTTTTTTATTTGTATTTTTCTGAAGCTGGAAACGGGGAGAGACAGTCAGACAGGCTCCCACATGCGCCCGACCGGGATCCCCCCGGCACGCCCACCAGGGATGAGGCTTTGCCCACCAGGGGCGAAGATGCTCTGCCTCTTTGGGGCGTCGCTCTGTTGCGACCAGAGCCACTCTAGCGCCTGGGGCAGAGGCCAAGGAGCCATCCCCAGCGCCCAGGCCATCTTTGCTCCAATGGAGCCTCGCTGCAGGAGGGGAAGAGAAAGACAGAGAGGAAGGAGAGGGGGAGGGGTGGAGAAGCAGATGGGCGCTTCTCCTGTGTGCCCTGGCTGGGAATCGAACCCAGGACTTCTGCATGCCAGGCCGACACTCTACCACTGAGCCAACCAGTAGACATACTCTTAATATGGAAAGTGTATGTTTCTTTGTAGGGGGAGAGCTTCTCTCCTGTGTAAGAATAAGAATATTCTTATGGGAATAAGAATACTTGGGTTTCTTATGCACATGAAATTGCTGGCAAATCTGTCAAGACCGTTTGGTATTTCACTTTAAAGGCTCTTTGGTGTTCTATGATACAGGCCTGTTTTTGTCTTTTGGTTTGGAATTTTCATCCCTAAGATTTGCTGTCCTGATAATCTTTGCCTTTCTTCTAGGGCTGTGTGCAAGAAGTTTGGGCTGCATGTGAGTCGAATGATGCTGGCTTTCTTGGTTCTCAGTACCGGCATGTTCTGCTCATCTTCAGGTGAGTAAAAGAGCGGACTCACTGATGTTTCACAGTTACATTGAAAGGAAGAACTTGTCCAGATGTAGGTTATATTTGCATAACAAATCAATAATTTGCAGACCACTGTTACCTATACAATCTTGATTGACCTTTACAACATTAAGTAAGAAAAATATTTTCTCGCTTTTGCTGGAACTTAGATAAAATGACTTAACGAAAGTCAAAGAGAGCTGTTGTTTTCATTCTTGTATTTTTATCATTGTAAGGTGAAAAACACCGGTACCCTCTGCCTGTCTTTGTTGTTAGGGGAAGGAAAATCATTTTGTGCTCAAGAATGCTCTGTGCCTAAAAACTCTGATCTTCATGGGTCTTCTTTCTTCTGCCCAGTATTTCCAATGTATTCTGTAAAGGTATACATCTTCCATTGGGCTTTTTTGACACAAAGCTTGTAGAAATTGAGAATAAAATGCTTAATCTGGAGTGGTGGCTTTCAAACCATGCTGCCAGTGAACATTTGTGTTCTGTGAGCTGAGCTAAGGTACCTTGCTGCCAAAGGGTAGCCTGTTTCCAATTCTCTGGAAAAATTAAGTGACGATGTATAATTTGTCTCAAATTTAATTTCTGATCATGTGTGCCAGAATCTGGTTTACACATTAAATATGCTAAAAAAAATAGTATCAAGCCCAAAAGTATATTTTTTCTTCATTGACTCTCAAAATTTGTGTTGTTCTGCAGAGACCTCAGAGCTCCATGCCTGAATAACTTTGAGAGCTAGTGTCGGAATGAGACTGCGCTCTGTCCCCCAAGCTGGCAGAGACCTCAGGTTCCTCTGCTCCCCTTGCCGTTGCATTGGCAGCTAGAATCTACAGCTGTGATGGCATTGATACTAGTTAGCTTTTTTTTTTTTTTTGGTTACTTTGCTACTCCTAAAATTGATTCTTTAGTGAGGGAGATATCTGGGAGTGTCTTTAGTTTTGTAATCTCAGTCGAGGTTTTTAAGGCACAGATCAGTTCAAGGCATCCTTTGATAGAGCCTCTGAACCCGTTGTCGAGTTTCTTAAACCATATTGCCTGTTCATTGTGGTTATTGTTGGAGCTGGTGTTGACTTGTTCTCCCAGTGCTAGGTGAAGTAGGCCTCATATAGCAGGGAGAAGCAGATCTGCATTTCTGTGTAGAGTTGGTAGAAACACTTCACTCAAATGTCACTGTTGCAGAGGACCTGAAAATAGTCCTCTGCTGTATAAAGCAGCGAAGCAATGCTAAATGGAAGTAAGCAGGGAGATGTCTAAGGCCATACGTATCCATGTCAGTGGATGCAGGGTGCAAAGCAGGGACACCACCCAACATTTGGCTCTTGAGAAGGCTTCCTAACATTCTTGGGGGGTACATGTTGGTATCTGGACAGCCTCAAAAGATTGTCAGAAGGTAAACTTCTTCAGAAATAGATTGTCAGCAGTGGCTCAAAGTTTCTTGAAGCATATTCTCTGTCTGGAAATATAACCTGGGGTTATACCTGAGGAACCTGAAATTCTGTGAGTTTTCAATTCGGGAGACAGGCTGGGAGAGGTGATGTGTTGGTAACTAAAAATCATGAGCAAGAAAATAACCATTACATTTTGTTTTTAAAATGTGTATCATTACTGCCCATTTCTAATGTAGCATTGCTCAAATATGTTTCTGGTTATTGACATTTTACAATATAGGTAGATTTTTAATAATTGATACTTAATAAGTCTCAAACTCTTGTCCCTATGCCCTCTTTTTTTTAATTTCCCTACCCTTGCAGCATTTCTCCCTAGTACTTTCTGTATGTATACTACATTGGTAGCCATGACCGGCTGGTATATGGACAAGACTTCCATTGCTGTGCTTGGAGTGGCAGCCGGGGCTCTCATAGGCTGGCCGTTCAGTGTGGCTCTTGGGTAAGAAATGAGCACAATTTGTCTTTCTTATATCACTGGGCACATAGTATTCTCTGCAGAGGAACTACAGGTAGAGGAATTATTTGTATTTACAAAGCCTTGGAAATGGAATGTTTCTTAGTGCTTGTTGTTGTATCTGCTATATCTCTGACATAGCTAAACCCCTTACAAACTTTATCCCTAACCATATGACAGCTTGGTAAGAGAAATCAATGATTCATGCTTTATAAATGAGGAAGTAAAATCCAAGAGGTTGATAACATGCCTTTAAGGTCATGCTTGCTTTGGGATCCAGGCTTTCCTGACGCTGCAGCTGGTGTTTCTCCATCCTGCACTGCTGCTGTACGTTTCCTAGTCACCAAGCTGGACGTCCGAGCTCCTTTAGTCCTTTCACTTTCTGGTCCCAGAATCATTTTCCTGTGTTCCATAGTGTTTCTCATTCCACCTGTGCTTGTTGTTCCCATTGCTTCATGCTGTCTGAATCTGTTGCCTGTATAACTAGTGATGTAGAAAGGTACTTTAGTTAGATGGTGAGGCTATTGTAGTAGTAGTGCATCTTTATTATCTAAAAAGGTACCAGGTTGTTTGAGGTAAAAAGAATTTTTTTAAAAATTTTTTATTTATTCATTTTAGAGAGGAGAGGGAGAAACAGAGAGGAGAGACAAAGAGTGAGAAGGGGGGAGGAGCTGGAAGCATCAACTCCCATATGTGCCTTGACCAGGCAAGCCCAGGGTTTCGAACCGGCGACCTCAGCATTTCCAGGTTGACGCTTTATCCACTGCGCCACCACAGGTCAGGCTAAAAAGAATTTTAAATTTTCTTCTCCCCTAACATAATCTTCAAAGTAGTCAATGCTAATAGTTTTATGTATATCTTTCCAGAAATTATCCTTGCATGTGTAAATGCATATACATACATGTATGCGTACATACCAAAATTCTTAAAACAGATAGACTTATTCTGTACACATGTGTATCTTCTATTGTACATAGATTTATATCGTTCTTTGTATCAACTGCATAGCAGTTTGTTGTATGACCGTTCATAATTTATTTAGCCATTGCCTATAAGTAGACGTTTGGTTTTCATTTTTTTGCTTTAATATAGAATGCCTCGGTGAACATGTTTACATTTCTATATACTTTTGGAAATTTATCTCTGGGCTATGTTTTAGAAGGGGAGTTACTAAGTCAAAGAATAGGCATTTTAAACTTTCTTAATTGCCTTTTTTTTTTTTTTTTTTTTTTTACAGAGACAGAGAGTAAGTCAGACAGAGGGATAGATAGGGACAGACAGACAGGAACGGAGAGAGATGAGAAGCATCAATCATTAGTTTTTCATTGCACGTTGCAACACCCTAGTTGTTCATTGATTGCTTTCTCATATGTGCCTTGACCGCGTGCCTTCAGCGGACCGAGTAACCCCTTGCTGGAGCCAGCGACCTTGGGTTCAAGTTGGTGAGCTTTTTTGCTCAAACCAGATGAGCCTGCACTCAAGCTGGCGAGCTCGGGGTCTCGAACCTGGGTCCTCTGCATCCCAGTCTGACGCTCTATCCACTGCGCCATCGCCTGGTCAGGCTTAATTGCCTTTTAAAGTCTGATTTCTCCACCCTTACTCTCTTCTTCTGTCCTGTGTATTATCCTGAGATTTTTTTTTCCCCCAAGATTTTGTTTGAGGCCCTTCTCTACTTTCTGCGTCTCTGCACCTTTTCAGTGATCCCATTCTTCATATCTGGTCAGTCATCTCTTCACTTCCCTCTGCCTTCTTGGTTGCTGCTTAGCTGTCTCCATTCGTATTGCAGACCTGAGTGGTCATCTTCCTCCCTTCCTATTTCCTTTCCCATGTCTCCATCTCAGCAAATACTACCACCTCTGTGCTGAGCCAGACCTGAAAGCGATCTGTGACTGTCTTCTCTTTCTCATGTCCTACTAATTTATTCTACCTCCTGAATATCTTTGAATCTGACTACTTTTCTTCACCTCTCACTTCTCCTGGGTTACTATACAGCCTCCTGAAAAATCTTCCTGCCTCTGGTATTGATCCTCTCCACATTCTTCTCTCCCATTCAAACTAGAGTTATATTTCTAAAATACAAATACAATTGTGTGACTCCCTGTTTCTTGTTAAACTCTGTAATAGCGTCCCCATTGCTCTGTGTCACAGAAGCTGGCAGCCTGTGTCCTGTGGAGCAGATCCAGATAGCCTGTCTTTGTATAGCCCAAGAACTAACATTTTTACATTTTTAAAGGATTGTTAAAAAGCAACACACACACACACACACACACAGAATATGCAACAGAAACATATGTGGCCTTGCAAAGTGTAAAACATACTGTCAGGTCCTTTAAAGTTTGCCAGCCCCTGTTTTATGGTGCCCAAACTCTAACATCACTCAAAAAGTCCTTATCTTGCCTCCTTTTAACCTCTCCAGCCTCCTGTTTCTTAGTTCCTCCATTCCTTTTGCTCTCTACTCCATCTGCATTGAACTTCAGGAGGTTCCCCAGATATAGCTGGTTGTACGTTTTGATTGGTCTGCCTTTAGCCAAAATAAGTGACTTCAGGATCATAGTCAGTCAGCAGTCTACCATCATTTACTGAATTCTTTATGCTAGGCATGACTGACACTGTGAAAAATAAACAGTTTATGGTTCCTGTTCTTTTGGAGCTTACATTTTAGTAGGAAGAACAGATAATTAAAAGTATGATGACTTGAGCTTGACCTGTGGTGGCACAGTGGATAAAGTGTTGACGTGGAACGCTGAGGTCACTGGTTCAAAACCCCGGACTTGCCTGGTCAAGGCACATATGGGAGTTGATGCTTCCTGCTCCTCCCCTGCTTCTCTCTCTCTCTCTCTCTCTATCCCCCCTCACTAAAATAAATTAATATAAATTAAAAAAAATAATTGTGATGACTTGTGTGTTACATGCTGTTGAGTTGACTGGCAACCCTACAAATGAGTAGTGTCCGGTGTCCTGACCTCAGCAGTCCTGCTCAGCTCTGTGGACTCAAGCCCATGGCTGCTACTAGGGAGTCAATCCATCTCCTATCTGGTCTCCTCCTTTCCTGCTGCCTTCTCTTTCCCCAGCATCCTTGTCTTTCCCAAAGAACCTCGCCTTATTAAAGGAGAAATATAGTGCATGGGAATGTAACCAGTTGGGGAGGAAAAAATAAAAACACGTGTTAATGCGAAATTAAGGTACTAAGATGTGGAAATTCAAATTATAAAAGATGATATTCTGTTACAGCACATGCTAATAAATAAACAATAGAGATGATAGTGCCATGTAAATGCAGAGATGGGGACACTGACTCTGTAGAGACCTTATGGAGGAAGTAGGAGTGGAGTCTGTAGTTGGCCTGTGGTAGATTTGTGTAAATAGGTTGGTGTAGGGAGGGAATTCTTTGTGACTGGAGCATGGGTAAAGGCTCAGCTTAGCGTCCAAGATTTGGAAGTCATGGATATGGAGGTTATTGTTCCTGCAACAAGAGTGGAAGCACTTACTCAGAAAATGTGGAGAAAGAAAAGCAGAAGCTTGTTTTGGGAGCTATGACCATCATAGGGCACAGCCATGAGGTGGGGAAAAAGATCCCAGAAAGGAGCACTGGGGAAGAGGCTAGGAGAGAACAGGAGCTCGGAAGTCTGAAAGGAAGGAACAGATGCTTTGTGTCAGGTGCAGCAGAAAGACAAAGGGCAGTGAGACTTATGAAGAGACACTGGGGCTAGCTGAGAGGTGGTTCCTATTGACCTCAGATCAGTCTTAATAGCTTGGTGCTAGGCCTTTAGGAAGAAATAATGAAGGCAACATACATACTTCTTAAGAAATTTAAGTGAAAGGAAGAGGAGTAAATGGTATTAGAAGAGGATATATCAGAATTTAAGTCAAGTTTATATTATGATATTGCTGAAGTCTCAATTTATCATGAAAGGGAGAAATCATTATTTGTTTATTTGGCAGGGTAAGTGTAGGACAGTAGGCTATATTTACTTATAATTAATATACTTTAAATGCCCATTACATATAAATATATATAAAACAGAGCTTGTTCCGGAAGCTTAGTACTTACGTTTCTGGTGCATTGTGGGATGAACAGCACTCCAATGGGTCCTATGAGGAGAACAGTGTATTTTTGAGAAGACATCCTTGCATGTACCACCTTTTGTCCTCACTAAAACTGCTGGAGACTGCTCTTCTTAGTTCAGCATGAGGTATGTGTGAATATGCCTGTCTATATTCTAACTATTTAACTCCCCACTTTCTGTTTCTCTGTTAGTTTACCTATTGCCTTTGACTTGCTGGTCATGAAACACAGGTGGAAGAGTTTCTTTCATTGGTCACTGGTGGCCCTAATACTCTTTCTGGTAAGTTTTCTCTTTTTCTTCTTTTCTAAAGCTGTAATGAAAAGTTTAAATTTTTTAAAAATTTTGTTTAATATATTGGGTAACCGGTTAATAACATTATATAAGTTTTAGGTGTACAGTTTTATAACATATCATCTGCACATTCTACTGTGTGAAAGCAACTTCTGATGTGGGAAAGACAATGTTAGGAGTTGATTCTGCTTTTCATATTGAGATTTATCCTATTAGCATTGTGAGAATGTTTCCAGAGCAAAATTCTTGAGTTACTATGTGTTTTCTGCTCTGTTTCAGGTGCCTGTGGTGGTCATCGACAGCTACTATTATGGGAAGTTGGTGATAGCACCATTGAACATTGTCTTGTATAATGTCTTTACTCCACATGGACCTGATCTTTATGGTAAGGCCTTATGAGATTGGGCAAGAGTTAATGTAACCAAAAAACGCCGGTTTGACTGCCTCCCACAAGGAAAGCCAAGCTCGTGAGTCAGGTGCTGGTTCAAAAGGAAAGAGGTTTATTCAGGTACGGAGACCTGGGAGAATGGTGGACTCCCAGCTTTCCTCCCTGGTCCATCCCACGGCCCTTATAGGTATGGAGAGGGGTGTCCAATTATCTTGCTAGATTTTGGCATGCTTGGTGTAAAAACCTCCCTCTCTGCATCTTGGTCAATGGGGAAGACTTCCTGCTGCTGCCTATCTACGGTGACATTAGGAAATAGCTTAATTTGCCTGAGCTTTGAAATTTTAAATTAATTGCCTATTTTTAAATATGGCTTTTTCTTTTTTTGCTGGTAATATTCTTGTTTAAAAATAAGTATTATTTGACTATAGCACAATGATGATATGTTGCCACTAAATATTTCTCTTTGATTAATGTGATATTTAGATTTAGCTTTCAGTTGGTCTTGCTATTTGTTATTCTCAATTTTTATTTTTGGTTAGGTGAGAGGAGGGGAGATAGTGAGGCAGTGTTTTGTTCAGTGAATTGATTTTCCAAACTGCGTAAAGAATAATTGCTAAGTGAAGGAATTATAAAAGGCTGCTTTGTGGTTCCAAGATCCCCAAGGATGTGAGAGAAAACCACAGTTTTAAGTTTTTGCCTCTAGATGTCTCACTTTAGCTAGGGAGGGTGCATGTTTTTAATTGCTTCTTGTGTTAGATTACTTGTAAAATTTTATTTGATTCTGCAAGAAAAGGGAGACTTCTCTTAGACCTAGATGCACATTAGAAATTAATTTACATGGAACCTAGAAGAATATCTATTATGTGCAGGTAAATAAATTGTGTTAATTTGAGTTTAATTTTGAAAAATCAGCTTCTCTACCTTTTAAATGGGTATTCATACTGATGGTCTGACTGCTTATTTGTAAAACTTTTGAGTATATAAATGTTCTGTATTTTTTGTAGTCCTTTAGATTGATGAAGTTTATAAATCTGGAAATAAGCAGTTTGTTAGTGAGAGTAGAGAGAAAAAATAAATTTTGATTTAAGTTTATGTTCCTGCTCTAACAGTGAGAGGGTCAAGGAGCCCTGGGGTAGGTTTTGTGGACCCAGCAGAGCAGTCTTTCCCTGAAGGTTGGTATCTGCTCTTCATTTTGGCCAGTTTTTACTGGGAAGAATCCTTGGGGCTCTCTTTGCCTTCTTTGCTGAACCTGGGACTGCTTCAGTTCAGATTTTGCTATTTTGGATATACAGGAACTGATCACTCTCCCAGTGGTTGAAAGGGCTTTTTTGGGACAGTGGGAATTGTCATACTGGCTGTCAATAGGACTGAGGCAGTGCTATAGTCAACTCAAAGGAGGGGTTGTTTCTTTCTTTATTTTTGTTTAGGTGATATTGTTTAGTATGTAAATTTCAAGTGTACAACATGATATTTAATATCTGTATACTTTATTGCATGCTCATTACCCAAACTCCAGTTTCATCTGTGACTATATATTTGATCTAGAGGTTCCTTGATGGTTGAATTTTTTTGTGCTTTTGCCTTGTCTTTCAATTTGACAATTGAAGGGGAGGGAGTTGACTTTCATTCTTTTAAAGAGCATGAACTCCTTTTTTGCTTTTAGCAGGCATATAGAGGGAATACTTATTCCATCTTAGGAGCAGGCAGTCTGTGTGTTCTAGGTCTTCAGTGAATTTGTCATGAATGAATGAAGGAATGAATGAATGAATGAACAAATTCTAGAGCATCCATCAGATTACAGTAGTGTATGATTGCTGTAATGTCCTAGAACTATTTTGGTTAGATCTGTTGTGGTGTACTAGGTTGGAATTTTCTTGATACCAAATAAGAATAGTAAAGATATAAGTACTTTTAAACCCAAGAGTATTTTGTGATTGATTGTCAGCTACTTTTGTTATAATTGGTGAATCCATTCAGTAAATATTAAAGACTTATTTTTTGATAGATGTTTTGATACTATACAGTTAGTTGTTAGACAGTGAGACAACCTGTCTTTTATCACAGAAACTCCAGCATTTTTACTTTACTTACATGTTGGCACTATTTGGCATTTTGAAAGAGTCTCCTGCTCTGATTTCTTCATTAACTGTGGTAGGCACACCATTTCTTATCTGAAAATTCAAAATGCTGGTAGTTTTTTCTTACATCCCTATAAAGCCTTTCAATACTTCTTGAGTGAATGTATAAAAGGATTTGAGTTAAAGAGATATTAAATAATTTGATTTTGATATCACGTGTCCTCATAGAATTTGCTGTTTAATGCTGCAAACACAAGAATAGATAATTACAGGTGAGTGTGTTATATGCTACAGAGCAGAGATAGTCAGGAATCATAGGAGCAAGTCTTTCTCAGGGCAACTTCTCAGAGCTGGTCGTCCTTGAGCTGAGCCATGAAGGAAAAGTAGAGGTTTGGTAAGTAGACATTAGCAAGGTACATTTCAGGCAAATAGAATGTCAAGTGTAGGGACTACTGAGACAAAAAGACTGACTATTGAGTTTTTTTAAAAGACTTAAAGTACTTTTACAGCATTAGCTGAATTTTAGTTAGAAATTACATAGGCACGAGCAATATCATTTTAGTCTCTCCATTGCGATTGTAATAATATAAATATCTACTATCTCTGTGGTTCCTGGTTTTCTAAGGGAACTTCTTACGCTTTCTTGGCTAGATAACATATATGAATGATACATTCCCAACCTAAGCATGTCTGTTTTTGAAGCCAGGGGAAAGAAATAAAGTTTTCGCAGCATTAGTAGCTTCTGTTTATTGAATGCCTACTAATTACCAGAAATTTTATATATGCTGTCTTCTCCTTACAAAAGTTCAGTGAGATGGACATTATTTGTCCTTATTCCTAGATGAGGAAACTGAGGTAGAGTTGATGAGGGACTTGCAACATAATTCAATGAATTGTAGAAATGGTCTGAGAGCCCAGGGCTGTCTGACTCCAAAGCCTGTGTTCTTTCCACTGAAAATAGCCTTAGCAAAACCTAGAGTTTGGCTATTGAGATTTTACAGGAGAATAAGGTTGCAAAAAACAGAGTTGGGAATAGTGGAAGATAAAGTCCATCTGTAGAATGGGCTGGTGCAGTTTGGCATGGAGGCAGACTGGCATGTACCAGCAGGCTCTCCTTCACCAGGGAGCGCTGTGTCAGGCCCTTGTCGGAGAGAATGTTTGGACGAAGTGAAGAATACTTGGCATTTAGGAAACTTATAGTAGTGTAGACGTATAATTGCAAAGTTATCATAGGCAGACATCTGTGTGGGGTTAAAGATCAAGAGGTGAAATTTAGTGTTGCAAAAAAGGGAGTGGTCTTGGCCCTGAATTTGCCTCTTAGGCTTGTAACATTTCGAGTTCTAAGATGTTCAGGCTGGTGAGCATTTTTGTGTGGCAAGTGAAAAAGAGTGCTCTCTGGTGAGCGCCCAAGCGTAGGGAAGGCATGGGGGACGGGAAAGAAGTGCTCTTCCCTCAGAATAATGGGTCTGCTCAATGGTGCCATCCTGCCGCTGAGGATACAACCCCTGCCTGTGTATGTGTTTTTCAACATCTGTCAGATCCCGCCTGACCTGTGGTGGCACAGTGGGATAAAGCATCGACCTGGAAATGCTGAGGTCGCCGGTTCAAAACCCTGGCTTGCCTGGTCAAGGCACATGTGGGAGTTGATGCTTCCAGCTCCTCCCCCCTTCTCTCTCTTTCTCTGTCTCTCCTCTCTCTCTCTCTCTCTTTCTCTCTCTCTCCCTCTCCTTTCTAAAAATGAATAAATTAAAAAAATATATATTTAAAAAAAAAACATCTGTCAGATCCCTTGGACAAGGGATTTTAGAAGGGAGAAGGGAGTGCCTTCTGTTGAAAGGCCCACAGTTTTCTGTTTTGCTGTGGCAGAGGAGTAAGCCCCAGTGTAGTCTGGAGAGGCCTACTTGGAGTTGACTGCCAGCCAGAACTCATCTAGAACCTTCCTGCTTTGTTGAACGCTGGTGGCTTTCCTTCTTGAGGTACAAATTTGACATTTATAAGGATGATTCACTATAATATACTACCTACAGTTCTGTGAAATAATAAGCCTGTATAGTAGTTCTTCATTCAAGCTATGGAACAGTAAACATGCCTTCCTTTAGCCTGTCTCAAAGCTTATTTGAATGAAAGGAATTGACTTTCTGTGTAGAAGGACATTGGTGAGTCCCTCCTTGCGAACCCCACTTACCCTACCTTTGTATCGGTTAAATGCTTAGCATGTCATCCTGATGTCGTTTTCTCTGCATAGTTTAGCCCTGACATTTCCTGAGCAGCAGTGTTGAGTAGCTTCCTGGAGATAAAAGTTTTTATCCTTTTCTCTTTTAAGGCAAATGTCTCATCAAGTACGGGAGGATGCTGGCTAACAGAATTTACAATTTTTGTTCCCTTGGCCTTTGTTTTTAATACTGTTGTCTCTTGAACCTTTCCCACTCTTGGCTTATCCCCTAGTTTTTGCCCCATCCTTCAGGGAAGTAAGTCTATTATGAAATAGTCACAGCCTAGCTCACTTGGGTCTGTGAGCACTTGAACACATAAAAATAGAGTTTACCGACAATACTTTTGGTTCTACATCCCAGGTTTCAGTATACCGAGGTAAAAAGACAGCCCTACAGGAGGGGATAGTAAGTTGTGGTAGACACAAATATTTTCTGGAAACTAAAAGCTTACCTGAAAAACAGTATGTATTTGCAAGAATCAAAGAGAAAGAGGCTTTTTTCTATTGATGCTTAGTGTCTGTAATAGGTGATGTCATGATGACCCCGTTCCTTTCTGGTCACTTCTTTTTTCTCTCAAGCTCAGATTCCCCGAATTTGCTAAGGGAAAGGCAGGCCAAGGTTGAGGGCACTGCCTCCACACTGGCAGTCCGGAGAGATTGTGCCAAAATTAACTCTCTGGAGTCCTCTTGAAGAACTCAGTTTAGGAAATGTGTTGTTAAATATTAATTAAAAACCAGAGAAGACATATTTCTGTTTTGAAAATGAAACAATCCATTTTTTTTTGAACTCAAAAGGCTATTTGTAAAGAATACAAGATGTAAATGTCTCTAGTGAACTTAGCCAAGGTCAGGATCTTGTTCCTGAGTAGTCTTGATCATTGTATTTAGGTAGACAGGAAGGAGTGAGCTTCCCCAAAAGTTGACACACAGGTGAACTTGAGTCCTTCTTTAGGGTGTCCCCTCCCTCTTATTCCTCCTCTAAGTGTTTCTAGCATTACGGATTTGGTTTCTAATCTTATTTTGCTGTGCAAGCTGCAGAAATGCCAGGCTTTCCTGGCTGTTCCTCTGCCTCTGATTACCGTTTTAAGCAATGCTGATTGCAGGAAATGGCTGTGGTGCAAGGCGGCTGTCACAACACCGTGATTAAACCCATGTGTATCATTCGCTGCCTAATTGAAGTCCTCACACAGGGGAAGAGCAGATGAAGAGCCTGCCAACTGTGCAGGGTGCTGTTTCTTATTCTTGGGGGTTAAGGATTTTGAGTTAAAGAATTAATGTGAGGCTTGTGTTTTTAGCCATTTTGTTTCATTCTGAATCTTCAGAACTTCTGATCAGGGTCTGGGTCTCTGTGTATTGTTTTCCTAAGGAAAACAGGTTTGCTATTTACCAACACGAGGTCCTCTGTATACATGACTATAAAATAGTGGTTGAGCATATCAAGAGGAAAGATTTTAGACTGAAAATGGGATGAACAGGTAATTAAGGAAATGGGAAAATCTCAAATAGCTAGATTTAAAAAAAAAAATTTATTATTTTTTTACAGAGACAGTCAGAGTGAGGGATAGACAGGGACAGACAGACAGGAACGGAGAGATGAGAAGCATCAATCATTAGTTTTTTGTTGCGCATTGTGACATCTTAGTTGTTCATTGATTGCTCTCTCATATGTGCCTTGACTGCAGGCCTTCAGCAGACCGAGTGACCCCTTGCTTGAGCCAGAGACTTTGGGTCCAAGCTGGTGAGCTTTTTGCTCAAACCAGATGAGCCCGCGCTCAAGCTGGCGACCTCGGGGTCTCAAACCTGGGTCCTCAGCATCCCAGTTCGACGCTCTATCCACTGCGCCACCGTCTGGTCAGGCCCAAATAGCTAGATTTTACAAGACTGCTCCCCCTTCAGATGCCAATGGGAAGGCCAGGTTGTCACTGTGCTTCTGACCCACCAGCTACAGATTGGAAGTTCCAACACCCCTTCTTGGTTCAATTTGCTAGTGCAGCTCACAGAACTCAGAGAAATGTACTTAGGTCTGCCAGCTTATTATAAAGGGTACAGGTGAAGAGCCAGATCAGAGAAACACATAGGGCAAGGTATGTGGGAGGGGCTTGGAGCCTTACGCTCCCTGCTTTCCTCACACTTCCATGTGTTCATCAACCTGGAAACCTGTCCTTTTGGATTTTTATGGAGGGATCATTACATAGGTTTCACTGATTAAATCATTGGCCATTGGTGATTGAACTCTACTGCCAACCCCTCTTCCTGCCCCTGAGGTCATAATTCAGGGGGTACAGCTGTAAATTCTGACCTTCTAATCACAAGATTGGTTTCTCTGGCAGCTAGTCCCCAACTTTAGGTTATCAAGAGACTTTCCTAAAGTCTCCTAATAAACATAACAAAGGCCCTGGCCAATTGCTCAGTGGATAGACAGCCCAGCATGTGGATGGTCAGGGCACACAGGAGAAGCAACCATCTGCTTCTCTTTCCTCCTTTTCTCCTTTCTCTTCCTCTTCCCTTCTCACATTGAGCATCAGCCCCAGGTGCTGAGGATAGCTCAGTTGACTCGATCATTGGCCCCAGACAGGGTTGCTGGGTGGATCCCGGTCTGGACGCATGTGGGAGTCTGTCTCTATCTCCCCTCCTCTCACTTGAATATACATATATATAACAAAAGATACTTTATCTCTCTTATTAGGACATTCCAAGGGTTTTAGGATTTTTGTACTGGGAATGGGGATGAAAACCAAATACATATTTCTTTTTATAAATCACAATATCACCACTAACCTATTTAAATTATTTGGTTCTGAAAAAGAATTAGTCCAATTTGGGCAAGGCTATTCAAACTAAAGTGGTCAGTATAGAAAACACAGCTAAATATTTGAAACTTGATTTCTGTCTAAATCATGACCAATCCTGTTCTCTTCCCATTCTACTCTGCTTCCTATGTATGGCTGAGCATGGGAAGAGTGGGCTTTTGGCCTCTCTCTAACATTACAAGTCAAACCCTGCGATAGGTACTAAAGGTATCCACTAATGCCATATTTATTATCTCCTTGTCTCCCTCAGGTACAGAGCCCTGGCATTTCTATTTAATTAATGGATTTCTGAATTTTAATGTTGTCTTCGCTTTGGCTCTTCTGGTCTTACCGCTGACGTCTCTTATGGAATACTTACTACAGAGATTTCATGGTGAGTTGCATAGGGATGGTAGGTTTTTTGGGAGGAAAGAGCAAGTAACAATGTATATCAAGAAGTGAAAAGGAGTCTGATTATTTACCCTCCGTTTTCTTCCTATGGAGATGGTCGGCTTACTGACTACTCTGTATGTGTAGATTATTTAGACCACTGTAAAGATTCTATTAATTTTTTTTTTGATTTTTTTTTTTTTGTATTTTTCTGAAGCTGGAAACGGGGAGAGATAGTCAGACAGACTCCCGCATGCACCCGACCGGGATCCATCCAGCACGCCCACCAGGGGCGCTGCTCTGCCCACCAGGGGGCGATGCTCTGCCCCTCCAGGGCATCGCTCTGCCGCGACCAGAGCCACTCTAGCACCTGGGGCAGAGGCCAAGGAGCCATCCCCAGTGCCCGGGCCATCTTTGCTCCAATGGAGCCTTGGCTGCGGGAGGGGAAGAGAGAGACAGAGAGGAAGGAGGGGGTGGGGGGTGGAGAAGCAAATGGGCGCTTCTCCTATGTGCCCTGGCCGGGAATCGAACCCGGGTCCCCCGCACGCCAGGCCGACGCTCTACCGCTGAGCCAACTGGCCAGGGCTCTATTAATTATTAATACTTGCAAGTTAAACTGATAGGGAGGAGTTTTATATGTATCCATCCCTTAAAATGAGGAAGTCAGTATAATTTATGGAACCACCAGGGAGGCAAAAACACTTATAAAATATCAGCAGATAAGCCTGTTTGATTGAGTCTATGTTTTTTAAAGAAGTGTATGTTAAACCTGACTAGGCAGTGACGCAGTGGATAGAGCATTGGACTGGGATGCGGAGGACCCAGGTTAGAGACCCCAAGGTCGCAGGCTTGAGCGCGGGTTCATCGGCTTGAGTGTGGGCTCACCAGCTTGAGCATGAAGTTGGTCACTGGCTTAAGCATGGGATCATAGACATGACCCCAAGGTCACTGGCTTGAGCAAGGGGTCATTTGCTCTGCTATAGCCCCCTGGTCAAGGTACATATAAGAAATCAGTCAGTGAACAACTAAGGTGCCTCAATGAAGACTTGACGTTTCTCTCTCTCTTCCTGTCACCCCTATCTGACTCTTTGTAAAAAAAAAAAAAAGTCTATGTTAACATGTAGATTGCTTCAGATAATCAGTGCTAGAGGCGAACGTTCTCTAGGAATTTACTTCCACCTCAAATCTGAAAACTAAGCCATGTGGGGATTCCCTCAAGTTGGTTACTACTGAGTGTGAGAGGCTTGGACTCCCATGCAGCACGATGTCTCTCTCTGTTCCTTGCGCTTGTGTATGCCACTGTGAGGGGTTTGCCATCTTTGCTTGCTCTGCTTCTGTGTCTCACGGCCAATGTTGTCATGGTGCTGGCCTTCTCATGCCCATAGCTTCTTTCATGGGAGACAGATTTGAGTAGAAATTCCTGAGATTTGGAAAGAGATTTTATTTCAGACTTTTTAATCTGATTTGGATGCCATGTGACTGATTCCGCCATTCTACCCCTTGTTCTGCTTTTCTACTGTGGATGGTTTATGAAGAGCTCACTGTGTTATGAGAATAGGACATGGGAGCAGCTTTCAGAGTCACTTCTGTTTCGTGTCAGGACTTTTAACATAATTTGCCATTGTTCTAACAAGATTAAGTCATTTCTTAGTATTATCTAATATTAAGTTGATACTCATATTTTCTACATTGTCTGAAAAATAGTTCTTTACAGTTAGTTTTTTAAAGTAGGGTCTAAACAATGGTCATATACTGAAAATTTAGTGTTATGTTTCTTAAGCTTTTTCAGAGGTTTCCCCCTCATCTTTTTCTCTTGAAAATGTCTAAGGAAACTGGGTCATGTGTCTTGCAGTGTCCCACGTTTGGGTTCACTGTTTGTTCCAGTGAGGTGATAACTTATTCCTCCATTTCTTGCATTTCTTAAGGATTACTTTTTCTTTTTTTGAAAAGTAACTTTTTTTTCCCTGACTATAAAAATATTTATGCTTGTGGAAAATTTGGAAATGCTTATAAGTATAAGAACAGTATATTACACTGTTTTCTAAAGTATGAATCCAATTTTGGCTTAAAAATGTATAATGTATACACATGTCCACCTAGTAAGAAAATGAGTGCTTTCTGTTTTTTGTTTTATTTATTTATTTATTTGTGTGTGTGTGTGTGTGTGTGTGTGTGTGTATGCAGTTTTAAAATAAGAATAGTACTTTTTTCTCCCATTGGTTTGAGAGAGAAAGAGAGAAAGGGGAAGAGAGAGAGAGAGAGAACATCAACTCATTATTACACTTAGTTGTGCACTCTGGTTGCTTCTCATCCGTGCCCCGACCCGGGGGGTGGGGGGTTGAACCTGTCACTGCTGGCACGTCAGGTTGCTGCTTTATCCACTGAGTCACCTGGCCAGGACCTAAACAATATTTTCTTAAAAGAAAAAGCAGAGAAAAATATAAAAAAGTAGAAAGGAAATTACCATTTACCCCATATGTAGTATGACTATGGTTATGATTTTTGATATTATGTGAAGGACATTTCAAAATTTTAGACCATGTGTTTAAAGTATATTTGTTAGCCTCTGAGATACAAAAGAGAGAAAGATTATTTGCTTGTAAAAGATAGATTTATTTCTTTAAATTAAGAAAATTCTAACCTAGAATATTTCCTAGGAAGGGATAAATTCTAAATTATAGCCTGAAATCTTATGATAAAACCTTAGAGTGGAAAATTTAAAAGACAGGTTTTTGTTGCAGTTCAAAAATTTTTATCCCTACAGAGTTTCTTCAAAAACACAGATAACTTGGCCCTGGCCAGTTGGCTCAGTGGTAGAGCGTCGGCCTGGTGTGCAGGAGTCCCGGGTTCGATTCCTGGCCAGGGCACACAGGAGAAGCGCCCATCTGCTTCTCCACCCCTCCGCCGTGCTTTCCTCTCTGTCTCTCTCTTCCCCTCCTGCAACCAAGGCTCCATTGAAGCAAAGTTGGCGCGGGCGCTGAGGATGGCCTGTGGCCTCTGCGTTAGGCGCTAGAATGCTCTGGTTGCAACAGAGCGACGCCCCAGATGGGCAGAGCATCGCCCCCTGGTGGGCATGCCAGGTGGATCCCAGTGGGGCACATGCGGGAGTCTGTCTGACTGCCTCCCCATTTCCAACTTCAGAAAAATACCAAAAAATAAAATAAAATAAAAATAAGATAAAATAAAATAAAAGCATACTAGAGGACGCCTTCACTGTGGGTTGCAGGCTTCTCACTTCCTGTTCATGTACCCAACAACAGGGACTCTCCAGGAACTGCTTGGTCTTAGTGTTTACTAAATTCCTTTAATTCCTTCACATGCTTTGAGTACATTTTGTTCCAGTTTTGGGATTCGGAGTGGATGGGTATTTGCAGAAAAAGAAAACTTGATCAGCACACTTCCTTTATGAATGTTTTTATATTTGCTTTTAAACAAACTCTGTCATTTGTGGTTTGATAAAACCAGTGATGGGTTTGAGAATCCTGCTCTCTTTATTTCCTTTGATCTTGAGCTGTTTAAACAGACTGGTGTATAAGTAAGAAGATTAATGTATCAAACAGAACACAGGAATTAACACCCAAGAAATGAATTTATGTTATGCTTTTGGTTAATCCCAGGAACCTTTAGTGTTAGTGACAGGACTCATTAGAGAGAAAAGGGGTTTTTTTCTTATTCAATTGTAGAAATTAAGCTCTATTACCCATTCACCTGATTTTCATTTGTCCTACTAAATCTAGTATTGTACCTCCCATTAGATGTTGGATCTCTTGGGAGACCTCTTTGTATGTGACTCCTTTATTATGTCAGAGAGAGTGTGAATACAAGAATTACAACTTTTTATGGGGTGCTGTAGGGTATGTTTTCACGTTTGAGATCGAGAGAACATTGAAACTTGGTGCGCTATTTTGTTATAATATGGTGAATATTTTTCTGTGTCTTACAGTTCAGAACTTAGGCCACCCGTATTGGCTTACCTTGGCTCCAATGTATGTTTGGTTTATAATTTTCTTCATCCAGCCTCACAAAGAAGAGAGGTTTCTTTTCCCCGTCTATCCACTTGTGTGTCTCTGTGGCGCAATGGCCCTTTCTGCACTTCAGGTGAGTTTCAGGGAAATGTGTATCTGCTTCATTCTGTTCCCCTTTTTGAATTGTTCCTAACACTTAAAGGCAAATTACAGAGTGCTTCTACCTAAGATGTTTTATCCATACATTAGACTTGATACAGACCATATTATTATAGCTTTATGTAGTGATTGCTTAGCTGTGGATCATACTCTTTTTCACTGATCACATATTTGCTGTGTTACTTTGGGTGTTATCTGTCACTTTTGCCAACAAGAATTTAAGTATTTTTAAGTCATTGTATGGGCCTACCACAGATAGTGGTACCCAGCAGAGCTACTGGAATCTCTACTCCTCAACAGTGAGATCAGAATAAAACTTGCTTGACTATTTGGGATAACATCAGGTTGTTAGCAACATGGGACACTTTGTAATCCTGGCTTAAGCCCTGTCAGGTCAAATCCTTGTTAAAATTCATCTTGAGCCTGACCAGGCGGTGGCATAGTGGATAGAGTGTCGGACTGTGATGCAGAGGACCCAGGTTCGAGACCCCGAGGTCGCCAGCTTGAGTGTGGGCTCACCTGGTTTGAGCAAAAGCTCACCAGCTTGGACCAAAGGTCGCTGGCTCTAGCAAGGGGTTACTCGGTTTACTGAAGGCCCACGGTCAAGGCACGTATGAGAAAGCAATCAATGAATAACTAAGGTGTTGCAACACGCAATGAAAAACTAATAATTGATGCTTCTCATCTCTCTTCATCCCTGTCTATCCCTCTCTCTGACTCACTCTCTGTCTCTGTAATAAATAAATAAATAAATATTTTTTTTAAAAAGCTCCCCCCCCCAAAAAAAAAGAATTCATCTTAAATATCTCTGTATTTATGGCCTCAGAAGCCTCTAGACTCTTTTTTTTTTTTTTTAATTTTATTTTTTTGTGTTTTTCTGAAGCCAGAAACGGGGAGAGACAGTCAGACAGACTCCCGCATGCGCCCGACCGGGATCCACCCCGCACGCCCACCAGGGGGCGACGCTCTGCCCACCAGGAGGCGATGCTCTGCCCCTCCAGGGCATCACTCTGTTGCGACCAGAGCCACTCTAGCGCCTGGGGCAGAGGCCGAGGAGCCATCTCCAGCGCCCGGGCCATCTTTGCTCCAGTGGAGCCTCGACTGCGGGAGGGGAAGAGAGAGACAGAGAGGAAGGAGAGGGGGAGGGGTGGAGAAGCAGATGGGCACTTCTCCTGTGTGCCCTGGCCGGGAATCGAACCCGGGACTTTTGCACGCCAGGCCGACGCTCTACCACTGAACCAACCGGCCAGGGCTCAGACTCTTTTGACCTCTGCTACCATTTGCAAGTCGGAGGAAAGAATAATTAGGGTAATAGGTTTTCTCCTATACAGATTTATGGAGATATAATTAACAAATCATACAATTTACCCATTTAAAGTGTAGAATTCAGTGGTTTTAAATATACCCACATATTTGTGTAACCATCAGCACAGTTAATTTTAGAACATTTTTTAAGTGACAGGAGTGATAGTGAGACAGACTTCTCTCAACTGGGATCCACCCGCAACCTCCATCTTGGGCTGATGCTGAAATCAACTGAGCTATCCTCAGTGCCCAGGGCCAATGCTCCAACCATTTGAGCCACTGGCTGCGAGAGGAGAAGAGAGAGAGAAGGCGGGGGAGGTAGATGGTTGCTTTTCTTGTATGTCCTGACCAGGGATCCAACCTGGGATGTCCACACACTGGACTGATGCTCTATCACTGAGCCACTGGCCAGGGCCACAGGTAATTTTTCTTTTACAACTTTAAATTAGTCCTACTACCCCAACCAGAACACCTTCTAACAGTTTTTGCCTGTCACATATCAAAGTATATTGTACTTGTAATCTAAGCGTTCACATACATTATATCCCTTTTAATATAATTATATCATAGCATTCTCCATGGTGCCATATCTACTACACTCGTTATTTTAATAGCAGTATAATGTTCTGAATTGGATATAGTATACAACATTGTTATGTAATCTATAATACATGATATTGAATTGATTCTATATAATGATTAGATATAATTTGTTAGAGTTTAAGTTGCTCACTTATTTCAGTATTATCAATAATGCTGGGATAAATATCTTCCTTTTGGTATTTGGATTGTTTCCTTAGGACAGATTCCCCAAAATATGGAAGGATTTCAGTCATATTATGGCACTTGTTACATATTGCCAAATTGCTTTCCAAAAGTAGTTCTAGTCTAGGAGGGGAGGGAGGAAGGAAAGAAATCTAAGGGGTGCTACTCAAAGACTGTAAACTTCATGCATGAATAAATACATAATGATATTCATCTAGGTTGTAAAGTAGTTTAACATAAATAAAAGCATTTTCTTCATGTTCAGTGAGAGAAATTCTTTTTTTCTTCTTGTTTGGTCATGAGCTATTTTGTTGATGATGAAAATTTAGCAAGGAAAGTAAAGATTAATACTCATTATATCAAAATAGATTCATACTTCATATATCAAAAAAAAATACCAAGAAACATTTTGTTTAAATTAAAAAGATAATAAATTATTAGCATTTTAACACTGGAGAAATAGCCAAATAATTTTCCCATGAAGCTACTGAGATTTTATTCTTGGGATGAAGTTTGCTTTAATCTTAGAATTTGAGTATCTCACTAAGTGTTTGCAGAAACTCAGATCTTGATAGAACCTCTTTTGCCACCTTTCCCCTCTTTGTTTTACTATGATGTCTTCTGATTATGTATGTTCTGCAAGATATAGCTGTATATAGATATATATATTTCAATACAGTTTTCTTTCTCTCTAGAAATGTTATCACTTCGTATTTCAGCGATACCGCCTGGAGCATTATACTGTGACCTCAAATTGGCTGGCGTTAGGAACGCTCTTCCTGTTTGGCCTCTTATCCTTTTCACGCTCTATAGCACTGTTCAGAGGTAGGTGTACTGACAGTGTCTCAGCCTGTACTCCTGAGGCACTTTACTCGGGGTTTGCTTAATGCGTGTTTAATACAGTTCAGCCTGGGCTGGGAGAGGACTTTGCTGTAGAGAGAACCTGTGACTTAATGTGAGACTGGGATGTAACATCTGTATTTTAGGGTTGAAGAGAAGATTGGAAATTCCTTTCAGTGTGTTTAACTATAATTTTTTTCTCTATTGTTGACTTTTTTTCTTTTAAAGGATGAGCTTTCCTTAAAGGATGAATTAAGGCAGATTTGGGGGCTCAATTCTTGTGATTACATTTTTTCTTATCTTTGATTTCACAAAGATTATAGGTGGGACATTAACTAACATGCATTATAATTAAATGTCAGAATCTCATGAGTAAATACTCACTTTGGCTTTTACACACCTTTCTCCCTTCCAGGGTATCATGCGCCCCTTGATTTGTACCCAGAGTTTTTCCGCATTTCCACAGACCCAGCCATCCACACTGTCCCAGAAGGCCGGCCTGTCAGGGTCTGTGTAGGGAAAGAGTGGTATCGGTTTCCTAGCAGCTTCCTTCTCCCTGAGAAGTAAGTCTTCCTTTAATTCCAGAGTGGTAAGTCAGGGAGTAAAATCGCAATTCTATGACAGTTGTCTTTATTTTTTTTTCATTACGGGTTTTTTAGTTACTATCTCAGAAAGTTCCGGGCTCTGCGCTCTGCACCCTTTGCCTGTGCTCAGTGTCTGGTTATCTACCCTGCCCTGCCCTAACCGTCCAGGTCTGGAAATCCTGAATCACTTTGGGCCCTGGGCTCCTGCTCCTGGCTCTTCCTGATGATTCATATTTAAATTTCTTTAATGATTTGATATTAATTCACTTCTATTTTATTTATTGACTTTAGAGAGAGAAAGAGAGAAGTGGGGGGGGCGGGAAGCATCAACTTGTAGCACTTGCTTCTCATATGTGCCTTGACTGGGCAAACCCAGCGTTGTGAACCAGTGACCTCAGCATTCCAGGTCAACACTTTATCCACTGCGCCACCACAGGTCAGGCAATTCACTTCTAAAAGTGGTCTAGAAACATTAGCAAGAAGAGTGTTTTTAGAGAAGAAATGTTTGTCATCCAGCATCAGTAGAAGTTTACCACCAGCGTATGGACACAAGGGGCAGTTGTGGCTAAGGCCTCTGTACCACTTCCCTTTAAGGCAGGGGTCCCCAAACTTTTTACATAGGGGGACAGTTCACTGTCCCTCAGACCGTTGGAGGGCCAGACTATAAAAAAAACTATGAACAAATCGCTATGCACACTGCACATATCTTATTTTAAAGTAAAAAAACAAAACTGGAACAAATACAATATTTAAAATAAAGAACAAGTAAATTTAAATCAACAAGCTGACCAGTATTTTAATGGGAACTATGCTCCTCTCACTGACCACCAATGAAAGAGGTGCCCCTTCCGGAAGTGCGGAGAGGGCCGCATAAATGGCCTCAGAGGGCCACATGCAGCCCGTGGGCCGTAGTTTGGGGATGCCTGCTTTAAGCTGTCTATTGTTGGGTATGATAGCCTTGATTCTGGAGTTCCTTGCATTTGCTTAATTCAGACAGAGAAGACTTGTTTTTATTTTTGGAAAAAGGGAAGTCAGGTTAAGATGATCCACATTGCTTAATTTGGGGACTGGCTTCAATAGGATAGCTGGTGGTGGTATCTTGTGCTTGATAAAGATCCTGTATCAGCCACTAGTGATTAAATTAAGACTTGTTTTTTAAGTGTTAGTTTTACCTTTCCCTATTCCATCTGAAATACTTTCATCTGACCTGTGGTGGCGCAGTGGATAAAGCGTCGACCTGGAAATGCTGAGGTCGCCAGTTCGAAACCCTGGGCTTGCCTGGTCAAGGCACATATGGGAGTTGATGCTTCCAGCTCCTCCCCACCTTCTCTCTCTCTATCTCTCTCTCCCTTTCTCTCTCCTCTCTAAAATGAATAAATAATTTTTTTAAAAAATTTAAAAAAAAAGAAATACTTTCATAACTAAAGATACTTTTAAGGATTCCTTAGGAACAAAGTCCTCCCATTGTGTCTTCATAAACTTCACTCTTCTCTCTATAAACCTGATGAATTTGCCTTGTTCTTGATAAACGACAATAAATTTTGATGCTTCTCTAGTTGTCTATGACATTTGGTTACAAAGTCCTTGCTGCTGAGAGTTGGTGAAATGGGTTGAGAGATCTCTAGTTTAAAATTTCTTAATGGCTTTGGACTGAATTGTATCTTTTGCATCTGTTCTCCCTGGTCCAGGTTTTAGTAGAAATATTTTTTCTCCAACTGAAATGAAATATTTTCACATGATTTATTTTGGCTTGTGTATTTCAAGTGCATTTAGCAATGTGAACCCCTGTGTTTTTCTCTTTCTCCTTGTTTGTATTTCTGACAGCTGGCAACTTCAGTTCATTCCATCAGAGTTCAGGGGTCAGTTACCAAAGCCTTTTGCAGAGGGACCACTGGCCACCCAGATTGTTCCTACTGACATGAACGACCAGAACCGAGAGGAGCCGTCCAGATACGTAAGGGCAGCATTCTCCTTCTACTACTTTGAAGAGTTCACCCCTAAAATCTGTTGGCATACGTATTAGAATGTAGATAAAATAGGAATTCCTCAGAAACTGATTTCTTTAGAGTGAGGGATATAACAACTTTTGTTGAGAAAGAATGAACAGTATCACTTTATTTTCAAATTACCTTTTTCTTTTTTTTTGTGACAGAGATGGAGAGAGGGACAAATAGGGACAGGAAGGGAGAGAGATGAGAAGCATCAATTCTTTGTTGCGGTACCTTAGTTATTCATTGACTGCTTTCTCATATGTGCCTTGACGGGGGGGCTCCAGCAGACCGAGTGACCCCTTGCTCAAGCCAGTGACCTTGGGCTCAAGCTGATGAACCTTGCTCAAGCAGATGAATCTGCACTCAAGCTGACGATCTCAGGGTTTTAAACCTGAGTCCTCTGTGTCCCAATCTGATGCTCTATCCACTGTGCCACTACCTGGTCAGGCCCTTCTTTCTTTTCTTTGTTTTTTTTTCCTTTGCATTATCATCAAAACCAAATGTATTGAAGAAGAAAGCATTCTCATTCAGAGGAGTTACCTAGTTTATATATAGTGTGTACACATGCACTAAAACTGACGATACAAAAAATTATTCTTTCTGTAAACAGCAGCTCTTCTTTCCCTGCCATTGGCTGAAATTGCATTCATTTTCATGCATTAGCACCTGCTCATGGTTCTGGTGAATTAAAAGAGCAATGAGCAACGTGGTTTCTTTTTGTTGTTTTTTTTTCCCATGAGAGGAGGGGAGGCAGAGATAGACTCCTGCTTGTGCCCTGAGTAGAATCCACCAGGCAAGCCCAGTAGGGGGCAATGCTTTGCCCATTTGGGGCGTTACTCCATTGCTTAGCAACCGAGCTCTTAGTGCCTGAGGCTGACGCCTTGGAGCCATCTTCAGTGCAGGGGCCCAACTCACTTCAGTTGAGCCATGGCTGCAGGAGAGGAAAAGAGAGAGAGAAGTGAGAGGGGGAGCAATGGAGAAGAAGTTGGGTGCTTCTCCTGTGTGCCTTGACGGGGAATTGAACATGGGACTTCCACACGCCCGGCCCATGCTCTACCACTGAGCTGACCAGCCATGGCACAGACAGGAACAGATCAATGTTCTTTCTGCCCTTCCTCTTTCCTCTCTCTCTCTCTTTCCCTCCCTCCCTCTCTCCCTCTACATTCTCCCCTTCCTTTCTCTCTAAAATCAATAAAATAAATATTTAAAAAATAGTGCTGTAGTTTTTAAGAAACGGTACCAGGATCAAGATTGTAAAGGCCACAAAACTGTCTCACATCAAGGACATGCTTTCCAGATCTTATGTTTGTTGCTTCTGGTCCAGGGTCTAAGTCTGGGTTCATTGAAAAAGGCAAAGTAATTATGTTTTCTATCTTTCCTGAGCATGCTAAATAGCAGCATTATTTCATTCTGCTCTTTGGCTCTGAGTGACAAGTTTCAGTCCACCCTCCCCTGCAGTGCTGAGTGATTTGGAGCTATCTTCTGTGTCTAGTCTGCATGGAAACTAGTAAGCATGCGTGGTCTTCTGTATTTCACTAACCTCCTTTCCCTCTGACCTTACTAAGAATTAGGAGTGAGAGTTTGTAAAGGTTCTGTGGTTTCTACAGCATTGTTAGAACTATGTTACAGAAATAATATTTTTTTTTGTTTTATATTTTTTCATGGCCGGCATTAAGTAACTGTTGAACATTCCATTATTGAGCAGGTGACATTTCTTACACTGGTACATGCCAGGATTTTTGGTTAGAATCAAGGTCTGAATTTAGAAGATACATTTAGTTTACTTTGAAAAAGACCTCACGTTTGTCTGAGGGTGTGGTGTTGGAAGGGTTGCAGCTTGTGAACTAGTGAAAGGGTTCTCTGCCATGTGACAGAGTTATACCAACTGTGATCGTGTGGCTCATAGCACACAGTGACTGAAGAAGCTGGGAGACAGTTGAGTTGTGTGTGTGCACTTTGCATATTCTTATGCTGAGTGGTTCAGCTGGGTGCAGTTTTCTGGATTCATCCAGTTTTTCTTATGGATAATATGACAGATAATGGCCCTGGCCAGTTTGCTCAGTGGATAGAGTGTTGGCCTGGTGTGCAGACATCCTAGGTTTGATCCCTGGTAAGGGCACGCATGAGAAGCGACCAGCCATCTATTTTTCTTGCTCTCCCTCTCCCCTGCTCCTCCTCCTTCTCTCTCTCTTCCCCTCGCAACCAGTGGCTTGGTTGGGACCAGTGTAGGCCTCAGGTGCTGAAGATAGCTGGGTTGATTGGAGCATCGGCCCCAGTTGGGGGTTGCTGAGTGGATCCTGGTCAGGATGTGGGAGTCTTGTCTCACTCTCTCCCATCCTCTCACTGAAAAAAAAAAAAGTGATAAATAAGCAAATGCAAAATTGAATTATGCTAAAATTGTTCCCTAGTATGTCAGTTGGCATTAGAACAAATTTGCATTTTCAGAACAAGTGTTACAAAGCAAAACTTGACTGTATTTTTTTTTTTTTGTATTTTTCTGAAGCTGGAAACGGGGAGAGACAGTCAGACAGACTCCCGCATGCACCCGACCAGGATCCACCCGGCACGCCCACCAGGGGCGCCGCTCTGCCCACCAGGGGGCGATGCTCTGCCCCTCTGGGGCGTCACGACCAGAGCCACTCTAGCACCTGGGGCAGAGGCCAAGGAGCCATCCCCAGCGCCCGGGCCATCTTTGCTCCAATGGAGCCTTGGCTGCGGGAGGGGAAGAGAGAGACAAAGAGGAAGGAGGGGGGCGGGGTGGAGAAGCAAATGGGCGCTTCTCCTATGTGCCCTGGCCGGGAATCGAACCCGGGTCCCCCGCACGCCAGGCCGACGCTCTACCGCTGAGCCAACCGGCCAGGGCTTGACTGTATTTTCAGTCAAAGTTTTCTATAGCTTGTTATTTATCCCTACTTTCACCAGCTAATCAGTGGAAAGAATTATAGATTTGGAAGGGAACTTAAGATATCATAAAATCTATGATCTCTGCATTTTATGGAAAACTAGGCTCTGAGAGGCTGTAATGTGACAAAGACTAGTCCTAGGATAAGAAGCTTGGCTTCAGGATTCCTCAATATTGTTTTCACACCTCCTCTGACTTCCAAAGCCACTTCAAGTTTATACCATGTGGTGTATCACTTGAATATATATTTTCATGCAAGGGTTAATCATTCTTTGATGGCTAAATATTATTTTTTAATTGAAATTATTGGGATGACACTGGTTAACAAAATTATACAAGTTTCAAGGCTCAATTCTACAACACATCTCTGTATACCATGTTATGTGTTCACCACCCATGTCAAGTCTTTATCCATCACTGTTTACGCCCCCTGTACCTCCCTCCGCCTCCCCCTACCTCGGGCAATCACCACAGTGTTCTCTGCATCCATAATGAGCTTTAGTGTTTTAAAAAGTTGCTTTCCACTTCTAGAGCTGTTATATATACGTCAGGTACTATATGTAGTAATCATTGTGTTTATCGGTTAATGGAAATGATGTGGGTCTACTTGCTTTTCTTTTTTTCTCTCTTTTATCCTTTCCCTACCCTTTTTAGAAGTCTTTATTGGAGGAGAAAATAAGTTGCCCTCTATGTAGTTTTACTAATTGTTATCAGCCTTGAGTATCAAAGAAGCAGATTCAAATTGCTATAATATGTGCAGTAGAATAAGATTGGAATCCACTAAAAATTTAAGTGAAGGCTGTTCAAAATGCTTCTTTAAAATTAATTTCCTGGTATCTGTTGTATTGGCATTTAGGAATTAAATGATATTTCCATGGACTTCAACTAAATGACCAAAAACTTTTACCTGTGAGTTTACATTTTTATCATGCAGTAAAGTTTTACTTGTGCAGTTGAAGATTCAGTTGACAAATATATATTTAACAAGGCTAAATGGGGGTCAATAAAACTAGAAGACTATCTAGGCTACTTTTTTTGTGACAGAGACAGAGAGAGGAACAGATAGGGACAGACAGGAAAGGAGAAAGATGAGAAACATCAATTCTTTGTTGCGGCACCTTAGTTGTTCATTGACTGCTTTCTCATATGTACCTTGACGGGGGGGGGGGGGGGCGCTACAGCAGAGGGAGTGATCCCTTGCTTAATCCAGCAACCTTGGGCTTCAAGCCAGTGACCTTTGAGCTCAAGCCAGTGACCCCACACTCAAGCTAGAGGAGCCCATTCTCAAGCCAGCGACCTCAGGGTTTTGAACCTGGGTCCTCCGTGTCCCAGTCCAACACTCTATCCACTGTGCCACCACCTGGTCAAGTTAGGTTACTTTTTAAAATTCAGTGGTAGTATATAAAAAGAAGAAATGCAAAGCCAGAAAAGTACTTGAAATCTTCCCTATCGATATTTTCTCCTAGGCCTCAGTGTTCCTATTTCAAAAAACTGAAATATTGTAAGAGAATATTGATGGCTGAGAAAATGGCAAAGTGGCAAGAACACTGGGCTGCGAGTCAAGACCTGGGATTCTTTTTTTTTTTTGTATTTTTCTGAAGTTGGAGGCAGTCAGACAGACTCCCGCATGTGCCCGACCGGGATCCACCTGGCATACCCACCAGGAGGCGATGCTCTGTTGCAACCAGAGCCATTCTAGTGCCTGAGGCAGAGGCCATAGAGCCATCCTCAGAGCCAGGGCCAACTCTGCTCCAATGGAGCCTTGGCTGCGGGAGGGAAAGAGAGAGACAGAGAGGAAGGAGAGGGGGAGAGGTGGAGAAGCAGATGGGCGCTTCTCCTGTGTGCCCTGGCCGGGAATCAAACCTGGGACTCCTGCACGTCTGGCCGACACTCTACCACTGAGCCAACTGGCCAGGGCCTAGGATTCTTTTCTGGACATGAATGAAGTATATTTTCTTTTTCTTTTTTTTTTTCTTTTTGACAGAAACGGAGAGTCAGAGAGAGGGACAGACAGACAGGAAGAGAGAGAGAGAGATGAGAAGCATCAATTCATAGTTGTGGCACTTTAGTTGTTCATTGATTGCTTTCTCATATGTGCCTTGTCTGGGGGGCTCCAGCCAAGCCACTGACCTTTTGCTCAAGCCAACGACCTTGGACTCCAGCCAGCAACCTTGGGCTTCAAGCTAGCAACTTTGGGCTTCAAGCCAGCAACCATAGGGTCATGTCTATGATCCCTCACTCAAGCCGGTGACCTTGGGGTTTCGAACCTGGGTCCTTAGCATCCCGGGCTGATGCTCTATCCACTACACCACTGCCTGGCAGTCAGGCCAGAATATGTATTTTTATTTACATCTGAGGTGGTATTAAATTGTCACCCTTAACATACATTTATTGGTAAAGATGTAACAATGTGATGTTGAATATGGAATTGATTTGAATTTTCCCACCAATGTCTTTTTTCTTTGGTTAGAAGTGCTAATTTGTTCTTCTCCAAAGCTTCTCGTGGGTTGTTAGAAACCAAAAGAAGTCACATTTCTTTCAAAATGAGTTTTAAATGCTGGTTAATTTACAAAATTTAATCTAAGGAGTATTTTTAGCTTTGACAGCTGGTTGATCTGTAGCCTGTGGCTAATGAAATGAAACACTTTTTTGTTTCATGATCATGTGTTAAAGTCACCCTATAATTTTGTTACTTTTGATTTAAGAAAGAATGATTAAATCTGAATGAAGATATGAAAAATGAGCTCTTTGGTTATGCTCTAAGGCAGTAAATCATGTCTTTTGGTTTTTGAATTGCAGATGATGTGGGTATGGAGTGCGGGCTCAGCTTCTGCACTGAAGATGCTGATAATAGTGAGGGAAGAATCTATCCTCTCTGATTCTGACTCTTAGACCTAAAGGATAGCAGTCAGTTAGTATTACCAGGGATTCAGACTGAGAAATATCAAATTAAGATAGTCACAAATAGTCTCTTTAGCATTGTCAGATTTTGTGAGGAAAAATTTGTGTCTGCAGAGGAAAAAGCCTTGTACATATACTAACAAATTAATGGTGATTTTCTTTGGGTGATAAGAGCATTGGTGATTTAAAATATATATTTAAAAATATTTTTATAATCATATTTTACTTTCATTATTTAGCAAAATAAATAACCACACTAGGGGCTGTGGATATTGAAGCTTTGGAACTGTCAGGAAGATCTCTGGTATGCTTTACCAACAACACTGAGCATGCTGTGACTTGATCTCTGGTTTCCTGTCTATAAGGACAAGAACTTCAACTAAAAATTGGGAGATAGGCCCTGGCCGGTTGGCTCAGCGGTAGAGCGTCGGCCTAGCGTGCGGAGGACCCGGGTTCGATTCCCGGCTAGGGCACACAGGAGAAGCGCCCATTTGCTTCTCCACCCCTCCGCCGCGCTTTCCTCTCTGTCTCTCTCTTCCCCTCCCGCAGCCAAGGCTCCATTGGAGCAGAGATGGCCTGGGCGCTGGGGATGGCTCTGTGGCCTCTGCCTCAGGCGCTAGAGTGGCTCTGGTCGCAATATGGCGACGCCCAGGATGGGCAGAGCATCGCCCCCTGGTGGGCAGAGCGTCGCCCCTGGTGGGCGTGCCGGGTGGATCCCGGTCGGGCGCATGCGGGAGTCTGTCTGACTGTCTCTCCCCGTTTCCAGCTTCAGAAAAATGAAAAAATGAAAAAAAAAAAAAAAATTGGGAGATAGGGTTCCTGTTAAATTAAGTAATTTCAGTCATTATTTCTAAGACTACTTCTGTGTTCTTTTTGCAAACTAGATCTTGATTGATTCAAATAAATGTCATTTACCTATTCTAAGCTATAAGGAAAGACTTTTTTTGAGAGAAAGAAGCATCAGCTTATTGCTCCACCTAATTGTATACCCGTTGATTGCTTCTCATATGTTCCCTGAGGCTTGAACTGGTGACCCTGGGGTGGATCTAGGGACCCCAGGACTGAGCCCAAAGCCTTGCACTTCAGAAGAACACTGTATCTACTGCGGCTGCCTGCTAGGGCAAGGGAACATTTTTTTTTTCTTTTTTTAGTGAGAGAGAAAGAGGGGCAGACAGGAAGGGAGAGAGATGAGAAGCATCACCTCATAGTTGTGACATGAATTGAGAATGAACCTATAAAGGAACAGAATCAGAAACATTTGAAAATGATTAGAAATAAAACAGGCCAAAAGAATGGAGATTACTGATACTGTGCTGGCAAGATTTAAGGATCACTGTCTTTCTAATCAGTGATTCAGGACTGCTAGGAATGCCCTTGCCCACAGGTAGTCTCTGGTACCTTTACTGGATAAACAAGACTTTTGTCCAAACCTCAACAATAGGCAAATTATTTGGTTCTATTTAAATTTCCATTTAATTTTTTAACTCCTTTCCTGAATAGTCTGTTTGCCACAGCAGCATCCTCTTTTACTTCTGCAATTTAAGTAATTTTTTTTCGCCTGACCAGGTGGTGGTACAGTAGATAGAGCGTTGGTCTAGGATGCTGAGATGTAGGTTTAAAACCCCAAGGTTGCCGGCTTGAGGGTGTTATCACTCACTGACTTGAGCTTGGGATCATAGACATGACCCTATGGTTGCTGGCTTGAGCCCAAGCTCACTGACTTGAGCAAGGGGTCACTGGCTCAGCTGGAGTCTCTCGGTCAAGGCACATATGAGAAAGCAATTAGTGAACAACTTAAGTGCTGCAACTATGAGTTGATGCTTCTTATCTCTCTTCCTGTCTATCTGCCTCCCACCCCCATTCCCTCTCGCTAAAAAAAAAAAAAAGAAGAGGGTTCTGGGACTCAATTTCCATTGTGTGTTGGGGAAGTTTCCTCAGAGGATAATTCTCTGACACAAACTGGTGTCATACAGTTGAACCCAATTTTGACACTGTCTACCCAGAGGTTGCATTGGATTCCACAGGTAGAGGGCTTTATGCTACAGCACTGCCCCCCAACACACACACATACTTCACACACCAGTCCCAAGTCCAGGTTGTTAGTGTACTTATGACCTGCATGTTGTATATTAGAGGTTCCCACGAACCTTCTTTGAGTTTAGTTTGCTAGAATAGTTCACAGAACTCAGAAACAATTGATGTTGTAGATTACCAGTTTATTATGAAAGGATATAACCCAGGAATAGCCAGATGGGATAGATGCATAGGGCCAGGTGTGGGGAAAGGGTGCAGATCTTCCCCGCGCTCTCCCAGCACACCGTTTCCCCGGTATCTTCATGATTCACTACTCATAGGTTCTCTGAACCCGTCCTGTTGAATTTTTAGGGATTCTTCATTACATAGCCACGATGAAGTAAATCATTGGCAATTAGTGGTTGACTCGATGTCCAACCGCTCTCTCCTTCTTAGAGGTCTGGGGTGGGACTGAAAGTTCCAGCCCTCTAATCACATGGTTAGTTCATCTGGTGACCAGCCCTCCTCCCCCGTTTTTAGGTGTTTTCAAAAGTCACACTATTGGCCCTGGCCCGTTGGCTTAGCGGTAGAGCGTCGGCCTGGCGTGTGGGGGACCCGGGTTCGATTCCCGGCCAGGGCACATAGGAGAAGTGCCCATTTGCTTCTCCACCCCCCCCTTCCTTCCTCTCTGTCTCTCTCTTACCGTCCTGCAGCCAAGGCTCCATTGGAGCAAAGATGGCCCGGGCGCTGGGGATGGCTCCTTGGCCTCTGCCCCAGGCACTAGAGTGGCTCTGGTCGTGGCAGAGCGACCCCCCGGAGGGGCAGAGCATCGCCCCCTGGTGGTCATGCCGGGTGGATCCGGGTCGGGCGCATGCAGGAGTCTGTCTGACTGTCTCTCCCCGTTTCCAGCTTCAGAAAAATTAAAAAATAAATAAATAAATAAATAAAATAAAAGTCACACTATTAACATAAACTTGTTTGAAAGGGGCTTATTATGAATTACAAGACACCCCTTTCCCCTTCATGGTTTTGAAGTCATTTCAGGAGCTAAGGACAAGAGCGGTAATATTATAACAAAAGATGCTCCCATTGATCTTATTGGCTGGGAAATAAGAATTTTGGGAGCTGTGAGCCAGGAACCATGGACAAAGACCAAATATATATTTATTATAAATTAATGTCACAGTTATATTTTCCATCTTTGAATTTTAGTTAACATTACAGAAACTCTTGTGCTATCTTTTTTATTTTATTTTTTTATTGAATTTATTGGGGTAACATTGGTTAATAAAATTATATAGATTTCAGGGGTACAATTCTATAATAAACATCTGTATATTGTATTGTGTTCACCACCCCAAGTCTTTATATTTTTTATTTTAAAAGTGTTAAAACTTTATTTAAATTTAAAAAGGTTTAAAATTTTCCATGTGGCTCTTAAATATTCTGATGGTTTCAAGATAAAAGAATGTAATTATTGTTTGAACTGAATTATTTAACTACAGAAGTATCCTACAGTTTATAGAATGTTCCATTGAATTAATTTTGTTATAAGCACAGTACCAACATGATTTTAAATGAAATGTATTAATATTCTCTTATAAGCACCTGTGATTCTGTGGTGTATCCATATTGTAAGCAACTGAATGACTCGTTTTGCTTATACTTTATTTTTTTCATAATCTCCACTCTTACAATTTCAATATCTCAATTTTATTGGTCTTTTGCTGTAGGGGTTCCCATGTCTGTCAGTTCTGCTGAAGGAGATAATCGGAGTGCTATTTCTGTGCCCTTTGTGAGGTGTGCAGTAACCCCCATGGCTTCATCAGCAGAGACTGGGTCTCTTCACACAGCATGTGTGTCTAGTCATGCCCTCTCCCTCTCAAATGAGACATGATCATTGGAAGGAGGAATAGTGAGCAGAAGGAGATAGTTTTTTGAATAGGTTGCAGATTCATGCTGGTTTCAGAAGTGTCTGCATGGCTAGAAGGACTGAATACCCAAACTAGAGTCAGAACTTCCTCAAGCTTACACAGGTTTTAGCTGGGTGAGTGCATGTCTCCCATGTACTCCCAGGAGCCTAAATAATACCCCAACCCAACACTCGTACCTGAGTGGAAAGAGCACAGGTAACGTCTTCCAAGGACCGGGTGCTTGCACTTCCCCGTGAGAATGCTGAGAATTGTAATCGATACTCCTTACCTGGAAGGACCTTTGTCATTACTGATGAAGGATGGTCCTTTCTCCACTGCAGATTGACATCAGTAAATGCCATTATTTAGTGGATTTGGACACCATGAAAGAAACACCCCGGGAGCCAAAATATTCATCCAATCGAGAAGACTGGATCAGCTTGGCCTCCAGACCATTCCTTGATGCGTCTAGGTATGTGGCTTGAACTCTAAGAGATGTGCTAGGCTGAGTAAGGGTGGATATTAAATCTGGGACTGAATAACTTCTAGTCCTGGGCTGATGCTAGTAGCCACCATTTTACTTTATCATTATTTGGACCCAAGCACATCTTCTGTCCTTGTCAAGTTTTTCGAGAAATCTAAAAGAGTGTTCTCTGTCTCTCTAGGCATCAAAACACAAAGCATATTCTGGTATCATCCATATAAAAGAATCTAAGTAAACAGACAGCTCCATGAAGAAAATACAACCAGGTGTTTGACACTGATTATTTTCAACAACAATTTCAGCTATTTTAACTAAGAACATTCTAATCGTTAGGAAAATTGACCATGTCCTTTAAGGAGCTGGAAGTTCACATCCATTATTCTTAGGCATGAGGCGCAGTCAGAGATGAGATAGCCTTACTAGATCTTAAGTAGAGAGACCCAGTAGACCAGGTCTTGGCTCATAATTAGTGACAAGGGAGGAGCCAGGGCATTCAGGTGGGAGTGAGTTGGAAGGGTCAGGTTGTCTGTAGGCAGAGGTCCAGGCAAACAGACAGTTGAAGTGAAGGAGGTTCAGGGAGGCCTGGTGGGCAGAGGCCAGGCCCCAAGAGGTTGGGCAGAGAGCAAAAGCAGAAGAGCAGGTCTTCAGAGGCAGGTCTGGGACTCAGAGAAGGAGGAGAATGTTTTCAGGAGGCGGGGTGATGAGAAGCTGCTGATAAACCAGGTGAAATAAAGTTGTCCACTGGATCTCGCGGCTAGTTGGTGGGGAAGTGGGGACTGGAGAGACTGGAGGGGTCAGAGCCAAAGCAGAAGGGCGAGAGTGGGGAAGGCAGATAAGACAAGTCTTTTGAAAAGTTTTGCTCTAAAGGGAAACAGAAATAGGGCTATAACTGGTGGTAGGTGCAGGGAAGTGATGACTAGAACAGATTTTTGTCCTTAAAAATATTTTTTATTATGGTAGCATATATATAACAAAATTTGCCATTTTAACCAGTTAAAGTTCAGTGTCATTAATTATATAAATATTTACAATGTTGTACAGCCGTTACCACTATCTTTATTTCTTTTAAGATTTTATTTATTGATTTTAGATAGTGGAGAAAAAGAGAGAGAGAAAGAGAGCACGGAGGGTGGGAGGAGGAGCAGGAAGCATCAATGCATAGTTGTTGTTTCTTGAATGTGCCGAGACCAGGCGTATCAGACCGGCGACCTCGACGTTCCAGGTTGACACTTTATCCACTGCCCCACCACAGGTCAGCCACCCTTATCTTTTTTTTAAATTGAGATGTAGTTGACATGTTATCTCCATGTAAGTTTAAAGTGTACAGCATGTTGGTTTGGTACGTTCATATATTGCAATATGATTACTACAGTACCATGAGCATATTTGTCATTTCTTGTGTTGAGAATATCATTCATTATCTATTTCCAAAAACTTGTTCATCACCCCAAATGGTTCCTTTTTTTTTTAAATTTTTTTTAAGATGAGGAAAATACAGTCATATTTATTTGCTGATGGAAATGATGTCTCATAGTGCTGAAAACTGAAAGTGTAGGAGAAAGGAAAGAATTATTGGAGCAGTGCCCCTGAGTAGGTGAGAGACAAACAAGCACAGGGTACATTTTAGATAGATGTACAGAAGGGCATCCCCAAGCAGCACTGTGCAGTATAACTTTCTGCATCTGCACTGTCCAAGATGGGGGCCACATTAGCTAGGAAGTACTTAAAGAGTGACTAGTAAGCCTGACCTGTCGTGATACGGTGGATAAAGTGTCGACTTGGAATGCTGAATTCGCTAGTTCAAAATCCCTGGCTTGCCCAGCCAGGGCACATATGGGAAGTGACTACTAGGAGTTGATGTTTCTGTTCTTCCCCACCTTTTTCTCTCCCTGACCTCTCTCTAAAATGAATAAATAAAATCTCACTCTTTTTTTTTTTTTTTTTTTTTACAGAGGCAGAGATAGACAGGGACAGACAGACAGGAACGGAGAGAGATGAGAAGCATCAATCATCAGTTTCTCGTTGCGTGTTGCGACTTCTTAGTTGTTCATTGATTGCTTTCTCACATGTGCCTTGACCGTGGGCCTTCAGCAGACCGAGTAACCCCTTGCTGGAGCCAGCGACCTTGGGTCCAAGCTGGTGAGCTTTTTGCTCAAGCCAGATGAGCCCGCGCTCAAGCTGGCGACCTCGGGGTCTCGAACCTGGGTCCTTCCGCATCCCAGTCCGATGCTCTATCCACTGCGCCACCACCTGGTCAGGCTCACTCTTTTTTTTTAAGTGAGAGGAAATAGATTCCTGCATGTGCCCGACCAGGATCCACCCAGCAATGCCCATCTGGGGCCGATGCTCTGCCCATCTGAGGCCATGCTTGCAACCGAGCTATTTTCACCACCTGGGGTGAAGGCTCCATGGAGCCATCTTCAGTGCCCTGGGCCAATGCACTTGAACCAGTCAAGCCATGGCTTCAGTAGAGGGAGAGAAAAAGAGAAGGAGGAGGGGGAGGAGTAGAGAAGCAGATGGGCGCTTTCCCTGTGTGCCCTGACTGGGAATCAAACCCAGGACATCCACACGCCCAGCCAACACTCTACCACTGAGCCAACCAGCCAGGGCCTCAAGCTAGATTTTAAGGGCAGAAGTAAAGTGTAACTAGATCAATTTGAATAAGCATTTATTCAACATCTCTTACATCTAAGACTAGACTGTGTGCAGACAAGGCTGTTGCCTTGGGTAGTGTATAGTACATGTGGGGAGATGCAACATAGTTCAGAGAAGTGCTATTGGTGAGTAGGAGGGAGCAGTTAATCCCAGAAAGGCCAGGGTGAGAGGAACTAAGGAATACTTCAATAGCAGGCGCCATTTGAGGATTGCATTGGTGACAGTGGGAGGTAGACTTAGAGGCGGGAACATTGTAGGTGTAGAAACAAGCTAGGAGGTTATTCTGGTTGATGATTAAGGTAATGAGGGAGTGGATGCAACTGTAGAGGAGAGGTGTATTCAGGAGTTGCATCATTTTTGAGAATGAGCAGGCCGCATTTTAGATCCAGGAAGCCCGTGACTCCCCAGTGGCCTGTGTCAAGCTTTTAAACATTTCCTTTGCTGTATTACAGGTACATTGCTAGTCATTGTTATGAACTGCTTACTCTGGCTGGGCTGGTCCTTCCTTGACCAGGATCTTTTGCAGGTTGAGCAGAGCTTCCTAGAGAGGCCAGGCTGTGAGTTCATGTCATTGTCTATCCTGTCCCTCCTGTGGTCCTTTGGCTGCGCTATGCCACTAACCGCAGAGCATACCTCTGCTGTAAGAGTGGGAGGACAGGGCTATCAGGCAGTGCCTTCAGAGGTCTTTTACTTCCCATAAGTCAGCGTTCTTTTCACAATCATACTCTAAGAACTCAATCAGTTGGTTTTAGAACCAAAACAGTGTAGTTCCCCTGAGGTGTTCAGAGTGCAGTGAAAAGCACAAGGTCAGAGACGCACGTGTGATCCTGGCTGCATGCTGGTTGTTCTTCTGATTCCCAAATTCCCTTGTCAGTAGAACAGGTAATTTTTTCAACTTGGAGTGAAATTACAAGGACTAAATGACAGCAGAAATACAAAAGTTTTTCATTGTAAAGCATTATATAAATAGCATGCCTTTTCATTAATTAGCAGGCGTCCTAATGTTCCAAAATTATACTGATACTCTTTACATTTCTCTTTCTCAGTAGTTTATAGTATATATTGATCTAGCTGCAAAAGTGGCTGGACCCTACCGCCACTGGGCCACAGCTGCCTACAGTTGTCTGCGCCGTGACGTCCTCATGCTGCGGACTTGCTGGTAGAGGCTGTGGCCTCGGAGCTCACTCTGAGGTGGTGCACACATGCCATTGGGAGCTGAGTCCTCTTCACTAGGACTGTGCCAGTACCTCTGTCATCTTGAAAAAACAGTTTTTGTATTTTAGCAATTTATATAACAAGGAAAAGAAATGGTGCCACTAGCATGTAACGGTCACTCATGGCTTAGGTCCTAGACTGAATGGGGCTGTGGGGCTGACTGTTTCAGCTATTTCTGAGGGCATGAAGATTTAATAAGCCTTCTCCATTCTTTTTTTTTTTTTTTAATTTTTACAGGGACAGCGAGAGGGATAAATAGGGACAGACAGACAGGAACGGAGAGAGATGAGAAGCATCAATCATCAGTTTTTCTTTGTGACACCTTAGTTGTTCATTGATTGCTTTCTCATATGTGCCTTGGTCATGGACCTTCAGCAGACCAAGTAACCCCTTGCTCAAGCCAGCGACCTTGGGTCCAAGCTAGTGAGCTTTTTTTTGCTCAAGCCAGATGAGCTCACTCAAGCTGGCAACCTCAGGGTCTCAAACCTGGGTCCTTCCACATCCCAGTCCGACGCTCTATCCACTGTGCAACCACCTGTTCAGGCGATTAATAAGCCTGTAATATACCACACATGACCTTTTTAGTTGTTCATTGATTGCTTTTTCATACGTGCCTTGACCGCGGGCCTTCAGCAGACCGAGTAACCCCTTGTTTGAGCCAGCGACCTTGGGTCCAAGCTGGTGAGCTTTGCTCAAATCAGATGAGCCCGTGCTCAAGCTCGCGACCTCGGGGTCTCGAACCTGGGTCCTCGGCATCCCAGTCTGACACTCTTATCCACTGCGCCACCGCCTGGTCACATGACCTTTTTAGAAATGTAAGCGAGTTTATTTCTCAGATGTTTGTTTCTAAATTTCTTTTTTAGTGCGTGACAAAAACAGAGAAAGAGAGAGAGAGAGAGAGAGGACAGGTGGGGACAGAGAGAAAGAAAGAGATGAGAAGCATCAATTCTTCGTTGTAGCTTTTTAGTTATTCATTGATTGCTTTTTCATATGTGCCTTGAGTGAAGGGAGACTACAGCAGAGCGAGTGACCCTTTGCTAAAGCCAATGACCTTGGGCCCAAGCCAGTGACCTTGGGCTTTAAGCCAGCGACCTTTGGGCTCAAGCCAGAGACCATGGGGTCATGTCTACGATCCCATGCTCAAGCCAGTGACCCCGCCCTCAAGCAGAATAAGTCCACGCTCAAGCTAGTAACCTCGGGGTTTCGAACCTGGCTCGTCTCTGTCCCGTTCCAATGCTCTGTCCACTGCGCCACTGCCTGGTCAGGCTGTCTCTAAAATGTAAATCTTCATAGTAGTTCACTTTGAGGTCATTTCTTTTTTGCCATTATTCATCTGTTTGTCCATCTGATATCTGTTCAATCAACAGATATTTTTCGAACACTGCCAAGCACCATGGTGGGCCTTAGCTATATCATGATGAACAGTACACACAAACTGCCTGTCCTTTCAACCCTACAGTACAGTGGAGAGGCTGACATCACACAGAAACCATGGGGTCATGGCCCTGGCCGGTTGGCTCAGCAGTAGAGTGTCGACCCAGCGTGTGGAAGTCCTGGGTTCGATTCCTGGTGAGAGCACACAGGAGAAGTGCCCATCTGCTTCTCCACCTTTCCCCCTCTCCTTCCTCTCTGTCTCTCTGTTCCCCTCCTGCAGCCAAGGTGCCAATGGAGCAAAGCTGGTCCAGGCACTAAGGACAGCTCCATGGCCTCCGCCTCAGGTACTAGAATGGCTCTGGCCACAATGGAGCGATGCCCCAGATGGGCAGAGCATTGTGGCCTGGTGGGCATGCTGAGTGGATCCCAGTCAGGCACATGCAGGTGTCTGTCTGATGGCCTCCCAACTTCTAACTTCAGAAAAATACAAAAAGAAAAAAAAAACCCATGAGGTCAGTATGTATTTGCAGCTGGTGTGATGTGCCTTCAAGGAGGAGTGCAGCAACTCTGAGAGGAGGGGCAGTGGGGGTGCCTGAGGCTTCTTGCTGTGACCTCAGGCCAACTGGTTAGGCAAGGTTGGAAATAGGAAAATATTTATTGAATAGCAATTATGTCCTTGTCACAGAGCTAGATTATGTAAGGGGTATAGAAGAAGCAATTGAAGATTTTGCTCTTGAATAACTTACAATTTTGGTAGTTACACATATGAAAACAACTTGAAAATAGTATTAAAACCTCAGGAAGTGCCTGACCAGGTGGTGGCGCAGTGGATAGAGTGTCAGACTGAGACGCAGAAGACCCAGGTTCGAGACCCCGAGGTCGCCAGCTTGAGCGCAAGTGCATCTGGTTTGAGCAAGGCTCACTAGCTTGAGCCCAAGGACGCTGGCTCGAGCAAGGGGTTACTCGGTCTGCTGTAGCCCCCCAGTCAAGGCACATATGAGAAAAAAACAATCAATGAACAACTAAGGTGCCGCAATGAAGAATTGATGCTTCTCATCTCTCTCTCTTCCTGGCAGTCTGTCTCTATTTGTCCCTCTGTCTGACTCTGTCTATCACAAAAAAAAAAAAAGAAAAGGAAAAACCTCAGGAAGTGCCAAGTCATATGCTAAAACTTCAAAGAAGGGAGAGATCTATGGAGGCTAGAGTGATCTATATTATATCGTTCAAATCAGAATGCTTTTATTTTATTTTTTGTGTTTTTCTGAAGTGAGAAGCAGGGAGGCAGAGAGACACTCGCGCATGTGCCTGACTGGGATCCACCTGGCATGCCCACCAGGGGGCGATGCTCTGCCCGGCTGGGGTGTTGCTCCATTGCAACCAGAACCATTCTAGTGCCTGAGGCAGAGGCCATGAAGCCATCCTCAGCGCCCGGGCCAACTTTGCTCCAATGGAGCCTTGGCTGCAGAAGGGGAAGAGAGATATAGAAAGAAAGGAGAGGGCGAAGGGTGGAGAAGCAGATGGGCACTTCTCCTGTGTGTCCTGGCCGGAAATCGAATCCAGGACTTCCACACGCCAGGCTGATGCTCTACCACTGAGCTAACTGCAAATTAGAATGCTTTTAAAAGTAAATGTGGCCCCACCCTTAGAAAATTTAGATATGTGGTCCTCCTGCTTTACTCTGATCAGAGTACAGGGGCTTGTCCCAAATAGCAGGACAGGAGAATGGCATATTTAGATACAGTTCTCTGATGCCTAGTCCACGTTGACCAGGTGGGTTTGCTCAGAGTTAACTTATTTGATTTAATTAATCATTCCTTTTTTTCATTTTGGATTCATTCCTGAGATTATTCTCAGCTGTCTGAAAGGGAAGCAACCAGGATAGTTTGAAGACAGAATCAGTACCTAAAAACATCATACTCTGACTTGACCAGGTGGTGGCGCAGTGGATAGAACATCGGATTGGGATGTGGAAGACCCAAGTTCAAGACCCCGAGGTTGCCAGCTTGAGCGTGGGCTCATCTGATTTCAGCAAAAGCTCACCAGCTTGGACCCAAGGTCACTGGCTCGAGCAAGAGGTTACGCGGTCTGCTTGAAGGCCTGCGGTCAAGGCACATAGGAGAAAGCAATCAGTGAACAAATAAGGTGTCACAATGAAAAACTAATGATTGATACTTCTCATCTCTCCGTTCCTGTCTGACTGTCCCTATCTATCCCTCTCTCTGTCTCTGTAAAAAGAAAAAATGAAAACATCATACTCTGAATGTGTATGTCAGTGGAGACTCAGCTCCAAAGGGAATCAACCAAAGGGCATTATTGTGACTTTACTTAAAGCAAATTTAAATCAACCAAAGAGGTAAATTAAACTTCTCTTTATTGACCCTCAGACCTCATCCAGTGCGCTTCTTTTTACTCTTCCACGGATGCTCAGGGTTTCTTCTCCATAGATTACATTAATGATTCTACTCTTTCTTTCTCTGACTGGTGTAAATTGAGGAATTCTGAATATCTATGAATATGCGAAGAGGCTTGTGTTCTGTTGAAACTGTTTAAAGGTAATCAAGACCTGGACTGCTGGACTGTGGAGAAGGACTCACTGAACAGTACTGACTATTGTTAGCCCATTTGGGAGAGGAGCAGCCAGAGGCTCATCCATTCTTTTCTTGACAGGCTTCTCCACTTTATCAGAGGAGCAGAGAACCCAGATCCCATGAGTCTGAGAGAGGATGCTGGCCTAAAATCTTAATAACCATTTTCTATTCGCTCTTTGCATGTAGCTGGTACCATAGCCTCAACATGCCAGGTCTGTATCTGGCTAATTTTATAAAGGTTTATCAAATTTTATGTCCATCTCGTATTATATACTTTCTAAAATAAAAGAGGATTTTTTCTTTCTTTTTAAAAAAATTTTTAATTTAATTTTTTTCTTTACAGGGACAGAGAGTGAGTCAGAGAGAGGGATGGATAAGGACACACAGGAACGGAGAGAGATGAGAAGCATCAATCATCAGTTTTTCGTTGCAACACCTTAGTTGTTCATTGATTGCTTTCTCATATGTGCCTTGACCGCGGGCCTTCAGCAGACCGAGTAACCCCTTGCTTGAGCCAGCGACCTTGGGTCTAAGCTGGTGAGCATTTTTTATTTTGCTCAAGCCAGATGAACCCACGCTCAAGCTGGCAACCTCAGGGTCTTGAACCTGGGTCCTTCTGCATCCCAGTCCAACACTCTATCCACTGCGCCACCGCCTGGTCAGGCTTTTTTCTTTTTTTGAAGGATGGTATAATTGCTACTTGTATAAAATATTTCAACAAGAGGCAGATGGAATGCCTACTCTGATGTTCCCCAAGAGAAGTGAAGGGGGAGTGCAGTGAGTCAGCTGCTCAGCAGTGGGCCCGTCTCAGGTGGTGGCCTGTCAGCTGAGGGTTCTGTGGGATTGTGCCCCTCCAGGGTGTTGGGTTGGCCTCCAGAGCAGCAGGGGCTGCTTGCAGCTTGGGAAACAGGTGGGAGGCCCTCTGCCGCTCTTCCCTCCTTCATCATGGGTCCTCTCTCTGGCTGGCTTTGCCTTCACCTTTGTATTTTGGATTGTGAGATTTTATTCTTATTTTGGAGCAGATTAACCTCATCTCACTGAATTTTAGTCTTGCCTCATTAGGGGCTTGAGATAATTTGGGGAGACTTAAATAGGGCAGAACTTAAGAGCTTTGCAAATTCATAATTATATGTAGAGTAGATGTTGGTAAGGAGTTAGATGTTTGCCTGTGGCTGGTGCAGTAGAGGGACATTTCCCGTCAGAGGACACTAAGGGGGCCTGTGCTGACAGCTCAGCTGCTGTGGAGATCTTTTCACTGAAACTGTGCCTTCCCTTTGGGCCTCCACACAGAAGTGACCCTAGCAGCAATGAGGCCTGAGGAGTCCACAGCACCTGTGTCCCTTTTGGTCTTGGTAGTCTGATTGGTGCCTCCCAGTGCCTTGCCAAGCATAAGCAGAACTATTCATTTCTGGAAGATAATAAGATCATTGGAGTAATCACTGTAAAGGGCAAGTTAGTTGGAAGCTTTTGTTCTAGTTCAGTGGTAGTCAACCTGGTCCCTACCGCCCACTAGTGGGCGTTCCAGCTTTCATGGTGGGCGGTAGCGGAGCAACCAAAGTATAAATAAAAAGATAGATTTAACTATAGTAAGTTGTTTTATAAAGATTTATTCTGCCAAATTTAGCAAAAATCCGACATTAAGTACTTGGTAAATAATTATTATTATATGCTTTAACTTGCTATAACTCTGCTTTATAAATTTTATAAAGTTACTTCCCTACTTTATAAATCACCATTACCGTGGAACCGGTGGGCAGTTAGAAAATTTTACTACTGACAGGGATACAAAAGTGGGCGGTAGGCATAAAAAAGTTGACTACCCCTGTTCTAGTTATTGCTGTGTAACAAATCATCCCAAACAGCGATATAAACCAATTGCTGTTTATTATTGTTTTCTTTTAAGGTTTTGGGGCTGACTGGGCTCAGTGAGGTAGTTCTTTAGCTCTCAGGGTTCTTATGCATTGGCCTTCCGATGGTGGTCAGGACTGGAGGCATCAAATGCTCTCTCACGTCTGTCTGTCAATGCTGTCTTCACTAGATCTCAGCTGGGGCTGCCAGCCAGAACACCTGCTGTGGCTTCTCCTTGTGGCCTGTGTTTCCCCACAGCATGGTGGCTGGCTCCCAAGAACTAGTATCTTGGGCTGTATAATGTTTTAAATATATTTTGTTTATTCATTTTAGAGAGGAGAGAGAGAGAGAGAGAGAGAGAGAGAAGAGGGGAGGGGAGGAAGTATCAACTCCCATATGTGCCTTGACCAGGCAAGCCCAGGGTTTCATACTGGTGACCTTAGTGTTACCAGGTCGACACTTTACCCACTGTGCCACCACAGGTCAGGCTGTATAGTGTTTTTTTATGACCTGCTTTGTAGTTCACACAGTAACATTTCCGCCTCTTTCTGGTCACTTACAGCAAGCCACTGGAATAGCTCTTGTTCAAGGGACGTAACCTTCCCTGTTGATGGGAGGAGTGTGGAAGCATTTATGGACATGTTTTAAAACCACCACACCCCTTTTGTGCCATTCTTCATTTGAATGGGATATTCTTTGAAATTTTCCCTTTTAAAGGAGATTTGTTTGAGAAGAGACATATGGCACACAAACCAGTCCAGCAGGTGTCTCCGTCTGCATCTTCTTCCTGCCTGCTGGAAAGGGAGACTCCACTCTGGCTGAGTTTGGTTGCAGGCCAATAGTTTGAAAGGCTTCAGGTGGTGTCCAGACCCTTGGGATGAAATTAGTTCTCTCCTGGACCAGTAACTGAAGTGACCTCGTCTCTCCCTACACACCAGTCATGGTGGTGTTGACAGTGCTTTCCTCTGTGCTAAGAATGCTGAGCACCTGTGAGGACGAAGAGGTCCAACTTCCTTTGCGGTTGTGACTCTTTATTAGCCCTCTGTTCTGCACTTGGTTCCTTTATCAGCTTTAGCCCATCTGTCCTCCTGGTCCCCATCCTTGCGATAGGCTCCGGGACACGTTGGTACTTCACTCATTGTGTTTTTCAGCCGCTTAGTCATTGAGATCTGCTGACATTTTAAAAGAAATAAACCGTTTTTGTTTTTCTGAAGCTTAGAAAATTCGTTTTCCATTTATATAAAATTAGTTCTGTAGAAAGCGACTATGTACAGACCACCTGTGCTTGACGTTCTTCCCGCAGAGAGTCTCAAGTTTGAACACTGTGTGCCATGTTAGGACTGCAATGCTGTTAGCCGTCACGATTGGAGGTCTTTGTTCTAAGTTCCCTGAGAGTTAGAATCACATCTCTTGCTGATTCCCTACAACTTCTAGCACACAGTAGTGTCCCAGAAAATGTTTATTGATCATTTGATGCATTTCATCTTCTGTTTATTTTGTTTTATTGATTGATTTTAAAGAGAAGTGAAGAGAGAAAGAGGTTGGGGAGGAGTGGTATCAGTTTGTAGTAGTTACTTGTATGTGCCTTGACGGGCCAGCCCGGGTCAAATGTATTCACACCATAGGTCAGGACTACTTCACATTCTTAGAACTGGACTTATGTCAGAGTAGAAGGGAGAAAAAGGTGAAATAAGAATTTCTCCAGAAACTTTTGATGCCCTTATTTGGCAAAATATAGACTGTTGAGTTATTTTAAAGCATCTTTATTATTTATCTCATCTCTTTAGAGCTTGCAAGCATCATCTGCCGGATGTGGCCTCCAGGGTTGCACAGTTTGTTGCATAGAAGCGAAGCCCAGAGGAGGATCCAGAGAGCAGGGCAGGCACCTGGACACTTCCAATGTTTTCTCCACAGGAGTGGTGGGTGGAGCGTGTAGTAACTTCACATCCAAGTAGCTGTCGGATGGAAAAGAGACAGGGAGTATAGCATTTCCCCAGCACACTTGGTGGGACTGAAGTTCAGACAATGGCCAGTTGCTTAACTGCAACTTTTTCTCAATCCTCATTCTGAATATTGGCTAAAGGTGACTGGTCAAGAGGTTGTGATGTTGTCAGATGATTGGCCAAGGGCCACGAGTGAATGAGGTAATTCAGTCTGCGAACTAGTCGTTCAGCTGTGATTCCAAATTGTGCCTCAGCAAACTTCCAGATCATCGCACAGGATGGGTCTTTGGAGGTTGTTACCAAAAAGTCAGAACTGAATGTAGTCATTGACTACATGGGTCTGTTGGACATGCCAGCTGAAAATGAAGTGTCATTCTAGTCACATGCACAATGATGCTTGGGCACAGTCCATGTACACTGATAAGTTGCTGACCTTCAGCATTAATATTTCCTTGCTGGTGTGGACACCTGCACATGGCCTGTGCTCACTGCTGCTCCTCTCCCACACCACACACCATAGGTCCTCCTTTGCTCTGCCCCACCTCATGGCTTTTGGACTGAATTTTTCGGAAAAGAAGAGGAAGAAGAGCTTAATACTATTTTTGGTATTTCTTTTTCTCTGGAAGATGAATATTGCCAGAAGTAAGTGAGGTAAACAGATGCTCTGATTTCAGAGTATGGGCACAGTCATTCATTCTTTCATTCACAGACTGTTGATTGGGCACGTTCTGGGCTGTGTTCTAAAGTTGGAGGTGTAGCCCTTAGACAGGTAAAGTGCTATCCTCAGGGGACTGACATTCTAGTAGAGTATAAATATAGCATGTATCTCTTGTGTTCATACTCTGTGTTATGGATGTCATCTGTGTGTTACCATTAGAGCAATATCCCTCATCTTAGTTCCTGTTAAAGAATATTAAGTAATAGTCATATTTTTGCTATATACCAGCCTCTTGAGCAGTTCTCAGATTGCTTAATAAGGGACTAGAGGTTGATTATGATTAAATCTATTTTATTTTTTTAATTGATTTTGCAGAGAGAGAAGGGTGGAACAAGAAGTATCAACTCATAGTTGCTTCACTTTAGTTGTTCATTGGTTGTTTGTCGTATGTGCCTTGACTGGCAGGCACAGGGTTTCAAACTGGTGACCTCAGCATTCAGGTCAATGCTTTATGCACTGTACCACCACAGGAGAGGCACTATGATTAAGTCTTGAGGGAATTCTGAGATTCTCTCCAGAACTGCAGATTGCTGTGAGGGTCTAGGTCTGTGGTGAAGGCTGTAGAAAGGCTAGCACTTAAATGTGAACTAAGTACAAGAGAGAGCACAGGCCAGAGACAGAGAGGTAGTATCTTAAAAAAGAAGACTGGCAGTCAGCTCACACCACAGATACATATGGATGTTAGTATTTAGGTGGATGGGTGGGAGATGGATGAATGGATAAAAATAAAAGAGATGGCCCTGGCCAGTTGGCTCAGTGATAGAGCGTTGGCCCACCGTGTGGAAGTTCCAGGTTCAATTCCTGGTCAGGACACACAGGAGAATCGCCCATCTGCTTCTCCGCCCTTCCCCCTCTCCTTTCTCTCTGTCTCTCTCTTTCCCTCCCACAGCCAAGGCTCCATTGGAGCAAAGTTGGCCCAGGTGCTGAGGATGGTCCCATGGCCTCCACCTCAGGCACTAGAATGGCTCCAGCTGCAACCGAGCAACGCCCCAGATGGGCAGAGCATCACCCCCTGGTAGGCATGCCAGGTGGATCCTGGTAGGGCATATGCAGGGGTCTGTCTGACTGCTTCCCAGCTTCTAACTTTAGAAAAATACAAAAATAAATAAGAAAGAGAGAGAGAAAGAGAAGGAGGGAGGGAGGGAGGGAAGGAGAAAGGGTGGGAGGGAAAAACCTGAGAACTAGGACGTTTTCATTTTGAAATGAAAAATTGACCCAGTATTTCTATTTGTGCCTGTTGAATTGGAGACAGGAAAGAAGGAAGGAAGGGAGGGAGGGAGGGGAGGAGGGAGGGAGGGAGGAAAGGAAGGAAGGAAGGAAAGGGAAGGAAAGAAGGGAAAAACCTGAGAACTAGGATGTTTTCTTTTTGAAATGAAAAATTGACCCAGTATTTCTATTTGTGCCTGTTGAATTGGAGACATCAGGGACAGCAGCCAGTCTTTTTTTTTTTTTTTAATTCATTTTAGAAAGGAGAGAGAGTTGGAGAGAGAGAGAAAGAAGGAAGAGCAGGAAGCATCAACTCCCATATGTGCCTTGACCAGATAAGTGCAGGGTTTTGAACCGGCGACCTCAGAGTTCCAGGTCGACGCTTTATCCACTGCTCCACCACAGGTCAGGTCGTAGCTAGTCTTGCATGACATCAGCAAGGGTAGATTTAAATTTCCACAGCAGAATGTTTCCTAACGTCAATAGATAGGGCTGGTAATTGAATTGGAAAACATTCTGAGCTGTCAGCTAATTATGCTCTTCAGACAATCACTTTGTCCACATCTGTTTCATCCTTGAGTCACTTGGGTGACTTGTTCACTGGTGAGGGAGGTGTTTCCATTTCCATGACAGAGGTGTGTATTTTATGTCTCCCTGAGTTACACTGCCTGTGCTTCCCCAGGGCATCACAATATGACAGACATTGTTCTATGAGTTTTGATAGGCTTTTGTTTTAATTTGTGACTCAGACTAATCTTTGTTTTACATGTGTGAATATGTGCACACATGTGTTTTCAGTGCTCAACTGCTCTTTTCAAAGTCTAATAACCAATTTCATTTTCCCTTTCCCATTAGTGGTACAGTGTAACAAATTAAAAGGCCCTCGTCATGCTTAGCATATTAGAGCTATTGATGGGCAAGGATTTCATCTAGAACAGCAGCTATAGTTTTAGAAATAAAGAATTCAATTCAACTTTTATTTTTATTTTTTAAAATAAAGTGTTCCTATCCCAGCTCAGAGGTGTGTATATTGACTGTGCCTTGTGTCCTCTTTTTTTTTTTTTTTGTGACAAAGACAGAGAGAGGGACAGATAGGGACAGGCAGGAAGGGAGAGAGATGAGAAGCATCAATTCTTCGTTGTGGCACCTTGTTCATTGATTGCTTTTTCATATGTGCCTTCACCTGGGGGCTACGGCACAGTAAGTGACCCCTTGCTCAAGCCAATGACCTTGGGTTCAAGCCAGCAACCAGGGGTCATGTCTGTGATCCCACGCTCAAGCCAGCGCGACCCCTCACTCAAGCTGATGAGCCCGCGCTCAAGCCAATGACCTTGGGGTTTTGAACCTGGGTCCTCTGCATCCCAGTCCGACACTCTATCCTCTGTGCACCACCCAGTCAGGTCTCATGTCCTCCTCTTGAAGTAATCATTAGCTTCAGATGTTAAAGATCAAAACTGCCATTAAAGATGAAAAGTGGATGAGGTCGCCGGTTCGAAACCCTGGGCTTGCCTGGTCAAGGCACATATGGGAGTTGATGCTTCCTGCTCCTCCCCCCTTCTCTCTCTCTGTCTCTCTCTCTCTCTGTCTCTCCCCCTCCTCTCTAAAATAAATAAATAAAAAATAAAAATTAAAAAATGTTTAAATAAAAAAAAAGATGAAAAGTGGAATCTGCAGCGGAAAAGGTTTAATAAAGTTTTTCTTACAGCAAGCTCTGATGATAAACAGACACTTCTTAACTTCTTATATGTAGTCCCTACCTCTTACATAGTTTCTGTTCTTACTTAACTAGAAGTGCCTTCTTGCTTCCTGAACACACTGTCTAGAATCTGATGTTGAATTTTTATGATTGTCACTGAGGAGACATGACAGATTCAGGATCCTTCTGGTCTCTCTTGATGTATCGAAGTCAGAACAAGGTTTTGTCCTCAGGAAGATGGTTATTTCAAACGACACATTCAGTTGCACTTCGAATTCCTCACTGAGAGGAGAAACCCTCTCTGTCCATTATTGTATTCCTGACTTAACCCTTTACTTGACATGGTGTTCAGTCACTTGTGAATAAAATCCTTCCATTGCATTCTTCATCAGTCCTTCCTCCCTCCTCTCTCCTTCCTTCTTTCCTCCTCCCTCCCTCCCTCCCTCCCTCCCTCCCTCCCTCCCTCCCTCCCTTCCATGCATTCATCCATCCATCCATCCACTCACCCATCTGTACATCCATCATCTGTTTTTCAGTACTTAATGTGTGCCAGACACTATACTATTTGTAAATAAAAGACTTGGTCCCAGCCTGACCAGGCAGTGGCGCAGTGGATAGAGCTTTGGACTGGGATGCAGAGGACTCAGGTTCGAGACCCTGAGGTCGCCAACTTGAGCATGGGCTCATCTGGTTTGAGGAAAGCTCACCAGCTTGGACCCAAGGTCGCTGGCTTGAGCAAGGGGTTACTCGATCTGCTGTAGCCCCACAGTCAAGGCACATATGAGAAAGCAATCATGAACAACTAAGGTGTCACAACGAAAAACTAATGATTGATGCTTCTCATCTCTCTCCGTTCCTGTCTGTCTGTCCCTATCTATCCCTCTCTCTGACTCTCTCTCTCTGTCGCTGTAAAAAAAAAAAGACTTGGCCCTGGCCGGTTGGCTCAGCGGTAGAGCGTCGGCCTGGCGTGCGGAGGACCCGGGTTCGATTCCCGGCCAGGGCACATAGGAGAAGCGCCCATTTGCTTCTCCACCCCTCCGCCGCGCCTTCCTCTCTGTCTCTCTCTTCCCCTCCCGCAGCCAAGGCTCCATTGGAGCAAAGATGGCCCGGGCGCTGGGGATGGCTCTGTGGCCTCTGCCCCAGGCGCTAGAGTAGCTCTGGTCGCAATATGGCGACGCCCAGGATGGGCAGAGCGTCGCCCCCTGGTGGGCAGAGCGTCGCCCCTGGTGGGCGTGCCGGGTGGATCCCGGTCGGACGCATGCGGGAGTCTGTCTGACTGTCTCTCCCTGTTTCCAGCTTCAGAAAAATGCAAAAAAAAAAAAAAAGACAAGACTTGGTCCCAGAAATCTGGAGGTAGGTGACAGGCAGTCAATAAGTTAACAAATAAGTATATAATTATAAATTGTAGTGTTGTGTAGAAACATAAGTTGTACCAAGAGGTGAAGTAATAGAAGTAGCAACCCAGGCTTTCCCAGGATGGCTGGAAGACCTCTCCAAGCTAACTTTCAAGATAAGGAATGGAAGATGAGATGGTCTACTGATGAGAAAAACAGTCGATGGAAGAGTGTTCCACGTGGGAGTGGGAAGCATCTGCAAAGACCCTAGGGTAGGAAAGAACTTACAATATTGAGGAAATGGAAGGAGGCTGGCGTGGTGGGTGTGTAGTGGGCAAGGAGGAAATGGTTGCTGGTTCAAAACCCCGGGCTTGCCTGGTCAAGGCAAATATGGGAGTTGATGCTTCCAGCTCGTCCCCCTCTTCTTTCTATCTCTTTCTCTCTCTAATAAAAATGAATAAATAAAATCTAAAAAAAAATAAAATAAAAAAATAACGCAAGTGAGTTTAAAAAAAAAAAAGAAATTTACTGGTACCTGACTAGGCAGCGCAGAGGATAGAGCGTAGCCTCAGTTGCTGAGGACCCAGGTTCAAAACTCTGAGGTCACTGACTTGAGCGAGGGGTTGCCAGCTTGAGTGTGGGATCATAAACATGACCCCATTGTCACTGGCTTGAAGCCCAAGGTTGCTGGCTTGAGTAAGGGGCCATTGGTTCATCTGTAGCCCCTTCTGCCCTCCATCAAGGCATGTATGAGAAAACAATCAACAGAAGTGCTCTAACTGAATTGATGCTTCTCATCTCTCTCCCTTCCTATCTCTGTCCCTGTCTGTCCCCCTCTCTCTGTCTTGCTAAAAAGAATTTATTTCAGTAATAGCAGCCCTTTGGCTGGTCTGGACCTTTCCTGTGTTATCCTCTAATGCAAGGTGAAGACACAGAGCTCCTTTGAAGAATGTACTGTGGCTTGATAGACTGTCTTTTTTGGTGTGGGTAACAAGGTCCTTGGTTTTGACTAAATTTTTTATCATGATCAAGTAGCTAAATACAGTGGTACCTTGAGATACAAGTTTAATTCATTCTGTAACCGAGCTTGTAAGTCAGTCAACTTGTATATCAAACAAATTTCTCCCATTTAAAATAATTGAAATAGATTTACAAATATTGATCAACTTACGACCTATGCAACTTATGACCATTCGACTTGACGACCACAATCGCTAGCCACAACTACTCTGCGTCTGGCAGCGCAAGTGTTGCCCAGCTGGGCGTAGGACAGTGCGGACCAGCTTCCGGCAGCACTACCATCCCTGCGTGCACCATTTCAACTGTTATCCCAGACTCGGTACAGCAATTTGTGTTTTGTGTCTTGGATATTTTTCATCAAGTCCCTCCCAAGATGTCCACCAAGAGGAAATTGTCTTTGCAAATATTAAACCAGTTTTACTGGTAATGCAGTGTTTTACTTAAACCTGACGAATGTAAAAATAAACAAAATGGTGTAGAGATGATACAAATGGCATAAAATGAACAAAGAAAATTATGATATATAACAATAATGGAAAAAATTATGATAAAACATGACTTAAAGATTTTTTTTTTTGTATTTTTCTGAAGTGGAAATGGGGAGGCAGTACGACAGACTCCCGCATGCGCCCAACCGGGATCCACCCTGCATGCCCACCAGGGGGCGATGCTCTGCCCATCTGGGGCATCACTCTGTCGCAACCAGAGCCATTCTAGCACCTGAGACAGAGGCCATGGAGCCATCCTCAACGCCTGGGCCAACTTTGCTCCAGTGGAGCCTTGGCTGCGGGAGGAGAAGAGAGAGAGAGAGAGGAAGGAGAGGGGGAGGGGTGGAGAAGCAGATGGGTGCTTCTCCTGTGTGCCCTGGCCGAGAATCGAACCCAGGACTCCTGTATGCCAGGCCGACGCTCTACCACTGTGCCAACCAGCCAGGGCCAGACTTAAAGATTTTATAACATCATTTCACAGTACTGTATATATAGCCTGCTCAATTTATGACCAAATCATGTTAAAACTGGTCTTTTGGAACCAATCATGGTCGTAAGTCGAGCATTAGCTGTAATCCATTCCAGCCCTGTGAAACATCCCCAAACCATCCTAAACTATGAAAAAAGACATGTTTTTAATTAAGAAACACACATGTATACTTTACCAATGCATAACAAAATATTTGAAATAAAGAAAAAAGTATTATTTAGTACTGTATTCTTACCTTGGAGACAGATGAATGTGGCTAATGGAGGTGAATGGCAGAGGAGGAGGGAGGGAGGAAGGGATGCAGGCACTGTAGACACGTAACCTAAAACTCCACTTTTCTTTAAACAAAACTAAAACTGCACTTTCTTTACTTAAAATGAAACCACAAAAACTTAATTGTAAAAAAAAATGCACTTTCTTAATTTTAAACTTAACCTAAGCTTAACATTATGTATTTTTAAAATTTTATTAATTAAATTTAATGCAGTGACATTGATAAATCAGGGTACATATGTTGAGAGAAAACATCTCCAGATTATTTTGACATTTGATTGTGCTGTATACCCCTCCCCCAAAGTCAAATTGTCTTCTGTCACCTTCTTTCTATCTGGTTTTCTTTGTGCCCCTCCCTTCCCCCAACCCCTCTCTCCTTCCTTGCCCCATCCCCCCTCCCCCCACCCTCCACCCCTGTTGCCATCACATTCTTGTTCATGTCTCTGAATCTCATTTTTATGTCCCATCTATGTATGGATTCATATAATTCTTAGTTTTTTTCTGATTTACTTATTTCACTCCGTATAATGTTATCAAGGTCCATCCATGTTATTGTAAATGATCCAATGTCATCATTTCTTATGACTGAGTAGTATTCCATAGTATATATGTACCAAAGCTTTTTTATCCACTTGTCCTCTGACGGACACTTGGGCTGTTTCCAGATCTTCGCTATTGTGAACAATGCTGCCATAAACATGGGGGTGCATTTCTTCTTTTCATACAGTGCTATGGTGTTCTTGGGGTATATTCCTAACAGTGGGATAGCTGGGTCAAAAGGCAGTTCGATTTTTAATTTTTTGAGGAATCTCCATACTGTTTTCCACAGTGGCTGCACCAGTCTGCATTCCCACCAGCAGTGCAGAAGGGTTCCCTTTTCTCCACATCCTCGCCAGCACTTATTCTGTGTTGTTTTGTTGATGAGTGCCATTCTGACTGGTGTGAGGTGATATCTCATTGTGGTTTTAATTTGCATTTCTCTAATGATTAGTGATGTTGAGCATTTTTTCATGTGCCTATTGGCCATCTGTATGTCCTCTTTGGAGAAGTGTCTATTCATTTCTTTTGCCCATTTTTGGATTGGATTGTTTGTCTTCCTGGTATTAAATTTTACAAGTTCTTTATAAATTTTGGTTATTAACCCCTTATCAGACGTATTGTCAAATACATTATGTATTTTTAATCATCACCAGTTTTTGCCTTTTTGGCTGCACTTTTGGCACTTTCACTTGCAGGACTTTTGAATAAAAATCTGTCCAGAGAGGTTTGCTTTTGCCTGCCTTTTAAAATGTTAGGGAAATGTGACAAACAAGTGTCATTAAAAAGTGCTGAAGCAGGCCTGACCTGTGGTGGTGCAGTGGGATAAAGCGTCGACCTGGAACACTGAGGTCGCCAGTTCGAAACCTTGGGCTTGCCTGGTCAAGGCACATATGGGAGTTGATGCTTCCTGCTCCTCCCCCTTCTCTCTCTCTCTGTCTCTCTCTCTCACTCCTCTCTCTCTAAAAAAATCAATAAATAAAATATTAAAAAAAAAAAAAAAAGTGCTGAAGCACGACCAGTTGAAACTTTTCCTGGGTGTTTCTTTTCAATGAAACTTGAAAGCTTCTCCCACATTGCCAGCATGTCTTTAATTTCACTTGTAGAAATCACTTCCTCCGACCCTACCTCCTCCTCACTACTAATCTCTTGCAGAAGCTCTGTATGTTGCATCATCTGAGCTCCTTCAACTCCTCAGTTGAGAGTTCCTCCTCATGTTTCTCGACGAGCTCGTTTATGTCACCCTGATCTACCTCCAGACCCATCGACTTTCCGAGGGACACAATCTCCTCCAACGCTTCTACCTCAGTCTCAGTCTCTGGTTTGAATCCTTCGAAGTCCCTGTCTGCAACAACATCAGGCCATAACTTTTTCCATGCCAAGTCAACAATGTGTTAACATATCACGATGTTGTAGTGATCTTTCCAAAACTCTCGAAGGATTAGAATTGTATTTTCAGTCACCTCAAAGCAGCAGCAGAACAAGTGCTTTGTGTAAAGCTTTTTAAAGTTGGAAATGACCTGCTGACCCATAGGTTGCAAGATTGAAGTCGTGTTGGATGGGAGGTAGAGGACTTTCACAAATCTGATCTCATCAAGAGTGTCATCTTCAAGACCAGGTGGGTGGGCTGGAGCATTATCAAGGATTAGTAAGCTTTCATTGGGAGTTTATTTTCTTGAAGATACTTCTTCACTGCAGGACCAAGGACAAGATTTACCCATTCAATAAAAAACTGCCGCGTAATCCATGCCCTAGCATTGGCACGCCACATAACCTGCAGTTTTTCTTTAAGAATCTTGTGAGTCTTAAAGGCTGGAGGATTTTCGGAATGATACACTAGCAGTGGCTTTACTTTACAGTCACCGCTAGCATTTGTACACAATATAAGGATCAGATGGTCCTTCATGGGTTTATGGCCTGACTTCTTCTTTGCAGTGATGAAAGTCCTCTGAGGCATTTTTTTCCAAAACAATCCTATTTCATTACAGTTGAACACTTGTTGGGGGATGTAGCCTTCCTTTGCAAAAGGCGCAGCAAAACGTGTGATGTACTCCTCACTGCCTTAACGTCAGCACTCACAGCTTCACCATGCCTCACCACCGAGTGGTTGCCAGATCTCTTCTTGAAATTTCCAAACCAGCCGTGACTTGCCTTAAACATATCTTCTGCTGCCACTTTTGAGGTTGATGGTTCTTTCTTCTTCAAGTCACCGTAAATAATCCGTGCCTTTTCGCATATTACAGTCTCCGTCACTGTATCTCCTGCCAGCTCTTTCTCTTTCACCCACACCAGCAGAAGCATCTCCATTTCTTCATGGATATTTGTCCTTAATTGGGACAGAATTGTAGTTCCTTTTGCTGGATTTGTGCTTTTGATGGCATCCTTTTGTTTCAGGATGATACAAATTGTAGATGTATTGCAGTCGTACAGCCTTGCCAGTTCAATCACTCATACACCATGCTCAAGGTTTTCTATTATTTCTTGCTCTACTTCTATTGACATTCTCCTCCTCTTCTCACCACTGTTCTTTACACTCACTCTTTGGCCCCATGATAGCACACAAAAAAAGTTAGTGAAAAATGCAAAAATTATGCAAGAATGAGTACATTGCACGAGATTTGACTTGATTCTGCAGGTAACATGTGAGAAAGAACAAGATGCTGGTGTTGTGCTGCCAATACTGGACCCATGTGCCAACGCGCCAACTAGCGGCAGCTTCCTGAATCACGACTTGTATCTCGGAATTTCGCTCGGATCTCAAACAAAACTATGGTCCGAGTTGCAGCTCATATCTTAAAAAATTCATATATTGGTCTGCTAGTATCTCAAGGTACCACTGTAACACTTTTCTGTGCTGCTTATATAACTGATCCTTACTTTGGCATTTAGTTTATTTCCTTGCGTCATTTTCATTACCATTAGTAAGTTCTCTCTAATGATAAAATTCTTTTTTATTGTTCCCTTGTTTTCCAGATCATCCAGGCTGCTGCGGGCCTTCTATGTCCCCTTCCTGTCCGATCAGTATACAGTGTATGCAAACTACACCATCCTCAAACCCCGGAAAGCAAAGCAAATCAGAAAGAAAAGTGGAGGTTAGAACATGCCTGTGGCCCCAAAGGACAACCATCCTGTTGTCGTGATTCCACTGACAGGACTCCCTCCAAGTCATCGTTTGTACATTTGTAATAAAGGCCGCCTGATGCAGACCTGGAGTCTGGATGCTCTGGGCCAGTCAGAGTCAGTCTGTTCCCTTCTCACCTGGGTCTCTGTTCTGCATGTTCACGTTTTGCTCTTGGGCAGAGAAAGGCCCGACAGTCAGGTAGTTGGGGTGTTCCACAGCTCATGGTTCTTCTGTTCACTGTTTACTAGACTGGAGAAGAGCGACATCCACTCTTAGGAAGACTTAAAAATCTTTGACCTGGATGGCTGTGTCAGGCTGCTCTCCACTCTCAGGCCTGGCATCCGAGGACTAGCAGGCAGCTCTGGGGCCTCACGGGCTTCCCCAGCAAGGCTGCTTGGCAGCTTCTAGAAGACTGCCCTGTTCAAATCCCAGAAAATGAGCGCAGCTTAGTCATCAACCCACATGTCCTTTTCACCCCCTGAAAGACGGAGCTGCTCGGAAGTACTTGCAGGGCTTGGATCCTGTCCTGGAGGTATCTCAGGAAAAAGGCACATACTCGAGGAACTGAGACCTGACTTCATTATTTAGGATGCCTCTTATTTTAATTTTATTTCCTTTACAACGATCTTTAACTATGTGGGGGTTTTTTTCTTTTACGTTTTAGCATGCTATTTCTTGAATTCAAGACTTCCTTGTGTAAAGGTATCAATGGATCAGACTATAATTGTATAGGAGATTAAATCTCTCAGTTGGTAGATTCGGATAACATGCCATTTATAAGTAATGTGTTCTGTGACCATGCCTGAGGAAACTGAGAATTTCCCTCTTTTAAACAACCGTAGAGTATATTTATAGCCCGATTTTGAGTGTGTATTACAGAATACATCCTACATGGGGCACTTCTTGTCAGGTAGGTAATTTAAAGACAACATTTAATCGAAGTATGTATTCTACTTTACTTTCACATACATTATTTTACAGTTTAGGAAGCACTTTTGCATTCTCTTATTTGATCCTCAGTTGCAACATGAGATAGACAAGGCAAGTGGTTTATACCTGTTTACAGATTAAGAAACTGAGACTACAGGGGGAGGTCAAGTGACTTGCTCAAGGTCACACAGTCAGTAAGTAATAGCACTAGGTCTGGGTTCCCTGGCTGCTCATCCAGTGCCCTTCCACATTCCCTTACTTGACTATAAAAACATTACTTGAAAGAATGATGAGGTTGGCCAGAACCCAATTGATAATGTAACTTTCTGTGGGTGTTTTTTTGTGTTTTTTGTATTTTTCTGAAGTGAGAAGCGAGGAGGCAGAGAGACAGACTCTCATGCACCTGACCAGGATCCACCTGGCAAGCTCACTAGGGGGCGATGCTCTGCCCATCTGAGGCATTGTTCCATTGCAACCAGAGCCATTCTAGCACCTGAGGCGGAGGCCATAGAGCCATCCTCAGTGCCTGGGCCAACTTTGCTCCAATGGAGCCTTGGCTGCGGGAGGGGAAGAGAGAGAGAGGAAGGAGAGGGGGAAGAGTGGAGAAGAAGATGAGCACTTCTGTGTGCCCTGGCCGAGAATCGAACCTAGGACATTTACATGCCAGGCTGACACTTTACCACTGAGCCAACCGGCCAGGGCTGTAACTTTCTGTTAATGAAGAATTTTATCTGTATTTCTTTGGGTTCTTGGCGCCTCCAGCCTGTCTGTTGGTAAGACTCAGTGCAGCAGTGCTTCACGTGCTGCCGGGCCAGTGGCAGGAAAGCGCTGTTAATGCCTGGAAGGTGTGCTCCTTTGTAGCCACACAGGGTCCAGGATTGATTCCATTTCTGTAGTGAATCTGGGGCCACATCATAGGTGCCTTATTTTCGTAACGGTATTTGTGACCAGGATCTGCAAATAGGTTGAATCTATTTTTTAGAGTTTTCATCTTTCATTTTTCAAAGAGAAGGACTTTAAATAGTAACTGATTCCAAAAGAAGAGAAAAGTGAAGAAGTGGCTAGTCACCACGTAAAAGGTCCCCCTCCTGGAAGACTGAGCTCCAGCTGAAGCACTGGAGAGGCACTGGGTCTAGACAGTCAAGAATGGTAACTGGAGCGTGGTGGCGCAGTGGATAAAACGTTAATCTGGAATGCTGAGGTTGCCAGTTCAAAATCCCTGTCTTGCCTGGTCAAGGTACATATGGGAATTGATGCTCCCTGTTCCTTCCCCCCTTCTCTTTCTCCCCCCCCCCCTTTTTTTAAATGAAAAAATTTAAGAGAAAAGGTAATTGGAGAGTAAGAATAGACTGGGGTCCTACTCGGTGCTTTAAAGATTTCTGGCATTTAATTCTTAATACTTGATTACTTTTTTACAAATATTGGCACATTTGGTCTGACAACAGGATAGGGAATGTTCAGTGAGATACCTTGCCATACCTGTACTCACAGTGTGCTGAGAGTCACAGGCTGATGCCCGGTCCTTTTTGCAAAGTGAAAGAGAGTTTAATGATGCATTTTTCTCATGAAAGTGGTGTGATGCTGATTTATTTTGCATGTGAATAAAAAAGCCCTCTTAGCAAGAACTTAGTAATACAGCACAAAAGAAAGGTCATGATCGATCCAGGATACCTCAAGAATAGCAGTTTCTATCCCTTTTAAACTCTGATTTTGGTTTTCTCTGTGCATCTTTCTGGTGAGAACACAAGAAATTGCAGAACACTGTGCCATGTGCTGTAGGGCGGGTATAAAAATGAATGGTTTTTGTTGTGAAGGCATTTTTCATGCGATACTTATATAAGCACATTGTAAAATTTTTACCTCATCAATGTAGGGAGGTTAACTGTGCTGGGGAAAAGTTTCAGAACACCTGGTCAGGGTAACTGGTTCTCATCTAGGGAACCAGTGTGCAGCGTGAGCTGACAGTGCTGCCCAGTGTTGGGGTAGGGTATTGGAGGTACTTGTTTCCCCATAGAGTGTTGAATAGCAAGGAATGAAGTACTAGATTATTTGAAATAACCTTTGATTATTTTATTTTATTTTTTTTTTTCATTTTTCTGAAGCTGGAAACAGGGAGAGACAGCCAGACAGACTCCCGCATGCGCCCGACCGGGATCCACCCGGCACGCCCACCAGGGGCGACGCTCTGCCCACCAGGGGGCGATGCTCTGCCCATCCTGGGCGTCGCCATGTTGCGACCAGAGCCACTCTAGCGCCTGGGGCAGTGGCCACAGAGCCATCCCCAGCACCCGGGCCATCTTTGCTCCAACGGAGCCTTGGCTGCGGGAGGGGAAGAGAGAGACAGAGGGAAAGCGCGGCGGAGGGGTGGAGAAGCAAATGGGTGCTTCTCCTGTGTGCCCTGGCCGGAATCGAACCCGGGTCCTCCGCACGCTAGGCGGACGCTCTACCGCTGAGCCAACCAGCCAGGGCTAACCTTTGATTATTGAGCTGAGTGCGGGAGCGATTGTGCTTGACAAATAGCAGGACTCTGATCTCTAACCGCTTAAGCAGCCATATCTGAGTGCCGGATCTTCCAGCTCTGAGTCCTGTTACTGAACCAAACTGTGGAATAAGCACCTGTTATCACTGTTTACCTGCTGCCTGGTGGTTGTCATCGATAAGAAAGACGGCTTGTCATTTTAATCTTTTGGGATAATCACAGAACATTGAATCTCATACTCTTTTATCACTAAATTCAAATTTGGAAACATTTTTTTTTGTTTGTTTGTTTGTTTTTTCTGAAGCTGGAAACGGGGAGAGACAGACAGACTCCCGCATGCGCCTGACCGGGATCCACCTGGTACGCCCACCAGGGGGCGACGCTCTGCCCCTCTGGGGCGTCGCTGTGCCTTGACCAGAGCCACTCCAGTGCCTGGGGCAAAGGCCAAGGAGCCATCCCCAGTGCCCGGGCCATCTTTGCTGCAATGGAGCCTTGGCTGCGGGAGGGGAAGAGAGAGACAGAGAGGAAGGAGGGGGGAATGGAGAAGCAAATGGGTGCTTCTCCTGTGTGCCCTGGCCGGGAATCGAACCCGGGTCCCCCACACGCCAGGCCGATGCTCTACCGCTGAGCCAACCAGCCAGGGCCAAATTTGGAAACATTTTTAAAATCAAGGTAGTTATTGATTTTAACTAATTATTTGGGACATTTTTCCTAGAGTGGAGTTCCCATGTGACTCTGCAGCACTGTATCTGGAGTGACCATTTGGGTAAATGCCAATGGCAGTCCTGTATTATGCTTTGCATGTTGTGGGATGTATTGAAATAGGAGCTTGCTGTGATCTCACTGTGTCTGCCCGGTGTCAGGCAGCTGTGCTTTAATTTGGTTAATTTTATTTTCTCTGTCAAGGGAGAAGAAGCACAGTTGAATCTTTGCCTCCATAGACATATTGGAGCTCATGTGTTAATTCATTGTGATGCTTCTGCATTAATTACATGCCTTGGTAAACCTATAAACAGACATGTGCTCAGCTTTATAATTTTTTGCAGGAGAAAGATCAGACTTCCATATGGCATTGCTCGATTTCAGAGCCTCTCTTCAGTAAAACTAAAAGAATGTTGCCTCCAGTTTTCCCAGCAGGTATAACCATGTGACTTGTGCTGTGCTGAAGTTAGGACACAGCACAGTACCTAAGCAAGAGCATTGTCCAGTGTATTTGCCTTCCTGACCTTGTGCTTGTTCATGTCAGTGTTTACATTACATATTTGTATTTTCTGCAAAAGAGAAAAATTAAATAAATCTTGGCAGTATGATTTTCCTTTTCTTAAGGTGATATTTTCCTTTTAGCTTTTAAGTCTTTGGTGGAGATTGGAAACTGAAGGAGCTCAACTCCTTCCATCTACTTCATTCCCACCCTTGAGTGTATAGACCTGTGTCCGGTCCAAATAGCTCAGTGTTTAGTCTGAAAACTCCAGCAGGAAGCCTTTGGGAACCCAGTGAGGGTTAGTTATATTTTATTTGGAAAAACCATACACATTAGGCATCACTCATTCTGTCAGTGTTGTAACTAAGAGAGATTCAGAGTTCACCTTTTGTTTTTGGATTAAGAATTTTCATCATGTGACCTGGCTGGTTAGCTCAGTTAGAGCATCGTCCCGAAGCACAGAGGCTGCCAGTTTGATCCACGGACGGAGCACATACAGGAAAGATTTATGGGCCTATCTCTCTCTCCCCCTTCTCTCGCTAAAATCAATAAATAAAAAATTTTAAAAATTTTTCATTGGCTGAGGGTCTTAATATAGAAATCTGGATCTGGGCCCTGGCTGGTTGGGTCGGTGCTAGAGTGTTAGCCTGGTGTTTGGAAGTCCCAGGTTCGATCGATTCCAGGTTATTAGAGCACACAGGAGAAGGACCATCTGTTTCCCCACCCCTCTCTCTCTCTGCCTCCCCCCCCCCACACACACACACCCCACCACAGCCATGGCTCATTAGAGTGGTTGGCCCCAGGCACTGAGCATGGCACCACGGCCTTGCCTCAGGCGCAAAAATAGCTCAGGTCCAGATGAGCAGCGCACCCCCCTAGGGGGCTTGCCACGTGAATCCTGGTTGGGGCATGTGCAGGAGTCTGTCTCTCTGCCTTCCCACCTCTCAATAAAGAATTCTGGATCTAGTACTATCTAACATTTAAATAATTTTGCCCTTTGTCAGGAGCAGAACAACTTTTTCTGTGAATGAATTCCTGAAATATCACTCCTATACCTTGCACCTGACAGCCGATAACTTCTTGTAGCCATCTGGTTTTATAGCACTGGTTGTCAGTTATTTCCCCGCATGGCCCAAAGTGCCCCTGAAACTGACTTTGGTTTCTTTCTCCCAGCTGTTTTACAGAGGGATGCTTTATTCATATAATTGTTTTCCCTGCCTAGAAGGCCATCCTCTTGGTTACTTTTACTGATAGGGCCAGTTTGAGTCTTCCTCTCTTCTAAGAAGCCTTTCTAGACTTCAGACCTCTGTGACTACTTCCTTTCCTTAACCCTCTTGAGTAACTAGTGACTTTACTAATGACGTGGAATCTTAACACATATACCTTGTAAAGTGTCTCAAGATCATCTCTGGCATGTCTGGGGGCAAAGACCGTGACACACATTGACACAGTTCCCTGAGCATGTTAATACTGTACATGTTTTTGGACAATGAAGAAAGAAAAACCTGAAACTAGTATATGCTGTTTCTTTCAGTCTGGTAGATGCCTAGACCACAGAGAATACAGCAAGTCATTTGTCCTGTAGTACCAAAGGGCAATTTGGAAGATGCAAATGGTGCTTGATATTGTGTCTATTGTAGGATTTCTTTGTGTGGGGTACACAGGGTTTTACACAAAGGCAGAGTCCTCAGAGTACCTTCTAAAAGAAACTGAGTACTGTCATTGAATTTTTCTATTAGTACTTGGTTTTGGAGGGTCTTATTTAGCCCAGGAGACCTGAATGTGAAGCAAAAAAGCCTACCTTGCAGGCATGAGGAGATGCTCTGCTACTATCAGCCAAATGCCCTGCGAGGAAAAGAACGTCTAATTACAAGAGGACTTTGTAGTGATAACATTCAAACTCAATATCAAGTGGCAAGTGATTTTTTTTAAAACAGCTATGGATTTATTATTATTATTTTTTGTCTCTTAGCTGTGGAGTTCAGCATAGACCAGACTTTGAAACAAATCGTAACCAACAGATTTGAAAATGAAATGAGGGTAAGTTAGGTGAGGAGTATGCAATTACAGCCCTGCAGTGACAGGGACAGCCTGCCAACTCCTGTGGCAGCTCTTAGAATAAATAATTGTGATTGGATTAACAGCTAGGTTAAAGAGTATTTTGCTGAGGTATGAGCATTTCTAAAAATTTAAGTGAATCGTAAGGTGTCTTCATAAAATAATTCAAGGTGGTAGGATTTTTTTTTCCCTTTGATTTTGTGTCTAGTTTCTGAGCTGCTTGTTCAGTCCTCTCATGCCTGGAGATAAAAGTGTAAACCAGGTGACTCTTGATGGTCCTAACAGCCAAAGACCCTGCGAGTTAAACCATTTTTGTCACAGACCTGCAGTGTGGCTATCAGCCAACATTTGCCTTAGTAGGCTTTCTCTTTGACTTTTCATTTGTCTGCAGAACCAGTATTTGGCAACTGGTGCCACTGGTTTGTAATTTGCCATTTTAACTCCAGTCCCAAGTTGCCTGATGAGAAGGATGTCCTCTGCGGTCTGCCTGCCCCCTGCCCCGCAGCACTGCACTCAGCACCGGGGCAGAGGCACCCCCGGAGCCGCAGTTCCCAGCCAGAACTGCGCCTGTGCAAGGATCAGCTGAGAACCCTGCAAAACCCCCCTCTGCTTGCTCCCACCCGCCCCTGGGATTCTGAGTTAGTGGTCCTCGATGGGGCCTACACATCATGATTTTTTAAAAACTCCTTATGTAATTTTTCTAATATCCAATGCTATTGATATTAGAGACTGGAAGGCAAACAATCACACCAAAGATGAAAAATAATTAAGTAGGCAAAGTTTTAGTGTCCTTTTCCAAATATAGCTCGAGGCCTCTTCTCCTCCCCAGACCCTTTTCTCTCCTTTTCCAGCCTGTCGAACCTTTCTGCCCTCTCTCCCATTCTTTCTGGGCTCTGCATTCAGTGAAACAATGAACTAATAAGGCACTAGAGTTATTCTAATTCATACTAATCCTAACATCATACTAATGGATGTTAGTCATTTACTGTAGTTCTCTTTCCGTTGATCTGCCTATCTCAGTATATCTGAATAACACATGTGGGGAAAAAAGGAATGGCTAGTTTTGACGATTTTAAGTGCCACTTTTATTTATTTATTAGGTGGGAGGAAAGAGGTTGAGCGAGCATATCCTAAGTTCAGGAAGATTGCGTAGCCTTTAAGTTTCAAACCCTGTTCACTGGCATGCTTGGCATATTCAGAGAAAGACCTCTGGCTGTCTTGAGTAGGAGAATAAAAACAAAAACACAGAAAACAAAACAGGGGTGAGGGTATTAGGCACTCCTGCTCAGGACATGTGGGGAGAGCCTGCTTTGTAGATTTCATATTCTTAGCTCTATTTGAGACAAGTATAGTGAAGATCTCCTTTTTGTTATTCTGCCACTGGCCTTCTGCAGAGCTTCTCTGGAGCTGCTGCTACAACCCCATTTCCCTCGCTCCAACTCCACTCCCTCAGACAGGAGAGCAAAAGGCAATCTCATCTTGAGAGAAATGACCTGAAATGTGTTCACTCAACCAACAAGAAAACACCATGTACTTACCATTCAGCAACTGGTCTTGCTTCTTTTGTCTCCCTGTTAACAGTATGTCTCTAAGCCTCCCTGGTATTTCCTATAATATATTCCCCCCCTTTTTTTTTCTTGCCAGTGAAATATTTGTAGAGCTATAGAGGAAAGGAGGCTGATTTTACAGTTCTACATTTATAAAAGAATTTTTCTTAGTGTTTCCACTGTCTGTTATTACTGGAAACATCCTGAAGATGCGCACCAACGTTTAAATTTGTTGCCATGCCATGCGATTTTCCTTTTACTCCCAAGTATCACTGTGTGTGTGTGTGTGTGTGTGTGTGTGTGTGTGTGTGTGTGTTAGAGGCAGAGAGACAGACACGAAGGGAGAGGGATGAGACGCATCAATTCTTCCTTGCAGCTCCTAGTTGTTCATCAATTACTTTGGGGGGTTGGCTATAGTAGAGCTAATGACCCCTTGCTCAAGGCACTGACCTTGGCTCAAGCCAGAGACCATGGGGTCATGTCTATGATTCCCCCCTCCTCAAGTGGGGGGCCTCGGGGTTTTGAACCTGGCTCCACATCCCAGTCCAATGCTCTATCCACTGTGCACTGTCTGGTCAGGCTCCAAGTATCACTCTTTCTGGGAAACTTCCTTAGCAGCTTCTTCTGTAGCGCCATTATAGAGTCCCTTAGTGTCCAGCAGAGGGCAGCCTATTAATAAAAATTTCAGAGCTTCTTTTCCTCCAGGAATCTAGTTAGTTTCATAATTTCCTGTATTTTTGGTGCTGAAATTCCAGTGTAAATGGAAAATTCTGAGTTTCATTTCTCTCAAGTCTTTATCCCTACACTGTAGGCTTATATTGCTATAATTGCAAATTTTTCCTGGAGAAAATCATGGGGGATAATTTATGGGGGATGCCCACAACCAATTCTCAGTTAATTTTAGTTCTATTGGTCATGGCCTTGATGGCAGTCATAGGTAATAAAAGGTAAGTGTTTGAGAAAAGGAAGCAGCTATTATAGGGGTAATTACCAGCCATTTGTCCATTTTCAGGGTTCCAAACATAAGCAAACTGTGTGACACACACAGCTTCAACTTTGCCTCAGCTAACTTACTGATAACATCAATGGCAACCCAAAGGATATGTGAATATATAGGGCTCTCCTCTCTGTCAGATGACAACACATCTGCTAGCTCAGCAGAAGGTGACAGCGTTTAGCAGGGACTGAGCCCTGTGAAGTAAAAGGCCTTAGGATACCTTTGATTGTTCTTTATGCTACGTCTGTGCTGAAAGGCAAACATTTGCAGGAAGAAGTAGAATTCACATTTAAAAGTTGAGGGTACTCACCTGACCAGGCACTGGTGCAGTGGATAGAGCATTGGCCTGGGATGCAGAGGACCCAGATTCAAAACCCCGAGGTCACCAGCTTGAGTGTAGGCTCATCGGCTTGAACGTGGGATAACTAGTTTGAGTGCAGGGTGGCTGGCTTGAGCATGGGATCATAGACATGAGCCCATGGTCGCTGGCTTGAGCCCAAGGTTGCTGGCTTGAGCAAGGGGCTACTGGCTCAGCTGGAGCCCCCCAGTCAAGGCACATATGAGAAAACAATCAATGAAGAGCTAAGGAGCCACAACAAAGAATTGGTGCTTCTCATTTCTCTCCCTTCTTGTCTGTCTGTCCTTATCTTGTAGCAGATAAGTGACCCAACAGAGGATAAATACTCAGATAACTTTATTAGAGGAAAAGAGAATTTATTAAAAGCCGGCAGAGTACGCAGGGATAGTAACTCCAAAGACACGTGCTCCCCAAAGTTGATTTTCTTACAAATTATATACCTTTTATAGAATACAGGTTTTCATTCAAGGGGCTCGTTATTTCTTTGTCTAGAGTAGTGGTTCTCAAAGTGTTCTCTAGGGCACCCTGGTGCACCCTAGAAGATTTCCAGGTGCGCACTATGGTATTCCAGAGAAATATGTGCCTGGGGACCAAAAAACCAACAGAGCTTTTGGAGTTAAGAGTTTTGAGAGACAGAGGTGTCAGGAATTGGCTGTAAGCTGACAGTCTACCCAACACCCCCCCCCCCACCTCACTTACCTGATTAGGTTGCAAAAGGCTGTTAAGCTGTGGTGCTGGATTGTTTACACTGCCCCCCCCCATGTTCCCCAGAAAGACTGGAGGCAAGTTTCTTCTATCCTTTGTTTGGTGTAAAGTTAAGATGATATGTATGGTGGGGGTTTTCTGCACTCAACACAAGAGTAAAAAGAGAGGAATTCTTCAATGTATTGAAGAGGAAATGAGAGTTTGCCTTTCAAATACATGCCCTAACATTGAAGAAATCACTAGGGCACATCAGGATCATGTTTCTTATAAACACAAGAATGAAAAAAATTAATACATTCGTGCCCTATCCTGCCGAATTTACTAAATCTTACTAAGAATGTATCTATATATATATAAAAAGATAACTTTTTTGTCATTTTTTAATTTTTAACCCCTCTTTTTTATGAATTCTAAAAAGCATAACTCAAAAAAGTAACATAGCCTGACTGTGGTGGCGCAGTGGATAAAGCATCTACCTGGAACACTGAGGTTGCTGGTTCGAAACCCTGACTTCCCTGGTCAAGGCACATATGGGAGTTGATGTTTCCTGCTCCTCCCCCTTCTCTCTCTCTCTTTCTCTCTCTTCTCTAAAGTGAATAAATAAAATCGTAAAAAAAAAAAAAACAGGAAAAAAAAGGTAACAATGTTTTTTTTAATTTTATTTTTATTTTTTTATTTTTGTATTTTTCTGAAGTTGGAAACGCGGAGGCAGTCAGACAGACTCCCGCATGCGCCCGACCGAGATCCACCTGGCACGCCCACCAGGGGGCGATGCTCTGCCCATCTGGGGTGTTGCTCTGTTGTGACCAGAGCCATTCTAGCACCTGAGGCAGAGGCCATGGAGCCATCCTCAGCACCCGGGCCAACTTTGCTCCAGTGGAGCCTTGGCTGCAGGAGGGGAAGAGAGAGACAGAGAGGAAGGAGAGGGGGAGGGATGGAGAAGCAGATGGGCGCTTCTCCTGTGTGCCCTGGCTGGGAATCGAACCCGGAACTCCTGCACGCCAGGCTGATGCTCTACCACTGAGCCAACCAGCCAGGGCCTACATAATGTTTTTAAATGTCAGAATAAATTTAATTTTGCCATATTTATTTTGTTTCATTACCATAAAAGCACGTTTGGACTTTATATTTTTTTCTTTAATATTTGGCTTAATTATTATAACATATTTCTCAGAAATTTGTATATAGTGCACCTACAATTATTTGTAGGATTTTTTTTTTTTTTACAGAGACAGAGAGAGTCAGAGAGAGGGATAGATAGGGCCAGACAGACAGGAACGGAGAGAGATAAGAAGCATCAATTATTAGTTTTTTGTTGCGACACCTTATTTGTTCATTGATTGCTTTCTCATATGTGCCTTGACCATGGGGCTACAGCAGATCGATTAACCCCTTGCTCAAGCCAGCAACCTTAGACTCAAGCTGGTGAGCCTTGCTCAAACCAGATGAGCCTGCACTCAAGCTGGCAACCTTGGGGTCTCGAACCTGAGTCCTCTGCATCCCAGTCCGACGCTCTATCCACTGCGCCACCGCCTGGTCAAGCTGTAGGATTTTAAATGTGCTCCGATTTCAAAAAGTTTGAGAACTACTGGTCTAGAGGTATATGTCACTCTCATGACTTCAGGATGGGAGGGTGAGTTTAGGTGGGTTCAGAGGATAAGTGTTGAAATTTTTAAATTAAGGTATGTAAACATTGTTTCTTAAAAACTTTTAAGAAAAGGGGGAGGGGTTTTCACATAAGTTCTATCTTCTTTGCTCTGTGTAGCAAGTGGCTCCATGCACCATTTCAGAGAAGTATAAGCAATAGTTAATCCATAACTGATTATAGGTTAATCCATAGCTGATTGACTCAGCTACCCCTGCAGGCTCCCTTCTGCATTCTTCTTGTTTCTCCCTCCTCAGGGAGGAGGGGCAGCGGGTCTGACTTCTTCCTTATTCCCCTCTTTGAGACCTCCAGAACTTTTAATTATACTGGAGTCTCACCTTTCTTTAACTCCTGGAGGATTTTTTGATAGTGTAAAACTATTCCTACCTGGAGTTTTCTTTTCACTTTTTTTTTTCTTTCCTGAACAAACCTTCTATAACCTGCACAAACTTTCTGCAACTTACACAAACCTTCAACTTTCATGAACTTTCTTTACTATTTATATATAACCAGTTTTCACAACTTACTTTTTCCTTTTCCTTTCAAAAGTACCTCTATACCTAATACCTTTTATCATTAAAACCATACAATTCCTTTCCAATTAATCAGAATTCTTAATTTCCAAGAACCTTAACCTTCAGTCAGGACTAAGTCAGTAATAAGTAATCCTCTTTTAAAATATATTCCTTTTTAGAGGTGTCCTTTTTCTAAGTAGCCTATTGGACACATAATCAATGTTCACAGGTTATTCTACAGTGGTAGCTATGAGCACATATATACTTTTCATTTACCATGTAGCTTCTCTCCCAACCAAGGGAACTACACCTCCTTTCTGTATGACTCATAGTGGCACATCAAACCTTAAGATGACTTATTCTGGCTTTCTTTTGACCTCAGTTTCCCTCCCTCCCCAGAGTCCAATTATAAGGAGCCCCACAGCAAGGTTCCTCAGGCTTTGGTTGTACATGGACCAGCCAGGTTCCAGTTGTGGCTGTTGCAGGGCATGTTGTCCGTCTCAGGGTCAACTTACAAGGATTAGTAGGATCTGTCCCCACTGTTCATGAGGGCATCTTCTCTGGGGCTTCAGGTTTCAGCCAGCTGTGGTGAGTCCAGGTGGGTATGCCTTCTACCTTGGCAGCAGTGAGAGTGGTCCGGATCACAGTGTAGGGTCCCTTCCACCTGGGTCAGAGGGGAGCTGGATTCCAATTCTGGACCCATAACTTGGTTTCCTGGAGAAAAAGAATGTACAGAGGCAAACAAACTGATCAGAGCCCTATCTAGTATTACTTGGATATGGCACTGGCCACCTTGCCTAAAGCTTCTAATTATCTATGTAGTTCTGTTTCTCCTAGTACTTGGGGAGTCCCTGACAAACTACATAATATTGGGGGAGGCCTATTATATAATACTTCATAAGGTGAATACCTGGTGTTCTTGGAGGGGGTGCATTGAATCTTAATAGTTTTGTTTTTTTTACAGGGACAGAGAGAGAGTCAGAGAGAGAGGGATAGACCAACAGGAACGGAGAGATGAGAAGCATCAGTCATCAGTTTTTTGTTGCGACACTTTAGTTGTTCATTGATTGCTTTCTCATATGTGCCTTGACCGTGGGGCTACAGCAGACCGAGTAACCCCTTGCCTGAGCCAGCGACCTTGGGTCCAACCAAGCTGGTGAGATTTTGCTCAAGCCAGATGAGCCCGCGCTCAAGCTGGTGACCTCGAGGTCTCGAACCTGGGTCCTTCCACATCCCAGTCTGACGCCCTATCCACTGCGCCACCGCCTGGTCAGGCGAATCTTAAACAATATTAGAGGCAAAGCTACTACCCATTTAAAACCTGTTTCCTGACATAATTTGCTAAGCCCTAACTTTAGAGTCCTATTCATGCGTTCCACCTTTCCCAAGTTCTGAGGTCTGTATGCCATGTGAAGCTTCCAGGTGATGTCCAATGCTTGAGCTGTTCCTTGTACTACCTTAGCCACAAAGGCTGGGCTGTTGTCAGAGCCTATCCAGAGTGGCAGTCCAAACCTTGGAATAACTTCTCTGACAACACCCTTGTTACTTCTCTAGCCTTTTCAGTCTGGGTGGGGTAGGCTTCTACCCATCCTAAGTAGGTGCACATTAATATCAACAGGTATCGGTAACCTTGACTTTTGGGCATCTCAGTGAAGTCCACTTGTATATCCTCAAAGGGGGCTGCCCCATATGACTGGATACTGGGGGCACTGAAGGTCCTTGTTTTGCGTTATTCTGACGGCAGGTTGAGCAGCGCAGGCTGACTCTTGGCTAGGGTTGCCAAGAGAGGGATATAGAAATATCTCCCTAGCAGTTTTTCTGTCTTTTCTTGTCCCAGATGGGTGGCAGCATGCAAAGCCTGGACTACTGCTGGCCCCAACAGGTGGGGAACAACAACTCTACCATCTGGCAGTTGCATCAGTCATCCTCTAATTCTTTGGCTCCTTCTTTCTCTGTCCACTTTTTCTCTCTCTCAGAAAATCTGGGTGCAGGTTTCGGGGCCTATGGGATGAGAAGGGCTATAGTGCCCTTGTGGTAGGGCAGGGTAGAAGTCCTCTTTGACTTTGTATTGGTCAAATAAGTTTGCAAATATGATGTATGTGTTTGCTCACTTATAGTTTGCATTGGGTTTGGAAGACAGGCTGTAAGCAGGCAGGATCCTTATAGCCTAAGGCTTAGTTTTAAAACTAAGCTTTTCCCTACACCTTTGACTGTTGCATGCTGGGGGGTGGTGCACTCTCATGAGGAATCCTATTATGCCTCAGATAAGTGGCTTTGTATCAGAGACTTCTGTGTTTGTATATTAGATTAAAGGTTTTAATTTCTACACTATAAAGTGGGGCAGAGGAGCCCATACTGGAGGAGAGCAGAGAAAGGCCATGTGGAGGAGAGGAGAAGCAGCCAAGATGGCAGAGTTCTGAAGGAGAAGCCAGTTTGTGCAGGGAGAAGGAAGGAGATGGGGAACAGAGGTGAATAAGACTAGTGAGCTAGAAACCTTTGATCCTAGGAAAACTCGGATAAGTCAGTGGCTTTGGGAGCCCTGAATGGAAAGGGAAGTGTTTTCCCACTGCGTGTATTTCTTGCCCACTGGGTGCAAGCTAAGATTAAAGCTAATGGTCCACCAGTTCTTAGCTCCATTGTTTCATTACCCTCTGTCCGAATCCAATGCAAACCTGAATGGGCCAGGCTGTTGTGATGGTGGCCGTGGCTACTAGCTGTACATTTGGTGTAGTCTGTGGCAGGATTTGATACAGATCAGTATGGAGCCACCACCACCTTTGAGTGGTGGAGTAGAGTACTGGCTGCTGTTATGGTTCCCCATGGCTGTCCTTTTGGGGGCTGTAGGCTGGCTGACTTTTATAGCCATGCGTGAGGAAACTGAGAGTTCTGTGAAAGAGGCTGCCCAGGACCTGCAAACTGAGCAGCAGAAGGAGCTGGAGCAAACGTGGGAGAAAGAGATGCTGACCCTGGAGCTGGAGCAAATACTAGAGGAGGCCGACCAGGTTCATGAGATTAATTTGGAAATGGAGCAGCTACTGGAGAAGGAATCACAGGTTTGTGAGTTGCAGACTGCTCTGGACGTTGTGGAGAACCAGCAGCGACAGGAGGCCAGGGTCTCGAGCCCAGCAGCAGGAGCTGATGTTTTCAGTTCCTCTTTGGAGGATGAGGAGAATCAGTCTGGAGTTGCAATCCGCAGTCTCCGGAAGGTGAGAGCCCAGTGGCAAGGAGTAACTACTATGCCCCTGGTAGGTCTGCGATTTTGGGACAGAGGGGTGGGTACCATCATGCTCTCCAGAGCAGAGATGGAAATGCTGACTGCCATTGTCACGTGCTTCTCTTTGGGACAGTGTAAGACCTGCCAGGACAGCAGGGATGAAGGGGGCAGCTGAGGCCCCATGCGCTTGGACTGGTTCCTGGACTATGACCAGAGTGGACACTGGCTCCTTTGTTGGATGGACTTACGGATTTTGGACAATGTGAAATACCCTGATGGGGGTGGGGGGCAGCTTTGCTGGAGGCCCTGCCCCGGGCAGCTTTTCAAATGGCTAGAAAGAAGGCTGAGGACATTTTGTGCTTTTGGCAAAGTGCTCAGAGACTGGTGAAATGTACCTTTGTAATTGTTGAAATTGTATGATTTGTCACGTTGTTGTAACTTGTGTAATGTGCCTAATTTCCTTCTTCAGGAATACCTGTGCTTTAGATTGTGAAGCGAGCAAAAGGGGTGGAATGTTGGTCAAATAAGTTTGTAAATGTGATATATAGGTTTGCTCGCTTATAGTTTGCATTAGGTGTGGGGGACAGGCTGTAAGCAGGCGAGGGTTATTATACCCAAAGCTTAGTTTTAAGACTAAGCCCTTCCCACCCTAAGTGACTTGTATCAGAGACTTCCTTGTTTTTATATTGGAATAAAGGTTTTGATTTCTACACTATAAAATGACATAGACCAGGAGCTTGCTCTCTCAGTTCCTGAGATTAGCATTAGAGGAGAGAGCAGAGAAAGGAGAGCAGAGAAAGGCCATGTGGAGGAGAGGAGAAGCAGCCAAGATGGCAGAGTGCTGAAGGAGAAACCAGTTTGTGCAGAGTTTGTGCAGAGAGAAGGAGATGGGAAACAGAGGTTAATAAAGGTGGTGAGATAGAAAACCTTTGATTCTAGGAAACTTGGATAAGTCAGTGGCTTTGGGAGCCCTGAATGGAAAGAGAAATGTTTTCCCACTGTGCGTATTTCTTGCCCGCCGGGTACAAGCTAGTATTAAAGCTAATGGCCCACCAGTTCTTGGCTCCATTGTTTCATTACCGTCTGTCCGAATCGAATGCGAACTTGCATGGGCCATGCGGCTGTGATGGTGGCCATGGCTACTGGCTTTACAGTACCCACCTAGGCAGATGAAGCCTTGAGGAACACACAAGGTCAGCTCTTGGAATTCTTTTGAACTCAGCCTTAGGGAAATAGATTGGGATTTTCTGTGGGTTTGTTGTTGTTGTTTTGGGATGATTTTCTGGGTTTGTTTTTGAAAGGTTGTTTTGTTTCTTACACTTTCTATATTGTTGGATTTGCTCTGTGGAGAAATAATGTAAATAATAGCTAATATTTATAAAGCAATTACTATCTGTTAGGAATGTTTCAAGTTGCTTTTTTTTCTCATAAAATCCTTACAATAATCTTATAAGGTTGAAAACTGTTATTATCCTTTTTTTATTTTTATTTTATTATTATTTTTTATTATTATCCTTTTTTTAAAGATGGGGAAAGTGATGCTCAGATTTCTTTTTTTTTTTAACAAGCCAGTTTATTTGTTTTATTTTTTATTTTTTTAATCTTTTTTTTCTTTTTTTTTCTTTATTCATTTTTAGAGAGGAGAGAGAGAAGGAGAGAGAGAGACAGAGAGAGAGAAGGGGGGAGGAGCTGGAAGCATCAACTCCCATATGTGCCTTGACCAGGCAAGCCCAGGGTTTCGAACCGGCGACCTCAGGATTTCCAGGTCGACGTGTTATCCACTGCACCACCACAGGTCAGGCGATGCTCAGATATCTTTTTTTTTTTTTTTTTGTATTTTTCTGAAGCTGGAAACGGGGAGAGACAGTCAGACAGACTCCCGCATGTGCCCGACCAGGATCCACCCGGCATGCCCACCAGGAGCGACGCTCTGCCCACCAGGGGGCGATGATCTGCCCCTCTGGGGCATCGCTCTGCTGCGACCAGAGCCACTCTAGCGCCTATGGGGCAGAGGCCAAGGAGCCATCCCCAGCGCCCGGGCCATCTTTGCTCCAATGGAGCCTTGGCTGCGGGAGGGGAAGAGAGAGACAGAGAGAAAGGGGGCGGGGTGGAGAAGCAAATGGGTGCTTCTCCTATGTGCCCTGGCCGGGAATCGAACCCGAGTCCCCTGCACGCCAGGCCGACGCTCTACCGCTGAGCCAACCGGCCAGGGCCCAGATATCTTAAATGTCCTGTCCAAGGTAATCTAGGCAGAAAGTTGCAGACCTGAAATACAAACTCAAGCAGCCTGACTCTTGGCCCTCTTTCTTTTTTTCTTTTCTTTCTTTCTTTCTTTCTTTCTTTCTTTCTTTCTTTCTTTCTTTCTTTCTTTCTTTCTTTCGACAGAGGCAGACAGAGTGAGGGACAGACAGACAGGAAGGGAGAGAGATGAGAAACATCAATTCTTCATTGCAGCACCTTAGTTGTTCATTGATTGCTTTCTCATACTGGGGCCACAGCAGACTGAGTGACCCCTTGCTCGAGCTAGCGACCTTGGACTCAAGCTGGTGAGCCTTGCTCAAACCCGATGAGCCCACACTCAAGCTGGTGACCTCGGGGGTCTTTTTTTTTTTTTTTTTTTTAAAGCTTCTGAAGAAATGGGCTGTTTTATTTATTTATTTATTCATTTATTCATTCATTTTAGAGAGGAGAGGGAGAGAGAGAGAGAGAGAGAGAGAGGAGAGAAACAGAGAGAGAGAAGGGGGGAAGAGCTGGAAGCATCAACTCCCATATGTGCCTTGACCAGGCAAGCCCAGGGTTTCAAACCAGCGACCTCAGCATTTCCAGGTCAATGCTTTATCCACTGCGCCACTACAGGTCAGGCGACCTCAGGGGTCTTGAACCTGGGTCCTCTGCTTCCCAGTCTGACGCTCTATCCACTGGGCCACTGCCTGGTCAGGATAGGCCCTCTTTCTTTCTTCTTTTTTTTTTTTTTTTTTTTTGTATTTTTCTGAAGTTGGAAATGGGGAGGCAGTCAGACAGACTCCCACATCCACCTGTCCATCCAGGATCCACCTGGCATGCCCACCAGGGGGCGATTCTCTACTCATCTGGGGCATTGCTCTGTTGTAACCAGAGCCATTCTAGCGCCTGAGGCAGAGGCCATGGAGCCATCCTCAGCGCCCGGGCCAACTTTGCTCCAATGGAGCCTCGGCTGCGGGAGGGGAAGAGAGAGACTGAGAGGAAGGAGAGGGGGAGGGGTGGAGAAGCAGATGGTTGCTTCTCCTGTGTGCCCTGCTGGGAATCGAACCCGGGACTCCTGCACACCAGGCCGACGCTCCACCACTGAGCCAACCAGCCAGGGCTTAGGCCCTCTTTTTTTATTTATTTATTCATTTTAGAGAGGAGAGAGAGAGAGACAGGGGGGAGGAGCTGGAAACATCAACTCCCATATGTGCCTTGACCAGGCAAGCCTAGGGTTTTGAACCGGCGACCTCAGCATTTCCAGGTCGACGCTTTATCCACTGCGCCAGCACAGGTCAGGCTAGGCCCTCTTTTTTAAGCATGACCTTATACTCCCTATTTCATCACCCCTTTGATGTCCACAGCCCTTGACCTCCTTTTCTGGAGTTTTTTTTTTTTTTTGTGGCAGAGACAAAATCAGAGAGAGGGACAGATAGGGACAGACAGACAGGAACAGAGAGAGATGAGAAACATCAATTCTTTATTGAGGTTCCTTAGTTGTTCATTGATTGATTTCTCATATGTGCCTTAACCTGGAGGCTACAGCAGACCGAGTGACCCCTTGCTCAAGCCAGCGACCTTGGGCTCAAGCTGGTGAGCCTTGCTCAAACCAAATGAGCCTGTGCTCAAGCTGGTGACCTCAGGGTCTCAAACCTGGGTCTTCCATATCCCAGTCTGATGCTCTATCCACTGCACCACTACCTGGTCAGGCCTTTTCTAGATATTATGTTGAGGTATCTGTAGTGAGCAGATGGGCAGAAATGAGAATAGGATCCAGTGGAAGTTGTTTCACTTTGTAGGGCCAGTGGTCGCCACCATGGCCATTCAGGTTCACATTGAATTCAGGCAGACAGTAAAGGAACTGTGTAGCCAGAAAATGATGGGTCATTCCATTTATTAAAGTCTCATAATGGTGGACAAGCAAACCAGCAGACCACTTTCCTTTTTTATTCCGGACCTCTCCCGGACTCACAAGCCCCCACCAGCCTCAGCTCGCTCTCTCTCTCTCTCTCTCTCTCTCTCTCTCTCTCTCTCAGTTCTCCAGCAAAACAGGATAGGAGGAAAAATCTTTTCTTCAGCAAATAATAGCAAACAATGGCCCCTCCCAAGCAGGAAGGCAATCTGCAACTTGCAATCTGCTGCCCTGCGGGCAAGCACCTGTAGTCTTCCACAGACCACACACACGGCGCTGCCCCATGCCAATGTAAAATACAAGCGAGCAAACCTAAAAAACACTTGTTACAAACTTGTTTGCCCAACCCACTTCTTTTTTTCACTTTCTTTATCTGCTTCCAGTAACTGTAGCCTAGAGGCTATACTCCATATTTGTAGGAGCTTCTCCTGAACACTAGACCCCCATGCTAATTTCATCATAGATCAGAAAGGGGGCCGATTTCCTGAGCTCCCAGATATCAATGGAAATTCCAGTTTCCGATCACAGTCCCAGCTGAATTTCTGATGAGACGCGGGTGGCATGTCCAGGGGATCTTGGCAGTGGCTCCTTTTCACTCTGTGACCTTTTTTTCTGTTTTGCTGGGCAGTTTAGAAAAGGAAGTGGCAAAGAATACCATCTTCAGGGGACACCAGAGGGAAGGTGTGGGGCAGCTGTGTTAGGCTTGCTTGCTGGTTTGACAGTGGCAAGCTGTTTGCTTGATTAGTGCATGATCACGTGGCAGAGGCACATGTGCCCAGCCTATGTAAGACTATGGGTGCTTGCGCTTGAGAGAGATTGGAGATCGTAGATGTACGGATTGCCTGCCTGCCACTGTGAGGGGCCATTTTGCTGTTTGTTTGCCTGAGAGGCAGTTTCCCTTGCCTGTGTGCTTGTCTGCCATTGTGAGACTTCATTAAATGAAATGGCCCAATGCTTTTCCGGCTCTGCAGTTTTTCTACTATCTGCCCAAATCCGATGTGGACCTACCTGGCCTCGGCCACTGGCATTACATCTGGTGTAGTGGGCAGGTTTCAGAGCAGATTGGTATGGAGCTGCTGACACCCTTGAAGGGGGTGGGGTAGAGCAGTGGTCGCTGTTCTCCAGTGTATCGTTCTCCATGGCTGTCCTTTTGGGGACCATAGGCTGGCTGGTTTTTACAGCCCTGCGAGAGGAAACCAAGAGCTCTGTGCGAGAAGTGCCCTGAGGTTGAAAGCTCCGGGGCAAGCAGTGGCTCGAGTGGCAGCAATGGCTTGGGCTGGAGCAAGAGCTGAAGGAGGTCAAATGGGTTCATGAGCTGCAGTTTGCCCTGGAAGTTGAATGTTGCCAGTTGCAGTTGTTGGAGGAATAACTGGGTTCAGCTTCAGGCCGAGAGCCGGCAGCTGCGGGAGCCAAAGATGGAGCTGTGCTGGCAGAGTGGCTCTGAGTCAGTGGGAGCAGGTGTTTCCAGCTCCTCTTCTGAGGATGAGGAGGCTCGGGCTGAAGCTGCTGTCTGCACACTCAGAGCTTGGCCAGTGGTTGTCCAGAAGGTAAAAACCCAGCAGCAAAGAGTACCTACTGAGCCCCTGGTAGGGTTGTTGCGATTGTGGGGCATACGAGTGTATGGCAGCATGCTCTCTGGAGCAGAGGTGGAGAGGCTGGCCACCACTGCCATGTGCTCCTCCTTGGGGCAGTTTCTTCAGAGCTGCCATGACTAGGGATGAGGGGGGAGGCCTGAGGCCCTATGTGAACCTAGTTGCCTGTAATGGACCTTTACCTTGGTGATTTGCACAGACGGCTGGGCTGTCTATTGTGGGCTGACTCTTGGGTTGCAACCAGAGGTGGGCACTGGCTCCCATGATGGATGGACATGCTGCCTTTTTTTTTTAAAAAAAGATTTTATTTATTCATTTTAGAAGGAAGACAGAGAGAGAGAGAGAAGGGGGGAGGAGCAGGAAGCATCAACTCCCATATGTGCCTTGACCAGGCAAGCCCAGGGCTTTGAACCGGCAACCTCAGCATTCCAGGTCGATGCTCCATCCACTGTGCCACCACAGGTCAGGCGACATGCTGCCTTTGGATAGTATGAGAGACCCTGATGGGGAGGGGGGGCAGCTCCAGTGGATGTCCTCCTGTACCAGGAAGCTGCTCTCACCCAGTTGCAGAGACATACCAAGGACATTTTTGGTTTCAATGGACATGGTCCTGGACTGTACAGACCCCCACCTAAGATGGGTGGTCTTGTTGGCACTGTGGGTTGGGGAGTTGGAAGTGGACTTCCAATGAACTCCCTGGGCAAAGTACTCAGGGAGACCTTGTGAAGGGCTCCTTTGTCATTACTGTGTAACTTTTGCTGTTACTGTAACCTCTGTTTCCTGTTGTATAGATTGTGAAGCAAGCAATCATAAAGGGGTGGAATGTGGGGCAGCTGTGTTAGGCTTGCTCGCTGGTGTACCGTCTGCAAGCACTTTGCTTGATTAATGCATGAGCACATGGCAGAGGCACGTGTGCATAGGCTATGTAAGGCTATGGGTGCTTGCACTCGAGAGAGATGAGAGATTGGAGATTGTAGATGTGCGGATTGCCTGTCTGCTGCTGTGAGGGGCCATTTTTGCTGTTTGTTTGCCTGAGAGGTAATTTCCCCTGCCTATGTGCTTGTCTGCCATTGTGAAACTTTATTAAATGGTAATGGCCCAATGCTTTCTGGCTTCGCAGTTTCTCTACCATCTGCCCAAATCCAATGTGGACCTGCCTGGCCTTGGCCACCAGCATTACAGAAGGCTTTCAGGGAACAGGAACGTTTCAAGTAACTCCTTGTAATGCTGGTGGCCGAGGCCCGGCAGGGCTACATTGGATTTGGGCAGATGGTAGAGGAAGTGTAGAGCCAGAAATGGATGAGCCATTACCATTTAATAAAGTCTCACAGTGGCAGACAAGCACACAGGCAGGGGAAACTGCCTCTCAGGCAAACAAACAGCAAAAATGGTTCAAACAAAAGGTTGTTTGAATAGGTAATAATTTTCATGACTCGGAATTCAAAAAGCCTAAATGCAGTGCAACATTCTGAATTGGGTTCTGAAACAAAGAAGACATTAATGGATTCTCAACCTAATCTCAGCTGTTACCTCTGGAGCTTCCTGGTCATTAGTTCCCAGAGGTGTGTGTGTGTGTGGGGAGGAGGCAGGAAGGAGACCACAGGGAGCAATAGAGAGGGGAGGATATGGAGACGGATCAGTGCCACAGTTCTATACTTTTAATGCTTAGCTGACTTCCAGGAATCCAGCGAAAGGGGATCATTTTAATCTGGCAAAAACGACAGCCAGTAGGGACAGAATTGCTTACTGATGAGCAGTTGTAGCTGTCATTTGCTTTTTCTGAACAGAGACACTTGTAAAACTCTTCCTGGGCAGAGGTGCCTTTTTGTAAACATGAAAATTATTTTTCCAGATGAACTTTTAAAATCAATGATTTTTGAACATCAATGTATATCATAGTCATCAGGGGTATGTGGTAAAATGTACGAGGATTCTGGTCAGTAGGTCTGTGGTGGAGGCCAGGAATCTGCATTAAAGGTAAAAAATTATTGCTTTTAGGGAGAAAAATGGAGAGGGAAACATCAATTTGTTTTTCCATTTATTTATGCATTCATTGGTTGATTCTTGTATATACCCTATTGAACCCACAACCTTGCCATATTGGGACGATGCTCTAACCAATGGGGCTCCTTGGCCAGGGCCCAGGCATCTGCATTTTAAAACTAGCATCTTAGGTGATTCAGAGAGTCAGTGGACCACACTCTGGTGGAGGAAAGCCAAAGCACTGAGTGACTTTCTGTTCCCACCCTGAGGAAGTGAGGGTCGAGGCCAAGCACTCGTGACTGAAAGCAGTCACATCCAAAGAAGGCCCAAGGATGTGAGTGTTCAGCCCAACTGGAGCTTTCTGCAGACTAAAGGGAATCAGACAGACAGTGTTTTTGTCTCAAAAAGGGCAAGAGAAATCTAATCAGTTTTGCAAAACTAAGTAATAAAATTGTACACTGTATTCTGCTTGTTAGTTTCTTACGCAAGATGACATATTTCTGCTTAATAAATTGGATGACTGGTCTCTCCAAGGCATCTCAATCCTTGAGAGATTGGGGTCCTCCACTTGAGTATTGTTGTTGCTGTCTCATTCCTTTGCGGCTTCTCTTCATGAAACCCTGAATGTTAACAATAACACCCTTCAAAACAATCTTAGATTTTGTTCCAGTTTCCATTTGCTCAGCTTTTGAAATAGCCTTTTTCTGCTGCAGACTGTTGGTCTTAATTACTTTCTTCACTGAAGAGTTTATTAGCATCTCCCTGTTTACTACCTGTGTCATTCTCCCATCATCACTGTAACCAGACAGGAAACCAGAGGTAGTTAGCTCCATTTTATTGGGAGTTAGGGGGTGGGAGGTGGGACTGAGGCATAGAGAGAGGTAGGTTACAATGAGTCACAGACAGAGGTGGGAACTGAAGTCCAGAATTGATGACTGTCAAACCAGATAAGTTTCTGTGGCCTCTTTTCTCAACTTATAATTTCATATTTAATTATAGTTATTCCTTAGGTGTCCGATTAATTGTGCTTGGGTAAGCAAAGCATATTTGAGTTTTAAGCAAAATAGTATAGCATCAGTGTCCTAATTTTGTTTAGCATATCAAGGGTTGTTTAAACTTGAGCTAACTTCTAGACGATGACATGTATGGAACTGACTTTTTTTTTTTTTAGTGAGAAAGACAGTGATAGAGAGAGCGACAGATAGGGACAGAAAGGGAGAGAGATGAGAAGCTTCAATTCTTTGTTGTGGCACCTTAGTTGTTCATTGATTGCTTCTCATATGTGCCTTGACCCAGGGGCTCCAGCAGAGCTAGTGACCCCTTGCTCAAGCCAGTCACCTTGGGCTTCAAGCCAGCGACCATCGGGTCATGTCTATGATCCCACACTCAAGCCAGCGACCCCTTGCTCAAGCTGGTGAGCCCGTGCTCAAGCCAGTGAACTTGGGGTTTATGAACCTGGGTCGTCCGATGCTCTATCCACTGCGCCACTGCCTGGTCAGGCTGGAACTGACTTAATGTGCTCTCTTTGCCCCTACTTCCTTTAGCATTTCTGAAAACTTTTTACATAAAGTGTATATGGGAACAGATTTTTTTCCCTCTTTGATCTTTTTATTGGTAAAATACTTAATCAAAACATCTTAGTCCTCTGTTTCTCAAACTTGAACTGTATTTGGATCCATTTCTTTTTTTTTTTAAAGCTTTATTTTTATTTTTTTTCCAGAGACAGATTGAGAGTCAGAGAGAGGGATAGATAGGGGCAGACAGACAGGAACAGAGAGAGATGAGAAGTATCAATCATCAGTTTTTTGTTGTGGCACTTTAGTTGTTCATTGATTGCTTTCTCATATGTGCCTTGCCTTCAGCAGACCGAGTAATCCCTTGCTTGAGCCAGTGACCTTGGGTCCAAGCTGGTGAGCTTTTTGCTCAAGCCAGATGAGCCCGCGCTCAAGCTGGCGACCTCTGGGTCTCGAACCTGGGTCCTCCGCATCCCAATCTGACGCTCTATCCACTGCACCACCTCCTGGTCAGATTGGATCCATTTCTAAAGGCAAAAAATAACCTTGGAAAATCTCAGTCAACTTAAATTATTTTTATTACAACATTTCTTAAATTTACAAATATAAAGTAGAAATATAATGTTCTTTTATTTATAGTTCTTATATAACTAAAACACCAAAAATAGATTTACAAATGAAATACAAATGAAACCACAAAACTAACACAATTTCTATTGACATAAGTAATTTAATATAATATGATGTGTTTTGCTGAGACTGAATTATCCCTTGTACTGTATGATATTGCCTTAGAATGCTCAGCTTCTTCTGAGTTCAATGTGTCACCATGCAACCTATGAAGCCTCTATATTCTCACTACTTTTTTTGTGTGTGTGTGTGACAGAGACAGAGAGAGGGAAAGATAGGGACAGGCAGATAGGAAAGAAGAGAGATGAGAAGCATCAATTCTTTGTTGCAGCACCTCAGTTGTTCATTGATTGCTTTCTCATATGTTCCTTGACCAGGGGGCTACAGCTGACCGAGGGACCCCTTCCTCAAGCCAGTGATCTTGGGCTCAGCTGGTGAGCCTTGCTCAAACCAGATGAGCCCATGCTCAAGCTGGCGACCTTGGGGTTTTGAACCTGGGTCCTCCGTGACCCAGTCCAATACTCTGTTCACTGTGCCACCGCCTAGTCAGGCCTCACTACTTTTCTGTTAGCGCTCCTGCAACAGTACAGTCATATGATGTCACTTGGCTTTCATTTTTGTGCATGAAAACACTATTTTCTTTTTAAATCTACTTCTGTTCTTTTTCTTATCACTGAAACACACATGTAAATGTAGGTGCTGAAATTGCATGGCAACACAGGGTTATAAAGTGGTCATTCGAATAATCCAGACTATGTATTTAGGTGGCCAGGTTTTTTACAATGAAAAGGAGAACAAAAATAAATTGAAGAAAACAATATCGTAAATAAAAGAAACATTTTATTCATTGCAACAATACAATATAATATAAATGCATAATAAAAACATTTGTAATATTTTATATTATAATTATGCTTACATACCTTTTTTTTTTTTTTTTTACAGAGACAGAGAGAGTCAGTGAGAGGGATAGATAGGGACAGACAGACAGGAACGGAGAGAGATGAGAAGCATCAATCATTAGTTTTTTGTTTCGACACCTTAGTTCATTGATTGCTTTCTCATATGTGCCTTGACCGTGGGCCTTCAGCAGACCGAGTAATCCCTTGCTCGAGCCAGTGACCTTGAGTCCAAGCTGGTGAGCTTTGCTCAAACCAGATGAGCCTGCGCTCAAGCTGGTGATCTTGGGGTCTTGAACCTGGGTCCTTCGCATCCTAGTCCAACGCTCTATCCACTGCGCCACCGCCTGGTCAGGCTATGCCTATTAATTTTTAATAATAATTATAAGAAAAAAGTACTCATTTAGATACAAATACGGCACATCACACACAATGGATCGACTCTGCATCGATCGAATATGGACATTTACAAATTAGTCTTCTAATATCATAAAGGAGACATGTAGGAGGACACTTTCCGAGGGAGGATGGAACTTACAAGAGCAGGACTGTCCTCCCTAAAGGAGGACAAATTGGTCACCTTAATATGCAAATCTAAAAACACTGTCAAAATGAAAACAAAATTAAAAGTCTGGAGAATGCATCCACAGACTTAATTTGAGAAATACTGTTCACTTCTATTGGTTCCCAAACTCTCACTATTGTCAAACTCCCTATTGTGTTTACTTCCAGGAACCCCATGTTTGGGGAAAAAAGTCTTCTAAATTGCATTTATTAATATTTTTACATTTTACTTATAAGACATAGAATTCTCATTTTGTTTGCTTATTTATTTAGAATTCTCATTTTAGAGCTTGTGATCACCTTATATAAATAGTTACCACTCTAAGCTGCTTATAGTCCAAAAGAAACAGAAAAGACCAGACATAGTTATTCTGTGCTGTCCTAACAAAGGTAAATTAAAACTTTCCATTAAATTTTGTAAGAAGGAGTCATACCCTCCCCTCCTCCCACCGCTGCTTTTGAAGACTCAGAGTTCAGGGGGCTAGTTTGGCCGTTCTTGTGCAAGCGGACTAGCCAGGCACTCCATTCAGTTTGGAAGGATTCAAGCTTGCCCTACTTTTGCTTCATTGTTGTACTTCTAAGCATGTTAAAGACCTAAAAAATAGGAGGAAGAAAATACAACAGAAGGCATCATTCCAGTCCCAAACTGAAAAGAAACACAAACAAGAAAGCAGCATGTTTTCAACAGCTTGCGCGCAGGAAGCGGCAAATAATATTGACTGGGGAGTTTGGACAGCTCTGCTCTCTTCTCGCACCGCCCGCGCGGTTGGTCTTCGAGCAGAAGACAGATACTGTACACGGTTTTGGCTTCCAGGCCCGGAAGAGGTGGGGGTTCTATGAACGTTTGAGGCTGCTAGGGAAATGAGGGCTGAACAACCAGTGGCTAAGGGCCAGGTAGAGGTCAGGGGAGGCGCTAAATCTTTTTCCTCCTGGCCTTGGGCATAAGGTCTCCCTGAGTGCTAAGAGGTCACACAGCACATGTTGTAAAGTGCCAGAGTTATAGAATATTAATATTTTAGGAATTTAATGAACATTTTATTAATTTGGGCTAGGTGTGCAGAAAGATTTTGTGAGTGTGATTAGCATAAGACCCAAGATATCATTGTGCTGTAAATGCAGAAAGAGGAAGGAGACTTGGATTCCCTGACTTTCCCCATACCTTTGGAGGAAGGGTCAATGGCTAGCCAGGTGTAGGGAGAAAATAATTAAATCTTAGGCGGATGGATCATTTGCAGGCATTTGTTCCCATGGAAACCACCCGCTTCTCCTGAAAGCATGTAATTAATGTCTGTATCTGTAAACAAAAGGTATAAACTTATGCCATGATGTCAGGTTTTCTCCCCTCCCATGTATAATCAGGAGTATATAAACAGCCCCTGAACTGTTTTGGGGGGCTGCACAATTTGGGTCTGTTGCCCTGTGTCAGCCGTACGCAGCGGCATATTTAATAAATTTCCTCCTTTAATAAAACTTTTCAAAAACTTAATTTGGACTACGTGCCTCTACAAACACCCGCGGATTTGTGGATTTAGTTACTTTACAACATACAGACCGCCCAGGTAGGTCCAGACCAGGCAGGATGAATCTCTGCCCCTGCTTCCTTCAGCAGCGAAAGGGAGGCGGGGTTTCATTCACTTCTCCAGACCACCCTTCTTCTGGAGTTGGGACTTTCAGTTCCTGCAGCAGGGTCCCGGCGGAGGCCCCCACCAACCCGCAGGGGATCGGCTTTCCCACCTGCGCAGGGCCTGAGCGCAGGCCACCGCCCAGCAAGTCAGGGCTCGGGGCGGGGCCGGGCTCGGGGCGGGGCTGGCGGCCGAGAGCAGGAGGAGGAGGAGAAGAAACATGGCGGTTGCGGCGGTACCCGGGACCGGTCAGGGCACAGCGGGCGGAGATGGAGACGATTCGCTTTATCCGATCGCGGTTTTAATTGACGAACTCCGCAATGAGGACGTGCAGGTACTGGAGTAAGGTCGGGAATAGGAGGCGGGCTCCGGCGGGCGCGTGGTTGGACGGGGTAAGGCCGACGCAGACGGGGAGGGGATTGAAGGAGATGGATTGGAGCAGAAACTTGAGGGGAAGGAAGGGAGGGACCGGTGAGGGGTTCGACCCGATCCTCCGGGGGTCGCTCCAGCACCCTCCTCCGGACCCCCGTGGCGTCAGCCTGGCGGCCCACCGGGCGGCTGTGGGAGTACCCGCCTCTCGCTTGGATGCTCTTCCGGCGCGGGCGGGTGGTCCCTGCGGAGGAGCGGGTTGCGGGTGTGCGGGGTGTTGGGGTGTGTGTGGGGGCGGGAGGGGGCCGAGGGGGTGCCGGGCTGGGGGTGTCGGGGTTGTAGGGAGTGTGGGGAGCGGGCTGTGGGGGGCCCTCCGAAGTGCAGTGAGTGAGGCCTCCCTGGAGCATGGACACCGGCTGGGCTCGTTGGGTGGACGACGGAGCTGGAGCATCGGCTTCAGAGCTGCCAGCGAGCTCTTCTTAAATTGCGTCACTTTCCCATGGCACCTGTTCTCCATTCATTTCTCTAATGGGCCCTTCAGTTTCTCCTGAGAAACCTTTCTTTGGCCGATGAAGCCACATTACTCGCTCCCGAGTGACCTCACAGAGCGCAATCGGAAAGGAAACTTTTCCTCATTCTCCCCAGCGTGTCACTGTCTCACCAGTTCACACCTTTTGTCTCTGGTCTAAATCACTCCTCTTTCTTCATTGTGTCCTTAACACTCTCTATGTTACAGCTCCGTCTCAACAGCATTAAGAAGTTATCCACCATCGCTCTCGCGCTTGGAGTGGAGAGGACACGCACGGAACTGCTGCCATTCCTTACTGGTGTGTGAGGCTCCGTTTAAGGCAGAGGCGTCAGGTGTCCCAGTTGCGTTCAAAACTTGGTTTTTTAGAATTTGGTGTCCACAGTATTGAGTGCTAAGCTGAACCTGGTGCTTTTGTGCAAAAGAAACAGGATGGAGCACATTGTCATGTGGCCAGATTTGTAAACATATTAAGTGTGTAGCTAATAGGAGAGTGATCGATACGGAATTATGAGTTTCTAATTCACTCTGAAACAGATCTAGGAAGAATGTTGATGGAGAATAAAGCACTGTTAGGGTAGTGATAGAACTGTCTAGTACACACTGAATCTGTCCTTAGTTTTGTTTAAGTGTCCAGCTCTGGGCTAGCTGTCCTTGTTGATCAATCCTGGGTTGTTGTCATTTGCAGATACAATTTATGATGAAGATGAGGTCCTGTTAGCTCTCGCTGAGCAGCTGGGAAGTTTCACCAGCCTGGTAGGAGGTCCTGACTTCGCCCACTGTTTGCTGGTGAGTATCTTCTGCCTGCCCTCCTTTTAGAACTTTTGCAGTATAAATGGTTCATTGTTTGGAGATAGACACAGCAGCATTCTTTATGCAGATCTTTTTATGAATAGTCCCAGTTTTAGCTGTGGAGAGAACAAGTAGTGTAGGCACTTTTGATTCAGTTCACTCATTCTTATTTTTTCTGACTGCATATAAGAACTTTTTTCTCGTTCCTTGTCTTGTCTGCCTTTGTAGACTTATTTGTTAGTTTTGAGGTTGGGAGAAGAAGGATTTGATTATATTTGTCTATGGTCCCCGTCCCCCCCAAATTGGAAATCTTAATTCTCATCTTAGCAATGCTATGACTTTGGAAACATTAAAATATATGTATCAGCTTTCTGTCTTTGACTGTAAGCATAACTTTCACTTTTGGCTTAGTGTGTGAATTTGATGAGTTCAATTTAGTTGGCAACGATTATTTATTTATTTATTTTTAACAGAGAGAGAGAGAGAGAGAGAGAGAGAGAGAGAGAGATAGACAGGGACAAACAGACAGGAACGGAGAGATGAGAAGCATCAATCATTAGTTTTTTGTTGCGCTTTTCAACACCTTAGTTGTTCATTGATTGCTTTCTCATATGTGCCTTGACTGTGGGCCTTCAGCAGACCAAGTAACCCCTTGCTCGAGCCAGTGACCTTGGGTCCAAGCTGGTGAGCTTTTGCTCAAACCAGATGAGCCCATGCTCAAGCTGGCGACCTTGAGGTCTCGAACCTGGGTCCTTGGCATCCCAGTCCAATGCTCTATCCACTGCGCCACCACCTTGTCAGACGAGTTGGCAATATTTAGGAGCCTGCTGTATTAGACACTGAAGTTACCACCTTGATGTTAAAAGAAGAACAGTGGGAATGGAATGAAGTCTCTGTCCTTATATATCAACAGATAGTTACTATACAGGTGTAGATAGTAAAGTAGAAGCCCGTACAAGATACCTAAGTAATTGGAGAAAGGGATTGACCCAGAGTGACCAGGGAAAACCTCTTGGGAGATTACTTCTGAATTAGGTTTTGAAGGATGACTAGGAATTCAACAGTTGGACAAGATAGAGATGTCTTCCTAAACGCTTATGTGCTGTCCGTATGATGCTTGTTCTTATGATTTCTGTCTCTGTCTTCAACCTTTCCATCGAATTACAGATACAGATTATATTGTAGAAGATATATATCTGTTTGTCTCTTTCTATATCTATCTGCCTGTGATTTTTCTACTTGGATATCAAACAGGCATTTCAAATTTAACATGCTTAAAACATAACTCAATTTTCTCTCCACAATATGCCTTGCACGTAGTTGTCCATCTCAGTAAATGGTATCACCATCTACAGTTACACAAGCCAAAATACCTAGAAGACATTTTTGATTCTTTTTCCCTCATTTTCCAAATTTAGTCCATTAGTAAAACTCTTGTAGATTCTATATGTGTTCCAAATCAGCCCACCTTTTTCCATCCCTACTAGCTGCTACCTGGCTTGTCTTTCCTCTGTCTTTCCAGACCACTTGACCTTTCCTCTGTTACTGCAGTACCTTCCTAACTAGGTGCCTTTCGCTCTCGCCTTCCACCCCACCCTTCCAGTTCACTCTTCATCCCGCAGATGGGTCACTGTCTGTGGTGGCCCTTGAAGATCCATATACTACTGCAGCTTATATCTTCGTTAACAGAACCTTGCCTTAAGACTGTTGTCCTAAATATTCCCTGTAATAAAGTGCTCTTTTGAGCTTCGTATGACAGCTTCCTGTCATTCAGATACCAACTTCAGTGTGTCTACTCAGAGGCCTTCCCTGAGCACCCAACTTGAAACTGTCTCCCAGTCACCTCTTATTACAGCACCCTATTCTTTTTATTTTTAACTTTTATTTTTTTAAAAAGATTTTATTTACTCATTGTAAAGCCAGTGGCCGCGGCCACCATCACAGCAGCTTGGCCCATGCAGGTTCGCATTGGATTTGGACAGTCAGTAAAGAAACAATGGAGCCAAAAGCTGATGAGCCATCATCTTTAACCCTAGGCTGCACCCGGCAGGCAAGTAAAAACACACACTAGGCTCCAAAACCCACTCATTCAGTGCTCACAAAGCCACTGACTTATCCAAGTTTCCTAGAATCAAAGGTTTCTAGCTCACCAGACTTATTTACCTCTGTTCCCCATCTCCTTCCTTCTCCCTGCACAAACTCTGCACAAACTGGCTTCTCCCTCAGCATCCACCATCTTGGCTGCTTCTCTTGGCCTCCTCTACATGGCCTTTCTCTGCTCTCCTCTCTAATACTAATCTCAGGAACTGAGAGAGCAAGCTCCCATTCTACCCCCATTTTATAGTGTAGAAATCAAAACCTTTAATCCAATATACAAAACAGGGAAGTCTCTAATACAAAGTCACTTATTTGAGTCATGATGGGATTGTACCACCCCACATCAAAAAGGGTGGGAAAGGCTTAGTCCTAAAACCAAGCCCCAGCTACAAGCAACTTGCCTGCCCATAGCCCGTCCCCAACACACATTAATATCACCTGGGCGACAGGCTTCCATGTGAGCAGTGCCATCTTTATATTTTATCTGCCCAACAATCCACCCCTATGCTCACTTTACTACCCACAGTCTACAACACCAGCATACCTGTGCAAGGAAATTAGGCACATTACATAAATTACAACAACATGGCAAATCATACAATTTTAACAATTACATGGTACATTTCACCAATATCTGAGCACTTTGCCAAAAGCGCAAAATGTCCTTGGCCGCCTTCTAGCCTTGGTAAAAACTTCCCGGGGCAGGGGAGTGCTTCCAGCAAAGCTGCCCCCCATCCCCATCAGGGTATTTCACATTGTCCAAAATCCATAAGTCTATCCAACAAAGGAGCCAGTGCCTATTCTGGTCGTAGTCCAGGAAATCAGTCCATGCACATGGGGTGTCAGTCACCTCCCTCATCTCTGCCATCCTGACAGGTCTTACACTGTCCCAAGGAGGAGCACGAGGCAATGGCAGTCAGCATTTCCATCTCTGCTCTGGAGAGCATGATGGCAGCCACCCCTATGTCCCCAAATCGCAGACCTACCAGGGACATAGCAAGTATTCCTTGCTGCTGGGCTCTCACTTTCTGGAGACTGCAGATTGCAACTCCACCCCGATTCTCCTCATCCTCCAAAGAGGAACTGGAAACACCAGTTCCCGTTGCCAGTCTCGAGCCCTGGGCCGCCGCAGCCTTCTGCTACACAGACCTTGCAGCTCCAGACCCAGCCTCAGCTTCAGCCTCAGCCCCAGCCTCCTGCCGCTGCTGGCTCTCCACAGTGTACAGGGCAATCTGCAACTCACGAACCTGTGATTCCTTCTCCAGTATCTGCTCAATTTCCAAACAAGTCTTGCGAACCTGGTCGGCCTGCTCTGGTGCTTGCTTCAGCTCCAGGGTCAGCATCTCTTTCTCCCATGTTTGCTGCAGCTCCTTCCACTGCTTGGTTTGCAGGTCCCGGGCAGCCTCTTCCACAGAGCTCTTGGTTTCCTCACACATGGCTGTGAAAGTCAGCCAGCCTACGGTCCCCAAAAGGACAGCCATGGGGAACCATAACAGCAGCCAGTCCTCTACTCCACCACTCAAAGGTGGTGGCAGCTCCTTGCTGATCTGTATCGAATCCTGCCACAGACTACGCCAAATGTGAAGCCAGTAGCCAGGGCCACTATCACAGCAGCCTGGCTCATGCAGGTTCACGTTGGATTCGGACAGTTGGTAATGAAACAGTGGAGCCAAAAGCTGATGGGCCATCATCTTTAATCCTAGCTTGCACCTGGCGGGCAAGTAAAAACACACTGGGCTCCAAAACCCACTCACATTCAGTGCTCACAAAGCTACTGACTTATCCGAGTTTCCTAGAATCAAAGGTTTCTAGCTCACCAGACTTATTCACCTCTGTTCCCCATCTCCTTCCTTCTCTTGCACAAACTCTGCACAAACTGGCTTCTCCCTCAGCACTCCACCATCTTGGCTGCTTCTCCTGGCCTCCTCCACGTGGCCTTTCTCTGCTCTGCTCTCTAATGCTAATCTCAGGAACCGAGAGCTACATCACCCTATTCTTATTCTTTGCAGGCTGCTCATCACCATGTAATTATGTTCTTGATAAATTTGTTGTCTTCCTCCATTAGAATACAAACTCCACCAGAACAAGGAACCTGTTTTCCTCAGTGCTAAAATATAACAACCCTTCATTGAAAGAGCTTGGATGCAGGTTGTGTTGCTGGAGTGTAAAGAGTTGGGCTGGCGTAGGCAGGAGTGGTGGTCGGAGGGCAGTAGGGAAAGGGTGTGGAGAAATAGGCAGTTTGAATAAAGAGAAAATGCATGCAGTTTTCAAGAACTTGCCTTATCTTGTAGTAGTGATAGAGATTATACAATGATACTGCATGAGAGAAGGTCGGAAGGGATGGGCAGATCATAAAAGACCTTCACAAGTAAGGAAACTGTCTTTTCAAAGGGTTTCTGAAATCCCTCTTATGAAAGCTGTGTACTTTCTACCTTTGTGTATCAATTTTCGAAATGGATGAAGTAGACATGCTTCTTTCCATTGACATACTATAATTGTTTCACTCTTTTGGTTAGTTTTACATGTGGGTTTTGTAGAGCTGACCAAATTTAGCTCATGGAGCTTGATGGCATATGCTGAATCTACCTGACCAAATACAAACCCAGCAAGGACCAAATTCAGAGTACCACCCACTTTAGCTTTTCACTAGGCGATGTCACTTATGGTTCTGAGACTGGACCAGCCCCTTTGATCTTTCTGTTTCTAAAACTGCAAGCAAGGATTACTAACATCTCTGTACTCTTGTGTTGTTGCAAACTCTTGCAATATGTCTGGTTCATGGATGTATTCTGAAAAAAGTGATTTTGTACTCAGCCTTTTTTTATAGGTTGGATAAGTTGATGGTGTGGAGCAGTGGACAAGGTTGCTTATGTCTCTAGGAATACTCCAAAGGCCAGGGACTCAGTGGCCTGATGAGATGTCATCGTGCTATTGTGGTGCCCAATGCAGATCATGTTTTTGTACTTATTCCTGAGGAAGATGCCTGGTCCTATTGATCCTGTCTGAACTTGCCTACATAGCTTTTAAACCTAATGATTCAGCTCTCAATAATATAATATTGTGTTGAGTCTCTTCCACTGTGTCATTTGTAAACGCCATCTGGGAGTCACCATCTGGGACCTGAGATCTTGGCTGTCCTACAGAAGTCAGGTCTTCAGGTTGGGTGCACCATATGTTATCACTGTGTGAACTGAAAGTAACCATTTGGTGTGATGTCGTTAACATTCTGGTTACATGTACCACCTGCCTTCTGTCACTCTAAAAGGTGATGATAATCTGTATCTAACCTGATTCAGTAGGTTTTTCTTCTCTGGTTTTCCCTTTGGTGTTTCAGCCTCCTTTGGAAAGTCTGGCGACCGTGGAAGAGACTGTGGTTCGAGCCAAGGCTGTGGAGTCCCTGAGGCAGATCTCGCAGGAGCATACTCCCGTTGCTCTGGAAGCCCATTTTGTACCCCTGGTGAAACGCCTTGCGAGTGGGGATTGGTTCACTTCTCGCACATCTGCGTGTGGTCTGTTCAGCGTCTGCTATCCCAGGGCTTCAAATGCTGTCAAAGCAGAGATTAGACAGTAAGATATAGTATTTTTTTTAGTTATTTGGGATTATTGGGAAATTATAGCTGACAGTTTACACAGTACTCTGTTACCAGTGAGTGACTGTTATTAGGATGACATCACTTTTTATTGTCCAGTTGAATATACCAGTGTTTTATCCTTGTTTCTTCCATGAATAGAAGCCTAGTCACGATATTTGTAGAAGAAAACCTCTAAAATGCCTTGCTGTGTGTGTTCTTGTTGGGGGTGTTTAATTAATGGTATTTGATAGGAAGTACCTTCATTGTTGTATTTGCTCCAGGCACTTCCGTTCCTTGTGCTCAGATGACACACCAATGGTACGACGTGCTGCTGCTTCCAAATTAGGTGAATTTGCCAAAGTTTTAGAATTAGATAGTGTGAAAAGTGAAATTGTTCCACTGTTCACTAATCTAGCTTCAGATGAGCAGGTAAGTTAACTCTTATTGTTTATGGTACACATATGCTCCTCTCCCCAACATTTAAAAAATTTTTTCCATTGATTAGAGAGAAATAAAGTGGGAAAGAGTGGGGGGGTGGTGAGCGAGAGAGAAGCATGCATTTCTTGTTCCATTTAGTTGTGTACTCATTGGTTGGTTTTTGTATGTGTTCCGACGAGGGATGGAATCCATGACCTTGGTGCACTGGGACAATGCTATATCTACCAAAACACCAGCCAGGGCCCTCTCCTCTGATATTTTAAGAATTTCTTTGGGCAGTTTGGTTCTCATGTTAGACTTCTTTTTGAAAAATTAGTACTTAATTCTGGCCTTGGTAATATTTAATATGACTCATTTTCAGTGATTATATTTCTTTCCTGAACAGACCATGATTTTCTCTTACATTGACAGTTTTATAGAAGAGGGAAGTCAGAGGAAATGGGTTACATAATTAGAAAGATTACAGCTGCATTAAGGGGTAACATACTGTTGTGTATTGAAGAGGCTAGAGTGTAGGGTTTCTTTTCTAGGTGCAAGGAGAATACACCTAAATGTTAAATAGGAGTGTGATGATATAATTTAATTTATGCTCTTAAAGGTTCGTTCTAGCTTCTGAGTGGAAACTAAATTGCAAGGTAGGGGGTGAAAGTAGAGACAGGAGGACCAGTTAGGGCAGTGGTTGGCAAACTCATCAGTCAACAGTGCCAAATAGCAACAGTACAACGATTGAAATTTCTTTTGAGAGCCACATTTTTTAAACTTAAACTATATAGGTAGGTACATTCCTTATCGAGGTAGCACCCACACCTGGTATTTTGTGGAAGAGCCACACTCAAGGGGCCAAAGAGCCGCATGTGGCTCACGAGTCACAGTTTGCCAACCAGGGAGTTAGGCTGATAAAATCATCTAGGCAAGACATTTTGGTGAGCTGGGAACTCTAGTGCAGATGACGGAACAGGGACACAGGTGTGAAGGGGGTGCTGGTGGACCAAGACTGGGTTAGGTGAGAGGAAACGGCATGGAGAAGATGGTGATTTTTGGCCTCATCGGCTGGGTGCTGGATGGTGTCATTGCTGAGTGGGAGGAAATTCTGGGAGGAGCAGCTATAGGGGAGAGTCAGGAGTCCGGGAAGAGAAGTAACTAGTCAATTTAACATATTTATTGGAATATTTTTCCATAGATGATAGTAGTCCCTTGACTTAGCATCAGTTTTGGAATCCCAAAATAGCTATAGCTACTACCAGGAACCTAGTTCTGCCTTTTTTAGCCTGTTCATTTGGGTAGAGGAGTGTCTTAGGCAGGGGTCCCCAAAGTTTTTACACAGGGGGCCAGTTCACTGTCCCTCAGACCATTGGAGGGCCGGACTATAAAAAAACTATGAACAAATTCCTATGCACACTGCACATATATCTTATTTTAAAGTAAAAAAAACAAAACGGGAACAAATACGATATTTAAAATAAAGAACAAGTAAATTTAAATCAACAAACTGACCAATATTTCAATGGGAACTATGCTCCTCTCACTGACCACCAATGAAAGAGGTACCCTTCCAGAAGTGCGGCGGGGGCCGGATAAATGGCCTCAGGGGGTTGCTTGTGGCCCGCGGGCTGTAGTTTGGGGACCCCTGGTCTTAGGCATATAGTAAGTTATTGTTGATCTACAATTTTTAAAATTTTTAGTATTTTGGAAAGTTGGAGACACTATGATCTTTTGTGTGTATATACATGTTTATGTATGCTATATATGTATATAAAGTATGTAGTTATTTATGAAATTTTGTCCTGTTTCTCTTGGGTGCTCATGTTTACATATTTATGACTTCCAAATCTATAGTACCAATTCCTGATTTCTCAGTGACTTGTCTAGTTGTATATTTACACTTGCTCAAAAGATGTCACACTGATGTGTGACAGTTCACATTAGGGAAGCTGAGGTCATCAATCCAGTAGCTTCTACTTTGTTCTTGCTGTGTTTTTCTTTCTTTCTGTTTGTTTTTGACAGAGACAGAGAGTCAGAGAGAGGGACAGACAGGGACAGGGAAAGTCAAAAGGGAGAGAGATGGGAAGCATTAATTCTTTTTTTTGTTTGTTTGTATTTTTTGAAGTGAGAAGCGGGGAGGCCGACAGACTCCCACATGCGCCCAACTGGGATCCACCGGGCATGCCACCAGGGGTGATGCTCTGCCCATCTGGGGGGTGTTGCTCCGCTGCAATCAGAGCCATTCTAGCACCTGAGGTGGAGGCCATGGAGCCATCCTCAGAGCCTGGGCCAACTTTGCTCCAGTGGAGCCTTGGCTGCAGGAGGGGAAGAGAGAGAGAGAGAGAGAGAAAGGAGAAGGGGGAGGGTGGAGAAGCAGATGGGCACTTCTCCTGTGTGCCCTGACTGGGAATCAAACCTGGGACTTCCACATGCTGGGCCGATGCTCTGCCACTGAGCCAACTGGTGAGAAGCATCAGTTCTTCTTTGTGGCACCTCAGTTGTTCACCAATTGCTTTCTTATATGTGCCTTTTACAGCAGAGCGATTGACCCCTTGCTCAAGCCAGCAACCTTGGGCTTCAAGCAGCTATTATGGGGTCATGTCTGTGATCCCATGCTTAAGCCAGCAACCGCGTGCTCAAGCCAGCGACCTAGGGGTTTTGAACCTGGGTCCTCCACGTCTTAGTCTGACGCTATATCTACTCCGCCACTGTCTAGTCAGGCCTTGCTGTGTTTTTCTAGGCTTGGCTACCTCAAAGTTATTTTATCCTTGATCTTCCACATTTAAATCTAGCCTTTTTGAAAATACTGTTTTGTTTTTCTGTGTATTTCTTTCCAAGTCATTATCTTGTGCCTAAATTCCTGTTCCTGCCACTGCAGACTGAATTCAGGCTCCCGCTGTCTGAAAGTGGAGTGTCCCGTGAAATATTTGTCAGCTGAAATGGTATAAAACGAAGACAGTTACCGTAGTGGGGGGGGGGGGGAGAGGGAGACACACCTTGCCAACAGGTGCACAAAATTAACACAGCTGCTCACAGACATAGTTCAGAGCTGTGGCATCATGATGCTGAGATGGAGTGTATCCCTGGGAAGGAGCTTGGTGGGGCCCCTCTGCTGGAGGTGGGCTCTCTCTGTCATGGTTTGTGCAAAACAAATGCTGAATGCTATTTTCACTTTTCACCATTTTTTTAAGCAAAAGTCCTTTTCAGATATCTTTCAGGTAGGGAAAACATGTATTAATTAAGGTCTTTTGTAAAAGCAAAGTGGTGTAAATTAACTTCTGAAAACTGGGGGTACCTGTAATTTGAAAATTGAGTTTCCCAATTATTCCCTTACCCTTATTCTCTTTCTCTGTCTTGATCTGGTATAAAGTTTTATAAACATAGTTTTTATTTTTATCTCTCAACTTCTCTTTATAGTGAGACTTTAAAGACATCATTAAAATGTTCTCTGTTTTTCACCTTACATTTTCATTTCATTTTCCTTAATAAAAACTCTGCACTAGCCAATGTAATTGTTTTGCTGTTCACTCATAGAGTAAGTTTCTTCCTTACGCTGACATGCCATTCCAGGCAAAGAGAACGGCTATTTTAAGATCTAGAGCCATGAAGCTGCTTGTAATGTGGTTGGTTTGTTTTTATTTATTTTTTTGCAGAGAAAGGGACAGAGAGAGACAGACAGACAGGAAGGGAAAGAGATAAGCGTCAATTCTTTGTTGTAGCACCTTAGTTGTTCATTGATTGCTTTCTCATATGTGCCTTTATGGGGAGCTGGGGCCTACAGCCAAGCCAGTGACCTCTTGCTTAAGCTAGCGACCTTGGGCTCAAGCCAGCAACTTTTGGGCTCAAGCCAGAGACCATGGGGTCATGTTTATGATCCCACGCTCAAGCCAGTGACTCTGCGCTCAACCTGGTGAGCCCACGCTCAAGCCAGATGAGCCCGTGCTCAAGCTGGAGACCTCAGGGTTTTGAGCCTGCGTCCTGTGTGTCCCAGGCTCACGCTCTATCCACTCTGCCACTACCTGGTCTGGCTTTTTTTTTTTTCTTAATGATACCCACAGCACCACCCCACACCCTGCCCCTGTGGCTGTCAGTGAATATTGTCTAATAAATTAATTTTTGTTCCTTTAGGACTCAGTGCGCCTCCTAGCTGTGGAAGCTTGTGTCAGTATTGCCCAGGTACTGCCTTGGGATGACCTTGAGGTTTTGGTGGTGCCTACACTTCGACAAGCAGCGGAAGATAAATCTTGGAGAGTTCGCTATATGGTAGCTGACAAATTTTCAGAGGTAAAATTATTGCACTGACTTTTTTAAGTACTAAAAAAAAAATTAAGAAATCCACATATTTGCCTGACCAGGCGGTGGCGCAGTGGATAGAGCGTCGGACTGGGATGCAGAGGACCCAGGTTCGAGACCCCAAGGTCGCCAGCTTGAGTGTGAGCTCATCTGGTTTGAGCAAGGCTCACCAGCTTGGACCCAAGGCCACTGGCTTGAGCAAGGGGTTACTCGGTCTGCTGAAGGCTCACGGTCAAGGCACATAGGAGAAAGCAATCAATGAACAACTAAGGTGTCGCAACGAAAAACTAATGATTGATGCTTCTCATCTCTCTACGTTCCTGTCTGTCTGTCCCTGTCTCTCCCTCTTTCTGTCTCTGTAAAAAAAAAAATCACATATTTGCTGTTGTACCAAGAGTTTCTAAATTAATTCTTATGAACAGAAGTGTTTATGGCAAAAATGTATACCTGAAAGTTGCACTAGTTTGTTTTGTTCATGTTAATTATTTTGTTAGTGAGCATTACAACCTGCATATTTTCTATTACAGCTCCAGAAAGCGGTGGGTCCTAAAATCACCTTAAATGACCTCATCCCCGCTTTTCGGAACCTACTTAAAGACTGTGAAGCTGAAGTTCGAGCAGCTGCTGCCCACAAAATAAAAGGTTAAGCACTTTAATTTATGTTGCATGCTGCATACTTTAGGTAGCAGTTTTTACCTCATGACAATAGGTCGTTTATTTTGGTGCTTTTTTTGGAGGTTAAAAAATTTTTTTTAATTTATTGATTGATTTGAGAGAGATTTGCTCTTCCACTTATTCACTCGTTCGTTGGTTGATTGCTGTATGTGTCCTGCCTGGGAATTGAACCTCCAACCCTAGTGTATCAGAGCAACTGGAACCAACTGAGCTATTTTGCCAGGGCTGGCGCAGTTTTTTTTTTCTTTTCAGTTTTTTAATGTCAGTGAATTTTGTGTGTTTTATCTAGATTTTGTTTTCAAATAAATAGAGATGATTTCATTCTGTAGACCTGTTACATTATCATATGAAGCTACTTCCATTATATTTAAAACCAAACAGCCATTTTACTTTGTTTCTGGGAAAAAAACCCTTTTCAGGTTGGATTAATATGACACACAATGGTATATAGGTTGACGAAAAAGTGCATTTAGAATAGGAGCCATTTTTTCTTCTTGGAGATTATTTGCTTAAACGTGTGATTTGATTGAACTTGAAACTTGCTATAACTGGGCAAAACTCTTCATTTGACTCCTTGTAAATGGCTCTATGTAAGTATTACTTTTTCTATTTATCTCCTTTAGAACTTTGTGAGAACTTGCCCATTGAAGGTAGAGAGACCATAATTATGAATCAAGTTCTGCCCTATATAAAGGTAAAGCTAACTTCAGTGTACTTTTAGTTTTACTCTGCCCTGTATGAAGGCAAACCTTACCTCAGTTTTTTTGTTTGTTTTACCTTAAAGCTCTTTGAGTTTAAAGGTGAACAGAGGGTGAGTGGGATAGACATGTTAATGAGTGGCATTGTTCTTTATCACTCATTAGTGCATTATTGTGAGGTGCTCTTTGGTTTATGTTATGACAGATGATCTAAGGACACATTATCAGCTGACCAATAATGAAATAATGCTATTTTTTTAGATTTCTTGGGAAATGGTATAGATGTTTCTGTTGTCTTGAAAAAAAGAAAGGCTTTTAATTTTTATTTTATTTTAGGAATTAGTATCTGATACAAATCAACATGTCAAATCAGCTCTAGCTTCTGTAATTATGGGATTGTCTGCCATTTTGGGCAAAGAGAATACCATTGAACATCTTCTACCTCTATTTTTAGCTCAGTTAAAGGATGAGGTGAGTCTGGCTATAAATTCTGTTGCTTGATAGTGATTTGGTTTGGTTTTGGTTTTGGTTTTCACTAAAATAGAACCAAAAACTGGGATGATGGGATTATAAAAAGTAACTTATTTAAAACCAGTGACAATCCTTGTGTTTGAGTATGGGTTGCAAGTTCCTCAGAAAATTGGCACAAGGAGCCATTGATATAGACTCAAGAATGTCTATTCTCTTTGCCTCATCCTGTCAATGGGAGGGGCACTGGTTTCTTCTCTTTGAACTTAATGTATCTTTGTTTAAAATATTTCTTTCATTTAAATTTAAATATAATATCAACACTATACTGATAGCTAACATTTATTAAATAAAATTATATGCCAGGCACAACTGGTAAATGCTTTGGCATGTATTGTTACATGTATCCTCCCAGCAATCTTATGAGGTAGATTTTCTTGTACCCATTGTACAGATGAGGCAGCTGAGGCACAGAAAGCTAACATGACTCAGCCAAGGGCTTTCCTTAGCTCTGAGATTTGAATGCCCGTAATTTGGTTGCAGAGCCTGTGCCCTTTACCATCCCACAGACTTTTTATTGAGCAAGAATAGTCACCTTTATATGCTTTGAATTATTTGTGTAATCAGTATTAAGTATCTTCCAGGAGTATACTTCTTTTTTTTTTTTTTAACCTGAATCAGTACTTACTTATTTTAAACTTTAGGTAGTAGTTTTTACCTCATAACAACAGGAAAATATTGGGCAGAGAAATTGTTTTTTATATGTGTTCTTCTGGGGCTTGTGTATTTACAGTGTCCTGAAGTTCGTTTGAATATCATCTCCAATTTGGATTGTGTAAATGAAGTGATTGGAATCTGTCAGCTCTCTCAGTCTCTTCTTCCTGCCATAGTGGAGCTGGCTGAAGATGCCAAGTGGAGGGTCCGGCTGGCCATCATTGAGTATATGCCACTGCTGGCGGGCCAGCTGGTGAGTGTGGGCTCCATGCAGTGAAGGGGAGCATCAGACAGTGGAGCCATTTACCATGGCAAGTAGGAGGCCCCAATAATTTGTATGATTATGTTCATTTAGGCGCATCTAACTATGGTAGGTCCTTGTTGTTTGAAGGATGGCTTTTATTTTTATGAGTGTATAACTTTTTTTTTTTTAAGTGAGAGGAAGGGATATAGACTCCTGCGTGTGTTCTAACCGAGATCTACCCGTCAACCACCGTCTGGGGCTGATGCTAGAATCAACTGAGCTATCCTCAGTGCCTGAGGTTGATGCTCAGACCAGCCAAGCCACTGGCTGTGGGAGGGGAAGAGAAAGAGAAGAGAAAGAGGGAGGGGAGAAGAACAGATAGTGGCTTTTCATGTGTGCCCTGATGGGGGGATTGGACCTGGACATTTGCATGCTGGGCCACTCCTCTATCCACTGAGCCAGCCAGCCAGGGCCATGAATGCATTACTTTTAACAATAAGGAATTACAGAAACACATTTCAGCTCACCATCTAAAAGCCAAGGCACAGAAGATACAATGTTTCTTGGTATGTAACATAGATTTCATTATTTTATTTCTCTGTGACTTAAGGAATATTTAACTGAAAGGAAAAGGGAGGGAGTATAGTTTCAAGATATCTCAGCTTTCATTTTTGCTCAGAGCAGCTTTCCTGTTTGTATATATGCAGAGCAAAATGTGGTTACTATTTCTGCATTCTGGTTGAAGAGAGTTGAGGAATCAGACTAGAAAAGGAGCATTGAAATTTTTAATGCTAGTTTTTTGGCCAAAGTCCATATTTTCTAATTGTTTGTTACTTTTTGAGTTTCATAATTTTTTTTACGTTTAAGTATTACCATGTTAGTTAAAATTTTAGTGCTGGGTTTTATAGTTACATCCTTTCCTTCCTTTTTCTGTAGGTGCTCTGGACCTATGTGAGAGCTATCCTTACCCTGTTGGTAGCACTTACTACAATGTATTGTGACTGTTTGTTAAAAATGAGTTGGGGAGGCCTGACCTGTGGTGGGGGAGTGGGTAAAGCCTCAACCTGGAATGCTGAGGTCGCCGATTGGAAACCTTGGGCTTGCTGGTTCAAGGCACATATGGGAGTTAATGCTTCTTGCTCCTCACAACTTTTCTTTCTCGCTCTCTCTCTGTTCTCTAAAATGAATAAAGTTGTTGTTTTTTTTGTTTTTGTTTTTTTTTTTACAGAGACAGAGAGAGAGTCAGAGTGAGGGATAGACAGACAGGAACGGAGAAATGAGAAGCTTCAATCATTAGTTTTTTGTTGTGCATTGCGACACCTTGGTTGTTCATTGATTGCTTTCTCATATGTGCCTTGACCATGGGCCTTCAGCAGACTGAGTAACTCCTTGCTTGAGCCAGCGACCTTGGGTCCAAGCTGGTGAATTTTTTTGCTCAAATCAGATGAGCTCATGCTCAAGCTGGCAACTTGGGGTCTTGAACCTGGGTCTTCCGCATCCCAGTCCGACGCTCTATCCACTGCGCTACCGCCTGGTCAGGCAATAAAATATATATATATATTTTATTGTATTTTTCTGAAGCTGGAAATGGGGAGAGACAGTCAGACAGACTCCCGCATGCGCCCGACCGGGATCCACCAGGCACGCCCACCAGGGGGCGACGCTCTGCCCATCAGGGGGCGACGCTCTGCCCCTCCGGGGCGTCGTTCTGTTGCAACCAGAGCCACTCTAGCGCCTGGGGCAGAGGCCAAGGAGCCATCCCCAGCGCCCGGGCCATCTTTGCTCCAATGGAGCCTCTCTGCCGGGGGGGGGGGGGGGGGGGGGGGGGGGGGGAGACAGAGAGGAAGGAGAGGGGGAGGGATGGAGAAGCAGATGGGCGCTTCTCCTGTGTACCCTGGCCGGGAATCGAACCTAGGACTTCCGCACGCCAGGCCGATGCTCTCCCACTGAGCCAACCGGCCAGGGCTAAAATATTTTTTTAAAAAAAGAAAGTGTTTTAAAAAAAGTTGGGAAGATAGACAAGTGACCTCTTGTAGGGTAGGGTCTATGTTCAGTGTTATATTTCTAGTGCCTACTATAGGGCCTGGCATTAATCATAAAGCACTTAACATTTGTTGAGTGTTGGATAAATAAATACCTGAATATTTTTTGAGAGAACTCACAATGTCAGATTACAGCTAACATTGCTGCAGTGTGTTCCCCTCTCTCTGCCACTTGCATTTCTTTCAGATGATAGCATACGGGATCTATTTTTTATTTCCTTGAACCACTGAATTTGTATTGCTAATTTTGTTATATTTAGTTTATGAAATGCATCCTATGTTTGTGGCATCATATGTTTTATAAAATTTGAAGTGTCCCACTTTTAGAAACATGTCAAAAATATCAGGATAGCCTGACCAGGTGGTGGCGCAGTGGATAGAGCGTCGGACTGGGATGCAGAGGACCCAGGTTCGAGACCCTGAGGTTGCCAGCTTGAGCACGGGCTCATTGGGTTTGAGCAAAGCTCACCAGCTTGGACCCAAGGTCACTGGCTCGAGCAAGGGGTTACTGGTCTGCTGAAGGCCCACTGTCAAGGCACATATGAGAAAGCAATCAATGAACAACTAAGGTGTCGCAACGAAAAACTGATGATTGATGCTTCTCATCTCTCTCCGTTCCTGTCTGTCTGTCCCTATCTATTTCTCTCTCTGACTCTCTGTCTGTAAAAGAAAAAAAAAAATCAGGATAGCCTGACCAGGTGGTAGCACAGTGGATAGAGCGTCGGACTAGGATGCAGAGGACCCAAGTTTGAAACCCTGAGGTTGCTGGCTTGATCACGGGCTCACCAGCTTGAGCTTGGGGTTGCTGGCTAGAGTATGGGATCATAGACATGACCCCATGGTTGCTGACTGGAGCCCAAAGGTTGCTGCCTTTAAGCCCAAGGTCACTGGCTTGAGGCTAGGGTTGGGTCGCTGGCTTGAGCAAGGGGTCACTCAGTCTGCTGTAGACCCCCACTTCAAGGTACATATGAGAAGTAATCAATGAATAACTAAGGAGCCACAACGAAAAATTGATGCTGCTCATCTCTCTGTCTATCCCTATCTATCCCTCTCTGACTCTTTGTCTCTTTCAAAAAAGAAAATAGGATATAACTAAAGGGTCTGGCGAAGTCATCTTGTCACATTTTTCTTCTGTCATTCCCATTGCTGATGGTTACCTGTGCTTCACTGGTGACACTCCCAGATCACCTCTCCAGAATGGAACGCAGCAGTGGCTAACTGGGTGGCTAAAGGCTGAAATAGCTGTCCAGAGGGAGGGTGAAGTTTACTTTTTAAACCTCTGTTCCTTTTAGATCTGGGAGGTCAGCAAAGGTCGTTAACTCCATGGGGGAGTGTGGAAGAAAGGAGGTGGTGACCGACTGACTCACACCTGTCAGGCATGGTGACGTGTTGGTCCAAACGTTTTGTTAATACAACTTCAATTTCTTACTATTATATATATATATTTTTTTTCTATAAAGATTTTTATGACAGGTAGTCAATATATAAAATTCTTTCAAGACTTTATGTATGACCTGGCTTATGGACCATGCTGAATAATGTAAAGGTAAACCATAAAAATCAGGAAATAAAAGTTAATTTAGATTCAAGAAAAATTTATAACCTGAAATGGAAAAGAAGCCTTTGAGAGCTGACACGGCACTAAATATATGCTAAAATCTGTCAATGGTATATTATTATAAAGCCATTTTATGTTATTAAATTACTGTTTTCAGAGTGCTGAAACTTTATATTACATCTCTATTTAAAATTGTAATTACTGTTCAGGAATTTCTTGGGTCCAAAGAAACATGTAGACCCCAAAATGGAGGCACCAGGAAAGCATATGTCACAGCTTTCTCTCACATGGTACAGACTTCCTACAGTGACAGGTCTTATAGCTCCAGGAGCTTGTCCCCACCTTGTCTTGGAGTGATCACTTGCTGACAGGAAGAGCAAAACTGGGAGAGCCAGGATGGTTCCACCTGTGACTGCTGGGGTCTCAGCACCTGCACTGCTATGCCTGCTTTATTCCCTCTCTGCTTCCTCCCATTGTCTCAGAAATACTCTAGTTAATTGGGAATTTCTCTATTTCTTTTTTTTTTCTCCCCCCCCAAGTGAGAAGAGAAGGGGGGCGGAGGCAGGCAGACAGACTCCTGCATGCACCCGACCGGGATCCACCCAGCATACACCCCAGGGGGTGATTCTTGGTCCCTCGGGTGTTACTCCGCTGCAACCAGAGCCATTCTAGCACCTGAGGCAGAGGCCATGGAGCCATCCTCAGCGCCCGGGCCAACTTTGCTCCAGTGGAGCCTTGGCTGCAGGAGGGGAAGAGAGAGACAGAGAGGAAGGAGAGGGGGAGGGGTGGAGAAACAGATGGGCGCTTCTCCTGTGTGCCCTGGCTGGAATTTGAACACGTTACTTCCATAGGCCGGGCCAATGCTCTACAGCTGAGCCAACCAGCTAGGGCTTTGAATATCTCTATTTCTTGATACAGTTTTTTATCATTTATTACCATATTATTCAAAAAGGGGAAAATTTTAGAACTATTAATATTTTTGACAGGTTGGTGGTCACATAATAGACACAGGGATGTAAAGTACAGCACAGAGAATATACTCAAAAATATTGTGATAACTATGTGAGGTACCAGCTGGGTACTGAAAATATCAGGGGGAGCACTAGATTTTCTAATCACTATGCACACCTAAAACTAATACCAAATAATATTCAATGTAAACTAATTGAAAAGACAATTTTTGGCCCTGGCTGGTTGGCTCAGCAGTAGAGCGTCAGCCCAGTGTGTGGAAGTCCTGGGTTCGATTCCCAGTCAGGGCACACAGGGGTAGGGACCATCTTCTCTACCCCCCATCTCTCTCTCTCTCTCTCTCTCCCTCTCTCATACCTGTGGCTCCAGTGGTTCAAGCAAAGTTAGCCCTGGGTGCTGATGTTGGCCCCATGGCCTTGCTTCAGGTGCTAAAATAGCTCGATTTCCCAGGAAAGGTACAGCGGTCCCAGATGGGCGAGCATCACCTGGTAGGGGGCTTTCCAGGTGGATCCTGGTTGGGGCACATGTGTGATTCTGTCTCTGCCTCCCTGCCTCTCACTTAATTAAAAAAAGAAAAAAGTACAATTCTTTTACCTTGTGACAGAGACAAAGAGAGGGACAGATAGGGACAAGCAGACAGGAAGGGAGAGAGATGAGAAGTATCAATTCTTCATTGTGACACCTTAGTTGTTCATTAACTGCTTCTCATATGTGCCTTGACTGGGGGACTACAGCAGAGAGAGTGACCCCTTGCTCAAGCCAGTGACCTTGGGCTTCAAGCCAGGATCTTTGGGCTCAAGCCAGTGACCATGGGGACATATCTGATCCCACGTTCAAGCCAGCGACTCCGCACTCAATCTGGTGAGCCGGCACTCAAGCCAGATGAACCTGTGCTCAAGATAGCGACCTCAGGGTTTTGAACCTGGGTCCTCCGCATCCCAGTCTGATGCTCTATCCACTGTGCCACCTCCTGGTCAGGTGACAATTTTTTTAATGAAATAAAAATTTTCACAGGTATTTTCCTGGGTAATTCAGTTTTACAAATAATCTAGATGTTGCTTGGCAGACAATCTATACGGCACTCTTTCTACTCATCTGTAGTATTGTATGTGGCTCCTGGACACCCAATTCTCTCCCCCTTAGCAGGGCCTGGGCCATCTCATTTAGACTTTCTTTGTTTCTGATTTCTGTGCAATAAAATAGACTTACAGTTAGTAAATGAAATCCCATGATACTCCTTTTCTGTCTGGTTCCTGAATTCAGCTTGTTTGGAAACAAGTGTTTTGTAGCTTTCAGGTCACTTTTGTTAATATAAAGAGACCATCTTGATTTCTAAACTTTGGGGATGTGTAGTAATAGAATCTTCTGTATTCCTAGGGTGTGGAATTCTTTGATGAAAAGCTCAATTCCTTATGTATGGCCTGGCTTGTGGACCATGGTAAGTAAAAAAGTTAAGACCAGGTTAATATAGAATGCTTGTGTTTTGCATATATCCCGTTTTGTTTATTTGTTTCTCTTTAGAGAAAAATTCTAATCTGAGCAGATATTTTGCCTACTTAGTGGAGAGAGAAAGACTTTGATTATACTCCAGTTAGCTTCCTCTGAACATGTTTTACATGTCTATTTTCTACCAGATTTTTCTATCTTAATTTTCTCCATAAACAATCTCTTTGCCCTGTTTCTTACTCATTCTGTTACATTATTTTCAGACTCTTTTTTTTTTTTTACAGAGACAGAGAGAGAGAGAGAGAGAGAGAGGGGATTGATAGGGACAGACAGACAGGAACGGAGAGAGATGAGAAGCATCAATCATCAGTTTTTCGTTGTGACACCTTAGTTGTTCATTGATTGCTTTCTCATATGTGCCTTGACAGTGGGTCTTCAGCAGACCGAGTAACCCATTGCTTGAGCCAGCGACTTTGAGTCCAAGCTGGTGAGCTTTTTTGCTCAAACCAGGTGATCCCGCGCTCAAGCGGGTGACCTCGGGATCTTGAACCTGCGACCTCTGCATCCCAGTCCGACGCTCTATCCACTGCGCCACCGCCTGGTCAGGCCAGACTGTCTCTTTTATACATACACTCACTTCTTTCTTATCTCAGGGTCTTCTGCTTGACCATGCCATCTCGGTTGGACAGGATTGGAATCAGATGAAAGGCTACGGGGAAGAAATGGCTGCTTGGCTTCTTTGAGTGACATGGAGAAGGAGATACACCGTGACACATTGAAGGAGTCTAGGAGTGGGCGGTGTCAGTTTGACATAAGACAGAGAGGGCCCAGATTTCTGGTGTTGGTGAAAGGCAAGGTTACTGCCTTTGCCCTTGGCTGCTGCCATCACAGTAGCTGTAGCCTCAGGTCAGGATCAGGTGGAAAAGCGTTTAGAAAATAGGTTTTCAGTACTTTAACTTCTCTTTGCATTAATAATATATTTCACAGAATCCTTTTCTTCACATGTCACAAACTGTTGCAAATGAGAACTGGTACTACTGCTTATCAAAATATACAAGACTATTGATATTATAAATTAAACTATTTTATATGTTAATTTGTTAGCAGGTGACTTTTTGACAAGGTCTTGGGTCCATGTGTCTCTTGTCTGCCAGGAAGTGGTGGGTGGGAAGGGTGCCCGCCCTACCAGTGAGGTCTGTGCCAGGCCCTGCCTGGTGCAGACCTGCAGCTTCAGTGTGCTCTGAGACCTGTTAGCTGGGGCCATGGGCTCATGACAGAATGCCCTGTGAGCTTCAGGTTCACATTGTGGTGGGTACGGAGGCATTCTGTTTCAGTTCCATAGCATCTTCAGTACTGAGTGTATTTGTTCTTCTGCGGCTGCTTATGCCTGGATATTTGGAAGGAGTGGAAACATTTATGTTTCTTGAACATGTAGGTAGTTTTGTTAAGGGCATATCTGGATCATATGGGAGATCATATGGTTAGGAGTGTGAAGAGGCCCTGATCGGTCGGCTCAGCGGCAGATTGTTGGCCTGGATTGTGGATGTCCTGGGTTTGATTCCTAGTTAGGGTACACAGAAGCAACCATCTGCTTCTCCACCTCTCCCTCTTCTTTCCTTCTCTCTCTGCTCTCCTCCCACAGCCATGGCTTGAATGGTTAGAACAAATTGGCCCCTGGCACTGAAGATGGCTCCATGTCCTCTGCCTCAGGCACCAAGATAGCTTGGTTGCCAAGCAACAGAGCAGCAGCCCCAAATGGGTAGAGCAAAGGCTAAAATTACTTTTTAGAAAAAAGGTTTGTTATTTCTGATACATATTTAACATTCGTGTGATGACATGTCCCAGAAGATTCTATGCTTGCTTGTTTATTTATTTATTTATTTATTGGGCGGGGAGGCAGAGAGACAGACTCCCACATGTACCCTGACTGGGATCCACAGGGATCCACCTGGCAAGTCCTCTGGGGGTTAAGGCTCTGCCCATCTGGGGCCATTGCTCTGTTGCTCAGCAACAGAGCCATTTTTATTTTAGCTCCTGAGGTAGAGGCCATGGAACCATTCTCAGTGCCTGAGGCCAACTTCTGGGGCCAATGGAGCCCTAGCTGTGGGAGGGGGAGGGGTGGACAAGCTGATGGTAGTTTCTCCTGTGTGCCCTGACCAGGAATTAAACCTTGGACGTCCACACACTGGGCCAATGCTCTACCACGGAGCCAACCAGCCAGGGCCTCTATGCTTATTTGAAAGCTGGCCTTCTAGATTATTTTAATGAACTTTCAAAGTCCTAGTGTACCACAAAGAATTCAATTCCCGACAGCCTTTCTGTGTAGGATTGCTCTGTGTATGTTAATTATTCTTTTGGTTTTTTTTTTCTTCAGATTTTTTTTTTCTTCCCATTTGGGAGCAGGAGAGATGCTTGTTTTTTTTTGTTTTTTTTTTCTTCTTTTTTAAGTGAGAAGCCAATGCTCTAGCTAACTGGGGCCATGCTCGCAACCAAGCTATTTTTAGTGCCTGAAGTGGAGGCTCCACAGAGCCATCCTCAGTGCCCAAGGCAAGTGCACTCGAACCAGTCACCAGTCGAGTCATGGCTGTAGGTGGGGAAGAGAGAGAGAAGGGGGGGGGAGAGAGAGGGAGAGGGAGAGGGATGGAGAAGCAGGTGGTCACTTCTCCTGTGTGCTCTGACCGGGAATCGAACCTGGGATACTCAGACACCGGGCCAATACTCTACCATTGAGCCAACCGGCCAGGGCCTGGTTTTTGTTTTTTATACCAATATACTAAAATGGGTATTACAAGCATTCTTTGAATCAATGAAATGTCAGCTCTGAAATTGTTTTATACTTAATCACATGGGATTTCTATTATTTTGTTTTTACATTTTAGATTACTGCTTCATAAATCCAGAGAAGTATAAGGCAGGAAGTATCACTCACCTCTCTGTTCTTGTGGTTGAGTGGACAGTACTGAGGGAGGAATTTAGAAGAATTTATTTTTTAGAGGAGCAAGGAAAAAATATACAGTGTATAGAGTATGTTAGACATTTATTTTTTTTATTTAAGTTTCAAATTTTTTTTGACAGAGACAGAGTCAGAGAGAGGGACAGATAGGGACAGACAGGAAGGGAGAGAGATGAGAAGCATCAATTCTTTGTTGCGTCATCTTCATTGTTCATTGATTGCTTTCTCATATGTGCCTTGATGAGGCAGGGGAGGGTGTGCTATAGCAGAGGGAATGATCCCTTGCTCAAGCCAGCGACCTTTGGGCTCAAGTCCGCGACCATGGGGTCATGTCTATGATCCCATGGTCAAGCCTGTGACCCCATGCTCAAGCTGGTGAGGCCATGCTCAAGCCAGATATAAGCCCGTACTCAAGCCAGAAATCTTGGGGCTTTGAACCTGGGTCCTCCGCGTCCTAGTCTGATGCTCTGTCCACTGCGCCATCACCTGGTCAGGCTAGAGTATGTTAGACATTTAAAAGAACCTTACAAGTCAGACCTTGAGGAAGGGAGAGATAAAACAAGAAAGAAGACAAGAAGAACTGTTTGTATTCTTTGGCAACAACACTGAGAGGTGCTAAGAACAAAGCCGTATCTCCCCATGTATAAGATGCACAATTTTTCGAAAAATTTGGGTTGTAAAAACTGGGTGTGTCATATACAGTGGTTATGGCATTTCAAATGCCACAGATGGAACCAAGGATGAGGCAATATATGAAGGCAGTGATTCATCAACAGACACAGATGGGGACAAGATGAATGGGAATTTTTTTTTTTTTTTTGGTGGCAGAGACAGAGAAGGGGACAGACAGGAAGGGAGAGAGATGAGAAACATCAATTCTTTGTTGCGGTTCCTTAGTTGTTCATTGATTGATTTCTCATATGTGCCTTGATGGGGAGGGGGGCTACAGCGGACCGAGTGACTCCTTGCTTGAGCCAGTGACCTTGGGCTCAAGCTGGTGAGCCTTGCTCAAACCAGATGAGCCCGCACTCAAGCTGGTGACCTCAGGGTCTCGAACGTGGGTCCTCCACATCCCAGTCCGACACTCTATCCACTGCGCCACTGCCTGGTCAGACTGAATGGGAATTTTGACAGTGATGAGGAGTTGTATGAATTTTATGATGAATAAAACTTGGGTTCAATAACTTTATGTAATACATTTTTTTTTCAAATTTCAGGCCCCAAAATTAAGGTGCGTCTCTTACATGAGAGTGTCTTTTTTTTTTTTTTTTCTGTATTTTTCTGAAGCCGGAAACGAGGAGAGATAGACTCCCGCATGCGCCCAACCGGGATCCACCCGGCACGCCCACCAGGGGGCGACGCTCTGCCCCTCCCAGGTGTCGCTCTGTTGCGACCAGAGCCACTCTAGCGCCTGGGGCAGAGGCCAAGGAGCCATCCCCAGTGCCCGGGCCATCTTTGCTCCAGTGGAGCCTCGGCTGCGGGAGGGGAAGAGAGAGACAGAGAGGAAGGAGAGGGGGAGGGGTGGAGAAGCAGATGGGCGCTTCTCCTGAGTGCCCTGGCCGGGAATCGAACCCGGGACTTCTGCACGCCAGGCCGACGCTCTACCACTGAGCCAACTGGCCAGGGCCGAGAGTGTCTTATACATGGGGAAATATGGTAGTGGACATCTGGCCAAGTAGACTTGAGTGCAGTTTAAGGTATGGGTAAAGGCCAAGTATGTGTACTCTGTCTCTGGTTTCTGTGATGGTGAGATCCCTTCCTATAGTAATGACATTAGGATGAGAAAAATCTCAAGGAAACTGAGAAACAGAATTGGAGAAGAAGACACCTATACTGTAGTTTGCTCCCCCTTAGGGGAGGCAGCATGGAGGGTGTTGTGTCAATGATGAAGACTGTGGATGTGAATGTATTATGGATAAAAGAGTTGATTGAGCTTACTCCTGAGAACATGGGTCTAAATGTTACTGATGGGTTGATTCTCCAACAGACTTTGGTCAGGGTCTTATTGATGATATAAACATGGTTTCTTGGCTCTCCAGCCTTGCTTGTTTTCATTAATGGCATTACCTAAAAGGCTTTATAAACTGGGAAGAGTTGAACAGTTCCTGTCTGGAAGCTTTATATAAATTGTCCAGGACGGGCTGTTGTTCAGGTAGCTGTTCTTGCCCATTCTATCACCTAGGAGGGTTTGGCCTACCTGGAGGGAAAAGAAGACAGAATCAGTACACACACCCCTAGATTTGTTATCCAAGCTCTACCTTTGGGTAGTACTAGACTGTGAAGTGCAGCGGCCCCACCTGTCTGTGCTCAGTGCTGTATGGAGCAGGCAGTTGTTGAGAAGGTAGTAGCTTGGGCCTTTCCCATCTAATTTATGATACCTTCGATACATGATCTTGTCGGGAACTAGTAAATGTTAAAGTAGTTACATTTATTCACAGAAGACATTTGACATGTCTCAACATAAACATTCTTAAGGGGAAAAGGCAAGATGGTCTGAAGCTTTTATTTGCTGTTGTGGCAGTGATCGTGGTGGCCTCTGAACTACCTCCTTGCTGTCTTTCACCGTAGGCCGTTCTTGTCACTGCCAGACTAATCTTGCTAAAATACCACACTGGTCATCATCTGACAACTTCGCTTCAAAACCCCATCTTTTTTTTTTACACAACATCTAAATGTAGCTTTTCAAGATGTTCTGATTTGTGTCTACTCTAAGGGTCTAACCTCACATTTTCCCAGATTTCAGTTCTTTCCTTTGTCCCTGGGTCAATTTTTTGCATTACTTTAGTTGCTCATTTATTGCTTCTCATATACACCTTGACCGGGAAGCTCCAGCCAAGCCAGTGACCCCTTTGTTTAGGCCAGTGATCTTGGTTTTTAAGCCATCGACTTTTGGGCTCAAGCCAGTGACCATGGGGTCATGTCAGTGATCCCACAGTCAGCTCAAACTGGCAACCCTGTGCTCAAGCTGGCAACCTTGGGGTTTTGAACCTGGGACCTCAGTGTTCCAGGTCGATGCTCTGTCCATTGTGCCACCACCAGTTGGGCTCCTGGGTCAATTTTTTTATCTTTTCCAGGAGTTACCGTCCTCTTCTCTGTACTTACACAGAGCCTCTCTAATCTTTGAGGCCCAGTGCAAGGTCTCTCCCAAAGCTTTTTTATTTTTTTATTTTATTTTTTGTGTGACAGAGACAGAGAGAGACAGAGAGAGGGACAGATAGGGACATACAGATAGGAAGGGAGAGAGATGAGAAGCATCAATTCTTTGTTGCGGTACCTTCGTTGTTCATTGATTGCTTTCTCATATGTGCCTTGACCAGGGGGGTTTCAGCAGACTGAGTGACCCTTGCTCAAGCCAGCGGCCTTGGGCTCAAGCAGGTGAGCCTTGCTCAAACCAGATGAGCTCGTGCTCAAGTTGGTGACCTTGAGGTTTCGAACCTGGGTCCTCTGCATCCCAGTCCAGCGCTCTATCCACTGCACCACTGCCTGGTCAGGCTCCCAAAGCTTTTTTAGATCTTCCTGTTCTTTCATCTCTAAACTCCTACAGCCCTCAAAATCCTTACTATACACTTTCATACTTTATTATAATCAGTCATATACCATGTGATTTCTTATAAGTACATTTGCTTTCCTTTCTTTGAGGGTATGATCTTGAGGTGGAATATGTTACAGATTCTTTCTGTAATACACAGCACATAGCAGGCACTCATATTTGTTAATTAATTAGCAATGCCTATAACGAGCTCCTTACCTCCTTTTTCTTTGGACATATTACACATTTTAAAACTAATAAGACCAGGCCTGACCTGTGGTGGCGCAGTGGATAAAGCATTGACTTGGAAATGCTGAGGTCACCAGTTCAAAACCCTGGGCTTGCCTGGTCAAGGCACATATGGGAGTTGATGCTTCCAGCTCCTCCCCCCTTCTCTCTCTCTCTCTCTGACTCTCCTCTCTCTCTCTCTTCTCTAAAATGAATAAATAAAAAAATAAAAAAATAAAAAAACTAATAAGACCAAGTCCATGTATTATGAGTTGTAGCCAAACACATTTGCCATGGCAGTACGGCTAAATTCTGGTGTGTGTACAGAATTTTGTGCTTGGTCCACCGTTGATGATAATGTAAGTAAAGTAAGTGATGCTCATAATGTGAGCAGCATGACAAAGTGTTATTCACTCTTGCAGTCTATGCCGTTCGTGAAGCTGCCATCAACAACCTCATGAAACTAGTGCAGAAGTTTGGTACAGAGTGGGCCCAAAATGCCATAATTCCCAAAGTGTTAGTTATGGCAAATGATCCTAATTATTTGCATAGAATGACTACTTTATTCTGCGTTAATGTAAGTATTACACAGCTGTTATTGCCAAACTCAGGCGTTGAAGCAGTTCATCAGGACTGTGTTTCTGAATTCTGAAATACTGTCTTCTATTTGGAATATGTTTCTAATATTGATTAATTTGGATAGTTAAGAAATGAGAGCAAATGTCAGTTTTTCAACTCATTAAAATCTATAGTAGTAAAGTCAGTTATGAATTCTGGCCTAATTCTGGGCCTTTTTTCTTTCCTTTTTTTTTTTTAATTTTTCTGAGGTTGGAAATGGGGAGGCAGTCAGATAGACTCCCGCATGCGCCCGACCGGGATCCACTTGGCATGCCCACCAGGGGGCAATGCTCTGCCCATCCGGGGTGGCGCTCTGCCGCAATCAGAGTCATTCTAGCACCTGAGGCAGAGGCCACAGAGCCATCCTCAGCGCCCAGGCAAACTTTGTTCCAATGGAGCCTTGGCTGCGGGAGGGGAAGAGAGAGACACAGAGGAAGGATAGAGGGAGGGGTGGAGAAGCAGATGGGCGCTTCTCCTGTGTGCCCTGGCCGGGAATCGAACCCGGGACTCCTGCACGCCAGGCCAATGCTCTACCACTGAGCCAACTGGCCAGGGCCTTTTTTTCTTTTTTTAATTTTTAAAATTTTGTTTTCTTTTAGTGAGAGGAGGGGAGGCAGAGACAGATAACTGCATACGCCCTGACCGGGATCCACCAGGCAAGCCCACTAGGGGGCGATGCTCTGCCCATTTGGGGCCCTTGCTCCATTGCAACTGGAGCCACTTTTTTAGCGCCTGAGGAGGAGGCCATGGAGCCATCCTCAACACCTGGGGCCAAATCGCTCAATCAAGCCTTGGTTGCAGGATGGAAAGAGAGGAGAGAGAGAGAGAGGGAGAGAGAGAGAGAAGCTGGGGGGTGGAGAAACAGATGGGTGCTTCTACTGTGTGCCCTGACTGGGAGTCGAACCCAGGACATCCACACGCCTGGCCGACGCTCTACCATTGCACCAACCAGCCAGGGCCTGTTTTGTATTTTGGGTTTTTTTTAATGCTATTTTATATCCCTCATTTAGTGTTCAAAATAGAAACATTTTCCTGTTGGTAGTTACTTTCGTATTAAGTATTAATTTGTCTTTAGATTTTGGCATATATTAAAAATAAAAATATTTTACATATGCTATTTTATTTCTTTTTCTAGGCACTGTCTGTGGCCTGTGGTCAGGAAATAACCACTAAGCAGATGTTGCCAATTGTATTGAAAATGGCTGGAGACCAAGTGGCGAATGTCCGTTTCAATGTGGCCAAATCTCTACAGAAAATTGGACCAATTCTAGATACTGAGTAAGATTTTAATATTATTCTTTTTATTTTTAATTTAATTTTATTTTTTTGACAGAGACAGTGAGTCAGAAAGAGGGACAGGTAGGGACAGCAGACAGGAAGGGAAAGAGATGAGAAGCATCAATTTTTCGTTGCGGCTCCTTAATCTCCTTAATTAATTGTTCATTGATTGCTTTCTCATATGTGCCTTGACCAGGTCGCTACAGCAGAGCAAGTGATCCCTTGCTCAAGCCAGTGACCTTGGGCTCAAGCTGGTGAGCCCATGCTCAAGCCAGTGACCCGTGCTCAAGCTGGTGACCTCAGGGTTTCAAACCTGGGTCTTCATGTCTCAGTCCGATGCTCTATCTACTGCACAGCTGCCTGGTCAGGCATATTATTCATTTTTTTTGTTTTGTTTTGTTTTTACAGAGACAGAGGGATAAACAGGGACAGACAGACAGGAACAGAGAGATAAGAAGCATCAGTTATTAGTTTTTCGTTGCGCATTGCAACACCTTAATTGTCCGTTGATTGCTTTCTCATACATGCTTTGACCGCGGGCCTTCAGCAGACCCAGTAACCCCTTGCTCGAGCCAGTGACCTTGGGCTCAAGCTGGTGAGCTTTTGCTCAAACCAGACAAGCCCTCGCTCAAGCTGGCGACCTTGGGGTCTTGAACCTGGGTCTTCCGCATCCCAGTCCGACGCTCTATCCAATGCGCCACCGCCCAGTAAGGCGTTATTCATATTTTAAAAGCAGGTTAAAATTGCCTACTTGAGCACAGGCTCACTAGCTTGAGCACGGGGTTGCTGGCTTTAGTGTGGGATCATAGACATGACCCCATGGTCACTAGCTTGAGCCCAGATGTTGCTGGCTTTAGGCCCAAGATTGCTGGCTTGAGCAAGGGGTCACTCCCTCTGCTATAGCCCTCTGGTCAAGGCACGTACTGTATGAGAAAGCAATCAGTGAACAACTAACGTGCCGTAATGAAGAATTGATGCTTCTCATCTCTCTCCCTTCCTGTCTGTCTGTCCCTATCTGTCCCTGTCTTTGACTCTCACTGTCTCTGTCACCCAAAAAAAAAAAAAAAAAAAAAAGTAGGTTAAAGTTTTTACCTCCTAGTGGGGAATGATAGCTAAAAGTAGATTGAGTGATTTTTACAGAGACAGAGAGAGTCAGAGAGAGAGATAGACAACAGGGACAGACAGACAGGAACGGAGAGATGAGAAGCATCAATCATTAGTTTTTTGTTGTGCATTGCGAAACCTTAGTTTATTGATTGCCTTCTCACATGTACCTTGACCATGGGCCTTCAGCAGACTGAGTGACCCCTTGCTTGAGCCAGCGACCTTGAGTCCAAGCTGGTGAGCTTTTGCTCAAACCAGATGAGCCCGCGCTGAAGTTGGCGACCTCGGGGTCTCGAACCTGGGTCCTCAGCATCCCAGTCCAACGCTCTATCCACTGCGCCCCCGCCTGGTCAGGCTGTACTCTGACTTTTTTTTTTTTTTTTGTATTTTTTCTGAAGCTGGAAACGGGGAGAGACAGTCAGACAGACTCCCACATGCGCCCGACCGGGATCCACCTGGCTTGCCCACCAGGGGACAATGCTCCGCCCCTCCAGGGCGTAGCTCTGTTGCGACCAGAGCCACTCTAGCGCCTGGAGCAGAGGCCAAGGAGCCATCCCCAGCGCCCAGGCCATCCCTGCTCCAATGGAGCCTTGGCTGTGGGAGGGGAAGAGAGAGACAGAGAGGAAGGAGAGGGGGAGGGGTGGAGAAGCAGATGGGCGCTTCTCCTGTGTGCCCTGGCCGGGAATTGAACCCAGGACTTCTGCACGCCAGGCCGACGCTCTACTACTGAGCCAACTGGCCAGGGCCTGTACTCTGACTTTTATATTTAAATTCATAAATGTGTAAGATCACTGTCTGAAACTATTTCTACTGAGAAAGAAGTGTAGATATTTAGTACTTGTTAAACCTATAGGTGTTTTAAAATATTTTTTTTTATTTTAAACTTTTAAAATAACCTTAGAGCATATATATATACTATAAAGCATTTTTCTGATCCAGAAGACTGCCTTTCACAGATAATACTGTTGAATTTCAGTGCTTTGCAGGAGGAAGTTAAGCCAGTACTGCAGAAGTTAGGCCAAGATGAAGACATGGATGTCAAATACTTTGCCCAGGAAGCCATAAGTGGTATGTCCTTCTGTTCTCTGCCTTGCAGCGTTTGCTTTGGTTGAAGGGTGTGAGTGACACTCCGGGCATGGGGCACGAGGCACGGTGGGGGCAGGTGCTGCTGAGCATGTGGGGGGCGGGGCGGGGCGGGGCTCCTGGAACGCTGCGCAGGCCCCAGGCCCACCGGGGAGCAGGCTGCTCTCAGTTCCACGTCTGGGGCTGGCCAGGAATGTGATTCTTACTGGTAAGAATAGTTCTTTTGTTTGGATTTTACTCAGTTTTTCAAGTTTAACTTTTGATTAATCTAACAGAGTAAAGAAACTGAGTTTATGTCTCATGCTTTTGTGTCACTGTTGTGCTCACTAGTCACACGGGTAGGTCATGAACTTTCTGTACCACTAACTTGATTTTGTTTGGAATTTTCCAGTGCTTGCGTTGGCATGAGGAGGAAAAGGAGGGAAAAGACTTTGCTAAATTCTTATCACAGATTTCTAGTCATGTGCTCTTAAACTGGGTGGAGAATAAATGGAAAACCTTCAAGATCTCATTCAAGCAAATGGCAACAACTTACAAGAAATCAAATTTCAGTGACTTGATTCTTTCTAAAGATGAAATGGGAGTGTTTGTCTTCCTTGTTGGGATACTTATAAACTGTTCTTTTTGTTTGTGATCAGTTCCTGACACTTGATACAGTCATTTCTTGATTGTCTCCTAGTGATTTCTCTGGCACCATCTGGGCTTCTGCCTCCTGTCTCATCAGGCCCTGGCCAAGCTCGGATGGGTTGGGAACCAGACTGGAGCCGTGGAGTGATTCTCGTGCTGCTTATGCATATCTGTGTGTCTCCCTCACACCCAAGTTAAATGTACAAGGTTTAGAATAACTTATTTTATAAACCCTCTACTTGGGAGACACATCGAGATTTAACTGTAGTGAAAGCCACATTTTCCTGGATAATGATGGTTTGCATCAGTATCTTACATGAAAGGGGAATATGGAAGCTCAGAGTTCATGTGTTGCTTGTTTTGGTTTTTATTTGCTTGATTTTGACTGTAATCATGTCACTCAGAAACCTGAAGTGCTGGTGTATCTTGCTGCTAATGTGTGATGTTAAAACCTAACCGAATTTCCACAGCTTAGGCCACTGTGACTGCATTCAGAAATACTTCTCTCTCTCTCACTCCCTGCTGGGAAACTTACATTTTAGTGCCTTCTAATAAGCAGTAGCTCTGCTGTGTCATTGTACGACTGCAGTTTTGTATTTCCGAGTAAAGGAACCGCTAGTACAGTACTGGTAGGATTTTGTGCTCTTAACGTCCTGCTTCCAGCTGTTAATATCTGGTCCTCACAATGTTGTGTAGTAGTGGCTTTCCAAATTGAAGCTTCATTACTACTGTTTTGGTATGGGAGATACTGGAATCTTATAATTTGAAATCTTTGTTTTTCTGCTTTTAAAACCTCATTAATTCCTCTTGGAGCTCACGATAATGACTTAAGCTGAAGGAAACGTTTTCCTAACCAGTTACTAGTGTGTAAGGAAGCCTGTTGGATGTGAACTACTCAAACAGTTTTCAAGCTCTCTTTAAAAAGCACTCTTTTACCAGTTGATATGCCAACTACTAATCACTCTTTTCAGTTACATCAAAATACCTTTCATGAGGATTTTCATGAGGCCACATTGTTTTGTTTTGGGTTATTTTTGATGTATTCAAAATTTAGTCTTTATCCCTGAAATATATACATTTGTATTTCTTGGAGAATTTAAATATTTTTCTATTTAAATTTATTTACATTGTCATCAACTTAAACTTGCCTTGTCCCTAATGAATTTTAATGAATGAGGTTTTATTGTAGCTTATTTTTCTCAGTGCATTTTGCTATGTAATTTACTTGTTTCCATTTTGGTTTTAGAATTGTTTCTTTTATTCACAACCACTTTTAAACCCAGTGAACCCTGTTTTTTTTTTGAAGTCCCAAAGATGCCTATAAAACTTTGTACATTAAACCATTATGTAAAGCCAAGTTTGAGCAAATTACACTGCTCACAAAAATTAGGGGATATTTCTAAATGAATATGAAGCGATAAAAAGCATTTGATTTTTTTTTTATTAAACAAGAACATCAGAAAAGCAAACAAGTCAAAGAAAGGTGTTTGATTATGTAAATGAGATGCAAAACCAACTTTTATTTCGTTGGTGAAAATGCACTATGCAAAAGGCTGAAAGTGCTGGAGTATCTGAACATTCCCTGATACCCTAATTTTTGCGAGCAGTATACTTTCAAGTTTGTCTTACCATAGAAAAACGAAACGTTTTAAATCAGAAATTGCCTGCCCTTGAAATTGTCTAATTACCTTATAGTAACTTTCTCTGTTCTTACTTTTTGGGCTAAAAATGAAATATTTTGCTAAGCAAAAATGTTTTATACATTCTCATTTTTATATCTTAAACTCTAATGCTGTAAACATTTTAATTTTAGTTTCTTGGTTCTTTTTATTTTTAATTACCTGTAGGTTATGTTCCTCATATTTCAGAGACTTGTCTTGATTCTTGAAATTTGAGATTTGTATAACCATTGCTTTACTCTTTAGCTGGAAATACTCTGGTTGGAAATGCCCTTGGTTTGGGGATGGACTTTTAAATGCCCTTGTGTACCCCTTGGGAGTCTTGTGCGTTGACCTCCTGCCTAGGACTGTGGCAAAGGGGACCCTTTGCTCTTTCGGACATGGGCCAGGGAGCCCAGCAGAACCCTGCCTTTTTGGGTGACTTCTTAGGAGCTTCATTGCTTCTTTCTGACTTAAACAATAGGGATCCCTTGGGTTTAATCCTTGGCATTTTCTGCATGGGTTATCTTGATTTAACTAGAAGGTGAGTTCCAGGAGCTCTGTAAGGGCAGGGTTTTAGTCTTGTTTTGTATTCTGTATCACCAGCACCTAGGTCAGTGACTGGTGTACATAGTGTGTGCTCAATAAAAACGTGTTCCTTGAATCTGTGAAACCTGTCTTTTGGTGTGCTGCATTTGTGGAACAAGTCATCAAAGGTACCAGACTACATCTTATTCTCCAGTTGACAAAATGAAAGAATCTTTTTACTGCTTTTAAGAAGTAAGCTTTATGTGACCCATTTCCCGTGCCCTATCTTAGGTAGCAGTTCTGTTTGGATTTGTACAGTGGGTTTGTACAATTGCCTCCAACATAGATTGCTGTAATTTTTTCATCTGTATCAGTTGTTTGGTTGACTAGGAAAAGGAAGCAGAGATAAACATTCAAACCTATGTCAATAAAAATGTCTCATCAATAATGGAATTTACCTTAGTGTTTCTTTCTACGATTTGTGTGCGGTTTACTCCTTAGATTTGAGAGATGAAATTTATTCCTCTGTGTTGCCAAGAGGGTATGAACCTGAAGATGCATCCAGCTTTATAAGAATAAGCAGGTTAACCTGTGGGTTCTAATGAGGCCTTGTTGGAATAGTAGTCAGTCCTCAGCTCATAGAAGTCCCACAGTGTGATCACTGGGGATGCATGGCCCTGGGGGGATGGTGTGGTGGTGGTGGGGAGTCTTTGCTGGACAACTTGTGATGCAAACTAGACAGCAGCCTAACCTATGAGCTGTATTATTCAAGCACTCAAGGTGATGCGTAGACCTCTGGGGAAAGGAAAGTGCCACTCCTGACGCAGTGGTTCAGCTGTGGCTATGCTCCCTTATTCCAGTCTTGCTTATTTATCGCGGTGCTGTCACTGGGCTGACAGTCTCTGCCATCCCCATAGGCGGCAGGTCACAGTAGCCAAAATAAGTTGGGTGCTTGTCCTGCCCTTTTGCCTTTTACTTAAATTCCTCTGACACTGTTTTTTCCTTTTCCACTGTTACCATGACACCTGCTTCCCCGCTGCTTGGATGCAACACTGTGGAAGGAGAAGGAACTGTTCCCTGTTCCCTGGTTTAACAAATGCAGTGATTGCCTTTGGTTCTCCTGTTTCTGTTTCCGTCCACTTCCTTGCTCCTCTTTCCTGTCCACACACATTTCTAAGCTTTTCTTTGTATGTATGCAGAATAGTCCCTCTGATCCCCCGACGAGCCTGCTGTGTCCAGGAAATGACATAATGTTCAGTTCAGATGGTCATCTGGAGGATGAAGCGAGTTTACTCATTGGGTAGAAAGCTAAGCTATTTCTTTCTCTGGAGTTGTTCTTTGAGTAGGATACTCAGTCCTGAAGGGAGCAGGGCCTTTTGTGTCTGGTTGAGGCTCCGTAGGATGAAGCGAGTTTACTCATTGGGTAGAAAGCTAAGTTATTTCTTTCTCTGGAGTTGTTCTTTGAATAGGATACTCAGTCCTGAAGGGAGCAGGGCCTTTTGTGTCTGGTTGAGGCTTCGTAGGTTCAGTGACTAAGATGTAGGGGAGCATGCAGGCTGGGTGGGATGGTGCTTCTGTGGCTCGTGTGAATAAGCGGCTTCAGTAAGGTCCTGGGCACCTGCTTTCTCTGCACAGGGTCCATGTGCTTGCAGGTTCTTGTGCTTCCCCCACCCAGTGCTGGCAGAGTGAAGGTGTCCTGGCTAGGAGGCACAGGCTGTGGTTGGGGACAGTTACAGGGCTGCTGTCTCTTGTGGCCCAAAGGCTGAGGAAGCTGGATTTCCCTGGGAAGGACAGTGAAGAGCCCAGTGCCCCTGGGGCTGACAAGGAGCACTCCTGAGACCCAGAGGGCCTGGTGAGGACACTGGGAAATTAAGTGCCACAGTGCCCTGAGTCGGAGTCCTCCCCTCTCGTGTACTTGGTGTGAGCAGAGAGCAGCCGCCTGGAGCTGCAGGGGCTGTAGAGCAGCAGCACCTTTAACCTTGTCCCTGAGGAGAGTCATGTTTTTAGGGCCAATAGAGTATACAGGGTGAGCAAAAGTAGGTTTATAATTGTTCGTATGGAAAATAATACAATTAACAAATAATACAAGAACCCTGTTTCTTATACTCACAGCTGTAAATCTGCTTTTGCCTCATTCTGTATTTTTATTTTTATTATGTTTTAAAAGATTTTATTTATTTTGGGGGGTGATGAGAAGTAGTTGCTCTACCCCAGCTGTTCACTGATTGCTTGTATGTGCCTTGACTGGGCAAGCCAGGTTTTGAACTGTCAACCTCAGCGTTCCTGGTTGGTGCTCTATCCACTGCACCACCACAGGCCAGGCATCACCCTGTATTTTTAAAGCTCGTTGCCATTTCTTGTCCTTTGTTCTGGGAATGCTTTCTGAGGGAGGGACTGGACTTTCCTGAGCTGTGTCACTCCTGCAGCTTGAGTTGTCTCCCCTTCTGCAGTCAGAGCCAGCAAGACCCCCGCCAAGGCCAGAGGGGTGGTTTGGTAGAGTTGTTGGGACGGGCAGTTCCCATGTACCTCAGAGAAGAGAGACAGTTCTTACTGCTACAGTTCCTCAGGTGGTCATTTCCGTTCAAGGAAGAACTATCCAGTCAGATTACTGTGCAGTTATCTGAATGTTTTTGATTTTTTAGTTTTTTTTAGAGAGACAGAGAGATGAGAAGCATCAACTTGTAATTGCAGCATCTTAGTAGTTCATTGTTTTCTCATATGTGCCTCGACTGGGGGGCTTCAGCCAAGCCAGTGACCCCTTGCTCAAGCCATCGAGTTTGGGCTCGAGCCAGGGGCCACGGGATCATGTGTATGATCCTATGCTCAAGCCAGCGACCCTGCACTCAAGCTGGATGAATCTGTGCTTGAGTTGGCAACCTCCATGTTTCAAACCTGGGTCCTCAGAGTCCCAGGTTGACACTCTATCCCCTGTGCCACCACCAGTCAGACTTTTTTGAATGTTTTACCACCCCTGTCTGCTAGCACTCTGGAGGAGGTGTGCAGAAATTCCTGTTCAGCAGTCAGAGTTGGTGCTGGCCACCACCCTGGGGCTGTTCGTTAGGAGAGCTGTTTAACTTACCAACAGTCGGAACAGCAGCACAGGGGCTCGCTGCCTTTTCTGAATCAGGCTGCATTTCGTTTACTTGGAAGATAATTGGCATTCTCACATCCACTCCAGTGGATTTGCTTAGTGAAGATTTTAATGTTTGTCTTCCAAATCTCCATGGCTTTTCCTTCATTTTATGTAACCTGAAGCTATAACTTTTTCCTATTGTTGAGGCTTTGAACTGCCATTTTTCATCTTAGAATGTTCCCTTTCCTGCAGTGCTGCATACTTGTCCTGGGGCTCAGCATGCTGGCGTGTCTGTGTTGGGCAGTCTGGGCTGTTGCTGCATTGTGACCCTGCCATCGGGGTGGGTAGGGGGCGGGGCGGGGCTGGCAGTGCTGCTCACAGCCTCAGCAGCCCCTGGGCCCTGACAGAGGCCTGAGTGGGTCTTTGGGTCCTCACAGCTGTTCCACAGTACTTGGCCTTAGGGAAGACACCTTGGCTGATGGAGCAGGAACAGTACTTGTCTGATTTTAGGTCTAAACCACAGACTTTCTTGGGAAGAAAGGAGTTATATTTTCCTACAAATTCAGGGTCAACTGGCCATGCCCTTGAATGGATGCTGTGCCCTTGCTCTAAGCATGGAGGGTTGAGCAACCCCACAGGGCAGACTTGTTCAGGTCTATAGGTGGCCCTGTAATGGCCACAATGTCAGCTGCCAGCCCTTGACACTTGAGCCTCAGTAACTCATTGTGCAGTTACCTTGTCAAGCACTTGGCAAAAATCTCACCTAACTCTCACGACAACTCTAGGTGGTAGGTGGTGTCGGCTCCATTTTTCCGGTGGTGTGAACAGGGGCAACATCCAGACCCCACCCCAGCCCTGTCATGTCTACTTGGGGCTCTTTTCCTGCAGCGGAGGCCCAGCAGTGCAGGGCCTGTGAGCCTGCAGCTCATTTCACCCAGAAAAGTCCCCGCTCCGTGACTCAGGGAGCCTTCCTGCATGTGTTCTCTGAAGGAGAATGACCCGAGGGGGAGGTGGAAAGGGTACTGGCAGTTGCCAGGCAGAGCCCTGTGTGTCAGGGGCAGCAGCCAAATGAGTGATCCAGGAAGTCACTCAGTTGCAAACAGAAATTGTTCTTAACTCTTCACTCACTGTCTGTGGTGCATAGCAAACTTTCACCAACTGCACCAGTGAGGTCAGAGTGAACTCTGGCTGCTCAGAGCCCTGGACACTGTCCTCAGTTTTTAGCTGGCTTCAGGCCCCTGTGGGAGCCATTCAGTCTCCCAGGGCTCGGACCGGCCTCTCGGTCTAAGAGCAAGCGGCCCCAGTGGGTTGGAGCCAGTTAGTTTCTTTCGGTGAAAGAAGCCTCTTTGGGCCATTGGAGACAGGCCCTCCTCGGTGAGTCAGAGCTGTTTGTGCTCTGGACAGTGCCCCTGGCTCCCGTGCAGGACCTGCCGGGGAGCGCTGTGGCCACTTTGCACACGCTTGACAACTCTGGGTCAACTTAGTTGCTCCTTCCTGGTGGTGGACGGTGGTCTCCCCTCCCAGCCAGGTGGGACTGCCCTCCTGGACAGAGTGCAGCGTGCTCAGATGACAGCGTCGGTGGGCCTCTCAGGTGAGGGTTTACAGAGCATGTTTATTGAATCACGAAGTAGCTGTCACATGATTTTAAAATACCATTTCCCTGACAACAGTGATGTCAGTCTTGTTTTTGCAGAAAGGAGCAGCTGTGAGGGACATCCAGTTTCCACACTGAGCCCAGGTTTGAGGGGTGGAAGTAAGTGAGGCACCCATAAGTAATGGTGGCCGGCTCCACATACCCCCCCCCCCCCTTGGACAGTCTGCTGCAGACACTGGCCAGAGCTGGGTCTGCACCCAGCCTCCACTGAGATCCCACCTTCTGCATACCTTGCTCTTTCTACCCATGTTTCTACTGATTTGTCAGTTTTCATCTCCCCCAAATCAGGGAGTCTTTGAGGCCCTAGGATCTCTGGTCTCTGCCTTCTGGCATCTGTCTCTCCTCCATGCTCTAAACTAGCACTTGGGGGTGGACCAAGCAGTTCCAGCCTGTCTCAGGTGGGGACCATTCTGCAGAGCAGGAATTGGCTTCTTCTGAATCCAGCTTCCTGGGGGAGGGGCTGCTTCTCCGGTCCTTGTCTCCCGAGAAAGCGGGTTAGGGGGCCCTGGTGCTGCCCGAGAGCCTAGGGGCAATTCTAAGGAGCTTGGCTGGGGCAGAGCCAGAAGACTAGTTCTCTTGAACCCAGAAAGACTTCAGGGAGTCTAAGTGAATCAAGGACAACAGATGAGGAGGTTAGTAGTGGGCCAGTCACGGCCAGCTGGGCAGTGTCCTCAGGCTTCAGCCTCTTCTTGGCACCTTTTTCACTGTGGGGCCTTGCGGACCAAGCAGCTGTCTCTGCAGAGAAAGACCCCCCAGACCTTCTAACTCTTCTCCACCCAGGAGCATAGCCAAAAAGTTGGAGACTGATAAAAAGGGCCTCTTTCTGGGGGGGGGGGGGGGGTAGTTTCTCACAGGATGCTCATGTCTGTGCTATCCATGGCTGTTGCTGCCCAGACAGAAGTCATCACCGAAAATGAAGAAATCTTGGGCAAAGTTCTTGGTTCTTAACCTGGAGCTGGTGCTCGGAACAGGACAGCCATTCTGAAGTGAAGACAGATCCCACAGCACCAAGCAGCCATTTTGTGTGTCCAGTGTTGGGGCAGTTGAGTTAAATGAAAGCAAGACAGAAGTGAGATCCGATGACAAGCCTTGAAGGGGAGCTGCAGACACCTGGGTGCTTTCTTGTTGGAAGGCAGTGCTATGCCAGGTTGCATTTTTACCTCATATTAGACCTGGGAGTTAAGTCAGCCAGTCTGTTTCCAGGTGACTCTGCAGTGATTCGCCCAGGTGATTGGCAGGGCTGGGGGAGGTGCTGGGGCAGAGAACTTGGTCTCCGCTGTGTCTGGGCCTGTCCCTGTCCCTGTCAGAATGGGTAGGCACTGCCTGGCCCCGAGGTCCTTTCCGGCTGGCACGGCTGTGGCAGGGGTGCACTGGGGGAAGCCAGGACCGTTCTCGGCGCTGTTCCTGGACAGGCCCTCCGTGCACTGCCCTCTCATTCCCGGGGCCCCTCTGACCTGCCTGTCCTTTGGCCTTCACTTTGCTGACACAGGGACCCTGCTAAACATTAAACTTCCCTAGTTACCAGAGAGCAGTTCTAATGGGTCCCAGACCGAAGAGAACTCAGGGTCCTTTGTATGCTATGCTTCTGGGAAAGGCCTTGGGGGCTCTCCCTCAGTTCAGTTGCATCTCACTCCCCAGCTGTGCTGGTGGCCCTGACATGTAATGGACTTACTCCTGAGGGTCAGAGGTCTCCTTTGTTCGCCTCTTGCCCCATCATTCCCTCCTTTTCTCTGGGGAATTTGGAGGGAGATTGAATCAAACTTTCATAGCCTGCCTGGTGGGTAGGGTGACTCAAGTCTCCCGTTGAGACGTTGAGTCCACAGTGTCTCATTTCTTACCTGCCCAGGTTTTCTGAGGGTTCTGCCCAGCCAACTCTTGGAGACTTAGCTGCAGGGGGAGTCTGCTTCCCTTCTCCCATCCAGACTTCTTGCTTGGTGGCTCAGCCCTGCACCCACGTTGCCCAGGTGTCAGACTGCCAATTCAGACCTGCTCTGAGTCAGCAGTACCTAGGAAAGCCTGCTAGACACTTAGACAAAGGGAGGTGTCAGTACTCCCTAGGGGTATTTGTAACTACAGATCCAGAGGACTTCAGCTCTGTGGCGGGTTGGGACATCGCAGCAGGAGGAGTTAGAATGGCTGAAGGCATGTAGCAAGCTCCCCCCTCTGCCTGACCTGACTTGGGGTTGGCATCAGAGATTTGTGGTCATAGCTTCATACCCAGGTTGGGGTAGGTATACCAGTGACGGCTAGTATCTGAGATGAGGGTCCAATGCCTTCACTTAAGACCTACATCTAGCCTTGGCCAGTTGACTCAGTGATAGAGCATTGGCTTGGTGTTTGGACATCCTGGGTTCAATTTCTGGTCATGGCTCACAGGAGAAGCGCCCATCTCTTCTCCCCATCTCCCCCTCTCGCTCCTCTTTCTCTCTCCCCTTCCTGCAGCCATGGCTGGATTGGAGCGAGTTGGCCTCAGGTGCTGAGGATGACTCCATGGCTTCTGCCTCGGGTGCTAAGAACTCTCTTGCTGAGCAAGGGAGCAGTGCCCCAGTTGGGTAGAGCATTGCCCCTAGTGGGCTTACCAGGTGGATCCTAATAGGGGTGCATGAGGGAGTCTGTCTGCCTCCCTGCCTCTCACTGAAAAAAACTAAACACAAAAAAACCCCACATCTGTTTCCCAAGGGACATTGCAAAGTATAAACCATGTACACTCCTATCCCTTCAGAGCTGCTCGGCCTTGTCATTTCTGTAAAGTGACATTGGCTGGGGCTAAAATGAGAAGGGCAGGGCAACTGTAGCCTGTGCTGCAGGGTGTGGGGGGGCTCCCTTACTTGGATGCAGCAGGGAGGGATTAGAACACTCAGCGGGGGGCTCTGCGAGAACCCAGTAACTGGAAAGCATGAGGGGCTACAGTTGGAGACATTAATGCTCTTTGAAGTCAGGGGTTAGAAGCACCTTAACTTGGGGTCCATGGATAGGCCTGAGGGTTACAGGAACCAACTCCTCCCCTGAAAATCCCTGTTCAAAGTTGTGTGTCCATGCATGTGTCTTGGTGAGAGGGCCACAGCTTTCATTGCATGCCAACGGGATCTGGGAAACCTGTTTGAGAACTCACCGGGTAGAAAGGAGCAGATGGCCACAAGCTGGGGGCTTGTTCACACCCTGCCTGGTGGTGATGAGTGCGCTCTGGGGCTCCACTGCATCCAGCCCGTCGTCTAACCCAGCCAGGCAGGCGCCCAGGCCTGGGGCTCAGGCCTACCTACCGCGCTCCTCCACCCTGCGCTGAGCCTTGGGTCTGGAATAGCACAGGTTAAAGGATGGTCTGGAGAAGGTGGAGGTCAGGGCCTGACTGGCTGCTGAAGTTCTGGCCAATCTCTGGCAGGTCTGTTGTTTTGCCTGTACCCTGGGCACTGAGATTGTTTTTGGCAACACAAAGGATGGAGAAATTTGGTGGGAAAGGGAAAGTTTGCAAAACATCATTACTGAAATTGAGTGCTTTCCTTAAATAAGTAAATAAAGCACAATTGAAAATCAGTGTTACTGAAATCCTGGGTAGCCAAGTGGGGGTAAGAGCCACTGGGGTGGGGGTGAGTGGCTCAGTGCCGGCCTGCAGTGTGGCCAGCAGAAGACGACAGTGGAGAAGTCTCGGCTCTCGTCCTGCCCTTGGCGGTCTCTTCCACCCCTCCCTGCAGAGCAGATGACCCCTGCTGGAGAACTGTCCAGTCCATAGCATGGGCCCAACTGGAATGGTCTGAGTGAAACCAAATCTCAATTGAATTTGCTGCCAGAAAGCAGGGTTTAATACTGAACTTCTCACTCAAAGTCTGGCAGTAAAACACGTCCCGAACACAGGAGAGCGGCTTCAAATGCCTGGGCAAGTGTTTTCTTCTAGCACCTAAGGGCACAGCTGGTGCCTGGCCTGTGTGGGCCGCAGCCTGTGTGATTGAGGCCTTCTGCAGGTCTCATAGTTTGCCATTGTGAGTAACTAGCAGTATCTTGCTGGCTCCTTATACCCAGCCCTTGCCCTGCAGCTTGCTTGTCCTCAGGGAGGCTGACACGACTGACTCCCCTTCTCCTGCTGTGAAGCCCTTGCCTGACTGCCTCTGAAAACCCAGGGGCACCAGGCAGCCCCCCCAGCCTGGCCTGCTGTCCAGGTGCGGGCTGCGGGGAGCCGTGCTGCTGTCAGCGTTCCGCAGCGGCTGACGTGTACTCAGGCGATTTCAGAGCAAGGTATTCTTTACCCTGCTGACGTCAATGAGAACATATTATCCCGTCCTTGTCTGCAGCCTGAACCGAGTGCCAGCGCCCAGGGAGCACGGCCGCCGTCCCAGGCCCGGCCGGTGAGGGAGAGGCCCCATTTGCCTGACACTCATGTCACCCAGGCTCTTAGAAAACAAGTTTTTATTTTAATTCAAGAGTTTGAAATGTAAAAACTGTTTTCTTGCAGAAAATTACCCCAATTGAATTAATGTTTGATACAAAGATCATTTATTAAACTGCATTTTAGGCTATTTCCTAACATTGAGTGTGACAGGTTACACTTTGATTTTTTCACATTGAATTTATGATTTGCACTCAATCTACCAAGCTACTGAACTCACCATTTACTCTTTACTCATTAAAAAAAAGTACACAGTACTTTGTAATCTAAGTACAATTAGATTAACTTTATCAAAAGTAACTCACAGACCAGACAACCAGCAGAGAACACCTTTCTCCCTTCGGAAATAGCAAACCATCTTGCCCTTTCTACAGAGTGCTGCAGATATCTCTTCTACTTCAACTGCAGTTCCAAAAGGGAAGCAGTCCTGCTTTTCTGTCTGCTTCAGAGATTTTGGTGGAGGCAGCTTTCTGTACCATCAGCAGTGAGGAGGTGTCACCACTGGATGTCCTTGACTGAGCAGATCGCATCACACAGCCAGTGCTGAGCCCCAGCTCTATTTGCTAATGGAACATTATTCCAATCTGGGGTCATGTTTTTCCAGGATGCTATTATTCTATTTTATTCTATTTTAAAGCTCCCACTTACCTACCCACTTTGCCTCTGAAAAGACACAGTGTCAAAAGTGTGTTATTATTTTTATTATAAAAGTGTTTAATCAGTACTTTTACTTGATGTGCCTTAATGTAAAACATTACACTTCTCCTCAGGACCAGACTGGGCTTGGGTTCTTCTCAGAGCAGCCCCCTGGAGTTGGTCTGCTGGCCTGCACTTGGTGGGCCGCAGCTGTGCCATCTGACCCCTTGGCACTGAAGGAAGAGTGTGTGCTAGAATTGTAGCATGTTCTTCTGTAGGAACTTACTATGTTGTACAACTTGGAAAAACTAGACATCTTTAGTGTGAAGCTGAACTAGTAGTTAACTGGATACTGGAAGGATGGCAGTCTGGGGCTGTGTCTCCCTCAGTCTTGCTCATGGAGGGCCACCTGGACAACTGTACTTGTCACCCTGAGGGTGCCTCTCCCTTCAAACCAGGCAGCTGTCAAGTGGGGAAGAAGGTTGAGGGGACAATGTCACATTCATCCAGTGCATAACCAGTAGGGGGGCTTTGTATATACAGCTGTTTGCTCATGAGGAGTCAGCTGCTACTGGTGACAGGAAAGAACATGGAGAAGCCAGAAAACCAAGAGTTCATCCTGGCTCCTCGCTCACGAGCTGTGTGCCCTCAGACAAGTTACACTGACTTCCGAAAGCTTTAGTTTCCTCAGCTATAAAAAATGAGGACTGTAACTGCTGCCCAACTTATTTCAGAGAATTGTGACTATTAGAAGAGATTATTGTGAAAGTATTTGGTAAGTTGATGTACAAATACAAGCAATTGCTCCTTTTGGACAGGCAAGCTGGATATTTGGACAGGTGCCATCAGAACTATCACTGGCTAAGTCTCCAGGCAGTGCTGCCGCCTCGCTCTTAGTCTGTGCAATCCGATGTGCTCAGTTCTGACAAAGGTGTTGAAATCAGCCCACATGAGATAGGGACATAAGATGGTGATGCAACGAGGATGGCTATAAATCTTCTGGAATCGGCCAGGCTCCCTTAATGGGAGAAATGGTAAAATAAGTATGGGAGGGCACTGGGAAACCAGGGGCTCCAGGCCAACAGTCACCCTGGAAGGCCCGCCCTAGTCCTTCTATGGGCTGCAAGCCAAGACACAGAGCTATGCAATCGTCACTTCCCAGGGGCACACACGGGCCACAGAGGACAGTACTGCTGAACCAGGCAGAAGGAATACATAAGGAAAAAAAGTTTTGGTCCAGTTTAGAAACAGGCAGATGATACCGCTCCTGTTTTCCATATATCACTGTGAAGATAATAAGCTCTGTAAAAATTTCCAGAAGTAACAAAAGGATCGAATATCCCCAACGGCTCCCCAGTTCCTACCTGTTATCCAGTTTTTACCTTTGATGTCTGGGTAAAAAAGAGACTGAGCCACTGGTGGCTTCCGAGGAGGCAGCCCACGTTGGCCCAGCAACTGTTTCCTAGGACCTATGTTGTCAAATGACACTGTATTGTCTTTAAAGGGGGAATGTGAGAAAATTATCGGAGTAGGAATTTCCTTTAAAGCAGCAGGGAGCTTAAGTATGACTGCTGACAAGAGGTTTTTAAATGTAATACAGAGCTGGGAATTTTGATCCCAACACAGAACCCAGTATTTAAGGACTGGAGCTAGACTAGGGCTTGGAGGACCCGGCGAAGGAACCCACTCATTTCATCTTTCCACATGTCTGAGCTGCCTGCACCTGATCAGAGGCTGTGCTCATCACCATGTACTCGGACCCCTGACTTGAACGGGAAGCTGCTGCTTTTTACCTTGCTTTCTGGTTGGCCACCCAGTCATTCTAGCTGAGGATACACCCTTCTTCCTAACCCTGGCAATCAGGTAGAATTCTTTTCCCTAAGAGTCCCCCTACTAGGTACTAGTCACAGTGGGGCACAGTGGGTGAGATGGTGCCACAATGAGTCCCTTCCACAAGAGGCCTGCAGTCGGCTGGCGGGAGGGCTCCCATAGCTGCTCCTTCCTTCCCCTCGGGACACAGGGCCCCAATTACTCTGGGGCCTCTGAGGGTAAGGGCTAACTTCAGTTCCAATCCCAGGAGCCTGCCAGTTCCACCAAACCAAGTCGGAACCCAGTTTATTTGAGTAAGAAAGGGACCCTTCCTTTCTCTTTTCTAGGGGGCAGTTGGATATACAGAAAGGAGGCGGGTTCATTCCTATCGAAACTAACAGAGCCCTTTAGTCGTGTTCCCCAGCCCTCCGTGGGCCCGAGGTGTTTCTCATGAAGTGCTGTTTTAGGGTGGTTCGTGAAGAGAACCTTCTACCCCCTTCTCTGTGCTTCAGGTCACAAAAGGGCAGTGCAGGCCTGAGAGGGGAGGGGTGACAAGGGGTGGCTGGAGATGGTCAGGAACTTTAAAATGGGAGTGCCACCCTTCCTGTTGTGTTGACACGCTCTCTTTGCCGCACAAGGACCAGCCTACTAGTTGCATGTAAATACTAGAGACACAGTTGTCAAACTGGAAATTGCAGAACTAGTGCATTTTTCCTGAAGCAGAGACTAATACCCCTGGATTAAAAAAAGAACATAAAAAATAAAATACCACACATATTGCACTTTTTGCCGAATGAAATTTTTACCTCATGTTCATCTCACCAAAGTCTCTTCAGAGGAGCCTGGTGTACAAGATAAAGCTAATTATTAAATAGTAGTGTACACACTGTTAACATGAAACAGACTGGAAAGTCATTTCAAAGGAAACTCACATAAGAAGAGGGTAATTGAGCCTTCTTAGTGTTATATTAGTGTTTGTGAAAATTGCTTGGAAGCTTAGGTAGGTCACTACTTAGGGGACAGACCACTGGAGATGGACAGGGCTGGACAACACCTGGCTGACAATAGGACCAGGCTCCTCTCACTAGCTTATGTTGCAGTAAATACAGATGGTTATGGAATTTACTGATTTCCACTTGAAATAAATGAGAAAAGCAAATGGGAGCGCACAGCACAGGTCCAGCAGGACAGGTCACACTAGCCACTGGCGAGGGCCTGGGCCGCTGGTCTGCTCCTCACAGATCTGGCCCCACTGGCTGCTCCCGATGTCTGTCTCTGGGTCCTTCAACTTCCCACAGCCTCTCTGCTGTCCCTCATCTGTTGGCCTGATCATCTTGCCCCAGTTCCTCGGTTTCCTGGCCTTTCAAAAGGCTGATGGCCTTCTGGGGGGCAGGTGTTTATGTATCTGATTGTGCCACGCCTGTGACTGCATTGAACGGACCCATTTCTAGTAGGGATGACATTTAAATTTCATAAATATTACAGCACTTTGATAGTATATTTTGGAAAACATACTTCAGTCTAAACAAATCAAGCTGTTTTATAACTGGCGGATTTTGCAGACTTAAACCGGATTAGAGAGCTTGATGGAAGGATCTTTTAAATGAAATGATATCTATTTCACGAAATTGTCCATCTTAAGCATGAGGAGGAAGAAACACTCCATAGAAGGAACATAATTCATTCTTCCTGGGTTTTCACTGTGTGTTATTAACTCAAAGAGCGACAGCCCAACCCAGCATCCTTTCTGGCTGAAGCCGCAGTCCAGCCCCACGCAAAGCACCTCTGTGAAGTGTTCTGGCACCAAGTGGAGCCAGGAAAAGGGACTGCTCAAGGTAACAATGCTGGAAGGGGCTGGGCTGGGGCAGAACGGAACTCAGACCTTCCACATTTCTCCTCACTTGCCTGGACACTTACTACAAAGAGGAAAGGCAACTTAAAGGTGTTTCTGAATGTAGCATCAGTGTAGTATCTCTCTTTTTTGTGCTTTCAGGAAGGTGTTTTGTGCTTAATGCATTCATCTGCTGATAGGACAAGCCATTCTAAAGAACAGAAATGAGTCTTTGTAAATAATACTGAACTTGTAACACTTAGATGTTACTGTCCAAAAGACAGATTACTCATTACTTCTAGGGATACAGTTAACTAGCTGTAGCATCTGTTTTTTACTTACTTTGATGAACAAATTATAAGGGTTAAGTTTTATTAGTAATGAGTTTGGCAGATGATTTGCTTAAGTGGTTAACACATCTGTGGTTTTTGAATATTGCTGTAGTACTTGAATATTTGATTACTTTAAGTAAATTAAGAATGCGATTCCCACATGGTGGAAAATAAACTCTGAAGTGACTTTGGATTTAGCATTGACATAAATGGAAAACTGTTGGTTTCTACAGAAAAGAATTAAAGCATGATCTGGGGAAAAGGCACAGCACTACCACTTCACATGGGGGATAAAAGTTCATTTTTCTTGTTCTTAGAACTCCTAATATACAAAGTTCAATAAACTACCAGCAACAAATTCTGTAAAGCCAAAGTAGTTATTACATTTTCAAAGAGACACTGCCCCGAACCAGAAGTGTCCGCAACAGACTGTGCAGGAGCCTGCTGCCCGCCCGGCTGTGCTCTGGATGGTGTCTGGAGCTTCTTGCCCCCTGTCTCCACTGTGATGGGTCTGTTGTTGGTTCTACAGGTGACATATTTGGAGCCAGCCCTGAGTACACTCTGAGCCTGTAACCCAGGGCACCTGTTGAAGAGCTATGCTGCCTGCTTCAGATGAAGATGACTGCAGTCTCAGGAGTTAGTACCAGCTGGTATTTAGTGGGTCCTGAAACAAAGCTCCTACTCTGCTACTTTGTGATGGCCTTGGGGACAATTTGCATCAGCAGCTAGAACTTATTCAATGACAAAGAAAAACTTTATTTCCTGTGCATCACATTTCATTATGTACTCTTGATTTGCCTTTAAGCAACATGTTCCTTGGCTTCTGTGAAGGATACTGCCTCTTCCCCCATATATAAGGGCACACATTTTTCTTGCGTTCACCGAGGCTTCCTTGGATAACATGTCATTCTGTATAAAACCTAGGTCTGAATGTCTTCCACTTACAAAAACCTTTGTGTCTCCCATGAGCATTTACTCCACTTGACATAGGGCATGAGCTTCAGCTGACAATTATGTTTCAAGCATTCGCCACAGAAACTGTGGTGGGACAGAGCCAGCTTGAAGCGCCATCAACTTGGCCAGGCCATGTGATTCCAGTTGGGCAACTTGATTTTCCCCGAGGGAGAGGGCAGGAAAATAAGCTTTAAATGTAAAAGGCTGGAATAAAAATACACACTCTTCTGCACTTGACCTGCCTCACGTCCTGTGCTGAGGTTAATTCACCAGGACGTAGCCACCATGCTGTGGGTCCACGGCCTCGAGCATTTCACAATCAAAGAGTCCGGGGAACTCCGACAGGGCCAGAGGGTCATAGCTGGAGGGGGCCTCCTGCAGTCCCGAGCACCCGGGGCAGGGGCAGTCCTGTGCAGGGGCGCCACACTGCTGGGCGCTGTCCATGGAGACCTGGCAGGGCGCGAGGTAGTTCTGATCTGGGGCAGCGGCGCCTGGCAGCTCACAAGTCTGATAGGAGAACTGCAGGGGTGTGGGGCTGGTTCCCGCCTGCCCTCGGGGCGGTGGGGGCGGGGACGGCGGCTGCCCGGTCGGGTACCGGCTGAGGAAGGGGCCGCACTGCATCTGCTCAGGGTCAGGCTCCAGCACTGGGCTCAGCCGCTGCGCCAGGCCGAAGGGCGCCGGCGGCTGGTCCTGGCCGGGTGGTGGGAACACGCGCTCCGCGATCTGCATCTGGTTAAAGTAGGCCTGCAGCTGAGACTGCTTCTGCAGGAACAGTCGCTTCTGCTGGAGTCTAAATTGGTAAACCAAAAGGAAGCATTTTAAATCTTCTCCAGGGACGGCAATTTAGCGTAAAGCCAGTGTCGGTTGTCAGCTTCTGTCCTCTCGCTTCTCCTCCGTGGCAGAAAGAACAAATCGTGTCGGCTTTCTTAACCCTAATCTCATTTTGTACCCTCCAGTCCGACCGACCGGTCGTGAGGAAGTGAACACTAACTCATTTTCTCTATAACTCTAGTTTTCCTCGCTGAGCAGCAAGAGGCTCATTTCCCATCTGCGGTGTTTCCAAGGGGCGGTGGGAGCGGCACCTTGGCCCCTGCAGGCCTTTCTGCAGGGTAGCCGCTCTCCCGCATGAGGTCACGGATTCTGAAAGCCTGGATCTAGTCATGGCTCCAATGGGAAATGGGAGAGAAAAGGACAAAGAAAAAGCACACGCAGGGCTGCTCCCCGACAGGCCCACCCCCGCGGACACTGGGAGCGGCATGAGCTAGCATGTCTGGCTCCCGCACCAGAAACTTATTTTCCGAGTAGAGGCAAACTCCAGGGGGAAAGCGCGCACACACACACCTAGCATTCTTAGTTCTTACACAAAAGAAAGTGACTCCTTTGGCGGAAGACCCTGTCTCACCTGTGCTCCTGCAGCTGCTGCTCAAGGCTCCGCAGTGGTTCTTTACAGTAGAGCTGACAGGTGTTCTGGGCTTTTGATAGGCTGGATTTCTGGAAGAGGAGAGAAACAATGTGAGCGTAACAATGTGTTGCCATCTCGAATGAGTCATCAGATGTACCGCTGTCTGGAGGATGAAGCCAAGAGTGTCCTCCACAGTCCACGCAGGGGGAAGGGACTGGTGAGGCCCTGGGAGAGCTTTAGGACTGACAGCTTTGGGTCAGGGGGCTGGGCTGTCTCAGTTCTAACTACTTAGCTTTCCATTTCTAAAAGTCGCCAGGGCTGGGAGGTGCGTGGAGATTACAAATAAGGAGAAAAGTGGGGTTGAATCTTGGTAACAAAGCTGCAGCTCCTGCTGAATGAAAAATGACTAATTTTTTAAAGATTTTCAGACACCAACGTAGACAGCTGTTTTACAATATGCAGACTTGAAATTTCCATTTTATTTATTTATGATGAGGCGTAAGTAACACTGGAGGCCCAGAAGCCATGTTTCCCTTCCTACCATCCTGTGGTGCTATCTTTCCTGGGGTCTGAGGACAAACCCACTGCCAAACACGGCATGACACTGAGTCTGAGCATGTTTCCAAAAGCTAAAAGTGCATCCTCAAATCTGCCTGCCTATCAGGAATCAAGCAGCTATCCTCAAAAACAAAACAAAACAGCCCTGGCCGGTTGGCTCAGCGGTAGAGCGTCGGCCTAGCGTGCGGAGGACCCGGGTTCGATTCCCGGCCAGGGCACACAGGAGAAGCGCCCATTTGCTTCTCCACCCCTCCACCGCACTTTCCTTTCTGTCTCTCTCTTCCCCTCCCGCAGCCAAGGCTCCATTGGAGCAAAGATGGCCCGGGCGCTGGGGATGGCTCTGTGGCCTCTGCCTCAGGCGCTAGAGTGGCTCTAGTTGCAACATGGCGACGCCCAGGATGGGCAGAGCATCGCCCCCTGGTGGGCAGAGCCTCGCCCCATGGTGGGCGTGCCGGGTGGATCCCGGTCGGGTGCATGCGGGAGTCTGTCTGACTGTCTCTCCCTGTTTCCAGCTTCAGAAAAATGAAAAACAAACAAACAAACAAACAAAACAAAACAAAAAACAAATCTAAAACAAAACCCAAACAAGCAAAACAGGCCTATTCTGGACCAGCAAGTGACGGAGGTGCTGAGGGGAGGTCCCACCTGGAGTCTGTGCTGCAGATACTGGGCTTCCAGGCTTTGCTGCCGGGGAAGCGGAGGGTGCGTGCTGCTGGGGAGAGCAGATGCGCTTTTCTGTTGCTGAGAAACTTCCTCCTGTGGAGCAAGGGGGTGAGCACATTTTCAATTCTCCATTCAGGAGAAAGTTTCAGTTTTTTAGTTTGGGCACCTCGGCAAGTATCCAAGAGGAACTCTAATTCTGTAAGACATAATACTCAAAGCTTTTTATACAACTAGTAGGCTGAGAGTCAATCATTCTGCAGAAAATCCATACACGGGTTATCAGCATTGAACGAGAACCTAGTAAGTCCTAGAGCACAGGCTCTCTGCCACCAGGAGACTGTTTCCTTCACATGGGCCTCAAATGCTATAATATCCTTAATGCACTAAAAGTAGGCTCAAAATAAAACATACTGGATAAATAGCACTATATTTTGTATCTTTAGCATAAATAATCCCTCATAATAATTAACGAAGTGACAGCACATCAAAAGTAGTGCCAAGCCTGACCTGTGGTGGCGCAGTGGATAAAGCATCAACCTGGAAATGCTGAGGTCATCGGTTCAAAACCCTGGGCTTGCCTGGTCAAGGCACATATGGGAGTTGATGCTTCCAGCTCCTCCCCCCTTCTCTCTCTCCCTCTCAGTCTCTCTCTCTCCCCTTCTCTCTCCTCTCTATAATGAATAAAAAAAAAAAAAAAAAAAAAAAGTAGTGCCAATAAGCTTCTCAGTTGTGTCAAGTTCATTATTCTTAAGTTTTGTGTGTATGCCCGGGAGGAGGGGACTCCAAAGGAGACTCTCAAGAGGCAATTCATGTAAAATCTGCCCTATGAACCAAATAAGCTGGGCAGTGTCCCAGCCTCCAAGTGGGGCCAGCCTGGGCAGGTCTACCCTGTCAGTGCCAGGTGGCAGCAACAAGGAAAGTTTCCCACAAGAACCTGTTTGTCCCAGGACTGCAGTGACTCCTCTCCACGAAGTGACACATCAGGACAAACTCTCCTCACACAGAGCCATGGAGAAGGGGCCCAGGGCACTTGCCTGAGGGCAGCTGCCATCAAGGTCTTGGAGCTGAGGTGCAGCGATCGCCAGGTCGGGGTCCACCTCGGACCCCATCTGTTCATGCAGCAACTGCACTTTGTTCAACTCCAGGATCCCTTTGGTTCTAGCCAGATTCTGAAGATGTTGTCTAAATGCTACAATTCCTGGAAGGAAAAGCAATGACCAAACAGTTTAAATAAAACACCTTTTAGTGACCAGAATGGGATACCAACAGGGCAATAAACCCCTTCAAACCCTACCAGATGAGAGTTCTGAAAGCCAGAGGAGAAAGCAGCCGCTACCTTGGGTGAGGGAGGTATCTGAAGCCCTGCGGCCCTCTCTGAAGCTCACTGGCGACCTGTTGTGGGCCTCTCTTCTCTGGGCGCTGAGAGCCTGCATGGCGGGGTTGGCAGGTCGCAGGCTGATGAAGGGGGAGGTCATGCGAGGTGAGGGCTGGTTGGCTAACATGATATTCTTAAGGGAAGGGTTGTCCTCCAGAAAGTTCAGGTCCCTCTGGACAGACCCCATGTCATACTCCGAGTCCACACTGTCCAGGGAGAGGTTGTCATTCATGGAGAATATTTTCCCTTTAAGAGAAAACAAAACAGATGTGATGAACAGTAAAGAGCATCTTCTTTGAGGAGGAGATACGAGGTGTTGTCAGCTTGAGTTCTCACAGTTACAATGTCCTTAACCTCCAACCAACACATCTTTTTAGGACCTTTTTACACGTCAGTCTAATCAGCTTCGAATTCAGTGGGGGAACACTCCAGAACCTGCACCCACCAGATCTGTGCTGCTCCCACAGTGCCAGGGCTCTGGATGAGTCACAGTACTCGATGGATTCTGGGAGTTAGGGGAGCCAACCTAGAAACCATCATTAAACCCTGCAGCTGCAGAGCAGGCCCCGGCCGCGTCCTTCCGCCTGCTGAACGTTGTCCACAAGAAGAAAACAGACAGAATTTCCATGAGGAAATTCTCCATTATGGACGACATTCTGGGAATCTGTCTTGGAGACTGGAGTGTGAGCTGATGCTGTGAAGATCTACCCTGGAGCACACTGGACGTCTTACCTGAGCCAGGCATCAGGACCAGCTGATTGGTCACTTCTGACAGAGTATGCCGTCTCTGCCCGCTGCGTGTGGACTGGAGCACGTCAAAGGCCTGGCCGGGGTCCTCCTCAGCCTCCCCTGTCTCCAGCCCTTCATCAATGGAAGTCTCCATCATGTTGCTGGGCAATGACTGGCACCCCTTCCTCACCAGGACAGGAGGCACAGGGTCCAGCAGACAGCCATTGACCTACATGTCAGTGGGAGAGGAGACAATCAGTGGCTGCTCTGCTGATACATTAGAAAAATCCCCAAGGGAAAAAATGTCAACATTTGTGGCAAATTAGAAATTAAGTAAAATATTCAAAATATACACATTTGTTATTAATGACAACATGTAGAAGCAAGTCAACTGCCGCACGCCGAGACAGAAGCCTGTTATGACCAGACTGGCACTGCCCCCCAGGTTTCTCTGAGTCACCACTATTACAATAAACAATTTTTTTGGCTGCTTCCAGATGAATAGGGGTATAGTAGGTTGAGGCCTACCAGCTATTTTTTTTTTTTAATAAGAGAAATGAAGAGGGGGGAGATGCGATTAAAAAAAAAACTGCATGGCTCAAGGCTAAGAAAGTGGAATAGTCAACAGCATTCTTCTAATTTTCAATCACAAAACATACTGCAAGGTTCTAGACATATGTTTATAATTTAAGTACCTATCCATTTAATTTAGTCTTTAATTGGTTCTATGTGCCCGAGGAATGGGAAAAAGAATTCTTTAAAGACAGATTGATACCACAAAATGTGAGAAGAAATTCAGCTGGCAAACAAAGCCTGACATGCTGGGACAATCAAGGACGCGCAGCCCGGCACTCCTGCAGGCTCCTGCGCACCAGGGCGCGGCCCTGTACCCTGGCCCCGGAACAGAGGCAGCAGCTGGAGCTCCTTCCCCGCAGGGGAGCTCAGCACAGCTCCCCAGTGAGAATTCTTGCTTTCCTAGGCAGCTGCCAAGCAAACCAGCAGAACCAGCAGACAAAGGAGGGTTGTGCTTGACTATTCTTCTGGATGGTAAAAGCCCCAGTGAGGAGGCAATTATTTACCTCATTGCCTTAAATATCCCCCCGTGGAAATGAATCTGTTTTTCTGAGGGCTGCTCAGGGACAGCCAGTCAGAGCCGCTGAGCTCTAAGCAGGACTTCCACCTGGAACATGCTGGGGAGAGCTATTGTTTCCTTTGGAAGCAGGCAAAGGGTAAGTGTGTGAGAGGTGATGTGGGCACCCCCGTGCCAGCCACAGGGAACTTTCCTCTATGGCAGTCAATATGAAAGCAGTGCAAGGCCCTTTATCTGGAGAGAGACATGGGTGACTCCGATCCTTGTTTGCTTGGAGGAGGGGACGGTAAATCCATAAATCCTCTTCTGGGGCTGCAGGCATTTCTTGGATAAGGTGGCGAATGCATGACAGTGTTTTAAAGTGAGAAGTGCTCATTGAAAAGGAAGAATGGCAAATGCTTTCTGTCCAGACTAAGACCAGCCTTCCCCAGGCACCAGCAAACACTGAAATCTGGCCAGCAGCCCATATTCTCCCCTTGGCCCTTCCCCAGATGAATTCTCCTTTTTTGATTACACTTAACATTGTTCTTGTAGGAAAGAATTGCTGGCTGTTTGGGAACTTACATTCATGCCTCCAGGTTCCTTCCCTGTCTATGAATACACTTTTCTAAGAACAACCAAGGATGATTTAGAAATGAATAAAGCAAGAGAAGAGACTTATTAAGTAACTACCTATCTTTACACTTACAGCCTATGTCAACATTGTATCAGCCATTTCTTGCAGCAGTCTTACAATCAGGTTTCTTTTTTCTTTTATAGAGAAGAATTTTCTAAGTAATCAAAAACTTTTCAGTCTCTCTAAATTTTTAATTTTTCCTCAAATAACTGTTTATAAATTTATATCCTCATCTAAATTACAAGAGGAATTATGTCTTTTACTAAAAAATGTTTGCTGGCTTTAACGGCATCCTGGGACAGGTAGACAACAATGACCGTTTTCTCAGATGCTATCTGATGATTGGATCAGAAAGCACTGTGGAGTCCTGCTCAAAGGTGTGACCATCATCAGCTATGAGCTCATTTCCTGAAACAGGTCGATAATCCTGCCATGTCACCCTTTCCTTGTTAATTCACTGTCAGGGGACTTGATATAACAAGAGCCTAAATTCAGCTCTAGCATTTATGACCAAAATACTGGGCTGATTTTCCTAGGCTGCTAGAAATAGGATCTTTTGTTTTAGGAAATAATTTAGGCTAACTGTAAATTACAGGAATTCAAAATACAACATGAGCGTAATGTACAGTTTTCAATACATTGGTTTTTCTTTCCTCAAAGCTCAATTACTCACTTCACTTCTAGTAAGAGACCTCCTATACACATAAGAGTCACACTCTGAGCTACCACTGATATCATAGGCCTGCACCCATCACAGACACAAGATTGTAGCGTAGGAGGCTGGTAGACTATTATGGACCGAGCATCTGTGTCTCCCCTAAGCCTGAGTGTGGCTGCATTTGGAGATGGGGCCTCTATGGAAGTGCAGTTAAACGAGGCTGGGGAGCTGATCCAGTAGGACTAGAGTCCTTATAAGAAGAGACACAAGAAAGCTCTATCTCTCTCCATACCAGCACAGAGGAATGTTTATGGAAGGACGCAGTGAGGTTGTCCTCTGTAAGCTAGGGAAAGAGCCCTCATCAGAATTCAAATTGGTCAAAACCTTGCTCTTGGACTGTGAGAAAAATTCATCTGTTACTGATGCCTCCCAGTCTGTGGTATTTAGTTATGGCAGTTGAGGGGGCCAGTACCTGATACTAGCCAGGTGAGTTTGGAGGCTGGGAATGTGGCTTATTTAATCGTATCCTGAGTGTCTAGCAACTCTGGAGTATAGTGAGGAGGTGCTAAAGGCTCAAATTGTAGCTCTAGCCCTTATTAGTAAGTTGCTTAATTTCTATAAAGTTCTTTTTTTTTTCACTTGTAAAATGGAAGTTGTTTGGGAGGGTTAACTAAAATAATATATATAAAATAGCACAGTATCTTAGGTACCCAATATATTGTATCTGTTATTGTTTCTTGACCAAAGAGAATGCTTTATAACAATAAAATATTAAAATATGAGAATAAAAATACAATATTTTCTTTTACAGCATTTTTACCATCTTGAAGCAAGTTAGAATAACCAGGTGAAGAAGGAAAGAACTGGGTAACTCCAGTGCTAGAATTTTCTCCAGAGGAAATAATTAGAGGTATAGTCAAAGATTTAGAGGCAAGGGGATTTATTCACTTGAAGCACATAGGAGGGTGAAAAAAAATTTAAGTATCTAATGTCCAAAAATAGAAGACTACATATATTGTTCACAAAAATTAGAGAGTATTTTATCACTTCATATGAAGCTATAAAATATCCCCTAATTTTTGTGAGCAGTATAGTTAAATAAGGGTACATCTCATACAATACACGGGTTGTTAAATATTTCAAAGAAGATTTCATGATATGGGGAAATGCTCATGATATCATATTATGTAAACCAAGATACAAAATGACATATAACAGAATGTAATTTTGTTTGAAGATGTCTCCCTACTTCCTGAGTCACTCTGCACCCACACACCCACTCACCTGTCCCATCTATCTAAAACCTTCCCAGGAAATATGCTTCTCCCTGGAGTAGTGGGATTATATATAAGTTAATTTTTTTCTTTATCTCTCTCAATTTTCTATGAGTGATCCTGATTGGTTTTTAGTTTTTGCAATTATAAATTTAAAAACTCAAATTCAGAAGTAAAAGTGCAATTTCTTCCCTTTACAGTGTTAGAGGTTAACACTGAGTTTGGAGTACAACCTTTTCAGCCCTCCTATGTATTTACTGCCTCTATAACAAGTTATTAAAAATGTAAGTAGACACAGAAACAGAGCACCTTTACTGTGCATTTTCACAGGTTAGCCTCACAATGCCTGCCGGCTCTCTAGCTATAAAGATGGTAACTTGGAAAATCCAGTTATCACACTCTCCAACAAAATGTTGAAAGTGACTGAAATGTGGTTGTATGTGTATAAAAAAATGCATGATTCCCAAAGCAACTCTCAGAATAGAAAGACTGACACTACAGAGCTTGTCCATCAGTCCTCCTTATGGTCTCTATCACCTGGGTGAGTGGTTCTCAGTTACTGCTCAGAGTTGGGTGACTGTCTCAGAAAGGTGCTACTTTTTGGAGGAAGCCCAAACCAACATTTCTTTTTTTTTAAACAAAGGACCCTTTAATTGTTTATTTTTAATTTTTTAATTTTTTTTTTACAGTGACAAAGAGAGAGTCAGAGAGAAGGATAGACAGGAACAGAGAGAGATGAGAAGCATCATCATTAGTTTTTTGTTTTCATTGATTGCTTTCTCCTATGTGCCTTGACTGTGGGCCTACAGCAGACTGACTAATCCCTTGCTCGAGCCAGTGACCTTGGGTCCAAGCTGGTGAGCTTTGCTCAAACCAGATGAGTCTGCGCTCAAGCTGGCGACCTCGGGGTCTCGAACTTGGGTCTTCCTCATCCCAGTCCAATGCTCTATCCACTGCGCCACTGCCTGGTCAGGCCCAAACCAACATTTCAATGCAAACTCACTAAAGGATTTCAGTGACTAAAGTCGAAGATGCCTGGGAGGGAAGAAGTGAAACCTCTGAAATGCACAAAGCTGCCACCGATTGAGAGGAAATAAGTGAGCAGCATGTCCCCTAGGAGACAATGAATGGGTGCTACAGGATAAATGCGGACTAAGCAATACAAACCACAGAGGACATGGGTCTCTGATACTGAGTGTGTGTGTGTGCCTTTACTGATGGGCCCCAAAGAAAGTACTATTAGGGAAGAAGAGACAGCATTTTTGCTGACTTAAACAAAATAGTCCACAAGTAAGACCAGTGGGCATCTACAGCCCAAAGTGGCTCTACCAGTGTGAGTGGCCAGTTCTAGTGTGGTGCTGCTTTTCCTACAAATGCAAATACACTATCTAGCTACTATCTATATTTTTCAGAAAATCATTCATTTCCTATATGTTTCCTAGCTACGATAACAAGCACAAGCTTTAAAAATAGCTTGTCCTATATAATACAGCAGACAGTGCCTAATCTGTATTTTGGTCCTGATGACCTCACAGACTACAATTTAAATTTTTTAAGGGACTTAGATCTTAAAAATAAATAAATTATGTTGCTCCAATTTCTGTCTAAATTCCTGGGTGAGAATGTAGTAACAGTTTATGAGGTTATTGAACGTGTTAGGTGTAGGGAAAACAGCTGTGTCAGGCTTGCTCACTTGTACTTTGCATGATTAGTGTGTGAACAGTCTATGTCAGGCTACGAGTGCTTTCCCTCAGGGCGGATTGAGGATCACTTGCCCGCCACTGTGCAGGTTGCCATTTTGCTGTTTGTTTGCCTGCTGCCACGAGAAGAGGTTTTCTAATAAATGGTAATGGCCCAATGCTTTCCAACTCTGCAGTTCCTCTATCATCTGCCGGAATCCAGTGTGAACCTGCCTGGCCTTAGCCACCCGCATCACACTAGACAAAGGAAAAAAAGACTGTCCTCAGGAAGTGATGTCTCAGAGGCATGGACACTAACTCCTCGTATTCAGCAACTTGGCTAATACCTGTCTGTGCAGCCTAGCATTGAGCTGCTTCGACTGTGCTCTAGGCAAACTCATTGTTCAGCTTCTGAGTCAGCATTATCTCCAGGCTCCCTATTTCTGATAATGGCTCATACCATCCCTATTATCTAGGCTCAAAATACTCCTACCAGTCTGTACTGCTCTCTGGACCCTAATATTCTACCAATTTTGTCTGTATAATCTCATTTATATAATTCCCCTCTTCTCTAGTTTCTTAAGCACTATCCTAGTTCAGGCCCTTATTATCTCCCCCACTGAACACATGTTCTAAACTTTACTGTCCTTGTTACCAGTCTCTCCCCTACCCAATGCAGTCTATGTATTCTTCCTGGCTAATTTATGAAGTACAACATGGATCACAGTGATTCTCTGATCAAAAAATTTCAATTGTATCCTACTACCTTGAAAAAAGTCCACTTGTAAAAACTCTTTTGATGACACTGAACACATTCCAACATTGAGAGCCCTAGTCTAGAGAAAAGGCCTACAGTCCTTTGCCTGCCATTCAAAGCTAAGCTGTCTTTATTTCGTACAACTCCCCTTCACAACCTCTTTCCTCAGACACCCTGAGCTACAGCTCTGACCCAGATAGACCCAGGCTTTCCTGATGTTTGCTATTGCCCAGGTTCTCCCCCTACGTAGCACCACTCTTGTTTCTACCCACCCAGATTTGCACACCTCTCAATGGCCAGCTCTACTGTTACCCAGAGGCCTTCCTGTTCAAACCAGCTAAAATCAGCTCCCCGCTGCTTACTTCTAGTCTTGCAGCATTTTGATTTATATTTTTTAAAGTACCAATTATTCTGTAAACCAATATGAAGGAATAGAAGAAGAAATCAATAAAATAATTCCATTGACAACTGCATCAAAAAGCATAAAATATCTAGGAATAAATTTAACCAAACAGGTGAAAGCCCTGTACTCTGAAAACTATAAGACACTGAAGAAAGCAGAAGACACAAAAAATGAAGCATATAGCATGTTCATGGATTGGAAGAATTAATATTGTTAAAATGTTCCTACTATCAAAGCAATGTACAGCTTAAATGTAATCATTATTCAAATACCAATGGCATTCTTCTCAGAACTAGAACTAATCCTAAAAGATTGCCTATAGCCAAAGAAATCTTGAGAAAGAACAAAGTGAGAGGGATCATGCTTCTTGATTACAAAATTTACTACAAAGCTACAGTAATCAAATTTACTACAAAGCTACAGTATGGTACTGGCATAAAAATAGATACAGACATCAATGGAATAGAGAGCCCAGACATAAATCCTCCAATAAATAAATAAATAAATTGACTTATATGGTAAATTAATCTATGACAAGGAAGTAAGAATATACAATGTGGTAAAGACAGTCTCTTCAATAGTAGTGTTGGCAAAACTGGACAAATACCTGTAAAAATGAACCAATTCTCTTTCTTACACCATACACAAATATAAACTCAAATGGGTTAGAGAGTTACATGTATGACCTGAAACTATAAAACCTCTAAAAGAAAACAGGCAGTGAACAATTAATATAAATTATTTTTTTTGAGAGAGAGGAAGGTAGAGGGAGAAGGGGAATGAGAGAAGGAAGAGAGAGAAAGAGAAATAAGGGCATCAATTTGTTGTTCCTTTTGGTTGTGCCACTGATTGCTTCTCATGTGTGCCTGATGGGCTTGAACTGGCAACCTCAGGGTTGAGCCAGAACCCTTGAAAATGAGCTGGTGGCCCAGGGATCAAATTGGCAACCTTGGCACTCTGGGATGATGCTCTATTTACCAGGGTTAGCAGTAAACTCTTTTTTCTTTTTTTAGTGAGTGAGAGACAGACAGAGGCAGAAAGACAGGGACAGACAGACAGAGAAGGATGAAGAAGCATCAGCTTGTAGTTGTGGCACTTTAGTTGTTTACTGATTGCTTCTCATATGTGTCTTGACCAGGGGGCTCCAGCCAAGCCAGTGACCCCTTGCTCAAGCCAAAGACCTTGGGTGTTAGGCCAGCAACCTATGGGTTCAAGCCAGTGACCATGGGGTCATGTTAATGATCCCATGCTCACCCAGTGACCCTGCACTCAAGCTGGTAAGCCTGTGCTCAAGCCAGATGAGCCCGTGCTCAAACCGGTGACCTTGGGTATTTGAATCTGGGTCCTCTGCATACCAGGCCAATGCTCTATCCACCGCGGCACTGCTGGGTCAGGCAGCAATAAACTCTTTCAACATTGGTCTCAGTAATATCTTTTGGATACATTTCCTTGGGCAAGTCAACAACACCAAAAAAAAAAAAAAAAAAAAAAAAAAAAAAGGGGACTGCATCAAATTAAAAAGTTTCTGCACAGTGAAGTAAACAACAAAACAGAAAGACAAGTTACTGAATGGAAAAAGATATTTGCCAATGACACATCCAAAAAGTGGTTAATATCTGAAATATATAAGGAACTAAAACAGTTTAACAGCAAAAGCAAACTAACAAACAAAATCATCTGGCCTGTGGTGGCACAGTGGATAAAGCATTGATCTGGAATGCTGAGGTAACTGGTTTGAAACCCTGAGCTTTCCTGGTCAAGGCTCATAGCAACTATGAGTTGGTACTTCTTACTCCTGCTCTCTCTTTAAAATCAATAAATCAAATGTAAAAATAAGGAAAGAAAGAACAAGAGAAAGAAAGAAAGAGAGAGGCCCTGGCCGGTTGGTTCAGTGGTAGAGCATCGGCCTGGCGTCCGGAAGTCCCGGGTTCGATTCCCGGCCACGGCACACAGGAGAAGCACCCATCTGCTTCACCACCCCTCCCCCTCTCCTTCCTCTCTGTCTCTCTCTTCCCCTCCCTCAGCCAAGGCTCCATTGGAGCAAAAGATGGCCCGGGTGCTGGGAATGGCTCCTTGGCCTCTGCCCCAGGCGCTAGAGTGGCTCTGGTCGCGACAGAGCGACGCTCAGGATGGGCAGAGCATCGCCCCCTGGTGGGTGTGCCGGGTGGATCCTGGTTGGGCACATGCGGGAGTCTGTCTGACTGCCTCCCTGTTTCCAACTTCAGAAAAATACAAAAAAAAAGAGAGAAAGAGAGAAAAAGAAAAAAGGAAAGAAAGAGAAAGAAAGGAGAAAGAGAAAGAAAGAAATAAAGAGAGAGAGAGAGAAATGAATGAATGAATGAATGGGCAGAGGACCTGAATAGACATTTTTCCAAACAGGAAATACAGATGGCCTATAGATCTATGACAAGATGCTCAATGTCACTAATCATCAGAGAAATGTAAGTTAAAACCACAATGAGCTATCACCTTACACCTATCATAATGGCTATCATCAATAAATCAACAAACAAGTGCTGGTAAGGGTGTGAAGAAAAGGGAACCTTCCTGCACTGTTGGTGGGAATGCAGTCTGGTGTAGCCACTGTGGGGAACAGTATGGAGATTCCTCAAAAAATTAAAAACAGAGCTGCCATATGATTCAGCAATTCCATGTCTAGGTATATATCTGAATAAACCCAAAACACTAATTCAAAGAAATATATGCACTCCTATCTTTATTGCAGCATTATTTAAAATAGGCAAGAAATGAAGCAATCTAGGCCTCCATCAATAAAATGAATATATATAATAAAATAAAATGAATATAGAAAATGTGATATACATATACAATGGAATATTGCTTAGCAGTAAAAAGGAATGAAATCTTGTCACTTGTGACAGCATGGATGGACCTAGAGTATATTGTGCCAAGCGACAGAAGTCAGACAGAGAAAGACAAATGCCATATGATCTCACTTATATGCAGAGTCTGAAAAAATCAAAACAAGTGAAGAAACAAGATAAAAACCAACACATAGATAAAGAGAACAAGCTGATGGTGGAGGGGCTAAAAAACAACCAAGGCTCAATTATATTTCATTAATTTATTCAGTACCTGGCACACTGTCTTCAATTATACCTGTCTTTTCTGTTAGACTATAAGCCCTGAAGCGGAATTCATGTCTGAGTCACCTTTTTATTATCTAAACAGGCTAAAAAGACAGGAAACCAATGTTTATTAAGTACCTGCAATTTGGTCAGAACCTCACACACATCTTACTTAATCCTCAAAATAGTCACATAAAGTTGGTTGTCTCTATAATATAAGAGAAAACAGAGGTTCAAAGAAGTTAGTTACCTAGCTCAGTTCACATAGCGAGTAAAGAACAAAGTCTAGCCTGACCAGGTGGTGGCATAGTGGATAGAGTGTTGGACTGGGATGCGGAGGACCCAGGTTCAAAACCCCAAGGTTGCTGGCTTGAGCACAGGCTCCTCTGGCTTGACTGCAGGCTCACCAGCTTGAGCCCGAGGTCGCTGGCTTGAGCAAGGGGTCACTCGGTCTGCTGTAGTCCCCCTCTCACAAGGCACATATGAGAAATCAATCAATGAACAACTAAGGAACCTCAACGAAGAACTGATGCTTCTCATCTCTCTCCTTTCCTGTCTGTCTGTCCCTATCTGTCTCTGTATGTCTCTCTCTGTTTTTGTCACACACACACAAAAAAAGAACAAAGTCTACTTTGAATATACGCCAAGGCTTGCCCATTTATATGATCCTTTGTACAATACTTGATGCTAAGTTTATAAAACACATATTAGAAGTAAATATCCATTAAATGAGAGAAGCTGTCACCTTCCACATTCTAAAAGCCACCTTTCTGTAGTACACCAGGGTAAACTTATGTCCTTTACTCATGTCCAAACAGGACAGAAAGATGGCCAAACAAGCCAGCTTATCACTGCGCAGCTACAGCACATGCAGCGGGAAAGAGGCAATCAACACAGGCATAGCTTCAGTCAGTTATGTTTATTTTCAGAATTACAATGTTTAAAAAAATATTCAAAACTTATGCGGGACCTGGAAACCTGAAGAGAGAAACACCGACTAGGGAAGAAAGAAAGATGGTGAGGTCTGACAAGTCAGTGAGAGAGCTGTGACAGTAAGCGGGTGATGGGAGCTGCATTCAGCCCTGAATACTTTTTTCTGGTCTTTGGCACAAGAACAGCACTCCTGAGAGACTTGAGAAAATGGCAAAGTTCAACAAAGTCCAAGTACAACACCTGCGGACCAAATCAAAGTCTCCAGCCAACCTATAGACTCAGAGTCCCTCAAACATACCCGTACCTTTGGAGTGTCAACACACTCTTCTTCCATAAAGGCTGCCTCTGCCTGGCAGCTGGATGCTGGGAATGGAAAGGCCTCCGCAGTGGATGCCTGCGGGAGGAGGGCCGATTGCATCAGCCGCATATTCGGTGAATGCACGGTCACTGGGAAGCCCACCGTCTGTGCCTATAAACATGGGAAGAACACATTGTTTGGGAACATTAATACTTTCTATATAAATACATAAATTTTTGGAATAAAATAATTCTTCCTGGTACGAGTAAAAGATAAATTGTTATTTGTTGGAAACTCCAGAAAAGATTTGATGAAATATGTATATGGTACAGGTATTGATTTGAAGCATCCTCAGCAATCCACTGTTCTTTTTTCTTGACACAGAGAGGGCCAGGGACAGACAGGAAGGGAGAGAGATGAGAAGCATCAATTCTTTGTTGCAGCACCTTAGTTGTTCATTGATTGCTTTCTCATATATGTTTTGACAGGGGGGCTACAGCAGAGGGAGTGACCCCTTGCTCGAGCCAGCAAACTTAGGCTCAAGCCAGCAATCATGGGGTCATTTCCATGATTTCATGCTCAAGTCAGTGACCTGTGCTCAAGCTGGTGAGCCCGTGCTGAAGCCAGTGACCTCAGGGTTTTGAACCTGGGTCCTCTGCATCCTAGTCCAACGCTCTATCCACATCACCACCACCTGGTCAGGCAGCCATCACTATTCTGAGATAGGTCATACACGCTCCATAATGAGGTACATAACTTTCATAGAGATGACAAGAAAGCTAGTCTTTGTAATAATCTAAGAATGCTCCTTTTTTTTGTCCAATCAACAAACACATGTTGTCTATAATCTTACATATATTACCCTGGAAAGTTATAAAGAAAATCCCTGCCTTTAGGAGCTCAAAACTGAACCAGGGATAGACACACACACCCACAACTAAATATAATACAAGTACACTGCAGTAAGTGCTATTTATCTGTCTGTCTTTTCTGTGTAGGGGTGGGGTGGGTAAGATGCTATTTATTTCTTGGCAAGGGTGTGTGTGTAAAGAGGAAGAAAAAAGAAGCAGCAGTTACTTGGAGGTGACAAATTCTTGTCCCTCTTTGAAGGAGACAGCCAGAACACAGCTTGCTGGCCCAGCGGAAAGAGAGAAGCCGATAGCTGAGTAACTTAAGTTCCTGAAGTCAAACTACTATAGAAAGCTCCTGGTGGTGTTAAGTCCATTCTTCATGTCTCCTTGGTTAAGAACTCTAAGAAAACAAAGCATTAAAACTCTTCTTTTGAAAAATCATTTTAAAAAGATCCTTCCATTCTGACGGTGGGCAAGGGTCGATTTTTTTTTAATTTTTTTTTTTTACAGAGACAGAGAGAGAGTCAGAGAGAGGGATAGACAGGGACAGACACACAGGAACGGAGAGATGAGAAGCATCGATCATTAGTTGTTCGTTGCACATTGCAACACCTTAATTATTCATTGATTGCTTTCTCATATGTGCCTTGACCGGGGACCTTCAGTAGACCGAGTAACCCCTTGCTGGAGCCAGTGACCTTGGGCCCAAGCTGGTGAGCTTTGCTCAAACCAGATGAGCCCTCGCTCAAGCTGGCGACCTCGGGGTCTCGAACCTGGGTCTTCCACATTACTATGTGACATCAGTAGGCTACTTAACCCTTCTGAATCTTATTTTCTTCATCTATAAAAAAGGGCACATTACTTATCTCACAGTGAAGTTAGTGTAAAAGGTAACATGTAAAATCCTTCACTCAGTAATGTTAATTCCTCCTTTCTTTTTCTTTCTGAAGTCTTAAAATGATCACAAGAATTTAAAATAGGAATTAGACTGCAAAGTGAATACAGTTTGTTCTCAGGCACTATCTAACGGTTCTCAGTTAGAATTTCAGGTTGATTGTTTTCAATGATGGGGAGATGTGTTAGAAATACATTTTATATTTGAATATACTTTGTATCTAGAATATACTTTATATTTGGTACATTGCAACACCACTGGGCATACTGCATGAAATAAAGAACAGAATAGCAATAGCAAAGTGTTGTATTGTTACAAGGATGGTAAAAAGGAGCACAAATACATTGGTTACCATTCTGAGCATGATAGAGAAAGAGCTTGTCTCATATTGTCATTCTGCAGGCTTATATCCTGGGTCACTTTTGAAGCTAAACAACTTTTCTTTCAGCATTGGTCATTAAATTAATATTTTTTAGCCACCATATCACAATGTATATTCTTCTCTCCCTCACATCAAATTTTCAATCAAAACATAAAGGTGAACTTTGATTTCTTTCTCAGAATTGTTAGACTGGCCCCACATGAAAGTAATCCACATTATTATGTCAAAGCACTACTGAAAAATATCACACTGGAAGCGAGAACCCAGTGTGGTCACTCTGACGTGCAGCTCTTTCTCAGTCCCTACCTTTCATCCACGGTGACTTCTCACACGGCGGGGTAGTGCCATGCCAGACTAGGCGTAACAACACCCAACAACTGTCACATTCAACCTGGACTCTGACAACATTTTACCGTGAACTTGGTAAGGACAGAGCAATAACACATTTTATTCTGACAGTCACTTCATGGTAAGGTTTAGGGGTCTGCTTTTTAGGATTCTTGCAACCAGTGAGGGGACTAAGTTTTTTTGGAATTAGATAAATTATAAATATTCAAATGGCATGCTCAGCTCTACAGACCTGACTAAAGAATATGTTATAACTAGATGATTGAGTAATATCCCAAGGAAGCAGACATTAACAGTTTCTCTGGTAATAAACAATGATCATCTCTAATGAACTAACTGTAATGAATTTATAAAGTACATTTACTTTTTAAGATTTTATTTATTCATTTTAGAGAGGAGGAGGGGAGGAGCAGGAAGCATCAAGTCCTATATGTGCCTTGACCAGGCAAACCTAGGGTTTTGAACCAGTGACCTCAGTGTTCCAGGTTGATGCTTTATCCACTGCGCCACTACAGGCCATGAATTTAAAACCATATGTTTCTTGTTTTGAATCTCTTATTCTGACTTTTCTTTCTAGAACCATGAAAATAAAAATAATGTTCCTTCCTATGAGAAAATCTTTACTGTTCCAGTTAGAATACACTTGTTATTAATAGACTTGTGTCTCCCTGCCCAAATCCATATGGGCAGTTGTAACTTATTAGATGCATTTTGAACATAACAGACATTGTGAAACTGTAAATCCAGATTTACAGTTGTATAAATTAATAAGGAATAAATAATAACACAAGAATAAACTCTCCTAAAAACTCTGTTTTGCATACTCACAACTGTGAACCTCCTTTTGCCAGTCCTTTTATGTTGAAGCCCTAACCCCCAATATGACTAACTTTGGAGATAGGGCCTTAAAAGTGATAAAATTAAGGTTATTAGGTTATAAAGGTGGGATTCTTTAGGACTGGTGTCCTTCTAAAAAGAGGACGAAGCACCAGCTCTGTCTCTCTCTCTCTGCACACATGCAAAAGAAAAGCCATGTAGGGGCACAGCAAGAAGGCATCTCTCTACAAACCAGGAAGGAAGTCCTCACTGGAAACCAAACCTGATGGCATCTTGATCCTGGACTTGAAGCCTGCAGAACTCTTAGAAAGAAGCCACCCAGTCCATGGTACTTTGTTATGACAATCCTAGTTGACTAATACAATACTTTTCATAACAGTTATGGAAAGCAACTTTTTTTTTTCTTTTTTCATTGAAGTGAGAGGAGGGGAGATAGACAGACTCCCGCATATGCCCTGTCTGGGGCCCATGCTCAAATCAATTGAGCTACCCTCAGTGCATGAGGTTGATGCTTTGACCAATCAAGCCACTGGCTGTGGGAGAGGAAGAGGGAGAGAAGGTGGAGAGGGAGGGGAAGAGAAGCAGATGGTTGTGTGACAAAGGATTAAAAAGTTAGCCTAAGCAACACCATTTTGTGCCTCCAGGAGCCCACCCTTTTGAAATTTTTGCAAAGCTAAGTCAAATTGCAAGTTGTGCTGTCAGGAGTATATATCAGCATGCCAGGAACTTGTGATAGGGACTTTTCAAAAATGCGGCAGAGAGCTCCCTATTTTGCTTTAAAACAATTTTTTTTTTAAAATTTATTGATTTTAGTGAGAAAGGAAGGGATTTTAAGAGAGAGAGAGAGAAAGAGAGAGACAGGAACACAGAGCCATTCTTACATGTGCCCTGACTGGAGATCAAACCAGCAACCTCTGTGCTTCACGATGATGTTCCAACCAACTGAGCTTTTCAGTCAGGGCCTGTTTCACTTCTGTAGCTGCGCTCACATCTGCTAGGTCCTGATAAGCTAACTGATTCTGTTTCGCTTTTGTAACCGATGTCTGTTTTGTTTCTGTAACTGCTACTTACATCTACTAGGCTTCCTTATCTAAACTTTGTAGTTTTTGCCTTTATAAGCCTTGAACCCCAAGCATTTGGGGCTGCATGATCTAGGTCTGTCCTAACCCCCTTGAAGCCGCCAGCTAATAAACTCCTCCTAAAAATTCATCTGGACTTTTGTGTCTTTGTGGAACTCGCTGGTTACTATACAACAATTGCTTCTCATGTGTGCCCAGACTGGGGATTGAACTCAGGACATCTGCAAGCTGGGCCAATGCTCTATCCGCTGAGCAAACTGGCCAGGGCCCAGTATTCATTTAAAATAAAAATTCAGCAAAGTGGGAATAGAGGGAACATACCTCAACATAATAAAGGCCATATATGTATATGACAAACCCACAGCTAATATTATATTCAATGGGCAAAAATTACAAACATTTCCCTTAAGATCAGGAACAAGACGTGGATGTCCACCTTCACCACTCTTATTCAACATAGTACTAGAATTCCTAACCACAGCAATCAGACAAAGAAGAAATAAAGGTATTCAAATTAGAAAGGAAGAAGCAAATCTGCCATTATTTGCAGATAACAAAAGATTCTCCCAAAAAACTACTAAAACTGATAGATGAATTCAATTAAGTAATAGGATACAAAATAAATATTCAGAAAACAGTTGCATTTTTATACACCATAATAAACTATCAGAAAGGGAACTAGAAAACAATCTCATTCACATATGCTTCAAAAAGAATAAAATACCAGGAATAAATTTAACCGAGGAGGTAAAAGACTTGTACTTGGAAAACTATAAGACACTGAAAAAAGAAATTGAAGATACAAATAAGTGGAAGCATATACTAGCTTCATGGATAGGAAAAATTAACATTATGAAAATGTCCATATTACCCAAAGCAATCTATAAATTTAGTGCATTTCCTATGAAATACCAATGGTGATTTTCACAGAAGTGTAACAAATACGTAATCCAAAAATTTAAAAGGAACCATAAAAGACACCAAATAGTCACAGCAATCTTGAGAAAGAAGAGCAAAGTTGGATAAATTAGGTTACTTGATATCAAACTATACTACAAGGTCAAAATAATCAAAACAGCCTGGTACTGGCATAAAAACAGACATATATCAATGCAACAGAATAGAGAGCCCAGAAATCAACCCGTGTTTATATGGTCAATTAGTATTTGACAAAGAAAGCAAGAATATACAATGGGGTAAATACAGTCTATTCAATAAATGGTGTTGGGAAAATTGTGCAGATACATGTAAAAAAAATGAAACTAGACCACCAATTTACAACATATACAAGAATAAACACAAAATGAATTAAAGATTTAAAACCATAAAACCTCTAAAAGAAAATGTAGGCTGTAAAATCTCTGTCATCTCTCTTAGCCATATTTTTTCTGTTATACCTCCTTGGGCAAGGAAAACAAGGAAAAAAATAAACAAATGGGGCTACATCAAACTAAAAAGGGTTTTGCACAGCAAAAGAAACCATCAAGAATATGAAAAGACAACCTACTGAATGGGGAAAGACATTGGTCAATAATACATCTGATAAGGGGCTAATATTCAAAATTTATAAAGAACTCATAACTCAATACCAAAAAACCCCAAACAATCCAATTAAAAAATGGGCTGAGGTCCTTAACAGACAAAGGAAGACACTGAGATCACTAATAGACACATAAAAGGACGCTCAATGTCACTAATCATCAGAGAAATGCAAATTAAAACCACAATGAGATATCACCTCATACCTGTCAGAATGGCTATCATCAATAAATCAACAAACAACAAGTGTTTGTGAGGATGTGGAGAGAAGGGAAACCTCACGCACTGCTGGTAGGAATGCAGATTGATGTACAGCCACTGTGGAAAGCAGTATGAAGTTTCCTTAAAAAGTTAAATGGAACTGCTTTATGACTCAGTAATTCCTCTTCTGGGAATATATCCAAGGAAACCCAAAACACTAATTCAAAGAATACATGTACCCCTATGTCCATTGTAGTGTTATTTACAATAGCCAAATCTGGAAACAGCCCTGGTGCCATCAGGAGATGAGTGGATAAAAAAGGTGTGGTACATTTACACAATGGAATTATCCCTCACCCATAAAAAAGAACAAAATCTTACCATTTGTGACAGCATGGATGGACCTAGAGGGTATTATGGTAAGTGAATAAGTCAGTCAGAGAAAACAAATGCCATACGATTTCACATATATGTGTAATCTAATGAACAAAATAAATGAAGAAACAGAATTGAAACAGACTCATAGATACAGAGAAGAGACTAGACTAATGGTTGCCAGACGGGAGAAGAATTGGGTGAAAAAGATGAAGGGAATAGATGTACTTATTTATCACTTTTATGCCGAATCTTAACAAATAAACAAACAAGCAGAACAGGAACAGACTCAGATATAGAGAACATTTAGGGGGGTTGGGAGGGTGGGTGATAAAGGTGAAGGGAGAAAGAAGTACTAATCAGTAGTTAGATAACAGTCATGGGGATGTAAAGTACAGCGGAGGGAACACAGTCAGTATTATAATAATATGTAGGGTGTCAGATGAGTACTATATTTATTGGGGTGATCACTTCATAAGTTACATAAATGTCTAATCATCGGTCATACACCTGAAACTAATATGATATTGTATGTCAACTGAAATTGAAAAAAAATAGGAAAGTGCTAAAACATTTGAAATCTAGTGAACGACAGGCAGAAACTTTATGGAAAAACAACCAAGGATGAAATCCTAACTCTTTGTACTACAAAATGAAAAATGTGTCAGCCATGTGACTAGGCACATGCATAGATAAGACTATTGACTAATAGGGCGTTACCTTGGCAACTGTTTGTTCAGCCACAGTGCTGGGCCTGCGCTGGCGGGCATCAAGCCTCTGCTCCACAGGAAAGCTGCTCCTGTGTGACTTCAGGCGCTCCACCAGCAAGTAATAAATGGCAGCGAAGTGATTGTAGCTCTTGTTCTGCAATGACTGAAAGAGAAAACAAGTGCTGAAGGCAAAGACCCATAAACCAACCCAATGATCTACCTTTGTGTTCTTAAAAACAGAGTAACAAAGCATGCCTTAAAATGAAAGCAGTTCCAGAGTTCCTAATGAAAGGCAGGTAATTCAAGTTTCTAGTATTAATTATACAAATGTGACACCTTTAAATGACCTGACTGTCCCTTTGACATTAATGTGATCCATTTGTTTTTCTTCATTCAGAGAAAATGCCATCACTGTTTTCTGTGGACATTCCTCAAGGCTGCCATATGGTCCCACCTCACTGCTGTAACTGTGGTGAATGATCGGTTAGCAACCTGAGCCAGAGGCTCTAATTCCACACCTTCAACCAGGGGTAGTCAATCTTTTTATACCTACCACCCACTTTTGTATCCTCTGTTAGTAGTAAAATTTTCTAACCGCCCACTGGTTCCCCAGTAATGGTGATTTGTAAAGTAGGGAAGTAACTTTACTTTATAAAATTGATAAAGCAGAGTTACAGCAAGTTAAAGCATATAATAATAATTACTTACCAAGTACTTTATGTCGGATTTTCGCTAAGTTTGGCAGAATAAATCTTTATAAAACAACTTACTATAGTTAAATCTATCTTTTTATTTATACTTGGGTTGTTGCTCTGCTACCGCCCACGATGAAAGCTGGAATGCCCACTAGTGGGCGGTAGGGACCAGGTTGGCTACCACTGCCTTCAATACAAGCCCAAACCATTGCAAACTCTCAAGTGAAGGATGAAAGTCTTTGGGGAACATTCTGGTGATTACTTTGGGCTGGAGACTGACATTTGGATGCTTCGATTACAGACACTGTGTCTTCATTCTTAGGTAATTTTTTCCTCTTGTTTTTGCAGTCTTGCCCTCTTGAAACTTGAAAATAAAGTTGCCTTCCAATTTTTCACATCCCTTGTTGGCCAGATTTCCCAGGGTACTAATGATACAGAGACATAACTGCTCCTTTGGCTTCTAATGCCACCTGACAGTCTGCATGGGGCTCTGGGCAGTGCACCTCAGAGCAGAGCACGCTCAGCAAAAGTCCCAGGCCAGGAGAACTGTGCACACAGCTGCTGGTCTGTCTCCACTTCATGGACACAGAAAACACCACTGAGTGCACGGTGAGTAAAGCAGGCCAGCAAGTCCGGTTTCACTTACAGCTACAGGCAAGGAAAAGGCAGCAGAGGAGACCTTAATATTCACAAGGGAATATTTAATATCTTTCTTGTTACAGTTCCTCCTTAAAAGTTTTTTCTTTCTTTCTTTCTTTCTTTCTTTCTTTCTTTCTTTCTTTCTTTCTTTCTCTTTCTTTCTTTCATTTTTTTACTGTTGTGGCAGTATTAAAAAATGTATATCTTATGAATATGTTAACTATTAAAGAAATAAAAGTGATGAGAAGTTTCCTAGGTTCAGGACATTCTCAGTTCTATGGCCCATAATAATTTTCAATTGGAATCTACCTGCTTTGCTTCTCAGTTTGTCCAGTTCTCAAGCTGAATCCACTGGCTCCTACCCTGAGCCTGCCACTCCTGTGTTCTGCTTAGCCTTCAGCCTTGCTCCATAGCTGCTCATCTAAGTTCCATATAAGCTAGTTTCTTACCTATATGAAACTTTATGTTTCATCTTGAAAGAAATTTGCTACTTTTTATTTGTTAAGCTCTAATCTTTATCTTTTCTCAGTTCTATATAAAACCTTCCTTTTGAATTTTTTGGCTGATGGGGCAAAGGCAAGAGTTTATACATTGAATAAAAGTAAAAAAATAGACTCTGATGTGATCTTCAGGGAAAACTGAACAGTATGTCGAGGCAACGGGGATGGCCATGCTAACAGACCGGGATGACAGGTGTGAGCAGGAAATTTCAAGTTTCTGAGTACAATAGATTTCTAATCTTTAGTCAAATCTCTGATCACTTTACCTCAATGGTTTTTTGCTGATCTATTCCAAGGCCATGCATCAGTCGCAGAACCTGTTCATTAAACTCCCCAATGGATGGCTCATTTTCTTGTCCTTGTGGATAGAGAACAGGTCTCTGTACCGGAACTTCTACAAGCATCCACTTATGCTCCTTGATTTGAGCTATGGTTAGCCGTTTGGACGGGTCTAGGACCAACATCCTTCGAATAAGGTGCTCACAATCTATGGAAAACACAATGTTACAAAAGTCACATAAGTCACCTTGCACTTCAGGGTGTTTGCTTGATTCATGTGACTTTGCACAATGACATTAATCTTTGTATCCTTCACAGTGCCCAGAAAGCAGAAGGTCAAATGAATAAATGAATAATGAAGGTTACTTATATTTACCAAGCTCACATGGTGAATGCTGACACACAAAATTAACCATCACCATGAATGAATACTTAAGAAAAACAGGAGGCTGTATATCTATCGTATTCTGTGCTAAGTGAACCTTTCTCCTAAATTTGTCAACTCAAAGTAGACATAGACTTTGATTTCCACAAAAGGAAAAAACAAGCCTTCTTCGTAGCATATGCAGGTAATAAATGGACCCTGTCACGACTAAGGCTGATAGACCAAGGCTGTACGTGAGGCGAGAGCTCTCCAGTGGATGGTCGCTTTCTCCTTGTCAGTGCAGCTGAGAAGATGTATGCGGAACAGTACTTCCTTCTCATGACACTATGAAAACTGCACTGCTGCACCTGTGGGCACGAGCTCATCCTCGAAGCTGACACTGTGCTCCTTACTATTTTGTGCTCCCACAAAAGCTCACCTTAGATCATGTGCTACATGCCAGGCCCAGTGCTAAGGGCTTTCTGCAGAGTAATCTCATCCTCACAACATCCCTATTGGGAACTATGTTTATTTACATTTCATAAACTGCAGAAATGGAAGCACAGAGAGGAGACAGAACTTGCCAGTGTCAGACCACTAGTAAGTGGTGAACCCAGGATTGAAACCTGGCAGTCTGGCTCCAAAGTTTACACCCCTCACTGTTGGAGGGTTATTCTACTATTACTAGGAACAAAAAAGTTAAGAATGATAATCAAAAATTATTCTAAGGAGTAAACTTTACAGCCGCCAGTGTTACAACCCAATATAAGACTGGTAGGGATTATGGCATTTCATCTTAATTCAATAGTGTTGCCAGTGGTTTTAATTAAAAATTCTTAATTTTGCCACTTCCTGCCAAATATATGGGAAAATCCTTTTCAACTTAGAATAAAATGGTTGTGAATATGTATCTACAAGGAGCTTCTCTAAGTCTAAAATAAACCTTGGACATTTATAGACCTAGAGTAAAGGGTAAGTAACACTTGCTGCTCTTAGTCTGGGGAACTTTGTTTCAATTAGGTAGGCTGGAACTTTTCTCACCTACATGGAGGGCTGCTTATTTCTATGCCTTTTAATGTAGCTCAGTCACTTTATACAGCACCCAAACTCTTAGGAAGAGGGAGGCTTCGCCTAGGCATTTCATTTGGAGCACCAATTCTGTATAACACAATTAGTAAAAGAACATGTTGTTACCTTCTGACATAAAATATGGAATCCGGAATCTTCCTTCCAAGACCCTTTGCCTCAAAATAGGAAGAGTTGGTCCATCAAAAGGCAGAGCTCCACAGACGAGGACATAAAGAACAACTCCCATGCTCTAGGAAAAAAAGCAACAGGGGCGTTTTTCTACCAAGAACTTCAAACACTCTTTGTTTTTCCAAATATCCCCAGGGTTCTTAAAATCTTATGGACTCAAAAATTTCTATTTGAATTTACTATTTTTTTTTTCTTTCATTTTTCTGAAGCTGGAAACAGGGAGATACAGTCAGACAGACTCCCGCATGCGCCCGACCGGGATCCACCCGGCACGCCCACCAGGGGCGACGCTCTGCCCACCAGGGGGCGATGCTCTGCCCATCCTGGGCGTCACCATGTTGCGACCAGAGCCACTCTAGCGCCTGAGGCAGAGGCCACAGAGCCATCCCCAGCGCCCGGGCCATCCTTGCTCCAAAGGAGCCTTGGCTGCGGGAGGGGAAGAGAGAGACAGAGAGGAAAGCACGGCGGAGGAGTGGAGAAGCAAATGGGCGCTTCTCCTGTGTGCCCTGGCTGGGAATCAAACCCGGGTCCTCCGCACGCTAGGCCGACGCTCTACCGCTGAGCCAACCGGCCAGGGCTGAATTTACTATTTTGTTAAATTTGAAAGAAAAGAATCTGAAACCTGATTACTACAATAAATTATCCTATAACAAATACCAAAATATCTGAATTTAATAATTTTTATTATTACTTAAATTACTGCTGTTAAAATGATAACATCTGTCCTTAGAAATTCTTTCATAGAATCCAATTCAAGATGCTCAATTAAATACAGTCCAGTGGACAGGGAAAGTGTGAACTACTTGCCTATGTGTTAGATACCAAGAGCTTCAAAGATGGGTCAGAATATCAAGTATTGTCATTATAGGTACATTTAACACAGCAAAGCAAAGCAGTACCCAGATATCCAGCTGCGGTCCTTCATACTGCTGCCCTTCAAAGACTTCCGGGGCTGCGTAAGGGGGGCTGCCACACCATGTTGCCAGCAGTTCACCAGTTTTAAAGAAATTCCCAAAACCGAAATCTATTGGAATGGAAATAAATGTTAATTTTCATCCACGGTCTCAACTACAGTGATTTTCTCTGTAACAAATCTTATAATATGCGATATTAGCAATATCACTACTATTTACTTTGTGAGGAGTGGGATGACATCTACCTCGTGATGTTTCCCCTAGCGCTCAGTATAATAACTAGCAAATATCAAGCATTCAAAAAATATTTTTTTAAATTAAAAAATTTAAACTTTTATTTATTTATTTTTAAGTGAGAGGAAGGGAGATAGAGAGACTCCTGCAGGTGCCCTGACTGACAGGGATCATCCTGGCAACCCCATCTGGGGCCAATGCTTGGACCAACTGAGCTATCCTCAGTGTCTGGAGTTGATGCTCCAACTGATGGAGTCACTGGCAGGAGGGGAAGAGAGAGAGAAGGGGGAGAGGAAGGAGGAGAGAACCAGATGGTCACTTCTTATGTGTGCCCTGACCAGGGACTGAACCCAGGACATCTGCATGCTAGGCCAATGCTCTATCCACGAAACCAACTGGCCAGGGCCAAAACATTTCTTTTTTTTTTTTTTTTTTTGTATTTTGTGAGAAGCAGGGGGAGGCAGACAGACAGACTCCCGCATGCACCTGACCGGGATCCACCAGGGGGCGATGCTTGGCCTATCTAGGGCACTGTTCTGCTGCAATTGGAGCCATTCTAGCGCCTGAGGCGGAGGCCATGGAGCCATCCTCAGCATCTGGGCCAACTTTGCTCCAATGGAGCCTTGGCTGCAGGAGGGGAAGAGAGAGACAGAGAGAAAGGAGAGGGGGAAGGGGGAAGAAGCAGATGGGCGCTTCTCCTGTGTGGTCTGACTGGGAATCCACACACCAGGCTGATGCTCTAGTGCTGAGCCAACTGGCCAGGGCAAAATTTCTCTTTCTTAAATGTTTATTTCCTCAGTGCAGAGCCATCTCCTACTGGCTTGGCACCCAATTAGTGCACAGCACTGACTGGACAGTGAGCTTTAAGAGGTGCCTCCAGAGGACTGGATGAAGTCTCGAGTGCCAGACTGACTGGCTATGACTTTGCATCAGTCTTTATGAGCCTGAGTTTCCCCTTCTGTAAAGCTGAAACAAATGCAGTCAGAGGTGGTTGTCAGAATCCAATGAGTTAACTGTAACTCCCACTCTGTTCACACCTTGAGGCTTTGCCATAGTCCAGTCCACCTCTCAGGCCAAAGCATTCTCTTAGCTGGTCGATGTGAAAGTTGGAGGCAAGCAGCAGAAACAGTAAAACAGTCACAACCCCAACATTACAACTTTGTGGCAGAGTACAGACTATGAAGTGAGGAGAACTGGAGCAATCTCCCATTTGTCCCTTTCTAGCTTTAAGTACTTCAGGTAATAATTTACCTTTCCTGAACCGTAGTTTCTGTATCTATAAGTGTGGGCATAACCCACCTACCCAAGGGGATGCTGTGAGAATTAACAGCGATGAAGAATGCAAAATGGCTTCTCTTTCTGTGAAGCATCATTACCAACTACTGCCTTTCAGACTAATAGGTACTGAGAAAACATACAAGAAGGGTAGAAAAAGTAGAGAGGAGCTTAAAGGCTCAGAGAGAAAAGACAGTGCATGTGGGAAGGAGCCTCAGGCACGGTCTAAACCTGCTGGACACTGTCCTGCTTGGCATCCAGATGTGTGAGGCAGTGAGAACTCCTTTTGCAATGTGACTGTGCTTTAGTCCTATATGCTTTTCCAAAATGACTGCCAGGGAGGTCTTATCATCTCAATTCCACCTCTATGACCAACCACTCACAAGACATCAGATGTTTCTATTGATATATTTCTAATTTTCTAGAAAACCTATATTCTGAAATTAGTAAAGAACTAGATACTCAAATAACATTTAAAGAGGAAAGTGTTAATTTCACTCACACAGAAGGTACAAGCAGCTCTGGATGTGTGTTTGGAGATCCTGAAATAGGTCCAATAATTGCTGTACTTAAACCATAATCACAGAATGAGTGTTTGCACATGTAAGGATATGCTTACACATTTGCACATGTTGAGGATATGCTCCAAATAGACCTGTGAAGTTTTAACATCTCAAACAGCCAATATAGAACTCCTTCATTCTGAACTTCCCTGGACTCTGGTGGAATGAATTCAAGGGGGTAACTGGGCCAGAGGACTGCCGGGGAGGCAGCCTGACCTCTATCACCTGAGCTCTCTCACTGGTAATTTCATCAGCAAGAAGAAAGTGACATCAAGAAAAGCATCTGTGCCTGGGAATCCCAGTCTCAACCTCGGCTTTCCATGTCTAGGACAAAGAAAGTGCCCCGTTTACTTATAAGAAGTAGTACTAAGCAACTAAGCCAATGATTACTTATATTTCCTGTAAGTAACTAAAGGAAAAATCTGAGACTGTAGCAACAATAAAACACCAAAACACAATCAGGTCTATGAAGGTTATCACTAACGGAACATGTGCAGATGTTTTGTATAACCTTGCCAGAGCACTTATACACATTGTTTTTGTGATCAATCGTGTGATATACCAGTTAAGGAAGACTTTAAAGTCAGGCAGATTTGGAATTGAATCCTGGCTTTTCCACTTAGCTGTGTGATCTTGGGTAAATTAAACTTCTCAAAGCCTTAGTTTTCTCATTCACAAAATGAGGACAATACCTATACTTCATATAGACACTGTGAGTAACCTATTATATATTATGCCATTACTTATAAGTAGATAATATATAATGCTTGAGCCACTTAATAGAATAAAAAAAATAGCAATTCTTCTCTTATTCTACTTATCTGCCTTCTCCATCAGACTACACTCCTTGAGAGCAGGGGGGAGGGTGATATATGTCTGAATTCCCAGCACTTGACACACTCTCTGTAGACAGCATCGTTCAGTAAAGGTTTGCTGAATGAATATGTTGTCATCATCTCTTTTAAAAGTGCTTACTATGTGTCAGAAACATATCTAAGCTCTCTGAAGATGACTTCATCCTAATAACCTATTCAGTATCCCTATTTTAAGAGAAAGTGAGGGTAGAAAGGACCTTGCTAGAGGTTATACTAAGTTGTAGAACTGGAACAGAAACAAGCCACTGCTAACCACCACCTTCCTATCCATCACTGGCACAGAGATATGTAGCTATTTTTGAGCAAGTTAACAATGATCAGATTTAAGAAGAGGCACTTAAAAATAAAAGCCTTTTTATTTCTTCACAGGCACCGGGAGGATGTGCTTCAATCAGTCTATAGCTCTCTGACTAAAAGCGTACAGAAATGAGGGATGAGGGATGAGCAAGAGGATGAAATGTGGAAAGAGCACAGCTGTGCAGGACTTGTTTCTTGTCACCATTTATTCAAATGGAATGCACTGATGTCTCATCCTACTGACAAAATTCACTGCATTCTTTCATTAAACTGCTGTGTGCATACATATATCAACCACTGTGCAAACACAGAAGAGAGTCAAGCCACAACACAAGATAACAAAAGATGCTATATTTTCATCTCATTTTTGGAAAGTGTTATGAAAACAATTATTTGGGCATTCATTCCTTATTATGCTAGACCCAGACACAGCCTGGCTTTGCTGGAAAGGAAACATTCTTCCAGTTTAATTTCTTCTATAATATTCTGATCTGTAAGTCAATACCTAAAATGATAGCTGTTATGTCTCTCAGATATTTTGTTTTGTTTATCATAAAAGTTATGCCACTGAATGTTGGATTCACTTTGATATTGCTTAACTTTTAATTTTGAAATAATTTTAGACTTACAGAAGAGCCGCAGAGATGAAGGAGAATTCCCCATGCTCTTTGTCTAGCCTCCCCTGGTGCTAACGTTTTATGTAACTACAGTAGTGCAATTATCAAAACTAAGAAAGTAACATTGATTCAATACTACTAACAAAACCATAAATTCCATCAGTTTCTCTTACTAATGTCCCTTCTTTAGTTCAGGATTTCACAATGCGTTTAGTGGTCTTGTCTCCTCCAATTTGTAAGTGCTCCTCAGTGTTCCCTCTTTCATGACCACAGATAGTACAGGTCAGGTCTTTTGTAGCCTGTCCCTTGGTTTGGGCTTGGCTGCTATTTTATGATTAGATTAAGACTGTGAATTTTTGGCAGGAACATCACAGAGATGAACTGCTCTTCTCAGTGCATAGTATCGGGGGTGCATGGTATTATGGCTAATTATTGGTGGGGTCAACCTTGATCTCCTAATTACGGTGGCATGTGTTGGGTTGCTCCCCTGTAAAGTTACTGTTTTTCCCTTTGTTATCAATATTTTAGAAAAATATAGAGACTACACAGACCTGTTTCTCCTCAGCCTCTCACCCACTAACTTAAGTCGGATTCATCAGTAGATCCTGACCACAGCAGTGATTACTGCAGTGTTCCAACGGTGAGCTCATTTCCATAGTTCCTCTCCACTTACCAATTGCAAGTCTTCTTTAAAGAAAGAAGAGTTGTCCCTTTTCACTTTTAATTATTTATTAAGTCATTTAATCAATATTTATGATATTGTCATATTTGTCTTAAGTTTTTTATTGTATTGTTGGGACTATAAGTCAATATTATTGATATACTGATATTTATTTTGATATTCGTAATTCCATCTATGCCACTAGGAGCTAATTCAGGTTGGCTCCTGCATTTTTTCAACATGTCCCATCTTTTCAAAATTTCATTTTATTTTAAGGATTTCCCTGGTTTTTAATTTTTTTTGAATTGGGAGGTGTTCTAGGCTTGTCTTATACTTTCCATGCCCCAGCTGTGAAATCAACCACTTTTCCAAAGGGACCTTGGTTCCTGTACAGAAGAATTTTGTTTGGAAACCAGAACTAGGACAAAGATGTGCTCATTACAGCTGGGATGTCACTGCTTTTAGGCCCTGTCGGCAGACAGTTAGGAAGCACATGTATAAATGCTAATTCATGTGCGAACACACACGTTTTCTTTTGTACCCATCTGTTTGTATATGTATTCTCAAAAATCCCTCAGTTCATCTGACCCGTGGTGGCACAGTGGATAAAGCATCGACCTGGAATGCTGAGGTCGCTGGTTCGAAACCCTGCACTTGTCTGGTTAAGGCACATGTGGGAGTTGATGCTTCCTGCTCCTCCCCCTTCTCTCTCTTTCACTCTCATTCTCTCTCCTCTCTAAAATGAATAAATTTTTAAAAATCCCTCAGTTCATAATGATACTTTTCACACCAATCCAGCTTTCAGTCAAGCATTATTTTGATACTATTTTTATTCATTAATGATTGAATAACTCTGAAGGGAAACTATTCTGAAGGGAAAATGATGCAGGACAGAAAGAAGTTAGGGAAAGCTCAGCTCCTGACACCTGGAATGAAGAAGTCCCATAAGCTGCAAGGTCCTCTCACCAGGCCCCACCTCCACACATGATCAAAAAGAAGTAAATTGGCAGGAAATTCCTGTGGTGGTCACAGAAGTCAACTAGAAGAACTAGCTAAAAGCAGGTCCATCCAAAATGGAGAAAAAATTCACCCGAAAACTACCCCAATGCTCATTATACCATTGTTACAATGAAAACTGACACTACAGGCAGAAGGGGGCGCCAACGGTGACAAAGGCCCTTCTAGAACGAAGCATATTAGGAACAAGACCCCTTCCCAACCAGTAAGCAGAGACAGAATTTGGTGCCACTAAGGTCAGGAACGACCAACCCACCTTTGGAAACACATAAAATCCCCAAAACTGACAGACTGTGGCGCACAGCCACTCGTGAGTCAGCTGCACCCACTGGGACGTACACTCCTCCTTCTGGGTAGCACCTGTGAGACCTGCAACCAGGAAGGAGCGGGGTGTCGGAGGCAGTGGCAGCCCCTCTGGAGCTCACCGCCCAGTTCTGTCTCCTGGAACCCATGTCCTGGCTTCTTTCTCTCAACCTAAATACAACTGGCTTTGGCTTTCAACTGGACTCTGATCTTGAATTCTTTCCTGCACAAAGGTAAGAACCTGTAGGTTACGGAGCACTAGAGTCCCCATGTCCAGTGACATAAAGAAGTTTCTTTCCTCTGCAGTAATTTGTAATTTGGGTAAAAGTAATTGTTTGAACCCTCCATCATAATATATGTTGAATTTGTTAGATCAACCATGATTTTCAACATTTTTTGAACATAGCAGAAAAAGGACAAATCATCCTCAAAAAATCTCTTAGCTTCTCAATATGAAATAATAAGTTTTGGCCCTGGCCAGTTGGCTCAGCAGTAGAGTGTCTGCCGAGTGTGCTTAAGTTCAGGGTTCGATTCCCAGTCAGGGCACACAGAAGTAACTATGCTTCTCCCCCTTCCCTTCTCTCTCTCTTCTCCAGAAGCCTTAGCTCAGTTGGAGCAAGTTGGCCACGGGTGCTGAGGATGGCTCCATGGCCTTGACTTAGGCGATGAAATAGTTAGGTCGCCGAGCAATGGAGCAGTGGCCCCAGAAGGGCAGAGCATCGCCCTGTAGAGGCTTGTCAGTTAGATCCCAGTGGGGCGCTTGTGGGATTCTGTCTGCTTCCCTGCCTGCCCACCTCTCAGTTAATTAAAAAGGAATCATGAGTTTTAGAAACAAAATGACAACTTGTCCTTTAACATGGTCTAATAAAATCCAAAAACATTTGTGTCATGTCTACCTTAGGCTAAGTATTATACACTTGATATTTCTGCATTTATTATCTCACTTAAGCATGATGATGGCCCTATGAGGTCTTTACCTTACAAAGAAGGAAACTGGAGATCAAAGTGGTTAACTCACTTGCCCAAATATCTACAGCTCCAAGTGGCTTAAGCCAGTATTCAAATATAGGTCATCAGAACTCCAAGCCAGGTGTCCTTTCACACTATATCACAGATGTTTCAAGAATATCATAAGTCAGAGAAGTTTAATCCAACTTTAAATTGGGTGCAAGGCTACCATAAATCCTATGAAAATCCTTTACATCAAATACAGAGATTTTTCTAATTTATCTCTCTGCTAGCAGACCATGACAAGTGAGGGCTTTCTCTTCTTTACAATACTAGATGTTTTGTTAACAGCACCCTAAAAAGCGACTGAGAATAATTAAGATGTTTACAAAGTAAATGCCAAACATATACTGACATTCATTTTAGGAATCTATTTCCATTTTAAGGATGAATGATATGTTAAACAGATAGATCTTGTCCTTTTCACATGAAGATGACCCATGTTCCCATCCTGTGACACTAAGGCATGTACTCCAGGGTCTTACTGTAACAATGATTTTGAGATTTTCTTAAATTGCCATATTCTCTTACATGGTTACTTAAAATGTTTGGCTTAAAATGTTTATGAGGGAGAGGGTTTGGGATATTTAATCACAGAAAAGATAAATTACTGTTGACTGACTCTCACAGAAATCAACTTGGTCTCAAAAGCTGAATCCTTTCATTACTTCTTATTTGATTAATCAGTAACAGACCGTGAATATATTTGAAAACAGTACTTGAACTGCTCTTATTGTTTTCTGTTTGATATTTGGAAAGTGACTAATTGAGCTGTATTTTCCTGGTAACAAAACCCAATTATTATTAGTGTTGTCATTAAATTACACAAATTACCAATGCCCACACACCATTAGCAAAGGGCCAATGTTTTAGGAACAACAGGCCTGGTACAGAGCGAGCAAGCTGGTCCTGATGCCTCCTCTCTGATGGGGACTAAGCACAGCAGAGAACCCGTGTGTGCTGGAGCGCAACAGAGCGAACCTAGCACACACAGACCCTCTGGGGAACACGGGACATGCAGGGAGGGCCCCAGCCAGCAGGTCCAGGGCTGGGCTTCTGGTTCTGCATGCTCTGCATGTCCAGCACGCTCCAAAGGGATGCGCATGCTGCTGGTCCCAAGGCCTCTACTGGAGTAGCCAGGAAATAAGAGAAAAAACAGAGGCTGTGAAAATGGTATAAAAGATGTTAAACAGCTCGTCACTTGCTGTTTATTGTTGCAAAATGGTTTTAATTACTAAATACTTTCAGGATTTTTATTTAAATGACAGAAAGACCAAATAGAAGAAATCATTAGGCAAACGAAGTATTTTTTTAGAAAAGGAAAAACAAAACAAAACATTGAAAACCAGTCTTTCAAGCTAAGGAAAGGTAAACAATCTCTAGGAATGAACACAACCAAGGCAATTTTTAAACTCCAGCAGTATGTTATGATGTCTAATTTATAATTTGAAAAATCCTCCTACAGAGCAGCTTAAGGGTTAAATTTATCCCTGTTTCTAAAATTACCAGTAGAATTCAGATATACAGTCTCACTGAACAGTTACACATCTTTTGTAATTATTGTGATAGGCGTGAGGAAGACAATTAAGAGGATGTGCATGCTGACAAATGAAAGGTGGTGGGCCAGCGGCAGAGGCGATTCTGACCCACTGCACGGACTACACAGCCGTCAGCCAGTACTAAAGTCAACACATACTTGTCCCAGCAAGAACAGGCCAGCGGCACAGCTGACTTTCACACGTCCTTACCTGACAGGAGGGCACAGAAACAATCACCACAGCTGAGATGAAATGGGACCTTGCTGACCTGTGTAGACATCTAACAGTATTTGCCTGATGAGAGAGTTCAGTGAGCTAAGAAGCAAAGAAATGATCTTCCTCAGCCCAAAACGGAGTGCGGAGGCAGAGATGGGGAAAGCAAAACAAAATCAAACACAACTCTGTGAGCTCGCCTTATCCACATTCCAGGCTCAGTGTGCTGCTAAGGCTGAGTGGGGCTTGAAGGATGAGGACAAGGTCCCACTGTGCTTGCTGAGCCAAAGCTATTTTTACATGTCACCTCACACTAGTGCCAGGAGGATAACAATGGAAGAGTTTAACAAATATTTTACCAATGAAATCTGTCTCAGGCTTTCCCACTCTGTTTTTGGTTCCAGGGCAAAAAACTGGAATTTTACACATAGAAACCCTGTCTCAAGGTCTTCTAGTAAGTAGGAAGATTGTTAGAAACAACAATGGGAGGTGATGGCCCACTCAGAGATCATGGGTCAACTCAGAAAGGAAGCACTGGCCTTCCGCTAAGACAAGTGACTTGTGATGCACAGGTCAGATAGATTAATTAGGCTCATTACATATCACTAATTACACTGAAAGTCTCTCAGGGGAAAACTGTAACTGAATCAAGCAGAGATAATTTAGAATATAAATGATAAACCTTCCTTGTTACTCTGAGAGTTGTATTAATAAGATTTTGAAAACTTGATAATTTAAAAAGAACATAGTGATGGGGCTATATGGCTATTAACAATTTCAGGATTTATTTTTACATGGACTAAATTATACATTGAATACAAATAATAGCTACCTTTACTTGAACATCATATGGTGCCAGTAACAATTCATTTAACAATCATGCAAATAGCATTGTGTACTAGGCACTGCTCTAAGTATTTTACAAATACTAACCAGTAATAACTGAGATATGAACTTGTATCATTCACTCTTTACAGAAAAGGAGACGGAGGACAGAGGGGCTGTGTAATATGTTCAAGGCCAGGCAGCTAGTAAGTGCCAGAGCCAGGATTCAAACCCAGGCAGACTGGCTCCAGAGCTCATACTTGTACCTACTACCCTCAATGTTTAATATTATCACTAATTCCTACAATGTTCCCAAAGTACAGAGTAATCACTGCCTAACAGATACGGAAACTTAGACTCAGTCAGGTTAAATAATCAACCTAAGGTCACACAGCCACAATTTGCACCTGTTCTGTCTGATATCAAAATCCACATTATTTTTTTTAAATAAGCCATAACTTTATTAATTATAGAAACAGTACAAATTTCAAACCAAGCTGTAGTAACTCTTTTGAAACACCAAAAAAGAGGTCCTCCTTTTAAGATGATTACATTGTTAATTCCATAATAGCATTTATATTATCATTACTGTTGTTCTTCAGGGCTCGAACTGCCTTTGCTCTTGACACATTTGCTTGTGACATGACCAATTCTATATCCTTAACTTCCACACCTGTTTCATCAACCTTGTACAGTTGGAGTCTGTGTGTTTTCTTGAATGTTTGAGACAGCTTCACCTTGAAAAATCCACATTATTTACAAGAAGCCTTCCTTTTTTTTTTCTCATTTTTCCGAAGCTGGAAACGGGGAGGCAGTCAGACTCCCGCATGCGCCTGACCGGGAGCCACCCGGCATGCCCACCAGGGGGCGATGTTCTGCCCCTCTGGGGCGTTGGTCTGTTGCATCCAGAGCCATTCTAGTGCCTGAGGCAGAGGCCACAGAGCCATCCCCAGCGCCCGGGCCATCTTTGCTCCAATGGAGCCTTGGCTGCAGGAGGGGAAGAGAGAGACAGAGAGGAAGGAGAGAGGGAGGGGTGGAGAAGCAGATGGGTGCTTCTCCTGTGTGCCCTGGCCAGGAATTGAACCTGGGACTCCTGCACACCAGGCCGATGCTCTACTGCTGAGGCCAGGGCCAAGAAGCCTTCCTTGAACTGTGATATTTGTGAAAACTTTCTCCAAGTAATTCATACATTTTTTTAAGCAAGTGAGAGAGAAAGAGGCAAACAAACAGGAAGGGAGAGGGACAAGAAACATCAACGTGTATTTGTGGCACTTTAGCTGTTCATTGACTGCTTCTCATACATGCCTTGAGTAGGGGGCTCCAGTCAAGCCAGTGACCTCAGGCTTCAAGCCAGCAACCTCTGGGCTCAAGTCAGTGACCATGGGGTCATGTCGATGATCCCATGCTCAAGCTGGTGACCCCATGCCAAAGCTGAATGAGCCTGCGCTCAAGCCAGCAACCTCGGGATTTTGAACCTGGGAATTCAATGTGCCAGGTTGATCAATACTCTATCCACTGTGCCACCACATGTCAGACTATACATTTTTTAACCTTACCTACGTATTTAGTGCAAACATTTAAGATTAGGGAAGTTAAGTAATAAAACTAAATGTCCTTCATCTCTTTATCCTGAACTTTATGCCTAAAAAAATCACAGCAAAAATAGCTAGGAGGAAATAGTACGGCAATTACTGAAACTAATAAAAGCCAATATTTCTTTGCATTCTGCCTCTTTGAATGTGCTCACACTTATATTTTGTAAAGGCAATGAACACACACAGATGCAGAGGTGGATTTAATAGCGGGTGCACCAGGCGCCTGCCTGGGCCCCGACTTCTGAAGGGTCCCACAAAACCCCCAACTTTACACTTTTTTCTAATGACACCAAGTTTGATTCATATGTGCAATTTTAACATTAATAGTACATAATATTTTCTATTTATTTAAAAATATGGTTAACATGTATTTTTTTTTATTTGTTTATTTTTTTACAGAGACAGAGAGTGAGTCAGAGAGAGGGATAGACAGGGACAGACAGACAGGAGTGGAGAGAGATGAGAAGCATCAATCATTAGTTTTTCGTTGCACATTGTGACACGTTAGTTGTTCATTGATTGCTTTCTCATATGTGCCTTGACTGCGGGCCTTCAGCAGACCGAGTAACCCCTTGCTGGAGCCAGTGACCTTGGGTCCAAGCTGCTGAGCTTTTTGCTCTAACCAGATGAGCCCGCGCTCAAGCTGGCGACCTCGGGGTCTTGAACCTGGGTCCTCTGCATCCCAGTCCAACGCTCTATCCACTGCGCCACCACCTGGTCAGGCAACATGTATTTTTATCCCTCCCTTTTTGTATTTTTTTTTCTGAAGTGAGAAGCGGGGAGGCAGAGACAGACCCCTGCATGCACCCAACCAGGATCTATCACCCACTAGGGGGCAGTGTTCTGCCCATCTGGGGTGTTGCTCTGTTGCAACTGGAGCCATTCTAGTGCCTGAGGCATAGGCCATGGAATCATCCTCAGCTCCCGGGCCAACTTTGCTCCAATGGAGCCTTGGCTGCGGGAGAGGAAGAGAGAGACAGAGAGGAAGGAGAGGGGGAGGGGTAGAGAAGCAGATGGGCGCTTCTCCTGTGTGCCCTGGCTGGGAATCGAACCCAGGACATCCACAAGCTGGGCTGATGTTCTACCACTCTTTTTTTTTTTTTAAGGGGCCTAATATTTTCTTCTGCATCTGGGGCCTCAACTGACCTTAATCGGCCTCTGCACAGGTGTGGATAAGTCCACGGCTCACTGTGTCTGACATCTTCACTCACTGTAGGAGCATAAATCAGATGCTGATTTCAAAGCCATCTTTCTGTATTTATTAAAATAAGCTATGTATGCAATTTTCTGTTTTATAAACAGAGATAAGTGTTCTAATTTAAATCTAGTTTTGCTTTGTACTTCTCTTCAATTTCAACATATAAGATGATAAAGCAGTTCATTTATCCAGCACATTAGCAATTAGAGATATTCATAAGTAGAATAAACAGAGAAAGTATAATGTGAGGGAATAATTTTATATTTTATCAATATTCTCACAATTTTTCCATGGAGCCCCACCTTTCCTACTTGTGTTAGATTTATTTAAAATTCAAGAAGAACCCATTAAAATCAGAAAATGATGTTTTTAGGCCCTGGCGGTTGGCTCAGTAGTAGAGTGATCCCAGTGTGTGGAAGTTCTGGGTTTGACTCCCAGTCAGGGCACACAGGAGAAGCGACCATCTGCTTCTCCCTCCTCCCCCTTCTTTCTCTCTCCCCATCCAGCAGCTAGGGCTTGATTTGAGCAAGTTGGCCCTGGGTGCTAAGGATGGCTTCACGGCCTCACCTTATGTGCTGAAATAAGTCAGTTGCTGAGCAATGAAGCAGCAGCCCCAGATGGGCAGAGCATCACCCCCTAGTAGGCTTTCCAGGTGGATCTTGGTCAGGGCACATGCAGGAGTCTGTCCCTCTGCCTCCCTGCCTCTAAGTAAAAGAAAAAAGAAAAAAAAATGATGCTTTTAAAAGAAAGCAGGGCTATAAAAATGTTATGAGAGCGGATAAAAATAAACATCCTGCAGAAACCCTTTCACGGCCGGGACATGCCTAAGCCTCTGACGGCAGTGGAGCCCTTCAGGGTCCAGCCGGGCCGGCCTGCCAGGCTTCCCCTTTTCCTCGCTGGCACCTTCGTCCCACTAGGTGGTGGTGAGGACGTTTGCTCTCTGAGGTCCTTACATACTTTGTGTTTTCTGGCCTTCCTGCCTCTGCACATGCGGACCCATTCGCTTAGAGTTGCCATTGCACCTCACCCCTCAATCCACTGTCTCCTCTCCCATCACAGATGTCTTCTTCAGAAAGTCTTAGTTAACAACTTCCTCCAGGCAGAGCCGTCTTTCTCCTAGCCTTGACGACAACGACTTCTTGTGTTATATTTACTTGAAGGTCTGGCTCTGGATTAACTCCTTGAGGTGAGAGCAGAGTTGATCTGCTTTGCATTGCTGTTGTTTTGTCTTGAAATATTTGCATCTCCAGGATTTAGCTCAGGAGCATAGTAGATGATTAATAAGCATTTACTCAAATTTGGGGTAAACGGTGGTGAGTATGACAGAAAAAAAAAAGAAATGGGGTAAGAAGATATTTGAGTGCTTAGACACACAGTGTGTGTCTGTGAGGTGTGGAACCAAGGGCACTAAATAGATAAGTACAGAATGCTGGAACCCAAAATTTGGTTAGTGAGTATCCCTTGAGGGATAACTGACAATAATGATTGGACATTACAACCCAAAAGAAACAAAGACATTGTGGTCAGAGAGAGACCGAGGTTTGAATTCCAGGTCTGCTACTTATTATCTGGGTCACCTCAGCAAGTTATTTAATCTTTTTGTACGTCAGCTTTCTCATCTAAAAACTGGCCAGAGCAATGCCACTCCTAGGGTTGCTGTGAAGATTAAATAACCAACCAGTGCCTAGCAGAGTACCTGAAAACAGTGAAGGCTCAGTAACTGTTAGCTGTTATACTAGCTTAACTAGAGAGAACTCTAGGCGTTGGACACTTCACCTGTCTTCTAGATAAAAAGTAGAAGGCCTTGAAGTTTAGACATTCAAAAACAAAAATAAAAACGAAAAACTAGATACCTCATAATGACACTAGAAATATTCAGTTTATCTAGCTACATTACACGCAGTACAGCCAGGCACAACTGAGTATATTTTGTTTCCAAGTTTCTTTGGTGTTCTACCTGGACATTCTATTTTGAGAAGTTAATGACAGAGCACTCTGTAATTCCTAGAGCATATGACTTACCTTTCTTTGCCTGAAAACACTCCCCAACCCCTTGGAGGTATTGTTTTCTGGATTTTTATTTGGTGATGAATGCAAAGGTGAAGTAGGGGTTTTCCCCTTCTTTCTAGAGTTAAGGAGTTCAAAAAACAAGAGCTTTCTCTGAAGAGGGCAATTTTAGGGCAGCAACTGTTTTCAAAGAGAAGTAAAAAAAAATTTCCACTGATGTGTATTACAAAGGTTGGCAAAAAAGAGTGAAATGAATGAGACCAAATGGAAGGGCCAAAAGAAGAATGAAGAAAAATCCACAAATGAGAGAAGTGAATATACATAAGAAACTATGGAAATACTAATGCAGTGGGTTGCATTATCAAAACAAAAAAGAGCCTAGCCAGGTAGCTCAGTTGGTTAGAGCATGGTCCTGATATGTCAAGGTTGCAGGTTCAGTCCCTGGTCAGGACACATTCAATAATGAATAAATAAGTGGAACAACCAATCATATTTCTCTCTCTCCCTTCTTTTCTCTCTAAAAATCAATCAATAAATTTAAAAAATAAAAAAATAAATGACAAATCAATCCAAATCTTTATATATAATGGAAATATAACAAGTTAACTTTGTCTCATTAAATACTTGGTCTTATTCAGGCAATCCCATTATAAAAAAAAGTCGTAGAACAGAAAGTCCATTACATCCTTGTAACATATGTAACATTAGCATTTAAAATTAACTATTAAAATTAAAGTAAATAAAAGTTAAAGTGAAGTAAGTAAAGATTAATTATTTACCTTCCTTAAAATACTCAGGACAAAAATGAATGGGAAATGGCACAGAAATAAACCAGTAATGGGCAAATCAGAGGCTCTACCCCAGAGGCTTTTAATTTATCTTTATTATATGCGGCTTAAGTGTCTGTTTGTCGCTGATAGCTTATTGGTTGCTTGCGTAACTGTACTAGCCAATGGGGTGAAGTTGCCACGGCTGAACGCAAATTGAGCGGGTCAGGGGGAAGGTGAACATTTGTTTGCATTGGCAATCATCTGTTTTACATAAAAACTACGTCTTAATGTAATTTCTTTTAAGAATGCCTCCTAGAAAATACAGCACTGAAGAGGAGAGAAAAGGAGCTAAAGCTGCACAAAAACAGCTTTCTCGACAAAAAGAAACCACTGAGCAGAGAAAGACAAGGCTTGCTTCAGTCGCAGAGCAAATGCGTCTTTCTCGGCAAAATGAGACTGATGAGCATAGAGAAACAAGGCTTGCCTCAGATGCAAGACAAAAAAGCCTGTCTCGACAAAATGAGTCCCTTGAACAAAGGCAGGAGAGAAATGCAAAAAAACGACAGAGTAATGCTGACCGAAACGCAAAAAGGATTAAAACAGTTTCAAATGGAGAAACTTTCATTTTTGAGCATTCCTCTGGTGACATGAATATTAAATGTGAACACTGTCAGTCCTTAAACTTCAAGTTAGAAACTAATCGATTTGACCGTGGCAAGAAAGGATTTTCTCAATTGATGGTCCTCTGCAAGGCGAGCTTAAAAATGATGAAAAGATCTACACAAGAAATGTTGTGTCGATTCCCGGCCAGGGCACACAGGAGAAGCGCCCATTTGCTTCTCCACCCCTCTGCCGCGCTTTCCTCTCTGTCTCTCTCTTCCCCTCCCGCAGCCAAGGCTCCATTGGAGCAAAGATGGCCCGGGCGCTGGGGATGGCTCTGTGGCCTCTGCCTCAGGCGCTAGAGTGGCTCTGGTCGCAACATGGCGACGCCCAGGATGGGCAGAGCATCGTCCCCTGGTGGGCAGAGCATCGCCCCATGGTGGGCGTGCTGGGTGGATCCCGGTCGGGCGCATGCGGGAGTCTGTCTGACTGTCTCTCCCTGTTTCCAGCTTCAGAAAAAAAAAAAAAAAAAAAAAAAAAAAGAAATGTTGTGTACAAAGAGATCTTTGACATGTGAATTAACATTTTATTATTTAAATCACCTTTATTTATTGAGCTAGCGGTGGCTCTTAAGAAATGTACAGCCAGTGGTTTCCTTCATTGCACTCTACTTTAAGCAATTAAGCAAGTAGAAGGGGGAAACCCCATGGGGTACTAAGCAAAGGGGCGTCCTTGCCGCCTACCCGGGGTAATTCAGTTTGAATTAGCAGACACCTTTGCACAAATCATTTTAATTACAATTTATAATATCTAGAACAGCGGTCATTTCGTATGACCGCCGGGCTTTCTAGTATTTTATATTCCAAGGAGCTGTTCACTCTAAACTTTCTCCAGTGAATATCTAACCTGGCTAGTCAACCAGTGATTTCCTGGTCAGCTCCCCATAATCCAAGAGCAAGGCACTGGCACTTATAGTTTTGCTAAGCCTTTGTGTCCTGCCTATTACCTTCTCCACAGCCCTGACCAGAATAAACCTTCCTCTTTCTGTCCCACACTGACAGCTTCTGCTGCTGCTGCTCCAGTCAGACCTACATGTTTTTACTTGGACTATTACATTAGTTTCCTTATTAATCTTCCTGTCTTCAGTCCTATCCGCATCTCCCTCCTCTCTTTACTCTGCTTCCAGAGAGACATTATTTATTTATTTATTTATTTATTTATTTATTTATTTATTTATTTATTTATTTATTTTACAGAGACAGAGTCAGAGAGAGGGATAGACAGGGACAGACAGGAATGGAGAGATGAGAAGCATCAATTATTAGTTTTTTGTTGTGACACCTTAGTTGTTCATTGATTGCTTTCTCATATGTGCCTTGACTATGGGACTTCAGCAGACAGAGTAACCCCTTGCTGGAGCCAGCGACCTTGGGTCCAAGCTGGTGAGTTTTTGCTCAAACCAGATGAGCCCATGCTCAAGCTGGCGACCTCGGGGTCTTGAACCTGGGTCCTCAGCATCCCAGTCCGATGCTCTATCCACTGCGCCACCGCCTGGTCAGGCGAGAGACATCTTTCTAACATGCAAAATCTGTTACCTCAATCCCCCTTCACCTTCTCCCCACCCAAGATTTTCAGTAGGTTAGATTCCCTATGACCCACAGAATAAACTCTAAATTCTTTATCATGACACTCAAGACCCTTTTTGTATTCTGGCCGTTGCGGACCTACTCCTCCTGTATCATAATCTACATTCCTCCTCATTGCAGCCACCAGTCAGGAGCAGGGGTAGCGCCAGCAACCTGCCCTGCTGCTCTCGACCCATCTGTCCTGCTCCTCCACAGAGCCCCACAAACAGACCCGGACACAATCAGACTGACGATGCAAATGAGACACCAATTACAGCCCTGACACTGTGTGCATGAATAACGAACCTATTTCCCTTACTTGTTCGTACACACAGATCTAAGGAAATGAATAAAACACACTTGTTTTTTTGAGAAAGCATGATATTATCAGCAGAAATACTTCCAAATCTCTGCCTGCAGTTCTTTTTCTGCAAAGACCCAGCACAATGGCTCACAATGAGCACGTCAGAGCCAGCTGTGTCCCTGTTACCTGCTATTTTGATATTCATGTTGTTATCCAGCAGGAGATTTTCAGCCTTGAGATCACGGTGCACAACCTTCCGACTGTGACAATAATCAACAGCTGACAGGATTTGCCAGAACTTGCGCCTGGCCTCAGACTCATTTAACCGGCCGTGATTAGCAAGATAGTCTGTAAAAGAAGAGATAATTTAGAATATTCACCAAATAAAATGACCCCATTATTAGAATTCAGGATTATTTTTCTCAAAAGCTTTTATAATGACTAAAGGTTAGTGTTCACAGAACATGCTGTTTTCCAAGTCCCTTTCTTTGAGAAAAGTAATTCCAATTGTATTTCACAAGAGTCCAGAAAAACGAAGAGTCCAAAACCAGACAATAGCAAATGTTATGATAATCACAGTACAACTCAAAATGCCTTTCATGCCCAAACATTCTCTCTGTTCTTTTCTCGAAAAATTTACTGAACCCTGAATATTCCTAACCACATTTTAAAAATTAAATTTATGGCCTGACCAGGCGGTGGCGCAGTGGATAGAGCGTCGGACTGGGATGCGGAGGACCCAGGTTCGAGACCCTGAGGTCACCAGCTTGAGTGCGGGCTCATCTGGTTTAAGCAAAAGCTCACCAGCTTGGACCCAAGGTCGCTGGCTCGAGCAAGGGGTTACTCAGTCTGCTGAAGGCCCATGGTCAAGGCACATATGAGAGAGCAATCAATGAACAACTAAGGTGTCACAACAAAAAACTGATGATTGATGCTTCTCATTTCTCTCCGTTCCTGTCTGTCCCTATCTATCCCTCTCTCTGACTCTCACTCTGTCTCTGTAAAAAAAAAAAAAAAAAAAAAGTAAAAATTAAATTTATGTAAAACAAAGAATATGAGTCAATTCTGACACCCCATCAGACAAGGGTTATCTTTTTCTTAAAAAATAATTTTATGTAGTTATTATACAAGCTACTTGTAACATGAGATTTGGTGGTTCCTGGAAGCAGCTTAAATAATTCACACCCTGTTCTCTTGTTCAATGGAGCGGATCTACCCAAGAACATGCAGACTTGTTCTTGAAACCAAACACTCTCATGATAGACACTGTTCTATAAAAAATATATACATTAGCTATCTTTGTACAATGTTATAATCTCCATTAAAGTGGTTTACCTAAGAATTAATTCTGTACATGTTTATATAAATTTGATTAAATTAATGTGCAATTCATACAAGTTTTACCTGAACATCTTAAAGGCCTTTTAAATGATCTCTTGAGGGAGAGAGGGTAAACATAAATCATAACAGGCTTTTCTACTTAATTATTTCCTAAGTAAAGAACTGTATGTATAGGTGACTCAACAGTCACCCTGACACATTTTCTGCTCTAGGCCATGTGGTTTACCGGTTTGCAAATGCCAGGCCTTTGGATCATGTCACCCTCAATACTTACTATAAAGTTACTAACATTTGTACAGTCCTTTACAGTTTCCAAGCATGTTCATATCACAGTGTCTCAATCTTCCTAAAACCCCTAGATGAGAACTATGACTCTAATTCCTATTTTATATTTGAGGAAACTGAAGATAAGAGAAAGTATGCAACCTGGCTGAATCAGTGTTTTTAGTAAGTGAATGGCTGATCTGGAAGTAGAAACTCTGAACTTTTTTTTTTTAACTACAAAAAAAAAAATACAAATGTATATCAAGTTGCTTTTTTCCTAGACATCTGCTGAAATTCTAACTATCTTTTCAAAATTCTACTCAAATGCCACTTTGATCTTAAACAGGCCCCTCATAACTTCAAGTAGAAATAAATCACTTCAAACCTCTCTTCCCTGAACTCTTTATCATTTATAACACACTTCTTCACACTTTAATTACCTGAATATATATGATAAACATCCCAATGTGATTTCATGTTTGGATACACACATTGCCCTCATTCTAACACACTGTGCTTTAGAAAAGAAAGGTATTTTCATCAAGGATTCCTGAGGGTAGACACCATATCACTCTTCCCTCCACTCCCCACAATGCGTAGCACCATGCACAAAACATCATAGGTACAGTACTTAGTTGCTTAAGGTCTTACCATGGAAGCTAACACGAACCCTTCCATGAACAGTATTAGAAAATGTGGAGTACTGTTATACAGTCGTCCCTCGCCATGTTGTGGTTTACTTTTTGCGGTCTCACTGTACCGCAGATTTTTAAATTGTCTATATCTAATTTTGTATTGTGGTTTTTTTGCTATATCATGTGATTTTGCTGAATATAGGTATTTTTACATTTATTATTTTAATTATTTTGTGGTAAAATAAGCATTTTCTAGCCTAAAAATCTGAAAACAATATAAAAAATATAAAAATATTAAAACATACTAAAAGAATATTAAATCAAAATAAAGTATGTAGCATATATTCACTGGGGAGTACTCAGAATTTTGTATATTGTTAAAATTACATAGGTTTAAGAGAGTACAAAGTGTTTAAGAGCATAGGAAGTGTTTATAAAAGTGTGGGAAAGGTTTGTAACAGCGTGGAAAAGGTTTATAAGAGTGTGGGAGGGTTTATAAAGCCTTAAAATATATATAAATAATAAAATCAATATAAGGTTGCTACTCTGCGGATTTTCGCCTATTGCAGGGGGTTCTGGAACCTAACCCCCGCGGTATACGAGGGATCGCTGTACTCTACAAGTTATAGACTTATAAATGTAAGTGGACATTGTGTATATTTTTCTATATCTGCTATTATCACAAACTGAGACAACTCGTCATATGTTTCCTTTACCTCTATAGAGACCACATAGTAGCCACCCATCATTCTGAAAGGAAAAAGGATCACTTAACAAATATGCAGAATTTCCAGTCGAAATATCCAAACTATGTCTAAGTAAACTGGCAACTGGATAATGTGCTTTCTGTTCATAAGAGTAAACCTGAGCCGCTTCTGTACTGGATGAGCTGGAAAATCCGGAATGGGGAGTTGGGCCCTTTGGGGAAACAATTTAATGAGGGGAATGCAACGTTTTCTGTGAGGAAATCTCGTTTTGGCTAGTTAGTAATATCTTTCCAATGATTCCACACCAAATATTATTTAAATCATATCACTAAGTGAGGCAGTTAATTCATAGACAAAAATGACTGGCTTCCCAGACAGATAAAATTTCTTCCTGTTGAAAATGTTGTGTTAAATTACATTAGCGGAAAAGACTTTTGCAATTTTGGCAACACAGATCTGATGTGAACAAGTACAGGTTAATATATACAGAAAAACCCCCAAACTGTTGCCTACAAAATAAGTCCTGGGAAGCATAATAGAACCTAAAGCAAACGATATGTATTTTTTTAAGCGACCAATCAAAAACTCGCATCATCACAGCCAAGGGGAAAGAAAAGCTTTGAAGCTTGGCACGGTTTCTGTCTGAAAAACAAAGGCATGGTGGATCTGAACCTAAAATTAACATGTGAAGCCACAGTTATCCCACGTCAATAAATTCATAACTGTGAGAAAAATGACAACATCTGCATTCCAGAGACTGAGACCCAAGACCCAGTATTTAAAGAAGTGGTATTTTTACTTCTTAAGTAAAAATTTTATCAAGTATTACAGTATATATATTGTCTTGCCTATTCTTTCTGATTTCTGTAGTGTAGGCATTCTCCAAAACTGTATCATCTCCTGAGAAATCAGTAATAGAAATAACTGAGGCAAAAACCTATGGCTCCAAATGAAATAAGTTTAGGTATACATCATTCCCTGTGAAGGGCACTGTCATCAATCCAAGCTCAATAAACAAGGACCTTAAGTTAACATGCAAAAAGCACACTCAAGTTTCCCTTTGAAAACTTACTGTATTTCCCCATGTATAAGACGCACCTTAATTTTGGGGCCCGAAATTTGAAAAGAAAAAAAAAAGTATTACACAAAGTTATTGAAATCAAGTCTTATTCATCATAGAATTCATACAATGCCTCATCACTGTCAAACTCTCATCCATTAGCTTGTCCTCATCTGTGTCTGATGACGAATCACTGTCTTCATATATTGCCTCGTCCTCAGTTCCATCTATGGCATTTGAAATGCCACACTTCTTAAATGACTTGACAACTATCTCAATCTTGATATTTTCCCAGGATCATTTCACCCAGGTACACACTTCTCTTATGGTTGGTTTCTCCACTCTTTCTGCTGGTGTCAAATTGTCCCCAGAAGATTTCATCCATTGGTCCCATTCGTCTCTCATGGCAGTTTTGAAGGGTTTGTTAATGCTGATATCAAGTGGTTGGAGCTGGGATGTCAGGCCTCCAGGTAGGACAGCAAGTTTTGTTTTTCGCTCTGCAGCAATCTTTGTGTGTTTTGTTATGAGTGCCCTGAACTGATCAAGCACCAATAGGGCAGGTTTGCATAAGAGCGCGCTTTGGCCCTTCTCCAAACTTTCTCAAACCACATCTTCACCCCATCCTGATCCACCCAACCCTTGTCATGAATGGGGACAATCACTCCTTGAGGAATGTCTTCTTTTGGCATTGTTTTGCATTTGAAAATCAGCATAGGAGGCACTTTTGTTCCGTCAGCCAACAAGCTAGAACGACTGTATCCACTTTTCATGTCCACTTGTCTTCACAGTTACAGTTTTCACCCCTTCTTATCAACAGTTCTGTTACTTGGGACATCAAATTGAAGGGGATTTCATCCATATTTGCAATCTGCAATGATAAATATTTGCATATTTATCATTCATCCAATTTACTGAATGATAAAATGATGAAATTCAAGGACCTTCTGCTCAGAGCTTTCAGGCATCTTTTGGGCAAGTCTGGTGCGGGTACGCATGCTTAGTGCATTCCGTTTCATGAACCTGAAGCAGCAATTGTGTCCTTTGAAATCAGTAACTTCTTTTTCATCAGCAATTCTTCTTGCCTCGTGCTGAACCATTTTTTTGGACACAGGAATTCCAATTGCCCTTTGCTTTTCAATCTGTACCTTCAGTTCCCTCTCTAAGTCAGGCCATTTTGCTGACTTGCTTCTCATGGCCTTCTTCTGCCGTGGCATTTTCAGTAGGGTTTCTTCTTCCCGTAGCCAGTCTAAGATTGATTCCTCAGTTAGAGGAGGACCAAACTTATGTTCAACAGCACGATTTCCGTTCACTTTTGCAAACTGGGTTAATTTTAACTTGAATTCAGCATTGTACGAAAATCTTTTCTGAGCCATTTCTGGGCAGAATGTGGCAAAACATAACCTACTTAATATACCGGTAACAAGTGTGAATCACTGAGCGCAAAGACAACAAGTGCAAAAAAGTGGGAAATGTAAGTTAAAAAATCTATACCCACTGTATAAGATGCACTCAGTTTTTAGACCCAAAATTTTTCGGAAAAAAAGTGCATCTTATACACGGGGAAATACGGTTTTGTCATAATCTAATATTTAAAATTAGGATAACTCATGTTATGCTAATTTAATATAGCTCATATACCTAATCCATTTTTAGTAGTGTTCACAGTGTAAAGTACTAATGTACTAAAAATTGTTTTTCAGTGTTTTATTTATTAATGGGCCCTCATTTCTTAGTTTTATTTTATCTAAGAGTGATTGATTAGAACTGGCACAGTCTAAGTTGACAAAGACCAGAGTGCTGAGCTGTAGTGAAACAGAGCTTTATTTCACAGCAACATTTTTTACTGATGCAGAAAGAAATGTTAGAGAAAAAGATGAATAGACATTTGAATCTGGGGATTGAAAATAATAGATCTTCAAAATATTTTGAACAGAACGAATGAACCAACTTTGATTACTTTATTGAAACTTCAGGGTTTATAGTAATTACATTCCTAAAAACACTGTTTCAAATTTAGTGATTAGAAATGTGAAGTTTTTGCAAATTGATGAGTTAGGAACCTTTGACCAGGATTTAATTATCTGAGATATGGTTTTCATTTCTTATTTTTTAGTTTTTTACAAAGGCTAGTTAAACATTAAAGTGGCATCAACCTTTTTACTACCAAATTACAATTTGATAAAATTACAAATACACTAATTTATACATAACATTAAATAATCAATTGTAGGCCCTGACCAGCTGGCTAAGTAGATAGCGCACTGGCCTGGTGTGTGGATATCCTGGGCTTGATTCCCAGTCAGGGCACATAGGACCATCTGCTTCTTCCCCCACTCTCTCCCCATTCTCTCCCTCTCATTGGTCCAATGGTCATCCTCAGGCACTAAAAATAGTTTGATAGATTTAAGCATCGACCCCAAACAGGGATTGCCAAGTGGATCCTGGTTAGGGCACATGTGGGAGTTTGTTTCAGTATCTCCCCTCCTGTTACTTAAAAAAAAATTGTATAAATTATTAATCAAGCGAGGAAGCAGAGACAGATTCCTGCATGTGCCCAAACCAGATCCACTAGGCATGTTCACCAGGGGGCGATGCTCTGACCATCTGGGGCATTGCTCCGTTGCAACCAGAGTCATTCTAGTGCCTGAGGCAAGGCCATGGAGCCATCCTCAGTGCTCAGGTCAACTTTGCTCCAATGGAGCCTTGGCTGTGGGAGGGAAAGACAGAGACAGAGAGAAAGTAGAGGGAGAAGGGTAGAGAAGCAGATGGGTGCTTCTCCTGTGTGCCCTGGCTGGGAATCAAACCTGGGACTTCCACATGCTGGGCTGATGCTCTACTGCTGAGCTAGCCGGCCAGGGTTTAAGTTATTAATCTTTTGGACTATTATTAATCAGCTCCAGTTTTAAGAGATGCTAATAATTTCTGGCTGAAGAATATTAAGCTTAAAAGTAGTCATTCAAAGATTCTGATATCCTTAACAGTTAAGGAAATGCAACTGGCTGGGTTTTCTACTTTGAGAAGATACTGGGAAAGTTGTCCCTTATTGCTGGGGAAGACAAATGATGTCACATGATGATGGTGAAGGTGATGATGATGACAATGATAGCAGCTAACATTTACTGAGCATTTTTTATTTGTCAGGCATTGTGGTATGAAATCTAGACTTGTCATCCATAAGTACAGCATGGAAAACATTTATTAATTATACCATATAAATATATTTATATTAACTTGAAACTTATATATTGTGGCTTCTATTATACTTAATCTAAAGGATCATAGAAGATGATTTGAATTTTTGAGGTTGAATGATTAAGATGATGGCTATAGTGATTTAGAAGGTGGTGATGAAGTTTATAAAAAGCAAGATAAGCTCAGTCTTAATAACACTGCAGTAGTAGGAAAAAAATCTGTGTAGATGTACACTTGATTAACTACTGAAAGGTCAAGTGTACTTGGCAGACCTGGAATTTATTTTTATAAAAATTCTAATCAATGAACAAAATCCCCCAAGATAGAGTTTCTTAACCTTGGTTAAATATAAATAGTATAAGATTTTTATAGACCCGCCCCCCCTGAAATTTCATATCAAATTTTACGTGTGTGTGTGTGTGTGTGTGTGTGTATGTGTGTGTGTGTGTAAATGCAGTTTTCACTAGATTCTCAGCAGGGTCTGCAAGCAGAAGGCCCAAGGCCAGTGTAGGACATGTTCCTACAGGAGTGACCACACAGGCGCCCAGGAGATAGGCACTAACTGAGACAGGTATGAAAGAGAACTAACATCATTCAGCTAAAAATAAAGAAAATCGGAGGTTTTCCACAAGACAGTCATTTATATTAATTCTATGAGGGAAAGAGTTTAGAAAAAGAAGGACAAAGGGAGACCAGAGGTAGTTTTATGTGGTGAGACAAGAGAAAAGAGCCAATTGGTGACAAAGATGGAGAAAAACTAGACAGACACAAAATCAACAGGGGAGAGATGTTTATTTTGTAACCAGTTAAGGGTAAAATTTAATGAAGGTCATCAAAGGTGAGAACTGAGGACAGGTAATTTGCTTTAGACGAGGGAAGCAATTTCAGTGGAGTCTGAAATACAGAAACCCTGTCATGAGGGCCCGGTGGGTAGCTGGCAGGTAGGAAAGCAGGATAGCCTGAGCCAGCCCCTGACAATGTAGCAACAACAGGAATTACTGCGGCTGAAAGGATAACAGCTAACTGTTCTGAGCACTTACATGTGTCAGTCACCATTAAGGCTTTTTGTTTTCTTTTTCAAATGCTTTTTCCCATTTAATCTTCACATAACTTTGTGAGGTGGATTCCATTATTATCTCCATTGTTAGATTAGCAAATGAAGGTTTGGGGAAGTTAAATAATTTACTCAAGGTCAAATAGTTAGCAAGTGTGAAGACAAAATTTGAAGCCAGGCAGCCTGACTCCTGAGCACTTATTCTTAGCCCACATTACTAACTTCAGTATCTGCGATAATGTAAAAGAAGTGTGGAGGATTTCTGTGTAGTGCTGTGAACTGCGAAGAAAAAAGGATAAATTTTTTTGTAAGAAGTAGGGGAATACAATTATATATACATATTTTCACATATTAAATGAAACACAGAAGTAAACCAAAAACTAATAAAAAGTTACCTTTAGGCAAAGGATGGTGACAGACTTCTCCGACTGTATGGTGTTACATAGTTTTAACTTGGTGTTATATTAAACATAAGGTAAGTGTTTTACATATTCAAAAAATAAAGTTAAATCAAATGGAAATAAGAAAAATAATCTCTAATATTTAAAAACAAAAATATAAATGTACTATCTTTATATCATGTTGGCAACATACCACATAGAGATAGCTTTTCAAGTAATTTTTAAACATTGTATTTGGACAGCACATTCTTAGGATAATATAATTTCAAGATAAAAAGAGCTGCAAAGAAATGTTAACTTTTAAATTTCATCCAGTAATGTTATTGTTAGTAATAATATTATTGTAGAATAGCTATTTTGAATATATTTCATGACTATTATAAGATAAAAATAATAATGTATGTTAATGTTAAAAACCAGGATCTTTTATATAAGAGAAAATAAATGGAAATATAAAAACCAAAGGTTAAATAATAAGAACTTTAATCAGCCCTTCCAGACAATAATAGAAGAAATGTCATGAGGCAATACTGGCTTACAAACATAAGATGAGATACTGTCTGAAACATCATAAGCTCTCTTAATTCTAGAACAATAGCTGGGTTTTCTTACTGATTTTGATACATGTAGTAACATTTCATTAACTGTCCCAGAACTGTTTCTTAGGTAGCGATTAAATAAAAAAATTATGTAACTGAATAACCTAGGAAAGCACCCAGAGTCCTATTTACAACTACCAGATGATGATGTCATCTCCAAGGCATTACAACATTCCAGACAATTCCCTAAATTGGTATTTTTATCCACCTATTTTTATCATCTCTCCAGGATATCTGAGTCTGTTGTGAATTATTTCTGAGTAATGACTATGACTGGACAAATAAATGAATCACTCTTAAGCTGAACCACTAATGTTGTGGGTTATTTACTCAATTTGTGTAGTGTTACAATAATATTTATAAATGCAATATGGTCACATTTCTAACACATTCTTTATACAGATAAATATATCCCGATACCTATTTTGATATGTAATTATTTCTTAAGAAGTAAAGAAACACAGTCCAAAAAAAAAAAAAGATTATGGTTCACCAAACCATGCAATTTTTAGGAATTAGGATCGAAATGCCAAACTTTGGGAATAGGACACTGACAACTAAGTAAACAAATCTGTTAATTTTAGTATTTTGGGTTCTTTATACATGTACCCTAGAGATATATTTTAATAAAATAATTGAGATCTAAGACACTGTCATCATTCACTTATAAGTCAAAGGGCAAATATATTATTTTCTCATGGAGTTCTTCAGGTGAGTTGAGAGAGAAAAACAATAAAGCCAGGCTAGATTGGTTCATTCAAGAATGGGCACAGAGTACTCAAGAATGTAGATTAAGCTGTGCTGAGTAAGAACAAGTTTTCAATGAGGCTTCTGCAATAAATTTAGTTAAATAGCAAATCAAGTTTCTTGTGTAAAGTTTGGGAAAAGTCAAGCCCCTTAGTTTATCAACCAGTGGCCTATGTTGTGTTTTGTGAGGTCTCACACATTAAGTAATAGTGACACTGCTGAGTCACTTGTCAGACAGGAAAAAGGGTAACAGTGAAAAGGATAACAGCTGGAAAAAACAAAAAACAGAAAACCAAGACCCTAGCTTTCTGCTCAAATATTCAGAAATCAAAAAGGACATGTAGTTCAGTATCAAACTGACATTACAAGGTTGAAATCTTTTTGTGGTTGATTTCTGTCCCCAGTTCACTCCCTCCCTGCAATAGGGCTCTTTATCCATGCCCTCTGTTGAGTGACTCTGAAGTACCTCCCACGAGAACAGGTTAGGTATATATCCCTGCCCTACTGCTTTTGGTCTTGGTCAAGGGGAATATGTGTGGTTGGACTTGATCACTTGTGTTTCTATCATCCATTATGAGAAGAGCATGCCCCAGAATGAGACGTGTGGAGCAGAACTGAACCAAAGTACAGCGTGAACTATAGCCACCCTCACTGACCCACAGACAAAATATATTTGTTAGTGTAAATTACTAAATCATAGAGTTGTTTGTTATATTACATGAACACAACAGAAATATGACTGATGAAGTTTCCAATATTACAAAAGAGGTTTGCTTAGCTACAAAATGAACTACAATTGCACAGAAATCCTTTGAACATTTCTGCCACACAATTTAGATGATATTTTGTGTTACTTAGTACATATATATATTTGTATTATTTTTACACATCTGGATGACATCATTAGATATCATAAGAAACCTGACAGGCTTTGAAGAGCAATTGGGTAGCAAGTTCTCATGTAGACTATATTAATTACTGGCTCCATTATGTAAGATATAAAAAAGTCTGATTTCCTGCCTGACCTGTGGTAGCACAGTGGATAAGCATTGACCTGGAATGCTAAGGTTGCCGTATGAAACCCTGGGCTTGATAAAACAAACAACCAATCAACAACTAAAACGAAGCAACTATGAGTTGATACTTCTCACTTCCTACTTGCCCTGTAAAATTAATAAATCTTTTTTTCTTTTTCATTTTTTTCTGAAGCTGAAAACAGGGAGAGACAGTCAGACAGACTCCCGCATGCGCCCGACCGGGATCCACCTGGCACACCCACCAGGGGCGATGCTCTGCCCACCAGGGGGCGATGCTCTGCCCATCCTGGGCGTCGCCATGTTGCGACCAGAGCCACTCTAGCGCCTGGGGCAGAGGCCACAGAGCCATCCCCAGTGCCCGGGCCATCTTTGCTCCAATGGAGCCTCGGCTGCGGGAGGGGAAGAGAGAGACAGAGAGGAAAGCGCGGCAGAGGGGTGGAGAAGCAAATGGGCGCTTCTCCTGTGTGCCCTGGCTGGGAATCGAACCCGGGTCCTCCGCACGCTAGGCCGACGCACTACCGCTGAATAAATCTTTTTTTTAAAAAGTCTTATTTCCTCTCAGAAGAAAGTCACTTGATCACTTTTTCAAGCCAGTTTACCCACTATTAGCACATAGACTTACCCAATAACTCCTATTTCCAGGAAAAGGGGACAACTGATTATACATGGTTCTGAAGAACAAATTATGATTCAATTACAAAGGAAGATAAAATAGACAGAAGGGTTAGTTGTGGCTAATGCTTAGGTCAAGGGAGTAATTACAGAAGATATAATTCCAAAACAACATAGACTACTGTGGAAAACACTGGGCTTTATTCTCCCACCTTGCACAAATCACTTAATCTTGCTGGGTCTCAGTTTCTAAATATAGTTAATATAAAAGGTTGCTTTTAAATTTAGTATTAATACTTTAATAGATATCAGTTTTGTATAAAATGTGACTTCAAATATCTTTTTGGTTTATTTATTAAAAATTTTTATTATAGTAAAATACACATAATATAAAATTAACCATCTTAACCATTTTGTGTGTGTGTGTGTGTGTGTGTGTTCTGTATTTTTCTGAAGTGAGAAGCAGGGAGGCAGAGAGACAGACTCTTGCATGCACCTGCACCAAACAGGGATCCACCCGGCATGACTACCAGGAGGCGATGCACTGCCCATCTGGGGTGTTGCTCCTTTGCAACTGGAGCCATTCTAGCACCTGAGGTGAATGCCATGGAGCCACCCTCAGCGCCCAGGCCAACTTTGCTCCAAAGGATCCTTGACTGTGGGAGGGGAAGAGAGAGATAAGAGAGAAAGGAGAAGGGGAAGGGTGGAGAAGCAGATGGGCGCTTCTCCTGTGTGCCCTGGCTAGGAATCGAACCTGGGACTTCCACATGCTGGGCTGATGCTCTACCACTGAGCTAGCCAGCCAGGGTCCATCTTAACCATTTTTAACTTTTTTTTTTTTTTTTTTTTTAGATTTTATTTATTCATTATAGAGAGGGGAGAGAGAGAGAGAGAGAGAGAAGGGGGGAGGAACAGGAAGCATCAACTCCCATATGTGCCTTGACCAGGCAAGCCCAGGGTTTTGAACCAGCAACCTCAGCATTTCCAGGTTGATGCTTTATCCACTGCGCCACCACAGGTCAGGCTATCTTAACCATTTTTAAGTGTATAGTTCCCCCTTGGTTTATTTTTATCTTATCACTTTTCCTGTAATCTGGCACAAAAATTACTAGGACATTTATTTCAGGTATTGAAGAGAAGTTGGTGTATTGGGTGGAAGCTCTGAGGCTACTACTCATTCAGCAGTGAGGCTGAAATGACAGAATCAAATCCAAAGGCACACAGGGAAGCTAAAAGGTAAATAGTTCCAGCCTGACCAGTGGTGACACAGTAGACAGAGCCTTGACCTGAGATGCTGAGGTCCTAGGTTTGAAACCCCAAGGTCATCAGTTTGAGTGCGGGTTCATCTGGCTTGAATGTGAGCTCACCAGCTTGACTGCAGGGTTGCTGGCTTGAGCGTGGCATCATAGACATGACCTCATGGTTGCTGGCTTGAAGCCCAAGATTGCTGGCTTGAGCAAGGGGTCACTGGCTTAGCTGGAGCCCCCAGTCAAGGCACATATGAGAAACAATCAATGAACAACTAAGGTGCTAAAACTACAAGTTGATGCTTCTCATCTATCTCCCTTCCTGTCTCTGTCTCTCTCTTTCCCTAAAAAAATAAAATAAAAAGGTAAATAGTCCCAGTCTGGGCAGTATTCAGGATCGAATACAGGCAGGAGGGCCTGTATCTCTACCTATGTTAGTTTTAGAAAACAAGATTTGACATATCATAAAACAAATAGTAGTGTGCTAAAACAAGAGTACTCCAAGTGGCAGAAATCAGGTAAATGAAAGTACGGACATAAGGACTCTAACAATGTAGCTAATTATTAAATGCTTCTTTTCAACAACTGAAAAAGAAATGCTAAATGCTTATGAAACCTGCTGGTTCTAAGAACTCAGTGGTGGTGATGATCCTGGAGAACAGAAGAACATGTATAGTCTTGAACTGTTTTCTTCTGTAGCCCTTGAAAGATGAATACTCAACAAAGAACATGACTTCAGAGAGTTGGTTTGCAGATTCAACTCTTACATTTACTGATGTCTCCAGGGGGTTTATTGTAAGTAGACAGTCCTATTACAGGTGTGGTTAACCAGGAAAGAGATTAGCATGGGTTTTTAGTCATTACTCTTAGGAAAACGAAACACACTATTACCATGACTACTAACACAGAAACTTTAAAATAAGGCATTCCAGGCCCTGGCTGGTTTGTTCAGTCAGATAGAACATTGTTCCAAAACATCAAGGTTGCAGGTTCAATCCCTGTTCAGGGCACATACAGGAAGTGACCAATGAATGAACACACAATTAAGTGGAAAAAGTGAATGTTTCTCTATTTCTCTCTCTCTCCCCCTTCTTCTCTCTGTTTAAAATCAATCAATAAAATAAAACACCCTAAAACACAGTTTGGTACCTTTCCAATAACCCAGGGGTAGTCAACCTTTTTATACCTACCGCCCACTTTGTATCTCTGTTAGTAGTAAAATTTTCTAACCGCCCGCTGGTTCCACAGTAATGGTGATTTACAAAGTAGGGAAGTAACTTTACTTTATAAAATTTATAAAGTGGAGTTACAGCAAGTTAAAGGATATAATAATAATTACCAAGTACTTTAAGTTGGATTTTCGCTAAGTTTGGCAGAATAAATCTTTATGAAACAACTTACTATAGTTAAATCTATCTTTTTATTTATACTTTGGTTGCTCCACTACCGCCCACCATGAAAGCTGGAACGCCCACTAGTGGGTGGTAGGGACAGGTTGACTACCACTGCAATAACCCCTACGTTTTGTTTAAGTCTGGGTTTAAGCTCATAGTGATTGGATCTACAATTCAGAAAGTACCGGCATCCTTATCTCAAAGCTTCACAATGAAGTTAAAATATGGCTCTATGACTTGAAAGATTAAACAACCTTGAATCCTCTCATAGGGATTGTTGTCTATAGATTTCAGAACAAGAGGTTCTTGATTATCTTGTTATTGTTAGTAGTTTTCAATAGGCTCTGACCTATCTTTCCAATCAATCTTTCCCATCCTCTTTGAACAAAAGAAGAATTTAATGGTAAACCCATGCTTTCTAGGAACTTAAGACATGCTAAATCTAATCACTGTTCAGCCAATTACTTCAAGTATAAAGAATAAATTGATTCTTTATAATTTTTATTGTATACTTAAAACTTTCCCACTCTAAGGCTTACTAAATATCCTAAGCATAGTCAAAGAATAAGTTTAGCATATTTCATAATACTAAGGCATTGTGGAGCTGTGTAACCTAAGAGGAGCTAAAGCTAGGGGCTTGGTGAAATTCTGAGCTTGCCATGTTTTTAATTTAAAGTCCATCATGTGCTACTAATACCCACAGTTCAAACAGAATACCTATATGCTATGTAAATATTTGTGGACCATTAAGATTTTCTAAATAAAGATGTCTATTAACCAAACAAATTGGAAAAAGCCAGTGAGATCTGTCAATGCCTTTGGATTTGATCCTTTGAAATCTATAGGATTAAGCCATCAGTGACAGCATGGATTTATCATTCACATGCAATAAGTTTCTGGTTTTATGTTTCATAAAGAAAATTTCACCATGCACAGCATTTTAAATTACTATAATTAGGTTGCAGTTTGTGCCATGAATGGAATGAAGCTTTATCAAATATGCACAGCTCCATAACACAGATAAAAAGTAGAAAAGATACTCTGGGAACTGAGAATGTGGATCAGGGTTTGGGAGTATAGTCTGTGATGACTGAGAGAGGTACAGTTAAGTTCAGAGACAATGGCAGAGGATTATGGAAATGATGCATTCAAAAGGCAAACCAAAATTAAGGTCTAAAAACATCTTAACTGCTAGTTTACTAAGAAGTTTTCCAACTCTGTTAGGAATTTTTTGGTGACAAACATTTCCAATTTTACATGGAAGTCCAAATGAAAAGTGGTTGTTTTTATAATCATTTTGATGAAACATAGCAATTCTGTAAAGCCAGAATATCTCTATGTAGAATTAATAGTAACTATATTTCTGATAACTGTCATGTTTTAGATACAAGTAAATTCTGAGAGAAAGAGAAGTAAATATAGATATACAAATGTATTTTCCTCCACCTCTCCAAACTTGTACCAGTTTAGTTTTATTCCAGTCAGAATGAGAGCTCCCTGGCAGCTGAGAGAAAGGGACATGTACATGAGTCATAATAAAGGAGTTAACTGTAATTCTTGTGCTCTTTCAAACTTTTTTTATACAGTTCCTTCCTGATTCATCAATGACATGTGTTTTCCAATCTTCCTGATTCAGGAAAAGGTCACTCTGATCTTAGAGTGAGTCTTTTCTCAATCCACATCCAATCCATCAGCAACTCTTGTGAACTCTAACGTCAGTATATGTCTAGAATCCCACCATCTTTCTTTATCTGCATCATCCCTCCTTTAGTGTAAGCCACCATAACCCTCTGCCTGAGCCATTATAATAGCTGCCTAATTGGTTTTCCTACTTTGATCCTTGCCTCCCTGTCTTCTGTTTTTGACATAGTAGCCAGAATGATCTTTAGAAACATTTTCATGTGTTATGTCAGTTCTCTGTCCAGAACCCACTAGTGGCTTCCCATATCACTCAGAGTAAAAGCCAAGTCCTTGCCACAGCTGTGCAAAGTCATAAAGGATCTGAAACTAAACCCATTTTTGATTTAATCAAAACAGTTGACTCAAAAATTGTACAATATAATGAAGTGTGACCAGTCATTACCCAGACACAAGGTTTGTACTCAAATTTGCCATCAAAAACAAGGCCTAACCGTTACAAGTTTGCAAGGACACACGTACAAGTAACTTTAGTTCCAAAATCAAGCAAAAATCTAAATGTCCATTAATGAGGAGTGAATTTATGGCATATAATCATACTATAAAACACTATGAAGCTGTCAAAAAAGTATGATGAATCTTTATGTATTTACATAAAAGGATCTCTCTCCCTCTTTCTCTCATGTACATACCTTCAGTTTAGTAATTCCAAACTGAATTCAGTTCTTCCCATATACTTGCCCTATATAGGCTGTTCCCTCTGAACATTTCCACCCTCCTAACTGACCAAGAATTTTAATTAATTTTATAATTGTTCAGGAAATAACAGAGAAGTAATACCATAGCTTACAAGAGTCCTCAGAAGAAAGCGCAAGTATCTGAAATTGTGTCTCTCTCTGTAACATTAGAATTTAACAAAAACCCCACTGCTACCATGATGGCTTTGTGTTTGTTTCACAAGACAGACTGAAAGAAACCTCTAGGCCCTCTAAGATCTCCATGAGGTTTGGGCAGGCAGAAGGGCCAGTCTTTAAGTTTTGGAGATTCCCACAGGAAGAAAACAAAAGGGTTGTGTCAACATCAATTTTAAGAGCCTTTATCCTGTTTACTTCATGCCTGGACACCAGTCACATTCACATTGCTCTGGCTCCGCTGTCTGGAACTCTCCAAGGTTCTGACCCTTATTGGAGGTCTACTGACTCAGGGCACAACACTAGGAAAACCAAAGTCCATGGTAAACAAGGTAGTCTTAGTGGTTCTCTCGCCATTTCTAAATTTTGGTTTTAATATCTCACACCCACTTTGATCTTATTCTGATCATTTCACCCCACCCTTGGTCTCTGCCTCGTAGCACTCCTGGTGCATCTCCAGAGCTTATAAAATTCCTTCAGTATCTGGGCCTATTCCTTTCTTCCTTGTTTCAACCATTCTCCCAACTACACTTGTAGAAAAAAAAAGCTTTAATGAATTGTGGGAGAAGGGTCGGATTTAATTTAACATTGATTTGTTTGGTTAGATTAGAATCAGTGCAACTGGAGAAAATTACTTCCTTCAATACATCATGCATTTTATCCCACTCACTTTTTGCTTGTGTGGCTTCCAAGAAGCTAGATGTTATTCTATGCTCCCCTACAGATGAGGGTTTTTTCCCTCTGGCTTCTTTCAAGAAATTTGCTCTATCTTTGATTTTCTACTGTTTGAATACAATATGCCTGGGTACAGTTTTGGGGGGGCTTTATCTTGCTTAGTGTTCCTTGACCTTCCATGATCTGTGGTTTGTTGTTTGACATTAAATCAGGGACAATTCTCAGTTATTATTGCTTCAAATTTTGCTTGCATTCCTTTCTTTCTTCTCCTTCTTTCCCCTTACACATTAGTTATACTTTTGGCAGTTGTCCCACAGTTTTTGGTCATTCTGTTCCATTATTTCCACATTTTCTCTCTCTTCAGTGTTGAAAGTTTCTATCGACATATTCTGAAGCATAGAGATTCTTTCCTCTGCCATGTTCAGTCTGCTAGTAAGTCCACCAAAGCCATTCTTCATTTTTGTTAGTGTTTTTGATCTCTACCTTAGACATTTTCTTAGAATGTCCAGCTCTGTTTATACTGCTCATCTGTTCTTGTGAGTTGTCTACTTTTTCCATTAGAGTCCTTAGCATATTAATCATAATTATTTTAAATTTTCATTTGCTAACATTCCTGTCTTATCTGAGTCAGGTTCTAATGCTTGCTCTGTTTTTTCAAACTGTGTTTTACCTTTTAATTTTCTGTTGAAAGCTGGACATGATGTACTGGGTAAAGGAGTTTTGGTAAATTGCCTTTAGTGGGGTCATGGTGAGGTGTGGGAGAAAGGGAAGCATTCTGTAGTTCTAAAAGTTACAGAGTACAAAGCCAACCAACCCCCACTCCTATGACTGGCTCCCATTCCTGGAGTTTTTAACTCTCAGACCCATCCACAGTGAGCTTCCAGCAGCTCATCATTCAGGTTTCCCTATCTCAGTACTGGTTCCTGCAGAGGTTTTTACTTGTGGACTCCTGCTCTGATAAGATGTGATTCTCTGCATCTGTCTGTCTGTATCTCCAATTTGGGGGCCGCAGTTGGTCTGTCAGTGCTGATGTTTTAGTTTATTCAGTTTTTTATTTGTTAGGATGAGGTGATGACTTCTAAGTTCCTTACATGCCAGAGCAGAAGCCAGAAAAAACCCTACCCCCTCAAATGTGTAAATTCCTAAGACTGTTTCCTCTCTCCCAGAAAGTGCTCTGAAGATCCTGAGCCAAGTAGAAAAAAGGAAAAGATAAAAGTAAGATGATGAGGAGCAATAAGAGTTCTCTTGTTCCAATTACACCTATCAGAACCACTCACAATATTTAGGCCATTGTGAGCAGGGGGAAAAAGGCAGTTTACAACATCCTGACCACTATCCCACTTCTCTAACAGGAGAGGGTGGTGAGGTGGTGGTGGTGCTGTATGTATAATGTCTCAAAGAACTGTCGGAATTAACCCCAAAAGAAGACCTGGAATCTTATCTCATTTCCCCCTATACTCTAGTATGCCTAGTAGTTTATGCTGTCCAACCTTTTTCTGTTGTAAAAAATAACCAGAACACATGATTTCCATGAGAAACTGGAAGTCTTTAAAAAAAGTTTCATAGGCATAAGACACTAACTGGCCCAGGTTTTGCCTCTAATCTCTCCTTTGGAAGGGAGGAGTGGGGGGGGGGGGTGTAGAATTGCATAGTGATAGAGCACAGGCTCTGTAGTCATAATGCCCGGGTTCCAAATCCAGTACCACCACTTAATAGCTATGGGACCTTGGTAGCTACTTATTTGTGCCTTGATCTTTTCAATTGTAAAACAAAAATAATAACTGTATTTACCTCTAAAGTTCTCTATGAACATGAAATAATTAAGAGTAAACAATTAATATAAAACATGGTGCATGGTATCATTAATAGAAATTCTTGTCAATTCTTAATTTCAAAATTTATCCTGAAACTGACTGCTGGCTACCTGCCACCTGCACTATTTCCTCTTAAGTCCAAGCCATCATCATTTCTTCTCTGGACCTTGGTAAGTCTTTTCCCCCTTTCTTTCTTTTTTAATTTTAATTTTTAATTTATTGTGTTGACATGGCTTCAAGTGTTCCACTCAAAATAACACCCTCTACCTACCACAATGTGCCCCCATAACCCATGTAAAGTCTCCTTCCTAATATAAGTGCTCCAATATTAGGTGAATAAATATTTACAATGGTTATATCCTCTTGTTGAATTGCTCCCTTTATGATTATGTAGTGACCTTCTTTGTCCCTGACTATAGCTTTTGTTTTAAAGACTATATATTTTGTCAGATATAACTATTGCTATCCCAGTTTTTTTTCATTTCCATTTGCATGAAATATTTTTTTCTATCCATTTACTTTTTTTTTTCTTTTTAGGGGAGAGAAAGGGAGATAGTGAGGCAGATTCCTGCATGCACCTGACCAAGATCCACCTTGCAACCTCGTCTGGGACCGATGCTCAAGTACCGAAATACTTTTAGCGCCCACTTGGACCAATCAAGCTATCCTCAGTGCCCAGGGCTATGTTCAAACCAATCAAGCCAGTGGCTGCGGGAGGGGAAGAGGAAGAGAAGGGAGAGAAGAAGAAGGGAAGAAGCAGATGGTTGCTTCTCCTATGTCTTCTGACTGGGAATCAAACTCGGGACATCCATATGTCAAGCTAATGTTCTATCCGCTGAGTCACCGGCCAGGGCCCATCCTTTCATTTTCAGTCTATGAATATCTTTTGTTCTGAGGTAGGTCTCTTGTAGACAGCATATATATGGGACTTGTTTTCTTATCCATGAAGCTACCCTATTTTTTTTGATTGGAGCATTTAATCCATTTACATTTAAGGTTATTATTAATATGAACTTATTTATTTCTTGGTTGTAGGTTCTTGTTTTGAATCAGTTTGAATACTTCTTGCCAATCCCTTCTGTCCTGAAGTATTTCTGTTGAGAAGTCAGATGACAGCCTTATGAGGGCTTGTTTGTAGGTAATTGCTTTTCTCTTGCAACTTGTAATATTCTTTGTCTTTTTACTTTGGCATTTTAATTATGATGTGTCTTGGTGTATGTCTCTTTGGGTTCATCATTAATGGGACTCTCTGTGCTTCTTGAACTTGTGTGACTTTTTCCTTCACCAGTTCAGGAAGGTTTTCAGCTGTGATTTCTTCAAACAAGTTCGCTATCCTTTGTTTGTTCTCTTCTTCATCAGAAACCCCTGGGATGTGGGTGTTGTTTCCCTTCATGCTTGCACAGAGGTCTCTTAGAGTTCCCTCAGCCTTTTTGAACCTCTTTTCTTTTTGTTGCTCTGCTTCTGTGCTTTGCTTATGTTTTTTTTGTCCTCATATCACTGATTCGATCCTCCACTTGATCCAAACTGCTGTTGTTCCTTCTAGTGCAGACTTCATTTCAGATATATTTTTTTGCCCTTTCTGACTGGTTCTTTTTTAAAAGAGATTTTATTTATTTTAGAGAGAAAAGAGAGAAAAAGAGAAAGAAGGGGGGAGGAGTAGGAAGCATCAACTTTCATCCGTGCCTTGACAAGCAAGCCCAGGGTTTCGAATCAGAGACCTCCGCATTCCAAGTCGATACTTTATCCACTGCACCACCACAGGTCAGGCCAACTACTCTCTTTCTTATCTAATTCAGGTCTCTCCTTACATGTCCACTTATCAGAAAGGTCCCTAACCATTATCCAGAACTCTCCCTTTCCTCTCCTCTATTTTCCTTTTCATACTTTTCACTAATCGCCATTTTGTATATTTGTTTATTTATTGCATTTCTTCTACTCTTAGGATGTAAATAAACTCCATGAGAACAAAGATTTTGATTTTTTTTCCCTGTAACATCTGGATCTAGAACAAGACTTGGCATATAGTGGCTCAATATGCATTTGTTAAATTAATAATTAAATAATGTTCATTATTTTCTGATCTGTGACATTTTCTTCACACTGAATTATTCCAACAGCTTCCAAACAGGACTTCATGCCTCTAGTCTCTCTGTCTTCAATTCTTCTATATATCACTAGGTTGTTAGCACTAAAACACTGCTTTCATAATGTTATTTCTCTGCTCAGGAACACCCCTCTCTGACCACAGCAGTACCTCAGTGCGCTTGGTCAGATTTAATACATGTTATCCAAAAAGAGAGACTTGGTGATTAAGAAAGTTTGGAAACTATAGGATTAGAGAAATTTGTGTTATTTTACCACAGAACTTCTCAGTCTTTAATTTATGAATGTGCAGTGTCAATACCTGAAGAAGAATTTCTCATTTCCACTGTTTGTGACACAGAATGAATCCTTTTTCAAGGAGCTGGTCAAGGACTTAGCTTTTGAGAAACATGCTGTAGGAAACACTGGCCTGTAGAAGAATCTAACACTATTTTCCCAAGTGGCCACCAGGCTGTAGGTAAAAATGAAAGAATACAGCTGTCTTTGGCACCCTTCCTGCTTCTTTTCCCCATCCCTCTCCCACAGTCTGGGTTCTCTTTCTTACCAACAGAGCTTATTAAGCAAAAACAAATGGCCCCCTCCCCAAACTGCAGAGATATGTATTGGCATATATCTTTGAAAAGAAAAACCTTCCTGGGCTTGGAATCTATTTTAGTTTTCATTTTGATCCATAAATAGTCTTGTTTTTCAATAAACATAGGCTATATTTTGAGTCATATGCCTACATACTATATTAAGCAGAGAGAGAGTCTCATAGAAGATACTCAGTATTTTAAAATTCATCTTAATAATTAATATGTACAAATTCATCAAGATTTAGGCCATGCAAAGTGGACACTCCTTACAAGAAATTAATCCTGAAAATCATATTAGATAATACAGCTTTGATATTAAATTGGTTAGGTTCAGGTTTTGGAAAGAATGTTTTTACTCATACTATAATCTTATATGGTATGCTCATTGTGAACAAAGGACTTTCTCTAAATTATATTCCAAACTTTGCAAAAATTTTATTGATTGAGTATTCAATGCTTTTCATGACAATAGTAAGAAGCACTGTTTCACTAAAATCATCACTAAAAATCTCTAAGGAAGTACTGTCTCTATAAGAAGTCTGAAAATGATCAAAAAGAGTTGTACACTAGTTACATTTCAGAGCACCTGTCTGTCATGCCCTTTTGCAAGAGTCCTCACTCATGGTACATGCATATACTATGTGCTATACCTTCCTCTCCAGGTCATAGCTATCTGGGAAAGGAGGACATAACTGACCAAAAGATAAATGCAATAAACTGTCTTTCATCTTGATATAACTTCAAATTTCTTTAGGTAAAAGTCCCACAGTAATTATCCTTTTTATTTCTTTATTTTTTTTGACAGAGACAGAGAGAGTGTCAGAGACAGGGACAACTAGGGATAGACAGACAGGAAGGGAGAGAGATGAGAAGCATCAATTCTTCGTTGCAGCTTCTTAGTTACTCATTGATTGCTATCTCATATGTGCCTTGACTAGAGGGCTACAGCAGAGTGAGTAACCCCCTGTTCAAGCCAGTGACCTTGGGCTCAAGCCAGTGACCTATTGGCTTGAGCCAGGGACCATGGGGTCATGTCTATGATCCCAGGCTCAAGTTAGTGACCCTGCACGCTCAAGGTGGCGACCTCGGGGTTTTGAACCTGGGTCCTCTGTGTCCCAGTCTGATGCTCTATCCTCTGTGCAACCACCTGGTCAGGCCCCACAGTAATTTTAATTTTAGAGGAAGAGCTTATGCACCAATATACATGGACATGTGTCTTTAAACAGAAGGACTTTTCTGGGTCCCCATTAATAGCCTGGCATTCCTTTTTACCCTCCAGATACACACTTAATTGACAACAGAGGAAAATGTTTTCCATCCCAACTTTAGAGATGAGCCTGATTTAGTTTGGTGTAATCCACCTCCCTTGCTAGTGAAGTGTTTAGGAATGGTATATTCTAGTGGCTTATCCTTCCTACCAACAGTTTATTAGCCCAAACAAATCTCTAACTGCAAATCTGGCCAATGAAACACAAGGAGAAACCTAGTTATTTCCAGAACACATTTTTATGCAAAATTTTCTCACTCCTAAGAAAAAGCCACAGAAAGTAAGAAATGGTTGTAGCCACTCTACTAAGTATAAAGCCAGTCCTGAGGACAGTAGAGTGATGGAATATAAAGAGGCTGGAGTTTGTGACAATACTGTTGAGCCTCCAGCCAACCAACTCTAAAGGCTTCCCTTCTTCTGACTTCCTGTTATAGGAGATACTACTTTTCCTTATTTATTCAGCCAATTAGGTTTTAATTACTTGTAGCTGAAAGACTGCTGTATCAGAAATGATACTATGACTTGGATTGAGTGAGCTGAGTGAATCAGATTCCCTCTCTTGGGAAACACTAGGGCTGAAAGACAAAGAGGAAATGGCTGTTCAGTTGTGAGAAACTAACTGAATGAGTATATAAAAACAGAGAGAAGCCATGTTTGCACAATGAGAGCAGAGAGACTGCAGGGTGCTGAGAAAGAAGCCGTGTTTGCAGAGAGTGACAGCAGAGAGACTGTAGAGTGCTGAAGAAGCCATGTTGGCAGAGAAGGGAGAAGGTGTGCAGATGGGGAACCAGAGCTGAGGGGCTTTTGTGAGCTCCTCTGAGACTGGTGAGGTTTTTGATTCTAGGAGAAACCAGAGAAGATTCTCCTGGTTGTGGAACCGGAGAATGCGTCAGTGGTTTTGGGAGCCCTGAATGCAAAGAGAAGTGTTTTCCCTGTGTGTTTGCTCATCGGCTGGTGCAAGACTTTAATGAAGGAATGGCTCACCATTTTTTGGCTCCACTGTTTCTTTACCATCTGCCTGAATCCAATGAGAAACTGCATGTGTATGGCTGTAATGACAGTGACTACTGGCCCTACAAGTATCAAACAAATTGGCCACTAAAAGAGAATAAGCTATGTATCAAAGATGTTCCATAAATAGCAAAAAGGTATTCAAGTCCAGAATTAGGTTTTCAAATCCTTTCCTGATACATTTTTACCTTTCACTTTCATTTATTTTTATGCTTTTGGAAAAGAATGCCAGGGCATGACATTTTTCTCTGCAACTTCTCTTCCATCGGGTGCTTCTGAATTCTATTTTCCCCTCCCCTACAATTGAGTTCTGTTATTACCCCACATTAGTCCTGAGTATATTTCATCTGGGTTACTGTAATACTGTCAAGTTCATCACCATTGCTCTGGGATCTCCCAGCTCCAAAACAAGTTAATCTTTCTAAAGCAGAACTCTGAATATGCCATTCCTCTATTTAAAATTTCTCAATAGCTCTTCCATGCCCATATGATCCCCTTAGCCTAGTTAACATACAGTATCTTCATAATGTATCATTTTAACATATCTCTTATGCCCTTACTATCTCTTCTTATTACCATCTCCTCCTAATCCACCCTCCTTTCTTATTTACTTCTGTCAAGCTTAACTGCTCTGTTCTCCATATAAACCTCAAAATTTCCAATTCTCTAACTTAGGTCATGCTGTTACCTTTATTTGCAACTAAATTCTCTTCCACTCTTGTATGCAGCACAAAAAAGTAATCGACTTTTAGAAATAGCATGATATTCTAATTAATAAAATCAGTATATGAATGGATCAGCGAAGATATATGCAAAATCACTTCAAGAGCTACAAAGTCAGCTACACTTTACAAAACTGAAAGGAAGAATGCAGCTCAAATTGGAGTTTGTCAGCAAGGGAAGCAGGAATCCTCTTACTATCCAAAGGTATTGGTCAGAGACCAGATCCTTCGAGTTCCAACTCAAATGCCATGTAATTAAAAAAAAAATCCTGCTTTGCTTTTTAAGCTTTGTCATTGTTATTGAATGTCTCATGAGTCCAATGGACTTGAAAGCAAAAAACCACATCTTACTGAATTTTTAGTCCATAGCACAAGGACAATGACTTACTAGTAATAAAGGCTCAATAAATGTTTACTTAAATTTATTCTTAGGCTATTAGGCAACAAAAGGGACAGTGAAGTTTCCCTTTCAATCTTCAGGTCAAAATAATAGGAAAGGTTTTATAAAAAACTTTCAATTTCTCTCTCAAAGAGAATTTGAGTTAGCAACTTAGTTTAGAGTATAAAAACACAAAATCTGTAAGGGTACCACACGGAGGGAGAAATAGAACTTCCTGTGAAAAGTTAGAAAATTCAATTGGGAATTGAATTGGACAACTAGCTCAGTAGCAATTCTGGTCAGAGTTTCTCAGCATAATTATTTTAATTGGAATGCCAAATAGCTAACAGTAAAGATCATACATTATGTGTAAGGCACAACACAAAACAAACTTTTAGATTAGACATTTTAAAAATGTTAACAAATGCACTTCAGAAACAAATTAAATGCGTTATTTTGCATTATAAATAACTTGTCCCTGTTTGTTCCCATTAATAAGTTTCTCTAAAAAGAGATTTAAAACATGGTGACAACTATACATACTATGTCAGTTACTCTCATAGAATGGTAAATAGAAACTGGTGAGTTGTACATTTGGAGAATGGATAACAAATTAGCTTGAAGTCATAATAACCAGGACATACTATTCTTTTTTTTTTTTTTTTTTTTTTTTGTATTTTTCTGAAGTGAGAAGCGGGGAGGCAGAGGGACAGACTCCTCCATGTGCCTGACCTGAATCCACCTGGCATACCCACTAGGGGGCAATGCTCTGACCATCTGGGTCTTTGCTCCATTACAACTGGAGCCATTCTAGCACCTGAGGCGGAGGCCATGGAGCCATTCTCAGCACCCGGGCCAACTTAGCTCCAATGGAGCCTTGGCTACAGGAGGGGAAGAGAGAGACAGAGAGAAAGTAGAGGGGGAATGATGGAGAAGCAAATGGGCACTTCTCCTGTGTGCTCTGGCTGGGAATCGAACCTGGGACTTCCACACGCCAGGCTGACACTCTACTGCTAAGCTAGCCAGCCAGTGCAGGGCACTCTATTCTTATATTAAAGGCCTGTTGGAGACTGCAAGCTGACAGGGTCCTTGCTGTTTAGATTTTTGGGAGACAGAGGTGTGGAGGACTGGCAGTAAGCTGACAGGCTGCCCATCCCCCACCTCACTTGCTTAAGTTGCTAAAGGCTAAGTTCTTCCTCACACTTCCATGTTAGCTGTGATGTTGGATTGTTTCTACTCATCCTACCTCCCCCCCTCCCTGGGAGAGACTGGAGGCAGTTTTCTTTTTATCCTTTGTTTTATGAAGTTAAGATGTTAAGCAGGGTGGAGGGTTTTCTGCACTTGGGAGAATTCTTGGGTTGCCTTGGAAATGTGACTTTGTATCAGAGATCTCTCTGATTTGCTAATGACTTTGCTCTACCCTATAAATAAAGCGGTTTGTGGGTGGAGACTTGCTATTGGCTGTGCAAAGAGACCTTCCGGTCCCATCCTTTTTCTCTCTGAGTTTATTTCTTCATTCTGCACTGTTCTCACTCACGACCTGAACAATTACTAGCCATGCCAGTCCGCAGCAAAGGCCTATCAGCATTTGACTGTGCTGGACAAAATTACCTGCATATGAATGCATTTAATATGTTAAACCTTCTTGGTAAATTGAAAAATAACACATTCTCTAGTAAATGAGTAATACCTAGAACTATTAATAAAAGAAAAATGGTTAAAAGCAATATAAATATGTTTCTGGTTAACTATCTTGGTCCAGAGAAGCACGATCTGAGTTCAAAACAATAATCATTAATGATACAGACTCAATTCTCTCAATTCCTCAATCTACATTTACAGAGTATTTATATGCTGTGGGCTAAGTACTCTCCTGGGTACTGAAAATATCGATATAAACATAAATAAAAAACATTTTTGCCTCCTAAAAGTTCACTCTAGTAGGGGAGCACATAATTGTAAAATGGCCAGTACAGCACTGAGAGAACATACCCGCCACTGTTAGACCACAGAGAAGCTACCTCTGCTTAACCTCCCTACCATGAAGGACTCAAGAGAGGCATTTTCAGGCCATTGTTCCTTTCAATACCATCTATCACGATTATCATTATCATCGTCGAAACAAAAAATAGCTTCTGTATACATGGTCAAAAAAGTAGATTACCATAAATTTTAAGCAATAGTTAGTATAAAAAATAGAAATGAAAAAATTACTGCTATACCGACCTATATAAAAAAGTTTAAAATGTCAGATTTTACCAGTAGATAAGGTAACCAAAGAGAGAAAAAGTTTCTAAAATTTAAATATTTAAGTAAATAAAAACACTTTAAAACCTTGTCCCATATATACCATTTATCATATATTCTAAATATACATGTTTATATATGAAGGATCTACTGATAAATTGGTACACTACAGAATATTTTAAGTATTCTGAATAAATTTTCTCTCAAAGGAATTTGTATTTAAAAATCAGATTTCATACTCATAATTATTTTCTAAAGGGTCTGCATCTGTAGTGAAAAATAAATTCCTTATTTGGGGAGAGAAATTTCACTTCATGTAAAACATAAAGTCATATTCTCCATGAAGCTTTTGTACTACACTCCTCTAAAAGTGTGAAGCTGATGGGTGTTCAGAATCTTAAGACACAACAGTTGGATATGTTAAGTGAAACATAGGTAAGATTGTGGAGAAGAGGCAGTTGATGACAAGCAGAAAAATGTACAATTCTCAATTGCATTTAAGCATGGAGAATGAATTTAAAAGCTACTTGAGATGCCTGCGTTAGAACTGTAAAACAACATGTAAAAAAGTTAGTTTATACCAATTAGATGTAGCACAATATTAAGAACTTTACTGGGAGGGGGGAGAGGGAAAGGGAAAGGAGGAGGGGCACAAAGAAAACTAGATAGAAGGTGACAGAGGACAATCTGACTTTGGGTGATGGGTATGCAACATAATTGAATGACAAGATAACCTGGACATGTTATCTTTGAATATATGTATCCTGATTTATTGATGTCACCCCATTAAAAAAATAAAATTATAATTAAAAAAAAACTTTACCTCTCATTTAAAAGAAATATTATATGTTTTTTTATATGACTAGAACTATAAACAGAGTATCAAGTGACAAAATCATAACTAAGTCAAAAAATAAAGAAAGAAAGAGGCAGGTAAACAATACCTATTTTAGCTAAAAAAGGTGACAATGACCAAATACTGTTTAAATAATAATGACTCAAATCTTAGAGCATTCTGTATTGCAAAGAGTAAAAATTGACCACTCTTATTCAACATAGTTCTGGAAGTCCTAGCCACAGCAATCAGACAAGAAAAAGAAATAAAAGGCATCCAAAATGAAAAAGAAGAAGTAAAACTATCATTATTTGCACATGATATGATATTGTATATAGAAAACCCTAAAGTCTCAGTCAAAAAACTACTAGACCTGATAAATGAATTCGGCAAGGTAGCAGGATATAAAATCAATACTCAGAAATCAGAGGCATTTTTATACACTAACAATGAACTGTCAGAAAGAGAAATCAAGGAATCAATACCCTTTACTACTGCAACCAAAAAAATAAAGTACCTAGGAATAAATTTAACCAGGAAGATTAAAGACTTGTACTCGGAAAATTATAAAACATCGATAAAAGAAATCGGGGAAGATATGAACAAGTGGAGGCATATACTGTGCTCATGGTTAGGAAGAATAAACATCATTAAAATGTCTATATTACCCAAAGCAATTTACAAATTCAATGCAATACCGATTAAAATACCAATGACTTACTTCAAAGATATAGAACACATATCCAAAAATTTATATGGAACCAAAGGAGAACACGAATAGCTTCAGCAATCTTGAAAAGGAAGAATAAAGTGGGAGGTATCACACTTCCGGATATCAAGTTATATTATAAGGCCACTGTACTCAAAACAGCATGGTACTGGCATAAGAACAGGCATATAGATCAATGGAACAGAACTGAGAACCCAGAAATAAACACACACTTTTATCAACAACTGATATTTGACAAAGGAGATAAGAGTATACATTGGAGTAAAGACAACCTCTTCAACAAATGGTGTTGGGAAAATTGGACAGCTACCTGCAAAAAAATGAAACTAGACCACCAACTTACACCATTCACAAAAATAGACTCAAAATGGATAAAAGACTTAAATGTAAGCCGTGAAACCATAAGCATCTTAGAAAAAGACATAGGCAGTAAGCTCTCTGCATCTCTCGCAGCAATATATTTGCTGATTTGTCTCCACAGGCAAGTGAAATAAAAGACAGGATAAACAAGTGGGACTTTATCAAACTAAAAAGCTTCTGCACAGCTAGAGACAATAAGAACAGAATAAAAAGAAAAACTACACAATGGGAGAATATATTTGACAATGCACTTAATACCAGGAAGACAAACAATCCAATCCAAAAATGGGCAAAAGAAATGAATAGACACTTCTCCAAAGAGGACATACAGATGGACAATAGGCATATGAAAAAATGCTCAACATCACTAATCATTAGAGAAATGCAAATTAAAACCACAATGAGATATCACCTCACACAAGTAAGAATGGCTCTCATCAACAAAACAACACAGAATAAGTGCTGGCGAGGATGTAGAGAAAAAGGAACCCTCCTGCACTGCTGGTGGGAATGCAGACTGGTGCAGCCACTGTGGAAAACAGTATGGAGATTCCTCAAGAAATTAAAAATCGAACTGCCTTTTGACCCAGCTATACCACTGTTAGGAATATACCCCAAGAACACCATAGCACTGTTTGAAAAGAAGAAATGCACCCCCATGTTTATGGCAGCATTGTTCACAATAGCAAAGATCTGGAAACAGCCCAAGTGTCTGTCAGAGGACGAGTGGATTAAAAAGATTTGGTACATATATAGTATGGAATACTACTCAGCCATAAGAAATGATGACATCGGATCTTTTACAACAACATGGATGGGCCTTGATAACATTATACTGAGTGAAATAAGTAAATGAGAAAGAACTAATAACTATATGATTCCATACATAGGTGGGACATAAAAATGAGACTCAGAGAAATGGACAACAGTGTTGGGGTTACAGGGTGGAGGGGAGGAGAGGGAGGGGGTTGGGGGAGGGGAGGGGCACGAAGAAAACCAGTTAGAAGGTGACAGAAGACAATTTTATCAATGTCACCCCATCAAAATTAATCAAAAAAAAAAAAAAAAAAAAAAAAGAATGTGTCTCACGGCTAATTCAGACAGTTAGAAGAATAGTATAAGGATGCTAATTCTGCTTCTCAGGCCACATCCTGCAAAAGGGGCCCCAAGCAAATTGGTGATTTGGCTCCTCTGATTTTGCCAATTGGATTAAAAAAAAATAGGTCAGGAACACTCTGAAACAGAACTAATGATACATGAGCATAAATTTAAAGGACTTTTAGATACTGGAGCTGACGTATCTGTTATTGCTAAGCCACATTGGCCTCTTTCCTGGCCCACTCATGCAGTAGCCACAGAATTACAAGGTATAGGGCAGAGTAAATCCCCTCAACAAAGTTCTAGTTTTCTACATTGGGAAGATTAAGAAGGTCATTCTGGATTTTTTAAAGCCTTATGTGCTCCCTGGATGGCCAATTAATTTGTGAGGTAGAGATGTTTTGGAAAATATGGGAGTGTTGCTTGTCAGTTCTAATGGTTTAGTCAGTACTCAGATGCTTGATCGGGGATTTTTGCCCACCAAAGATCTAGGGAAAGAACAGCGAGGAATTCTCACCCCCATAGAAGTGGCACCCAATACTAGAAGGTGTGGATTAGGATATCAAAATTTAGCATAGGGGCCTTGGTAGCTCCTGCTACCTCAATAATGCATTGTGCAGACCCAATTACTTGGAAATCAGATAATCCTATATGGGTAGACCAATGGCCCCTTTCTCAGGAGAAACTGCTGCTGAGGGCAGCTGCTCAATTGGTACAAGAGCAGCTACAGCTTGGGCACATTGAACCATCTAATAGCCCATGGAATACACTTCCATATTTTGATCTTGTCGCCTCCTGGATTATCAAGGGGCATAGGTGACCCTTACAGCTTATAGGATTTGAGCCTCAAAATTATTGTTGTTCCTTTTTTCAAAGGATCAACAACAATGGCTCTGGGAAACTTCCACTAAATGGCAAATCGCTCTTGCAAATCAATGGACAACTTTATACTGAAACTCTCAACTTAAAATCAGCTCAAAGTCTAGAATTATATGCCATTATCATGGCTTTTCAGCATTTGCCATATTCCCCCTTTAATCTATATACAGACAGAAAATATTTACTTATGGTGTTTCCACTATAAAGACTGCTGTCTTAGGGACAAATGCTGATGAACTATTTCAGCAGTTCCTCCTTCTTCAAAGACTTATATGTCAACATAGAGCTCCATGTTTCATAGGACATACTCGAGCTCACTCCATGCTCCCTGGAGCTTTAGCACAAGGGAATGCCCCCCCCCCCCCTTTTTTTGTATTTTTCTGAAGTTGGAAATGGGGAGGCAGTCAGACAGACTTCCACATGCGCCCGACTGGGATCCACCAGGCACGCCTATCAGGGGGGAATGCTCTGCCCATCTGGGGTGTTGCTCTGTTGCAACCAGAGCCATTCTAGTGCCTGAGGCAGAGGCCACGGGGCCATCCTTAGTGCCCGGCGTGGCTTTGCTCCAGTGGAGCCTTGGCTGCAGGAGGGGAAGAGAGAGATAGAGAGGAAGGAGAGGGGGAGGGGTGGAGAGGCAGATGGGCACTGCTTCTGTGTGCTCTGGCCGGGAATCGAACCCAGGAATCCTGCACACCAGGCCGATGCTCTACCACTGAGCCAACCGGCCAGGGCCTAGGAATGCCCTTCTTGATCAAGCTACTCAAAAGAAAATTATTTGGAGCAACCATGACAGATCGAGCAATTCAGTCTCATACTATTCATCACCAGAACGCTGCAGCCCTGTGTAAACAGTTTCAACTTTCTCGGGAAGCAGCACGGCAGATTGGGAAATCCTGTCCAAGGAGTCCTATACTACAATCTGCCCCTTCATTTGGAGTTAACCCTCAAGGACCCCTACCAGGACAACTTTGGCAAATGGATGTTACTCATATACCTTCATTTGGCAAAAAGTCCTATGTCCACGTTACAGTGAATACATATTCTGGATTTATAGTAACCTCTGTCAGAACAGGAAAGGCTGCTAAGCATGTTAGAGCTCATTGTCTGTATCCATTGTTCTATTATTGGATTTCCTAAACTGGTCAAACTGAAAATGCTTCTGCATATGGAGCAAAAGCATTTACTGTATTTTGTCATTCTTACCATCTTTAAAGTTAAGGTATTATTAAAGTGTACCCAGCAAATATTTTAAGGTCAATTAAAAAAAAAATTTAAAAGGGGGTAGTCATATCCTGGAACTCCTACGGGTCTACCATATCATGCCTTTTACTTAAAAAAAAATTTAAATTTCTTTTGAATGCTGATGAACAGGAGACGCCAAATCTTTTTCGCCTGCAAACTATTACCTTCTTTATTTGATCCAGCTAATAACACTGTTTCGTCTTTTTCCAATAACTCCAGATATATGGAAAAGATTTATATAGGCAGATGGGGATCCTCAAACTCCTCAGCGAGATCTTCTGAGCATGGCTTTTAAGATACTTAGAGGCAGAAAAAGCCCAATAGAGATCAGGGGAACTACCAGCTTTTAGGAAACGCCCTTAAAGGCTCCAACGCCCCAAAGGGGTTTCATAGGATGCCATCTGGGTCCTGCTTCAATAGTGGAAAGGAAGGTCATTGAGCTAAAGCCTGCCAGACTTACATGCTGTGAGGAAACAGGGACACTGGAAGGTAGGCTTCCCCCTCGCTCCTCTAAGGGAGGGTTCAGTCTCTTCCAGCCCTGCTCCAGCCACCTATGACCTAACCTTGCCCAGAATGCTGGGGTTTGCCACTGAAGGCTGAAGGTGCCCAGGGCCCCCGGCCCCATCTACGACACTGTGAACGAGCCTAGGGTATTTCTTCCAAGAAGCAGGTAAACTGATCTCATTTGCACAAGGGCCACTTAACTATGTTTTGCCTGAATAGTCAGGTTTTTTATTCTTCCCTCAAAGGTCTCTGTTGTGGATGTTGATAGTCCTATTTTCTGCTGCTTTGTTTAATATATAGTGTTTCCTTTATTCCTCCTACCTCAATGCCCCACTCATATTTCAGGCTGGGACGTACTCCTAATTTAAAGCTCTCTTTCCCCCTTTTGCCAACTTCTATTATGAATCTACCTTTGCCACCCAGCTTAGTGTATCCCAAGGTTCTCTTTACCAAGCCACAGTCGCAGAGCTCCAGGAAAAAGCAACCTGGTCTCATCTATCCAGGCAGAGGAGAACAGAAGCTCCATCTCCACACATGCTGCAGATGGCTTTTCCAGTCTACCTGAATCATTACCAGCTAGAAGCAGGAGTCATTGGGACTTGGACATGAGTTGCAAAGTATAGAATTGTGGCAACAATTCCAGTGCCATGTGGACTTTTCCTGGATGTGGACTTTTCCTAGACTCCTGCTCCTTGTGACAGCTCCTACCAGACTGAACTGGGGTTGGGTTGCATTTTTTCAGGGATTTGGCATGGTGTTGGGGCCAACTTGGACTTGATGAACATGTTAAGAACACTACTCTTTTATGGATTCTTGCGGGATTGGCCAAGAGTTTGCTTAAAGGCTTTAATCACTTTAAAAAAAATAGAAGACTAGATAAAGAAGATGTGGCGCATATACACCATGGAATACTACTCAGCCATAAGAAATGATGACATCAGATCACTTACAACAAAATGGTGGGATCTTGATAACATTATACAGAGTGAAATAAGTAAATCAGAAAAAAACAAGAACTGCAGGATTCCACACATTGGTGGGACATAAAAACGAGACTAAGAGACATGGACAAGAGTGTGGTGGTTGGGGGGGGGGAGAAGGCGGGAGAGGGGGAGGGGGTACAAAGAAAACTAGATAGAAGGTGACGGAGGACAATCTCTCTTTGGGTGACGGGTATGCAACAGAATTGAATGACAAGATAACCTGGACATGTTTTCTTTGAATATATGTACCCTGATTTATTGATGTCACCCCATTAAAATAAAAATTTATTTATATATAAAAAAAGTAAAAATTGGCAGAAGAGATCATATAACAATCACAGATTTTAATAAACAGACGAAATACTGTTTAGCAGAAAAAAGAAAATCAGCTACTCTAATCCTGACATCTAGGTTTATGAATCCTTTTTGATTTTCCATTAGGATTTGTCCCATCATTGGAACTTCTAAGTTTTTTTTTCTCTTTATACCTGTTTATTTTGGACAAGAACAACAACAAAAACAAAACCACCACTGAAATAACAGCAGAAATTCCTTTAATGCAATAATAAGATCATCATTATGGAGCAAAACATATTTACTAACATATACTTTATCACAATCATGCTTTACTTAAACAACTTTTATTTTTTTGTTTAAAATTCTTTTTTGCCCTGGCCAGTTGGCTCAGCGGTAGAGTGTCGGCCTGGCGTGCGGGGGACCCGAGTTTGATTCCTGGCCAGGGCACATTGGAGAAGCGCCCATTTGCTTCTCCACCCCCCCTTCCTCTCTGTCTCTCTCTTCCCCTCCCGCAGCCAAGGCTCCATTGGAGCAAAGATGGCCCGGGCGCTGGGGATGGCTCCTTGGCCTCTGCCCCAGGTGCTAGAGTGGCTCTGGTCGTGGCAGAGCATCGCCCCTGGTGGGCAGAGCGTCGCCCCTGGTGGGCGTGCTGGGTGGAACCCGGTCGGGTGCATGCGGGAGTCTGTCTGACTGTCTCTCCCCGTTTCCAGCTTCAGAAAAAAGCTTTACTTTTTTGGAGAAAAACAGGAAGTGTGTGTGGGGGGGTGAGAGATGAGAAGCATCAATTTGTAGTTGCTTTTAATTTAGTTGTTTATTGTTTGCTTCTCATATGTGCCTTGATAGGCAGCGGGGCAGGGACAGCACCAAGGCAGTGACCCCTTTGCTCAAGCCAGCAACCTTGGGCTCAAACCAATCACACTCAAGCCAGTGACCCTGTGCTCAAGCTGGCAAGCTCATGCAGCCACTGTGGAAAGCAGTATGGAGTTATGTCAAAAAATTAAAAATGAAATTGCCTTATGACTCAGCAATTCCACTTCTGGGAATATATCCAAGGAAACCCAAAACACTAATTCAAAGAATATATGCACCATATGTTCAATGAAGCATTACAATAGCCAAGATTTGGAAGCAAACTAAGTGTCTGTCCATCAGAAGATGAGTGGACAAAAAGCTGTGGTACATTTACACAATAAATATTATTTGGCCACAAAAAGGAAGAAAATCTTACCCTTTGAGACAGCATAAATATGCTGCTAAGTGAAATAATCTAGTCTGAGAAAGACGAGCACCATATGATTTCACTGCTATGTGGAATCTAATGAACAAAATGAACTAACAAGAAAAACAGAGACAGACTCGCAGATAAGAGAGCAGACTGACAGCTATGGTGGGGGTGGGGGGTTAGGATGATATAGGAATTGAACAAAAATGAAAAAAAAAGAGAAAAAAACTCATGGACTTGGATAACAGTGTGGTGATGGCTGTGAAGGGGCTAAGTAGAGGAGGGTAGAGGGGGATAACTGGTGATGGACAGAGACTTGACTTGGGATGGTGAACACACAATACAGTGTGCAGATGATAAGCTATAGAACTGTGCAACTGAAACCTGTATAATTTTGTTAATCAGTGTTACCCCAATAAATTCAACAAAAAGGAAACAAATTAAAGAATAAAGTTTAAAGCCCTGGTCGGCTGGCTCAGCGGTCGAGCGTCAGCCCAGCGTGTGGAAGTCCCGGATTTGATTCCTGGCCAGGGCACACAGGAGAAGTTCCCATCTGCTTCTCTACCCTTACCCCTCTCCTTCTTTTCTCTCTCTCTTTTCCCCTCCCACAGTCAAGGCTCCATTGGAGAAAAGTTGGCCAGGCTCTGAGGATAGCTCCATGGCCTTTGCCTCAGGTGCTAGAATGGCTCCGGTTGCAATGGAGCAATGCCCCAGATGGGCAGAGCATCGCCCCCTAGTGGGCTTGCCAGGTGGATCCTGGTTGGGCGCATGTGGGAGTCTGTCTCTCTGCCTCCCCTCTTCTCACTGTTCCTAGGTTTTTAACTAAGAGAAAAGTAATCATATATTTATACACATATTTATACTTAGAATATTTATAGGCATTTTATTTGTAATAGCCAGAAATTGGAAACAACCCAAATATCCATCAACAAGTGAATAAACAAATTGTAGTATATTCAAACAAGAGAATACCACTCAACATTAAACAAATGAACTGATACATGCAACACCATGGATCTCAAAATAATAATACTTAATGAAAGAGACCAAACATGAGAGTACCTACTGTATGATTCCATCTGTACAAAATTCTACAATTCTGTGAGCTACTGTACAGTGGTTACCTGGGGGTGAGGAACAGGCGGGAAGGGAGGATAATAAAGGGATATGAGGAAACTTTCGGGGGTAGCAGACTCATTTGTTATCTTGATATGGTAATTAATGGTTTCATGGGTTAATATATATGATCAAATTTTCCAGTTGGATAGTCTTTTTAAAAATTTTTTATTTATTGACTTTAGTGAGAGAGGAAGAGCTGAGGAGATAGAGAAAGAGAGATAGGGTGGAACATAGATCTGTCCCTGTATGTGCACTGACTGGGGATCGAACCGGCAACCTCTGTGCTTTGGGACGATGCTCTAACCAACGAAGCTATCTGGCCAGGACTCTAGTTAAATAATTGTATATGTACAGTTTATTACATGTGAATGTCAACTGGACCTCCATAAGGCTGTCAATAACACCCACACCCATACACCTACCCACACACTATACTTACACTATCATCCCACTGCTTTGTTTGAAATATAAAACAAATGGTAAAGTGCCTAAAACATAAACTTGAAATTTAATGAATTATTACAAACACACATATACTGTATATCCTCTTATATAAGATGAACTGTTTTTCAAAAAATTTGGAGTCTAAATATTGGGTGTTTCTTATACAATGGTTGTAGATATTTTACTTGCATTTCCCATTTCTTCGCATTTGTTTTTGCGTTCACTGTTGAAGACAGTGATTTGTCATCAGACACAGATGAGGACAAGCTAATGGATGGGAGTTTTGATAGTGATGAGGAGTTGTATGAATTTTATGATGAATAAAACTTGAGTTCAATAACTTTATGTAATACATTTTCTTTTCAAATTTCAGGCCCCAAAATTAAGGTGGGTCTTATACATGGGATCGTCTTATACATAGAGAAATATGGTAACCATGACCAAGGTTAGGACCCTAGGCATAGTGGAGGGCAGAAACAACACATGGAAAACAGGGGGATGAAGTAAACATGCAAAATGGATATCAAAAAGCCTCAGCTTTCCTTACACAAGAGCTCAAAATTGTGGCAACCAGGCCCTTACCTTCTGGGTAGAAGACTGGAAGAATCTTCTCTTGGGGCTCTATCAACTCATGAATAAAGATAGAACCTGACTGGTGGTGGCTTAGTGGATAGAGTGTCAAAGTGGGATGCTGAGGTCTCAGGTTCAAAACCCTGAGGTCACCAGCTTCAGCACGGGCTCACTGGCTTGAGTGTGGGATCACTGACATGATACCACGGTGGCAGGCTTGAAGCTCAAGGTCACTGGCTTGAACAAGGGGTCACTGGCTCAGTTGGAGTATCCCCTACCCCCTGGTCAAGGCACATATGAGAAGCAATCAATGAACTCAAGTGACAAAATGATGAGTTGATCCTTCTCATCTCTCTCCCTTCCTCTCTCTCTCTCTCTCTCTCTCTGTCGTGTGTGCAAGCATGCAAAAAAGAAAAAAAAAAAGAATAAAGGTGCAAACACTGGTAATCTCCAGTAAAAGAACACAGTCAGATCACTCCTACAGTAAAATTCATAGCTGACAAATCCCATCTACTGGCTCTTGGTTTCTCTCATAACCAGGAATTGACAAACAAGTATGTCCAGTAACAGCTAAGGAACCTTCTAACATAAAATATCATATATAGATCAAATCATACATACCAACAGAAAAGAATCAACCTGGAGGAGAAAGAAGATTATATAAAGAAAATATAACAAAATTATTATTGTTCTCAGAGAGCTAAGACATTGTAAAATCATCAAATAGAAAATAACTTATTTTAGCCCTGGCCGGTTGGCTCAGTGGTAGAACGCCGGCCTGGCGTGCAGGAGTCCCGGGTTCGATTCCTGGCCAGGGCACACAGGAGAAGCGCCCATCTGCTTCTCCACCCCTCCCCCTCTCCTTCTTCTCTGTCTCTTTCTTCCCCTCCCGCAGCCAAGGCTCCATTGGAGCAAAGATGGCCCGGATGCTGAGGATGGCTCTATGGCCTCTGCCTCAGGCGCCAGAATGGCTCTGGTTGTAACAGAGCGACGCCCCAGATGGGCAGAGCATTGCCCCCTGGTGTGCGTGCCGGGTGGATCCCGGTTGGGCGCATGCGGTAGTCTGTCTGATTGCCTCCCTGTTTCCAACTTCAGAAAAATACAAAAAACAAAAACAAAAACAAAACAAACAAACAAAAAACCTTATTTTAAAACAATCAGGTAACAAAATTAATTGACATGTATAAAAAATATGATAGTGAAAGAAAAGTTGAAGTGAAACTATGAAGTCCCCCAAAAAGTAGAGCAAAAAGACAAAGACGTGGAAAAAAGGAGACTAAAAAAGAACAAAATTAGAGGGCCAGTCCAGGATGGTCAACATCTATGAAAGAGAAGACTGAGAACTAGGGAAGGAAACCATCAATAATTCAAAATAATTTCCTAGAGCAGAAGGATATGACTTTCCAGAATAAAAGGGCTCACCAGTAGCCCAGCACCATTAAGCAAAACAGATCTATACCAAGGCACATCATTGTGAACTTTCAGAACACTCGGGACAAAGAGAAGATCTTATAAGCTCACAGACAGAAAACAATCATTCATAACAAAGGTCAGAAATGGGATCTGTTTAAGCTTTTTAATAAGCAATTCTGGAAATACAAAACAATGAAACAATGTTTTCATTATTCTAAAGGGAAATTATTTCCAACTTAAAATTCTATTCCAAAACCAACTATTAAGTACTATAATACGCACAATCTCAAGGCATATAAGGTCTCAAAAAATGTACTCTAACACATTCTTTCATATACTCATCTCTGAAACACTGGCATACTACATTTTCTTTTACTCCTTCCAACCTGACACTCTCACTGAAATAAATATAAGCTCCAAGAGGGCAAGGAGTCAATGTTCACTGATGTGTTCTGAGCACATAAAACCACGTCTGATATACAACACTCTCAATAAACAATGTATTGCTTTCATAGAAATAAATCAATAATTTTATAAAAGTAAACAATGGAGCAATAGTACAATCAGAGTTATTTATTCACACATGAGGATAAAACGCAGGCATTTTCAGAAACAAAAGGCCTTACTCAAGAGACCTCTTTCAGAAAGCAGAAATAATATTCTCCTCAAGGGGAAAAAAAGATTATTCCCTATGTGGACTATGGTTTTCTGATTTTATCCTACATAGAAAATCTATCCCTCTTACTACCTTAATTAGAAGATAAAATCTATCTCTCATTCTCCCCTTTCACAAACAAAGGAGTAGCTTTCTCTTAATTCAATCTTATTGATATTCCTTAATAGTATGATTCACTTAATGGAAATTCATCCAGAAAGAAACAGAAAACACAGGCTGCCAAAAGCCTCCCATGAATAGAATTCAACTGGGGATGGTTATGGCCAACGTCAGAATAGCTGATGCTTCTGCCCTCACTGCAGCCTCGCCGCAGCTGCAGCAGCCAGACCTGAGAGCGCTCCCGGCTCCCGGCTCCCGGCACAGAATGTCAGTGTTGAACCAGCACTGGAGGAAGGCTGCCAATAATCAGCAGGAGATAGCTGAAATTAAGATAGGAGTTAACGGAAAAACTGGACTACTTTTTAAAACAGGTCTATTCAATTAGGTCTGGTATGCTCATGTTTACAAATGTACAAAGCTTAAAGACACATTTAGTCATCTGACAAATCCACTTCATTCACCAAATATTCACAAACTAAGCTTTGCTTCCTGAGATTTATAGACGTCAACTCTTTAGACCTAGAAAATTGCAGTGGCCAAATCACTCACTTTTTTTTTCTTTTAAATCCCAAGCATTAGTCAGAATATCAAGCACACAGTACTTAATAAACTCATACTGTACAACCCGCTCAGTTTTAGAAGACACTGAGGCTCAGAAACATGCAGCTAGCTCCAGAGGTTTAGATTACAAGTTAGAGCTAGGACTAGCACACAGACCTATCCCAGACTTTTCTTTTAAGGTCTGACCCAATTCCAACAAAGGCATGGGGGAGAGCAACAAGTTTTTGAAGCATGAATCATGCTGGCTCTTTCATGTAGTTACTAGTTTCCCTAAAAGTTAACCAGAAAGACTTACAAATAATCCAATTATATCTGACCTCTTCAAAGGAAACTATTTTACTTCTATCTAATACAAATTCAAAAGGAAAAATCCTAAATTTTATAACCAAGGTCAGTCAAATTTTATCTGCATGAAGTCGAATTTGCATACCCTTTCTGAAGTACAGATGAATTTACTCTTCCGTACTGACATCTACCATCCTCAGACCGGTGCAAGCAACATTTCCCTACACATCAGCACAGTAGATTGTGTTCCGTTCACAAAGCCCATATGTGATGTGACAGGGATGTGATTAGAATGGCAGACAGGGGCAGCATCTCTATACCAATTTTATATTGAAGGTAGTGGGGAACCACAGAAATATTTTAAGTACAAAACTGACAAGGATCAGATCTGCATTTTAGAAAGATCATTTTGACAGCAACATGGAAGATGGTTTAAAAGAGGAACAAAACTGGAGGCAAAGAGATCTTAGGCTGCTTGCTGGGTAATTCGAGTGAGAAAGGATGGAATTCCAAACTAAGGAATGAAGGAACAAATAGGAGAAAAGAGTCCAGAGTTAAGCATAAGCAGTACTGCAACTGGGACCCTGGTTATAATTTAAAAACCCAAAGAACTAAAACATGAACTAGAGTCATACTGATGTTATAAAGTGAGTAAAACTTTCAAAGTATTAAACTCATAATAAAAGGTAAATAGCCTGACCAGGCGATAGCACAGTGGATAGAGCGTCAGCCTGGGATGCTGAGGACCCAGGTTTAACCCTGAGGTCACCAGCTCGAGTGTGGGCTCATCCGGCTAGAGCACAGGCTTACCAGCTTGAGCACGGAAGAATAGACAGGATCCCATGCTCACTGGCTTGAAGCCCAAGGTCACTGGCTTGAGGAGGGGGTCACCGGCTCGGCTGGGCCCCCCAGTTAAGGCACCTATGAGAAAGCAGTCAATGAACAACGAAGGTGCCACAACTATGACTTCATACTTCTCATCTCTCTCCCTTCCTGTCTCTTTCTCTTAAAAAAAAAAGAAAGGCAAATAACTTTTCTAACATCGCTTTTATGCTGTTACTAGAAAGCCCGGCGGTCATACGAAATGACCGCTGTTCTAGATATTATAAATTGTAATTAAAATGATTTGTGCAAAGGTGTCTGCTAATTCAAACTGAATTACCCAGGGCAGGCGGCGAGGACGCCCCTTTGCTTAGTGCCCCACGGGGTTTCCCCCTTCTACTTGCTTAATTGCTTAAAGTAGAGAGCAATGAAGGAAACCACTGGCGGTACATTTCTTAAGAGCCACTGCTAGCTCAATAAATAAAAGTGATTTAAATAATAAAATGTTAATTCATAACTGGCTTCTGAAGGATCAAGTATATATAATTGAGCAAACTTTCTTTTCCCGTCAGAAGGATGCAAAGTTCCAGTTTGATGGTAAACTTGACCATGAAGTCGAAAGCAATAAAGTCCTGGTCCAGGCAAGTCAATTGGTTTGTTTCCCATGGACGCAAAAGCAAACGAACTATTAATGGATCGAATGCTATTCATGTACTGTTTGCTATTTGGATGCTGATTAGTCAATAACTTATTCAAGAGTGGTGGATAATTCTCAATTAGTGGAACTACAATGTTTCCATACTTGCAACATTGAGAAAATCCTTTCTTGCCACGGTCAAATCGATTAGTTTCTAACTTGAAGTTTAAGGACTGACAGTGTTCACATTTAATATTCATGTCACCAGAGGAATGCTCAAAAATTAAAGTTTCTCCGTTTGAAACTGTTTTAATCCTTTTTGCGTTTCAGTCAGCATTACTCTGTCGTTTTTTTGCATTTCTCTCCTGCCTTTGTTCAAGGGACTCATTTTGTCGAGACAGGCTTTTTTGTCTTGCATCTGAGGCAAGCCTTATTTCTCTATGCTCATCAGTCTCATTTTGCCGAGAAAGACGCATTTGCTCTGCGACTGAAGCAAGCCTTGTCTTTCTCTGCTCAGTGGTTTCTTTTTGTTGAGAAAGCCGTTTTTGTGCAGCTTTTCTCTCCTCTTCAGTGCTGTATTTTCTAGGAGGCATTCTTAAAAGAAATTACGTTAAGACGTAGTTTTTATGTAAAACAGATGATTGCCAATGCAAACAAATGTTCACCTTCCCCCTGACACGCTCAATTTGCGTTCAGCCTTAAATTGTTTCAAAAGCAGATGATTGCCAATGCAAACAAATGTTCACCTTCCCTTTGACCCGCTCAATTTGCGTTCAGCCGTGGCAACTTCACCCCATTGGCTAGTACAGTTACACAAGCAACCAATAAGCTATCAGTGACAAACAGACACTTAAGCCGCATATAATAAAGAAGATAGTAACCAAAGGCCACAGAAACTGTCCTTCAGATTCTCTGATTAACTGAGTGTCTAAAGATATTTTGGCTAAAACAGTGCCCTCTTTTAATCACCACAGGCAGCATCCTAATATGTTACTATTGAAAGGGAAAGACAGGAAACAAATCAATAAACTTCAGGCATATGCTTGGCCTGGAAAGACAGCATATCAAGGAGCAGAAATCTGAAAACAAAGACCCTGAGTAATTTAATTACCAGGTTGGAAACTGTTGACTATCGGTTTAATTGTGTGAATAGTGCCCAAATTGTCTGATACAGTGACTATCCCAAGATTTTTGCACCATTTACTGCCTATGAGCACATGGACTAATATGAGAAAAAGTTCTGAAGAATCTAAAGAACCTCAAATAACTTTTATTAATCACATGTAATTCCAAAGAAAAATTTTAGAGTTAAAACCTTATACATATTTATAAATAATCTAAGGCTCTTTTTAGCATATCTTTAAGAGGTGAGCACCAACTGATATACAAGAACTGGAAAATAAAGATTACTCTGATTAAATATATATGCCCTTATTTACTATTATACCAGGGAGGCATGGAGTCGCAAGAGAGAGTGTGAGTATAGGGCGGTAATTACTAGTTAACGACTCAACAACTGCTCAGTTTACTGGAGTACACCAATTTTCTTCTTTAATTCAGTTAGCATTCCTCATTTATATATTTTTTTGTAACAGAGAAAGAGAAAGATAGAGAGAAGGATAGACAGACAGGAAGGGAGAGAGATGAGAAGCATCAATTCTTCATTGCAGCACCTTAGTTGTTCATTGATTGCTTCCTCATATATGCCTTGACGGGGCGGGGTGGGGGGGAGGCTACAGCAGACCGAGTAACCCCTTGCTCAAGCTAGCGACCTTGGGCTCAAGTTGGTGAGCCTTGCTCAAACCAGATGAGCCCACGCTCAAGCTGGCGACCTCGGGGTTTCAAACCTGGGTCCTCTATGTCCCAGTCCAATGCTCTATCCACTGCCTGGTCAGGCTCCTCATTCATGTGTATCTCCGAAGTGCAAATCAACAGAAAAGTCCTTTCAAAACCGAACAAAGAAGTACCTCAGACTACCTAACCTGGCAGTGTTCTCCTGTTGGCTTCACTAAGTAAATATGGGTATAAGGCCAAAGTAGACTATTACATCATTCATTCAACAGGTGTTAATAAAAAGCTGTGTATTATGCTAAGTCCTCAGCAGAAGCTTATGATCTAGTACAATGGTAGTCAACCTGTTCCCTACTACCCACTAGTGGGCATTCCAACTTTCATGGTGGGTGGTAGTGGAGCAACCAAAGTATAAATAAAAAGATAGATTTAACTATAGTAAGTTGTTTCATAAAGATTTATTCTGCCAAACTTAGCGAAAATCCGACATAAACTACTTGGTAAGTAATTATTATTATATGCTTTAACTTGCTGTAACTCTGCTTTATAAATTTTATAAGGTACAGTTACTTCCCTACTTTATAAATCACCATTACTGTGGAACTGGTGGGCGGTTAGAAAATTTTACTACTAACAGAGATACAAAAGTGGGCGGTAGGTATAAAAAGGTTGACTACCCCTGATCTAGTAGATATAAAAAGATACATGTGAAGACTTTAAATAACAATGAAATATACAGTATGCAAATAAATTCTTAGATGGGTTGTACAGAAAAAGAGAACTATAATACTCTCATTAAGATGAAATTGATGTGGATAGAATTAATTGAGAAGGACTTTGCTGAAGAGCTAGAACTTCAGGTAGGCCTCTAGAAAAGGGAAGATTTCAATATGTAGAGAGCAAAGGGCTTTCTAGGTCTCTAGATCAACATGAGCACAAATTTGGAATAAGAGAGTTACAAGTTCTGTTTTGGAAACCAATCTGGAAATCAGCCTAGTTATGGGTTTTGTAGTCATTAGATTAGATTTGGTCATTCAATTTGTAAGAAGTCCACCAGCCAGTTTCCAAAGTACTGACGACAGGGGCTTCAGTGCTTCTTGAATCCATTCCCGTCCACAGTGCACAAAACTATTACATGCTCTACCTATTTCTAGTTTTAATGATAACATTAAATTAATGACATCTATCAAGATTCGATTCAACTAAATAAAGGGATGTAGGAAGGGCAGAGAATCCTTCAGAAAGAAGAAACAGTAATGTGCAAAGTCACTAAGACAGAAGCAGCTTGTTAAATGCAAAGAACTTTAAGAAGGCATATAACCAGCCTTACTAGGTGGTGTTGCAGTGGCTAGAGCATTGGAATGGGACACAGAGGAATCAGGTTCAAAACCCCAAGGTTGCCTGACCTGTGGTGGCGCAGTGGATAAAGCGTCGACCTGGAAATGCTGAAGTTGCCGGTTCAAAACCCTGGGCTTGCATGGTCAAGGCACATATGGGAGTTGATGCTTCCAGCTCCTCCCCCTTGTCTCTCTCTCTCTCTGTCTCTCTCCCCCCCTTCTCTCTCCTCTCTAAAATGAATAAATAAAATAAAAATAAAATAAAAAATAAAAAAAATAAAATAAAATAACATTAAAAAAAAAAACCCCAAGGTTGCTGGCTTAAGCACAGGCTCCTCCGGCTTGACTGCGGGCTCACCAGGTTGAGCCCAAGGTCACTGGCTTGAGCAAGGGGTCACTCACTCTATGGTAGCCCAGGGGTCAAGGCACATATGAGAAAGCAATCAATGACCAACTAAGGTGCTGCAATGAAGAATGGATGCTTCTCATCTCTCTCTCTTCCTGTCTGTCCCTCTTTCTCTCTGTCACACACACACACACACACACACACACACACACACACACAAAGAAAAAAAGAAGGCATATAACCAGCTAGTGGAGTCATTAAAAGCTCGGCCTTAGAAGTCAGACTAAGGCTTAAGGCCTTGGTTATGCCACTTAATGGCTTACTTGCTCTGTGACTTGGGGAAATTGTTTAAGCTCTCTATGCCTCAGTTTCTCTATTGTAAAAGAGATTAATAGCCTCTAACTTAAAAGTGTTTTGAGAGGACAAATAATATAGCATATGTACAAGAGTTAGCATAATGTCTAGCAAATGGCAAGTGTTCAAGAAATGATAACATTAATTGTTATTATATTTAAAGCTGGGTTGTATGGAGTATAATCATCCTTGTTGGCCTTAAGAATTCTGGACTTTATTCCAAAAACAAGGGAAGCCCATGAAACAGTTTTAATTGGGTTTTTATTTTTAAAACATGGCTTACTTAGTACTTCTTTTAAGAAACCCCAATTGTAAAATTACCTACCAAAAGTTTTGCTTTCTTTGAGGGATGTGCTTCTTTCTCTCAGGTAAAATTTTGTAAATGACTGCATATGCTTTTTACTGACATTTGAAAGCTCAGAGCCATATCTGAAGCTCTGGGCCTCAATGCCTTTCTCCCATCCAAGTACTAACCGGGCCCGACCCTGCTTAGCTTCCGAGATCAGACGAGATCAGGCACGTTCAGGGTGGTACGGCCGTAGAACCTCGTTGTCTTTCCCATTTGTGTTCCCTTACCCCATCTCTCATGACTGTTTTCTACTGTTCTGTACATTTTCTGAATCACTGCTTTATTCTTATCCATATTTTAGAATTACTGTTTTTGTATTATAATCCTTTAAAGCCACATCAGCCATTTATGGAATGAGATGCAATCTAATTAACCAAACAAAAATACCGGCACAAACATCACAGCCTCATAATGCATGACTCATGCATGCACTGTAGATGCAGTCCCAGCATGCCACCAAAATCACTCTTGTTGTACACCTAGTCAGATGGAGCAAGACAACCAGATGGTACAGGAAACCCTCTCTGTGCAAAGACACAGCAGCTGAGGGGAGTGGAGAGACCTAAGGCCCTTCCTGAATGAGTAGGTGCAGGTGGAGCAGCCCGTGCCAGCAGCAAAATACAATATCAAAGTATCAAGCTGCTGGGAAGCTGTGTACAGAATCAAGGTTAGAGTTTTTGTATTTTGTACATGAATGTTTTTCTCTGAAGCACTTCACCTTCTTTATAACCTTTCATCACTCCAATGTTTTACTTTCTCAACTCATGCAACCCTTTTGTTGCTTCACCTATCTCCCTTCTGAACTTGGATCTCACCATCAGCCATTTCAACACTTATCACTTGGGCCACAGCAACTCCTAGGTGCATCTGTCCTTCCAATCCTCACCTGAGTCATTCAAGTTGCCTACTTCTTCTCCCCCTGGACTGGACAGTACTGCAGACCGTGAGTCTACACGAACTCCGTCACTGCTCTCCCTTATCGCTTCGCTATCATATTACTGCCACCAGCTGCTCTAAACCTTTCCCAAATTTGTGTCTAATGTACAGGTATTGATCGACTTACGACCTATTCAACTTATGACCGTTTGACTTTACGACCACAATCACTAGCCACGACTGCTCCATGTCTGGCAGTGCAAGCGTTGCCCAGCCGGGCATACGACAGTGCGGACCAGCTTCCAGCAGCACTACCATCTCCGTGTGCACCATTTCAACTGTTATCCCAGATTCGGTACAACAATTTGTGTTTTGTGTCTTGGATATTTTTCATCAAACCCCTCCCAAGATGTCTACCAAGAGGAAACTGTCTTTGTCTATGCCTCAGCCTGCCAAGAAGGAAAGAAAGAAACAAAATGGTGTAGAGATGATACAAATGGCATAAAATGAACAAGAAAATTATGATATATAACAATAATGAAAGAAAATTATGATAAAATATGACTTAAAGATTTTTATAACATCATTTCACAGTACTCAACTTACAACCAAATCGCGTTACGACCAGTCTGTCGGAACCAATCGTCGTTGTAAGTCGAGCACTAGCTGTACTGCTTTGTCTCTGATGTCTCATCCACTACGTTACAGAACAAATTAAATATATTCTGTATAGAAAAACTCATCTTCCTTTTATTTCACCCCAAAGTGCCTCTGCAGCACAGTGCCTCTTGGTTTCCAGGGTACTGCATTCTTCTCTGTCAGCATTTTAATATCTGAGTGCCTCAGGGATCAGATACTGGTGTCTTCCCTAATTATACTCACTATTTAAGTGGTGTCCATCTGTTAAAAAGTCAACTGAGTATACTTTCAAAACATCAGAAGCCTGACCACTTAGCACTAACTGCAGTACCACTCCACTGGTCTCAGTCATTGTCCTCTCTCTTGGACTACAGCAACAGCTTCCTTGCCAGTTCTCTGTTTACATCCTTGCTTACTACAACTCATTCTCAATACAGAAGCCAGAAGGATGATGTTGTTTTTTTTGTTTGTTTGTTTTTTGTATTTTTCTGAAGCTGGAAACGAGGAGAGACAGTCAGACAGACTCCCGCATGCGCCCGACCGGGATCCACCCAGCATGCCCACCAGGGGCGATGCTCTGCCCACCAGGGGGTGATGCTCTGCCCCTCCGGGGCCTCGCTCTGCCGCGACCAGAGCCACTCCAGCGCCTGGGGCAGAGGCCAAGGAGCCATCCCTAGCGCCCAGGCCATCTTTGCTCCAATGGAGCCTTGGCTGTGGGAGGGGAAGAGAGAGACTGAGAGGAAGGAGGGGGTGGGAGTGGAGAAGCAAATGGGCGCTTCTCCTATGTGCCCTGGCCGGGAATCGAACCCGGGTTCCCCCGCATGCCAGGCCGACGCTCTACCACTGAGCCAACTGGCCAGGGCCCAGAAGGATGTTTTTAAAATGCTAAATTAGTCTCTTCAAAAAATAGCGTTGGGAAAACTGGACAGGTATATGTAAAAAAATGAAAGTAGACCACCAACTTACACCATACATGAAAATAAACTCACTTCTTTGCTCAAGCACCTTTAATGATTCACTACTTTTATCCAAGGTAAGAGCCAAAGTCCTTACAAAGGCCTTCAAAGCCCCCAAATCTGCCTCCCTCCTGCCTCCCATTTACCTTTCTGACCTGACCTCCTGCTATTCTCCCTCCTTGTTCACTCTTGCTCTTCTCTCAGCTTGCGTCTCTCGAGCCACAATGACCTTCCTGCTATTCCTCAAACATACTGAACACACTGCTGTTTTTACCAAACATTCAAAGAAGAACTAACATCAGTCCTTCCCAAACCACTTCCAAAAATTCAAGAGGAGAGAAGACTTCCAAACTCATTTTATGAGGCATGCAGTATCCTAATTCCAAAACGAGGTAAGAATACTTCAAATAAAGAAAACTATAAGCCAATATCCTGATGAACTGAGATGTTAAAATTCTCAGCAAAATACTAGCAAATCAGATCTAGCAACATATTAAAAAGATCATATATCATGATCAAGTGGGATTTATTCCAGGGAGGCAGGGGTGGTAAAATATTTGCAAATCAGTAAGTATAATTTATCATATAAACAAAATGAATAAAAATCACATGATTATATCAATAGATGCAAAAAAAGGACTTGATAAAATCCAGCAACCATTTATGATCAACATTCTCAGCAAAGTGGGAATACAGGGAACATACCTCAACAAGATAAAGGCATCTATGACAAACCCACAGCCAACATCATACTCAATGGGCAAAAACTAAAAAACAATCCCCTTAAGATGATGAATAAGACAGGGGTGTTCTCTTTCACCACTATTATTCAACATAGTACTGGAAGTCCTAGCCACAGCAATCAGACAAAAAGAAGAAATAAGAGGCATCCAAATTAGAAAGAAAGAAGTAAAACTGTCATTATTTGATGACATCATGATACTCTACATAGAAAACCCTAAGTCTCTGACAAAAAATTACTAGACCTAGTAAGTTTAGCATGGTGGCAGGATATAAAAATTAATATTCAGAAATCAGTGGCATTTTTATATACTGATAATAAACTGTCAGAAAGAGAAATAAAGAAAACAATCACATTTACTTCTGCAACTGAAAAAATAAAGTACCTAGGAATAAATTTAACCAAGAAAGCAAAAGACTTGTACTCACGAAATTATAAGACATTGAAAAAAGAAATTGAGAAAGATACAAACAAGTGGAAGCATATACTGTGCTCATGGATAGGGAGAATTAATGTCATTAAAATGTCCACAGTACCCAAAGCAATCTGCAGATTCAATGCAATTCTTATTGAAATACCATGGCATACTTCACAGATCTAGAACTAAAATTCCAAAAATATATATGGGAACAAAAAAAGAACCCAAATAGCCTCAGCAATCTTGAAAATTAAGAACAAAGTGGGAAGTATCACACTTCCTGATATCAAGTTATACTACAAGGTCATTCTAATCAAAATAGTCTAGTACTGTCATAAGAACAGGCATACAGATCAATGGAACAGAACAGAGAACCTAGAAATAAACCCACACCTTTATGGTCAATTAATATTTGACAAAGGAGGCAAAAGTATGCAATAGAGTATAAAGACAGTATCTTCAAAAAATAGCGTTGGGAAAACTGGACAGGTATATGTAAAAAAATGAAAGTAGACCACCAACTTACACCATACATGAAAATAAACTCAATATAGATAAAAGACTCAAATGTAATTAGTAAAATCATAAAAATCCTAGAGGAAAACATAGGCAGTAGACTCTCAGACATGTCTTGTAGCAATATTTTTGCCTATATATCTCCTCAAGCAAGTAAAATGAAGGACAAAATAAACAAATGGGCCTATATCAAACTAAAAAGCTTTTGCACAGCAAAATAAACCATTAACAAAATAAAAATACAACCCACTCAGTGGGAGAATGTATTTGCCAATACATTGGATAAGGGGCTAATAATCAAAATTTACAAAGCTCTTATAAAACTCAACACCAGGAAGGTAAATGTTGGGCAAGTAAGTTTGTAAAATCTGTATTTTCTGAGTTTGCTCACTTTTATTGTTAAAAATGGCCACTGAACACTGTGACTGCGTTGCCCAGGTGATAGTGCTAATTACTTTTCAGCTTGGGAAGGGGCTTGGTTATGCTAATATGTGCTGGAGGAGGGACTGTCAAGCCAAAAAGTTGTAAAAGGAGGAGGAACTGGGAGGCCATTTTGGAGAGAGGGCACATGGTTGCAGAGGAGGAAGGCAGTCAGATGGCAGGGCGCTGAAGGGAAACAGAGCTGAGGGGCTTTGTGAGCTCTGCTGGACTGGTGGTAGGGGCCTTTGATTCTAGGAGAAACTGGAAAGATTCTCCTGGTTGTGGAACCGGCAAACATGTGAATGGGTTTTGGTGCCCTGTGTGTTTGTTTTTACTTGCTTGCTGGTGCAAGCTAGAATAAAAGGATGGCCCACCAGTTCTTGGCTCCATTGTTTCATTACTGTCTATTTGAATCAAATGTGAACCTGCATGAGCCAGGCAGTTGTGATGGCCACAGCTACTGGTCCTACAGTAAATAATCCAATTTAAAAATGGGCAAAGAGTCAGCCTGGTGTGTGGATGCCCAGGGTTCGATTCCCAGCCAGGGCACACAGGAGAAGTGCCCATCTGCTTCTCCACCCCTCCTCCCTATCGCTTCTCTCTCTCTCTGTTTCTCTCTATCTCTCTTTCCTCCCTTCCTGTAGCCATGGCTCAATTGGAGTAAGTTGGCCCCTGGCGCTGAGGATGGCTCCATGACCTCTGCCTCAGGTGCTAAAAAATGGCTCTGGATGCAGTGGAGCAAGGGTCCCAGATGGGCAGAGCATCACCCGTTAGTGGGCTTGCTGGGTTGCTCCTGGTTGGGGTGCATGCAGGAGTCTATCTCTGCCTCCTCTCCTATCACTAAAATAAAAATTAAAAACAAAAATGGTCAAAGAAACTGAATAGACAGTTCTCCAAAGAGGACATACAGATGGCTGATAGTATATGAAAAAAGTCCAACGTCTCTAATCATTAGAGAAATGCAAATTAAAACCACAATGCAATACCATGTTACACATGGCAGAATGGCTTTCAATAACAAATCAACACAACAAATGCTGGTGAGGGTGTAAGAAATGGAACCCTCCTGCACTGCTGGTGGGAATGCAGACTCGTGCAGCCACTTTGGAAAACAGTATGAAGTTTCCTTAAAAAATTAAAAAGGAGCTGCCTTATGACCCAGCTATCCCATTTTTAGGAATATATCTTAAAAATCCCAAGACACTATTTCAAAAGAAGATATGCAACTGCATGTTCACTGCAGTGTTATATACAATAGCCAAGAACTGGAAATGGCCCAAGTGTCCCTCAGTGGATGAGTGGATAAAAAAGCTGTGGTATATTTACATAATGGAATACCACGTAGGCACAAAAGAGAAGGAAATCTTACCTGTTGCAACATCATGGGTGGACCTAGAGATTATTATACTAAGTGAAATAAGCCAAGCAGAGAAAATCAAGTATAGTATGATCTCACTTATATGTGGAATCTAATAAACACAATAAACTGAAGAACAAAACAGAAACAAGAAGCAGGGTCACAGGGAACAGATAGCCAGTTGTCAGAGGGAAAGGTGAAGAGGGGACTGGATCAAAGAAGGTGAAGGGATTAGCCAAAAGGCATATATACATAACACATATAAACAGACAACAGGGTAGCAGTAGCCAGAGGGAAAGTGAGGGTGAAGAGAGGGGGAAGGAGGAGGCAAAGTGGGGGTTCTGGAGGTGGAAAGAGACTTTGTATGGGGCTTGGGGGGACAGGATGTGGTTTGTAGATGGTGTTATATTGAGTGGGACACTTGAAACCATGCCAACACAATAAATTAAAAAATAAATTTAAAATATTAAATAATGGCTGAAAATTTTCTCAATTTGATGGAAACTGTATGTTCACAAATGCAAAAAGTTCAATGAACATCAAACATAAGGATCATGAAGAAAAGCACACAAAGGCACCTCATAATCAAACTGTTGTAAACATCGATAAACAGAAAATCTTAAAAGCAGCCAGAGAAAAAAGGCACATTACATACAGAGCAATGAAGAAAAAGATGACAGCAGATTTCTTGTTAGAAATAATGCAAATGGGAAAATAGTGGAGCAACATCTTTAGCATGCTGAAGGAAAAAGTTAACCTACAAATATACACCCACTACAAATATCTTTCAAAAACAGACAAAATAAGATTATTTTAGACATACAAAAGCTTAAAGATTTCATCACCAACAGACCTGCATTATAAGAAATGGTGCCTGACCTATGGTGGCACAGTGGATAAAGTGTCAACCTGGAAACGCTGAAGTTCCCGGTCCGGAACCCTGGGCTTGCCTGGTCAAGGCACATATGGGAGTTGATGCTTTCTGCTCCTCCTCCCTTCTCTCTCTCTTTCTCCCCTCTCTATAATGAATAAATAAAATCTTAAAAAAAAAAAAAAAAGAAATGGTAAAGAAAATCCTTCAGGCAGAAGAAAAATAACACCAGATGAAAATAATGTGTCTACACAAAGGAATGAAGATGAAAACATGCATCTACATGTAAGGATGTGGCAATGATAACTTTACTGCTAACCATATAAGATTTTTTTTAAAAATCTTGAAACCTTTTTAAGACAATTGATTTTTTAGACAACAGTGTACTTTGTGTTTTATAAATTAGCTATAAGAAAAATGTATGACATGACTATAAAGATCAAAAAGGCAAAACAGAAGTATATTATTATAGAGTTCTTATTTTATATAAGAAGTAGTGAATACTGCTTGAAGGTAGATTATAAGTTAAAGACCTGTAATGGATGTTCATTGCAATTCATGTGTAATAGCCAAACACTGAAAACAACCCACATGTCTATCACACGAATGGATAAGCAAACTGAGATATAGTCATACAATAGAATCTACTAACAATAGAAAGAAATGACATGTTGATACATAAACAAAATGGATTATTCTTTAAATACACTGTGTCCGTAAAGTCACAGGAAAGCAACAAAAGACAACAGAAATGTGAAATCTGCATCAAATAAAAGGAAAACCCTCCCAGTTTCTGTAGGATGATGTGGCAGCATGTGCGCATGTGCAGATGATGACGTAACACCGTGTATACAGTGGAGCAGCCCACGGCCATGCCAGTCAAGATGTGGACGGTACAGAGGAAAGTTCAGTGTGTTCTGTGGCTCGCTAATTCGAATCTGTGACCAAAGTGCAACGTGAATATCGGCGCGTTTATAATGAAGCACCACCACATAGGAATAACATTACTTGGTGGGATAAGCAGTTGAAGGAAACCAGCAGGTTGGTGGAGAAACCCTGTTCTGGTAGGCCATCAGTCAGTGACGAGTCTGTAGAGGCTACACGGGATAGCTACCTAAGGAGCCCTAAAAAATCTGTGCGTGAGCCCACATCGAATTGCACTGAATAGGTATGAAACTGGGAGAGTTTCCTTTTATTTGGTGCCGATTTCACATTTCTATCATCTTTTGTTGCTTTCCTGTGACTGGTCAAAAGTGCACCATGACTTTATGGACACACTGTAATTATCTAAGACCAAGAAAGCAGACAAGGGCGCATAGTGTATGATTATATTTATATAAAACTCTAGAACACACAAACTAATCTATAGAGTCAGAAAACAGACCAATGGTTGCCTGGTGGCTAGGGAGTACAAGACATTACAAAGGGCACAAACTTCAGAGTGATGATATACTGATTGTAGTGATGGCTTCTTTCATAAACGTAAAACGTTATTAAAATGTACATATTAAAATGTGCAATTTATTGTATATAAATTGTATATTCTCCAATTAAGCTGTTTAAAAAACAATTTTGGACTGACATTTAGGTTAAAAGCCAAAAGTATTTAGATTATCTACAGTGCTATGGCTTCAGAGAGTAAAAATAAAAGAGATGAAAGCTAGAACTAATAAAATGTTTATAATTTTTAAGGGTTATAATGGATCACAGAAATGAAATACTCAAATACTTTCTTATTAGAGATAAAAGAACTGAGTTCTATAAAAGTAGAGTGACTTGCTCAAGGTCTTACAGCTAGAGTCAAGGGCTTATTAACCTGTTTAAGATTCCCAATAGCAGGGACTGTGTTATTTAGGTCACCACAGTATCCTTTATACCTTGCACTATGCCTAGGACATAGTAAGAGCTCAACAAGTATTTGGTAAAAAGGAAGATAAAAGGGAAGAAAAATCTCCTTTGCAATATGACTGAAAGATTCTTTCTGTCTTTGATTCTTCAATCTCTTGAACACACATAAGAAAATTAAGCAGTATCTTTAATATCACAAATATAAGAGAATAAATTATATCTCATATTTTTAGCTTGATATTTTATTATATTCTAATGCTTAAAAATTTCTAATTCCTGTCACCAACTCTTAAACAGGCAGAAGAATAGAAAATACTCCATTCATGAAGGTTAGTAACATTTTCAAATTTAGAGAATTAAGAAATAGTGCTTACCAAAAATTTCTCCATTTTTGGCATATTCTGTCACAAGGTACAACATGTTTTTGGTCTCCATTACCTATTGACAAATGATTCCATATTAGTCTGACTGGTAAGAATTGCAATTTACCACAACATTCTGTAGAGTTGCTAATTTTAAAACCACTAATAAAAGCATCAAAGTCATGAACAATTCAGAAACTGGCAAAGTTTACAATACACAGTATCCTTATGCGAATATTCCCGTGTTAGCAAGTGTGGTCCAGGGACCAGCAGCAGCAGCAGCAGCACTGCCCACGGTTCTGTTAGAATTGTAGGATCTCAGGCCCTACACCAGACCTGCTGACACAGAATTTACATTCTAACAAAATCTCCAGGTGATTATTATGTACATCAAGTTTGAAAAATACTAATATAGGTAACAGGAGTTTTGAAAATCAATTTTTACCAGCTGCTCACTGCCTTTTCTAGCCCTGTGTGATATAGTAGACTCTCATCAAGAAAAGGATGAAAGTATTCATCAAGAAAATACAGCTCAGTTTATGTGGTCTGCGACCTAGCTAATCTGGCACAATGTGATATTCCTCCTACTGTACTTTAATATTGTAACATAGTATTATTATTTTAAAATATTGTTCAAAAGCTTCCTCATAACCCCACTGTAATACATATATATATATAATATATTTTTGAGAGACAGGAAGGGAGAGAGATGAGAAGCATCAATTCTTTGTTGTGGCACCTTAGTTATTCATTGATTGCTTTCTCATATATGCCTTGATGGGGGAGGGAGATGCTCAATCCATCGACCTTGGGCTTCAAGCTGGCAACTTTTGGGCTCAAGCCAGCGACCATGGGGTCATGTCTATGATCCCACACTCAGGCCGGCGACCCTGCATTCAAGCTGGTGAGCCCATGTTTTCAAGCCAGCGACCTTGGGGTTATGAACCTGGGTCCTCAACATCCCAGGCTAACACTCCATCCACCGCACCACTGCCTGGTCAGGCTACATACTTTTATTTAAATTAGTTTTTCTAGGTTCAGAAAGGAGACCAGTCATTACTAAAAACCTGATTCTTCAAACTCTACAGAACCAAAAGGAAATGAATCTGTAGATTAAAAAGGAGTGAATTTTAGATTGCTTCTCTATAATACTCGATTTAACATTCTATATACTGGCACATGCTAATAGCATAAAGTTGAACAGCTATCTACTGACAGCTAAGCAAATTTGCTTTTAACACACAGATGTAGAACCCTTCCCTATGAGGCCAGAAAACTAGGAGATACATACAATTTGGGTTTAACAGCAAGTCAAATTAACTGATTATTTAGTTCAAATAAACATAAAATTATCATGTGAAGCCTGGTAGTTTTAACCTCAGTTTGACTCTGAGACTTTTAAGAATGTAATTATTTTCTTTTAAGTATCCTCTTTAGAAATTTTTTTTTAAAGCTTAAAGGGAGAAATATTCTAGTATAAATGTGACCTAAGAGATCCTCTATAGTTTTAGAACCTAAGGAATTGTTTTGAGTGGCACACCAGTCTCTAATTTTTAGCATAATAATGGTAATGGTCCCCACACCTTTTTTTTTTTAAAATTAAATGAGAGGGTGAGAGGTGGGGAAGCAGAGAGACAGATTCCTTCCTGCATGAGCCCCAACTGGAATCCACCTGGCAAGCCCCCTACCAGGCGATGCTCTGTCTGGGCAGCTGCTCTGTTGCTCAGCAACCGAGCTATTTTAGCACCTGATATGAGGCCATGGAGCAATCCTCAGTGCACGGTGTCAACTTTGCTCAAACCATTTGAGCCATGGCTATGGAAGGGAAAGAGAGAAGCGGGGAGTGTGGAGAAGTAGATGGTTGCTTCTCCTGTGTGCCCTGACCAGAAGTCCCAGATATTGAACCTGGGACTTCCACATGCTGGATTGATGCTCTACCACTGAGCCAACTGGCCAGGGCGCTTTTAAAACTTAAAAAAAAAATTTAAATTTACTGATTTTAGGAGTGGGGAGAGAAGGAGGGAAAGAGGCAGAGAAACATCAATTTGTTGTTCCATTTATTTATTCATTCACTGGTTAATTCTTGTATGTGTCCTGACCAGGGATCAAACCCACAATCTTGGCGTTATCAGGATGACACTCTAACCAACCAAGCTACCCAGCCAAGGTTAGTCTCCACACCTTTTTAATTACAAATTTCTAGCAATAAAAAGTTGTTTAGCCAAATAGAGATCTGTATGTACAAATGCATGTACATGTATATACATAAAAAAATGTGTATGTATTTATGAATATATATCATACGTAGACTCAAATTATATACTTGTGCCACTGTATAAATACATTATGTACAATAAAAATGCACACAAAAAGATAAATAAAAAAATAAACATAATTAGAAGTTCTAGGCCCTGGCTGGTTGGCTCAGTGGTCAGCCTGGTGTGTGGATGTCCTGGGTTTAATTTTCAGTTAGAGCACACAGGAGAAGTGACCATCTGCTTCTCCACTCCTTCCCCTCTTTTAGCTTTCTCTCTTCTCCTCCCACAGCCATGGCTCAATTGGCTGGAGTGAGTTGGCTTTGGGTGCTGAGGATAGCTCCATAGCCTCCACCTCAGGCACTAAAAAAAAAATGGCTTGGTTGCTGAGTAATGGAGCAACGGCCCCAGATGGGCAGAGCATCACCCGTAGGGGGCTTGCCGGGTGGATCCTGGTCAGGGCGCACAGGGAAGTCTGTCTCTCTGCCTCCCCTCCTCTCTCTAAAAAAAGAAACAAACATAGCTTAAAACTTAAAATGGGCATAGTTTCATTTTACAAAAATTATTAGCTTGAAACAGTTTTTAAAAACAGAGCTTTTTAAAAAACAGCTCTTGGCCCTGGCTGGTTGGCTCAGTGGATAGAGCGTCAGCCTAGCGTGTGGACATCCAGGTTCAATCCCAGGTCAGGGTACACAAAAGAAGTGACCATCTGCTTCTCTTCCTCTCCTTCCCCTACTTCTTTCTCTCTTCCTCTCTCATAGCCAGTGGCTCCATTAGTTCGAGCGTTGGCCCTGGGCACTGAGAATAGCTCAGCTGGTCCAACCATTGACCTTAGGTGATAAAGAGCTTGGCTGATTCAAGTATCGCCTCAGACAGGGGTTGCTGGGTGGATCCTGGTCAGGGCACATGTGAGAGCCTATCTTCTCTCCTCTCAGTTAAAAAAAAGGCTCACTTACTTTATCTGATAAAACAACTCAAACAAAATATAAGATTTTTTTGAGTTGGCTCTAGGTATCATAAAGTATGTTACTAAGTAATACACTATTTTTGGCCTTTATATTTCATAAAACACTAACAGTATATTGTTTAAATAAACAAAACTCACATGTTCTCATGAATGGTACCACCACCGAAACCCAGCAGGTTTAAGCACCGTATCCCAAATGCACAACTACAAGCTTTTTAAGTAAATAACTTAGAGTCTGAGAGACAAGTTCAAATTTAACAACTTGTAGTTTTTTACTTTCCTAATTTTTCATTTAGAAAGATGGATGTACTCAGCTTAATAAAAGCATGAATTAACCTTTTTTTATACATTAAAATTAATAACATAAAAGGGAAAAATGATGATACAAAGTAGAGAGCTGAATGAGAGAAGCATGGAGAGCTGGAAGGCTAAGTCATACCTGGTAAAGCTTGATTATGTGAGGATGATCTAACATTTTCATTATTTGTACTTCTCGGTAGATTTTCTCAAGGTTCACTGCATCCAGCTGAGATTTATCTATAATTTTTATAGCCACCTGTATCCCAAACACAAATAAATACAATTAGTATACAATGGTTAACATTTTCCAGTTAGAATCTTTTTTTTTTTTTTTTTTTAGAGAGAGAGGAAGGGAGATGATAAGCATCAACTTGTAGTCATGTCACTTTTTAGTTGTTCATTGATTGCTTTTCACACGTGCCTTGAGCCTTGAGAGTGGGGGTGGGGATCCAGGTGATCTAGTGACCCCTTGCTCAAGCCAGCAACCTTGGGCTCAAGTCAGCAACCATGGTATCATGTTGATGAGCCCACACTCAAGCTGGTGAACTTGGGGTTTTGAACCAGGGATTTTGGTGTCTCAGGTCAACACTCTATCCACTCTAGTCAGGCTAGAATTATTTTAACAATGACAGGTAAGACTGCCCGTAGGTTCCTATGACAATGATGATACTAGTTTACATTCAATGTTCATTCATTCATTCAACAAATATTTTTTAAACAACCACCATGTCTAAGACACTGTGGTAGATTTTGTTTGGGAGTGTCTTCAGTGTGCTATGAAGAATAATCCTACAAAATTACTTTAATAAACCATACTTCTCTTTCACTTTCAATACAAATATAATGCATTTTTACTCAATTTGTAAATTAAAGAAATAAAATCTCAGCAGTTTCAAATAGTTATCATCCCATTGCAAAGGCCCTATAAATAAATAATTGGCCAAGTTAGTTATTATATTAAAATAAATTTTTTATAGGAAAACAAGTCATAAGTTCCAAAGAATATAGACCCACCTTTCTGGTAAAAAGCTAACTATGAAGTATCAAAATACATCTACATGAAAAGATACCAATTGGACTAAATTTTGTTTTCAAAGTCAAAGTGCAAAAACTCAAATGTTAGTAATTACACTAAAATTTGGTTTCCTTAAAGGAATATGAGTTTTAAAAACGTAGCCTCTTCCTATCATAACTAGATAGGAGCTCCAAGGTTAATAATTTGAAGGAACTGTATTTGAAGTTGAATAACTAGGTAATCAGAAGTCAACAATCACTTACATTTTTCATGCAACCAGTAATGCACACAGGCTTTATGACAGCTATTTTGATTATGTTTGTTAGTATTTTGCTTCTGTAATCAAAATATTCTAGAAAGTAAAAAATGCTAAACTTTGACTGTTAGAAATGAGAATACAACACAGTATTACTATTTACATATTGGGTAAAAATTGATAGATAAAATGATAAGTGTATACATGAATCTCCTCAATACTCCTTAGAAAGGTAACATGGGCATATTTTGAAGAAAACATGTTGCCTTACAATTTCTGGAGTGCATCCAGACACCGGTAATCCCTCCTGAACAGAAAACTTTAAAAACAAAATGGGTTATAAACCTCATTTAACTTTTCTCAGCCAAAAAATATCTCAAATGACAAAACATAATTCTCCCCTTAATTTTATCTTGGGTCACAGACTATACACACATATATATACATATATGGACCACAAGTCTATATCATTGATATCTTTATATTGTTACCCTTTGTTTGTGAGGCTGCTCTAAGAAGATTAGGAAAAGGTAAAGCACTAAAGAAAAAACAGAGCTTGTACTGGCATGCTCCTTGCTTATAACAGTAGCAGTAACAAGTAGACCCCAAAAGTAATGAATCAAACACAAGGTTATTTCTTGCTCACATAGCAAAAACTGCATGGGCGAAGTTAGTAGGTGGCCCATCTCCATAAAAGCATGCATGACTCAAGGAGGACTGCTACCTTAAATAGGTGGCTTCCATGGTTACTCTGAAGGTTGTCTCCATTCCAGAGAAACCAAAGGTGGGGGGGACAACGTGAAGGATCCCTCATACCAGGTTATTTAAAAAAAATTTTTTTTATTCATTTTAGAGAGGAGAGAAAGAGAGAGAGAGAGAGGCAAAGGGGGAGGAGCAGGAAGCATCAACTCCCATATGTGCCTTGACCAGACAAGTGCAGGGTTTTGAACCGGCGACCTCAGAGTTCCAGGTCAATGCTTTATCCACTGCTCCACCACAGGTCAGGTCATACCAGGTTTTTATGGCATACATTATTTGTTTACTCTGTTAGTTAGAATTCAGTCACATGACCATACCTAAATGCCAGAGGGGCCAAGAAACAGCCCAGTTGTAGGTCCAGGAAGAAGAACAAACGGTACATTTTGGGTGATAAGCTAGCAAGCTCTGACATACTCTTTCAGGTAATTTCTTGACAATGAGACTCCTTAACAAGTACTCCTCAGAAATACAATAATGATGATGATGACAACCATCACAACTGCACAGCACTATTTAATAAAACACTTTAACATATTTTAACACATTTTATCTCATTTATTCCTCCACTTTATAGTAAGTGGAATAAGCAGTACACCTATGAGTTGATGAAACTAAGTTTCAAAGACACTGCATAATATACAAAGGTCCTAAAGCTCAAGTGAATTACTAGGGAAAAAACTGCAGGCCTTCTAACTATAAGGTCAATTTTCTTACTGTTTCAAAGAGCCTATTATGCACATGTTTACTGAGCACCTGTTGTGTGCCCACAATCATGTCCAGGATACAAAAATGAGATCTAATTCCTACCCTCAAGGAACTTGACAGGTTTGTGAGAATAAACAGAACACCTTTTAGAAAACAAATTTTATCAACAAAATATCTGCCTTTAGGGATTTCCCTAATGGTATATGAAACTCCCAACTTACAAAAGAATTGTATTCCAATAGTTCATTTTGAAGATATCCATGAATATAGATTTCTAGGAACTTACTCTCTGCATCTCTTCTCTACTTAGTTCTGAACATAGTACCTAAGACAAAATCTGCATGGTAGTAACAAAGTCAAGCAAGGGATTATATAAATTAAAGGATCCCTTTTTTGGTTGGTGTTCACCTAAATTATTCCACTCTCTAATTCCCAATTATGCATGCATTATCTTTTTTTTTTTTTTTTTTTTTTTTTGACAGAGTTAGAGAGTCAGAGAGAGAGACAGATAGGGAAAAAAGAGAGATGAGAAGCATCAAGTCTTCACTGCAGCACTTTAGCTGTTCATTGATTGCTTTCTCATATGTGCCTTGACAGGGGTGGGAGGGTGGAGGGGCTACAGCAAAGTGAGTGACCCCTTGCTCAAGCCAGTGACCTTGGGCTCAAGCCAGCGGCCATGGGGTCATTTCTATGATCCCACGCTCAAGTCAGTGACTCCACACACAACCTGGTGAGCCCACACTCAAGCCGGTGACCTTGGGGTTTCGAACCTGGGTCCTCTCAGTCCCAGTCTGATGCTCTATCTACTGCACGACCACTTGGTCAGGCTGCATGCATTATCTTTAAAATAACCTTCAGTGAATTTATTGGAGATAGAAAAATTAATATTCCTTCTGTAAGGGTTCAAAAGGAAAGCTTCCGGCCCTGGCAGGTTGGCTCAGCGGTAGAGCGTCGGCCTGGCGTGCGGGGGACCCGGGTTCGATTCCCAGCCAGGGCACATAGGAGAAGCGCCCATTTGCTTCTCCACCTCCTCCCCCTCCTTCCTCTCTGTCTCTCTCTTCCCCTCCCGCAGCCAAGGCTCCATTGGAGCAAAGATGGCCCGGGCGCTGGGGATGGCTCCTTGGCCTCTGCCCCAGGCGCTAGACTGGCTCTGGTCGCGGCAGAGCGATGCCCCGGAGGGGCAGAGCATCGCCCCCTGGTGGGCAGAGCATCGCCCCTGGTGGGCATGCCGGGTGGATCCCGGTCGGGCACATGCGGGAGTCTGTCTGACTGTCTCTCCCCGTTTCCAGCTTCAGAAAAGTACAAAAAGAAAAAAAAAAAAAAAGGAAAGCTTCCTACACAACTTTGGAGGGTGTACTGGATAAGCTAGAATGATTACTATCAAACTAAATCCCATGTAAAGTAGCAACACTGAATATTATACCCTCAGAAATAGGAAAATGTGAATTAAAAACAACAAAATACCTAATATGTCAATTGTATCTAAAAAGATACCATTTTCACTTATTAATTTACAAAATATTAAGTCAACACCCTTGTAAGCTGAGGTTCAAGGAGATGGCCACTTTTATATGTTGCTGCTAGAAATATAAAATAGGTTCTAATTTTTCTGGAAGGTAATTTGACAATATCAAGAACCTAAAAAAATTATCCATCCCATTTAACCTAATGAGTCTACTTCTGAGAAATTATTTGAAAGAAATAATCTAAAATGATGATAAATATTTGTGTAAATATATTCAATACAGTATTATTTATAACATTAAAGAACAGAAACAGTAATTGGGAAATAATTACATGAATTATGGTAAATTTGTATTGTGACTATTAATACAGCTATTACAATGGTTCATTTAAAAAAAATGGTTCCTTTTAATAATATGGAGAAATGCTTAGGCTACATGTCCATTATCCCATGCTCAAGCCAGCGACCCCACATTCAAGCTGGTGAGCCTGCACTCAAGCTGGAGATCTTGGGGATTTGAACCTGGAACCTCAGTTTCCCAGGTCAACACTTTATCCACTGTATTAATATCAGTTAGACTCAAACTGGAAAAGATTTAAATATCATATTCCTGGTAAATATTCATTCTTCCTGACGAAAATTAATACGTACTCTTTTTTTCAGAGGATAATTTGGCATCTCATGCCATAAGATATGGATGTAAGAATATACTTAACTCAAAAATTTCCATTCCTATGGTATTACCCTAAGGATAGGTACACAATGATGTATACACCGGAGTGTCCCATGAAACATTGTTTTTGAAAGAGAAACAGCAGGACAGAGAAATAATCTAAATGCAGAAAATTAATAAATAAAATATAGATGTTCACATGCAAGGATAGTATTTAACCATGTTTTAGACAGTTTTTCTCTTAAACTTGGGGAAATATTATTGACATATTAACCATAAAACACAGGTTACATGTATAAATGACATCAATTTTATTACCTATACAGAGAATATATGTGAATAGCTAAGAGGATATGAACCCAATTATTTCTTGGTCGAGATGGCAGAAATAAGGATTTTCTTCTTTGAGATTTTCAACACTGTCTACAATGAATAAGCAATGTCTACAATTCCTTTTGTAGCTGGAGGAAAAACACATAAAAATTATGATTATTTAAAAGAACTTAAAACAAATTTCAGCATAATTTTTTAGTTTAATTCATCTAAGATTAATCTCTTAAATTTACAATATTTTAAAAATGTTTTTTTTAAAATGAAGATTTCTCTGATAACATTTCCAAATGTAACTGTCTTTCATTCTAATAATCTCAAACTGGACCCATGGCTGTTTTTCTTTGAAGGGTGAAAACAAATTCTCCACAAGCATTCTGTATAAAGGAACTATTACATAAATAATGCACATAAACAATCTGGAAGTAGAAGGTAGAAGTAGTAGGTCCACTAAAGAGGGAAAAAAAAAAATCTTAATGAATTTCTGGAATCCATTTGGCTCCAAGGCAATGAATCTGTCATCAGCAGTGGGTCCCAAATCAAATATCATCATGTGAATTCAAGAATCAGGCCAGTTTCAGTTATTTCCAGAAAAATGTTTTCTTAATTGCCTGATAATGAGATAGAATTTCCCATTGGAATTAAAATCAGAACACATTAAACTCTGTTAAAGTTTAACAATTTCTACAGAATGTGAAAATTTACACAACTCTTATTTTGCATATTTGTCTCCCCCAACACTCCCAAAGGAACAGAGAGCATTTTGAACAGAATAATATGCCAAATATACTTGCCTAGGTGCCAAGAAACTAGAGAACAATTTCTAATAAAGCCTATATATTCCATGATAAATAAAATGTTCATTTTAACGCACAAAGATCATACATAGGCCAAGACACAAATATTGGCATAAATTATTTGGTAGCAAGTCCTGCTGCACACAGTACAGCTGCTTCTTGAAATATGGATTACTTCATAGTACAGAATTAATACCAAGACTACTAAGAGGAATCTTAAAATTTTAAAGCAAAAGATAAAATTTAACTGTATTAAAAAATAAGTTTTCTTCAAGAAATATTACAATTGGCCTGACCAGGTGGTGGCGCAGTGGTGGCAACGTTGAACTGGGATGTGGAGGACCAAGGTTTGAGACCTCGAGGTCGCCAGCTTGAGCGTGGGCTCATCTGGTTTGAGCAAAGCTCACCAGCTTGGACCCAAGGTCGCTGGCTTGAGCAAGGGATTACTCGGTCAGCTGTAGCCCCACGGTCAAAGCACATATGAGAAAGCAATCAATGAACAACTAAGGTGTCACAACAAAAAACTGACGATTGATGCTTCTCACCTCTCTCCATTCCTGTCTGTCCCTATCTATCCCTCTCTCTCACTCTCTCTCTGTCTCTGTAAAAAAAAAATAAAAAAATTAAATATTACAATTGGTATAATATACCCTTTGCTTGTTTCTATCCTTACTCTGGAAATGCAGCTTTGACACTTTATTTGGAAAGCTTTAAAGTAGTACTTAAAGATTTATGCCTAGGCCCTGGCTGGTTGGCTCAGCGGTAGAGCATCGGCCTGGCATGTGGAAGTCCTGGGTTTGATTTCCAGCCAGGGCACACAGAAGAAGTGCCAATCTGCTCCTCTACCCTTCCCCCTCTCCTCTCCTCTCTCTCTCTCTCTCTCTTCCCCTCCCACAGCCAAGGATCCATGGGAGAAAAATTGGCCTGGGCACTGAGGATGGCTCCATGACCTCTGCCTCATGAGCTAGAATGGCTCTGGGTGCAGCAGAGCAACGCCCCAGATGGGCAGAGCATCGCCCCCTGGTAGGCATGCCGGGTGGATCCCGGTCCGGTACTGCAGGAGTCTGTCTGCTGCCCCCACTTCTCACTTTGGAAAATAGTAATAATAATAATAATAATAATAATAATAAAGATTTATGCCTAAATGTAAAAGCCCCCAAATGTACACAGCGAACAAAGTCAATGCTCAAGAATGACCTTGCTATCAGTTTTTCATCCTTTTTCTTCCTTCTTTCCCTTCCTCCCTTCTTCTCTCTCACCTTCCTTCCTCCCTCCCTCTCTCCCTCCCTCCCTCCCTCAGAGACAGAGGGACAGGGACAAGCAGACAGGAACAGAGAAATAAAAAGCATCAATTCTTCGTTGCAGCAGCTTACTTGTTCATCAACTGCTTTCTCATATTTGCCTTGACCAGGGGGCTACAGCAGAGAAAGTGACCCCTTGCTCAAGCCAGCAACCTTGGGCTCAAGCCAGCAACCTTGGGCTTCAAGCCAGTGACATCTGGGCTCAAGCCAGAGACCATGGGGTCATGTCTATGATCCCACACTCAAGCTGGCAACCCCATGCTGAAGTTGGTGAGCCTGTGCTCAAGCTGGTGACCTTGGGTTTCGACCTGGGTCCTCTGCATCCCAGTCCAACGCTCTATCCACTGTGCCACTACCTGGTCAGGCTCCATGATTTTTTAAGGCTAAGTAAGTAGCACCACCTATAAGGTAATTTTCAGAACCTCCATGAAATATCTTTAGGATTCCATAGACCCCATATTTATATGTTCCTTAGCTAAGTAATACAAAGGAGTGATATTGAGGAAAACTCAATTATCTGTTATAGAAAAGGTCTGAAAACAACTAATGATAGTAATCTCTGGGTGGTGATATTATGTGTAATTCTTTTCATTTATCTATACTTTAAAATTTTTAAATAATGAACACAATAAATTCGATAAAAATATATTACTCTTTAATACAAAAATAGCCTTCTCACTTGGTAATTTCCCTTCTAGAAATTTACCCCCAATTCTTTCTCCCTGAAAAAATTGAAAATGTAGACAAAGAATTATATACACAAAAATTATTCACTACAAATTATTAATTATAAGTCAACACTAGAAATTATATAATGTCCAATAATAAGGAAACTGTTAAGTAAAAGAGGATTTATCTGCGAGATATAACAATGAAGCTATTAAAATTTTTATAAAGTTATACATGAATAAGCAAAATACTCAGGTTATAGTTGGTAAAAGGGATACAATTTTTACAAGTGTACCTAACATGCGATCTTATCTATGGAAAAAATGTATTAAAAGATGACTAGAGGGAAATATGCCATAATGTTTAGAATGAGCCTGACCAGGCGGTGGCACAGTGGATAGAGCATCGGACTGGAACACAGAGGACCTAAGTTCGTAAACCCTAGGGTCACTGGGTTCAGCGTGGGCTCATCAGGCTTATAGGGGCTTGAGCATGGGATCACAGGCTTGAGCGTGGAATCACAGACATGACCCCATGGTCGCTGGCTTGAGCCCAAGGTTGCTGGCTTGAGCAAGGGGTCACTTGCTTGGCTTAGCCCCGCCACTCATCAAGGCACATATGAAAAAGCAATCAATGAACAGCTAAGGTGCTGCAACCAAGAATTGATGCTTCTCATCTCTCTCCCTTCCTGCTTGTCTGTCTCTTTCTCTGTCCGTCACACATGCACACAAAAATGATTTATTCCCATTGGTGGAGAAATTATGTATGTACTTTCTTGTGTACTATTCTTTGTATTTTCTACATCAAGAGTATATTTCTTCAATAGTCAGAAATCAAGATAATTTTTTTATTAACATTTTCTTTTTTTTTTTAATTTTTTTTTTTTTTTTTTTTTTTTTTTTAGAGCGGAGAGAGAGAGGGAGAGAGAAGACAGAGAGGGAAAGAGAGGAGAGAGAGACAGAGAGAGAGAAGGGGGGAGGAGCTGGAAGCATCAACTCCCATATGTGCCTTGACCAGGCAAGCCCAGGGTTTCGAACCGGCAACCTCAGCATTTCCAGGTCGACGCTTTATCCACTGCGCCACCACAGGTCAGGCCAGAAATCAAGATAATTTAAGGACTCAAATGACTTTTCTGAAATTCTATTTAACAGAGAAGAAACTGAACATAATCAGATAAAAGGAAGCCTGACCAGGCATTGCTGTAGTGGATAAAGTGTCAGACTGGGAAGTGGAGGATCTAGGATTGAAGCCCCAGCATGAATGTGGGCTCCTTGGGTTTGAGCAAGGCTCACCAGCTTGAGCCCAAGGTCACTGGCTTGAGGAAGGGGTCACTTGATTTGCTGTAGCCCCCCTGGTCAAGGCATATATGAGAAAGCAATCAATGAACAACTAAAATGCCACAACAAAGAATTGATGCTTCTTATCTCTCTCCTTTCCTGTCTGTCCCTATCTGTCCATTTCTGTCTCTCTCTGTCTGTGTCACACACACACACACACACACACACACGAGGTTCTTTGCTATTATATTAATAAAACACTACTCAAGGACACTTACAGCACACTAAACTAACAACCACTACTGCCTAAAATAGTTTTTAAGTCTAAATGCTAATTCTTTTCCTATTACGTTAATTTTATAAAATTAGTTACTCTAATTCATAAACCACAAACCAATATTACAAAGCTTTTATGAAGCACTATATTTGGAGCTGGATTCTACCACTACCTGCCTTCCCTTTTGTGTGCAAAATTTACACAGAGATCTAATATGAGAATACTGCTTCAAATGATGATGCAATTATATTTAATGTCAAGCTATTTGATAAATTAGACAAAAATGAAGAACTTTTTTGTCTACTGATTTTTTTTTTCCCTAAAAGACCAGTCTTGGATCTCCCAAGCTCTGTAGAAAACGTTTTTTTTTTGAATGACACAGAACAAGAGAGAAGAGCCCATTAAAAACACTACAAGGGTTCAACTGTTCATGACATTGATGTTTAAACCAAGCCCTAAAAAAGGGGTCAGGAACCTTTTTGGCTGAGAGAGCCATGAACGCCACATATTTTAAAATGTAAGCCATACAACGACCTGTGTATGTTACTCATTATCCAATAAAAATTTGGTGTTGTCCCAGAGGACAGCTGTGACTGGCTCCAGCCACCCGCAACCACGAACATGAGCGGTAGGAAATGAATGTATTGTAATACATGAGAATGTTTTATAATTTTAACGTTATTATTTTTTCTATTAAAGATTTGTCTGCGAGCCAGATGCAGCCATCAAAAGAGCCACATCTGGCTTGTGAGCCATAGGTTCCCAACCCCTGCCCTAAAATTTGCTTTGGGTTCAATTTGGAAACTAGACCTCTAAGTTTTAAAACACACAAACTTATATTGATATTAGAAGTATACCATATTGAAGAGCTTTTTATCAGCAGTAACTATAATTATATTTTGTTGCTATTGTTCTTTTTTTTTTCTTTATTCATTTTTAGAGAGGAGAGAGAGACAGAGACAGAGAGAGAGAAGGGGGGAGGAGCTGGAAGCATCAACTCCCATATGTGCCTTGACCAGGCAAGCCCAGGGTTTCGAACCAGCGACCTCAGCATTTCCAGGTTGACGCATTATCCACTGCGCCACCACAGGTCAGGCGCTATTGTTCTTTTTGTAAAAAAAGATTTTATTTATTGATTTGAGAGAGAGGAAGAGAGAGAGAAAGGAGGGGCAGGAGCAGGATGCATAAACTGTAGTTGCTTGTAGTATGTGCTTTGGCCAGGCAAGCCCAGGGTTTCAAACAGGTGACCTCAGCATTTCAGGTCAACGCTTTAGCCACTGCACCACCACAGGTCAGGCTTGATATTGTTCTTTATACATTGTTTTCACTGTAACTACTGTACTATGTTCAGCAATGAGAACCTAAAATAATGATAAATAAAACTTCAAAGTTTCTACTAGTCATTTTATTTATATCTGAAGTAATTGTTATATTTATTAAAGACAAATATACAGTGAATAAATTAAGATAACAAATATTCCTTAAAAAAACACCCTCTCATTAACAACAAATAGAGTACTATACTTTAAGAAGCAATGTATCTGTGCCTTAACTAAATAATTCTAAATGCAAATTACCACTAAAAGTTCACAGCAACTTTACAAAACTTCAGTTCTACAGGAACTTTTCCTTAATTACTATTCCATTTCACTCACCCTTCTCAACTTTACAATCTCCAATCACACCCAAACATCACAGACACACTCACCTCTGTTAAATGCACACCATTTCTTTTTTTATGTTAAGGACACATATCTTAGCAAAGAAGATGGGCTCTGTGGACTAGAAATGTAGATTTAAACTTAAACCACTTAACACACGTATACTGCCATTCAGGATCTGAGTGCTCTTTCATAATCCGACTTGTGCCTTCAATTACAAATTGATCTCACTCCACCTAGTAATATCCAAACGATGATCCTACTCCACAGTGCCCCCTAGCGCTATAAGATGTCTCCGTTTAAAACGGACGTCTTGAACTGTCAAGCCCAATAGAGCCCCCTTTAAGCAGTACTTAGGTGCTGTATTACCTAAATCTCACCTAATAAATAACAGCTGACTTAATTAAATCTTGCTACTAATACTGATAAGAGCTAATGAGAAAAAATGTTATGAATTGGTGGGATCTGGAATTCAACCACAACACAATATATATAGTTCAAAAGTTCAGTACGAGCTCTCTGTAACATGCAATGTGTTTTAGTTTTATACAGTCATTAAACAAGGACTCATATAAAAATACACAATAAAATGCCTTCTTTTCATGTAATTTAAGGGAAAATGCCATATAATTAGGCCATGGTTCTTTAGAGGAATGGAACCAATTTCTCCATTTTAAAAAATGCTGGTATCAGATTAAGTAATCTCACAACAGTCACATTATTTATCATTGCAAACTTAATCTACATTGCTAACACTGAAAAATTGTGAGAGAAAAACTTGCAACTTTGGTCCTGATGCTAAAAAATAAGTCATATTTAGGTTACCTCAGGATTGGCAAGAGAGGGCAAATAATTAAGAGGACTCAATGACATGTACCCTTTTCTTTTTGGAAATGATTCCTTCGCAAAAACAAAGTTAGGCAAAACTTCTAAGAAAAACAGGTATGAAAATCATTCAAATTTTAAAATGTCCTCCACATTACACTGTCATTCTAAAAAATAAAAATGTACTATCTTATTCCATATTCAAACTCTAGTTTATCCACACTAATATGGGGAAAAGCTGAAAAGGATGAAAACAGGGACGAAACAGACTGAAAAAGTATGGAATTCCAGAACTACAATGAGGCAGAGTAGAATACTTCAAAAAGACAAGGTTTTACTCTAAAGAATGGTTTTGTTTCTACTGTTCTTCTAAAGTATTTAATTTGCACATCTTAAAAATAGAGACCCTGGAGAGCAGCTTGAGGCAGTGGAAGGAAATGGGGCGGGTTAGGTAAGAACAGAGACTCGTGAGGAAATGTGCGCGGTGCATCAGGATGTGCAATGGAGAGGGATGCTGAATTCACCCTCCGGAAGCAGATCAGGACACAGCGGAATCTGCCGCGGCTTAAGGAACTTGTATTCACAGCCAGAAGGCACACCTGGGAAAGGGACAACCCTTGATAAGAAAGACCAACCCACCCACCGTGCAAATGCAGAGATGATCACTTTAACCAGTTCCATTGTCTCGAGTGTTAGATGGAAATGCCTCAGGCACAGGATCTACCTAGCGTGACATCAAATCAGAGACACCGTCCGGCAAAAAAGGGGTGAGAAGATGAATAGTGGCCGTTCAGGCATTCTCAGCCACCGAGGTCCCTTCCTTGCCGGGCCGAGGGGACGCCGAGGTCACGGGGCCCGCGCGATGCCGGGTCTCCCGCGTCCCAGGGCAGGCAGTCCCCTCCTCGGGGCCGGCGACTTCGCCCACCGCGCAGCTCAGGAACACCGAGACCCCCTTCCCACCCCACCCACCCCAACGACAGCGGGGAAGACGCGGAACTTGGGTTCCCAAGTGGAGGCCACAGACCAGGTCACGGCCGGGATGGAAGGCTATGGACGAAATTCCGCGTGGCCACTGGGGGTGGCGTAGGGAAGGCAAAGTCCCGGCTGCTCGGGTTTCCGATCAGACGACACTAGGGTCCAAGGACCGGGCCCGATGCCTTCGGCGCTCATAGATCCCGGGCACCTCCCGGTCCTCAGTCCCAGGCCCTCTCGCCTCAGCTGGTGACCCCAGACCCTACTGCAGCCGCACCTCACGGTAAACAGCTCCTCTCTCTACCCCTCGCCGCGGACACCCCCGCCGAGCCCGGGCCGCACCTCCGTCTTGGTGATCCGGTGCCGCCCCAGCTTCACCACGGCGAAGTTGCCCTTGCCCAGCGTGCCCTCGATGTCGTAGAACCCAACCCGGACCGGCCCGCGATGCAAGTGCCTCGGACCATCCGCCATGACCATGCTGGGCCCCACTGCTGAACACCGCGGACTGGAGCGCGGGCTGGCCGGCGGGCAGGCGGCGCGGCTGAGTGGGGCTACAGCCACTGGGCTCGCTCCTCCGCTGCGTCCCTACAGCTCTGCAGGGCCCAGCCAAGCGAGCGCCGCTGCTGACGTGCGCCGACGTCAGGGGGCCGCGGCAGGGGCGGGGGCGGGGGCGGGCCCGGGCCGCGATTGGTCACCATGGCGACCGGAGCAGCGCCGATGTCGGCGGCAGAGGGGAGGGAAAGGGGTGGGGCTTGGCAGCGCGTTCCTTCCGGGCCCCCGCGCGCCAGGCTGTCTCTGCCCCGGGGCCGCTGCCAGGGTTGGTAGTGCTGCGAACCCGACTGGCTCCTCAACCTCCGGGCGGAAGGCCGAGAGCGAGCCCTGGTGGGCGGAGACGGGGGTGCAGCGCCCCGTACTGGGCCGGCGGTCTCTTTCGCCAGCGCCGGTGTTCTCCGCTCAACCCGGGCCATTCCTGCCAAAACCTCAGCCTGCGACTTCAGTGTGACCAAAATTTGGCAAGGCAAGAAACTGCAGCTGAACAACGCGTTGGTCACAGGCTCTTTTCTTTGTATCCTCTTCTCATTCAGTTTCTAGATAAATCCCGGCGTATTTGGATGTCTCTGAGGACTTGAGTCTGGCAGCAACACCGTGGCTCATGAATTAACAGACCCTGGAGATTGCTTAATGCAGGGATCTGTAACCTTAGCTGGCTTCGGAGCCCTGCCGCCGCTAACACATGCAAACTTTTCTTAATGGAGCCTGACTCTGGGGAGTGGAGATGAGAGCTGTTATCAATCCCAAACGTGTCGGTGACCCCCGAGAAGGTTAAGAACTACGTACTTGTCTATTCCAGTTTCTTTTCACAGAAGGAATCAAGCTCCAAGGAATGAAGGGAATGCCAGGGTCACTTAGGACCTAAGTCTTAGGTGATGCTAGAGTTAGGATTGTAAATTCCACGTTTTACACATGGCGACCCAAGGAGACAGGTATAGGTTCTTTTAATATTTTAAAGTGTATTAGGTGCCTCCAGATCGTGGAATCAAACTCTTTGGAAAAATAGCGGATTCCAGGCCGGAGAGAGAAAAATATTAAATGCCCTTGAAAGATCTTGTGCAAGAAAGCAGGATTTTCAAAGAATGACGAGGATATGTCAAAAGGAAATAGGACATGAGGATGTAAAGTACAGCATAGGAATAGTCAATAATATTGTAATAACTATGTATTGTGCCAGATGATTGCTGGAAATATTGGGGGGGGGATACTTTGTCAAGTATAGCAATGTCTACCCATTATACTGTACACCTGAAACGGATACAAAATAATATTCAATGTGAAGTGTAATTGAAAAAATATTTTAAGTAAACATACAACCCTAGAAAAAAGACTAAGAAGATATATAAAAATGAATAATAAACAGTAATTATTTCTGGGGAAAAAAGAAAATAGGAGCTAGCTTGAATGTACCTTCACTAAATGTGAAACAATTTGGGAATGAATAATGATAGAAATATATATAACAATGACTTTTTAAAAAGAATCTGTGTGCATACTTGTTCTTAAAATTTTAAATATGGGGGATAATAATTCTTGACAGTGGAATGTGAACTAACATACATAGAAGAAATGAAATTAGGAAAATACCATTTTGCAGCCATTATAGTAATAATTGACTCAGAATTATCAATAGATGTTAAAATAATTGGGTGGAAGTTTGCTGGGGAATAGGATATTTACACAGTCTCAAAGTATCCTTGGATTTTGTATTTATTACAAAAGGATAAACTGTAGTACTTTTATAATGGAGAAATCTGACAGACATCACTCTAACAAAATGAACAAAGTTAATGTCACCAGTTATGGGATAAAATGACATGATGCACTTTCTGATGTGAGACACTGAGGACACAATATCTCTTATGTAGTATCCTTGTTAAAGAGACATATTCTGAAATTAATCACAAAGAAACAAGCAGAAAAATGCAAATGGAGGAGCATTCTACCCACCACTGGCCTGTACTCTTAAAAAAATGTCAGTGTCATAAAAGACAAAGAAAGGCTGAGGAACTGTTCTAGATTTAAGGGATTGAAGACACATGCCACTAAAGGCAATATGTGATCACTGGTTGGGAAAAAAGTGCTTCAAATGAATATCTTCAGCAGAATTGTTGAAACTTAGGTGTGGATTTTATACTAGATAATAGTATTTAAATGTTAAGCTCCTTGAATTTCATTATTGTGCTGTGATTAAGAGATACACACTAAAGTATTTAGAGATAAAATGTTTTGATATATGCAACTTTCTCTCAAGTGGTTTAGCAAAGATAGATAAGGCAAATGTGGCAAAATGTTAAATTGATAAATGCAGGTAAAGGATATATGATAGTTCATTGTATTGTTCTTGAAATTTTTCTGTAGTTTTAACTTTTAATGAAATAATATATATGTATACATTTTATTTTATTATTTTATTTTATATTCATTGTGTAAGATCTACTAGCTCTTCTGCCCCCCCTGCTCACTCCCCCGAGCAACACCTTATTCTACTATGAGTTATGTTGTTTGCAAAAATGAGGTGGGACGTGGGAGGAGGCTCTTAAACAAACTGATGATATTTCTGGGTTGATGGCAGTAGTATATAAGGGTTCATTTGACTAGACCAAGCAGAACTCACATATGTACTCCAGTTAAAAAATTGTTCCATATATAGGGGGCCCTTAGGTTACAACAGTCTCAACATATGATATTTTGAGTTTACGATGCTCATTCCCATAAAAACTTTAAAAAATTGAGATGAGTGTTTCAGCTTACACAGTTAGTGTCGTACTTATAGACTATGTGGATGAACTAGTTTAGTTGCTTCTTATTAAATACAGTCATTCCTGAGACATGCACTAATGGATCAGGTTAATGATCATGTGGGTACTACTGTGTTTAGGTACTGTTATGGAATTAAACTAGCAGATTGAGGTAATTTAAAGAAAACTCTCTTTAAGTCTTTTACAGTAATGGGGCGTATGAGTGAGGGAGTTGGTGTCCCCTGGTACACTTGCCTATGCCGTTTTGGACTGTTAAAAGTGCAAGTGTTCTGTTTGTGTTAGGATAGGGTGTGTTTCGACTTACATCAAGATTCAGGTTATGTCACTGGTTTTGTTTTGTTTTTGTATTTTTCTGAAGTGAGAAGCGGGGAGGCAGAGAGACAGACTGCTGCATGCACCTGACCAGGATTCACCCAGCAACCCCACAAGGAGGTGATGCTCTACCCATCTGTTGCGTTACTCCATTGCAACTGGAGCCATTCTAGTGCCTGAGGCAGAGGCCATGGAGCCATCCTCAGTGCCTCAGCCAACTTTGCTCCAATGGAGCCTTGGCTGTGGGAGGGGAAGAGAGAGAGATAGAGAGAAAGTAAAGAGGAAAGGGTAGAGAAGCAGATGAGTGCTTCTCCTGTGTGCCCTAACCAGGAATCAAACCCAGGACTTCACACGCCAGGCCAATGCTCTATCACTGAGCCAACCGGCCAGGGCCTTCGGGTTAAGTCACTGTTGTAGGAATGGAACTGTTTCATAACCTGAGGACCCCCTGTACATTTTGCCTGTTAGATTAATGTGTTTTAATTGTTCCTGGGGTTCCTTGGGAATTTTGAGGCAAGTTACTTATTCAAGAACCAGAACATGCACATAGAAACCCACTAAAGCTAACACTCCCTTCTTTAAAGTATATCTTTTTTTTTAAATTAATTAATTAATTTATTTCAGAGACAGAGCGAGAGTCAGAGAGAGGGATAAACAGGGACAGACAGACAGGAATGGAAAGAGATGAGAAGCATCAATCATCAATTTCTCGTTGCAACACCTCAGTTGTTCATTGATTGCTTTCTCATATGTGCCTTGACCGTGGGCCTTAAGCAGACCGAGCAACCCCTTGCTCGAGTCAGCGACCTTGGGTCCAAGCTGGTGAGCTTTTTGCTCACACCAGATGAGCCCACTCTCAAGCTGGCGACCTTGGGGTCTCGAACCTGGGTCCTTCCGCATCCCAGTCTGACGCTCCATCCACTGCGCCACCACCTGGTCAGGCTAAAGTATATCTTTTGAACAGAAATGAAAACTCATTTCTATCTGATTATTTTTATCAGATAAGTAGGCCAACTACCAGCTTGGCAAACCAGAGTTCATTGTCAGGGTGCCGAGTGTCTAGAGGTTAGCGAAAGGGAGGCTAGAGATTGGGCAGAAGTAGTAGGGACTGTGCCATGAATAAACCTTGCCTATGTGGAAATGAGCATTATGGCAGGTTGTAAATGTGACTCTTAAGAGAAATAAGTGGGCCTGACCAGGCGGTGGTGCAGTGAATAGAGCGTTGGACTGGGATGTGGAGGACCCAAGTTCGAGACCCCGAGGTCACCAGCTTGAGCGCAAGCTCATCTAGTTTGAACAAGGCTCACCAGCTTGAGACCAAGGTCGCTGACTCGAGCAAGGGGTCACTCGCTCTGCTGTAGCCGCTGGTCAAGGCACATATGAGAAAGCAATCAGTGAACAACTAAGGTGCTGCAATGAAGAATTGATGCTTCTCATCTCTCTCCCTTCCTATCTGTCCCTCTCTCTGTCTCTGTCACAAAAAATAAAATACCTAGGAGACTTTGTGTTTAAAAAAAGAAAAAGGAATACAGGTGGACTGTTAAGAGTATTACAATCTTGGAACCCATGATTCAATCCAAAAGATCTTTTTCCTCTCTAATTTTAACCCTGTATGTCTCTTATGTGCTTTTGCTTTAATTAAATGTGAGCAAAATACATTTTAACAATTATTAATATTATTAAACTTTTGTTCTGCTCTTTCTCTGTCCCTATTTTTTCTACACACACACACACACCACCACCACCATCACCACCACCACCAGCACCACCACCTCTCAGGAGAAAAGAAGAAAAGATAAGAGGGAGAAGGAGGAGAAAAGAGAGACTTCATTCAGTTCCCATCTTTTTCATCTCCGGTTTTAGTATTACTGAGTTCGAGTTCCGGTAGTCACCAGGTTTCCTATTTGGTTAACCTCTAAGATGCAACATTTTAGCTAATGCTGTGAGTATAAAGCTGTTTGCCATTGAGTTGATTAAAAATGTCAACATAACACTTGAAAAGGAAAATTGATGTACACAGAAATAATTGAGAAAGAATGTAAGAGACTGAAATAATTAAATCTATAGCATACTTAGCCAGGAGGTCTCTCTATCCACCGAGCAAACTGGCCAGGGTAATAGTTTTATTCTTTAAGAATGCCTTAATATATACTATAGGCCATAGAGACCAACTAATTAACATAAACAAGTAAAGGGCCTGACCTGTGGTGGCGCAGTGGGATAAAGCGTCGACCTGGAAATGCTGAGGTCGCCGGTTCGAAACCCTGGGCTTGCCTGGTCAAGGCACATATGGGAGTTGATGCTTCCAGCTCCTCCCCCCTGTCTCTCTCCTCTCTTTCTCTGTCTCTCTCTGTCCCTCTCTGTCTCCTCTCTAAAATGAATAAAAAAATAAAATAAAATAAACAAGTAAAGGTATTGAAGAGATCACAACAGAGAATGCAGTAGCCTAAAATTAAGTTCAATTTCACAATCCTATAGTGAATACCTCCTTTTTCCTACTTCTCCTGTTCATTGCTATTATTGTTACTGGTGTTTTTTATAATAACCAACACCATAAAAAAATGTTCAAATTTAGTGAGTAAATAAGGAATAGGAGTATGTTAGATAGTGTTTTTTTTTTAATTATTTTTATTTTTATTTATTCATTTTAGAGAGGAGAGAGAGAGAGAGAGAGAGAGAGAGAGAGAGGAGAGAGAGAGACAGGGGGGAGGAGCTGGAAGCATCAACTCCCATATGTGCCTTGACCAGGCAAGCCCAGGGTTTTGAACCGGTGACCTCAGCATTCCAGGTCGACACTTTATCCACTGCGCCACCACAGGTCAGTCACGGAGTATGTTAGATAGTACCTGTTGGGTTGAATCATAAGAAATCACCAATGTTCTTCTTTTTGGTCCTCCTCTTTTAAAGAGTAATATTTATTGAGTTATCTATCTATCTATATATATTAATTATCATTCCTCCCAATGATTACTTGGGATTACTACTCCATGAAGAAACTGCTGCTAACAGAGTAAAAAGACTACTCAAAGGCTATCATAGAAAATAAAAATTAATTAAACTTTAATTTTAATTCAAGTAACCCAAATTTAAGAAAAAATAAAAATAAATAAAATGATCAAAATGATTAATTATAAGTTTGTATTAAATTCCAAATAAATTTTTAAAAGAATTATATTTTTATAATGTTTTTAATTTTTTAATATTTTAATGACATTTTCCTAAATTTAACAGAGTAAGCATAATGATTTATTTGGAACTCATACTGTTTACTTTTTTTTTTTTTTTTTCATTTTTCTGAAGCTGGAAACAGGGAGAGACAGTCTGACAGACTCCCGCATGCGCCCCGACCGGGATCCACCCGGCACGCCCACCAGGGGCGATGCTCTGCCCACCAGGGGGCGATGCTCTGCCCATCCTGGGCGTCACCATGTTGCAACCAGAGCCACTCTAACGCCTGAGGCAGGGGCCACAGAGCCATGCCCAGCGCCCGGGCCATCTTTGCTCCAATGGAGCCTTGGCTGCGGGAGGGGAAGAGAGAGACAGAGAGGAAAGCGCGGCGGAGGGGTGGAGAAGCAAATGGGCGCTTCTCCTGTGTGCCCTGGCCGGAATCGAACCCGGGTCCTCCGCACGCTAGGCCGACGCTCTACCGCTGAGCCAACCGGCCAGGGCGGAACTCATACTGTTTACATGAAAACAGTTCTTTTTTGTTTTTTGGTTTTTTTGAAAACACTTTTAATAATAAGGTTAGCTAACTTTGAGTTGCTGTAAGTCCAAAGATTATGTTAAATGTTGCTCATTGATAAAATAATCACAATAATCCTATAGGACAGATACTGTTTTAAGGACAGATAGAAGTTTTAAGGCAAAAAAAAAAAAGAATTGAATAAAATGGACTTAGAACAAAAATATGGAATGAAGAGAGTAGTTACCAAAGAGGTAGTGAAAGGGTAATTTGAAATCTGAGGAAAGAAAACTTCTTGGCTCACAGTACTATATAGATTTTGCTGAAGCAGACAACCATGAACTAGAAAACCAAGGTATGTACCATATGTACAAGGTATGTACAATGTGTACATTTTTACTGTTTTATCATTTCAGGACCGAATCAAAGTCAATACACAAGAGGCCTAGGCCTGGATTTAGATTTAGTTGAAACTGAATACTGGTGAACTCTTTATTAGGTGACTGCTTAGAAAAAAAATTATAAAGCTAAAATGAATATTTTGCCTTTTATCTCACAAAAGGCAGAAAGTATATGAGAAAACCCAAATCACTGACTCATGGCACTTACTAGTGCTTCTTATTAAATACAGGCATTCCTGAAACATGCACTAATCGATCAGGTTAATGATCATGTGGATACTACTGTGTTTAGGTACTATTATGGAATTAAACTAGCAGAATGAGGTAATTTAAAGAAAACTCTAAGTCTTTTAAAGGATAGGTAACCATGCCCTGTTGTTAACTTTTTTTTTACCTTTAGTTTTAGCTGATATGGACCTTCTCTAAATGAAGAATGTGTGTTTCTCTCTAAACTTTGAAAATAGTTTCAATAGTTTTGACCCTCGTCCCAGATGACAGATTTCTTAGGATCATAAATTTGAAAGGGATCTTAGTATTATATGAGTTCATCCTCTCATCTACAGTAATCTCTAGACATTTGACAGATGGCTTCAAGCCTTGTTTACTCTGTGCTTTCTTTCACGTCTCACGTGGAATATATGTGAGACAGTTCATCTCAGTAGAAAATGCTTTCTCGCACTGGTTTCCTAGCTGCTGCTTTCTGACTCCTGTCCATATTTTTAGTTATCTACTCTTGTGTAAGACATTATGAGTAAATATAGACACACACCTGTTGTCATATTATTTCTTCAGTTCTCTGGGCACAACGTTACCATATTTACTGTCAGACTGTTTTTCTAGTTCTCTACCCTTTCTTCTTGTGCTTCTCTGGTCTCTGGTTTGTCAGTGCCTCTCTTAAAATATTTTTCCCCAAACTGAATGCAGTAGCCCGGTTGCAGTCTAAGCAGAACTGAATACCTGTCATTGACCAGTTCCTCCTTTGATTCAGCTACTCTACTCATACTGTCAGTCAAAGATTGTGCTAATTTTTTTTTTTTTTTTTTAGCAGCCACAGCCCATGATTACAATTAAGGCCAACTAAAAAATCCCTAGGTCTTTCAAAATAATTATTGTTGGCCCTGGCCGGTTGGCTCAGTGGTAGAGTGTTGGCCCAGCGTATGGAAGTCTGAGGTTCGATTCCCGGCCAGGACACACAGGAGAAGCGCCCATCTGCTTCTCCACCCTTCCCCCTCTCCTTCCTCTCTGTCTCTCGCTTCCCCTCCTGCAGCCAAGGCTCCATTGGAGCAAAGTTGGCCCGGGTGCTGAGGATGGCTCCATGGCCGCCACCTTAGGCACTAGAATGACTCCTGCTGCAACAGAGCAATGCCCCAATGCACAGAGCATCACCCCCTGGTGGGCATGCTGGGTTGATCCTGGTCGAGCACATGTGCGAGTCTGTCTGTCTGCCACCTCCTGCTTCTCACTTCAGAAAAAAAAATTATTGTTAGCATTTTCTTAGGCAATTGGTTTTTTAAAATATAAATGGAAATAGAAATTCTGATAAAATTTTATCTTGTTGGTTTGGCCATTGTTCCAGGTAATAGAATCATTTTTATTTTTTACTCTGCCATCAATCACATGAGTGAATCTTCAGTTCTCTGAGCTATCTGCAAATTACCAGCACACCTTCTATATCTTTTTTTTAAAATTTTATTTATTCATTTTTAGAGAGGAGAGAGACAGAGGAGAGAGAGACAGAGAGAGAGAAGGGGGGAGGAGCTGGAAGCATCAACTCCCATATGTGCCTTGACCAGGCAAGCCCAGGGTTTCGAACCGGCGACCTCAGCATTTCCAGGTCGACGCTTTATCCACTGCGCCACCACAGGTCAGGCCACCTTCTATATCTTTATTGCAGTCATTATTTTCTGTATCACCTCTCCTAGTACAAGTGTGTGATTTGTAGCAGGTTTATTACTATATTGATAATCCAATACTTAGGGCAAAGTCTGGGCCAGATTTTAGTTTACCACTAGACATCTGCCAGGTTGACTTCCAACAATTTATTGGTCAACATTCATTTAATTTGATTTGGCTTTTCATATAACCATGAGTTCCAGGAAGATTCTATTTCTATGCTGCAGAGATAAGAGTTTAAAGAGGTGTTCTCAACATTCTAATACCAATATTTCTTTGTATAAGCTACTTGGCTTTTAGTTACTTTTCCTTTAGTTCGTTCCTTTTTGTTACTGAATATTCTACTAAGGTGACCAATTGTCCTCCTTTAAGGAGGACAGTCCTTCTTTTGTAAGTTCTGTCCTCCCTCGAAAAGTGTCCTCCTACATGTCCTCCTTTTTGATATTGGAAGATTAATCTGTAAATGTCTGTATTTGATCAATGCAGAGTTGATCCATTGTGTATGATGTGACGTATTTGTATCTAAATGAGAACTTTTTTCTTACAATTATTATAAAATATTAATAGGCATGTAAGCATAATTACAATATAAAATATTACAAATGTTTTTGTTATGCATTTATCATATAGTGTATTATTGTTGCAATGAATAAAATGTTTCTTTTATTAACAATATTATTTTCTTCAATTTATTATTTAAAAAAAATTTAAACTTTTTGTATTTTTTCTGAAATTAGAAGCCAGGAGGCAGTCAGACAGACTCTCACATGCACCCGACCAGGATCCACCCGGCATGCCCACCAGGGGGCGATGCTCTGCCCATCTGGGGGTTGCCCCGTTTCCACCAGAGCCATTCTAGCACCTGAGGCAGAGGCCATGAAGCCATCCTCAGTGTCTGGGCCAACTTTGCTCCCATGGAGCCTTGGCTGCGGGTGGGGAAGAGAGAGATGGAGAGGAAGAAGAGGGGGAGGGGTGGAGAGCAGATGAGTGCTTCCCCAGCGTGCCCTGGCTGGGAATTAAACCTGGGACTTCCCACTCGGCGGGCTGATGCTCTACGGCTAAGCCAACCGGCAAGAACCTTCAATTTATTTTTGTCCTCCTTTTCATTGTAAAAAAGTTGGTCACCTTAACTACTAATCTTCCCTATCCCCACTAGGTTGTGAACTTCTTCAGATCCGAAATTTCTAAACTCTTTTGTGTAGTACTCTAGCCCACTGGGAACTACCAGTGTCGCATGGAAAAAAACCTACTCAAGACACAAACTTATGTCAGGAGGAAGAGAGAGGGAGACCTGCCAAGGGAGGCAAAGAGGGACCTCCTGAATTTCCTTCTCCCTTAGCTTTTACTATCAGAAGCAGAACAGAGGTAACAGGATTACAGAGGAAGGAGATCAGGTGATAAAGGGTAAAAGTGATTAATGGCCATTTTGCTGACATGGAGAAAGGGCTAATTTGGTCAGTACATACCTTTTCTTTTGCTAATTAACAAGCACAAAGGAAGGGGCAATCTAGAACCTCTAATTTTTTTTTCTTTTTCTTTTTTTTTGATGGAGACAGACAGAGACAGTCTAGCTAATTTTCTAAAGCTGGTTCACATGCATTTCTTTGTGTCTGCACAAAGGTCACTCATTCACACAGCTTCTTGTTGTTTGCATCCAAGAGACATTCACTCAGGGCTTTTAACAATCCAAGTCAGAGAGGGTTCAAGGTTAAATGAGTGATTCCCTATACTTTAGCAGAGTTCAAATCGCGGTTTTGTTTGTGCTAGGCACCATGGTGGACACAGGGGATGCAATCATGACTAAGGCGCAGCCCCTGTCCTTGAGATGGTTTAGAATGGGAGCACTAAAATCTGACTGCTCAGGTGTGAACTGTGGCTCTACTACTTACTGGCTGGTGACCTTGGGAAAGTTGATTAACCTTTTTCTAATTTCTCATCTATTACATAGTGTTAATATTAGCACCTACTTCACAGAATTATTGTGAGAAGGGTAGACACATAAAGAAATGCTTATAATTTAGAGTGGTGAAAGTTAAGATAAGAGGTTTCCAGTGTTGGTCAAATAAATTTGTAAATATGATGTATATGTTTGCTTGCTTTGGGTGTGGGAGACAGGCTGTAAGCTGGCAAAGTCATTATAGCCTAAGGCAGTGGTTCTCAAAGTGTGTGCCAGGGTGCACTGGTGTGCTCTAGAAGATTTCCAGGTGCACTCTACGGTATTCCAGAGAAACATGTGCCTGTTGGGGACCAAAAACCAACATGGTTTTTGGAGTTTAGATTTTTGGGGGACAGAGGTGTGGGGAATTGGCTGTAAGCTGACAGTCTGCCCAACCCCCCACCTCACTTGCCTGATTAGATTGCAAAAGGCTGTTAAGCTGTGGTGCTGGATTGTTTACACACACACACACACACACACACACACACACACACACCGTTCCCTGGAAAGACTGGAGGCAAGTTTCTTGTAACCTTTGTTTGGTATAAAGTTAAGATGATATGTATGGTGGGGTTTTCTGCACTCAACACAATTAAGAGTAAAAAGAGAGGAATACTTCAATGTATTGATGAGGAAATGAGAATTTGCCTTTCAACTATATGTCCAGACATTGAAGAAATCTCTAGGACACATCAGGCTCATGGTTCTCATAAACACAAGAATGAAGAAACTTAACAGCCTGACCAGGTGGTGGCGCAGTGGATAGAGGATTGGACTGGGATGCAGAGGACCCAGGTTCAAGACCCCGAGGTTGCCAGATTGAGCGCGGGCTCATCTGGTTTGAGCAAAAAGCCCACCAGCTTGAACCCAAGGTTGCTGGCTTCAGCAAGGGGTTACTCGGTCTGCTGAAGGCCCGCGGTCAAGGCACATATGAGAAAGCAATCAATGAACAACTAAGGTGTTGCAACACGCAATAAAAAACTGATTGATGCTTCTCATCTCTCTCCGTTCCTGTCTGTCTGTCCCTGTCTATCCCTATCTCTGAAAAAAAAAAAAAAAAAAAGGAAACTTAACATATTTGTGCTGGAACCTGCCGAATTTACTAAATCTTACTAAGAATGTATCTATATATATAAAAAGTTAACTTTTTGTCATTTAAAAATTTTTTAACCCCTTTTTTACGAATTCTAAAAAGCATAACAAAAAATGTAACATAAAAATGTTTTTTAATGTCAGAATAAATTTAATTTTGTTGTATTTATTTTGTTTAATTACCATAAAAGCATGCTTGGACTTTATATTTTTTCTTTAATATTTGACTTAATTATTATAACATATTTCTCAGAAATTTGTATATAGTGCACCTACAATTATTTGTAGGATTTTAAATGCGTCCTGACTTCAAAAAGTTTGAGAACCACTGGCCTGAGACTTAGTTTTAAGACTAAGCCTTTCCCTTCCTTCTAATACTAAGGTCTTCTCAAAACTAAGTTTTTCCCCCACACCCTTGACTGTTGCATGATAGGAGGGGGTGCACTCTTATGAGGAGTCCTATTTATGCCTTAGATAGGTGGCTTTGAATCAGAGACTTTCTTATTTGTATATTGGCTTAAAGGCTTTAATTTCTACACTATAAAGTAAGGGAGACAGGGGCTCTCTCACTCAGATCCTGCCATCAGCATTGCAGAGAGGCAGCCAAGATGGCGGAGTGCGGAAGGAGAAGCCAGTTTGTGCAGAGTTTGTGCAGAGTTTGTACAGAGAGAAGATGGTGAACAGAGGTGAATAAGGCTGGTGAGGTAGAAACCTTTGATTCTAGGAATACTTGGATGAGTCAGTGGCTTTGGGAACCCTGAACGGAAAAGGAAATGTTTTTCCACTGTGTATTTCTTGCCTGCTGGGTGTGAGCTAGGATTAAAGCTAATGGCCCACCAGTTCTTGGCTGCACTGTTTCATTATCATCTGTCCAAATCAAATGTGAACCTGTGTTGGCCAGGCGGTTGTGATGGTGGCCTTGGTTATTGGCCTTACAGTGAGACACCAATAAACAGAATGGCTCACCATCCTCCGACTCCGCCATTTCTTTACCGTCTGCCCGAATTCAGTGAGAACCTGCATGTGAATGGCCATGATGGCAGCCCCTAGCCATACACACAGGGAGCTCAGAGGAGAGGCAGTTAGCTCAATTTAGAGGTTCACAGGGGAAGCTTCCAAAAGGTGAAACTTGAGCAGTATTGTAAAGGTGTAATAAGAGTTAGCCAGGTGAAAAAGATTTTGTGAGTATTTGAGGAAGAAGAAATGGCATGAACAATGGTTCTGGAGGTATAAAGAGTTACGATGTAGCCCTGGCCAGTTGGGTCAGTGGTAGAGATCGGTCCGGCATGCGGATGTCCTGGGTTTGATTCTTGGTCAGGGCACACAGGAGAAGCGCTCACTTGCGTTCCACCCCTCCCCCTCTTACTTCTTTCTCTCTCTCTCTCCTCCTCCTGCAGCCATGGCTTGATTGGAATGAATTAGCCCTGGGTGCTAAGGATGTCTCCATGACCTCCAGCTCAGGCACTAAGAAGAGCTTGGTTGCTGAGCAATGGAGAATGCCCCACATGGGCAGAACATCATCCCATAGTGGGCTTGCTGGGTGCATCCCAGTAAGGGTGAGGGAGAAGAAACTAGAAGAATTCAGAGGAGAGGGGGGCCTGCAATGTTTGGGGTCTTACATTCCAGCCTGTGACCTCAGTATTCTTGACTGAGGGAACAAGGGCAAACAGAAAAGTTTGAAAAATAACAAACCATGGGTGTGGACCTTGCTTGTTATCAGTTCTTTGAAATGAACTTGCAGCTCCAGTAAGAAGAATGAGTGATAGGTTTATCAAGAACAGCCCCTCCAGGCCCTGGCTGGTTGGCTCAGTGGTAGAGTGTCGGCCTGGCGTGCAGAAGTCCCGGGTTTGATTCCCGGCCAGGGCACACAGGAGAAGCGCCCATCTGCTTCTCCACCCCTCCCCCTCTCCTTCCTCTCTGTCTCTCTCTTCCCCTCCCGCAGGGAGGCTCCATTGGAGCAAAGATGGCCCGGGCGCTGGGGATGGCTCCTTGGCCTCTGCCCCAGGTGCTAGAGTGGCTCTGGTCGCAACAGAGCGACGCCCTGGAGGGGCAGAGCATCGCCCCCTGGTGGGCAGAGCATCGCCCCCTGGTGGGCGTGCCAGGTGGATCCTGGTCGGGTGCATGCGGGAGTCTGTCTGACTATCTCTCTCCGTTTCCGGCTTCAGAAAAATACAGAAAAAAAAAAAAAAAGAACAGCCCCTCCAGCCTCCTCTCCTCTTCCCCTCCCTAGGACACGAAAGTCACGTAGGCCTGCAAACAAAGAAGTCATAGAAATCAGGCAATTGTCATGTGAAAGCTAAAACGATAAAGGTATATAAGATGTAAGAAATCTAACTTCGGGGAGCACGTGTTTTGTTGCCTCTTTTGGAGTCATGCAGCTCCGCTGGCTAAATAAATCCTACTTCCTTCATCAAGTTTTCTGGGCATTTTTGTTCTTGTTTGGTTCCTGCAAGAGGGGCACATGCGGGACTCTGTCTCTCTGCCTCTCCTCCTCTCACTGATTAATAAAAAAAAAGTCATGATTTACTCAAGTAACTACCATCAGTTGTGAACATCAAGACTGAATAATGAGAGTGTCCACAGATAAAACAGAAAGATACATGGCACCAAGCCATTGAGGGCTTCTTCCACTATCAGTCTGAGTGCTGCTCCTAAAACCCTCAGAGAAATTCTGAAGTTGCAACTTGGTAGGAACTTGTTATCAGCTCTTTGAAATGAACTTGCAGCTCCAGTAAGAAGAATGAGTGATGGAGTGATGGAGTCCATGCTGGAGTGATGGAGTCCACTGTTGGCAGTGGTACTATGTCAGGGATGTGAGAGAGAGATGTCAAAGATTGCTTCCAGGTTTTTGACAAGACTGAACAAATGTGATCAATTACTAAGCTTACCATGTGCCACTCATTGTGCTGGGCATTGAACATACAAAGTGGGTGAAATATGGCCCTCAAAGAGCGTGTACTATATTTCATTTAGACATTTAGTTCTTTCTCTAATATATGTGATAAAAGATTTTGTGAAAGACTATTAAATAATTAGAAATCAATATGTATTATGTCTGTGTACTGGAGCAAAATGAGTTGTGCTAAGAGTGATATTTCTGCATTTCCATTTACAAACTCTTCATACAAAATTCTGGAGCTTGGTGGAGAGATCTAGGCTGAAAATTTAGAGGTTGATAGTACTGATAAGTTGAAGTCAAGGATGTGGGTGGTATGATGTTGTAGAGATTCAAGAGTGAAAATTTCTGGCTTCAGCTGCTGTAGCACCTCTCTGGGTCTAGTGAAATGCTTCTCTGCCTTAGCTACCAATACTGTAGAAGCCTGACCTCTGAGCCAAATGGGCAGGTGCAGAACCAATGTAAGCCAAGTATCTATGTAGGGAAACTGGTCGGGGTGGCTTGGATCTCTAGTGACTTCCTGCCACACCTTCTGTACAACAGACTTCTCTAAGATTACTTCTGATGGCTACCCTACCCAAAATTGGGCCATTCTAATTTGCACAAGGTCCTCAATTTCTCTTGGGACATAGCAATCCTGTAATCCCCTGAGAACCCTTTCTTAAGATTCTTGACCATTGTGGCTAAAGGAGTGGGTTTTCCCTGTGAACCGGTCATAGACAGACAGCAGTCACGCCACAAGAAGGAATGGGGGAAAGGAAGGGGAAACTTGGAGGGGACGCCACTCGCTTCAGTCCATCACTGGCCACTCCCCTCACGGGAATGACGGGCCCTCTTGGCTTATGGAAGGCTGATATAAACCGTCCACGTGCAATTCTGCCTCTGAATCATACTAGGTGCCCTATGGAACCGTGGTTTGGGACCCAACACTCGCTTCGGCCCTGTGGGAGAGAGCGGGAACCCTCTCCTAGTGTTCGTCTCATTCACTCGGCATGCACTCTCTTTCACACAACCTCCCACACACCAGTGGAGGGTGACTAGTCACCACTCCTATCTCTGTGGGTCCCATTCCCCACAACCAGTGGAGGGTGACTAGTCACCACTCCTATCCCTTTGGGGCCCGTTCCCCACAACCAGTGGAGGGTGATGAATCATCACTCTGTGGGGACCACTCCCCACAACTAGTGGAGAGTGCATAGTTGCTGCTCCTAACCTATGGAGGGCTATTAGTGACTCTCTGGTGATCAGGCCTCCCTTTTGCCCAGTAAGGCAGGACCTCAGCTAGCTACCCTTGCCCACTATGCCTTACCACGCTTCAGATGTGCCCCTGTTCCCATTCCTTTGTTATTTGAGTCTTGCTAGGACTGGCAGATGGGAATTCCCCTTTCTGCCCTGTGAGGTGTCCACATAGGAAAATTCCCGGTGTGCACTCAGAAGGTGCATCTACAGGACTGTTTGGGGGCTCCCCAGTGAGGTACTCGAAGTCCGCCAAAGGTGGGTGTCTTTTCTCCTTGCTTCCCGGCCAATGCACCAAAATCTGTTGTAAGAAGTGACCAACGGAGGATAGACACTCAGATAAATTAATCAACAGAGGAAGGAGAATTTATTAAAGCTGGCGGAGCACGTGAGATTTGTAGCTTCAAAGCATGGGCTCCTCGAAGTTGACTTTCTTACAGGTTATATACCTTTACAGTATCTAAGCAATGGGCATGTGATTTCTTTGTTTAAGGTTTTCCAGGACTCAAGGAGAGGGGAGAGAAAGTTTTGGTGGGGTCAGCAAGGGGGAAGGGGTTTCCAGATCACTGGCCATAGTTACATACAGATCCTGCTATTCTTGCTTTGTATTGTGACTATGAGATATAGTTAATCATTGGCTGACTCAGTTAACCCAGCTGGCTCCTTTCCTTTGTATTCTTTTTGTTTATTCCTTCTCAGGGAAGAGGGGGCCTGCCTCTCCTTCCTCACTACTGGTTAGCTACATTTTGTCATAAATGTCTTCTTAAATAACATCCATCATTCCTGTGAGTATAGTTGTCCCTCGCCATATTGTGGTTCACTTTTCATGGTCTCACTGTATCGTGGATTTTTAAATTGTATATATCTAATTTTATATCACGAATTTTTAATTATATTGCAGGATTTTGTGGTGTATAGGTGTTTATATATTTATTATTTTAATTATTTTTATGGTAAAATAAGCATTTTCTAGCCTGAAAAACTAAAAACAATATAAAAATATTAATTAAAACATATTAAAAATATTAAATCATCATCATCTTCATCATTCAAGTTGTAGTATATTCACTGGTGAGTACCCATATAGAATTTTATATGTTGTTAAAATTGCGTAGGTTTAAGAGTGTAGAAAGTGGTTAAGAGCATAGAAAGTGTTTAGAAGAATGTGGAAAAGGTTAATAACAGTGTGGGAAAGGTTTTTTAGAGTGTGGGGAGGGTTTATAAAGCCTTAAAATATATATAAATAATAAAATAAATATAAGGTCACTACTTTGCGGATTTTCACCTATTGCGGGGGGAGGGGGTTCTGGAACTTAACCCCTGTGATAGACAAGGGACCACTGTAAAGATAATTTGATGTTTACTTATAGTGCCCTGATTTTTTCTGGAGGGCAGAGTTGACAGTGAGAAAGAGAGAGGAATATGTATTATTTTTTTTGTGTGTGTGAAGAAGACAGAATGTCACCAGGAACCTGATTTGCAAGTAGATGCCATGTAACAACTTGTAAAAAAACTTTGGGGGAAGAGTATTGGAAGTATGGAGGTCAGGTTGAGAGACAGCAGCATCTACAGCCTTGCTTTACAGCTAAAAAATCTAATTTTCTTCAACTCATCATCAAATTAAATTTATAAGGTACCCTCACAGACATCTGTCTTTTTGAGTGTATCTCTACCCTATTTCCTCTGAAGTTGGTGTTCTTTTTTCCTTCCTGTGTTTACATGTTAAATCTATTCATCAGAGTAAAATGAGGACCTCTGAGGGCAGAAATCACATTTAATTTTCTTTCAGGTTCAACTCCCAATTCTCAAATAGTGCATACCACATGGTAAATAGCATTTCTGCTACTTAGCTATCCCTTTAAAATTGCCATGTTAAAACAGAAAACATCCCCATCCAGTAGCCCAAGGAAATCTAAATCAAAAGGATGAAAGAAGATACTGACCACTCCCCAGAAGACTAAATACAGTAATTTTACTGTTGTGCCCATAATCACTGTTTGACCAGAAACATTTCAGGATATGTTGGTTTTAAGATGTGGAAGTTCAATAATCAAGTTCAGAAAACATCTATTAAAATGACTTCCCTTTTCCTCCACTCCTGAACCTCCAAATCTAAAAGCACCAAAGAAGGTGAAACAACATGGCTTTTAAAATTTGTTTTCAACTCATGTAATATTTGACCATAACTTTTTCTGGCAGAAAATTAGGAGCAACTCTTAAACATCAAGAAGCCAGATACAAGGCAGTAACATTCTTCAGGTGGGGAGCCAGGAGCCCTGGGTTCTGGTCTTGGCTTCACCAAATTGTAGCTAAGTAACCAGTGGATAGTCACTTCAGTTCAGTTTGTGCCTCAGTGTCCTTATATGTAAAATAGTAGTAATCATATCTGCTTTGTGTGTGCTGACTTCACTGGGTAGGCAGGTCATGTACAGGAAATCACTTTGTAAACACTTAGTTCCAAGGCCCTCCTCTTTCTGGTATTCTTTCCAGAGCAGAGTGGGGCCATGTCACATTCAGTTTTCCTAATTCATTATGCACCCACATGCTGAAAACACCTGATTGCCTTCAGTCTGGGGCAAGTGAGGTCTGTCCTGGCTTGAGAGGGCCTCGAATGTCACAATGCACCCCATCCCCATATCCACTCACCCTTGCCCCCAAATTCTTAAAGAGTACATTGTACCCTCTCTCTCGAGTATTCTTTTATAACGTGGCCTTCAGTGTAAGTAATCTATTTTTTTTAACTAACACTGTTTAAGCCCCAGGAAAAGAAATTTCTCATATTTCTTGCTTTATGTCATCAAAACAGAGGATGACCGCCTTTGAATGCTCTAAAGGTTTGTAGGTTGTGCAATTCCCAAAGACAAAGTCCCACACTGCTTTGAAGTGCAGAAAGTATTTGAGAGATGAAAGTGTTTAGATAAGAGGAAAAACAAATTAATCAGTTCTTCAGATCTTCTCTGTCAACAAAAATGAATAGATCTTTCCATATTAAATTATTATTCTCCAATAGTGTTGAGTTTTATTTATTTTGTGTTCACAAATTTAGGGTGGTTTCACAACTGTTGCATAAGGTGGCTGAGAAATTTTCCGATGGCTTAGGCGACCCCTGTGTTTTGGTCGTTCGATCCCTGCCGGGGTTGCGACCCACAGGTTGAGAACCGCTGCTCTAGACAGAAGTTAATTCACCAAGCATTAGTATCAGCAGCTTCAGTTTTTTCTTTTTAAATCACACAGTAAGAAAACCTTCTTGTATTAATTAATACCTCTTGTGGCTCCTATGTAAATTAAGTTGGCCAAATAGAAAAACCCCACCAAGTTAATGATATAAATAAGAAAATTGCAGAACAAACCTATATGGTCAAGTCTATGGTTAAGAGGCAGGAAATGAAAAGAGGAGCAAAGCAAGCAGGAACAATACTCGTCCTGCTGCCATTTAGACTTAGCATGTCATTTACCACAGTTTTAAAAAAGACAAGGAAATCAAAACAACAACAACAAAAAACTCCAAACACTTGGCATTCTTAAATAAACTAAAAAGAAACAGAAACACCAGTTATATACCATTCTCTAAATAAAGACCTGAGCCCTTGTAAGCTACTGACAACCTGATTTTTGCCATATTGATATCTACAGACTGATGGCAACCCCCGAAATATGACAGTTATGTGAGGAATAAATTACTATCTTGGTGACTTTTCACTTTTTCTCTGGAAAGACCTGCTGTGTTCTTTGTTTGGAGAGCTCAGTTGTTGTCACGTGTGAGCTCTCTTGCAAAATAGTGAAAGTAATAATACTCTTCTTAGTGGTTTTATGTCTGAGTTCTTTCACAATTCGTAACTGCTGAAGCTGGGTGAAAGGTACTTGAGGTCCTTTTATTCTTCTCTCTAATTTTGTATATAGTCATCCCTTGGTATCTGCAGGGGATTGATTCCAGGACCCCTGTGGACACCCAAATCTTAGGATGCACAAGTCCCTATATAAAACAGCATAATATTCACATGTCACCTATGTACATCTTTCCCTATATTTTAAATCATCTCTAGATTTCTTATAATGCCTAATACAATATAAATGCTATGTAAATAACTGTTATACTATACTGCTTAGGGAATAATGATAAGAAAAAAATCTGTACATGTTCAGTACAGAAGCAACAATTATAGGTCTAACTCATAGTACATGTCAGCTACAAGGAAACATTTGTTTTCTGAATATTTTTGATTTGTACTTGGTTGAGTCCATGATGCAGAATCAGCAGATACAGAGCCTGCAGATACAGAAGATTAACAGTATATTCTTAAATTTCTATGATTAAAAAATAATAATAATATATAGAGCTACAAACTGTATTAGAGAGATATTTTCAGTGCTTCTGTTACAGGGACAAGCCAGGATTCAAGTTGCCCGTTGCCGCTGAGTCTAGTTAGTCATGGAAATAAGTACTGCAAGGGTCCCCAAACTACGGCCCACGGGCCATATGCAGCCCCCTGAGGCCATTTATCTGGCCCCTGCCGCACTTCCAGAAGGGGCACCTCTTTCATTGGTGGTCAGTGAGAGGAGTACAGGATGCATCCGCATCCTATGCTCCTGGAGTACTGAATGTGGCGGTGCTGCAAAGCACAGCGTCGCTCACGTACAGTACTACTTCCAGTGACACCGGACGCATGTGTCATGGCTCCGGAAGCGCGTCGTATCACTTGTTACGGCTAGCAGTGACAAATATGGAACCGGACATTGACCATCCCATTAGCCAAAAGCAGGCCCATAGTTTCCATTGAAATACTGGTCAGTTAGTTGATTTAAATTTACTTGTTCTTTATTTTAAATATTGTATTTGTTCCCATTTTGTATTTTTACTTTAAAATAAGATATGTTCGCTTCAGGCATATATGAACAAACAAGAGAGAGCCCAAGTGAACCACTTAACTTCCCACCTTAAGGAACTAGAAAAAGAAGAACAGAGACAACCCAAAACCAGCCGAAGAAAGGAGATAATAAAAATCAGAGCAGAAATAAATGAATTAGAGAACAGAAAAACTATAGAAAAAATTAATAGAACGAGGAGCTGGTTCTTTGAAAAGATCAACAAAATTGACAAACCCTTGGCAAGACTTACCAAGGAAAAAAGAGAAAGAACTCATATAAACAAAATACAAAATGAAAGAGGAGAAATCACCACGGACACCGTAGATATACAAAGAATTATTGTAGAATACTATGAAAAACTTTATGCCACTAAATTCAACAACCTAGAAGAAATGGATAAATTCCTAGAACAATACAACCTTCCTAGACTGAGTCAAGAAGAAGCAGAAAGCCTAAACAGACCTATCAGTAGAGAAGAAATAGAAAAAACCATTAAAAACCTCCCCAAAAATAAAAGTCCAGGCCCTGACGGCTATACCAGCGAATTTTATCAAACATTCAAAGAAGACTTGGTTCCTATTCTACTCAAAGTCTTCCAAAAAATTGAAGAAGAAGCAATACTTCCAAACACATTTTATGAGGCCAACATAACCCTCATACCAAAACCAGGCAAGGATGGCACAAAAAAAGAAAACTACAGACCAATATCTCTAATGAATACAGATGCTAAAATACTAAACAAAATACTAGCAAATCAAATACAACAACATATTAAAAAAATAATACATCATGATCAAGTGGGATTCATCCCAGAATCTCAAGGATGGTTCAACATACGTAAAACGGTTAATGTAATACACCATATCAACAAAACAAAGAACAAAAACCACATGATCTTATCAATAGACGCAGAAAAGGCTTTCGATAAAATACAACACAATTTTATGTTTAAGACTCTCAACAAAATGGGTATAGAAGGAAAATATCTCAACATGATAAAGGCCATATATGATAAACCATCAGCTAATATCATATTAAATGGCACTAAACTGAAGGCTTTCCCCCTTAAATCAGGAACAAGACAGGGTTGTCCACTCTCTCCACTCTTATTTAATGTGGTACTAGAGGTTCTAGCCAGAGCAATCAGACAAGACAAAGAAATAAAAGGCATCCATATCAGAAAAGAAGAAGTAAAGGTATCACTTTTTGCAGATGATATGATCCAATACATCGAAAACCCCAAAGAATCCACAAAAAGACTACTAGAAACAATAAGCCAATACAGTAAGGTCGCAGGATACAAAATTAACATACAGAAGTCAATAGCCTTTCTATATGCCAACAATGAAACAACTGAGAAGGAACTCAAAAGAATAATCCCCTTCACGATTGCAACAAAAAAAATAAAATACTTAGGAATAAACATAACAAAGAATGTAAAGGACTTATATAATGAAAACTATAAACCATTGTTAAGGGAAATCGAAAAAGATATAATGAGATGGAAGAATATACCTTGTTCTTGGCTAGGAAGAATAAATATAATCAAGATGGCTATATTACCCAAAGCAATATACAAATTTAATGCAATTCCCATCAAACTTCCAATGACATTTTTTAAAGAAATAGAGCAAAAAATCATCAGATTTATATGGAACTATAAAAAACCCCGAATAGCCAAAGCAATCCTAAAGAAAAAGAATGAAGCTGGGGGCATAACAATACCTGACTTCAAACTCTATTATAGGGCCACGACAATCAAAACAGCATGGTATTGGCAGAAAAATAGACACTCAGACCAATGGAACAGAATAGAAAGTCCAAAAATAAAACCACATATATATAGTCAAATAATTTTTGATAAAGGGGCCAACAACACACAATGGAGAAAAGAAAGCCTCTTCAATAAATGGTGCTGGGAAAACTGGAAAGCCACATGCAAAAGAATGAAACTGGACTACAGTCTCTCCCCCTGTACAAAAATTAACTCAAAATGGATCAAAGATCTAAACATAAGACCTGAAACAATTAAGTACATAGAAGAAGACATAGGTACTCAACTCATGGACCTGGGATTTAAAGAGCATTTTATGAATTTGACTCCAATGGCAAGAGAAGTGAAGGCAAAAATTAATGAATGGGACTACATCAGACTAAGAAGTTTTTGCTCAGCAAGAGAAACTGATAACAAAATAAACAGAAAGCCAACTAAATGGGAAATGATATTTTCAAACAACAGCTCAGATAAGGGCCTAATATCCAAAATATACAAAGAACTCATAAAACTCAACAACAAACAAACAATCCAATAAAAAAAATGGGAAGAGGATATGAATAGACACTTCTCCCAGGAAGAAATACAAATGGCCAACAGATATATGAAAAGATGCTCATCTTCTTTAGCTATTAGAGAAATGCAAATCAAAACGGCAATGAGATACCACCTCACACCTGTTCGATTAGCTGTTATTAGCAAGTCAGGTAATAGCAAATGTTGGAGAGGCTGTGGAGAAAAAGGAACCCTCATACACTGTTGGTGGGAATGTAAAGTAGTACAACCATTATGGAAGAAAGTATGGTGGTTCCTCAAAAAACTGAAAATAGAACTACCTTATGACCCAGCAATCCCTCTACTGGGTATATATCCCAAAAACTCAGAAACATTGATACGTAAAGACACATGCAGCCCTATGTTCATTGCAGCATTGTTCACAGTGGCCAGGACATGGAAACAACCAAAAAGCCCATCAATAGATGACTGGATAAAGAAGATGTGGCACATATACACTATGGAATACTACTCAGCCATAAGAAATGATGACATCGGAACATTTACAGCAAAATGGTGGGATCTTGATAACATGATACGAAGCGAAATAAATCAGAAAAAAACAGGAACTGTATTATTCCATACGTAGGTGGGACATAATAGTGAATCTAAGAGACATTGATAAGAGTGTGGTGGTTACGGGTGGGAGGGGGGAATGGGAGAGGGATAGGGGGTGGGGAGGGGCACAAAGAAAACAAGATAGAAGGTGACAGAGGACAATCTGACTTTGGGTGATGGGTATGCAACATAATTGAACGACAAGATAACCTGGACTTGTTATCTTTGAATATATGTATCCTGATTTATTGATGTCACCCCATTAAAAAAATAAAATTATATAAAAAAAATAAGATATGTGCAGTGTGCATAGGGATTTGTTCATAGTTGTTTTTTTTATAGTCTGGCCCTCCAACGGTCTGAGAGACAGTGAACTGGCCCCCTGTGTAAAAAGTTTGGGGACCCCTGAAGTACTGAGTGGTATAAGAGTGCCTTTATTTCAAATTGCCAGCAACTTGAGAAGGCAGGACACTCATGTCCAAAAGAACTGCCTTAACAGTCTTGGCTTACCAGTTTATATATCTTTTGGGAGGTTAGAAATTTCTTATAGAGCGTGCAGTTAGTCCTGTGGCAGTACGCAGGAGATGGAGGTTGCAGGGATGCCTCCCCGGAATGTCCTTCTGACACCAGCACTGGTGTTCTTGATGTTATTTTCGGAACGGCCGGGGTCTGGCAGTGCCTCTGGGAACCAGCTGCAAGACAGACATCCAGCATTCTTTAGGAAACTAAGTAAAAATTAAGATTGTGTACTAAGCTTCTAATTATCTGTACTGCCTTAACTGCTTACATAAAAATCTGTGACTAAACTCTTATGAGCCATTATTGTGATTTAACCTCTTTTACTTTTATGCAACAACATAGGGCTTTGTCTAATTTTAAATAGTTTCTAAACTTGAAGGCTACTTTGAGGCTGTGTTCAATTTTAGCACCCATGCTACCAGTGGAAATGGCAAACTTTCATGAAGAGAGTCCTGGAGTGTCATCTGGAACCATAAGGAAAGTTATCTTGTGGTTGTAAAGCCGGTATTTTCTGGCTGTACTAGTGAGGTTAGACTCCTCAATGTCAAATAGCAATGAAGGGAGCCAGAGTTTCCGTATTATTTCTTATATTCAGTGTACATGTCAAAAATAGATGCAAAAGCTATGGCAACTGAAAAATATTTGTTTTAATCATTGTTTGAGAAACAAGTGCTGGCATTTGCCTTCAGGATCAGCTTCTTTAGCATTGATACTGGCAGATCCAATTCATAATGAAGTCCTACAGCCCTTGTGTTATATTCAAAGATCTCATATGGATTTATTCTGTAAAACATCCTGGTGCCTCTGCACATTTTTGTTTCCTGGAGGTTCATTTGGATTTGTTTGACTCTGGTATCATGATTATTTAAAACATTTCCCTGGAAATATAAAAAGAAAGAACACACTTGTTACATTTAGTCATATATATTGAATATATTTGACAAGTAATATATATATATTTTTTTTCTGAAGCTGGAAACGGGGAGGCAGTCAGACAGACTCCCGCACGCGCCTGACCGGGAGCCACCCGGCATGCCCACCAGAGGGCGATGCTTTGCCCATCCGGGGCGTTGCTCTGTTGCGACCAGAGCCACTCTAGCGCCTGGGGCAGAGGCCACGGAGCCATCCCCAGCGCCTGGGCCATCTTTTGCTCCAATGGAGCCCTGGCTGCAGGAGGGGAAGAGAGAGACAGAGAGGAAGGAGAGGGGGAGGGGTGGAGAAGCAGATGGGTGCCTCTCCTGTGTGCCCTGGCCAGGAATCGAACCTGGGAATTCCGCACGCCAGGCCGACGCTCTACCACTGAGCCAATCGGCCAGGGCCTTAACAAGTAATTATTAATCTGCTATGTAACAAGGCATTTTTCTTGGCATTTTGGAAAGATTTAAAAAATGAATTCACTTAGTTTAATGATCTCCAGGTCCACTCATACTGCTGCGAGAGGTAAGATTTCCTTCTTTTTTATGGCCACATAGTATTCCATTGTGTAAGTGTACCATAGTTTTTAGGGGGAGGGAAAGAGCATAAAAGGAAAAAAAAACCATTCAGACACAGACAACAGTGTGGTGACTGTCAGGGAGGGGGGAAGATGGAGGAGGGTATATGGGGGGCTAAATGGTGATGGATGAAAACTTAACTTGGGGGGGTGAACATACAATATGATGTACAGAGATGTGCTGTAGAATTGGGCACCTGAAACCTGTATAATTATGTTAACCACTGTCACCCCAATAAATTCAATTTAAAAACAAATTTGAAAAGTACTGTCATCTCAGCGTACTTTTAACCCAATAAGTGGCACAAATTATGGGTAAGGCATTGAGGTAGGTGCTGGGGAATCAGAAGTGAGCCCACAAAGTTCCTGACTTCATGTTGCTCCATATAATCAAGACAGGTAAGTACAGAGAATAGAGAAGGCTTTGTGGAGAAAATGACCTTGAACCTAGAGTCATAAAGAAAAATTAGAGTTAGCTAGACAAAGTGGAGAGGAATAGAAGGTGTCTTTTTAAGGAGAGGGAACAGTAAATATATGTAGAGATGCTAAGATAGAAAAGAGCTGGTGTCATTTATTTGCAGGTCTGGAAACTTGATCCTTCCAGGGTTTCAGAATGGACTGGATTCAGTCTGGAGATAGAGTCACAGAAATAAAATCACGGTATGCCTGACCAGGCGGTGGTGTAGTGGATAGAGCATCAGACTGGGATGCGGAGGATCCAGGTTCGAGACCCCAAGGTTGCCAGCTTGAGCGCAGGCTCATCAGGTTTGAGCAAAGCTCACCAGCTTGAGCAAGGGGTCACTCGGTCTGCTATGGCCCCAAGGTCAAGGCACATATGAGAAAGCAATCAATGAACAACTAAGGTGCCACAACGAAAAACTAATGATTGATGCTTCTCATCTCTCTCCGTTCCTGTCTGTCTGTTCCTATCTATCCCTCTCTCTCTCTGTCTCAGTAAAAAATAAAAAATTACAGTGTTCTTATACATACACCAGAGTAGTAATTTGATAATCTGGGAGTAATGAAAGAGATATCATGAAGACCAGAATCCCCACGACCCGAGCATTTTTCTCCCCATTGGTAGATGTATGTGAGAAACTTGTTTATACTCATCAAAGTTGCTTTATTATTTTGGAATCAGAATTGGGGTTTAGTTGCATGATTCAGAGGTTCCCAGTCTATGATTGCTGATGCATGCATCTCCAGAATATGGATGGAGCTACCACTGCAAATAGATTGGCTAAATTCGAGGGCCTTGTCTCTTCTGTAGTGTTGGATGTTATACATTTGTCATTGTATTTTTTCTGTGATTCCTTCTTTTCTGGTGTGTGTGTGCGCGCACTGGTCATCAAGGTTATGACTGTCATTTCTTATTTTACATGTCCAGTCAATTGACAAGTCTCATTAATTCTGCTTCCTTAATGTCTCTTGAATATATGTATTTCTTTTACTAACCTAATTGGGTTATTGACTCTAATTTAGTTTTTTTTCCTCTTTTTTTTTTTTTTTATTTTTCTGAAGTTGGAAACAGGGAGGCAGTCAGACAGACTCCCGCATGCGCTCGACTGGGATCCACCCGGCACGCCCACCAGAGGGCGATGCTCTGCCCATCTGGGGCGTTGCTCTGTTGCAACCAGGGCCATTCTAGCGCCTGAGGCAGAAGCCATGGAGCCATTCTCAGTGCCCGGGCCAACTTTGCTCCAATGGAGCCTTGGCTGCAGAAGGGGAAGAGAGAGACAGAAAGGAAGGAGAGGGAGGAGGGGTGGAGAAGCAAATGGGCGTTCTCCTGTGTGCCCTGGCTGGGAATCGAACCTGGGACTCCTGCATGCCAGGCCGACACTCTACCACTGTTTTTTCCTCTTTTTTTTTAGAGTATTTACCTGTTTCCCCACCTTTCATTGCACCAGACTCAGGACTGGTGCAATGAAGCTAGATATTTGATCTTCTGAGACAGTGTGTCTACAGGAAACCTTCTAGATGTGAAGTCACTGGGCCATGATGTGCATGCTCAGTGCTGACAGGTGGGTCTGATGACACCCAACAGAGGCTGGTCACTCTGTACCAATTTGAAGAAAAGCCTTGATTCCTGAGCACCTCCTTCTATAAGCATCGTCTCACTTCTACCCTGTGTGCCCCTTACACCCCCATCCTTCTTCTTCTGCTCTCGCTCAGAAAGAGCCCACAAGCAGGACATTGTAGGGGTTGGTATTGAAGTTGTTTATATGGAAAAAGACATACAGGTGAAGATTATTACAAAAAAGAATAACTTACAAGAATAAGCTCTGTGTTTCGTGTACTCACAACTGTAAACCTACTTTGCCCAATCCTGTATTCAAGGCTATTATAACAAGGGGCAAAGGCCAGAACTCAGTCTGAGATCACCTTCATCTTTTGTGTGTGTGTGTGTGTGTGTGTGTGTGTGTGTGTGTGACAGACAGAGAGAGACAGAAAGAGGGACGGACAGGGACAGACAGACAGGAAGGGAGAGAGATGAGAAGTAGCAATTCTTTGTTGCAGCACCTTAGTTGTTCATTGATTGCTTTCTCATATGTGCCTTGACCAGGGGCTACAGCAGACCAAGTGTCCCCTTGCTCAAGCCAGTGACCTTGGGCTCAAGCTGGTGAGCCTTGCTCAAAGCAGATGAGCCCGTGCTCAAGCCAGCAAACCTCGGGGTTTTGAACCTGGGACCTCCACATTCCAGTCTGAGGCTCCATCCACTGCACCAGCACCTGGTCAGGCAAGATCACCTTTATCTTCATGGAAACAAAAGGCAGGGAGGTTTTGAAGCACTGAGATGAGGTTGATCTATGGGGAGGAGTGTGTCCAGCATATTGGGTTGTCCCTGAGTTTGGAATAGTTTTTGTCTGTGTCTGCAATTTAGTAACCATTAAAGTGAGACTTCTGGCCCTGGCCGGTTGGCTCAGTGGTAGAGCATCGGCCTGGCGTGCAGGAGTCCCGGGTTCGATTCCTGGCCAGGGCACACAGGAGAGGCACCCATCTGCTTCTCCACCCCTCCCCCTTTCCTTCCTCTCTGTCTCTCTCTTCCCCTCCTGCAGCTGAGGCTCCAATGGAGCAAAGTTTGCCCAGGCACTGAGGATGGTTCTGTGGCCTCTGCCTCAGGCACTAGAATGGCTCTGATTGTGGCAGAGCGACGCCCCAGATGGGCAGAGCATCGCCCCCTGGTGGGCATGCCTGGTGGATCCCGGTCAGGCGCATGCAGGAGTCTGTCTGACTGCCTCCCCGTTTCCAGCTTCAGAAAAATACAAAAATCAAAAACAAAAAAACCCCCACAAAGTTAGACTTCTACCCTCCTACAGAGAAATAGATATAGTAATTATGTCCCCTCCCAGCCTGCCTGTGCCACCACTTCAGGGGTCACCCCAGCAGGATCTGGGTGGTGTGGGCACCTCTGTCCTTACGAACTCTCTTTTATTCTCCCCACAGTGTCCACAAGGAAAACAGTGGGAAGAGACACAGGGACTGACCCCAAAGCTGCCACCTCATGCAGAGGTTGCTGGGCCAGGAACCCTGCTCCCCAGAGTTTCCCCTCTGAGGGGTGGAATGCCCTTGCTGTATAGTTATGGGGCCTGGCCGAGGAGAAGGGGCCCCTGCCTGTCAATATGCACATTCACAATAACCAAAAACTAAAAACAACTGAAATGTCCATCAACTGAAAAGTCGATAATTCCTGCCACAACATGGGTGAGCCTTGAAAACATTAGGTGGAAGAAACAGAACACTAAGGGTCCCACATTGCATCATTTATTTTATTTAAAAATTTTTTTAAATTCGTTTTAGAGAGGGGGTAGAGAGAGAAGGTGGGGAGGAGCAGGAAGCATCAACTCCCATATGTGCCTTGACCAGGTAAGCATTGGGTTTCAAACTGGCGACCTCAGTGTTCCAGGTCAACGCTTTATCCACTGCGCCACCACAGGCCAGGCACATCATTTAATTTTTAAAAAATGTTCAAAACAGGCCAGTCCATGGAAATAAAGGGAATTTGTGTTTAGCTTTAGGACTTAGAGGAAATATGACTGTCTCCTGATGAGTAAAGTATTTTGGGGCTGATGATATAAAGCTTCTAAAAGGGATTGTGGGACATTGCACAGTTCTATGAATATACTAAAAAGTATTGAATTTCATACCTTGTTCTGTATGTCAATTATATATCAATAAAGCTTTACAATAATTAAAAGGCTGCATTGTATATCATTGAAATATAAAGTAATATCTTAGAAGGAAATAAAGAATCTTATCAGTCACTTGAAAGAATCTGATCTGGAGCCATGAAAACTCAGAATTCTCTTAGTTACCATGACATACTGAAATATTCATGAGAATTTTCATGTTATAATTTTTTGACATTGAGAACAATATTTTGTTTAGTCACTTTTATTTACAACTAAAAGTCTAGGAATTCAAAAATAACATCCTTGCCAGTGAGCTTCTTACAGACACTAGAAAAAGTTTCAACTCTGTGCTCTACATTGTTCTGCTGGGCTTTATCCAAGTGAACCTTTATGAGCCTGCTGTTGTCCGGCTTCATGCAGATTCTCTTGCCCACAATTTCACAGAGGAAAACCAAGGACAGTGTTGTGCATGGCTGTCAGGGTCCAGCTCCTGGGACACTTTTGCTTACTCCTTGTAGGGCTTTTTCGAGTTGGCTTAGGCAGAATTCTCCTCTAAGCAATAAAGACAATAAAGCTTCCAGCTGAGCTTTTTCTCCAACTCACATACCAGGTGGACCTGAGTTTTCTGGAAAGACTTCAGCTGAGGAACCAGAAGAAAGATGACAATAGCTTTCCGACCGTTACCAACTTCAGTTTCTTTGGCGGCTGTGATGTTCAGCTTCCGCTGCTGGGTCTTGAAGTCAGTTCATTTCCAGCTCCAGCAGAGCCTGGGAGATGCTGGACTTGAACTTGTCTGTCTTCTTGCCATTGGGCTTCACGATCTTGGCACGTCAACTGAACATGGTGTTTTCCTTAGTGAGCACCGGCTTGGGAAGAGCTCATGTTAAAATAATAATAAAAAACCCCTAAAAACCTAAAGAGCAAATAATATTCACAAGAGTCAGATAAGAATTGTTCTGATTCAGGGGGCAGTTAACACAGGGAGGACATCAAATGGACAGTAATTGTAAGAGCTCTGAGTACATGGTTGACATCCTGAATATGAAATCAGACCCAAGTTATTTTTGCTTCCCCCTAAAAATGACATCAAAAGTAAATCAACCCAATCAGTAATCTTTTTTGAAAGCACCAGTTTGTGAAATATCAAATATTAAGAAATAAATATTTTGCAATCATGAAGAATGGAATCTTTCAGATTCCCAGTTTGAAAACAAAGAACTTCTGATGATTCCATTTCACAGACATTGGAGTGACTCTCCTGGTTGGAGTGGAGTCCAGAATGACAGATGCTTTAAGTATAAAATGTACAAGAATCCAGTAGTGTTTTCTGATGGCTATTTGTCAACCTTAAATCTAATCCTAAACTATATATAAGATAATACAGTATGTCCGTAAAGTCATGGTGCACTTTTGACCGGTCACAGGAAAGCAACAAAAGACGACAGAAATGTGAAATCTGCACCAAATAAAAGGAAAACCCTCCCAGTTTCTGTAGGATGATGTGGCAGCATGTGCACATGCGCAGATGATGATGTAACACTGTGTATACAGCAGAGCAGCCCACGGCCACGCCAGTCGAGATGTGGACGGTACAGAGGAAAGTTCAATGTGTTCTGTGGCTTGCTAAATTCGAATCTGTGACCAAAGTGCAATGTGAATATCGGCGCGTTTATAATGAAGCGCCACCACATAGGAATAACATTACTCGATGGGATAAGCAGTTGAAGGAAACCAGCAGTTTGGTGGAGAAACCCCGTTCTGGTAGGCCATCAGTCAGTGAGGAATCTATAGAGGCTATACGGGATAGCTACCTAAGGAGCCCTAAAAAATCTGTGCGTGAGCCCACATCAAACTGCACTGAATAGGTATGAAACTGGGAGAGTTTTCCTTTTATTTGGTGCAAATTTCACATTTCCATTGTCTTTTGTTGCTTTCCTGCGACTGGTCAAAAGTGCACCATGACTTCACGGACACACTGTAGACATAAATGCTGATCACTCCAAACGGCAGGCAAAGTCAGGAATGATCATAAAACATTCAGTACTGTGTGCAGTGGTATTTCGGGGTGTGTGTTTATTAAAATTCATCAGGCATTACTGTATCTTCTAGAGCAGGGGTCCCCAAACTTTTTACACAGGGGACCAGTTCACTGTTCCTCATACCATCAGAGGGCCGGACTATAAAAAAACTATGGGCAAATCCCTATGCACACTGCACATATCTTATTTTAAAGTAAAAAAACAAAACGAGAACAAATACAATATTTAAAATAAAGAACAAGTAAATTTAAATCAACAAACTGACCAGTATTTCAATGGGAACTATGGGCCTGCTTTTGGCTAATGAGATGGTCAATGTGCTCCTCTCACTAACCATCAATGAAAGAGGTGCCCCTTCTGGAAGTGTGGCGGGGGGCCAGATAAATGGCCTCAGGGGGCCGCATGCGGCCCGTGGGCCGTAGTTTGGGGACCCCTGTTCTAGAGTAACCAAAACCAGTATAAAGACATTTTTGAATGTGTCAAAAAGGTGTGGTCCTGTTCTCCATACCAATCTGTGTCCAACCCTCATTCACAGGACCATCACCTAGCACAATGCACTCCCCTTAGCCTACGCTGCCCACCAGCACCAAGATGCCCGAGGGGCCAATGCCCCCAAGACCCGGCTACTTAGCCTGATGATACCTCCAAGTTTCTTGTCTCCCACCTGATACTAAAGGTGGGGGGGGCACAGATGGAAACCTAGAAATATTGGGTATTCTATTTAATTAGACCCTGGGCCTTACTTAAATGTTACATTTTAGCTGAATTTTCTGACACTGCTCAAGGAATGAGTGTCCTGCCTCATTACAGCCAGGTGAGTGTGGACATCCAGGTCCCTCACTTGGCCTTTGTTAACCTCTGAAGGTGAGGATCTCCTGCTGCTGAGGGTTTGGAGGTTTGGAGTTCTAGCTCCCCTCTGGGCTCCAGGACATCTCAGTGCTAGAGACCATTATGAGTGCCCATGAGTGCTTTCATGTGACCTCACTGACACCATGGCTAGGAAGACAGCCTCACTGCCATTGTGTTGTGGAGAAAGCCTTCCCTGACACCACCCCCGTGGAGACAGGGTAGACATCCTCTCTACTGCTGGGTGGGGGTGTGGAAGTCCGGGTTCTTCCTAAACTCCACTGACACCAGGGAGTAAAGGACTGATTTCCTCAGTGCCCGTAGAGATGAAAAGTCTTGGCTCCCCACTGAGCCTTCTCTGATACCACCACTATTTGCACCACCCCCATGCTGAAAGGTACTGGGAGGCCTCATTATAACCCACACCCACCCAACATCCTCTGGGACTCTGAAAGCCACTCTCATTCATCTGATACAGCTGAGGGTATGCAAAGGGTTCTGCCAACTAGAGCTGGGAGTTGGGAAGTGGGGTGAGAATAGGTTAGTCCCTGCCTGGATCTCTGAAAGCCTGTAGAAACCACCAGCTCAGAGAATACAGGCATGTCTGCCCCTTACCATATTGTAATTGGGGAAGCTTGACTGAACACCCCAAACCACAGAACTCAGTGTGGCTCAATACAGACAACATCGACCACGCATTTAAAAGATCACGGGTTTGACCCTTGACATGCCACCCCAATCAGGGCACTTCCAGAGTACACAACTAAATGAAGCACCTCACTGGAACTACAGCAATACACGTCTGTCTGTCTGTCTTTCCCTCCCTCCCTCCTTTCCTCCCCTTCTTTCTCCCCCTGCTAACCACTTCACTTTTATCTATGTCCATGACTCCACTGACAGTCTTTCCACTTCACCATTTTCCCTCAGGATTCTGGACAGGACTCCCGAGCGGCTGCTGCCCTACCCTGCACTGCCTGTGCAGACTGGCACCACCTGCAGCACTGAGCGGTGTCCCTGCCACACGTCCTGAAGGGGCAAAGCTGAATTGAGAGTTCAGGGGATGCTGATGTCACAAGCCTGAGGCACAAGCCACATAACTAATGATACTATTGCATTATGTTCACTTCCCTTATTAAAGTATACAGGAAAATTCTAGAAAAAGCCATGAATGGAACAAAGCCCAACCACACATACAAATTCTTCATAGTATACAGCTGCCAAAATTAAACAGGACATGACCACCTTCTAAGCAGGCACATGATTGAAACCGTACGTCCAGTCATGAATGCAAACCCATATCGATATTTTGCATGCTAAAAGTTTCTCTTTCCATCACAGTAAAAAAAAAAAAAAAGGCATGATATGATAGCTGGTGCTGCTACAACTATGTAATGACTATATGAGAAAAAGTTTTAAACCTTTTATATCTTAACACCACCCCCATCACTTTCTTATGGATTTCAATAGACACTCACAACCAATATATATAACTGGAGCTCCCTAAAACAGGAAGGTGTGAACACATTGAAAGTAAAAGAACTGGAAACAAGAATCAAATTAAACTGCTCTGACATACAGTATAGGTCAAAGCAAAAACTGGTCCCACAAATGAATGGAAATTCATTTTAGTAAATTTGATTTAGAGGGAAAATCTAAAATCACGTGCAATGGATGACAAACTCAAATAATGCGGCACAGAGCAAAATGGGAACATAGATGCATTCATAATCATCGATGAAGGTGGAATGCTCCCCTCTCACTCAGGGATAGAGTGTGCCTTTCATCACCAATACAACCCACAACACAACCACTGAGGCTGCAGAACAATGACACCACCAAATAAGATTCCATAGGCAGACATACTCCACTATGCCCAAAATACATGCAAATGAAACATGATTTTCAAGAACACATAAAACTTTTGAATCACAAACCATTTGAAATGATACAACAAGTTCCTACCCATTTTGATTCATCCAGCTTCTGAGAATTCTTTTCATGGCTCTCCCCCTCTCCTTTTTTTTTTTTTTTTTATCTCTTTCTTCCTCTCCTGCAGCCAAGGCTCTATTGGAGCAAAGTTTGGTCCAGGCACTGAGGATGGCTCCATGGCCTCTGCCTCAGGCGCTAGAATGGCTCCAGTTGCAATGTAGCAACTCCCCAGATGGACAGAGCATTGTTCCCTAGTGGGCTTGCCAGGTGGCTCCCAGTCCCGTGCATGCCAGAGTCTGTCTCTCTGACTCTCAGTCTGTCTCTCTGCCTCTGCTTCTCACTTCAGAAAAACAAAAACAAAAACAAAAAACAAAGAAACAAAATACACACCTCGACATGAATCATTAGGAGGGTTAGAAAACATTTCAATGGAAAGATAATAAAAATAATTCAGATAACCCTGTTTCCAGAAATCTTTAAAGTTTTGATGTCACTGGTTTCTAAACCAGACTTGACTTTGCTCCCAGGGCATATTCGGCTATAACAGCAACAATTCCTTTTCTCAAGATGGTTACCATTGGGTTGTGTGTTACTTGCAAGCAGGGAATAGAAGGAACAGGTGCTCACAAGCACCTATGATGCACAGGACGTTCACCCAGGACAAACCACGATCACCACAAAAAGTCAGTACCACTAAGAACACAGGCCCTACTCTATAGGAAATGGCATGGACAGGCAATGACAATAGGAACAAAATATCTCCTTTTGCATCCGAGATCTGAAATATTGGGGAGGACTTCCCTGGACTAAGGAGATACCCTAGAAAAGTCAGGAGGCGATACTTTTTCTTCTATAACTACAAATGCATCATCATTTAGAATATGGGTATGACAAAACTGTTAATCCACAGTCACCACCTCTTTAACATATTGCAGTTTTGACTGTTAGTTTCCAACAACCATCCACATTCCCCTGCTCTCCACAGCTGTCACTTAGGAAGAAAGTAAAAGGACTCATATTTTTCTCATAGATATTAATATCAAGACTACCTATGCTCCAGCCATTGTCTGGTGGCCCAATACAGGCAACACTGACCACACACGCAAAAGATCGAGTAAAACAATGGGACTCCATACCTCACTTTCTCTCCCCCGCTCTCCCTCCCCACCACCCCTCCCCAGTAATCACTTCACTTTTATCTATGTCCATGAGTTGAATGGCAGTCTTTCTGCCTCACTTTTCCTTCAGGACCATGGCGAGGACTCCTGGGTGGCTGCTGAGGTATGTGGAACTGCCTCAGCAGACCAGGACCAGCTGAAGTACTGAGCATGACCTCCGGCACTCATCCAGATGAGGCAAAGCTGTCCTAGGCGTTCACTTCACACTTGCACCATGAGCCTGAGGCACAAGTGAGCACTATGGGGTCAGAGATGTGGCCACAGGGTCAGAAGGTCGACTGGGAAACCCCCTGCCTGCCTGCTTGGGGAAAAGAAAATCTAGCACCTTACAACACTGCATCACTCCATGAACTACTGCACCCATCTAACTATCCTTGCTCTCTCATAACTCATACATCCCACTTTCATGCAGGTTCTATAATACACTTAATGATAGATGATCTTACTCTTTTACTTGCCAAGACCTGTCATCTACAGGTTCCTTTGGAAAACTTGGACATTTGCCAATGTGGGAGCCTCTCACATGACCTAAAGGGGTCACGGTTTGACTTTAGAAATGCTTCTCGTGTCTACAACACCTTGCATTCAGACCCTTCATTCATTTATTTTGCTAAGGATTCTATTCCTATTTTATTAACGTAGCCACTTAAAATGAATAAAGATAATTTTGCATATCATAATATCTACTTCCAACAGATGTCTGAAAATGGAATGAGATAGAGATGAAAACATTGGCCACCTTTTTTTTTTTTTTTTGCTTTTCTGAAGCTGGAAACGGGGAGAGACAGTCAGACAGACTCCCGCATGCGCCCCACCGGGATCCACCTGGCACGATGCTCTGCCCACCAGGGGGCGATGCTCTGCCCCTCCGGGGCGTCACTCTGCCGAGACCAGAGCCACTCTAGCGCCTGGGGCAGAGGCCAAGGAGCCATCCCCAGCGCCTGGGCCATCTTTGCTCCAATGGAGCCTTGGCTGCGGGAGGGGAAGAGAGAGACAGAGAGAAAGGAAGGGGGTGGGGGGTGGAGAAGCAAATGGGCGCTTCTCCTATGTGCCCTGGCCGGGAATCGAACCCGGGTCCCCCGCACGCCAGGCTGACGCTCTACCGCTGAGCCAACCGGCATTGGCCACCTTTTTAATGATGCTGTTGCCTTATGTTCAGTTCACCTATTGAAGAATAAATGACATTTCGGGAAGAACTCATACATGGAACACAGCTCAACCATACATAAGAATTTCTTGTATTCTACAGCTGCCAAAGTGAAACATTACATGGCCACTTACTAAATAGACAAATTGTTCAAAGGGAAGGGGCAGTAATAGATGAAAACCCATATGGATACTTTGTAAGATAAAGGGTTCTCCTTAGATCACAGGAAAAAATAGGCATGAAAGAATAACTGCTGTTGGAATGACCATAAGAAAACTTTATTAATCCCCTACCTACACTGGAACACCCACCAAACTCCCTTTCTCATAGATTTTAATACGTACTCATACTCACCACTAATATGAGAAACTGGAGCTCCCTGACACATGAAGGTGCAAAAACATGGAACTGAATAGAATGGCAAATGAGAACCAAATTTCATTCCTATAACATATAGTAGATTTGAAGGCAAAAGGAGGTCCTAGAAATAAAGAACACAAATTCAGTATAATACATGTCATTGATCAGAAAGATTTAAGCCTGACCAGGCAGTTGCACAGTGGATAGAGCATTGGACTGAGACACAGAGGACCCAGGTTTGAAATCCCAAGGTCATCAGCTTGAGCATGAGCTCATCTGGTTTGAGCAAAGCTCAAGGGGTCATTCGGTCTGCTGTAGCCCCCTGGTCAAGGCACATATGAGAAAGCAATGAACAAGTAAGGTGCCACAACAAAAAACTGATGCTTCTCATCTCTCTCCCTTCCTGTCTGTCTGTCCCTTTCTGTCCCTTTCTCTGTCACCAAAAAAAAAAAAAAAAAAATCTAAAATCACTCACCATGAATAACAAAGCCAACCATCAAAGAGAAGATTGCATGCACCTCTGTCAGGGATATAGCCTGCCTTTCAAAAATGACATGAATCACAAATAAACCACTGAGAATATGGCAAAATAGCATGACTGGCTTAGAAGACTCCATACACATAAATATTCCACTAGAACCCCCAAAAAGTAAAATGAAAGCTAATGTTCAAGAACACTTGGAAGTTTTTTAAAAAGTGACTGCATGGAACCATGAAACAAGTTTTACCAACTTCTATTGCTGAAGTTCCATGGACTATATCTTGATGTCTCTCATTGCCTTCATCTAGAAACCTGTAAGAAAAGATCATTACAGTATTATGACACCTACATGTTTTCAAATCGTCTTAAAAATCCCCCCCAAAATCGCTACTACTTTACAAAATAATTTCCACGTACACATAATAGAAATCTAGGATTCTCATTGTTTTCAGATTTCAGAAATAGTCAAAGCTTCCACATCAGTGCTTTCTGAACCAGAGGTGAGTTTTCCCCTGGGGCATATTTTGTCAAGAGGGCAATGTTTCACATCATGAACAGGGTGGAGGTGAAAATGGGCACTACTTGCGAGCAGTGAACAGAAGGAACAGATGCTCCTGAGCACCTGCAGAGCAGGGGACATTCACCCAGGACAAAGCATGGCCCAACCCAAAAAGTCAATACTACTCACAAGACAAAACCTACTCTATATGCAACAACTTGAAAAGTATCAGTATACAATAAAATGGATACAGCAAGTTGCTTTAAATCCTAGATTGCAAATGCTGCCTCTCTTCAACGAGCCACGTGGAAGCTCACACCTGAAAAACTACAAAGACAAGACCACCCATCTTCAAGCATGTGGGAGGAGTATCTGACAAGGCACCCAGAATACTGAGGAGGCGAGGAACATCACACACCTTAGGAGACGAAATCACACTGTCCTGAACCAGACTACGCATGTCAGGATCACAATACCTTTCCTATTCCTTGTTGTGCAGTTTTTAAAAACGGTTTCTGAACGGTACTTAGACTCTTTCCTTCCTACTCTTTTACATTCCAGGTTTCATCTTCTCAATTACTATTCTTCTACTTTTCTAAAATGTTGATCAGATTTCCTTTCTAGCAAAAAACTTCTTCTGAGTACAATTATTTTAATGGAACACAACACACTGTTGACCATGTTTCAAAGACCTTCAGGTCCTCTAGAATATAAACCAAAGCATACATAAACCTATGTTCTGGAACCCTGCTCCTCACCCTAAATCAAATTATTCTACATCACACATTACACTAAAAAAACAAACAACCCCCCCAAACAAAACAAAACAAAAAACCCCCATTATTTTCCCTACAATGTCATTCTCTGAGGGTCCCTTCCAGACGCACACTCTTTCTGCCTCACTTTTTCCTCTCAGTGCTGCGGACACACCTGCTAGGTGGTTGTTGAGGTACACAGAGTGACTTCAGCACAATGGGACCATCTGCAGCAGCAAGAAGTTTCTCTGGCATGCACCCCGACAAGGCAGGCCTCCATCCTGACCCTTCACCGCACTCTGAGACCACGGGCGCCCCGTGGATCAGAGATGCTGCTCAGAACCCCGGGCCTACAGAATCGCATGATGATTCACTGGATGCATCTCAGCATCCTTGCTTTTTCATGACTCATAAAATACTATTCAATACTGTATTTGATCATTAATTAATACTGTCATTGATCATAGATCATCTTAGTCTTTCCATTTCCAGACTCCGCCATCTACGTTTTTCAGATTTTGGACATTGGCCAATGTCTGGGTTTCTCAGATATCTTGAAGGGGGAGGGGGTATGCAAACTGCTTCTCACGTCTGTCTACTACACCTTACACCCAGATCCCTGACACATTGACAACGCTGAGGACACTGATCTTATTTTATTTCTTCATTGACTTAAAATAAAAACAATTTTACATACAATGCTTTCCCAAAGATGTCTATAAATTCATTATATCATCCCTAAAACATCACCCACCTGGCCAGTTAGTTCAGAAACGACAAGGTTGTGGGTTCCTTCTCCGGTTGCTTCCCAGGGAACATACGGGAAGCAATCGAAGAATGCACGACTGAGTGAACAACAAATGAATGCTTCCCTTCCCCTGTCCCTCTCTCTCCCTTCCTCTCTGTCTCTCTCTAAAAAGTAAAATAAAATAAATTAATAAAAATTAAGCCCTGGCTGGATAGCTTGGTTTGTTGGAGCGTCGAATGGGAGCACAGAGGTTGCCGGTTCGATTCCCCAGTCAGGGCACATACAGGAGCAGTTCAATGTTCCTGTCTCGCTCTAAAAATAAAAAACACTGCTCATATTTTAATAATGCTATTACCTTACTTTTACTTCATTTATTAAAATAAAAAATATAGAAAAATGATGCAAAAAACAATGGATGGAAGAAAGCCCTACCATGCAGAATTATTTCCTTTTATGATATGGCTACCAAGATGAACCAATAGGGTAACTCCTTATAAATAGCCTCATTTTGGAACAGAGGGTCAAGTACTAGATGAAAAATCATAGAAATATTTTGTAGGATAAAGGTTTCTCTTTAGATCAAAGGCAGGGGGAAATGGCATGATAGAATAGCTGGCGCTAGAAGGACTATAAGAGGAAAAATACGATGCCCCTACACCATAACATCTGCCAAAATCACTTCTTTCTAGATGTTAATAGCTACTCACAACATATAGAAAACCCTGGAGCTACCTAACACATAAGGGAGCAAGATATGAAAAGAATGAGAAACCATAACCAAAAGAAATCTGGATAATGTACACTACATTGGAAGGCAAAAGAAGTCTTAGAAATAAACAACAGAAATTCATTTTCATAAATTCAATGGATAGTGAATATTCATTCACACCTAATGAATAACAAACTGAAATAACACAACACACACCTTCTAGGGAAATTAGACAAATTCATACTTATAACAGGACATAGAACATGCCTCTCTCACTTGGGGATGGAGCATACCTTTCAAAACCAACACACTCAACAAGAAAATCAGTCAGGCCTGACCAGGCGGTGGTGCAGTGGATAGAGCGTCGGCTTGAGATGCTGATGACGAAGGTTCAAACCCCCAAAGTCACTGGCTTGAGCACAGGCTCACCAGCTTGAGTGCAGGATCATAGACATGACCCCATGGTTGCTAGCTTGAGCCCAAAAGGTCGCTGGCTTAAAGCCCAAGGTTGCTGGCTTGAAGCCCAAGGTTGCTGGCTTGAGCAGGGGGTTACTCACTCTGTGTGGAGCCCCTCAGTCAAGACACATGTGAGAAAGCAATCAATGAACAACTGAGGTGCTGCAACGAAGAATTTATGCTTCTCATCTCTCTCCCTTCCTCTCTGTCCCTATTTGTCCCTCTTGTTTGCTATCTCTCTCTTGCTAAAAAAAAGACAAGGAAAGAAAAGGAAAGGAAATCAGCCAGAATGTAAAAAATAAACCTGAGTGGCAAATAAGATTACTATATGCATAACGACTCCATTAGACCCCCTCCCCCAATGCAAATCTAAGATGCTTTACAAGAACACTTGGAACATTCTAAAAACTGACCTTATTAGATGACGAGCCAACTTCCTACACATTTCAATGGACTCAAACTCCATAAAGTCTCCTGATGGCTCTCATGGCCATCCACCTAGAAACCTGTCATGAAAGGAGACGGCAATATCATTACATTTCTGTTTCCAAATAAATGTCTTAAAAAACCCCAAATAAACCAACACTAGACTTGAAAATAATTTCAATGAAAAGATGGTGAAAAGACTACATCCCTAGGCCACATTGTTCAGGTTTCAGAATTCTTCAAAGCTTCCATGTCAGTGATTTCCAGACCGGAGGTGAGTATGTCCTCAGGGCATATTCGGCCAGGAAGGCAGTGATTCATATCATCAAGGGGTTAGGGTTGAGATGGGTGTTACTTGCAAGCATTAACTTACATAGAAGGAACACACACTGTTGAGCACCTACAATGCAGACAATGTTCACCCAGGACAAATAATGATCTGGCCCAAAAGGTCAATAGGACCAGAACACAAACCCTACTCCATAGGAAACAACATGAACAGTCATGTAGAATACAAATACAAGAGCATTTTAAATCCTAGATCTTAAATAAAATGCCTCTCTCCAACTAGCTACATGGAAGCTGAAACCTAAACAATAACAGTGACGACAAAACTGCCCATCTTGCAATGCTTGGGGAGGACTGCCCTAGGCGGAGAAGACACCAGACAACATTCAAGAGTCAAGGAACATCTCATACCTTAGGACACTGAGTCGCTCCCTGATAAACCACACCAGGCACCTGAGGATAGATGCTGCTTCTCATGACTCATAAAATCACTCTTTCATAACTGTTTTACCAAATCACAATCTTTCCACTTACTATTTTAGATTCCATACTTTACCCTCTGAAGTTTTTTTCATCAAAAATAGAGAATTTGGCCATCCTGTGTATTCTTTGAAGGACCTACACGAGACATGTGATGACTTAGGCATTTAGTATTTCTACCACACCGTGCATCCCTGCCCTAAACTCATTGAAATTACAAAGATGGATTTTACTTATTTAATCATTGGTGGATTTGTAATCCACAGAAGAGATTCTGCCAACTTGCATGATCTCCTTCCCCTGTTACCTTCCAAACTTTGATGGTTTTACCTAGCTACAACGATGGACTGATTGTGAGTCCATGCTAGCTTATGTATTTTGATGATGCATGAGAATCACCTAAAACTTAGTGCAAATAAAAAAATTAAAGTGGAGAAAAATTAACATTCATACATAAATAGCCTATCTATATACCCCCCCAAAAAAATCTATTTATGGAATTCTATTCAAAAGAAAAACCCAAGAACAACAAAACAGAAAACATGCCTGGAAATCTGCTAAACAAGAATAGGCATGCCTGACCAGGTGGTGGTGCAATGGATAGAGCCTCGGACTGGGATGTAGAGGACCCAGGTTTGAGACCCCGGGGTCACCAGCTTGAGCGCCGGTTCATCTGGTTTGAGCAAGGCTCACCAGCTTGGACCCAAGGTCATTGGCTCGAGCAAGGGGTTACTCGGTCTGCTGAAGGCCCACAGTCAAGGCACATATGAGAAAGCAATCAATGAACAACTAAGGTGCCACAACGAAAAACTAATGATTGATGCTTCTCATCTCTCTCTGTTCCTGTCTGTCTGTCCCTATCTATACCTTTCTCTGACTCTCTCTCTGTCCCTGTAAAAAAAAAAAAAAAAAAGGCATGATCTCTACAAATGAATTTAGAAAATGTTACCCAAAGACAAACTTTAACAGTATTGTCATTCCCTTTGAAAACAAAACCAAAAAAAAAAAAAAAAAAAAAAGAAAAAAGAAAAAAAAAGAAGAAGAAGAACAAGAACAACAAGAAAGAGAAAGGGAAAATGGCCTGACTTGTGCTGACGCAGTGGATAGATAAACCATCCATCTGGAATGCACAGGTCACTGATTAAACCTAGCCCCACCTCACCTCCACTCCAGCTTGCCAGCTGGAAGCAACTGCTACAGATGGATGCTTCCCCCTTCTCTCCCTCCTCTCTATAAAATCAATAAAGAAAATCTTTCAAAAAGCATTGTATCATTTTCTCAACATTGTCCACAAAACTAATATGATCTGCATTTGAAATAGAAAAGTGGTCCCACTGAAAGTGCTCCTTTATATGAAGAACAGAGATATGCCCCACAAACAGTCTGGGTGCTCTTCTCTCCTTTTTGTGGTCGGCTGCACCTCCCCGAAACCCCTCGCTCCAATCTGCTCCGCCCCTCCCCTGACATCACCTGGACCTCCGGGCTCAACTCACATCCATCCAAGCTCAGCACCTCCAGACCTTTCCAGAATGGCCCCTGCCTGGCACTGCCTTGCCTCAAGTCCAACGTTCTTGCTCTTATCCTGCTCCAACCTCAGCTGGGGTCTGCAGCCCAGTTTCCTTCCGGTCCATGCTGCCCTGCATCTTTCTCTTGGCCACATCTCTCACCAGCCGGTCTGCCTCTGTCCTATGGACTCCCCCTGCTGCTCACACATAGTTTTTCTTGTTCTTTTTTTCCAAGTGAGAGGAGGGAACATAGGGAGACAGATTCCCACATGCAACTTGACATGGGATCCACCTGGAAACCCCTGTCTGGGCTGCTGTTCTGCCCATCTGGGGCCACGCTGGCAATGGGGCTATTTTTAGCACCTGAGGCAGGGCTCCACAGAACCATCCTCAGCACCCAGGCGATGTGCTAGAACCAACTGAGCCATGGCTGCAGGAGGGGAAGAGAGAGAGAGAGAGAGAGAGAGAGAGAGAGAAAGAAAGAAGAGGGAGGGGTGGAGAAGCAGATGGTCTTGGAATGTCCACATACTGGGCCAACACTCTACCACTGAGCCAACTGGCCAGGGCCAACTTTAGTTTTCAATGGCCTATTTATATGGAAACAGCCAGGAACTGCATATGCTTGTGCATGTTTACTTTGGCAAAATAAATTCCTTGACACTTCATACAATTAAAAGCTAGTATGGAAAAGATCTTCACAAAAGAAAAACATGAGCCACAACTTGGGAGACATTCTGAAACCGCAAGAGGACGGGCAGATTCTGAGGGAAACAATGGGAAAAGTTATACGCTGTGGGGCGAATAAAGGTTGGTGGTCATTCTATAGAAAATAATACAATAATTGATAAATAGGAATACATCAATTAATTCCTTCTCCTACTCACAACTGTAAACCTATTTTGGAACCCACCTGTACGATGCAAACATCCTACAAATGGACATTATACAACAGTTGGTATGACTGAAGGCCAAAATCATGACAAGTAATAGTGCTTCCTACTGATGAATTGGATGGACCCGAGAGTTCCTACTTTTCATGTACTTCACATAAACTCCATAACATAAACTCCCAATGACATACAGAACTGCAAGAAAAAAATAGAAAAATTTATAATTGAAATATATGGATTGCATTTCTATCATTCAGAGACGGAGAGTCACTGAATATAATCAGAAACTATAGAACCCCCCTCCCCATGCGCACATACTTTCAAAATAATCCGTAAGGAGAGAAAAGTCGGTGACAGACCAGTGGGATGGCCCTCTTGGAAGAGGATCCGCTCTACGACGAAACGTTCTCTGTGCACCGGCACAAGGTGTCGTTCCCAGATATGCCCACACGAGGGCGCCAGGGCTTCGCGCTGACAGCGATTGTACAGGTGACCGTGTTCTACTCCAGACCTGTGGTAACAAATAGAAACTATGTATCTTTCCCTCTTTACGGCTCTTTTAGAAATCACCAACAAAAAGTACTACACAGTCCTTATACTTGCAAGTTATCAAATACTTCTAAAGAACCCCCAAAATGAATACCAATGGCACTTACAATATAATTGGAACTGAAACATAATGAAAACACCACGCACCAAAACATACAGGAAATTCTAACAGTCTTACCTGCACCGACAAGCAAACAAGAAAACCAGGCGTGTCATCACTTTCCCAATTTTCTTCAGAATCTACGTGAGTAATTTCATGGCACCTCACCTTCACGCCGCCTCGGCGTTCGCCTCACCTGGAGCCCAGGCGGTCTCTGTCCAGGTCCCGGCGCCTCTTCCCGCCGCAGGTCCCAGACAGCGCTGTGCCTGAGTCCGCCCACCCCATACCTCTCTTTTCCTCTCGCCGCCTCCCGGCACACCCCTGGCCTCCAGACCCCACAGGGCCCTCATCCATTCGTTAGGTTTCAGGGACGCACCCAGTTGGAAATGCCAGGACCCAAGCAGAGTTGTAAACCTGAAGTTTAATGAACAAAAATCATTATTATAGACGTTATAAATTTAAAAACGACTCTTTAAAGAAATTAGTCACATAATTAAAAGGCAAGCCACGACGGGGACAAAATCCTGGCTCCCCATGTATCTGATGAGATATTTCTGCTTCTAATTAATGTTGATTGCCTTTCCTACTTAGCTGTGAGACCTTAGATACAAATGCAAGCCCATTCATTATCGGACCCAATATTAATGGGCAAGCTAAATCCGGGAATAATTTTAGATAGCAATTTCTTAACAACTGTTATTGTGGTCTCATTTCTAGTAGGAAAAACCTCTATCCTGAAAAGATGTCAATAAAAACTAATAGATACTTATATCCCTGTGCTGGCGGCTTTATCTCAGTAAAATCTATTTGCCAGTGTTCACCTGGGAAAGCTCCTCTATCCCTATTTTTGTTTATGATTTCTCTATTTTTTTTATGTTTACTTGGTCACAAATTAGACACTTGAACCCTATGCTTTCTGCAATAGCTTCTAAGCCTGGCAAGTAGTAAATTTTCTCACATAATTCTGTTAGCTTAGTTTGGCCTAAATGAGTAGCTTGATGTAGCTGACTGATAACTGGTCTGCCCAGGGCTTCAGGTAAGAATGGTCTTTTATCTGGCAACTCTAACCACCCTTATTTATTTTTAGACATTCCTTTTCTCACAGCAAAATCCTCCTCTAGTTGGTTATAAAAAGGAGTCTCTGACAACAAGTGTTCTGGTAAAGTTACTAACATTTCTAAAGGCCCTACTGGTTTTAAAGCGTCTTCCTTGGCTGCCTTATCTGCTGCCCGATTTCCTTTTGCCTCTGTTGAGTCCCCTTTCTGGTGTCCTGGGCAATGAGTAAGGGCTACAGTTTCTGGCAACTAAATAGCTTCTAGTAAAGCTAAAATCTCTTCTTTGTTTTTAATGTCCTTACCGGCAGATGTCAGGAATCCTCTCTCCTTATAGACTGCTGCGTGAACATGGGCAGTAGCAAAAGCATGCCTACTGTCAGTGTAAATGTTGACCTTCTTTCCTTTGGCCCACCTTAACACCTGGGTGAGAGCAATAAATTCCACCCACTGAGCTGAGGTCCCGTGGGGCAAGGTTTGGGCTCATATGGTCTCATCAGGAGTTACTACAGTCTCTCCAGCATATTGAACCACATCTAGGACAAAACTGCTGTCATCAGTGAATAGCTGTACTTCTGCATTAAATAGAGGTACATCGGTAAGGTCTGGTCTTGCAGTCTGAATAGAATCTAACACTTCAGAGAAGTCATGCAAGGGGATGCTTTGTTCTTCATCAGGCATCAGGCTTGCTGGGTTGATAGCCTGCATCTGAACAAACTTAATGCAAGGCTGATCAGATCTATGAGCAGGGCTTGATACTGCGTGATCCTGGCATTAGATATCTACCTATGCAAAGTCCCTACTGTATGTGGGGCTGTCAGGAACAATTCTTGCCCCATGGTTAGTTCTTGCCTCCTTCACTAGTATGGCAGTAGCTTCTATGGCTCTGAGACAGTTTGGCTATCTAGATGCAACAGGGTCTAGCCACTTAGAGAGCTAAGCAATAGGCCTGTGCCATGGCCCTAAAGTTTGGGTCAAAACCCCTTTTGCTATTACCTTGTTTTCGTGAGCAAAGGGCTGGAAAGGCCTGGTAATGTCTGACACAGCCAGGGAAGGGGCCTCAGTGAGGGCCTTCTTGAGGGTTACAAAAGCTTCTTGTTCCTTATCTGTCCAAATTAACTCTTGGGTTCCTGCTGAACAAGAGTATAAAGGCTTGGCTGTCTCTGCAAACCTAGGGATCCACAGCCTGCAGTATCCAACTGCCCCGAGAAATTCTCGAACTTGTCTCTTGCTAGTGGGGGTTGGAACTCAAAGGATTGCCTCTATACGACTGGAGGAGAGAGTGCGCTTCTCCGTCTCAACGTGGGAGCCTAGATGGGTCACCTTAGAGGTGCAGAGTTGTGCCTTCTTAAATGACACCCGGTACCCCAGAGTCTGCAGTGTTTGTAAAAGTCCCTCAGTGGCTGTCTGGCAGCTTACCTCTGTTTCCGCAGCTAGAAGCAAATCATCCATGTACTATAGTACAGCAGCGTGCATTCTGGATGGTCCTGGTATAAGTCGAGCAGGTCCTAATGCAGTGCCTCATCAAAGAGGGTCGGTGAATTCTTGAAGCCCTGTGGTAATCTGGTCCAGGTTAGTTGTCCTGAAATGCCTGCCTCTGGGTCATTCCACTCGAAGGCAAAGATGGGCTGACTTACAGGGGCCAGGGGAGTACTGAAGAAAGCATCTTTCAAATCTAAGACTGTGTAAAATTTCAAGGCTGGTGACAACAGGCTTAAAAGTGTGTAGGGGTTAGGCACAGTTGGGTGCATTGTCTCAACCTGTTTATTTACCTCCTGTAATTCCTGGACTGGCTGATAGTCTTTGGTGCCTGGCTTCTGGACAGGCAGTAAAGAAGTATTCCATTGGGATTGGCAAGGAACAGAATACCAGCTTCTAACAGTCTCTTAATATGAGTACTTGCTCCCCTGAGAGCAGTCTGAGGAGGGCAGTGAGAACAGAGTGAGAAGCTCTAGTGCTAGTGGGGAAGTCTACCAGGTAGCCTCCTACCTGAAAGGCTAACAGGTATGGAGCCCTGGCCCCGTCAGTCCTCCTTTAGATTAAGGATTCTTGGGGTCTGCTGTATCTTTCTTTTCAGCTTTGGACAGTTTTTCTTCTAATGTTCTTCTTCTTTACAATAAGTGCACTGATTTCTGCTTAACTTAGGCTTCCTTTTCTTTTTATTCTGGTGTTCTAAAACAGCTACAACTACCTTTGTTATTTTCTTAGTCTGTTTCTCCTCAAGGGTGTCTCTATTATTATAAACTTTCTGAGCTACTTATAACAATTGGGAGACTACTGTCCCCAGGAAGCCTTCTAATTTTTGTACCTTCCTCCTGATATCTGGAGCAGACTGTGACACGAAAGCTAAGTTAACTGCCTTAGCATTCTCTGGTGCCTCAGGGTCTAGAGGGGTGTGGACCCTGTAAGCTTCTTGCAGTCTCTCTAAGAAAGCTGAGGAAGTTTCCTGGGGGCCCTGGATAATCTCTGACACTTTAGACAAATTCATGGGTTTCTCAGCAGCTCCCCTGATCCTGGCTAACAGAAACTGATGAAAAGTGTTCAAAGCTTCCTGTCCTGCAGTAATATTAGGGTCCCATTTAGGCCGGACAATGGGGAACACCTTCTCAAGTTGGTTCCGATTGTCCTCCGCAGAGCCATTTTCCCCAAACACGACAGCTTTTCTAGCCTCTGATTTTATTATTTCTCTCTCTTCAGTAGTAAACAAAGTAACTAAAAGCTGTTGGCAATCATCCCAGGTGGGCAATGTGTGTACAGCACAGATTCTAACAGTCCTGTTACAGCCTGAGGCTTCTCTGTGGCGGATGGAGCTGACAGAGGAGGAAGATAGGGAGGGGGAAATCCTGAACCTTCCCGAACAGCTTGTAAAACAGGGACCTTCTTGTCTGATTTTGGGGCTATTGCTAACAAAACATGATGACCGTCTCTGACAGCTTAGCCTTTAAGCCAGGGAGGGGGATTCTCTACTAGAGCCCTCCATTGATCTATATATGGGAACTGGTCTGGGTGGCCCAGAGGCTTAGCTATTACAATCTATACAGCTCTGACATCTCTAGGATTTAATGAGTCCTGTTTTGGCCACTTTACTCCAAAGGATGGCCATTCTAGTTCACAAAGAGTTCGAAGTCTCCCCTTGCTTAGTTTTACACTATAATCATCAGAAAATCTAATTTTGAAATTCTTAAGCATACACTCAAGAGGAGTTTGACTCTTACTTTTCCCTTCCCCTATTGTTACAAACAATATGAGTACAAATGAACTTCCCCAGATTACATATGGAAGCAACTCCAGACGTGTCCTGGGAAGCTTGAGGTGGGACTCGGTCCCAGCAACTGTCCTCCCAAGAGCACACAGACCCCTCTTCCAGATAACTCTCCGCCAACGTCTTGGCCCTGGAGAGCCTATTGTGTGAGTTCGACGGCGTCTGACCCTCGATCACAATAGTACAGATGGCTAGCTGTACACAATAGTACAGACAAACAGACCACAGACTGAGCAGATTGCAAGTCTACTCTGCTTACCTCCGGAGGCTTTTTTTTGATGACTCCAAATGGATGGATGGGCATACCGATTGTCCGCAGCTGACTGTCGGCCAGACAGAAAAGACCAGCAGGGCCCTGGAACGTCTCAGGTGGTGCTTCCCCTGCTGGGTTTCTGCTCCTGGCAGACAGGCGGAGAAGGTCAGCCGGCCCACTTGTGTTGCAAAGACAAAAAGACAAACGAGTCCAAAGGACTCTTATCTCGCTGGAGCCTCCATATGTTATATCGAAACAGCGAGAAACAAATGTCTTGCCACACAATTAATTAGCCAAATTAGGAAGTCTTTAATTAACTGTCTGTGCCAACTGCATGGAGACCTAGGTTGTTCAAATGAACGGGCCCGGAACACAGTTTGGGGCTGGCTTTTAAAGGGAAAATCACATACTGATTGAGGAATGGGGAGGAGAGGAAGCATAGCAGTAAAACAAAGCAGTGAAACAAGCTCTCTTACAATGTTTATCTATAGCAGGGGTCCCCAAACTGTGGCCCCCTGAGGCCATTTATCTGGCCCTCACCGCACTTCTGGAAGGGGCACCTCTTTCATTGGTGGTCAGTGAGAGGAGCATAGTTCCCATTGAAATACTGGTCAGTTTGTTGATTTAAATTTACTTGTTCTTTATTTTAAATATTGTATTTGTTCCCGTTTTGTTTTTTTACTTTAAAATAAGATATGTGCAGTGTGCATAGGGATTTGTTTATAGTTTTTTTTTATAGTCCAGCCCTCCAATGGTCTGAAGGACAGTGAACTGGCCCCCTGTGTAAAAAGTTTGGGGACCCCTGATCTATAGGGTTAATTCAGGGAGAAACATTCTGCGAACACCTGCAACTTTGCAAAGCTAGCCCAAGGCCACAGCCTGGGAGACCAGTCTCAAGGCCAAGAATAGGGAGTCTTTTCAGAAACAGTAAGTTCTGCTAAAAGTCTCTTTGTTTTAGAGAAAGTAAGTTTTGCCAAAAGTAATTCATGTTAACAGCCTTTCTTTTCCACACTTCACCTATCAGCATTCATTTTTTTCCATCTTGCAACATCCATGCTGTCGATCATTAATTCTGCTTTAGCAGGTAAATGTCATCAGACCCTCTGGATCAGTTACTGTTGTGCTTTCCCCCAAGGAACACGTGTCCCACACCAAGTCCGAGTACAGGACAGCTGCCTCACCTCCTGAATATCCATGTTTTAATTCCTGTATCCTGTGGATGGCAGCACTGTTGGAAAGTATGAGAGAATGTATAAAACTGAAGAAAGGACAGACTTGTGTTGCACTGTGTGGCTTTACAGAAACTCCAGCAAAATGATAGTTTATTTAAGGTTCTTCATGGAGCAGGGGTGTTTTTCTGTGTGGTCCTGTGCAGAGAAGAAAGCAAAAAGGAACTTTGTCACAGTGCATGAGCTGTTAGTTGGGTACAGGTCTTCGGAATCAGGAATCTTGACTAGCAGTGTTTAGTTCTGCTATGAACTCCCATGGACCCTGTCGAGTGAGCACTGTGTGTGGGCCATTTCCCAGTGAGGACTTTGTCATGCTTGGTTCCCCAGGGACAGCTGTGCTGTTCTGGTAGGAGCTGCAAGTGGAGAGTGACTGTTTTAGAAAGGATTCTTTAATGGTTTAGGTTCCTGTTTGAAAATAGAGGATATTTATCTAGGATGGTATTGTTTCCTGAACTTTAGTAAATGGATGAATGTGTAGTAACAGTTCATAAGTCAATTCTGATGCCTCTTTAAGGAAAATAAACTACCATGGATGGCATCATGATTATTCTATTCCTGTAGCTGTATGTAAAACGTGTAGAGAGAGAGAGAGAGAGAGAGAGAGAGAGAGAGAGCCTGAAAGAGAACAGGAAGACAGGAGGTTATGTGAGGAGTTTGATAAAAATGTTTTTGTCTGTTATAAGAACAGTCATGACTGAATAAAAGAGTAAATCCATCTCAGTATTTTAAATGAGCATAGGATGTGGATGCATGGGGTGTTGAAGACATTGTAAGGATGGGAAGCCGTCTCATGTCCAGTGCAGGTCCTGAGAGGAACAGAGAATATGTAAATGTGTCAAGTGTCCATGAGGAAAAGTATAGAGGGTGAATTGTGCAACCTAAAAAATAGGAATAAAAAGCATGTGATATTGAAAAACAGTTTTTAAAGGCAGTGGAATGAAGAATGGAAAGAAGCAGTGATCCAGACATGACTAGAGTGATTCAGTCACCTCCCCTGTGAGATGTTCCTGTGTGGGAGACTGCAAGCTGACAAAGTCCTCGCAGTCTCAGGCTTAAGCTAAAGGCTAAGCCCTCCCCCACACCTCCATGTTAGCTGTGATGCTCAGTGTTTTACTCCTCTCATCTCCTCACCTCACTTGCTTGATTAAGTTGCTAGAGATAATTTACATGCCCTTCCTCTCACCGTTTGTTCTGCTGTTGGTTGATTTCAGTTATGCCTGGTGGGGGGATTGCTGTTTATGCCTTAAAAGAATTTCTGTTTATACCTTGGGAGGATTCCTGTTTATGCGTCAGATAAGTGACTTTGTATCGAGACTTCCTTATTTTGCATACAGCTCTGCACTACATAATAAAGCAAACTGGTGGTTTTGTTTTGCTCTGGCTTGCCATCAGCTTGCAAAGACCTCCTGATCCCATCCTTTTTCTCTCTGAGTTTATTTCTTCATTCTGCACAGTTCTCTCTTTTTTTTTTTTTTTCTGAAGCTGGAAATGGGGAGAGACAGACAGACTCCCGCATGCGCCCGACTGGGATCCACCCGGCACGCCCACCAGGGGGCGATGCTCTGCCCCTTTGGGGGATCGCTCTGCCCGACCAGAGCCACTCTAGCGCCTGGGGTAGAGGCCAAGGAGCCATCCCCAGCACCCGGGCCATCTTTGCTCCAATGGAGCCTTGGCTGTGGGAGAGGAAGAGAGAGACAGAGAGGAAGGGGGGGGGGTGGAGAAGCAAATGGGCGCTTCTCCTATGTGCCCTGGCCAGGAATCGAACCCAGGTCCCCCTCATGCCAGGCCGACGCTCTACCGCTGAGCCAACCGGCCAGGGCCATTCTGCACTGTTCTCACTCAGGACCTGGACAATTATGAGTCACGCTAATCCGCGGCTTTTCTGGACTGCTGACTTTCATCAGGTGTCTCCTCAACCCAGGACACTGCTGCACAATGTTTGTGAGATGGCTAGTTTGGCGTTTGTCCTTATTGTTCTTTAGGTATTGGCTCCAGTGTATAATTGAAGAGAGGCATGCTTTTAGATGTGGGATGGAAAATGAGATGTTTTTATTGTCATGGACTCTAGCTCATTTCCTGTAGAGCAGGGCTTATCTTATCAGTAGTAGTGACTTTTGCGCCTGATAAATCTTTGCCCTGGGTGAAGGTTGTCTGCATCCTATGTGCCGAGTAGGACTTGTTACTTGTTTTCACTGCTCACCAGAAATTCCCATCGTCATACCACCCTTCTAATAATGTGAAACGTTGCCATGATGGCCAAATATGTCCTGGGGGAAAGTCTACTTTGGCTCAGAAACCACTGAATCACAGTATTTTCACTACTTTTCTATTGAAATTATTTTGTAACTCTACTAATGATTCATCTTGGGGGCTGTTTTAGACCTTTATTTGAAAACATGTGTATGCCAACGATATGGTCATTTCCTTCATTTCCTTTCCTTATACTAGGTTTGTAGAGCAATCGCATGGAAGTTCAGTGAATTGAAATGGGTGAGAACTTGTTTTCTTCTTCAATATGGTTTGTTTTTTAAAAATTGCAGATGTTCTTGAAAATCATGTTCAATTTGCCATTTTGAGGGGTGTGGTAATGTAGAGTATGTATGCATACGAAATGTTTTTTTTTTTTTTTTTAATAAATTTTTATTAATGGTAATGGGATGACATTAATAAATCAGGATACATATATTCAAAGAAAACATGTCTAGGTTATTCTGTCATCAAATTATGTTGCAAACCCCTCGCCCAAAGTCAGATTGTCCTCCGTCACCCTCTATCTAGTTCTCTGTGCCCCTCCCCCTCCCCCTAACTCTCTCCCTCCCTCCCTCCCATGTCCTCCCTCCCCCCCCACCCTTGGTAACCACCACACTCTTGTCCATGTCTCTTAGTCTCATTTTTATGTTCCACCAATGTATGGAATCATGTAGTTCTTGTTTTTTTCTGATTTACTTATTTCACTCCGTATAATGTTATCAAGATCCCACCATTTTGCTGTAAATGATCTGATGTCATCATTTCTTATGGCTGAGTAGTATTCCATAGTGTATATGTGCCACATCTTCTTTATCCAGTCTTCTATTGAAGGGCTTTTTGGTTGTTTCCATGTCTTGGCCACTGTGAACAGTGCTGCAATGAACATGGGGCTACATGTGTCTTCACGTATCAATGTTTCTGAGGTTTTGGGGTATATACCCAGTAGAGGGATTGCTGGGTCATAAGGTAGTTCTATTTGCAGTTTTTTGAGGAACCACCATACTTTCCTCCATAATGGTTGTACTACTTTACAGTCCCACCAACAGTGAATGAGGGTTCCTTTTTCTCCACAGCCTCTCCAACATTTGCTATTACCCGTCTTGTTGATAATAGCTAATCTAACAGGAGTGAGGTGGTATCTCATTGTAGTTTTGATTTGCATTTCTCTAATAACTAATGAAGCTGAGCATCTTTTCATATATCTGTTGGCCATTTGTATCTCTTCCTGGGAGAAGTGTCTGTTCATGTCCTCTTCCCATTTTTTTATTGGATTGTTTGTTTGTTTGTTGTTGAGTTTTATGAGTTCTTTGTAAATTTTGGATATTAGGCCCTTATCTGAGCTGTCGTTTGAAAATATCAGTTCCCATATAGTTGGCTGTCTGTTTATTTTGATATCAGTTTCTCTTGCTGAGCAAAAACTTTTAATTCTGATGTAGTCCCATTCATTTATCTTTGCCTTCACTTCTCTTGCCATTGGAGTCAAGTTCATAAAATGTTCTTTAAAACCCAGGTCCATGATTTTAGTACCTATGTCTTCTTCTATGTACTTTATTGTTTCAGGTCTTATATTTAGGTCTTTGATCCATTTTGAATTAATTTTAGTACACGGGGACAGGCTGTAGTCGAGTTTCATTCTTTTGCATGTGGCTTTCCAGTTTTCCCAACACCATTTGTTGAAGAGGCTTTCTTTTCTCCATTGTGTGTTGTTGGCCCCTTTATCAAAGATTATTTGACCATATATATGTGGTTTTATTTCTGGGCTTTCTATTCTGTTCCATTGGTCTGAGTGTCTATTTTTTTGCCAATACCATGCTGTTTTGATTATCGTGGCCCTATAATATAGTTTAAAGTCAGGTATTGTAATGCCCCCAGCTTCATTCTTTTTCCTTAGGATTGTTTTGGCTATTCGGGGTTTTTTATAGTTCCATATAAATCTGATGATTTTTTGTTCCATTTCTTTAAAAAATCTCATAGGGATTTTGATGGGAATTGCATTAAATTTGTATATTGCTTTGGGTAATATGGCCATTTTGATTATATTTATTCTTCCTATCCAAGAACAAGGAATATTTTTCCATCTCATTGTATCTTTTTCGATTTCCCTTAACAATGCTTTGTAATTTTCATTATATAGGTCCTTTATGTTCTTTGTTATGTTTATTCCTAGGTATTTTTTTGTTGTTGTTGCAATCGTGAAGGAGATTATTTTTTTGAGTTCGTTTTCTAATATTTCATTGTTGGCATATAGAAAGGCTATGGACTTTTGTATGTTAATTTTGTATCCTGCGACCTTACTGTATTGGTTTATTGTTTCTAATAATCTTTTTGTGGAGTCCTTCGGGTTTTCGATGTATAGGATCATATCATCAGCAAAAAGTGATAGCTTTACTTCTTCTTTTCCGATATGGATGCCTTTTATTTCTTTGTCTTGTCTGATTGCTCTAGCCAGAACTTCTAGCACCACGTTGAATAAGAGTGGAGAGAGTGGACAACCCTGTCTTGTTCCTGATTTAAGGTAGAAAGTCCTCAGTTTTATGCCGTTTAATAGGATGTTGGCTGATGGTTTATCATATATGGCCTTTAAGATGTTGAGATATTTACTTCTATACCCATTTTGTTGAGAGTCTTAAACATAAAATTGTGTTGTATTTTATCAAAAGCCTTTTCTGCATCTATTGATAAGATCATGTGGTTTTTGTTCTTTGTTTTGCTGATATGGTGTATTACGTTAACCGTTTTGCGTATGTTGAACCATCCTTGAGATTCTGGGATGAATCCCACTTGATCATGATGTATTATTTTTTTAATATGTTGTTGTATTCGGTTTGCCAGTATTTTGTTTAGTATTTTAGCATCTGTATTCATTAGAGATATTGGTCTGTAGTTTTCTTTCTTTGTGCCATCCTTGCCAGGTTTTGGTATGAGGGTTATGTTGGCCTCATAAAATGTGTTTGGAAGTATTGCTTCTTCTTCAATTTTTTGGAAGACTTTGAGTAGAATAGGAACCAAGTCTTCTTTGAATGTTTGATAGAATTCACTAGTATAACTGTCTGGGCCTGGACTTTAATTTTTGGGGAGATTTTTAATAGTTTTTTCTATTTCCTCCCTGCTGATTGGTCTGTTTAGGCTTTCTGCTTCTTCATGACTCAGTCTAGGAAGGTTGTATTGTTCTAGGAATTTATCCATTTCTTCTAGATTGTTGTATTTGGTGGCATATAATTTTTCATAGTATTCTACAATAATTCTTTGTATTTCTATGATGTCTGTGGTGATCTCTCCTCTTTCATTTTGGATTTTATTTATTTGAGTCCTGTGTCTTTTTTCCTTGGTGAGTCTTGCCAAGGGTTTGTCAATTTTGTTGATCTTTTCAAAGAACCAGCTCCTTGTTTTATTGATTTTTTCTATAGTTTTTCTGTTCTCTATTTCATTTATTTCTGCTCTGATTTTTATTATCTCCTTTCTTCGGCTGGTTTTGGGTTGTCTTTGTTCTTCTTTTTCTAGTTCCTTAAGGTGTGAAGTTAAGTGGTTTACTTCGGCTCTCTCTTGTTTGTTCATATAGACCTGAAGTGATATGAACTTTCCTCTTATTACTGCTTTTGCTGCATCCCAGAGATTCTGATATGTCGTATTTTCATTTTCATTTGTCTGTATATATCTTTTGATTTCTGCGCTTATTTCTTCTTTGACCCATTCATTTTTTAGAAGTATGTTGTTTAGTTTCCACATTTTTGTGGGTTTTTCCCCCTCTTTTTTGCAGTTGAATTCTAGTTTCAAGGCTTTATGATCAGAAAATATGCTTGGTACAATTTCCATTTTTCTAAATTTGCTGATATTGTCTTTGTGGCCCAACATATGGTCAATTCTTGAGAATGTTCCATGTACACTAGAGAAAAATGTATACTCTGTCGCTTTGGGATGAAGTGTCCTGTAGATGTCTATCATATCCAGGTGTTCTAGTATTTCGTTTAAGGCCACTATATCTTTATTGATTCTCTGTTTGGATGACCGATCTAGAGCCGTCAGCGGTGTATTGAGGTCTCCAAGTATGATTGTATTTTTGTTAGTTTTTGTTTTAAGGTCAATAAGTAGCTGTCTTATATATTTTGGTGCTCCTTGGTTTGGTGCATATATATTAAGGATTGTTATGTCTTCTTGATTCAACTTCCCCTTAATCATTATGAAATGACCATTTTTGTCTCTGAGTACTTTTTCTGTCTTGTAGTCAGCATTATTAGATATGAGTATTGCTACACCTGCTTTTTTTTGGGTGTTGTTTGCTTGGAGTATTGTTTTCCAGCCTTTCACTTTGAATTTGTTTTTATCCTTGTTGCTTAGATGTGTTTCTTGTAGGCAGCATATAGTTGGATTTTCTTTTTTAATCCATTCTGTCATTCTGTGTCTTTTATTGGTAAGCTTAATCCATTTACATTTAGTGTAATTATTGACACTTGTGGGTTCCCTACTGCCATTTTATAAATTGCTTTCTATTAGTTTTGTATCTTGTTTGATTCTTCTCTTTTGTTTTTCTATCATTTGTTTTTGTTTGTTTGTGTTCCATACTTCTTTCCTCTGTTGCTACCTTTTTTAAGTCAAGTGTTTTTGTGGTGGTTTTTTTAAGGGTGGTTACCATTAAGTAATGAAAAGGGTACCTACCATATTCATTGTAGTACCCTATCTTATAAGTATTTCTGCACTTCATCATCCTTTGCTACTGTTAATCTCCATCCTCTCCCCCCTTTTTTTCCTTTGTTGTCACAGTTTAAGTTTGGTTTTATTGTGTTCTTGGTGGAGCTGTTACTTGTGGTGTTGTTTTCTTTTGTTCTTTGAATCTGGTTGGAAACCCCCCCTTAGTATTTCCTGGAGTGGGGGCTTTCTGTTGATAAATTCTCTCATCTTTTCTGTATTTGTGAATGTTTTTATATCTCCTTCATACTTGAAGGATAGCTTTGATGGGTATAGTATTCTTGGCTGAAAGTTCCTCTCTTTCAGGGCTTTAAATATTGGGGTCCACTCTCTTCTAGCTTGTAGAGTTTCTGCTGAGAAATCTGATGATAATCTAATAGGCCTTCCTTTATATGTTGTACTCTTCTTTTCCCTGGCTGCCTTGAGAATTTTTTCTTTGTCATTGGTTTGTGTCATCTTTATTATGATGTGCCTTGGAGTGGGTTTGTTGGGGTTAAGAAAACTTGGTGTTCTGTTTGCTTCTTGAATTTGAGGCTTTAGTTCCTTCCACAGGCTTGGGAAGTTCTCGTCTATTATTTGTTTGAGTATATTCTCCATTCCATTTTCTTTCTCTTCTCCCTCTGATATACCTATTATTCTTATGTTATTCTTTCTGATGGAGTCAGACAATTCCTGTAGGGCTTTCTCATTTTTTATTATTTTTGAGTCTCTTTCTTCTCTCTGTTGTGCCTCAAGTTGTTTGTCTTCTATTTCACTAATCCTATCTTCAATCTGGGCTGTTCTGTTAGCTAAGCTTGTTACCTCGTTTTTCAGCTCGTGAATTGAGTTTTTCATTTCTGTTTGATTTGTTTTTATAGTTTCAATTTCCTTGGTAATATATTCTTTGTGTTCATTGAGTTGTTTTCTGATCTCCCTATATTGCCTTTCTGTGCTTTCTTGTATATCTCTGAGTATTTTTAAGATTTCTATTTTAAATTCTCTGTCATTTAGGTCCAAGGCTTCCAATATGTTAAGTCTTTTCTCCATAGATTTTTCCACATCTATTTGTGTTACCTCTCTTTCTTTTGTATCCATAATATTCGATTTCCTCTTTCTTATCGGCATCTGAGGGTGGTCTTATTGATAGCACTAATTAGAATTAATAAAGAGTAAAAAGAAAAAAAAAAAAGGGTAAAACACCCCACACAAAAAAAACAGTAATAATTTATTATTTCCCCCTTTTTTTCTCTCTTCTCTTTCCCTCCTCTCCCCTCCTCAGGGAAATATTGTGCCTATAATGGAGGGCCTGATTTGGGGTGAAGAGTTCAAGGGGCAAAAAAAAGGGAGTAGGGACCTACTAAATGCAAAAAAAAAAAAAAAAAAGGAAGAAAATCTTAGACAAGCATAAGATGATTTGCTTGTAAGTGATGGTCAACTAAGAGATATAATGAGAGGGATAAGAGGGAATCAGAAAAAAGGACCAAAAAAGAATAATAAAGAAGAAAAAATAAAAATAATAAGTAAAAATCTGTTGTATTAAGTGGAGCAAAGACTAAATACAATGGAAACCTTGGGTTGGGAGGACCCAAAATGCCACAAAAATAAACAAACAAGAGAAAAAAAAAAAAACAAAAGCAAAAAAGAGAAATAAAGCCAAAAAAAAGCCTTGAGTCCCAAATTAACTAATTTGTTCGTGATTGAGGATTATATGGGAGGAAAGTAAAATGAGAAAAGAAAAAACGAATAGAAAAGAAAAAATAAGAAAAAGAGAAAAACGAAGGAAGAAATACAATAGGAGGAGAAAAAAACAAAATAAAGCAAGACAAAAAAAAAAAAACAAAAGAGGAGAGAGTGAGAGTTAAGTGTTTTGGAGTATAACCTTAAAGGAGGGTGAGGATGAAGAAGAAAAATAAAATGCAACACTCATGGGTAGTGTAGTTCAAGAAAGGGGAAGCATAAGATGGGCAGAGAATAGAAGGACCAAGGTAGAGGAAATAAAGGCAAAAAGATAGAAGAAACAAACAACAACAACAACAACAAATTAGTGGATCAAGTTGTAAAGTCTGTGGGTTTTTCTTGATTTTGAGAGGTTAACTTCTTCCTTTTTCTTTTCTCTCCCTCTTCCTAGTCGGTGACTCTGTACCCCAGGCTCTGCCCCTGTGTCACTCTTAGGTAGGGATTTGCAGTTGATGGGATTCTATGGCAATGTCATATAATTGGCTTTAGTCTTGCTGGAAGTAAAGGCTTGTTGGCGTTTGCAGGGTCCAACGATGAGAGAGTTTGCTTTCCTGGATTCTCTCTCCTAGTCCCCCCTTTCTGAATTAGCAGCCTGGTGATCCAGCTATAAGGCTGCAACTGCTTCTGCCTGGGGAGTAAGAGGCTCAAAGAGCTGGGAAATCCCCACTCTATCCCCACTCAGTGCAAGGCTTTGGGAAAGGCTCTGAGAGTCAGGGCCTCCAGTGTAATCAGGCGGGGGTGGGAGTCAATTGTTGTCAAGGTGACTGTTCAGCGCCTATCATTTAGTTGGACCTCTCAACCCAGGCTTTCCACACTTTGTAGCCTGTTTTTGCAGGGAAGAAGACTAGTCTCTGCTTACGACTAGTGTAGTATAGACCTTATTATCTGCCAAGTCCTTCTTGTTAGCGTTTATCCCTGAATATGGAGGCTCTATCAATCAGAAGTTGCCCCCGCCCCTTTAGCGAGAGGCACTAAAAAATATCACGCCTCTTGTCTTGGATCGCTGAACTGAGAGAGATCTTATCAATTAGAACCGAGGGTGCGCAGATTTTATGGGTTAAGCTAATTTCAGTGATTGGGTCGCAGCTGTGTTTCCGAAGGTATTTTAGGCTGCCTGCGCGCGCCCCTCCCCCAATGCTTGATTGTTAGCTTGAATGGCTGGGTGAAGTGCCCCGCCCACGGAGAGAATCTCCCAAGCCTCTCCCGCTCGCCCCGCCGCTGGCGGCTGGACCGCACCAGGCGCAGGATAATGGAGCCCCCTGGGTGTGCGGGCCAGCAGGGCGCCCTGGGCGCGTGGAATGCCCAAGGCACGCGCGCGAATGGGGCGCTCCGGGCACCAGTGGCCGGCGACCCCCACTCGCAGTGTGCGGGCCACTGGGAACGTCAGCGGTGCTCAACCGGACCGGGTGCGCGCGCGGCTGCTCGCGGTGGCGGTTCGTGGCGGCCCGTGGTCGCGGCTCGCGTCGGCCGCTCGCAGCGGCTCGTGGTTCCCAAGTATATGGGCTGACTCACCGCAGGCGCACTCCCTCGTGGCTTGAATGAGCGTCGCTGCGGTAGCTTCCTCCACCACCTCGTCTCTCAGATTCAAGTGATAACAGTCCTTTTGCTTTCAGTTTGTGTGGAACTCCGGAATGATCCGAGGATAAATTTTTCTGTTTCTAGTTGATAAATTTGTTGTGATTTAGGGGAGAGCTGTCGGACGTGCTTCTCACGGCGCCATTTCCATGACGTCACTCTCCGCATACGAAATGTTATTTTGTTCTAAGATTATTTCTTTATATCCTAACTAGTGTTTTTCTGGGTTGTATCTATGGTGAAATGAACAGTGTATCCTCAAGTGAGAGTGGCAAATTGTATCTTCTTGTGTCATGATGAACATGTCCATTTTTCCTTTGTGTCTTGTGTGACATTTTTTGAGTTTGCTACTCATTGTGTGTGATTTTAAATCTTCTCCCTAAAGCAACTTTAGTCAAAGGACTTTCCTGTCTTTATTTCTAGGAATGTTATTTTGTCTTGAAATCTACTGTATGTTTTAGAAATTTAATTTGGCCCTCATTTCCAATTCTCTTGTGACAAGGTGCCAGGAAATTGTACATGTTAGCATAAGTAAATGCCATTTTTTTTTTGTATTTTGTGTGCTTTCTGTAACCCCCATTTGGAAAATTTTTGTGTTTCTGTGCAAACTAAGCTAGACCATGAGTTGAACTGTCAGCAACAGTCAGGAAACTCTGCAAAATGGACTGTTTGATAAACTAACCACAATTTCTGCTTCTGTGAAATGGCTTTTTTGCACTTGCTAAAACTTCCCTAACTGAATCCTGTGGCTTCTGCCTTTATAAAGCCTGAACACCGACCCCTTGGGGCTGCATGATTTGAGCCCGTGAGCTCCATGCAACCAGTGGCTTAATAAACTCAAATTTTTCTGTAAATCTTGTGTCTCCTTGGAACTCCCTGGTCAGTTTACAACACTCTTGCTTTTGATATCTTTGCACCCTCTTGTTTTTAGGCATCTTCAGTTTAAAAAAAAATTATATATATAATTTTTTATATATAATTTTCTAATATATATATTAGTGTCTATTGAAATCAATAAGGAAGTGATTTTGGTAGATGCTATGATGTAGGGCAGAGGTCGGGAACCTATGGCTTGCGAGGCAGATGTGGCTCTTTTGATGGCTGCATCTGGCTCGCAGACAAATCTTTAATAAAAAAAATAAAAACATTCTCATGTATTACAATCCATTCATTTCCTACCGCTCATGTTCATGGTTGCGGGTGGCTGGAGCCAATCACAGCTGTCCTCTGGGACAACATCAAATTTTTATTGGCTAATGTGTAACATACACGGGTCGTTGTATGGCTCTCAGGGAATTACATTTTAAAATATGTGGCGTTAATGGCTCTCTCAGCCAAAAAGATTCCTGACCCCTGACGTAGGGTGTAGGAAAATGGTGAGAGATTAGACTGCCCTGAAACAAGTCTTTGGTGTAGACTTTGGAATGCCAAGTCCTGCGGGGGCAGAATGCTGTCCTGGCAAGCAGTAATAAGATTGTTTATAGGAAACAGCTGATTCCGATAGCCATTTCCTACATACCTGAAACATATTAGTTAATCATCCTTCTCTGCACCTGAATCTATTCTAGACTAATTTGACCCAAGCTCTGCTAATATACTTGGTGAGCAAAGACACGAATAAATACGATGAGGCTGCAGAGATCTGGGCTCTCAGCCCTAGAGGCTGGGAGTCCCCTGTACACATTTTTTCTCTATGTTGTGTCTTGTGTGTTTTTTCTTAAGTCCTGCAGTGCCTTCCTTTCGTGCACACCCATTGCCGAGCTGGTCGTGGCAGTAGGGGTCTACTATATTTTCTCTTATAGTCATTGAAACACGAGTTATTCTATTCATGCCTATTTTATCCTGAATAAAGAGACACTTTTATGATGGAAGATATCCATATGGATTTGCATGTATCCCAGGACCTTGTGTTTTAACAATGTATCTGTTTGCAAGGTGGTTATCTGTTCAATTTTGGGAGGTGTCTAATGCAAGATAATTTTATATGCGGTCGAGTTTCTTTGCACTGATTCCTTTTTCCAGAATGTCCCTATATTCTTTATTTGAACAGGGGAAGAGAAAATAAGGCAATGGCGTAAAAATCTTGCTGATGTTTTATTTTACATCCTACTGAATTTATAGACATCTTTGGGAAATGGACATCATCAGTTATAAAATTCTTATTAGTTTTAAGTGGATGAAAACAGAACAGTAACAGAATTCCTAGCATTCTAAACAAGTTGAGGTCTGGAGGCAAGGTGTTCTGAAAACAAGCATTCTGTAAGGGACATCCCGTCCCTGTAGGTCGTCTGAGACATTCTCCACGTGGCATGTGTGCACCGTGGTAATACTGGAGTCTGTAGGTGGTGGATTGTGGACACTAAAAGATGAAGAATGTCAATTATGAGTTACATTGTAGAAGCAGCAAGAAAGGTTGAGTCATGATCCACCAGAAAGCAATGATACTTAGTAGCCTCTGGTGGTGTACTAGACGCTTCACTGTGATAAGGTGTCAGATGTTCTGTACCAGCAGGCAGGGAGTATAGAAGCTGCCCATCTGACCCACGGGCACTTGTGGCTTGGGCTCTTGGTGTCCACATCTAGCGAATGCCCAAGGTAGTTGTGTCGAGTCAGAAGGTGTGCCAGAGACCACCTGGTGCTTCAGAGGGTCCCAGTTTGCTGAGGTACCGGGGAGTCACGTGTGTTTCACTTAGCAACATGTGTGGTATGACATAGGTCTGTGCTGTGTACCTGACAGTCTTAAACGTTGTAATGCCGGTGGTCAAGGCCAGGCAGGTCCACATTGGATTCTGGCAGATGGTAGAACTGTGGGGCGGGAAAGCAGGCCCTTCTGTTTAAGAGTCTCCAAACTGTGGGAGAGCACACATGCAGGAGAAACCACCTCTCAGGCAAAGACACAGCAAAATGGCCTCTCACAGTGGCAGGCAGGCAATTCGCCAGCTGCAATCCCCCGGAGCACAAGCACCCATAGCCTGACATGGGCTATACACACGTGGCGCAGCCAGACCCTCAGGCGCCCATCAGGCAGAGTGCTTGCGGCTGGTAACACAGAGCGCAAGCCCAACACAGCTGCCCCACAAACTTCAACATGAGTCGTTTAAGTAAAAGGCCTCTCTGACCAAGGTCTTGAAACTAAAACCCTTAAAGAAACCATAGCGTCGCCAGCCCTCTACAAAGTAACTTGGCGGAGATTTCCTACTGTTTGCTCCGTGGAAGCTCCGCGCGCCGGTCCTGCCGGGCAGCCTCCTCCCGCAGTTCTCCAGGGCCGGGTCTCCCCGCAGCACAGAGCCGGCACCGGCGCCCAGGCAGCAGGGGCGCCTCTCCGGCTCGCATCCCCTCCCGTCCCCCCTCCGACGGGCCCGAGTGCGGGGTCCCCCGCGTGGACACAGCGGACACGTTGGCGCTGCACTGGCGGCGGGAGTCGGAGGGGCGTGTGCGCGGAGGTCTCGGCGGAGCCGGTGCGGGGAGGGGACGGCGAGTCCGCGGCAGGCGGGGGAGAGGGCGGAAGGGTCCGGCCGCGCCCGGTGCAGGTCGCTCGGGAGGCGGCGGAGGACCTGGGGCTGTGACCCCAGCAGGTCGGGCGGGAGGCACCGGGCCAGGCCCAGAAGAACGACGGCGGCGTCCTGCGCTCGGCGGGGGGACGCCTTTCCCGCGGGGGGCCGGGAAGGGGCGGGTGACGAGGAGGGTCCCGCGGAGACCTCGGGAAGAGGGTTGGGGCGCGAGGGGGGTCGGGCGGATGAGACGGGCGAGTGTGCACCGGGGAGACTGGCCGCGGGGGCGGGCCGACCCAGAGGAAAGTTCGGGAGGGAGGACGGAGGGGACAGGAGAGGGGACAACAGCGCCCCCACGGCCAGAGTGGTTCGGTGGTGGTGGGTGTGTCCTCGTCGGTGGAGAAGCAGAGAGAGCCGAGTGGAGCGCGATGGGTTGCGGGTGATTTTAAAGGTCCGGCTCTCAGCTTCTCCCCGGGCGGGTGCGGGGCGGGAGGACGCGGTCCGGCGGGGGCGGGGCGGGAGGACGTGGTCCGGCGGGGGCGGTCCGGTGGGTGCGGAGGGCGGCGTCAGCCGGGTCCGGGAGGACGTGCCGCGAGAGGCTTGTGTTCACTCCTGTTTCTGTGTTGTCGTTCAAAGAAAGAAGGGAAAATGGGAAAGCCGGGTCCCAGGGGTGCGGTGGGAGTGAAGGACTGTTCTTGTTCGTAGGGATGTGGGGACGGGGACCTGGGTGTTGTGGGAAGAAGCCAGACGTGTGGAGGCGGAGTCTCGGGAAGCTCCAGTGAGGGACTCGGAAACTGCCAGAGGCACCTAGGCAGGCGGAGCATTCAAGGAGCGGTTTCGGTCTCAGATCTTTCCTCTGCATGGCATATGCTAGTAGGGGAGGGGGCTTATATATCTGTTATGTCGGAAAAGGAGAGACACAGAAGGCCTGATGAGTTTTCTGAGACGTTTCTTTATGTGCGGCTTAAGTGTCCGTTTGTCGCGGATAGCTTATTGGTTGCTTGCGTAACTGTACTAGCCAATGGGGTGAAGTTGCCACGGCATTCAAATAGTCCCTCCTTCTGGCATGCCACCTCACAAATTGAGGTTAAAGATTGGAGAAATTATTATGCTGTTAAGAAATCTTAACACCAGAAGGGGTCTTTGCAGTGGTACAAGACTAGAGGTTCTCCAATTGAAAAATAATCTCATAATAGCTAAGTCTTTGGCTCCTCTAAAGGTGGAATACATGTCATTCCAAGAATTGATTTGGCTCCATCTCAAACAGGGTTGCCGTTTCAATTGAGACGTAGACAATTTCTTGTAAAACTTGCCTTTGCTATGACCATCAATAAGTCTCAGGGCCAAACGCTTAAGCATGTTGGCATTTTTTTACCTGAGCCTGCATTTGGACACGGTCAACTTTATGTTGCTTGTTCAAGAGTTCGTGAAAGAACGGACGTAAAATTAAAAATAATTGATGGTCCTCTGCAAGGCGAGCTTAAAAATGATGGAAAGATCTACACAAGAAATGTATACAAAAAGATCTTTGACATGTAAATTAACATTTTATTATTTAAATCACCTTTATTTATTGAGCTAGCGGTGGCTCTTAAGAATTGTACCGCCAGTAGTTTCCTTCATTGCACTCTACTTTAAGCAATTAAGCAAGTAGAAGGGGGAAACCCTGTGGGGCAGTAAGCAAAGGGGCGTCCTCGCCGCCTGCCCTGGGTAATTCAGTTTGAATTAGCAGACACCTTTGCACAAATCATTTTAATTATAATTTATAATATCTAGAACAGCGGTCATTTTGTATGACCGCCGGGCTTTCTAGTATTTATATATCTGCGAAGAAATGGCCTGAGACCATAGTGGCATCAGCAGGGAGCTGCAGGAAGAGGGTGTCTGACACAGGGACCACTGCAGGCCTGTGCTGACGTGAGGGTTGGTGCACCTGGACACACTCAGGTGCCCCATCCTGGTTAGTGCCCCGTCACAGACCGTCTCCCTTTCTCCAACCCTCTGCCCCTTCCTGAAGGCTTTGTCCAAAGGACACATCCCAGATCCTCCCCCAGTGAGGGCAGTTGGTTAAGGGAAGGGGGAGGTCAGGTGAAGGAGATCGCTTCATGAGGAAGCTGCCCCAGTGGGAAGATGGATGAGGATAGTTTGAGTTTAGAGGGGCCTTGAACTTATAATGTAACAGTGTCTATCAAAGATGTTCCTAGTGCCATGTATATGTGTCAGTGGACATCACTTTTTGGGATATCATATCATATTTGCTAGAAAAGGGAAAGGGTGAAGAATGTATTTGTTTTTGAGAGAGGAAGGGTGAGAGAGAGAGAGAGAGAGAGTCAGTGTAATGCAGGTGGCTGAGGCCAGGCAGGTTCATACTGGATTCAAGCAGACGTAGAAAAATTGCAGAGCAGGAAAGGGTTGGGCCAGTCTGTTTAGTCAAATCTCACAATGGACAAGCACACAGGCAGAAGAAACCGCCTTTCAGGTAAACAAACAGCAAAATGACCCCTCACAGTGTTGAGCAGGCAGTCAAACACCCATAGCCTTATATACACTGCGCACACATGCCTCTGCCACATGCTCACGCATGTGAGCAAAGTGCATGCAGCCGGTAACCCCATGAGGAAGCCTAACACAACTGCCCTACAGTCAGAAATATCAGTCTGTTCCAGAGGCAGATTAAGGTTGATTGAGGCCCTGGCACAGAAGAAAATATTGGGCCCCTTAAAAAAAAGGACAGACAGGGAAAATAAAATACATGTTAACCATATTTTTATGTTTTATTTATTTTTATTTTTATTTTTTATGACAGACGGCGACAGAGAGAGGGATAGATGGGGACAGACAGAAAGGGAGAGAGATGAGAAGCATCAATTCTTTGTTGTGGCACCTTAGTTGTTCATTGATTGCTTTCTCATATGTGCCTTGACCGGGGGCTACAGCAGACCAAGTGACCCCTTGCTCAAGCCAGTGACTTTGGGTTCCAGCTGGTGAGCCTTGGTCAAACCAGATGAGCCTGTGCTCAAGTTGGCGACCCTGGGGTTTTGAACCTGGGTCCTCTGCGTCCCTGTCTGACTCTCTATCCACTCACTGTACCACCACCTGGTCAGGCAACCATATTTTTTAAATAAATAAAAACCATCATGTACTATTAATTTTAAAATTGCACATATGAAACCAAACTTGATGTCATTAGAAAAAATGTATAAAGTTGGGGTTTTGTGGGGCCCTTCAAAAGTTGGGGCCCAGGGTGCCTGCCGTTAAAATCGCCTCTGGTCTGTTCCCATGTGTGCCTCAACCAGGGTTCCAATCGGTACCATTTTGATTATGGGAACGCTGTTGCAAGTCATGGAGCTTTTGGCCACCATGGCTGGTCACCTTGGCTTTAGACATGAAGAGTTGAAGTGGGGCTCGACCCGCTGTGAGGAAAACAGCTGTGTTAGATTTGCTCGCTGGTTTACGGGCTGCAAGCACTTGGCTTGATTAGTGCATGAGCACATGGCAGCACTGTGTGTAGATAATCAATAGTTTATGTAAGCCTACCAGTGCTTGAGCTCAGGGAAGATTGTGGATTGCCTGCCCACCACTGTGAGGGGTCATTTTGCTGTTAGTTCGCTTGTTGCTGTGAGAAGAGGTTTCCCCTGCCTGTTTGCTCGTACACTGTGTGAGACTTCATTAAACAGTAATAGCCCAATGCTTTCTGGCTCCACAGTTTCTCTATGGGCTGCCAGAATCTACTGTGGACCTGCCTGGCCTCAGCCACTGGCATTACACTCACCTACCTTGAAGTTTGTGTGGTACAGAATTTTGGGGGGCTGCCTAAGAAAAATGAACTTGCTAACTTGCTAGGTACGGTGCACTGTTCCTAAGTGACCTGTAAGGCACCCTTTTAGCCTGTGACATCTAAGACTCTGTCTCCATTTTCTAAAATGTCCTATATGTATACCTAACAATTCGTCATGGTCTTAGGGATCCATTTTAATATTGGTTTCCTTTGTGTGGAGGAATTAAAGTGTGAATTTATCCTGTCCATGTTATTATGTTAATGTGCTCAGCAGCTCAGCTGTATAAAGCCCGTAGGATGTGGAAAACAAGATTTTTGTCCCCCATGGTCGTGGTGAGGCCATCAGGCAAAATGAAGGATGGGGCAGTCCCATCAGGGAAAAGCCACAGCCGAGAGGTCACAGACATTTCTCAGCAAAGGGAAACATCGTTTTCACTCACTTTGTCAGCCTTTTTGGTCTACTTCACAGTGGGGTTGAATTTAGTAGTGTGGAGAATTGTTTATTTCCCTTTTCTATGTGTACTTTGGCAGTAAAACATGGTTTGAATCTAGGTGTTTGGACTTAAAGTCTTGAGTTTTCTTTATTGAATCCTGGCTGTGTTTCCATAGGTAGGATCTGGGGCTAGCTCCCATGTTTTTCGTATTTTGTAACCTGGGTCTGTCATGCAATTCTAATGGGTGGAGTTTGTTCAGTTTGCTTTTCCTTGTTCATGGGTCTGGGTTGCATCTCCTGTGTTGTGGCCTGGGATTGAATCTGAGTTTGGCCAGGTGTGTTTGGTAACTTGGGTCCATTGTGTAACTCTGAGGGGTGGAGTTTGTTCACAGTTTGTTTTTCCTTGTTCATGGGTCTGTGTTGCATCTACCATTTGTTTGTGGCCTGGGGTTGAATCTGAGTTTGGCCATGCATGTTTGGGTATGGTTTTGTGCACTGGGATTTTGTATGGGGTCCATTCCTACCTCACGTTCTAGCATTTAACATATGGAATCTGGCATTCAGGGTCAGGTGTCAGTCTGTAGAGTCTGGCATTTACGGTCCATGGTCTGGCTCTCGGATGGTAAATAGTTCTGATCTTTGTAGGTGGGAGAGAAGGTACAGGTTTAGTTTCAGGATCTGTTCTGGAACTAGGTTCTGGAGTTCAGGACACATGTCCGGAGTTTGGAGTCTGGCCCTGGAGTCTGACTTCTGGAACTGAGGATGGTTGGCTATCATTGAATTGGAAGAGGAATTCCAAATTTGAGGAGTGGCGAAGGAGGAAATTTTATTTAGTGCAAGTTGTTTAGTGTAGATTCTGAGTGGCTGTGAGAATGAACAGCAAGGCTGTTACTTCATGAGAGGGGCAAGTCTAGGAGCTAAACTGTCTAAATTGTTTATCCTTGTTCCTGCTAGGATTTGCTGGGCAGAGGGATTTTCATTTTCAGGGGCCAGGAGAGACCAAGGGGCCAGTCAGTCATCCCGACCGCAATGTAGTATGTAATGTGCAGAGGGGTTTCCAAGGAGACATGCCAGGAGGGAGCCTGAGATGACATTTTCTTTCCCAGGTCCATTAACTATGGGATGGGCGGAGGGCATGTAGAGGTGAAGGGTGAGGAGAAAGCCCGGTGAGATTTCCCCATCCAGGTGTAGCCGTCTTCTGGTACATATAGAAAGTTTCTTGGTCCATGTGTGAGGTGCAGCAAGTTAAGAAATAGAGTCAGATGTTTGCGGTAAGTGGGGTATTTCAGGCAGCTCCAGGCCTGAGGGCACTTTGCGCAGTCTGTGTTAAAGTGAGCAGGACAAGAGCACTTTTTAGCGAGTCCCTGCTTTGGTCAGGATTCAGGAACACACTTATTGAAAGAGGGATGTGGATGGAATAGCATGAGAGGTCTAGTAATAGAACAAAATGTATATAGTAAATCTTGTATGATAAAGTGTGTCCTCACCTCTTTTGAAAAAAGAAGCAGTGTGTCCTAAGCGGTGTCAGGATAGGAGGCAAACCGCAGGTTAGAGATCATAGTGGAGCTGCAGGGCCCTTTTCTGAATCTAGGGGTGGGGGTGGTTTGCAGGGGGTGGCCTGGGTCGGGATTGAAGAAAGTAAAGTTCTGCAGATGAGTGGAGGAGTAGAGTTAGGTCCGAGGCTACAGTTGAATACGGAATTGTGGTAATAGACTAGGAAAGTGTCCCTTGAAAGCATGTCATGAATTCTCCATGGAAAGAATGTTCAGTGATGTTTTCTTTACGATTTCTAGATTAAATGCAATGACCATGGGAAACATACTTTGTACGATGACATTAATCCTTTAGGAATTTGTAGAAATTGTTGCATAGTAAAGCATCGTCCCTTGAAAAAGTGTTCCGGACTTACTTCTGTGCGCCATCTGGTGGTCAAATAGGAAAATAATGCCTTAGTGGAGGTGAAAAGGAAACATCGGTCGTATTCAATTACGCGTGAACGAGGAATGCCTTGTGAAACTCATGTTCACTTTTTTATATCGTTGTAGTGTTTTGTATGCAAGTGTAGTGCTTTTGAAAGAGTCATTATGTATCTACGAATGAGGGGTGCGGTCCATTCGTTTGAATTTAAATTTTCTTTTGCTTCTAGCTGTTCTTCATACAGTTGGAGTTTCTGTGCTAAAGTGCGCGTGGATTTGGATTTTTCTGGGAAATAAAAATTATCGATATGAATCCGTCTTAATTTGTAATAAAATATTCGTTTTTGGAACATCACCTAGTTTTCACTGGGTATATGTCTGCATCATTGTAGGGTGGTGTGAAAGTCGGTCGGCAGATTTTCATGTGGAAAACAATATAACATTGAATCAATAAGATCCCAAGCATAAAGTGCGATTTATGTATTGAAAATAGTACAGTTACATTTCACTACCCTGATTTTTTTTTCTTTCACTGTTTTACTTCTAATCTGTGCCCACTTGTGGTTTAGGCAGCTAGCTGTGCATTTCACGTAAGGGATTGAGATAGGCGGAGGGTATGATGTTGGGGACACATACAGTGTTCTATGTATTCATCTCAACTCACTGATTGCACCATGCATCATGTTTTAATTGTTGAATCGAGATACGTTTATCAAACGGTATGTTCTTTGTAGAAGTTTGTATTTGTTAATGTAGCTTTCATTCTGTGCGATGGTTAAATCTATCAATGGGAAGTTCCACTTTTTAAATGACAAGTTTCTTTACTCAATAGAGTTTGATATCTGCTTTTCTGGTTATTATTTTTGTTTTAGGATCTGTCACCTGTGCTAACTGCACGTCCGTAAGGCCCTGTGCTACCCTAGGCTCAGGGCCATCTAAAGCATCTGCATTCATGGTGGAATTTCCCCCAGTTAAGAATGGTCACCTCTGAGGCTTTGTGAATTTCTGACATGTGATCAATGTGGCTCAGGGGCGCGGAAGTTGTTCCCTTGTCTAATGCAAGGTGACTTCTAAGGGAATGAGGATTATTCTAGAGTTGTATGTAGTAAGAAATAGGAGGAAAGTGGTTTTAGGGAGCTTTTCTAATGTTTTCATATGGTGTTCAAGAGGGAAGGTTTGATTTTGACATTCTGTGGTGTACAGTCAGTAGTCCTTAAACGTGGTAGCATTGGAGTCACTAGCTTTTCAGTACGGTTCCATGGGAAGCCTCCATAGAAGAATAAAGAAATGTGAGACCTCTGTATCTGCTCCTTAGGAGATACTGATGATGAAAGAATGACAAAAGGAAGCAGGTAAGACAGAGAGCCTGGAAAATAGGTCGTAGGGCTCTGAGGAGCCTTGGCCATCACATTGCTAAGATGAATGAGAAGCCATTTTCCTTTCATCTTCTCCATTTGTACCTAGTGCCTGCTTCAGGTCCAATAAGGAAATATGCTGTAGAGTCCATCAGCTGATTTGCAAAATTTTTCATTCTTTGGGTGGCATCTCTCTGGGTAGATCTTGTGCAGCTATGAAAATGTATGGTATGGGAGTGGGTGAATCATGGCAGCCCTCTGTCCTCTTGGGTGTCAGAGTCCATGTGTGCTTGTCCTTCAGGAGTCCTGAGGAGGGGGGCAGGTTTGATGTGCCCTCCATGCTCTCAGGCTGCATCAGCCTGGGTGTTTTGATGAAGTCTCAATTTTTATTGTTGTTTTTATCCTAGAATGTATTTATTGCTGTGGGACATGGACAGAAGAAATCACCACTGTTGAGTTGTGGAATTGTAGCATCAGCATGAGTGGAAAGGGGACCTTGGTGTTTGGGTTGCCTAGGGGTAGCCAGCCACGTGAGGGTTCTGGAGTTCATGGAAGAACATTTTCGAAAGAACAGTCCTGGGAACTTTCAGAGTATGTTTCTTACACGTGGGGAGAGTGAAAGAAGGAAATGTCTAAGGCTTCTACACCAGGAGAGAGTCTAGTGGGGGCCATGTAGGCTGTGGGAAAGAAGTGAACCTGGGTAGGGCTGATGTGGCTCAGGGGAAGTCACACAAAAGGAAGGCCTGAGATAGGCACAGGGGGTCAATCTCAGAGGAGTTTCCCTCTCCCACAGCTTCCCTTATTGAAAGTACGAAAGGGAACTGAGAAAAGGCAGCTGTGGGAGTGAGTGGAGGTGGCTTCAGGGAAGGGGACCATTTGGGGGTGCTCTCAATAGGGAGACTAGGGTCTTGTTTGGAGGGCTCTTAGAGATCCAGGAGTTTAGGGGTGGTCTTAGGACAGGATAGTCTTAGAGAATTTATTTTCTTTAGCTGCAGCGTAGGAGGGCATCGCAGCTGGTGGTGGGCTCTCCAGCTTCGAAGTAGGTAGCTACAATGTGACAGAGGAGTAGATGTGATCTGAAGGAGGTGACAGTCTTCATTTGCAGGTACTATATGTACCCATTTGTGTCAGTTTTCCTATTGTAATTGTGATTCATTTTCTTGAAGGTTTCATTATCCCACCTGACTCCCCCCCCTCCCAGAGACTTCATCCCTAAAATCTTTCAGGGCAGGTGGCAGTGGGAGGTGTGTCTTAAGTAACCAGTTCTTCGGCAACAAAGTTTTGGTGTTTACTTGTATAGGATATGGAAGTCTGTCCCTGCCGGAGGTAAGGGGGTAAGGGTGACAAGGGAACAGAATCTGAGAGTGGAACAGAGTAGGTTGATAGCTAATAGTTTTAAGGTAGGGGTGGGAAGGAATGACTGAATTGTTACTCTGTCAGTAAGTCATCCTCCCAATGAGGTCAACCATCTATTTCTGTCCAAAATCATTCTAGGAAAATGGTGGGTTTTTCCCCATGAGGTGGCAATGCAGATGTTGTGCTTTAATGTGTGTATGTGAATAAATCTGTCAGTGGGACTCTAGAAAGTAGAAAGGATCATGTGTACCTCAAGCCATAGTCAGTTTCAGAGTCTGCAACATTGTAACTCCAGTAAGCCTTTCATCTGGAAGGCTTTTGCAGAATGAAAGCAAGCAGTTACCATTGGATACATTTTTGTTATTTCCAATGAAAATAGTTCTGGTCCTGCTCAGGCGATTTCTGTTTGGCTTACACTGATTTCAGGTGAAAGGATGGGAAATAAGGAAAGAACTATTTGGAGGAAAAGTAAGTGTTAAAAATTACCTAGTAGGCCCTGGCCGGTTGGCTCAGTGGTAGAGCGTCGGCCTGGCGTGCAGGAGTCCCGGGTTCGACTCCCGGCCAGGGCACACAGGAGAAGCGCCCATCTGCTTCTCCACCCCTCCCCCTCTCCTTCCTCTCTCTCTCTCTTCCCCTCCCGCAGCCAAGGCTCCATTGGAGAAAGCCATGTTCTCTCCTCACTTGGAAAGATTGGTCATGAACCATACGGATAAGTATGTCATAGGCTTATTGTGTCTTGACTCTTAGCAGTGTGAAAGTGAACCTGAAATTCTTGAAGCTTTCTGGTGACATCAGAGTCCAGGCACATTTCTTTGAAGTGTGAGATTACAGTTAAAGTTTCAGTTGAAAAACACTGTGCTTGGAAAGAAGTTTTATGCGTTCAAGTAGAAAGAGACTAGGTTCTTGTACCTATTGGTAAATGCAAGCAGATTCTTCTTTGTGTACATCTCAGTGGAGATTTTGAGAGGGTGTGTGTGTGGGGGAGGCTGAGAGAGAGAGAAGAGAGAAAAAGCATTAAGAGGTTGTTACACTTAGGCAGTGCATTAGTTGCGCATTTCCTCCTTTGCCCTCATCCCTCCATGCACCCTGAGGTGCTTGAGCCTGTAATCTGTGACGTGCTGGGTTGGAGATTGTACTCACTGATCCTCCTAGCAAGGGTGCAAATGCTGAGTTTCAACAGATGGGCCTGCGAGGTAGTAGAGGACATTCATGGACAGTCTTGAAGCTTTCATACCTTTTTTTGAAGAAAAGAGGAAAAATTGGAGAACCTAGAGTGTGTTCTATGAATGGGTATATTAGTATGCTATGCTGTTTTAAATCACTTTAAGGCAAAAAATAGTTGCAATACAACTAGGGTATGTGAACTTGCAGTAGGGACGTTGGGAATGCAAAGGGAGCTCATCCAATGAAATGCAATAAAAAGTGAAGGAGACACTGGGCCCCCCACTGACAGGAAGTACTGGTCTGGGTTCCACAAGGAGGTTTGAGTGCGGTCCTCCAGAAGCCATGTGAAGTGCACTGGCTGAGGTCATTGGTAAAGAAAAAAAAAAAAAGGAAAAAGAAAAAAAAAGTCCGTTTGTGTTTTGATATGGGACAAGGAATATCCTTTCTCAGGTCTGCCTAGGCCTGCTGTTGCAGCATGTATAAGCATCTGCAGGTAAAGTTTAACTAATGGAATCCATAGGATGCTGAGGTTATGGTTTTACAACATCGGGACAATGAAACAAGAGAGGATTAGACAGAGGAGACAGCCTAGCATAGCCTAGGTGATGTGGATTCGGCTCACTGGGATGTCAGAGGAAAGGGGTCCTTGGAGACTGGCTAAGGGTATGTGTGTGTGCACGCGCGAGCGAGTCGTTTCCAAGGTGATACCATCCATTGCTCCCTCCCTCTTGTTGAAAGTGGTAAGAAACCTTCAAGTTTAGGTAACACAGGCATGTAAGAGCTGGGTCATCATTCAGGTCTCCTCTGTCGGTCTTTCCATTCTGACTGTGAAGGAAGTTCCATAGCCCTTTCTATTCTGCCTGAGTCCTGCCATCTGTATTTTTATCACTAAAATGTTTTCATGGCTTCAGAAAGTGTTTCATTTTGACAGTGATTACGGTTCCCACCCGATGAAAGGGAGACAGGAGAGGATATCAGAGAATGAAATAGGGAGGATGCCAGCTCACTATTGTAAGGTAGTAGTGGGCAGGAGTTTCCGAAGTGCCATTCTCTGCAGATGTAATTGTAGTATTTAGTTTGATCATATAGTCCTGGTCAATTTATCTTCTTTCCTTTGTCCTTTGAACTTTATTATCCATAGTTGTTACATTTTTCATTCTTGTTTTTTATGAGGGTTTCATTTTAAAAACCTTTATATTTATTTCTTTTTCTCTCATTCAATCATTTATCAACAAATTGTTATATTCTGGATTCATATTTTTCTTTGTGGCATTTTGTGTTTTTTACTTCATTTTTTTAATCTCGTAATTTTTCCTCAGTTCCTGCTTTTTGTTCTCTATAGTTTTTGTTCCACTTATCATTATAGAATTTATATTTTTCACTATCTTTTCAATTTTCATTTTATTTTTAAATTATCTCTTATTAGTGTTATTAACAGTAACACTCAAATGCTATTAAGGAAAAAGAAATCAAATATTATGGACACAAAAGACAGTGGTGTAGCTCAGATAGATGATGAAAAATCTCTAGAAAAAAATTTCAATTGTTTGGAAACCTTGGAGTTAAATGACAGAGAACTAAAAATTGAAGTCCTAAAAATACTCAGGGAAATACAAGAAAGCACGGAAAGGCAATTTAGAGAGCTCAAAAAACAATTTAATGAACAAAAAGAATACTTCACCAAGGAAATTGAAACTATAAAAAGGAACTAAACAGAGATGAAAATCTCAATACATGAACTGAAAAATGAGGTAAAAGCTAAGCTAATAGAACAGACCAGATAGAGGAGAGAATTAGTGACATAGAAGACAGGCAACTAGAGATACTACAGAGAGAAGAGGAGAGAGACTCATGAATTTAAAAAAATGAGAAAGCCCTATAGGTATTGTCTGACTCAATCAGAAAGAGCAACATCAGAATAATGGGTATATCAGAAGGAGAAGAGAGAGAAAATGGAATGGAGAACATATTCAAACAAATAATCAATGATGAGAACTTCCCAAGCCTGTGGAAATAATTAGAGCCTTGAATCCAAGAAGCAAACAGAACACTGAGTTACCTTAACCCAAACAGAGCTACTCCAAGGCACATCATAATGAAATCATCACAAACTAATAACAACAACAACAAAATCCTCAAGGCAGTCAGGGAAAAGAAGAGTACAACATATAAAGGAAGGCCCATTAGGCTATCATCAGATTTCTCAGCAGAAACTCTACAAGCCAGAAGAGAGTGGACCCCAATATTTAAAGTATTGAAAGAGAGGAACTTCCAGCCAAGAATACTGTATTCATCAAAGTTATCCTTCAAATACGAAGGGGAAATAAAAACATTCACAGATATAGAAAAGATGAGGGAATTTATCACCAGAACACCCCCACTTCAGGAAATACTAAAGGGGGTTATCTGACCAGATACAAGGAACAAAACAAAACAAAATCACAAGTAAAAGCTCCAATAAGATCACAATAAAAACAAGATTAATCTGTAACAACAAAAACAAAAAAGGGGAGAGGACAAAGATTAGCAATAGCAAAGGAGGATAGAGTACAGAAGCACTCATGAGATAATGGACTACAATGAATATGATATATATTCTTTTAATTATCTAATGATAACCACCTCTGAAAATACCATTACAGAAACACATAGCTTTAAAAAAGAAGAAACAGAGGAAAGAAGTATGGAATACAACCAAACAAAAACAAATGACAGAAACAAAAGAGAAGAACCAAACAAGAAACAGAACTATCAGAAAGCAATATATAAACTGGCAATAGGAAACCCTCAAGTATCAAAAATTACATTAAATGTGAATGGATTGAACTCACCAATAAGAAGACACAAAGTAGCAGAGTGAATCAAAAAGGAAAATCCAACTGTATGCTGTAGCAACAAAGAATGCTAAGTGAAATAAGCCAGGCAGAGAGAGAAAAATATCATATGATCTCACATATATATGGAAACTAATGAACAAAGTGAACTGAGGAATGGAATAGGGTCACAGGGACCAGAGGGATAGCAGTCAGAAAGAAGGGGGATGAGGGGATGTGATCAGAGAAGGTAAAGGGATTAGTGTAACTATATATACATAACACAGAGATATAGATAACAGGACAGCAAATCCTAGAGAGAAGGGGAGAGGGAGTTGGGGGAAGGGGCAAAGGGGTATAAAAAGGGACATGGGTGGGTGGTGAGGGAGTTATATTCAGTGGAACACTTGAATCCATGTAAACACAATAAATTAAAAATTAATTTTTTTTTTAAAATGAAAAAAAAAAGAGAAACATCTGAGCTACAAGGATAAAAACAGATTCAAAGTGAAAGGTTGGAAAACAATTCTCCAAGCAAATAATATCCAAAGAAAAGCAGGTACAGCCATACTCATATCTAACAATGCTAACTACAAGACAGCAAAGGTAATCAGAGATAAAGATGGACATTTCATAATGATAAAGGGGACATTGAATCAAGAAGATATAACACTTTTTAATATAGATGCACCAAACCAAGGAACACCAAAGTATATAAGACATCTACTAACTGATCTAAAAATAAAAACTGACAAAAATACAATTATACATGGAGACCTCAATATACTTCTGACAGCTCTAGATTGTTCATCCAAACAGAAAATCAATAAAGAAATATGGGCCTTAAATGAAACACTAGAACAATTGGATATGATAGACATCTACAGGACATTTCATCCCAAAATGCCAGAGTATACATTTTTCTCCAGTCTACATGGAACATTCTTAAGAATTGACCATATGTTGGGCCACAAAACTACCATCAACAAATTCAGAAAGACTGAAATTATATCAGGCATATTCTCTGACCATAAAGCTTTAAAACTAGACTTCAACTACAAAAAAGAAGTAAACAAACCCACAAAAATGTGAAAATTAAACAACATACTTTTAAAAAGTGAATGGGTCAAAGAAGAAATAAAAGCAGAGATCAAAGATATATAGAGACAAACGAAAATGACAACACATATCAGAATCTCTAGGATGCAGCAAAAGCAGTAATAAGAGGGAAGTTCATATCACTACAGGCTTTTATGAACAAATAAGATAAAGCCCAAGTAAACAAAATCAAATTTTAAGGAACTAGAAAAAGAAAAACAAAGACAACCCAAAACCAGCAGAAGAAAGGAAATAATAAAAATTAGAGCAGAAATAAATGAAATAGAGAACAGAAAAACTATAGAAAAAATCAACAAAACAAGGAGCTGTTTCTTTGAAAATATTAACAAAATTGACAAACCCTTGAAAGACTTACTAAGGAAAAAAGAGAAAGGACTCATATAAACAAAGTCCAAAATGAAAGAGGAGAAATCACCACAGATATCATAGATCTACAAAGGATTATTGTAGAATACTATGAAAAACTATATGCCACCAAATTTAACAATCTAGAAGAAATGGATAAATTCCTAGAATAATACAATCTTCCTAGACTGAGTCACGAAGAAGTAGATAGCCTAAATAGACCCATAAGCAGGGAGAAAATAGAGACAACTATCAAAAACCTCCCTAAAAAATGAAAGTCCAGGTCTTGACTGCTATATTAGTGATTTCTATCAAACATTCAAAGAAGATTTAGTTCCTATCCTACTCAATGTCTTCCAAAAAATGAAAGAAGAAGCAATACTTTCAAATACATTTTATGAGGCCAACATAACCCTCATAGCAAAACCAGGCAAGGACAGCACAAAAAAAGAAAACTACAGACCAATATCTCTAATGAACACAGATGCTAAAATCCTAAACAAAATACTAGCAAACCAAATACAATAATACATTAAAAAAATAATTCATCATGTTCAAGTGGGATTCACCCAAAATCACAAGGATGGTTCAACATATACATAAAACAGTTAACGTAATACACCATATCAACAAAACAAAAAAGAAAAACCATATGATCCTATCAATAGATGCAGAAAAGGCATTCGATAAAATACAACATTATTTACATTTAAAACACTCAACAAAATGGGTATAGAAGGAAAATATCTCAACATGATAAAAGCCATTTATGGCAAACCATCAACTACCATCATAATAAATGGCAAAAAACTGAAAACTTTTCCTTAAAATCAGGAACAAGACAAGGTTTCCCACTCTCTACACTCTTATTTAACATGGTGCTGGAAGTTCTAGCCATAGCAATCAGACAAGAGAAAGAAATAAAAGGCATTCATATTGGGAAGGAAGAAGTAAAGGTTTCACTTTTTGCAGATGATATGATCCTGTACACCGAAAACTCCAAAGATTCCACAGAAAGACTATTAGAAACAATAACCAATACAGTAAGATTGTGGGATACAAAATTAATATGCAGAAGTTTATTTCCTTCTTATATACCAACAATGAAACTTCAGAAAATGAACTCAAAAAAATATTCCCTTTTATGGTTGCAACAAAAAATATAAAATACCTAGGAATAAACATAACAAAGGATGTAAAGGACCTGTATAATGAAAACTACAAGGCATTGTTAAGGGAAATAAAAAAAGATATAATGAAATGGAAAAATATTTCTTGTTCTTGAATAAGAAGAATAAATATAGTTAAAATGCGCATATTACCCAAAGCAATATACAAATTTAATATAATTTCCATCAAAATTCCAATGTCATTGTTTAAATAAATGGCACAAAAAAATCATCAGGTTTGTCTGGAACTTTAAAAACCCTCAAATAGCCAAAGTAATCCTAAGGAAAAAGAATGAAGCAGGTATTACAATACCTGACTTCAAACTATACTATAGAGCCACGATAATCAAAACAGCATGGTATTGCCAGAAAAATAGACACTCAGACCAATGGAACAGAATAGAGAGCCCAGAAATAAAACCACATATATATGGTTAAATCATCTTTGATAAAGGAGCCAAAAACACACAATGGAGGAAAGAAAGCCTCTTCAATAAATGGTGCTGGGAAAACTGGAGAGCCACATGCAAAAGAATGAAACTCGACTACAGTTTGTCTCCTTGTATCAGAATTAATTCAAAATGGATCAAAGACCTAAATATAAGATATTAAACAATAAATTACATTGAAGAAAACATAGGTACTAAACTCATGGACCTTGGCCATAAAGAACATTTTATGAATTTGACTCCAAAGTCAAGGGAAGTGAAGGCAAAGATAAATGAATGGGATTACATCAGACTAAGAAGCTTTTGCACAGCAAAAGAAACTGACAACAAAACACAGCCAACTCAATGGGAGGTGATATTTTCAAACAATAGCTCAGATAAGGGCCTAATACCCAAAATATACAAAGAACTCACAAAACTCAACAATAAACAAGCGAACAATCCAATAAAATAATGGGAAGAGGACATGAACAGACAGTACTTCCAGGAAGAAATACAAATGGTCAATAGATATATGAAAAGATGCTCATCTTCACTAGCTATTAGAGAAATGCAAATCAAAACTACAATGAGATACCACCTCACACCTGTTAGATTAGCTATTATCAACAAGATAGGTAATAACAAGTGTTAGAGAGGCTGTGGAGAAAAAGAAACCCTCATTCACTGTTGGTGGGAATGTAAAGTAGTATAACCATTATGGAAGAAAGTATGCTGATTCCTCAAAAAATAAGAATAGAGGAGTGACGTCATGGAAATGGCGCCGTGAGAAGCGCGTCCGACAGCTCTCCCCTAAATCACAACAAATTTATCAACTAGAAACAGAAAAATTCATCCTCGGAGCATTCCGGAGTTCCACACAAACTGAAAGCAAAAGGACTGTTATCACTTGAATCTGAGAGACGAGGGTGTGGAGGAAGCTACCGCAGCAACGCTCATTCAAGCCGCGAGGGAGTGCGCCTGCGGTGAGTCAGCCCATATACTTGGGAACCGCGAGCCGCCGCGAGTGGCCGCCGCGAACCGCCACCGCGAGCCGCCGCGAGCAGCCGCGCGCGCGCCCGGTCCGGTTGAGCATCGCTGACGTTCCCAGCGGCCTGCACACTGCGAGTGGGGGTCGCCGGCCACCGGTGCCCGGAGCGCCCCATTCGCGCGCGTGCCTTGGGCATTCCACGCGCCCAGGGCGCCCTGCTGGCCCGCACACCCAGGGGGCTCCATTATCCTGCGCCTGGTGCGGTCCAGCCGCCAGCGGCGGGGCGAGTGGGAGAGGCTTGGGAGATTCTCTCCGTGGGCGGGGCACCTCACCCAGCCATTCAAGTTAACAATCAAGCGTTGGGGGAGGGGCGCGCGCAGGCAGCCTAAAATACCTTCGGAAGCACAGCTGCGAACCAATCACTGAAATTAGCTTAACCCATAAAATCTGCGCACCCTCGGTTCTAATTGATAAGATCTCTCTCAGTTCAGCGATCCAAGACAAGAGGCGTGATATTTTTTAGTGCCTCTCGCTAAAGGGGCGGGGGCAACTTCTGATTGATAGAGCCTCCATATTCAGGGATAAACGCTAACAAGAAGGACTTGGCAGATAATAAGGTCTATACTACACTAGTCGTAAGCAGAGACTAGTGCCTCTTCTTCCCTGCAAAAACAGGCTACAAAGTGTGGAAAGCCTGGGTTGAGAGGTCCAACTAAATGATAGGCGCTGAACAGTCACCTTGACAACAATTGACTTCCACCCCCGCCTGATTACACTAGAGGCCCTGACTCTCAGAGCCTTTCCCAAAGCCTTGCACTGAGTGGGGATAGAGTGGGGATTTCCCAGCTCTTTGAGCCTCTTACTCCCCAGGCAGAAGCAGTTGCAGCCTTATAGCTGGATCACCAGGCTGCTAATTCAGAAAGGGGGGACTAGGAGAGAGAATCCAGGAAAGCAAACTCTCTCATCGTTGGATCCTGCAAACGCCAACAAGCCTTTACTTCCAGCAAGACTAAAGCCAATTATATGACATTGCCATAGAATCCCATCAACTGCAAATCCCTACCTAAGAGTGACACAGGGGCAGAGCCTGGGGTACAGAGTCACCGACTAGGAAGAGGGAGAGAAAAGAAAAAGGAAGAAGTTAACTTCTCAAAATCAAGAAAAACCCACAGACTTTACAACTTGATCCACTAATTTTTTGTTGTTGTTGTTGTTTGTTTCTTCTATCTTTTTGCCTTTATTTCCTCTACCTTGGTCCTTCTATTCTCTGCCCATCTTATGCTTCCCCTTTCTTGAACTACACTACCCATGAGTGTTGCATTTTATTTCTCTTCTTCATCCTCACCCTCCTTTAAGGTTATACTCCAAAACACTTAACTCTCACTCTCTCCTCTTATGTTTTTTTTTGTTTTTTGTTTTTGTCTTGCTTTATTTTGTTTTTTTCTCCTCCTATTTTATTTCTTCCTTCGTTTTTCTCTTTTTCTTATTTTTTCCTTTCTATTCGTTTTTTCTTTTCTCATTTTACTTTCCTCCCATATAATCCTCAATCACGAACAAATTAGTTAATTTGGGACTCAAGGTTTTTTTTTTGGCTTTATTTCTCTTTTTTGCTTTTGTTTTTATTTTTTTCTTGTTTGTTTATTTTTGTGGCATTTTGGGTCCTCCCAACCCAAGGTCTCCATTGTATTTAGTCTTCGCTCCACTTAATACAACAGATTTTTACTTATTATTTTTATTTTTTCTTCTTTATTATTCTTTTTTGGTCCTTTTTTCTGATTCCCTCTTATCCCTCTCATTATATCTCTTAGTTGACCATCACTTACAAGCAAATCATCTTATGCTTGTCTAAGATTTTCTTCCTTTTTTTTTTTTTTCATTTAGTAGGTCCCTACTCCCTTTTTTTTGCCCCTTGAACTCTTCACTCCAAATCAGGCCCTCCATTATAGGCATGATATTTCCCTGAGGAGGGGAGAGGAGGGAAAGAGAAGAGAGAAAAAAAGGGGGAAATAATAAATTATTACTGTTTTTTTTGTGTGGGGTGTTTTACCCTTTTTTTTTTCTTTTTACTCTTTATTAATTCTAATTAGTGCTATCAATAAGACCACCCTCAGATGCCGATAAGAAAGAGGAAATCGAATATTATGGATACAAAAGAAAGAGAGGTAACACAAATAGATGTGGAAAAATCTATGGAGAAAAGACTTAACATATTGGAAGGCTTGGAGCTAAATGACAGAGAATTTAAAATAGAAATCTTAAAAATACTCAGAGAGATACAAGAAAACACAAAAAGGCAATATAGGGAGATCAGAAAACAACTCAATGAACACAAAGAATATATTACCAAGGAAATTGAAACTATAAAAACAAATCAAACAGAAATGAAAAACTCAATTCACGAGCTGAAAAACGAGGTAACAAGCTTAGCTAACAGAACAGCCCAGATTGAAGATAGGATTAGTGAAATAGAAGACAAACAACTTGAAGCACAACAGAGAGAAGAAAGAGACTCAAAAATAATAAAAAATGAGAAAGCCCTACAGGAATTGTCTGACTCCATCAGAAAGAATAACATAAGAATAATAGGTATATCAGAGGGAGAAGAGAAAGAAAATGGAATGGAGAATATACTCAAACAAATAATAGACGAGAACTTCCCAAGCCTGTGGAAGGAACTAAAGCCTCAAATTCAAGAAGCAAACAGAACACCAAGTTTTCTTAACCCCAACAAACCCACTCCAAGGCACATCATAATAAAGATGACACAAACCAATGACAAAGAAAAAATTCTCAAGGCAGCCAGGGAAAAGAAGAGTACAACATATAAAGGAAGGCCTATTAGATTATCATCAGATTTCTCAGCAGAAACTCTACAAGCTAGAAGAGAGTGGACCCCAATATTTAAAGCCCTGAAAGAGAGGAACTTTCAGCCAAGAATACTATACCCATCAAAGCTATCCTTCAAGTATGAAGGAGATATAAAAACATTCACAAATACAGAAAAGATGAGAGAATTTATCAACAGAAAGCCCCCACTCCAGGAAATACTAAGGGGGGGTTTCCAACCAGATTCAAAGAACAAAAGAAAACAACACCACAAGTAACAGCTCCACCAAGAACACAATAAAACCAAACTTAAACTGTGACAACAAAGGAAAAAAAGGGGGGAGAGGATGGAGATTAACAGTAGCAAAGGATGATGAAGTGCAGAAATACTTATAAGATAGGGTACTACAATGAATATGGTAGGTACCCTTTTCATTACTTAATGGTAACCACCCTTAAAAAAACCACCACAAAAACACTTGACTTAAAAAAGGTAGCAACAGAGGAAAGAAGTATGGAACACAAACAAACAAAAACAAATGATAGAAAAACAAAAGAGAAGAATCAAACAAGATACAAAACTAATAGAAAGCAATTTATAAAATGGCAGTAGGGAACCCACAAGTGTCAATAATTACACTAAATGTAAATGGATTAAGCTTACCAATAAAAAGACACAGAATAACAGAATGGATTAAAAAAGAAAATCCAACTATATGCTGCCTACAAGAAACACATCTAAGCAACAAGGATAAAAACAAATTCAAAGTGAAAGGCTGGAAAACAATACTCCAAGCAAACAACACCCAAAAAAAAGCAGGTGTAGCAATACTCATATCTAATAATGCTGACTACAAGACAGAAAAAGTACTCAGAGACAAAAATGGTCATTTCATAATGATTAAGGGGAAGTTGAATCAAGAAGACATAACAATCCTTAATATATATGCACCAAACCAAGGAGCACCAAAATATATAAGACAGCTACTTATTGACCTTAAAACAAAAACTAACAAAAATACAATCATACTTGGAGACCTCAATACACCGCTGACGGCTCTAGATCGGTCATCCAAACAGAGAATCAATAAAGATATAGTGGCCTTAAACGAAATACTAGAACACCTGGATATGATAGACATCTACAGGACACTTCATCCCAAAGCGACAGAGTATACATTTTTCTCTAGTGTACATGGAACATTCTCAAGAATTGACCATATGTTGGGCCACAAAGACAATATCAGCAAATTTAGAAAAATGGAAATTGTACCAAGCATATTTTCTGATCATAAAGCCTTGAAACTAGAATTCAACTGCAAAAAAGAGGGGGAAAAACCCACAAAAATGTGGAAACTAAACAACATACTTCTAAAAAATGAATGGGTCAAAGAAGAAATAAGCGCAGAAATCAAAAGATATATACAGACAAATGAAAATGAAAATACGACATATCAGAATCTCTGGGATGCAGCAAAAGCAGTAATAAGAGGAAAGTTCATATCACTTCAGGCCTATATGAACAAACAAGAGAGAGCCGAAGTAAACCACTTAACTTCACACCTTAAGGAACTAGAAAAAGAAGAACAAAGACAACCCAAAACCAGCCGAAGAAAGGAGATAATAAAAATCAGAGCAGAAATAAATGAAATAGAGAACAGAAAAACTATAGAAAAAATCAATAAAACAAGGAGCTGGTTCTTTGAAAAGATCAACAAAATTGACAAACCCTTGGCAAGACTCACCAAGGAAAAAAGACACAGGACTCAAATAAATAAAATCCAAAATGAAAGAGGAGAGATCACCACAGACATCATAGAAATACAAAGAATTATTGTAGAATACTATGAAAAATTATATGCCACCAAATACAACAATCTAGAAGAAATGGATAAATTCCTAGAACAATACAACCTTCCTAGACTGAGTCATGAAGAAGCAGAAAGCCTAAACAGACCAATCAGCAGGGAGGAAATAGAAAAAACTATTAAAAACCTCCCCAAAAATAAAAGTCCAGGCCCAGACGGTTATACTAGTGAATTCTATCAAACATTCAAAGAAGACTTGGTTCCTATTCTACTGAAAGTCTTCCAAAAAATTGAAGAAGAAGCAATACTTCCAAACACATTTTATGAGGCCAACATAACCCTCATACCAAAACCTGGCAAGGATGGCACAAAGAAAGAAAACTACAGACCAATATCTCTAATGAATACAGATGCTAAAATACTAAACAAAATACTGGCAAACCGAATACAACAACATATTAAAAAAATAATACATCATGATCAAGTGGGATTCATCCCAGAATCTCAAGGATGGGTCAACATACGCAAAACGGTTAACGTAATACACCATATCAACAAAACAAAGAACAAAAACCACATGATCTTATCAATAGATGCAGAAAAGGCTTTTGATAAAATACAACACAATTTTATGTTTAAGAGTCTCAACAAAATGGGTATAGAAGGAAAATATCTCAACATCTTAAAGGCCATATATGATAAACCATCAGCCAACATCCTATTAAACGGCATAAAACTGAGGACTTTCTACCTTAAATCAGGAACAAGACAGGGTTGTCCACTCTCTCCACTCTTATTCAATGTGGTGCTAGAAGTTCTGGCCAGAGCAATCAGACAAGACAAAGAAATAAAAGGCATCCATATCGGAAAAGAAGAAGTAAAGCTATCACTTTTTGCTGATGATATGATCCTATACATCGAAAACCCGAAGGACTCCACAAAAAGATTATTAGAAACAATAAACCAATACAGTAAGGTCGCAGGACACAAAATTAACATACAAAAGTCCATAGCCTTTCTATATGCCAACAATGAAATATTAGAAAACGAACTCAAAAAAATAATCCCCTTCACGATTGCAACAACAACAACAAAATACCTAGGAATAAACATAACAAAGAACGTAAAGGACCTATATAATGAAAATTACAAAGCATTGTTAAGGGAAATCGAAAAAGATACAATGAGATGGAAAAATATTCCTTGTTCTTGGATAGGAAGAATAAATATAATCAAAATGGCCATATTACCCAAAGCAATATACAAATTTAATGCAATTCCCATCAAAATCCCTATGAGATTTTTTAAAGAAATGGAACAAAAAATCATCAGATTTATATGGAACTATAAAAAACCCCGAATAGCCAAAACAATCCTAAGGAAAAAGAATGAAGCTGGGGGCATTACAATACCTGACTTTAAACTATATTATAGGGCCACGATAATCAAAACAGCATGGTATTGGCAAAAAAATAGACACTCAGACCAATGGAACAGAATAGAAAGCCCAGAAATAAAACCACATATATATGGTCAAATAATCTTTGATAAAGGGGCCAACAACACACAATGGAGAAAAGAAAGCCTCTTCAACAAATGGTGTTGGGAAAACTGGAAAGCCACATGCAAAAGAATGAAACTCGACTACAGCCTGTCCCCGTGTACTAAAATTAATTCAAAATGGATCAAAGACCTAAATATAAGACCTGAAACAATAAAGTACATAGAAGAAGACATAGGTACTAAAATCATGGACCTGGGTTTTAAAGAACATTTTATGAACTTGACTCCAATGGCAAGAGAAGTGAAGGCAAAGATAAATGAATGGGACTACATCAGAATTAAAAGTTTTTGCTCAGCAAGAGAAACTGATATCAAAATAAACAGACAGCCAACTATATGGGAACTGATATTTTCAAACGACAGCTCAGATAAGGGCCTAATATCCAAAATTTACAAAGAACTCATAAAACTCAACAACAAACAAACAAACAATCCAATAAAAAAATGGGAAGAGGACATGAACAGACACTTCTCCCAGGAAGAGATACAAATGGCCAACAGATATATGAAAAGATGCTCAGCTTCATTAGTTATTAGAGAAATGCAAATCAAAACTACAATGAGATACCACCTCACTCCTGTTAGATTAGCTATTATCAACAAGACGGGTAATAGCAAATGTTGGAGAGGCTGTGGAGAAAAAGGAACCCTCATTCACTGTTGGTGGGACTGTAAAGTAGTACAACCATTATGGAGGAAAGTATGGTGGTTCCTCAAAAAACTGCAAATAGAACTACCTTATGACCCAGCAATCCCTCTACTGGGTATATACCCCAAAACCTCAGAAACATTGATACGTGAAGACACATGTAGCCCCATGTTCATTGCAGCACTGTTCACAGTGGCCAAGACATGGAAACAACCAAAAAGCCCTTCAATAGAAGACTGGATAAAGAAGATGTGGCACATATACACTATGGAATACTACTCAGCCATAAGAAATGATGACATCAGATCATTTACAGCAAAATGGTGGGATCTTGATAACATTATACGGAGTGAAATAAGTAAATCAGAAAAAAACAAGAACTACATGATTCCATACATTGGTGGAACATAAAAATGAGACTAAGAGACATGGACAAGAGTGTGGTGGTTACCAAGGGTGGTGGGGGGAGGGAGGACATGGGAGGGAGGGAGGGAGAGAGTTAGGGGGAGGGGGCGGGGCACAGAGAACTAGATAGAGGGTGACAGAGGACAATCTGACTTTGGGCGAGGGGTATGCAACATAATTTGATGACAAAATAACCTAGACATGTTTTCTTTGAATATATGTATCCTGATTTATTAATGTCATCCCATTACCATTAATAAAAATTTATTAAATAAAAAAAAAGAATAGAACTACTATATGACCCAGCAATCCCTCTACTGGGTATATACCCCCAAAACTCAAAAACATTGGTACATAAAGACACATGCAGCCCTATGTTCATTGCAGCATTGTTCACGGTGGCCAAGACATGGAAACAACCAAAAAGCCCTTCAGTAGATGACTGGATAAAGAAGATGTGGTACATATATACTATGGAATACTACTCAGCCATAAGAAATGTTGACATTGGATCATTTACTATAAAGTAGATGGACCTTGATAACATTATACTGAGTGAAATAAGTAAATCAGAAAAAAAACTAAGAACTGTATGATTCCATACATAGGTGGGACACTAAATTGAGACTCATGGACATGGATAAGAGTGCAGTGGTTACCAGGGGGAGGGGATGGAAGGAGAAGGAGGGGAAGGGGAGAGGGGAGGGGCATAAAGAAAACCAAATAAAAGGTGACGGAGGACAATTTGACTTTGGATGATGGGTATACAACATAGTCAAATGTCAAAATGATCTGGAGATGTTTTCTCTGAATCTATGTACTCTAATTGATCAATGTCACTTTGTTAAAATTGTCTAAATAAAATAAACAAAAACAAAAACCTGGCTTTGAGTCTGTAGGAGTGTGCCATTCCAGGAGCCTCGCAGAGGGAAGTTTTTAGGGAAGGAAAACAAGCAGTTGTGGTGTGAGAGAGGTTTGCATATTTGGAAACTTAGTATTTATAGGTGATGTCATTCAGGTAGACTGTGTTTGCCTCCCACCCTATCAGTGGTCATCAGTGTGTTAAAGTGGAAGGAGTGGAGAAAAAGGAAGTGTGTGTTTGGGAGAGACATGGCAAAATGGAGGACGGAGTGTCACTTCCAGGTGAGAGATGACAGTAGCTCCCTAGAGTCCAGTACCACAGCCGTGTATTGTGACTTTACTGAAGCACATTTCCCATCAATGCAACATGTCCTACATTGCATTGCATTCAGTTTTGGTGCAAGAAGGCATTGTTCAAAGGAGGTTTTGATGCATCCCATTTTAAAGAGAAGAGATTCTTAATTGCATTTATGGAAGAAAATGTATTGCCATGAAACTAATAGTGAGAGCTGCTACACTGTGGACGTGTTGGGAAGAGAAAGATTTTCTTGTTGTGTGTGAGGGCATAGTCTCCTAGTACCTAGGAAAGAAAAAGAGGTAAGAGTCAGGAACATACTGAGTAGTCATAAGAATTGTTATTTCCTATAATGTTGTATTATCAGTGTTTGCATGTTATGATTGATTGCCAGTACCTCCTGAAAGTCAGGTATTTTTTATTTATTTTATTTTTTAGATTTTAATGTTCTTTTAGAGGAGGAGAGAGAGCATGAGAGAGGGAAGAAGAGAGATAAAGAGGGGGGAGAGTGGGAAGCATCAACTCATAGTAGTTGCTTCCTGTATGTGCCTTGACCAGGTTTCGAACTAGCAACCTCACCTTCCAGGTCAATACTTTATCCACTGCGCCACCACTGGTCAGTCCAAGTCAGGTATTCTTTAGAATTGTATAAGTTTTTCCTTATTGTGGAGATTCTACTTGTTTAGAACACTTTCAGTTAGAAGAAGTGAGTCATTTTCATAGAATTTTTAAGAGATGTGACATGCTTGGTGATGCTTTGCAGTTCCAGAAAAGATGACTGTCTGTCAGTGAGAGAACCGAACACTGACACGCTTGCAGCTTCGATTTTCATGTAGGGGTATGAGGACTTGGCGTTGTGATAAGCTATAGCATTTGACAATGATACTATTTTTGTTAAATTATGAAACAATAGAAAAAAGCACTATGGAATTTACCTTTGTAGATGTGGCCTATAAGTTTTTTTTTTTAATAAATTTTTATTAATGTTAATGGGATGACATTAATAATTCAGGGTACATATATTCAAAGAAAACATATCTAGGTTATCTTGTCATTAAATTATGTTGCATACCCCTCGCCCAGAGTCAGATTGTCCTCTGTCACCCTCTATCTAGTTTTCTCTGTGCCCCTCCCCCTCCCCCTAACTCTCTCCCTCCCTCCCTCCTGCGTCCTCCCTCTCCCCACCCCTGGTAACCACCACACTCTTGTCCATGTCTCTTAGTCTCGTTTTTATGTTCCACCAATGTATGGAATCATGTAGTTCTTGTTTTTTTTCTGATTTACTTATTTCACTCCGTATAATGTTATCAAGATCCCACCATTTTGCTGTAAATGATCTGATGTCATCATTTCTTATGGCTGAGTAGTATTCCATAGTGTATATGTGCCACATCTTCTTTATCCAGTCTTCTATTGAAGGGCTTTTTGGTTGTTTCCATGTCTTGGCCACTGTGAACAGTGCTGCAATGAACATGGGGCTACATGTGTCTTTACGTATCAATGATTCTGAGGTTTTGGGGTATATACCCAGTAGAGGGAGTTTTGAAAAAAAGTTTTTGGATTGAGTTTTAGAGGAAAGGAGAGAGACAGAGAGATAGAAGCATCCATCTGCAGGGAGTCTACAAACCTTGTGATCGGGAGGATCTTCTGACTGAGCAGCCCGGCCAGGTTGTCCTACGCCATTGGAATGTGTGAAGGGGAAATAGGGAGATTTTAAAATGGCTTTGGTGCCAGTTAGATTCTGGTCCAGGGTCACTTACAAAAAACCTCCTGTGAAACTTTAAGTGATCTGGTGACCAGGCAGTTCCCATAAGTCTGCAGCAGAGTAATCATAACTGATATCCGACCTACCCATCACCCAATCTGCTGCCTGAGCATGTCTCCTCACCCCACCCGAAAATCACAGCAAAATATAACCTCCCAGCTAGCCTTGTTCTCTAGCTGTGTAAAAACTTAAATCCACAAATACTCAGGGCTTAAGCAACTAGGGTCTCAGCCCTTCTGTTTGTAGATGCATCTGTAAATATCTTACAAAACTCACCCAGCTTTGTGCGCCCCTACTTTGGTGACATAACAGTGACTTATGGTAAGTGTGTGATTGGTAGTACAAACCATGGAGGAACGTCCTGAAAAATGGACCTCCAAAATTCAGGATACTGCTGTCCAGTGTTTCCTCAGGGAATTGTGGTCCTTGGCTCAGGCTGATGTTGGCAGGAGTCCCTTAACCTTGAGAATTTAGTGTTTGCATCCAGTTGTGAAGTCTTAGAGGTTCCTCTGTAGGGCAGGGTGGCATATCCTAGACTAGAGTATGTATGCTACTGGAAGAATGTGTGTGTATCCATGGAGAGTTTTCACTACGTAAGGGCTGTAGCTTGCTCTGCCATTTCCACCATGTTGAAAGAGACCTAAATACTTAAAAAGTTCCATTTGAAAAGGAGAGGAGAAATCTTGGAGGTATTCCAGGGGCCCAGCGGAGGAAGTCAAAATCATGTCTAAGTACAAGGAAAGGTCTGAAAGTTCAACATTTGGAAAGTTGTGAAGTATAGGTAGTCCAAAGATGATGACATAAAATGTTTCCTATTCTGGGTAGAAGGAGTCTATTGCTTGTCAGTACCTCTGGAAGATGTCTATTCATTTAACTGGTTTTGATGTCAAAAAGATGTTCCAGACCATAGGATTGTTTAAAATGTCTATGGAAATATTCAGTGTGTGATGCTAGTAAAATGGGACATCCCCTTCATGCTGTCCGAAGGCAGGGAGTGCAGCACATGTCATTCCCAGGAAGATGTGGCACATAGAAAAAGCAGACACATGAAGACCAAATACAGAATGCAAGATATAGATTTGTGTGGAGAAGGAACAGATTTGGTGTTCTTTTTGGTCCTTTGAAGAAGGCTGGGAGTGTGGAGCCTCTATGAAGCAGGGATCATTTAAGTGGCCTGAGAACGTAAAAGTGAATTTTTTTTTTTTTTGTATTTTTCTGAAGCCAGAAACGGGGAGAGACAGTCAGACAGACTCCTGCATGCACCTCACCGGGATCCACCCGGCACGCCCCCCAGGGGGCGACGCTCTGCCCCCCAGGGGGCGATGCTCTGCCCCTCCGGGACGTCGCTCTGCTGCGACCAGAGCCACTCCAGTGCCTGGGGCAGAGGCCAAGGAGCCATCCCCAGCTCCCGGGCCATCCTTGCTCCAATGGAGCCTCACTGCGGGAGGGGAAGAGAGAGACAGAGAGGAAGGAGAGGGAGAGGGGTGGAGAAGCAGATGGGCACCTCTCCTGTGTGCCCCGGCCGGGAATCGAACCCGGGACCCCTGCACACCAGGCCGACGCTCCACCACTGAGCCAACCGGCCAGGGCCAAAAGTGAATTGTTTTAAAGGTGTTGTAGCCTAAAGTATGTACCTGATTTTATAGCAGGAGAGAGGGCCTGCCAAAGTCCTTGCAAAAAGCTTGCAGGAGTATGAAGTAAGCCAGTGCGGGCTCCCATCTCAGGAATGGAGGAACAGAGGAGAGAGGGTGGGTGGGGCCCATCAAGGTGGAAAGAGAAAAGTTATAGTGAAAGAAGTGAGCCCAGGCAGGGTCGGTTGTGCCAATAGGAAAGGAGGAGCCCACTGACAGAAGATGGGACATGGAAGAGCGAGGTGGTATCAGTTGCTGTGATGAATGTTGTCGATGGAGGTGGGTGTCCTCATTGGAGCCGCATTGGTAGCAGCTTTTGGAAGCCAGAGAAAGTGCTGTGTGACAGATCCAGTGAGTGAGGTGCCTGATAGAAGGGAGTCGGGGCATGTTTACCCCTGTTGTGAAAGGGATTAGAACCGAAGGAGTGCCAAACAAGGGGGAAGGAAGGCATTCCCTCAGACATCGGGGTTGGTGGAGTTCAGAGTTAACGCCTTCTTCCTTCACCGATGTGTCATTGGGGAAGGTGCGGGACTCTTTGGCAAGAGGGCAGTTTCCTTCCCGGTTATCTTTTAACACACTGACACACTGACTGGCAGGTTTGGCCACTCGTACTAGAAGACAGTGTGTTGTTAGAACAACTGTTTGTTCTGCCAGTTGTCAAAGAGGGCGCCACTGGAGAGGACTCTGCAGGGGAACTGAACGGAGACAGACTGTAGGCTTTCTGTCGACAAACTTTCCACAGTGTCGGCAAGACCTGTACCCATTTGGAAAGAAAAGGTGTTCAAAGAACTCCCATGAAATCCTTTTTTTTTCCATCAGAAAACATTGAGGTTCCTGTGGTAGCTATTCAAAAGGCAGACAATTTTTTTTAATGGTAAGAAGTACTTTATTCATCATTGGTTAGCAGCAGCATAACGTTATTAAAAAGAATTCAGAGACTTGTACTTTAACAGTGTTGGTCTTACATAAAATGCACACATTTACTTGTATTTAGTGTTAAACATATTGTATGGCTCTCACGGAATTATATTTTAAAATATGTGGCGTTCATGGCTCTCTCAGCCAAAAAGGTTCCCAACCCCTGCACTAACCATTTCAGTACAGTTATATCATTTGAAAAGGCAGACAGTTTTTAAGTGAATTAGAATTTCTAGCTGTCAGAAACCTTTTCAATGATAAATAAGTAAGGAGCATTGTTTAGATAGGACTTTGAGAAATACATTCTGTGAATGTATTCATCTGCAAACATGCAAATTATGTGTGTGCTTTTTTTGTGTGTTTTTATCATTTTACTATGGGTTTGAGAGGAGGGAGGGAGGGAGGGAAGGAAGGAAGGAGGAAGGAAGGAAGGAAGGAGGAAGGAAGGAGGGAGGGAGGGAGGGAGGGAGGGAGGAAGGAAGGAAGGAAGGAAGGAAGGAAGGAAGGAAGGAAGGAAGGAAGGAAGGAAGGAAGGAGGTGCATTGCTTGTGCCCTGCTTGATTTCCTCTCGCTTTGACCAGTGCGGGGGTGTGAGCAGTTTAGTCTCTGGCATACAGGGTCCGTGCATTCTCCACTGATGTGAACATTCAGGGAATGCATGGTCATTTTCTGTTCTTGAACAAGTATCTTGGGTAAAACAAAAATGGCTGAAATAGAACTCAGGCCTCTTAACATAGAATAGGAAGTTAGAGATTCAAAAGTAACTTGCCCAACCTCATCAGATGGACATCTAGAATACAGGAGGGCGCTATGCCCTTCCCCCCATCACTAGCAAGCACGGTTCAGGGTTTGAAGAGTGTCGGGGTGGGCTTCTCTGTAATCCGTAGGAAGTCAAGTCAGCTCGGTAGCTTGGTGTGTCAGTGTGAGACACCAGTGTCTTTTGTGGTCTCCAGAAATGTTGATGGTCCAGGGACCTCTGATGTGTGGTCTGCCCAGGGTTGATGTGAGCTTTCTTGAGTTTATGCTGGATAAATTTCACAGGAAGAGTGCAGGAATGTGGAGACCATGCTCGTGCTCATTCAATCTGGGACAAAGAGAAGGAAGGAGGTGATGTGAGAGCCCGGGAGGACATCTCTGGCTTCCCTGGAAATCAGGGAAAAGGGGACACGAAGACAATAGCATGTCCATGGAGAGAATTCTTTGTGGAACATGGTGTTGTAAGGTGCCAAAAGCTACAGAATTAATATTAATATTTTAGGAAGTATAAAGAACATTTTATTGATTTGGGCTAGAAGTACAGAGAGATTTTGTAAATAATCTCTGCACTCGTGTAACTAGCATAAAACCAAGATGGCCGATGGCATTGTGTTGTAAATGCAGAAGAGCAAGGAGACTTGGATTCTTTGACCTTCCCCCATATCTATGGGGAAGGGTGAATAGCTAGCCAGGTACAGGAAGAAAAAGATTATATTAAAATCTTTTCTTAGCCTGACCTGTGGTGGCGCAGTGGATAAAGCATCGACCTGAAAATGCTGAGGTTACCTGTTCAAGGCCCTGGGCTTACCTGGTCAAGGCACTTATGGAAGTTGATGCTTCCTGCTTTTTCCCCCTCATGTGTCCCTTTTCTCTCTCTCCTCTCTCAAATAAATAAATAAAATCTTAAAAAAAAAATCTTTTCTTATACTGATGAACCATTTACAGGCATTTGTCCCTATGGAAACTACCCCTCCCCTCCTGAAAGCATGTAGTTAATGTATGTATCTCTAAACAAAAGGTATGAACTTATGCCGTGATGTCAGGATTCCCCCCCCCATGTATAATTAGGTGTATATAAACAGCCCCTGAACTGTTTTTAGGGGCTGCACAATTTGGGTCTGTTGCCCTGTGTCAGCCATATGCAGCCAGCATATTTAATAAATTTCCTCCTTTAATAAAACTTTTCAAAAACTTATTTGGACTGCGTGCCTCTACGAACACTGGTGGAATTGTGGAGTTAGTTACTTTACAACAGTGGCAGGGGAAAGTGGTTGGGTCTGTAATAGAGAGAAACAAAGGAGCTTTTGGGTTTGTCAAAGGCAATCAAAGAGGAGAGTGAAATGCATGAGTGAGAAAGTAAGAATATGGAGGGAAGGTGTTCCTTTGGTTATAAGGGTGGATTGGGGTTGAACTCAGTGGACCCCATTACCAAGTCACTCATTTATCACCTGAGGATGATTGTGTGGGCAGATGACTCCTTGTCAAGAGGGTAGAGTTTCCTTTCCAGTCCTTCTCCCTGAGGGGCATGTTGATGGTGGGGTGATTCTGCAAGGGACGGGCAGTCTCTCCTGCCCCGCACCCCTGCTAGGAGACAGTGTGATGAGAAGAACTCTATGTTCTATTGGTCTTTAAAGAGTGCCACCTAGTGGCATCTGGAGGGGGAGCAGGGACCTGAGGTCTGAGGTCTTATCAATTTTCCCCAATTATAATATTTTGAAGCCATTTAGGTGTTTAGTGAGAATCGATTTTAGGATAGCTCCCTTGAAAACCTTTTATTGTGAAAAATATTTGCTTGTCTTTAATCTGTTATGAAAACCTTAGGATTTTTAACATGAGTAGAGAAATTGGAGCTCTTAGAAACCCTAGTTTTCATTGATGAAAAAAAAATAAGGAGCAGTTTTATCAATGCATTTCATAAACTGAAGGAAGGTGAACTTCTTGGTTGGCAGGGGTGGGCAAGAGAGGGATGGAAGGAGGGAGGGGAAAGCATAGACCCGGTGTTCCACTTACTTGTTTTATTTTATTTTTTTAAATTTTTATTATTTTATTTTATTTTTTTACAGAGACAGAGAGTCAGAGAGAGGGATATACAGGGACATACAGACAGGAATGGAGAGATGAGAAGCATCAATCATTAGTTTTTCGTTGTGCACTGCAACACCCTACTTGTTTATTGATTGCTTTCTCATATGTGCCTTGACCATGGGCCTTCAGCAGACCGAGTAACCCCTTGCTGGACCTTGGGTCCAAGCTGGTGAGATTTTGCTCAAACCAGATGTGCCCGTGCTCAAGCTAGTGACCTCAGGGTCTCAAACCTGGATTCTTGGCATCACAGTCTGACGCTGTATCCACTGTGCCACCACCTGGTCAGGCTACTTGTTTTATTTTTGAGTTGAGCACTCCACTCCTTGATTTCCTTTCTGGTGTGTTGTGGTGATGCTTTATCTAGTGACCTTCTTCACAAGGGTACACTCACTCAGTTTCAGGAAATAGGCATCTGTCCGAGTGGAAGATGATTGATTGATCAACTGTCCTTGATATATTTCATGGCATTTCTGTAATGAAAAGACAAAAGTAGGTGAAGCTAAGGTTGATGTATTGTTTAACATAGTGGTAGTTTATGTTGTTTTAAATTACTATAGGGGAAAAAAAGCAGCTCAAACACAGTTAGGGTGTGTTCAGTTAGAGCAGGGGAGCCCTGAATCCAAAGGAAAGTCAGTAAACCTCATTCCCAGTCCGATGCAGATACAGGAGCCATTGCAGCACAGTGGGTTCCTGCTGGTATTAAAGTATGGGTCGGATCAGGGGTTCAGGCTTGGAGGGTGGTTGGGGTGGGCTCTTGTGAAATTCACAGACTGGGTTGTGAGTCAGCTCAGTGTATGTGTACATTGGTGTAAGAAAAGCAGTCTGTTCCTGATCTACAGAAATGTTAGCCTGCAGAGTGCCTGTCTGTTATTGATGTGAGCCTTCTTGCCTGTGTGCAGGAGAAATTCATAGTAGAGACCAGGCGATATTTAGAGTGTTGTTTATTCCATCTGGGGACAAAGAGGAAAGGAACGGTTTAGGGATAGGGGAAAGAACAGGAGAGAGCAGGCAGGGCTGCCAGGAAACAGGAGACTGGTGAGAGAAGATGTGGGTGGGGAGAGTGAGGCTGTCTCAATCGGTGTGATCCATGGTGTGCACAGGGGGCTTTGAGTTAGGGCTTGAATCACCATGGGAACAGCATCCTGGAGCATAATTTTTTTTTTTTTGTATTTTTCTGAAGTTGGAAATGGGGAGGCAGACAGACTCCCGCATGCGCCCGACCAGGATCCACCTGGCATGCCCACCAGGGGGTGATGCTCTGCCCATCTGGGGCATTGCTCTGTTGCAACCAGAGCCATTCTAGCACCTGAGTCAGAGGCCATAGAGCCATCCTCAGCACCTGGGCCAACTTTGTTCCAATGGAGCCTTGGCTGTGGGAGGGGAAGAGAGAGACAGAGAGGAAGGAGAGGGGGAGGGGTGGAGAAGCAGATGGGCGCTTCTCCTGTGTGCCCTGGCTAGGATCGAACCCAGGACTCCTGCATGCCAGGCTGATGCTCTACTACTGAGCCAACCGGTCAGGGCCCTGGAGCATAATTGAAGTGTACAACCGGGGATAGTGTCATGGGTGGGCAGGTGGTCCTGAAGAGGTCTGGTGAGACTTCTGTCTGCTTGTTTATGAGGTCCATCTCAATAAGGGGTGTCTCCCACTACCTATAGGCTGATTTCCCCCCAGAGCTTTCAGAAGATAGAGCAGGGCAAAAGGAATTCCATATACATTGCAGTATTCATTGAAGAATGTCTGTAGGAGATGATTCTGCACCAATATAAATGGCAGTTAACCACAGAGCAAGGGTTAATTGGAGACAAGAGATCTTGGAATATATTAGCCATAACAGGAGACTGGCCTGGGTTACTTGAATCAAGTACACAGGATTCAAGTAACCCAGGCCAGTCTCCCTTGCTCTGCAGTTAACTGCAATCCTTTGTGATTGATAAGCTCTGGAACTCTGACTTTTCTTGTGTCCTTGTTCTGTGGTAAGGTACCAAAGAATTGCAAAAACTAATATTAACATTTTAGGAGGAAGAGTCAGGTTTCTTGCCCCCTCCTTTCTGTGGAGAATGAAAGGAGAAGAATGTGGGAGTTTCTTGGCTTACAAGGACATACCATGTACTGAGATAAGAAACCTCCTTTTTACTAAGAAGCTTAAAAAGCATTTTATAATTTAGGCCAAGCATACAGAGAGATTTTTGTAAATATGATTTTTATACTTGTGTGTGATTTACACCAGCTTGGGATGGCCGATAGCATTGTACTGTAAATGCAAAAGGTTTTTGTACTAGGTTTTGAATAAAAAGAGGAAGGAGACTTGGACATCCTCCCATCCCCATACCTGTGAGGAAGAAGGTAAACAGCTAGCCAGGTGCAGGAGAGGGAGGAAAGATCTAAGTGGTGCTTTCCTCTCTCCCTTTCTTTCTCTTTAATGGGTGATTTACAAACACTTATCCTCTGACATCATGTAAGCCCCCTCCCATCCTGAAAACGTGTGATTGATGTATATACCTCTAGACAAAGGGATGGCAGATAGACACTAAAAGATTGAGGGATATCTTTTGATATGTAAAATGACATCCTTTGCTATTGTGTTACCTTATAAGTTTTAATATGTAGGAATATTTTTTATAAATCCTATAGACAGATTTATAAGCTTGTTTGACTATTGTATCTTGCTCTTCTCTCCTTCCTTTTCCTGCCAGCCTGGATATGATCAAGTGTATATAACCAGCCTCAGAGCTATATTCGACACTGCACAATTTGGGTCAGCTATACTCTGTGTTTGTCATATGCAGCCGGCTTAATTAATAAAACTCCTCAAAAAATTCATTTGGACTTGGTGTCTCTACATAAACCTGGCAGAACACTACTTTACAACAGTTCTTGAAAAGAAACAGTAGATGTGCAGAGTTGGAGATGAAACAGATGGGAAAAAAGGCTTGTGTAACTTTCTGGTTTTATCTGCTGAGCTATGGCTTTTGGAACTCAATAAATATGCAGTGGTGCTATTTCTCAGGGCTGATTCTGCCTAGGAGTTTAGCCCTCTGCCCAGTTATTTGAATCTGATATGTCTTTTGCCTCGTGAGGCCAAACCATAAAGAAATTCATAGCAAATGTCAACATGAGGAGTGTGGAGGGGGGAACAATGTTTACAGACTTTTACAAGCCATATGTTTATGGAGAAGGAATCGTTAAATAACTTGTTTGCAATCCTGGAGCCTGTGGCAGAATCCGGGATGACCACAGCCATCCCACTCCCCAGCAGACCGTTGCCCGGCTGTGACAGGTGTTTCACAGCAGCCCTGATAGGGAGTGGGGTGTGTGGAAGGAACTGGGACAACTTCTCTTATGTAGACCCTCAGGCTGCAACTCAGGAGAGTGTCAGTTCCTTGCCAGCCCTTCGTTCCCCCACAGATTCCAGAGAGGGCCTCCTTCGTGTTGCCTCCCTTCTGGAGTTCTCCCACAGGAAGGGGGAGCAGGGATCCTAGAGCTTCTCACACTTAGTCGTTCCATTGAGTTGTGCATTCCTCTCCTCTAGGTGCAGGAGCCTGCTGTGTATGGCAAGGCAGGTGAACCCTTTAGTTCCTGATGTTCCCCGCCAGGGAAATAAGTATTACTCATACAGTAGAAGATATTCATGAACAGTCTTCCATTTGCTTTTTTTAAATTTAGTTTTTATTACATTTAATTTATTGTGTTTACATGGATTCAAGTGTCCCACCAAATATAATTCACTGCCACCCCGTTGTCCCCCTTTATATTCCCTTTACCCTCCTCACCCTGAGCACCCTCCCCCCTTCCCTCTAGGATTTGCTGAACTGCTGCTATCTATATCTCTGTGTTATGTATATATAGTTTCACTAATCCCTTAACCTTCTCTGATCCCATCCCCTTATCCTCCTTCCCTCTGACAGCTGTCCCTCTGGTCCCTGTGACCCCACCTCTGCCTCTATTCCATTCCTCAGTGTATTTTGTTCATTAGATTCCACATATATGTGAGATCATATGATATTTTTCTTTCTCTGCCTGGCTTATTTCACTTAGCATAATAATCTCCAGGTACATCCATGTTGTTGCAAAAGGTTAGATTACCTTCTTATTCACAGCCGCATAGTATTCCATTGTGTATATGTACCACTGCTTTTTAATCCACTCGTCCACTGATAGACATTTGGACTGTTTCCAGATCTTGGCTATTGTGAACAATGCTGTAATAAACATGGGGATGCATATCTTCTTTTGAGTCAGTGATTTGGTATTCTTAGGATATATTCCTAAAAGTGGGATAGCTGGGTCAAAAGGCAGTTCCATTTTTAATTTTTTGAGGAAACCCCATACAGTTCTCCACAGTGGCTGCACAAGTCTGCATTCCCACCAGCAGTGCAGGAGGGTTTCCTTTTCTCCACACTCTCGCCAGCACTTACTGTGTGTTGTTTTGTTAATAAGTGTCATTCTGCAGTCCATCCTTCTTTGCTACTGCTAATCTTTGTCCTCTCTCCTTTTTTGTTTTTGTTTTCACAGCTTAATCTTTTTATTGTGATCTTGTTGGAGCTTTTACTTGTGATTTTGTTTTGTTTTGTTCCTTGTATCTGGTTGGATAACCCTCTTTAGTATTTCTTGAAGTGGGGGTGTTCTAGTGATAAATTCCCTCATCTTCTCTATATTTGTGAATGATTTTATTTCCCCTTCGTATTTGAAGGATAACTGTGATGAATACAGTATTCTTGGCTGGAAGTTTCTCTCTTTCAATACTTTAAATATTGGGGTCCACTCTCTTCTGGCTTGTAGAGTTTTTGCTGAGAAATCTGATGATAGCCTAATGGGCCTTCCTTTATATGTTGTATTCTTCTTTTCCCTGGCTGCCTTGAGGCTTTTTTCTTTGTCATTGATTTGCAATAATTTCATTACATGTGCTTTGGAATAGGTCTGTTTGGGTTAAAGTAACTTGGTGTTCTGTTTACTTCTTGGATTCGAGGCTCTAATTCCATAGGCTTGGGAACTTCTCATAGATTTGTTGTTTGAATATGTTTTCTATTCCTTTTTCTCTCTCTTCTCCTTCTGACATACCCATTATTCTTATATTGCTCTTTCTGATGGAATCAGATAATTCTTATAGGGCTTTTTAATTTTTTTTAAATTTGTGAGTCTCTCTCCTTTTCTCTCTGTAGTATCTCTAGTTTCCTGTCTACTATGTCACTAATTCTCTTCTCTATCTGGCCTGTTTTGTAGCTAAGCTTGTAACCTCATTTTCTAGTTCATTTATTGAGTTTTTTTATTTGTTTGGTTCCTATTTATTATACTTCTTTGTATTGAGTTTTTCATGTGTGTTTGGTTCCTTTTTATAGTACTTCCTTGGAAAAGTACTTTATTTGTTCATTTTTTGAGCTCACTAAATTGCCTTTTAGCACTTTCTTATATTTCATTGAGTATGTTTAGAACTTCAATTTTGAATTCTTTGTCATTTAACTCCAATATTTCCAAGTAATTGAATTTTTTTCTAGAGATTTTTCATCATCTATCTGAGTTACAGCTCTTGTCTTTTGTATCCATGATATTTGATTTATTTTTCCTTAATGACATTTGAGAGTGGTATTGTTAATAACACTAATAAGAGATAATTAAAAAAATAAAATAAAAATGGAAAAAATACAGCGAAAAAATGAAAATTCTATAATGATAAGTGGAACAAAAACATATGGAGAACAAGGAGCAGGAACTGAGGCAAAATAAAAAATGAGAGAAAAAATGAAATAAAAAACAAGCAAAATGCCACAAAGAAATGTATTAGTCCAAAATATAATAATTTGATGATTAATGATATTTGAATGAGAGCAAAAGAAAAAAAAAATGAAAAGAAAAAAGAGAAAGGAGAAGTATCAGAAAGAGAGAAAACAGAAAAAAAAGAAAAAAAACCCAATACAACAGAAGAAAAGTAAAGTTTTCAGAGATAAACCCTCATAAAAACAGGAATGAAAAATGTAACAACTATGGATAATGAAGTTCAAAAGGAAAAAAGAAAAAGAATAGAAGAAAAATAACAAAATATGTTTAAAAAATATAATTTTTTCCTGGTTTTGAGAGGTAAATTTTTTCTTTTTTTCAACAGGTGGTGCTGTACTACAAGTTTTGCCTCTGTGGGGCTCTTGGGCAGAGGTCTGCTGGTGTGTTGCTGTGGTAATGAGGGAGGCTGGGCCTCAGTCCTGTTGGTAGGTGGAACTTGTTAGGGCTTTGCAATTTTATTGCTCTAGCAATGGCAGTCTTAGTTCTACAGGTGCCTCTCTCCAGGTCCCTCACACTGGAGCTAGCAGCCGGTAGATTTAGCTGTGGGGTCCACTTCAGCCACTGTTTGCACAGCAAGAGGAGCTATGCGCAGCCAGTTCGTTCCTCCTCTACTGCTCAAAGTACAGTTCTGGGCAAGGCAGTGGCAATGAGATTATCAGTGAGAGCAAGCAGGCAGGGTGCAGATCGCAGATCAAGTGCCTTTCTGCTACACACAGGCAAAATTCTGTGGGCTGCAGGCAGATCTAGCATGCCTCAGCACCTGCGGGTCTGATCTCTATGAGTTTCTCGCATGTGCTCTGTTTGGTAGCCCGGGGTAGGCTAGTGTGTGTCCAGCTCCCACAACTCCAGCAATGCACACAGACGCTGGCACTGGCCCATGGATATGCCAGGCATAGGCAGTCTTAGGCAAAAAACTTTGGCCCATGTGTGCACCCAGTGCTGGTGATCGTTGAGCCAGCAATGCCCAAAGACACTCGCAGCAGCCCACGCAGGTGCCCAGTGCTTATAGTCATGGGCTAAGCTCTCTGGCCTGTGGGTGTGCCCAGCACTGATGATGCTAGGTGGAGCTGCTTGCACAGTGCGAGTGATTGTGGAGCCGGGAATGCACAAAGAGGCTTGCACCGGCCCACAGGGGCACCCTGTGCTGATAATTTCAGGTGGAGCCCACCACCCTTGTGCGTGCCCAGCTTCCACGAGAGAAGCTTCTCTTCTCAGGCAGAGCGGTGTGTTCTTTCTTTTGTTTGAGCACCTACCCTAACTCAGCTCCTTTTCCTCTATCTCAGTCTCGCCACTTCACCTGGCTCCAAACAAAAGTACCCCTTCCTCCGATCAGTAAGGAAAGTAAAATACCCTGTCCTCTGTCTTATTTCCTTCTGAGTGGATTATATCTTCAGCCACCTTTTCACCCAGTCATGCCTTTGTCTGGTGTGTGTATATTTCAGGTGCTCCTGAGATTTTTTTTCTCTGTGTTTAGTTGTTGAATTTGTTGAAATTTCAAGGGGAGAGATCAGGATTTTTACTCATATCACCATTTCTCTGATGTCCTTGATAGGTTTTAAATGCAAACCTGGATTGAAGTTTAGTGTTTATTTAACAAAGATGACTATGGCTTTGGGTAGTTAGAATTGGTTCTGAAGATAAAATGTTGCTTGACGGCTCTATCTTATTGAGTTAAGAGTAGTTGAGGGGAGGAGGATCTCATGATTAATGTCACCAATACAAGTAGAAACATAGTGGTGATGTTCATGCCTAGTATAAGGAATGAATTGTGTTGAATATACTAAAGTGGCTGGGCTGGTCAGGGCAATGTGGAGCATTGGAGCTCAATGTCTACAAAGAGATTAGTTTATGTAATACCCAGAGGCGCTTGGAATTTTTGTCCTTGAACATAGACAAAGGAGGTCCTTAGTAGGGGAATTAATAAGTTTAATTAATGCGACAGAAGTATTATTTGAATGAGATTCAAAAGAACAGAGTAGATTGAGGAAGGCCTTACCCTAGTTGTGATGTGTTAAAACTTTGTACAGTCCTAATGAGTTAGCAATTATATCACCTTACACAAAATAGCTAATCAGGAAATCTTTGATGAATGAGTTGATTGCTGAATGAATGAATTGAGAGCCCATGATGATTCTTTACCTGTAATCAGTTAAACATAGATTTTTGGAACTGAGGTGTATATAAATATTTAAATATTCAGTATTATGACATTATTCTGTAAAAATCACTAAGATGTGAAAATATAAATTTTATGTCTGATGAATCGTTTTTTAGAACGTATGAAGATCTGTGAATATTTGAATCAATCTTTCTTTCTGTTCTGAACAGCATGTTAAAAGCTGTTAATTTATGTAAAATATAATTACAGTTATTACTTAATTAGAGCTTTTGAAGCATATAGGGTAGATTATATTTCAACAGCCTAAAATTTTTTTAAAAAGAGATTTCCTTTTGGGAAATTTGGATAAATTATTTGGATATCAATTTACAAATTTATTTTAAATCCAAATATATCACAAATGTATTATTTCTATTAACTTTTTAAAAAATATGCTAACAAGGCAGAACTCTACATTTTAACATTATAAAACTTACATTTGAAATTTTTTTTCATTGATTTCAGAGAAAGAGTAAAGGGTGAGAGAGATTAAAACATTGGTTTGTGGTTTCACTCATTTATGCATTCACTAGTTGACTCTTGTATGTGCTCTGACATAAATTGAACCTGCAACCTTGGCATGTGGAAATGATGCTCTACCGAAAGAACTACCTGACCAGGGCAAAACTTTACATTTTAAAAATTTACATTTTTTGGTCATTATTAGGTATATGTACATTTTATAAGGTAGGATTTTAATCACGCACAGTATTATTTATGCTCAATGCTTATAGATTTCTTAGGTCATCATAACTAATTTTCACATAATAATGAACATTATATTAGACACAATACATGTGTTAAAATAATTTTTTTAATTATTAAATTTTTAAATTCATTTTTAGAAAGGAGAGAGAGAAAGAAGGGGAAAGGAGTAGGAAGCATCCACTCCCATATGTGTCTTGACTGGGAAAGCCCAGGGTTTTGGAACAATCAACTTAGTATTTCAGGTTGACGTTTTATCTACTGTGCCACCAAAGGTCAGGCATAGAACTATTAAAAACTTTTAGAGTTATCAATATTTCTTATCAATACTTATTCAATATGACATCCCAAAACCTATGGGACAGAGTGAAAGCAGTCCTAAGAGGGAAGTTAATAGCATTAGAGGCATACCTCAAGAGGCAAGAAAAACCTCAAATAAACAATTTAACCCTACACTTTAAAGAAGTAGGGGAAGTACACCAAACAAAACCCAGAGAAAGTAGAAGGAAGAAAATAATAAAAATCACAGTGGAAATAAATGACATAGAGACTAAAAAAAAAGAATATAGAATATTAATGAAATCAAGAGCTGGTTCTTTGAAAAGGTAAACAAGACTGACAAACCTTTTACCAGATTCATTAAGAAAAAAGGAGAGGAACCAAAGAAATAAAATTAGAAATGAAAGAGAAGTAACAACTAACATCACAAATTCAAATGATTATTGAAAATACTAAGAAGAACTACATGCCAACAAATTGACAACCTGGGTGAAATGGATATATTCCTAGAAGCTTACAATCTTCTAAAACTGAATCTGGAAGAATCAGAAAACCTGAACAGACTGATTACAACCAATGAAATTGAAGCAGTAATTTGAAAATTCTCATCAAACAAAAGTCCTGGACCATATGGCTTTACAGGCAAATTTTAGTAAACATTCAAAGAAGAAGTAACACCTGTTTTCAATCTATTCCAAAAAATTCAAGAGGAGGAAAGACTTCCAACCTCATTTTAAGAGGCCAGCATTATTTTTATTTTAAAACCAAAGACACTACACAGAAAGAAAACTACAGACCAATATTTCTGATGAACATAGATGCTAAAATTCTCAAGTTAGCAAACTAGATCTAGCAGTACTTTAGCAAGATCATACACAATGATTAAGTGGGATTTATTCTGGGGATGCAAGGCTGGTATAATACAAATCAATAAATACAGTATATCACATAAACAAAGTGAAGGGTAAATATCACATGATCATCTCAATAGATGCAGAAAAAGCATTCCAGTATCCATTTATGATAAAAAACTCTCAACAAAGTAAGAATAGAAGGAACATACCTCAACATAATAAAGGCCATATATGACAAACTGACAGCTAACATAATACTCAATGGACAAAAGCCAAAACCAATTCCCTTAAGATCAGGAACAAGGAAGGGGTGACCCCTTTCACCATCCTAATTCAACATAGTACAGGCAACCCTAACCACAGCAATCAGACAAGAAGTCTAAATAAAAGCCATCCACATTGGCAAAGAAGAAGTAAAAATGTCATCATTTGCTGACGACATGATAGAGTACATAGAAAACCCTAAAGACTGCACCAAAAAAACTATTAGACCTAATAAATGAATTCAGCAAAGGAGTGGTATACAAATTTAATATTGAAAAACTAGTAGTATTTTTATATATCAATAATGAAGTATCAGAGAGAGAAATTAAGATAATATCCCCAGTTAGTTATTAAAAAAATACTAAGAATAAATTTAATCAAGGCGGTAGAGGTCTTATACTTGGAAAATTATAGGATATTGAAAAAAGAAATTGAAGATACAAACAAGTGAAAAAGTACTGCATTAATGGATTGGAATAATTAACATCATTTAAATGTCTATACTATCCAAAACTATAGATTCAACACAATTTGTTGGGGACTGCAAGCTAATGGTCTTGGTGGTTTTGACTTTTGGGGGACAGAAGTGTGGAGGACTGGCAGCAAGCTGACAGTCTGCCCAACCCCCACCTCTCTTGCTTGGTTAAGTTGCTAAAGGCTAAGCTTTTCTCCACACTTCCATGTTAGCTGTAATGCTCGATTGTTTCCACTCATCCTATCCCCCATGTTCCTTGGAGAGACTGGAGGCTGTTTTCTTTTTATTCTTTGTTTTGTGAAGTTAAGATGTTATATATGGTGGGGATTTTCTACACTTGGGAGACTTCTTGGGTTGCCTTGGAAATGTGATCAGAGATATCACTGATTTGCAAATGACTCCCTCTTCCCTATAATAAAGCAGAGTTGGGGATAGAGACACTCTCTCGGTCTTGCAGTCAGCTTGCAGAGGCCTCCCGATCCCATCTTATTTCTCTTTAATTTTATTTTCTTCATTCTGTATCGTTTTCCCTCAGTCCAGGAATTACTAGCTGTGCTGATTCACGGCAACAATTTCTATTAAAATGCCAGTGACATATGTCACATATCTAGAACAAATATTCCAAAAATTTATATGGAACCAAAAAGAGAACCCAAATAGTCTCAACAATCTTGAGAAGAAAGAGCAAAATGGGAAGTATCATACTACCTGATATCAAGCTATACTACAAGGTCATTGTAATCAAAATAACCTGTTACTGGCATAAGAACAGGCATATAGATCAATGGAACAGAACAGAGAACCCAGAAACAAACCCATGTCTTTACAGTCAGTTAATATTTGACAAAAAGGGCAAGAGTATACAATGGAGTAAATATAATCTCTTTAATAAATGATGTTGGGAAAATTGGACAGATGTACACCCCCCAAAAAGAAACTAAGCCACCAATTTACACCATACACAAGAATACACTTAAAATGGAAAAACAATTTACATGTAAATCATGAAACCATAAAAATTCTAGAAAACAGAGGCAGTAGAATTTCAGACATCTCGCATAGCAATATATATCTATATCTATATCTATATCTATATCTATATCTATATCTATATATATATATATCTCTGCAGGCAAGTGAAACAAATAATAAACAAATGGAACTATATCAAACTAAAAAGCTTTTGCACAGCAAAAGAAACTATAAAATGGAAAGTTGACCCACTGTATGGGAGAACATATTTGCTGATACACTTGACAAGGAGTTAATAACCAAAATCTGTAAAGAACTTCTAAAACTCAACACTAGGAAGACAAACATTCCAATTAAGAAATGGGCAAAGGACATGAATAGACACTTTTCCAAAGGTGACATGCAGATGGCCAATAAGCATATGAAAAAATGTTCAGTGTCACTAGTTATCGGGTAGATGCAAATGAAAACCACAATGAGATATCACCTCACACCAGTCAGAATGGTTATCAACAAACATCAAAGGCTGGTTAGGATGTGGTGAAAAGGGAACCCTTGTGCAATGCTGGTGGGAATGTAGACTCAAGCAGCCACTGTGGAAAACAGTATGGAGTTTCCTCAAAAAATTAAAAATAGGTCTGCCTTTTGACTCAGCTATCCCACTTCTAGAAATATATCCTAAGAATCCAGAAACACTAATTCAAAAGAAGATATGTACCTCAAGTTTATTGCAGCATTATTTACAATAACCAAGATCTGGAAACAGCCCAAGTATTTATGAGTAGGTGAGTGGATAAAAAAATCTGTGTTATATTTACATAATGTAATGTAGCCATATAAAAGGAAATCTTACCTTTTGCAACAGTATAGATGGGCCTGGAGATTATTAAGCTAAATGAAATAAGCCAGGTAGAAAAAGACAAATACCGTAAGATCTCACTTACATGTTGAATCTAATGAACACAGTAAACTGATGAACAAAATGAAAACAGAGGCATGGACGCAGGGAACAATGAACAGAAGAAAGGGGCAAGCGGACTGGATAATAGAAGGTGAAGGGATTAGCCGAAAAACATGTATAAATAACACATAGGTACAAAGGATGGCAATAGCCAAAGGGGCAGGGGTGGTTGAGGTAGGGGAAAGAGGACAAAGGGGGGAGAAAGAGACTGTATGGGGCAGAGGGTGTAGGATGAAGTTTGTAGATGTTGTTATATTGAGTTGTACATGTAAAACCTATACGATTTGGTGAACCGTGTCATCCCAATAAATTAAAAAATATTTCATTCATTCATTGAATGCCTGCTGAGTATATAAAAAAACCAAGTACTGTCCTAGGTGATGGTTACATATAAAATTTGTACCTATTAGGAACACAGTTTAGGAAAGAAGTGACTATATTTTCACATTAGTAAAAATATAGTATGATTAATACTACAGAAGATAATTGAAAAATATCATTAGTGATTAATTTTTCTTGGGATTGTGGTAGTGAAGAGTTGGAGAAGATATTCCCCTAAGATATGATATTTGAATTTTACTTTGACAAATGAGTAAGAATTTATCAGGTTGTAAAAACAATAATAGGCAGAAAGCATATAATGAGTAAAGACACAGAGGTATAAAAATTTGAGTAAGTGATTTAAACATACAGCATGGGCAGATGAATTTATGTGGTCGTTTTCAATTTACAGTGGTACCTTGAGATACGAGTTTAATTCATTCTGTAACCTAGCTAATAAGTCAGTCAACTCATATAATCAAACAAATTTCTCCCATTTAAAATAACTGAAATAGCCTGACCTGTGGTGGCGCAGTGGATAAAGTGTCAACCTGGAAACGCTGAGGTTGCTGGTTCAAAACCCTGGGCTTGCCTGGTCAAGGCACGTATGGGAGTTGATGCTTTCTGCTCCTCCCCCCTTCTCTCTCTCTCTCTCTCTCTCTCTCTCTCTCTCCTCCCTCTCTATAATAAATAAATAAAATCTTTAAAAAAAAATAAAATAACTGAAATAGATTTAATCTATTCCAGCCCTGTGAAACATCCCCAAACCATCCTAAATTATGAAAAAAGACATGTTTTTAATTAAGAAACACACATGTATACTTTACCAATGCATAACAAAATATATGAAATAAAAGAAAAAAGCGTTATTTAGTACTGTATTCTTACCTTGGAGACAAAGTTCTTGTAACCTCTTGCCATGCCAAGTCAATAATGCATAAACATATCACGATGTTGTAGTGATCTTTCCAAAACTCTCAAAGGGTTGAATTTGTATTCTCAGTCACCTCAAAGCAGCGGCAGAACAAGTGTTTTGTGTAAAACTTTTTAAAGTTGGAAATGACCTGCTGATTCATAGGTTGCAAGATTGAAGTCATGTTGAGTGGGAGGTAGAGGACTTTCACGAATTTGAACTAGAGAATGTCATATTCAAGACCAGGTAGGTGGGCTGGAGCATTTGCAAGGATTAGTAATGCTTTCATTGGGAGTTTATTTTCTTGAAGATATTTCTTCATTGTAGGACCAAAGATAAGATTTACCCATTCAATAAAAAACTGCTGCATAACCCATGCCCCAGCATTGGCATGCCACATAACCTGCAGTTTTTCTTTAAGAATCTTGTGGGTCTTAAAGGCTCAAGAATTTTTGGAATGATACACTAGCAGTGGCTTTACTTTACAGTCATCACTAGCATTTGCACACAATGCAAGGGTCAGACGGTCCTTCATGAGTTTATGGCCTGGCAGCTTCTTCTCCTCTGCAGTGATGAAAGTTCTCCTGGGCACTTTTTTCCAAAACAATCCTGTTTTGTCACAGTTGAACACTTGTTGGGGATGTAGCCTTCCTTTGTGGTAAGCTGATAAGTGCAGCAAAACGTGCAATGTACTCCTCAGCTGCCTTAATGTCCGCACTTGCAGCTTCACCATGCTTCACCACTGAGTGGATGCCAGATCTCTTCTTGAAATTTTCAAACCAGCCATGACTTGCCTTAAACGTATCTTCTGCTGCCTCTTTTGAGGTTGATGGTTCTTTCTTCTTCAAGTTGCCGTAAATAATATGTGCCTTTTCGCATATTACAGTCCCATCACTGTATCTCCTGCCAGCTCTTTCTTTTTCACCCACACCAACAGAAGCTTCTCCATTTCTTTATGGATATTTATCCTTAATTGGGACAGAATTGTAGTTCCTTTCACTGGATTTGTGCTTTTGATGTCATCCTTTTGTTTAAGGGTGATACAAATTGTAGATGTATTGCGGTCATACAGCCTTTCAAGTTCAATCACTCGTACACCACACTCATGTTTTTCTATTATTTTTTGCTTTACTTCTATCAACATCATTCTCTTCTTCTCACCACTGTTCTTTACACTCACTTTTTTACACTCACCATCATAGCACACAAAAAAAGTTAGTAAAAAATGCAAAAATGATGCAAGAACAAGAACAGCACATGAAATTTGACAGGTAACACGTGAGAAAGAACAAGATGCTGGTGTTTTGTTGCCGATACTGGACCCGTGTGCCAGTGTGCCAACTAGCAGCAGCTTCCCGAATCACGACTCATATCTCGGAAGTTAGCTCGGCTCTCAAACAAAAATACAGACCAAGTCGCAGCTTGTATCTTAAAAATTAGTATGTTGGTCTGCTCGTATCTCAAGGTACCACTGTATATCATATGCAGTAATATGCACTAAAAATGATCAATAAAGGAATTGATATCCCTATGAAACTTTTATGGAAGCACCAATAGAAGCAGTGGGAACCTGACGGCCTAAAGAAACACTAATTTTGTACTTACTATCTATCAGGCAGTTTTAAGTATTTTACACAGTACTATGAGGTGTAGGTACTATTATTATTGTTGCTTAGTGATGGTGCGAGTCATAGAAGCCAAGGTCACATAGTAAATAAGTGGCAGAATTTGGAGTTTAAGCCTGATGGCTACCTCCAGGTCCAAGTTCTCATCTATTATACTAAGTTAATAATAGAGAAACTGTATATTTAAAGTAAATGTAATCAGAACATTGAGAAATATATCAGAATATCACAAAGAATTTAGTAAGAAAATTAGTAATAGGCCTGACCTGTAGTGGCGCAGTGGATAAAGCGTCGACTTGGAAATGCTGAGGTTGCTGGTTCGAAACCCTGGGCTTGCCTGGTTAAGGCACATATGGGAGTTGATGCTTCCAGCTCCTCTCCCCTTCTCTCTCTCTGTCTCTCCTCTCTCTCCCTCTCTGTCTCTCTCCTCTCTAAAAATGAATAAATAAAATAAAATAAAATAAAAAATTAAAAAAAAAGAAAATTAGTAATAGTATATAGAAATTTATGGATTTTTTTTGTATTTTTCTGAAATGAGAATTAGAGAGGCAGAGAGACAGACTCCTGCATGTGACTGACCAGGATCCACGCAGCAAGCCCACTAGGGGGCAATGCTCTGCCCATCTGGGGCATTACTCTAGTGTAATCAGAGTCATTCTAACACCTGAGGTGGAGTACATGGAACCATCCTCAGTTCCTGGGCCAACTTTGCTCCAATGGAGCCTTGGCTGTGTGGAAGGGGAAGAGAGAGAGAGAAAGGAAAGAGGGAGTGGTGGAGAAGCAGATGGGTGCTTCTCCTGTGTGCCCTGGCCAGGAATCAAACCGAGGACTTCCACAGCTGGGCTGATGCGCTACCACTGAGCCAACTGGCCAAGGCTTGAAATTTATGAATTTTTAAAGTAGATTTTTATTGTTTTTATAAAAAAGGAGTTGAACACTGTTTAACCTAAAGATACCTTTTGTCTTTGACTCACTGCAGAAGTTTCTCCCAACTTTACCCTTATTTTATTACAGTCAACTTTGAAGATAACATATGAGGTAAGAAGATTTAAAACTTGTACCAGTAGTTTTGCAAGTGCAGTAATCTCTATATGCCTTCCAAACTCTGTAAACAACTGTCTATTACAGTTGTCTATTGCATCTAAATGGAAAACTTCCCATTCCATTTAGATGAGGTATAATATACTTAAATAATGGCATGAGATGGTATTTACAAAAGTACATTTAAATTTTTCTTCCAAATTTTACTTCATATTTTTGGTTGCTTTATCATAATAAAAGATACATAGTATGCCTTTTACCATTTTAACTATATATGCCTTATTGTGCAACAGAATCTTCCCCAGACACTCCCAGTATACTCTTCTACAGGGTTGTATGAACCATAAAGGCAGGAGCTATATTTTTGTTGTTGTTTTGCTTTTTTGTTCTTATCATATACCCAGAATATAGGAAGAACACAGTAGATATTTCAATTAATAAAGAGTGAATGAATATATCAGAAGAACTGTTCCTTGAATGTTTTAACTTAAAGTGCAATCTTCTCCAGGATCCTTTCATTTAGGAGGTAATTTGATTGCATTTTCATGGAATTTTTCAGTTTTATTTAATGTTTGGTGAATTTTATGCTAGGAAATAGCATAGTGCATTATGTTCAAAACTATTATTACATATATGGATATATGTATATACACATACATAATCATATGTTATCTTAAAAATTGTTAAATCTTCATTTTGTTACTTATTTTCTTTTTGATTAGTTGTGAGAGTGTTTTTAAAAATTTATTCCAAATAATCCTTGTCATGCTTGTCTTTTTATTCACTAAATTTGATGCCTTATTTATTTTTTTCTTCTCAGTGTTTTCCTTAGATTTGTATTTGTTTTTTTTCTTGATTTCTGATGTTGATAATGCTTAATTGGTTTATATTTACTTGCATTAATATTGAAATTAGCTTAACTCTGTGACTTTGTTGTTAAGTATAGCTTTGGCCTTATCTCATAAATTGACATAGTAATGATTTGTTTTTGTTATATTTTAGTCTGTATTTGTGTATGATTTTCTCTGTAATTGTATATGATTTATCTATTTTGCATAATCTTTAGAATTGTGTCTTTAAAACTGTAAGTAATTGTTCAGTTTCCTATTAATGTTATGTTTTTTTAATAGTACTCTGAAAATTAAGCCTATTTATGATTTTTTGTTAATGTTTTATAAACAAAACATTTTTATTTTAAAAGTGTAAATTTGGATATATACTTAAAAAGTCAATTCTATTTTTCTTTTACTTTTAAATAATATTTTTTATTTAAGAATAAATAACGTGTCTGACCAGGCAGTGGCACTATGCTATAATTTATGTTCTGTTTATTTACTCTTACTCTAAACAAAATAAAACTTGCTTTGAGAACAATGGGTATAGAAAAAAATAAGAAAATAAGATTTTTATATAATGATTCTAAAACATTTTCTGTGATGGCTGTTTGTATTTTTATGTTGAAAGGCATATTAATGTTTTTGAATGCCCTGCTGACTTACTTAATAAATAAATGACAGACATATACATTACTAGCATATTATTTACTGAACATTAGAACTAGAGAATTGGCAAGTCCTGGTGAAGTCCCTTGTTATAGTTACTTAGCCACTGTTGATAGTAGGACATAGGTGCGAAATGATTTTACCTGTTCCTCACCCTATAGGTGCCCTAGTTTGCAGGAGACAGCCTAAATCACCTGTGCCCCAAGCCCAAGGCATACGGTAACACTGCCATCAATCCTTTTGATTATCTCTGAATTTTCTAAAATTTTTAATGAAATAGAACTAAACTAGTAGTGTTAGTATCTCTTTGGCCCCTTGAGTGTGGCTCTTCCACAAACTACCACATGCAGATGCTACCTCAACAAGTAATGTACCTACCTATATAGTTTAAGTTTAAAAAATTTGGCTCTCGAAAGAAATTTCAATTGTTGTACTATTGATATTTGGCTCTGTTGACTAATGAGTTTGCCAACCACTGCAGATCAACTGGACTTAACAGATATCTCAGAACCTTTTATCCCAAAGCAGCAGAATATACATTCTTTTCAAGTTCTCATGATACATTTTTTTAGTATAGACCACATGTTAGGACACAAAATGAGTCTCAGTAGATTTAAGAAGATTGAAATCATATCAAGCATCTTTTCTGATCATAATGGCATGAAACTAGAAATCAACTACAAAAAACTGAAAAACATTGAAACACTTGGAGGGTAAATAGCATGTTATTAAATAATGAATGGGTTAACAATAAGATCAAGGAAGAAATAAAAAAAATCCTTGAAACAAATGAAAATGAACATACAACAACTCAAAATCTATGAGACACCACAAAAGCAGTCCTGAGAAGGAAGTTCATAGCACTACAGGCATACCTTAAGAACAAGAAGCTCAAATAAACAACTTAACCCTGCAATTAAAAGAACTAGAAAAAGAAGAACAAGTAAAGTCCAGAGGAAGTAGAAGGAAGGAAATAATAAAGATCATAGTGGAAATAAATGACATAGAAGCTAAAAAAAATATATAGAAGATCAACAAAACCAAGAGCTGGTTCTTTGAAAGGGTGAATAAGATTGATGAACCTTCAACCAGACTCACCAAGAAAAAAAGAGAGAAAACTCAAATAAATAAAATTAGAAATGAAAGTGGAGAAGTAACAACTGACCCTGCAGAAATACAAAGGATTTTAAGAAACTACTATGAAGATCTGTATGCCAAAAAACTGGACAATGTAGGTGAAATGGATAAATTCCTTGAAACATATAATCTTCCAAAAATCAATCTGAAAAAATCAGAAAATCCAGAAAATCTAAACAGACCAATTACAACAAATGAAATTTAAACAGTTATCAAAAAACTCCCAAAAAACAAAAGTCCTGGGCCAGATGGCTTCACAGGCGAATTTTACCAACTATTCAAAGAACTAACACCTATTCTTCTCAAACTATTTCAAAAAATTTAAGGAGCAAAGACTTCCAAACTCCTTTTATGAAGCAAGCATAACCTTCATTCCAAAACCAGGTAAAGACACTACAAAGAAAGAAAACTATAGGCCAATATTCCTGATAAACCTAGATGCCAAAATTCTCAACAAAATATTAGCAAACTGAATTCAGCAATACATGAAAAAAAAATCATACATCATGATCAAGTGGGATTTCTTCTGGGGAGGCAAGGCTGGTACAGTATTTGCAAATCAATCAATATGATTCATCACATAAAAGGATGGATAAAAATCACATGATAATATCAATAGATGCAGAAAAAGCATTTGATAAAATCCAGCACCCATTTATGATCAAAACTCTCAGCAAAGTGGGAATACAGGGAACATACCCCAACATAATAAAGGCCATCTATAATAAACCCACAACCAACATCATACTCAATGGGAAAATATTAAAAGCAATCCTCTTAAGATCAGAAACAAGGCAGGGATTCCCCCTTTCACCATTCTTATTCAACATCATTCTGGTAGTCCTAGCGAAAACAGTCAGACAAGAAGGAGAAATAAAAGGCACCCAAGTAGGAAAACAAGAAGTAAAACTATCATTATTTGCTGATGACATGATACTGTACATAGAAAACCCTAAGTCTCAGTCAAAAAACTACTAGACCTAATAAACGAATTCGGTAAGATGGCAGGATATAAAATTAATATTCAGAAATTAGTGGCATTTTTATACACCAACAATAAACTGTCTAAAAAAGAAATTAAGAAAACAGTCCCCTTCACTATTGCAACAACAACAAAATACCTCAGAGTAAATTTAACCAAAGAGGTTAAAACCTTGTACTCAGAAAATAAGACATTGATAAAAGAAATCAAGGAAGATACAAAGAAGTGGAAACATATACTGATATACTGTGTTCATGGGTAGGAAGAATAAACATCATTAAAATGTCTATATTACCCAAAGCAATCTATAAATTCAATGCAATTCCTATTAAAATACCAATGGCATACTTCAAAGACATACAACAAATATTTTAAAAATTTATATGGAACTTGAAAAGAACACAACCTCAGCAATCTTGAAAATGAAGAATAATGTGGATGGTATCACAGTTCCTGATATCAAGTTATACCACAAGGCCATTGTACTCAAAACAACTTGGTAGTGGCATAAGAACAGGCATATAGATCAATGGAACAGAACAGAGAACCCAGAAATAAACCCACACCTTTATGGACAACTGATATTTGATAAAGGAGATAAGAGCATACAATGGAATAAAGACAACTTCTTTAACAAATGGTGTTGGGAAAACTGGTCAGGTACATGCAAAAAAATGAAACTACAGTAGATCACCAACTTATACCATACACAAAAATAAACTCAAAATGGATAAAAGACTTATATGTAAGTCATGAAACCATAAACATCTTGAAAGAAAATATAGGCAGTAAACTCTCTGCTATTTCTCGTAACAATATTTTTGCTGATTTACCTTCATGGGCTAGTGAAATAAAGGACAGGATGAACAAATAGGACTATATCAAACTAAAAAGCTTTTGCACAGCAAAAGACACCATGAACAAAATAAAAAGCCCACACAATGGGAGGACATATTCACCAATACATCTAAGAAGGGTTTAATAAGCAATATTTATAAAGAACTTATAAATCTCAACACCAGGAAGGTCAACAATCAAATTAAAAAATGGGCAAAAGCACTGAACAGACACTTCTCCAAAGAGGACATACAGATGGCCAATAGGCATATGAAAAAATGTCCAACATCAGTAATCATTAGAGAAAATTCAAATTAAAACCACAATGAGATACCACCTCACACCTGTCAGAATGATGCTCATTAACAAATCAACATACAATAAATGCTGGCAAGGGTATGGAGAAAAGGGAGCCCTTCTGCACTGCTGGTGGGAATGCAGACTGCTGCAGCCACTGTGGAGAACTGTATGGGGTTTCCTCAAAAAATTAAAAGTGGAACTATCTTTTGACCCAGCTATCCCACTTTTAGGAATATATCCACAGAATACCAAATCACTGATTCAAAAGAAGATGTGCACCCCCATGATTATTGCAGCATTGTTTACAATAGCCATGATCTGGAAACAGCCCAGTGTCCATCAGTTGATCAGTGGATTAAAAAGCAGTGGTATATATACACAATGGAATACTATGCAGTCATGAAAAAGAAGGAATTCTTACCTTCTGCGATGGCATGGATGGACCTGGAGATTACTATGCTAAGTAAATAAGCCAGTCAGAGAAGAACAGATATCACATGATCTCACTTATATGTGGAATCTAATGAACGAAGTGCACTGAGGAACGAAATAGAGGCAGGGGAGAGATCACAGGGACCAGAGGGACAGCTGTTAGAGGGAAGGGGGGATGAGGGGATGGGATCAGAGAAGGTAAAGGTATTTGTGAAATTATATATACATAATACAGAGATATAGATAGCAAGTCGGCAAATTCTAGAGGGAAGGGGGGAGGGTGAGGGGATAAGGATAAGGGGGGGTTGGGGGGACATGGGGTGGGTTGTGAGGGAGTTGTATTCAGTGGGACACTTGAATTTATGTAAACACAATAAATTAAAATTAATAAAAATAGATTGGAGTTACTTTTAGATTCTGGATTTGTTGTCTTTCTTAAGGGTTCATAAATATGTTTACACAATGATGTCATATTTTACCATCAGGACTCTGATTGTGTATTGAACTCAATATGCTGTTTATGGTGCAGTTGAAAATGAAGCAGTTTTTGGTTCAAGGAAGATATTCTGTAACCTAAGAGTGGAAGACCTTTCTGAGCCGAAAATAGACACAATTTAAAAATGAAAGTCTAAACTTAAATTTAACTTTAAAAAACATGCACATGGGTGAAGCTAGGTCAGGACACTTGAAACTAATTTTAGCAATGGACCCTGATACAACTAAAAACTAAATCTAGCACTGGACCCCATACAACGAAAAAGGAAATCTAATGTGTAAAAGCCTTAACCATTGCCTGGGCAAGAATGTAGTCTACTTTAAAGTAGAAAAGAATCTTTGCCTAACTTTTTACCAAACTTATTGGAAATCTCATCATTTCAGTTTCGAGAACCTAACCACAGCGGTCGATGTGAATATCACTGTGAAACAAACTTGAGCAGTCACAAACCCTGAGGGGAAAGAGCCACTCACGAGTTAACTCGTGCTAACACTTGCATTACCGATTTCATGTTTTGAAACTCTTGGTAATATAGGTTTATTGTATTTGGGACTTCTCAATGTGTTCAAAATTTACTGTAATTACAATAGATGTAATAAGAACAAGATACAAAAAGTTTCTACATGAGCAGTTAGGGAATGGATATCTGCCGGTTCAAATGAGTGCAGCTCAGAACCTAACACGTCTTCTGGTGCTTCTAAAAGGGTTCCTTATATTGATTCACCCTTTAGGCTTTCAGGGCAACTGAAAGACCACTTTTTAGAAAACAGAGTCACTGGCATAAAAGGAAATTCAATTAGAACGTGCAAAGTGTATGTTCCAAAAAAAAAGGTACAGTAAAACCAGATATATTTGAAAACATATTGCATACCATTACACGTAGCTGATTGCTATATAGTTTACCACAAAAAATATAGTATGTATAAAATATATATAGCACATATGGACAAAGTTTCATTTAAATTCATTATGTATAAATAAAGTATACTGAAGTTGATTTACATTGTTTCACTTTCATACTCAAGAAAAATTAGCCAGTGACATGAGAAAACTTCTGCATAAGATTGCCGGTCAACAGTGTGATAAAGTATTGCCAAGCGCTACTTTTCCCAAAAGGCAGGCCACCATGTAACACTAGCACGTATTCCTATAATATAGTAATTTAGGATTCTTGTGCATTCTGTGTAAAGAATGCAATGAAACAGTTTGACCTATATTGTGACTTATAAACCTCTGCATACTGTGGGTATTGAGAAAGTGCTAGTACGTACAGAATGCTTTGAAGAAATTTTAAGCTTTCTCTCTTTATTAATGGCTGACATGACATTGATGATCTCTTTCTTATGGTACTAACATGGATGCATGTCTCACCTGCAAAGTGCCCTGCAGAAAGCTGAACATACACCAATGAGGAAAGATGTGTATGTGCTGAACGTGTAAAATGGCACTCGAATCAAGAACAGAATGGTTTGGTATATGCAGGGAACTGGACCTTTGGATTTACACATATAAAACGTGAAAGAAAAAAATGTGATGAATATTTACAATGCATCTATTGCTAATCATTCTAAGCATCATTAAAAGCAGATGTATGTACAGCATAAAAGTTATGAGTGACATTGGGTTTTAGGCAAAATATATTTGATTTTCCACCCAGTTAATATGTGCTACAATCCAAGTGTCCTGCATGGTATTCTGAGACTTCTGAATGTGAATGACAGAGCATGAGCTATGAGTTCACGTTAATATTAGTATATCTTCCAGAAGATAGTATATTTACAGTTTGACATTAGAGGTAGAATTAGAAACAGTTTAGAAAAACGTCGTATTTCAGTGTTAAAATACATCTGGTATCCTCATTAAGATAGGTAGATAGGTATTCTAATTTAGTTGTAGTCATCTGGAATTTGGTCCAGGTAAACATGACAGGTCACATATTGGTTGTTTGACAATGGTCGTTTGATTCTGCAGATACTTTCTTCGAAGTTCTGTGTGAAATGTAGGATAAATCTTTAGTTTTAACTTATGACACAAGAGTAACGTTTCCTGTAGATGTTCAGTTAAGTTAGACTTGCTGTTACTGTTCACTATAAGATTGGAGTTACTTTTAGATTCTGGGTTAACTTGTCTTTCTTAAGGGTTCATAAATTTGTTTACACAATGATTTCATATTTTAGCATCAGGAATATGATTGTGTATTGATCTCAATATGGTGTTTAAGGTTCAGTTCAAACATGAAGCAGTTTTTAGTTCAAGGAAGACGTTCTGTAACCTAAGCATGGAAGACCTTCCTGAGCTGCAAATAGACACAATTTAAAAATGAAAGCCTGAAGTTAACTTTAAAACAAACCCAAATATACACCTGAGCGAAATTAGCTCAGAAAAGTTGAAATTAATTTTTTTTTGTTATTTTTCTGAAGCTGGAAACGGGGAGAGACAGTCAGACAGACTCCCATATGCGCCCGACCGGGATCCACCCGGCAAGCCCACCAGGGGCGACGCTCTACCCACCAGGGGGCGATGCTCTGCCCCTCCGGGGCGTCGCTCTGTTGCGACCAGAGCCACTCTAGCGCCTGGGGCAGAGGCCAAGGAGCCATCCCCAGTGCCCGGGCCATCTTTGCTCCAATGGAGCCTTGGCTGCGGGAGGGGAAGAGAGAGACAGAGAGGAAGGAGGGGGGGGGGGTGGAGAAGCAAATGGGTGCTTCTCCTGTGTGCCCTGGCTGGGAATCGAACCCGGGTCCCCCGCACGCCAGGCCGACGTTCTACTGCTGAGCCAACCGGCCAGGGCCAAGTTGAAATTAATTTTAGCAATGGACCCTGATACACTGAAAATCTAAGAGTAGCATTGGACCCCGATACAATGAAAAAGTAAATCTAACGTGTAAAAGCCTTAACCCTTGCTGGGCAAGAATGTAGTCCACTTTAAAGTAGAAACGGATCTTTGAACAAGTTTTTATCAAATTTACAGAACAGTAATTGGAAATCTCACCATTTCAGTTTCAAGAACCTAACCACAGCAGTCGATGTGAATATCACTGTGAAACAAAACTGAGCAGTAACAACCTCTAAGGGGAAATAGACGCTCACGAGTTAACTCGTGTTTTCAGGCCCAAATGTTGTTGACTGCTCAAGAGTCAATTCCTATTTTTAGGTCCAAATTTTGTTGACCACTCATAAGGTAACTTGTGTTTTCAGGCCCAAACGTTGTTGATCACCCATGAGTTTACTCATGTTTTCAGGCCCAAACATTGTTGACCATTCATGAATATACTCGTGTTTCCGCTTGCATTACCTATTTCACATTTTGAAATTCTTGGTAATATAGGTTTATTGTATTTGGGACTCCTCAAGACCTTAAAAATTTATTGTAATTATAATAGTCAAAATAAGATACAAAAAATTTACACAAAAAGTAGCTAGGGAATGGATATCTGCCAGTTCAAATGAGTGCAGCTCAGAACCTGACACTTCTGGTGCTTCTAAAAGAGCTCCTTACAGTGATTCACCTTTTAGGCATTCAAGGCAACTAAAAGACCACTTTTTAGAGAACAGAGTCACTGGTATAAAAGGAAATTCAACTAGAACATGCAAAGTGTGTGTTTCAAAAGGAAAGCACAGCAAAACTAGATATATTTTCAAAACATGTTGTGTACCATTACACGGAGGTGATTGCTATACAGTATATACCACACCAAAAAAAATTACTGCAAAATATAGTATGTATAAAATGTAATGTGTAGCAGATATGTACTAAGGTTCTTATCAGATTTAGGGTTGCTATTAAGATTAGTTGTTAGGGTTGTATTTAGGGTTCTTGTTAAGTTTAGGGCTGTTGTAAGCATAAGATATATGCTTACAAGATAAATACAACCCTAATTAGGGTTGTATTTAGGGTTAGAATTGTTAATGTTAAGGTATGGGTTATTCGGATTGTTGTTAGTCTTCGAGTTTGTTTTGTTTTTTAACAGAGACAGAGAGAGAGAGTCAGAGAGAGTGATAGATAGGGACAGACAGACAGGAACAGAGAGAGATGAGAAGCATCAATCATTAGTTTTTCATTGCGACCCCTTAGATGTTCATTGATTGCTTTCTCATATGTGCCTTGGCCATGGGCCTTCAGCAGAGTGAGTAACCCCTTGCCCAAGCCAGTGACTTTGGGTCCAAGCTGGTGAGCTTTGCTCAAACCAGATGAGTCCGCACTCAAGCTGGTGACCTCAGGGTCTCGAACCTGGTTCCTCTGCATCCTAGTCTGGCACTCTATCCGCTGTGCCACCACCTGGTCAGGCTCAAGTTATTATTAGCATTAGTTTTAGGGTTGTTGTGAGGGTTAAGGTTGTTAGGGTTAGGGTTTTAGTTAGCATTAGTTTAAGTCTTGTAAGGGTTAGGGTTAGAGTTTGGGTTGTAATTAATGTTGGGGTTGTTAGCATTAAAATTAGATTTTTTTGATAGGGTTGTTTGGGTTTTTGTTAGGGTTAGTGTGTTTCTTAGGGTTGGGGTTGTTAGCGTTAGGGTTGTTAGGGTTAGGGTTGTTGCTAGTCTTAGTGTTGATAGCGTTAGTGTTAGGGTTGTTGGTAGGTTTAGAATTGTTATGAATAGAGTTAGATTTGTTGTTAGGGTTCTTGTTAGTGTTAGTATTGTTGATGGATTAGTGTAAGGGTTGTCATGAAGGTTAGGGTTGTTTTTAGGGTTAGGGTTCTTGTTAGGGTTGTTAGGGTTCAGGTTGTTTTCGGGTTAGATTTCTTGTTAGTGTTAGGGTTAGGATTGTTGTTAGTGTTAGGGTTATGGTTCTTGTTAGGTTTAGTACTGTTGTTAAAATTAGTGTTAGGATTCTTTTTAGGGATCTTGTTAGGTTTAGGTTTGTTAGTATTAGCGTTAGGGCTTTTGTTAAGGTTGTTAGCACTAGGGTTATGGTTGTTAGGATTGTTGATTGGCTTAGGGTTCTTGTATGTATAGGGTTGTTTTTAGGATTAGTGGTGTGTTGTTGCTAGGGTTCTTGTTAGGGTTAAGTTTGTTGTTAAGTTAGGTTTGTGGTTGTGGTTAGAGTTAGGGTTGTTGTTAGGGTTACCATTAAGGTTAGGGTTGTTTTTAAGATTAGGTTTGTGTGTGTGTGTGTGTGTGTCCCATGCCACTTCTTCTTTAGCTCTTATCACTATTTCAAATTATCTTTTTTATTTGAATCCTTTTTTAAAAATATAACCATAATTTTTTTTTTTAAATCCAGTTGCTTTTTATTTTTTAATAAATGTACGGGGTGACATTGGTTAACAAAATTATATAGGTTTCAAGTGTAAAATTTTATATCATATGTGCACTGCATTGTGTGTTTTCCACCCAAAGTCAATTTAGTTGCATTTTAAAAATTAAAAAAAATTGATCATAAATATGTTATTCCATATATACTTATATATTCCCAAGTTAAATATGTTGATATAATTATAACAATATTAAAATAGAAGAGCCATTAAGTTCTTTGATTACTAATCAGAAAAATAATTTCTTAAGTCAATCTTGAATTTCCTTACTCTTCCACACTACTTTATTTTGTCATGAGTTGCTCAATTCTCACACAATAGGTAGATAGCTTTGAAAGAGTAAATTTCAGGGAAAACTTTAGAATGCTTTGTTTTATATATATTATTTTACCTTTTATCTCAACACAGAAGCAATATGTGTGTTGAATTTCTATAAAACTGTGACTGAAAGTTATATAATATAATTTGTGTTTCCCCTCTGTCTTTATTAATCCTCAAATTAGAAGAGGTAATCAAACCTCTATAGATTTGGTCATTTTACACATCTTTTTTTTCCTTTTTAAGCCTTTAAGAGATCAGGCCATTTTTTTAATAAATAAATTTTTATTTTAATGGGGTGACATCAATAAATCAGGGTACATATATTCAAAGAAAACATTTCCAGGTTATCTTGTCATTTAGTTCTGTTGCATACCCATCACCCAAAGAGAGATCGTCCTCCGTCACCCTCTATCCAGTTTTCTTTGTACCCCTCCCCCTCCCCTTCCCCCTCTCCCCCCTTCCCTCCCCCACCCCCCGTAACCACCACACTCTTGTCCATGTCTCTTAGTCTCGCTTTTATGTCCCAACAATGTATGGACTCCTGCAGTTCTTGTTTTTTTCTGATTCGCTTATTTCACTCCGAATAATGTTATCAAGGTTCTACCATTCTGCTGTAAGTGATCCGATGTCATCGTTTCTTCTAGCTGAATAGTATACCATGGTGTATATGTGCCCCACCTTCTTTATCCAGTCTTCTATTTTTTTTAAAGTGATTAAAAACCTTTAAGCAAACTCTTGGCCAATACAGCAAGAATCCATAAAAGAGTAGTGTCCTAAACATGTTCACCAAGTCCAAATTGGCCCCATCACCATGCCAAATCCCTGAAAAATGCAACCCAACCACAGTTCAGTCTGTTAGGAGCTGTCACAGGGAGCAGGAAAAGTCCACACAGGAAAAGTCCGCATGGCACTGGAATTGTTGTCACCATTCTATACTTTGCAGCTCATGTCCAAGTCCCAATGTCTGCTGCTTCTAGCTGGTGATGATTCAGGTAGACTGGAAAAGCCATTTGTAGCATGCGTGGATATGGAGCTTCTGTTCTCCTCTTCCTGGAGAGTTGAGACCAGGTTGCTTTTCCCTGGAGCTCTGTGACTATGGCATGGTAAAGAGAACCTTGGGCTACACTAAGCTGGGTGGCAAAGGTAAATTCATAATACAAGTTGGCAAAAGGGGGAAAGAGAGCTTTAAATTAGGAGTACGTCCCAGCCTGAAATATGAGTGGGATGTTGAGAAAGGAGGGATAAAGGAAACACTATATATTAAGCAAAGCAGCAGAAAATAGGACTATCAACACCCACAACAGAGATCTTTGAGGGAAGAATAAAAAACCTGACTATTCAGGCAAGACATAGTTAAGTGGCCCTTGTGCAAATGAGATCAGTTTACCTGCTCCTTGGAAGAAATACCCTAGGCTCATCCACAGTGTCATAGATGGGGCCGATGGCCCTGTGCACCTTCAGCCTTCAGTGGCAAACCCCAGCTTTCTGGGCAAGGTTAGGTCATAGGTGGCTGGAGCAGGGCTGGAAGAGACTGAACCCTCCCTTAGAGGAGCGAGGGAGAAGCCTACCTTCCAGTGTCCCTATTTCCTCACAGCAGAGGCATGTAAGCCTGGCAGGCTTTAGCTCAATGACCTTCCTTTCCACTATTGAAGCAGGACCCAGATGGCATCCTATGAGACCCCTTTGGGGCGTTGGAGCCTTTAAGGGTGTATCCTAAAAGCTGGTAGTTCCCCTGATCTCTATTGGGCTTTTTCTGCCTCAAGGTATCTTAAAAGCCATGCTCAGAAGATCTCACTGAGAGGTTTGAGGATCCCCATCTGCCTATATAAATCTTTTCCATATATCTGGAGCTATTTGGAAAAAGACAAAACAGTGTTATTAGCTGGATCAAATAAAGAAGGTAGTAGTTTGCAGGCAAAAAAGATTTGGTGTCTCCTGTTCATCAGCCTTCAAAAGAAATGTAAATTTTTTTTTTTAAGTAAAAAGCATGATATGGTAGACCCGTAGGAGTCATTGGCCTGGTGTGCAGGATTCCTGGGTTCGATTCCTGGCCAGAGCACACAGGAGAAGTGCCCATCTACTTCTCCACCCCTCCCCCTTTCCCTCCTCTCCATCTCTCACTTCCCCTCCCGCAGCCAAGGCTCCACTGGAGCAAAGCCACCCCGGGCACTAAGGATGGCCCCATGGCCTCCGCCCCAGTCGCTAGAATGGCTCTGGTTGTAACAGAGCAACACCCCAGATGGGCAGAGCATTCCCCCCTGGTAAGCATGCCAGGTGGATCCTGGTCAGGCGCATGTGGGAGTCTGTCTGACTTCCTCCCCATATCCATCCTCAGAAAAATACCAAAAAAAAAAAAAAAAAAAAAAAAAAAAAAAAAAAAAAGGGCATTCCCTTGTGTTAAAGCTCCAGGGAGCATGGAGTGAGCTTGAGTATGTCCTATGAAACATGGAGCTCTATGTTGACATATAAGTCTTTGAAGAAGGAGGAACTGCTGAAATAGTTCATCAGCATTTCTCCCTAAGACAGCAGTCTTTATAGTGGAAACACCATAAGTAAATATTTGCTGTCTGTCTATAGATTAAAGGGGGAATATGGCAAATGCTGAAAAGCCATGCTCTTTGTGCCCCTCCCCTCCCCAACCCCCTCCCTCTCCTTCCCCCACTCTGTACCCCCAACACTGTTGTCCATGTCTCTGAGTCTTTATGTCCCACCTATGTATGGAATCATATATTTCTTAGTTTTTTCTGATTTACTTCTTTTGCTCAGTATAATGTTATCAAGGCCCATCCATGTTGTTGTAAAAGATCCTATGTCATCATTTCTTATGGCTGAGTAGTATTCCATAGTATATATATACACCAAAGCTTTTTAATCCACTCGTTCTCTGATGGACACTTGGGCTGTTTCCAGATCTTTGCTATTGTGAACAATGCTGCCATAAACATGGGGGTGCATTTCTTCTTTTCAAACAGTGCTATGGTGTTTTTGGGGTATATTCCTAACAGTGGTATAGCTGGGTCAAAAGGCAGTTCGATTTTTAATTTCTTGAGGAATCTTCATACTGTTTTCTACAGAGGCTGCACCAGTCTGCATTCCCACCAGCAGTGCAGGAGGGTTCCCTTTTCTCCACATCCTTGCCAGCACTTATTCTGTGTTGTTTTATTGATGAGCGCCATTCTGACTGGTGTGAGGTGATATCTCATTGTGGTTTTAATTTGCATTTCTCTAATCATTAGTGATGTTGAACATTTTTTCATATGCCTATTGGCCATCTGTGTGTCCTCTTTAGAGAAGTGTCTATTCATTTCTTTTGCCCATTTTTGGATTGGATTGTTTGTCTTCCTGGTATTAAGTTTTACAAGTTCTTTATAAATTTTGGTTATTAACCCCTTATCAGATGCAATGTCAAATATATTCTCCCATTGTGTAGTTTGTCTTTTTATTCTGTTCTTATTGTCTTTAGCTGTGCAGAAGCTTTTTAGTTTGATAAAGTCCCATTTGTTTATCCTGTCTTTTATTTCACTTGCCTGTGGAGACAAATCAGCAAATATATTGCTGTGAGAGATGTCAGAGAGCTTACTGCCTATGTTTTCTTCTAAGATGCTTATGGTTTCATGGCTTACATTTAAGTCTTTTATCCGTTTTGAGTTTATTTTTGTGAGTGGTGTAAGTTGGTGGTCTAGTTTCATTTTTTGCAGGTAGCTGTCCAATTTTCCCAACACCATTTGTTGAAGAGGCTGTCTTTACTCCATTGTATTTCCTTACCTCCTTTGTCAAATATCAGTTGTCCATAGAACTGTGGGTTTATTTCTGGGTTCTCTGTTCTGTTCCATTGATCTATGTGCCTGTTCTTATGCCAGTACCAGGCTGTTTTGAGTACAATGGCCTTATAATATAACTTGATATCCGGAAGTGTGATACCTCCTGCTTTATTCTTCCTTTTCAAGATTGCTGAGGCTATTCGTGTTCTCGTTTGGTTCCATATAAAATTTTGGAATATGTGTTCTATATCTTTGAAGTAAGTCATCGTATTTTAATCGATATTGCATTGAATTTATAAATTGCTTTGGGTAATATAGACATTTTAATGATGTTTACTCTTCCTAACCATGAGCACGGTATATGCCTCCACTTATTCGTATCTTCCCTGATTTCTTTTATCAATGTTTTATAATTTTCCAAGTACAAGTCTTTAATCTCCTTGGTTACATTTATTCCTAGGTACTTTATTTTTTTGGTTGCAATGGTAAAGGGGATTGCTTCCTTGATTTCTCTTTCTGACAGTTCATTATTAGTGTATAAAAATGCCTCTGATTTCTGAGTATTGATTTTATATCCTGCCACCTTGCCGAATTCATTTATCAGGTCTAGTAGTTTTTTGACTGAGACTTTAGGGTTTTCTATATACAATATCATATCATCTGCAAATAATGATAGTTTTACTTCTTCTTTTCCAATTCGGATGCCTTTTATGTATTTTTCTTGTGTGATTGCTGTGGCTAGGACTTCCAGAACTATGTTGAATAAGAGTGGTGAAAGGGGGCACCCCTGCCTTGTTCCTGATTTTAAGGTGATTGCTTTTAATTTTTGCCCATTGAGTATGATGTTGGCTGTGGGTTTTTCATAGATGGCTTTTATCATGTTGAGGTATGTTCCCTGTATTCCCACTTTGCTGAGAGTTTTGATCATGAATGGGTGCTGGACTTTATCAAATGCTTTTTCTGCATCTATTGAAATTATCATGTGGTTTTTCTCCTTTCTTTTGTTTATGTGATGAATCACATTGATTGATTTGCGAATATTGTACCAGCCTTGCCTCCCAAGAATAAATCCCACTTGATCGTGGTGTATGACTTTTTTCATATATTGCTGGATCCGGTTTGCTAATATTTTGTTGAGGATTTTTGCATATAAGTTCATCAGGGATATTGGCCTATAATTTTCTTTTTTTGTGTTGTCTTTGCCTGGTTTTGGAATCAGAATTATGCTCGCCTCATAAAAGGAGTTTGGAAGTCTTCCTTGCTCTTGGATTTTCTGAAATAGCTTGAGAAGGATAGGAGTTAGTTCTTCTTTGAATATTTGGTAGAATTCACTTGTGAAGCCGTCAGGCCCAGGACTTTTCTTTTTTGGGAGGTTTTTGATAGCTGTTTCAATCTCATTTGTTGTAATTGGTCTGTTTAGGTTTTCTGATTCTTCCAGATTGATTTTTGGAAGATTATATGATTCAAGGAATTTGTCCATTTCATCTAGTTTGTCTGGTTTTTTGGCGTACAGTTCTTCATAGTATTTTCTTACAATATTTTGTATTTCTGTTGTGTCAGTTGTTATTTCTCCACTCTCGTTTCTAATTTTATTTATTTGAGTCCTCTCTTTTTTCTTCTTGGTGAGTCTCGTTAAAGGTTCATCGATCTTGTTTACCTTTTCAAAGAACCAGCTCCTGGTTTCATTGATCCTCTGTATTGTTTCTTTAGCCTCTGTGTCATTTATTTCTGCTCTGATCTTTATTATTTTCTTCCTTCTACTAGCTCTGGGCTTTATTTGCTGTTCTTCTTCTAGTTCTTTTAGATGCAGGGTTAAGTTGTTTATTTGAGCTATTTCTAGCTTCTTGAGGTATGCCTGTAATGCTATAAACTTCCCTCTCAGGACTGCTTTTGCTGTGTCCCATAAATTTTGAGTTGATGTATGCTCATTATTGTTTGTTTCTAGGAATTTTAAAATTTCTTCTTTGATCTCAATGTTAACCCATTCGTTATTTAATAATGTGCTATTTAGTTTCCAAGTGTTTAAATGTTTTTCAATTTTTCTATTGTGGTTGATTTCTAGTTTAATGCCATTGTGATCATAGAAAGTGCTCGATATGATTTCAATCTTCTTAAATTTGTTGAGACTGCTTTTGTGCCCTAACATGTGGTCTATTCTAGAGAATGTACCATGAGCACTTGAAAAGAATGTATATTCTGCTGTTTTAGGGTGAAAGGTTCTGAAGATATCTATTAAATTGAGTTGATCTAATATGTCCTTTAAGTCTGCTGTTTCTTTGTTGATTTTCTTTCTTGAAGATCTATCTAATGATGTTAATGGGGTATTGAAATCCCCTACTATTATAGTATTGCTGTTGACCTTGCCCTTTAAGTCCATCAAAGTCTGCTTTATATATTTAGGTGCTCCTATATTAGGTGCGTAGATATTTATAATGGTTATATCCTCCTTTTGGATTTCTCCCTTTATCATTATGTAGTGACCTTATTTATCTCTAACTATGGTCTTGGTTTTAAAGTCCATTTTGTCTGATATAAGTATTGCTACCCCAGCTTTTTTTAAAATTTACATTTGCGTGAAATATTTTTTTCCATTTTTTTATCTTCAGTCTGTGTGCATCTTTTGTTTTAAAGTGTGTCTCTTGTAGACAGCATATGTATGGGTCCTGTTTTCTTATCCACGCAGCTACCCTATGTCTCTTGATCAGATTATTTAATCCATTAACATTTAAGGTTATTACTGATATGTAATTGTTTATTGCCATTTTTTTTCTTTGAAACTGTATTCCTCTTTTGCTATATTCTTTTTTTCCTTTGATCTGTTTACAACAGGTCCCTTAGCATTTCTTGCAGCCTTGGTTTGGTTGCAGTGAATTCCTTGAGTTTTTTTTTGTCTGTAAAGCTTTTTATTTCTCTTTCAATTTTAAATGATAGCCTTGCTGGATAAAGTAATCTTGGTTGTAGGTTCTTGTTCTGCATTACTTTGAATATTTCTTGCCATTCCCTTCTGGCCTCAAGTGTTTCTGTTGAGAAGTCAGAAGTCATCTTTATGGGGGCTCCTCTGTAGGTGATAGTCTTTTTTTCTCTAACAGCTTTTAATATTTTTTCTTTATCATTTAGCTTTGGTATTTTAATTATGATGTGTCTTGGTGTTGGTTTCTTTGGGTTTCTCCTTAATGGAGTTCTCTGTGCTTCCTGAACATGTGTAATGTTTTCCTGCCTTAATTGGGGGAAGTTTTCCGCTATAATATGTTTGAACAAAGTCTCTATCCCTTGTTCTTTCTCTTCTTCTTCAGGAACCCCTATGATGCAGATGTTATTTCTCTTCATGTTGTCACAGAGCTCTCTTAGAGTTTCCTCAGACTTTTTGAGTCTCTTTTCTTTTTTCTGCTCTGCTTCCGTGCCTTTATTTATTGTGTCCTCTAACTCACTGATTCGATTCTTTGCTTCATCCATCCTGCTTTTAATTCCTTCCATTGTATTCTTTATTTCAGATATTGTATTTGTCATTTCTGACTGATTCTTTTTTATTATTTCAATGTCCTTCTTTATATTTGTTATCTCTTTATTTAGGTTTTCATAATGGCCATCTATGGTTGTTCTGATATCTTTGAGCATCCTAACAATCGTTATTTTAAACTCTGCATCTTGTAATTTGGTTATATCTGATTCACTTAGGTCCTTTTCTGGGGATTTCTCTTGGTTTATTTGTGTTGTATTTCTCTGCCTCCGCATTTTCTCTTCACAGGAGTGGCTGTGATCACGTGCTCGGGTGCACAAGCGTTGGTGGCCTTGGCATTTGCCCCGCCCCTGTGTGTGACATTATGCTCGGTCCTGAGGGCACTGGCAAGCACCTTTGCTCAGCTGCGGGTCTCCGCCTGTTTCGGGGCTTTTGCCCGCCCTTGCAGGAGGAGCCCACTCGAGGAATGGCTGCTAGCCTTGGCTTTACCGCGGGGCAGGACTGTGTTCTCAAGCTCAGCTCAGTAGCGGAACTCCGCCTTTTCTGGGCTTTTGGCTCCACCCTCATGGGAGGAGCCGGCTACCAAGTCAGACCGCAAGCCTGGGTTGCACGGACGGGGCAAGGCTGTGCCCCTCTGCCCTTGCTCTGGGGCTGGTCTCCACCCTTTCCGGGGTTTCTGCCCTTTTCCCGCAGGCTGGATTACAGGCTGCTGGCAGCTGAGCTTGACCGCTTTTGCTCGCCCCCTTCTCCCCACCCGGGCAAGATTGAGTTCACACCTGAGCCGAGTGGTGGCCAGCTGGTTTCTGCCCCTGCCAGCAGAACTGTGCTTTTGTCTCCCGCTGCCGCCCCCACCCTCCGGCACGCCCTCAGCCACGTGGGTGGGGGCGTTGCTGCTTGGACCCTAAGACTCACTACTGTAGACCCAAAAGCTTTCTCCTTCTTTGTGATTCTGCTCTGAATGCCGTGGGGGAGCTTGTTTGGCTGCTCTCCTGCTTCCCTTTGCTGGTATTTCTGTTTCCTGGGGAAATATTCACTTCAGCTTTGGGGAGTGACTCGTCCCAGGATTTAGGGTGGTTATCTCCCAAATTGCTTCTTTCTGTGCCTCCTAGATTAGACTCTCTTCCTGTTACTCTGGTCCTCTCCTCTCTCCCCCCATCCCCAGGAGCCCTGGGTGGGTGGTTATGAGAGAGATGTTCTGTGCAGTCCCTTTAAGAAGGATCTGGGGTCTGAGAAATCAGACTCTCAAAATCAGTATCCCGACTTGTTTCCACCTAAATACTGTCCTTACGCCTCTTCTGGGCTCTGGGGCTGCAGGCTGGGGCTTTGTTCCTGGGGCTCAGGACCCTTCCACCTCTGCTAAACTCACTTTCTGCCACGCGAGTTTCTCCCTGCTGCCGTTCGCTCCGGGGAGCTGGGCAGCCCTCTCCACGTTTCCCTGTTTCCGCTTTTCCTACCAGTCTCTGTGTGGCTTCTTCAGCGTTTCTTGGTTGAAGAGTCCTCTTAGTTTAGTCCAAAGTTGGTTTTTCCAGATGATAGTTCATAAAATTAATTTGTAATCCACTTTGGTTCTGGGAGGTAGATGTTGGTACGTCTGCCTACTCCAGCGCCATCTTGTCTCTTATAACCATAAATTTTAATGGGGTGACATTGATAAATCAGAGTACATATGTTCAGAGAAAACATCTCTAGGTTACTTTGACATTTGATTATGCTGCATTCCCATCACCCAAAGTCCAATTGTCTTCCATCACCTTCTAACTGGTTTTCTTTGTGCCGCTCCCTCTCCTCCCCCCACCCAGTAATCCCCACACTCTTGTCCATGTCTCTGAGTCTCATTTTTATGTCCCACCTATGTATGGAATCATATAGTTCTTAGTTTTTTATGATTTACTTATTTTGCTCAGTATGTTATCAAGGTCTATCCATGTTGTTCTAAATGATCTGATGTCATCATTTCTTATGGCTGAGTAGTATTCCATAGTATATATGTACCAAAGCTTTTTAATCCACTTGTCCACTGACGGACACTTGGGCTGTTTCCAGATCTTCGCTATTGTGAACAATGCTGTCATAAACATGGGGGTGCATTTCTTCTTTTCAAACAGTGCTATGGTGTTCTTGGGGTATATTCCTAAAAGTGGTATAACTGGATCAAAAGGCAGTTCGATTTTTAATTTCTTGAGGAATCTCCATACTGGTTTCCACAGAGGCTGCACCAGTCTGCATTCCCACCAGCAGTGCAGAGGGTTCCCTTTTCTGAACATTCTTACCAGCACTTATTCTTTGTTATTTTGTTGATGAGCACCATTCTAACAGGTGTGAGGTGATATCTTATTGTGGTTTTAATTTGCATTTCTCTAATGATTAGTGATGTTGAGCATTTTTTCATATGCCTATTGGCCATCTGTGTGTCCTCTTTGGAGAAGTGTCTATTCATTTCTTTCACCCATTTTTTTTTGAATTTTTCTGAAGCTGGAAACGAGGAGACAGACAGACTCCCACATGCGCCCGACCGGGATCCACCTGGCATGCCCACCAGGTGGCAATGCTCTGCCCATCTGGGGCATCGCTCTGTCCATTCTAGCGCCAGAAGCAGAGGCCATGGAGCCATCCTCAGCGCCCGGGCCAACTTTGCTCCAATGGAGCCTTGGCTGTGGGGGAGGGGGAGAGGAAGGAGAGAGGGAGGCGTGGAGAAGCAGATGGGCGTTTCTCCTGTGTGCCCGGGAATCAAACCCGGGACTCCTGCACCCCAGGCCGATGCTCTACCACTGAGCCAACCGGCCAGAGCCTCTTTCAGCCATTTTTTGATTGAATTGTCTTCCTGGTATTAAGTTTTACAAGTTCTTTATAAATTTTGGTTATTAACCCCTTATCGGACGTATTGTCAAATATATTCTCCCATTGTGTAGTTTGTCTTTTTATTCTGTTCTTATTGTCTTTAGCTGTGCAGAAGCTTTTTACTTTGATATAGTCCCATTTGTTTATCCTGTCTTTTACTTCACTTGCCCGTGGAGATAAATCAGCAAATACATTGCTGCAAGAGATGTCAGAGAGCTTACTGCCTATGTTTTCTTCTAAGATGCTTATGGTTTTATGGCTTACATTTAACTCTTTTATCCGTTTTAAATTTATTTTTGTGAATGGTGTAAGTTGGTGGTCTAGTTTCTTTTTTTTGCAGGTAGCTGCCAATTTTTCAACACCATTTGTTGAAGAGGCTGTCTTTACTCCAATGTATGCTCTTACCTCCTTTGTCAAATATCAGTTGTCCATAAAAGTGTGGGTTTATTTCTGGCTTCTCTGTTCTGTTTCATTGATCTATATGCCTGTTCTTATGCCAGTACCAGGCTGTTTTGTGTACAATGGCCTTGTAGTATAACTTGATATTTGGAAGTGTGATACCTCACACTCTATTCTTCCTTTTCAAGATTGCTGAGGCTATTCGTGTTCTCTTTTGGTTCCTATAAAATTTTGGAATATGTTTTTTATATCTTTGAAGTAAGTTATTGGTATTTTAATCGATATTGCTTTGAATTTATAAATTGCTTTGGGTAATATAGACATTTTAATGATGTTTATTCTTCCTAACCATGAGCATGGTATATGCTTCCACTTGTTTGTATCTTCCCTGATTTCTTTTATCAATGTTTTATAATTTTCCAAGTACAAGTCTTTAATCTCCCTCGTTAAATTTATTCCTAGGTACTTTATTTTTTTGGTTGCAATGGTAAAGGGGATTGCTTCCTTAATTTCTCTTTTGGACAGTTCATTGTTAGTGTATAAAAATGCCTCTGATTTCTGAGTATTAATTTTATATCCTGTCACCTTGCTGAGTTCATTTATCAGGTCTAGTAGTTTTTTGACTGAAACTTTAGGGTTTTCTATATACAATATCATATCATCTGCAAATAATGATATTTTTACTTCTTCTTTTCCAATTTGGATGCGTTTTATTTCTTTTTCTTGTCTGATTGCTGTGGCTAAGACTACCAGAACTATGTTGAATAAGAGTGGTGAAAGGGGGCACCCCTGCCTTGTTGCTGATCTTAAGGGGATTGCTTTTAATTTTTGCCCATTGAGTATGATGTTGGCTGTGGGTTTGTCATAGATGGCCTTTATCATGTTGAGGTATGTTCCCTGTGTTCCCACTTTACTGAGAGTTTTGATCATGAATGGGTGCTGGATTTTATCAAATGCTTTTTCTGCATCTATTGAAATTATCATGTGGTTTTTCTCCTTTCTTTTGTTTATGTGATGAACCACATTGATTTGCAAATATTGTACCAGCCTTGCCTCCCAAGAATAAATCCCACTTGATTATGGTGTATGATTTTTTTCATATATTGCTGGATCTGGTTTGCTAATATTTTGTTGAGGATTTTAGCATCTAAATTTATCAGGGATATTGGCCTATAATTTTCTTTTTTTGTGTTGTCTTTGCCTGGATTTGGAATCAGAATTATACTCGCCTCATAAAAGGAGCTTGGATGTCTTCCTCTTGAATTTTTTGAAATAGCTTGAGAAGGATAGGAGTTAGTTCTTCTTTGAATATTTGATAGAACTTACTTGTGAAGCCATCAAGCCCCAGACTTTTCTTTTTTGGGAGTTTTTTGATAACTGTTTCAATCTCATTTGTTGTAATCAGTCTGCTTAGGTTTTCTCATTTTTCCAGATTGATTTTTGGAAGGTTATATGTTTCAAGGAATTTGTCCATTTCATCTAGGTTGTCTAGTTTTTTGACATACAGTTCTTCATAGTATTTTCTTACAATATTTTGTATTTCTGTTGTGTCAGTTGTTATTTCTCCACTCTCATTTCTAATTTTATTTATTTGAGTCCTCTCTCTTTTTCTTGGTGAGTCTGGTTAAAAGTTCATTGATCTTGTTTACCTTTTCAGAGAACAAGCTCCTGGTTTCATTGATCCTCTGTATTGTTTCTTTAGCCTCTATGTTGTTTATTTCTGCTCTGATCTTTATTATTTCCTTCCTTCTACTAGCTCTGGGATTTACTTGCTGTTCTTTTTCTAGTTCTTTTAGATGCAGGCTCAAGTTGTTTATTTGAGCTTTTTCTAGCTTCTTTTTTTTAATAAATAAATTTTTATTAAATTTAATGGAGTGACATCGATAAATCAGTGTACATATATTCAAAGAAAACATGTCCAGGTTATCTTGTCATTCAATTCTGTTGCATACCTGTCACCCAAAATCAGATTGTCCTCCGTCACTTTCTATCTAGTTTTCTTTGTGCCCCTCCCCCTTTCCTTCTCCCTTTTTCCCTTCCCCCACCCCTTGTAACCACCACACTCTTGTCCATGTCTATTAGTCTCATTTTTATGTCCCACCAATTTATGGAATCCTGCAGTTCTTGTTTTTTTTTTATTTACTTATTTCACTCCATATAATGTTATCAAGATCCCACCATTTTGTTGTAAGTGATCCGATGCCATGATTTCTTATTGACGAAGAGTATACCATGATGTATATGTGCCACATCTTCTTTATACAGTCTTTTATTTTTTTACGGTGATTAAAGCCTTTAAGCAAACTCTTGGCCAATACAGCAAGAATCCATAAAAGAGTAGTGTTCTTAACATGTTCACCAAGTCCAAGTTGGCCCCAAAACCATGCCAAATCCCTGAAAAATGCAACCCAACCCCAGTTTAGTCTGTTAGGAGCTGTCACAGGGAGCAGGAGTCCAGGAAAAGTCCACATCCAGGAAAAGTTTGCATGGCACTGGAATTGTTGTCACAATTCTATACTTTGCAACTCATGTCCAAGTACCAGTGACTTCTGCTTCTATCTGGTAATGATTCAGGTATACTGGAAAAGCCATCTGCAGCATGCGTGGAGATGGAGCTTCTGTTCTCCTCTGCCTGGAGAGATGAGACCAGGTTGCTTTTTCCTGGAGCTCTGTGACTGTGGCTTGGTAAAGAGAACCTTGGGCTACACTAAGCTGGGTGGCAAAGGTAGATTCATAATAGAAGTTGGCAAAAGGAGGAAAGAGAGCTCTAAATTAGGAGTAGGTCCCAGCCTGAAATATGAGTGGAGCATTGAGGTAGGAGGAATAAAGGAAACACTATATATTAAGCAAAGCAGCAGAAAATAGGACTATCAACACCCACAACAGAGATCTTTGAGGGAAGAATAAAAAACCTGACTATTCAGGCAAGACATAGTTAAGTGGCCCTTGTGCAAATGAGATCAGTTTACCTGCTTCTTGGAAAAATACCCTAGGCTTGTCCACAGTGTTGTAGATGGGTCCGACGGCCCTGTGCACCTTCAGCCTTCAGTGGCAAACCCCAGCTTTCTGGGCAAGGTTAGGTCATAGGTGGCTGGAGCAGGGCTAGAAGAGACTGAACCCTCCCTTAGAGGAGCGAAGGGAAGCCTACCTTATAGTGTCCCTGTTTCCTCACAGCAAAGGCATGTAAGTCTGGCAGGCTTTAGCTCAATGACCTTCCTTCCTACTATTGAAGCAGTACCCAAATGGCATCTTATGAGACCGCTTTGGGGTGTTAGAGCCTTTAAGGGCATGTCCTAAATGCTGGTAGTTCCCCTGATCTCTATTGGGCTTTTTCTGCCTCTTGGTATCTTAAAAGCCATGCTCAGAAGATCTTGCTGAGGGATTTGAGGATCCCCATTCGCCTATATAATCTTTTCCATATATCTGGAGTTATTTGGAAAAAGACAAAACAGTGTTATTAGCTGGATCAAATAAAGAAGGTAGTAGTTTGCAGGAAGAAAAGATTTGGCGTCTCCTCTTCATACGCATTCAAAAGAAATTTAACATTTTTTTAAGTAAAAAGCAGGATATGGTCAGACCGTAAGAGTTTCAGGATATGACTCCTCCCTTTTAAATTTTTTTAAATTGACCTTAAAATATTTGCTGGGTACACTTTAATATACTTTGACTTAAAGATTGTAAGAAAAACACATAATTTGAAAGGTTTGACAAAATGCAGTAAATGCTTTTGCTCCACATGCATTGTCAGTTTAACCAGTTTAGGAAATCCAATAATAGAACAATGCATACAGACATTGAGCTATAACATGCTTAGTAGCCTCTCCTGTTCTAACAGGTTACTATAAATCCATAATATGTATCCACTGTAACGTGGACATAGGACTGTTTGCCAAATGAAGGTATATGAGTAACATCCATTTGCCAAAGTTGTCTTGGTAGGGGTCCTTGAGGGTTAACTCCAAATGAAGGGGCAGATTGTAGTATGGGACCCCTTGGACAGGATTTCCCAATCTGCTGTGCTTCCTCCCGAGAAAGTTGAAACTGTTTACACAGGGCTGCAGCGTTTTGGTGATGAATAGTATGAGACTGAATTGCTCAATCTGTCATGGTTGCTCCAAATAATTTTCCTTTGGGTAGCTTGATCAACAAGGGCATTCATAGGCCCTGGCTGGTTGGCTCAGTGGTAGAGCATCGGCCTGGCATGCAGGAGTCCCAGGTTCAATTCCTGGCCAGTGCACACAGGAGAAGTGCCCATCTGCTTCTCTACCCCTCCTCCCCTCCTTCCTCTCTGTCTCTCTCTCCTCCCCTCCCGCAGCCAAGGCTCTATTGGAGCAAAGTTGGCCCAGGCACTGAGGATGGCTCTGTGGCCTCTGCCTCAGGTGCCAGAATGGCTCTGGTTGCAACAGAGCAACAACCCAGATGGGCAGAACATCCCCCCAGGTAGGCGCATGTGGGAGTCCGTCTGACTGCGTCCTTGTTTCCAACCCCAGAAAAATACAAAAAAAAAAAAAGGAAAAAAAAAAAAAGGGCATTCCCTTGTGCTAAAGCTCCAGGGAGCATGGAGTGAGCTCGAGTATATCCTATGAAACATGGAGCTCTATGTTGACATATAAGTCTTTGAAGAAGGAGGAACTGCTGAAATAGTTCTTCAGCATTTCTCCCTAAGACAGCAGTCTTTATAGTGGAAACACCATAAGTACATATTTGCTGTCTGTATATAGTTTAAAGGAAGAATATGGCAAGTGCTGAAAAGCCATGATAATGGCATATAATTCTAGACTTTGAGCTGATTTTAAGTTGAGAGTTTCAGTATAAAGTTGTCCATTGATTTGCAAGAGAGATTTGCCATTTAGTGGAAGTTTCCCAGAGCCATTGTTGTTGATCCTTTAAAAAAAGGAACAATAATAATTTTGAGGCTCAAAACCTATAAGCTGTAAGGGTTGCCTATGCCCCTTGATAATCCAGGAGGCAACAAGATCAAAATATGGATGTGTATTCCATGGGCGATTAGATGGTTCAATGTGCCCAAGCTGTAGCTGCTCTTGTACCAATTGAGCAGCTGCCCTAAGTTTCTCCTGAGAGAGGGGCCATTGGTTTACCCATACAGGATTATCTGATTTCCAAGTAATTGGGACTGCACAATGCATTATTGAGGTATCAGGAGCTACCAAGGCCCCTATGCTAAATTTTGATATCCCAATCCACACCTTCTGGTATTGGGTGCCACTTCTATGGGGGTGAGAATTCCTCGCTGTTCTTTCCCTAGTCCTTTGGTGGGCAAAATTCCCCGATCTTTTTTTAGCTTCTTGAGGTATGCCTGTAATGCTATGAACTTCCCTATCAGGACTGCTTTTGCTGTGTCCCATAAATTTTGAGTTGACGTATACTTGTTATCCTTTGTTTCTAGAAATTTTTTAACTTCTTCTTCGATCTCATTGTTAACCCATTCGTTACTTAATAACATGCTATTTAGCTTCCAAGTGTTTGAGTATTTTTCAGTTTTTCTGTTGTGGTTGATTTCTAGTTTCATACCATTGTGATCAGAGAAAGTGCTTGATATGATTTCAATCTTCTTAAATTTGTTGAGACTACTTTTGTGTCCTAACATGTGGTCTAAAAAGAATGTATATTCTGCTGCTTTAGGGTGAAAGGTTCTGAAGATATCTATTAAATCAAGTTGTTCTAGTATGTCCTTTAAGTCTGCTGTTTCTTTGTTGATTTTCTTTCTTGAGGATCTATCTAGTGATGTTAGTGGGGTATTGAAATCCCCTACTACTATAGTATTGCTGTTGATTTCGCTCCTTAAATCCATCAAAGTCTGCTTTATATATTTAGGTGCTCGTATATTAGATGTGTAGATATTTATAACATTTATATATCTTCCTGTTGGATTGCTCCCTTTATCATTATGTAGTGACCTTCTTTATCTCTTACTGTAGTCTTTGTTTTAAAGTCCATTTTGTCTGATATAAGTATTGCTACCCCAGCTTTTTTTTCATTTGCATTTGTGTGAAATATTTTTTTCCATCCTTTTATCTTCAGTCTATTTGCATCTTTTGTTTTAAGGTGTGTCTCTTGTAGAAAGCATATATATGGGTCCTGTTTTCTTATCCACCCAGCTACCCTCTGTCTTTTGATCGGATCATTTAATCCATTTACATTTAAGGTTATTATTGATATATAATTGTTTATTGCCATTTTATTCTGTAAAACTGTATTCCTCTTTTGCTGTATTCTTTTTCTCCTTTGATCTGTTTACAACAGGCCCCTTAGCATTTCTTGCAGCGTTGGTTTGGTTGTAATGAATTCCTTGAGTTTTTTTTTTTTTCGTCTGGAATGCTTTTTATTTCTCCTTCAATTTTAAACTATAGCCTTGCTGGATAAAGTAGTCTTGGTTGTAGGCTCTTGTTCTGCATTACTTTGAATATTTCTTGCCATTCCCTTCTGGCCCCAAGTGTTTCTTTTGAGAAGTCGGAAGTCATCCTTATGGGGGCTCCTTTGTAGGTGATAGTCTTTTTTTCTCTAGCAGCTTTTAATATTTTCTCTTTATTACTTAGCTTTGGTATTTTAATTATGATGTGTCTTGGTGTAGATTTCTTTGGGTTTCTCTTTAGTGGAGTTCTCTGTGCTTCTTGAACTTGTGAGATGTTTTCCTGCCTTAATTTAGGGAAGTTTTCAGCTATGATATGTTTGAACAAAGTCTCTATCCCTTGTTCTTTCTCTTCTTCTTCAGGAACCCCTATGATGTGAATGTTGTCACATCATGTCTCTTCATGTTGTCACAGAGCTCTCTTAGAGTTTCCTCAGACTTTTTGAGTCTCTTTTCTTTTTTCTGCTCTGCTTCCATGCTTTCAGTTATCTTGTCCTCTAACTCGGTGATTTGATTCTCAGTTTCATCCATCCTGCTTTTAATTCCTTCCATTGTGTTCTTCATTTCTGATACTGTTTTGTCATTTCTGACTGATTCTTTTTTATTATTTCAATGTCCTTTTTTATATTTGCTATTTCTTTATTTAGGTGTTCGTAATGACCATCTATTGTTGTTCTAAGATCTTTGAGCATCCTAACAATCGTTATTTTAAACTCTGCATCTGGTAATTTGGTTATATCTGACTCATTCAGGCCCTTTTCTGGGGATTTCTCTTAATTTATTTGTGTTGCATTTCTCTGCCTTTTCATTTTGTCTGTGTAAAAGAATGTTTTGGCCACTGGATTCCAATGGGTGTGGACTCTGTGTTCCCTAGATGTGGTCTGTCTGCAAGCCCACCACCCCCTCTGTTGTTGCTGCCTAGGGCGTTCGGGTATGGGTGTTGCTGGTGCCTGCCCACTGGGGCTGTTGCTGTGGTTTCCCAAGATTAGGATTTTTATTAGCATTAGGATTAGAGTTGTTGTTAGGATTATAGTTGTATTTGAGGGTTATTGTTAGGGTTAGGGTTGTTGTTAGGTGTTTTTTTGTTTGTTTGTTTGTGTTCTAGTTAAGAAAAAGGTTGTTTCTAGTTTTAGGGTTGTTAACGTTAGAGTTAGGGTTGATGTTAGGGCTGTTGTACATTTTGAATTGTTATTATTAGGGTTAGATTAATTAGGGTTCTTGTTAGGGTTAGAATTATTGTTAGGGTTCTTGTTAGAGACAGGGTTGTTGTGCAGGTTAGGGTTAGTGTTATTGTTAGGGTTGTTGTTAGTGTTAAGGTTCTTGTTAGATTTATGGTTGTTATTAAGATTAGCGTTAGGATTGCTTTTAGGGTTCATTTTAAGATTAGGATTGTTAGGATTAGTGTTAGGGTTGTTTTGAGTGTTAGGGTTAGGGCTGTTGTTAGGGTTAGGGTTGTTGTAAGTATAAGGATTAGGGTTGTTTTTAGGGTTAGAATTGTTAATGTTAAAGTAGGGGTTGTTAGTATTTGGGTTGTTAGCATTAGTTTTAGGGCTGTTGTGAGGGTTAAGGTTGTTGTTAGGGTTAGGTTTGTTCTTAGGGTTAGGGTTCTTGTTAGCATTAGTTTAAGTCTTGTAGTAAGGGTTAGGATTAGGGTAAGGGTTGTAGTTAATATTGTGGTTGTTGTTAGTATTAAGGTTAGTGTTGTTAGGATTGTTATACTTTTTGTTAGGGTCAGGGTAGTTGTTTTGATTAGTGTTAGGGTTGTTTTTAGGGCTAATTTTGTTAGCGCTAAAATTAGGTTACCTGTTAGTGTTAGTGTTATTTTTAGGTTTAATGTTGTTGATAGGATTGTTGTTAGCGTTAGGGTTGTTTTTAGAGTTAGGGTTAGTGTTTGGGATATATTTCTTGTAGGTTTAGCGCTGTTGTTAAAATTAGTGTTAGGGTTACTGTTAGTGTTACCGTTAGAGTTACAGTTGTTAGCATTAGGGTTAGAGTTATTATGGTTGTTCTTAGGGTTATAGTTGTATTTAAGTTTAAGGTCACTGTTAGGATTAGGGTTGTTTTTAAAAGCTTTTCTTGGTTAGGGTTCTTGTTAGGGAAAGGTTTGTTGTTAAGATTAGTGTTAGGGTTTTTGTTAGGGTTAAGGTTGTTTTTTGTGGTATGGTTAGGCTTCTTGTTAGTGTTAGGGTTATGGTGGATTTTAGGTTTAGGGTTGTTGTTAGCATTATAGTTGTTAGTGTTAGTGTAGTTAGGGTTAGGTTTGTTTTTCGGATTTTTTTGTTTTTTTTTTGTTAGGGTTAGGGTTGTTATGTTTGGTGTTAGGGTAGTTTTGAGGGTTAGGTTTACGGTTAGGGATAGGGTTATTAGTGTAAGGATTAGTATTGTTGTTATGGTTGTTATGTTGTTAGCTTAGGATTGTTGTTATGATTAGTGTTAGATTTATTTTTAGGGTTCTTGTTAGGGTTAAGGTTGTTGTAGGATTAGTGATAGAGGTTTTAGCATTAAGGTTAAAGTTGAAGGCTGTTTTTAGCATTAGGGTTATGGTTGTTGGTATTAAGTTTGTTAGGCTTTTTTTAGGGTTAGGGTTTTTGTTAGTGTAAGGGTTTTGGTTGTTAGGGTTTCAGAGGATTGTTAGCATTAGGGTTAATGTTTTTTGGGTTAGAGTTATGTGTGTTGTTAGGTTTAGGGTTTGTGTTAGGGTTCTTATTAGGATTAGGGTTTTTTGGATTAGTGTTAGGGTTCTTGTTAGGATTAGGGTTAGTGTATTTTTTAGGTTTGGGGTTGTTGTTAGCAATAGGGGTAGGGTTGTTGTTTAAGTTAGGGTTTGGGTTATGGTTCTTGTAGGTTAAATGCTGTTTTTACAATAAGTGTTAGGGTTCTGTTTGGTAATTTTTTTAGGGTTAGGTTTATTACCAGTACTAGTGTTAGGATTATTGTTAGGGCTACTGTTAGGATTAGGGTTGTTGTTAGGATTTGGATTGTTAAAGTTAGGGTTGTTGTTGTTGTTAGCATAAGGGTTAGTGCTGTTTTTAGTGTTGTTGTTGTTAGGTTTAGAATTGTTATGATTAGTGTCAGATTTGTTGTTAGGGTTCTTGTTAGGGTTAGGATTGTTGTTAGATTCAGTGTTAAGGTATTTAGCTTTAAGGTTAGAGTTGTTAGGATTAAAGTTGTTGTTAGCCTTAGAGTAATGGGTTTTTTTTGTTATGGTTGTTGTTAGTGTTAGGTTTGATGTTAGGCTTTTTTTAGGGTTAGGGTTCTTGTTAGAGTTAGGGTTGTTAGTATAACGTTTTGGGTTGTAGTTAGGGTTTCAGTTCTCAGGTTTAGGGTTTTTATTAGTGTTCAGTTTAGGGTTGTTTGGGTTAGGGTTATGTTTCTTGTTAGGTTTAGGGTTGTTGCTAGGGCTCATTATAAGGTTAGGGTTGTTTGGATTAGTGTTAGGGTTTTTGTTAGGGTTAGGCAGGGGTCTTAAACTCGCGGCCCACGGGCCGCATGCGGCCCGCTGAACAATTTTGTGCGGCCTGCAGAATAATCCACAAAGTTCAAAATATTTTGGATAAAATTAAGTAAGCCTAGGGGATTAGTCTGCAGGCCACACAAAATTGTTCGGCAGGCCGCATGCGGCCCGTGGGCCGCGAGTTTGAGACCCCTGGGTTAGGGTTATGTTACTGTTGATGTTAAGTCTGGTGTTATAATTAGGGTAAGGATTGTTGTTAAGTTTAGGGTTGCTAGGGTTGTTAGAGATGGTGTTAGGGTTGTTGATAAAGTTGTTTGCTTTAGCATGTTGTTACAATTAGTGTTAGAGTTTTTCTTAGGTTCTTTTTAGGGTTAGAATTCTTGTTAGGATTAGTGTTTGGATTATTGTTAAGATTATGGTTGTTGTTATGGCTAATGTTAAGGTTGTTCTCAGGTTTAAGGTTGTTTTTCACACTAGGATTAGGTTTGTTGTTAGGGTTAGGATTATAGTTCTTGTTAGGATTAGGGTTATGTTTTTTGTTTTGATTAGTGTTGTTTAGGGATAGGGTTGTTAGATTTTTTTTTTTTTTGGTTTGGGATTTTTGTTAGGGATAGGGTGGTTCTTAGGTTTAGTGTTAGTTTTGTTGTTAGGGTTAATGTTTACATTAGCGCTAGGGTTAGTGTTGTTAGGGTTAGAGTTATGGTTTTTTATTTTTAAATTTTTTTTTGTATTTTTTCTGAAGCTGGAAATGGGGATAGACAGTCAGACAGACTCCCGCATGCACCTGACCGGGATCCACCCGGCACACCCACCAGAGGGCGACGCTCTGCCTACCAGGGGGCGATGCTCTGCCCCTCTGGGGCGTCGCTCTGTGGCGACCAGAGCCACTCTAGCACCTGGGGCAGAGGCCAAGGAGCCATCCCCAGAGCCCGGGCCATCTTTGCTCCAATGGAGCCTCACTGTGGGAGGGGAAGAGAGAGACAGAGAGGAAGGAGAGGGGGAGGGGTGGAGAAGCAGATGGGCGCCTCTCCTGTGTGCCCTGGTCTGGAATCGAACCCGGGACTTCTGCACGCCAGGCCGATGCTCTACCACTGAGCCAACCAGCCAGGGCGAGTTATGGTTGTTTTTAAGATTAGGGATGTTGATAGGTTGTTGTTAGTGTTAGAGTTGTTGTCAGTGTCAGGGTTGTTGTAAGGTTTTTGTGGTTTAGATATTTTATTAGAGTTGGGTTGTTAGCTCTGGTTTTAGGGTGGTTGTGAGGGATAGGGTTAGGGTTAGGGTTAGGATTAGGGTTGTAAGCATTAGGGTAGTGGTTGTTGTTAGGGTTGTTAGTGTGGTTTTTTAAAGTTAGGGTTGTTAGGTTTAATGTTAGGCTTGTTTTAGGGTTAAGGTTGTTGTTAGCACTAGGGTTTAGGCTTATTGTCAGGTTTAGGGTTATGGTTGTTTTAGGGTTATTTTGTTGATTGGGTTTTTGTTAGCATTAGTGTTATTGTTAGGGTTTGGGTTGTTAGGATTAGGGTTCTTATTAGAGTGTTTTTTGTTTGTTTTTTATTAGAGTTAGGGTTGTTATGTTTGTTTTTATGGTTGTTAGGTTTAGAATTGTTAAGATTAGTGTTTGATTTTTTGTTAGGGTTCTTGTTAGGTTGAGGATTTTTTAAAGATTCTTGTTAGGTTTTTGGTTGTTTTGATTCGTGTTAGGGTCTTTGTGTTAGGGTTAGCTTTACTGTGTTTCTTAGGTTTGGGGTTGTTAGCATTAAGTTTGGTTGTTGTTAGAGTTATTGTTAGGGTTAGGATTGTTATTTGGGTTAAGATTATAGTTATGGTTCTAGTAGGGTTAGTGCTATTGTTAAAATTAGTGTTAGGGTTTTTTGTAGGGATCTTGTTAGGATTAGGGCTGTTGTTAGTTTTAGGGTTAGGGTTTTTGTTAATTTTGTTCTTAGGATTATAATTGTTAGGATAAGTGTCATTTTTAAGGTTAGAGTTGTTAGGTTTTTTTTTGTGTTAGGGTTCTTCTTAGAGATAGGGTTGTTGTTTAAGTTAGTGTTAGAGTTGTGAGTGTTAGGGTTAGGGTTTGCATTGTTTTTAGGGTTAGGGTTGTTGTTAGGTTTAGGGAGGTTGTTACCATTATGGTTTTCATTAGGTTTGTTGTTAGAATTTTGGGGGGGTTTATGGTTCCTGTTAGAGATAGGGTTAGGGTGGTTGTAAGGGTTAAGGTTAGCATTAAAGTTGTTGTTAGTGTTAGGGTTGTTGGTAGGGTTAGGATTTTTTTAGGTTTAGGGTTAATATGATTTATATTAGAGTTGTTAGGGTTAAGGTGGTTGTTAGCTCTAGGGTTAGGGTTGTTTTTATGGTTAAGATTATAGTTGTTAGGATTAAGGTTATGTTTTTTTTAGGGTCAGGGTTGCTGTTTAGGGTTAGGGTTGTTCGGGTTTTTTTGTTTTGTTTTGGGTCTCTTTTTAAGGTTAGGGTTGTTGTTAGGATTAGTGTTAGGGTTGTTTTTAGGGTTAAGGTTATTAGAGCTTGGGTTAGGTTTATTATTAGGGTAATGGTTATGGTTGTTTTAGGGTTAGAATTGTGATAGGGTTGTTAGTTTTGGGTTTGTTGTTATGGTTAAAATTGTTAGGGTTAAGATTGGTGTAAGGTATTTTTTGGTTAATATTTATTTTTAGTGTTAGGGTTGTTAAATTTAGTGTTAAGGTGGTTGTGAAGATTAGGGTTTGGTTGTTTTAATGGTGAAAGTTGTTTGTAGTTTAAGTGTTAGGATTATTAGTTTTGTTTTCAGTGGTAGGGCTGTATTTAGAATTAGTATTAGGGTTGTTGTGAGGGATAGAATTATTGTTATGGTTCTTCTTATGGTTAAATTTGTTGTTAGCCTTAGTGTTAAGGTTGTTGTTAGGGTTAGGGTTTTTCTTAGGTCTAGAGATGTTGTTATGCATAATATTAGGTTTGCTGTTAGGGTTAAGGTTGTTGTTAGCCCTGGAGTTAGGGTTGTTGTAAGGATTAGGATTTTGGTTGTTTTTAGGGGTTTTGGTATAGATAGGGTTGTTGTTAGGATTACTGTTAAGTTTGATTTGAGGGTTAGGGTTAGTGTTTGGGTTGTTGTTAGGATTAGTGCTAGGGTTGTTGTGAGGTTTAGGGTTGCTTTTAGGATTCTTGTTAGGGTTAGAGTTGCTGTTAGAATTAGTGTTAGGTTATTGTTAGTGTTAGGGTTGTTAGGATTAGTTTTAAGGTTGTTGTGAGGGTTAAGTTTGTTGTTAGGGTTAGGGTTGTAAGGATTAATATTACTGTTGTTATGGTTCTTGTTATAGTTAGGGGTGTTGTTAGGATTAGTGTTAAGCTTGTTGCTAGGGTTAAGTTTGTTATCACTGGGGTTAGACTTATTGTCAGGGTTAAAGTTATGGTTGTTTTTAGGGTTATGTTTGTTGATAGGGTTGTTGTTAGCATTAGGGTTGTTGATAGGATTAGTGTTCTTATTAGGATTAGGGTTCTTAAAGTGTTTTTGGTTTAAGTTTGCTATTAGAGTCAGGGTTGTTATGTTTGTTATGATTGTTGTTAGGTTTAGAATTATTAAGATTAGTGTTAGATTTGTTGTTAGGTTTCTTGATAGGTTGAGGATAGTTTTAGGGTTCTTATTAGGTTTTTGGTTGTTTCGATTATTGTTAGGGTCTTTATTAGAGTTTGGGTTAGGTTTACTGGGTTTCTTAGGTTTGGGGTTGTTGTTAGAGTTATTGTTAGGGTTAGAGTTGTTGTTTGGGTTAAGGTTACTGTTATGGTTATTGTAGTTCCAGTGCCGTTGTTAAAATTAGTGTTAGGGTTCTTTGTAGGGATCTTGTTAGGGTTAGGGTTATTGTTAGCATTAGGGTTAGGGATTTTGTTAATGTTCTTCTTAGGATTATACTTGTTAGGGTAAGAGTTATTTTTAAGGTTAGGGTTGTTGTTAGGAGTTTTTTGTGTTAGGGTTCTTCTTAGGGATAGGGTTGTTTAAATTAGTGTTAGGGTTGTGAGCATTAGGTTTAGGGGTAGCATTGTTTTTAGAGTTAGGCATGTTGTTAGGACTGTTGTTAGGTTTAAGAATGTTAGCATTATGGTTGTTGTTAGTATTAGGTTAAGGGTTGTTTCAGTTAAGGTTAAAGTTGTGGTTCTTGTAGGTATAGCATTATAGTTAAAATTAGTGTTAGGGTTCTTTTTGGAATATTGTTAGGGTTAATGTTGTTAGTATTTGTGTTAGGGTTGTTGTGAGAGTTAGAGTTAGGGTTATGGTTATAAGAATGTTTGGGTTTTTTTAAGGGTTCTTCATAGGGTTAGGGTTGTTAGGATTAATCTTATTGTTGTGAGGTTAGGGATATTTTTAGGGTTAGGGTTCTTGTTAGGTTTTAGGATGTTAGGATTAGTGTTAGGGTTGTTGTGAGTGTTAGGATTCTGGTTGGGGCTGTTAGGCTTATCGTTGTTGTAATCATTAGTGTAGGGGTTGTTGTTAGGGCTGTTGTTAGTGTTAGGTTTGTTAGGATCAGTGTTAGGTTTAGTTGAGAGGGTTATAGTTGTCTTTAGGGTTGTTTTTGTGGTTAGGGTGTTTGATAGGGTTAGAGGTGATGTTAGCATTTTTGTTAGCGTTGTTAAATTTAGGGTTATTATTAATCTTGGTGTTAATGTTAAGGGTAGGGTTGTTGTCAGAGTTTTTAGGATTTTGGTAGTTCTTAGTGTTAGGATTGTTGTTAGTGTTAAGTTTAATATTGTTGTTAGGGTTAGCGTTCGGGTTATGATTCTTGTTAGGTTTAGTTTAGTTGTTAAAATGAGTGTTATTTTTTTTTTAGGGATCCTGTTAGGTTTAGGATTGTTTTTAGAAATAGTGTTGTGTTTTTGTTAGGTTTAGGTTGTTGTTAGCACTAGTGTAAGTGTTGTTAAGGTTGTTGATAAGGTTAGGGATCTTGTTAGGTATAGTAGTTTTTTTTTAGGATTAGTGTTTGTGTTGTTAGGGTTCTTGTTAGGGTTAGGGTTGTTTGGATTAGGGTTATGGTTGTGGGTAGGGTTAGGGTTCTTGTTAGGGTAAGGCTGGTTTTTAGAAGTTTTTTCCTTTTTTTAAGAAGTTTGTTGTTAGGATTATGGTTAGAGTCATTGTGAAGGTTAAGGTGAGCTTTAAGTGTTAGTTTTAGGGTTGTTAGAGTTGTTGTTAGGGTTAGGTTTTGTCTAAGGTTTAGGGTTATCATTAATGTTAGTTTTGTTGTTAGATGTAAGTTTTTGTTAGCACTAGGGTTAGGGTTGTTAGGGTTAGGATTATAGTTGTTAGGGTTAGGGTTATCTTTCTGTTAATGTCAGGGTTGTGGTTTAGGGTTAGGGTGTTTGGATTTTTTTATAGTTCGAGTCTTTTGTTAGGGTTAGGGATGTTGTTAGGATTAATGTTGTTGTTTTTATGGTTCTTGTTAGGGTTAGGGTTGTTGTTAGGATTAGTTTTAGGGCTATTATGATGGTTTGGGTTAGAGTTTGGTTTGTTAGGCTTTAGGTGGTTGTTAGGTTGGGATTAGTGTCATGGTTGTTGTTATGGTTCTTATTTAGGTTAGAGTTTGTATTAAGATTAGTGTTGTGATTGTTGTTAGGGTTAAGGTTGTTAGTGCTAGGGTTTAAATTATTTTTAGTGTTATGGTTATGGTTCTTTATAGGGTTAGAGTTGTTGATAGCATTGTTAGTGTTAGGATTGTTAGTGTTAGGGTTGTTTTAGGTTTTTTTTTAGGTCTTTGTAGGTTTAGGTTTGTAGTTAGGGTTAGGGTTGTTGTTAGGGTAGTTGTGAGGGTTAGTGTTACGATTAGGGTTGTTGTTAGGATTAGGATTGTTGTAGTGTAATGGTTAGTGTTGTTAGGGTTTTTGTAATGCTTTTTAGAATTGTTTGTATGAGTAGTGTTAGATTTGTGTTAGGGTTCTTGTTAGGATTAGAGTTGTTAGGATTAGTGTTAGGGTTGTGGTGAGGGTTAATATTGGGATTGTTGTTAGTGTAAGGGCTACAGTTAGGGTTATTGTTAGCGTTAATGTGTTTGTTAGGTTTAGGGTTGTTAGGAATAGTGTTAGGGTGGTTTTTAGAGTTTATGTTAGGGTTATGTTTGTTGTTAGGATTAGTGTGAGTGTTAGGGTTGGTTTTAGGTCTGTTGTTTAGGTTAGGGTATTGTAAGTGTTAGCGTAGGGTTTGTTGTTAGGTTTGTTGTCAGTGTTAAGGTTGTCGTTAGGTATAGTGTTAGGGTTGTTGTGAGAATTAGGGCTGTTTTTAGTAAGGTAAACTTTTTTTACAATGAAAAGGAGCACTAAAATAAATTGAAGGAAACAATATCATAAATAAAATAAACATTTTATTCATTGCAACAATAATACACTATAATATGATAAATGCATAATAAAAACATTTATAATACTTTATATTGTAATTATGCTTGCATGCCTATTAATTTTTAATAATAATTGTAAGAAAAAAGTAGTCATTTAGATACAAATACACCACATCACATGCAATGGATTGACTCTACATTGATCAAATGTGGATATTTACAGATTAGTCTTCCAGTATCAAAAAGGAGGACATGTAGGAGGACGCTTTTTAAGGGAAGACAGAACTTACAAAGGACTGTCTTCCCTAAAGGATGATGATTGGTTACTTTATCATTAGATGAATAACCTGACCTGGATTTAGACCATAAAGCTCCACTTTCTGGATTCACAGGGGCTCTCTTTTGGAAACAAAAGCTACTGGACCATGATTTTAAGGTCCCGAAGACACCAATGCTGCATGGACAGTGAGTCATGAGCTTCTGTTTGATTTTTTATAATTGGGTATAATCAGTCCTCTGGGCATGTTAAAATGGCTAAATTAACAAAGATAAACAACACCCCCCAGATTATAAAGCAGAATCTTTGAAAGCTAGGCGAATTAGTTTGTCTCTTTATTACAGTTATATGACAATCTCGGAAAATGAGAAAGGAGGTGGGGCATTTGTACCAGTCTCTGGGAAACCCTCCTCAGGGTTTGGGCAGATCCAGTGAGAAAGATGGATGAAGTACCCTGTTTATAATGTCACAGTCTAGACTATACATACACTCAAGGGATATTTCAGAACAAGAAGCCAGCTGAATGGGATATAATTTTTCTTTCCCTCTGCTGAGGCCTTTTCTTCCCTCCCTTTCTCCCTCCTTCCCTTCCTCTCTCTTTATTTTTTTCATATTTCCTTCATTCCTTCCTTCCATCCTTCCTTCCATCCTTCCTTCCTTCCTTCTTCCTTCTTCTCTCTCTCTTTCTTTCTTCTTTCTTTTGTTCTTTATTTCAAATAAAGAGCAACAATTTGGTGCATCAGATAATAATTTGTATCCTTGTTTCTAATCTCGTTTTGAAATTTTGGTTAGAAAATTGGAAGCCCCATCCACAAAACTTGGTATGTTTGTGTATTGAACAGAATACTACTTCAAGAAAGCTATAGTTACAAATTTTCATGAACTAAATTAGTGTTCAAGGAGAAGTCACAAATTATATCTATCACCAACACAGATCTCATGAATTGCTCAAAGATTGTCATTCTACAGGTGAGTAATTGGGTCATGTTTCTTTAAATTCTCTTGTTTATCATTTAAGTGGACTATCATTTTGATTGTATCTCTTTCCTTTAGTTGTGAAGATGTAAAGAACAAAGCCTTGTCACAATATTTTGGTACAGCATGTGCTAGTTTGCTCAGGGGATTTCCTCTGGTGTGCTTGCTCTCTTTGGGTGGGGCAGAAGATGCCAAAGGACCTCAGAGAGAAGCCTACATACATTACGAGGAACTCAAAGAAATGAGAAGGCTCACTTGTTCTCCTAGAGATGATGGGGAACAGTGGTGTCTTCTTTACTTTCTTCACCCAGGTCTTGTTAGCCCTCGGGAAACTTAGAAAAGCTGAGGAAGGACAGGCTCGCTCCACCTGTCCTTTACATGAAAGATATTTACTACATAGCTTTGTCATTATTGTCCATGAGGGACGTGGAGAGATGAGAAAGGCAGACTAGGAAGGGCACTCACTCAGGATGCCTGATTCTCCAGAGGTGAACCCAGGATTCGTGCACTGGACTGTGGGCAAAGCAAGTCCTTTGATGTGTTTAAAGTTTACTTGAAACACGACTCTTCTCTCCCCTTCTTTCTTCCTTCTTCCATACTGTGTCTTCCCTCAGCTCCATGAGCTGCTATGATGTGCTGAATCATTAAACAGGAAAGGTATCTGACTGCTTCTCCTGTCCGAGCAGAGCACAGGGACCCAGAAAGAATCCCGGGATCAACCACTCATGTCTCTCTCTCCGATTTTAATGATCGTTCACGTCACTTGTTAAATGCACAAAGCACATCAAGATTTTATTTTTATACTGTAATAAGTGATGTGCCCTTTGTATGTAACCAGTAGAGGCCTAAAGAGCTCAGATAAAGGACCCTGCAGCTAGATTGAAGATTCCAGAATGTTCCAGTTGGGACTCTTAAGAGTGTGTGCTCTTAATTTGATTGTTCGTTGACTTGGTGAAAGTCCACCCCAGGAAGTCCCATATTATTCTCTTTTTTCCAATCAGTTAAAAATGAAAATATCTCTGGACAAATTCATCTGAGCATCTGAAGTTACTACTAATCTTCACCATCTGGACTCTTCTTTTAGAAACTTTATTTCTATCTTTGACAGAAATTATAAAGTTAGTGAGACAGGTACTGATGCATTATCTCTTTCAACACCTTTGGGAAACAGACTAGTTTCAAGAACTAAAGTATTTGTCTGGGTCAGTTTTTAGATGAAGCTTATAAAAGAAGCCCTAAACATCTAGTAATTTGTCTTAAGTGAGAAATATTTAAAAGTCACTCACCTTGAGATTGAATATTGAAGGACAATAAAGTGAAACAACACTACATACTAGTAATAATAAACAGTATCTTTCTATAAGAACATCTTGTGCAAAATTTGATGTTTGAATAATACTCAAAAAGTTCCAAAACACATTCTGTGAAATCTGTATTAGTTGTCCTTCCTCCTATGGTCACTTACCTTCTTTAATTAACAGTTAAATTTTATCCATAACATAGAAAATAATCCTGGTTCCTGTCCTCTGTTGGAGAAAAGGAATCTAGGCCAGTTCAGGAGAATGACTGAGGACCCCCCCAAGAGCTATGGGAAAAATACACCCAAGGATGTCAAGTGGGTAAGGCTGGCTGCAAGGGAGCCTACCCTTGGTCTAGTCCTAAAACAGTTTTCTGTAGCAATTTATCAGTGTTGCTGAGTCAGTCCCTGGGGCTGTCAGGGGGAGTCCCAGCATGGTGAAGTTTCATTTCCAGGAGCATGATATTTTCCTTGTTGTGGCTCTTTTTTCATTTCCCTTTCCTCCTTACCTCACATCTTCTGCCCCATGCCTTGCTGTCATTTGTGTTCTTTTCTGGGCAGAGTTTGAAATGTCATAGCTGTTTTGCCTCTACAAGACTTTAGTCTTGGTCTTCAGATGTAACAAAAATGGAATCTTTACGTGCCAACTCTTCCTTCTCTGCTGAAGACATCTCTGCCAGAAATGGAGGATTTTAATGTCACAACATGCCCAAATATTTTAAAAAGATTTTACACATTTTTTTAGAAAGAAGAGAGAGAGAAGGGAGAGAAGCAGGAAGCATCAACGCCTATATATGCCTTGACTGGGCAAGCCCAGGGTTTCGAACCAGTGACCTCAGTGTTCCAGGTTGATGCTTTATCCACTGTGCCACCACAGGTCAAGCACACATGCCCAAATATTAATAAAAATATAAACAAGAGTGTCCATGCCTGAGGAAAGTGACATGCACTTTCTGGCAATTGCTGAGATCCCAGTGGAGCCACGGAGCATGTGTGGGTCTGTCTGTAACTCACAGCCTCTCCCAAAGGAGAGGCTTCCCAGTAGGCAGTTCATAGTAGGGTCCTGCTCATAACCCTAACTTAAGGCATAGCCTCCCACAGAGAAGAATCTGGATTGAGTGACACTATCCTGTGTTGGCCTAGCGCCCTGCACAGACTTCCCTGCCTTAGGACAAGCACCTATCCTCTCACAAACCACTTTCTCAGAGACTGCAGGGCTGATTACTATACTTGCATTTAAACCCGGATAAGTGGGGAAATTAGTAAGAGCTCTCATATACTCTATATCATATGCTTCCCTTGCTCTCTTAGAACCCAGCATCTCTGTGTAAATCGAGTCTCCAAGAACAGCATTAGTATCTCATAATTTCCCAACCTAAATATGCAAAGGCAACATTAAAAGTGACGCTGTGTGATAGTGCTCAGGTAACCGTCACAGAGAAGCAATACGTGTTCCTAAAATAGAAGAAGTAGGGGGTCTGTTTGTTGCCAGACCACATGACTCTGGGCTAAGTAAGACACTTGCAGAAACTCATCAAGAAAATGGGAAAATAGTACTTATTTTTGCTTACCTACATGTAAACCATTTATTTATCTCAAAAGACTTTGGATTTTACTATAGGATTTTTCATTGTTTTAAGTATTAGTTGGGTTATGCTGCTGAAACAAGGAGATCCAGAAATATAATGGCTCTAACAAAGGTGTAAATTTACTGCTTTCTCATAGAAGATGGTTCATGGCATAGGCAGTTCCAAGAGTTCATTCAATTAGGAATGAAGCTTAGTCTTTTATTTCATAGGACATTGTTCTTGTCTACACATTTCAAGTTAGCTTGTCAGCACATTGCAGTCCTTGGGAAGTAGATATAAACAATGAGGATAAATCAGTATGCTTTTTAAGGACATGATCTGAAGGTTGCATATATAACTTCTGCTGTTTGCTATTAGCCAGAAAGTAGTCATGATGACTACTTTAGTTGCAAGGGAGAAAGAAAAATGTAGTCTGAAAGGAATAACTATGGACTCAAATAAAACTGGAGGTTCTATTAGTAAAAGGTAGAAGAGGCAGAATCTATTTTGGGGAGAAAAAGTAGCCTCTGCAAGAGTTGTATACTCAGTTGTTATGCAAATGTATGTCCATGAAGAACATAGCAAGCAGTGGTTATCTCCACCTGTAGGAGGAGAAGGTAGACATTTGATCTTGGGATTAAAAGATGTGAAATGACCTATCAGGTGAGTGGACCTAGATCTGGGCAGGGTGAGCTTGCACTTGGCCACCAGGAAAGACTTTTAATATCAGGGTCACTTTCTATAACCTCAGATCTGTGATCCCAAAAGGCTTTAAAGAGAATTCAAACTCTAAAGCCAGGATTCTAATCAAAGTACTCTATGAATCTCCTGAAACTCTAAGCAATGTACAGGGCTAAAAAGGTCTCTTTTGTTTATTAGACTCTCAAAAAGAATTGTGACCCAAAATACAAATTCCAATATATTGACCTGGGGGGACACCATGCTAAAGCAATTGAGTTGTCATCATGGGGACCGTGGACTATGAAAACCCAGGCAGCTGTGCCTGAGACTCTTGGCTTGCATTTCTGTGTCCTGAGCTGCTGCCGATCTTAGCCAGTTCTGCGACCTCAGTCTTGGCAGTCTTGGTATGTTCAACAGTGCAACTCGAGCATTGAGTATTTGTGCTGGTCTCTATCTTCCTGACTCAGGAGCAGATGAGAGAAGCTGTCCTTTCTTACTCTATCTCCAGTGACTGGAGGGAGGTGGGCCTTCCACCTGGGGTGGGGTGGGATTTATCATCACCTTCTTTCTGAGCACTGCCTGTGCCTTTTCCAAAGCAGCTCCCTTCCTTTCTACAACAGCATAGTCTAATCCCTATCTATGTCCAAAATGTGCTTTCTAATCTAACTCTTTTTCCACTGCTTGAAGCAGAAAGAACGGGATTTCTGCTAAATGAAGAATAACGAGGCCCTGGCCGGTTGGCTCAGTGGTAGAGCGTCAGCCTGGCGTGCAGGAGTCCTGGGTTCGATTCCTGGCCAGGGCACACAGGAGAAGTGCCCATCTGCTTCTCCACTCCTCCCCCTCTCCTTCCTCTCTGTCTCTCTCTTTCCCTCCCACAGCCAAGGCTCCATTGGAGTAAAAGTTGGCCTGGGCGCTGAGGATGTCTCTGTGGCCTCTGCTTCAGGCACTAGAATGGCTCTGGATGCAACAGAGCAGCGCCCCAGATGGGCAGAGCATCGCCTCCTGGTGGGCATGCCTGGTGAATCCCGGTCAGGTGCATGCGGGAGTCTGTCTGACTACCTCCCCGTTTCCAGCTTCGGAAAAATACAAAAACAAAACAAAACAAAAACAAAAAGGAATAATGAAGGCGGCCGGGTGGGCAGGGAACGTCAGACTGTACCAGTGCGCATCTTGTGCTTGTTTATTCACTGAGAGGACTTTGGGTTTTCCCGGTTCATTTCGGGAAGCTGGATTTTTGTCTGTACTGATCATTTCACCATGTCCCCACAAAGAAAATCTTATTTTAAGTAAAATCTCAGGTCACTCTGGGTAATGTTTTGTGCCCGAGTTTGCAGAGGGCTCTTCCTGAAGCTTTTAGAGGCCACCAGAGAATGCACAAAGAAAGAGGAGGAGGCTGAGCCAGGGTGCTGTGGGTCTCCTCTAGAGTGGTGATGTTCGGAAATACCAATCACAGTCCCTCCCTGCTCCTGCCTATGTGTCTCACTTCCCCTTTTGCTTTTCTCATTCCTTTCTTCTCATAGAAGAGCCAGGCATTCTGAACTCTTGACTCAGGCTAGAAAGACGCCAAATGGAAACACTGAAAAAATGTGTCTCTTCCAACTGTGAAGTGCAAAAGTCTGAGCCTTAGAGCCAATGAAGAGAAGAATGGCATGAACAGCATCACAAGATAAAGGCTTCTTACCTACTCTGTCCCCTAAAATATCACAATGTCCACCCTCAGCCCAGAAAAGGATTCCTATCAGGGGAGGAGAGAATGGAGAGAAGGGATGGGAACAGAGGGCATGTTCCCAAGGCCAAGAGGTAGAAACTGGGAGATGGAGCCCACAGCTGCAAACCGTCCGACACCCCTAGGATCTCCCATCGAGATGAACCAGAGCCTCATCTCTCCACCTTGAGGACCCTACACACCAACATGGCCCAGAGCTCAGCCAGCCATGCTTCTCAGGGGCCCCATGAGGATTTTACTTCAATACAGCCCTCAATCTCCCCTCTGACTGCCCAACAGGGACAATGTGCTAGTATACTCTGACTTTTCCCTCAAAGAAATTTTGGGTAATTGCTGAATCTAGAGAAGAAAAGTACAGCCTTGGACATTTAGATGGGATTGGAAAGGAGAAGAAAATCCCTCATGAACTTCAAGTGCCCATGAGTGGATAAAAAGCTGTAGTACATTTATACAATGGAATATTACTCAGCCATAAAAAAGAAGAAAATCTTACCTTTTGTGACAGCATAAATGGAAATGATGATTATGGTAAGTGAAATAAGTCATTCAGAGAAATACAAATACCATATGATCTCACTGGTATGTGGAATTTAATGAGCACAATAAAATGATGAACAGAATAGAACACAGATACATGGAATAGACGGACAGCTGTCTGGAGGCGGGTAAGGGGACTGGATAAAAAAAGGTGAAGAAATTAGCCAAAAACATATAGAGGTAACACACAGACACAGACAACATGGTGGCAACAACCAAAGGGAAAGGAGGTTGGGGCTAAGGGGAAGTGGGCAAGGGGGTGGGGAATGGGGAATGGAAAGAGACTTTCTTGGGGCAGAGGATGTACAATGCAGTGGGCAGTTGGTTGATATTCAGTGGTACCCTTGGAACCTGTATGGTTTTGTGAAGCAATATCATCCCAATAAATTCAATTAATAAATAAAATAAAATTATGAAGCAAATATCAATATAATCAATGTTAAAAATAATCCTTGGGCTTGAGTCAGGTGTGAGGAAGTAATTTGGGCTGAGTGGCCATCGTTCCTAAACTTCATTAGGAAATCTAAATAAAGAAAGTCTGTCTCTTCATATTAATCAATGGTGTCTGTTTCCTTTAAACACACTGGCTGATGGGTAAGGCACACTGACCACCAGGGCACAGTGCTCTGACCAGTGGAATTGTTTATTTGCCAAAGATAAATTGTATTGGTCTGCAAACTTGTTTTTTGCCATGTATGCTTGTTATTGTAATTACCCAAGTTAGCTAAATACTACATAAATTGATGAACTATCTATACAAGATAAAATATATTATTTCTATGAAGATTTCTGTGTGAATTATTTGAAAAAAAAGTTGATTTATTGCATTGAAATATGGCAATCAAATTAGGTGTGTGACAATTGTTAATGATTGGTAAGAAAGAAATTGTATGCATCTAAAGACATTTTTCACTCAATTTGACCACTATCATTAGTTTATTGGTTCATTTAATTACTTATTTTCTTTCAAAGCTGTTTTCTTGTTTTAAATTAAATTCATTGGATTACAAGTTTCAAGTGTACAACTCAATAAAACATCATTTGCACATCACATCATGTGCCCATCACCCCAACCAATGTCTCTTTCCATCTTATTTTCCCCTCTTTTCCCCACTTCCACCTTGCCCCTCTCCCCTTTTCCTCTGGCTATCACCACGCTGTTTTCTATGTCTATGTGTTTTTGTTTTTGTGTGTGTGTGTGTTCTTAATCCTTTAACCTTCTTTTGTTCAGTCTCCCAACCCCCCTCCCTTCTGAGTGTTGTCAGTCTGTTCCACATACTCATTCATCCCTCTATTTTGTTTATCAGCTTATTTTGTCCATGAGATTCTACATATAAGTGAGATAATATGATATTTGATTTTCTCTGTCTGATTTATTTCACTTAGCATAATAATCTCCAAGTCCATCATGCTGTCGCAAACAGTAAAATTTCTTTTCTTTTTCTTTCCTTCTCTTTTCTTTCTTTTTCCCTTCCCTTCCCTTCCCTTCCCTTCCCTTCCCTTCCCTTCCCTTCCCTTCCCTTCCCTTCCCTTTCCTTTCCTTCTTCCTTCCTGTCGGGAGCCGGAGCCGATCAACAACTACTGGCTGACAAGGTCACAGCAGAAGAAGATCCACAACTGCTGGCTGACAAGGTCACAGCAGAAGAAGATCAAAAACTGCTGATTGACAAAGTCACAGCAGAGAAGACCAATGGCTGCTGGTTGACAAAGTCACCGCAGTGAAGACCAATGGCTGCTGGTTGACAAAGTCACCACAGAGAAAAGGCACAATGATACTTCCCCCTTTGACCTTTTGAATTAATCTGGCCTTATATCCCCCCTTTTCTGGGTGTGTGCTATCATTTATGGCACAAGGATAATAGTACCGTGCTTTCCCTGTAGATTCGTAGTAATTTCTTTGGAAATGAGACAGAGGGTGTGAGTTCCACAGAAAAGCCTGTAAGCCCCTTTGCCTGGGCTCATAGACATAAGAGGCTGGCTATGATATCCCTCGAAAAGGGTTAAGTTTGTAGGAGAATTTCTTCTTATTAATCATGTTAGAAAAAATAGATTGTGACTTATGAATAGGTAGGAAACAGTAACTATACACAGAAGCACCTTTCAGCCTTTACTTAATTCATCACTTTACCTCCCTAGCCTTTTCATGTGGTAGAGCAGAGAAACTTTCCTTTCTTCTTGCATACCTGACCTGCAGGTGGTGGAACACTCTGAGAAGAATAAAGTTAGAACTTAACTAGTGTATGAATATAGTAAATAAATAAAATTTGACTAGACAATGGAATCTTAGGTAAGGTAGAGTTATTAATTAGTACTGACCTTTTAGAAGTTTGTACCAATATTGTTATTGCTATTCAAGTTATTGTATAACTGTACTTTGAATGACTTACCACCTGATTTATAGCTTATAGAAATGAATTAACTGTTACCTAGAAATACGTAACCATAGTGAAACAAAAACAATGATTAATCAATGTATTCTGAATACCATGTGATTGTAACTTAGTGTGTGTGTATAAAAGTAAAGTTAGACCAGCCATTGGCAGAGATGCCTGGCAGTAAATGCTAATGAGAGAATCAAGAGAAAAAAAAGAATTCGGCTCTCTCACTCGATTCGTGCGACGCCGTATCTTCCTGTGGGACTCCTGGATTCCCCCCAGGGCTAGACCCCGGCACCTTCCTTCCTTCCTTCCTTCCTTCCTTCCTTCCTTCCTTCCTTCCTTCCTTCCTTCCTTCCTTCCTTCCTCCCTCCCTCCCTCCCTCCCTCCCTCCCTCCCTCCCTCCCTCCCTTTCTTTCTTTCTTTCTTTCTTTCTTTCTTTCTTTCTTTCTTTCTTTCTTTCTTTCTTTCTTTCTTTCTTTCTTTCTTCTTCCTCTCTTTCTTTTATGGCAGAGTAGTGCATTGTGTAAATGTATCACACTTTATTGTCTACTCATCTACTGACAGACACTTGGGCTGTTTCCCGATCTTGGCTATTGTAAATAGCACTGCCATGACCATAAGGGAGCATATAGTCTTTCAAATTAGTTTTTCAGATTTCTTAGGATATATTTCTAGCAGGGGGGATTTGCCAGGTCAAAAGGTAGTTCTATTTTTTAATTTTTGAGGAAACTCCAAACTTTTCTTCAGTGGCTGCACCAGTCTGCATTCTCTTCAACAGTGCACGATGTTCCCTTTTCTCCACATCCTCATCAGCACTTGTTGTTTGTTGATGTATTATTGATAATCATTCTAATAGGTTTGAGGTGATATCTCACTGTGGTTTTCATTTGCATCTCTCTGATGATTTGTGATATTGATCATCTTTCGCATATGTCTATTGGCCACCTGTAAGTCTTCTTTGGAGAAGTGTCTGTTCAGGTCCTCTGCCCATTTTTCAATTGGATTGTTTGTCTTCCTGGTGTTGAGTTGTATAAGTTCTTTTACTATTTTGGAAATTAACCCCTTATTAGATTCTTCATTGGCAAATATGTTGTCCTGTTCAGTGGGTTCCTTTTTTATTTTGTTGATGGTTTCTTTTGCTGTGCATAACTTTTTAGTTTGATGTAATCCATTTGTTTATTTTTTCCCTTGCTCAAGGAGATATGACAGAAAAATATTGCTATGAAAGATGTCTGAGATTTTATTGTCTATGTTTTCTTCTAGGATTTTCATGGTTTTGTGAGCTACATTTAAGTCTTTTATCCATTTTGAGTTTATTATTATGTATGGCATAAGTTGGTGATCCAGTTTCATTTTTTTTTGCATGTATTTGTCCAATTTTCCCAACACTATTAATTGAAAAGACTGTCTTTACTATATTGTATGCTTTTACTTCCTTCATCAAATATTAATTGAACATAAGGACATGGGGTTATTTCTGGGCTTTCTGTCCTGTTCCATTGATCTATATGCCTGTTTTCATGCTAGTACCAGGCTGTTTTGAGTACAATGGTAATATAATATGATATCAGGTAGTGTGATACCTCCAACTTTGTTCTTCTTTCTCAAGGTTACTGAGGCTATTGGGAGTCTTTTTTGTTTCCATATATATTTTTGGAATATTTTTTATAGATCTTTGAAATATGCCATTGGTATTTTAATAAGAATTTTATTGAATCTATAGATTGTTTTGGGTAATATGGATATTTTAATGATGTTAATTCTTCCAATTCATGAACATAGTGTATGCTTCCACTTATTTGTATTTTTACTTAATTTCTTCAGTACACTATAACTTTCTGAATATAGCCTTTTACCTCATTGGTTAAATTTATTCTGGGGTACCTTATTTATTTATTTTTTGTTGTAATAGTAAATGAGATTGCTTTTTAAATTTCTCTTTCTGGCCTGACCAGGTGGTGGCGCAGTGGATAGAGCGTTAGATTGGGATGCAGAAGACCCAGGTTCAAGACCCCGAGGTTGCCAGTTTGAGCGCGGGCTCATATGGCTTGAGCAAAAAGCTCGCCAGCTTGGACCCAAGGTTGCTGGCTCGAGCAAGGGGTTACTCGGTCTGCTGAAGGCCCGCAGTCAAAGGCACATATGAGAAAGCAATCAATGAACAACTAAGGTGTCGCAATGCACAATGAAAAACTAATGATTGATGCTTCTCATCTCTCCGTTCCTGTCTGTCTGTCCCTGTCTATCCCTCACTCTGACTCTCTGTCTCTGTAAAAAAAACAAAAACAAAAACAAAATTTCTCTTTCTAATAGTTCATTATTGGTGTGTAAGAATGCCACTGAATTCTGAATATTAACCCTGTATCTTGCTACTTTGCCAAATTCATTTATTAGATCTAGTCACTTTTTGGTGGAGTCTTTAAGGTTTTCTATGTACAATATCATGTCTTCTGTGGATAATGACAGTTTTACTTCTTACTTTCTAATTTAGATGTCTTTTATTTCTTCTTCCTATATGATTGCTGTGGCAAGGACTTTCAGTACTATGTTGAATAAGAGGCGTGAAAGTGGACATCCCTGTTTTGCTCTTGATCTCAGGGGAAATGCTTTAGTTTTGGCTCATTGAGTATAGTGTTGGCTGTGGGTTTGTCATATATGGCCTTTCTTAAGTTGAGGGATGATCACTCTATTCCCACTTTGCTGAGAGTTTTTATCATAAATAGATGCTGGATTTTATCAAATGGCTTTTCTGCATCTATTGATAAGATCATGTGATTTTTATCCTTCATTTTATTTATATGACGTATAATGTTTATTGGTTTGAGAATATTGTACCAACCTTGCATCCCTGGAATAAATCCCACTTGATCATGCTGTATAATCTTTTTAATGTATTGCCAAATCCTGTTTTTTAACATTTTGTTGAGAATTTTAGCATCTATGTTCATCAGGGATATTGGCCTATAATTTTCTTTCTTGTAGTGTCTTTATTTGCTATTGGAATTAGGATAATGCTGGCCTTGTAAAATAAACTTGGGAGTTTTCCTTCCTCTTAAATTGTTTTGGAATAGTTTGAGAAGGATAAGTATTAGTTTTTCTTTGAGTGTTTGGTAGAATTTGCCTGTGAAGCTATCTGGCCCAGGATTTTAATTTGCTGAGAGTTTTTGATAACTGTTTCATCCAGGTTTTGTCTAATTTGTTGGCATATAGTTGCTCATACTATTTTCTTACAATTCTTTGTATTTCTGTGGTGTCAGTTATTACTTCTCTTTCATTTCTGATTTTATTTAATTGGGTCTTCTTTTTTTCTTGATGAATCTGGTTAGAAGTTCATCAATCTTCATTATCTTTTCAAAGAGCCAGTTCTTTATTTCATTGATCTTTTTTATTTTTTAGTCTCTATGTCATTTATTTCCTCTCTGATCTTTATTATTTCCTTCCTTCTACTTACTCTGGGCTTTGTTTGTTGTTCTTTCTCTAGTTCTTTTAGGTGCAGGGTTAGATTGTTTATTTGAGATTTTTCTTTTTTCTTGAGGTAAGCCTGCAATGTTGTGAACTTCCTTCTGAGGGCTGTTTTCACTGTGTCTCATAGATTTTGGGTTGCTGTGTGTTCATTTTCATTTGTATCCAGGTAACTTTTTATTTCTTCTTTGATCTCATTGGTAACCCATTCACTGTTTAATTATATGCTATTTAACCTTTATGTGTTTGAATGCTTTTCAGTTTTTTTCATTCTAGTTGATGCCTAGTTTCATACCATTGTGTTCAGAGAAGATGCTTGATAATGATTTTAATCTTCTTATATTTATTAAGACTTATTTTGTGTACTAATCTGTGGCCTATCTTTGAGAATGTTCCATGTGCACTTAAGAAGAATGTATATTCTGCTGCTTTGGGATGAAATGTTCTGTAAATATCAATTAAATCTATTTAATCCAATGTGCCAGTTAAGGTTGTTGTTACCTTGTTGATTTTTTTGTCTGGGAAGATCTGTCCATTGATGTCAATGGTGTTAAAATCCATTACTATGACTGTACTCCCTTAATGTTCACCAAGATATTGTTTCTATTATATATTTGGGTGCTCTTATGTTTGGTGCATATATGTTTTCAAAGGTTATATCCTTTTGTTGGATCAACCCCTTTAGTATTATGTAGTGACCTTCTTTGTCTCTTGTTACGGCCTTTGTTTTGAAGTATATTTTGTCTGATATAAGTATTGTTACCCTAGAATTTTTTGTTGTTGTTTTATTTGCATGGAATATTTTTTTTCATCCCTCCACTTTCAATCTGTGTGTATCTTTTTTTGTGAGGTGGGTCTCTTGCAGACAACATATATATGGGTCATGTTTTCTTATCTATTCAGCTACACTATATCTTTTGATTAGAACATTTAACTCATTTACATTTAAGATTATTCCTGATCCTGATAGGTACTTATTTATTGCCATTTTATTTTTATACCTATGGTCCTCTCTTTATTTCTTCTTTTTTTTTTTTTTCGTATTTTTCTGAAGCTAGAAATGGGGAGAGACAGACAGACTCCCGCATGCGCCCGACCGGGATCCACCCGGGATCCACCTGGCACGCCCACCAGGGGGCGACGCTCTGCCCCTCCGGGGCGTCGCTCTGTTGCAACCAGAGCCACTCTAGCGCCTGGGGCAGAGGCCAAGGAGCCATCCCCAGCGCCCGGGCCATCTTTGCTCCAGTGGAGCCTCGGCTGCGGGAGGGGAAGAGAGAGACAGAGAGGAAGGAGAGGGGGAGGGGTGGAGAAGCAAATGGGCGCTTCTCCTGTGTGCCCTGGCCGGGAATCGAACCCGGGACTTCTGCACACCAGGCCGACGCTCTACCACTGAGCCAACCGGCCAGGGCCTTCTTCTTTTTCTTAAAGAAGGTCCTTTAACATTTCTTGCAATACTGGTTTGGTGGTAATAAACTCTTTAAGCTTTTTATTTTTGTCTGGGAAGCTCTTTATTTCTCCTTCAATTTTAAATAATAATCTTGCTGGATAAAACAGTGTTGGTTGTAGGTCTTGGCTTTTTATCACTTTGAATATTTTATGCCAGTTCCTCTGGCCTTAAGTGTTTTAGTTGAGAAATCAACTGACAACCTTATGGAATTTCCCTTGTATGTCACTGTCTCTTCCTTGCTGCTTAAAGAATCTTTGTCTTTAATCTTTGCCACTTAATGATGATGTGTCTTGGTGTGGGCCTCTTGAACAGTTGCATTTAGTTACAATCAAGAGACTTAATGATTAATGCAAGTAAAAAGCTTTGTTTCAGAAGCTAGGGACATGAATGGGCCTACGTGACTTTATGAGACTGCAAGCAATCTACCTTTGTGACCCAAGTCCAGGAGACCACAAACAAAATAGCATCTAAGCCCTGGTGCTCCATAGGCAAAATGTCCGCTGACAAGGGTGCAGATAAAGAATTACTGGTCAGCACATGAAGAAATGCTGGAAAACTCTCTGGACTGCAAGTTTTATCTAATTAACTTCTCCCTAAATTGCAAAACCCCTTACATACCCTTTTCTTCCTCTTATGAAAAAGGTTGGCTTGAAATAAGATAGGAAGACAATTTTTTTGGATACAGAACCCCTGTCTTCTCAGACTTCCGGCCATCTGAATAAAGCGCACATAAAGATTCCATCCTTGTTGCTGCTTATTTGGCTGAGTAGTGACAGGCAGCATGAACACCGATATTTCCCATTTCAATTAGAGTTTTTCCAGTTCAATTCCTCATAAATGCTCACTGAATAAAGACGCCTTGACAGTTGTTTCGTGCAGTGGTTTAGGCTCACTTTTTTTTTGCTTAGGTTAGTAAACATCAGGAATTGCTAGTCATGGGTTTTCAGAAGAACCTTTCATATGTGGAGACTGTTACTAATATATATATGTAAATCTCAAATCCTTTATGTTTTATTGTTGCAACAACTTCCAACCCTTTAGCTAGCCGAAGGGTTCTTTGAAGTCTGTCCATCTGTCCCAGTTTTTCTGCCCCTGCTTAGTTAGAATCACAGAATGGGATTTGGGTGTCAGCCAATGTCCGTCTGCCTCGACTCTCTTGAAATCCCTGACGTATTTGCTAAAACTTGGAAGATGCTTCTGCACCTTCCACGAGGACAAATGCATGCGTTGATGTCATTTCAATAAAACTAATAAGAAACAGACAATTTCCCAGACTTCTTATGGGTATGGTGGTTGCTTATTTAAATTTTAAATAAGTTGACTTCAAGTTTAGAAAGAAGATTGAATTAATTTACCAACCAGACTCAATATGCCCTCTTCTTCTGATTTCAATTCCCAAATGAAAACAGGCCACATTCTTTTTTTTTTTTTTTATCTTGGTTTATTTTTTTATTTTTTTTATTTTATTAAATTTAATGCAGTGACATTGATAAATCAGGGTACATATGTTGAGAGAAAATATCTCTAGATTATTTTGACATTTGATTGTGCTGCATACCCCTCCCCCAAAGTCAAATTGTCCTCCGTCATCTTCTATCTGGTTTTCTTTGTGCCCCTCCCCTCCCCTAACCCCTCTCTTCTTCTTCACCCCCTCCCCCCTCCCCCAACCTCCCACCCCTGTTGCCATCACATTCTTGTTCATGTCTCTGAGTCTCATTTTTATGTCCCTTCTATGTATGGATTCATCTTAGTTTTTTTTTTTTCTGATTTACCTATTTCACTCCGTATAATGTTGTCAAGGTCCATCCATGTTATTGTAAATGATCCGATGTCATCATTTCTTATGGCTGAGTAGTATTCCATAGTATATATGTACCAAAGCTTTTTAATCCACTCGTCCTCTGCCGGACACTTGGGCTGTTTCCAGATCTTCGCTATTGTGAACAATGCTGCCACAAACATGCGGGTGCATTTCTCCTTTTCGAGCCGTTCTATGGTGTCCTTGGGGTATATTCCTAAAAGTGGGATAGCTGGGTCAAAAGGCAGTTCGATTTTCAGATTTTTGAGGAATCTCCATACTGTTTTCCACAGTGGCTGCACCAGTCTGCATTCCCACCAGCAGTGCAGGAGGGTTCCCTTTTCTCCACATCCTCGCCAGCACTTATTCTGTGTTGTTTTGTTGATAAGCGCCATTCTGACTGGTGTGAGGTGATATCTCATTGTGGTTTTAATTTGCATTTCTCTAATGATTAGTGATGTTGAGCATTTTTTTCATATGCCTATTGGCCATCTGTATGTCCTCTTTGGAGAAGTGTCTATTCATCTCTTTTGCCCATTTTTGGATTGGGTTGTTTGTCTTCCTGGTGTTGAGTTTTACAAGTTCTTTATAAATTTTGGTTATTAACCCCTTATCAGACGTATTGTCAAATATATTCTCCCATTGTGTAGTTTGTCTTTTTATTCTGTTCTTGTTGTCTTTAGCTGTGCAAAAGCTTTTTAGTTTGATATAGTCCCATTTGTTTATCCTGTCTTTTATTTCACTTCCCCATGGAGATAAATCAGCAAATATATTGCTCTGAGAGATGTCGGAGAGCTTACTGCCTATGTTTTCTTCTAAGATGCTTATGGTTTCACGGCCTATATTTAAGTCTTTTATCCACTTTGAGTTTATTTTTGTGAGTGGTGTAAGCTGGTGATCTAGTTTCATTTTTTTGCAGGTAGCTGTCCAATTTTCCCAACACCATTTGTTAAAGAGGCTGTCTTTACTCCATTGTATTTCCTTACCTCCTTTGTCAAATATCAGTTGTCCATAGAACTGTGGGTTTATTTCTGGGTTCTCTGTTCTGTTCCATTGATCTATATGCCTGTTCTTATGCCAGTACCAGGCTGTTTTGAGTACAACGGCCTTGTAGTATAACTTGATATCAGGAAGTGTAATACCTCCCACTTTATTCTTCTTTTTTAAGATTGCTGAGGCTATTCGTGTCCTCTTTTGGTTCCATATAAATTTTTGGAATATGTGTTCTATATCTTTGAAGTATGTCATTGGTATTTTAATTGGTATTGCATTGAATTTATAGATTGCTTTGGGTAATATAGACATTTTAATGATGTTTATTCTTCCTAACCATGAGCACGGTATATGTTTCCACTTGTTTGTATCTTCCTTGATTTCTTTTATCAATGCTTTGTAATTTTCCGAGTACAAGTCTTTAGTATCCTTGGTTAAGTTTACTCCTAGGTACTTTATTTTTTTGGTTGTAATTGTGAAGGGGATTGTTTCCTTAATTTCTCTTTCTGACTGTTCATTGTTGGTGTATAAAAATGCTTCTGATTTCTGAGTATTGATTTTATATCCTGCCACTTTGCTGAATTTATTTATCAGGTCCAGTATTTTTTGACTGAGACTTTAGGGTTTTCTATATACAATATCATATCATCTGCAAATAATGATAGTTTTACTTCTTCTTTTCCAACTGGAATGCCTTTTATTTCTTCTTCTTGTCTGATTGCTGTGGCTAGGACTTCCAGGACTATGTTAAATAAGAGTGGTGAAAGGGGGCACCCCTGCCTTGTTCCTGATCTTAAGGGTATTGCTTTTAATTTTTGCCCATTGAGTATGATGTTGGCTGTGGGTTTCTCATAGATGGCTTTTATCATGTTGAGGTATGTTCCCTGTATTCCCACTTTGCTGAGAGTTTTGATCATGAATGGGTGCTGGATTTTATCAAATGCTTTTTCTGCATCTGTTGAAATTATCATATGGTTTTTCTCCTTCTTTTTGTTTATGTGATGAATCACATTGATTGATTTACGAATATTGTACCAGCCTTGCCTCCCCAGAATAAATCCCACTTGATCATGGTGTATGATTTTTTCCATATATTGCTGGATCCGGTTTGCTAATATTTTGTTGAGGATTTTAGCATCTATATTCATCAGAGATATTGGCCTATAATTTTCTTTCTTTGTGTTGTCTTTGCCTGGTTTTGGAATAAGAATTATGCTCACCTCATAAAAGGAGCTTGGAAGTCTTCCTTCCTCTTGAATTTTTTGAAATAGTTTGAGAAGGATAGGAGTTAGTTCTTCTTTGAATATTTGGTAGAATTCCGTTGTGAAGCCATCGGGCCCCGGACTTTTCTTTGTTGGGAGTTTTTTGATAACTGTTTCGATCTCATTTGGTGTAATCAGTCTGTTTAGGTTTTCTGATTCTTCCAGATTGATTTTTGGAAGATTGTATGTTTCAAGGAATTTGTCCATTTCATCTAGGTTGTCTAGTTTTTTGGCATACAGTTCTTCATAGTATTTTCTTACAATATTTTGTATTTCTGTTGTGTCAGTTGTTATTTCTCCACTCTCATTTCTAATTTTATTTATTTGAGTCCTCTCTCTCTTTTTCTTGGTGAGTCTACTTAAAGGTTCATCAATCTTGTTTACCTTTTCAAAGAACCAGCTCCTAGTTTCATTGATCCTCTGTATTGTTTCTTTAGCCTCTATGTCATTTATTTCTGCTCTGATCTTTATTATTTCCTTCCTTCTACTACATTTGGGCTTTACTTGCTGTTCTTTTTCTAATTCTTTTAGATGCAGGGTTAAGTTGTTTATTTGAGCTTTTTCTAGCTTCTGAAAGTGTGCCTGTAGTGCTATGAATTTCCCTCTCAGCACTGCTTTCGCTGTGTCCCATAAATTTTGAGTTGTTGTATGCTCATTGTCATTCGTTTCTAGGAATTTTTTTATTTCTTCTTTGATCTCATTCTTAATCCATTCATTATTTAGCACCCTGCTATTTAGTTTCCATGTGTTTGAGAATTTTTGAGCTTTTCTGCTGTGATTCATTTCTAGTTTCATGCCGTTGTGATCGGAGAAGGTGCTTGATATGATTTCAGTCTTCTTAAATTTGTTGAGAGCACTTTTGTGCCCTAACATGTGGTCTATCCTAGAGAATGTACCATGAGCGCTTGAAAAGAATGTATATTCTGCTGCTTTAGGGTGAAAGGATCTCAAGATATCTATTAAATCGAGTTGATCTATTGTTTCCAATAAGTCTGCTGTTTCTTTGTTAATTTTCTTTCTTGAGGATCTATCTAGTGATGTTAGTGGGGTATTGAAATCCCCTACTATTATAGTATTGCTGTTGATATCGCCCTTTAAATCCATCAAAGTCTGTTTTATATATTTGGGTGCTCCTTTATTAGGTGCATAGATATTTATAATAGTTATATCTTCCTGTTGGATTACTCCCTTTATCATTATGTAGTGGCCTTCTTTATCTCTTACTATATCCTTTGTTTTAAAGTCCAATTTGTCTGATATAAGTATTGCTACCCCAGCTTTTTTTTCATTTCCGTTTGCATGAAATGTTTTTTTCCATCCTTTTACCTTCAATCTATGTGTGTCTTTTGTTCTAAGGTGTGTCTCTTGTAGACAGCATATGTATGGGTCCTGTTTTCTTATCCACACAGCTACCCTATGTCTTTTGATTGGATCATTTAATCCATTTACATTTAAGGTTATTATTGATATGTAGTTGTTTATTGCCATTTTCTTCTTTAAAGGTGTATTCCTTTTTTTGCTATATTCTTTTCCAACTTTGATCTGTTTACAACAGGCCCCTTAACATTTCTTGCAGCATTGGTTTGGTTGTAATGAATTCCTTGAGTTGTTTTTTGTCTGGGAAGCTTTTTATTTCTCCTTCGATTTTAAACGATAGCCTTGCTGGATAAAGTAGTCTTGGTTGTAGGTTCTTGTTCTGCATTACTTTGAATATTTCTTGCCATTCCCTTCTGGCCTCAAGTGTTTCTGTTGAGAAGTCGGATGTCATCCTTATGGGGGCTCCTTTGTAGGTGATAACTTTTTTTTCTCTTGCAGCTTTTAATATTTTCTCTTTATCGCTTAGCTTTGGTATTTTAATTATGATGTGTCTTGGTGTAGGTTTCTTTGGGTTTCTCTTTAATGGAGTTCTCTGTACTTCTTGGACTTGTAAGAATTTCTCTTGCATTAATTTAGGGAAGTTTTCAGTTATGATATGATTGAACAAAGTCTCTATCCCTTGTTCTTTTTCTTCTTCTTCAGGAACCCCTATGATGCGGATGTTATTTCTCTTCATGTTGTCACAGAGCTCTCTAAGTGTTTCCTCTGACTTTTTGAGTCTCTTTTCTCTTTTCTTCTCTGCTTTCATGCCTTCATTCCAGTTGTCCTCCAACTCGCTGATTCGATCCTCTGCTGTATCCATCCTGTTTTTAATTCCTTCCATTGTGGTCTTCATTTCTGATATTGTATTTGTCATCTCTGACTGATTCTTTTTTAATATTTCAATATCCTTTTTTATACTTGCTATTTCTTTATTTAGGTTTTCAAACTGCCCCTCCATTGTTGTTCTAAGATCCCTAAGCATCCTTACAATCATTATTTTGAACTCCGCATCTGGAAGTTTGATTATTTCCATATCACTCAGCTCATCTCTCAAGGGTGTCTCTTGTGGTTTCATTTGGGTTGCACTCCTTTGTCTTCTCATAATGGTGTTTTATTTGTAGAGTTGATTGAGTCTAGGCTTGGTGTTTTCTGCCTCCTGTTTTCAGTTGTGTTATTTCTAGGTCTTCTTGGATTGGTATCAGCTATTATTTGTAATCCACTTTCGGATTTGGGCAGCTTTGAAGTCTTGAATTGTTTGTTTTCTTAACAGGTGATAGATAGTCTTGTTAACTGATCTCAGCAGGGGGCTTCCTTGAAACTGTAACCAGGAATGCAGGTTTATTGTGGCTTCCTCTTTGCTCCTTGGTTTTTGAGAGCTGTTCTTGCAGTTCAGTGTTGGTTTTTCATGCTGATTTTTTCCTAAATTGATTTGTATTCCAGTTTGGTGTTGAGAGCTGGGCGTCTGTGTGTCCGCCTACTCCGCTGCCATCTTCAAAAGCCCAGGCCACATTCTTTTTTTTTTTTTTCATGTTTTTATTTATTCATTTTTAGAGAGGAGAGAGAGAGACCGAGAGAGAGGAGAGAAAGACAGAGAGAGAGAAGGGGGGAGGAGCCGGAAACATCAACTCCCATATGTGCCTTGACCAGGCAAGCCCAGGGTTTCGAACCAGCGACCTCAGCATTTCCAGGTCGATGCTTTATCCACTGCGCCACCACAGGTCAGGCCCAGGCCACATTCTTAAGCATGTTTTTCTGCCCGATCCTTTTCCCTCTTCAGTCTCTTCCTTCGTTTTATTGCAAATGAGACACAATTGGCTCAGTTCTGGTTGGCTGTCACTCCTCTCATCTTTGTTATCCTGCTGTGAGTGACGATGTCAAAGAAGCGATATCTCAACCATTGCAGACAGCATCTTGATGTTTCCTGATGACTTACCAGCTTGCTTGCTGAACAACAAAAATAAAGGTGTTCAGGTAGGAAACTCAAGAGATTAGGTTTTCCTGTTTACATAGTTTAGACAATAGTTCTATCTTGACACATTGGCTTTTATTTTTATGATGCACCAGAAGTTGATTTTGTCTTAGCCACTTTGAAGTAGGAGTGTGCTCCGAGGCTGACTTCAAACAAGTAGGATTACATCTTGTTTCCAGGCAATAGAAGCACAGTAAAAATAATCGTGAGCCAAGTTTGAGTGGAAATTAAAAAGATTCTGCACCTTCCTCTTCTGCTTGGTGTCTGAAGTTCAGTTTATTCTAAAGTCCTTTCTTTCTATAAACCTGCTACTTTTTCAGCAGTTAGCCAACATGTGGTCTAAGTCAGCACATCGTGCCAGAACCGTGTTATCAATTTTTGCTTACAGGTGCAAATTGTTCTTGAACAAATTGTGGGAACAAAGATCTTTGTTTAATTTGACACTCTACTTGTGGTTTAAAGGTGTTAAAAACATTTTTCCCAATAGAGAACACCCAAAAATATATGTAATTAGCACTTAGGCAATTATTTAATAAAAATGAATAGAGGGATTTAATTTTTTTTGTCTGGGTAATTATGGAAACTGCAGATACTAGACCCTCTAGAAGCTTAATCTTGTGTCATTTTGAGGTGTATTTTCATGTGTCTTAAATAGAGAGTATTTTATGTACAGAAGTGTTCAGGATCAAAAATGTGATATTCAGGTAATATCTTGTGTGATATGCCCTGGCCTCACCTGCAAAAACAGCTTTTTAATTCAAAGATTCATTCAGATATGAGTCGTCATTCTAATAAGATGAATTAAACTGGTCACTTAAGAGGAGGTGAGAGTTGACTAAAGGAGCAGTTTGGTTCTTCATAATAGTTCTTAATAAATCAACAAGAACATTCAAAGAGAAGAAACGGGAATATAGAAAAAGATGTCTCCATCTGAAGAGAATAGGACTTCGTAGTAGCATTTTCTGCCTGATTGAAGAAGTAATTCCATAATGATTTTAATTCATGTTCCCTCTCAATAAGTGTTTCAGAGGAGCCTTATATAATTGGAAATAGGTCAGCCAGTGTTGGTAAATGATTTGCAATTGTGCGACACACTCTTTCCAAAGTAGGTCAGGTCCTGCTGAGCATGCTTCTTCTCGAGTAAGTGGGAGTTGAGTGTTCACAATAAAAATCTATGTAACATGGCCTTGGCCAATTAGCTCAGCAGTAGAGTTGGCTTGGCATGTGGATGTCCTGGGTTCAACTCCTGATCAGGGCACACAGGAGAAGCAACCATCTGCTTCTCCACCCTTCTCCCTCTTCCTTCTCTCTCTCTCTATCTCTCTCTTCCTCTCCTGAAGTAATGGCTTGGTTGGAGCAAGTTGGTACTGAATGCTAAGGATGGCTCCATGGCCTTGCCTTAGGTATTAAAATAGATTGGTTGTTGAGCAATGGAACAATGGCCCCAGATGGGCAGAGCATCACCCCATAGGAGGCTTGCCAGGTGGATTCAGTTGGAGTACATGTGGGAGTCTGTCTCTCTGCCTCCCTGATTCTCACTTAAGAAAATAAAATCTATATACGATTTGAAAATAAAAGAAAAAAAGGTAGGTTTTCAGTGCCCTCCTTGTAAAGTGATAAAATATGAATTGCAATTCATTCAGTGGAATTGGGTAGAATGACAACCACAATATAAGTAAAAATCACCATTAAAGCAAAATATCATCACCGTGGCACCAAATACGTACTTCAGAATTCTGGTAAATTAGGCAACTTAGAAGAATGCTTAAATAGGTACTATCATTAATAAAACACTTCCTAGATCAACATGTACTAATACAAATAAAGAAACAAAAAATCCTGAGAGGATATGAATAAGAAAAGAACTTTTTTACAAGTCCTTACAAGTGCTTTAGAATGCCACCATTTATGTATGAATTTGACATTGTTCTTATTTAATGCAATTCACCAAATCAAGATGACATTAATTATAAGGTTCATTCCAGTTTCAGAGATGCTAACTTGTGTTGGAAAAAAAGTCCATAATATGAAATATGGCCTTTGAACAGGATGTATTTTTTTCACTGTAGTTCCTATAAAAGCGTATCTTTAATATTTGTAAGTAATAGCAGTATACTGCTTAGAGAATACGATATTGCTTATTCTTGTCCTAAACTCAGAAAGGATTTCCTATTAAATCATACAAGTTGTATGTATTATGCTATAAAGTTATGAGAGAGGCACTCAAATAGCAACACACATGACTATGTGCACTGTCTTATATCTCATAATGGTGTCCCTCCTAATCCATGGATCACCCTACACCTCTGCAATGTTGTTGGGCTGCATTTCCAGGAACCAACAGCAAGCCCTGAATTTTTAGTTGACATTACCTTAAGGTGCTGAGGAGGAGGCAAAATGAGACATTATCTCTCTCGTGCCTTCATCCCGAGAGGCTGATGCCTTGTGGAGAAAGGGTGGGCCTGAACACTTATTGCCCAGTGGCCGTTCAGTATTTGTCTGGAAGGGGAAGTTATGACAGATTGGAGGCCTAGTTGCCTTGGTGATGTCCTCCACCATCTTATTCATGCAGAGTTGGGGACAGCTCGTCTACTTGTCAGAGGGCATTTGGCTCCCACAGATGGAGGTGAGATGAATGCAGCATTGTTTGCCCAGGAAAACTAAGTGTTTCACCTGGTTGGCATCTGAAGCCCTTAGAACAGCAGCTTTGGCAGACTTGCCTTAACAAACCATAAGTAAACAGTATACTGCCTCCAACACTATGGTGGGGAACGTTCATAAAAGTGACAAGAAAATGAGGCAAGGAAGGCTGTCTTTGTCCAATTTCATAGCTAGAACTTGCTTTCTGGAAGAAAACTGCTCAGAAAAGAAAAAGCAGGTAACAGATGTTTTAAATATCTGGATGTCTAGCTGTCTCATACTTTTCTAGTTCCCCCCCCAAAAAAAAATAAATATTTTATTTTATTTAGACATAACTGAATGTTTCATATTATGTATTTGTTTAGGTCTAATAGCTTTGCCATTGAAGTCAAACTAAACTCTGTATTTTAAAAGGAGAAAGAGCTAGAAATCTATATTCTGCTCCATTACTGAAATAGTTAAAGCATTGCCTTGGACTATAGAACCAGGACTGTGGCTTGGAAACAATCTTCGATATTATCTGAAAATCTTTTTTAAAAATGCAAGTGCGGCTGTATTTTTTCTAGCTGTTCTGCTGTATATGTATTTTAAGTGTCTGTCTGTCCTCAGATGTGGGTAAGTGGTGAGGAGGAAAAAATAATGTTTCTTAACTCTGTGGATAAAAAGACTTCAAATTAGGTGCGTCTCACATACTTTGATAATCTGCCCCACATTCTGCACCATGATGTGGGATAAATACTGCTAATTTGATGTTTATTTCTTTGGAGGAAAACAAGCTTTGAAGGGACCACTGTTAAAGATAGGTGGCAATTTCTGAACTATATAAAGAGAAATTGATCTGACTTCTCAATGAAGACCTCAGGGGGCTTTAATCACAGTTATGGTGCCTACCCTTACCAGCAATTGATTTGGGGAATCCCAAATCCTGTCCTCCCTGGCTATTATTGAGAAATCAATTTTCACTCTCATATTTTTCCCTGCTGACAGCAACCAAACTAGGAGGTACCATGTAGGCACCAATGAGCTAAGCATGGATTCTCACACATTCATACCCAAGTTATCGTAAGGAAGTTAAGAGAGGAAGACCATGCACAAACCTACTTACACACATCCATTCAATTTTATGTGAATATGATGCAATCATGCATGCTGTTTTAACACAGTTTTTCTCTCATTTTCGTATTTGTTGCCCTTTTAACCCACAACCACCTCCCCAAATCTTGCTTTACTCACTCAACAATACGTTGTGGAAATGTCCCTAAATCAACTAGTTACCTCTGCAGTCTCTCTCTCCCTTTCTCTTTCTCTCTCTCTGTATCTTCCTTCCTTTTTCATCTTTTTAAAAAACTTTCTCTTTTTTTAAATGACTATGTAGTGTCCCATGACCTGCACATGTCACAAGTATAATAACTCAATCCTTTCCTATAAGTGGGGTTTTATTTTCTACCTGTTTCTACTGATCTTCAAGAAAGGGATTGCTGGCTTGAAGCCTTCAAATGGTTTTAACTTTAACAAATGTAAGATTGCTTTCCAAAAAACATGTATTAATTCACATTTCTCCCAAGATGTATTTGAGTAAATGTAATATTCTAAATGCTTGTTATTCAGTGTGTGGTCTATGAACCAGCAGCCTAGGCGTTATCTGGGAACGTCCTGGAAACGCAGGACCTTAGCTGGACTCGGGCCGCAAGATTACTAAATCAGCATCTGCATTTTAATAAGATCCCTGGGTGATTTACCCCCACTCTACTATCTGAAAATCAGTGTTTTGCATCATTTACAATCTGTGTTGAATGAGGCGGGGGTATATTTGTCAAATATCTTCCCTGGAAAGAGAATTAGGAAATTAGTAATAGCAGTTGACTAAGGTGGAAAGAAGGTAAGATTGAGATAGAAATTTGCTATTTACCATATATTTGTGGAACCTTTGTACATGGATGTGCATATATTATTTGTTTAAAAAATAAAAGAGCAACTTCTTGCAAGTAGAATGATTACTTCCCATCCTCACATCTCCAGGCAGACGGCAGCCATGTGGCTCCAAGTACTTGTCGTGGCAGTGTACTGAGGGTGGGGGAGCCTGGTGGGACAGAACAGGATATGAAAATGTGATGATGTCAATGGGGGTTAGCTGGCAAGGGAATATTTGACAGGGCAAATGTCAAATGACAGTGTGAGTCAGTGTCACAGGGCCCCTTCCAACTTTTTCTGCAACATCCTCATAGTGTGAAAAGTGGTCACTATCCCAACGTTAAATGTGCAATAACATACTCTTTCACAACACTAGAAAGTTGCATTGGAAATGTCACCACTGATTGAACTTCTTGAAATACAAGAGTTCTCAGGCTTCTTGTGACTCAGAGAGCTGGTGAGCAGGTTTAGAATGTCAGTTTCAGTGGCTGTGGTAGATCTGCCAACAGCAGGACTGGGGAGGTCTGAAGGAGCAGTCGGCAGCTCTGACGTTAGAAACAGCCTCCCCACCATGCTGTTGGTTTTTGTCCTCCCAGGACAAGAATCCCCCTCCACCTCAATGAGCCATTGTATATGCAACTTCTTCTTAGGGACCATTCTATGTAGGTTACATTGAAAATAGATGGAAATTCTAAGCAGACTCTGAAACTCAAAACATATGAATCTTTTAAATCTAGTTTATTCAGGTGTTGTCACTTTGTGGGTCTAAATGGCTTTCTATTAAGAGCAATAATTCAAACTTCTCTGGCTCTTGAACCCACTCACACCCTCAAGACCACCAGTCTCCTGAAAAATGTTGCCCAAGTATTTGGGGGAATCTGGGAGGTGGGATGGTCCTTTTATGTGTTCACAAGCCAGTGAGGCTGGCCACCAAGGAGTCTGCCATTTCTTACCTGTCACCGGCTTTCCCTGCTTCCTTTGAGCATCACCATTCCTGCCAGATTTTTTTTTCTCGTGCTGAGTATCTTTTTTTTCTCCTAGTGGTCATCTGTCTCCAGTGGGGCCTGGGGCACTGCATCCTGGTGTGTGAGTGGGATTAGGGTATCGGAGTTGCATGGTGTTCTTCTGGGTGGGAGGGAAAAACTGTCTTCTTTTGGTGTCAATTTCTTTTAGGGGAACCCCGCCACAGGGCTTAGGTGAAACAACTCTATTAGCACTTACTTGCCATCCCGAGGCCACAGGCATGCAAGGGTTTGACCAGAAGACATATCCTGGTAACAGAACAATGCTGTGGCCATGATGTGGTTGCTCTAGCTACTTCTATGCTCAAGGTGCATTTTATCTCAGGATTTTATCTTCTGCTTATGGGCTTCTGTGTCCCAGATAAAGTCCACCCTATACCCACAGCAGAGACTCCCGGTTCATGAGAAATAGTGGTTTATTTCAGACTTCTCCAGGCTCTCATGCCTACATAAGAGGGTTCCATGGCTAACCAGGTACCATGTACTCAACTCTGGAGGAACTTGGGGGCAGGACCGGCCAGTGGTGCATCCTTGGCTCCACAGCAAGGCCAGTTCTACGGGGTTTCAGCCACTTCTTCCCTCTCCAGTGTGGAATGGAGATCAGTTTTGTCCTCCGTGGGAAAGAGCGACCCTCATGGCCTCCTGGGGAGCTTGAGAGAGAGGGGCTTGTTCTCCTTTCTCGGGTTCCCAGGTGCTGTGAGCATGTCTGGGTGCCAAGTGGGTGCCAGGACGGGCGGGGAGCCAGAGGGTGGGAGGAGACCCAGGAAAATACTTTTACCTAAAGCGTCCTGAGAATCAGGAAAGAGGTTTTCAAAGACCCGTTTTATTTTCCTAAAGAGGAAGGGGGTGTGACAGTGACAGTGAAGGGGACCGGGTGATGGGGTGGGCATGGGAAATACTTCTTCTGACCATGCTCTTCTGTCTCTGGGAGTTTCTGTGAGAGAAAGAGAATGTCTTAAGAAGCAGGCCTGCAGCCACTTTGAAAGTAGATCCACCAGCTGTGGTTTCAGAATAACAGTTTGATCACAGTCGTATGTGAGTTTTTAGTAAACTCACCACCTGGGTGGCTTTGCCTTGTTCCTAGTCATAGGGGGAGGGGTGGCTACAGGAAACTGTGCTGGCTTTTCCATTTCAATTTGGCCTTGCAGATACAATTGAAAGCTAGATACAAGTGTACTGCTACTCCACCTCTTTATGCAAAGAAATGTGTGGGCAAAGGCATCAATAGGTTGTGCAATGTGTTGTGTGCTCGCTCTTGGACCGGCCCTAGTTTACCACTTGCGGCTTCCATTAAGGCTCAGCCTCGCCCTGTGCATATGCGCATCTTTCTCTTCTGTCCTTCTGTGTCCAGCATGGCTGGAAGATGCAGGGGATGAGAAAATGGGCTGCAGAGAGGGTTGTCCCTCTGATCTTGCTCCTGCTTGCACCCCTAACCCCCTGGGCAGTCAAAGGTCTGGCAGCCTCGGAACTGCCGAGCAACAGCTAGAACCCTGGGTGCTGGCTACCTTCCTTTTTAAGATTGTTCTACGGCAGGGGTCCCCTAACTATGGCCCACGGGTTGCATGCGGCCCCCTGAGGCCATTTATCTGGCCCCCACCGCACTTCCGGAAGGGGCACCTCTTTCATTGGTGGTCAGCGGATGCATCCTGTGCTCCTGGAGTACTGTATGTGGTGGTGCTGCAAAGTGTGGCATTGCTCACATACAGTACTACTTCTGGTGATGTGGGATGCACACATCATGGCTCCAGAAGTGCGTCATATCATCTGTTACAGCTAGCAGTGACAAATATGGAACCGGACATTGACCATATCATTAGCCAAAGGCAGGCCCATAGTTCCCATTGAAATACTGGTCAGTTTGTTGATTTAAACTTACTTGTTCTTTATTTTAAATATTGTATTTGTTCCCATTTTGTTTTTTTACTTTAAAATAAGATATGTGCAGTGTGCATAGGGATTTGTTCATAGTTTTTTTTATAGTCTGGCCCTCCAACAGCCTGAGGGACAGTGAACTGGCCCCTGTGTAAAAAGTTTGGGGACCCTTGTTCTACAGTTTCAGCCACCGGTTTGAGTGTCCAGATATGCTGGGAGGGCCCACGTCAGGCTGCTGTACACTGGTGGGAGGCTCGTGCGCTGCAGAAATGCAACCGGCTGAGAGGAGGCTGGGGCTGAGCTCTGTGGGTGGCCTGACCAGTCTGGATGCAGGGACATCTCCCAGTGGGTGGTTTGTGCAGAGTCACAGGAAGGTGCTGTATGAGCTCGTGCTGGCCCTGGGCTCATGGCTGTAACTGTGAAGCCCTGGCTTTGGCAGCCTATTCTTGCTGCCATGACCGGCCCTTTTGCCTTGTTTGTGGAGTGATCCCCTTTCAAAAACCGGATAGTAAAAAAGTGGGCCACACACAAGGCATATGAATATGATCATTTGACTGCCACAAAGTTGGCCCACAGAGGATTTAAAAGTATTTGAATTAGTTGTCAGTCTGTGGTAGGCAGTTAGACAAATGTGAGCAGAGCAAGGGCTATAGACCATGCAGAGAAGGCCACCAGGGCAGAAAGTCCCAGGTGCATAGCTATGGACAAAGCTGAGAAAACAAGGACCTTGCCCCCAGGGGAACCTTTTTTCCACTAGCCTATTGCTGGTCATGCAGTTTACACCATTAATGGAGGACTGAACCAGAGGGCCAGAGCATAGCTTTTACAGTTAATCCCTTGGGATAACATCTAGGCTCAGTTGCATTTCAGCTCCAGGCCCAGAAAAGCAGCAGAACCAGACAAGTGACTCCACAGTTCATCTCAGGACCAGCTGCATTGTCTAATGACCCCCTATAAGACTTTCTAATGCTAAGGTACATGCTCAGCAGCAAAATGATTACTTCCATATGAAACTAATCTAATAGAAATAAAATAGTTTAAACCAACAGTGGAGAATGAATGACAGAGGGAACCCAAGAGTTAAAATTTTAGCTTCAGTAATAGTAACTTTAAGTTATAATCAATAGCTTACATTCAGGGGCTCTCAATAGGTGTGGGCCTCTTCTAAAGCCCTAGGAGTAGGAAGTAGCCTAAATGTTTGAATTTGTAATTTTATATTCTTTCCCTTGAAACAAACTGTATAAAAGAGCTAGACCCAGAGATATTAAGATGGCAGTGAAGTAGGCAGATGCACAGACTCCCAGTTCACACCACCAAACTGGATTACAAATTAATTTAGGAACAATCAGCATGAAAAACAAATTTTGGATGAAAAGAACAGGTCTCAAAAACTAAGGAGCAAATAAGAAGCCACACTGAGCCTGGTAGGGAGTGCTGAGGTGTGATGGGTCTTCCCTGCTTCCAGGAATGCAGGGGTGAGACTGAGAGCCCAGAAGGGCTCTCATTACAAGGAGAAGAGCAGATAATATCGCTCACAGCCACTTGCCTGGGAACCTGGGAACGAGAGGAGCTGAGAGGGCTGGCTTGTCTTTCAAAAGGACAGTGGAGAGAAAGAGACAGATGGTGAGGGGCAGAGTAATGCATGGGATGACCTGAGAAGCTGACTCATCCAGTGCAGAGGCAGCCATAGCTGGGGGAGGGGTTTAACCCTCAACAAAGCACAAGCCTAAAGTGGTTCTGGGTGACCCACCTCCAGAAAGCTCTCCAGCTCCAATCAGAAAAACAAGACACAGCTGAAAACAGGAAGTGGGGAGGAGGGGCAGTAACTCAGGTCTCCATGGAGATCTGAGATACACCTCCCCATACTGAAACAAAGAAAGCACTCCTCCCCAGAGAAGCTGGCAGATCAGGCCTTCAGAGTCTCAGGTTACACCATCTGTATTCCTGGATACAGCTCCAAATAATCCCCCTGCTGAGATCAGTAAACAAGACTACCACTGAGTTAAAAAAACTGAGATGAAAACAAACAAATTAAGACTTCAAAGAGGCTCTACTAGATAAGGAGATCACAACTGGAATAAGCCTACAAGTCATAGAGAATAATGGGTAGGCAGAGAAGCATAACTCATATGCTTCAACAAGATAAATCCTCTGATAAAGTCTTGGACAAATTGGAAGTAATCAAATGACCAGATGAAGAGTATAAAATAATAATTTTTAGGATGCTTAAAGATCTCAAAGCTACAATGGATAGACTTAATGAACACTTCAGTAAAGAAATTGAAAGCATCAAAAAGGACATGGAAATCTTAAAGAAGAATCAGAAAGAAATGACAAACACAGTATCAGAAATGAAGACTACACTGGAAGGAATTAAAAGCAGGCTGGATGAAGCAGAGGATCAAATCAGTGACTTAGAGGACAAGATAAGTGAAAGCACAGAAGTGGAGCAGCAAAAAGAAAAGAGACTGAAAAAATCTGAGGAAACTCTAAGAGAGCTCTGTGACAACCTAAAGAGAAACAACACTCGCATCATAGGGGTTCCTGAAGAAGAAAAGAAAGAACAAGGGTTAGAGACCTTGTTCAATGAAATCATAGCTGAAAACTTCCCTAAATTGATGCAGGAAAAAGTCACACAAGTTCAAGAAGCACAGAGAATTCCATTAAAGAGAACCCCCCCAAATCTACACCAAGACACATCATAATTAAAATACCAAAGCTAAGAGATAAAGAGAAAATATTAAAAGCTGCTAGAGGAAAAAAAAGGCTATCACCTACAAAGAAGTCCCCATAAGGATGACATCTGACTTCTCAATAGAAACACTTGAGACCAGAAGGGAATGGCAAGACATATTCAAAGTAATGCAGAACAAGAGCCTACAACCAAGACTTCTTTATCCAGCAAGGCTATTATTTAAAATTGAAGGAGAAATAAAAAGCTTCCCAGACCAAAAAAAAAACAAAAAAAACAAACAACAAAAAACAACTCAAGGAATTCATTACAACCAAACCAATGCTGCAAGAAATGTTAAGGGGCCTGTTGTAAACAGAACAAAGGGGGTAAAGAATATAGTAAAAGAGGAATATAACTTTTTTTTTCCCGCCTGAAGCTGGAAATGGGGAGAGACAGTCAGACAGACTCCCACATGCACCCGACCGGGATCCACCCGGCACGCCCACCGGGGGCGACGCTCTGCCCACCAGGGGCGATGCTCTGCCCCTCCAGGGGGTCGCTCTGTCGTGACCAGAGCCACTCTAGCGCCTGGGGCAGAGGCCAAGGAGCCATCCCCAGCGCCTGGGCCATCCTTGCTCCAATGGAGCCTCGCTGCAGGAGGGGAAGAGAGAGACAGAGAGGAAGGAGAGGGGGAGGGGTGGAGAAGCAGATGGGCGCTTCTCCTGTGTGCATGCCCTGGCCGGGAATCGAACCCAGGACTTCTGCACGCCAGGCCGACGCTCTACCACTGAGCCAACCGGCCAGGGCCAAGAGGAATATAACTTTAAAGAATAAAATGGCAATAAACAACTACATATCAATAATAACCTTAAATGTAAATGGATTAAATGCTCCAATCAAAAAGCATAGGATAGCTGAATGGATAAGAAAACAGGACCCATGCATACACTGTCTATGGGAGATGCACCTCAAAACAAAAGATACATATAGACTAAAGGTAAAAGGATGGAAAAAATATTTCATGCAAATGTAAATGAAAAAAAAGCTGAGGTAGTAATACTTATATCTGACAAAATAGACTTTAAAACAAAGACTATAAGTAAGGGATAAAGAAAGTCACTACATAATGATAAAGGGAGCAATCTAACAGGAAGAGATAACCATTATAAATATATATGCACCTAATATAGGAGCACCTAAATACAGTGTGTCCATAAAGTCATGGTGCACTTTTGACCAGTCACAGGAGAGCAACAAAAGATGATAGAAATGTGAAATCTGCACTAAATAAAAGGAAAACCCTCCCAGTTTCTGTAGGATGATGTGGCAGCATGTGCACTTGCACATTTGATGACATAACGCCGTGTATACAGCGGAGCAGCCCATGGCCATGCCAGTCGAGATGTGGATGGTACAGAGGAAAGTTCAGTGTGTTCTGTGGCTCGCTAAATTCGAATCTGTGACCAAAGTGCAACGTGAATATTGGCGTGTTTATAATGAAGTGCCACCACATAAGAATAACATTAATCAGTGGGATAAACAGTTGAAGGAAACTGGCAGTTTGGTGGAGAAACCCGTTCTGGTAGGCCATCAGTCAGTAAGGAGTCTGTAGAGGCTATACGAGATAGCTACCTAAGGAGCCCTAAAAAAATCTGTGCATGAGCCCACATCAAACTGCCATTCACAAAAATAAACTCAAAATGAATAAAAGACTTAAATGTAAGTCATGAAACCATAAGCATCTTAGAAGAAAACATAGGCAGTAAGCTCATCGACATCTCTTGCAGCAATATATTTGCTGATTTATCTCCACGAGCAAGTGAAATAAAAGACAGGATAAACAAATGGGACTCTATCAAACTAAAAAGCTTTTGTACAGCTAAAGACAGTATGAACAGAATAAAAAGACAAACCACACAATGGGAGAATATATTTGACAATACATCTGATAAGAGGCTAATAACCAAAATTTATAAAGAACTTGAAAAACTCAAAACCAGGAAGACAAACAGTCCAATCCAAAAATGGGCAAAAAAAACAGACACTTCTCCAAAGAGGACATACAGAAGGCCAATAGGCAGATGAAAAAATATTCAGCATCACTAATCATTAGAGAAATGCAAATTAAAACCACAGTGAGATACCACCTCACACCTGTCAAAATGGTGCTTATTAACAAAACAACACACAATAGGTGCTGGCGAGGATGTGGAGAAAGGGGAATCCTCCTGCATTGTTGGTGGGAATGCAGACTAGTGCAGCCACTGTGGAAAACAGTATGGAGATTCCTCAAAAAATTAAAAATCAAACTGCCTTTTGACTCAGCCATCCCACTTTTCAGAATATATCCCAAGAACACCATATCACCGATTGTAAAAAAGAAATGCACCCCCATGTTTATGGCAGCATTGTTCACAATAGCGAAGATCTGGAAACAGCCCAAGTGTCCATCAGTGGACAAGTGTATTAAAAATCAGTGGTACTTATACACAATGGAATACTATAAGGCCATGAAAAAGAAGGAAATATACCTTTTGCAACAACATAGATGAACCTGGAAACTATTATGTTAAGTGAAATAAGCCAGGCAGAGAAAGAAAAATATCATATGACCTCACTCATTTGAGGAACCCAAGGAACAATGAGAACTGAGGAACAAAATTCAGACAGAGGAGGGGTCAAAGGGACCAGAGGAAAAGAGGACAGATGGAAAGGGGATGATAGGATGTGATAAACCTGTAGGGAAGGGGGGAGGGAGCTGTAGAGAGAGGGGCAAGGGAGATGTTGAGGGGAATACGGGGGAGGGGGATGCAATCGGGGCAACACTAGAATCTATGTAAACACATTTAAATAAATAAAAAGTGCTAGACCCCCCTCACACACAAAAAGTTATAATCAATAGGCTTAATGATTAAGGTAAGTAAAAATCTTTGTTCCAGATGGTGGAACACATGGATGGGCCTGCATGACTTCACAAGGGCTGCAAACAACTACTTTTGTGCCTCAGGCTCAGGAGATCTGCAAGCAACCAAGATGGTATCTAAGCCCCGATGCCCCAAGAACCAAGGTCTGCTGACAAAGACAGAGATACAGAATTACTGGTTGGCAGATCAAGAAACACAAGAAATATTTCTGGACTGCAACTTTTATCTAACTAACTTTTCCCTAAATCCCAAACCTCTTACCTACCCCCCTTTCCCCCTTATATAAAAGGCTGGCTTGAGATGTTAAGGTGGTTTTTTGGGGAAAGGGGTCTATGATCCTCATCTTCTCAGATTGCTAACCATCTGAATAAAGCGCCCATAAAAATTCAATATTTGTCTCTACTTATTTGCCTGAGTGACTACACGCAGCATTTACACTGATATTTCCAGTTTCAAATATTTTCAATTTGGCTTTGGCCAAAATTGGCCAGTGGCTTAGTGGATATGTTGGCGTGGCATATGCATGTCCTGGGTTCGATCTCTGGTCAGTGCACACAGAAGAAGCGACCATCCACTTCACTCCCCCTCCCTTCCCTCCTTCTCTCCCTCTTCCCTTCCCACAACCAGTGGCTCTATTGGTTTGAGCATGGTCCCAGGTGCTGCGGATAGCTTGCTTGATTCGAGCATCAACCCGAAGTAGGGGGTTGCCGGGTGGATCTCACTTGAGGCTCATGTGAGAGTCTGTCTCTCTATCTCCCCTCCTATCACTTAAACAAAACAAAACAAAACACGTATTTCCAATTCAAGAAATTTTGCAAAAGGACCAAGATTTCTGGTTTTTTATGGTACTGCCATTGCCAGGTGACAGTTGGAAGCAGCCGATTAGTGTGTGACAGCCTCGCTGTGCCCTGTGGCTTCAAACCTGAGGGTGAAGGTTAATTGCTCTTTATCATCATAGTTGTGATGTTTACTTAAGTAGAATTGTGATAAAGTGGAAAACTATCCTGTGATCTCTTTTAAATTAAAGATAGACTGAGAAGCTATTAAAAAATATATCTGACCTGCTAAGTATTTTTTAAATGCCTGCCAGTTCCCTCCCATGTTTGTTGGCAGCCTGAACTCTCTGTCAGATCATCTTGTGACCATGCAGTCAGGCAAACTGGAGGCATTCAGTTTGTGGACAATAAAGGGGCCTCATGCTGAACCTGACAAAGTCAGGGGAGGCCTGCATGGTGGCCTTGCAGACTCAGAGACCCAAAGTCACCACACAGGATGGTCTGGAATTAAAACTGTCTAACTAAAAGCAGGTCATGGTAGGTAGTCAAGTCCTAGGGACAAAGGTCAATGCTTACCTTCATTGAGCCTGTCTGCTGTCTTTTGCATCTACAATAACATACCTGATTACATGCTTTGAAATGTAGGGTCATCTTCTTTTCCTGCCCCTCAGGGTGCAGCCACCCCACCAGAGCAGGAACCATAAACCCCTCATTGTTATTACTATCATGTTGTTAACTATCTTATACCTGCCTATGTAAAATAAGTTTCAGTATGTAATTTTTACTTTCTCTCCAATCCCAAAGATTCCCCTCACTTTGCTTGCTCCTGCCTCCCTAACCAATCACCAGTGGATTTCATGTAACCCTCTTCTGTCTTCCCCTTTGATTCTGATATATAAATGAGTGGCAAAACCACCATTTTCTCCATCCATTGATACTTTGCTTCCTGGCAATTGTCGACAGTTTGGCTCAAATAAACTTACAAGTATTCTTACAGGTTTGGACATTTCTTACGTTAAGTCAATGCACGTGAGCCTTCATTTGGCTATTGAATTAAGCTTCTGGGCTGACAAAAGAATCTTGATTTTTCACGACCCTTCTGCAGTACAGAGCTTACCTTGGCAAGTGTATTCTGGGGGGCTTATCTGTCCCAAATGTCCTCAGTAGAAAGTGTTCACAAGGACAAAGGGTTTAGATCCTTCCTGCTGAACTGGGAGGCTACAGGGTGAGTGGACCACATGCACCCAGGTCAGAGGTCAAACAGAGGGATACTGTGATTAGACATGGAGATCCAAATGGGGGATGGGAAGAACAGAGAAATTAGGCACACAGGTAAGGCAAGCCAGATGGGCACAAAAAGTCAGGTCTGTATATTAGTGGAGTCAGCTTCAATTAGCCAAGGCCCCTGACAGCAAGGTTCAGGGGCATTGAAGAGACCTATCTATAGCTGAAAGGAGCAATTGGGACTTCATGCATGTGGTTGTACCTTGTGATGCCTCTACCTGGCCCACTGGTGACAGAGAAGCTGCCCAGGGGAAGGGTTAAAAGCATAGACTCTGAAGACAGATGCCTTCCCTCCTGGGTAGGAATCTTAGCCTCTGACTAGCTGTTTGAGGCTGGAGAGCTCCTCAACCCCGTCTCGCCCTAGCTCCTTTTGCTACATAATGAGATAGTAATATACCTACCTTATAAGGTTGCCTATAGATGAGAATTAAATGAGGTAATTCTTAGAAAGCGCTTAGAACCACCTGCTGGCTGCCTCTCTCGTCTCCCTCAGGAAAATGTAATATTTCTAACCATGGTTATCAGCTTGGAGAAAGTTGCCCTCTGAAAGAAATAACAGCAGCATATTTTTACAAATGGCACCTTAGCATTTTAAAGAAATTTCCCAAACAATCCTACTGGCACAAAGGGTACATTTTACAGAGGGTAGCTAAATTCAGAACGGAACTGTAAATGTCTCCGACAGCGTGAGAAAGCTAAATGATGCCTCCCAATCCAGGGCACTTTTCCTGGAGGCCCTAATGCAAGCAGAATGGTGGCAAAGGCTTTCCTTGATTTATGGGGACTTGACGATGAAACGGGCACAGACCGTGAGGCTGGTGGAAGGAGAGAAAGCCCTCGCGCTTCAAAGCACACCGCGAAGTTTGCCGTAGGCAAGAAGGATGTTGTGGTTTCAGCCTGGTTTGTGGGGGCACAGCAAGGTGAGGCTGTTCAGACAGTGCTCAGGGCCTCTGTCTCCCTGCGGTTAGCGCTCTGTGAGCAAAGACACAACAGCGTTTGCTTGGAGCTCAAGTGCTCAAGGTGCTGCTTTGAGCGGCCCTTCTGGGGCTTTGAACTGCAGCCACAAGACTCTGTTGGCATCTCTTCCCAGATTTGTTTTGATACAAGCTTGAAAACAAAATTTGACTCTGTCCTTATGCTGAGAATCTGAGAGTGAATGTGCTTATAGATTTGTTTATCCTTAGTTCAGCAGGATCTTTGGTGATGTCTCTGGTAACAGAGGGTGCCCAGGCTAAATCCGAGTCAGAGACTATGACAGGGAAACTTTTGGAGGCCGCAGGAGCTATTCCAATAGGCAACACAAATTTGTGATTCAGACAAATATGCCAGTAAAGTAGGAGAGACAGATGAAGTTGCATAAGGTGTAGGGCAGAGTCAAGGCACCCTTTGTCTAGATAGGAAATACTTAGGGAGGGGAGAGGCCTAGAAGAAGCCCAGATGGTGGGGGCCACTGGGCTGACCTATTCAGGGTTAGACCAGGCTCCAGGTCCTAAAGGAGCTGCTTATAATAGAATTCTTGGTTGTTTAGCTTCCATGAGTCAGTCAGCCTCTAGCAGATGTACCCTGATGTCACTCATCTCCCTTCTCCAGAGCTGCAGCAGGACATTCAGAGAGAAGGACTGGACCCTCCTACACACACACACACACACACACACACACACACACACACACACACACAATCTTAAAATATCATATTAAATCATTTCTCTCTATAGATCTAGCATGAGGGATGTATAAGATTACAGGAATAACTTTACCATAGAGTGTCTCACCACCTCCTAGAATTTCTATTAAAAGGAGACATTACTCTTCATTCATTAATTCATTAATTAATTCATTCCATAATTTTTGAATATTTAATAAGTACCAAGAGCTGTGTTGAATGGTGCTATGTGAACTTGAGTGTGAGAAGAAGATAAACACAGATAGAGTTAGATCGTAAATAACATTCTAAGAGATGTGTAATTTACTTGATAGCAAGGGGTCAGAGGGAAGATTTTAAGCAAAAGTGTGATGTGCTTAAGCGTTGCAGGAAGATTATTTGGGAGTAGCGTAGGGGCTGGGTTGGGGTAGAAAACAGAGGATTTGGAAGAAGGTGCATAAAGTCGGGGCTGATTAAGGACTATTGCAAGTGTCCAGGAGAAGAAAATGGGGGCTTCTGAAATAAGGTGGACACTGGGAACTGAAAAGAGAGGAGAGATGAGAGAGACATTTATAAGAAGAACTCAGTTAAGACTTGGGTGTGAAGGGGCAGAGAGAATGAGGAGGCAGGGACTCCGCTGAGGGTGTGAGTGTGGGAGACCAGGAGAGCCACAGGCAATGCCATGTACACAGAATGGGGAGCTAAGAGAGGCTCTTCCCCAAGAACCACAGAGATAGCGGGTAGTCAAGTCATCCACCAAATGCCCCATCCAACGTCTGCATCCCTCCTGCTCCTGTGTAATTTTCCCTTAGGGAGCCGCAGGCTGGCCTGGGCAGGTGTCATTAAGTGGCTGGAAGATAGTATTAGGCTCTACAGGTAGCAATTCTAGTGCAGGGCATTACGGGGTGCTCCAACAGTGGGCTAAGCCTGGTTGAAGTGCTCTAGAGAAAAGTGAGATCCACACACAATGGAAACCAGCTGAAGGGGCTTTTTGGGGAGGTGGGATAAGGGCAGCAGAGCTGAGAATCTGATTCAGTAGAGATGGAACTGCAGTAGGAGCAGGACAAAAGGGTCAAGTTCTGGGTTCCTGTCATGGCTGCCAACTTCCTTGCCACATGGCATCCCACCTCTGTCAGAATACGTCCGGCTACAGGGAGCTCATAGCTCTATGTGGCATGGTCCGCTGAATTCAGCCATGCTGCGACATTCACACTAGTGTGGGCTCATCCTTGGGGACTACAGAAAAGATTTTTCATCTGGACATCTTTTCAATAGTTGGGATGCCTCTCTATTCCTTTAAGTTGAAAGCTTCTGAAACTTGGAAGCCTCAGGCTAAGGGATTTTGAGTTTCCTCACTTTTGAATGTATCTATCAGCTCATCTGCGTATATGAGGTGTGCGTAGATTCAAGTGTAGCCACAGAAGCGAACACAGGCTTGCAGCAGAGGTCTGACCACCGTGGATCGGGGAAAATCAGCACTTCCCTTATCACCATGAATGCTTGAAGACATCGGATTCTTGGGGCCACGCCACAGCCAGTTTTAGATTCAATTTACTTGGAACGACAACCTTTTGTTTTCTTTTTAAATACTGCTAATCTGTACTACTCCATCCTGTGCTTGTGTAATTGGTTATTTGTTCTGAAGTTCAGCAAATAGGGTAAGAGGAAGGCTTTCGGGGTTCATAGTGGGTTCCTAGTCTGTGTTTGTTATTTACCAACTGTGTGACTTTGGCCAAGTTACACAATCTCTCTCAATGTTATTTTCATGATATGCAAATGATAGCCTGAAGTGTAACTAACACATAGAGTGGTGAGACAGTGCCTGCAATGGCTCAGCACTCTGCCTGACTCATAGTAAACCCTCAATATTACTTGCCTTTATTTGGTTACTTGTTATTAAAATCTTAACCTTGTTATTGGGTCTTCTTTCTCTTATTAAACATAATTTAATTTAACTCTCTTCTAACATTGTGTCAACCATAATTATAATTTGCATGGATTCTATATTTTTCTTTGAATTTCTTTGATGTTTTTTATGTCACAGAGGTGAATAAGACAGACACAGTCAGTCTCTCCTACAGCTAAGAGCCCACTGAGAAGAAGAGAGAATGAATTATTCATGTGACGAGTCTTCTCTGTTTGCTCAAGTCACTCCACCAATACTCCATTCCAATGCAGATTCATGTGTCTTTGCAATTCAGTCTGTATTCTTTTTACCTTGTTCCTTAGGATATACAAAGATATCATAAGTGATCCTGTAAAATGCCACATAACCAGAAGAGAGCAACTAGGATAAGACTTGAGATCCACATCACAAAAGCTGGAAGACATGGTATTATTTGGTGGGCCAGGGGAGCCGGAGAGGGAGAGGGAGACAGAGAGAGGATACAAATCATGGAAGATGCTGAAGAGGGTGACAAATTGGTGGGTGAGTTTGATGAGGATGGAGAGAAGGCAGCCATAGTTGGCATACATTTCCAATGAGGCCATTGTTATGCCAGCAGGAACTGATCTAGAAGTAGGTACTTCAAGCATTCCATGCTGACACCTCCTGGACCTGGGCTTTAGGGGAAATGGTGACTCCTTTGCAAGTTTCTCCCAGGAAATAATCTAAAGCATCAATCTTCATTTAAGATGAAGAAATGTATCTTTGAAAGCAATGGACAGTGCGAGTCAGGCGTGATGGAGGTGGAGACCTACTTAGGAGAAGAAAGAGAAGAGAAAGAAAATTCAAAGAGGATTTTCATTTCTTTGTAAAAAGCTATTACTGTTACAGCTTTCATTAAAGTGAAGTGGCTAATAAAAACTTTAGGTTAACAAAGGACATCTGTACTCCTCCGTCCTCTCTTCTAGAATAACTAGAATTATCTGGCAATAACTAGGATTGAATGTCAATCAGCTAAATTGAAAATTTGAAATCTCTGGTAGAGTTTCCTCACCATCTCCCACAGATGCTTCTGGGTCACCAATCTTCATCTCAAAGACAAGAGTTTTAGTAACAAAGCCTTGGGTAAATCTTAGCCCATAAGAAGCAAATTTAAGAAATGTGTCACTTCCTAGAAATAGAATATAATTCCCCTTACAATAGAAATTGTCTTTGGATTATCTACTGTTTCAGTGCACAATTTAAGTGATATTTCCAAACATTTTGCATAAATGTAATATCAACACCATTGAAAGCTGGCTATTATTTTAGTCTCAGGTTCTGGGCATAAAATTAAAGAAAGTATCACAAAATCCCTGACTTCATGGAACTTACAGTCTAGTGGAGTGAGTGGCTGACAAACACCAGAGTCAGTATATAGTTTGTGAGGTGTTGATAAGTACAATGGAGAATGACTGAAGTCAGGGCGAGCTATATGGTGGTGGTGTGTTATTTCTACTTTGTATTATGTGTTGATTGAAGACCTTACTGACATAATGTCATTTGGACAGAGACTTGAAGAAAGTCAGAGGGTAAGCCCAGATATTAAGTAGAAAAATTTTCCAGGCAGAGAGGAAAGACAGTGCAAAGGCCCCGAGTCAGGAGTGTGCATGGTGTGTTTCCAGAATCAACAAGGTGGATTTGCCCCTTAGCAGACCGGGTAAGGGGAAGAAGAGCCAGAGATGAGATCAGAGAGGTGGCAAGGGGTAAGATCAAGGTGAGGGCTTGGGCTAGACTCTGCATGAGATGGGATGCCAATAGAGGACTGGAGCAGGAGGGTGACATGACCTGACTTACAAAGGTCTCCTGTTAGCTGTGGACATTTTTTTTTGCAATAACTATGACCTATCCATGTGGTAATCAAGTGGACAGTGAAAGAAAAGTTTGCAGGATAGATGGGATTAGAAATTTCAGTGTTAGCTTCTAGATCACCCATAAATCATGGAAACGAATGAATCATCCAGGGATTGATTGTGCATAGAAGAGGCCCTCCAACATTTAGGAGATCCAGCAACGTTTATAAGGGGAGGATCCAGCAAGTGAACCCTGGAAGGAGTAATCAGTGTGGAGCCCCAGAGAGTGTTTCATAGGAGCCGAGCCACTGAGAATATGTTACCACTCACCTAAAAAATACTTTCTTGTGATAAACATCATTGAATTTGGTTTGCTAATTTAAACAACTAAAAAGATACAATTGTACATCTATCAATATAGGAAACAGCATATTCTACCACGAAAGGACTGTGAATGACTATACCAGCAGTTGATAATGTCGCATTCTCCTTAGCCAGTGGGATGAACCTTGGAATTTTACTGCACGTGGAACAAGGGCAACAAAAAGTCCACAGCAAAACTGCCCTGGTGTGGAGTTCTGGGGGACTTTTCACTGCATCTCCCTCACCCAGATGCCTCTCATAGGCATTGCTCATGTATTGATTCTTGAATATCTTATTCTGGTACCCTCATAACCTGTTGGGGGCCATTACACTTACAACAATAACACATATGACAAACACCATGTTTACATTTGATGTTGGAAGATTCATTATCAAATTATAAAAGTCACACTCTTCTGTTTTCACTTCTCCTATGTAAGTCTTGACGGAGATCTCTCTTCATCACTTCCTTGTACGTGTTCACTCCTTTGGAGAATCATTTTAATATCCTAAGAGAAGAGATTCAAAGAGAAGCTGCAAACATTTATAAATGACCAGATTAATGATTATCAAATTATGGCACTGATGAAACAGTAAGTAGGCTTTGATTTTTTTCTTGTGACAAAATTGTTCTCTATTTAGTTTGAATCTTGCCCTGCAACTTACAGGTCATACCCTTGAAAAAATATCAGAGATCCTGGAGCCTGCTTTTCCTCATCTAATGATGGAATTTTCATATTAGATTAAATAACATTTATAAAAGTAGCTGCACAGTTTAGTACAAAGTAGGTAAGCCATAAGATTATTACTTTATTAACAAATAAAAAGCAGTATTCACCTTCTATTAAAGGAAGGTTCTAATGCTGAATTAATCATGTCTATAACTTTGTGGTATTTTAGAACAGCAGATTATTGGGATGGGGGGCATTGTCACATTTCATCATGTATTTTTAAGATCAAGGATAGAAGGATCTGGTTTTTATCCACTTCAAAAACCCAGCTTGCTTACACTTTAAATCACAGATATTTTTTAAGGTAAACTTAGAACACTATCACAATGTCGAAGGAGTATAAAACCACATGGAAAATGGAAAATTACGTTTATGTGGCTTCCAGTTGGCCCCCACCTACCCTGACACACACACAAATTTAGGGAAGTGCATTAAGAATATGTTTCTCCAGAGCTGGGTTGCAAAGGTTTTAATTTGAATGTGGCCGCTGCACTCACGAGGACATGAATTTGTTCGGCCCAGTGACACACATTGCTTATACCAGTCACTCCCAGGAATCATAATGAATCACTTTCTTGAAGAAACTTTTCTTTGAAAACACAAACCTTCTACAGCCAAAGGCCAATAATCTTGAGTGAATTCAGTGAGAAGGAATGGTTGTTCACTACAGTGATCATACCCACCACAACCCTGAATGGCAGGTCTTCTTTGACTAGTACATTTACTATACCTAATAACTGACTATTGACTGTCAACTTGAGGATTAAGGAGTGAACTGATCTGTGATTATCTGACACTCCGTGGCATGGGGAGAATTATAAACTCCAGATATTTAAACCAATCTTGGCTAAGTTTATAGCTGAAATCACAGGCCATAATTTTCAGGAGCAGTTAACTGAAAAAAGCTTGGTTGAGAGAGTCTAGACATGTTTGATTGGGTGCTCTAGAAACCAAAGCACTGCAGCAGCCATCATATTTTGTTAGAAAGACAAGGCAGAAGATTGGAGCATAGTTGAAAGTCAGATACCTTGAAGACAAAATAGGATGAAAGTCCTTTCAGATCACACTTATATTTATAGGTGTTTTGTCTTTGTCTAATTGGATCTTCACAGAAAGTCTCCTGTGACATTCTGATTTTAACACTGAAAGATTTATTGTTACCTCCTATTGAACGGAAACCTTAATTTTAAAGTTTTATATGCTCAATTTAAAGGTTTGCTGAAAGAAATTTATATGTAGTTGGCATGTGTTTACCATAAAAACTACACTAGGTTGGTGCAGAAAATTGTGTTTCTGTGCATTTGTGAATGTGTACTGCTCACAAAAATCAGTGGATATTTCAAAATAAATATGAAGTGATAAAAAAACGAAGGATTTGATATTTTTTTATTAAACAAGAACATCAGAAAAGCAAACAAGTCAAAGAAAGTTGTTTAATTATGCACATGAGATGCAAACCCAACTTTTATTTCATTGGTGCAAATACACTATACAAAAGGCTGGACGTACTGGAGTATCTGCATGTTCCCTGGTCCCCTAATTGTATTTGTCATAGGAAATTAATTGACTTTTCTCACTATTAACTAAGTGCCAGTATTCTCATTGATCTGGCCACATTTAAGTGGAGCATTTCCTTAACAATTTAGGAACACTATTTGAAAATAACCTTTTTGTGTAAGATACAAGAAAACAGGGGTTAAATAAGTGACTTTGATTGAATAACTGTAAAATCCAACATAAAATCAGAATTTTCCACATCAGTATTTTCCATGTGGGTTTTTCTGGGATGTCAGTCTGAACCTTCTGTTCCCCACGGCACTGCACTGGTGACAGCCTCTTTTTCTCTCCAAGAGCAGATGCTGAGATCAAGAAATGTCATGCCACGTACAATGTTACAGAGCTCAAGAATATTTCCCACGCACTGCAATTACCAACATACCACTCCTGATAATAGTAATAATAGTACTAGTTAATATTTATTGAATGATTTGTGTCTGCCAAGCACTTTTATATGTATTAAGTAATTTAATCCATACAAGAACCCTATGAGGGGCCCTGGCCAGTTGGTTTAGTGGTAGAGTGTCGGCCTGGCGTACAGGAGTCCTGGGTTCGATTACCGGCCAGGGCACACAGGAGAAGCACCCATCTGCTTCTCCACCCCTCCCCCCCCTCCTTCCTCTCTGTCTCTCTCTTCCCCTCCTGCAGCCAAGGCTCCATTGGAGCAAAGATGGCCCGGGCGCTGGGGATGGCTCCTTGGCCTCTGCCCCAGGTGCTAGAGTGGCTCTGGTCGCAACAGAGCAACCCCCCAGAGGGGCAGAGCATCGCCCCCTGGTGGGCGTGCTGGGTGTATCCCCATCAGGCGCATGCGGGAGTCTGCCTGACTGCCTCCTCGTTTCCAAATTCAGGAAAAAAAAACAAATAAAAAAAACAAATAAAAAGAACCCTATGAGATATGTATGGTAAGTAACCCTATTTTACAGATGGGGAGTCCAAGGCACCATGAGGTCACTTGTTGAAGATCACACAATCTGTAGGTGTGAACCCTAAATACTAATTGGGTTCAATCAGTGTTGTCCCCAGCCCACTCTCTTAACCACAGAGCCAGGCCCCCCCTTCCCGCCCACCCAGCAGGAGCAAAAGTAAAACATATAAAAATAAATATGCATACTTGACTTTTTCAAATACTTATTTTTAAAATGTTGCTGCTTCCAAACATGCACCTTGTAAACAGATCTGGTAGCCACCAGGACTGTTAGGCAACAACCTTCATTTCCCACTGTTTATAACAGCAAACAACATTTTAACCTGAAAAACCACATTCTAGCTTTTGCTCTACTTATCTTGAGATCTTCAAATAACATCACTGTGGTTAAAGTTCATTTTAAAATGCAATCTATTTATTTGTACATGGCTATCTGGAACAAAAATGATGACAAGACTAGTGCCCGACTCTTCAGAGATTTTTCTTTTCCTTTTTTTCCTTTTCCCCCTTTTCTTTCTTACCCCCCCCCTCTTTCTTGCTTTCCTTTTCTGCTTAGTGAAAATGAGAATAGAACATGGTACTGGAAAGGGAACTTCTTTCATTTTAGAATAACAGAATTAAAATTAAGTCTTTACAGATCACAGGCTCGCCTCCCCTTGATTTGCAATCATGAGTGAGTCCTGATTAAGGTGGTCCACAGCCCTCTCATTAGCATCCTTAGTGGAGCAACAAGGAGGAGAAGTGAAGGTCAAGGAGAATGAAGAAGCTGACTCAGCAGAAGCACTCTGGCAACAAAGGAGTGAGACTGAAGGGACTGACTGACAGGCAGACAGACAACTCTCTCTGTGTTCTTAGAGTGTCAGGCCATCCTGGGACTGTGAAACTCAGTCACTGGGGCCAGACACCAAGGGGTCCTGTACACCAGGGAAGACTGGGGAACATGCAGAGGTAGTCTAGGGGTTCAATATGTCAAAGTGCTTCTGGAATACAGTGGGTACTGGCCCAAATGTTAGCTATCCTGCCACCCTGGAGACAGTGCTGTGCAGAAAAGACCTGTGCTGTCCAAAATGCCAGTAGGACTTCAGCTGAGGTGCGCTGCAAAGTGATGAAACTCCTTACCAGATAAGGTGAGTGCACAAATTTCAAAGTCCACGAGGACCTCAGCTTCCCCAGCGTCAAAACACTGCCTCAGGAGGCTGGCTCTCGGAGCAGTCATTGAGGGCTGTGTTCCTTTCTCAAGAAAGGGATGAAAAGAGCCTTCTCTGCAAGCGAATCATATTTAGTCATTCTGGCAGAATCTGGATGATCCCAAATTGCCCTGGCATTGTAGGGAGTTTTTTCTCCTACTCATGGTATCGCTTTATGCTCCTACTTATTTTTGGAAATATAAGATGAATCCTATTACCCATAATTCCAAGGGATTTTGAAAGTAATTTTACTGGTTCAAAATAAAAGGGCTCTTCCCTGGAACATGGGACAGAACACACAGGATGAAATACAGTCTAAAATGATGGGTTTCTGGAACCCATTGCACACAGAATGGTGTTTGACAAGAGGGAAGAGGAGGGCATATTCCACAGCTGGTGACTCCCTCATCCCATCCCACGAGTGACACTGACCCACCTGCCTCTCACCAACCCTTTGTCTAGTTCTGATGTGCTGTGTCCCCACTTGTTCTGGGGCCGTACTGATCTATGCCTTCCTCATCTGAAGTGGGAAAGAAAGCTGATTTTATTAATGGAAATGTGAAACACAAGATGATGAAAAGAGATATACAATATACTAGTTTCAGTGCAAACAGCAAATGTTTGTAGAATGTATGAATACAACAGCTTGGGATAACTGCCAACCATGTTTCCAAATATTTCAGATCTATCTAAATAAAGGGAAATAATAATTGCTAAAAGGGTCCTATCAAACATAGAGGCATAATGATATGATATGGTTAAGAGACCAAGAAACACTTAAGGGTGAAGAAATTAATACCTTCTCACACCCCAGTTCAGAAGCCGATCTATTCTCCATTGCTTTTTAAGTCAAATCCAGATTTCACTGGGTGACCTCTGGGCTCACCACAATCTGGCCTGATCTTACAGTTCTGATGGGATCACTGAGCCTTCCACAGATCGCTGTTTGGCTGGTCAGGTCCTGATCCTCCCCTGTGTCCATGGTCCGCACCTTTGCCCCCTCCTTACCTCCCACCCAGCATGCTGCCTCCTCTGCACCCAGCACCAAAAGCCAGCTAGATATCCTCTCCTTTCCCTCTGCTTTCCAGAACCCTGGCCATCCTTAAAGGCTCAGCTTCCAGCACACACATACAAAGAAGCCCCATGTTCTGAATTCTATAATTGTGGACTTGCATGGTTTACCATAAATCATTCTCCTGTAACTCCTGCATAAAAAATTCTCTTGCAGACATGAGTGGATTGCTTTCTTGGGAGCAGCAATTGTGTTTGCACTCATTCTGTCCCCCATGGATCCTTGTATTACTGGCATCAGTAGTAAGTGTTGACCAGTAATCAGAACCGCCATCGTTTCTGCAGCATTTGCTATGTGTCAGATACTGTGGCAAGTGCTCCAGACCACAATCTCATTTAATCCTCACCACAACCCTTTAAATAGGAGTGGCTCTTATCCCTATTTAATATACAAGAAAGCCAGGATCAAGAAGTTAAAGTAATGTATCCAGGGAGTGATGAAGCTGAGATTCAGCCCTGTGACTTTCTGCTTCTAGAGTCCGTGTGCTTACATGCTATAATCACACTTTACTATTAGAAAGCCCTAAGGTCTGTTAGCTTATTAGAGACCAGTTCCAATTATTACTAGTAAACGTAATAAAAAAAGACCACCAATTTTGAACAAATAAATCTAGATACAAAGATATTTAAGTCTAGAAAGTCTAATTTTGAGGCATAGGTAGTTCTCACTGAAAAGTCAAGAGAAATGCATCTTATACCACCTGGATTTCATCAGTGTAAAAAAGTGCTTTTATCTTAAACTCAGAAAACACTTTTTAGTCCAATAAACAACTAGCAGGAGCCAAATTAGGGAACTTTATGCTGTTGAGCCGGCATGTGAGAGGGTACAGGGACTTGCCACGTTCTGAAAGGAGTCACCTCTGCCTTCCTCAGCCCTTGCTGGTGGAGACCTGGGACGGGCCACAGTTGGGCACATTTGGCACCTGGGATTGCAACTTCCTTGGTTGCTGTGTGAGCTCTGAGCTGCAGCTCTTTTTTTCATCCATCCTTCCTTCTGCTGGGTTAGTCAGTTAGTCAGTCTGTACGGGTTTTGTCCTCAGTTTTCTCATCTTGAACAGTTTCCCTGGTGGAACTGGCACCTAGCCTTTCTTAGGTACTGTGACTATATGTACCACATAGACCATTGTGTATGTACCATGAACGTGCCGGCCCCTGGCTGGGGATCTTGGTCTCCTCCACCTGCATCCCTAGTGCTGACTGCTGTCTCCATTGCGCCTGGCCTTCCTGCCCTTGGGCACTGAAGGCTGGTGTCCTCGCCTGATGCTATAACCAGCTGAGCTTCCCTGGACCCCGTTCTGGCTGAGTACAACCTCTTCCCACCCTCTGCTAGTCTACATTTGCAAATACCACCCCCACCCCATGCCCTGAACCTGAGTTCAGCCCAATGCGGATGCCTTTGGGAAGTACTCAGGGCTATTTTATAGTTTGGGTAGCTTGAAATCAGGTCCTAAATAAATGGATGCTTCAAAAGAACAGTAACTTCCATTGGCTCCAGATCCTTGGAATTCAGGTCCTGAAATACTTTTACAAATTTCTTTTTAAAAGATAAACAATGGAATTAATGATTTTACCATTCTGCAAATGTTAAAAAATGGTATTTTACTTAATAAAGAAATTTCATGAAAATTTTTACTCTCTAACTGCAGCAACTTTTCTCATGTACAGGTTTGCCCCCTCCCCACGTCTGACGAACCTCTGAGAAAACGTCCTCTGTCTGCACGTGGCTGGCAAACTGGCTGGCGTCCTGCACTTTGTTTTCTCCTTGGAACACTCTGAGCAACGTTTCCAGAGAAATCTTTTCAGTGTTGGCGTTTTCAGGAATTTCTTCTTCCTTTTCCCTCCTTTACTCGCTTAGAAAGTTCTCCTTGGTTTCAGGAATTCCTGAATCGGACTCATCATGTCAGTGAAGGAGTAGGTCTGCCTGGATAAAGGATGGGACCACGAAGTCAGACGCAGGTCTTTTCGTCATGGAGACATCTGAAAAGCACCAATTCTGCCACACACTTTTTATGCCCTGGCATGACAGTGCCTGCCACCAGCTAGCTACACACAGTCTAGAAGAAATGATGTTCGCTAAACTGGAAGTCACAGAACCCTCGACAAGTCCTGCTGTAGTCTGGGAGAGCCCCTGGTGTGAGATGTGTCTTAGTCATGCTCTACGTGTTTTGACTCATTGCCAAGCGTGTCAGATTCTTCAGGAAATGGGCACTGGAATGAATGCCTCCATATTTGTGTTGATTTATAACAAAATTTGCCTCTAGAAATTGACTACAGATGAGAAGTCACAGCAAGTTCATTTCTCAAGTTTGCTAGATTATAAGTAAAATAAATATTTGTTTGGATGCTGGAAGTTAAACCTGACTAAACAGTCAGAAGGCAAAAGAGAAAACAAACTGAATATAGAAAGTCAGGTTGTGATTCTTATACTGCTCTTTGGAACTTGGCTGGGAGTCATGAACTCAGGCACTGACGTTCTGAGGATGGTAAAGAGTACATTGCTTCTGCTCTGACTTATGTATCAAAAACCTGAAAAATATTCTTACTCTTTGACTCAATAGTTATAGATTGAAAAATTTATTCTAAAAAAATAATAGTCATGTGCACAAAGACTTTTGTATATGATGGTCATTCAGTGTTCTTTACAGCAAAAATAAAACCTATGGTTCAAAAAAATGAAGAAATGATGATATAAATTATAATATTTTTTCCATAGCAGAAGACTATACGGCCCTGAAAATTTTGGTTTAGAAATTGAATACCTAGTGACATGAGAACAGAGTTAGAATAAGTACAAAAAGAAAACAGAACACAAAAGAATGAATATACTAAGATTTTAATTTTCTTATATTTCTCTACTTATTAGTGAAAACAGAAACAGATACAACAAAGAGTTAACAGTGGTTACCTCCAAGCAGTGAAACAGGTAGTTTTATTATTTTTTACTTTGTTTTGTACTTTCCAAATCTTGACAGATTTGTAGTTATTGAATTTACTATAATAAATGTGTGTGTGGTTCTGGTGATGCTGTCACCGACATTTAGGGATCTGCTACAGGAAAATGGGCATTAACAGGATGTCGACTGGCCTGATGTCAGAGAACACCTGGGTTTTGATTCTTTGCCTCAAGAAAGGAAAAGTACTAATCTAGGATTAAAAATAAGAGAAGGGTGCCAATATCTTCAAATTCAATTCAGGAGAAGCATTAAGTGCATAGACCATGCATGTTCTTTCTAAATACTTACATAAATCCCATGAATACAAGGATTAGGATGTAGGATAGAATTTAACCTGTTGTAGTCCTTAGTCCTATCTATAGGGGTTTGTAGCAGCTGTAGGCAGTGTCATGAAGACATGTTGCATTTTTTCTAGCTTTGAGTGGGTAGGATCTCTACATCCTTTGGTAAATTGGGAATTAAATCTAGTTGAGAGAGAGAGAAAGAGATCATCTTCCAGGTGAAAGATTTTGGAATTAAGTCTGTCTGTCTGTCTACCCATCCATCCATCTTTTTCTCCATTTTAAACAACTGAAATGCTGCATGGCAGAAATGTGAAATGACCTCTGTCTGCACCTAGGAAACTCGGTGAACTTCACACTGGCTGCCCATCAGTAGTTTCCCAGGACAATACAACACTTAGAGAGCGACCAGCTGTCCAGAGGCCGGCCATAATCATCATGGGATTAATATATTTTTCATTTTAGCTAAAAGGTCCCTATTTCAATATTTGAAATCTTAACAAAGTATCCTTAACTTACTCATGTCAGAGGATGCAATTTAAATGTTTGCCATTTTGCTGTCGAAGGGGTTGGGACAGAGTAGAATTAGTGGTTTGGAGGGAGGGGAAGGAAGGGAGCGAGGTGGAGATGGAGACCAAAGCAGCCAGCTCAGCATCCCGGCAGGACCACGAGGCACGGCAAGGGAGATTTCTCCAACAGATGTCTGGGAAAGACCCCGATTTTGAATGTAGGTGTGTGATCAAAACCACGGATGCCAGATTCGAGGGGAGCCAGTGCTTCTGAATAAGCAATTATTGGTGGCATCAAAATTCTGTGTGAGCCCCATTATCATCAGATCGCGACACTAGCAAACATGACATCACATTTGGCTAACTCTCAGAGGCAGCCCTGAGCACGCCCAGCACACATGCCTGACCACGCCTCTGTATTCCATCTGTTCAGACCCCCATCACAGGGGCAGCACATGTCACTAATGGAACTAATGTAGGCTAAGTGTCAAAGAGCAAACCAGAATACAATTTGTGTGTTTTGAACCCCAGGGCCTCAAACACTCTGCTAAGTGACTTGAATAAGACTTTCAAAATGTGGGAGATTCAAGCTCACAATTTTCTAAATTGCCACATCCTAACCCCACACTACATAGATCAGAATGAACCAATTTCCAGAATGTCAATTTATTTAAACTTTCACTGAGAATACTGCCTACTCATCAATGCTTTGCTTTTGAACGTCTTTTAAATTACCCAAGAAGAAGTGGATTTGAACAAAAGGTCTGCGCCACATCTGAAAGAACAGCTTGAGTCTCAGAAACGGAGTCAGAAAAAATGAAATATTGGGGAGATTTCTAGTTGTTTACGTGGAAAGCAAAAGCAGAGCTCTGATTCAGTGAACACGGGTCAGTGAACTCATTCAGTGAACACGGATCTGCTGGAGGTGTTATTTCCAAGCAGGCTCGTTATGGCTTCCTGGGATGAGGTTGCCCAGGAAACTAGAACACAGCTCTGGAAAGGGCACAGAAACAGAGAAGCATGATAGAAACAGGATGGCAGCACAAGCAAGAATGAGGGAGGTGGGTGGATTCTGTACGTCGAAGCTCCTAGGACACGCTCCAAGCCAGGAACAGGCCTGCCATGTGGAGTGAAACACGTGTGTTCCACACCTCTGGCCCCTCACAGGTTCCCTCTGGTGTCCGATACTTGTGGGCCAGTTCTGGTGCAGTGTTCTCGGGCTTTTGAAGAGCTCTTGAGAGAAGCATGGCAGGAGAGCAGCTTCCCAGAGGGGGGCAGCAGCTGACCTTGAATGAGTGATTCAGGGATGGAAGGGAGTCAGTGCTCTGCAGGAGCTGGGCTGGCTGCTACCCACCAACAGTCCTAGCAAAGGTTCCCTTCTCCCCTGGCCTTTCTGGCTCATTGCAGTTCCTACACCTGTTTGTGCCTCTGCCTGGAATGCCTATTCTCCTCTGCTTTACCAGAGTGGATTCCATTCGTTCCCCTCTCTCTTCCTCCCTTCTGTCCTGCCATGGCTACAAATAATTGGACACTTGCTACGTGGCAGCCACTTCGGAGTAACATCTTGTCCCAGACTCAAGGTACAAATGACTGAGCAGTAGGAGTTGATAGATAAGCAAAGCCCTTCCTGAATAGCTAGCTCCCCTTCTCGCCTCTTTTGTTCCCCTGTGGTCTGGTCTCAGGGCGGCAGCCTAAGAAATCCCACACACTGGGTCAGGTGGCCACACTCCAGGAACTTATCCTCTGATCACTTGGCAGAACCAAGGCCTGCCACGCCCTCTGAGCGCTCTCCCCCTCACTTTCCTTTCTGACTGCTCATCCAGCTCACTGCTCTCCAGCTACAATGGCTGACGCTCTGTTCCGTGGAACAGACCAGGCGTGGCCCCGGTGTAGGACTTCCGTTGTCTTCACTTGAAATGCTGCCCCTCAGAGATCCACAATGCTCCCTCACCTTATCCAGGCCTCTGTGTGTCTCATCACAGACAGACCATCTGTGACCACCCTCCCTAGCAATGCCACCCTACCCCGACTCCTGTATTTACTCCTGTGGTCTCTTTTTCCCTATAACATGTTAGCATTTGGCGTAGTTGATATTTTACCCATTTTATCTCCAGGTCAAGGGTTGTCCCCAGCTCAGAGGTGCTGGATAGATACCTGTTGAGTGACTGCATTTGAGCATGCGATGGTGTTTCAGGCAGCCCAGCTGGGAGGGTGCTCAGTGTTGCTTGTGGGGTCAGTGGGAGCTTCATGGATGGTCTGGCAGCTGAAACCAGCCTTGGACACTGGGGGCTGGGGGGGAGGGGGCTTGGAGCCTTCCAGATGAGATGAGGGTGCTCCAGATGGAAGAAATAGCAAGAGCAAAGATAGGGAAGTGGGAAAGAAGGCGTAAACCTCGCTTCTGACTGGTAAGGCCTCATGTTAATATGTCCTTTGTTCTATATTCCCTCCTTGTTTGGGACATCATTGATCCATTCTCTCCTGCATGAATAAGGGAAATTAGATGGAGTCCCTTCAGGGAAGCAAATTTGTTTTTTTCTATGCAGAGAGTGATTTACAAAGCTAACTAATTAAGCTAACTAATTGATCAATTCATTCAATGAAAGATTTACTGAGCTCTGTCCCAGTAATTCAGGTTCAGGGTTGCCGCAGGTTTGGGAACACAGAACAAGACAGATGGCCCTTCCCTGAGCACAAGGCGCTTACTTCCCAGAAAGGAAGCTGACCTGAAGAAAGAGTTACCTATGAGGATTGATATAAAGGGAGAAGCACAGAATGCTTTGAGGACGCAAAGCTGGCGTGTCCAACACCATCGCAGGTCAGAGAAGGTCTGGTGGGGGGTAGACATTGAATTGAGACCTCATGGCAAGCAATGTGTGGTCCTGTCAGAGTTAGGGTAGGGAGGCCAGTTTCCAGGCAGATGCAGACTCATCCTGGAAAAGAAGCAGCCACAGCTCCAGGGAGGAGGGGACATATCTAACTCCTTACTTATCTGGGAAAATCTAAACTGGGCTCCCTGCTGTCTAAGAAGACGGCATTCTCAGGTGGAAATGAGCACGCCTTTCTGAACTTATCGCTGTGTACATGTTGAAACGATGTCTGTGGTACATCGGGTTCAAGAGCCTTGAGTGGTCAGCTTACTCAGCCTCTGTCTGGCCCTACTATGGCCCTGATGGTGGGGAAGGTCGGCCGGCTCATCGGCTTAAGGACGCAATGTAGGGTTGTGTCTAAGAGCCTATTTCTTTCCAGATGTGAAAGCTGGTCCAGGAGCTTCCTATCCCTCCCCCCACAAGGAGCCCAGCATGTTCTATTTCGACAAACACGTGCGAAAGGAGAGTGTGGCTGAGACTTCTGAGGAGCTCAGACTGGGCGGCACCCCTGTCCTGTCTGAATCCACCAAGGAAGGACAGAGAAAAGTAATCTATCATGAAAGTCACAGCTCTGTCCCCAAAAGATCAGGCCAAGACTCAACTGTCATGCCAGTTGGCATCCAACAAGTAAACTAATTAGCACCCTGTTCTGGGCTTTTCCACCTAAAGAACCCAGGGAATGCCAACCCTTTAGAGATCTAAGGGGAATGTGAGGCTTTATTAAATATCCAGCTTCCTTGTCCTTACATGCAGGTGACACAAAGTGCCTGTGGGTTTCAGGTGCCTGGGCTTTGCCATGGAACACGATTAGTGTCACGTATATGTGGGATGTGTCTAGGGACTGAGTTTGTTGTACATTAAAGTGTGACAAATAGATTGGTTTGATACCCAGTTCTTTCTCATTTATCAGGATTAGCACTTCTTGCAAAACAACGGCTATCCCTTACAAAGAAAACTTGGATTCCACCAAGAAACTTTGGGCAAACTTTGATTTTGCTATAAAAGTATTTTTTTGGACAATGTGTCCCCTGTTCTTGATTCAATTGAATAAAGCTTTGTTGAAGACCTAGCATATTAAAGCTTTGTGTTAGGTACCCAGGAAAATACAGAAATGAAAAGAACCCAGTCTCTGTTGTTAGAAGTTTAGGATCTCCTGGCATCGCCCTCCAGACCCCAGGGCTGGGCCATTTTTGGAACTCGATTACCTCTTTGGTAGTCTGAGTAGCAGGTTTGATTGGTTGGAAGATGTGAGTCCTGGTGGCCACACTGAGGGCCCTGTAGACCCCTTCCACAGGGTCTGGGTGGCAAGCAAAATAAAGCAGCATCTGTGTGTAGTCAAGCAAGGGCGGGTCTTTCTTATGGTCAGCAAGCAGCCTGAAGAAAAACTATCACAAAAAAAGAATTTCAACCAAACATCAAAGGCATGGACTCCAGTATTAGTAGACAGATAACGAGGAAGCACTCTCTCCTCAGTGGCTTTAAAATGAGGTGGCTTTCTGAACAATGGTATTAGCATCTTTAGGAAAGAATTTGCTAATAAAGAGGTGGGGACTACATGACATGTAGGGAAAGTGAACCACAGGAGCAAGGACCCCTCTGTCTGTCCTTAGCACCATCCTGACAAACTGGCCCTGACTCCTGAAGAGGAGGCTTCTGATGCACCTCTCTTTGCAGGAAGTAAGGAGGGGAAGGGAACAGTGCAGGACGCTAGCTATTACAACCTTTAAACTGGCCCACCTTGCTCTGAACTTCAATGTGACTTCCTCCAGTGTGGGCTCCCCTCCAGGGAGAGAGGCTGTTGACTGCTGGGTATCAGTTTGGTTGGCAAGTCTCGCTCTCATTTCAGGGGCTGAACTGAGGGTCAGCTCTACGCACAGTCTCTGGTGCATTTGGCTGCAGGAGGAACTAGTAGTTGGGAACCTAATAACCTCTGGTCGAGGCCTGAAAAGTCGAGGCCAAAGCCTGGGACACACAGGCCCCCACCTGAGACCTGTGTGGTTTTTTCTGGCAAGATGGCTAGCTCTTCTCAAACATGTGCATACAGCGACCCAGAGAATCTTTTGAAAATGCATATTCTAAGTAAACAGATGGTGCCGGAGCAACCTAAGGCTCTCTGTGTTTGGGCAGCTCCTAGGAGATTCCACTGCTGCTGGTCCTGCCCACACTTGGAGAAGGAAAGGCCTTGATCCAGGTCCCCTGTTATTTTCCATTACCAACAGTCTATACAACCATGAGCAAATCTAATCAGACATACATGAAATTGGAAAAAGAAGTTTCTGTTATTTGACAAAAAAAAATTGAATAAAAATAAGTTATAGGAAAATGCATAAAATATGTTATGCTAGCAAAGCAGAAAAGAATCCAAGAGGTCAATGGGATCTGCACGTTCATTCGTTGTTCAGCCACCCTTCCATCAAACGTTCTCGGAGTGTCTGTGGGAAGGCAAGCACAGAGAGGGGCGGGCACCCTCAGACACTGAGGCATCCTTATTTTTTTCAGGGCTCATCCAGGACCATGTGTTTTCTTCATCTCCTCACTTGCCTTTGAGTTTCTTCAGGGGAACCCAGCAGAACTAGGAGCAGAGGGGGGGAGGTACCGACACTCATAGATGGGAGACCATAGCATTGACCTTGGCTGCTTATCTCCCATTTCGTTCACAGGAATCACTGGTTATCACTGGTTTTCACTGGTTTTTAGAAGCATTTCTACTGAATTGCTCTGATAAGTGTGATGCAGGTACAACACAGCATTATTTCTGTTAGCAAAGAAGTAGAATACAATATATTGAAGGGAGGTGTGCAAAAATAAAGTATGTTGGCCTGTGGACACTTTCCATAACTGCATAGGCATATTAAGCCAATGACTTGAACATAGGTTTCCTATGTTCTTAAGATCACTGAAAATATTGTAGTCAGCAGAATTCTAGGACGGCCTCAAAAGACCCCCCCCCCCCCAGTACATGTCCTGTATCCTTCCCTCTCCTCCAGTGTGGGCAGAACCTGTAAATGAGACAGGAAAGTCTTCCCATGAGCAGGCTCCCGTATGTGGCAAAGGTAAAGGGGTTGGCAAAGGTAAAGGGATTCTGTGATACAATTACAGTTCTTAATCAGTTAATTCTGAGTTAATCCAATGGGAGCCTGATGCTGGGCCTGACTTAATCAGGTGAGCCCTTTAAATGAAAGGACCCAGGACTTAGGGGAGATTCAAAGCCAGAGAGATGCAGTTCCACTGGCTTTGAAGAGACAGACTGTCAGGTTGTGGAGGGAGCCACATGACAGGTGACACCAGGTAGCCTCTCAAAGCTGAACATCTCCACCCTACAATGCACAGATCTGAATTCTGCCAACAACCCATCTTGGAAGCTGGTCTTGGAACTAATCTTGAAATTAGCTTCCAATGAGGTTGTAACCCCACTGATTTCTTTATTTCAGCCTTGTGAGACCCTGAGCAAAGGACCCAGCGAAGCCATGCCTGGACTTCTGATTTACAATAACTGTGAGATAATAATTACACACTGCCGACTACTTATTGACCAACTGTGATATGCTAGGCATGCACTAGTCTAGATGCTGAAGATGCGTTCACTGGAAAGGGAGAAAGACGTCTGCTCTTGAGGCACTCATTTTCTACATGGGGAAGACAGAAAATAAAGAACAAATAAAATAAATCAAGGTAATTAGATGATGAGTATGGAAACACAAAGAAAAAAAATCCCACAAGGTTGAAATCAAGAAATCAATGGGGTTACAATCACATCTAAGGCTAATATCAAGATTGGTTCCAAGACCAGCTTCCAAAGTAGGTTGTTGGCAGAATTCAGGTCAGAAAAAGGGGAACTGAGACTGAAGGGGGGATAGGTGGCAAACATGCGAAGGTGAAATTTGAACAGAGTTTTGGGGGGAGCAGGGATTCAAGACACCCCGGGTAAGAGCGTGACAGGCAGAGGGAAGCAATGAGAATAGTGTCAGAGGTGGGTGTCTGCCTTACACTTGGACCAGCAGGGAGGAGACCAGTGCAGCCGAGACAACAGTAGGCAGGGACAGAAGAGCAGGAGACAGGGAGAGAGAGGAAGAGTCAGGAGGTGCAGGGTCAGGCTGACTGGTAAGGACGTCAGCTTTTTGTAGGAGTGACAGGCAGAGCTGTTGGAGTAGCAGCAGCCAGGATCTGCCACTGATTGGAGGCCAGAAAAGGGAGAAACAGAAAAACATTACGAGCTTTTGCAGTCATCCAGGGAGAGTTGACTGTGGCTTGTTTCAGTGACAAGCAGCAGTTGGAAGAAGTGGTCTTATCCTGGATATAATAAGAAGTGGTTTTATTCTGTCTACCAGGATTTCCAGGATTGGAGGAGGGTTGGATAAAAAGGAGAACTCAGGATGACTGCAATGGTTTTGGCTTAAGTGACGGGAAGAGCTGGCCCTGATTGAGAAGGAGAGAGCTTCAGGTGAGGATGGGAACGGCGGTGTGGCGGGGATGGGCAATCCGGCACCTAATTCTGGACATGGCGAGTGTGAGATGTCTACTAGACATTCAAGAGAAGTCAAACAGGCAATTGCATCTGAAAGTCTATCGTTTGAAAGATTTGAGATAGAAATAGACGTTTGAGATTTGTTAGAAAATGGCTAGTACTACAACCACGAGTGTGGCTTCCATAAATATTAAAAGAGTAACAGAAGAATTTCACATGGATGGAAGCTGTGGAGAAGAGATTGAGACAACACCTGTGGATTTGAATATAGCAAAATTCAGTTGACTTTTCTCAGGCTATCCTGAAGGACTTTTGAAATACTGGAATAGTTGCTGTGGGTGTTGACTATGTGGAAATATGTGTGGGAAGCTAGGACACAGCCTGTTGAAACACATCAGTCACTGTGTGTTGTCACTGTCAGGGTACAAGGATGTGACTGCAACACAGACATGTCCCAGGGATCCTTTTCTGGATGTCGCTGGCCTTTCATCCAGTGCCTGGACTCTGAGGTCATCCAAGCCCAGCACAGTGGTCATGGCCCATCTCTAGGAGTCACTGCTGGGTGTGGCCCGAGGCAGGTCCCAGATCATGGAAAGCATAGATGACAAAGCAGGGGAGTGGAAAGGACCTAAGATTGTAGCCCATGCCTTCTCCTTGAGAGGATGCAGGGGCCTGGAATGGAAAGGACCTGCCCAGAGCCCCACAGTGAGTCATGGCAGAACAGAGAACAGAGTCCACGGAGCCTGACCCTCAGAACACCCTCTTCATGGGGCCCTCCCCCCTCCCTCAATTTAGTCTTTTCTATTCTCATTACAGCTGACAAGGTATACTCATCTTGCTTTATGTTTTCCCTTTGCACCATTTTTATTAGTGTGTTAACCATTAACCATTCTTTTGTCACATACAGTCAGCACAGTTGGTGTCTGTTCAGCTAACACATGTAGAGTCACTCCCTCATTCTTCACAACAACCCCATCACGAAGGGGTTGAAATGGCACAGAGCTTAGGTCACTCCATCAGGACCTTGGAGCTTGTCAGCACAGGGATCTGTACTTTTAATCCCAGTTTAAGAGCACTGAGAGTTATGCAATGCTGAGCATCCAGAGGGAGCTGGAAAACACTGCCCCTTTCTCTTCTTCTGTCTTCTGGGCATCACACATACACACACAAGGGCGCACACACATGGGTGTGCACGCATTCACACACACATACACACATGGGCACGGGCACACACACACACATCTATCAGCCACCCTTTGCCCCATTAGAGCACTTTTTTCTCAGGCTTCACAGTCCTGCCTCTGTTCCCAACTTGTCCCTTTTCTCCCTGTCACTTTTCAGCCGTTTGGGCAGCAGCAGGTGGGGGCCACTCCCTTCCTTGGAACCCAAAGGCTTGCCTGCTTCGCTGCCTCACATCCCAGGGGCTGACCTGCTCTGTCTGCCTTCCAGATTTAGAGGTTAGAAGAGCAGCGCCTGCCCTTCGACATTTCTAAAAATTTCTGTCTGAAAAAGAAGGAGCTATTCAGCCTGCCGATTTCTTCCCAAATAATGAAGAATCTGTTTATGTGGTTGCAGACTTGTCCACAAAATCACAGAGAGATGGACTCCCAAAGCTGTACAGGAGAATCAACCTCAGTCCCCAGTTTCACATCGTAAAAAACCAACAATAGCAAAACGAAAAGTTGCCCTAAAACTGCCAGCCTCGTGGCTTGGGCACTTATGGTAACTCTCTGGCCCCTTCTCCTCCCTGCTCGCCAGACAGTGTCCGGCATAGGTGCTCAAAAATGTGCAACCCGTTCAGGGAAATAGCTCTCTTTGAGATTATGATTGGAACCATGCTCAACTTTGTACTGTAATTTTGGATTAATGGTTGGCTGGAAATCAAACAGTTGATTAAAATAGTTTGCTTTGTTGTCTAAATATACCACTCAATTCTTACTGAGTTTGGCTGTGTTATGCATATACTTGAAACATTTACACTGACATAGTTTTCATATTTGAAGGTATTGCTTTCTATTGTGGCCTCAGGAATAGAAGGCAATAATATTAATACTACCATTATAATCAACATTATTACCACTGTCATTACAATGTTATTATCATCAATAATTACTATGGATAATAACAGTTTTGATATTAAAAACCCAATGAAGCATGGGCTGTTTGCAAAACCTTCGTATGTTGTACATGTCAAAATAAAAAATAAATAAAAAAATATATGGTTAAGATGACAATTTTTACCCTAACCTTTTAGAATTGAAAGGACACTTAGGGACAATTGTGACCAGTAACAGCTTACTTGGCAGATGAGAAAAGTGAAATTAGAGAGGCTGTGGAAATTGTCCACAATCAGTTAGAGAGTTAATTGAACGGCAGGATTTTGTCTAAGAGTCCGGCCCTGCCTCCTTCCCGGGGGCTCCTTGTGCTGCCGCTTAGTGACTGTTAAGTCTGCTTTTTGGGGAAACGGAAAACAAACTGGAATGTGGCAGTGGTCTGAAAAACAAATTTCACAAGTGGAAGAAACAACAATGAAATTGATTAGTGTCATAGTACGAAACATTTTAAAGCTCACAGTAATTACCTGTAGAAGATGCTCCTGCCTGTTGAATGGCAGGGGTTCAAGAAGATTTCCCCAAATTTTTATATCTTCATCCCCTGTAAACCACAGACCAGCCTATACAAAAAGTAAGAACAAAACTTATTAATGCATTATGCTGAGATGTGATTGTCCCTGTAACAGCCACAGACAAACCCAGCATGTGCAGGTGTCTAACGTAGGCTGAAGAAACCATGGGGTAGAGGAGAAAGTAGTAGAATTAATATTTACATGTATTTCGATCTGATTCCTTTTTAATTTTAATTTTTAAAAATTTGATAATGTATATAATGTATCAGTGCAACAGGACATATGTATATTTTATAAATGAAAATCCATGTACTAGAGATGCTAGCTATATTTGAACTTGCAACATATAACAATGAAGCTTGGAGGTCACTGCCCTAGATTTTGCTCGCAGAGCAATATTTTGGAGGGTCGACGCTCATGACAGTAGCTCACATTTCACACATCCTGTCTATGTTGCTGTCTGTTCTCAGAGCCAAGGGAGGTATTGGCACACACTGTTGGTGTTGGAAAATGTTTGTTGAATGAATAAATGACTGACTCAAGAGCTCACAGTCCTACTTTTTTACTGACATCCCTCTTTGTCAGCCTGTATCTAACAGCAATGACCAAATCCCTCGATTCCCATTTGGCAATGCCTCTCCCATCTCTCCCTTTCTTCTGTCCCCATGGCTGCCACACTGGTACAGAACCTCAATATTCCACCAAAGAACAGTCCAGTAACCTCGAAGCTGGTTTTGTTTCCAGTCTCCCTCCTACCTGAGGTGACTTCCTGTCTACCCATGGAAACGTAAACATCTTTTTAGACCTGGCTCAGATCAGATCACATCTCCACCAGAGGGCCCTCCTTGATCTCTCCTATGAACTTCAATTGGACTTGTTTATATCACAAATTTGGTATTTAGTCCATTCCTTTGGGTGTTACCATTCATGCCTGCTGTTGAAAATCAAGTACTAAATTGGTTCAAAGAATATGTCTTGCCAAGTTTAATTTTTACACACGGTAAGCACTGTACATACATAAGATTTTGTTTCCAGGTCTCACTCCCTTAGCATTTTCGAGTGATAACTTGCTCTCAGCACTGCCTACGGCCAAGGGACATGGGCTTGCTTAAACTGAGTCCAGCCTATGGTCTATGACTTCTTTCCGTCTAAAAATCACCTATGCTTGGAAATAAGGCTTAAATGACATAGGGTAGCTGGCAAGGGGATGCAGCCCCCAGCAGTGAGGAGCGGGTTTTCTTTTCACCTGGAAGAATGGAGTAGGGTGGTGGGACATGCTGGCTCTGTGGAAGCTCACGAGAGAGAAGGCAGAGAAGCAGCGTCAGGTCCAGCACGGGCCTGAGCTCTGAATGCGAGCACTGCTCAGGAGGAGGCCCTCGCCCAGGGACTAACCTGGAGGGGAAGTGCCATTCTCTGGGGAACAGAGAGATCAGGAACACTGGTAGGATTTCTGCTTTAGGACATGATGGAGTAACCAAGTTCAGAATTACCCTCTCGCCTTTACCAGAAAAGTGGACAACATCCATGATACATGTGTTTTCAGACATTAGACAACAGACGACACAGGACAGGAGCTGCCAACAGGAAGAAGGCAGAAAGACCCCCCTCTACTGTCCCAGCCTGGGGGCAGTCTGCAGTCTGCAGTGCCAGGAGGGGCACCCGGCAGAGCCTGACAGTCGTGCTGAGTTCACAGGACAGATCATGGAGCTTGAAGGAAACCAAGACGGGTAGAATTTTCAGGACATGACACTAGAGAGGGACTAATATAGATAGACAGATAGACAGACAGACAGATAGGTAGGTAGAAGGGCCTCGAGATCTGCAGAGGGATCTCCTCACATCTCAGTGGAGAGCAAAGGGGTGTGTGTGTGTGTGTGTGTGTGTGTGTAAGTGAGAAATATCAGGAGTTGGAGAAAGATCCACAGTAAAGAAGCAAGGGAAGAAGCAGTTCATGTGGGAGGACCTCCTGGTCTGTAGGGCACTGAGCAGATGTTGCTTTCATAGTTGGGTCAGATGGAGCTTACACCAAAGGCTGCTCTGGACTCACTCTCTAATCTTTCTTCTCTTTTAAACTGTTAGAACTAATAAAGGAAATCAACTAGGTGATGAGATACAAAATCAGTTGTATTTCTGTAGATCAACAATAGACAACCTGAAAATTAAGAAAACATTTACATTTATAATAGCTTAAAAAGGAATAAAATATTTAGGAATTAACCAAGGAAGTGAAAGACCTGTATAGTGAAAACTACAAAACATTGCTAAAGAAATTAAAATTGACTTAAATAAATGGGAAGATATTGTGTTTATGGAATGGAAGGCAATATTGTTAAGATGCAAATACTACCCAAAGTGACCTACAGATTCAGTGCAATTTCTATCAAAATTCTAATGACATTTTTTGCAGAGAAAAATATAATCCTAAAATTCATATGAAATTTTGAGACCCCAAATAATCCTTAAAAAGATGAACAAAGCTGAAGGACTCACACTTCCTGATTACAAAACTTACTGCAAAGTTATAGTTGCTGGCATAGAGACGGACATATAGATTAATAAAATACAACAGAGAGCCCAGAAATAAATCCTCGCACATAGAGGTCGAATGGTTTTGACATATCCTTACAAATCTTAATCAACCTTGAGATGGTGAAACAGATGCCAAGTAACATCACTGCACGTCTGACGACATATAAAGTATATAAACCTGGGCACCCAACAATATAAATTCACAACATCCATCATCCAATATAAACTTACTAAGAATAGGAAAAAGCTAGAAAATGTGACCCATAGCCAGGAGTAACAAAATCAATAGAAATGAACACAGAAGTGACACAGATGATAGAAAGAACAACAAGGTTATATTCACTTTGCTATCATAAATATATTTTATTTGTTCAAGGACATGGAGGAAAAACACACACATAATGAAAAAAAGAAGATACGGAATAAATGCTTAAAACCCACCTGAACTTCTAGGGATAAACAGTATAGCACCTGCAGTGGAAAATACACTGCATCATGTTACCAGCAGATTCAACTCTGCAGAGGAAATAATCAGTAAATTTGAAGACACAGAAATAGAAATGAGTACAAAAGAAAGCACAGGGAAAAAAGGCTAGACACAAATTAGCTAAGCATCAGTGACCTGTGGGACAATAAATGTTGACTGGTTTTGAAAAGGCAGAAGGTGCAGAAAAAATATTTGGAAAAATTATCCTAAAGAATTTCCAAATTAAATAAAAACTAAAACCCAAAGAGTCAGAAAATTCAATGAACCCCAAGCAGAAAAAAACTACACCAAGGGACACAATGATCATACTGCTGGAAGCCTATAATAAAGAGGAAATTGTAGAAGAAGCCAGAGGGGAAATAAGGAAACAGAGATAAGACCCCTGACCTTCCCCTGTGACTCAGCCAACTCACAGTTCCCCTTCCAGTGGTCTCGACGCACAGCACTCTCCCTGGATTCGTAAAACCAATGGCCCATTTATTGTAGTTTTCTAAATGTTTATATTATTTCATAAACTAGAAAACTGCTTCAAAATGTATCACACACGGAAGGGCCACATTAGATAGAAAAAATAACCTGACTGGAAAACAACTTACGTTTTTTTGACAAGTCACCCCTGAAAATTTTCACAATAGGAAATGTGAAATGTGAAAGGTGTGAAGCGTTTAAATTGATAAAGCAGGTCCTGTCCTCCACGTCCTGCCTCACTGGAGCGTGAGGTGATTTCTCCTTAAAATATGGAAGTGTGCTTTGTACTCTCTTGCTAACAAAAAGTTTATTTGTTTGGTTGTTTTTTGTTTTGTCCTTTTTACTTTTCCCTTGAAAATAAGCATTTCACTGTTTGGGTCCTAGGACATCTGACTCATTAAGCCTACAACACCATGTGTCTCATTCATAAGATGAGTCGAGAGTTGAACATCAAAGAAGTCTACGTGAGTGTGACTAAACATCCACACATGACAGAGGCAAGCATATGACAGGTGCAGAGGGGCAGGCAGCAAGTGCAAGGGGTTTTTAGTCTCCCATTGCTTAGATGAGGCGCACAGCCCAGCTGACTTCGCACACCTTCCCTCCCACTCCCTCTCAGCAGCTGGAGAAATCAGCCCACACTCCTGTGTGGCTGTTGTGGTGAACTTGCAATTAGTCAGAAGAAAAGAAAAAAGACAAGTAAGAAACAGAGTAGAGAGCCTTCCTCTCCCAGAAAACTTTATCTCAGTGATACAGTTATACTATTTTACTGTTCTAATGAGGCATTTTCAATAAATCTTACAAAATTTTGCCCTAGAAGCTGTTTTGACTTTTCTCATTAAAAATCCTCCTCCCTCCCTTCCTTCCTTCCTTCCTTCCTTCCTTCCTTCCTTCCTTCCTTCCTTCCTTCCTTCCTTCCTTCCTTCCTTCCTTCCTTCCTTCCTTCCTTCCTTCTCCCTTTCTCTCTCTCTCTCTCTTTCTTTTTTTCTGAGCTTGTGTGTTGGAAATCTGTAAAAGTCATGATGAGGGATGGTCAAATGGGCCTCTCCAAATGGCCTTCCTTGTCGTGGGCTCGAGGAGCAGAAATTGAAGAGGCAAGAGAAGAGGCCAGAGCTCAGAAACCAACTGCTCCCCAGTCACAGGTGGTGTCCAAGTGTTTCTGAGTTTCTATTAAACGTAGCAGCCTGCCTTCTCTAAGAAATTCACACTTTCGGTAAAGGAGCTTTCTGGTTTTGGCTCAGCCCTCTGGTAAAAATTGCTAACACTCTTTGTTCCTTTCATGTTTGTGAGAGTGCCTAAATTGATATCCTGTGTTAATCTGTACATAGTGTATATAGTGAAAGCTGGTAATTGCACAGTGCCCACTTTTTAAAGCCTTAAGCCAACAATAAAAATAGAGTAAGTTGTGCTTTGTTGTTTCTGTTTGTAAAAAAAATCATCTTTACAAGTTTTAAGTTCAGGATGGTAATAGAATTCATAAATTGCTCTATTGGGAGAGGAATCTGAGCCTAATCAGCTAAGCACTTTTTCTGATCAGCTTTGAAGGAATCTTCTCCACATGTAAGTGCCACTTCCTCTGGCTCAGCTGTGCAAGCATGAGACCCTCAGGGCTGGCTATGAGCACACCATCCATCAATTATGGAAGAAAAGAGAAGCAGGAAAATATCCTTCCGTGGTGGCTCACATATGTGATACAGTTATCTAGAGTGTATCACCTTGTTTCAAAATTAACACCTCCCAAACATGTCCATCTTTTGTGTCTACCAGCAATGTGAACCAGTGAGCAGCAGTATGGATTCTCTAAGTAGACAAAAGATATGCAATGCAGTCTCTTCTTGTTATGGGATTTCACTCTAACTCCTTCCTTACTCTAACTTCTCAAACATGATTTGACTTTTTTTTATTATTATTAAGTGAGCATGGGAAGACAGAGAGACAGAGTCCCACATGCTCCCTGACTGGGATCGACCCGGCAACCTTGTCTGGGACTGATGCTCTGCCCATCTGGAGCCATTGCTCTATTACTAGGCAATCGAGCTCTTCTTAGGGCCTGAGATGAGGCCATGGAGCCATCAGTACCCAGGGCCAACTCGCTTCAACTGAGCCATGGCTACAGGAGGAGAAGATGGAGTGGGGGGGGGGGGAGAAGATGGTCGCTTTTCCTGTGTGCCCTGACAGGGAATCAAACCCAGACTTCCACACACTGGGCCAATGCTCTACTGCTGAGCCACCCGGCCAGGGCCTTGAGTTGGCTTTTCTTATCTTTACTTCCTACTAGTCATTTCCTCAGTCCTCTGCAGTCTGGATTCTGTTCTCTACCAAAATTGTTCTGGTAAAGGTCACCAGTTACATTCTACTCCTTAGGTCAAAAGTAATCTGGTATTAGTGCCAGATGTTGATAGCAACCTGCGTATACTGCTCGAAAGTGACAGCGCCCAGCTGCTCGGCATCCACAGCCTTGAACCTCTGTGGCGTCTCCAGGAGCTCCTCCTCCAGGGGGATGGGCCAAGGCAGTGAGGCCACCAGCAAGAATTTCCGCCAGTCCACAAACTCCGAGTTTACTACTAATAAAGATGTTAGCTCCTGCAACTAGAAAAAAGACAGGAAATGCCCTTGGAATGTGTGCACAATTCTAGCATGAAGCTCTATTGGCTCATGTTTCTTAGTGAGAGATTCAGATGAAGGAAGTAGGATTTCAGAAGGGTGAACAAAGTGACTTCCGTTCTCTTAAGCTCTACCTACCACTCTATACCAGGCAGTACCTAGAAAGTATTTCACCTTTTGCTTCTTTGACATTTACATTTCTGCTTACACAATGAATGTATACGTCTGTTTCCAGTTGCCTTTATATCTTTTCAACAGAGCAGGGACAAAAGTGACAGCAGTGGGCGTGCAAGGGCTCCACAGCCCGTAGAGAAATATTCTTTAACCACTTTGTCTTCTGATATATTCTTAAGACACAAACTATGATGAGGAGCAAGAACTGCCCAAATCAGGGGTCCCCAAACTTTTTACACAGGGGGCCAGTTCACTGTCCCTCAGACCGTTGGAGGGCCGGACTATAAAAAAAACTATGAACAAATCCCTATGCACACTGCACATATTTTATTTTAAAGTAAAAAAACAAAACAGGAACAAATACAATATTTAAAATAAAGAACAAGTAAATTTAAATCAACAAACTGACCAGTATTTCAATGGGAACTATGCTCCTCTCACTGACCACCAATGAAGGAGGTGCCCCTTCCGGAAGTGCGGTGGGGGCCGGATAAATGGCCTCAGGGGGCCGCATGCGGCCCACGGGCCGTAGTTTGGGACCCCTGGCCCAAATCATCTACTTTTACTAGTTAGGATCATTTCATCAGGGAGCCATAGATACAAACTTACCAGCTGAGCCTCCGGGCCCTTGTGACATTTCACTGACTGTTAGTATCCTCACTCATTCTTCAAAAACTGAGCATGTGTCTCAAAGTCCATTCATTCAATCATTCTATTTTTATTGGTTGCCTACTAAATGTCAGATATTGTGCATGTACTGGTTATTTTAAAACTACTGACTTACTCATCAAATAAAAATTCTCAAATCTTTGAAACCCAAACAAAATTGATGCTTACTTCAGGCTCAGTGAACTGCATCCAAATACTAGGCAAGTTGTTTGTTACAAGGTTCGGGGTCACCAAGTCAAGAAGAATGTCAATAAATGCTTTATTTTCTATTATTCCTATAATGCAATGAAATATATTTTTTCAGTTAGGTAACGGGGAATCACTTTGTTAATATTACTTAAAATGATAACCCTTAAAGAAACAGAAGACATTTTGAAAGCATAAAAATAATAATCAATTTTCTTATTATTTTTTCTCAGCTAAGTCAAAATATCATTTTTGGCTAAGTAATAAATCATTACAGATTGGGTACAATATTGAGACGTCACTTTGTTCGAAGTCTTTTCTGATCGTTTACTCAGAATTGGCTGAATTAAAACAAATATTCTAAGTTTTCCTATTATACAGTAGCTCACAAAAGTAAAATATTTCGGTAAATATGGGATAAAGGTGTTTCAAAAGCATGCAAATCGCCATAGTGATCAAAGTAACAGTTATCCTCATTTATGCTTTGGAGCAGAATCTATTTGTTTTTATAACTGTAGGAAGATTTGAATTGTCAAATTATTGGGGTAGAAGTGCTAATTTTTTTTTTTTTTTGTATTTTTCTGAAGCTGGAAATGGGGGGAGACAGTCAGATAGACTCCCGCATGCTCCCGACTGGGATCCACCCGGCACGCCCACCAGGGGCCACGCTCTGCCCACCAGGGGGCTATGCTCTGCCGCGACCAGAGCCACTCTAGCGCCTGGGGCAGAGGCCAAGGAGCCATCCCCAGCGCCCGGGCCATCTTTGCTCCAATGGAGCCTTGGCTGCGGGAGGGGAAGAGAGAGACAGAGAGGGGGGGGGGGGGAGGTGGAGAAGCAAATGGGCGCTTCTCCTATGTGCCCTGGCCAGGAATCGAACCCGGGTCCCCCGCATGCCAGGCCGATGCTCTACCGCTGAGCCAACTGGCCAGGGCTGGAAGTGTTATTTTAATCATATAATTAGCTCACTATGCTAAAGTATTTTATAAACGATTACTACCCTTTTAAATACTCTTCTCTTATATACTAACCTACTTGACCTTGTCCACAGAGATGTCTGCTTAGACTGTTCCTCATTTCAAATTGCATGCACATGCATTTAAAAAGAAAGAGTGAAGCAAAATAAATGAATCTGCTGATAAAGTGTCTCACTCCGACAGCAGAGGTACCTTCTAGAGTCTGGAGAGATACCTACATGTATCAAGTGTCTTTCAGGTCCAGAGGGGATGGCTATGCTTCTTCGTTTGGAAATAAAAAAAGTGAAAAGCATAGACGCAGCATCTCAAATTATTTTTTACATTTATCTCTTTAGCATTTATAAAATTCCAAAAATAACTTTATCATTTCCCCTTACTTTCAGGAATGTGCAACAATCCTTTTAAAATTTCAGTAGTTAAAACCAAATATACAATTTTGAGATTTGGAAGGGAACTTTCTGGGTAGCAAGAGCAGAATCTTTCTTCCTTTGATATGATTGGCCATTTCGCAATTTGTGCAGAAATAAATCCTTTATCCTTTTTGATCAAATCTGGGTATTTAATTCTGTAGAGATAGGCCTACTTTCCAAGGTAGCAGAATTTTCAGTAAAATAATCTTTACATGATACCCTATCGGTTTTCAGATAAGTTAAAAATAAATCATTCATGTTCCTCAACATGAAACCATAAATAAACTCTTTTGAAACCATAAAGAGGCTCAAAGTATTTAAAAATTCTGGTAGATGTGTAAAATATTTCCACTGCCTCTAATGGCCATGGTGCAAGCAAAGTATTATAAGACAATACTTTTAGCTACATAGGAATTGTTTACCTGGGAACATTCGTGTGAAATGTAAAAACTATTTTAATATTGACCTGTTACTTGAATGACTAAGGCATATAATGACATGACTTTTACATATAAATCTCAGAAATATGATATCAAAATAACACTATTGCTTAACCATGTACACTTCCACCAAAAGAATATAAAAGCACGTGAATGTAGAAGAATTAGAAAGTTACTGGAAAACCAATTTTTGGATTTTTGCTTTGTATGTCTAGATCAGGGGTAGTCAACCTTTTTATACCTACCACCCATTTTTGTATCTCTGTTAGTAGTAAAATTTTCTAACCGCCCACTGGTTCCACAGTAATGGTGATTTATAAAGTAGGGAAGTAACTTTACTTTATAAAATTTAAAAAAGCAGAGTTACAGCAAGTTAAAGCATATAATAATAATTACTTACCAAGTACTTTATGTCGGATTTTTGCTAAGTTTGGCAGAATAAATCTTTATAAAACAACTTACTATAGTTAAATTTATCTTTTTATTTATACTTTGGTTGCTCTGCTACCGCCCACCATGAAAGCTGGAACACCCATTAGTGGGTGGTAGGGACCAGGTTGACTACCACTGCTCTAGACAATACCAAATGCCTTTTGTATTTAATGAGAAGACCAGTGATGGTTTTACTTTCAAATTTCAGCCTTTTGAAAATAATTTTTTTTCTGCTATGATCAAGGGTGAAGTCACCATTTGTCACATTACTAAGCACTTTCACAATGCTTTCTGAGTTTGATGAGCAATCTGAATTAGATCTTGTGTCACCTGTTGAAGATGGTGTACTTGCATTCCATAAATGGAAAGCCTTCCTGGGGTCAAATTTATTAATATCTGGAAAATTCAACTGAATGACCAGGAGATCCGACCTGCCACCAGCCTTGACCTTGGCATGCACTGGTGTCCTGGTGCACTGCATCTGACTAAAGCCACGCTCTGCCTTAACTGAGCTTGCGGGGAGGGTCGGCACTAGGTCCACTAGGGTCAAGATATTTGGATATTTGAGTGAGCAAACCAAATTCACAAAATCCCAGGTCAATCTGTGGATGTTCTGAAATCTAGGAGGGAAAGTGAAAAACAAAAAGACTGAGACTCCCAAGTTTTACCCAAATATTTATAAACATCAGCTAGTTTCCTGATGCTTACCTAGCATAAATCTCTGATTCCAACATGCTCCACTCAGTGACCACTTCATCAATTTGCACATTGGCAGCTGCCAATACTGGTCCATAATGTGCAACCAGGATAGACACCTCTTTTTCTCCAAACTCTGCCATCAATACACAAATGCAAAGCCACATAGGTAAGAAACACTCGTACAATCAAAGAACTTCATGTTCAGAGCCAATGCAAATAGGTCACCTTGATTTATCTTTGCGGGCCACAACCTGAAGCTGCCAATCACGGCTGCCTTCACCACATCTTGGTTAGCATCTCTGAAACAGCCTCGCAGCCTCCTGATAAGACATGTTAAAACCATGTTTCTCACGTCAGAAATGCTTCCCTTTCCTTTGAGGTGGTGACCATGAAAGTGTGTGACTGAATCCACCCTATGCTCTTTTGGCCCTGATCTGGGGAGAAACGAAATTCCCCACATAAACCATGAAATGAAAAGCACCTGGCAAATTACTTCCCAAGTCCCTCAGATCTTCCCTGACTCCCATCTTGTTTAACACATTCTGAGCATTTCCAGGGTGGACTCTACAGAAGCAAATATATCCGCAATCAAAGAACTTCTGTCTTGATTGACATTGGACAGGATGCCAAACACGTTAGTGACATCCACCAGGAAATGCACAAACTTGACAATACCTGCCTGAAGAAGGGCTCCCGGAGTTTTTTGGCTCTCTGATAACTGGTGTCACGTCTGCCTTCACCTGTCTGTAATGCGGGTTGGGAATAAAACAGTGGTCTATCTTCTCGAGATTTTTGTTTCCAATTGCTCAATACAAAATGCTTTCTGTTATCCTGAGAAACGAAAATAGTGTGGTATTTCAAAATTACTTGCTGAATGCAGCTGCTGGACAATTTCAGGATATCCCTTGAGAAAGTTCCAGAGGGCTGTCTGTAATCCCTGAAGCCACCTCCTGCCTCTGACCTGGGAAGGCATCGCAGGGCGAAGGTGAAGCCCTCGGAAAGCAGTTTGAGGACGCTTATGAAGAGCTGAACTGTGGTAGAAGCCATGAATTCTGTGAAAGAGGTCTCTGACATCACTGTACAGGGAAATGCTCTGGAACACCATCTTGTAAGACAGTTCAAGATGATGTGCAAATCAATATACAGTCAGCACGCATGGCTGGATTTCTCTGAAAAGGAAGCCCACCCCACTGACTTTTCCCTCTGAGCCAGGGGCACCATCGCTACCAAAACCAACCAGTTTCTTCACCCAGTCTTGGTCCGACAGCCTAAGTTGAAGATTTCTTTCTAGAGTTTTCTCAATGGCGATTTTGATGACCAGAGGATCCTTCTTTTCTGTGCCTCTACCCCAAGTTGGCAACGCACTTTGCCTATGTGTGCAAACCGCATGTATACAAGTTCAGTCTCCTCGGTCGAACTGGCTGAGCTGCCGTCAATGTTGACAGAGAAAAACTTAGTTTCCTCTAGTTTCTCTCTTAGATTTCTGTGTTCTACTTCAGCAATAAAATATGTAAATGTTTCCGCTGATTCGCTAGTTCTAAATATGGGGCCAATATCAACACCCTTCATTTCATCCAACTTGCACATCCAGAGACAATCTTTGAGGGAATGCTCTGTCTTGGCGAAAGCATAGCACAAACTTAATAAGTTTTCGACTCTCCCCAGGGTTTCTCTGCTCATGGTCTGTGCCATTAGCTCCACGGAGGCCCTGGTCACCAGGGAGCCACTGGCTGCTTCCACTAATGAAGCCTTGGCGTGAGCCTCACTGACATGGTGAGCACTGAGAACTTCAGCCCTGAAGTTGTCAGAGCCATAGAAGAGACTCACTTGGTTTCCCCTCGACTTCACTCCATGCTTGCGACAGAGGCCACAGAACATGAGATACAGTATTTCGTTATATACAAGCCACGAGTATTTTTTCAGCCAGATTTTCAAAAACTGATTGTTCTTCTTTGGAAGGTAAGGGTCAAGCGTCCATGTTTTTTCTGCTTTTCAGTGACTCGACTCATGTGGTCTGGAGGATCCCTGCCTTTAAAATAGTTCTACGTTGTTATTTTAAGTATTCACCAATGTCTACCTTCAGTTGTGCTTAAGGCCTGCCCCCACACACACATTTGCTCATTATTTCTGAAAAAATCATAGTGAGTGCTCACGACTTACCAGACACTCAGGTTAGTGTTTGTATAAGTACGGACAATAGACTATCCTTACTTTATAGTTTAAAAAAATAATAAACTAATTACTATTATCACCATTTTGTATGTAAAAGAAGTAGGGCACAGGGACGTTAATTGATTTAATGTCACAGTGCTGCTAAGTGGTGGAGCTGGAGTTCACCAGCAGGCAGTCCTAATCCACAACCCCCCATGTTTACCAGCTTCACTATTATGGGTTTCTCATGAGGACGAAGGGAACAATTAAAATGCTTCCTACTGACACAAAGACTCGGTGCGTCTTTCCATTTCACTGCTTAGAGTCCCGGCTTTGACTCCTCAACTATGTTTCAAAGGCTTGGGACCGAAACATACTTGCTCTTGTGTGTCTGCAGTGTCTAGTGAGTGCTAACATGTGGCAGGTATTTAAGAACAGAAATCTCCTTTCCTAATTGGTTTTCTTGATCTCATATCTCTTAATGTCTTTTAATTGAAAACCTTGGACATCAGTTAATCTGCCTCTGCCCTTCTTACACCTACCCTAGTTGCATCTAACTTCTATTTTGCCTTTTAATCAGTCTATTTGCAGTTGTTGTTAAAACAGGACTCTTCAAATCTTAAATATTGCTGTTTTCATGTCAGATGGGTCTTCTTCCTTATAGTTGCTGCCTACTGCCCTTGGTTTCCTCCCTGCCTACGGGGTTTCTTTCCTCCCACACCAGGCCTTCAGCCTGGGGCCTGCTCTGCACACATGAATGTTGGTGAAGACATGAATGAATGAATGAATGAATGTATGTATGAATGAATGAAAAAGAAATTTCTTGTTGTTAAAGGAAAGGACTTGAACTTTCACTAATGATTTAATTAGCTTTAATGTTTTAAGGGTTTTTTGGACATATTTTCCACATGGTGCTATCTTGAATTCTGAGCATATCTAGTCATTTGCCCAATATAAAGCCCCTGGTTTCATCAGACTATGTTCCATCCTGAAGAAACACCTGGACCTCCACCCACAGTTTTACCAGGCCCAAAGATTACGGGCTGCATTTCTGTGATCTGAGTCAGATCTAGCAGAAGGAGTTCACCCTCTGAGGGAAGCATAAGGCACGTGGGGACCCATGCTCCTTTTTGCTATAATCCCTAGATTGTGCCACCTGGTGAGATATTTGTTAATAACATCTATTTTTCTTTTATCATATCTGTTCTAAGATCTAATCTTTATTCATTGATTTGTGTACATGTCAGACAAATATAACCACTTTTCAAATCAAAATACCTGTATGGGGTTTACTTACCCTACAAATAGATACTATTATATTTTTGTGATTTTTTCAGAGACATGGAGCCTAGAAAAGCCCACAGAACTCTCTGGTTACACTTACAGGCCACAAAGCAGATGCCCCACTGCAGCCTCTGGATTAGCTGAGGCTCTGTAGACAGAGTAGCCTCCACTGCCGTCTCAGTATCCTCCACCCTCAAATCCATTCTCCACGTCCTTTGGTTCTAAACGCCTTTGATAAGTCTCTCTTGCGTGCCCTCTGTAAGCCACTTGAGACTTCACGCCCTGACCACAACCTCTTTGTGGTCCTCACCACATGCCTCTTGCCCCAGCTGGTCTGTTTGCTGTTCCCAAAATATGTCATGCCATCTCAAATCTCAATGTCTACCCCATTTCCCCTGTGCCTGGAATACCCTGCCCCTGCTTCTCTTCCTGGAAGCTTCTGTCCGAAAGTCTCTTACAAGCTAAGCCCTACAGTGACCCACACAGGCCACTACAACCACTTCCTCCTGCAAATTCCTGTAAAAGCCGTGTAGCTGAATGAGCAAGCTTTGCCCCTCCAGTCTGGAGTTTCAAGTTTGTGCCCCCTAAGCCTGAGACCAGTCCCTGATACAGAGGGTCTCTGAGAAGGGTGTGCAGAAGGACTCCTGGTCCATTTTTAGAACAGTTACAGGCCTTGAACAACTAAATGCTGCCTCTCTTGAAGGAGGGCAGGTACCGAACTTGTTGGACTCTGTTCTCCCTGGATAGCTTCTCAGCAGAAGCCAAATAGCTATGAACTGCACCTCTACAGACATTAGGGAGAGTACTGACAGGCTTACAAAAAAACCTCCTTATGTGGGGACAGAGGAGCACTGCTAAAGTGTTCTCTTTTTTACTGACTCCAAATTGCTTCCAGTGGAGAAGGGCTATCTTCCTGATGTGCCTGGCACTTGCTGTTTGGAGACAAGATGCACCTATACGGAGCTCACCGTGGTACAAAAAAATGCATTCTTTTTTGTTTGGGATGCTGTGGTCCCCGGCGAGCCACATACCTCATGGTTTAATTCTACTGTATGATGCTGTTTTTTTCTGGAAGTGTTCTGGGGCAATGCTGCAGGTGGTATTAATAATTAAGGTATATGCATCTTCAAGATATGGAGCTAATGTTTTGGTAAATAAGAATAGTTTACACCAATATTGTATAGTGCTATATATTTTCTAATAATATATTACTATATTTATGTCATTAAATGATAATGGTTTATATTACACTTAAATTGTATGTTCTCTGTACCACACACTTTCTAAGCACTTTATATATATACTAATTACTTTAATACTCATAACAACCCCATTAGTTACCCCATTTTGCAGATGAGGAAAAAGAAAGGTTAAAGAACTTGTCTAAGATCATACCACGGTCATTTGACAAGAGCTGTATTTGAAAAGAGCTGACTGGGCCCTGGTAAGTAGCACAGTAGAAAGAGCATCAGCCTAGCGTGTAGACTTCCTGGGTTTGATCTCTGGGCTGGACACACACAAGAAGTGACCATCTGCTTCTCTTCCCTTCCTTCTCTCCTTTCTCTCTCTCTTTCCCTTTTGCAGTGAGTGCCTCAACTGGTTCAAGCATTGTCCCTGGGCACTGAGGATAGCTCAGTTAATTTGAGTATCAGACCCAAATGGAGATTGCTTAGTGGATCCCAGTCAGGGCACATGCAGGAGTCTGTCTCTCTATTCCCCCTCCTCACTTAAAAAAAAGGTTAAGACAAAAGAAAAGCACTGTCTGACTCTTCTTACCCGTGGATGAGTCTTCTTACCTATCCAGCCATGGGTAAGAAGTGAATTAACATGGAAAGCACATATAAGGTCTGGGACCATGCCAATGTCGGCTATTATTATAATTCATAAACTACTAAGTCCCCTCTCTGCTGGGAGTATGCTTGTGGAAATGGCTCCTGAGATGGTCAATGGAACAAATGTCCTGCTGATTCAGTGGCTATTTCTACTAAGATGCTCTTAAGATCCCAAACTATGACTCTTCACTAGGTAACAAGAAAAATGCTAGCATGACAGGTTTTTTTCATTGTACTTTGCATGACCTTGTATGATTATCACACATAAGGTCATTTTTTCCAGCAAATTTGTCAATCATATCAAGAAATAATATTTTCTGTTTAATTACCATCTTTATCAAAGGACACTTAGAATCACAAGCAGCAGAATTTGACCACAAAAGGAATGCTGACAATAAGAATTACAGAATATGATGTGTTTTCAATTTTACATTATCTTTAGTGAGAACTATTTTGATGAAGATTTAATTATCAGGCAGATTAGCTAATACTCAGCAGAAAACTCCTGAAGCTTTAGTTCTTGCCATTTATGTCCTGATAGTAGCTACCAATCACAAGTACTTAAAGTATCCAGTCACTTGTTTTAATCAAAGATTATCTATTCCCTTCTATAATTTTATTTATGCAGAATAATAAAAGTTATAAAGTGTAACAATGACATTAAAACTACTTGCAAATTTGCTTTAAAATCTCACTGTGGAGCCTGACCAGCTGGTGGTACACTAGATAGAGCCTTTCCTGGGACCCTGAGGACTCAGGTTCAAAACCCCAAGGTTGCCATCTTGAGTGTAGGATCATAGACATGACCCCATGGTCCCTGGCTTGACCCCATGGTCACTGGCTTGAAGCCCAAGGTCGCTGGCTTAGGCCCAAGGTTGTTGGCTTGATCAAGAGGTCACTGGTTTGGCTGGAGCCCTTCGGTCAAGGTATGTATGAGAAGCAATCAATGAACAACTGCAACTATGAGTTGATATTTCTCATCTCCCTTCCTATCTCTCTCTCTCACTAAAAAAATAAAACAAACAAAAAAAACTTCACTGTGGACCTAGTAACATGATTGTTATGTGCAAATACAAATGGTTTTTTTTCCCCTAGAAAAATAATCCATCCGTTCATTTTATTTTAATATATTTTAGTGAGCTTAAAGTTTTCATTTCAAATACCATAGCTTGTATTGGCAAATATGAAATTGGATAAAAAATGCTCATCTATTTTTAGCTTAGAAACAAGAATTTTCAAATTCAAGCAGGAAGTTTTGTAGGATCACACACTGAGAAATATACCAAGTGCTACCAATGCTCACCATAGTTTCAAAAACTGTTATTACTTCAACTGAGATTGTTTTTTGATATTGTAGAGTTCTAGGGTAAAGATAATGAAAGGTATTAAAAAAGATTGTTTTCCAATTCTTGGGAAAAATATGACAAAAGACTTCATTAAAAAGATAGAAAGGTGTGTATCCTTTAAGGAAGTAAACAACAATCACAAAAATGTGGAAGGAAGGTGAAAGTCAGAGGATGCTTTCAGGGGCCAGGTGAGATGGGAAGTAGGAGTTAATGGCAATTATTGGACTTGCTTGGGGATTGGTAATGTCAATACTTTCAGCCTGACTTCGAAGTTGACACGAGAGAACTTCTAATTCTGTGATTCTGGGATGCAGAAAAAAACTACTGTTTTCGCCTTCCCTTTATAACATTAGCAAAAATAATAACAGTGACTCTTACTTCTATTGATAGACTACATACATGCTGTGCTAATTACTTTACGTGTAGTTGAGAAGCAACATATGCAATAGGTATTTTTTTTTCAAATGATATAATCAAGTTAATAATAAAGAAAAGGGTTTAAACTGCTTGCCCATAGACCAATGTTTTTCACCTTAATGATTATGGACTCTATAATCTTCATATAACATCAGGGTGGGTAACTCTTTTGTGGACCAGCACAAAATGGACCATAACTCATTTTGAACCATCAAGATCCCCAAGTCCCACAGTATTACATAGCCTTGTGTTCTGCATTAATTACAACCAATCTTCTTAAATCCATGTTTAGTCCCCAGGTTGGGTGGGTGGAAGTGGTTCCCCAGACAGAGGAGGCCTCCCCATCTGTTTACCCGCAGTTACCGCAGGTTGGGGAGGAGAAGCAGAGCAGGGCTCTGGCCTTTATCAGAATGTCCGAACTCATGCTTCATAGCTACACGTTCCCTAGTGGCTGTTCCCCAACTTTCAATATCCTCTGTGTGCTTCCCATTAAATCTCTCTTTACTTCCTGCAGTTCCTCCCTCCAAAGTGTTGTTCCACACAATTTTCCCTGACCACCTTACTGCACACTGATTCTCCTTTGCTTTGCATTCTTGAGTACTTTTATAACCATGTTCTTGTTCCAGAAAGAGCCTAAATACACATTTAGATGTTCTCATTTTTCTGTCTTTTCAAATTTTACTGAGGCAAGTGGTTTTCCTTTTACATCTACTTTGTTAAAAATATAACTATCTCCCTCCTTCTCTCCCTCCATGCTTCCCTGTCTTCTTCTCCCTTCCTTCCTCTTTCTACCATACTTTGAAAGCTGTTGTATTCTACCATAGTCTGAAAAGAAGATTAATGTATCAGTTGACATCTTTTAGTCCCAGGGGTCTCTAGAGTTAATCTTTTAAGACATACACATGTCAAGTTATAGCTGCTATTTGTTATTTATTTTTAAACTTTTAGTTGAAAGATAAACTCTGCTTTTGAGGTTGGATCCAAGAACACATTGTGATTATCATCAGGACTACTAAGGTCTCTTCTGAGAGAGATTAAGGGTGGTTGATAATTTTCAAAATCCACATCCACAAACTCATTATCCCAACACAAAGCTTAAGCTAGAAGTGCGCACAAAAGCCATCTCTCAGTTGCCCCATGGAGTACAGCTCAATCTACTCACATGCCTGCCAGGCGTATGAGAGGCAGGAGAAGAGAATTACCAGGAATGAAGATCGCCACACTGCCAAAGCATTAGTCACCATCTTTTACCCTGTCCATTTAATTCAGATCTATGTTGTATGAAGCAAATATGAGCTAAACTAGAATCAAGTTAAGGCTCATTTTAGGGCTATGTAATCCCAGAGAGCTGATTTTATTTGTGGGCAAGTGATGGCCATTCTGGTTAATCCTGAGATTTTTGCTCTTTCATCATGTTTATTTTTCTTACCACTAGGTTCTACGTCACAAAGACCGTCCAGCAGCTCGATGGTCAGGGAGCCACTTTCTTCCTTCTCCACAGGTGGAGGGCGCAACGGAGGAGGCGGGTCTGGAAAGATTTTTATGTCACCATTAATGAAGAAGTCTTCTTGGTCTAAGTTAAGTTCATTCTGAATTTCTGTGAATGTCTCAATGTGATAGCAAGCTACCTCAGTGAATTTTTCCACGCTGAAAGTGGAGAAAGGAAGAGATGGTTATCCCTGTTAAAGATACTATTAGATTAACACTGATGCTTGTGAGATAGACACATAAAGTTAACACATTATACAGCTAAGTTAGTAAATAGATAAGTAAATGTATTTTAGAATCAAAATACATGCCTGCTATAGAGCTAACAGCCCTACAGTTTATACAAAGCTAAACAAGAAGAGACTTCATTAAATATGGTTATAATTGTATTGAACATATTTTACTACATAAGCAAGATTATGTCAAGATATATATATATATTTCATTCTAAATATGAACCAGAATGTGGTTATATGCCAGGGGGAAAACCTGTAATGTATGACTATTAGAATAACACATTTGTTTGGAATCGGGATAAATGATAAAGTGAGTCAAATTTAAATAAGCATATATAAATTTAAGTATAAGCCACAGTAGTTAAGAACCACTGTGGTGCAGTGAACAGAACCCTGGACACTGAGCTCTCATTCCAGGATGCTCTCCAGCCACGGATCCAACACTCCCTAGCCATAGGTTTTTGGGAATGTTACTTGAATTCTCTGAATATCCTATCTCTGCAATGGATTCAACCACACACAAATCCGTATCTTATGATTATTAAAATGAAATCACATGGGACATGGATTTAAGCTGTCTGGGAATTATAGTTATGGTCCTAATTAAAAGCCAGAGAAGTTTTATAGATAAGTACAATATCCCTGTATTATTGCAAGAATCTTGTTTACAGCCTGCAACAAAGATTGAATATAGCCGGAAAATGCATATTTAATCGCTCTTACTATTTTAAGAACACCAAAATATTCATATACTGAAAATATTTAAAAATAGTACCAGTTGTATTCTTTCAAAAGACACTTCTGACTTCAACTCTAGCATGCTGTTTATGAGTGCTCATAGAGTAGGCATTATCTGATTGGTTTGTGCTTGATGGTGTTTGTGTAATGGGGGCAGAGAAGAAGGGCACTGGCTATCTGAGTTTACAACTGGTGAGTGGGGAGGGATTCCAAACGTAGACTGAGAGCAAGCCATGATCAGTATATCAAAATAAGTGTGCCATCTGGTGAAAATTACCCAGATTAAAACATAAGTATGAAATTTATGGAACTTAGTCATAGAGAACAGTTTATGAATTTGACCCCAAAGGCAAGGAAAGAAGAGGCAAAAATAAATGAATCAGGGTATATCAAAACTGAAAAGCTTCTGCACAGCAAAAGAAACTGACAACAAAACAAAAATGGAATGGGAGAAGATATTTGCAAACAACAGCTCTGACAAGGGGTTAATATCCAAAATATACAAAGAACTCATACAACTCAACACCAAACAAATGAACAATCTAATTTAAAAAAAGGGCAGAGGACCTGAAGAGACACTTCTCCCAAAAAGACATACAAATAGCCAACATCTATAGTAGAAGGTGCTCAACTTCACTAACTATTAGAAAAATGCAAATCAAAACTACAAAGAATCAAAACTACAAAGAGATACCACCTCACACCTGTTAGAGTAGCTGTTATCAACAAGACAAATAATAACTGTTGGAGAGGCTGTGGAGAAAAAGGAACCCTCATTCACTGCTAGTAGGAATGGAAACTGGTATAGCCATTATGGAAAACAGTATGAAGGTTCCTCAAGAAATTAAGAACAGAGTTACCATACAACACAAAATCCCCTCTTCTGAGTATCTAACCAGAAAACTCTAAAATATTTATTTCCAAAGATATATGCACCCCTTTGTTCATTACAGCATTGTTCACAGTGGCCAAGACATGGAGACAACCAAAGTGTCCTTCAATGGAGGATTGGATAAAGAAGATGTGGAATACTACTCAGCCATAAGAAAAGATGAAATACTATCATTTGCAACAATACGGATGGGCCTTGAGAATATCATGCTAAGCAAAATAAGTTAGTCAAAGAAAGCAAATAAAAAAAGTCAGAGAAAACAATATGATTTTGCTAATATGTGGGATATAAAACTGAAACTCATAGACACAGATGACATATGGTGGTCAGCAGAGGGAAGGATGGGGGTGAGTGGGGGGTAAAGGGGCCCCAATACACGATGATGAAAGATGATTTGACTGGTTGGTGGGCGCACAGTGCAGTAGACAGAAACGTATGCTTTAAACCTATATGATCCTAGTAACCAATGTCTCCCTAATACATTTAAAAAGAACATAAAATAAAATAAGGGGGAAAAAAGAATGGGAGGGAAAAATGTCAGGAAAACAAAAAGTGGGATTTGAAGCTCAAAAGGATCTTATAGCTCTGGGTTTTTTTTAATCTCTGAAGAATTTTTGTAATAACCAAAACAGAAAGTATAGTTAAACAGTCTTAGCAGTCAACTTATTGTGGCCGCATTCAGAGGTCAGAGATCTTCATACATCTAATAAAACTCCAAAGCATTTACACTGATGCCCATGTAGACTTGAGAGCTGTGACTCCTAAGGATGAAGAAGATGTTTTCATTTCTAAGTGACAGGCAGAGAACAGGACTGAGCATCATTACTCTGTGATGAGTAACAGAGCTGGGTATTTAATACTAAAATAATTTTAAGCATTACTGCGGTCAAGTTACTAGGCTAAAAAGTGTGTGTGTGTGTGTGTGTGTAACCATAAAGCAACAGATATAAACAACTGGGACAAAGGTTTTACAACAGGACTTTCATTATGAGAAAAGGATTGGAGAAAACAAACCAACACAATCGTCTCTTAGGTGGCAAAGGTTGCTTCTGTGAGTACTTGCCGTCTGTATCCTATGTCTACTATGTCTATAGCATCTACTAGCTTTTCTTTCTTTTCCTATGCCCTTCTTTTCCAAATGAGAAGAGGAGATTTAGACAGACTCCTTAATGCATCCCGACTGGGATCTACCCAACAACCCTGTCTGGGGTGAATGCTCTGCCCATCTGGGATCATGCTTTCAACCGAGCAATTTTTAGCACCTGAGGCAGAGTGCTAAAAGTCATCCTCATCACCTAGGGATGATGCGCTGGATATAATCGAGCCATGGCTGCGGGAGGAGAAGAGAGAGGGAGGGGGAGGGGTGGAAAAGCAGATGGTTGCTTCTCCTGTGTGCCCTGACTGGGAATCGAACCCAGGACATTCACATGCAGGGGCCAACACTTTAGCACTGAGCCAACGCTCTACCACTGAGCCAATCGACCGCGACCTGCATCTTCTAGATTTTCAATCAACGTTTACTGTAAACTGTAGTGTATCAGAATCTAGATCTAGTGGAAACCTGTGAAATACCCAGTTGGAATGTCTCCTTTTATAAGTGAAGCGGGACCTGAAGCAATTACGCACACTGCTAAGTCCTGGGCAATGGGGGAGCCCAGGTCTCCTGCACAATCAGGACTCCTGAGTATCACTTGAGGGCTGTTTCCACCCTGCTGAGATACTTCTTTACTGCTTTTTTTTTTTTTTCTTTTTTCTGAAGCTGGAAACAGGGAGAGACAGTCAGACAGACTCCCGCATGCGCCCGACCAGGATCCACCCGGCACGCCCACCAGGGGCGGTGCTCTGCCCCCCAGGGGGCGATGCTCTGCCCATCCTGGGCGTCGCCATATTGCGACCAGAGCCACTCTAGCGCCTGAGGCAGAGGCCACAGAGCCATGCCCAGCGCCCGGGCCATCTTTGCTCCAATGGAGCCTTGGCTGCGGGAGGGGAAGAGAGAGACAGAGAGGAAAGCGCGGCGGAGGGGTGGAGAAGCAAATGGGTGCTTCTCCTAGGTGCCCTGGCCGGGAATCGAACCCGGGTCCTCCGCACGCTAGGCCGACGCTCTACCACTGAGCCAACCGGCCAGGGCTCTTTACTGCTTTTAAGGGAGAAATAAAAGAATGATACTCACTGGCTCTTAGGAACAGTGAGAGTCTGGAAAACCTTTGGAACCCATCAGAAAAATCGAACAGGTTATTACATATTACCCTTCGTGAGAATCGGCATGGCTGATGAAACATGTCATGACTTCTCAACCTTCCATTAGTTGTCACTGGCTAATAATTTCCAGCATTACAGAGATATGAAACATTGCCTTACTTCTGAAAAACATTTTTTTTTTCATTTTTCTGAAGCTGGAAACGGGGAGGCAGTCAGACAGACTCCCGCATGCGCCCGACCGGGATCCACCCGGCATGCCCACCAGGGGGCGATGCTTTGCCCATCTGGGGTGTCTCTCTGTTGCGTCCAGAGCCATTCCAGTGCCTGAGGCAGAGGCCACAGAGCCATCCCCAGCGCCCGGGCCATCTTTGCTCCAATGGAGCCTCGCTGCGGGAGGGGAAGAGAGAGACAGAGAGGAAGGAGAGGGGGAGGGGTGGAGAAGCAGATGGGCGCTTCTCCTGTGTGCGTGCCCTGGCCGGGAATCGAACCTGGGACTCCTGCATGCCAGGCCGACGCTCTACTGCTGAGCCAACCAGCCAGGGCCTGAAAAACATTTAACAATTACCTATAACCTTACCTAGTAGACTAAGGTCCTCATCGAGGAGCATGAAAACCAAGCTCTTAGATAATGTGCAAGATTAGATATTGCCATCTATCCCTTTGAAACATGAGTCACCATTTGTGAAAATCAATACAAAGACTGGTACATGTAATTTCTTAAAAGGTCAACATTTCTATCTGTAAATGTAATTTGCATTTTATACACCTTAAAATTTTTTTGTCAGTTTTGGTCTTCAGGAATTACCAAAGTGTATTTTTAAAAAGTCACGCAGCACTTTACCTGGCCATTTCATGTAAGTACCTCTCCCCAAGCCACTTTTCCATGAGTTTATATACATCGACCACCTTTGTTACTAAATCTTCAAGGTGAGCCAACGCTTTTGTCTTTATCAGTTCAAGTCGGAACTGTGTGGCTACTTCTATTTAAAAAGAGAAATAAGGATTTTTAAAAATGTATTCTTATGTACATGCATTTTCTGATGAACTGAAATTCAATATTAAATCAATCATGCTTCAATTTCTGAAGCTTTAGGTACACATTAAATCTATAAACAGAGATAAGTAATACCCGTTCACCTCATTGAGAAGCCCGTGTAATGTACGGTTGAGTCATTTGACAGTTTAGTAGTTAAACCAAAACTGTAGTTGAGTCTTAACATTTATTCTACTTTATAGTAATGTATTCTTTGATAAGTTAGAACAGAAAAGCAAAAATAGATAACTTCCTAATTTCAGAAGGGGGAAAGGTACAAAGTCTCTTGAGTGCCCTACTTCAGAACTTTGGGAAGCCGATTCCATTGTCTCTCTCAGCACGGGGAAAACCAAGGCCAAGGCCATGTGCGCCAGGGCCCATTACTGTCCCTGGTCTACACTATGGTCTGTGGATTTTACGTCTAAAATATCTTCCCAATCTTTTGTCTTTGCTTTTTCCATTACCATTGGTCTAGTCTGGGCATGGAAGATGTCACCTACACTAACACAATTGCCTCATTTCTGCTTTCTCTAAGTTCTTTTGCCCACCCCAAATCCATATCTACCTCCACACTCTCCAGAGAGATCTGTCTCACCTGCACATGTGATCACAGTTGCTCTCGTGCTCAGAATTCTTCTCTAGTTCCAAATTTCCATAAGAGAAAATGCAACCCTTTCTTGGCAAGGCTTGTGTGACCCTCTATGGTGTGGCCTCCCTATGTCCCTGGTCACTCCTTCCCAGAATTTGCTGAGAGTCCGAGCTACTCACAGCTGGTCATCTATTTCTCCCCTCCCACCACCTCCCTGATTTGCTCCTTGGCAAACTTCCTCACATTCTACCAGTTAGGCTCAAGCGTTAATTCACCTGCTGGGAAGTCTTACTTGACAGCTTCCCCCAGTGCTCTCTTTGTCCCTTAAGCCAACCTCTAATATCACAATATATTACAAAGGACTGTTGCATTTCTCTTCCTCCAGACTAGGTTTTATTTGTGTTAGTTTTGTGTTTGTGTATATACAAATGTGCTTCCAGCAACTACTGCAGGGCTGGCACATAGTGGAAACCCAGTAAACATTTACTGTGTATATGAAGAAATTTAGCCACAGCAGGGATCACATATCAATGAACTGAAGATGAAGCGGACTTACAGAAGAAGTGGGGACAGGCAGTGGGGGAGGAGGCGTGTCCTGCCTTTCCTGACCCCACAGATCTTCCTGTGTTCAACTTACTTCAGATTGTACTCTTGGGATTATGAAAGCAGGTGGTAGAGGGGCAAGGGGAGGGGAGAAGAAGAGAGAAGAAACATAAAGCATCCATAATAGTTAATGGTCATTGAGTAGTTAATGTGTCCCAGCTGACTCAATGATGTAATTTTATGATTTTGTCATTTAATATATTGACCGTGGTTCCTTTCCTATTGGGAAACTTTCACTTATTTTTCCGATCTTTTCCTGTTCCACTTTGCAATGCATTCCACAAGGGACAGCTTGAGAAGTGAGGAGGAGACTGTCCTGCCGAGTCATTACTGTCTATAGCGGAGGAGGCCCCTAAACATTATTGATCAGTGACTGGCTCTTCTATGGGCTCTGCTTCCAAGAACTCACTTTCAGGGCCTGTTCACCTTTGGATAGAGTTTATTCTTCTAATAGATGCCTAAATTACTCTTATTATAATACAAACTCTTATTATAATACAAAGCTACCTACCAATCTGTAAAATCACACCAACTCTAAAATATTCTTTGCATTTCTATTCTTTGAGATTATAATTACTGCAAGTTCTCTCCTAACCCTTTCCCAAAGTCTCTTTGTTTCCTTTTGAGATCCTAGCAGCCAATTAATTATACAACCATCAAATCTAGTCTTTCTATGGCCACATAAAAACAACCAACTGAATGCTGTACTTCTCAATCAGTTTGCTTTGTGTCCTCATGGACACAGTTTGAGCTGGCGGTGGGCTGTTTGCCTAGTGGTCTATTTTCTACTGAAACGGGTCATCTTAGTTTTTTCCAGTTTCTACCTTCAAATTGCAGGGCGGCAAGATGTTCTTCCTTTATTTTGAGTTTCAGATCATTTTTCTTTTTTATTTCAGCAAGCTCCTCTGCTGTCAATGTTACAAGAGCGGTTTCTGATGCACGTGGTGATTTACCTGGAAGGTCAACAAAACCTGCCAAGTGAGCTTACAACAGACAGGTGTACACACATGGTACTTGGACAGAACAAGTGCAAAGTAAAATGTGTAGCAATATACACCCTTAGTGACTTCCAAATACGAGTGACTAGTGAAGTCTTTCCCTGAGAACTCTCCATGTGGCATCTGCGCTGGACACAGACCAAAACACCCCCTTTGTGTAGCATCATAAGAAAACCAGGTTGTGCAGTAAGTGCTGACATGTTGCCGACTCCAAAGAGGGTGCAATTCAGAGTTTGGGGATAGAAGTTAGCAAAATCCAACACATGATGAATATACCATTAGCTGCTTGCAGGAGGACCACTCTGTAGAGGTTACTTTTCTAGCCAAGGGTTTCCCAGATCCTCATCAAGAAAAGAGCAGAGGAAAACCTCAAGAAGGTATGGCTGAAAAGTAGCTGTTGGTCAAAAATCTGCCATTTACTTATTTATCTTATAACTAGGGCTTAACTACAAATGCTTCAGTGGTTACATAAGAAAATTGGAAAACAAGAATGTGTCATTATTTGAGAATGTGACAGTGTGATTCTCAGTTGCAGGCCCAGTTCACATAATTAATTCTACTTGGTTGCATAAATTGTTCTTTAAGGTCCTACCTCAAGGGGTTTCAATCTGTTAAAGCAGGCATAAGTGTAAACAAGAAATTGTAATAATATGCATTAATTGCAACAGTGGTTACATGTATAACAATGGTAGTCAACCTGGTCCCTACCACTCACTAGTGGGTGTTCCAGCTTTCATGGTGGGCAGTAGCAGAGCACCCAAAGTATAAATAAAAAGGCAGATTTAACTCTAGTAAGTTGTTTTATAAAGATTTATTCTGCCAAACTTAGTGAAAATCTGACATAAAGTACTTGGTAAGTAATTATTATTATATGCTTTAACTTGCTGTAACTTTGCTTTATAAATTTTATAAAGTAAAGTTACTTCCCTACTTTATAAATCACCATTACTGTGGAACCAGTGGGCGGTTAGAAAATTTTACTACTAACAGAGATACAAAAGTGGGCGGTAGGTATAAAAAGATTGACTACTCCTGATGTATCAGTTACAAATAAAAGAGTTTCATTTCCTGGATTCCTGTTTTATCATCTGTGAAATTAAGAGATTGGATTCAACTAGAGATCCCATTAAAGTAAATTGAATACATAGCATCAAATGTTGAGTATATTTTTTATTCTTATTGTCTGAGATGGAATGAAGGGGCGTGTCCTTTATCACGGTGCTACTTTTCTGTTTGCTTCAAGTGCCCCCACTCTCCCTCACCACCCCCATTCTCAGAGCTGTGTTGTAACTTTTACCCATGACTGCTTAAATGGCCTCCATTTGGGAAGTGTTTCCCTGACCCCTCAGCTGGTGTGAAGTGGCCTTGCTCTCAAGAAACTCGCCCTGCTCTCCCAAAGAACAATGGCAGGTGGAATGTTCTGTGCTGCTAGACTACAGTTCTAGCAGGGCCAGACCATATTTTTGTCTTTCTAAAATTCACCATTGTGTTCACAGAGCCCATCAGAGTGTGTTTCACATAGCAGATGCCTAACACATTAGAAGCAATTGGTGAGTGGAGTGACCTGTGTTCATAAACTTCCATCTTTTCCTCTCCTGCTCCAAGTCACTGCACAATCGTATAAGTGGAAGCACTCAGAGGGGAAGGTGATGTTGGTGGCCAAGGGCATGCTCACGGTTACCTGGAGGTCTCTCCCCACCCATGTCTAATCTGCAGGAGGCCTGAGGAAAGACCTGCTTGAATAAAATCTGGGGCCTGAATTAAACCTTAAACTTTATATTTATACATAATTAGCTTTGAACTTTCTCTTGTTTACCGTAGCCAGTGTCAGCCCCTTTGCGCACATGTTTCAGATAACACAACGTCATCTTGGAGTTCTTTTAACATATTCAAAACTGCCTTTGAGGTTAATTCTACCCTGGATATACTTGGCTGTATGGATAAACAAGTTATGCAGGACTGGTATGCAATATGATTTTCCAAATAACACAGTTCACAGAAGCCTGGGTCTCATGGGCAACCTAACGAGCAGCATTTAGGGGCTTGCAGGCTAGAGTGCTTGGTTAGATGCTGCTTTTCTACTGAGGTGAGGTGTGAGCCTCCATGGTTCTGGATGTTAAAACCATGAATACCTTTCTCTTTCTTGTCTGCCTTTTGTTTCTGGGGTGGCTCCTTTTTGGCTTTTTTATTAGCGTTTGTCGGAAGAAATTTTTCTTTTGTTTCTGCTGGCTGGTTTTCTTTTTCTTCTTCCTGGAGCCTCTGATGAATTTCAGCAGCCACCTGGTTGTTCAAGAGCAATGTTTCAGTTAGGGCAACATTTACACAATGTGATCATCATTTGGATTTAGTCCTCATGAGGTTCAACCAAAACCACTGCGAATAACCATGCTGTGTGCTCAGTCTGCACAGAACACACGCTTCAAGGCTTAAACGGACACCGGGCCCTGATCTGAAATGTGGCTTCCCTAGGCCACCTGTGTGGAGGCTGCTTACTGTCCCCAGCCCTGCCTGCAATGAATGCCTCCTTCTGGTTTCTCACTGTCACCTCCAGACCGGGACAGCTCCCCCGTTATGTAAAAATTCCTTTCTTTTTAATCTCAGACTCAATGGATTTAACTGCCCCTGTCCTTCCAAGTTTCTGGGATCTCTTGGTCTTCAACCAGGGGCATTCCCCTATCGCAGTGTTTCTCAATACTCAACGCCCCCTTTGGAATTTGTAAAACAGCTTCTCCTAATCACATTCCCCTCCATAAAGCTTTAATACTGCTGAAGAGACAGTGTCTGTCTCGGTATTTTAGGTATGACTGTACTTTCTGTGTAAAATGGGTAAGAATTTTAATGCTCCCCAACCAGCTTTGGAGAATGCATGCCCTGTACTAACTGGGCTTGTGGACACTTAGTCCTGGCTCCATTTCTCCTCTAACACTAGACCATAGCCCAGGAAGGTGCAGTGCTCTGAAGGAGGACTTGTGCTGCAGGCTAACTCATTTGTCGCTTCTTAGCTTCCTCCACTGGGGGGACTTTCAGCTTCTCTCCATCTTGTCAACCCCCTCCTTTCAGTCTCACACTATTCTGGTTTGCAAAATTAGCTGTGTGGCCATCCCATAACAGCTGATGAGTGTGTGTAGGGGTGTTGCCAGGATCCCCCTCACCCTCCTCTGGGCTGGCTCTGTGCTCCAGCAGAAGAGAGGCCTGGCCTTGGGGCTTGTGTAGCTGGGCTGGGCCTACAGTTAGAAAGACTGGACCTTTTGAAATAAGTCCGCCTGCCCCTGGAGCGAGGAAGGGCGACTCTGGTGTAACCCTGAGCCATGAGAGCTGAGACAGAATTCCAAAAGGAAAAAAGAAAAAGTGCACACACCCTGGAGGCAGGATTCACTAATGGTTCGACCCTGAAATATTAATAAGGCAACTGGTGAGGAGATGACAGACCACGAGGGTTTATTTAGTGAAGTTTTTACTTTGTTCAAGCCTGACATTATTTCTGGAGAGAATCATATGAGGGGTTGGAGGAGAAAGAGGAAGTGGGTAGAGGAGAACAGGAAGATCAATGAGGTAAAATCTCTATTGTCAAAGCCATGCTTAGTCCTGGGGGCCAGATAGACCAGCCTGCTCCTGCCCTCTCCACATTCCTGCCTGGGGGTCAGATAGACCAGCCTGCTCCTGCCCTCTCCACGTTCCTGCCTGGGGGTCAGATAGACCAGCCTGCTCCTGCTCTCTCTACATTCCTGCTGCACTTCATACCCCATAGCCTGGCATAGAACTGCCCCCAAATGTTTCTGTGAGCGTTAAGCGTCACCTCATCCTCCAAACGGACTTTAAGGCTTCTGAGAGCTGGGCCAGTTCTTCTTCGTATTCTTCATAGAGCACCCTGCAGTGCTCATAAAGGATGCCAAGAAAATGCTTGTTAATTGATGGAACTTTTAAATAATCATATTCCACAGAATACACCCACAGCTTCTTCAATATCAGCAGAAACTTGGTGAAATACAGAAAAGTTTCAAAGAGCAAGCCAGTGTTATGTTGTTTTCTTAATCAGATACTCTTGATAAAAATGGATTTCATGATATATACTGTACTTCCAAATTCTCAGTAAAGCTGAAAGCAGGCTTGTTAACATTCCCCCTCATAAATTGCAAGCAATTTGTTTTTGAATCTGTTCTTGCAGAGCATGAGGTAAGCTAGCAATTTCCTTTAAAATTGGATTTGCCTCCCCTGTAAACAACCTTGTGTTGGTGATGATGATGATGATGATGATGACAATTATCACCATATTCATTTTCTGCCCACTTCCTTCAAAGACCTTTGGGTCTTTCTCCAAAAAAAAATTAGCATAATTCACAATACATCCAGCAATTTAGCTTAGAAAGTTGAAGAAACCCTAGAAATAACGCCTTGGCATTTGTGGGCATTAACTATGATTTGTTTCTTTGAAATCATTACCTACTTGCTAATTAGAAGAAAGTTTTGTTAAAAATTAGCATAGCATCCTAAGTGGCTAGCTCCTGGTAACTGGTGTGGGCGCAAGCCTGTGTGAAAGTGCTCTGTTTCAGAAACCCTAATCTCACTGGCATTGTCTTCCCTGTACGATTTTACTGAGTCACTTCTGTCTCATTTGGAACTCAACATTTCCTTAAGGTCCTGTGAAATCACAGTCATAAATGCCTCTTAGAAACATAAAAACAGGATTCAAGTATAATTATGAGTACTATCAATTACTAAACAATTCATTCTCCTGTTCTTTTTATGTTTTTTTTTTTTTTTAAAGTTCCACCAGGAAAAAAGTACAATTTGGAATAAATATTTTAACACAATGATCTATTATATTTACAAGTTTTAAAACACTTTCCATATATGTTATTTTATTAAATCTTTCCACTATCCAAGAAGGAAAAAGTAGGTAGAATGTCTTCCACATTATACATTGAAGGAACTGAAAGCTCAGAGTTTCCAAAAATCACATAGCTTAATCAGGGGGGTGAGCCAGTGCCCCTCGTGTTGTCGGATGCTCTCTTTCTAACAATGTTTCAGCAATTTGAACTATCTACATGTCATATTTTTTTTTGCATTTTTCTGAAGTTGGAAATGGGGAGGCAGTCAGACAGACTCCCGCATGCGCCCGACCGGGATCCACCCGGCTTGCCCGCCAGGGGGCAATGCTCTGCCCATCTGGGGCATTGCTCTGCCGCAATCAGAACCATTCTAGTGTCTGAGACAGAGGCTACAGAGTCACCCTCAGCGCCCGGGCAAACTTTTGCTCCAATGGAGCCTTGGCTGCAGGAGGGGAAGAAAGAGACAGAGAGGGAGGAGAGGGGGAGGGGTGGAGAAGCAGATGGGAGCTCCTCCTGTGTGCCCTGGCCGGGAATCAAACCCGGGACTCCTGCATGCCAGGTCGACACTCTGCCACTGAGCTAACCGGCCAGGGCCTACATGTCATATTTTAAAATGTCATTGCCCCCAGGTAATTTTAATGGGACCCACAAGACTTGTAAACTATGCTTATGTAATTGAATTAACAATAAAAATAATAATTCATTTTTTCTCTAGAACTGCTAGATCTGGTTTCCCACTCCGGTGCTTGGTAGCTTTTGTGGCCCTTGAGGTGATCATCACTGTCATGGTTACTGTCTTTCAGTGTGGCAGCAGCTACAGCCCAAGACTGTGTTTAGGGCTTACTATCATGTTAGATGTGGATATTATGATAGGTTTAAAACTTAGTTAGTATTCAAAGAAATAACTAACTAAATAAAAATTACAAACAATAATCTAGATAATAAGAGCCAAATAAATGCGAGAAACAATAACTGTTATAAGAATTAGAAGAGCATATGATCATAGGAGGCTAGGGCATCAGGAGACAAGCAACCAATGGTCAGGAATCAAGGTAGGAACTAGTTCTATAGACTTTTTTTTTTTATGGGGAGAGAGAGAGAGAGAGAGAGAGAGAGAGAGAGTGTCAGAGAGAGGGATAGACAGGGACGGAGAAATGAGAAGCATCAATCATTAGTTTTTTGTTGCACATTGCGACACAGTTGTTCATTGATTGCCTTCTCATACATGCCTTGACCACAAGCCTTCAGCAGACCGAGTAACCCCTTGCTCGATCCAGTGACCTTGGGTCCAAGCTGGTGAACTTTAGCTCAAGCCAGATGAACCCGTGCTTATGGCAACCTCGGGGTCTCGAACCTGGGTCCTCGGCATCCCAGTCTGATGCTTTATCCACTGCGCCACCACCTGGTCAGGCTAGTTCTATAGACTTAATGAAAGTATAGGGTTTATGTTGGTAGGAGGAAGGAGGAGTAGAATTTAGGAGAGAAAAATGGCATTAGCCAAGGAGTTGAAATAGTTAATGGCTATTGAGTATATAAGAAGCAATATCTAGTAGTTTATGACAGGGTTTGAATGGAAAAATAATCCCAAAGAAAATAATAAGGACTAAAAATAAAATTAAGGAGAAAAAAACGAAAATAAAATGAATCAATGGAGTTGGGAGTTAGTTCTTTGAAAAGGCTGACATAAGCGATAAGGTCTGGGTAAGCTGACCACAGAAGGGGGATGCACAAAGCTAGATCCATCAAGTAGAGGACATACAGAGTCCCATTAACCCAAGCATAAGAGGGTATTTTAAAGAACTTCCCACCAATACATTTAAAAATGTAGAAATAAAAAAATTTCTAACAAAATAAAACTCACCAAAACCAACCAAGGTTTTTTGGTTTGTTTTTCCAAGAAGAAACAGAGAATAGACATTACACAGTATCTATAAAAATAAATGAATCCCTGGGTGGAGGGAGAGACAGAAAATTCTTCCTACCTGTAAGCCTAAGTGGCTTCTTGGTAAATGCTATCAAACATTTCAAGAAGAAATAATTCCAATGTCCACAAAATCTCCCAAAGCTATATCCCAATCCAACTTACAAGGCTAGCATTACCTGGATGCTGAAAGCTGGCAAGTTAGACATACAAAAAATTCAAAAATCCTAAACAAATGATTAGGAAGACAAATTCAGCAATATATGGGAAGGATGATGCTTAGTTGCAATGTTGGACTTATTCCAGGAATGTGATGTAAGTTTAACATTAGAAAATTGATCAATATATTTCATATTAACATAAAATGCATAAAAAATTATGTGGTAATTTTTATAGATGCAGAAAAAAGCATTTGGTAATACAATTTATTAAAAAAAACAAACCTCATAGTCAGCTAGAAATGTAAAGGAATTCTCATAATCTGATAAATACTATCTGAAAAAATATTGACAGCCAACATTTTCAAGTGTCTGTAGAAAAGACTTGTCACAGAACGAGGATGGAGATCTCATTGGTGGACCCAGTGGGGAGGATGAGGGAACAACAGTCATCGGAGTTAAACTCCACGTGTGCCTTCTGTAGGGGGTGGGGTGTTGCCTAGATTTAAGTTACCTGCATGCTCGTCCTTACTCCTTTCATTTGATGCAGGGCCATGGCAGGCAGGGGACCATCACCCCTTACCTCCCAGGGAAGGCGGACAGAACATGAACCCTGAGGCCTTACCTCCCAGGGAAGGCGGACAGAACATGAACCCTGAGGTCATACAGACCCTGCTTCAAATCTCATCTCTGCCCCTTCCCTGATGAGTGACCTTGGGCAAGTTTCTTAACCTTTCTGGACCTTAATTTTTCAATGTAAAGTGAATAATAATATTTATCCTGTAGGTGACTTATGTAAAATGCTGAGCAGAGCTTATAAACTAGGGGCCTAAAGGGCAGATGTATATTTTTCTTGGCTCTGTAAATTTTTTAAAAATTGATTTCATTTCTAGTGGGTTAAAGTCAGTAAGTTTCACAAAAAAATATAAATTTTTGGCTTTTCTCATTAAGTTAAAAATCTGGTCATATTGGGCTTCATCCTTAAGTGGTGAAGTTGGTTAGGGCCAAGTAGCCCCTGCCTCTTCAGACAAGGGTGTGGTCTCTACTTGGCAATCATCCTATCCCTCCCAATTGCCTTGCACTTGAGCCGCCTCATTGACAGTCCCTGATTGGCCCGTTGGGCCCCTGCACTGAGAATCCTGCTCATCCACGTAGAAAATAACCAAAATGTTGGTTGATTCCTTTCTTGATCTCATAGTATTTACTGTTTTAATTGTTTCACTTCATAGTATTTTCAGAAACAAGCAGAGATATATAAATGGGTACAATGCTTGTAAACACTGTGTACATTTTTTATTCATAGCCTATTACCAACATTGGTATTTAATGAACGGGTATTACCGAAAGGAAGTATGAGAACAAGCAGAGCTTACCATGTGAGATATTGCTAAAGAAGCCTGCTGCCAGGTGTCCATTATGAGCTTCTCATCTGTCTCGAAGTTCAACTCTACTTTTTCGAGCGAGTGATCGACCTTGCCCTTCAGTATGCTTTTCGATTTGACTTTGGGCACAGCTGAATCCGGAACAATGGATATTCGGGAAACTAGAGAAATTCTTTGGAAAACAAACAAAAGAGAAATATAAAGATTTGATTTAACAGAGTTCTATTTTTTAATGACCATATTACTTTGTGAATTTTCTTGTCTTGCTTTAAATCTAAATTTTCAAAGTTTTCCTGGTAGGACTCTTTAAATAAAGACTACAAAAGACTATTCATATTTTGTGGTCTAGAACATCTTAAAAACAGGAAAAAAACCCTAGAAACAAACATAATTTTCAGGTTTATTCTTAGTAATTATGAGTAAAGAGGGATTAAAAGATGGCAGTTATGAAGAAATGCAATTTTGAAATTTTTCCAGGGCATAAACTTCCAACAAGGGGGTAAATCATCTATGAATAAGCAAATCACGTAGAACTGGACATAATTTCTTTAAGATGCTAGCATCTGGCTTCCTGAAGTGGGCAGTTAGAAAGTGGGGAGTGATGACGTGAGCTCTGCAAAGGGGTGCACATTGGGGCAGTAACATCTTGGTGGCGAGCAGGGGAGAACTCCTGCAACCTCCCTGCTCCCGAATATGGACCAAGCCCATCTCTTTTTTTTGAAAAGTGATGTGGACACTCAAGAGTTACACTCTCCCTCCCCTTCTGTTAACAATATTGCTGCTCCTTAGAAAGTTCAAAGCTGCCCTGGGAATGTTCCATCCCCTGAGGATCCTAGGATCTCATTGGCTAGCAGGAGCAGTAGAGAGCCACAGGGCAGAATGCTCATTGTGGCTCATTGTGACTGGGGTCCACCTTGGTCACAGAAACTGAGAAGAGCATTCAGCTTGGGCAGGGAGTGCAGAGAGAGGAGCTCTAAGCGTGCCTTTGCTGAAGTTTGTGGACAGACAGGAGTGATAACGAGAACATACATTTGTTCTCTGCTGGGGAACAGAGGGGTGATCAAAAGGATGACTTTGAACCCCAGCAAACAATTGGCCTTGTTTTGAAGTATCACAGAGGTTTTTTTGAACTTGGCTTTTTGATTCTTGGGGTGCTGGGAATCCTGACAGTGTATCATCACTATGAAGGCAATGTGCTGAGGAGCTACTTACTACTTGGAGTGCTGCCACCCACAGGACAATCTGCATTTCAATAGATGAATAATGTCAAACCTCAGTCCAAGACACATGAGATTCACATGTTTCATAAGTTAAGGCAAAGGTTGTGTGATCATCTCTAGATTTTTAACCCACTACAACGTGTATTTTCCAACACCTTGCTTTGGAGATCAGAGTGGTGGCTTATCGTTTAGAAAAGAGTTTCAGTTTAGAATTCATTTACTGGGAAAACTGATTTAGCTAGCTCTGCCACTATCAGTAGATATGAACTGGGACATGTCACTTGACTTTCTGAGGCTCCGTTCCTCCTGAAATAATACACATATAATAATACCATTATTATTGTTACTAATTATTAGTTATTAGGTTGTTAAAGGAATAAAGTAGACAGGCTCTGTGAAAATGTTTAACACTGTCCTTGTTTTCTATATATGTTAAAGGGACTGGTTGATTGGTAGGTGAGTAGATACATTGAGAGGCCCTTAGACTCATAGCAGTGATTTGAGGTCGAGACTGGTGCTGAGTTGTTTTGTAGAAAATGAGCACTGGCTGTTCTTTTGCCTGTTTCATTCTAACCAACATTAATAGCGTGCCCATTATGCCTGACTTGCTATTTTGTGCTAAGAACAGAATGCACTGCTTCTGTGGACACTGAAACTTGGTCTCCTTTGATGGCTCTGATGGTCCATATTGCCTTTGGAACTTTTTATTGTTTTTAATTTCAAAGTTCTCTTTCAGCAGCTTGCTGAGTTAAAACATTTCTTCTGTATTTGTATCCTGTGTTTTCTTGCTTCCAGATGGGCCTGACAGGGACATGATGGGAACTAGAGGGAAGAGGTCTAGAGAGAAGGAATCGGCTAAGATCAATGTATAACCCCACTGCGTTCAGGTTATTTCAAATCCTTTTTGGAATAAGGGGGAGTAAAACAAAGTGAGAATATGCAATGCAATTAAAATAGTGCACATAAGTAAGAACAGTTTAATTTTCATATTATACAATAACAATAATAGTCTTAATGAGAATTACTGGGACTAGGTCTCAAGTCTTCTGATTCTCAAACAGGGTACAAAGTGCTATGAGGATTTTGTTTCTTGTAATCGTCACAACAACCCTACTTTGCTTAAGAAAACCAAAGCTCAAGATAGTTGCAGTGACATTCCAAAATGAGCTAAATTATCTCATATTACTTACATATAGCTGGTAAATAAAAGACCCAGGATTGAAACCAGATCTGACTTCAAAACATATTCACTACCCCACATTCAGTCTGAGCAACTCCTGTTACCCATATTGACTGAGCAAGCTTATAAAACAACGCACATGCACTACTTTTAATCGACAACACATAGCTCATCTCCTTGGATATAAAATTTAGTGTTTGGAGTCTATTTATTATTTTAAATATCTAACTTATTTTTTTCCTCTTTCTTGCTCCTCATGATCTGCTTATTGGTCACAAGGAAATATTACTTTATTCCCTAATTCTATCTTATTGCTTTATTAGAATTAATTCATATAATTTTTAAGGATTTTGAGTTTTCTCTTTTATACCTTATTTTAATTCTTACTGTTTGCTCTTCTAACGTTTTATAGTTGGGAACCACATTGTGTGACTTAGCACCACTGCCACTCTGTTTCTCAAAGACATTTTTTTGTCTGTTCATAGCTTCTTATGGTTCGGCATCGTGTACCCACTTATTAGTGCTATAAAAATTAATTATAAAACTTTTATATTGCACAGGAGTGCTTAGCTGAAAATATAATTTGTGTTCCACCCGTATCACTAAGTTAAGGGTCTTGTGGGCCGGAATCTGATGTTAGACTATTAATAACTTATAAGTCTCACAAAGTCACAATCACAGATGACTGAGTCTTTACTACTTTGCCACTTTCTTACCTGTAAAAGAAGACTCATAACACCTTTAATTTTCATTTATATGACACACACACACACACACACACACACACACATACAGCTGAGGCCTTTCAGAAAGCGGTAGAGGTTCACAATCCCTTACTGGAAACCACTGGGGTCAAAAGTGTTTCAGGATTCAGAATGCGCACAAAGTGTACATTCCCTAGAATCTCTAGCAGAGTCTATGAAAGTGTCCCATGACAAAAATCACTATACCTCTGCAGCAAAGATGAGTAAATATTCACTATAAGTGAGATAAATAATGCATAAATAATCTTATGTCAAAGTTAGAAACAAATTTTCAGTTTTTAGTTTTTTGGGACTGGATGTACAGATACAAGAGTGTAGTTTTTAAGAGTAGTATTTAATTTCAAATCTCAAAGATTTATGTTCAGACCAATTACAGTGTGACCTGCTGGTCTGTCTTACCTAAATTGGTTTTCCGGAATGGCTTTATCGTCTAGCTGGACCAGAGGGATGTGAGTAAATTTATTATTGTCATCCATTAGGATTTTGCATTCCATTGTCCTGTAATAATCCTGAAGGAGCCTCTTTGTATCTTGAAAACGGTTCAGTTCTGCCTTAATAGCAAATATAATGTTAATTCTCAGGGGAAAAAAAACAACAAGCTGAGCTGTGTGTATTTTCTGTATAAGGTTGAAGTCAATTTTCTGGAAATTAGAAAGAGAATTGGCTACAAGTATACATGTCAAATTTCATAAAAATTAAAGAAAACTGGTGACTTTGCATTCTCTGTATGATGTATGATTCCACTACGCAAGATAACATTTCTATGCCTCTTGATATTGTGACAAAAAATTGTATAATGTCTGAAGAAGTGTATATTATTCATTATTTTGACATTAAGAATTCTTCCTGTGTCCTGTATTCCATCAACAAAAACATTAACAAACATTTGAGTGTCTGCTGTCATAGGTCACGTTAGTTGGTTTGATAGGTACCAAAAATATTATACAAATAAATACAAAACACAAATGCAAGTGCAAATACAAAAAACAGAAATACAGAATAAGACTGAGTTTTGGTTCTCTAGTTATGAAGACATGAGAAACAGTAAGTAAAGTGATGATGGATAGTTAGTTGTCTTTTCACAGTTTCCATCCTTGCTCAATATGTAGGGTGAGGAGATCTCTCCTCTGGCTCGAAGTCGAAACGAACCGAACCCTCTGCTGGCTTTGCCACGAGGTGCCTCGAGGGACATGGAGAAGCACAGAGGAGCTGGTGACAAAGCGAGCGCCAGTTATCCACAAGTGACTCTCACAGCCAGGTCATTTTCCTTTGTAGTAATACACAAATGTAGACCCAGAAGTTTTCCCACCTCTTCCCAGCCTGGGTGTGGGACCAGTTGGCACATGTGCGCTTCTCCTTGGCTGTGTAAACGCGCTCTACAGACTTTGCTTTAGTTAATGGGGCTACTTAAACAGGTACTTGAGGGCTTAACAATGGACGCTCTTATGCTGATGTACTCCATATAGCTAATTACTCATACAAAGTATCTTTCCTGAAAGGAACAAAACTGATCTAGTGCTCAAAGCCCTTAGCTGAACCTAACCCAAGGATATTTATGAAGGGATCTCTATATTTATCAAGCAATTCATGTTGTCAATTATTTCATAAAAAAATCAAGAAATTGTCTTGTACTGGCATATTCAGTTTGGGGCAAATAAATGTCTGCTTTGCACTGATGTCTACAACGAAAGACAAGAACAGTTTCAATTAGTTTGTTTTGATCCTGAAAAGCTATGGCAAACTGCTTCTGAAAAGCTGTTCTCTGAATTACCAAACTTTTTCAGCTAAAAGAATGAAACAGGAAGAAGTTCATTTGCTTTATTTGAATCTGTGTTAAACAATGAAATTAGCATTCATATATTGTTTTAAATTATAGAACATACTTTAAGTACTCTTAGAGTTTAAGTTAAATATATATTTAAGTAACTCTTCAAATAAGCATTTTTAAATGATTAAGAAAACCAAACATTTTTCTCTCTCCTTGACAAGAAACCAAATTGGGTTTTAAAATGCCTACATATGGACTAATTTCACAGTTTGGCAGTAAGTGTTTGTACCTGTCATGCCTAGACTTGCTAAAACAGTAGAGAGAAAATGAGTCTTGTAAACTACACTTATGAGAACCTACACAATACTATCCTGACAGTGAGTAGCACACAAAGGTAAACCCAATTTGAACAAAATACATATTGACAAATAACCTTGGGGAACTGAAGAAATGTGTTGCAGGGTCACAAAAATTATTAATAATTAAACTATAGCATTATATACATATTATTTGGTAAATAAATTTAGAAACCAGGAAATTATTTCCTCTTTAACTTAGAAAGAGGAAATCTTTAATTATGATTAAGTTTAGTAGATTCTATTTTATACAATTGATGTTTGAGACAGTGCTGATATCTATGCCTTAGCCTAATTTATTTCATGGGGCAGAATTTGATATATCTATAACTATGAATAAGATGTCATTTTATATCCAGGATTCTCATATAAGCAGAATTGAGCAAGACTCTTCTCATATTTATGATAACTAGTAAATAATGCTTTCTTATTATCTCTGTCATAAAATCTTAGTGAAAGGAATCTTAGAAATCATCTAGGATAGATCCTCTAAAATTTATTTTGTAGAAAATGTGTCCTATAGGGTTTCTTCTCTTCCCCATAGTGTGTTTTAATTGAGAATTCAGTTTCTCTGAAGAAGAGCCTTCCATCTAGGTATCGCTGAGATGTGAGAGTTATACCATTTCTAAGTATTGCTCAGATTAATGAGAATGATTCACAAAAATTCTCTATACCCTTTACTTGCACTAGTGGATTTCAGTTATTTCTGCTGCAAGCTTTGGACACACACATTCAATCTCGGCTTGCCCAAACTGGTGACCTGAAATGCTACCCAGACTGGCTGTAGCTGCTTGGGGGTATCGCTTTAATCCTCAACACAATCCATGCCTTGCGGCGCCCATGAGGATCCCAGAATTAGTCATTGGTGAGACTGTTCCTGCCTCTCGGGTCTCTGCTAACTTTTCAGGCTTCTTGTGGTCCATCCTGCCATGGTAGCAGGATGCTCCCTTGAATGCTAAAGTACTAGAATTTATGGTTGTTGGTTGAACATGCATTTATTTACTTTCTACAATATGCTAGTTCTGTAATTGCCAGCTAAATATACTCATTTTCTGCAGTGGCTCTTTATGTAAGTTAATGAGCTAAAGACCAGAAATGTCCTCTTTTCCATTCTCTGTCCTTACTGCTATTCTTTTAGGGGGAAAAAATATTCATGCAGATATGGCTTGACCGAGACAGCTTTTCCATTTTCCTCAGCTTGGCTAAATTTCAGACAGACTTCTTTCTAACTCTGGGCTCTAGACCGCCCTTATTCTTAGATAATTTACTTTAGAAAACTTGTCATTGTAAATCCTTTCTCTGTCCATTTAAGATACCTTATTATAAGTTTCTTCCTAGTTTTAGAACCCAGACTGTCCTTCTCTAGGGCCTGGGAACCATCTCTGAAATGTAAGCATCCAGGAAGAGAGCCCCTAGCTGTCAGTGCTTTTGGGAGGGTGACTTTCTCCAAGTTGCTAATGTGTCATGAAGAGAGGAGAAAGTTTACTGTCCCTTTAGGCAAGGTTGGTGAGAAAACACAGGTGGCCTATTACCTGCCCCCACCCGCCAGGTCTTAAAAACTCTCTGAGTGTGGCACAGCAGGACAGCCATATTTGGTCTGTGTTCTCTCCCTGATTGTTGACAGCAGTCTGGGAATAACATCAATGTCTGTCTCCTTGTCCAGGGCGACTTTCTATTTAACAGGCTGCAAATACAAGTTAACCAGGTTCTGATATATGGTTTGTTTTCCCAATCCAGATATAACCTCTTCTTTCTTTGGAATCAAATTTCTGTTGAGTCTGATCTAGCTCACATCTTGGGGCAGGGCTGCTTTTCTGGGCTTCGGCTGGCCACTTTGTGTCCTCTGAGAAAGGGGACTGGGGTAATGGCCACCAGAGACACCACTCTGCTGTCCCCTCCACAGCTCTAGGTTGCCTGGAAGCAGAGCCTGGTGAGTTGTTGCTTGAGATGTTCCCAATTCTGGTGCTTGTTTGGCTGGGGCCAAAATAGTTTATTTCAGCTAACTTCTTTGCTTTGGAGCTCAGGGCAGGCAGAGTGCTGTGAGTAACATGAGCCCTGAACAGACGTTTCATATTCCCCAAGGATTTGTTACAGGAGGACCGTGGCTGCGGAGGGGAAAGTCTGGGTCATCGTGACCGGCGCTCTTACCTGCATCAGGGAGAAGAATTGGTTCATCATGATTCCCATCGTGTCCTGCAACCAGCTCCTGTTAATGATATCCAGACGCTCCTGCTCCGCCTCCTCCTTCCGGGCATCGCAGATGTCCCACAGGCGGTCTCGTAAATCCTCAACAGAAAGAGACACTGCTGTTACGCCTTAGGGTCACGGCTCACATTACCTCCCTGTAATACAACTAAAATCCTTTGCCTGTCTTTAAAATGTCCTTAAAGGAAATTGAGACCTAATCACTTCATTCAACAAATATTTATTTTGCTTCTACTCTGTCTGAAAGACACCAAATAATATGCCATGTTGGCCACAAACCCAATGCAGGTCACTTTATCCAAGGTGGTGACGTTTTCTGTGTTCTAACCTTTCCCTGACAACACCACTGATGTCTTATAGGGAGAAATATAACAGTCTCAGGGTTTTTTTTATCCACTTTTTTCAAGATCATGTAAGTATTAAAAATGTAAAAATAGAATAGAGCAATTGAGTTAATCAGAATGACCTATGACACAATAAAGACTGAATGTGATATAAGCACCCATCCTAAACCTAAAGAGTTCAGACACAGGGCCCGAAGGAAATGCAGATTTATTTTTTAAACTTCACTGGTTTCTCTAGACTCCTGCTGAGGACATGCTCCTAAAAATAATTATATATAACAGTAATATGATTGACTTGGCCAAACTTATTGAACTTTCCCAAAAGAGATTGTATGTTATTTTCTGGAATCTATCTTAAATATACAAAAATGTTTCTTGTTTTGGGCAGCTAAAAAATTAAAATAAATTTAAGAGTATTAAAATAAATCAATTTTATAATCTTGGAATGGAAATGTAATTTTTAAACCCATCACAAAGAAAAGAAAGAAAAATTTTTTATATTTACCGACACAAACATTAAAGGACTCTTGCCTATTAAAATTCATCACAAGTTAATATAAAGGCAAGCAACTTTCTAGTTCCTGGACAAGATGCTGCTTGATTTATGAATCACTTAAAAAAGCCAATTAATTCTTCGTAGAAAATAATAATAGAAGGCAAACATCAAACTGGGAACATATTTGTACCATATGAGCAACAGATGGTTTATATCCTCACTATATAAAGAGATCTGAGATATCAATAAGAAAAAGTATACATTGGAACAGGAAAATTGAAAGAAATCATAAACAGGCTTTAGGAGAAAGAGAAATATTCAATAAATGACCAACACGAATAATTGCAAAAACAAAAATGCAAATTATGGAAGATATCTATATGTTTTACCCGTTAAATTGGCAAAGATTAACAAAAAAGATAGAACCAAATAATTGATGCATTCTCATAATCTGTTACTTGGAGTAAAATTTGCAGGTTTTTAAGGTGTTTAAAACTTATATAATTTTATTAATCAATGTCACTCCAACAAGTTTAATTTAAAACTAAACAATAAAAAAATTAAAAAGTAAGCATAATTTTAGATTCAGCAATTTCACTTTTTCAGAAATTTGCTCATGAAAATAATAATAATTCCACTGTATAATTCTCTATAATAAAAGCTGGTTCTCAGCAGGTATTTGTAAATGAAACCTCTCTGGCCCATGCGCTCTCTGCTTAAGTCCCACCTGCCTCTTTACTGTTCTTCAAACACACCAAGTACCCTCCCACTCAGTGCCGTTCTTTGCCTTCGTATTCCCCGTGACTGATGTACTCTTGCCCCAAATGTCTGCATGGCTTAGTCACTTCTGTACTGAGTTTGCTCATATGTCACCTCAGCGGGCCTTTCTACAACCACTCTTGAAAGTAAGTGTTCAGGCCATTTCCTTTCTCATTTTCACACCTCAGGGAAACAAAAAGGGAGTGGATCAGGGCCTTGCAGTACAGGACGCAAGAGTGCAGAGACCTGATCAGGCAGCACGCAGACTCCCTTACATTTACTCTCTGGTGTCCTTCCGCCTTTGTTTCCTCGTCATCCCACAGGTCCTCCGGAAGAGAGTTGAAATCAGCCTGCCATTGAGATACAAAATCTTGCTTGTGATCTGGACGCCTTAGAAAATGCTGGAAACTTGTTCTGTAAGGTATTCAGAGAATGAGCTGGAGCTTATGTGTCATTCCTGTAAACTGCAAAATTTGAACTCTGGAAGCTTCACTTACCCAATCTCATATAAGTAAGCAAGCACAATATGCTGGTCCTCTCTCAGGTGTCTGAGTACTGTTTTGATGGAGTTGATGTAGGAATTTTCTATTAGTTCCCAGTAAGGTACTAAAAATGAGGGTATTTCCTATTAAATGGTAAAGCATAAAAATCATAATTTCAAAGTGAAAATTCTTGTGAATAATTGAGTCAAAAAGAGCAATACTAAGTTAGAAGATTGAGGTGTAACAGATCTTTAAAACATGTTCTGTGAAACTTCTTGCTCCTTTTTTCTTCCCTTCATCCAGCTAATTCTTGAGAATATCTGTCTCATAAAGCCAGAAACAATGGTTGTCTTTCTCACCACTTTACAGTTTTCCCTATAATTCCACAGTGTCTGGGGGATATAGGAGGTGCTCAAATATATAATATTTACTGATTGAATGAATGAATTGAATTGTCAGAGATGTCAACATCTTTACCTAAGTTGGGAAATTGTCTTGTATGGGGAATACCTAGTGTTCACATCAGAATGATGGTGACTTATTTCTCTGAATTTATCTGAAAGATTTTATCTTTGCTCTGTGTACCATGAAAGTGGGAAAGTCTCTTTAATGTTATTTTCACTAATGCAAATGAACAATAAAAAATAAACAATCAAAATGAAATAAAAATTGAAGATACTTCTTATATTCAATATAAATTTGCTGTATTACATATTCCTTTATCAGCTGTACATTTACTTACTCAGGGAATCACACATGGAGAACTTAGAGGTCATCTGGGCTATTTTTTTCCATTCAGAAAGGCCAAACACTGGAAACACTAGAGACAGACTCTGCAGTCTCTCTGTGGACCTCACTGATGCATTAAGCACAACATTCTAAGGCAACCCCTACAGTGTCCTACAACCCATATCAATGGAAAATTCTTCCTTGTGTTGGGCAGAAATTTGTCTTCCTGTAGTTTTCACTTATTTGCCCTAGCTGTGCCTGTTGGAGAAGGACAGACTACATTCACACAGTCTTTCCTAGGACAGCCTGTTAAATATGTAAAGATATTAGTGATGAGAAGTAGGCTGGGATGCAGAATAAAGCTTGTTGTTCTGGGATTCCCAGCATCCAGTACAGCACACAACAGGTGCTCAGTAAATGTTAATGTGGAAGTAAATCAAATCACTGAAACACAGTTTTATCATCAGTTAAATTTTTAGAAGACTGGATGGCTCCATCTAGTTTTAAAAGCCTAAGGTTCTATGTCCAACCATACTGCAAGTGTTCATTCATATAAATTAAACATTTACATTTGTTTCATGCTCTTCTGATATTATTTTAACATGTTTCTAACCTAGTTCCCTTCTCTGGGTTCTAGTTTCTCATGATCTCTCTTCAAGGATGCGGTATCCACAATGGTGCTAAAGACTGTTTTAAATAAGCCCACTACTAACCCTTCTCCTGGTTGACTTCAGTCCAAGAATGAACATTCTCTGCATGAAGAGTTACCAACCTAAGAAAGGACCTAATTGAACTAACATTCTGCTCACTGCTCTCAGTGATCCATAGGAATTTTATGAGAAATTGTCAAATACTGTTTTGAACTCAAGATATACGATGTCTATGGTAGTTTCCTGACCCACCTATCTGACCTTGCTATTGAGGAAACAGAATGAGCCAGTTCAGCAGGTATTACCTTAGCAAGCCTGTGTGGGTTCTGGGTGATTGTTTTTATATTTTATAAGTGCTTAGAAGTCATGCATTTAATAATTATCTCTTGAATTTTGTCAGGGATTACTATACAGATTATTGGTCTGTATGCTACTAAATCTCATCTGCCTTTCACTAAATAGTCATCTAGTCTTCCAGAATCTCCTGTATCCTCTGTGATTTGAGTTATTGAAATGTCTAGGTTCTTCTAGTCTCTGGGATGTAAATTTTCTGGGTGTGAGGATTTGAACTTATACTATATGACTAGATGTTCAGCTCTGTCTTTTCCAATTAAATAGTACACTCATCATTGGAGAAGACTGAGCATAATAGGAAATCGGTAGGCAAAGCAGACATTCCCTACTCTCATTTGGTCTGCCTCCGTGGTTCTCTCTGCACCTTCCCCTGTGGCTGGCAAAGGAAGAGGAACCAAAGCTCTCCTTGAACTTGGCTGCTGACTCTGCCTGAGAGAGCCAGGAATGGGAGCGATTTCTTTCTCTTTCCTTCCCTCCTCCAGCATCCCACAAACTTATGAAATAAGGTAGATCCAGCAGGCCTGGAATGAGTGTTACCATATAAAGTATAAGATGTCCAGTTAAACTCATCAATTATCTGTAACTCAAATTTAACTGGGCACCTGTCTTTCCTCTTCCTCGGTAGGTAAGCTCTGCAACTTGTGTGAGAAATTTAGAGTGGAAAAAGGGCTTGAATGAATCAAGTAGCCTGCTTCCTTTTACAGGCTCTCGGCTACTTCTGGTTGTAGAAAAAGGTGTTTTCCACATGGTTTTGCTTAGGTAACTAGAGCTCTGTGCTCCACATCTTTGCATTATCCTTCTAGACAAACTTCCTATTCTTCATTCTTTACCCTGCTCAGTGCCTTGGCCAAATAACTTATGAGAACTACTTCTGGCAACACTCTTGCCCTCTGCCTCCAGAGCAGGACGAATAAGAAGAGACCAGGATGAATATAAGGTCTGGCTATACATATTTCCCTGCCCCTTTCTGCAGGGTCACTGGGCTGGATGCAACCCCTCTGCTGAAGGTGACAGACAGCTCCTGTCAGATGGCCCGCTCCATGCATGGTCCTCACCTTCTCATGCTAATGGGCCACAATGGCTCCCAGGTATTCCTCTTCTGGGGATAATAATCTAATTCTTGTACCTTTCCTTACTTATTGGGTGCATATATGTAAGTAGTCCTTTCTTTCCCAGCTCTCCTTAATTTATCATGTTTTCTGCCAGAATCCTGACTGCTAGAAGGTGTAGGTGGCAGCTGGTGCCACATCTCAGTGTTGACGTCATTTTTCTACTTCTGTTCCCATTTCCCTCTTGTCCTCTAGGTTTTAATCCTTTCAAGGGCTTCAAGGTTTGAAGTGAAAGACTAGATTTCAATATTTTTGTCCCTATTGTCCACCCCTGCCAAATAATGTCATTTAAATTTTATCTCCTTCCCTACCACCACTTCTGTATCCTGCACCTGTGACAGTTCTTTTTCTAATATATTTATTTTTGAAAGTAGTTTCTGTGTGGCTTAGTGATATCAGTTATACACATCCATAATTATATCATTTCATGTTCTTATCTTTACATATTTTCTGCTGTAATTTCTCCTTTGATGTAAATTAATTAATTATAGAGTTTATGATGTAACTGGATAGATATTTTCCTAGGAAACCTCAATAACAACAGCAACACCACAATCCCTGCAATTCATGACAGGGTCTCGAATGCCTGGCACAGATAGTCAGCTAAAGGAAACACTGTTCTGTATGATTTTCCTAAGCTGATTTATCTAATAAGGCAACCAGATGTGCCCAGATGGCAACTGGGCTCTGCAGTTGTCAGAGAATGAAGAACTAAATGGAGCTTCTAGGACTCATAAGGGACATCTCTTTTTTTTTTTTAATTTTTTTTTTAATTTTTATTTATTCATTTTAGAGAGGAGAGAAAGAGGGGGAGAGAGAGAGAGAGGAAAGAGAGATGGGGGGGAGGAGCTGGAAGCATCAACTCCCATATGTGCCTTGACCAGGCAAGCCCAGGGTTTCGAACCAGCAACCTCGGCATTTCCAGGTCGACGGTTTACCCACTGCGCCACCACAGGTCAGGCGGACATCTCTTCTCCTTACACTAGTACACCCATTTAAAGTTCTCAGGCCAGATAACTACCTGCTCTTTTATTAGTTTAATTAGCTTTGAAACATTACTTCTATTTCTGAAAGACAGAGGTTAAGCTTCACTTGAGAGCATTATGATGTGGGCATGAGAACATCGAAGGAGGGCTATAATTTGCTGGATATGTGTTCTGAGGAAGTAATTTTCCCAGGAAACTGCATTCTGCTTGTCCTTGGGGAGAAAACTGGTCCTCAGTTTTCAGGACCCATTTGTTCCCCTGATTTTAGCACTCAACAGCTGTCCAAAGCATGATTCAGAAACTTGAGGGAGTGAAGAAAGGAGGAGATGTGGGTCAATGAGTAGTCCCCAAGATCATCTTAGCTTTTTGATGAGCTATTTGATATATATCAAGCTACAAAAACCATCTGGATGCTGCAAATAATGGTGTAGATCTTACTATGAACAGGAAAGGGAATAGATTCTACTAGCTTGGATCTAAACCGCCATACCTCGGGAATTGGTTCAGTCACATAGACCCACTCTTCTGATCCGGGCTTAGGTGATGTTGGCACTGTTGCATTAGGTGATGTGACTGTGGATTCAACAGGTGATTTCTTTGCTGGTACTTTTCCTCCTGATGATTTTCCTTTAGGAGAACCTTAAACATGCATATTCAATCATTCTATTACAAGCAGATGAATGGGACCAGATTCTGGCAGACAAATAAATCTATGATTGCCATGGACTTCAGGCAACTCATTAGTCACTTTTTAACCAACTTTGGGCAGTGTGACTTAATCAAAAATAAAAAAATCTCATTCTCTACTGCCCCCAAATTAACCAATAATACCAATAATGCTTTTTTTTTTTAAAGCAATTCAACTTCTCTCATTCATTTGGCTATGAAAAGCATCTTGACATTTTACTTTCATCTCTGATTTTGATTCCACAATAAACATATGATTCTTACAAGGTTTAGAGTATCTAGAGTATTTATTTCATTCATTCATGTCTTTTATTTATTACTGCAAAAATTGGCAAATTAAATTCTTCCTCCTGAATGAGAAAGGGCAGCTATAGCAGGAGTGCTGCTTGGTGTTCCTGGAAGCCCAGGGGAGGAGCAGGGAGGAAGGTTATAGACATTAGCCAGAGCTGGTGAGGGGTGAGGGGTGAGAGGGAGGAGAAAAGGGAGTATTGTAGCTCCTGAGTATTTCCATTTCACTGCTTAAGACACTGGGTTTCTGAGTGGAAAACTCTATTTCTTGTTACAGTTAGGGAGTATAAATAAGGGTAATTATTATGCCATAAGCCTGGTTGAATTAAGGCATTAAAGAGAGAGAAGGAAAGGAGAGGGGAGGGCACAGGAAGGAAGAGGAAGGAAGAGAGAGAGAGAGGAGGAAGAGGAGAAGAAAAAGGAGGAGGAAGAGAAGGGGAAGAGGCCTGATTTTCAGTTCAGTATCTAGAGGGGAATCTAGGCCAGTTAAGTGGCAGCCTAATGAGCTATTGTGACTAACCAAAGTACCTTAATTCAGAAAGAACCAATATTTCCTTAAAGGATCAAGGCTGTCAGAGTTTAGAAATTCATTCTGTTTCAATTCTATTTCAGATTAGTTGAGATTTTAGATGCAGTTATAGATGTTTGTAGAATTGGGAGAACATTATTTCCCAAAATATATTTATTTAATTAGTATTGACTAGTAATGCTTTTTGGGAAGTAAATAGATCTACTTTATAATAGTTAAAAATATATGGATTATATGTGGAAGGAAAATTTACGATTTTATCTTGTGGGAGGTTTAGTGACATTTACAAAGATTAACTATTATCCATAGGTCTAAAGTTATACCTTGATATTTTTTAATTTAGAAAAACTTAAAAATATTTTTGTTTAGTCAATAACCAAAATGTTCATCTATTTTTTTTTCTGTTGATGATTTTTCATCCTTTAACCTGACTAGTGAAATAAAAGTGATAGTGCTGTGATCACTTTAAGATAAATTTCTCTAAGAATAATTTCTGAGAAAGAATTTATAAATGTAAAACTGGAATGAGTTTCTTTTTCTTCCTTACCTATTTTAAATATTATGACACACAACAAAATTTTAGTAAAATAATAGTAAAATTTTTGCAAACCCTTGGAATTACTTAAATTGAGCTAACAACATTACTCTAGTGTATATATTTTACAGGTTGAACTTGTATTTGCTCATTATTTGTTTGGAGTTGGTGTACTTTCACCTAAGGATGATCTTAGACCATGTACACTATTATGTCTAGCTTGATGACTTAGTACCTAGTATGCATAGGTATATTTAATTCCTATTTCTGTTGATTCTATGATGATTCTTCATTTTGATTTTATTGATCACAATGAGAAAGCAGGGATGAATTATGTAAATGTGAAAATTATGCACATATTAATATAGACAGGTGAGAAGTGAACATAAATTATAGCCCTTAACCTTTTAGCTAAAATTTTTTATCTCAGTGTTAATGCAGCAAATGGCATTAGTTATTTAAACCCTTGACATCTTATGATGAGGGAAGGGTTAGATTCTCTTTGAGATTCATGGTTATGTATCTTCAAATGCCAAAGATAAAGATAATTTTTTTAGTACATCATTTTGTGAACGTTGCACACTCTTCGGATGCAACTTCAGTGGCAATTTGCAAGGAAAGTTAAACAAAGGTACACTCTTCAGGACAACCCATTTGAAAGTAGCTTGGGAAATGTCAACTGTGTGAATCCATATCTACCTTTCAATCTCCGATCAATTGATTGCAATAGAGGTTTCAACATAATCTAACAAATATGTTTTTAGAGGCTAAGATTTTCTTCTACCAACTGTCCAGTACTTTAAAAATGTAACCCTCTTATATCACAGAAGCAGTTAAAATAAAATAGAAAAAAATGAAATTAGGGTCAGGAAAACACAAAGTAAAAGGTCAAAACCAGGAGAAGAAATAAAGGGCAGATGCTGAGACCTTTGTTCTTGCACAGATACTAAACCTGAGCCACTAATTTAGTTCTTAACTTTTAGAAAGAAAAATAAGGGAAAGGAAATGCTATCATTTAGCTAATTATCTAACTACTTAGAGGAAGAAATATTTTTCTGTCCCTTGATTTTAAATGAAATTTCTCACCTGAGATTTCATATAAAGACCACTGACTGATGTAGTGGGCATACTATCCCTTCAGAAAATATAATACCCAATTATTGTTGGTATAATGTAAGTTTCACCTCCATGCTACGTTATGCTGCGATGGCAGTTGAGGATTTTACACCAAACTCCTGATCAGTGAAAGTAGTACCATGGGGACCCAAGAAATATGGTTCAGTATGTAGTTTTCTGATGGCATAGCTCAGTTCATGGTTAGCACCTGTAATATCTGTGATGAATGGATATTCTGCATATTAGACATTCTCTAATTTATTCCTTAAAGCAGTGATTTTCAACCTTTTTATTTCATGGCACAAACACACACTAATTACTAAGGTCAGTGCCCCTGACTAAATACAACCATTTTTATCTCATGGCACAAATAAATTAGTTACTAAAGAAGAGGAGGTCAGGGCCCCTTTTTCTTTAGTAATTAGTTTATGAGTGCGTGAGAAACAAAGGTTGAAAATCACTGCCTTAAAGCATCGCTTTTCTCAGCAGGACCTTTGCTAAGATCCAGGCTGCTATATTCTTTGGCAGGGGCTTATGGTTTACAAGTGCTTTAGAGAAGTGTTCAGTGTATACAACTATACAAATCTAGCTTCTCACTGAGACAGAAAATGCAGAGTTATATTTAATCCCATCTACCTTTATCTGCTGGACCTTTTCCTTTGGATGAAGTGTCAGCTTTCTTCCCTTTTCCTTCCTGAGGAGATTCTTGCTTACCCTTTGAGGGTTCTAAACAAAATTCAACACAGAAGTATCACTGATGGTTTTCTTCAACAGTCCGAGCTATTATGATTTGTAAGCAATCAAACATTATTTCTCACAGATTAACAGATTTGCAAACCGCAGAAAATGGCTCAGGCCTTTACTGTGAGTTAGAATTCATCTGATGACAGGCTATGGACTGGAACTTCTCTAATGACAGTCTTATTAGTACTATTCTATTCTGTCACAAAGAAGTTGTGTTAAGTTTAATATCAACATTTCATAGTCGATTTGGTTGTAAATTCTTCAATGCAACAGAGCTGCACAGTTTTAAACGTGAGTCAGATTCATTTGAAGCATATGACTCTATTTAGATTTATTTCAACTTAATAATCCTTATATAAAACAACTGGATCTGTAATAAGAATGATGTCAAAACACCTTGGTTGCCTCGTGACTTCTTCTATATTTCCATTTGCATTGACTGATACTTGCAATGCAAAGAGTAGGTTGATTATATTTATCTTGGAAACCCTGGAATCTACATAGTTCAGAAATACAAGGGGAAAATGAGAAGCTAATGATGTGGAGGTCAATAATATGTCCCAATAAATAAATCATTTCCTTAGAAAAATTTACCACGTCATGCATTAGTTACTAAACAAATGTAATCCTTTTTCTTCCTTTCTCCTGAGTGTATATATATATATATATATATATATATATATTTTTTTTTTTTTTTTTTTTTTTTTCTTCAGTAGAAGACTGACTATATGGGGTAATTTAAATGCCTGAGATAAAGAGACCCCCATCTGAATTTATTCTTTGTATTTAGAAATGATAATGATAACAGTGTGTGAGTGCACAGCACATAGCACTTACATTTAAACATCTCAGGCCCAACAACCAAGATTCCATAGTAGTAATACCAATGCAAGGCATAGGGAAGAATTTTAACCTTAAAACTTTGTTAATTTTTATAAAAAGACATTTAAACATCAAATAGTTGACCACCAAACTCACAAATAAATATATAAATAATATCCTAATATTTGAATTCATTCTTTTTAAGAAATAAGCTTAATAATTAATAATAATAATAATCTACATAAACTTCTAGTTTCTTTAATAATAATACTCTAGGTAACCAACTATTTAACTAGCTTTACTTAAGCTCAAGACAACAGAGAGGAGAAGGTAAAAACAGTTACCTAAGACATTGGCCTTACACAGTGTTGAGGGCAATTCTAATTTCTGTTGGAGGCAGCATGCACTCTGCCCACTTATTCTTTTTTTTTTTAATCAGTTCTAAAATATATTCTGAAATTGTTTAAAATATTCTTAAATAACAGTAATGGTAGTACTGTTAATTTTATCACATGGAGGATTTTAGTTTTAAAATAAATTCTGACCTTTGATAGTATAGTGGCTTTGATGATAAATTCTTGAATAGATTTCAACTGTGAAGTTCTCAAATCTAATCCCAAGTGCATTTGTAACAGATGTAAATGCAGAACCATATTTGACGTAGAACCATATTTGGACAAAAATCACTTAGTACTCAGTGTACTGTGCCTCCTTCCTTACCCCATTTCTACCCTGACTTATTTTTTTAATGTAATTACTCTCTTCTTTTCCTCTCAACTTCTAAAGGAGACTGTAATTGGGTTTTTGAGTTGGACATGTTCTGAAATGTTCTGTTTTGAAAAATGTGTAAATTTTTATATAAAAATAAATAAACCCGCTGGAAATATCCCTCCTGAAATTTCTTAACCAAGCTGCCTTGAGCTGTAAGGGCAGCTAGGCTCATTCTGTGGCCCCATCAATGCCCAAAAGCACTGAGCTCCCCTTCCAACAGGCATTGTTGTAGGAAGGCAGTAATTAGGCCTCTGGGGATGAACCCTTCTGTGCATGTTTAAAGATCAGCCAGGAGCCATGTCCTTGTTAGAAAAAACAGACAGATACAACCATTCTTTGGAGCAACAGTTGCTTTATTATTCCTCCAGTGCACAGAATTCAAGAATACAATTTTCATTTGCAAGAAAACTTCATAAACTCAGGGTGAACTGTGTTATAAGCAGGAACACTGGAGACCGGTTTGAGGGCATGGCTAGGGTAGAGATTCCCTGCGCCTAGCTGAGCAGCCCAGGGGGAAACTTGGAGGGGAAGCTGAAGCCACGGGATGAAGGCCTTCTGTATTGGAAGATGGCGGGCTCCCCTGAGCCGCCTGGGACACTGTCCTCCCAGTTCTACGAGGCATTTTAAAGATTTCCACTTTTTGTCCCGATCCCTCAATTGTTTTTTTAAATTTCTAGTGAGGTGGTGAGAAAGGGTGTAGGTATAAATCATGGCTTCGTGTTTTGTTGTTTATATGATAAGAAACATTTTTAGATTTTGTGTATTTTCCCTTTAGTTAAGCCCCATTTTGTTGGAATGCAATGGTTTTAATAAAAAACAATCATCTGTTACTGAAGTCTTCACATTTATTTGTTTAATATAAATAAATTTAATTTGAAAATATTCAGACTCATCTCAAATCTCCATGGATTGAAAAGATGATGGGGTTTAGAAATACAATAATGATACACGATGAAGAAAACACCTAGATAGACTTGGTTAATGGTACAACTGGTCACCTGTAAGCTGAAACCGGAAATTACAGCCGCATTCGTTTCACATATACAGCACTGAATTGATGATGATTTTCTACCAATATAGTGCACTTTACTTTGGTCATTATTTGAATTTTCTATCACATAAATCAATGGTCCTTAGTGGTTAAGAATACAGAAAAAATTCAAGCTACAGAATACTCTCTACACATGTCCTTTATCCATATATTTTCTATATTATAAATACATAGTTTACCGAGATGTCAGGTACTTATTTCTACTCTTCTATAATTACATAGTGCTGAAGAATAAGTTTCATGTAAATTCTAGTCTCTAGTGTGTTGATTTGTTCCCTTACTTTGTGGACATTTGCTTATGCTAATTCTCATTTTTGTAAGATGTTCTCACTGTACCTTAAACCCTGCCATTCAGCACACAGTCATCTGTCCTTTCGATCTGCTCTAAGCTCTTTCTGATTGTTCTCTGTGCCCCCTTTCTTTTCATCTGTGGACCTATTCTAATCAGTAGGTCTGGGTGTGAGGATTTCATGGTCTCCCCCATGCAGTAAAGTACCTGGGCTTTTGTGACAACCACGCTCTTAGCCGCTGAAGGCTTTTCCACTTCATTCTGAGTGAATAGCTTGGTTTCATATGATTAAAATTGCTCAAAGTCTGAAGCTAGATTAATGGACTAGTATTATAATTTGTAATTCTTTTCTAAGTGAAAATAAGAAACCCGCAAATAGGATTATAAATTATTCTGTCAGTCACCTGATGGTTGTTTTTCTTTTTCAGTAGATCTTGAATGCTTAGGCCGAGAATGGGTTTCCTGCTCTTTCTCTGGTTCAGGAGGAGGAGGGGGAGGAGGGGGAGGGGGCTCAGCCAGGGGGACATCTTCTTTTTTTTCAAATTCCTTTTCTTCTAATTTCTTTTTACCTTAAAAAGGATAAGAGTGGACATTTATTAGCAACTCCAGACACCTACTAATTCACTTGAACTACATTAAACCACCTAAATTAATGTGAATTGCCCATACTGATTGATTTAAGGCTAAATTCATGTTTTAGGGTTCTCCCTTACATTATCCAGTCCTTAAGGGATTCAGCCTCTTGGCTTGGTAATGAACACCGTTCCCATTGCTTCTGATGGTGGTGGTGGTGGGGATGACAGCGGGAATGGGAATGGGATGGTGTGTTGTGTGTGTGTGTGCACGCGTGTGTGGCTTGTTGAGGGGGCACCAAATGAAAAACAGCAATCTAAAAATAGCTAATGGAGACAAATAAAAGAAGGTTTATTTCAAAATTTCCAATGGAAAAAGAGGTAAAAAATAAAAGGCATAAAGAGATAGTGAAAAGCAATGGGATGGTGGGATGGGAGTGAAAGGGGGGGAGCCGCAGGATCATACATAGATACAAAGTGCTTAGAGTACTACATAGTGCTCAATTGTTTTAGCAAGTCATTCATTCACGTAACAACCATTTATTGAACCTGAATTGTGCCTTGAAAGAAAGGAAGGGTGGTAACAATACCATAAAAACCATCACTACCACCATCATTACTACTGCTACCATTACTGCTACTATAAGTACGACCACCGCTGCTGCCACTGCTCCTGCTCCTGCTGCCACTACAAACACCAGCAGGCACAGCTCTCGTTTCTGAAGGCAACAGTGAACAAGAGAGCAAAACCCCCGCCTGGGGAAGCCTGCACCGCTGTGGCGAGAGGTGGCCACGAAAGCGGTGATAAGTTCATCTGCATGAGAGGCTGGAAGGGGAGCGCTAAGGAGAAGATGAGCAGAGCAGAGCACAGGGGACCAGCGGCGCTGCGGGCGGCTGTTGACGTTTGAACCCGAGTGCTGAGCAGAGCAGGCCACCGAGAGAGCGGCCTGGAGCCCAGGCTTGGCAAGGGCGTGGGCGACGTCTGCGGCCTCAGAAGGAGGTGTGCTGCCCGCTGAGGGCGCAGTCAGCTGGGCCTTGTGTGGCAGAGCGTGGTGGTTTGTGTTTTTCCAGGCCCCTGTTACGGTGACAGCCCTTTGGCTTTCCTGACTCAAGGTCACCCTTTCTAGCACCCTGTCCCTGCCCTCCCTGGCCATCAGCGCTCTATGCTGGGAATGGCCACCGCTTTACTGATTGGCCAATGGCAACGACTCCCCTCACTCCTGGGTGCCTGTTTCTTTGCATACGCGCCCCTCTGCCCTTAGATTATGCTTCTCAATTTAGCAAGCAAGGAGCCTTCATTCCAGGTGTTTGTTCAACATGGAAATTAAACTTTTTCTGATTGTAAAGTAATATATAATGATTGTATTTTAAAAAGCCAAACAATTTAGACAAAGGAGAAAGGGAAATGGCCTGTTCAGGCTCTTTGGCCTTCTTCCTTGCCCTTCAAGTAATGTATACGCTGCCAGACTCTTCCCTGTGCATATTTAGTACACAGACATATTTAAAAAGACAGAAATGAGACTCTTTCATATGAAACCTGTCTTTTCCTAATTATTATGGTCATTTTTTTTCACATCAGAATATATATAAAAGCACTACATCCTTTTATTTTTTTTAACAGTGTACTAAGTAAATGTTTAGTATATCAACAATAAAATATTTGTTAAATTAATTAACTGATTGAACTGTAAATCTGAAATACGTGGCTGTTCAGTCTGTTCATGTAATCAGTAATTAGAATGTGAAATCTTTAGGAAATGTTGAAGTGAGTCTCATTGATGAGAAAAACAAATCAATTCTAACCTGGAGATGTTTGAGGTTACCACTTGGAACCAGTCTGGTTTTGTCACACAACCAGGATTCTGAGATGGTTGTGGGTGGTTTGTCCCTCCTCTCAGCCTAATGTTTGATGGCCAAATGACATGGGGAGCCTCTTAAATAATGTATGGATTGGTTTTCATATTGTCAGAAAGCTGACATTGAGATACAGGAGCATGTCTTTCTAAGTGTGAGGTCCAGGTCCCTTGGTGATAATGGTTTATATGAGGTACTATTTTGGCATCAGTTAACTGGTACATTATGGTAGTCAGGTCACACATCTAGTGGCCGGAGACAGCTTGCTCTGAAGGCAGTTTTAGAATCCTGGGGATATTAACTTTGACCATTTTCTATTATACCAAGAAACTGCAGTTGCCAATATAATTAGGGAAAACTGATACAAGGGAACATTTCTCAAATTATTCCCAAGGGAAGAATTACAATGTAAATCTGGCATTGGCAAACAGAGGAGTTTCGCATTTCTTTCAGTAACAAATTCCAATAATACTACGAAATGTGGATGGGCATTATTATTGGTTAGATAAAGGATGAAGGAGATTAGGATGGCTGGATTTGGGCAATATATATTCTAGAAGCAGGCATGTAAATGAGTTGTTAATAATCAATAAATTTATACCAACGCAAGAAGATTGGTGAAAATAAACTGCTTGTATCTACATCCAAAAGAGAGAAGTTTCTCACTGTTTCTTTGTAGGGGTATGGTTAACAGATCCACATCTTTACCCTTCTCTAGAACATCCTTAATTGTAACTCTGCTATTTTTATTTTCATATAAAAACAATGCTTTCAGTAAGAGGATCTCTTTTGATTAGATTAAAATATAATAAAACAAGGAGAACATATTTTATTTAAAAACATTTGTGGCAAAAACCTAAAATCAGAGGTAGAAGACATTTGCAGATAGTATAATCCCCCAAAAAGAGAATGTTGTGGTCATAAGCTCAAAACTATAAAGAAATATAATTACCTTTATTCTCCTTTTTTACTATTTCATCCATAAACATTTCTTTTATTTTTTGGTATAAGGACTCTTTATCTACTTCAGCATTGATTTTTATCAGAATATTTTCTGGTTCTGTGAACCATTGTTCCAATAAAGGCCAGTTGTCCAAGAAACCTGTAATTCTACAAAATCAAAATATTATATAAATACTACAAACTGATGGAAATTATTTGGGTAACAGTAAGCGTGACTGACCTGATGTACATAATGAAAAAACAAGCCGCTCATATAGTTAAATCTAAAAGCCCAACGTTATGAATTCTATAGGCGATGGAAGAACAATCATTTTAAAGAAGAAATTATTTAATGCCATCAAGCCATATTTTTGAGGTATATGAAAGATGAAAAGATTTGAAAATGGAATCATTTCAGGAAAGCTTCAGTAGCGATTCCGTTTTCTAAGTGAAATTCTCAGGAAACACCCTGCACACTCGTGGTAGAGTCACTGAACACACTTTTGATGGTAGCGTCAGCCTGAGCCACCTAAGTCACCTACTCTTTTCTCTAGAGATAGAAATTGATGAGATCTTTGAGTAAGTGTGGACGGTTCAGTCCTATTTGCTTCATTCAGATATATCCTTGAAACTTTCCTGTCCTCCCTGAGAGTTGACAGGCTGAATGTCGCTCAAATTATTTGTCCTTGGCTCACTGTATATTTTTGGATTTCTCAGAGTTTCATAAAATTGTCTTAATTTTCTTTCCCAATGAACAAATTGTATACAACCCCAAAAATAGTTTCTTTCTATCTTTTTATATTTTTTAATAAAGTTTAACTTCATTTTAGCAAAACAGAAGTAGTTTTAGGACCACAGTCTGTAGTTGGATGCCTAGCTCTTTGAAATTTCACAGTCTTCATTGGCATTTGCTGAATAGGGGCTGAATTAGGATTCCATACAATAAACTTGTAAGTTCATGTAACCACAGAGGGAAGTGTTGCCTGATCTCATTCTTTCCTCCCAGGTTATGATGACTAGTGCTCTGACTACGAAAGCAAGCACGTAAATACTTCATTTATCATCAAAGCTACTTAGTTTTATTTGTAAAAGATTGAATGTTAGGAAATAGGTCTTTTTCCTAGGTCTGATGAGCCTAAAGTGACTAACCGTCAGTCTGTTCGAAAGACAAGAAGCAGGACACTGAATTTTAAACTAACCTATGATGTATTTGGTCTCTTAAATTCTGGTCATCATCCATATCTTGGCTTTTAGCAGCAACATGTTGATTGATATCTTCTTCAGAAATTGCAGTTGAAAATGCTTCAGCTATGATATGAAAATTACTTAATTAGATTAGTTGCCAAACCAAAGTTCCAGTAGCACCGCTAAAATGTACTGATGCAAAAAAGTCATATAGATTGGGTTCTGCCTTTGGTCCAAAATTACTTAAAATGTTTAATAAGATTTTGAGGCCCTGGCCAGTTCACTCAGTGGATAGAGCACTGGCCTGGCATATGGACATCCTGGGTTCAATTCCCAGTCAGGACATGCAAGAAAAGTGACCATTTGCTTCTCACCCCCCACCCCCATTCCTCTCTCTCTTCTCTCCTTCTTCCCTTCCCACAGCCAGTGGTTTAATTGGTTCAAGCATGGGCCCAGGGCACTGAGAATAGTTCAGTTGGTTGAAGTGTCAGCTGCAGGTGCTAAAAATAGCTCAGTTGATTTGAGCATCAGCCCCAGACAGGGGTTGCCAGTTGGATCCCAATCGGGGCACATGTGGGAGTCTATCTCATTATTTCCTCAGCTCTCACTTAAAAAAAATTAATTATTTAAAAATAAATAAAAATAATTTTGAAAGAGTGCAGTTTTGGGATGAGAATTTAATTTTTCTTGGAAATTGGAGAAAATGTGAAATATGACATTGAAGAGGAGTTGTGGTTTAAATGGAGAGGGTCCCTGGATTAACCATGAAGAGATGAGAATGAAAAATGATGGGTCATCGTGAATAACAAAGTAGTAAACAATTAGAAAATTACCACTGTGATGTGAACATTAAAATGAAATAACAGGGTGGACATAAAGTAAAATATGCATAAAGTTATTTATCAATATTACATTACAATAAAATAAAGTAATTTATCTTTCTTTCTCGACTGTATGATATTTCTCTGTAGAATAAATATAAAGGAAAAGACCACAAGAGACCAAGAACAATAACAAAAACAATCGCAACGGCTCTGATTGAGTCTTATTCAGGATTAATAGTACAAAATCCAGAATATTCATGAATTTAAAATAAATGAAAAATGAGAAAGAGGGAAACATTCTTGAACTAGATTAAAAAAAAACAGAATTATTCAGTCAATGCAAGAGAACATGGAAGAGTGAATTAATTACATAATAGTGTTCAAAAAACTGAAGTACCCTCACAGGATACAGAAATCAATTGTTTTTTGTCTATATTAATAGCAGAAAAGGGAAATGAGTTTAGAATACAGAATAATGTTTTTAGGTTATTTATAAAACCCAAAGATTACTGACATCAGTAATGTGTAATTGAAGAAAATTGCAGGAGCTTTTCTCAGGAGATGCCGTCATGCACCATCTCCTGGTCACTTTCTCATATCTGTCAAGGATTTCAGCGCATGAATAAGCAGTCCTCTCTCCCCAGCCCCACTCTGGCATTAGGCCCTTGCCTTTCTACTTCTGTCACTCACTACCATGGCCACATCCTGGATTTTGTACTACTACAATGTAGTATTTGGAATCATCTTTTAGAAAGTGTGGTCACCTTGAATGGCTCCATCTCTGCAATCTTAATGATTTCTACTCCTATTATCTGTCCAACACTCCCATATAGCCATTGAGTCTCTCCAATATCAGCCAGTCCTTAAACAATCTTTTCCTCCAAACTACCAGCATTATCCTGACTTCACTTATCTTCTTGCAAACCAGAATTACATAGGTGAACCCTTCAACTCCTCTCCCTTGTTTAATAACTTCAATTTCTGTGTCTTTCGGCTACACCAGCCCTGGACGATATTGATCTCTTTTTCCAAGACTTACACTAATACAGGTAAACATCTTTGAAAAAAAACCACAAAAACCTGGAGCTTGCAACCTCACTAATTCCCTGGCTTAAAAATCACCTGAGCTCTTTTCTCAACTAAATACAGAAAAGAATTCTAAAGAAGCCAAGACTCTTAAACAAATGTAAAATGACTTAACTCTTCACTTAATGAGGGAACCAGTAAGACGTTAATGAATGAAAAGCTAGTTACTTAGTATAGAGCAATGTAGTATTTGGAATCATCTTTTAGAAAGTGTGGAAATAAATTGTACGTTGATTGAAAAATTTATTTGCATGTCTGTGAACAAGACTGATTTGAATTACTATCAATTTCCTACAACTTGTAGAGTTACAGAAGAGCCAATAAAAGACACAGACCCCTATGGAATCAGATATTCCAAAGGGTTCATTAGATAAAACTCAGCCTTCTGTTGAAAGGATATCCAATGTTCTTGAATGCATTTTAATGTCTTCCACAATTTTCTGATATATATGTATTTGCTACATGCATGTTATCATGTGTCAGATTCTGTCCTACATGTTTAACTTTTTATCTCATTTGATACCTGTGATATTAATATATAATAAATATATATTTGGTCTTTGGATCCTGACACAGAGTTTAGAAATCCTTGTAGTATCTTGAGTGGTAAGAGTGAGAAGAGCATTTTGGAAGGAGTTGTTGTTGAGAATTTATTTAATCTCATCTAAGTCATTCTAATGTGACTCATTCTGCTCCAATTCTGAAACCATATTTTCCTTTCATAAGCATATAAATCTTAACTGTTCTCAAGTATATTCAAGCCAAGAAAAATATAAAAGGTACTTGAGTTCATGAGATTTCTTCTGGGGAACAAGTAGGGGCTTCAATAGCAAGCTACTGTACCTTTGACTCAATTTCTGTTTATCTTTTTTTGCTTGTTTATTAAATATTAGTTTTGGGTGTACAGCTAAGTGGTTAGACAATCATATACTTTACTTAGTGTCCCCCTGATATTTCCAGTACCCACTTGGCACCATCCATAATTATTACAATATTATTGACTATATTCCCTATGCTGTACTTTAAAACCCCATGACTATTATGTAAGTACCAGTTTGTGCTTCTTAGTCCCTTCACCTCTTTCACCCAGTGCCCCAATGCCTTTTCCCTCTGGTAACCATGAGTCGGTTCTCTGTACCTATGAGTCTGCTTCAGTTTTATTTACTTTGTTCTTTAGAGTCTACAAATAAGTAAAATCATATGGTATTTTTTCTCCCTCTGACTGACATATTTCACTGAGTATAATACTCTCTAAGTCCATCCATGCTGTCACAAATAGTAAGATTTCATTCTTTTTAATGGCTGAATAGCATTCCATTGTATATGTTACCACAGCTTTCTTATCCACTCATCTATTGATGGACATTTGGGTTGCTTCCGTAGCTTGGCTATTGTAAATAATGTTGCAATGAACATAAGGGTGCATATATTCTTTTGAATTGGTGTTTTGGATTTCTTTGGATAAATCCTCAGAAGTGGAATCACTGGGTCATAAGTCAGGTCCATTTTTGATCTTTGAAGAAACTCCATAACTGTCTGCCACAGCAGCCGCACTAGTCTGCATCCCCACCAATGGTGTAGGAGGATGCCCTTTTCTCCACATCCTTGACAACGCTTGTCATTTGTGGAGTTATTCAAAATCATTCTGACAGGTATGAGGCGATATAGTGGTTTTAATTTTCATTTCTCTGACTATAAGTGATGTTGAACATCTTTTCTTTTTTTTTTTTTTTATTAATTTTAATGGGGTAACATTGATCAATCAGGGTACACAGTTTTAGAGAAAACATCTCCAGGTTATTTTGACATTTGATTATGTTGCATACCCATCACCCAAAGTTAAATTGTTTACCGTCACCTTCTGTCTGGTTCTCCTTGTGCCCCTCCTCTCCCTCCCCTCCCTCCCCCACCCCATAACCATCACACTCTTGTCCATGTCTCTGAGTCTCGTTTTTATGTCCCACCTATGTATGGAATCATATAGTTCTTAGTTTTTTCTGATTTACTTATTTCATTCAGTATAATGTTATCAAGATCCATCCATTTTGTAGTAAATGTTCCGAAGTCATCATTTCTTTTTCTTTTTTTTCTTTTTTAAATAATTTTATTTTTTTAATGGGGTGACATCAATAAATCAGGATACATATATTCAAAGATAACAAGACCAGGGTATCTTGTCATTCAATTATGATGCATACCCGTCACCCAAAGTCAGATTGTCCTCTGTCACCTTCTATCTTGTTTTCTTTGTGCCCCTCCCCCTCCCCCTTTCCCTCTCCCATTCCCCCCTCCCCCCCGTAACCACCACACTCTTATCAATGTGTCTTAGTTTCACTTTTATGTCCCACCTACGTATGGAATGATGCAGTTCCTGGTTTTTTCTGATTTACTTATTTCGCTTTGTATCATGTTATCTAGATCCCACCATTTTGCTGTAAATGTTCCGATGTCATCATTTCTTATGGCTGAGTAGTATTCCATAGTGTATATGTGCCACATCTTCTTTATCCAGTCATCTATTGACGGGCTTTTTGGATGTTTCCATGTCCTGGCCACTGTGAACAATGCTGCAATAAACATGGGGCTGCATGTGTCTTTACGTATCAATGTTTCTGAGTTTTGGGGGTATATACCCAGTAGAGGGATTGTTGGGTCATAAGGTAGTTCTATTTTCAGTTTTTTGAGGAACCACCATACTTTCTTCTATAATGGTTGTACTACTTTACATTCCCACCAACAGTGTATGAGGGTTCCTTTTTCTCCACAGCCTCTCCAACATTTGCTATTACCTGTCTTGCTAATAATAGCTAATCGAACAGGTGTGAGGTGGTATCTCATTGCTGTTTTGATTTGCATTTCTCTAATAGCTAATGAAGATGAGCATCTTTTCATATATCTGTTGGCCATTTGTATTTCTTCCTGGGAGAAGTGTCTGTTCATATCCTCTTCCCATTTTTTTATGGGATTGTTTGTTTGTTTGTTGTTGAGTTTTATGAGTTCTTTGTATATTTTGGATATTAGGCCCTTATCTGAGCTGTTGTTTGAAAATATCATTTCCCATTTAGTTGGCTTTCTGTTTATTTTGTTATCAGTTTCTCTTGCTGAGCAAAAACTTCTTAGTCTGATGTAGTCCCATTCATTAATTTTTGCCTTCACTTCTCTTGCCATTGGAGTCAAATTCATAAAATGCTCTTTAAAACCCAGGTCCATGAGTTGAGTACCTATGTCTTCTTCTATGTACTTAATTGTTTCAGGTCTTATGTTTAGATCTTTGATCCATTTTGAGTTAATTTTTGTACAGGGGGAGAGACTGTAGTCCAGTTTCATTCTTTTGCATGTGGCTTTCCAGTTTTCCCAGCACCATTTATTGAAGAGGCTTTCTTTTCTCCATTGTGTGTTGTTGGCCCCTTTATCAAAAATTATTTGACTATATATATGTGGTTTTATTTCTGGACTTTCTATTCTGTTCCATTGGTCTGAGTGTCTATTTTTCTGCCAATACCATGCTGTTTTGATTGTCGTGGCCCTATAATATAGTTTGAAGTCAGGTATTGTAATGCCCCCAGCTTCATTCTTTTTCTTTAGGATTGCTTTGGCTATTCGGGGTTTTTTATAGTTCCATATAAATCTGATGATTTTTTGCAATATTTCTTTAAAAAACGTCATTGGAAGTTTGATGGGAATTGCATTGAATTTGTATATTGCTTTGGGTAATATAGCCATCTTGATTATATTTATTCTTCCTAGCCAAGAACAAGGTATATTCTTCCATCTCATTATATCTTTTTCAATTTCCCTTAACAATGGTTTATAGTTTTCATTATATAAGTCCTTTACATTCTTTGTTATGTTTATTCCTAAGTATTTTATTTTTTTTGTTGCAATCGTGAAGGGGATTATTTTTTTGAGTTCCTTCTCAGTTGTTTCATTGTTGGCATATAGAAAGGCTATTGACTTCTGAATGTTAATTTTGTATCCTGCGACCTTACTGTATTGGCTTATTGTTTCTAGTAGTCTTTTTGTGGATTCTTTGGGGTTTTCGATGTATAGGATCATATCATCTGCAAAAAGTGATACCTTTACTTCTTCTTTTCCGATATGGATGCCTTTTATTTCTTTGTCTTGTCTGATTGCTGTGGCGAGAACCTCTAGTACCACATTAAATAAGAGTGGAGAGAGTGGACAACCCTGTCTTGTTCCTGATTTAAGGGGGAAAGCCTTCAGTTTAGTGCCATTTAATATGATGTTAGCTGATGGTTTATCATATATGGCCTTTATCATGTTGAGATATTTTCCTTCTATACCCATTTTGTTGAGAGTCTTAAACATAAAATTGTGTTGTATTTTTTCGAAAGCCTTTTCTGCATCTATTGATAGGATCATGTGGTTTTTGTTCTTTGTTTTGTTGATATGGTGTATTACGTTAACCGTTTTACGTATGTTGAACCATCCTTGAGATTCTGGGATGAATCCCACTTGATCATGATGTATTATTTTTTTAATATGTTGTTGTATTCGATTTGCTAGTATTTTGTTTAGTATTTTAGCATCTGTATTCATTAGAGATATTGGTCTGTAGTTTTCTTTTTTTGTGCCATCCTTGCCTGGTTTTGGTATGAGGGTTATGTTGGCCTCATAAAATGTGTTTGGAAGTATTGCTTCTTCTTCAATTTTTTGAAAGACTTTGAGTAGAATAGGAACCAAGTCTTCTTTGAATGTTTGATAAAATTCGCTGGTATAGCCGTCAGGGCCTGGACTTTTATTTTTGGGGAGGTTTTTAATGTTTTTTTCTATTTCTTCTCTACTGATAGGTCTGTTTAGGCTTTCTGCTTCTTCTTGACTCAGTCTAGGAAGGTTGTATTGTTCTAGGAATTTATCCATTTCTTCTAGGTTGTTGAATTTAGTGGCATAAAGTTTTTCATAGTATTCTACAATAATTCTTTGTATATCTACGGTGTCCGTGGTGATTTCTCCTCTTTCATTTTGGATTTTGTTTATATGAGTTCTTTCTCTTTTTTCCTTGGTAAGTCTTGCCAAGGGTTTGTCAATTTTGTTGATCTTTTCAAAGAACCAGCTCCTTGTTCTATTAATTTTTTCTATAGTTTTTCTGTTCTCTAATTCATTTATTTCTGCTCTGATTTTATTATCTCCTTTCTTCGGCTGGTTTTGGGTTGTCTTTGTTCTTCTTTTTCTAGTTCCTTAAGGTGAGAAGTTAAGTGGTTCACTTGGGCTCTCTCTTATTTGTTCATATATGCCTGAAGCGATATGAACTTCCCTCTTATCACTGCTTTTGCTGCATCCCATAGATTCTGATATGTCGTATTGTCATTTTCATTAGTCTGTATATATCTTTTGATCTCTGCACTTATTTCTTCTTTGACCCATTCATTTTTTAAAAGTATGTTGTTTAGTTTCCACATTTTTGTGGGATTTTTTTCCTCTTTTTTGCAGTTGAATTCTAGTTTCAAGGCTTTATGATCAGAAAATATGCTTGGTACAACTTCAATTTTTCTGAATTTGCTGATGTTGTTTTTGTGGCCCAACATATGGTCAATTCTTGAGAATGATCCATGTACACTGGAGAAAAATGTATACTCAGTCACTTTGGGATGAAATGTCCTGTAGATGTCTATCATATCCAGGTGCTCTAGTGTTTTGTTTAAGGCCACTATGTCTTTGTTGATTCTCTGTTTGGATGACCGATCTAGAGCCGTCAGTGGTGTATTGAGGTCTCCAAGTATGATTGTATTTTTGTCAGTTTTTGTTTTAAGATCAATAAGTAGCTGTCTTATATATTTTGGTGCTCCTTGGTTTGGTGCATATATATTAAGAATTGTTATGTCTTCTTGATTCAGTGTCCCCTTAGACATTATGAAATAGCCATTTTTATCTCTGAGTACTTTTCCTGTCTTGTAGTCAGCATTATCCGATATGAGTATTGCTACACCTGCTTTTTTTTGGATGTTATTTGCTTGGAGTATTGTTTTCCAGCCTTTCACTTTGAATTTCTTTTTATCCTTGTTACTTAGATGAGTTTCCTGTAGGCAGCATATGGTTGGATTTTCTTTTTTAATCCATTCTGCTACTCTGTGCCTTTTTATTGGTGAGTTTAATCCATTTACATTTAGTGTAATTATTGATACTTGTGAGTTCCCTATTGCCATTTTATATCTTGCTTTCTGTTAGTTTTGTGTCTTGTTTGATCCTTCTCTTTCGTTTTTCTATCTTTTGTTTTTATTTGGTTGTATTCCATACATCTTTCCTCTGTTGCTATCTTTTTTTATCTCATGTGCTTCTGTGGTAGTTTTTTCAATGGTGGTTACTTTTGAGTAATGAAAAGGGTCCCTACCCTGTTCATTGTAGCAAACTATTTTGTGAGTACTTTTGCACTCCATCGTCCTTTGCTACTGTTAATCTCCATCTTCTCCCCCCTCTTTCTTTTTGTTGTTGTCACAGTTTAAATTTGGTTTTATTGTGTTCTTCTTGGAGCTTTTACTTGTGGCTCTGTTTTTTTTTTGTTCTTTGTATCTGATTGGAGAACCCCCTTTAGTAATTCCTGGAGTGGGGGTTTTCTGATGATAAATTCCCTCATCTTTTCTGTATCTGTGAATGTTTTTATTTCTCCTTCATATTTGAAGGATAGCTTTGATGGGTATAGTATTCGTGGCTGAAAGTTTCTCTCTTTCAGGAGAGAATATTGGGGTCCACTCTCTTCTAGCTTGTAGAGTTTCTGCTGAGAAATCTGATGATAATCTAATGGGCCTTCCTTTATATGTTGTATTCTTCTTTTCCCTGGCTGCCTTGAGAATTTTTTCTTTGCTGTTGGTTTGTGTCAATTTCATTATGATATGCCTTGGAGTAGGTTTGTTGGGGTTACGAAAACTCAGTGTTCTGTTTGCTTCTTGAATTTGAGGCTTTAGTTCTTTCCACAGGCTTGGGAAGTTCTCATCTATTATTTGTTTGAGTATGTTCTCCATTCCATTTTCTCTCTCTTCTCCCTCTGATATACCTATTATTCTTATGTTATTCTTTTTGATGGAGTCAGATAATTCTTGTAGGGCTATCTCATTTTTTTTAATTTTTGAGTCTCTTTCTTCTTCTCTCTGTTGTGCCTCAAGTTGCTTGTCTTCTATTTCACTAATCCTCTCTTCTATCTGACCTGTTCTATTAGCTAAGCTTGTTACTTCGTTTTTCAGCTCGTGAATTGAGTTTTTCATCTCTGTTTGATTTGTCTTTATAGTTTCAATTTCTTTGGACATATATTCTTTGTGTTCATTGAGTTGTTTTCTGAGCTCCCTAAATTGCCTTTCTGTGTTTTCTTGTATATCTCGGAGGATTTTTAGTATTTCTATCTTGAATTCTCTGTCATTTAGCTCCAAGGTTTCCAATATATTAAATTTTTTCTCCATAGATTTTCCCTCATCTAGCTGTGTTACCTCTCTTTCTTTTGTATCCATGATATTCGATTTTCTCTTCCTTAATGGCATCTGAGGGTGGTTTTGTTGATAGTATTAATGAGATTTAATAAAGAATAAAAAGTTAAAAAATAAAAAATCAAAAAGAGTTGTTTTTTTTAAAAAAAAATTAATAATGAAATAAAGAAAAATAAAATAATAATTTTTAAAAAAAGGAAAATTTTCCCCCCCTCCTTTTTTCCTCTCCTCTCCCTTTTTTCTTGAGAAAATCTTGTGGTGAACTGTGAATTATAACAAACAATGCCTGTGATGGAGGTCCTGAATTGGGGAAAACTAATAAAGGGGCAAAAAAAAAAAAAAAAGAAAAGAAAAGGAAAAAAAAAAAGGGGGGGGGGCGGTATGGACCCACAAAAAGCAAATAAGGAAAAAATTTGGGTCAAGAATAAAATGATTTGCTTTTAGGTGTGGTGTTGTCTAAGAGTTATGATGAGAGGAATAAGAGAACAGAAAAATGGGGGGACAAATTAAAAAAATACTATTGTATTTAGTGGAACAAGAACTAGATAAAATGGAGGGGCAGGCATGGGAGCACTGCTAGTGAGTTAAAAAGGTGAAATAAAAAACCCCCAAAATGCCACAAACATAAGTTTGAGTCCCAGATAAGATAATTTGTTTGTTATTGAGGTTTGAATGAGAGGAGATGTAAAGGAGAAAGGAAGAAACTAATATAGAGGGAGAAAAGAAAGAGAGAGAGAGAGAAAAAGAGGGAACCACTAAAAGAAGATAAAAGGAGAGAGAGAGAGAGAGTTAAGGGTTTTGGAGTGCAACCCTCATAGAGAGAAAGGAAGAGGAGAAAAAAGATAATGGGAGATGTAACACTTATGGGTAGTGTAGTTCAAGGAGAGGAGAGAGTAAGACCGGCAGAGAGTTAATCGTCCAAATTGGAGGAGGAAAAAAAGTATCAAGAATGAAGATAAGAGAAACAAACGAACAAATATAATAAAATGGGATAGGTTATAAAGTCTGCAGATTATTCTTGATTTTGAGAGGTTATCTTCTCTTTTTTTCTTTTCTCTCCCTCTTCCTTGTCGGTGACTCTGTACCCCAGGTTCTGCCCCTTTGGCACGCTCAGGTAGAGGTTTGCAGTTGATAAGTCTCTATGGCAATGTCATGTATTGTGCTTTAGTCTCGTTGGGAGTCAAGGCTCATTAGCTTTCATAGGCTCCAACAGTGAGAGAGTCCGTGTTCCTGGAGCCTTTCTCCTAGTCTTTCCTTCCTCAATTAGTAGCCTGATAATCCAGCTATGGGGTTGTTGCTGCCTCTGACTGGATAGTAAGAGGCTCAAAGAGCTGGCAACTCCCCACTCTATTTCCACTCAGCACAGGGCTCTGGGTAAGGCTCAGTCAGTCAGAGCTGCTAGCATAATCAGGCAGGGTTTCCGCCCACTCAAAGACCTCTGGTTCTGCCACTCTGTCCGGTAACACAGGCGGGCGCCCACTTCCGAGGTGCTTGGAGGAAACTCTCATTCACTATCTGCGTGCGCAGACCAAGATATCCGGCCAGCAGTCTCACGCTCTGAGTGAAACCCCCAACCGAATGGAAATTTGCAGCGCTGGAATTCGCTCTCGCTCCGTCCCCGTGCGCGGCTTTTGCAAGGCGCTGGGGCGGCCTGAGATTCCGCTTTTGCCCACACAAAGGCCCCTGACTCTGCCCCTCTGTGCGATAACACGGGCGCGCCCTGCCGAGGCACTCGGAGGAATCGCTCACTACCTATCTGCGCGCGCACACCAGGATATGAGGCCGGCCGCGTTTCCCTGAGTGAAACCCTCACCAGCACGGAAAATTTCCACCGTTGGAATTAGTTCTCGCTCCCTCCCGTGCGCGTCTTTCCCAGGGCGCTGGTTTGCCCAGAGATTCTGCTTTCGGCCCACAGAAAGGCCTCTGACCCTGCCTCTCTGTGGGGCAACATGGACACCCACTTCTGGGGCTTAGGAAGAGATCTCTCGCCCACTAACTGCGCACCAACCAGGAGAACGGGTAAATGGCTGCCCCGCTTGTCTTTCTTTGTTTGGGTTTGGCGCTAGTGTTAGCTTGTATTGCCCGGCTTGCCACAGGAACAGTTTTTCCTCCGCTAGGATCTCCGTGCCACAGCCTGGTTCGGCCTTTTGTGCGCGGCCTGGATGTATTCACCCCCTTTGCCCGCCTCAGTTTCTATATTCACAGTTACCAGAGAAAGCCGCCCTGTTTAGGTTAGTGAGGAAGGCGGAGCATTTCTTACTCCCTATTTCCTTCAGGATTTGGTTATATATTTAGCCAATTTTTCACTCGACCATACCTTCGGGTGTATTGTGAAGCATCTGGAGGCTCCAAGTATAGGTTTTTCTGTTTCTGGTTGAAGATCTTGTTGAGTTTTGGGGGAGATTTATCGGTATCGCTTCCTACTCCGCCATTACTCTGACGTCATCTCCCTGAACATCTTTCATATGTCTATTGGCCATTGGTAAGTCCTCTTTGGAGAAGTGTCTATTCAGGTCCTTTGTCTATTTTTAATTGAATTGCTTGGGTTTTTTATATTTTTTATAATTATTTTTTTATTTTGGTGTGGTGTTGAGTTTTAGAAGTTATTTATAAATTTTGGATATTTACCTCTTATCACTTGTGTCTGTGAATATGTTCTCTCATTTAGTAGAATGGGAACATCTTTTGTTATTCATAATAAGCCCCTTTTAGCCTTATCTGATTTGTGCTAATGAGGTGACTCTTAGAGTTTAGGGTTTGGTTGCTACAGTAATCAACGAGGTGATTAGAGGGCTGGAACTTTTAGCCCACCCTGTGATCTCTTAGGCAGAAGAGGGCGCTAGGGACTGAGCTAATCACCAATGCCCAATGACTTAATCGACATGCTACATAATTGAACCTCCATAAAAACTCTGAAGAAGGACTTTAAGAGCTTCTGGGTTGGCAAATGTTTCCACATGTTGGGAGGATGGTGCCCGCCTAGCTTCACAGGGACTCTCCCCGACCCTGCCCTATGTACCTCTTCATCTGGCTGTTCGTCTTATCCTTTATAATATTCATTAAAATAAATCAATAATAGTAAATAAAGTATTTTCCCGAGTCCCCTGAGCCATTTATCAAACTTGAGGAAGGGTCAAGAAAATCCTCACATTTGTAGTCAAGTCAGACAGAAATGCTGGTAACCAGAGCATCCACTACTGCCGCTTAACATCTGTAATGAGGGCAATTTTGTGGGACTGAGTCTGCACTAACTCCAGGTAGGTAGTGCCAGAAAAGAATTCAATTTTAGGATACTCAGCATCTAAAGAAATTTAAACAATAAGAAAGCCTGACCTGTGGTGGTGCAGTGGATAAAGCGTCAGCCTGGAAACGCTGAGGTTGCTGGTTCAAAACCCTGGGCTTGCCTGGTCAAGGCACATATGGGAGTTGATGCTTCCTGCTCCTCCCCCCTTCCCTCTCTCTCTTTCTCTCTCTCCCCTCTCTATAATGAATAAATAAAATCTTAAAAAAATAAAATAAAGAAAGAAGAAAAAAGAAAAGAAAGAAAGTGTCCAACTTACCCATGGTATCACTCATGCGATCCAATGAGGAAATATCTGAAATAGCTAATAACATGACAAAATCAAAAGCAGCAGGGGGGAGAGGTACTTCTTTGGCAGTGGTAGGATCGACAGCCAGTGTGGATATCTGTGCTTTCTTTGCCTCCAGCTCTAAGAGGTCTCTGTTGCAGCCTGTGAGAGCTTCCTCCAGAAGCTTTGCTTGGTTTAATGTCATTGGAAAGCCATCGAGCACCCAGCCTTGATCCACAGGTATCTGACTAAATCGAATACGGACAAACCATGAACATTTTGGTAGACACAGTACTTTGGAAATAATAATGCAATGAATCTTGCCTTTTTCTTTCAATTCCATGACAATGTCCTCCTGTATAAATTTTAATTCTTTACAGCTAAATTTAGGTTAACTAATCATTCACTTGTTTACAATCCTTCTGTGGGTGCCTGATGCCCTCCATGTCGATTCCAGAGGCCATGACATGGAATTTAAAACTAATTGGACACAACTAACTTACCTATTGCATCTTCATGTTCACAATTGTGAACCACCTACTTCAAACAAGCTGATCTCCTCAGTGTTATGTGAGTATGAATTAGTATGAACTGCATTTTCTAGCTTGTGTTCATAGGCAGCTTCTCCTTTGAACTTATTTCGTCATCTACACACAGTGGAATTACACACCTCACACAGTGGTTATAAAAATGAACTGAAATGATGCATTTTAAAACCAGCACAGAGGTTAGCACATAGTGGATACTCACTGTACCCACCTGGGAAATTCTTCCTACCCGATCCCAAACCAGCGCGAGACATCACGACTGACTGAACTCCGGCTCTCACTCGCTTCCCCATACAACTGGTAATTATTATATTTTGACTTAGAAAAAAATGCAAGTGAGTCTTATTTATCTCAATTAAATTATAAGGTGGGGAAGGACCTTCACTGCAGCATCCTCTACAGAGAATGGGTGCTCCAAGAATTATTTTAGTTCTTTAAATTGGAAATCAATGTGAAAAGGGCATAAACTTCAACTTTGCCCTGCTAAACCTCTACATTAGGCAAAGTTGAGATGTGGCGTTTGGATTAAAAGTTATGAACTTGTTTCTTTCTCTGTTAGAACTACAAAGAGCGGGAAAAGACCGCATTTTTGCTTTTCTAACTTGTCCAGGGCTTGGTAAAGCCCTCTGCACAGCATGGGTTTGCCGATTCATTGGTTTAAGACGGAGAAGTTTCTTGAGCCCCGTATCCAGGTCTGGGTGACCTCTCCTCCATGCACAGTCTCAGGAGCTGCTTCAGCGGGAGGAGGAGGTCAGGGTGAGGACACATGGAGCAAGAACACCTGTGCTTTGGCTCTGGCTACATAACTAACCGGATAAGTGACTGGACTGCCTCACTGGACTACCAGGTGCCTCTCTTTCCTCATTGAAGAAGATGGGTTTGGACTAGAAGAAAGGATTTCAACAGCAGCCTCTGCAGGTGCCTCGGGGCAAGGGGGTTGTGGGATGGCGGTGGAGTTCTGATGGTGGTGCAGGACACACCGGCTCCACTGAAGCCAAAGCTAAGATCTGCTTCATAGCTGATTGTTTTTCATATGCAATTATTTTTAACCAAGGATTCTCATAGATACAACATATTTCATGCCAGTTCTGAGAAATGTTACTAGTAGAATGAGACCACTTCCAGCTCTGGGAGGGGTGGAGGGAGCATCCTTGTGACCGGTTTCTTCGGTGACGCACTCAAGGAGCAATTGTTCCAAGATGCATCACACCTGAGAGGCAGCTTCAGTCTCCAATGAGGCCTCAGGAACACACGAAAGGGAGTCCACCCCAGAGGAAGAGCACAGCTTCCCGACAGCCTCCTTCTCTTGCCCGTCGATCTGTCTCCCACACAGTTAGCAACCCGAACTCTCTTTCTTCGCCCAACCAAGCTCTCCAAGCTCTTTCACAGCAGCTTTTTGATTTTTTATTTCATCCTGCTATGCCTCCCTCATCTCTTTATAATACAGATCAACTGAGCTTTTATGGCTTCTTTAACTTGGCCTTTTTCTGTATTATGAAAAAGGGTTGAGAAGAGTCCTTCATCCTTTGAAAGGAGGAAGATTACAGAATTATAGCCTACTTTGACTTTTCTTCATCCCCTATCACATGTCACCTCTGTGCAAAGCACATAATTATTTCTCGCCCGTGCAACTCGTCCTCACTGCCTTCCAACCCATCGCTGCCCAGTCTTTGGGTCCCTGGGTTCACCCCCTCCCTCTGAAACACAAAATAAGGAAGGATATTGTCTTGTGAGCCCACAGTTAGGGTCTCTCCCCTCCATAATCTGTCCCTAGGCTTTTCCAAGTAGTATGTGATTTCTCCTTGGATATCCCACACAAAATAAAAACAGATCTGAATTAACATCTGGGCAAATAAAGTCATAGTTGGTAAAGAGGGAAATGAAATAGAGGCTTGTGAATCACAAAAAAAAATCTTGATCTTGCTGTCTGGTTTATGTCATAAGGAGTATTCATTTGACATTAAGAATAATAATATCTCTACATTATTTTTATACATCTCTATATGACAAGGAATATATTAAATAGATTCAAAAAGAATACATACTTAATAGCGTTTACCATGATGCTAACTAGCAGCGTGTCGGGAACACTCAGCCCCTTCTTCAGCAACTTCTCTGCTTTTGCACCAAGCTCAGCACGCGCAGTGAGCTGTGAAAATAAACAATGGATGGCAGAGTCCAGCTAATTTAAAGTTCAGATTCCAAATATTTGGAGAAAAAAAACATTACATGGTCATATTCTCCGGGAAGACACCGATTGTTTGTGACAGTAATAGTGTCAGCCAGCATTTAAGAAAAATGTGCATGCAGATTCTGAGGTTCCTTTTCTGTGGCTCCCTCCCTTCCAAGACCTTTTTCATTTTCAGCTTCTCAAACTTTATCCTTGAATACTTCAAATAAAACAGAATGAGGCTTTCTGCTTGAGTTCCAGCACCTGGCGTCATGCAGATGGGGCATGGCTCTTGTCCAGCGAAGCTCTCTTTATTCAGTGGTCAAATTCCATACATTTTCTGCCTGCTTTTTGCTGCTTGCTTGTTTGTTGCTTTGCCTTTTCCCCACCTGCTGTTGGCCCTCAAATAATAAGCTTCTCTATTTTGCCTAGCCTTAGAATGTTATCTGTAGAAGGCTAGTCCAACAAAGCTACAGGAACTTCTCTAGTGTCTATTCTTAATTCAGCTCCCAGAGTGAGCATTTTATAAGTCAAGTGATAAAACATCTCTACTTAAAACCCTGCAAAGACTCCCCCTTTTACTTCAAATGTCCTAGTCGCTGCCTGTGTGACCCTGGCTGACCGGGCTCTTCTCCCTTCCCGTGTGTCTCTCTAACCTCATCCCTTACTCCTCTTCCACCTTGATGCCATGTGCCTTTCTGCCTCACAGTTGTCATCCAGCTGTTCTTGCTGCCTGAAATGCTTCCCCAGACCCAGTGGGCTGACTCCATCTTTGTTCAATCTGCTTAAATCGCACCTTATCAAGGGGCTTACCCCATTAAGACAGCAGCCTTACTTTTTCGTGTGGTCCATGTCCCAGATCCTCTTACTCTACTCAACTCCACTTATTCTTTATAGATATCTAATATATCATAGAATTCATTTCTTTATGTGTTTGTGGCTTATTATCTGTCTTCCTCTATTAAAATGTAAACTTGATATGGTCCTGGAACTCGGTGTTTTTAGTTCAATGATACATCCCAAATCATCACAACAGTGTTTGAAACAAATTAGGCTCTTTGAACTGAATATGGAATTTGGGGAAATTGAAACTCATTAAATGTAAATACAAAAATATACTTGACATTCCTGATAATTTATATTTCAAATACATACAGTAAAAATGATAAGGCCTTGTATCACTTTCTCTAAACTCATTTCCCTCCCTCCATATTGGTCGTCATGCTTACAGTTTGGTATATATCCTTCCAAAACTTTTTCTTTTCTTATACAGTTTCAAAATCTAAAATATTTTAAAATTGTTTTCTATGAATTAAATTCATAAAAAGATAATGAAATGTAACAAAAATAAATGAAATTCCACTCGATTAATCTGGTCATTCTATTCAATGACAAAAGTGTTTCCATATATGGTAAAGCAATACAATATATGAAAATATTATTTCCATTAAAACAATAGTGAGTGAGTTGTAAATATTTTTTCAAGAGATTAATAAAATATTCTGTAGAGTCACAGATTAATGCTGGGAAAATTCTTTAAAGGTAAAGAGAGTCTGTAAGAAAATAAAAGTCATAAATTAAGTGGTAAAGAAAAACACATAAATATACATTTGTCATAAGTCTAAAATTAAAAAATGTGTTTACTTTCTTACTTGGCAAAACTGAATATCATTAACCACTGCTTTAGATATGAAAAATAACAAGTGAACTCAGGTTTAGCTAATATTTCACAGTCAGATTTACTTCAAACCAAAGAAGAGCACATTGTTACTTCATTCCACTTGAAAACACACTAGAAAGCAAGGAATCGTGACACATTTCAATGTACTAGTAACCAAAAGTAAATTATAATACTTACTTTAGAGAAACTATCAATTGATTTGACTTCTTCAGGTTTTGTTGATTTATTGGTGTCAGTACCTACCAACAGGAAAAGTGGTGAGAATTTACTCCAGTATTTACAACTAACAACCATGGTAGTTCTTGACCACCCATGGTTTTGGACAGGTGTGTCATTGGATCCAGCGATGCCTGAGATACTCAGAAGAAGGAAGTAATAGAATCACCACCGTGTGGTTGTTAACCTTATTCCACAATGTGACGATCCCAGCCACTGTGTGGCGTGGTGTTTTCCACGTCCTTCTAATGGGGCTCAGTCATAACAGCACCATAAGACACACTTTAAGTATTGTTGAGGTTTTCTTTGCAGAAAACAAGCCAGGCTTCTTAAGCAATATTAAAAGGTTAATTATTTACATGTTCATTTTCCTGGATCATCTAGTTAAAAGTAACAAGTCTAAAAGCAGAAAACTCTAGAAGCTAGACAGATTTTTGGTTATACTCTATTAAATACAAAGTTTTCAGAGTCCATTTATAATTATTACACTTTTGCAATAAGATAGATTATACAGTTCTTAGATTACAAATGAACTAAAATATCTGGAAAAAAATAACTAAAATAAGGGACAAATTATCTCCTTTTAAAAGAAGAAAACTGAACTGTTCTAATGGAGTTGCATGCTTAAAGGGAGTTATACATTGTCCAATGGTGATGGCTATGATGATGATGACACAGGACGACCTGAACTTTATTCTAGACTAGGAATAAACTATTGACTATGGCAAAGCCTTCGCTAGCACACATAGAAAGTATATTTAAGACTTAAAATAGTTTTCTATCAATGGTTCTATAAAGGATCTAAAAGACTGAGGCTCAGATCTCCAGAGAGGTAACTTTTCATTATGTTTGGGAAGCCTTCTTCTATTTGCCTTGTCCAAGTTTAGGAATAAACTGATGTTATGTAAGCAAGCACTGTTCAAGTGGGCTGATGGTACAAGTCCCTGTGGCCTCCCTCAGCTCTGTGAACAGAGCAGTAGCACTCAGAGGGAGCCTCCACAGCACTCAGGCACCCAGACCTGCACCAGTGAAAGGAAACAATAAAATCCTGTCTCTCTGCAAAGCCAGGAAGAAGGACGATGAAATGTACTGGTGGGTTTTATAACCATAACGAACTTGAGCAACTACTTGAAAGAGTGTGAAAAGATCCCTCATTATTTTTCTCTCTTATCCCCATTTGTAGACAAAAGTTAGGGACTTCTGTGTTTATCTTGCTCTGTCTGTCAAACGACAATGCCGACAACGATGTGAACCTCTCCTGTCTCTCCTTTCTTTCCTGGGAAGCATGTCTGTGCTCACACACGTGTCCTTACTCTGCTTGTCTTTCTAATGTAAATGATGGATGACTTGTTTTGCTATCTTACTTACTAAGTATACTTTTATCTTCTGTTTCTGGAAATGCTTCATCTGAAACTTCATCAGCTATAACTTTATTTTGCGGATCCTTTGGAGAGAAAACACACACACAAGGACAGATATTAATACTGCTATGGTTTAACAGCATTCTTAATTTTATTTCTATAAGTAAGATTAGAAAAAAAATATTATTCTATCTAAAATAATAAAATAGAATAATAGTAAGAGGGACTGAATAATTTCCAGAAAGAAAGAAAATTTGATGATAATTGTACTTAGGGAAACACACAGTAACTTGTGGTAGAATCTCTCTTTCAATTGGTCTTCAATTACTAAGTCAAATAAAACAACTGCCACTTTTTTTTTTTTTTTGCACTTTTCTGAAGCTGGAAACAGGGAGAGACAGTCAGACAGACTCCCGCATGCGCCCGACCGGGATCCACCCGGCACGCCCACCAGGGGGCGACGCTCTGCCCACCAGGGGGCGATGCTCTGCCCATCCTCGGCGTCGCCATGTTGCGACCAGAGCCACTCTAGCGCCTGGGGCAGAGGCCACAGAGCCATCCCCAGCGCCCGGGCCATCTTTGCTCCAATGGAGCCTTGGCTGCGGGAGGGGAAGAGAGAGACAGAGAGGAAAGCGCGGCGGAGGGGTGGAGAAGCAAATGGGCGCTTCTCCTATGTGCCCTGGCCGGGAATCGAACCCGGGTCCTCCGCACGCTAGGCCGACGCTCTACCGCTGAGCCAACCGGCCAGGGCAACAACTGCCACTTTTAAAATACAATGGAAGCTGAGAAAAAGGTAGAGTTTATGAAAAACCATCTTAGAATGAACAATCCTAAGGGTGTCAGTCATAGCCAGCCATAAGGGAAGGAAAGAAAAGACATGTGCATTATCTAGCACTTGGAAGGTTAGAATACTAAGAGTACCACAACACGGAAGACAGATCAGCCCACAGTGAAGAAAACGTCTAGTTATTTTAACAACTTATAGTTAAATGATACTTATTTTGCAGTTCATGTAAATGATCTGGATTAAATTTTCTGCTGATTTATTCAGTTGCTGAGACAGCATAAGGTAGAGGAAAGAGTCATAAATTTAGAACTTGGGATTCCAATCATAGCCTGGATATTAACAAGCCTTCTGATCCCAATCAAACCAATTCATGCTTAGGGCTTCGACTGTTTTCCTATTAAAATGAGGATACTAGACCACATTCTCCTATTTCCTGCACCAGAATCTTCAAGAAATAATGGAACAAAATGCAATACTGATGAGAATGTGATGCTAATAAACCATACAGAGACCTCCCTTCTACCCCCCACCCCACACCTCCCGAAATTGAGATCTATAAGTTTAGATCAGAAGCCTGCCAATGATGGCCCATGGACCAAATCTGGAGGGTTGAGTTTTTTTATATGGTCCCCGGGAATATAAAACTTCATGAGACACCATCATGAGCCTGAGGACTAAGCCTGTTGTCCCCTCCCCATCTTCTGTTCCCTGTTTAGCTCTAGCACTGACCTTGGGTTCCAGCTACATGCTGGGGACTCTGCTGTTGGCCCCTGCCAGGCTGTCAGTGGCAGGATTTCACTCCGGGAGCTGGTGACTTGGTGAACACCTCCACAATACTCATACCCTACTTCTCTCTAACCCCTTGGAATCCAGCCCCTGCACCTCCCCATCAGTGGCTCTGTCTTGAAGAGACTGTTTCTAGTTGAAGGCGACTGAGCACAAAGCCAGCTCACCACAGGGAAACCGGAGGTAGTGGTGGGGATTTTCTCTCATGTTATATTAAGTACCCCGTAATACTCTTGATTTTGCTTCTAGGCCAATAAAACCTGAAATATTTCCTCTTGGGAACTTTACAGAAAAGTTTATCAATCTTTGGTCTAGAAGATCTCTCAGATTCCATGGAGCTTCGAATCTCATTCATGTACGAGGTGCAGGGAAGGTAGCTAAAATCACACTTGCCTGGCTTTTGTTCCTGTCTGGACCCGGGAGAGCATTCTCTTCTGCTGTATTCTGAATGCGCGGGGCCTCGCTGTCTGTTTCATGGTCATGAAACACCTGGATAGCTTCTTGAAGAAGAGTGTCAATAGAAAGTATCCGAATAGAAAAGTCTAAAGTACAAAAGGCAGTTTTACCGACTTCTTTTCATTTAGGAAATTGACACCATTGTTTTTCTGTGTTGACTTTACCCTCACATACTTTCTATAGGACCCCCTCCAACTGATTTCTGGATCAAGCTGCTTTTATTAGCTCTAGCACTGGCCTTGGGTTCCAGCTATTATTATTAATTATTATTATTATTGTGTTAAAACCAAAACATAAACCCAACCATTTTAACCATTTAAAAAGACAGACTTCAGTGGTATTTAGGTTATTCACAATGTTGTCCAGACATCACCACTATCTTGTTCCAGAAAATTTCCATCATCCCAAAAGAAAACCCTGTACCCATTAAGCAATCAATCACTTCCTATCACCTTATCCCTGTTCCTTGCAAAAGCTAATTTGTTTTGTGTCTTATGGATTTGCCTATTCTGGATATTTCATATCAGTGGCATCATGTAATATGTATCCTTTTGTGTCTGATTTTTTTTTTTACGTAGTATCATGTTCTCAAGGTTCATTCATGTTGTAGCATATATCAGTATTCACTCCTTTTTATGGAAAAATAATACTCCATTGTATGGATATGCCATATTTTGTTATCCACTCATCAGCTGATAGACACTTGGATTAATTCCACCTTTTAGCTATTTTTAATAGTGCTGCTTTAAATATTCCAACATGATGTTTTTTTTTTCTTTTTTGAACACCTGTTTTTTATCTTTATGGGTATATAGCAGTAGTGAAATTGCTGAGGTCATACAGTAATTATTTGTTTAACTTGTTGAGAAACCACCAGACTGCTTTCCACAATGGCAATACCATTTTACATTCCCACCAGCAATGTGTTCCAATATCCTTACATCCTCACAGACACTTGTCATGTTACAGTAAAAAACAACAACACTTATTCTAGTGGATGTGAAGTAGTATTTCATTGTGGTTTTGTCAAGTGGCTTTTTAACATCTCAATAATGACCTACCCTTATTTGCCTTGAGATGGTGTAAGACAGGCCTCACTGCAAACTTTGAGCTATCCAGTGAAAACAATAGTAATATTATAATAGTGAATAAAAACTAATTGAACAAATGGAAAACTATGATTTTGCTTCTAACTGAAAGAGCTTCTATAGAAAAAGCCAAAGGCTTATTAAAGACGGTATGAAAACTCAACCAATATGAAGAATTAAAATATTTACAATTTTAGGCCCTGGCCAGCAGCTTAGTGGATAGAGCATCAGACTGGCGTATGGATATCCTATGTTTGATTCCTTGTCAGGGTACACAAGAGAAGTGACCATCTGCTTCTCCCCACTTCCCTTTCCCCTTTCTCTCCTTCTTCCCCTTCTAGAGCCAGGGGCTTGATTGCTTGGAGCATGGCCTCAGGCACTGAGGATAGCTCCGTTGGAGCTAGAATCAGCCTCAGGTACTAAAAATATCTCAGCCCTGGAGCATTGGCCTTAATTGGGGTTGCCAAGTAGATCCTGGTCAGGTGTATGTAGGAGTCTGCCTCAGTATCTCCCCTTCTCTCACTTAAAAAAAAATACAATTTTAAGTAGATTTTTCTTGTATTGGTAACAAATTATTAATATCTATGCCTTCTATTGGTAAAATACATAAAATCTATGAGGAAAAGTTTAAGACTTGTTATTTTTATTTATGCTATATACCATCATTATATAGCATTTCCATATAACCTGGTTTGCCTGGGACAATCACAGTTTATGATTCTATACTTTTAAGTGTCTTCCTTGGAAACAAATTATTTGATCATTCTATTATAAAATCTTGATGACAGATTTTCTTATTGTATCAGCAGATCCTTATATGTTTTCTACAGACAACTAGAGTCAATGATACTAGAATCCAAGAAAAACAAATATAAATTAAAGGAATTTTACCTTTTTGTAGAGACTTCAGAATAGTAGTTTTTCCACTAAATGTTTTCCCTAGTAAGCACCCTTTAATAGCAAATGAAGGTAATTCAGGCACTGTTGATTCAACTTGAGGGGGAAGAGATTTTTCAACTAGTCTCTGAATTACATGGCCCAATATGCAATTGTTAGAGGGTGGTACATTAGGAACCATTTCTTCTGGTAAGGCCCACTCTCCAACCATGTTCTGCAAAAATAACAATGAAACACACAAAATCAAAATAGTCTTAAATGTGGAATTTAGGTTTATGAAATTTGACTGCCCTAGCTTGTTGGCTCAGCAGTAGAGAGTCAGCCAGGCATGTGGAAGTCCTGTGTTCAATTTCCAGTCAGGGCACACAGAAGTGACCATCTGCTTCTTCTCCCCTCCCTCCACTCTTCCCCTCCCACAGCCATGGCTCGAATGAGCAAGTTGTCCCTGGGCACTGAAGATGGCTCCATGACTTCGCTTCAGGTACTAAAATAGCTTGGTTGCCAAGCAGCAACCCCAGATTGGCAGAACTCCCTGAATGGGAGTTAATGTGTGGATCTCAGTAGGGTCACATGTAGTCGTCTATCTCTCTGCCTACCTGCCTCTCACTTGCTTTAAAAATTTTTTTTGACTACTGAAAGTAAATACAAATGATAGCCAACAAAAGCTAATCACTACTTTAAATAATTATATTGTGTAAATGAATAATACTTTCATATTAGAGAGCAGAAAAATGAGCTCCCCACAGAAAAGTAAAACAAAAAACCCAATTCTAAAATCTGTAACAGTTTATCAAAGAAGACATATTGATTTAACTGAGACAAATTGTAGTCCAGGTTGAGCATTAAGATACTTAAATTGATACTATCATCAAATAAGATAAAATACAGTAATAGTTTATCTGCTATCTTATGCAAGTACAACACTTATTTTAAAGTACGAAAGATATAAGAAAACTTTCATGCCCAATGTAGTGTTCATGTTTGACTTCCATTTTTTTTTCAGTTTGTTTGCTGAAATGTTCAAACAATTAAAGGAAAAGAAAAAATAAAAAACTGCAGACAGACCACACTCTCTGAGCTCTGTGTACTAAAACTAGAAATTGATTTTTTTTTAAAGTAATATTTTTTTTAATTTATTCATTTTAGAGAGGAGAGGGAGAGAGAGAGAGGAGAGACAGAGAGAGAGAAGGGGGGAGGAGCTGGAAGCATCAACTCCCATACGTGCCTTGACCAGGCAAGCCCAGGGTTTCGAACCGGCGACCTCAGCATTTCCAGGTCGACGCTTTATCCACTGCGCCACCACAGGTCAGGGCAGAAATTGATTTTTGAAAAATATGAATAATATATATATCAAAAAACTGAAAGCATTCATTTTGAATAATTCTTGATGTAGATAAGTTAAAGGTAAAAATGTCCAAAAATAACATTAAACAATAGACTTATTAAAAATATGAATAGGAACAAACTATATGTACTTAGAGGTAAAGTCATAGTTCCTTAGCATAAAATACCTTGACTTAAAATTAAGAAAGAAGGGAAATAAATTAGGCATTAAAATAGGAAAATAAAGAAAATAAAGATATATAAAGAGAAAGGGTTTCATAAAAATGGAAATTGATAAATTAGAGAGCAAACTATTGACACTTTTTATTAATATATTTCTAGAACTTGTCCATGGTAATACTAATAATGAAATTGCTACTAGTTCTGAACAAAGGTGAGGATTAGTAAGTATCAATTTTGTAATATCAGAAGAAAAAAAATGATTTTAAGGAGTCTTAAAAATCTTTAAGAAATGTTATGTAAAACTCTACTATAATAAATTTGAGATTATTACAGTATGGTAAAAACCATATTTTAAGAAAGTACAAATGATTACACTTAATTTAAGTGGAACATTTAAAAAGATGAAAGCCATGAAAGAAATGGAAAAGTTGTCAAAGAACTCTATCCGTAAGAAACTTGAAGATCATGATGGTTTACAGAAAAATTTTTATTCCTTAATTAAACAAAAATGTTAATTGTGGTTGAGTCTTCTGGAGAATGGAAGGAAACAGAAAGCTTTCTAGATCACCTGGCAAAACTAACATCATGTAATCAAAATAACTGACAAAAACAACATCCAAAAAGAAAACTACAAGCCAACTTCTCTTGGAAAATACTTTACAAGAATCATGCCTATGATATTAACAAAATAAGCATTATTTTAAGAGACAGTAAGGAAACTATTGAATAATTGACATTCACTACATATTATGTGCCATATAACGTTGTTTTCATGAATTATCTCACATAGTTCTCACACAACCCTTACAAAAATAGTATATCTTTCCAATTTTGCAGAAGAATCACCTGAGCATTACAGAAACTTAATTCCTTGTCTGTGTTCACAACAAATAGCAATGGCAAAGCCTAGATTCCAGAACACGCACGTGCTCATAACCTCTCGACTATGTTGAAGCTGTCTCACCAAGATGAATCAGAGTTATTTCATAAATACCTGGAAGGAGAAATACTAGAAAACTTACTGTTATTTCACATTAATAGGCTAAGTTGTTTTAAAAATTGTATGATCATTTTGACCAAGAAGCATCTGATGGAATTCCAAATGTATTTCTAATGAGAAAAAAATACAAATAAAATGAAAACAAGACAAAGCAAATCTCTTAATATGCAATGACTGAAGGATGAGTTTATTACCACTCTCAGGACCTGTATGCAGTGAACAAAAATGAATGATACTTTTTTCCATTCAAAACAGAAATAAGGAAAAGATGCTCATCATTAGCATTAACAGTCACACTGTTCTGGAAGCTCTCACCAGGATAAATAAGGAAAAGACAAAAGTTGCAATGTTCCTAGAGAAGTGGAGACTGCTGTACGCTGAATTCCTCATGCAAGAGGTAGCTGTTGTGACTGGACTGCAACAGCTCAGAGGAGGTGGCAGTAGTAACAATTCCTCTTGTTATGGTGGTTCTGATCATTCTCCTTAGAAGTATAACCTTGAGCCCAGTTCGAAAACCCAACTACTTATTCACTGAACGACCCAACATATTTTGAGTAATTTTTTCCTGCTTATTCAGCAGAAATCAAACTATTTGCTTGCAATTAAAAACTAATTAAAAAATTAGAATTGACAAGAAATATATAAAGAACCTATATACCTTAGAAAGTCTTAAAGTCATATGGAGTATAAGAAAAATGACTTGAATAAAGAGCAAATTAAAAAATTATAAACTAGCCCTGGCCGGTTGGCTCAGTGGTAGAGCGTCGGCCTGGGGTGCAGGAGTCCTAGGTTTGATTCCTGGCCAGGGCACACAGGATCTGCGCCCATCTGCTTCTCCACCCCTCCCCCTCTCCTTCATCTCTGTCTCTCTCTTCCCCTCCCTCAGCCAAGGGTCCATTGGAGCAAAGTTGGCCCAGGCGCTGAGGATGGCTCTGTGGCCTCTGCCTCAGGCGCTGGAATGGCTCTGGTTGCAACAGAGCGACACCCCAGATGGGCAGAGCATCATCCCCTGGTGGGCGTGCCGGGTGGATCTTGGTCGGGCGCATGCAGGAGTCTGTCTGCCTGCCTCCCGTTTCCAACTTCAGAAAAATACAAAAAAAAAAGAAGGGGAAAAAATATATAAACCATTTAATTCTTCCCCAAATCACTCTGATAATGTAATGTAAATAAAAATGCTAGTGTCATTCTGTTTTCCTATAAGGTTACATGACAAATGATTCTTAAATTAAACAGAGAAAAAAATATAATAAATACAAATATTTATTTAAAAACAAGAAAAGTAATAAGGGAATGTTGCTTTTGTAGATATTAAAATGCTCAAAAATATAGTAATGAAAAAATTGAGTGGCATAAACAAAATATCACTTCACAAAAATATAAATTCTAGAAACAGATCTAAGTATATATAAGAATTTAGTACCTAACAGGATTTATATTTCACATTAGCAGAGAAAGAATGATCAACTTATAACTGGTATTGGAATAACTGGCCATATATTTGAAAAAATATGTTAGCTTTATAATTTTCATAAAAATAGATTAAAAAAGAAAGAAAGATATAACCAAGAAATTATAAAAGCACCAAAATCTGGGTATTTATGTGTTCTCGGACTGTCTTTTTAAGCTTGAAAACTGCAAAGGAAAGGTTGATAAATTTGATCATATAAAAATTAAATATCCAGGACATTGTCAAGCACACACGTAACTTCAACATCAAGAACAAAAGAAAAGTGTCTGTAAGACACGTCTGACGAAGATTCTTAGTATATAAAAGCTCTAAGTATAATATGAAAAAGAAAAATATCCCAACAGAAAAAAAGGCAAGTCCCCAAATTAGAATTAAATGGCCAATGAATTTTTGAAGAAATGTTCAAATTCAGACTAATAAAGATATCTAAATAGAACAATGATGCATCATAGTAAATAAAATAATTTTGCCTAACACAGAAAGAAATATTAGTAATACTTCTCGTTCAATACTGGTGGAAGAGTAAGTTAACACATTGATTTATTGTAATTTTAGTGTCCAAAGTTGCTATAATATCACTGCCATAATGATAAAAATAATTAAGGTATACAAAACAAATAAGACAGCATATAACATATACAAATTGCTGATTGAAAAACTAGGTAAGATGGTATTTTTCTGAAGTCACACGAAGACCTTCAAAACTTACTTTCAATGCATTTAAACAAATTTAGTAACATGATTAGTGACAATTTTGTTATGTAGATATTTCATCCACAATATTTCAGAAACAGTAGCAATACATTTCATTTCTGCAATATTTTAAAATTATATACTTGTACATATTAGTGCACATAATCTATCCAACTATTCAGACTTCAAAAAACCCTGTTGTATTATTTCAATAGTGCTGAAAATTATAAATTCTGACATATATCAGCTTATCAGATTTTTAAAAAATCATGTCTTCCCCAAATCTTATTAAAAATGGTCAGTTCTATTAGCACCTCTTCTATTATATCACTTGCTCCCAGTTATCTTAATTGAGTCATTTTATTCCGAATAATTGGGATAGCAGGAGCAATATCGACTGAGGGAAGAAAACGAGCCCCCAGCAATACATGTACCCATGAAAACCGAAGAGGGATAAAAACAAAGGACAGAGTATTTCACATTTCTTTAAGAAACATCAGTCAACTTCTACTCGTCTGAATTTCTTGCATAGCCTTGTCAGGTCTTTTTTAAAGAAAGATAGCATATGTTTTTATATTGACTATACATCAAGAAATATATATCTATATTTATAGTATATTTAGATGTATATACATATGCCATTTATAAATAACGCATGCCTATGTTCTTGCATTTTCTCTTATCAGTATTCTTTTCATATTCATCCACTATTTGACAAAAAAAAATGTTTGCTCAGAATAAAACTTGTCAAATTAGTAAATGCTATACTATAGATGGCTTGCCTGGTTTGGTGCCAGAATTTCTGATATGACCACACAAGAGATAAGAAAGTACTTTTGAAGCAAATAATCCAACAGATAGGAAAAAAATATATTCATAATAGGTTTTTCTTTAAAATTGGTGGAATTTATTAGTATATAAATATAATTACATTTGACTGTCACTAATATACAAACCACCCTTTATTTGTAAAATTTTGTTTTAGCTTAATGCCTTTGGTCTTTCTAAATATTCTGTATGTAATATAATAATAATAATAATATACAGTGTTCAAAATTAACTAAATGCTGAAAATATTTGATTATAGATTGCATTATGATTATTTACTTCTGTTTTCATTCATTGGAGTCATTTATACTTCTAATTACACTAGTGATAATTATTGAATGTAAGGTGACCAATCAGAAAATAACCAAATAAAACAACAGAAATCAGAGAAATCTGTTACTATAAAATAAAATAGGTCATAAGGCCAAGGCCAAGTTTAAGTGAAAAGTTTCCAATGTCTAATGATTTTGTGTCTTGCAATGATTTAGCCCATTCTAAAGGAAACAGTCTGGGTCTCAGATGACGTGTGTTCTGCTACTTATTTGCATTGTACTCTAGTCAATTCCCTCATCTTTGCATGGTAATAATATCTGTCTCTTGAGGTTGTGAAGATTGAAAGAAATGCTTGTTCCATGTAGCCTATGTGTGACCGCTCACTTGAAATGCTCAATTAAGAAGTTCTTAAGCTGCTGCTGGAGGCACATGATAGTGCCACACAGGAGGGGTGACAGCATCCACAATTCTGCCCAGTGGGAGAACCATGCTCAGCTTGCACCCCGATCAGAAAGGCATGCTTCCTCACAAAGAGGGCAGAATAAAGCCCTCTTCCATCACTGAATTAGTTGTAGAATGTGGCCAAACACAATGGGATAGAATGTTGACCATGAAGAGAGCTGAACTAGGGAAAGAACTGAGGTTTGACTTGTGGAGAAAGGCAGATCAAGGATTTGGTGGGACATATTTTTCAGAACCAGTATAAAAATACAATTGAAGACCAAGAATAAAGGGTAAGTCAAGGCAAACATTTCAGGTTGAAACAAGAACATGATGAGTGAAAAGGAGGTCAAAACTGGAAAAATAGATAAATTCAGACCAGAATAAAAATTGCTAGTTTAACTACAATTAGTTAAAGAGATTTTCTAGTCATCCCCCCTCCTTTTTTATTTTATTTTTTATTTTTTATTCAGTGAGAGGAGGGGAGACAGACAGACTCACATATGTGCCCCAACCAGGATCCACCTGGCAAGCCTACTAGAGGGTGATGCTCTGCCCATCTGGGGTTTTGCTCTGTTACTCAGCAACCGAGATCTTAGCACCTGAGGCAGAGGCCATGGAGCCATCCTCAGCACCCGGAGCCAACTTGCTCCAATCAAGCCATGGCTGCAGGAGGGGGAAGGAGAGGAAGAGAGAGCTGGAGAAGTGAGAGGGGGAAGCATGGAGAAGCAGATGGGTGCTTCTCCTGTGTGTCCTGACTGGGACTTGAACCTGGGACATCCACATGCCAGACCACTGCTCTACCACTGAGCAAACCGACCAGGGCAAGATTTTCTAGTTTGTTAATGAAAAAGAATCAGAAAATTTTACTAGATTCCTATTTTACTTACTTTTATATATTATAATTATATACAAGAGAAAAGTTACATAAAATATATAATTCATATTAATATATAATTCTATTACTCCATAGATACCTATTAGTTTAAGAACTTTGATGCTTAGAGCGGGCAACACCAGGTAAGTATCACCCGGTATAAACGATTGCTTTAGTAAGACACTTTTGATGTGTGGAGATGCTCCTTGGTATTAACACTAATTAATGTCAACTGACATGCATATATAATGAATAATTTAGATCTCTTTATTTTTATTGTACCTGTATAAAGACCATCAGTATGTATTTTTGAGAAGGTAAATGAGCAAGACTCAAGATCTACCAACACCTCTTGTCTACTTACACACAAAGATCATAAATTAAAACAGAATAAACAGCTTCTGCCCTTGGTTAAAAGTCACAACACTTACTAGTACTATGTTTATTAATTGACCTATATGGACCTTTCTAGAAACTAAGTTCTGAATTCCTGGGACCATGGTATTCCTTAATTCTTTGGGTTTTCAGATTACATGGACCTAACAATCAGCTTTCCAGCGTGGATCCAATACCCTCATGTGGTTCTCTGTATCACATTGTAGGTACTTCAAGGTTACCTAGACTTCTGATTCTGGTTATCTCTAGTTTGTCATATCCTTTCATTTCTTGTGACCTGATAAGTCATTGTCCTTGGTCCCCTTGTTAGTACCATGGCTAAAAGTATCATGAGCATTTACAGAAAGCACCTGCTTGAGAACAACGTGTTTAAATGTGCATGCTTCCAGGGCACACCTAAGATCTTTCATGTGGTCAGCTCACTAGGTTCCCTCCTTGACTGCAAAATTGTCCAGGAGACTGGATGCTGCTGGTGGAGCTGCATGGTTTTCTCAACACATTTTATTTACTTCTCTGAACATGATCACCCTTAAAACAAAGCAAGTATACCTCATTCTCTTCTAAATTCCAAGTTGGGATCATCTATCCTTGTAAAGAAAGGGCAGACTTTGTTCACTTGGATGAACTCGCGTTAACAGAATATGGGTCTTGGGAAACATTCAACAGTCCACAAAATGTGAGTTCCATTAGCACAATATTCAACAAACATTGGGTTATGCCAATGATATCTAGCAGTGACTTTGTGTTTTTTGTAGAGTGATAGTACTAGTCAGAAAGTACATATAATCGGCGTTGTCTTCATAGATGGCTAGACCTGACAAACATCTCCATGGCCTGAAGTGCCTCAGATATCCCCAGTCTGGTAGGCTCTAAGTGTCTCACAATTCAATTACTGATGCATTCAGAAACACAGGACACTGCCTTTTTTCCTAAGAGAGAGAAAGAACTCTCTAGAAGTTACAACACTTAGACTGTTTTTGACTCCTGCTAGTTTACTTGGGGGTTTTCTTGAAATGCCATCTTTTTACCTAAAGATAATAAAATCCAACAACTGACAGATTATCTTCATACAGTGGCCAAAAACTTAGCGCAGATGCTTCTAATAAACTGACTTCAAGAAACACCACAGGTGGTAACTTCACAAAACGAGGCTATGTTCCTTTCGGAGCACAATACCTGTTGCATCACAGCTCCACCCCACCAGGGTGATCAAGCTGCAGCCATTCTGCTTCTCCTGTGGTTAATATTTCACACCACTCTGCAGAAAGGGAGGGAAAGAAGACAGTCTGCAATGCCTGAAATACAACTAAGGCTTGTAGTTGCAGCTTCAAGGGTGGTTGTAGCCATTACCAATCCTCAAATTCCAGGGGACATTCTATTTATGTTCATCATGACGAACTTTTCTTCAGCTACTGGAGGCTTCCTCTCAGGTCAACCAGTTCACCAGATTTCTCCATTTCCTATTGTTCTGAATCCCCGTGAACACTCCTCAACCTTCTTAGTCTCTCTTTAAGTCTTTAAACATAATTACCACTTGTACCGTGTCTTCTAAGACAGTGGCTTTCAAACATTTTTGACCAGGATTCTCCACAAGAAATACATTTTACATTGTTATTTATGTGCAAGTATATGTAAAACAGAAAACACTAGTTTTATAAAATACCTTATTCTTACTACTGGTGAAGTCTTTCACTTTCTATTGTATAACATTGCATCATATTTATTATGTTGTGTTTCCATTAAAAAAAATAAATAATGGTTGTGATCTATAAATTAATCTAGTCTCAATTCACTGTTTGTAAAACAAAAAATAAACGTTATTTATGTGACAAGACACCAGGAACCCTCAGTCCTGATTCCGTGTCTCTAAGTACCATCTAGGATTCACCTCAGACGTCTGCAAACAGGAAGAGCAAACCCTTAACTTGATGCTAACAGTGACTCAACCCAGAGACTTACTGAGTAGGCATTTATCAAAGTATATATTTAAACTAACATGATTCTAGGTGCAATTTCTCATAATTGGTAATAATTTAAAGATTCAGTTTACTCACCTTTGTAGACATTATTTGTGTGATTGCTTTTAGATCTTAGTTATGAGTTGCTTATTTTATAGTAGCTTAGAAAATACATTTTTTGTATAATTACCATTTTACTGTGTTTTAATTTTTTTATAATGTAAATCACTAAAAACTCATCGAGGGCTCTGGCCGGTTGGCTCAGTGGTAGAATGTCAGCCCAGCGTGTGGTAGTCCCAGGTTCGATTACTGGCCAGGGCACATAGGTCTTTCTTCCCCTCCCACAGTCAAGGCTCCATCGGAGCAAAGTTGGCCCAGGCACTGAGGATGGCTCCATGGTCTCTGCCTCAGGCGCTAAAAAATGGCTCTGGTTGCAATGGAGCAATGGCCCGGATGGGCAGAGCATTTTCCCCTAGTGGGCATGCTGGGTGGATCCAGGTCAGGCACATGCGGGAGTCTGTCTGCCTCCTCGCTTCTCACTTCAGAAAAATACAAAACAACAACAACAACAACAAACAAACAAAAAACTCATCAAGTAAAACTAAGTGTGATTATTCAAAGTGAAATAAAACTTTAAGCTTATTAAAAAACACACCAACTAATAGTTAATTTGTATACATAGTAAAAGTTTTAGTGAATAGGACATAAGGTAATTTGTTAACTCATGCTCAAACACCTTGGGCAGAAAATGATTAATAAGGCACAACCCAATAGCCCATGTATAATATTCCAATTCATTAGACAACTATGTATTTCCTTTAAAGTTTTTTAGATATACCCAGTACTGGTATCTTTAGCAGTTACCAGAAAATTCTAATGAGGCAGGTGACTCTTAGACATCCAAAACATACTTCCTGAGCTTAATTTGGTTTACATGCTTGAAATTAAATAAAGTCATGCTTGAAATAAAAAAATACAAAGATAGAGTATAAAAATAAACTCACAGTTCACAGCATTAGGTCAGTTTTCAATTCATACTTTTAAACCAACTTATGTCTACTCATACTGACAACTCAGCTGAAACTCATCCCTCCCAATGTCTCCCCATAATGTGCTTGTCCACATTCAGCATCATGTCCTGGAATGGTCTCTCTCTTATTCCCACTCAACAGGGAGCAGAATGAGGGAAGGCTTTCTATCTTAATCAGATTCATATTACCAAGACCTAGCACAGGGCTGGCACAGAGTGGGCCCTCCATACGTATTGACTGCATTAATTAATCAGTCAACAGTATAGGTGTGGTACATGTGAACTAAATAATGAGTAACTACATGGATACTAAATGTCAGCAGTTTTGATTAAGTACAAGATGACTTAGGTTCCCAAATAAGACAGACAGACACAACCCAGCTCCCAATTTAGAAACAAGATCAGAAAGTGCTGTTATCACAGATAGACGTTAGCAAGAATCCACACACCATGCATGACATGAGCTAGTTCTAGAAGTTTTTCTAGAAGTAATGGTCTGTAGTATGATTTCGAGAGAACTTCTACATTAAGTCAAAGCATCCTTTTTATGGCAAAAAAAAAAAAATCATCTCAGTCAAAATGTAATAAATCGTAAACAATCCATACGTTTGGGACTTTATAAGAAGCTCTGCCAGAGACTTAACAGTGTCCTGGAATGGGCAGAAGCAGCCTGGGCGAATGGCACGTAAAGGATGCTCTATAGAAAGCTGTTTGTGAGCTGATTAATTTCACGTGTCTACCTGGATATTTGCCTTGGGTCTCTTAAACTAGGTTGGCACAGCCGTATACCACCGCATGGCGGGCGGATGATAAAAATAAAGGGCAGATCTTGCAGCTTGGTCTGTGGCCATTGCCTAGGGTCTCCTCATTTTGCTTCCAAGCCTTTAATCTGTGACCCGTTCTGTTCCAGTTCTGCCTAGCTTCCAACCTGCCGGCTTCATTTCCATTTTCCAGTCTGCTTCTCATTCAACCTCAGTTTTGATCCTTGGCCTACCCAAAGGACTTGCCTTGGGCCCACTTCTGCCTCTTCCTGTTTCTGGTTCCCTCAGGTAAACTATCTAGACAATCTTGGTTCCAGTTCTAAGAATTCAACTTCTGGCACCAGCAATCCTGGCTGACCTTCTGTTTGGATTTGACGTGTCTCCTACCAGGAATAATCAGATGTTGCAGAAACACACTTATTGCTATGGCAACATGGAAAGTCCAGTGGCTATATTCCAATAACTGTGCTTGGGAATCTGGCACTCAGAGAAAAGCCATACTCTACAATGAAGAACCAGGGTAAAACTCTGTAGCTTTCAGAGCCTCTGTTCCTTGCTTGTCCTTCCCAGTCTTTATCTCCTCCAACAGCCTCCAAACCCCAAGGGAACGTGGAGGAACTGCCTGAATTTGTAATTCATATTTTAAAATTCTTGATAACCACCCATGATTCTCAGGAGAAGCAGAAAGGGTGGTTGGATGCCTTGCCTGATGGGAAGTTCAGCTCATGTAACCTGGCAGCTCGGTGTGGTTCCTTGACCACTGTGTGAGACCTGCTTGATGGCCAGGTTTCAGCGGAAGAGTGATACTTCCCTGTACTGCCCTTAACAAGGAGGAAGAAAGGAGAAGTCAGCTAGCTGATGGGCAGCTACATTCTGACTTCTCATCTCAGAGTTGTCAGGGAGTGGGCTCTGTGTTAGCTACCTGGCCACACCTTCTTGCCAGTCTGGCCATTAGATTCCAGAGGACCCGAGGGCATAGGAATGTACGCCTCTCACTGACGCTGGCAGGGTAGGTGCACCGCCAGAGAGAAGGTATGCCTCCACGCGTCTCTGTGCTCGAGTGCTCAGTCTGGGCCACCTGTCTATTGACAGGAAGTGCAAACGTATTCCAAGGTAAACAGAGAAAGGCAGCGGTTATCTCTTCCTACTATCCTGATGTGCAGACTGTTCTGACTAGAAGCAAAATTGTTAGCAGCCTATGCCTGTCTATCAGTTAATCCTATGGTAAATTCTGGCTCATTTAGAAATCTAAAGACCTGGTCCTAATTCCAATAAATGGCCTTCACTCAGAAATCTGATCACTTTTGTCCCAGCAGTGGCAGCCTTACCCCAATCTGCTCTGATCTACTATAATGGAAACATACATGTTTAACTCTAGCCTATCACAAAAGAGGACCCACGCAACAGAGTCCATCTAACTTGTGCTTATTTTGGAGGGAAATTCAAATTGACCATGGTCAACTCCCCAGCATGTGATTGAAGTTCACTGTCAAAGAGAGGCTTACACTTCAGAGACCCTGGGATCTCACTATGTGCCCCAACAACTTTAGCTTTAACAAGTTCAGATTCAGAAAGCTCAGCACTGTGAGAAGTGGGAGGCTTCTTTTTCCAAAACTTTGAGCTACCGATTACTTACGTATCAGGCAGGCAGAATAATCAGGCTGATCGTTTGTCTTGCAGGTTTGATTACCAGGAGCAACTGAAACTAAGCCCCTTTTAGAGAGCCTCTGTCCTGACAACTTATAGTTCAGTGCTGCTGCAATTCAGTGACAAATGAGATGAAAAAAAAAAAATAGGGAGGCATTTCTGCTTAGCACTCTGATTCCAGACAGGTTCAAAGTGACTCAGTGGAGAAGTATCTTGTTCACCCCAAAACGACAGGTTCATACTCCTGGTTTCATTCTCTGCCTTGGCAAACCACCATAGCCCTTCCAGGGAATTGAATGTAGCACACTGGGAATTATAGCAGCTGTGCAGCTAGTCCAATGCTTGTTACAGCACAGTTGCCTGGGTCTAAAACAAATTAAGACTCTTAAGGCTACTGCATTTCTCCTGATCCCCATACCCTCGAGACAGCATCACACTGAACATTGTATCAGATCTCTCCCTGTGAAAGGAGACAATTCTGGAGGTGGTAACCCTTCTTATAGAAACAATAAACTTCATTCCTTAGTTGCTCAAACAATGCTCTACTCATCAGGGAAGTGGTGGTCTCCCTTTAGATCACTTCTATACCAATTTCTATAGTTTTTCTGCTCAAAAACTTTCCCAGAAGCTTCTACCTCTTAATTTACCTATCTGCTACCATTGCTCAGCCAGGGACAGTCAGAGGGACACACTTGGTTGAAATTTCTCTGATGTCACGAGTCATGTAGACACCATGACTTGGTCTCCCTATATTGTCATTGCAAAATTCACATGAAATATTTCCACACAGAATACCTTCTCTCATAGTAATGACCACTGTTACTCCATTTTCTTGGTTTTACTGTTAAGGCTCATCCCTAAAAGAGGTATAAACCACACCCAAAAAAGCTTAGAGGTGGCACTGACCAATGTATCCAAGATGACTATAGGTCCAGTGTACCACAGTGTATTGTTGACAGGCCCTGGGAATGGAAGTGGGAGGGTCTTCCAGGTGGAAAAGTTCCTGGTTTTCAGCCCAACATGTCTGCCCCACACCAAAATCCAAACACTTTCTGGATCCATTCAAGTTTCTTGAAATGTCTTGGGTTCCATGACCGAAGTTCCCCTTAGTCCCTCTACTCCATAATCGTAAGTCCACTACCAAATCCACTAGAGCTTTCTGAAATCCTTGGCCAGCAAGAGCTGGAAGATAGCCTTGTTTCTTGGCAACCACAGGCCTAGAGCAACTATGGCTCCCTTTGAAAATTAAAATATTAATATTCTCTTTTGCAAGTTAATATCACTATGTTTGATAAGCATGAATGAGTACTCTAGGCATACTGATAACCTCACTAAGGTACAGCCACACAATGAGGTCTGCTCTGAAAAAGCCAGATAGTCTTACCATTCCAAGAGGAATTTAGGGAGTTGGAGGAAAAACTCTAAGCAAATAGGAGAAATTACAACTATCAAGTGCATAACATAACTAAACTAGAACCATAGTGGGAATATTGCTTTCAGAACTAATCTTCTCTCATAGCTCTTATTTTCGAGGCTGATCAGATTCTTGTTGCTTATCTTGGGAAGCATTTGTATATTAGCAGGTGCCTCTGGTGTCTTAATCCAAAGAAGTGATAATGTGTGGCATTAGGTACAATGGCAAATAATTTTTAAAGTAGAAGGTCAGACAGATTACCTCAGTTTCCATCATGTAAGCAATTGCTTACTCTACTTAAAATTTAAGTTATACTTCTCCTGCATATATCAAAATAAACATATCTTCATAGTAAAAAAAAAAATAAGGCATTTAAATTAAGACTTTGTTCTCAGCAGGAAACAAAAGACAATAAAACAGCCATTTCATTGGAATTTAAGGGGTCTTACACTTGACTAGTAAGCTTGTACTTTGAAGTATTTTAGAAGTGTCCCGAGTAAACATGTATGTAATGGACTATATTGTGTCCCTCCACGATTCATATATTGAGGCTCTATATGGTATCATATATATGGTACTTAGAGGTGGGGACTTTGCAAGGTAATTAGGTGATAAGGTTTTGAGGGTAGGGGTCCCATGATGGAAGGACTGTCCTTTAAAGAGGAAAAGAGAACAGAGTTCTCTCTCTGCTTGGTGTGAGGACACAATGAGAAGGTGGCCAACCACAAGTCTAGAAGAGAGTCCTCACGAGGAAAGTGAGTCTGTTGGCATCCTGATCTTGGACTTCCCAGAAGTATGAGAAATAAATTCCTATTGTCCACGCCACCCAGTCTTCAGTGTTTTCTTATGGCAAACTGCTTAGACTAATGCAATAAATACCTTTTAAATAAAAATTTTAAAGGTGGTCTATTCACATTCCCTTAACACTCACCTGCTACTAAAAATCTATCACCACTTGGATCAGTTATTCAGTGATATCATTTGAGTGACACAGGCTTCACACTGAATTCTGCCTATAAGAAAACTTGCTTAAATAATAAACTATGAAGATTGAGTCATTCACTGGGAGGCCAGGGAGCAAGGCAAGAGTTGAGCTGGAGTGTTCATGCTAAGAAGTTGAGTCTAATGTCACCAGATCAACACCAAAGGCTAGAGTTGAGAGTTAGAACAAGATAGTGTCTGGAGCCTTTCAGTCAAACAAATCTATAGGAAGACCACCCCATGGTCTATTTAGTCCCATATTCTTATTCTCTAGTGGGTAAAAACCAGACCATATGTCATTGTATAGACATATTTGGAGATGGGTGTGTATACGTCTGCTGTCATAATAGGAGCATGAATGTTAAACCACAATATGTACAAATGCTTCTTAAAGTCTCGTTAGTGGAATGTCATAAGCCAACAGTGCTACTGATAAAAATGTGCAGTACAACATACAGCAAGCTCAAGTAATCATGAACTTAAACAGTAATTTTCCATTACAAACAAAAAAATAACTTAGCTGACTTAAAACAACATGGCTAATGTGCCGGACAAAAACCAGCTTTCTTCCAAATGGTGGGAATTCCAACTAAAACTTCTTTGTCGGCATGCAGAGGAGAGCTCTGCAAATTGCCAAGTGTGCTGGGGCAAAGGCTTCCTGAGAAGGACTTGCATTTGGAGGAGTTTGGGATTTCCCAGGAGGAGTCCATTGCACAATTGTAAACCATTGGCTGCAGGGCGAGGGCTGTGCCACCAATGAGCTGAGTAGCTAGGCTCCTGGCTGGGCCACCTGCCCACAGCCTCTGGGTTTTCAAGGCTCTTCCCTCTCTATTAAATAACTCATTGTCATCCTGTGGCAGTTGTCCGGGAATCCCAGTAGGGTCCAGCTGTTCCAGGATGCTCTTCCTTCTCCTTCCCACAAATGATAAATGAATGATATTTCTGGCCATACCACTCCTGCACTAGAGCTCTCTCAGTAGTCACTCTATCAATGGAGTGTGATGATTTAGGAAATAATGTTAAGAAATACAAGACAAAGTTTTGGCAGCTACATGATGATGTGTAAATGAGCAAAATTTTGTTTAATGCCAGTTTTCACATATAACATTTAAAGTATTTAAACACAATAGTTGGAATGACGTCAGAGTAATGGCGGGGTAGGAAGTGATACCAATAAATCTCCCCCAAAACTCAACAAGATCTTCAACCAGAAACAGAAAAACCTATACTTGGAGCCTCCAGATGCTTTGCAATACACCCGAAGGTATGGTCGAGTGAAAAATTGGCTAAATATATAACCAAACCCCGAAGGAAAAAGGGAGTAAGAAATGCTCCGCCTTCCTCACTAACCTAAACAGGGCGGCTTTCTCTGGTAACTGTGAACATAGAAACTGAGGCGGGCAAAGGGAGTGAATAGATCCAGGCCGCGGCACAAACGGCCGAACCAGGCTGTGGCACGAAGATCCAAGCCGAGGAAAAACTGATCCTGTGGCAACCCGGGCAATACAAGCTAACACTCGCACCAAACCCAAACAAAGAAAGACAAGCGGGGCAGCCATTTTACCCGATCTCCTGGTAGGCGCACGTGCAGTTAGTGGGCGAGAGATTTCTTACTAAGCCCCGGGAGTGGGTGCCCGTGTTACCCCACAGAGAGGCAAAGGCAGAGGCCTTTCTGTGGGCCAAAAGCAGAATCTCTGGGCAGCGCCAGCGCCCTGGGAAAGCTGCGCACGAGAGGGAGCGAGAACTAATTCCAACGGTGGAAATTTTCCGTGCTGGTGGGGGTTGCACTCAGAGGGAAACGCGGCCGGCCTCATATCCTGGTCTGCGCGTGCAGATAGTGAGCGAGAGATTCCTCCGAGTGCCTCGGCAGTGCGCGCCCGTGTTATCGCACAGAGGGGCAGAGTCAGGGGCCTTTGTGTGGGCCAAAGCGGAATCTCGGGCCCGCCCCAGCGCCTTGCAAAAGCCGCGCACGGGGACGGAGCGAGAGCCAATTCCAACGCTGCAACTTTTCCATGCGGTTGGGGGTTTCACTCAGAGCGTGAGACTGCTGGCAGGATATCCTGGTCTGCGCGCGCAGATAGTGAGCAAGAGTTTCCTCCAAGCACCCCGGAAGTGGGCGCCCGCCTGTGTTACAGGACAGAGTGGCAGAGCCAGAGGTCTTTGAGTGGGCGGAAACCCCGCCTGATTATGCTAGCAGCTCTGACTGACTGAGCCTTACCCAGAGCCCTGTGCTGAGTGGAAATAGAGTGGGGAGTTGCCAGTTCTTTGAGCCTCTTACTATCCAGGCAGAGGCAGCAGCAACCCCATAGTTGGATTATCAGGCTACTAACTGAGGAAGGAAAGACTAGGAGAAAGGCTCCAGGAACACGGACTCTCTCACTGTCGGAGCCTATAAATGCTAATGAGCTTCGACTGCCAACGAGACTAAAGCACAATACATGACATTGCCATAGAGACTTATCAACTGCAAACCCCTACATGAGCGTGCCAAAAGGGCAGAACCCGGGGTACAGAGTCACCAACCAGGAAGAGGGAGAGAAAAGAAAAAGAAGATAACCTCTCAAAATCAAGAATAATCTGCAGACTTTATAACCTATCCCATTTTATTATATTTGTTCGTTTGTTTCTCTTATCTTCATTCTTGATATTTTTTTCCCCCTCCAATTTGGCCGAATAACTCTCTGCCGGTCTTACTCTCTCCTCTCCTTGAACTACACTACCCATAAGTGTTACATCTCCCATTATCTTTTCTCTTCTCTTCCTTTCTCTCTATGAGGGTTGCACTCCAAAACCCTTAACTCTCTCTCTCTCTCTCTCTCTCCTCTTTTTTCTTCTTTTAGTGGTTTCCTCTTTTTTTCTCTCTCTCTCTTTCTTTTCTCCCTCTATATTAGTTTCTCCCTTTCTCCTTTACATCTCCTCTCATTCAAACCTCAATAACAAACAAATTATCTTATCTGGGACTCAAACTTATGTTTGTGGCATTTTGGGGAGTTTTTACTTCACCTTTTTAACTCACTAGCAGTGCTCCCATCCCTGGCTCTCCATTTTATCTAGTTCTTGTTCCACTAAATACAATAGTAATTTTTTAATTTGTCCCCCCATTTTTCTGTTTTCCTCTTATTCCTCTCATCATAACTCTTAGACAACTAACAACTAAAAGCAAATCATTTTATTCTTGACCCAAATTTTTTCCTTATTTGTTTTTTGTGGGTCCATACCCCCTTCTTTTTTCTTTCTTTTTTTTTCTTTTTTTGCCCCTTTATTACTTTTCCCCAATTCAGGCCCTCCATTACAGGCATTGTTTGTTATAATTCACAGTTCATCACAAGATTTTCTCAAGAAAGAAGGGAGAAGAGAGGAGAGGAAAAAAGGAGGGGGGGAATAATTTCCTTTTTTAAAAATTTTTATTTTATTTTATTTTTCTTTATTTCGTTATTAATTTTTTTTAAAAAAAACAACTCTTCGATTTTTAATTTTTTTAACTTTTTATTCTTTATTAAATCTCATTAATACTATCAACAAAACCACCCTCAGATTCCATTAAGGAAGAGAAAATCGAATATCATGGATACAAAAGAAAGAGAGGTAACACAGCTAGATGAGGAAAAATCTATGGAGAAAAATTTAATATATTGGAAACCTTGGAGCTAAATGACAGAGAATTCAAGATAGAAAACCTAAAAATCCTCCGAGATATACAAGAAAACACAGAAAGGCAATTTAGGGAGCTCAGAAAACAACTCAATAAACACAAAGAATATATGTCCAAGGAAATTGAAACTATAAAAACAAATCAAACAGAGATAAAAAACTCAATTCATGATCTGAAAAACAAAGTAACAAGCTTAGCTAATAGAACAGGTCAGATAGAAGAGAGGATTAGTGAAATAGAAGATAAGCAACTTGAGGCACAACAGAGAGAAGAAGAAAGAGACTCAAAAATTAAAAAAAATGAGATAGCCCTACAAGAATTATCTGACTCCATCAAAAAGAATAACATAAGAATAATAGGTATATCAGAGGGAGAAGAGAGAGAAAATGGAATGGAGAACATACTCAAACAAATAATAGATGAGAACTTCCCAAGCCTGTGGAAAGAACTAAAGCTTCAAGTTCAAGAAGCAAACAGAACTCCGAGTTTTCTTAACCCCAACAACCCTACTCCAAGGCATATCATAATGAAATTGACACAAACCAACAGCAAAGAAAAAATTCTCAAGGCAGCCAGGGAAAAGAAGAATACAACATATAAAGGAAGGCCCATTAGATTATCATCAGATTTCTCAGCAGAAACTCTACAAGCTAGAAGAGAGTGGACCACAATATTTAAAGTCCTGAAAGAGAGAAACTTTCAGCCACGAATACTATACCCATCAAAGCTATCCTTCAAATATGAAGGAGAAATAAAAACATTCACAGATACAGAAAAGATGAGGGAATTTATCATCAGAAAACCCCCTCTCCAGGAATTACTAAAGGGGGTTCTCCAATCAGATACAAAGAACAAAAAAAAAACAGAGCCACAAGTAAAAGCTCCAAGAAGAACACAATAAAACCAAATTTATACTGTGACAACAACAAAAAGAAAGGGGGGGGAGAAGATGGAGATTAACAGTAGCAAAGGACGATGGAGTGCAAAAGTACTCACAAAATAGTTTGCTACAATGAACAGGGTAGGGACCCTTTTCATTACTCAAAGGTAACCACCATTGAAAAAACCACCACAGAAGCACATGAGATAAAAGAGATAGCAACAGAGGAAAGATGTATGGAATACAACCAAATAAAAACAAAAGATAGAAAAACGAAAGAGAAAGATCAAACAAGACACAAAACTAACAGAAAGCAAGATATAAAATGGCAATAGGTTACTCACAAGTGTCAGTAATTACACTAAATGTAAACGGATTAAACTCACCAATAAAAAGGCACAGAGTTGCAGAATGGATTAAAAAAGAAAATCCAACTGTATGCTGCCTACAGGAAACTCATCTAAGTAACAAGGATAAAAACAAATTCAAAGTGAAAGGCTGGAAAACAATACTCCAAGCAAATAACATCCAAAAAAAAGCAGGTGTAGCAATACTCATATCGGATAATGCTGACTACAAGACAGGAAAAGTACTCAGAGACAAAAATGGCCATTTCATAATGGCTAAGGGGACACTGAATCAAGAAGACATAACAATTCTTAATATATATGCACCAAACCAAGGAGCACCAAAATATATAAGACAGCTACTTATTGATCTTAAAACAAAAACTGACAAAAACACAATCATACTTGGAGACCTCAATACACCGCTGATGGCTCTAGATCGGTCATCCAAACAGAGAATCAACAAAGACATAGTGGCCTTAAACAAAACACTAGAGCACCTGGATATGATAGACATCTACAGGACATTTCATCCCAAAGTGACTGAGTATACATTTTTCTCCAGTGTACATGGATCATTCTCAAGAATTGACCATATGTTGGGCCACAAAAACAACATCAGCAAATTCAGAAAAATCAAAGTTCTATCAAGCATATTTTCTGATCATAAAGCCTTGAAACTAGAATTCAACTGCAAAAAAGAGGAAAAAAATCCCACAAAAATGTGGAAACTAAACAACATACTTTTAAAAAATGAATGGGTCAAAGAAGAAATAAGTGCAGAGATCAAAAGATATATACAGACTAATGAAAATGACAATACGACATATCAGAATCTATGGGATGCAGCAAAAGCAGTGATAAGAGGGAAGTTCATATCGCTTCAGGCATATATGAATAAACAAGAGAGAGCCCAAGTGAACCACTTAACTTCCCACCTTAAGGAACTAGAAAAAGAAGTACAAAGAAAACCCAAAACCAGCCGAAGAAAGGAGATAATAAAAATCAGAGCAGAAATAAATGAATTAGAGAACAGAAAAACTATAGAAAAAATTAATAGAACAAGGAGCTGGTTCTTTGAAAAGATCAAAAAAATTGACAAACCCTTGGCAAGACTTACCAAGGAAAAAAGAGAAAGAACTCATATAAACAAAATTCAAAATGAAAGAGGAGAAATCACCACGGACACCGTAGATATACAAAGAATTATTGTAGAATACTATGAAAAACTTTATGCCTCTAAATTCAACAACCTAGAAGAAATGGATAAATTCCTAGAACAATACAACCTTCCTAGACTGAGTCAAGAAGAAGCAGAAAGCCTAAACAGACCTATTAGTAGAGAAGAAATAGAAAAAACCATTAAAAACCTCCCCCAAAATAAAAGTCCAGGCCCTGACGGCTATACCAGCGAATTTTATTAAACATTCAAAGATGACTTGGTTCCTATTCTACTCAAAGTCTTTCAAAAAATTGAAGAAGAAGCAATACTTCCAAACACATTTTATGAGGCCAACATAACCCTCATACCAAAACCTGGCAAGGATGGCACAAAAAAAGAAAACTACAGACCAATATCTCTAATGAATACAGATGCTAAAATACTAAACAAAATACTAGCAAATCGAATACAACAACATATTAAAAAAATAATACATCATGATCAAGTGGGATTCATCCCAGAATCTCAAGGATGGTTCAACATACGTAAAACGGTTAACATAATACACCATATCAACAAAACAAAGAACAAAACCCACATGATCTTATCAATAGATGCAGAAAAGGCTTTTGATAAAATACAACACAATTTTATGTTTAAGACTCTCAACAAAATGGGTATAGAAGGAAAATATCTCAACATGATAAAGGCCATATATGATAAACCATCAGCTAACATCATATTAAATGGCACTAAACTGAAGTCTTTACCCCTTAAATCAGGAACAAGACAGGGTTGTCCACTCTCTCCACTCTTATTTAATGTGGTACTAGAGGTTCTAGCCAGAGCAATCAGACAAGACAAAGAAATAAAAGGCATCCATATTGGAAAAGAAGAAGTAAAGGTATCACTTTTTGCAGATGATATGATCCTATACATCGAAAACCCCGAAGAATCCACAAAAAGACTACTAGAAACAATAAGCCAATACAGTAAGGTCGCAGGATACAAAATTAACATACAGAAGTCAATAGCCTTTCTATATGCCAACAATGAAACAACTGAGAAGGAACTCAAAAGAATAATCCCCTTCACGATTGCAACAAAAAAAATAAAATACTTAGGAATAAACATAACAAAGAATGTAAAGGACTTATATAATGAACACTATAAACCATTGTTAAGGGAAATCGAAAAAGATATAATGAGATGGAAGAATATACCTTGTTCTTGGTTAGGAAGAATAAATATAATCAAAATGGCTATATTACCCAAAGCAATATACAAATTTAATGCAATTCCCATCAAACTTCCAATGACGTTTTTTAAAGAAATAGAGCAAAAAATCATAAGATTTATATGGAACCATAAAAAACCCCGAATAGCCAAAGCAATCCTAAAGAAAAAGAATGAAGCTGGGGGCATTACAATACCTGACTTCAAACTCTATTATAGGGCCACGACAATCAAAACAGCATGGTATTGGCAGAAAAATAGACACTCAGACCAATGGAACAGAATAGAAAGTCCAGAAATAAAACCACATATATATAGTCAAATAATTTTTGATAAAGGGGCCAAGAACACACAATGGAGAAAAGAAAGCCTCTTCAATAAATGGTGCTGGGAAAACTGGAAGCCACATGCAAAAGAATGAAACTGGACTACAGTCTCTCCCCCTGTACAAAAAGTAACTCAAAATGGATCAAAGATCTAAACATAAGACCTGAAACAATTAAGTACATAGAAGAAGACATAGGTACTCAACTCATGGACCTGGGTTTTAAAGAGCATTTTATGAATTTGACTCCAATGGCAAGAGAAGTGAAGGCAAAAATTAATGAATGGGACTACATCAGACTAAGAAGTTTTTGCTCAGCAAGAGAAACTGATAACAAAATAAACAGAAAGCCAACTAAATGGGAAATGATATTTTCAAACAACAGCTCAGATAAGGGCCTAATATCCAAAATATACAAAGAACTCATAAAACTCAACAACAAACAAACAAACAATCCAATAAAAAAATGGGAAGAGGATATGAACAGACACTTCTCCCAGGAAGAAATACAAATGGCCAACAGATATATGAAAAGATGCTCATCTTCTTTAGCTATTAGAGAAATGCAAATCAAAACTGCAATGAGATACCACCTCACACCTGTTCGATTAGCTATTATTAGCAAGACAGGTAATAGCAAATGTTGGAGAGGCTGTGGAGAAAAAGGAACCCTCATACACTGTTGGTGGGAATGTAAAGTAGTACAACCATTATGGAAGAAAGTATGGTGGTTCCTCAAAAAACTGAAAATAGAACTACCTTATGACCCAGCAATCCCTCTACTGGGTATATACCCCAAAAACTCAGAAACATTGATATGTAAAGACACATGCAGCCCCATGTTTATTGCAGCATTGTTCACAGTGGCCAGGACATGGAAACAACCAAAAAGCCCGTCAATAGACGACTGGATAAAGAAGATGTGGCACATATACACTATGGAATACTACTCAGCCATAAGAAATGATGACATCGGAACATTTATAGCAAAATGGTGGGATCTTGATAACATGATACGAAGCGAAATAAGTAAATCAGAAAAAACCAGGAACTGCATTATTCCATACGTAGGTGGGACATAAAAGTGAAACTAAGAGACATTGATAAGAGTGTGGTGGTTACGGGGGAGAGGGGGGAATGGGAGAGGGAAAGGGGGAGGGGGAGGGGCACAAAGAAAACAAGATAGAAGGTGACAGAGGACAATCTGACTTTGGGTGATGGGTATGCAACATAATTGAACGACAAGATAACCTGGACTTGTTATCTTTGAATACATGTATCCTAATTTATTGATGTCACCCCATTAAAAAAAAAAAAAGAAAAAGAAAAAAAAATAAACACAATAGTTGACTCTGTAAAAGTGTGGGCTCAATACCAGGAGGTGTTAGTTATTTAAAGATGGCATTTATGGGCATAGATAAAGTATACCAAGAATGTAAACCTTTAGAAGACTAATTTTTTTTTGTTGGTATTTTTCTATTTTTCTGAAGTGAGAAGCAGGAGGCAGACAGACAGACTCCTACATGCGCCTGACCGGGATCCATCTGGCATGCCCACCAGGGGGCAATGCTCTGCCCATCTGGGGTGTTGCCCCACTGCAACCAGAGCCATTCTAGTGCCTGAGGCAGAGGCCATGACAGTGCCCAGGCCAGCTTTGCTTCAATGAAGTGTTGGCTGAATGAGGGGAAGATAGAGAAAGAGAGAAAGGAGAGCAGAAGGGTGGAGAAGCAGATAGGTGCTTCTCCTATGTGCCCTGACTGGTAATTGAACCCGGGACTTTCACACACTGGGCCGACGCTCTATTGCTGAGCCAACTGGCCAGGGCGAAGTTTAGTTTTTAAGTTACCCATTTACTTGAGGATTTAAAAGGCCGAGCTAATTTAGCAATAATAAATATAAACAACTGTTTCCTTTAGCTAAACCAGGATGCTGTCTCTCTGTGTCTTGTGAAAGACTATTTAAGCCAAATAATATATTTTACAAGTTGAAACATTTACTTTTTTACTTGTATGCAGTAACATTTAACAAGATCTTGAAAAGAGACAAAGAAGCTCTAACAATAGGGAATGATTAGTAAGACAGTTTACAGTGTGTGCATCCTAACACCTGCATGTGTATGTTTCCCATCATGCAGTTGAAAGCAGCAGAGCATGGAAATACAAATCAGAAATCCAGATGTAATTTTCATTTCCGACCCTCCCCCCAAAACCAGTCAAGGCTATCAACAAGATAAACGACACTGCAAGGCATTCACATACTCCAAATTAAAGTTTACAATTTCCTGCAAAAGTAACGTACCAGCTGCTTCAGGATGTGGGTAAGACAAGCATGTTCCTGTGGTAACCATTTCCCAAACAGGAAAAAAGGTTAAAAAGACAAATCTTTGCTAAGGTGCAGGACTACAAGGTCTCCTAATTTATGAGAACAATAAGAAAAGAGTATCTAGAGCTGATTAAGAAATAAATTAGAAAGCAATATTCCATGAATCAGTAAAACCTGCCAAATCAAATGACTTAATTTACCGTGGAAAGAAATAGCTTTACATTGTCAAAGCATTTTATTTTGTAGCATTATACTTTAGGTTGACACCCTACCTTTGGTATATTCTATAGCCAAATAAAATATAATAAATATGCATATAGCAATATATCTCATAAGGTTGTGCTCAACCCTTAATAACTAATGGTTCTTTTAGTGATACAAATACAGTTTCATCCAATTAAAACATGGTGTACATATAGTTTCTCATAATCTCATTTTCTTTGTCTCTTTCCATAAGATTATCTTCTTTCGATATTTACATATTAGTATTACTTTACACTCTGCCCATCTGCTTCTTCACCCTTCCCCTTCTTGTCATTCATTTTCTTTATTCATGTATCCTTTCAAGAATTATTTATTGGGTATTTGCCGAATGCAACAAATGAATGAGTCAAATTCTTCTCTTTGTTCATGTTGCACTTACTGTCCTTCTGGAACTCACTCAATATTCCTAATAAAAAGTCTCATTCTTCTTCCCATTGCTGCTGATCTACCCAGAACGTCTGTCCAATAGCTATTCATTTTACATTTTTCCTCCTAAAAGTGAGTTGAAGTGGGGTGCGGAGAGCAGGGTGGAGTGGAAAGAAACTGACATGCATATTTGCATCCAACATGCAGGGCATTTGGCTAAATGAACAAGAAAGTAAATAGGTACATTATTACTGCCATTTCATAAGTTGGGAAATGGAGCATTTCAGCACTGAAAGACTGGCTGCCCGCGGTCTCACGGTGAGCACACAGCAGTGCCAATGATGGGCCCTTAGTCTGTCTAACCCTAAAGAGTTTCAGCAGCAATTCTAAGAAGCATGATTGGCACCCTATATATATATATATAATATATATATATAATATATATATATATTTTAATCTGAATAAAATTTTGATTGAATCTATGCTACTCCTAAAGTTTAGAATGTCTCTTTCATTTGCCTCTGAAAACAATATATTACTTAGATAGATTTTTAAAGAAATAGCTTTTAACAAAGGTTTTTGAAGCAAAGGTAGATAGCTCATACAATAAAAAATGCTGATGAATAAAAACATTTTTACAATTCTTAAATCTATCTACCTGGACAAGGTATTATGTTTGATTTCTTTTTTTCATACCACTCTTAATATTACTTTCAGTAACAGGTAATAGATTATAAATAGTTAGCCATTTAAAAATTAGGTCTATAAATTACAAAGTAGGCCCTGGCAGGTTGGTTCAGCAGTAGAGCATTGGCCTTGTGTATGCAAGTCCAGAGTTTGATTCCCAGTCTGGGCACATAGGAGAAGTGCCCATCTGCTTCTCCACCATACCCCTTCTCTCTCTCTTCCCTTCCTGCAGACATGGCTTGAATGGTTTGAGCAAGTTGGCCCTGGGCACTGAGGATGGCTCCGTGGCCTTGCCTCAGGTACTGAAATACCTTGGTTGCTGAGCAATGGAGCAGGTGCCCCAGATGGGCAAAGCATCTTCATGTACGGGGCTTGCCAGGTGGATCCTTGTCAGGGCGCATGAGGGAGCCTGTCTCTCTGCCTCCCTGCTTCCCTGCCTCTCACTTAATAAAAAAATAAATAAAAATAATAATAAATAAATAAAAAGTAAACCAAGGAAAAAATGCAAACATAGAATACCTACTTTTATTAATAGGTACAAAATAAAATAATATCACAGACTAATGTTAAAGAAACACCATTTATTACTGTATGTTGCATTTTCTCTAGTTATTCCATATTAGTTTGTACCTTATAGTCTTCATAATCATTGTTATCTAGCAAGTCCCTTTTCTCCAATTCTATTAGTTGTTCTGCAAAAGGTTTAGCTGGTAGATTCTTAATAGACGCTTGGTCATAAATGGGCTTTCCATGAAAAAACAGTTCCTTCCAATCACGCATCAATTTCTGTGGAATCATGCTATAGTAAAAAAAAGTATAGATGAATCAATGGTTAGTCAAATATACACCTTAAACCTTAGTCTATTATCTTATTTATTTTCCAGAGTCTGCTGTTTAAGACCATTTGCTATTATATTCTTTTATTATTATTATTATTTTAATCAAAGAAGGGGGAGAGTGAGGGGGAGAGAGAAGCATCAACTTGTCTTTCCACATAGTTGTCCACCCATTGGTTGTTTCTCATACATGTCTTGATCGGGATTAAACCCGTGACCTTGGGCTCAAGTCAGTGCCATTGGGTGCAAGCCAGAAACCTTGGAATTGAGCATGTGACCTCAGGATTGAGCGAGTGACCTTGAGATTGAGCCAGTGACCCTGGGCTCAAGCCTGTGACCTCAGCACTTGAGGTTGACAATCTAGGCACTGTCACCACCAGTCAGACAGCTGTTATATTCTTAATGGCTAATAAAGTGTCAGAAATTTAGTATAGTAGATTTGAATGAATGATGTTACTTAAAATCATTGGGGTTTTTTTGGGGGGGGGTTTCTGAAGTGAAAAGCAGGGGGTGGCAGACAGACAGACTCCTGCATGTGCCTGACCAGGATCCACCTGGCATACCCACCAAGGGCAATGCTCGGCTCCTCTGGGGCGTTGATCTGCTGTAACTGGAGCCATTCTAGCTCCTAAGGGGGAGGCCATGGAGCCATCCTCAGTGCCCAGGCCAACTTTGCTCCAATGGAGCCTTGGCTGTGGGGAAGAGAGAGATAGAGAGAAAGATGAGGTGGAAGGGTGGAGAAGCAGATGGGTGCTTCTCCTGTGTGCCCTGGCCAGGAATCAAACCCAGGACTTCCACATGCCAGGCTGATGCACTACCTCTGAACCAGCCAGCCAGGGCCTAACACCACTGGTTTTTAAAATTTTCTAATTGACTATGCACTAACAGAACACTATATTCAAAAATAATTAGCACTATCATAATCCTGAAGTATTTTTTTTTATTCCCAGCTGTCTTATTAAATGGCTAAGCAACATTAGGAAATCATTTCAATGTTCTAGCAATAATGTCCTCCTAGGCAAAATGAACAGATGAAATACCAAGGTCCCATTAAGAAACCAGTTAGTTTACATATTATCATGTAATTTGTCACAGAAAATCTAATGTACAGTTGTCTTAGTGTCACTAAACATTTGGTGACTTTTAAAATTATTTTTCAGTAATGATTTCTATTTAAATCTGGGGAATGACTAGAGGAGGTAGTCAGAGTAACGGGAAGACAGTTCCAAGACAAATAAAGCATGCAGAGGATGGATGCCGATGGTGGCCACACAACAATGTGAATGTGCCTAGTGCCCCTGAACTGTACATGTGAAAATAGTAAAATGGTAAATTTTATGTTTTTCCACAATAAAAAGTAGTGTTTAAATTAAGGTACAACTTAAAACATAATCATATTTTTCATTATTAAAATATTAATAGCTGCTAAAGATTACTTATGGGAGATATGGAAGTTTAGCTCAGGCATAGAAATATCAGAGTTGGCATGGCCAACAAGTAAATAATTAACAACTTATATTTGCCCGAGCTTATTAATCTTGCAGTTACTAAATAAATAGCCTTCTATCTGAATAAGAATAATTTTGTTAAGAAGCAGTCTTTTTTTTTTTTTTTTCATTTTTCTGAAGCTGGAAACAGGGAGAGACAGTCAGACAGACTCCCTCCCGCATGCGCCCGACCAGGATCCACCCAGCACGCCCACCAGGGGCGACGCTCTGCCCACCAGGGGGCGATGCTCTGCCCATCCTGGGCGTCGCCATGTTGCGACCAGAGCCACTCTAGCGCCTGGGGCAAAGGCCACAGAGCCATCCCCAGCGCCCGGGCCATCTTTGCTCCAATGGAGCCTTGGCTGCGGGAGGGGAAGAAAGAGACAGAGAGGGAAAGCGCGGCGGAGGGGTGGAGAAGCAAATGGGTGCTTCTCCTGTGTGCCCTGGCCGGGAATTGAACCCTGGTCCTCCGCACGCTAGGCCGATGCTCTACCGCTGAGCCAACCGGCCAGGGCAAGAAGCAGTCTTAACAAAAGTCAGTTCATGTAAATAGCCTGACACCAAAAATATGCTTCATGCTTTAAAATATATACTGCTCACAAAGATTAGGGGATATTTTATCTCTTCATATTCATTTTGAAATATCTCCTAATTTTTGTGAGCAGTATATATACTGATGGTATGTAGCTTAGTGCAGAACATAGAGAAACTAAAATGAGTTTATCTTGACTGTCAATAATGTAGACTATAAAAATCTTAACATATAGGGTGGGTAAAGTAGGTTTACAGCTGTAATACAAATAATAAATAATGAGAGAAGAATAAACTCTGTGTTTCATGTGCTCACAACTGAAAAACTACTGTACAAGTGCAATTACTGTATGCAAATACAATTAAAAGACACTTAAATTTTCAAAGTAAAGTCCCCTTAAAAGTTCTATGATATCAATACTTCTGGAACTTTAAACTTTATGTACTTTTAATTAAAATTAAATGGCTTAATGTAGCCAATACATTCTTTATATTGCTTTTTAATGAAGCAGGACCTACAGAGTAGTAAGAGACAGACTAGTATACACCTCTGTGAAATATAAAAATAATCAGACTAATACATATGGGAAGTCCTGGACTTACTAATAAGTTGTGCTCTGCAAGTTGGTTTTTAAGTCATTTATTCTACATAGAAATAATACTTATGGTATTTCCATTTTTGCTTTGGCCGCCAGGACGCTCAGATAAAATTTGTAGCCCAGATGCAGTAACTGGAAAATCTGCTGCTGCCTGTATAAGAGTGTTTCAATTTACCCCTTGTTTTTAACTTCCTACTTTAATTTAGATTTTCCTTTGTTCTTATTTTGGTGTGTTCTTAACTTTTTTTTTCTTTGTTGACTATTTCCTCTGACATAGCATTGTTAGTAAAACAGTTTATAAGCAATTCCAGTGTCCTAGGGGTTCCAAGTGTTTCAATAAATTATCATAATTGTCTTGGTAAATTATAGAGAATTTATTCCCAAAATTTAACTGTAAGAGACGTAGAAATATAAATACAAGTGCAATAATGATAGTCAGTGGGTGAATTAAGTCAGTGTTGAGGTACCCTGGACCCCACTTTTCAGTCTTCCTTCCTGGAGACATTTTGTCTCTCTCATCAGTCTACTGTCTACTTCACAATCTTATCCTTTTTCATTCTCTGTGTTGTCCTTATTGTATTAATTGTAAAAAAAACAAAACGAAACAACACTTACTTATTTGTCAGCATTCTATAGTTTGCCACTTTAGTGGACAAATCAATTATTTGATCCAAAATTTCTGCACATGTTAAATAATGCTTCTTGTAACGCTCTTGTGCTCTTTCCACAGCAATCTGTTCATGAATTTCCCTCTCTCTGATGGCTTGTTCTTCAAAATCAATCTTGGCTTGTTTTGCCAAAGCCTAAGATGGCAGAAACACTTTTAAGTCACGATAACTGTGCAGTGATTTGATAACAACAACAAAAATTCACAATAGAATAAAATTTCCTTTCCTACCAGGAAATAAATAAATAAATAAATAAATAAATAAATAAATAAAAGAGCACTTTCTTCTTAACACATGAAGTACTGTGTTTCATGGCAAAGACAATATCGATAATATTCTCCTCAAAGCTTAACTTATCAGCAAAACATAGTGCAGAGAAGAGTGGTCTGACCAGGGAAAGCCCAATGTGGATTAACGACAGAATGGATCTTAAGTGTTTTAAAAGAAGTCCTGATTTCATGGGTTTCAAATAGTTATGAAATAAAGCAGCAGAACTTACTTTCTCTAAAACAAAGAGACTTTTAGCAGAATTTATTTTTTCTAAAAGACTCCCTACCCCTGGCCTTGAGGCTGGTTTCCCAGGCTGTGGCCTTGGGCTAGTTCTGTGAGATTATAGGTATTCCCAGAATGTTTCTCCCTGAATTAATCCTATAAATAAGCATTGTAAGAAAACTTGTTTCACCACTTTGTTTTCCTGCTAGGCTTCCCCTCCTCCCTATCCCTCAATCAGCGTGTGATTTTGTCTTTAAAAGCTAACTTCAAACTGTGTTCAGGGGCCGCATGATTTGACTGACTTAGGTCTCTGTGGGGTCACCAGCTTTGAATAAAAGACTCCTTTAAATTTGAACTTTGGTGTGTAGAACATCTGTATACTCTCGCTGGTTTTGCTACAACAGTTAGAGTTGGGGATCACAGAGAAATAGGGATCACACCTACTCTGCCCAGTGCCTGTCAGTAGGCACTGATTTATACTTAGAAATTATTTTGGCAATTTCCTGATTCTACTGATCTGAAAATGTCACACATTGGCCAACAAATGTTAATTGTGCTTAGACAGCAAAAAATCTCGTGCTGTCACAGCCTAGAAAAATTGATAAAATTCACTCATAGAGACATCTATTTCTTCAAAAAGTAATGAAATACTACAGCAGTTTGTAACTGCTTTTTGCTTGGTTTGCACTATTAATTGGTTTAGAAAACCCTTTCTTCACACAAGTGCAAAGGTCAAACTCAGCATGACCAACTGTTGCTTTTCAAACAGCTATACCAGCTCCTGGAGAAATTCTGTCCCGTGCTCCAGAAACAAGACTTGTCTCCTGTGACTGAACCCAGGGAGGGTAAGAGGGAGGTAATCTTGGGCCTTGGTGGGTCTGTGATGGAATTCGGGCCCCAGTTGGTGGACAGAAGTCAACTACTAGCTGAGAGAGCTTGGGCAAATCAGAGCCTCCCTACGCCTCCGTCCCCTCAGTGCAAAGGGAGGATGGTAGTCAGACTTGCTACAAACAGGGAAACCAAAAAACCATCTCGTCACAGCAAATATTGCTCATCATGATAATGTTCACAAATGCCTAAATGGGTGACAATAACAGATATTGTCCATTGAATCAAATGGAAGGTTCATTTGTTTTGTTATTGTAGTCTTGTTCGTTTGTTTCATTGTTGGGAAAGGGGTAGGGCTGGGTGGCCTCTACGGTCAATCCTGTCCATTTGGCAGGCTGGGGAACTGCACCAGAATTTGTTATTGTTGTGTTGTTTTGTAGGCCCTGATTCATAGGAAAGTATTCAATCTAAATGCAGAGCTTTCTGGCCTGCTTCATGAGGTGTGAAGAGTTCAGGAGGAGGAGTCTGAGAGAGCAGGGTTAAAGGAGACTTAGTGGAGAGAGTGGCAGTAGAATGGGTCGTGAGCTTGGTTTACTGCGGAGTGGAGTGCCGGTGAAGCACACCCACATACTTAGGATGCGATTGAGACAAAACCCTGCAGGGGGCAGGGATGTACCCAGCAGGCACAGCGCGGTGGCCTTCACCTGGTGCTGCCTCACATCTCCATGCCTCCCTCTCTCCCGCCTCCCATATCTGACTTACTTCTTTCTTGCTATCTCTGCCCACAGCAGGGGGCTGCAGACCTAACAACGGAAAGAGAGAAAGGGAAGGAAGCCTTCGGGAGGCAGGGAGGCAACCCTGTCAGGGGCTACGAGCTCAGACTTGGAGGCGGATGGACCTGGCTTGCTCCCAGCTGTGCCGAGAAGCTAGGTGACTGAGCTTTCTAAGCTTCCTTTTCCTTGTGTGTAAAGTGCAGGTAAGGATAGTGTCCCCTTAAAATGGCCATTGCGAGAGTCATAAACGCATATAATGAAGGTAGCACAATGCTTGACTCAAAGTAAGGGCTCAGAAACTGTTTAATGCTAATATGTTTGATTATTGTTAAAACAATAGTAGGCACAGGAATTTGAAATCAGAAACTACCTTAATAGACTCCCAGCTGTCTGAAAGAAAGAGATTAGCAGACAGAATCTAAAAACAAAACAAAGCAAAACAGAACAGACAAAAGCTCCTCAATAATGGTGGGAAACACTGGCTCTTTCTTGCTCTCATTGTGCCAGACAGTGGCCAAGGCCCTGGGGAAACAGCAAACACAGAAGCAAACATGGTCCCTGTCCTCATGGGGCTTCCACCCAGTGGGAGATACAGTTACAAAGTCACACAAATGGATGTATAATTACACATCCATTAGCAACTATGGTAAGTGTTGCTAGGGGAAGATTGTAGGGCGTGAGGGTGTCTAACAGGGGCCTGGCCTAGATGAGCAGCACCATGTGCACGGCGCTCTGGAAGATGGTTGCTAACTGGGGAAAGGCACATGGGAAGAGGGGAGAGGATTACAAAGAGGCTTGGTCAAGAATCTGAGAGCAGATCAGTGTGGTCAGAGTCCAGGGGACGGAGGGGGACAGGATGTGGTGGGAAGGAAGCCATGGATGGGTGTTCTTCAGTATGATGGCAGTGGTCAAATGTGAATCAACAGGTACCTGTGACTGCGGCATGGACAGTGGTTTGCAGGGGACGGGAACAGGGCAGGCTGTCTGCACCAGCTCTCTCTGATGTTCCCCTTTCTTCATTTCTAACAAGTAATCAGAAGTCTTTTTTTGACTCCTGCTTTAGGGAATTTCTGCAGGATATAGAAAAGGTGGAACTGTTGGAGGCAAATAAATCTGGATTACTCAAAGGGAGAGGACAGAGGGAAAGGTTTTGAGAACAACGAGAAGGAAAAAGAGATGTGTACCCCAATTGCCGGCAGCCCCTGGGGAGTAGCACACCTCAGAGGGAGCATGTGAGGGGCCATGAGGCTGAAGCAGCCGCCTCAAAGACCTGAGCCACTGGCGAACACATGTGGGTGGGCCTCACTGAGGTCACAATGGCAACAGGCTGGGCTGGTCCCTGATGACTTGGCCCTGTGACCTGGCCACCGTGCATCTCTGTGTGCAGGGCGTGTTGCTGGAGCCCAGCTGAGGTTGATTTAAAGGACATAAGTAAAGTCACACTCTTGCACACCCCAACTGTGGTTGCCAATGCATAGCCACTAAAAATGGTTGGAGACCACTGCAGCAGGGGGAGACCAGGGTGGCAGTGTAGACATGGAGGAAAATGAATGAACTGAAGACACGTTCATTTAGTGCACAAATCACTAGGACTCAGTGATGTTCTGGCTGTGGAGGGGTGAGGGTTAAACAGACTTCAAGCAGGCCCTGAGGCTTTGGACTTGCACACCCGGATAAACGGCAATGCTATCTGTTGAGAGGTGGAACTGTGAAAAGGACCAGTTTAGTGATAAGGGACATAAACTTGCCTTTACCGCGTTGAATTTGAGATGTATCTGAGATATATGAAGAGAGACATCAGAAAGCCATTGATGCACAGGTAAGAGGGCAGAGAAATAAATGCACAAGTCACGTGTCCACTGCGGTTCTTGCACCCCACGGACGTGGAAGGGATTGTCTGAGGGAATGACCCAGAGGACAGAATGCAGCCACCAGGGACTGAGCTTTAAGAGCCCGACAGTCAATGTGTCACTGTTCCTGGAGAACGTGCTTGCGGAAAGCTGAGGACAAGTGGCCGAAGATGCAGGAGGAAGACCAGGCGTTCTCCACAGCAGTACTCAACAGCAAGTGACCGTCCTCTAGTCACACTAATAGCAGGAAATACATTAACAGCTAGTGACCATCACCAAGAAACTTGAAACTTTTTCAGAAAAGGGGACTTCTTGGATTCTCCCACCATAAACATTAATGAACTACAAGAATAAGAACAATGAAAAAATAACCTTAAAAACTTCCTTCTTCACAAAATTGAAGCAGTAGAATGATAATTTGGTAGGGACTAAAATATATTTTGTTAATTTAGTGAGTGATTCTGGAAAGAAAAAATAACAATGTTCCCTTGACAAATTCAATATGTGTTTATCTCAGTCCTGTTTATGCACTGGCCACTGTTGATGGAGGAGGTAAACTCACACTGTGAAATCAGCTGTCGCAGAAGGAGGGGCTTCAGAGAGGCATGTCCTCAGATTTAGGACAAAATCATGTGAGAGGGACAGATGCAGTTTTTTCAGCCGCTTCGGAACCTCACAGTCCTGGTCTCTGAGGCTGCAGCAGGCCCGAGTGTCCCGACCCTCGGGAGTCAGTTAAAGACAGGTACTGCTTCTCATCACAGTGAGACCAGTCCTGCTACAGACGCTTTGCTACCCTGCACCTAATCAGCTGGGCTCATGATGCAAATGTATTCCTCAAATAGGCACTTAGAAAGATTACGTAGCTAAACACATAATTTCCAATGTAAGCAAATGGCACCAATCTGTTCAACCTTACTCTGGTCAGAATGAAAAAGGAAAGAAACAATTATCCAGACAATTCAGCCCTTGAAAAAGACACAGAGCAGTGTTCATGCAAACATCAGGACTAGGGGGTGAGTGCTACATATTTGCAGAACTGAGACTAAAGGGAAAGAATACAGGATGTAGATGCTATTTGCTCTGTCAATGTAGTTATACAAACTCAATATGGGGAGATAGTATAGAGAGATCATATATAAAAAATTAACTCTCACTCTGTGATTGGCAACTATACATATATACGTCTTTACCCTGACTTGGTAGAAGGAATCAAAAGTAATGTTGGAAAGGTTTTTAAGGGAGAATTGTTTACCGCTTCTCGATCAAGAGCATCCTGGAAATCTTTTAGTCGTCTTTCCTCATATTGTTTTTCTCTGAAAATTCTGTTTTGCCATAAAACTTCCTTCTCATGTCGAACGTTCATGAGCTGCACGGCGATCCTGCGCTCCTGCTGGGACTGCCGCATGAGCCGGGTGATCAGCTGCTCCTCCCGGTAAGCCTCCTGTGGACACGGGGGCGCACATTACTGCCATGGCTGTGGCCGGTGTCCAGCCAGCTAAGAAGCTGTCGGCAAATAGTGTGTGAAAAGCATGGCATTCACCTGCACCAATTCCCGCCATTTGATTTAAATTTGAACGTGGCAAAAATCAAGCCATAAAAACAAACAAACAAAACTTCCAACAAAGTGGAAGTTCTTCTAGATACTTTGGGTATCTAGAAGAAGCACTATGGTTTTGTAACTCCCACTTACTTTAAAAAAATTCCCGCCTTCTTTAAAATTCTATGAAAATAAGTTAGGTGATTATTTTCAAGATTTTATAAACAACGGCTATAATTCCCAATTTCTGAGTATGTTTACAGAAATGTAGAATTGTGCTATATGTGCCCCTAACATACATGCTATGTAGTTGTAAACACAAATGCAGACACTCTCTGGCTGAAAATGGCAGATCTGATTTAGTTCCCAGCGGGGACACTGCAATTATCTGTGCAAGGTAAAGCACGACTCGGCTAGAATGGAAAGACTGGAGATGAGGCTGAGGGGAAGTGATTTACTGCTGATATTAGAAAATTTTAATGGTTGCAATCTGAGAGAGAAACCAGGTGCATTCTCGTGGCTCTCTTTAAGACAATTAAAGAGGAAACCAGGAAGTAAACAGTGTAAAAAGCATTAAACTGGGAATCAGAGGGCCTGGCCATTGCAGCCTCAGTTTTACCATTAATTTAATTGTCTGTGTGTCCTAGGGCAAGTAACTTGGATTATCAGGGCCTCTTTCTGGACAGGTAAAATGAGCAGTTCAGGTAGAAGGTAACCTCCAAGGCCCCTTCAAGCTCTTTCACTTGTCTAAAGAGAGACATCATGTTGATGGAGGGGGTAATTAAAATTCTCAAGGGGGAACATTTAAAAGAATACCTAAGAACTGGAGTCATCCATTTAACACTGAATAATCCAACTACTTAGGTGGGCTCAGTGGTAGAGTGATGGCCTGGCGTGTGGATGTCCTGGGTTTGATTCCCGGCCAGGGCACACAGGCGAAGCGACCATCTGCTTCTCTACCCCTACCCCTCTCCTTTCTATCTCTCTCTTCTCCTCCCATGGGTATGGTTCCACTGGAGTAAGTTGGCCCTGGGTGCTGAGGATGGCTCCATGGCCTCCATCTCAGGTGCTAAACTGGTTCTGGCTACAATGGAGCGATGCCCCAGATGGGCAGAGCATCGCCCCCTAGTGGGCATGCCAGGTGGATCCCAGTCGGGTACATGCGGGCCTGTCTGTCTGCCTCCCCACTTCTTCTCACTTAAGAAAAATACGCACACACACAAAAGATGTTAAAAAAAAAGAAAATCTGACATTCTAATGACACTGTTCATATCATCTCTCCCACTATGAGATTATGAGAGTAACACTGTATATATTAGAATCAAGATGCAAAAAGCAACAGCTCATGGTAAATGCCAAAACTTGAACCTGGGAATTATATAGAATGTAGATTAAGAAAAAGTTCAATTAAAGTAAACACAAATTGTTTTTCTGTTACTAACATGTATCAGATAAAAACTAAAATCAGGAACGGCTTTGAAACATATGTCTCATCTAGTTATAAAATTCTGGAAGCTTTAGCGTTAACCATTTGTTTCTTTTTGTGATCCAATAGTGGTGGTGAGCCTAAATGCAAAAATGGCCATAAATTCTTTAGTTTTCTTCATCGACAGCTTTGCAATGTTATCCTGCAGATATTCCCATTGAAAAGTAAAATCTATTTCTCCACTACTTATATATGGGGTTTGGAGTGGCCATTGACTTGAACTGACCAATGGGATACTGGCAAATCAAAAACATCAAAAACATGTGGTCTGACTTTCTTGATTCTCTTGTGAAGCCTGCCATTGTTGCCACAGTTTCTGGTCTGCGAGGAAATACATCTGCCACGTAGAGAGAGGCACCATCTTCCCAGCTGGTCCTGAGACAGCTACCATAAGTCAGCCAGCCCAGGCCAACCCACCAGCTCACCAAAGACAGCTGAGCGAGGCCATCTGACACCAGCAAACGGACAGCACAGCTGAACCCAGCCCAGCTTGCCCACCACATATTGTGGTGGCTTGGGAGACATAAGGCACAGTCGCAACCCTTTTTTTTTTTTTTTTTTTTTATAAACTATGACACTGACTTATTATTCCAAATGAATTCTATACTTAATATAGAATATGTTTTATATTTGGCTGGATGAGGCAATTTGGTTGACAAGATGAGATATTATTGTAACTGAATTGGCCAGATATATTTTGATTATTGTTTGGATAACAACATATCACAATTAAAAAGGAAAAAATAAAATTGTTGAATGGCTGGGTAAATGCCATGTCTATGAAACTTCATTATGAGGTTTAATCAAGTGTATTAAGACCCAAAAGTTGAGCACAAAAGATTTATTTACTTATTTTTTTGTTTTATTAGGCAAGTAGTTCATGCTTTAGAAAGGCTTTTTTTCTCCCAAAATTTCATTAAAATGTGAAATACATTTTTTTTCATAGAAATATATGTTATGGTTAGGTGTCCTCAGCCTATAGATATCTATTTAACCCATAACATAGAAAAAGAATTCCATATTGGAAATCAATAAAACATAATAGAAGTCATGTTTCTTTTAAATTATATTTAACCATATCTGGGGAAGATTTAGGTAGGTATACAATCCGAGATATCTTTGGTTTGACTGCCAGACCCTCTTCCTCTCCCGTGAGCTAGAGCTAGGAGCTTACTCTGGTCCATGCCATTGCTTAATTCTCCAAAGATGCCGGAGCAGCCCTTGTGGAGGAATGGGGCACTGCAGCAAAGACCTAAAACCTGAATATTCAAGGATCTTTTAGTTAAGAAGTCAGGAAGGGGACTGGTGTTTAAATGCCAATTCCAAATAAACAAATCAAAAATGATTTTGGAAAGGTGGAGATAGTAGAGATGGAGTGAATCTCAAGAACCAGCCATGATGCCAGCCAGATGACCACAGAATGAGTTGGGATCAAATCAAGTTCACAGTCTGAGTATCTCTACTTAAATGCCTATGAAGTGCTTGAATCTCAACAAGTCCTAAACTAAACACACTGACTCCCTCTTCAGACCTGGTCCTCCCCATCTTAGTGGATGACTCTATAAAGTTATGACTCTGTGATCTAAAATGTTAGAGCCATCCTAAATTATTCTTCTCGTATAATTCTTAATATCCAAGTTTGAAAGAATTGGCTATTTTGCCTGCCATGTTTCTTCTTAAATCATCCCCTACTAGGCATCCCCAAACTACGGCCCGTGGGCCATATGCAGCCCCCTGAGGCCATTTATCTGGCCCCCTGCTGCACTTCCGAAAGGGGCACCTCTTTCATTGGTGGTCAGTGAGAGGAGCACTGTATGTGGTGGCCCTCCAACGGTCTGAGGGACAATGAACTGCCCCCCTGTGTAAAAAGTTTGGGGACCCCTGCATCCATTCTATACCTATTGAAATTGTCCCTACCTTGGGCAACATCAACCCCTCTTCACTATACGCTCCCCACAACCCTTCTCTTAAACATATACTTCAAAGAAGCCAAAGTGATCTTTTTCACCTAAAATTTCATCATTTCATTCACATCATTACATTTCTTTACAAATCTCTAGGTGAGATATCGACTTGAGCATCAGTCTCTGGCTCTCTCATAAAATCCCAAATAAAACGAAAGAACATAAACTCCCGGGGGAAACTGCAACAAATTGGAAACTAGAATTAAATCCACTCATGTACAGTCAACTAATGTTTAACAACGGTGCTAAAGCTATACAATGGGGAAATCACAGTCTTTTAACAAATGGTGCTAGGGAAAATAGACATCCACATGCAGAAGAATGAAAATGTAGCCTTATCTCACACCATATACAAACATCAACTCAAAAGAGATTCAAGTCTTACTAATAAGACCTGAAACTATAAAACTACTAAGGGAAAATAGGGGGGGGGAATTCTTAACATTAGCCTGGAATGATTTATTGGATATGATCCCAAAAGCAGAGGAAACAAAAGGAATGATAGGCAAGTAGAATTGCATTTAATTTAAAAGCTTTTGCATAGCAAAAGAGACAATCAAAAGAGTGGAGAGCAAACTTGTGGATTGGAAGAAAACATTTGCAAATTATAAATTTGGTTAATATTCAAAATATGTAAGAAACTCAAATAACTCAGTAACAAAAAGAAAAACCAAAGAACCCAATTAAAAGATAAGTAAAGGACCTGAGTAGACATTTCTTGAAATAATACAAACAAATGGCCAACAGGTATATAAAAAGGCATTCAACATCACTATTCATCAGGGAAATGAAAATCAAAACCATAATAAGACATCATCTCACACCTGTTAGAATGGCTACTATCAAGAGGAAAAAAAAATATAATAAATGTTGATAAGAATGTGGAGAAAAGAAAACCCTTATAAACTGTTGGTGAGATTATAAACTGGTAAAGCCAATGTGGAAAACAGTGTAGTGCATCCTCGAAATATTTAAAATAAAACTACCATATGACTCAGCAATCCCACTTCTGGGTATATATCCAGAGGTAATTAAATCAGTATCTCAAAGAGACAATCTGCACCTTCTGTGTTCACTGCATTATTCACAATATCCACAATACGGAATCTAAGTGTTGTTAATGGAGGAAGAGATAATGTACTATATATACACACAATAGAATATTACTTAGCATTAAAAAAAGAAAAATTCTGCCATTTGTGACAACATGGATGTACCTGAAGGACATTATGCTAAGTGCAATAAGCCAGATACAGAAAGACAAATGTTGCATGACTTCACTTACATACAGAATCTAAAAAAGTTGAACTTATAAAACTAGATCTTGAGGGTTCTCACCAAACACAGAAAAACTGTAACTTTGTGAGGTGATGGGCATGTTAATTAGTTTGATTATGCTAACCATACATATAGTTGACAAAAGTTTTTAGATTCCTTTTTGTCAGTATTTTTATTATGGTAAAATAAACATTATATAAAATTTACTACTTTATCCATTTTTAAGTGTAAAATTCAGTGATATTAAGAACTCACAATGTTGTACAACCAGCAGCAGCTTGTAGATTCTTGCGTAAATGTTTTATGTAGGTTTTCTTTTCTAAGTATATTTGCTGTTATCATGTGAGGATGTTCCATTGACATTTGAGTCAAAGTGGCAGATGATACATACATAAGATACACATTATATGCAAATAAAAGACTGCATTTTGTAAAATTTCCAACACTATCATTTACCCAGCATCTAGATATCTCACCTCCTGCGCTTCGTGGGCTATTAACTGGTCCATTAACAGTCTCCGCCGTCTTTTCTCCCTTTGCTCTCGTGCAAAAGCATCTTCTTTGAGGCGCTTTTGGATTTTTTTAATGTATTCATCATCCGAGTACGTGCTTAACAAATCGGCAGTTGTCCGGCCTGGGGTATCTAAAGAAGTCTTGGATGCACTGAGGACAATAGTTTTTATTTTAGATTCAAAAAATAATGTGATCACAGGCCACTACTTGTGACCGTGGAGGAAGAACTTAGGAGAACACAACTTATTAATAGAAGTATTAAGGTGAATTTTAGAACTTCGGCGTGGCACTCCTAGCTTGTTGATAGATTCCATTTGCCTCCCCCCTTTTCTGGACTCTAGCGCTAGGAAGTCCTTAGTACGGCCTCCTCTCTGGGTTCATCAACTCCGTGTTCATTCACTTCTCCTGATCTTCACTCTACCCAGACATTCTAGATTTCTTGCCCTGTTCTTGCTGGCTCTAGGCCTCTGGCTTCCCTTGTTCTTAGGCAACAGTAGCACAATATTGATAACCCAAGTGTCAGGGAAGGTATACCTCTACAAGAGCCAGACAGGGGTACTAATAATGTCAGGACACAGAGCACTCCCATGGATGGTTCCGTCTGCTACCGCTCTCTCTCTCTCACCTACGCACGTGCAAGCTGCTCTGTGAACTCCCAATGACTATCGGACTGCTGAAGGCAGTGACCCGGCTCTTTCTGCAAGCTTGGCATTTGCAAGGTGACTTGCTCAGTATGTCACACTCACAAGCACAAGTCTGACCTGGCTTCTCACCCCAGGCCTTGAGACTCAAGGCAAAAAGACCTACGTCGGGGCGTTTGTCCTACCTCATGTCCAAAATTAAAGGGTCGTGAAGAGCCTGGTAGTCTCACCAACACAAAACAAACACGCTCAATTTAGTGAGACAGATGATGGCTTACAAGAGAGTGTATAGAGTCATTCAAAAGTTATCATTAAAAGTAAAAAATACATTTTTATGTCTGTGAGAATCAAATAATCAGTTCTCATCCACACACCTCTTAAAAAATAAACAATGCAATACAATGGTGCAAGATATATCATAATACAACTTGCCAAGAAATAATAAATTTTAATATTATAAATAATTGTTAAGTTAATAATTATTTAATGATAAGTTATTAATGTGTTTGTTTAAAAATATAATGTAATTTTATTCAAAAGACAAAGGCACATAATTGTGTGTCTAAGAAACTCTCATGTAGAGTAAAGTATTGATAGTCTTGTAAAAACCTAGTTAATCCATGTTTAATGAGGTGGTAACTGCATGTTTATTGTACAGATGACATTATATTATAATGCATTATTTCTAGGTTTGCTGCTCCCAGCTGAACTCTGAGCTCATAAAAAATATCCTGTTTTCCTCCTTCCTGTACTTATCCCTCAGCACTGGACATGTAGTTGATGTCTGATAAATTTCAAAAGACTTGCTAAGAAGCACTAGACAAGTGTAATATAATTTTTAAATTCACACACTAAAATTCTGGTAATTTTGTCAGCAGGGGCTCAACTTTCAGTTGTATTCAGTCACTGCATCATTAAGCAAAGTTGAGTAGCTGTCAAAAGTCTCAATAATTTAGAAGACAAAGTTTATCCCTATTTATATTCATTAAGATTTAGTACACAATAAAGTATTTATAAAAATTATGTGGCATAACTTTTTTAGATCATCAAAACTTTTATTATATTTTTTCATAAATGTGCTGTTTAAAAGATTTTGCCCTGGGTGGAGCATGCACTAAAAGCTTTTTCGACACTGTACTTATGCTGCCAATAATATATCTGACATATTTCTCCTCCTTTACTCATCATCAGTCTGTCCATTTGTCCACCCATCCATCTGCTGTCTTATTACAGTAAAGCTGAACAAAGCTACATGATACTCTTTTGAATGAATATTCATTTTACTAGATGATGTGATTTTATTGAGCAATAATTACATTTTTTCTATATCTGTTTGTTTGCCAGGCCTCCATGAGTGAGTTAATATGTGCATGAACTATTAGTGATAGGAACCTTGGCCAAATTTGTAAATAAAAATACAAAAAGCAGTTGCTAGGACAAGTCTAAGGGAACTGTATAAATCCAGATGTCTGACTGCAGCAGCCAGCAACCTCAGCTATAAAGACAAATAGCAGATAGCATTCGTTCTTTGTTTTATAAAACAAAGAACTCATCCATGTAGGGGGAAAGTAGCAATGGGAACTCATGTGTGGCTCACATAGTGACATTATTTTATTTTCCACAAAAGAATAAAGATGTACTGTGAGGTTACATCCCTGACGAACTGTTTCTGGAGTTGGCTCTAAAAGAGGCAGGTGCAGAAGTTGTCCCTTAGGGTCACCCTGGGAGAGGATTTAGTGCTTTCTGGCACCAGGTAGTGCCTAGTTTCCCAACAAGCCCAAAACATGCTTAGTTCTAAGCTGAGAATTCAGGATGTTCAAAACAGTGACTATTAAGGAGCTTGAGTACAGCCATGTTGTACCACAGCCTTTGTTTTCTTTAGAAGTGTGCTCTAGCCCAGGGCTTCCCAACAGTTTTCATTTTGGGGCCATCAGAGAAAATGCTCTTTGTGTGGCACACTGGAAGGGACTTTCAGTCTCTGATGAGGCTGGTCATAGCAAGAGGTGACTGGTCCAGGGACTCCTGCTGCCCAAGCACTATCCTGCTATCTTGAGAAGTAAGGGTGTCATATGTCATGGTCCCTCAGCGGAAAATCTCTAGCATGGTCAAGAGGAGGTATCTACAGAGAAAGGGTTTGTGTTGGACACTGCTATTTTCTCCCCTTTTCCTTCCAAATAGAATCCAAATTTTATTTAGAAAAACAATATACCTAGCTAAACACTACATTTCCCAGCCTCCCATTCTGCTAGGTCTGGCCATGTGACTGAGATCTCGCCAATATGATGTAAGCAGAAATATTATACTGGGAAGGCTCTTAAAAGGAGCTATTTAAGATTGGAGATAGCTACTTTTGCCTGTCTTCCTTCCTGATTTCTGGAACTTGGGCCAAATGGACAGAGCTCCAGCAGCCATGGGTAGTGGGAGGAGAGTGACATTGAGGATGACAGCCATATCAGGGGACAGTGGAGCAAAAGTGGAGCAAAAGGAAAGAGGAACCTCAGTGCTTGAAGCCCTTGGAGCTACAACACACACCTTGGACTGCTTACATTCTGACTTCTACTCCACGAGAAAGAAGGAAACATCCAACTCATTTAACCCACTTTTGTTTTTGTGGTTTCTAGGGCTAACTGGTAGAGGGACCTAGGTTCAGAGTTAACAGGCAATAGGGAGCAGGGTGAATGTCGGGGGCTGAATCACACTGGGATGATCTTTTTAAAGACATTTAGTAACTGACATGGCAAGGACACTAATCATCAAAACAGATGCTGGCACTGGATTGGCAGCTGCTGCTGTGCTTGTGGTTTTCTCTGCTAGCTACATTATGTGCACTCCCTGAAAGGGGCCAGCCCTGGGGCTACGGAGAAGACCATTCACTGTAAAATAACAAAATACTTCAATATTTTAAGATGGTCATTCTGGTGGGTATCATCTGTTTATTACTCCAGAGTGTGTGGCTGGTGAGGTAGTGAAAGAGCTAGAAGAAACTCAGTGGTTTCATGGGCCAAGGTCAGGTGGACGTAGTGGGGTTCAGGTGGCAGCTGCCCAGGTGAGTGGGCTGGGAGGTGCTTTCTTATGGAGTCAGGGGAAGCACCGAAAACTGGGAGTGGGAGTCAGGACAGGGTCTCAGGAGGTTCTGCGGAGGGTGGGAGGAAAGGTACTGAATGCATTTTTTTCATTTGACTTTATTTTCCTGCCATACCTGACTTCCTCACCATTTCTTCTTTTAGCTTTTTCTTAGTTCTCATTTGACTCTAAATCCTTCCCTCAGAAATATTAATATGGAACTGAAGTATATAATTTGCATCTTTCTTCTCTGAAAAGATTTATTACATATTCTATAAATTGTAAATGAATAAAGCTTGGTAGTTTCCATGGAAAAATGAAAGAAAGAAAAAACAACTCAAGTTGCTCCAACATATGTAGTCTAATTAATTATTTTCTGTTAGTCATGACCCCCTAATAGGAGATCTTTATCTTTGGGCAAATAGAGCCCATTAACCAGGCACTTTATGCAGTAGATTCACCAAACTGGTCAACAAACTAACTCAACAACTCTTTATTGAATCCTTGCGCTAAATGCTGGGATGCAGCGTGAGAAACAACTAGAGTCTAGTAAAGGTTTTACTGTGACAAATTTGAACTTGAAATAATTGTAGTGACTGTTTGAAATAATGTGTGTGAACTTAGAAGAGTAAGCAGAGCATAGAAGAATAATTTAACTTTCCATCATAATAGCCACTTTCCCTCTTGAACTTTACAAAAGTTACGATGAACAATTAATCTGAACTTAAGTCATCTATTTTCTGTCAAATACTCTCTTAATGAAAATTCTGAAAAGTGAAAAGATCTTTGGAACACATTCCAGGTAAATTATATTCAAAACTTACAGGTAAGAAAGAAAATAACTCATGGTCCTGGCCAGTTAGCTCAGTCAGTTAAGAACATTGTCCCGAAACAACAAGGTTGAGGGTTTGATCCCCGGTCAGGGAACACATGGGAAGCAACCAAAAAATGCATGACTGAGTGGAAAAAAAATGTTTCCCTTTCCCCCCCAAATCTTCCTTCCTCTCTCTGTCCCTCTAAAAAATCAATAAAAATTAAGCCCTGGCCAATAGCTCAGCTGGTTGAAGTATCGTCCTGGAGCGTGGAGGTTGCCGTGTTTGATCCCTGGTCATGGCACATACAGGAGCAGCTTGATGTTCCTGTCCCTCTCTCTCCCACTCTTGCAAAAGAAAATAATAGTAATAATAATAATGATGATAATAGTAATAATTTACATCCCACCTTTCTTTTGCCTGAAAATCCTTTTTTAGTAATGCTTCAAACTTCTTAATCTCGTTGGCCACATCCTTTAAAAAAAATTTATAATCAGTTTTTTGCCTCTAAAAATAATTTTAAAATATTCATTTATCATATTTATTTAAATTTATAAAGTACATGCACTGCTAATTCAAGCTGGTTAGGAAAGATATGAAAAACTGCGCTCCAGCATAGTTTCATAATCCTGGTTTGTGACTTCTACTCTAGGCTAAATATACCTAAAATGATACAAAAATTGCCTAATCTGAATCATTCAGTTCACAATTTTATTTATAACAGTACAGAAAGGGCATTTAATAAGAATAAAGATCACCAAAGAATTAAGACATAATTTTTTAAGCTTTAAAAATTTTTCATTAAAGTATAGTTGGCATTTTCAATTGCAATCATTTTAAATTAGAATAAGCATTTTTTATATAAGTATTTTTTTAAAAATTAGTGTCTCAGGTATTTTGAACATTTCTTATGTAACCTTATTTACACTGTTTATTTGCTCTCTAAAAAATTAATTTTAGGCCCTGGCTGGTTGGCTCTGTGGTAGAGCATCTGCCCAGCATGTAGAAGTCCTGGGTTCTATTTCCATTCAGGGCACATAGAAGTGACCACCTGCTTTTCCAACCCTTTCCTTTTCCTTTCTCTCTATTTCTCTCTTCTCCTTTAACAGCCATGGCTTGATTGAAGCAAGCTGGCCCTGGGTGCTGAGGATGGCTCTATTACCTAGTTTCGAGTGCTAAAATAGCTCGGTTGCTGAGTAACAGAACAATGTTCCCAGATGGGCAAATTATCACTCCATAGTGGGCTTGCCAGTTTGATCCCAGTAGGGGTGCATGTGGGAGTCTGTTTCTCTGCCTTCCTGCTTCTCACTTAATTTAAAAAAATTAATTTTAGTCTACTGCACTTATTAATAAAATTTAATCAACTCTAGGAAATTTAAGAATCATGTACTTTTTTAAAATGGAGTCAAAAAATCCTCTGTGGGTAATGATTTTTAGAATTCAAGCACAGGACTTTTTAATATTAAAAAATAATTGTAAATTAATATAAAACCCAATATTATTTTTAATATTAAAAAATAATTGAAAATTAATATAAAACTGGCATTATGAATTGGGTAAATCATGTCAGCTTTCTGAGTTTCAGTTTTCTTATCTAAAAAATGGACAAAATAATACCTGACCTAGAGAGTTATTTATGAATTAAAGATAATGTGAAGTGCCCGATCCATTGCCTGACATATGGCAGATGCTCCATAAGTGGGAGCTATTAATCTTTCTCTAAGGTCATGGGAGAGAATGCCACAGACATGATTGTAGAGGTATGTAAGGTAGACAGAACCTGTATCAAAGTGCAGTATTGCTCCCCTGTGAAATACAATCAGATTGCATCTTTTGGAATGATTGACAGTTCATATGATCTAGCAAAATATCACTTGTGTAAGTAACTTAAATTAAAATATACTGGTAACAAGCAAATCACTTACCATTTCTAGGATTCATAGAAAAATAGGGCAGCATGGTGAGGAGAAATTGAGTAAAAACATACAGTAGGAAAGGCACACACATGGTCTGTGTACCTCAACTAGGTACACAGGGTCATTATGACAGCAATCATTCTAGCCTAGTTTGTTAGTGACCACAGAATCCTCAACCTTGGAGGCCAGACAGGTACTGTCATTTAATAGGAATTTGTCTTCCTTGGCTTAAAGCTACATTCTGTTTCTGCACAAATAACAGTATAAAGTGGATTGACTAGGAATATAGTAGAAGAGTTTTAATGAGAAGGGACAATGCCAGAGATCATTTGAAAAGAAAGTAAGTAGTTTTGGGAAGTCTCTCCGTATGTTTTAGGGAAAGATCATTTTTTTATTAAGATAAAGTCAATACCCTCATAAAGGACTATCACTCACCTCTGCCTCTTTTTTCTTCTTCATCATTTTTTGGGCCTCAAGTGCTTTCAGAGTGCGATCTGGTGCAGGCTTAGGAATCTGTATGATAGCCGCTTGGATTTTGGCCATTATTTCATTTTGCCGCCTTCTGCTCAAGCGTTGCTGAATGTCCCATATACATTACTTTAGTGATCAGTTCATCAGCATAACAGGCAATGTTACATACTCACGGGTACACATATACACACTGAAATTTCAGAACTCATCAATTAACTAACGAACTAGGTGTTACACCTGTATAATGGTACAAAGCAGGTGTCAATATGACAGCTTGAAAAGTATATTAAAACATAGTTTGGGAGCCCCCAAATTATGCCAGTCAAATGTGTGTGTTTTCACTCTGGGTACTGACACTAAAAGGAATATAAAGGTGTCCCAAATACAAAGAAGAGTAGGATTTTTCCCAGTCTCACCCTCATGACCTGCCCAATAATGGGAATTGAAAATTCTGTCTCTGAAGTGGACTGTAGAGGAAATTCGATCTTGGAGATGGTCTCTAGGAGGTCTCCTAGGAACCCATTAGAAATGACAAGCTTCCCAGAAACTCAGTCACTATGAAATGATGAGTTCAGAGACTACATAAAATATTGAACTAACACTAAATTACGTGATATCAGTATTGAATCATATCTTCTCCATGTAGGCATAATTATTTTAAGAAATATATAAGCAGAAACACATAAATGAAAAGATGGTAAAAATAAAAATATTTTACAAATCATTTAAAAGACAATATGTGAAACTAATTATGACTTCACTGCTAAAGCATTATATTAGAACTAATAAGATCACTAGTACCTACTTCCAATGATGAAAAATGTCAATTCACCATTCAAATGTCAGAAATTATAATTCAAAAATTTTCCCATCATTTTCTAAAATGTGACTTTTCATTTAACTGCAATATGTTTATCTTTTTTTTCTTAAGAAAATCGAGAAGAGATAGACTCCTCCTTTCATGCTGTTTGCATCTTATTATTTTTAACATAATAATTTCCGAATATCTAGTGGTATCATACTTTGTTTTCCCCAACTTTCTGCAGTAGACTTGGCACACTGAAGCTGGGCAGGCTGTTGCATATAGAGTCCCAGCACCCTGTCTCAACTGAAACACTACTTTAAGAGTGCCTTGTCTTAGTACCATGAAATGCCCAGGGAGGTCCAAGCCTTCATCCACTCTGTGGCAAGTAATGTGATCATATCTCCCAGAGTGTGTCTCTTATCTTTCCCTCCTTCCTCACAAGGAGTTGACTACATTCAGGATATGTCGATTTCTTATCATTCTAAACACTAGAATTTATAAAAAATGATTTACAGTGCAATGAGAACTATAAATCTTTTGCCTGTAGTTTACACATTCCATACACACAGCCACCTGAAATCCTCTGAGAAGTCTTTAGTGATTTCACACACCATTGTCTTCTCGTGTCCTTAGGGGCACAGGAGATCATTAAAGACTTCCAGAGAAATATGAGGCATAACAGGGAATTAGTCAAAGCCAAGAAGATGTTGAGAGATGTTTAAGGGCGCTAGAGAGGGAAACAAGCCACACTGACAGGAAGAGAGAAGGAGGGCAGGAGAGGGAGACCAAAGGAGTTACTCAAAAGAGGGAAAAGAGAGAGGGAAATGTCTACTCTGACTTCCTCAGTGGAGACAATGGTCATAGCCTTCACTGAGGTAGCCAGTAGCACCGCCACCTCGTCACTAATGCATCTGAGTCGTAGATTTTTACTGGACAACTTAAAAAAAGATCAGGTTGTTCTGCCATTCCATAGAATGGCAGTTCTTGTTTCTTAGCCAACAGTGGAGGTGACAGTCAGCAGTAGTGGGGATGGCGAAAGGGGAAAGGTGAAAGAAAGCGAGGTGAGAGCAGGGAAGAGCATGAGTCATGCATCAGCCACATGCACCTTGCGCCACATTAATGCTTATGCAATGTGTACTTAGGCATAAATTACAAACAGTATACTATGCACTAATGAGTTTCTGTTAAAATTGTTGTATAAAACCTTTTCGATATTAAAACATCTTTGTTCTTCCTTGTGCTTTTGAATTTTTTCAAGTTTCTCAAATTGCATGCGGACAAGATCTTCTTGCATGTGTACATATTTTTCTTGAAACCTGTGTGTAACCCGCATCAGATTGAAATCAGTTTGACGTGGTATCAGGTTTGTAAGTCTCTAAATGAAGAAAGTATTTCAAAAGATGCCATTATTAGAAATTAGTATTGTTATAAGCACACATAAAATTTGTCTTCAAAATTTCTATAAAATATCATACTATTGTTGGCTGTTAAAATAATTTTAAGCCCCATACTAATAACTCATGTCCTTAACTAATATAAGAATACAAAAACATAATTTGAATTCCTTCTTACAAAATAATCCTATATAAACTTTTATAGTAAGTTTTTGTCCTCAGTTAAATTTCAATAAATAGTATTTAGATTATTGGAAATATATTTTCACAAAAATAATTTTATAAAACCAATTTCAACACATAGATAAATAAGAAGCCAGATTCTCCCTTTTATTGGAGCCACTTCCTAGTAACAAGTAAGAAAACATTAAAACTTCCAGGCCACTGAAGAATGCAATATGCCAAGAAAATAAATTCTTAAATGTGATTATAAAGTGAGACACAGAAATATGGACATTGTACTTAACTTTTATATTCAAAAGTAATCTCCTTAGAAGTTAAGTGAGAAGACTCACTTAAAAAAATGGTGCCATTGCTTAAATCATTTTTGGTCCTTCTAACACTGTCTCAGTAGAAACTCGCACTTAACTCAGAAAAAATGTAAGGACCTCTGAGCTGACTTTAAGCCCTTTCACATCTTCCAACTCTTCTCTGTGAAAAAATGGCCTGGCTTCCATCTTCACAGGGACAACAAAAATGTAAAGTCCTTGAACATCCTACCTCTCCAACATGTATCTATATCTTCAACTTAATTCTTATTTTTCCCACGACCCAGGAAATACCCATTGATATATCAGATAACCTAATGTTAAGTGTGTGGCTTCTGGAGTCAGATTGTTGAGGTTTGAGTTTCAACTAATGGCGTCATAAAGTTGGGCAAGTTACCTAACCTCTCTATCTCAGTTCTATCATCTGTGAAGTGGGAATAGAAAAAAAACAAAAAAAACCTATCTCATAGCACTGATGTAAAAAATGTCAAGCGAGATGATATATATCATCAAAACATATATATAAAGTACCTGGAACAGGGCTTGGCACCTTTCTATGTATGTTTAATGAATTTTAATATTATTATGCAACAAATATCTTCCTCTATCCAGCATTAAAGAATGTCATCTCTCCTCCATCCAAACCGTGGACTTATTCCTCCTCTTTTCTTCCCAGAGGATCTCCTCCTACTTCATCCTCACACCAGGCATCTCCTGCCACTGACCCTTTCATTCAACCAGCAGGTTGTCCCAGTATCTACAGCCAGAAAATGAACAGACTCACATTTCCCTTGAGCTTTTCTCCTGCACCACTGTTTTTACATCCTCTCCTCTTTCACCTTGAACTTTTTTTAAAAGAATAGTCTATGCTCCCTTCTTTCTCATCTCCAATTTACTCCTTAGCTCACTGCAATCTAAACCCCCCTACTGAAACATTTTTATCCCCCTAAAATATAAGCAGCTCTAAGAAGATTAGGGTTCATTGTGCAAGTGCCTGGCTTAAAGCAGGAGCCCAACCAATATTTGTTCAATAGATGATTGGCAGGCTCTGGTACACCAACATTAAACCCAACGGTCTTCTGTTTGGCCTCGTCTACACAGCTCTTTAGCACTTGTTACTGTCTTCTATTTTATACCTTACAAAGAATTGTCTTGTGTATTATCTTCTTGAAGTTACAAAAAAGGCCTAACTCTGAGGCAGATAGAAATGATCATCATTGTTTTCACAGTTGGGATGATTAAAACTGTTCTAAAGACTGGCCCAAAGTTAATCAACTTGCAAGTGAACAGGGTAGATGCAATACTAAATTATTGAGCTTTAAGCCCAATCTAATTTTCAGCTCTCCTGAGTTTATTCTGCAGCCAAGCTCGTAAGGCTGTCCATTAAGAACAGACAAATTGGAAAGTAGAACTGTCCCTCATATCTATTATTACCTTGTTGTTTCAGAATTAAATTTAAAATTTTTATCATTTCCATTTCTATTTAGGGCATTCCATCAGTGCAGTACTTCCCAGTATCCTAGGAACCTGGAAAAGTTAGTGCACCTCACTGAGCTTTAGGAGCTAGCAAAGGAACAGGAGAGTATTCAACTAGGAAATTATATCAATTCATCAAAACATATTTAATAAGCATCTGCATTGTTCAAAGCATGGTATTAGAAATATTCCTTGAATCTGAGGAACTAAAAATATATCTTGTGAGGGCGTAAGACCAATAAATACGAGAAGTTAGCAGTGACATCAGGAATAGGAGAGAATGAGAATTACCTGTGCCCGGGCACTAGGAAGGTTGCATAGAAGCAGATGAAGAAAAGTTTGGAGGACAAGAAGAGATAAGAAGGATGAGCTTAGTGGAGAGAGAGGAGAGGGCAGGAATATTCTATTGCCATTCCAGGACAGGCTGCCAACCAATGTAGAAGAAAGACCTTATGCTGAGGATTATGAAGAAATAAAGTTAGCAACACAGGTCAAGAACATTTAGTAAAAGCTGTCAAATGCCAGTCTAAATTGGGGAATAGGAAATGCATAAAATAGAAGGTCTCTAAGCAAAAGATGAATGTAGTGAAAGTGGAATTCAGGAAAGATTCATCTGGTACAAAGCCTGAAGCTCAGGAGAAGTTAGTAGGTTCATAAGGAGATCTGAGCAGATATGATAGGGGGATCATTGGAAAGGCAGGAGCAGGCATAAAAGCATGAGGGATTAGGAACAAACGGAATTTGATAAGCTATTGGAAATGTGGATAGCACGGAGGGAGACATCAAAAATAGATAAGTGCATCGAAACTGTTAACATAAAACAAACCCAAATATGGCCAATAACACACATAAGGAACACATGTACTCAAAGGGGCCTCTTTGAGAATGCAACATCACTGTTGTTTCTCTTTACCAAGTTTCACACCGTGATATGCCCACACTTCCTTCTGTACTTACATCTCGAAAAGCCTCGCTTTTCATGCTTTGAAGTTTCCTACTGGTTGCGGGCTGCATCGTTTGCATTTCCATTCCAGTCAGTCCACTCTTCTTCTTTTTCTGAAGTTCAATATACAATTGATACAGAAGTTTTGTGGCTGCCCCAGGCTTTTCCATGATAATGTTGTTAGCCACCTTCTGATCGAACTGCACACCCAAAAGGCGAAGTGTTGGCTCCAAGCGTGAAAAATTATTAATTTTGGCACTCGAAACCCTAGGCATTAAAATAGTTTACCTAGTTAGACATTGACATTGCATTGAAAAGAAGTAAGTATTGGAGATACTATTATGACCCAATAGTCTGAATATTCTCATGTTCTTTTAAGTACATTTATTCTTCTCTAAAACAACTCAATCAAGTGAACATGTTGAGCTTTTTTATTGTCCTGAATTTCTGCATTTCTTTCTCTTGAATGGCTAAATTAGAACTCATTAATGTTTTTCATTTTCCTGCTAAAATAGAGGCTAAAATTTCTACAAGAATTTATTCAAACCAGATTATTAGATTCCTTCTTCTGAATGGAAAAACCTAACTATGGTTTTGAAAAATACTTTACTCAGAGGTCAAAACTAAAAATTAAATGTCCATTGCTTTAAATAATATTATTACTAGTTAGATAAATTACTAGGCTATGAAAATAGCCCTAATAGTGCACTGAAAACTCTAACAATGATCCTCTTGGGCACTGCCAAAAGTATATATTTAACTAAGAAACATTAGCTATTCAATCAAATCACTTTACAGTTTATATTACTACTTTAAGAGTCAGTAAACTTTTTCTAATTATAAGATATATTTTTGAATCACCTATTATCAAATTAGGCTCACATTTTAGAAGAAACTCATTATTTCATTCATTTAATTAACTTATTCTCTCAACTAACTCCTATTATATACCAAGGATCGATTTATATTTATTAGAGTTATTATGTAAATAATATGTAAATAAATTTACAAATGCACTAAGTTTTTACAAAGATGAATAACACATAGTGCCTGCCCTAGATGAGTAAACGGATAGTGATAAGTTGAGGTAGTGTTGTAATACAAGTTTCAAATGCCCTAGAGCTGTTAATGAGCTTGTGAACCCTGTGATAGAAATAAAGCAAAAAATGTTGGAAGCATTTTCAATTCTTGTGCCTCTATATGATCCACCTGGATATAAATATCAATTTTAACCACTGGCCTAGTTTCTCTTTAGCTCCCAAATGTTTGGTGACTTTCCTGAATAGAAAAGAAATATACTGAATATAATTGAATATAAGTTAAAGTCCTACCCCCAACCCAAATGATACCTTACAACAGAGGGAGTTGACATGTATTTGGCAGAATTTCTAATATTATTAGAATTACTCACTCAATAATTTCATATTGGACTATAAAATTATTTGGGGTAGATACTATTATCTTCAACAATTGCAATTAAATCTTTATAAGTGTATAGAGATCACTTAACATTTAAACTTTATATACTGCTTCTAATATACTGTTGCTCAAGAGCTTGTTCTCAAGTAGTTCAAGTAGTGGTTTTAAACCTTTTATTATTATTAATTATTATTATTATTTTTATCACACATGCCATTGAAAATCTGATGAGACCTGGAAAGAAAACACATATCCACACAAAATGTGCATAGCATTTTTGAGTGCTTGTGAATCTCCTGAAACCTAGCCAAACTGCAAGTTAACAACCTCTCTCTGAAAGGAGATGGGGCTGGGGAAATACGGAAATGAACTCTAACTATGAATAAGAAGCCAGTCGCATGGGAAGGCCAATGTCAACAACAAGAGTGACACAGAACTTGAATTTCTTTTCTGCTTATGTGCTGTAACTTCCTGTCATATTTCCTCTGTCTACTATAACTCAACAGAAATTTTAGGATATCACACTACATCAACCAAACTTTGAATATAATATTTCAGATTAATAAAAGAGAAACAGATCTTAGAAGGGATGAGAAGAGAAAATGAATGCTACCAAGAAATCTTGTCAACAATAAGAGCAAACATTGTTTTTTAGGTCTTTCTTCTCAGGTCCAGTTTTGCAGTTTGTTCCCCAACAAATGACTTTACAGTGTGAGGTGACAAACACTTGCCTAAAATGATTGGGAGAAAACAGACCATATTTTAAAGGGTATGACCAGGAAAGAGAATTGTCAGATCAATGACTTGTGGTCCCTCCTTATACAGGTGCTTTATACCCCTTTTTAGCTTCTATGGTGGTTAACCTTTCAAATCCTCTCTGAGGAGTCCTGTATGTCTCATCCACTGCACATATTTGGAAGGAGATGGCTTGACACCCACTTGTCAGAGCTTTGACCTGGCTCGTAACTTTGGCTGCAGAGGTTAGGAGCAACATAACTTGGGTGGGAGAATCAAAAAGTAACCACTACTCATTTCTAAATTTCAACAAAACACAGCCTATTACCCAATAAAAGTGTAGGACATTCCTCTCCTACTACGTGTATCGCCTGACCCCCTGAGTGCAATGTCAGCCTGCTAGTGGTATGGCTCAGTCACACATCAAGCTTCAAAATGCCTTTTAAGGAGTGGTCAAAGTATTCAGGTATCACAGTACATTTTCCTAGAAGTTTTTAACATATACTCCAAATTTCCAACTAATCAAAATTTTGGGAATATCACTGGTATGTACATTGCTGGAAGTCCATTCCTGTTATAGAATATGCTCGATTAGTATAACGTGATGATCAACAGTTGTTTTTGAACAGAGAGAACCCCCTGGGGCATCTCTGCTCTGGGGACAGATGATGTAAGTGCTGACTCTATGGAATAAGAAATGTATTCTGGGAAAAGTCCTCCCTCTCCCTACTTGAAATTCTAATTTGCCAAGGGACTACCTGTCTTCTCTCCTCCGTGCCACCTGGTGAGCGAATACACCTTACAGAGTGGGTAGAAGCTGCCCTCCCAGGGAATAGCTAGGCTTCTTCACATTTTGTTCTCTGAACTAAGCTGCTCATTTCCCACCCTTTGAGATGAACTAAAAATATTCAGAAACAGAGAAGTCTTTTGGAGTTAGATAAGTTATTTTTAAAATTCAGTAATTTCCAAGGTAAATAACTTAGTTATGAGCAACATATACTTTATTGTTTATATTTTAGGCTAAAGAAACTAAAAATATTAGACTAAAACTCACCAAGTCATGAGCTCTAGCATTATACAGCTGCCTAAAAACAGAGGTTTTAACAAAGAAGGACACTTTCCCCACCAACTACACTATTTTAAAAAGTGGGTTCCAAGAACTACAGATGGATAGCATTTGGCTGTCAGGAGAAGCAGGTCCCCTACCCCATCTGCAGGATTGCGATGACTCTCAGGGGATAGAGTCAGTCTTTGCCATGGGCAAAGCAAGGCTGTTATACATGATGGGCTCACACCCACCCAAAGTTGGGCAAGGGCGTGAAAGTGACCCTCTGCTCAGTTTTCCCAGCCCTATCCCTGGCAAGAGGTTGCTTCAACCATCCTTTTTATTTGTGCAAAGAGCTCTCTGTTCACTAACACTTGTGCCTTTATAGTTGTTTCCATTCAAATCAGGTCTCTTTTTCCATTTCACATAAAGGCCCTCAATGGTCCTGGTAACAAGAGACAATTCAGTGCACCTGAAATATGTGTGTGTGGTATGGTCAGTATGACCCTTTAAGTTTCCTAAGGCTAAACAGGTGCACTTTCGGCACTATTCATTTATTCAATAGAGAAACATTACAGTGTGTCTGGTATGGGCTAGGGGCAACGTTGGGAGCAATGTTCAGCAAATCTGCAAACTAGTTGAGGAGTAAGCATTCATGTATTCATTCATGAGCCACTGTTTGGGTACCTTCACGTGGCAGGCATGTAAATAAATAATTACAACTTAATGTGAAAAGGAAAGTGTTGTTCAAAGTGTTATTAGAATAAACAAAAAGGAAACTAAATCTGCTAGGAATTTCAAAGAAAAGTTTAGAAAAGGGGTGCATTTTAAGTTGGTCCTAAGAATGAATAAAAGTTTCTTGTGTTGAAAGTGAAGGAAGGCTATTAATATGCAAAGGTAGAAAGCATAACAAAAATATATGGCATGTTTGTGGAGCAGGGCAGCTTGGGTTAGGGCTCCAGGGTGGCGGAAAATGTGGCTGAAAAGGTGGATGAGGGTCATGCTGGATGAGCACCTTGTAAGACATGCCTGGAGAAAGCAAAACTGGGTAATCTAAAGGTTCTTGAACTGATGGGAATATCATACCTAAGGGATGTGGATGTAGAGTTTTATCTTCATACTGAGAAGTTCAGTAAAGGTTTCTATATGTTGGATTTACTGGATCTATAGCTATTCATTAATTCAAAAAATGTTGACTGAAAGCCAAATATATCTGTAATAGCCCTAGAGTTGCAAATAAAAACAACTTAATACCTCTAACTTCAAGGTGTCCAAATGCTCAATGTGCAATGTGAAAGAGGTCCAAGTAAAGGAAGTAACAACCAAGACATCAGTGTTGGAATAAGTCAATGTGTAAGGTAAATTGATAATCTTCATACAAGGGTAATAAACAACAAAAAATGACTGGAAATCTGCTTATACACATGTCATCACAAATCAGTCTGTGCATATGAAATCTCCTGAGAGAGCCAATAGGAGAAAAGGGGGGTGTGGACATCGATCTGCCTATTCTAGGAAATTTACACCTTAAAGCCTGCTCCTGGATTCGATGGGTGGGAAGGCAGTGCAGGGGGAAACAGGTGGCATAGGGCTGGGAGCTCCAGCAAAGCAGGCAGTCGGGGCCAAACTGTGAAGGAACAGGAGCAAGAGATGAGAGATATGGGGTGTAGGGTATGGATTAGAATGTGACTCAGTACCATAGAAACTTAAGAAATTGTCTGGGATGAAATATGTATTTCCAATCCATGATGTGTCCTGTATTTTACTATTATTACCTGTACAACTAGCAAAATCTGGATTGTGAAAGAATCATTCATTTCTTGAATGAGAATATCAGAATACTTTGCCCCGACATATTGCAACGCAGGTTCTATTCAATGGAGGCCTCATGTTCCAGGCAGCCAAAAGCTAAAGAATCTTTGAGTGGGAAATATCAGGATAAAACATTATGGGTTCAGAGTGGGACTTCAGGAATGGCAGAATAAGTACTTGTAAAAACCACTTCTCTATAAAGGCAGTAAGAAAACTGACAAAAATTACAAAAATCAACTTTTTCATAAGTCTAGGCTTGTAATAATCCAAGGAGCACAGAGAATTTGAGGGCAGTGACAATATTCTGTATAACACTATAATGGTGGCTTCATATTATTATACATTTGTCCAAAAACACACTAGGATGGCTATGATAAAAAAGATAGACAATAAACAATTGTTGACAAGGATGTGGAGAAATTCCAAGCTTCTTCACGCATTTCTAGTGTGAATGTAAATGGTACTTTAAAAAACAGTTTGGATGTTTCTCAAAATATAATCTTAGACCATATACCCAGCAGTTTCACTCCTAAGTTATATACCCAAGAGAAATGAAAACATTTCCATGTAAAAACACAATGTCTATAGCAACATTAGTCATAGTAGCCAAAAATAACTCATGCCCATCAATTGATGAATTCATAAACAAAATGTGGTATATCCAATCATAATTATTCAGCAAATGAATAGAAATGAAGCAGTACTTATGCATGCTACAACATAGATGAACCTTGAAACATCCTAAGTGGAAGAAGACAGTCACAAAATTCCACATCTTGTTTGAGTCATTCAATACAAAATATGTAGAACAGGCAAATTCATAGAGACAGGAAATAGATGAGTATGTACCAGAGACCGGTTGTTTAGATAGTGGTGATGGTTGTAATTATTCTAAATATGTAAATATACTTAAAACCACAGAATTGCAGGCTTTAAATGGTGAATTATGATACCATACATGAATTACCTCAATATAGCTGCTAAAACCAAAAAATACAATGGATTTCTTTTTTATTATTAGTTAAGTTCTAGTTTATATTTTGAACACAAAGAAAAATACTAAATGGCCAGAACACTATTTACTGTTTCACTTCTTCTTTTAAAAGAAAGCAGAACCACGTAAAAAAAAAAACCCAAGAACTAATCTGGCCTAAGATTGCAAGAATATAGCAGATATTAAAATAGGTCTTGCTGCCACCTGGAACACTGAAGTATGTATTCATGAGGAAGTGACAATTTCCATACTAAAGGAATTGTTGGCCGACTGAAGCTCTTAAAACATCTTTAGATTGATGATTCTTAAAAGTTAATAATGGAGGCTAAAACCATTGCAATGCCAAACGAATTGACCATTTCTTCTTATAGTAAGAAATAATCTCACTAACCTGCTTTCTGAAAATTCTGAAAAATCATCCTGAAGGTCAAATTTATGTAGAATTTCTCCAATTAGGTAGCCACTGGCAAATACCTTTGCAAATGACGTGGGACCTGAATTTTTAAATGTAGAGATTAAAAAGTAAATACATCACACACATAGAGATTATACACTTTAATTATGTATTCATAGAGTAAAAATCCATAATTTAATTTGAACTCAAAATTCCATAAAATACTTCTGGAAATATATTTTAATAACCAAATAGAAATATTGAAGTTTAAGAGTAGGCATCTACTAAAAGTTCCTGCATATATCATCAATACTTGATAACATATGAAATTTTGAAAGAAAAGACAACTTTTGATCAAATTAAAAAAAACTAATGAAATTTATGACCATATAGTCAACAACAAACTTCCAATATATTTTGTAAAATTATGCTGTAATACCACCGTTATCAATACAACCTAGGGATGATAGTAGCGTAATATTTTGGCCAAGTGAGGCACAACCTAACTTTTTTAAACAATAGTTAAGACTTAATTTTAACCTTTTCACAATGGAAATTTTACAAAACTCATCTTCATCTTTTGAAATAGAGCCTACTGAGCATGGTCAAACTTTCCCTTGGCAGTTTGGAAGGTAACTCTGGTCCAGCTGTTCTGTGCACCAATGAAGATAGCCCGGAGTGAACAGGCTTTGGAGCCAGAGGCAGCTATGCTGAATTCTTGGCCCTGCCCCCTGGTAGCTATGTACTTCCTGAGTTTCTATCCCTGGAACATACAGAACATTTCTATACCTATCTTGGAGAGCTATTTTAAAGATTAGAGGTAATGTAGGAGAATCAGTACCATGACTGCCACATATGAGACACCCAACGGTAAGTGCAGAAAAAAAGAAAATTAAGTATTTAATAAAATTTGCTTTCTTTAAAAATATCTTTAGGGCCCTGGCCGGTTGGCTCAGCGGTAGAGCGTTGGCCTGGCGTGCGGGGGACCCGGGTTTGATTCCCGGCCAGGGTACATAGGAGAAGTGCCCATTTGCTTCTCCCCCCCTCCGCCCCCTTCCTCTCTGTCTCTCTTTTCCCCTCCTGCAGCCAAGGCTCCATTGGAGCAAAGATGGCCTGGGCACTGGGGATGGCTCCTTGGCCTCTGCCCCAGGCGCTAGACTGGCTCTGGTCGCGGCAGAGCAACGCCCCGGAGTGGCAGAGCATCGCCCCCTGGTGGGCGTGCCGGGTGGATCCCGGTGGGGCGCATGCGGGAGTCTCTCCCCGTTTCCAGCTTCAGAAAAATACAAAAAAAAAAAAATGTCTTTAGTTTGTGGTCACTTTTTTTTTTTTTGTGGTCACTTCTTTTATGAAGCAAAAAATATACGGTTACAAGGTATTTGAGGATGATATATAAACTTGATACATAAATTGTGTTATTATAGGACAAAGCCATCATCTCAAATGATTTCAAAATCCCACAGAAATCTTTAACATGTCTTTTAAACAATAGCAGTCAACATATTCTATATGTATCATGGCAGTATCACAAACTCATTGGTACCAGGTTACCCTCTGATATCTATCAGACTGATAATAAGGTGGCTAACGGAACACGAAGAAATGCTTGGTTTATAGACCTGATGCTTAGTGTGTGATGCAGCAGGGAGAAGTGAATTGTTCCCCAGAGGTCCCTGCACGGAGACCCCACTCAGAAGACTACATTATCATAGGAATAAGACTCTTATACATCTGACACCAGCCCACAATGCTGCCCAAAGTTTTCGTAATTTTTGTTTCCAACTCATTTTGTACTCTTAATAACACCCCAATACTTTAGGTTGAATCAGCACAGTAATAAAGGAGTTAAAATGATGTCAAGTATTCCCAGTGATTCCATTTACTCAGGGTGGCCTCCCGAACTGCCTAGCCTTAGAACCTATTAAATATCTTCTGGCCTCCTATAATAGTAGTTGTTTTGAAGCAACTGAAATCTGAATGGCTACTTCCACCTCCAAAGGGCAGAGGCGTGCCACCTCTTCCTCTGAGTCACTGCTGCTTTCTCCTTTCTGCCAAGACCTGCCCTTGCTGGCCCGCAATGCTGGCGCCTGGGCTCAGCTGCCACCACTGTCCTCACCGTGCCATCTGGGCTGCTCTGGATGTGCCTTGCTTTTCTTCTGTCTGCTGCTTCCTTTTCTCGGCTTTTCTCCCTTCTCTCTTCCCTAGCCCATCCCCATTCTTCGCTCTGCTTTCTGAAGAGCCACTAGACAAAGCCATTGTCAGGCCATAGATTTCCTTCCTTTTTTAGATTTTATTTATTTATTTATTTATTTATTTATTTATTTATTTATTTATTTATTTTTGGAGAGAGGAGGGAGAGAGAGAGAGAGAGAAGGAGAGTGAGAAAGAGGGGGAGAAACAGGAAGCATCTACTCGTAGTAGTTGCTTCCTATATGTGCCTTGACTGGCCAAGCCCAGGGATTCGAACCAGTGACCTCAGCATTGTAGGTGGACGCTCTATCCACTGTGCCACCACAGGTCAGGCTGGATTGCTCTCAGTAGCCTGGAGACTATCTTTGCACTCAGGAGCTATGCTGTATTCAGGTGGTCTCATTCCTCCCCTCCACTCCTCCGGGTTTTGCTCTAGACCTGCTGTTCACATTGACTGAATGCCTAAAGTCTAGCTCATGAATAACTGGGGAATAACTGTATCTGACTCCATCACTCTCGATGTAGCAGGCAAACAGTCTAAAACAATCTGTTTGCTACAAAAAGGTCACTAGAAAAATAAAACCATTATCCACTACCTTTGAATTGGCATGTGGTATTAATAAGGCAATTTTAAAATGGATAAAACGGAGGCATGTATGGATATAAAGGTCAAAGAAGAATAAAAACATTATTTCACAATCAAGGAGTTTACTACAAATAATCAAGTTCAAATAGATCTATCTGAAGTTTTGTATGCATACTTCATTCAGATTTACTGTGTGCTACACAGACTGAAAAGAGAACAGTGAGTGAAAAACTATAGCAACCAATAAAAGCAACAAAGGGAAAACATGTAGTAAAACTAAAGGAGAAGAAAGAAGAATGCATGCGAGAAATTAGATAAGAAAACAAAAAGATATATATGCTAGGAATATATAAATTAAAAAGTATGAGAGAACAGATAAAATGTCAGAAAAAGAAATGGGAATGGAAGGAGAGAAAAAGTGAGGAAAAAAGGAAAAGAAAGGAAAGTTTATTTTCTCTCCTTTGGTTTATCACATTTTTCTTCCCACTAACTGTTCCTAAACATCATGGCTAGTTTCATGACAGCCCCCTCTATAAGTTAATTTGCACTGACAATTGAAATTTCTCACAAGAAGGAACAGCTGGGTTGACTGTAGGACAAGGAACAGTGAGGAGTGTGAGAAATAAATAAACCACGGGAGCCCAGGGAGGAGTGTCACGCTGAGCTTACAATGATTTACACCCAGGATGAGGTTGGTCAGCCACGACTCAACTGCGCGTCCAATCTTCCAAACCGCCTGACAGATCCCCACAATTAAAGTTTCTTTTGCTGAATCCCTGATGTGGGCCTTTGTGAAAGGTCTGCTTTTAGGCAGGGCCAATGGGGGAAATGGTCCATGTGCTTCTTCACCTACATGGCCTGAGCCAGCTGGAGAAAAAACAGGAAGACGATAAGCCTTCTATATTCCTAAATGGCAACGAGGACAGCTCTGGCTGGGGAAGAAGCCTCTAGGTGTGGCTCCTTGCCCTTAAAGAAGCCAGTGGACTTTGGGCAGCTATGAGAACCTTATCTGCTCACCTTTTCTAAGAGGGGGATGATGAGCTGTACCTCATCAGAGATGGTTTAAGAATTAAATGAGATATTGCATGTAAAGTCCTTAGTGTTACTCCTGGCATATGGTAAATGCTCAGTGATAATTTATTATTATTATTATTATTATTATTATTGCCTTCTAATTTAAGATAACAGGTTATATTAATTAGAAAATTCATAAGCTCAGTAATAGAGCCTCAATGACTATAGTACAGACATTCTTATTTAAAGGTAATTCAGTATTCAGAAAGCAAATATTATACCTGACACTGTCCTCAAATTCAAATACAAGCCCACACGTAGGCTGCATCATGCCCACCAGAAACATGTGCCAACACAGTTCATTTCTACCTCAAAATATTTCAGTGGGAGGAATAAAGACTAAACAGCATCGTAGCATCTTTGGTCAATTTTTGCCACCAAATGAATAAAGAGATTATTTGGATTTTGGAATTGCAGATAAGAGTCTATAGACCTATACATTCCATGCTCAGTGGCCTTCGCTCTTGTTTTAACAGAGGAGCAAAGATCTAGCCTGCACAATCAACCACATTAAAAAAGCCAAACAAATGTGCATTCACCCGAGAGAGGGAAAAGCAGCTGCTGAAGGCTGGGCCCGGGCCTGGCCCCATCAGGCCCTCACAGCCAGGCCTCGGCATCCTCCTGCTGAGCATAATTTCACAGCACACCAACACCACACAGGGCCGCTCTGCGACCCTGCTGGATCAGGACAAAAACAAAATCCCTCTGTAATCATGTTGTACTCAGACAAAAACAATATCGTACAAAACACAGAAATTACCAAACATCCACGAATCTGCTTGTTATGAGTGGTTGCTGGGTTTTTTTTTAATTGTGGCTTTGCTGTGCTTCATTGTACCTACTTCCTGGATAAGATTTATTAAAACACTCAATCATAGAGATAGTTGCTTGTGCATCTGTCAGTATCCAACTCAGAGCAAAACACCACTTCCTTGAACCCTCCTAAAAAACAAACAAACAAAAAAAAACCAATGCAAGACTAAATGCCTTAAATTCTTTCTACCACCCTCTTACTGAGATGCCCCACAGTTTTCTTGTTGGCAATAAGTCAATAAACCCAACTTTGTTCAACTACATGGTGGTCTCTGGGTAAAAGAGGTTGGCAGTTTCTCTTTCTCCCGTATAAGAATTGGATGGTCAACCTTCTCCTTTGAAGACTTTATTATAATTCTCAAGACTTACTATTTGAAACAAAATTTATATCTTACAATAACCATTTTCATGATTTAAAGTTTGGGTGCCATTATTTTCTTGACACTTCATAGCTTAAAATTTTTGACATTAGATTTTGTTATTAGATTTGCTGTCTCAATTTCAAGTCAAAGGAAGCCAAGTTTTAATGGAGGGAAATGCTGCCGAGCTAGCCAGAAAATATCCAAATCTGTTGTATTCCATGGGAAGCAATATATTTCCTAATGACCCTGAGGGATGACGCATGAGAAAAACTGTGTAGTTTAATGCTACCAGATAAAAAGAAGAATGAATTAAAAAGTCAGCAGGCTCAGAATCTACTGCTAACTTGCCACTACCTAGCTGTATAACCCTAAACCAGCGGTAGTCAACCTGGTCCCTACTGCCCACTAGTGGGCGATCCAGCTTTCATGGTCGGCGGTAGTGGAGCAACCAAAGTATAAATAAAAAGATAGATTTAAATATAGTAAGTTGTTTTATAAAGATTTATTCTGCCAAACTTAGCAAAAATCCAACATAAGGTACTTGGTAAGTAATTATTATTATATGCTTTAACTTGCTGTAACTCTGCTTTATAAATTTTATAAATTAAAGTTACTTCCCTACTTTATAAATCACCATTACTGTGGAACCGGTGGGCAGTTAGAAAATTTTACTACTAACAGAAATACAAAAGTGGGTGGTAGGTATAAAAAGGTTGACTACCCCTGCCCTAAACAAATCTCTAAATATATCTTACTTAATTACCTCATATGCCAAAGAACAAAAAAATGATGCCTAAGATTCTTTTTCAGATCTAAAGTTCTAGGACTCTTTGATATGGTAAGGTCATCAAAGGCCAATAAAGTTCACCACAATATATTATAAAATGTGTGCAAATAAATATTCAATAGAATATTTTAATATCTCTAGTTTAAAAATAAAATTTGATACTTTTGAAAAGGTCTTGATGTAAGACTAACAAAGCATAGGCCCTGCCCAAGAGGAGCCAAATAAAAGGTGCCCTTAAAATCTGGGACAAATAATTGAAAATATCACTTCCTAAAACAAAAACTACTAATATTTTCTACAAAAGAGCAAAATTAGCCACCTATGAAAACTTATACAAAAAATAAAAACAAAGAACATAGTCGGGGTGGGGAGGGATGTATTCGGTGGGACACTAGAATCTATGTAAACACAACAAATTAAAATCAATCAGAAAAAGAACAGTCTATCTCTTAAAAGTCAATTAATCTATTCAACATTTTTACATATTTTATAAATGACAGTCTTTGCTATAGATTTGCTATAATGGGAAAATACACAAATATTGTAATTTCAGAAACTTTCAAATCACTAACCTCTCTCAGTCCCTTTTGCTTGTCTATACAACTGAGATGTCTCTTAGGGTTTTTTGTTTTAGGATTAAATATGTAAAGGGCTTACTTAGCACAGGGTCTGGGGTTCAGTGCCTGCATGTTCAATAAGAGGTAACAAATGGGTAATACACAAAGGTGCATCTGGGAAAACAGACTGAAATGATTTGGGTTGAAAACCTCTTGCCTTGAGCAAATACCACACTGGCTGAAAAAATACCACACCTGCTGATGAAACCATGGAAAGAAGCTGAGATTGGAGTGCAGTGCTGAGCTGGAAGTTCTTGGCTATCACAGAAGTTACCAGCATCCAACATTGTCACCCCTCCCCGGGGGGGTTGTGAGATTTAGAGACTTGGGGTGGCAACTTCATGGTTGGGATAAAATCAGGTTAGAATAAAGGTAGCTTTTGGGCAAGAGTAAACAGTAGTCAGAAAGAGCTAATGTTCATAAATTTGGGACTAAAACGGCTATTTTTGCAAATGTTAACACATTCGGCATGAACTCACTTCACACACACCTCTCCGGATGGCAGTTAAGTATGGAAAGTACGACTGGGGTCTATTTGATTCTGGAGGACACAGTCTCCGGGAAGGTATTGTAACTGGTCCAGCAGCACAGACACCTAGGAGTGCGGTAACTGGCTCTCAGGCCTCATACTTCATTGGCTTGCCAGCACTGTAGGTTAGAAACTGCGGGGTTGGACCCCCCTGATGGCAGCATGGGGATGGGGGAGGCCGGCGGTGGCCGGGATGAGGGAAGAGGGGGCTGGACGGGTCCAGGGCGCTGCAGGACCCGCAGGCACCCGACCTGCCGCTCGGCTCGCGCCAGCCCCGCCACCTTCCATCAGCGCGCCGCGCTCGCCCCTGGCCCGCTCCCCCGGGGCTGTGTCACTCACTCACGGTCTGGGACACCTTCAACTCTTGGTTGAGCCACTGGCACAATATCTGCGACATGGTTCGGCCTGGGCGTCCCACGCACGGCAAGTAGAGAAACCAAGCCCACCGGCTCGCGTCCTCTTGTTGCCAAGGGCAACCCGTTGCTAAGGAAGCGTATCCAGGCCGGGGCTCAGTGAAAGGCTACAAGAGGAGGGGCGACAGAACCCAGGCACCGAGGACAGAAAATCGTGGCCTGCCCCCTTCTGGCGGGTATGACTGCAAGGCTGTGAAGGGTCAGAGGCATGGGCAGAAGGGAGACGCGGCACAGGGTCAGCTGGGTGGCCCGTAAGGGGGCCAAGAAGTTAACGAAGAGTGGGTGTGCAGAAGTGGTGAGACAGGAAAAGCTATGGACCGAGTAGGGGGGTTTTGGACTAGCAGAAAGATGGAGAGTCTTGATGGAAGGGGAATATTTTTTCTTCTTATTTCTCTTTTGAAGAAACCTGTTGAAGATCTTGCTCTAAGGGCCACCATTTGGTCATTGATTGTCAAATTGTCAGTATTAATTGCTATTATTGTATGGGCTACCCTGGCAAGGACACAATGTGTCCCTTAGTGCCAGACTAAGTATCAGCTGTGACACCCAGCATTCAACGGGCTTTTCATTGGTGGTGGCAGAACTAACCATTAGGATAATTCATCTCTCTCTATTGTTTTGAGAGATGAATATTTAATAAACTTTTTTCCTGGTCATATGTACTTTGACAAAGACTCTCACAGTGACCAAACCTGAGTCAGGCTGCTCTGCGCCCTATTCTCCCAGGGGCCCCACCAAAAGCTCAATTCTTGTTCCCCTTCATCAGTGCAGCAAGAGCCTTGCTGGGTCATATTGGGAAATGCTCCCGATCCTCGTATCTGATCAAACTCCTCATCCCCCACCCTTGATATCATATCTGCCTGGCCTGCCTTCAGCTCCCGTCAAGTCAGGTTAGCCAGAATCCCTCCTGTCCCTGATGCAATTATCTCTTAGTAATTTTTCATCCATTGACCCCAACCTTGGCTATAAATCCTCAATTTTCCTTATTGTTTTTGGAACTGAGCCTCAACTTTCCTCTGCTGTAAAACCCCAGTGCAGCAGTCCTTTGAATAAAGTATTTCATACTGTTTTTAATAACTGCAAAAATTTTTCCTTTAAATTTTCTCTAAATTTCTGAAAGTTTAGATGGAGTAATAGAAAAAAAATATATATATATATACACATTATGTATACATAAACTTATATGATAATCAATGATGTATATCACAAATATAAGGAATTTTCCCTCAAAAGGCCTACCTATATCAAATTAGGATTCTTTTCAACTGTAGGAACAATGACAGCAATGTCCTACTAGAACAAAGGTCTTTTAAAATTAATCTAGAGTTAATCTGTGTGTCCTGATGGGATAACAGTTTAGCACAATTTTCCTTTTGGCTCTACTTAACTGTTAAATCTCTTGTCCCATGGGTTCCCTCACACCCAGCACAGCAGGCATGGCTACATGGGAATTCTGAAGGAGATTTATAGCCAACAGAATTGGAACCTGATATATTTAACATGTCTAACCTCCTAGTTATCCAAATTTGGAAGATTATAAGAATCTAAAAAGCCTCATATCCTAGGGAATATGTCTAATAAAGTTTTATGCATAAGAAACATGTCATCCCTGAAAATGCTTCTGAGGAATGGGTAGATGCCTAGAAATGGCTTCCGAGGCACTCCTAGTACACTAAAATTAATGACTAGTAGTACTACATTTAGTAAGAGGTTTGGAGCTTTAGTTTCAGTCTGTAGAACCTGGGGAAAAGAACACATGTTTTCTAGATTGTTGCAAACATTGCTTTTGGGAAAGTGTGCAGATAATGGTGCGTCAGACTCCACAGTTGATGCAGTAGAGATGAATGCCTGAGCTCATAAACCACCTACAGGTGTGAGCTGGTATCTCCACATCAAAGCAAGGTTATTTCTGTGCCTGTCCATAGGAGCTGTTGGGTTGTTATTTGTTGTTTCTTTCCAAGCGTTATTTGTAGAGTTTGTCTTTGGAACTGAGATTCAGTCAACATAATCTGACAATGTGGTATTTTGGAAAATATTTTTATATACAAGATTTAGATAAATGAAAATATAAACACTTTACAAAAATAAAAGGCAAAGTTCTTCACCCTGGCTGGATAGCTTTGTTGGTTGGAGCGTCATCCTGAAGCACAGAGGTTGCCAGTTCGATTCCCTGTGTGGGCACTACAGGAGCAGATAAATGTTCTGGTCTCTCTGTCTCCTCCCCTTTCCCTTCCTCTCTTACTAAAATTGATCAATATATATATTTTAAAGTCAAACTTCTTTGTTTCATAAAAAAGATGATTTGGGGGGGGGGGGCAGAGGTTCTTAAAGCATTCAACTTGAAAATGACCTGACATTCAAATATGGATAAAAATTTTGAGCTATCACTTAAATACATGCATATTACTATGTGTTTTTTTCTTAAAATTGCAAATTTAGTAATTAGTCCAAGTTTAACATTAAATCTATTGCTTTCTCATTGAAATCAAGTTTTGGGTAAAGTTTCTAGCACTGACCATGTTGATGTTTTGTGTTAATAGAATATATGATTTGTTTGTTCACTCAAGTGGCATCAGCAGGGAGAGATGATTTTTAAAAATTGGACTGTTTCCCACTGTGCCAAAGATAGTGTCCTTATTATTTCTCTAAATAAAATTTTTAGAATATTTGGCTCCCGCATCCAATTGAAACTGCCACAGCAATTTTAAAACTAAATTAGAAAATGTGTTTTTAAAACATAACCTGTCACTTAATTATCACCCTTTAGTTCTCCTCTGTAATAAAAAGTGGGTTAAAAAAGAGTTATTTTGAGATCACAAGTTGTTTTGAAAACCACTCTGTATACTGAACTGGATTATACCTCATCTTTTAAAAAAAATAATAATTGTAACATTTTTTTCATAATTAGAATTTTATACTATCAGTAAGTCTAAGCTTTGGAACTAGACACGCCTGGGTCTGGATGTTTGCTTTTGATCTATCTTTGCTACTTTGAAAAATCTATGTAAACTCTCTGAGCCACAGTTTTCTTATCTGTAGAATAAGAACATCAATATTTATTTGACAGAGTTATAAGGGGTAAATGAGAAACTACACATGTTTATGCTTGACTGTAATGGACAAGTAAATGGTTTTTTTTGGTTTTTTGTTGTTCTTTTCTTATAGAGCTATGCAATTTTTTCATTGTATTACCAATTGGCTTAGTATTTTAGATTTCCTCATAATATTTTTAAAAGTTTTTGAGGCAATTATTTTACATAGCTGCTTTGATTTTATAGGTGACCAATTCAGTGTTTATATGTACGTAAATCATATACATAGACAAATTTTTAAAAAAATTTATTTGATCCTCCATGTATATCTTGCATGTATTTTTTCATCTCCCCTGTCATCACCTAAGACCATTCTCTCATTTCCCCCCTTCAGTATGTGTTCCGATGGCCTTGCTCACTTTACACTCATTAATTCAACAAATATTTCCCTAGTGTCCACAAAAACCACTCTTGCCAAGGCAATCCTTCCCCTCCAGTCATCCTGTGTGACCAGTCCAGTTCATATGCTTAAAGCCTTTCTCTATCCCTTAACTCAGACACTTTGATGAACTTCACTAGAGAAGAGTTTAACCAACAAGGAGCTTGACTTCTTTTTTGTGTGTGACAGAGACAGAAAGAAACAGAAAGAGGGACAGATCGGGACAGACAGATAAGAAGGGAAAGAGATGAGAAGCATCAATTCTTTGTTGAGGCACCTCAGTTGCTCATTGATTGCTTTCCTCATATATGCCTTGACCAGGGGGCTACAGCAGGCCGAGTGACCCCTTGCTCAAGCCAATGATCTTGGGCTCAAGTTGGTGAGTCCTGCTCAAAGCATGAGCCCATGCTCAAGCTGGTGACCTTGGGGTTTTGAACCTAGGTCCTCCGCATCCCAGTCCAGTGCTCTATCCACTGTGCCACTGCCTGGTTAGGCAAGGGGCTTGACTTCTTAATAGAATATGTAATTGCTTTATTGGGTCATGCCAGAATTCTTTATAAAGGAAACAGTGAAAAATAAATTGCAATAGAAGTGATCAGAGGGCATTTATTTAATGTAGAAAGAGTAGATGAGTAGGTTTTGTGGATTAACCTTTTTTTTTTTTTTTTTTTTTTTAAAAAACATTTTGGAGCCACTGTTCTGGTAGGTAAAAACCCCACTGAATCTTTTGTGTTATAGCTTCAACCCAACCTGAACTCTGAGCTACAAATTTCCTTTGCACAATTGCTCATGTTTCTTTACTAGGTCCCAATATTCCCACCTCTACATCCTTCTTCTGCCAAAATGTCAACTTCCTCTCTCAGCCTGCCTATCCTCTAGGGTCTTGCTCATCAGTCATCACCTTCACAAAACCACCTCACACCCTCCATCATTCCAAACCCTTCATCCTTTTGAATGTTAAGAATAAGTACTTTCCTTTTAAACTTCATCCCAACACCTAACTCTTACCAACTACCCACAGCTTGGCCAACAACTCAGTTTTGTAATCTTCTAAATTTCTCAACACTTTTTCGATGAGTATTGATCTAGGCTCTCAGAAGAAGAGACAATTTTGTCTCTTGTTATTTATGGCAAATAATAATAACACTGTGAAAGTGTCAAATTTTTAAAAATCTTTTACACTTAAACGGATATGACCTTTTCTATTATGTGTCTTATTTTCCAGGTCCAACATGATTTGTCTTATAAATGGATTATGTCTTTCTCAAGCAAATATTAAAATTTTCAGTCATAGAGAGCAATTGAATTTGAAACAAAATAGTCTTTGGCCAGGTAGCTCAGTTGATCAGAACATCAACCTGATGTGTTGAGGTTGCAGGTTCAATCCCCGGTCAGGGTGCATACAGAAACATTTAAAGATGGCATGAATAAGCAGAACAAGTCCAACAAGTCTCTCTCTCTGTCTCCATCTCTCTCTAAAAAGAAAAATATCAATTAAAAATAAAAAATAAAGCACACCCCTGGCACCATATGAGAAAATGTGAGTAATATGTTCTATAATTGAAAAAGAGAAACCAAAGTTCACTTATCAGAATTCTTGCTCGAATTTCTTATTTTCCCCTACTGAAATTTTTAAAGAAGCCAAACTACATTAGTATAACAAACTTAAGAGCCCTAAATTCATGTCTTACTTGTTCCTTCTCTAGCAAAAAATTAACATTACCAATAAATCTTCAGTTTTGCTGACTAATCAAATTATTCTTATAGCAATTTTACACTTGTGCCAATAAATCTACAATTTTATCTTTCCCACAGATTATGCTTTACAACAAATTGGATTTCTATGTATACCAAATTTTGCAACTAACTCCCCTGAAGTTACTCTCTAATATATATATATATATATATATATATATATATATATATTTATATTTATATTTTTCAGAGAATCATGGTTTTGTTGAGTTGACTAATTCCTAAACGTTGTTATCCTCTATTTTTCTACATTTGATGTGAATCTTTCTTTATTATGCCTCCAATGTTTCATATGTAGACAACGATCTATCTTGTATTTCTGAATACTTCTGGTAGATGGATCTTTTTTCATTTTCCTATTCCTCATACTTTATTAAAATAAAAAAGCAGTGGTTTCCTATTTCCCATTAAGAGTGCATGCCAAACTTTCTAAATACTCCATAATCTGATTCTATTCTACTCAGTGAATCTCTAATTTCACACATTCCATCATAATAACAATATACCAGGCTAATTTCTGACTCTATTCTTCATGACTAGTTGTACCAAAGTCTACTTTTTAATTCAAGTCCGATTTCTTTTCTAAAATTATCATTGACAGCCCTATTTGACAGCCTTTTTATCTCAACTTCAGAGGGGTAAGATGCACCAGTAGAACACATGGATAGCTTTTTATTTTTACATATCCAGAAACTAGAACAAATTTTCACATGCCCAAATCTAAAACTGTCAAAATGGAATTTGTGAACAAAGACAATAAACAGCTATACAAAATGTAACAAATATTTTAAGGATGTAATGAAAATAGGGTACAAAATGTGAACAGATCTGGAAACCCAGCAGTGCAATGGGAGCTATTAAAAATAAACTTAAACAAAGAGATAGAAGGTCTACATATGAAAACTCTTTTAATTAAAATGTAAAATTTATTGAGCAGACTTAACAGTAGCTTAGAGACTGCAGAAAAAAAATAAGTGAACTTGATGTAGGACACTAGAAACTATCCAAACGTAAAGAGTAAACTATCTGAAAAAATAAACAGAGTTCCAGTGACTTGTAGAACAATAGTGTGCAATTGAAGGTCTAAAAAAAATGAAAAAGATATTGGAGCAGAAAAATATCATTGAACACACAATGGCTAAGCATTTTTTCAATATGATAAACAAATATATACATATTTTTCAACCAAACTCAAATAAGAAAAACGCAAAGAAAACTGCACATAAGCTCATTGTCAAATTGTTATGTTGTCAAATTACATAAAGATTAAGATTAAGAGAATATCTTTTTTTTTTTTCATTTTTTCTGAAGCTGGAAACAGGGAGAGACAGTCAGACAGACTCCCGCATGCGCCCGACCGGGATCCACCCGGCACGCCCACCAGGGGGCGACGCTCTGCCCACCAGGGGGCGATGCTATGCCCATCCTGGGCGTCGCCATGTTGCGACCAGAGCCACTCTAGCGCCTGAGGCAGAGGCCACAGAGCCATCCCCAGCGCCCGGGCCATCTTTGCTCCAATGGAGCCTTGGCTGCGGGAGGGGAAGAGAGAGACAGAGAGGAAAGCACGGTGGAGGGGTGGAGAAGCAAATGGGCACTTCTCCTGTGTGCCCTGGCTGGGAATCGAACCTGGGTCCTCCGAAGAGAATATCTTAAAAGTACACAGAGAAAAAAAACACAGATTACATATTGGAGAAGAGAGCAAGAGTATAATGACAACTGGTGGCATAAGAAACAATGTAAACCAGAGGACATTAGAATATCTTTAGAGTATTGAAGAAAAATTCAATCTATAATTTCATATCCAGAAAAAAGGAATCCCTCAACAATAAGGACAAAATAAAGGCATTTTCAGGTAACAAAGGGTAAGAAAGTTCGATGCCAGCAGACCTACACCATGAGAATGCTAAAATAAACTCTTCAGGCTTACGGAAATGATACAAGACAGTAACTCATATCTACATAAAGGGAGAAAGAATACTTGAAATGGTTAACATATGAGTTAATATGAAAGAATTCTCTTGATTCCTCTGTTTTTAAAGGAAACTGATGAATGAATATCTGATAACAATATATTTTTTTGTTTATAACATATGTAGAAATAAAATATTCCCCAATAATAAGACAGTGAACAGGAGGAGAATAAATATAATTGTATTGTGGTAAAGTTTTAAAAATAGCCTAACAATATATGATATATGTTTTTGAATTTTTATAAAACTTTATTTGAGCCAAACTGATTACATGCAAGATCTCAAATGCTTCTATATAATATTAATTTAGAGTTATACTAATAAATTCTGGTTACATATTTAATCCCTAAAGCAACCCATTGAATTTTTTTTCAATAATATAGCATAAGATCTGGTAGAGGAAATAATGGAAAGCAAATACTGAAGCCAACACAATGCAGGAAAGGAGGAAAAAAATAACAAAAGAAAAAACAACACAAACAAAATATTCAATAAGTAGTAATAATGTAAACTTGAACTCAACTGCATCAATAATTCTATTGTATATAAATTAACAAAACACTACAACCAAAATGCATAGATTATCAAGTGGGATTTTTTAAAAAGTAAAACCCAACGATATATTGCTTAAAAGAAATACACTTTAAATTTTAAAAAAGGATGAATTAAAGTAAAATTATGGAAAAAACAAACATATGTAAACAAGAAATCTAAAGTAGCAATACTGATTTCTGACAAAATAGACTTCTAGATAGAAGTATTACTAAAGTTAGAGAGCAACACTAAGAACATATATAGTAATCTCATTTGTTATATACCTGAATAAGAGAGGCAAAAACTGACAGGGCTAAAGGAAAATTAAAACTACATACAATTAAAAGTATTAAAATTATAGTTAGAGATTTTAATTTTCTATAGTTAATAAAACAGGTAAAATGTTCATTAAGGATATAGAAAACTTGAAAAACAATGGACCGGAGGATGACGTCAGAGTAATGGCGGGGTAGGAAGCGATACCGATAAATCTCCCCCAAAACTCAACAAGATCTTCAACCAGAAACAGAAAAACCTATATTTGGAGCTTCCAGATTCTTCGCAATACACCCAAAGGTATGATTGAGTGAAAAATTGGCTAAATATATAACCAAACCCCGAAGGAAATAGGGAGTAAGAAATGCTCCGCCTTCCTCACTAACCTAAACAGGGCGGCTTTCTCTGGTAACTGTGAATATAGAAACTGAGGCGGGCAAAGGGGGTGAATAGATCCAGGCCGCCGCAGCAAAAACGGCCGAACCAGGCTGTGGCTCGGAGATCCAAGCCGAGGTAAATCTGATCCTGTGGCAACCCGGGCAATACAAGCTAACACTCGCGCCAAACCCAAACAAAGAAAGACAAGCGGAGCGGCCATTTTACCCGGTCTCCTGGTCGGTGCGCAGTTAGTGGAAGAGAGATTTCTTCCTAAGCCGCGGAAGTGGGTGCCCGTGTTGCCCCACGGAGAGGCAGGGTCAGAGGCCTTTCTGTGGGCTGAGGGCAGAGTCTCTGGGCAGCCCCAGCGCCCTGGGAAAGCCACACACGGGAGGGAGTGAGAACTAATCCCAACGGTGGAGATTTTCCGTGCTGGAGGCTGTTTCACTCAGAGGGAACCACGGCCGGCCTCATATCCTGGTGTGCGCGCGCAGATAAGGAGTGAGCGATTCCTCCGAGTGCCTTGGCAGTGCGCGACCGTGTTATCGCACAGAGGGGCAGAGTCAGGGGCCTTTGTGTGGGCCAAAGCGGAATCTCGGGCCGCCCCAGCGCCTTGCAAAAGCCGCGCACGGGGACAGAGCGAGACTCAATTCCAACGCTGCAACTTTTCCCTGCGGTTGGGGGTTTCACTCAGAGCGTGAGACTGCTGGCCGGATATCCTGGTTGCAGACAGTGAGTGAGAGTTTCCTCCAAGCGCCCCGGAAGTGGGCGCCGCTTGTGTTACGGGATAGAGTGGCAGAGCCAGAGGTCTTCGAGTGGGTGGAAAGCCCGCTTGATTATGCTAGCAGCTCTGACTGACTGAGCCTTACCCAGAGCCCTGTGCTGAGTGGAAATAGAGTGGGGAGTTGCCAGCAATTTGAGCCTCTTACTATCCAGGCAGAGGCAGCAGCAACCCCATACCTGGACTATCAGGCTACTAATTGAGGAAGGAAAGACTAGGAGAAAGGCTCCAGGAACACGGACTCTCTCACTGTCGGAACCTATAAATGCTAATGAGCCTCGACTCCCAACGAGAATAAAGCACAATACATGACATTGCCATAGAGACTAATCAACTGCAAACCTCTACCTGAGCGTGCCAAAGGGGCAGAACCCGGGGTACAGAGTCACCGACCAGGAAGAGGGAGAGAAAAGAAAAAGCAAGAAGATAACCTCTCAAAATCAAGAATAATCTGCAGACATTATAACCTATCCCATTTTATTATATTTGTTCGTTTGTTTCTCTTATCTTCATTCTTGAGACTTTTTTTTCCTCCTCCAATTTGGCCGATTAACTCTCTACCGGTCTTACTCTCTCCTCTCCTTGAACTACACTACCCATAAGTGTTACATCTCCCATTATCATTTCTCTTCTCTTCCTTTCTCTCTATGAGGGTTGCACTCCAAAACCCTTAACTCTCTCTCTCTCTCTCCTTTCTTTTTTCTTCTTTTAGTGGTTCCCTCTTTTTTTCTCTCTCTCTCTTTCTTTTCTCCCTCTATATTAGTTTCTTCCTTTCTCCTTTACATCTCCTCTCATTCAAACCTCAATAACAAACAAATTATCTTATCTGGGACTCAAACCTATGTTTGTGGTATTTTGGGGGTTTTTTACTTCACCTTTTTAACTCACTAGCAGTGCTCCCATCCCTGGCTCTCTATATTATCTAATTCTTGTTCCACTAAATACAATAGTAAGTTTTTAATTTGTCCCCCCATTTTTCCATTTTCCTCTTATTCCTCTCATCATAACTCTTAGAAAACCAACACCTAAAAGCAAATCATTTTATTCTTGACCCAATTTTTTCCTTATTTGCTTTTTGTGGGTCCATACGCTCTTTTTTTTTTCTTTTTTCTTTTTTTTTTTTTTCCTTTTTTTTTTTTTTTTCTCTTTCTCTCTTTTTTGCCCCTTTATTACTTTTCCCCAATTCAGGCCCTCCATCACAGGCATTGTTTGTTATAACTCACAGTCCACCACAAGATTTTCTCAAGAAAGAGGGGAGAGGAGAGGAGAGGAAAAAGAGAGGGGGGGAATAATTTCCTTTTTTTAAAATTTTTATTTTATTTTATTTTTCTTTATTTCATTATTAATTTTTTTAAAAAAAACAACTCTTTTCGATTTGTTATTTTTATTTTTTTTAACTTTTTATTCTTTATTAAATCTCATTAATACTATCAACAAAACCACCCTCAGATGCCATTAAGGAAGAGAAAATCGAATATCATGGATACAAAAGAAAGAGAGGTAACACAGCTAGATGAGGAAAAATCTATGGAGAAAAAATTTAATATATTGGAAACCTTGGAGCTAAATGACAGAGAATTCAAGATAGAAATCCTAAAAATCCTCCGAGATATACAAGAAAACACAGAAAGGCAATATAGGGAGCTCAGAAAACAACTCCATGAACACAAAGAATATATGTCCAAGGAAATTGAAACTATAAAAACAAATCAAACAGAGATGAAAAACTCAATTCACGAGCTGAAAAACGAAGTAACAAGCTTAGCTAATAGAACAGGTCAGATAGAAGAGAGGATTAGTGAAATAGAAGACAAGCAACTTGAGGCACAACGGAGAGAAGAAGAAAGAGACTCAAAAATTAAAAAAAATGAGATAGCCCTACAAGAATTATCTGACTCCATTAAAAAGAATAACATAAGAATAATAGGTATATCAGAGGGAGAAGAGAGAGAAAATGGAATGGAGAACATACTTAAACAAATAATTGATGAGAACTTCCCAAGCCTGTGGAAAGAACTAAAGCCTCAAGTTCAAGAAGCAAACAGAACTCCAAGTTTTCTTAACCCCAACAAACCTACTCCAAGGCATATCATAATGAAATTGACACAAACCAACAGCAAAGAAAAAATTCTCAAGGCAGCCAGGGAAAAGAAGAATACAACATATAAAGGAAGGCCCATTAGATTATCATCAGATTTCTCAGCAGAAACTCTACAAGCTAGAAGAGAGTGGACCCCAATATATAAAGTCCTGAAAGAGAGGAACTTTCAGCCACGAATACTATACCCATCAAAGCTATCCTTCAAATACGAAGGAGAAATAAAAACATTCACAGATACAGAAAAGATGAGGGAATTTATCATCAGAAAACCCCCACTCCAGGAATTACTAAAGGGGGTTCTCCAATCAGATACAAAGAACAAAAAAAAAACAGAGCCACAAGTAAAAGCTCCAAGAAGAACACAATAAAACCAAATTTAAACTGTGACAACAACAAAAAGAAAGAGGGGGAGAAGACGGAGATTAACAGTAGCAAAGGACGATGGAGTGCAAAAGTACTCACAAAATAGTTCGCTACAATGAACAGGGTAGGGACCCTTTTCATTACTCAAAGGTAACCACCATTGAAAAAACCACCAGAGAAGCACATGAGATAAAAAAGATAGCAACAGAGGAAAGATGTATGGAATACAACCAAATAAAAACAAAAGATAGAAAAACGAAAGAGAAGGATCAAACAAGACACAAAACTAACAGAAAGCAAGATATAAAATGGCAATAGGGAACTCACAAGTATCAATAATTATCCTAAATGTAAATGGATTAAACTCACCAATAAAAAGGCACAGAGTAGCAGAATGGATTAAAAAAGAAAATCCAACTGTATGCTGCCTACAGGAAACTCATCTAAGTAACAAGGATAAAAACAAATTCAAAGTGAAAGGCTGGAAAACAATACTCCAAGCAAATAACATCCAAAAAAAAGCAGGTGTAGCAATACTCATATCGGATAATGCTGACTACAAGACAGGAAAAGTACTCAGAGACAAAAATGGCCATTTCATAATGGCTAAGGGGACACTGAATCAAGAAGACATAACAATTCTTAATATATATGCACCAAACCAAGGAGCACCAAAATATATAAGACAGCTACTTATTGATCTTAAAACAAAAACTGACAAAAATACAGTCATACTTGGAGACCTCAATACACCGCTGACGGCTCTAGATCGGTCATCCAAACAGAGAATCAACAAAGACATAGTGGCCTTAAACAAAACACTAGAGCACCTGGATATGATAGACATCTACAGGACATTTCATCCCAAAGTGACTGAGTATACATTTTTCTCCAGTGTACATGGATCATTCTCAAGAATTGACCATATGTTGGGCCACAAAAACAATATCAGCAAATTCAGAAAAATTGAAGTTGTACCAAGCATATTTTCTGATCATAAAGCCTTGAAACTAAAATTCAACTGCAAAAAAGAGGAAAAAAATCCCACAAAAATGTGGAAACTAAACAACATACTTTTAAAAAATGAATGGGTCAAAGAAGAAATAAGTGCAGAGATCAAAAGATATATACAGACTAATGAAAATGACAATACGACATATCAGAATCTATGGGATGCAGCAAAAGCAGTGATAAGAGGGAAGTTCATATCGCTTCAGGCATATATGAACAAACAAGAGAGAGCCCAAGTGAACCACTTAACTTCCCACCTTAAGGAACTAGAAAAAGAAGAACAAAGACAACCCAAAAGCAGCCGAAGAAAGGAGATAATAAAAATCAGAGCAGAAATAAATGAATTAGAGAACAGAAAAACTATAGAAAAAATTAATAGAACAAGGAGCTGGTTCTTTGAAAAGATCAACAAAATTGACAAACCCTTGGCAAGACTTACCAAGGAAAAAAGAGAAAGAACTCATATAAACAAAATCCAAAATGAAAGAGGAGAAATCACCACGGACACCGTAGATATACAAAGAATTATTGTAGAATACTATGAAAAACTTTATGCCACTAAATTCAACAACCTAGAAGAAATGGATAAATTCCTAGAACAATACAACCTTCCTAGACTGAGTCAAGAAGAAGCAGAAAGCCTAAACAGACCTATCAGTAGAGAAGAAATAGAAAAAACCATTAAAAACCTCCCCAAAAATAAAAGTCCAGGCCCTGACGGCTATACCAGCGAATTTTATCAAATATTCAAAGAAGACTTGGTTCCTATTCTACTCAAAGTCTTCCAAAAAATTGAAGAAGAAGCAATACTTCCAAACACATTTTATGAGGCCAACATAACCCTCATCCCAAAACCAGGCAAGGATGGCACAAAGAAAGAAAACTACAGACCAATATCTCTAATGAATACAGATGCTAAAATACTAAACAAAATACTAGCAAATCGAATACAACAACATATTAAAAAAATAATACATCATGATCAAGTGGGATTCATCCCAGAATCTCAAGGATGGTTCAACGTACGTAAAACGGTTAATGTAATACACCATATCAACAAAACAAAGAACAAAAACCACATGATCTTATCAATAGACGCAGAAAAGGCTTTCGATAAAATACAACACAATTTTATGTTTAAGACTCTCAACAAAATGGGTATAGAAGGAAAATATCTCAACATGATAAAGGCCATATATGATAAACCATCAGCTAACATCATATTAAATGGCACTAAACTGAAGGCTTTCCCCCTTAAATCAGGAACAAGACAGGGTTGTCCACTCTCTCCACTCTTATTTAATGTGGTACTAGAGGTTCTAGCCAGAGCAATCAGACAAGACAAAGAAATAAAAGGCATCCATATCGGAAAAGAAGAAGTAAAGGTATCACTTTTTGCAGATGATATGATCCTATACATCGAAAACCCCAAAGAATCCACAAAAAGACTACTAGAAACAATAAGCCAATACAGTAAGGTCGCAGGATACAAAATTAACATACAGAAATCAATAGCCTTTCTATATGCCAACAATGAAACAACTGAGAAGGAACTCAAAAGAATAATCCCCTTCACGATTGCAACAAAAAAAATAAAATACTTAGGAATAAACATAACAAAGAATGTAAAGGACTTATATAATGAAAACTATAAACCATTGTTAAGGGAAATCGAAAAAGATATAATGAGATGGAAGAATATACCTTGTTCTTGGCTAGGAAGAATAAATATAATCAAGATGGCTATATTACCCAAAGCAATATACAAATTTAATGCAATTCCCATCAAAATTCCAATGACATTTTTTAAAGAAATAGAGCAAAAAATCATCAGATTTATATGGAACTATAAAAAACCCTGAATACCCAAAGCAATTCTAAAGAAAAAGAATGAAGCTGGGGGCATAACAATACCTGACTTCAAACTCTATTATAGGGCCACGACAATCAAAACAGCATGGTATTGGCAGAAAAATAGACACTCAGACCAATGGAACAGAATAGAAAGTCCAGAAATAAAACCACATATATATAGTCAAATAATTTTTGATAAAGGGGCCAAGAACACACAATGGAGAAAAGAAAGCCTCTTCAATAAATGGTGCTGGGAAAACTGGAAAGCCACATGCAAAAGAATGAAACTGGACTACAGTCTCTCCCCCTGTACAAAAATTAACTCAAAATGGATCAAAGATCTAAACATAAGACCTGAAACAATTAAGTACATAGAAGAAGACATAGGTACTCAACTCATGGACCTGGGTTTTAAAGAGCATTTTATGAATTTGACTCCAATGGCAAGAGAAGTGAAGGCAAAAATTAATGAATGGGACTACATCAGACTTAGAAGTTTTTGCTCAGCAAGGGAAACTGATAACAAAATAAACAGAAAGCCAACTAAATGGGAAGTGATATTTTCAAACAACAGCTCAGATAGGGGCCTAATATCCAAAATATACAAAGAACTCATAAAACTCAACAACAAACAAACAAACAATCCAATAAAAAAATGGGAAGAGGATATGAATAGACACTTCTCCCAGGAAGAAATACAAATGGCCAACAGATATATGAAAAGATGCTCATCTTCTTTAGCTATTAGAGAAATGCAAATCAAAACGGCAATGAGATACCACCTCACACCTGTTCGATTAGCTGTTATTAGCAAGTCAGGTAATAGCAAATGTTGGAGAGGCTGTGGAGAAAAAGGAACCCTCATCCACTGTTGGTGGGAATGTAAAGTAGTACAACCATTATGGAAGAAAGTATGGTGGTTCCTCAAAAAACTGCAAATAGAACTACCTTATGACCCAGCAATCCCTCTACTGGGTATATATCCCGAAAACTCAGAAACATTGATATGTAAAGACACATGCAGCCCCATGTTTATTGCAGCATTGTTCACAGTGGCCAGGACATGGAAACAACCAAAAAGCCCATCAATAGATGACTGGATAAAGAAGATGTGGCACATATACACTATGGAATACTACTCAGCCATAAGAAATGATGACATCGGAACATTTACAGCAAAATGGTGGGATCTTGATAACATGATACGAAGCGAAATAAGTAAATCAGAAAAAAACAGGAACTGTATTATTCCATACGTAGGTGGGACATAATAGTGAAACTAAGAGACATTGATAAGAATGTGGTGGTTACGGGGGGGAGGGGGGAATGGGAGAGGGATAGGGGGTGGGAGGGGCACAAAGAAAACAAGATAGAAGGTGACAGAGGACAATCTGACTTTGGGTGGTGGGTATGCAACATAATTGAACGACAAGATAACCTGGACTTGTTATCTTTGAATATATGTATCCTGATTTATTGATGTCACCCCATTAAAAAATAAAATTATAAAATAAAATAAAAAAAAAACAAACAAAAAAAAAACAAACAAACAACAAAAAAAAAAACAATGGACCAAATTAACACAATTGATATTTATAAAACAATCAACAATATATATTCGCTGTGTACTTAGGCAGAAAACAGAAGTCTGACGGTTTAACTACATGCTAATATTTTGAAGGTTAAAGATACTATAGAAGATTAGGTTGACTCTTTGATGACTTCAAAAATCACATGAAGACAAATTGTTTTATTTTTTTTCCTACCATGAACTGCATTATATCATATTCAGTTAAGCTCTCCTTAATTTTTTGAACTTTATTTATTGACATTTTCAGTTTTTCTATTTGTTCCTTTTCAAATGTTATAAAAAAATGAACATTTCATTATCTATTCATTGGATTAGAAAAGAGTTTACTGGATTATGTGATATTTTTATTTCAAAGAAAAGCATACTACTACCGTATTATATAAGGAATATGATATTAGAGGTAAAACAAAATATATATCTTGGGAGCATTTCAGCCATGTATCTACTCCATGAAATAAGATATACTATAATCACATTCTCTCTTGATCATTTATGTTTTCATTTTATTTTTGTTTTTTGTCTGTTCGTTTTTAATGGGTGGAGTAGAGAGAGCATCTTTAAATAGCTGGAGCAATAACTTAAAAGTGCATTTCTATGGAATGGTTTATAAAACCAGAATGATAACTCTCTTTTATTCAGCAAGAATGGAGTATGTACATTCCATGTTGGGTAGCAATTTCTAGACTCTTGAATTTGATCAGCTAATAATATTCTAAAAGCAAATTTGAAAGCCAGTGTAAGGCTGCAAATTTTTTTCTTTTTGTTTTTTTCAAGTAAGAACATAAAACAAGTACTCTATTTTCTCTGGATATCATTTCACATAGAAAAAAACAGTTCACACCAAAAGAAGTAGGAAGCACAAAATCTGAAAATGAAGAACAGTTTGTTAAACTGAAAAATTATTATGAAAAGCCCCCAGTATGTCATAATAGACTTGTACATGTCTTTATAGTTTTGACCTATTACTAAAATTGCTAAACTGTGTCTCAGAGCCTACATGAGATTACAAACTTTAATAGAATTTGAAGGTCATCTTCTACAGAACCTATGTAATACACACTCAAAATTTTCACCCTAGAATTCCACTAGATAGGAAAGAATTTCACTTGATAAGTCAAATTCCTAAGAGGAAAAAGTTTTCCTTTAGATTCGGTGAGGTCTGGCAAACCCCTGAATTCCTATAGAACTAATCCGGATGCTTTAAATCATGCTATCTTGAATTGTATCAGAAAGTCAAATATGAAGTACAGTCTATATTTGCTTTCGGTGCTAGCAATTTCCATATCGTATTTCTACATAGCTGAGCTAAGCATAGGATTAAATTATCAAATCCTCCAAAAGTTACAGAAAATGGACTGGATTAAGCTGTACCAAACAGAGACCTAAAGATTTAAATGAAGCATAAAGTTAACTTTGATTTCCTTACTTAGTCATCACGTACTGCATTTCACCAAGTTAATAACAGGTCTTCAAAGGTTTTATTTATCTTAAACCACTCAGATGTGACAAAGGCAACTTATGATGTGCATAATGAAAATGCATCTGTATTTGTTAAGAAACTGGATGTTTTTATACCTAATTAATTTTTTGAAAGTGGAACTCAATGTTCAAGTACTGTTAATTTGATATATCTACCAGATGGCTCCTTTTCATATTAAATTCCTGCTGGTCTCACCAAGGAATTCCTATTAAAGATGCTTAGTGCACCTCCAAAGACAGGGCAGGATTTTACCTGCTACCAAGAAATAATGATTATAATGTATGCTAAAATAGTGATGGTGTGATGCCCAATAATTATATTAAGTACTATTACTTGAAAGTACCTTTATTTTAATAGTCAAGGTAGAATTTTTATTCTGACAAAAGTTCATGAGGATAAGTCCGCAGGGTATGAATTTGAATAAATTGCAAGTCAAATAATGGAAATATTCTGTATCAGGAAATGATACCTAAAGGAAGGTTTATATTTACCTTTCCTTCCTAGCTACTGGCAACTTCCATGTTGTATTCTTTGATGCTGATAAATATATGTACATATATATACACATAATGCCTGCATGTATACAAAACAAAGCACAAAAAGTGGAACAGCGAATTATTGTGCGTATTTCTAGTAGAGATTGAAAATGCATGAGTATTTGGAGACAGAATTGTTTACAAGCAGAATGGGCAATAATGTTTTTTAATTTTTTTTTTTACAGAGACACAGAGAGAAAGAGTCAGAGAGAGGGATAGAAAGGGACAGACAGACAGGAACGAAGAGAGATGAGAAGCATCAATCATTAGTTTTTTGTTGCGACACCTTAGTTGTTCATTGATTGCTTTCTCATATGTCCTTGACTGTGGGGCTACAGCAGACCGGGTAACCCCTTGCTTGAGCCAGCGACCTTGGGTCCAAGCTGGTGAGCTTTGCTCAAACCAGATGAGCCCGTGCTCAAGCTGGCAACCTCGGGGTCTTGAACCCGGGTCCTCCGCATCCCAGTCTGATGTTCTATCCACTGTGCCACCGCCTGGTCAGGCTGAATGGACAATAATTATATGATAAATGTATATAAAATATAAACTTAATGCCCATCATTTAATCGCTTTTCTTTGAGTCTTTAAAAGTTTTTGGAAATCACAGCCCTCTACTAATATGAAGACGACTAGAGACTTGAGGTCAGATTTTTACCTTATTTTACTTACACAGTTGTGATCTGTTGATATCTTACAAAAGATCAGCAGAAACGGGAGGTGGTGACTTGTAGATGAGCTAAATATAGTGAAAGGGGTAGCTAGCCCAGAAATGGAAGGATGACTGATAAGAGGAAGGTGGGAGCGGACAAACTTTCATTCTACCCCAAAATTTACAGAAGATTGTCTAACCTTTAGCATGAAAGCTGGGGGCCAGATGTACTACATAAGGGAAAAATCAAAGAAATTCTGAATGAGACATAATACTGAGACTCTCAGAATTGATATCTGTTTTGAACTATCACGAATGACTCCATGGTGTGTAGGGTGGGAAGGGAGCCAAAACAATTTTTGATAAGGAACGGGCAGAAAAACTTAATGATGAATGATGTAAGACAGCTCTTTCTTCATTACAGCCACAAATCAAAGAGAGGAAGATGTGACAAAAGAGGTCAATGAAAAGAACCAGATGAAAAGCTGTTCTTTTTATTTATTTGTTTGTTTATTTATTTCACCCAATTGCAATAGGACAGTAACTCGGTGTTTTTCTTACATGCCTAACTCATTTATGAAAATAGCTAGTGAGGGAAAAGTCCAAAGATGGAAAATTTTAATATAAGTAATTTTTTTTTGGTAAAAAGGTCAGTCATCAACAACAACATCAACCACGGTAGGAAATGCCAAGTGAACTCCATTATACCACATGAATTCTTGCAACGCCTCTCTGTTCCTTAGGAATGCACCATCTGCCTGGGCCTTCTCCTCCAAACGCCAAAGTTCACCCATTGGCAACTTAGCTTCCAGAGATGATTGAGCTGGTTTCGTGTCTGGATTTGACTAAATGAAACTTCTGAGTCTGAAAAGAAGAAGAGGAAGTATAAAGTAAGGAAAAAGCGAAAGAAAAAGTTAAGAAGGAAGTAGAATGAAGAAGAGAGATCTCGGTGGTGCTAGCATCTGGGTTTATGTGACCTTGAAGCTTAGTATGGGGGCGAATGGGCTACCCTTTGTCAGCCGTAGATGTCAGATATTCCATGAAGATCACCAATTTGCTAACTAAAGATTAAAGAAAACTTCAGACTTTTTTTCTACTTGGATGGTACACTTTAGAATTATACTAGAATGACATTCCTATAAAACACTCTACTGTGTCTCTTTTGTTGAGTTAACTCCAATTTAATACTTTTATAGACATTGCACTATTTTCTTATAATTAACTTAAATTTCAGAAAAGTACTAAAGAGGATAATTTAATTTGGGACTGATTTACATACCAGCAATTTGAAGAACTAATACTGAAAAGGCTTTAGTTTCAAAGGGCTGTAAGTTTGAGCTTTAATATATGCAGTTCAATTTTGGTTAGCAATTAAATCATTAAGATAGAACTGCAGACATAAAACCTATAGGAAGGTATAGCAGAATTACTTGGTTGGTTATTAGAAACCCATTACAAATTGTTATTGTGTTAGTTAAAAAGACTTATGTCTGTGTTGTAAATCAGGAGAAACTGTGGGCAACAGAAATTGCATTGGTGTTAGGGAACACATATAAATAGAAATGCCCTAGCATATTTCTGTAGTAAGATACCGCCTCAGAAGTATGAGGACTTTAATAGCTATACTAAAAAAAGTTTGGGAAGTTACACTTCTCTTTGCAGCAAATATTTTCTTTGGAATAAAACCTAGGATGAGGAAGGTTTTTTCTGAATCTGAACCATTAGTGCTAGATTGGTGTTAAAGTTTGCTTTGAAGACTTTCTTTCAAGTGCCTAAATAACACGAGAACGTGAATTATATATCTCATCTGACAAACAGTGAAAGTTGTCCCTTACTTTATTTGTGCCAAGGCTTATTTATGATTTCATGTGACCAGTAAGTGTTCAGATATCTGACTGAGGTTCTTTTTGTAATAGGTATATAGAAGATAAGTACACCATGGGAAAAAAGAAAAATGAAAATACTTTTGAGCTCAGCACTAAGATAGGTGAGAAAACATTTTCCAGAGGCATTTGAAAACTATGTGAACACAAGTTTCCTGAGAAGTCAGATTTATTTATTTATTTATTTATGGCAGACATAGAGAGTCAGAGAGAGGGACAGACAGACAGGAAGGGAGAGAGATGAGAAACATCAATTCTTTGTTGTGGCTCCTTAGTTGTTCATTGATTGATTTCTCATATGTGCCTTGACCATAGGGCTACAGCAGACTGGGGGGCTATAGCAGACCTAGTGATCCCTTGCTCGAGCCAGAAACCTTGGGTCCAAGCTGGTGAGCTTTGCTCAAACCAGATAAGCCGGCACTCAAGCTGATGACCTTGGAGTCTCAAATCTGGGTCCTCCATATCCCAGTTCGACACTCTATCCACTGTGCCACCACCTGGTCAGGCAGGAAGTCAGAGGTATAGGCTGAATATGAGCATGCAAATTCTTGGATTAAAAAATATATATTTTTAAATCCCAAAGAATTTAGTAACTGCATTAAAACAAACTTGGCATCTAACCCTGAAGTTTTATATTTTCTCACCTGGGCATGGTCTCTAAGAACATTACCATCCTTATTATTATTCTACCTCTCTAGACCTCAGCTCCCTATCCGTAAGTTGAAAGCACTGGACTGCATGTCTTCTAAGCTCTTTTCCAATTCTGTCTTTTTATGACTTTCCTATATTTTATTGAGTTCAATATCAGATCTGAGAATGTTTTGGTCCCATGGGAATTGTTATGAAGAAGGAACATAATGGAGATAAACCAAGAGCTGATAGTCATAACTGCAGCAACGGATGCCCGAGGACCTCAAGAAGGGACAAAGAAAATGGAAACTGTAATGTCTCCTCACTTAACACAGATAAGGAAAAACATGGAGAACGATGTTATGCTTGAAAATAGAAAAATAAGATTGTAATTGACAATTTGTGTTTCAGTACCTCATGGAGGCTTGAACACCCTTAAAAGAAGATGCCAAGCCTCCAGCACCATCCTGGTGGTTGTAGCGTTGCCCAACATTACATCACCTGAGTCAAAATGTTTTTGAAGAAAACCATGTAAGGGTGGATAATTCTCCTCCATCTTCTTGTTTGTTGGGTAGGTCTGAAAAATAAACTAACAACAGACAAAAAAGCCCAACACAGGAAAAATGCTATACAAATTTATTTGACCTTAAAAGTTTCACATGGCACAGAAGACATTTATAGAAAACTGAGAAGACCACCAAAGACACAGGTAGGTTTGGAGGCTTTCCTACTAACATTTATTTTGTTTTTCCTTTTTTTTTTTTAAAAAATAAATTTTTATTAATGGTAATGGGATGACATTAATAAATCAGGGTACATATATTCAAAGAAAACATGTCTAGGTTATTTTGTCATCAAATTATGTTGCATACCCCTCGCCCAAAGTCAGATTGTCCTCCGCCACCCTCTATCTAGTTCTCTGTGCCCCTCCCCCTCCCCCTAACTCTCTCCCTCCCTCCCTCCCATGTCCTCCTTCCCCCCACCCCTGGTAACCACCACACTCTTGTCCATGTTTCTTAGTCTCATTTTTATGTTCCACCAATGTATGGAATCATGTAGTTCTTGTTTTTTTCTGATTTACTTATTTCACTCCTTATAATGTTATCAAGATCCCACCATTTTGCTGTAAATGATCTGATGTCATCATTTCTTATGGCTGAGTAGTATTCCACAGTGTATATGTGCCACATCTTCTTTATCCAGTCTTCTATTGAAGGGCTTTTTGGTTGTTTCCATGTCTTGGCCACTGTGAACAGTGCTGCAATGAACATGGGGCTACATGTGTCTTCACGTATCAATGTTTCTGAGGTTTTGGGGTATATACCCAGTAGAGGGATTGCTGGGTCATAAGGTAGTTCTATTTGCAGTTTTTTGAGGAACCACCATACTTTCCTCCATAATGGTTGTACTACTTTACAGTCCCACCAACAGTGAATGAGGGTTCCTTTTTCTCCACAGCCTCTCCAACATTTGCTATTACCCGTCTTGTTGATAATAGCTAATCTAACAGGGGTGAGGTGGTATCTCATTGTAGTTTTGATTTGCATTTCTCTAGTAACTAATGAAGCTGAGCATCTTTTCATATATCTGTTGGCCATTTGTATCTCTTCCTGGGAGAAGTGTCTGTTCATGTCCTCTTCCCATTTTTTTATGGGATTGTTTGTTTGTTTGTTGTTGAGTTTTATGAGTTCTTTGTATATTTTGGATATTAGGCCTTTATCTGAGCTGTTGTTGGAAAATATCATTTCCCATTTAGTTGGCTGTCTGTTTATTTTGATATCAGTTTCTCTTGCTGAGCAAAAACTTTTAATTCTGATGTAGTCCCATTCATTTATCTTTGCCTTCACTTCTCTTGCCATTGGAGTCAAGTTCATAAAATGTTCTTTAAAACCCAGGTCCATGATTTTAGTACCTATGTCTTCTTCTATGTACTTTATTGTTTCAGGTCTTATATTTAGGTCTTTGATCCATTTTGAATTAATTTTAGTACACGGGGACAGGCTGTAGTCGAGTTTCATTCTTTTGCATGTGGCTTTCCAGTTTTCCCAACACCATTTGTTGAAGAGGCTTTCTTTTCTCCATTGTATGTTGTTGGCCCCTTTATCAAAGATTATTTGACCATATATATGTGGTTTTATTTCTGGGCTTTCTATTCTGTTCCATTGGTCTGAGTGTCTATTTTTCTGCCAATACCATGCTGTTTTGATTATCGTGGCCCTATAATATAGTTTAAAGTCAGGTATTGTAATGCCCCCAGCTTCATTCTTTTTCCTTAGGATTGTTTTGGCTATTCGGGGTTTTTTATAGTTCCATATAAATCTGATGATTTTTTGTTCCATTTCTTTAAAAAATCTCATAGGGATTTTGATGGGAATTGCATTAAATTTGTATATTGCTTTGGGTAATATAGCCATTTTGATTATATTTATTCTTCCTATCCAAGAACAAGGAATATTTTTCCATCTCATTGTATCTTTTTCGATTTCCCTTAACAATGCTTTGTAATTTTCATTATATAAGTCCTTTACATTCTTTGTTATGTTTATTCCTAGGTATTTTATTTTTTTTGTTGCAATCGTGAAGGGGATTATTTTTTTGAGTTCGTTTTCTAATATTTCATTGTTGGCATATAGAAAGGCTATGGACTTTTGTATGTTAATTTTGTATCCTGCGACCTTACTGTATTGGCTTATTGTTTCTAATAATCTTTTTGTGGAGTCCTTCGGGTTTTCGATGTATAGGATCATATCATCAGCAAAAAGTGATAGCTTTACTTCTTCTTTTCCGATATGGATGCCTTTTATTTCTTTGTCTTGTCTGATTGCTCTGGCCAGAACTTCTAGCACCACGTTAAATAAGAGTGGAGAGAGTGGACAACCCTGTCTTGTTCCTGATTTAAGGTGGAAAGTCCTCAGTTTTATGCCGTTTAATAGGATGTTGGATGATGGTTTATCATATATGGCCTTTATCATGTTGAGATATTTTCCTTCTATACCCATTTTGTTGAGAGTCTTAAACATAAAATTGTGTTGTATTTTATCAAAAGCCTTTTCTGCATCTATTAATAAGATCATGTGGTTTTTGTTCTTTGTTTTGTTGATATGGTGTATTACGTTAACCGTTTTGTGTATGTTGAACCATCCTTGAGATTCTGGGATGAATCCCACTTGATCATGATGTATTATTTTTTTAATATGTTGTTGTATTCGGTTTGCCAGTATTTTGTTTAGTATTTTGGCATCTGTATTCATTAGAGATATTGGTCTGTAGTTTTCTTTCTTTGTGCCATCCTTGCCAGGTTTTGGTATGAGGGTTATGTTGGCCTCATAAAATGTGTTTGGAAGTATTGCTTCTTCTTCAATTTTTTGGAAGACTTTGAGTAGAATAGGAACCAAGTCTTCTTTGAATGTTTGATAGAATTCACTAGTATAACCGTCTGAGCCTGGACTTTTATTTTTGGGGAGGTTTCTAATAGTTTTTTCTATTTCCTCCCTGCTGATTGGTCTGTTTAGGCTTTCTGCTTCTTCATGACTCAGTCTAGGAAGGTTGTATTGTTCTAGGAATTTATCCATTTCTTCTAGATTGTTGTATTTGGTGGCATATAATTTTTCATAGTATTCTACAATAATTCTTTGTATTTCTATGATGTCTGTGGTGATCTCTCTTCTTTCATTTTGGATTTTATTTATTTGAGTCCTGTGCCTTTTTTCCTTGATGAGTCTTGCCAAGGGTTTGTCAATTTTGTTGATCTTTTCAAAGAACCAGCTCCTTGTTTTATTGATTTTTTCTATAGTTTTTCTGTTCTCTATTTCATTTATTTCTGCTCTGATTTTTATTATCTCCTTTCTTCGGCTGGTTTTGGGTTGTCTTTGTTCTTCTTTTTCTAGTTCCTTAAGGTGTGAAGTTAAGTGGTTTACTTCGGCTCTCTCTTGTTTGTTCATATAGGCCTGAAGTGATATGAACTTTCCTCTTATTACTGCTTTTGCTGCATCCCAGAGATTCTGATATGTCGTATTTTCATTTTCATGTGTCTGTATATATCTTTTGATCTCTGCGCTTATTTCTTCTTTGACCCATTCATTGTTTAGAAGTATGTTGTTTAGTTTCCACATTTTTGTGGGTTTTCCCCCCTCTTTTTTGCAGTTGAATTCTAGTTTCAAGGCTTTATGATCAGAAAATATGCTTGGTACAATTTCAATTTTTCTAAATTTGCTGATATTGTCTTTGTGGCCCAACATATGGTCAATTCTTGAGAATGTTCCATGTACACTAGAGAAAAATGTATACTCTGTCGCTTTGGGATGAAGTGTCCTGTAGATGTCTATCATATCCAGGTGTTCTAGTATTTCGTTTAAGGCCACTATATCTTTATTGATTCTCTGTTTGGATGACTGATCTAGAGCCGTTAGCGGTGTATTGAGGTCTCCAAGTATGATTGTATTTTTGTTAGTTTTTGTTTTAAGGTCAATAAGTAGCTGTCTTATATATTTTGGTGCTCCTTGGTTTGGTGCATATATATTAAGGATTGTTATGTCTTCTTGATTCAACTTCCACTTAATCATTATGAAATGATCATTTTTGTCTCTGAGTACTTTTTCTGTCTTGTAGTCAGCATTATTAGATATGAGTATTGCTACGCCTGCTTTTTTTTGGGTGTTGTTTGCTTGGAGTATTGTTTTCCAGCCTTTCACTTTGAATTTGTTTTTATCCTTGTTGCTTAGATGTGTTTCTTGTAGGCAGCATATAGTTGGATTTTATTTTTTAATCCATTCTGCTACTCTGTGCTCTGTGTCTTTTTATTGGTAAGTTTAATCCATTTACATTTAGTGTAATTATTGATACTTGTGGGTTCCCTACTGCCATTTTATAAATTGCTTTCTATTAGTTTTGTATCTAGTTTGATTCTTCTCTTTTGTTTTTCTATTATTTGTTTTTGTTTGTTTGTGTTCCATACTTCTTTCCTCTGTTGCTACCTTTTTTAAGTCAAGTGTTTTTGTGGTGGTTTTTTCAAGGGTGGTTACCATTAAGTAATGAAAAGGGTACCTACCATATTCATTGTAGTACCCTATCTTATAAGTATTTCTGCACTTCATCGTCCTTTGCTACTGTTAATCTCCATCCTCTCCCCCCTTTTTTTCCTTTGTTGTCACAGTTTAAGTTTGGTTTTATTGTGTTCTTGGTGGAGCTGTTACTTGTGGTGTTGTTTTCTTTTGTTCTTTGAATCTGGTTGGAAAACCCCCTTTAGTATTTCCTGGAGTGGGGGCTTTCTGTTGATAAATTCTCTCATCTTTTCTGTATTTGTGAATGTTTTTATATCTCCTTCATACTTGAAGGATAGCTTTGATGGGTATAGTATTCTTGGCTGAAAGTTCCTCTCTTTCAGGGCTTTAAATATTGGGGTCCACTCTCTTCTAGCTTGTAAAGTTTCTGCTGAGAAATCTGATGATAATCTAATGGGCCTTCCTTTATATGTTGTACTCTTCTTTTCCCTGGCTGCCTTGAGAATTTTTTCTTTATCATTGGTTTGTGTCATCTTTATTATGATGTGCCTTGGAGTGGGTTTGTTGGGGTTAAGAAAACTCGGTGTTCTGTTTGCTTCTTGAATTTGAGGCTTTAGTTCTTTCCACAGGCTTGGGAAGTTCTCGTCTATTATTTGTTTGAGTATATTCTCCATTCCATTTTCTTTCTCTTCTCCCTCTGATATACCTATTATTCTTATGTTATTCTTTCTGATGGAGTCAGACAATTCCTGTAGGGATTTCTCGTTTTTTATTATTTTTGAGTCTCTTTCTTCTTCTCTCTGTTGTGCCTCAAGTTGTTTGTCTTCTATTTCACTAATCCTATCCTCAATCTGGGCTGTTCTGTTAGCTAAGCTTGTTACCTCATTTTTCAGCTCATGAATTGAGTTTTTCATTTCTGTTTGATTTGTTTTAATAGTTTCAATTTCCTTGGTAATATATTCTTTGTGTTCATTGAGTTGTTTTCTGATCTCCCTATATTGCCTTTCTGTGTTTTCTTGTATATCTCTGAGTATTTTTAAGATTTCTATTTTAAATTCTCTGTCATTTAGCTTCAAGGCTTCCAATATGTTAAGTCTTTTCTCCATAGATTTTTCCACATCTATTTGTGTTACCTCTCTTTCTTTTGTATCCATAATATTCGATTTCCTCTTTCTTATTGGCATCTGAGGGTGGTCTTGTTGATAGCACTAATTAGAATTAATAAAGAGTAAAAAGTAAAAAAAACAGTAATAATTTATTATTTCCCCCTTTTTTTCTTTCTTCCCTTTCCCTCCTCTCCCCTCCTCAGGGAAATATCGTGCCTATAATGGAGGGCCTGATTTGGGGTGAAGAGTTCAAGGGGCAAAAAAAGGGAGTAGGGACCTACTAAATGCAAAAAAAAAAAAAAAAAAAAAAAAAAAAGGAAGAAAATTTTAGACAAGCATAAGATGATTTGCTTGTAAGTGATGGTCAACTAAGAGATATAATGAGAGGGATAAGAGGGAACCAGAAAAAAGGACCAAAAAAAGAATAATAAAGAAGAAAAAAATAAAAATAATAAGTAAAAATCTGTTGTATTAAGTGGAGCAAAGACTAAATACAATGGAGACCTTGGGTTGGGAGGACCCAAAATGCCACAAATATAAACAAACAAGAAAAAAACAAAAACAAAAGCAAAAAAGAAAAATAAAGCCAAAAAAAGCCTTGAGTCCCAAATTAACTAATTTGTTCGTGATTGAGGATTAAATGGGAGGAAAGTAAAATGAGAAAAGAAAAAACGAATAGAAAGGAAAAAATAAGAAAAAGAGAAAAACGAAGGAAGAAATAAAAAAGGAAGAGAAAAAAACAAAATAAAGCAAATCAAAAAAAAAAAAATAAAAGAGGAGAGAGTGAGAGTTAAGTGTTTTGGAGTATAACCTTAAAGGAGGGTGAGGATGAAGAAGAGAAATAAAATGTAACACTTATGGGTAGTGTAGTTCAAGAAAAGGGAAGCATAAGATGGGCAGAGAATAGAAGGACCGAGGTGGAGGAAATAGAAATAATAATAATAAAGGCAATAAGATAGAAGAAACAAACAACAACAACAAAAAAATTAGTGGAACAAGTTGTAAAGTCTGTGGATTTTTTTTGATTTTGAGAGGTTAACTTCTTCCTTTTTCTTTTCTCTCCCTCTTCCTGGTCGGTGACTCTGTACCCCAGGCTCTGCCCCTGTGTCACACTTAGGTAGGGATTTGCAGTTGATGGGATTCTATGGCAATGTCATATAATTGGCTTTAGTCTTGCTGGTAGTCAAGGCTTGTTGGTGTTTGCAGGGTCCAACGATGAGAGAGTTTGCTTTCCTGGATTCTCTCTCCTAGTCCCCCCTTCCTGAATTAGCAGCCTGGTGATCCAGCTATAAGGCTACAACTGCTTCTGCCTGGGGAGTAAGAGGCTCAAAGTGCTGGGAAATCCCCACTCTATCCCCACTCAGTGCAAGGCTTTGGGAAAGGCTCTGGCAGTAAGGGCCTCCAGTGTAATCAGGCGGGGGTGGGAGTCAAGTGTTGTCAAGGTGACTGTTCAGCGCCTAGCATTCAGTTGGACCTCTCAACCCAGACTTTCCACACTTTGTAGCCTGTTTTGGCTGGGAAGAAGAGGCACTAGTCTCTGCTTGCAACTAGTGTAGTATAGATCTTATTATCTGCCAAGTCCCTCTTGTTAGCGTTTAGCCCTGAATATGGAGGCTCTATCAATCAGAAGTTGCCCCCGCCCCTTTAGCGAGAGGCACTAAAAAATATCACGCCTCTTGTCTTGGGTCACTGAACTGAGAGAGATCTTATCAATTAGAACCCAGGGTGTGCAGATTTCATGGGTTAAGCTAATTTCAGTGATTGGGTCGCAGCTGTGCTCCCAAAGGTATTTTAGGCTGCCTGCGCGCGCCCCTCCCCCAACGCTTGATTGTTAGCTTGAATGGCTGGGTGAGGTGCCCTGCCCACGGAGAGAATCTCCCAAGTAGAAGACCACCCTGGTGCCTCTCCCGCTCGCCCTGCCGCTGGCGGTTGGATCGCACCAGGCGCAGGATAATGGGGCACCCTGGGTGTGCGGGCCAGTAGGGCGCTCTGGGCGTGTGGAATGCCCAGGGCACGCGCGCGAATGGGGTGCTCCAGGCACCAGTGGCTGGCAACTCTCACTCGCAGTGCGCGGGCCGCTGGGAACGTTAGCGGTGCTCGCTCTGCAACTGGACCGGGTGCTCGCCCGTGGCTGCTCGCCGCTCCGGAGTGTGGGCGGTGCTCACTCTGCAACCGGACCAGGCGCGCGCCTGCGGCTGCTCGCTGCTCCCGAGTGTGGGCGGTGCTCGCTCTGCAACCGGACCGGGCACGCCGGTGGCTGCTCGGGGCTCCCGAGTGTGGGCGGTGCTCGCTCTGCAACCGTACCGGGTGCGCGCCTGCGGCTGCTCGCGGCTCCCGAGTGTGGGCTGACTCACCACAGGCGCACTCCCTCGCGGCTTGAATGAACATCGCTGCGGTAGCTTTCTCCACACCCTCGTCTCTCAGATTCAAGTGATAACAGTCCTTTCGCTTTCAGTTTGTGTGGAACTCCGGAATGCTGCGAGGATAAATTTTTCTGTTTCTAGTTGATAAATTTGTTGTGATTTAGGGGAGATCTGTCGGACGCGCTGCTCACGGCACCATTTCCGTGACGTCACTCCGCCTACTAACATTTAAAGACAAGAAAAGGGATTGGAGCTTCCAAGGGTGGTAAATTATAGGAAGGCCAATATATGGGAAGCTAAGGATAATAAGGGCCAGTTAGTTAGGTTTGTTTGTGATGTGGGCTTCTTTTCAGGGCCCTCTTATCTCTGGTGATAGGTTGGTTTTTCCTTCTGGTACGGGAAGGGACAGGGAAAACATCTTTACTTGGAGAATTTCTGGTCTGTTCCCAGCAGGAAGCAGGACAGCAGAGAGCCTTGTATTTGCTTTCAAGGTCAAAATAATCTTTACACTAGAAGGGCATTTTTTGGGGTGGTGTATTCTGATCTCCTACAATCAGTATATTAAAAAATTACTTCAAGTTGATTTGAAATACAGTTAATAAAATAACCCATGATCACCTAATTTCTAGGACTTAAAAAAATATATAATAAGATGTAGTGAACATTGTATAACATACAGTGATCCTGCCTCAGAGTAGTATTTTCTAGTATTTCTTAAAGTGAGGCCCGTGTACACCATGGAATACTCATGGGAATGTAGAAAATTTATAAGTTCCATGTATATCTTTTTATTTGATATTTTAAATTTGGAGAGGGGATTTCAAGTTTTCAAATTTTGTTTTATTGACTTAGTCAATATAAATGGTGTGATAGTTTATGTCTATCTTGTATAGACAGATAAATTCAGGACCTCTGATTTTTTTTAACCAATGAGATGCATGATCAGAAAAAAATGCTTGGTAACTGCAAATATAGAGGATCCTTTTTTATTTATTCATTCAGGAAATATATATTGAGCATCTATCCCATGCAAGGCATGACATTGGGTACCAGGGATACAATGATGAGACAACACTGACAGATTCCTTTAAGTTTATGAACAGTTGCTGGTTAACAGAGAAGAAGGATTCTTTCTATAGAATTGTGGTGGGCAATGAAATCTTTGTGGAGGAAAAAAATGTCTTGTATTAAAACAGAACCGCAAGTAACAATCGTCATAAACTGAAGAGGCCTTGACTCATAAACAGTGAAGAGTCTGTGGAAATGATGGGGGGGAAAGTAGACAATATAAATAAACATAATTAATATCAATTAAATAAAAATTGCCTCCAGAATATGCAGCGATCTTCCAAGAATTCTAAATTTAGTTCAACTGCCTGTGGATTTTGAAAATCTGCCTACTTTTATTGCCTAGATCTGAAGAATTTCTTGGTGCCATGTTAAAGAAAAGAAAAAAAGATGCACCTTCTTTTAGTAGACTGTTGCTGTAGAAAATTAGCTCCAGAATTTCAGTTTTAAAAGCCTCCAGCAAGCCTCTGCTGCTCAGATCCTCGATCTGCTGTAAGCAGTTTTATTTCTTTCACTGTAGTGATGCTGGCGTTCTGTGTCAAATGAAAGTACACAAGGGATTTGAGACAGCATCAAGTTTTAAAGCAGTTATTATAATTTTCTTTGGAATGTAAAAGAGAAAACCAGATATTAAAGTATCAAGATTTCTTACCTGAGGAAATTTTCCTTAATTTGTAAAAGATAATAATAATAATGACTAAAAGAAACACGAAATTTCTAAACTCTTTAATGAAACTTGTTTTCACTACCACTGCCTAGAATAGTGCTGAAAGGTAATGAATGTAGTTGAATGAATGAATAGCATCAAATACAAAACTCCATGTCTAATAGACACACAATTACAATAAGTGATTGAATAAAATCAGTGATGTGTAGAAAGCAAAACAGAATAAGAACCATTCACAAACTAAATCATTTTCAGAAAACAAGGTAGTTAAAGATTCAAGGTTAATAATTTTCCTATAATACATTGAAGACAGGAAGTAACAGTAGATGACAGATTTCTTGCCCCATCCAACATCTTTTCTTGACTTCCCTGTCTCTGTTGCTGGCTGCATGATCCTCTGAAACAATCAACAGTGAACTAAGCAGCAAGTTTTTGTTTTTTTTTTAAGAAAATAATGTGTTAGAATTGAAATGAAATATTTTTAAAAATGGAGCAGATCAAATTAGAAGAGTGCATGACATATAATGAGGTCTCTGAAACTGTGAGCTATTATTATAGTTATTTAAGTGTAGAGAGGTAAGGAAAATATATTTTATCTACTTAGGGGTTGGAGACCTGTCTTCTAGTTCTTTTTCTTTAAATAACTAAATATTGTGTCATTTGGGGCAAGTCATTTCACCCTTCTAGACCTTGATTGTTTAGTATGTAAAATGAGGAGTTTGGATGATAGGTCACACCCAGCTCTATCTATCTTTTCAGGATTCTACATCTCCAGGGCTCCAGTGGAGGCAACATTTTGCCAGACATCAAATTCAACTTGAAGACTGTTGTTATCATATGGACCATTAGTGCTTGCTTGGGAACCTGGAAACTATGAGACACATTGAGTTACATCTACACAGTACATGACATCATTATTATTATCATCATTATTATTACTGCTACTAGTAGTAGTTGTAAAACTTAGTAGTGTGAAATTGACAGTGAAGTTGACTCATTTGCTATTTTCTTGCTATTTCCTTTCAATGTGGTCACAACTATTTCCTGACTAAGTTCCCAGCACCAAAACCAGAAATCTTTCCTCTCTTTGCAACACCTTTTCTCAAGAAAGTTTCTAACTTTCTTCTAAGGCATGTTACAAAAGTTCCTTGTTGTTGGGCAACTTGTCCTAGGGCAGACTGACTGATAACCATCATGTTAAATGAATATCATGTTCACTCACCCAAGGTAGGAGATGCTGGTCTGAAAGAAAAGAAAGCATGCTCTTTCACTTCTCTTACAAGTAAAATGAAATAAGAACTTCCTTTCTTTGTCAAGAGAGTGAAAGTTCATAGTGCAATTTTGCTCATAATATGGAAAAGTTTTTCTTAGCCTTCTGTTGATCTTTTCTTTCTACGACATGGTAAAGAGGATGGATGGGAGCTGGGGACGGGAAGCTGGAAGAAACATTGTTCTCCCTTCTGTCTTTCCTGCTCTTTCTAAACCAGGGGCTCACTAAGTGTTGTCTAAGAGCCTGCCGGTGGATCTCTGAAGTCAAAACTATTTTCCTAAGAATACGAAGACTTGATTTGCCTTTTCACTCTCATTTTTCTGGGAATGTAGAATGGAGTTTCCTGGAAGTTATAGGACATGTGATGTCATAACAGACTGAATATGGGAGGAGACCTGAGAATTTAGCTATCTTCTACAAACCAAAGCTTAAAGACGTTTGCAAAAAATGCAAAAATAATGCCATTCTTCCCCAAACCATTTTTGCCTTTCATCATGTAGTTTTTATAAAGACATGATATTTATGTTCATGTCATGGGTTTATTATTATTTTTTAAATAAATTATTATGTGAGCATTTAAAAATTCTTCATTTTAATTTCCAATGTGGCAAATATTGTTTGATATCAATTTGCATGAAGAAAACGTCATTATAATTTTTAAGAAGGTAAATAGGTCCTGAGCCCAAATATTTGAGAACCACTGCTTTAGGTAGTGTCTTCTGTAACCACGAGGGAAAACTAGTGAAATAGATGAACGTAAAATGCAGAGGAAAGGACCACTGTCACTTAAATGCTGAGACAACTCGAACAGGACACAACACTTGGGAAGTCTCTTCTCACCTCCATAAGGGTTAGACTCAATATGAGTAATACATGAACTCTTTACTTCAAAATCATGTATAAGATTAGCCTGGAAGTAATGAAATAAAAGAATTAAGGATGAGTGAGAAAGGGACCAAATTGGACTGTATAGACTTTTAATATTCTATAGGTGCTTTTACAGCTTTCTTAAAATGTAGTATTTGTTCACTACCCCATACATGTTTGTGTCTTCAGTGTGTGGCTTGTTGTGTAAATGGCATCTGTGTATTTGGCCTAACCTTTACTGTTTGGAAGCTGTTGTCTTATCACCCAGTCCTGGATAGGAATGTCAATGTAGACTGTACATGTTCAGTATAGAGATTTTAGAATTAGGCTGCCTGGGTTTAAAGTCCAGTTTTCCAAGTTACTTAATTTTCTCATCTATAAGATGGGGTTGATAACAATAGTAACTCCATGGAGTTGTTATGAATTTAAAATAAATTAGCACTTCCTATTACTTGATAAGTGTTGAGCGCAATGCTTCTTAACACAGTGCCTCGCCCACAGTGTGTGCCATATATACATTGAGTTAATAAATATATAGAACCTTGTGCAGCCCAGGTTAGATGCCATGAAAAAGCAAGGACCTGAACCGTGAAGCAAACGTAATATGGGGAGCAGATCGGAGAGACTGACTATGTTCCAAAAACAGACAACAGACTTTAGGGTTAGAATGAGTTCATAGGCAAATCTCACATGGTGTCATCAAAGCCCAACCAGCCAGAGGCTTTAAACTGGCTGGGGAATGGGGTTGGTCCAAATAAACCCTCATGAGAAATGCCTCACCGAAACTGAGCTCCGTTCGGAGGTCTGAGAAGGCTCTGCCCATACTGGCCGGCTTCCTCGGGTGTAGAGGCAGCCCTCTGAGCCCCAGCACTGACCTCTCTAACTGTAAAAAAATCACCACTGCTTGATGGCAGCCCGTTCGAATGCATAACAGGTAACAAGTTTCCATTGCTAGATCACTTCTAAACATCCGAATGCACTTAAGAAATGTGTTTAAATGTTTTGAGGTAGAAAGGTGGAAGATATTTTAAAAAGTCATATGACATTCCCCCCCCCCAGGGGACATTTAATTAAATTTGGGGGAAAAAAGAAAATTTCATTTACTCTAGCATTTAACTTAATTCTGCCTAATCTTATTAAGTAATCCAGATGCTTTTGAAAGCACCCTTGTTAAGTACTTTATATTAGTTAAATTTTAATTAAATGTACTATTAATTTACTAATCTTATTCAAAAATAGGGCCTTGTTATTGTAAAATTTGTAATTCAGTTCGGCACACATAGTTGGATAATTCTTTTTTTTAAATAACAAAGGCTTTTAACTATTGTGTTTTCCAAAGTAAGTAATGGGTTTAATATTTTAAAGTCAGACACAGTTCTATTTGATGTGGTTAAATATTTCACAATAGCTGAACTTCAGATTTTCAATGGAAATTCGCTTGTTTCTATGAAGCTTTAGACAGTTGAGGCAGGAGGCATTATTCTCTGAATGCAAAGTGCCTATTATCTGTTCTATTTAAATATAAGCTCAAGTCCCCATCTTTAAGCTGATTATCAACTCCCAAGTGGTAGGGGCAAACTTTTGGAGAAATTAACACTCTGGTATGTGCATTTCACACAGCAGGAATCCAATAAGCACACAGATGATGATTGTAACGGGTGTCCTTCTGTAAGCAAAGCAGGGGAGCACAGCCTTTCAAGAGTCCCCAACACATTCCTTTGCTGTGGCATTAAGGAACACTAATACTTTGTAGAGGGCAGTGGCTTTTCTTCTTTCTGTTTCTTTTCAAGAACAATGGGGAAAAATTCAGGGGACGTATTTGCCTTCACTGCGAGGTTAATGTAAATTGACTACTTGTACTTTTCATGTGATAGCTCTGTTGAGAGCTCGTGAAGTATATATTTTATATATATGACATTTTAGGCAGCTGCTGGAATGAAACATAAACACAAAAGAAGGTTATGGACATGTCTCTTGATTCTTTCAAAAGATAACGTTTATAGAGAGAGCTTTATAATGAATATGTAGCACCAGCAGAAGTTAATTTTTTTTTTTGTATTTTTCTGAAGCTGGAAACGGGGAGAGACAGTCAGACAGACTCCCGCATGCGCCCGACCGGGATCCACCTGGCATGCCCACCAAGGACAACGCTCTGCCCACCAGGGGGCGATGCTCTGCCCCTGGGGTGGGGGTCGCTCTGCCGCGACCAGAGCCACTCCAGCACCTGGGGCAGAGGCCAAGGAGCCATCCCCAGCGCCCGGGCCATCTTTGCTCCAATGGAGCCTTGGCTGTGGGAGGGGAAGAGAGAGACAGAGAGAAAGGAGGGAGGAGTGGAGAAGCAAATGGGCGCTTCTCCTATGTGCCCTGGCAGGGAATCGAACCCAGGTCCCCCCCACGCCAGGCCAGTGCTCTACCGCTGAGCCAACCAGCCAGGGCAGAAGTTAATTTTTTTTAAGTGGCTTTGAAAAAGGAGATTTCTGAGCAGAACATTTAAGTCTTCTGCTTTCTATGTCAGTTGGCACAGTTAAGTAGTGCCAGCCAAGAGCCGATGCAGGACAGAACAGCCTGAAGACTACAAGTCAGTTTAACCTGAGGCTAGATTGTGTGGATAAAATTTTTATTACCGCTTGGCACATAGTGAGTCCTCAAGAGAGGCACTATCATTGTGTGATTTATTACTATTTCACAAGGTAAAGTCTGTGGGAGTCACTGAGCTTTTCCCGTTTCTTCCTATTCCTTGGTGGCCCTTTCATCTACCTCCTTGCCTAAGTAGTGTTTGTTCATTCATTTAGTAAACATTTCCTTGGTGCCTATTTTATGGCAGGCATTGTTTTAGGCATTAGCTGACAATGCTGATCTTTATCTGGGCAGAGAAGACAGGCCCCTCCTGAAAACCAGTGAAGATCCTGAAATCCCCCTCACCCTTTTGTGTTCCAGGAAACACCTCACTGCAAAGAACCTCCCTTCCTCTATGGCTGAGGTAAGACCCAGTGATGACCTCTTGGTATACCTACAACAAGGTCAGACCCAGATTCTTGTTATCTCATAAGTGATTAGCAGAACTGTTGGTCCCTACTGACCAATCTGGATAAAATGCCCACAAACCTGAGTTGACCAAACTTGAGTCAAACTTCTCTCCTTCCCTCGGGCATAGGGGAACTGGACTCTGGCATTCCCTGGAGCATTGGAATGTGGAGTAACTTCTTCCTTCCTTACTGTCAAGAATTGGCTAATGTCAGGTAAAATAGTCATTAATGGATGGTCCAATCACTCCACCTGCTCATCTCACTTCCTGTTCTTGGTCCTGTCTGTTCTTACTTACTCCTCCTTGTTAGAAGAAGACCTTTGCTATCTGACCTGTGAGGTGCTTACACATCTCATGGTTAGAGGGTTCTCCCCGTTGGAAATATTCCAGACAGCACCCTTTTATAGTCCCCTTTTCATTATTGGAATCATTGTTTTGAATAAAGTCTCTCCTTCCTGAATTCCAAATTTGTTTTTTATTTGACAGGCAATACAGCAATAAACAAAACATACAAAACCCCTGCTCTCATGGGAGAAACGGATGAACAATAAGAAAAAAGAAGCATTTGTACTCTTGTAAAATTGCCTAGGAAAAAATTTTAAAATTGTAAGAACAGAGTTTTTAAATATGGACAGTTCATTGAAATTTCATACAAGGTGGTCTAGGAAGGCCTGTTGGGGATATGAGAAGAGCCCAAGGGACGAGAGGGAGCAGATGTCCCAGTGAAGAGCATCAGAGGCCGAGGGGGAGCATGCCTAGTGTGTGCAAGGGAGAACCAAGGAGTTGATGTGCCAGGAGCAGGAAGATTTCTGGACTCCCACTCGACTCTTTTTGAGGAAAGTGTGGAGCCTTGCAGCAAGGTCGGTCTTAGTCTAAGGTAAGAGCACTTTTTTTGAGCCCTGGTAATGGTGGTTGGCAGAGAGGTGATTTTACACTAAACTCCCACTTGACTCCCTCTTGACTTTGAAGAGGAGACTTCATTGAAGAGAAGAACCTTATTCAAGCAGTGAGACCCCAGGAGTTAAAGCTTTACCTTCTGGTACAGTAGCAGTTCAAAGCCAACTTTGATATGTAAGTTCATCACAAATCATAGATTGGAAAGAGAATAGATGAGATGTCAGATGGTCTTGCCACCAAAGACTAGGTAAAGGTCTTACTAGCTTGTGGATTTTGGAGGAAGAATAAGGGAACACAAACAGGGGGGACCCTGGACCCTGACCTTCTTTCTCTCGCTTGAACTGAGTCTGTGTATGAGTTTAATGATAAACTTTTGCAAAAGTTTGGGAACCTGATGTCAGAGAGTGCCTCACTTCCTTTGTGCAGCCCAGAGAAATTACAGACTTCTCAGAGTAGCCTCATCTACTCCTACCTGTTTCCTCCCGCCCAAGCATGCAACTGTAGCAGACTAATGAAAGCATATGTTCAGGCAGAGAGTGGTGAGGCTGTTTCTTACCCCACACTCAACACACCAAACCCGGAAGAGTGTGGGAGAATGTGCACAAGTTCTCTCCAGCCCTTGTTAGTTGGAAGGAAGTGGCTGAGAGGACCATCACCCTCGCGTGGCCTCCCATTAGGTTGAGGAGGACATAGATCTTCACTGGTCAGTCTCTGGAGAGCAGTGGGGATCGGAGCTATTTCTGCATGAGCATAAAGACTCAGTGCAGGAAACCAACAGGTGCCAATGACCACGCACTAGAAATCTCTCTCCCAGCAGTGGTCAAACAATACATGATCTAGAATTTAGGGGTCTTCCAAGGAAAAGAGGGTCAGAGGGATTAAAGGAAGCCTTGATTTCACTTATTATACCTGAAACAACTGAGACAAAAATCCATTACTCGAAATCGATCAGACAAGGTTTACTAGCATTAAGTGAAATGCAATCTTAAATAGAGATTAAGGTTTCATTTCCTGAGCACGTGGTCTGAAATATCAAACTAGTCCCATTATTTTACAGTATCACTTGTTTTTTGTTGGTTTGTTTTGTATTTTTCTGAAGTTGGAAACGGGGAGGCAGTCAGACTCCTGCATGCGCTCAACTGGGATCCACCCGACATGCCCACCAGGGGGCGATGCTCTGCCCATCTGGGGCATTGCTCTGTTGCAACCAGGGCCATTCTAGTGCCTGAGGCAGAGGCCACAGAGCCATCCTCAGCACCCAGGCCAACTTTGCTCCAATGGAGCCTTGGCTGCGGGAGGGGAAGAGAGAGACAGAGAGGAAGGAGAGGGGGAGTGGTGGAGAAGCAGATGGGCATTTTTCCTGTGTGCCCTGGCTGGGAATCGAACCCAGGACTCAGTATCACTTGTTTTTAAGTGTTACTAAGGAGTGGAACCATCCTGCAGTGAAGCTCCCTTTCTCTGTTTTTATATTCTGCTTCTCATTATCTAGCAGAACACCTCTGATGCTGCTGATGTTCAACTCTGTGATTCTGGGCTTTCAGTAAACATCCTTTTGTTTGTCTGTTAGTCTTCTTGTGTCTTCCTCATGAAAATTCCCTTTGGTATCCCTTCACATTAGCCTGAAGAAAGCATGTGCCTTCTCATCACGGAGAACAAAAAAATTCTATAATCTCACCGGCGTTATCTTACTGCGCAACTCCAGAGGTGGCACTTACATCGCCGTCTATGTAAATGGCGCTTCCCTGAGCGGCACAATGTGAATTTTACCCCTCACAAGCAGCCGTTCTTTAATAATTTGGGTATATTTCCATCCAACCAGCATTTTATGCATATTTTATACATTATGAAAACATTTTAATCCTTGACTGAAAATTTTAAGATGCATGTCATAATGTCCATAATAACTTCTTTTGTTTTTAGACGACTAATATGTTTACAAGATTTTCCTATTAGAAATATAAACTGTTTTGTGTACAATTATTTCTTCACATTTTGAGTTGTTGCCTCGGGACAAATTCTCAGAAATAGGTCAAAGGGTATGAACATTCTCTTTGCTCTTAACACTCAGCTCAAAATTGTTTTCCAGGAATATCGCTCTAATTTCCTTTCCCATGAACGGTGTCTGAGAGTGGCATTTTCACAACTTTGCCAGGATTGAAAAATCTGTCAAATGGCAAATTGGCAAAGATTAAGGCTGTGAATGAGCTGGAGGGAGTAGATCTTGTACATTTCAGGAGGACAATTTGTCATTCTCTTAAATGACTTTAATGTATGCAAGAATATTAGAAACAAGCACACCATGGAATTAGCAACATCAATGACAAAAGTGTTTTATATGAGAAAATGGAGGATGAGAGCAAAAACCAGCATTTGAGAGTGTATATTACAGTGCTTCAAACCAGTGGAAAACAGAAGCAACTTAAGTAAATAGATTATTTTAAAAATCATAAAATACCTGCATAAGAAAGCATTATAAAATCACTAAAAATGTTGTAGAAAAATATTTAACAAGAAATGTTAATTAGATATGAAGTAAAAAATTAACATATCAGGAAAAAGATTTTTAAATTCTTTAAAAACTATATGTTGATTTAAAAAATAAGTATAGAAAGAGACTCAAAATGTGGATCTTGGAGTGTTTTTATTTGTTTGCTTTTCTCTCTGTGCTTTATTTTATAGTACCTGATCATTATAAAATACATATATTAAAGGGTGGACAGATAGAAGCCTTATTTTTATGTCTATTAAACTATAATAATTGGTACAAAAAATTGGCAAAATTCATTACAATTTATGTTAGCACTTCACATAGTGTTTTTTTCAATATCATTCAAAGCCATTTATTGTAATCAGCTTTGTTTTTATTCTTAGAAAAATGGATTCCTTCCTCAGCTATAGTAACATGTTGAATTTCTTTATCATGCATTTAACTGCAATTATGAGTGATGCAATGCTTTTATTTCCCATTAACTTACTTCATTAAAACTCATAAAATAAAACCTGACAGTATTTCTATATGTGGGTAGTTCCACATAATTTACCATTAATAAACATTAATTATCTTCTTAAAAATTAAAAAATTTAAGAAAAGTTTTAAATATATGTAAATGTGTTACTTTTGGAAGTCCATCTATATAGATAGATAGCAAATCCCTGCCAGTTTGCCTTCCCAATGTCTCCTCTCCCAGTCAAATCTAATTATTGCCAAGTTAATGTATAAATATGTACACCTTTGCTGCTCAGAATGCATGCTCTTAACCAATGGCAACCACATCTTCAAAAAGTTTTTGAAAATACGGAATCTACAGCTCCATTGAAGACCTCCCGAATGAGAATCAACAGGTTCAATTTCTCTATAGGATTTAAACTGCCATTAACATTCAAAAAGCAATGGGTCAGGACTGGTGAGAATAAATGCTTTGAATTTCCTTCTACTTTTTTAAAAATTTTTTTCATTTAAACCTGACCTTGAAGGTAGAAACTTCTACCCAGCTTGAAACAAATTTTATTTTTCAAATGCCGCCACATAATTATAAACCAAACAAATCAAGATAAAGCTGAAGTTTTCCTGGAAAATTCAAACTGGGGGAAAAGAATCTCAGACATTTGCTTATGTATATCTGTTCAGATGAGATCTACTATTCAAGTGATATGATCCCTTCCTTTTATCCACAGACCACAGCAAACAAAAACCTGGATTTTTTTTTTACATAAGCAATTTTTACATCATTGTTTGTGCTGCCAGGACTTCTTTCAAAACTACACTTTAAGAAAATATATGAATAGTTGAATAAAAACAATTCAGGGCCTTGGCTGGTTGGCTAAGTGGTAGAGGGTTGGCCTAGCATATGGATGTCCAGGATTCAATTCCCGGTCAGGGCACACAAAAGAAGCAACTATCTGCTTCTCTACCCCTTCCCCTCCTCCTCCTTCTCTCTCTCTCTCTCTCTCTCTCTCTCTCTCTCTCTCTCTCTCTCTTTCCTTCTCTCTCTCTTCCCCTCCCACAGCCAGGGCTTGATTGGTTCGAGAGCATCAGCCTGGGCGCTGAGGATGGCTCCATTGGAGCCTCTACCTCAGGCACTAAAAATAGCTCTGTTGTGAGCATGGCCACAGATGGGCAGAGCACCAGCCCCAGATGGGGGCTGCTAGGTGGATCCTTGTTAGGGCTCATGGCACGTGGGAGTCTGTCTCTCTATCTCCCCTCCTCTCACTTGGAAAAGAAGAAAAGAAGAAAGAAAAAATTCAGAAAAATTACATGACCACTTACACTTAAGACATCTCATAGAAAAGAATATCCCTGGTTTGAAAGAACAGATGGGAAGTTTTCTTTTGGAAATCAATGTTAATAAGACAATCTCTTCAATCCTTTCAAGAATTTCACTATGTATACATTTGCAAACAAAGTTACAGGAAAAAGAACCTGGTGGCAATAATCATTCTACTTATTTAACCAATGAGATGCACATAGGCAAAAGGTCTCTTAAAAAAGTTCTTCCACTGATTGTCTTTCCTGAGAGTGACTCCTGTGAGCACTATGAGAAACTGTTCAAGGAGCTAATAAAGAATTAGGCAGCCATAAATTATATGAGTTTCCTCTTTTCAAGAGATGGGGCCCAATAGCCCCTCTGTTTGCAAATGGTGTGGCTTTGTAACCAATAGAATGCAAGTAAAGTGACACCGGGTTGCAGTCAGGACTGGTGAGGAAGAAACCATGCAGCTCTTGCTTTGTCTCTTAGAACCGAGGTTGTGTGGATGCTTCGCAATAAATTGCTCTCCTGGGGGCCCAGCACGCATGCTATGAGAAGCCTGGGCCATACAGAGAAGCCATATGCAACGGTTCTGGGTGACAGCCCAGCTAAGAGCCTTGGGAGTGAGTCATTTTGATGTTCACTACCTACAGTGATCAATGATTGGAGTCCCAGACAACATCTGACTTCATCAACACATGAGGTCACAAATGAGGATCCCCAGCTGAACTCTTCCTGAATTCTTCATCATAAAATTATAGCAAAATAAATGAATTATTTAAGATGCTAAATGTTAAAGTAATTTCTTCTACAGCAATAGATAAAAACACCAACAAATGCCCACAATCCCTGTTGTAGAGACCGTGTTTTTCTTCCCCTTGCTCTCTGTTGCTCCATAGCACTAATAATAACCAAAGCTTTGTCTGCTCATAAATCACCTGATGATCTCAGATTGCTAAAATGTCATTTGCCTAACCTCATTTTGTTTTCCAAAGTTTAATAACTCAATTGAGTCGAGCGACAACAGAAATGAATTTAGAGAGCATTGTTGCTGTTGCTAAGATGGGGTTTGTAGAACGAGGGCAATAGCTTTAAGTACCTTAGCCCATTAGAAAGCGAAGTACAGGCTGGAAAGGGGATTATCTAAGAGGTAAACAAAAACTGCTGGGAGAGAGAATGAAAACATTGTCAGCCACTTTTGCAGAAGGCTTGTCTAAACAAGACTCTGTCTTACAATTTGTTCCAAAGCGAAGTTTCTTCTCCCCCTAAAATGTTAACAAATATTAATTTTTTGTCTGAAAAAGACTATTTTCATTTACTAAAATGTGTTGATATCCAACACTTAGCTAAAGGAATTTCTAATTTAAAATAAAGGTTTCTTATTTAAGTGGCAGGTGAGCATGGTATTCTTGACTAACAATAGCAGACATATTTGAGGTAAAGACCAAGGTCACTCCATGCCATTTTAACTTAAGAGTTCACATCTGTCTTTCCTGCCCCAACAGGCCAGCTTTATACATCTACTAAACTATCTAAATACAGAATATACTAGAGGCTTACAATCTAAAATCGATTCTTCTCTTGGCACTCATCCAGGCCATGCTTTGCATATTCAAATAGGGCATAGGAATCCCAGATAATATCAACAGATGTGTGTCTTTTTCAGAGCTGAGGCGTGAGGGAAGTAAGTCCAGGATATTCTGTTGGCCAAAGATCCAGAAGTACAGGCTTCTACTGTGTGGTCCTATGCCCTTTTTTCTCCATGAGGGTAATGCGGGATTTATGCACTCAATGGGATAGCGACAAATAGAAAACCAATGATTTACTCTACTCTTAGCCTGATGCCAAAATATAAGAAGCCCCCTAGAATTAGAGTATGCAATTTAGTCTTAAAACCCAAGCAGTCTGCTCTTTTCCCCATAGGTCTCCAAGACTGTGCCATTTCTAAAGTAATGCAAGCTCCCCATGGGTCTAAGTGATGTTTAAAAGAGAAAAGAGGAAGCCCAGTGACTAGGCTCTTAGGTTAACTCATCCACTCTACTGCATACAAGCATGAAAGTAAAGAGAACCAGAGGGAGAACAAGATTCAGGTTCATGCTGGCTTATTTTATCTAAGCACAGAAGCTGGAAGTCACAGGCCATGAGCAGCCACTGTGTAGTGGCATTTATCCACATGCCCTGGCTTCTTACCACAAATTAAAGGCAGAGGCATCATGCCCATTGAAGTTTGCTGTAGACTCAACAAGGCAGCATAGGCAACCACGCGGTCTGCTCTTTCCAACGCTAAATTGTGGTTGAGGGCAGAAAAGGCCAAGAGTCCAGGGATGGGATAAACATAATTCAGTTTCTGCTTTGGAGGGCTTCCCAAAATGTCCCTTGAAATGATTTAAACTTGCTGTAAGTTTTCTTATTTGGGAACAAGATACAATAGGATGCAAGAAAAGATTTCAGAAAACATTAGAGTGTGGGTTATCAGACAGAGCTAGCTTTAAGTCCTAGCTCTGCTGATCATTAACCCTGACTTTGGCCAAAGCATGTGCGTTTTTGGCCCTGTTTGTTCACATGTCAGAATGCTCACCCCTCAACCCTGTGCTCATCCCTAATTTTGTCCAACTATTTTCAAGCTGTGTTATTTAGGGGTAGCTCAGTGTCTCTTTGTCCCAAAGATCACAGTAAGTGCATGCCTCCTGCTGGAGATTGTTTTGGAGATGGACATGTCGTAACCCATTTCTTGGCAATAAAACATAAAGTGGGTCAGCCTGAGGAGTTATGAAGACATTTTTCTTTGTTTTTGAAGAGATCCATGGGCAGAAATCTCCCTTCCTGCTCGTGCTCATCATTAGAAGGATGTGACTTTAGAACTGTGGTAGCTATATTGTGGGCAGGAAGGATCGAGCTGGAACAATCCAAGTCCACATGCCACAGATGGCAGAAGGAAGTGGTGTCAATATCTGGGCCCCCAGAGACATCCCTGATCAGTGCATTAACAGAGCTCAAGACTCCTTCTTATAGGAAGTAATAAATTCTCCTTATTGTGTAAGTCAGTGGGACTAGACTTTCTGTAGAGCTTGATATCAAAAGCCTCTTAACAGGGGGGTATACCAACTCTATAAATGGGGATCTGAATTCTTATATCAGAGGTTTCTGAGAAAAGGATAGGAGGCATCGGTGTAAGCATTTCGCACAGTGCTGATCATGTACCCAGTAATTGTCACTACTGCTATAAATAACAACGCTATTAATAGTTCAAAGTAAGGAAGTTCAAGCTGCAGAAGATAAGTGACTTGTCCATGGTCACACAGTGAGCAAGCAGCAAGGCAGGGAGCAGACTCAGGTTTCTAGACTCCTGTAAGACAATCTAATATGCTTTTCGTCACATTGTGAGGCCTGCCGTGTTAGAAAGGTGTCTTGATTAAGCTGCGACCATATCCACGGGCTCTAAATGTCACAGGGTTTCCCTGCCACTGTCTAAGGCAAACGAACACTAGCCAGTACTTCAATTGACTTGCTTCCTCCTTGCCAGAAATTGTTTTCGTTTCCAAATACTCACATCTATCTTCATGTTTTCTCCTGAGGAAGTGGTAAATCATAATAAAACTCTGAAAACTCCATTTGAAGAGATGGAAAATAAAGAGAGAGAAGAAGGAAAAAAAAGGTGCTGTCTTTTGTTTCTCCAAATAAAAATGTTCTGTCTTCCTGACTGTCAACTCACTTCTCTTTCTATTTCCCTGTTTTCTTCCAACAAAAAGGGAGCCAGAGAGCTTGGCACTTTATCCCAAGAGTAGAGCTTGAAATATATGAGGGTGAGTTATAGAATATTAGGGAAGAGATGACCCTCTGTGGCCCTCCACTTCCTAACTTCTCCACAAATTGAAGCAGCAGTTAATTGTTTCTGGTGATGTCACTGGTGTCTGGAAAAAATTTATTTCCCACAAGTTCTGTTTATAATAGATTGAGCCACTTTGATTTTTATGTAACATGTATGTGTGAAACCTCATGGTTTCAGGACAGGATCTGCTGTTAGATTTCACAGCGTTTCCTTGTGGATTTCTGCTCTGCAAAGAAATGAAGCTTCTTACTCTGTCCACTTAACTATGTGTCACTGTGCAGGGAAAATCATGAAATGTAGCATATGTTTTTTGTAAAATAATCTGTCCAGTAAGTAATGTTCTCTCATTAAAATTTGAAACATCACGTTAGAGACTTAGGGCATTGGAGTTGCCTGAGAATTAGATGAGCTGGAAAACTAGTGCTTCTCTACAATTATCGAAAGCTTGCTCAGTTAAATAAGCTAATGTGTCCTTATTGCAGTCCCCTGCAATTGCAGATTCAGAAATACACTTCCCTGTGCCCCATCCCAAGTGAACTGTGGGAAGAATAAAATCATTCTGCAGAGTGGATCACATCTGTTAATATCCACAGTGGTTTGAATGGTTGAGATGCCCCTCCCCCAAATCAACTCCCATCTCAAAGACTTAGTATAAGGTAATATTGTATTGACATTTTCTTTAACAGTGGATTTCTGGGCATGGATATGGGATGCAACTAAAGCAAATGGAAGAGGAGGGAAAAAGTCAGGGTGGAAGGGAGGTGAGGGAAGGCAGTGGTGGTTTGAGATGAAGGAGATGCAGAGACAGTATCCTAGGCTGAGTTCCCCACAGGAGAGCCTGAGACGTGGATTCTTGTGAAAGGTGTCTACTGAGAATGTGTTTGCTGGAGGACAAGAGCAAGAGAAGTAGAACAGAGTATAGAAAAACAGCAAAGACTACTACTAAGTCCTCCACTGCAAACAGAATAGGTTTAAGGAAAGATGACCAGAGTCAAGCAGACACAAAGACATTTTATTTCCCAGGTTTGGACTGATGAGAGACTGAGTCAGGACACAACATGGGGAGTAAAGAGGGAGTGAGATTTGAGGAACACTTAGGAAGTAAAGTCGACAAAACATGGTGATTAAGTGGGGTTAAGTGAACAAGAGGAAATTTCTAGTAAGGTGACTGCTATGGCCACCGATGAGCCAATGACTCATAAGAGATGGATGTGACAGCAGGGTTGATAACTGCAGTGTGGGATATCCTGAGTTTATGGTATCTGTGGGGCAGTCATGAAAAAAATAGACTTTTCACGGAAGTCTAGAGACTGGTAGGGATAAACTTGGGCAGAATATGCCTATGTGGTTGTCAGGGTATTTATTGTTGGTGGCAAGCAAAACCACAGGAGTTTTCCAGAAGGAGTTGTGTGGTTGTGGTAAACAAATAATGACACCCCTCACACACACACACACAGACATCAAATCAGAGTCCCTGGAACCCGTGAAGGTGTTACCTTACATGGCAAGAGTCTTTGCAGATGCAGTTACGTTAAGGAACTTGAGATGGGGAGGTTATACTAAATTATCCGGGTGAACCCAGTGTAATCACAAAGGCCAGAATAAGAGAAAAGCAGGAAGGTCAGAGCCAGGGAAGGAGATATGATGACAGAGGTCAGAGACAGAGAGAGACTGGAAAGTGTTACCCTGCTGGCTCTGAAGGTTGACTCCGGGAAGCCAGCCGAGGAAATGCAGGTGACCACTAGAACCTAAACACAGCAAAAGTAACACAGTCTCAGGCCCTCCAGAAGAAGTAGACTTTCCATACCTCGCCTTGAGCCCAGTGCTGCTGAGATTAAAGTTTTGACCTCTATAACTGGAAGGCAATAAAAATAGATAAATAAAAATAAAACTGCAAGACAATAAATCTGTGCTGATTTAAGCCTCTATTTTCATGGTAATTCATTATAGCAACCATAGGAGACTGGTAGAGTGACCTTGTGTGAGTCAATTGACCTCTACAAACTCCAGATAGTCTGTGCTTCCAAAAGCATGTACTGAATAGCTGCTCTGTGTCAGTGTGTAGCCTTTAGAAACTAACAGACTAGTGGAAGAGAAAGAAACAGAAGCAAATAATTGTAAACACAGTGTGAAAGGGACTGAAATAAATTTTGTAAAGGAACCATGAGGTCGAAAAAGGTGGAGCGGTCTATTCTCCCAGGGAGAAGGGAGAAGGAAGGCTTCACCAGGATGCTGAAACTTAGCTGAGTACAAGGGGTGTCTGCAGAAATTACTGGGTGATCTCTGAGACGATTCAGAAGAGTAAAACTCTGAAATCTGTGAACTTTTTTCAAAGAGAGTAAGTAATCGCAAGACGTCATGGGAAATAAGCAGCCATTCTGAGCTGAAGTAATTGATTTCCTCAACTACTGTTTTAGAACATCTCTAATTAGCGTGATTTACACTAATCTTTCCAGATGATCCCCTTGGATATGACATTTAATTATAGCCTGACAGTCTTTTTCTTTTTCAGACAGAGAGAGAGTCAGAGAGAGGGATAGACAGGAACAGACAGGTACGAAGAGATGAGAAGCATCAATCATTAGTTTTTCGTTGCGTGTTGCAACACCTTAGTTGTTCATTGATTGCTTTCTCATCTGTGCCTTGACCACAGGCCTTCAGCAGACCAAGTAACCCTTTGCTGGAGCCAGCGACCTTGAGTGCAAGCTGGTGAGCTTTTGCTCAAACCAGATGAACCCGCACTTAAGCTGGCGACCTCGGGGTCTCAAACCTGGGTCCTCTGCATCCCAGTCCGACGCTCTATCCACTGCACCACTGCCTGGTCAGGCTAGCCTGACAGTCTTAACAACCCAAATGATAAAAATGAACTGTACTTCTATGTTTAAGTGTTTGTTTTTCTTTCTTTATTAATATATTAATTTCCTATAGAAAAAAAAAGGATGTGGCTCAAAATAACAGAAATGTATTGTCTCACTGTTCTAAAGGCCAGCAGCTCAAGATCAAGGTGTTAGCAGGGCTATGCTCCCTCTGAAGTCTCTAGAGAAGAGTCCTCCCTTGCCTCCTCTATCTTCTGGTGCTTGCAGGCAATCTTTGGCATTCCTTGGCTTGTAGCCGCATCATTTCAGGCACACGAGTGTGTCTTCACATGATCATTCTTTTGTGTCTATCTCTGATTCCAAATTTTCCTTTTAAATAGGAACACCCTAATGACCTCATTTTATCTTGATTACTCTATAAAGATCCTGTTTCCAAATAAGTACATTTTTTGAGAAACTAGGGATTAGGTCTCCAACATATTTTGGAGGAGGGTACACAATTTAACCCATCACAATTGATGACTTCATTTCATTTATACTTATGACTGGATTCAAAGGAGCTAGAATATTAAAAAGCTATTTTGCTTTTTCCCAGGCAGAGGAGAAAACTACAGTAGAAATTTGGCAATAAATAAGATAAGAGTAAGAACAAGAAGACAAAAATCAGAAAAAATACGCAGATAGTATTTTTGCTTTGACCAAATTGCTTTGTTTTAAACTCATTAAATTTTCTATTTAAGTATTATTACAAGTTTTGAATTCCTTTAGAGAATAGTTTGTGATATCACCTGAGATTTTTATACATGCAAGTTATTTCAGAAGATGACCTACATCTGAAATCAGATAACGGAAATAACTAATGAGTGTAGAATTGTTTTCACATAAGGGAGTAAAAAAGTTGATCGTGAGGTTGGGTGGCTCGAGGAGAAAAGGGGGGAGATGATCAGCAGGAGAGTCTGTTGCTTTTCTTCCCCTAGGCTTCCCCACAGGAAGGGGGAAGGAGGGATCAAGAGTTCAAACAAGAAGAAAGCTAAACTGTTGGGGAATGCATTTCTTTTTCAGCAGGAAGTTACTAAAAAGGCTGTCAATATGACACCCTGTAATGAACTGTCAATCATTGCAGCTGCAAGAAGCTCTGTGAGTACTGCCGAGCTGGGCTGCTTCTCGAGCCCTGGGCCACCTGGCAGTGCCTGGGCATGGCCAAGAAAGATACAGCAACTCTAGTACATCAAACTCAACAAGTTATAGGCACGTGCTACCAAGTGTGCTCTAGATAAGAAAGAAAACAAGATACAAATACTAAGGTGACCAATCGTCCTCCTTTAGGGAGGACAGTCCTTCTTTTGTAAGTCCGTCCTCCCTCAAAAAGTGTCTTCCTACATGTCCTCCTTTTTGATATTGGAAGACTAATCTGTAAATGTCCGTATTTGATCAATGCAGAGTTGATCCATTGCATGTAATGTGACATATTTGTATTTGACACGATGGTTCGTCAAGAATCTGTACAGTGCAGTGAGATGTGATTATGAGATGAATGCGCTCCGCATGGAAGACCTTGAGAGAGCGCACGATATACCGAGCGTGCAAATGGCTTTGTGTACTTCTTACTGAAACATGACACGGCACAGATGACATTGTAGACTCACAATTATTTCTTTCTCAGTGACTATTCAGTCATAGACAGGTAAGCACAATTCACATTTTATTAATTCATTATCTATTTAATAATTTCCAAATACATATAATTTTATTTACAAGTATTTTCCCAAAATTCGAGTTTTAAAGTGGAAAGCTAACCTCAAACCATATCTATTAATAATGCATTTTGATTAAGTAGTTGCATAAAACAGACTTTTTAAATTAGAAAATGATAAATACACCCGAATATCACTCCAAATTAGTGGTTTTGTTTGATATTTAATTTACTAAATGAGTACTTTTTTCTTACAGTTATTATTAAAAATTGATAAGCATGTAAGTATAATTACAATATAAAATATTATGAATGTTTTTATTATGCATGTATCATATTATAGTGTATTATTGTTGCAATGAATAAAATGTTTTTTTATTTAATATATTATTTTCTTCAATTTATTTTTGTCCTCCTTTTTATTGTAAAAACGTTGATCACCTTAAAATACAGTACTGAAGAGTTAATGACAAAGACACTAAATTTTTTATTTTTTTCTTCTGGTTTGGTTTCTAGAGTTACACATTTTCATTCTTCAATGTGTATGCCTTCATTCTGTTTTAAAATAATGAGGGAAAATGCATAAACATGGAGTCAACTTGGAGAAATAAGTCTATTTAAAAGATAAGGTCATCCCAAGGCACTATTTCTCTTCTGATGCCAGAATTACCAGGAAAGTAACACATGATTTCTTGAATATGTATTAGTTTCCTATGGCTTCTGGCTTTCCTCGGCTTCTGGTCATATCACTCTAGTATCTGCCTCATCCTCACATTTCTTTCTCTTCTTTTGTCTATGGCTAACATTCTTCTGCCTCATTCATAAGGACACATGTGATTGCATGTAGAGCCCTTCTGAATAATCTAGAATAATTACTTAACTACATATTTAAAGAACCTTTTTCCAAATAAGGTCACACTTATAGGTACCATATATTAAGAACTGATGTCTTTAGGGAACATAATTTAGGCTCTTACAAATACATATCTTGTACAACTAAATATATTACACAATGCTAATAAACATTCAAGGTAAAACTTAGTGATGGTAAATTTAGTCAATTGTAGTCCTATAGACTTGAGTTCAAGTCTCTGCTCTGCATTTATTTCCTGTGTGACTATGAGCAGGTGACTTAACATTTCTGTGCCTTACTGTCCTCATCTATAAACTATTATCACTTCCATAAAAGGGTGTGAGGAGAATAGATGAGATAATGCACTTAAAACGTTTAACATACGATTTGTACATTGCAAGCTTTTAATGTTATCTATTGATTAAATTAGTAGGAAAATGGTAGAGGAGCAGAACTCTGTGAAATTTTCAATATTATTGTCAATTATGTTTTTTAATATTTAAAATTACTTCCTTTTGAATCACAGATAAAGGTCGAGACAATTTGAGTGCTTTTATTCTAAGGAAAAGATGTCAAAATAACCTTTATAAAATACTAGAATCAATAACTAGGAGCAAGAGGTGTCACAGGCAAAAATACTGAATAGGAACAAATAGGGACTTCAGTTTGCCTCATAATAATAAAATACAGACTTGATTTCCAAGCAAAAGTACACAGCAAATAGCAGAAATGCTTTTAAACTGGTAGACATTAATTGCTTAAAGGATGATCAAAGCAGAAGCCATGGTTTTAGATTGAAATAGAATAAAATGGACATGATTATTAGTCTTAGCAGCCTTTTTTAGTGCCTATTATCACTGTGGTTTTTTTTAAATGATAAGAACTAGTATCACAGAAGAGAAGGACCCCATACGATTGTGTCGTTTCTGTAAGAGAAATTTGTGAAGCTGTTTGGAATAGAGAATGTTCAGCAGGCAGAAATGTGTGCTGCTTTCTGGACAAAATGATTCCCTGCCCATTTCTTTCTTTTTGATTTAGAATTGAAGTCAATTTTGAGATAAAGACAGGAATTCAAATGTATTTCACATTAACTATAAATTTTATTTTAGAGAGGAGAGCGTGGGTTAAGTATAGGAAAATATTGGGTAAGTGAATTTTAGGAAGAAGAATTTTCTAGAACCACCAAGGATATTCAGAACAACAGAATTAGCTAAATGCTTTTCCTTGTCAACTTCACATACAAAATGGTTGCCTTCAAAACGAAGTCCAGTTTTTCCTCGTGAAATTACATGTGCATAGCAAGGTTTGGTGGAGAACAGGACCCACGTGCTCTGTTTTTCTCTTGATGGTTTCAGATGGAATGCTTCAGCAATCTGTATCTTGCCTGGCTTTTCTGTGGCAAGTCACAGTTCCCTCGTCATTGTCAGTCCCCCTGCAATCACTTCTCTGACAGCAGTGCTGATGGTATTCTTATTGCTTCCCTAGGACCGAATTATAAAAGCTGCCTACTGTAACCATCAGCATACCTTTTTGTCCTAGTCAACATTACTATCCATCCTAAAGGGAAAGTTCAGGTTATAAAAAAAACCTGATCACCTGAGTTGGGAAGTCTGATTCAGCAGGTCTGGCAAAGGCTCAGGAATCTGGATTTCTTCAAATCTCTCCAGTAGCTTATTTACATGATGTTTTCTGGTCATTTAAGTACAACAACATACAGGTTAGTCTAAGGACCTTCTCTCTGGAAGGGTGATGTGGGCTACTTTTTAGAAAGACACTGTAATTTTGTTCATGCTCTGTCTGTATTGTTGTGATCTTTATACCTTACATGTGTGTGTGTGTTTTTACAGGGGTGTGCATGTGTACCTATGTGAGTGGTTTAGAGTGTATGTAATAATGCTTATTTACTTCCAAACATTTAAAGAAGTCTTGATTTAGACTATTAGCAAAAATGAGAAAGCAAAAAGGAAGCTCCTTAAAAACTCAAAAACTGTGGCCCTGGCCAGTTAGCTCAGTGATAGAGTGTCAGCCTGGCATGTGGATGTCCCGGGTTCGATTCCCAGTCACATAGGAGAAGCAACTATTTGCTTCTCCACCCCTCCCCCTTTCACTTCTCTCTCTCTCTTTCTCTCTCTCTTCCCCTCCTAAAGCCATGGTTCAATTGGAGTGAGTTGGCACCAGGAGCTGAGGATAGCTTCATGGCCTTTGCCTCAGGTGCTAAGAAGAGCTCTGTTGTTGAGCAACGAAGCAATGCCCCAGATAGGCAGAGCATCTCTCCCTAGTGGATTGCCAGGTGGATTCTAGTTGGGGTGCATGTGGGAGTCTGTCTCTGCCTCACCTCCTCTCACTGAAAAAAAAACCAACTCAAAAATTTTTTGAAAATTGGTTGAGTCCAATAACAAAGATAGATAATTAAAGAGAATAAAAATAACAAAAGAGTCATCAGTTAGTCTAGAGTACAACTATGCATGTTCTTAATCTCTTTCATGTTCTTCTAATTATGGTATTTTATGAATTGTATGATCTTTGAATTTCTGTTAAGTCTTTTGTTAGAGAAAATTTGCCAATAACTAACCACTACAACGGTAACAATTACAGTGTGTTTGTAAAGTCATGGTGCACTTTTGACCGGTCACAGGAAAGCAACAAAAGATGATAGAAATGTGAAATCTGCACCACATAAAAGGAAAACTCTCCCAGTTTTCATACCTATTCAGTGCAGTTCGATGTGGGCTCACGCACAGAATTTTTAGGGCTCCTTAGGTAGCTATCCCATATAGCCTCTACAGACTCGTCACTGACTGATGGCCTACCAGAACGGGGTTTCTCTACCAAACTGCCAGTTTCCTTCAACTGTTTATCCCACCGAGTAATGTTATTCCTATGTGGTGGCGCTTCTATAACGCACCGATATTCACTTTGCACTTTGGGCACGGATTCAAATTTAGCGAGCCACAGAACACACTAACCTTCCTCTGTACTGTTCACATCTTTTTTTTTTCTTTCTTCTTTTTCTGAAGCTGGAAACAGGGAGAGACAGTCAGACAGACTCCCGCATGTGCTCGACCAGGATCCACTTGGCACACCCACCAAGGGGCAACGCTCTGCCCACCAGGGGGCGATGCTCTGTCCCTCCGGGGCGTCGCTCTGTTGCGACCAGAGCCACTCTAGCACCTGGGGCAGAGGCCAAGGAGCCATCCCCAGCGCCCGGGCCATCTTTGCTCCAATGGAGCCTTGCTGCGGGAGGGAAAGAGAGAGACAGAGAGGAAGGAGAGGGGGAGGGGTGGAGAAGCAGATGGGCACTTCTCCTGTGTGCCCTGGCAGGGAATCGAACCCAGGACCTCTGCATGCCAGGCCAACGCTCTACCACTGAGCCAAACGGCCAGGGCCTGTACTGTTCACATCTTGATTGGCATGGCCATGGGCTGCTCCACTGTATACAGCAGGGGTCCCCAAACTTTTTACACAGGGGGCCAGTTCACTGTCCCTCAGACCGTTGGAGGGCCGGACTATAAAAAAAACTATGAACAAATCCCTATGCATACTGCAAATATCTTATTTTAAAGAAAAAAAAAAAAAAAGGAACAAATACAATATTTAAAATAAAGAATAAATAAATTTAAATCAACAAACTGACCAGTATTTCAATGGGAACTATGGACCTGCTTTTGGCTAATGAGATGGTCAATGTGTTCCTCTCACTGACCACCAATAAAAGAGGTGCCCCTTCCAGAAGTGCGGCAGGGGCCGGATAAATGGCCTCAGTGGGCCGCATGTAGCCCGCGGGCCGTAGTTTGGGGACCCCTGGTATATAGTGTTATGTCATCATTTGCGCATGTGCACATGCTGCCACATCATCCTACAGAAACTGGGAGGGTTTTCCTTTTATTTGGTGCAGATTTCACATTTCTATCGTATTTTGTTGTTTTCCTGTGATTGGTCAAAAGTGCACCATGGTTTTACGGACACACTGTATAATAACAACAGCCCACATTTATTTAACAGCTATTAAGTTTTATCACTATGGCAAGCACTTTACATAAAATTTATCAAAATTCACAACTACCTAATCAAAGCAATAGTATTAATTTCTCTGTTTTACTGATGAGAAAATTGAGGTACCAAAAAGTGAAGTCCCATAACTGATAAGTAGTTGGGCTGAGATGATCCCATGAAATCTGATTTCAAAGCTTAACAAAAGCTCTATTCAATAAATAAAGCTATAAATAGTTAAAGAAAGGGCATTTAAGAGCACATCTTTATGACTTTGCAAAGTTTTGCCTCAGGACATGATTCCTGAGATGAGATTTTTATTTCTTCATCCATTTTGTATACTATGTCTGCTTCCCAAAGGAGTTAGAGATGGTCTGCAAGACTAGACACACACATGCTAGAGAGAAAAACAAAAATTGAGAACCGGAATCTTGAACAGAAGGGAGTATGACTAGTTCCCACCAGAAGACCCAGTTGAAATGAAGCCAAGGTGATGGTAGATGGCAGAACTAGGATTTGAACCTAGGCCATCTGTGCTTTTACCATATTTCCCCATGTATAAGATGATCCCCATGTGTAAGATGCACCTTAATTTTGAGGCCTGAAATTTGAAAAAAAATGTATTACATAAAGTTATTGAACTCAAGTTTTATTCATTGTAAAATTCATACAACTCATCATCACTGTCAAAACTCATATCATTTGTTGATGACAAATCACTGTCTTCAACAATGAGTGCAGAAACAAGTGCAAAAAAGCAGGAAATACAGATAAAAAAAATTTACAGCTGCTGTATAAGACACACCCAGTTTTTAGACCCCAAGTTTTTTTGAAAAAAGGTATGCCTTATACATGGGGAAATACAGTAATTCCTACACCATACTGCAGATCACTGAAGTCTCTGAACAATGCCAGAACTGTAAATATTTTATCTGAGTATTTCAGATGTATAGTATGTAGATGGTAAATTGGCCTTTTGCTCCGGTAACTCACGATAGCATTTGGGGCAGGGATTGAGAATTCGGTACCCAAATCTCTGCCAGGAGATGGGACCCAGAAGACTTGTAGGCAGGACCAAACTATCTAAGTTCCAGGACTTTGCATCTCTCTTTCCTGGGACTAGAAACTCTCCAAAACTTCCTTTCACACTCAGACTGTGTTCTTAACTCTCCCCCAGCCGATCAGGGTCTTCCTGATCAGACTACTCAGGACCTGAGGCCTCTCGGGGTTCCTGCACCTGTCCCTCCTGTTTGCCTGAAGACCCAAACAGATCCTCCTCTCTTCTGGCTCTTTTCCTGCATCAGCCTCGCTCTGGACTATTGCCAGTGGAAGGTACTGGAAGGAAAGGGAAGAAGGGAGGAGCTAGAATATGCCCGTCAATCTCTCTGACCTGTCTCCTCCATGGCTCCCGCTCCTATAGGACAAGTCTAATGTCTGCTGCGTGGCCCTGGCCTGGGCTCTGGTATCGCTCATCCTCCCTTAGCTCTCCCAGCCTGGAGCTGCGTATAGCTTCCTGCCTCCTCTCATCTCTGTACTGCCTCACCCTCCTGCTGGTTTCTTACCTCTTCTATTAACCATGCAGCCAGCTCCATACATGCATTCCTTCTATTTCAAATGCGTTAGCAGTTGTTGTTTTCCTCATGGACCCTAAACGGATGCATCTCTCCATTTATCTGCCCCAGCCATGCTGGATCTCTTGCCTTTCCTTAGACACAGGTACCTTCCTGTCCCAGGATATGTGCACTAGTGGTTTCCTCAGTGAAATGCTCTTCGCCCAAATGGCCTCATGGCTTACTCTTGCATGCCATTCCGAACTTGGCAAGAGAGGCCACCTCCTCAGAGAGCTTACCTGGTCATCAGGCCTAATGCAAACTTCCTACTCTCTCTTTGTCACATTTTTCTGTTTACTCTTCTCCTAGTACTCATCACTGGCTAAAATGATCTTGCTTATTTATGTTTAGTTATTTATTGACCATCTTCCCACAGTAGGATAGAAAGATGCGTAAGAGTGGGTACCTTGGGTGTTTTGTTCACTACTGCGCTTTAACACAGTGAGTAGAATGATTTCTGACACTTACCAAATATTGTTGATGGACAGGCTGATTATCTGACTAACCAAGTGATCAAATGAGTCAATGTAACTTCAGAGTGATGACCTTAAGATAGCGAATAGGCAATCCCTTGAATGCCAACTCTGGTCAATTAACACTGTCTACAGAAAATATAAAACATCCTGGCCTAGATGATTTTGAGACTAAATCTTAACAATGACGAATGGAACCTCAAAAAAATTTTAATTTGGGCCCTGGCCGGTTGGCTCAGCGGTAGAGTGTCGGCCTGGCGTGTGGGGGACCCGGGTTCGATTCCCGGCCAGGGCACATAGGAGAAGCGCCCATTTGCTTCTCCACCCCCACCCCCTCCTTCCTCTCTGTCTCTCTCTTCCCCTCCTGCAGCCAAGGCTCCATTGGAGCAAAGATGGCCCGGGCGCTGGGGATGGCTCCTTGGCCTCTGCCCCAGGCGCTAGAGTGGCTCTGGTCTCGGCAGAGCGACGCCCCAGAGGGGCAGAGCGTCACCCCTGGTGGGTGTGCCGGGTGGATCCCGGTCAGGCGCATGCGGGAGTCTGTCTGACTGTCTCTACCCATTTCCAGCTTCAGAAAAATACAAAAAATAAAAAATAAAAAATAAATAAAAATTTAAAAAAAAATTTAATTTGGTGCCTGGAGCAGACTGGATTCTGAGAAGTCGGTTGCCAACCATAGGCACCCTGGTCTGCACTAACTGAAAAAGGTAGCTCCAGATAGCTGAATGACAGTGACTGTCCATCTAAGTACTGGAGAATGTCTGCCTACATCAAAATAATAGTTTGGATGGTTTTATATATTGGCTATTGTGCTGCTTCTTCTGCTTCTTAAAGCAGCTCATGAAATATAAAGTAGGGTATGCATGTTTCTGTTTGCTGCTGAGGCAGAAACTGTGCCTGTTGTTTGTTCAATAGTGGTACTTGTATATGGCAGAATATTTTGAAAGTCTCAATAAAAGGAAAATCATGCAGAGAAAATCACTGTTAACGATTTACTACAAAATCTCCCAATATCCTTTCATGCATACATGTGGATTAATTTCACAAACACCCATTCTTTTATGCACACTGTTTTCTAACTTGTTATTTTCGCTGAAGTAGATTGTGTACATTTCCCTATGCTGTTGAACATTCTTCTAGCAAACTATCATAAGAACTATATCATTGTTCATCATGATGCTGTATATCATAATGGATTTAATTATGTTCCTATTGGTGGATTTAAGGTATTTTCATTTTGCAAGATAACATATAGATCTCTAGTAAACATTCTTTCAGTTATATGTTTGCACAAATGCAAATTCATTTCTTTGGAATATATTACTTGTGGAGCAACTGCTATGTCTTCTTCTGTATTAATAATTTTTACAAGTTCCATCGAGTCTATATCTATGTTAAAATAGTTCAGATTTTTTTTGAAAAGCATTAGTTTTAGTGTTCTTTGTCCCTCCTTTAAAATATTTTTTCTTCATTCACAAACTTATTTCATTTTACTTCTTTTTTTTTTTTTTTTTGTATTTTTCTGAAGTGAGAAGCGGGGAGGCACAGACTGCTACATGCACCTGACCCGGATCCACCCAGCGTGCCCACCAGGGGGCAATGCCCTGCCCATCTGGGTCCTTGCTTCAATGTGACCAGAGCCATTCTAGCTCCTGAGGTGGAGGCCATGGAGCCATCCTCAGCGCCCAGTCCAACTTTGCTCCAGTGATGCCTTGGCTGCAAGAGGGGAAAAGAGAGACAGAGAGAAAGGAGAGGGGGAGGGTGGAGAAGCAGATGGGCACTTCTCCTGTGTGCCCTGGCTGGGAATCAAACCCAGGACTTCTATACACTGGGTGGACGCTCTACCACTGAGCCAACCGGCCAGGGCGGGAAAGCTTCTTTTCATGTTTCAGAGTTTTTGCTCTTCTATGAATAATTTTATTACTTTTTCCTTCTCTCTATTCCTTATCTGTCCTCATTTCTTCCTTTGCATTTCAGGGTAGCCTTTCACCCTCTATTTCAGTTTTCACTCATTGTTTTTGTTCTTTATTCTCTACAATCTGGATTTTGGCATTTTTATTATGTTTTTAGTTTTTTAGTAATTATTCTCTATCTTATTCTTTCTTTTTTTCCATCTTGAACTGTTCCCTTTTTATTTAGGCCTGTTTGTTTTTCCTTGTGCCTTTTATCTGTTTCAAAGAAATTGTATCTATTTTTATTTGATGAGAGTGCCAAAATCTTCTTTGAATTTTCTTCTTAGATTATTAGCTCATGATTTTACACCAGTGTCCTTTTCCTCCAAGTCTTCAAAGAACCATTTGTTTTTCTTTTTCTCGTTCATCTGACCAAAGATATGGATTTTTTTCCCTGCATTGTTCTCTTATAAATTTTGTACCAGTTAAGTTTCATTCTCAGATTTGTACCTGGAGGCAAAGATGTAGACATGTCCCAGTCCAATTACCAATTTTTGACAGATACTTACTTTTTTTCAGTTTTGTCCTATTATTATTCTTTTTCTACAGATGATTATTTGATTGTCTGAACAATTGAAAAAAATGAAACACTATGTAGTTCTGGCTATTTCTCCTGTTTCTGTCTTTATGTGTTAGCTCTCACACCGAGAGACTATAATAAATTTAGAATTGCTGTTTATAGATGAACCTAGAATAAAGGGGGAGGGGAGACACACTTCTTTGTTTCTTAAAACATAAAGCCTCATGGAAGAGTAATCAACCACACCAGATCCTCTAGTTAAAATAGTCTTTGGTGATCTGAGTCAAAGAGCACATAATATGCATGTCTAGAAAATTCTCACCTTTTTTCCCCCCAGATAATCTATATTTCAAGAGGAGAAACTGAACATGCCATGATGTAAGGTCTACATAAGTTTTCCTCTGCCCAAATTCATCTGTCTTATCATTGCAAGTGAGTTCTGAAAATTTCTGTTATTAGGATGTGCATTCGGCAATATTCAACAGACATTTATCAAGTCTGCAATGTGCCAGACCTGTTCTGGTTGCTGGTTTTACAATGGTGATCTAAACAAAAATGGTCCTCGCTTTCATACAGGTTAGACTCTCCTTTGTTTGAAGCCTTACTTTTTGTTGTGAGGCTTTTTGATTTTTTCTTTCTGTGTTCCCATTGGTCTTTTAATGGAAAATTAAGGGATGACAGAGGTGGAAGGAAGCAGAGAGTGGGCAGTGCTACTACTTCAAAACCAATTTGAACAGGAAATCACTTTTTATACAATCTCAATTGTTATAAACCACTGGTTTTGCCATTCCACATGTGGATTCTAGTGTGACAATTCACAGCGATAATTACAGTACAGTGAGATGTTCACAAAACATCCTGTATTAGTTGCCTAGTGTTGATACAACAGAATGGCTTAAGACAACATAAACTTATCATCTTATAGTACTGGAGGTTAGAGTCCAAACTCTGTTTCACTGGGATAAAATCAACCAGTTGGCAGAAATGCATTCCTTCTGGAGGCTCTGAGGAAGAACACATTCCCATGCCTTTTCTAGAGGCATGCCTGCATTTTTTGATCATGACTCTTCTTCTTTAAAACACATCACTTTAACCTCTCCTTTGTTATCACATCTCTTTAGCTGACTCATTGTAAGGACCTGTATGATTACTTTGGGCCCACGTGGATAATCCAGGATACTCTTTCCATGTCGAGAACCTTAATTACACCTGCCAAATTCCTTTAGCCATGTAAAGTAACATATTCACAGGTTCCGTGGATTAGAATGTGGACATCTTATGGGACCACTTTTTTAACCTACTTCAACCTTTTTGCCTTACTTTTCTAGGGAAAATCATGCATATAATATTATCAAATATACCTGTTCTCTAAATCTCAATTTTGTTGGTACAAATCTATTAGCTATCCATTGCTGTATAACAAATGACCCCCACATTTAGAAACATTTATCATCTCACAATTTCTGTGGATCAGAAATTTAGATACGGTCCTGGCCAGTTGGCTCAGAGGTAGAATGTCAGCCTGTGTGTGGAAGTCCTAGGTTCGATTTCTGGTCAAGGCACACAGGAGAAGTGACCATCTGCTTCTCCATCCCTCCAACCCTTCCATCTTCTCCTCCCACAGCTATGACTCTAATAGTTCTAGTAAATTGGCCCTGAGAACTGAGGATAGCTCCATGGCCTCACCTCAGGCACTAAAATAGCACAGTTGCCTAGCATCTGAGCAGCAGTCCCGAGGGGTAGAGCATCACTCAGTAGGGGTTTTGCCAGGTGAATCCCAGTCAGGGTGCATTCGGAAGCCTGTCTCACTGCCTCCCTACCTCTCATTTAATAATAATTAAAAAAAAAAGAAAATAAATCTGGACATAAGTTAGTCGTGTCCCTCTGACTTAAAGTCTTTCACAAGGTTGCAGTCAAACTGTCACCTAAGGCTATAATCTCTCCTGAAAGTATGACTGAGGAGGGATCCACTTCCCAAGTCACCTGTTTGCTGCTGGCATTCTTCAATCTTTTGCTCTGTGGGTGTCGCTACTAAGATGCCTTACAACATGGTAGGTGGGCTCTCCGAGGTAAACAATCCAGGAAACAGGAAGAGAAAATATGCCCAGAATACCCGCACAGACTTTTCCTAACTTACTCTTTGCCATTTTCTGTTTATTACAAGTGAGTTGATTCATCCAGCCCACATTCAAAGGGAGTTAATAATGCATGAATATCAGTAGGTAGGGATCACTGGAGGATGTCTTAGAGGCCGCTTACCACAAACATCCTAGTATGTTAAACTGCAGGGACTTTTTCAATGCTGACATCATACAGATCTTCCTTTATTTCCATTCTAACATCTATTAAATTCAGATATTAAATAGTAATTCTAGAATATTTGAAATATTTGAAAATATTTTTAAATGGAGGAATTTTTAACAGTCTGTGCAATTATTTATTTGTGAAGAATAGAGATCATTATGGATTTCAAACAGTTTTATTTTAACAGCACTTTATTTTGACGATAAAGGCTGGAGAGAAAAAATACAAGAATAAAAGTATTGCCCCAAATGGAGGTATTCTAATGGATATGTAGAGATAATGCATAAATAAGAATCAAATTGAGAGGGAAGTATTTCTTTTACCTTAAGTATCCAAAACTGCTTTTAAAATAATCTTGCATTTCCATTCTACAGTTGCATGAGTTACCTGATTATTTTAAATAATGGATGATATGAAATGTACATTTCTCTCATTTCTTATTATTTTTTTCACTTTCTTTGTTGAATAACGCAATGCAACATAGGGATTTTTAAAAATTATTACAGTAACAATCTAAATGTCAGCACACAATTTTTCTAACATGTTAACAAGAGTCCCACCCTCAAGAACTTCTGTGCCCATCCACTAAAGGAAAGCTGTCAGAGATCATTAATGTTGTTTGTTCAGTGTTAGTTTACCAAGTTTTTTTCTTGAAAAATACAACGCTGGCATGTACAGTAAGCACATTAAGTTTGTTTAGATATCTTTTTTATTACTAAGGAAATAATAAAAAGGTACACTGGGAGAGAAAACAAGCATTGGGAGTTTGGAGAGAGAACAGAGAAAATGGTAAACCTGCTCACCCAGTTGATGTCAAGAAGTGAAATCTGCCAAGGTTAACTGAAATGGAGGCAACATAGTCATCACAACCTCTCATAAATCTAAGTGTGGAAAATGAATCTCATACTGGAGCTATCGATGAGAGCAGTGGTCCTCAACCTTTTTGGGGGCCACTGATCAGTTAAACGTCAGAAAATATTTTCACGGACCAACCTTTAAGGTGGGATGAATAAATGTATCACGTGACCAAGACAAGCCTCAAGAGTGAGTCTTAGACGGATGTAACAGAGGGAATCTGGTCATTTTTAAAAAATAAAACATCGTTCAGACTTAAATATAAATAAAACGAAAATAATGTAAGTTATTTATTCTTTCTCTGTGGACCGGTACCAAATGGCCCACGGACCGGTACCGGTCAGCGGCCTGGAGGTTGGAGACCACCGGATTAGAGGCTCGAGGAACAAAATGCCATGCTTTAACTTTAAAGAAAAATTCATCTTAAATAGAGGCATTAAAGATTTGTCAGAGAGAAGGTCAATGAGAGGAGAGGCCATGTATCTGTATTAAGTGTTTAAGAACTTCTGCAGCTTTTTTGTTTGTTTGTTTGTTTTTAGTTACAAGTGTTAGTCTGTTCCTGTATTCTGCCCTTGAATTATCACTTTGAATCATTCAGGCCACACTTACACATCTCCAGGCACAAGATAGTACCTTCGAAGACAGCGTCTGAAATAATACATTGCTTCTTTATAATCCTATGACTTCAAGTTTTAGTTGCCCTGTTGGGTCCTACATATACATTTATAGAAAATGGACTCTTATGATCTATTCTGAAGACTATACTTTCAGGGATCATTTCTATAGTTTGTTATGATCTATTCTGAGTCAGGTATTTTCTCTTTAACTAATCCACTGTGGCTACATGTGTTAGGAGGGTGGGGCGTGGTCACATTATATTAAAACCAGTGACTTCAACCATGTAAATGAAGTGAGGAGGAGGAAGTGGAATGAGGTGATTTCCAAAAAGAGGGACCTCAGAACCCAGAAAAAAAGGAGTTTGGAGTAAACAAAATTTTGAACCTCTTCTCTTTTTTAACCTCTTCAAAATTTGTAACCATTAGATATATTGTACAGTAAAGCCAACAACTAGCATAATGTATAATTCTATATACCTGTCAACTACTACATAGTGCATAAAGCAGAATAGGACACCCTCAAAGTCTCCAGTACTTCTTTTTTTCCCTTTATCTCCCAAAGAAAAACACTATCCTGACTTTTCAGGTTATTCCTTCTTTCTTTTTATGTATGTATGTATTTATAATTATGTATGTATGTGTTGGCAGTATATTCACTTAACTATATATTCCTAACTATTATTATTTAGGTTATCTTTTTGAGTTTTGCAGAATGGATTCATATAGTGTACAGGTCCGTTTTTGTCTTGATTTCTTTGCTCCACAGCTGTTTTAAAAATTCATACATATTTTTGTATGTAGCTGTGTTTTATTTGCTTCTTATTATGTCCCATTGAATGAATATGACACATTGCTTAAAGCTATTATAAAATGGAGGCACATTGAAGAACTTTCCAAGTGGGATATGATTGTGCACAGTGCTGCTATGAACTTTCCAGATCATGGATTCTGGTGCACAAAAGTATGTGTGTCCCCAGAGTCTATCCTGAGAAACAAAAACCCTGTGTCATGAAGCAGGCACTTTCTTTTTTTTATAATTTATTTATTAAATTTAATGCAGTGACATTGATAAATCAGGGTAAATATGTTGAGAGAAAACATCTCTAGATTATTTTGACATTTGATTTGATTGTGCTGTATACCCCTCCCCCAAAGTTAAATTGTCTTCTGTCACCTTCTATCTGGTTTTCTTTGTGCCCCTCCCCTCCCCCAACCCCTCTCTCCTTCTTCGCCCCATCCCCCCTTCCCCCACCCCCCACCCCTATTGCCATCACATTCTTGTTCATGTCTCTGAGTCTCATTTTGATGTCCCTTCTATGTATGGATTCATATAGTTCTTAGTTTTTTTTCTGATTTACTTATTTCACTCCATATAATGTTATCAAGGTCCATCCATGTTATTGTAAATGATCCGATGTCATCATTTCTTATGGCTGAGTAGTATTCCATAGTATATATGTACCAAAGCTTTTTAATCCACTCGTCCTCTGATGGACACTTGGGCTGTTTCCAGATCTTCACTATTGTGAACAATGCTGCCACAAACATGGGGGTGCATTTCTCCTTTTGGAGCCGTTCTATGGTGTCCTTGGGGTATATTCCTAAAAGTGGGATAGCTGGGTCAAAAGGCAGTTTGATTTTCATTTTTTTGAGGAATCTCCATACTGTTTTTCCACAGTGGCTGTACCAGTCTGCATTCCCACCAGCAGTGTAGGAGGGTTCCCTTTTCTCCACATCCTCGCCAGCACTTATTCTGTGTTGTTTTGTTGATGAGCGCCATTTTGGCTGGTGTGAGGTGATATCTCATTGTGGTTTTAATTGGCATTTCTCTAATGATTAGTGATGTTGAGCATTTTTTGTGTGTGTATTTTTCTGAAGCTGGAAATGGGGAGAGACAGTCAGACAGACTCCCGCATGCGCCCGACCGGGATCCACCCGGCACACCCACCAGGGGTGACGCTCTGCCCACCAGGGGGTGATGCTCTGCCCCTCCGGGGCGTCACTCTGCCACAACCAGAGCCACTCTAGCGCCTGGGGTAGAGGCCAAGGAGCCATCCTCAGCGCCCGGGCCATCTTTGCTCCAATGGAGCCTTGGCTGCGGGAGGGGAAGAGAGAGACAGAGAGGAAGGAAGGAAGAAGAGGGGGTGGAGAAGCAAATGGGTGCTTCTCCTATGTGCCCTGGCCGGGAATCGAACCCGGGTCCCCCGCACGCCAGGCCGACGCTCTACCGCTGAGCCAACTGGCCAGGGCTGAGCATTTTTTCATATGCCTATTGGCCATCTGTGTGTCCTCTTTGGAGAAGTGTCTATTCATCTCTTTTGCCCATTTTTGGATTGGCTTGTTTGTCTTCCTGGTATTGAGATTTACAAGTTCTTTATAAATTTTGGTTATTAACCCCTTATCAGACATTTTGTCAAATATGTTCTCCCATTGTGTAGTTTGTCTTTTTATTCTGTTCTTGTTGTCTTTAGCTATGCAAAAGCCTTTTAGTTTGATATAGTCCCATTTGTTTATCCTGTCTTTTATTTCACTTCCCCGTGGAGATAAATCAGCAAATATATTGCTCCGAGAGATGTCCGAGAGCTTACTGCCTATGTTTTCTTCTAAGATGCTTATGGTTTCACGGCCTACATTTAAGTCTTTTATCCATTTTGAGTTTATTTTTGTGAGTGGTGTAAGCTGGTGATCTAGTTTCATTTTTTTGCAGGTAGCTGTCCAATTTTCCCAATACCATTTGTTAAAGAGGCTGTCTTTCCTTACCTCCTTTGTCAAATATCAGTTGTCCATAGAACTGTGGGTTTATTTCTGGGTTCTCTGTTCTGTTCCATTGATCTATATGCCTGTTCTTATGCCAGAACCAGGCTGTTATGAGTACAATGGCCTTGTAGTATAACTTGATATCAGGAAGTGTGATACCTCCCACTTTATTCTTCTTTTTTAAGATTGCTGAGGCTATTCGTGTTCTTTTTTGGTTGATTACAAGGCAAGTTAAAACATTTTTAGGTTTCATTTTTTTTACTTAGTACTGCTTCCAAAGATATTCACTCTGCTTAACAACTTACTCGCATAATCATACCTCAGACATATTGATCAAAACCCATCTCCAAAATATTTTCTTTAAAAAAATCAACATCATTCCAGTAATAGAATAACATGTTCTAACAACAGCAGCAAAAAAAGGAAAATACAAAAAAGACATTTCTACAATTCATAAACAAATAGCTTAAATATTTTATTAGATTTTCTAAGGATCTAGCTTTTAACATAATTGTGGTTATTTAGCATCTATCAAATTTTATAAATTAATATTTTAGTGCCATTTTGTTATAAATACACATATGCTCAATTTAAATCCATCAAATCATAAAAATCTTTCAAAAAGTTGTAAAGAATTTCAAAGATTTCTCCACTCAGAAATGGCAACTCAGAATTTTGAACATTTTTCCTATACTTTTTCTCTCTGTGGGTTTTTAATAGACTGTGCTATATAACTGATTTCTTTATATATATATATATATATAAACATTTCTAGGCAAATAAATACTCACAAATAATAAATCAAAAAGCATCTCAATGGGGCTCTGTAATTTTATATTCCTCACAGAGATCTTACCCTTCGATATCCAGCTTTCTAGTTTCTACTCTGTCTTCTCTGCTCTCTTGCTTACGTACCCCTAACTCACCTTTTCGATCACATCATGTTGCTACTAGCATCTAATGGGTAGAGACCAAAGATGCTGCTAAATATTTTACAATGCACAGATGAGCCTTCCCTCCTGCCCCCCCACAATAAAGACTACCCACCCCCAAATGTCAATAGTGCTAAAGCTGAAAAACTCTAGTTTAACATAATTCTGGATGTGCCACTCAATGCAATTAGAGGGACAAAAAATAAATATAAATACTGGAAAAGAAGACACTTATTTTTGCAGAAGATGTGATTGCATACTAGTCAACCCAAGGAAGGAAGTCATTTACAATGCTATTGATTATAATACATAATAGAAAAAGATATCCGACTAAAAGTAGCCAAAAAAGTAATGTACATTACAATTTGTGATATTATAAGGTATTGAAGGCAAACCAAATGCATATAAATAATGAGAAAATATAAACATTTATTTCTTTTTATAAATAATTACTGTTTGCAGTCATTTCAATTTTTAATCAAGGTCTAATTTTTGGTCAACAAAAGTGGTTTGGAATTTAAGCTTTCTGCAGGAATATGATCTGATGGTGCCATTGCAATGAGAAGAAGGTATTCTGAGTCTTCACTCAGGTTCGAGGACTGTGCTAGCATGTCAGCCAGCAACCCAATTCCTTCTCAGAGACTCTTCCTAGGAAAAAGGTCAGCTGACCTAAATAGTGCACTTACTGATGCTAAAAAATTTATAAATTACATAAGGCTAATGCAATAACATTGAGATTATTCTTTTTAGTCTGTTAAACCATATGAGTGGATCATAAACAACTCTTACCATATGCTAACATACAAGAGTTATCAGCCTGACCAGGCAGTGGCGCAGTGGGTAGAGCATCTGACTGGGATGCAGAGGACCCGGGTTTGAGACTCCAAAGTCACCAGCTTGAGTGCGGGCTCATCTTGTTTGAGGAAAAGCCCACCAGCTTGAACCCAAGGTCGCTGGCTCCAGCATGGGGTTACTCAGTCTACTGAAGGCACGTATGAGAAAGCAATCAATGAACAACTAAGGTATTGCAACGCTCAATGAAAAACTAATGATTGATGCTTCTCATCTCTCTCCGTTCCTGTCTGTCTGTCCTTGTCTATCCCTCTCTCTGACTCACTCTCTGTAAAAAAAAATAAAATAAATAAATAAATAAATAAATAAATAAATAAATAAAAGAGTTATCAAAGTAAGATTTTCTGTCAAGAATATTTGAACTATGGAAAAACATCTTAGTGTTTTTGATCCCAACATTTTAGGATGCAAAATTGGCCATCCAGGATTACTCTTCCCTAACATTCCTATTAATACTTACCTTTTCCTTCCATATTTTAATAAGTTTAATATGTCCATGAAAGAAAAAAAATGCAAACATGTTTTTTAGTGGCAGTTAAAAATTAAAACCAAAAGCAAAAAGGGTGAAAGAGTAGTTTCTACAGCTCACTGTGACATTTTTCATAATTTGACAATAATTAACCATGAAGTAGGTGATGATTTGAATATTGCACACTTACAAAGAGTAATCACTGAAAACCTTTCAAATTTGGCAAGATGTTTTGAATTTTATCTTCTGTCAGGAGAAGATTCATTCTAGGAAATCCATTAGTTTTAAATACTTTTTTTTTCATCAAAAAATATTGTAAATTTATAACCTTAAAGGAGTTATTGGAACTAGAGTGCTGGTGAAAAATTAAAGATGAATTTTGAAATGCAGTTTCATTTCCTCATTTGGGAAAAAATGTATATATTAATATTGAAAACTTGATGCAATTGCTTCAAAATGTCATTTTAATTCCCATCAACATACTTCTGAGAGACAGGTTTTCTACTATTAATGTTATTAAAGCAGTTTAGACATATCTGTCCCTCTTCCCTCTGCACATAATATTATTGTCAACCCAACCTAGAGAAGATAGAAGCAAACAGCACGCTACTGGTCACAGGCAGAACTTTAAATATTTTATATATGCTGTCATTCAAAGTATGTGTATAAGTATTTAATGTGAGAAATAAACTGTGATGAAGGACTAAGTTTTTTTATCTTTATATAAAGCACTGATCCAAAAAGAGGAAAGAAATTTAAATTATGAAAGTGGTTTGCTCTCAAAATGTACAAGGCCCAAGTTGTTCTCAGAGGTATTCTTTAAAACTCTTAAATAACAGAAACTGGTGTAATATTTAAACAGTTCCAGGGTATAGAGAGAAAGGAAACATCCTAACTCTTCTTATGAGATCATAATGACCCTGATACAAAAACTTAACAAATAAGACAAAATAGAAGAATGTATTTTAAAACTGTATACAAAAAACTCGCATGATATGGATTATAGGCACATATTAGAATGGCACCAGAATGTAAAGATAATTCAGTAAGAGAAAATCTATTAATATAGATAATATAATTTATGTACTATATTCATAAATCAAAGGAGAAAAACATAAACATGATAGCAGATGTCAAAAAGACATCTGACAGTGTTGGACATCATTATTAATATTTTAAAATTAGAAAATAGAGATAAATACTTTTTTATATATATTAACAGGGACACACAAACTCAGGTCAACCCTGGCCAGTTAGCTCAGCGGTAGAGCATCGGCCTGGCGTGCAGGAGTCCCGGGTTCGATTCCAAGCCAGGGCACACAGGAGAAGCGCCCATCTGCTTCTCCACCCCTCCCCCTCTCCTTCCCCTCTGTCTCTCTCTTCCCCTCCTGCAGCCAAGGCTCCACTGGAGCAAAGTTGGCCCAGGCGCTGAGGATGGCTCTATGGCCTCTGCCTCAGGCACTAGAATAGCTCTGGTTGCAACAAAGCAACACCCTGGATGGGCAGAGCATCGCCCCCTGGTGGGCATGCCAAGTAGATCCCGGTCGGGCGCATGCAGGAGTCTGTCTGACTGCTTCCCCATTTCCAACTTCAGAAAAATACAAAAAACTCCACAAACAAACAACAAAAAAACCTCAGGTCAAAAGTCAGCATCCTGCTGAATTATAAAATGCTAGAACTTTTCTCATAAACCAAGAATAAATCAAGATCTCTTATTACCATTCTGGTTACTTTTGTTTCGGTAAATCTCCCTTGGAGGAATCTGAAGCTCTAATATAGATGTTAGGGTAACCAATTGAGTAATGGGCTCCCAAAGTGGTCCTTGCTCTAATCCCTGGAAGCTGTGAAGATGCTAAATAACACATGACAAAAGGTTATTTGCAGATGTGATTAAGGTTACAGAATTTAAATCAGGAGATTATCCTGGATTCTAAAGGTGGGTATGCTCTAATGATATGTTCCCTTAAAAACACAGAGCAAGAAGTCAAAACGTGTGAGAAGAATCTGATGCAATATTGCTGGCTCTAAGATGGAGAAACCCATGAGCAAAGACCTCAGAGAGGCATCTAGATGCTAAGGGTAGCTCCCAAATGACAGCCAGCAAGGAAACAGGGACCTTTACCTGCAAAGAACTGAATCCTGCCAATGCCTTGGAAGAGCTGAGATGCAGAAACTTCCTGCGGCCTCTTGATAAGAACTCAGTATCACACCACAATTTCATCTTTGTAAAACCAGGAGCAGAGACGCCAGATTTGTGACCCACAAGAGATAATAAATTTGTGTTGTTTTAATCTGCTAATTTGTGTAATTGTGTAATTTGTTATGGCAGTATTATGGATTGAATGGTGTTTCCCAAAATTCAATTGTTGAAGTGCTAACCTCAAGGAGACTGCATTTGGAGATAGGGTCTTTAAGGAGGTGATTAAGGTTAACTGTGGTTTTAAAAGTGGAATCCTAATGCAATAGGACTATTGTCTTTATAAGAATTGAAAATGATACCAGAAATTGACCTTCTCTCTCTCTCTCTCTCTCTTTCTCAATGCACAGAGTAAAGGCCATATGAGAACAAACAAGAAGACAGCCAGTCATCTGCAAAAGCAGGAGAGAGGCTTCAGCAGAAATTAATTTTGCTGGTACCTGGATCTTGGACTTTCAGCCTCAAGAAATGTGAGAAAATAAATCCCTGTTGTTTAAGCCACCCACTCGGCAGTGTTATGATGGCAGCCTCAGCAGATGAATACAGGCAGTGAAAGAAAACTATTGAGCAAATAGAAAGGATTATTATAAAGCAGTAAAACGAATATATATGTTTTAGCATAAAAATTACTGTTAATTGAAAAATGTTAATCATAGTAAAATCAATTGGAAAACATTAATCATAGCTACGCATCTATCTTATTTACAAAAACTATATAGGGATGAATAAAGGACATTTGGGGGCCTCGGATATGCTAATAATGTTTTATTTCTTGATTTGGATGGTGGTTATATTAGAGCAGGGGTTGGGAACTTATGGCTTGCAAGCCAGATGTGGCTCTTTTGATGGTTGCATCTGGCTCGCAGACAAATCTTTAATAAAAAATAATAATAACGTTAAAAATATAAAACATTCTTATATATTACAATCCATTCGTTTCCTACCGCTCATGTTCATGGGTGTGGGTGGCTGGAGCCAATCACAGCTGTCCTCCGGGACAACAACAAATTTTTATTGGATAATGCGTAACATACACGGGTCATTGTATGGCTCTCACGGAATTACATTTTAAAATATGTGGCATTCATGGCTCTCTCAGCCAAAAAGTTTCCCGACCCCTGTATTAGAATGTTCAGTTGTAACAATTCAGCTATAAAATTATAATATGCTTACTTTTGTATGTGTGTGTAATACTTCCATTAAAAGTTTACTTTAAAGTGGTATCTAAAGACTTGTATGAATACGTATGTGTTAGATTCTTTTTGGAAAAAAATCTAGAAATAAATAATCAATTATTAAAAGTGGTTTTGTCTGGTCAAAGGAGTGGCATTCAAAGAACAGTGAAAGAGACTCATTTTTTATTTGGCATCTTTTGTATTGTTTGAATATTTTACAATGCATATATTGCATATATATATTATTTTATAAGCATAAAAATCTTCCAAAAAACTATTTTAAAAAATTAGCTACACATCTATCAACTTTATCTCTGAAATCAATTTCACTTTAGATGTTCAGCCACCTCTGTGTTCTGCTTCAGGTTCCGGCTGGAAGGAGGCCACATGCTCCCTGTGTTTTGCAAGCACATTAACAAAGATGATACATTTGAAATGTAAAATCCGTGGGCGACAGCCTCCTTCAAAGGAGTCTCGTTGTATGAAAACAAAGTAAATTACCTGAGTGGAAATAAATTCCATTTTGTGGAAGCTTTGTTGAGAGGTGACTGAATAATTGATCAAGAGACTACAAGCTTTTGCAATGGCCCTTACTCTCTCCCTAGGTGCACTTGGATAAATGTTTTAATATTTAAAACATTCTTGAACATTATTTAAAACATTCTTGAAAGTGAGTGTGATACAGTGTGTGAGGACTGGAGACACAAAGTACCGTAATAATATGTCCAAGGCTGGTCTTAATGAAGCCTTTGTGGGAACTAAATGCTGGGGGTTATTACGCTAAGTGAAATAAGCAAGTCAAGGAAAGACAAATACCGTATGACTTCATTTATACCTGCAATCTAATGATGAGCAAAACAGAAACAGAGGCATGGACATGTGGAACAGACTGGCAACTGTCAGAGGGAGTGAGGTTGGAGGACTGGATGATAGAAGGTAAAAGGATTAAGCTAAATAAACCGTGTGTGTGTGTGTGTGTGTGTGTGTATAAAACACATAAACACAAACAATAATGTGGTCATAGCCAGAGGGAAAGAGGGGAGGGGGCTAGGTGGAAATGGGCAAAAGGGGAGGAAATAGGAACAATGAGACTTTGCTTGGCACAATGGTTACACAATAAAGTGTACAGATGTTTTATTGAGTTGCACACCTAAACCTGTACCCCAATAAATTCAATTTAAAATAATTAAAAATGAACAAAAGAATTTAAAAGACTAAAAATAATAAAAGAGAGTTTTTCATAGACCAAATTGTACACATTTCTTGAGGCTCCCAACCCAGATTTCATCGACTCAAGAATAGGTGTTTAACCTATTTCAACCTAACCAGAGCCAGTGTATAGAACTGTCCAACCATGCACAGAGGACAAGGAGTTGAGGAGCTGATGTCCAGTTTTGCTTCTGCACCACCAGGTGCCTCATGGACCGCCCCTACCCAGAGGAGGCACCATTTTCTAATGCACACAAAGTCACTATGTAGGGTAGTGGTGGCCCTGCTAGGACCAATCTTATAGAAACAAGGGCAATTTCTTTTGTATTGGTCACTAGAATACCCTTTGGAATAAAGGTTATTTGAGGCTATTACTTAAAACAATATTGGATTTGGCTCATCTTTATTTTCAACACTTTTGTAACACTTATGGGTAGTGTAGTTCAAGGAGAGGAGAGAGTAAGACCGGCAGAGAGTTAATCGGCCAAATTGGAGGAGGAAAAAAAGTATCAAGAATGAAGATAAGAGAAACAAACGAACAAATATAATAAAATGGGATAGGTTATAAGGTCTGCAGATTATTCTTGATTTTGAGAGGTTATCTTCTTGCTTTTTCTTTTCTCTCCCTCTTCCTGGTCGGTGACTCTGTACCCCGGGTTCTGCCCCTTTGGCACGCTCAGGTAGAGGTTTGCAGTTGATAAGTCTCTATGGCAATGTCATAGACTAATGTGCTTTAGTCTCGTTGGCAGTCGAAGCTCATTAGCATTTATAGGCTCCGACAGTGAGAGAGTCCGTGTTCCTGGAGCCTTTCTCCTAGTCTTTCCTTCCTCAACTAGTAGCCTGATAATCCAGCTATGGGGTTGCTGCTGCCTCTGCCTGGATAGTAAGAGGCTCAAAGAGCTGGCAACTCCCCACTCTATTTCCACTCAGCACAGGGCTCTGGGTAAGGCTCAGTCAGTCAGAGCTGCTAGCATAATCAGGCGGGCTTTCCGCCCACTCAAAGACCTCTGGCTCTGCCACTCTGTCTGGTAACACAGGCGGGTGCCCACTTCCAGGGCGCTTGGAGGAAACTCTCACTCACTGTCTGCGCGCACAGACCAGGATATCCGGCCAGCAGTCTCATGCTCTGAGTGAAACCCCCAACCGCAGGGAAAATTTCCACTGTTGGAATTGAGTCTCGCTCCATCCCCATGTGCGGCTTTTGCAAGGCACTGGGGCAGCCCGAGATTCCGCTTTGGCCCACACAAAGGCCCCTGATTCTGCCCCTCTGTGCTATAACACGGGTGCGCACTGCCGAGGCACTCGGAGGAATCTCTCATTCACTATCTGCGCGCGCAGACCAGGATATGAGGCCGGCCGCGTTTCCCTCTGAGTGAAACCCCCTCCAGCACGGAAAATTTCCACCGTTGGAATTAGTTCTCACTCCCTCCTGTGCATGGCTTTCCCAGGGCACTGGGCCTGCCCAGAGACTCTGCCCTCAGCCCACAGAAAGGCCTCTGACCCTGCCTCTCCGTGGGGCAACACAGGCACCCACTCCCGGGGCCTAGGAAGAAATCTCTCGCCCACTAACTGCGCGCACGCTGACCAGGAGACCGGGTAAAATGGCCGCTCCGCTTGTCTTTCTTTGTTTGGGTTTGGCGCGAGTGTTAGCTTGTATTGCCCGGCTTGCCACAGGATCAGATTTTCCTCGGCTTGGATCTGTGTGCCACAGCCTGGTTCGGCCGTTTGTGCCGTGGCCTGGATCTATTCACCCCCTTTGCCTGCCTCAGTTTCTATATTCACAGTTACCAGAGAAAGCCGCCCTGTTTAGGTTAGTGAGGAAGGCGGAGCATTTCTTACTCCCTATTTCCTTTGGGGTTTGGTTATATATTTAGCCAATTTTTCACTCGACCATACCTTTGGGTGTATTGCGAAGCATCTGGAGGCTCCAAGTATAGGTTTTTCTGTTTCTGGTTGAAGATCTTGTTGAGTTTTGGGGGAGATTTATCGGTATCGCTTCCTACCCCGCCATTACTCTGACGTCATCCTCCTATTTTCAACACTTTTAGAGTCTTCCTAAGACTTTTGTTTACCTAGCTCAGCATATAGTGAAAACATTGGGAGGTATCTGGAAGCATTTCCTTTCCTTCCACATTGATCATTTTTAAAGCCATCCCCAAGATTGCCATTTTAAAGTTTTGTTGTCTAGACTGGTAAAAGAGAGTTATTGTGTATTGTGCTGTTTAATCCTCTTAAAGTAAATCAATAATGAATATGTTTTTATTAGACCCAGCAGCACTGCGTTAGGAGTACAAACTACATTTTCATGCTGCCTGGCAGCCTGACTTTAAGCTAAAAAGAAACTCTTACTCTCCAAATCCTGGACAACACAGCACTAACCTCTGGTTATTTGGAACCTTATAAAGATGAATCTCTTGGTCAAATCCTAATCTGTGGAGAGGACATTATAGAATTTATATCTGCCAGAAACTCTGGCTAAACTCTTTGGCTTATGCATGAGGAACCAGGATGCAGATCAAAGCAGAGGATCCCTGTGGAGTCCTCTTCAGTAGCAGCAGACAATACTGCAATTATTAAAAGTTTGGAGATGCATCGTTGCCCATTAAATTCCCCTCTCTCTCAGGATCCGTGCTAGAAGGCAAAGGATGGCCCAAGCCAGCCTCCCTTCTGGAGAGAAGAATGCAGAGGTCTGGTACTACTGTAAGATTCAGGATACAGATTATATTCCCCTGGCCTGGAGGTAGTGTGGACCAGGGAAAACATGAGCTCTTCTATGTGTCAGTCCTTCTATCATCCTCCTTCTGTACTGAGGTGTTGGGAGATTGAGTTTTGGGGCGTCTTAATGATTCTCATCTCCCAGATTTTTAGATGTGGCTGCAGGAAATTTCTGGAGGACTGTCATAGCCCAGAGAATGTGCACCCCACTCAGAGAAGGTCTGGCTGTTGCTCCACCACTGAGCTGAGTGGACTGAGGCATCTGAGCCTAGGCCACCCCAAGCTTCCCCATCTGGGCTGGCATTGGTGTGAGCCTCAGGAAGAGTCATCAGTGTTGCACAGCAGGCAGGATGGCGGGTAGTTGTTGTGGACCATAAATGGCAAAAAGCCATTGTAGATTCGAGGCTTAGCAAAAGGCTAAGTTCTCTCCCCTCTATCTCCATATTGGCTATGATGCTGAGTATTTGCACCCATTCTACTTGCTTCCTCGGGTTGCTGGAAGCAATTTACATGCCCTTCCTCTGACTCTTTGTTTCAGATGTTGGTAGATTTCACTAATGCATCCTGTTTTATGCCTTGGGAGAGTTCTTGTCTTAGCCTTGGATGTGCAACTTTGTATCAGGGTCCTTGATTTGCATATGGCTATATAATAAAGTGAACTGGGGCTATGAGGCACTCAGATACTGCCAGGCATTTTGAAGAGTCCTCCCGGTTCCATCGTTTTTGTTTTGACAAGTGTGTTTCCTTAATTCCGCACCGTTATTAGGAGCTGCACTGGTCCGCGGAAAGTGGTGCCCGAACAGATGACTTAAGTACGAGGAAACTAAAACTGAAGGAAGGTGACGGAACTCCCCAAAGTGAAGTGCACACACAGTGAGTAAAGAAAGTTTTTGGTGAAAGTGTAGTCAGGAGTAAAAGATTATGGAACAGATAGGGTAAAAATAAGGGACCTTTATGTAGAAAAGTTTCTGTATGAAGATAAATCGTTGTCTGAAGAGTATCAGGGTGAGCTGGAAACAGAGGGATGTGAAAATGAGGATAACTTGGAGTCTGAGGAGACAGGGGGGATGAAAAATCCGTGGCTATGGCTGCCTTAGCCGCAGGGCCTCCGCTGTCCTCAGCTCCTTCCTACATTCAACCTTCTGCTCCTCTGTTCCCTTATGGAGCTGATTGCAGAGTCTATAGCTCAAAATCTGTGAAATCCCCTCTCCAACAATCTATAGACCAGGCTCGAAACATAGGGGAAACAATAAATGATGGCTTTACCTGTTTTCCTGTTGTAGAAAGACAGGATGATACAGGGAGACTAGTGCGAGAACATAAACCTGTACCTTTTAGAACTCTGAAAGAGCTTAAACTTGCTTGTGTTCAGTATGGGCCTATTGCCCCTTTTTCACTTGGTTTATTAGATACTATTAGTGCAAAGGCTCTTCCCCCAAATGACTGGAAGGTGATTGCTTGTGCTTGTCTCTCCGGGGGTGATTATTTGTTGTGGAAGTTGGACTTTCTTGAATATGGATAGAAGACTCAGGTATTAGGAATATTACAGCTTTTCCTGTCATGATCTGATTTTCTTTAATGTTTTAACAATGATCTTCTGAGCTATCATTTTGTTTCTTTCTTATTCTTTGCCCGGAAATTGAGGCAGGGGACCTGTGTTGGATCTGACTATAGAAAATATCCCAGCAGCTGCCGAGAGCAAATTTTCTCGGGGAAGATTTTGTTTAGTCAGATCCTTCAGTCCCTCTGTCTGAAAATGCCCTGACTAATATCAGGCAGGCATCTTTCTAATCTGGACGTGCTCTGAAATCCCGGGTTTCTCTCTGGTTTGTCTGGTTCGTCTAATTCTTGTCTCTGTTTAGTCTTTGTTTAATGTTGTCTAAAATGTGTCTATTTTTAAGACCTGAATTAAGTTTTTTTGCATGCAAAAATTGGAAATGCTGGGTTTAATATTTAGAAAAAATAAAATGTTTTTAGAACTTGTAAGGAGTGCTCATTTAAATTTAAGTAGAATAGAATGTAGATCCTTAAGACTTACTGATTTGGTTAGTGCATTGTGAGGTGTGTTCAGAGTTAGGAGCCAAACAGCAACTTAAGTATTAGGATTGATCAAAGTTATATGTTATACTTGTGTTTTTTGTGTGTAAATTGTCTTGTTTATGTGTAAGGTTATACTCAGTTAGGCAAAACAAAGGAATTGAGAAAAATTAAGTAGGGCCCTAATAAATCATTTCATGAATTTGTCTCATGGCTAATTCAGGCAGTTAGAAGAATAGTATAAGGATACTAATTCTGCTTCTCAGGCTACGTCCTGCAAAAGGGCCCCAAGGAAATTGGTGATTTGGCTTCTCTGATTTTGCCAATTAGATTTAAAAAAATAGGTCAGGAACGCCCTGAAATGGAACTAACAATACAAGGGCATAAATTTAAAGGACTTTTAGATACTGGAGCTGATGTATCTGTTATTGCTAAGCTACATTAGCCTCCTTCCTGGCCCACTCATGCAGCAGCCACAGAATTACAAGGTATAGAGCAGAGTAAATCCCCTCAACAAAGTTCTAGTTTTTTATAATGGGAAGATAAAGAAGGTCATTCTGGATTTTTTCAGCCTCATGTGCTTCCTGGATTGCCAGTTAATTTGTGGGGTAGAGATGTTTTGAAAAATATGGGGGCATTGCTTGTCAGTCCTAATAGTTTAGTTAGCACTCAAATGCTTGATTAGGAATTTTTGCCCACTAAGGGACTAGGGAAAGAACAGCGAGGAATTCTCACCCCCATAGAAGTGGCACCCAATTACTAGAAGGCATGGATTAGAATATCAAAATTTAGCATAGGGGCCTTGGTAGCTCCTGCTACCTCAATAATGCATTGTGCAGACCCAATTACTTGGAAATCAGATAATCCTGTATGGGTAGACCAATGGCCCCTTTCTCAGGAGAAACAGGGCAGCTACTCAATTGGTATAAGAGCAGTTACAGTTTGGGCACATTGAACCATCTAATAGTCCATGGAATACACCTATATTTCTCATTAAAAAGAAATCAGAAACTTTTAGGAGACATTAATTGGCAGACCTTCCTTGAAGTTAACTACTGGGGAAGTGAAACCACTCTTTTATATTCTTAGAGGTTCAGCTGAACCAGCTTCTCCTCAGCTACTTACACCTGCGGGACAACAAGCTTTAAAGCTTGTAAAAAAAAAAAAAAAAAAGCCTTGCAACAAGCACAACTAAAACGCATAAATCCTGAAGAATCAATTACCTTACTAATGTGTCCCTCAAGTTACACTCCAACGGGACTATTGTGGCAAGCTTCAGTCAGGTCCTACTGAATATATTCAGTTGGCTGTTACTTCTAAAAATGTTTTATCTTCATATTTTGATCTGTTGCCTCCTTGATTATCAAGGGGTGTAGGCGACTCTTACAGCTTATAGGTTTTGAGCCTCAAATTATTGTTGTTCCTTTTTTCAAAGGATCAACAATGGCTCTGGGAAACTTCCACTAAATGACAAATTGCTCTTGCAAATTTTACAGGCCAAATTGATTCTCACTATTTACTTATGGTTGTTTCCACTATAGAGACTGCTGTCTTAGGGACAACTGCTGATGAACTATTTCAGCAGTTTCTCCTTCTTCAAAGACTTGTATGTCAACATAGAGCTCCATGTTTTATAGGACATACTCGAGCTCACTCTATGCTCCCTGGAGCTTTAGCACAAGAGAATGCCCTTGTTGATCAAGCTACCCAAAAGAAAATTATTTGGAGCAACCATGACAGATTGAGCAATTCAGTCTCATACTATTCATCACCTGAACGCTGCAGCCCTGTGTAAACAGTTTCAACTTTCTCAGGAAGCAGCATAGCAGATTGGTAAATCCTGTCCAAGGGGTCCTATACTACAATCTGTCCCTTCATTTGGAGTTAATCCTCAAGGACTCCTACCAGGACAACTTTGGCAAATGGATGTTACTCATATACCTTCATTTGGCAAACAGTCCTATGTCCACGTTACAGTGGATACTTATTCTGGATTTATGGTAGCCTCTGCTAGGACAGGAGAGGCTGCTAAGCATGTTATAGCTCATTGTTTGTATGCATTTTCTATTATTGGACTTCTTGATGTGATTAAAGCTGACAATGCTTCTGAATATGTAGCAAAAGCATTTACTGTATTTTGTCAAACCTTTCGAATTACAGGTATTTCTTAAAATCTTTAAAGTCAAGGTATTATTAAAGTGTACCCAGTAAATATTTAAGGTCAATTTTAAAAGAAATATAAAAGGGGGAGTCATATCCTGAAATTCCTGCAAATCTACCTTATCTTCAAAAAAATTTTTCTTTTGAATGTCGATGAACAGGAGACATCAAATCCTTTTCTCCTGCAAACTTCTACTCTCTTTTATTTGATCCAGCTAATAACACTGTTTTGTCTTTTTCCAAATAGCTCCAGATATATGGAAAAGGTTTATATAGGCAGAAGGGGATCCTCAAACCCCTCAGCGAGATCCTCTGAGCATGGCTTTTAAGGTACCAAGAGGCAGAAAAAGCCCAAAAGAGATCAGGTAAAATACTAGCTCTTGGCATACGCCCTCAAAGGCTCCAACACTCCAACTGGAACTCCATCAGGGCCCTGCTTCAATAGTGGAAAGGATGGTCATTTGAGCCAAAGCCTTCTAGGCTTACATGCTTTTGCTGTGAGGAAGAAGGGACACTGGAAGGTAGGCTTCCCCCTCGCTCCTCTAAGGGAAGGTTCAGTCTCTTCCAGCCCTGCTCCAGCCACCTATGACCTAACCTTGCCCAGAATGCTGAGATTTGCCACTGAAGGCTAAAAGGTGCCCAGGGCCGTCGGCCCCATCTTCGACACTGTGGACGAGCCTAGGGTATTTCTTCCAAGTAGCCAGTAGACTGGTCTCATTTACACAAGGGCCACTTAACTATGTCTTGCCTGAATATTCTGGTTTTTTATTCTTCCCTCGAAGATCTCTGTTGTGGGTGTTGATAGTCCTATTTTCTGCTGCTTTGTGTAATATCTAGTGTTTCCTTTATTCCTCCTGCCTCAATGCCCCATTCATATTTTAGGCTAGGACGTACTCCTAATTTAGAGCTCCTTTTTTCCTTTTTTGCCAACTTACAAATTTACCTCTGCCACCCAGCTTAGTGTATCCCAAGGTTCTCCTTACCAACCCATGGCTGTAAAGCTCCAGCATAAGGCCCCCTGGGTTCATCTTTCCAGTTTAAAGAAAATGGAAGCTCCGTCTTCATACATACTGCAGATGGCTTTTCCAGTCTACCTGGGTCATTGCCAGCTGGGAGCAGTGGTCATTGGGACTTTGATGCTAGCTGCAGAGTGTGGAAGTGTGACGGCAATTCCAGTGCCATGTGGACTTCTCCTGGACTTTTCTTGGACTCCTGCTCCTGTGACAGTTTTGATGGACTGAACTGGGGTTGGGTTGCATTTGCAGAAATTTGGAATGGTGTTGGTGCCAACTTGGACTTGGTGAACATGTTAAGGACACTACTCTTTTATGGATTCTTGTTGTATTGGCCAAGAGTTTGCTTAAAGGCTTTAATCACTGTAATGTTTTAGAATATTTGAGTATCTTGTTAGTATTGGCTATACTAATTTTGTGTTTGTTCTGCGTTTTTTCAGTCTGCCTCCAAATTAGAATCTGGGAAACTAGGAAATCAGATGAGTGCAAATCTCAGCACACAAATTAAAAATAAAAAAGTAAAGGGGGATATGTTGTGGACCGTAAATGGCAAAAAGCCATTGTAGATTCGAGGCTTAGCAAAAGGCTAAGTTCTCCCCCCTCCATCTCCATATTGGCTATGATGCTGAGTATTTGCACCCACTCTACTTGCTTCCTTGGGTTTCTGGAAGCAATATACATGCCTTTCCTCTGACTCTGTTTGTTTTTGGATGTTGGTACATTTCATTAATGCGTCCTGTTTTATGCCTTGGGAGAGTTCCTGTCTTAGCCTTGGATGTGCAACTTTGTATCAGGGTCCTTGATTTGCATATGGCTATATAATAAAGCGAACTGGGGCTATGGGGCACTTGGATACTGCCAGGCATTTTGAAGAGTCCCTCCGGTCCCATCGTTTTTGTTTTGACAAGTGTGTTTCCTTAATTCCACACCGTTATTAGGAGCCGCGCTGGTCCGCAGCAGGTAGTGTTGCTTCCTGGACTACAGCTGCCTCTTCCCTCCCTTCATCTCTTCCCAGGCTTGTACTCTATCTAGGCTGGGTCTAGGTCTCTAGATTTCTAGGTTACTTTTATTTCTGCCTCCCCCTACCCCTGTTTTTACTTCAGGCAACCTTTCCTCCTCATCACCTTACAGAAAACCTCTTCCAGTTTGTTAAACCATCAGTCTTTAGTCCATCCCACTGCTCCTGAAAATCAATCTGTCTGGCTTGCAGTTCGTGCCGACAGCCTCCCCTAAAGTTTAATCTGACACTAATACAAAAGAGTATCAAATGTTAAGTGTAATTTTAAAATGAAATTTAAAACAACAACAACAAAAAGACCAGGAAAAAAGACTTCACTCAGGTTTTGTGTAATTCTTTAAAGTTTTCATTGTAGTTTCGAAAGTCCCAAATTTGAAGATTTGAAAGTAAAAGTGTATGAGTCAAGAAGCCTAGTATTTCGATAAAACTCAACAAAAGTATGCATTGTTAATATTTAAATACAGTGTTCACAAGGACTTTTATTTCCTATATTTTTTCTATTTGTTTTTTAAATGGCAACATCCTATAAAGATAAACTCTGCAGTAATAGAAATCCAGTTTGAAACTTGCTCTTCCCCTTAGTTGTGCTCAGCTAAGAGGGCTGCTAACTGGTTTTAGGGTTTGTTTCCTTACATGTAAAACAATGAGGTTGTAATACTTACCTGAAAGCTTTCTTCTGAGAATCAAACAAAAGGGCAAGGGTAACATCCCTGGCACAGAGCAGCCCCTCAGTAAACGGCAGTTTCTCTATTCTGCACTCACCCCACAATACATTTTTGCTTAACTCACTTTTTAAGTGGAATACACAGTTAATGCATGATTATGCATAATTTTGGGTACCTAGTCAATCACTGACATTGTCACTTCTCTTTCTCAGTAAATTAACTTGCCCAAAGTTAGGCTTCATACGGCGATTCAGTTTATTGGAATCTCTTGTTTTATTTTCTTGTTTTGATAAATTTAATTAATAACTTACATCCATATAAAAATCGAGAGAGACAGATTTATCAGAAAAAAATGTGCTCACATCATTATTGAGACTGACAAGTCCCCAAATCTGCAGGTAGCTATCTGGAGACCCAGGAGGGTTGATACGTAGTTCCAATTTGAATGCCTGTAAGGTTGAGACCCAAGACAAAACCAATGCTTCAGCCTGAATCCAAAGGCCAGAAAAGCCCAATATTCCACTGTGAGTGGTCAGGCAGGACTTCCCTCCTACTCAGGCTCTCTGTTCTATTCAGATCTTCAACTGACTGAAAGAGGCCCAGCCAGAACGAGAGCCAGGTCTGCTTCACCCAGGCTAGACCGGAAGACATAGAAACAAGTTGACATTGGGCATGTTTTCGATCTCAAAGGACAGACTTTGTTGTTCATGGCAAAGGTTCATGGGGCAGCATACCAGGTAACCCTTCAGCAGAAGTCATGACTAGGAGGACATCATCGGTCACTTTGCCCCTAAATCCCCAGATCATCAGATGTTGTAGATCGCTGTTTATTGGAGATTGACCAATGGATTAACTGAAACAGACACCCCTGGGGCCCCACCCAAGACCTTTTGAGCCAGCTGAATCTCACATATACCTATGGCTCTTGAAGGTAAAAATAACTTATTTTTTCAGACCTTGTCTTCAGAAAATACCTTTTTCAGGAACTGGATGTACTAAGTAAAGTGGTCCATTCGGGTACTTTTGCTTCTTGGCCTAGGCGTCAGCAAGTCCTCTGTTCTTTTGTGATGCTCTACCCTCTGGTTTCTAAAGTTCTGAGAAAAAAATAAATAAAATGAAAAGAACCTAATATGTATTGAGTTCCTAAAATAGGCCAGGCTCTATATTAAATACAATCATCCACAGTGTTGTTGATTTAATCCTCACAAAAGCCCAATGAAATACGATATGATTAAATCTCTGTGCAACTTGGAGATTCACTTTGCTTGTCCTGGACCATGCATGTGGTTCTAGAACCACAAAGTGGAAGGCTGTCTGATAAAAGGCCCAGAGTCTTTATATATTGCACCTTGCTGTTCTCTTAGTTTAGAAGACAAGACAGTTTGGGAAGTGTTTATGGAGAGACTCCCTCAAAAATAAAATTATCTTCATGGTAAAGAGAGCTCTTTGCATCGGTGAATGATGTATGTACTTTTGTGTATTGGGGAGGGGGGAGAAGTACTTGGATGAATGCTTGTGAGAAGCACTGTCCCAAACTGTTTGAGTTGATTTGTTTTCAAATAAAACCCAGGCACTCTAAGAAAAGATAGCAAGAGCCCAATGAGACCATAGAGTAGGTATCCCTCCTTCTGGAAGTTCTAAGAAATGCAAATAACTCATTGAAACAACTGCATCTATTGTTTGTCTCTAATTTGATGTGTACTTCTATTTAATCGAAGTCATAAAAAGGATTAACATTGGAAAGATATGCCCTCAAGAATAAAGGAGGCTCACAGAAGTTAAAAGGCAGTTTCTAGTTACCAACATGCAAGAAGCGGGAGTAATAAAATAAAACATGGGTATAAGAATTTCATAAAATGCAGAAAATTCATAACTTCTTATTATATGAGAATGTGTTTTCCTTTAGCTGTTTATCTATTTATCTATCTATTTAGCTATTATCCCACAATGATTTGGGAGAAAACTCATGAAAGACAAAGGACCCGTGTACCTGTGTAGTCTATGCTACAGAAGCTTCAGAAAGATTCTAACCATCACAGCCCTGAGCTCTGTTCCAAGGGAATGTCTAATGTTGCCTTCACTGTAAATAGACGCTTTTTTGTTTCTTCCCAAAGCATTCAGGATGAACCCCAAACTGTACTAGTTTTACAAAAAGAAAAATTTTGAAAAAATGCATAAGCAAAGCCTAAGAACTTTTTGCAGATTATGACAAAGACCCTGAGTAAGGACCAATGTGCTGTTGTATATTGGTGGGAGAGGAGAATAGTGTAGGATTCCCAAAGAATCAACAAAACTTGGAGGAAAAAAAAACATGGATCAGAAAAATCACAGACACTATTTTCTTACTATTAAATGTCTTCACCGATTTGAGAAGGAATTAGAAATTAATATCAAATATCAAATGTCTACTATGTTGAAGTAGACCAAAAGATTTTAAAAATACAGAGATTGACTTACCTTTGTTGTCTTCCAAATATCTTGAGTTGAAACAGTCTTCTACGTGTTTTATAGATTAAATTACTAACCAGCTTCTTATGCTTGTATAAAGAGAAAAACCTGACAAGCAATAATCCTTCAAAATGTGCTTTAATTAGTTTATTTCTTATGGCTGTTTTATACTTTTTTTTTCAAGGTAGAAAGAAAATAACAGCTGCAGAAACTATGGCTGTACCAAGACAGTATTTCTGTTGTCTATTCCAAAATAGAGTTGGAGTAAAAAATGCCAAAAGATATGATGACTCAGGTCAGCACTAAAGCAGGTAGGGAAGAAAAAACAACTTGTTTGCCTAAGGTTCTTTTCTTCAACCATTCCCCAACCCCTCATCCAGTTAATGATGTCCCCACCTCTCTTTTCCTCCTTTGCGAGGCCATTTAAACTAGCCAATAAGGAAAGAGTAATATTGTGCAGTCAATACTCCAGCCAATGGAGCAAGACCCAGCCTAGGGCTTGTGTTAGGGATAAAAACAGAACCAAAACTCCTGCCCAAGGCTGGCTGGCCAGCTTTCATTAGCAGTAGCACACACTTCTGCAGAAGTTATTAAAGTTGCTGAGGTCTTTTTTCTCCAGGAGTCTTGCTTAATTGCAGTTCTAACAGTAGCAAAGCAGATTGTGTTTCTAAGGCAAAATTTCAGGAAGGAAAATCAAAGGCAGTTTTTCTGGGTTTGAACAGTGACTACATGGACCTAACAATAAACTGTTCATTGGGGAATTTGGACATATTAAAGTCAACAAAATAAGCATTGAAAGATTTTGAAGCAAATTTGAGTAAGCCAAATATTTTGATACTTTTTACAATGTTGACATAAATGGAGTATTCATAGATTCTAAGAGCTCACCATAGGTAGATTCTAACCAATGAATTCATGTCTTTTCTTAATATTCCACTAACAAAAGTTGGGAGCAGACCAAGATTCATTCACTCAGGATAAATTGGGTAAGAAACTTATTAGCTCAGCTTGAGTCAAGTGCCCATCCCTAAACCAGTCAATTATAATCAGGAAAGGGAGGGTCACAATGCATGAACTTGGCTTTGATCATAACAATGAATGGGGAAGGGAGAATTTTCTATATATTGCTAAGAAGGCAGCTCTATAGTTGTCCAACATAGTATATACAATGATTTTTTCAGATGTCCAATGGTTGAATTTTTTCTTTTTGCTCTATTGTCTTTGTAAATCTAGTTCCTGAGACCATACAAATAACCTGTTAAATACTATATCTATTTTTACCTCATTACAAAAAGATGCTCAGTTCTTGATTTTGTACAGTATTTTAGAATTGCACACAAGGACTATGCAAATCACCAAATCAAGAGTACATTCACCTTAAAAAAATGTAATCTGTTGTCAATGCAGAATTGTGACCTTGGATTCATTACCAGTTAAATTTCAGTTCAATGTTAGCCTTGGAAACCTAGGTTGAGTGGCATATGGAAAAAACTTCTTACTATATTTCAAAGATAGGGCCAAATACGGAGGAAAGGAAAAAGGATCCTACAGATTTGATTGTGGGGAAGCATGGAGAACAGATTGATGTTTGAGAGGCACAAAAGGGAACCAAACAGCAATGATTATGATTAAAATAATAACAATAAAATATATATATAAAGGTTGCCTATAGAGCATTTTATAAAAACAGGTTCTATAGATTTGGTCTGTTTCACCCACTTAATGAAAACGTGTGTTTATCTGTTCTGTTTATTCATTCCTGCCACAGAGCAGGCACTTAATAAATATTTGTTGAATTAACAAATGAAAGAATGCAGGAGTAGAATGGAGCACAGCAAGTGTAGTAAAATAATAGCATGTTATGGTGTTTTGGATAGTTTCCCTTGAAAAATTCCTTCATGAATAGAAACTGAAAATAGTTCTCATCCAGGGTGGAAATGTTAAAAACGGATGAAATCTGTACTTCTAGCACTTCCTTGTCACTGGGGTCTCAGCGGAAATCTGAGCATGTCAACAGCGTGGCTTCACCTCTCTGGGGAAGATACAGTCAGAAGAACTCATTTCCAAAAGTACTTGCTGCTTAGAATTCTAAAACCTGAGGATGGGGGATTAGGGAGGAGACTTGTTTTTAAAACCTGGTACTTAAATCTTCTGTTTATCACCCTTGAAGAGTCTATTTGTTTTGACTGTTCCTTGCCCCTGACTTCCCCACACACTTAGGTGGATATTGTCACACTTGAGACATTTTAATCATTTACAGAAGGACCTAATCCTGAGGGACTGGCTGTGCTGCCCATGACTTTTTCATTAGCGTGCTTGTTTTGCGTTTTTTATGTATTACATCCTCGGAGCTCTTACTATATTTTGCTGGTTTATTTATTACTCATTAGTCATTGCCAGGATTTAAATTAGCAAATGTATTTTTAACCTTGTTTTTTCTCCCCCCTTGTCTTTCTCTGTGCTTAATTCTGAGCAGCAAACATATCATAGGGTTTTATGTTTTTGGTTCTAATCCGTTGACAACGTGGCTATAAAAACACGTGAATTCTTGTTCGTGCTTGTTTTGGTGAGGGTCAGTTTTCCACTATTCCTTTGTACGCCACAGTGTGTTGTGGTGAGAGTGGGGGTCAGAAGCCCTGACACTCATCTGGCTTATGTAATTTACCAGCTCTGTGAGTGTAAGCTAATCACTCAAACTCTCTGTGCTTTACTTTCTTTACCCATCCAATGAGCACAATAATACTATTCTTATAAGGTTGTCATCAAATCAACTGAAACACAAGGCTGGTAATATCTTTTGGAATGAACAAAGCATTTTATCAATCTAAAGCATATTGCCAGATGTCCCTTTCATGAGATTGGCCCAGTCACTGGTTTCGGTGTGCTGGCCCAGAAATATCTGCTATTCAGGACAGGAAGAATCATAGCCAACTCCCCTTGCGTTTAAAAAAAATTATTTAGCACTTACCATGTGCCCAACAATTTTCAAGGAGTTGCAAATACACTGGTCAATATACAGATAAAGTCTTTACTCCCATGAACTTATATTTGAATCAGTATTAGATTATAGGAAAAGGATAATTTGTATAGCACATATACACATATACAGGTATATTTTTACTTATACTGCAGAAATGATGGTGTGACACTCGTATTGCAAATTGTACATATAAATATTTTTAAGTCTGCCATTATTATTGTGTACATGCACACCTTATAAAATACATGCACATTCAAAAGAAAACCCAAATGATATTTAGAGTGGAGGTAGGGGAAAGCTTAGTTCCTGAGTCAGGGCCAAGCCATTGTAGGTACCTTCATCAATAACTGCAGGAAGGCCATTCTCATCTCAGATATAGCCACCTTCTCCCCATCCTGATCCTCTCTCTTGTTTTTTGTTATTTTTCTTTTTTTGTTGAGAGAAAACATGTTGCCTCTGACCCATGAAAGACATTTTTCTTCAAACTCTCCATCACCAAACTAAACAGCTGTCATACTATAAACATCTCCCATGTCCCTCATCCCACCCTAGAGACTGTTTATGTGCCCCAAAGATCCACTTGGGGTTTATTCAATATTTTTAGTAGAAAGCAAAAGCTAGCTCACGCTTTGCCCTTATGATGTGGCATTGTGGCAGAGAACACGTGGGTGCAAGGCTTGGATTCCAGGTGTGCATCTTAACAGCCATGTGAGTTTGTTTATTCATTTTTTAGAGAAGAGAGAGAGAGAGAGAGAAGTGGGGGAGGAGCAGGAAGCATCAACTCCCATATGTGCCTTGACCGGGCAAGCCCAGGGTTTTGAACCGGCGACCTCAGCATTCCAGGTCGATGCTTTATCCACTGCGCCACCACAGGTCAGCCATGTGAGTTTGGGCAAGAAAATTAGTTCTTCTGTGCCTGTTCCTTCAGCTGAAAAATGAGATAACAAGATTGCTCATCTCACAACATTTTTGTAAAAGTTAATGAGATAACGTAGGTAATGTACTGTCTGGTACAGAACAATCATTTAATTAATCTTAGCACATTTTTGACAGGGTAATTGATCTTAGTTTTTCCATAATCTAACAGAGAACCTGGTGACTCCAAGAAGATAAATAAAGATTTATTGGGTAAGTACAAACTCAGATTGAATCTTAACATAGGAAGCTACATGATATATAGATGCAATGTTTTGGACCCCGGTATCTGTAATTCCAAATAACATTTAATTTCTCTGGGGGATCATCCTTTACCCACCAATCACAAAAAAGGGTTAGCATTAGTTCTTAAAATGATCTGAAAAAAATTGAAGAAAAAAATTATTAAGAGGCAAAACTTGAGTGAGAACAGAATGCAAAAAAAGGTTTTGAGTTCGTGTAGGCAGGAGGAACAGAGAATAAGTAGCTTTTGAGTTGATTGACACAGCGCAGTGATCTAGACAGAAAAGGTGGCTGCAAAGGTTTCTGGGTCATGGAATAGCACAATTAGCTCTAAGTGTCATCATCCTGGATTATTGAGTGGATAAAATGACAATTAATTTTAAAGCATTTTGAAAGATAAAACTACTTCAAAAATGTAAGACCATTTCAATAACGAGCAGATATGCTCCTCTAATAATAGGTACTTAGGACTAAAAACAGCTGTCTGTGCTCATTGCATCCCCAGCCTGTTGCTTTTGGTTGATTTGTGGTATGGTATGGTGTGTCTAGTCAGTCCTTCCTTGCTTACTGTACACTTAGAACCCCAAAGAACTTATTTTACTTAAATAAATAGTTTTGTCTTTTTTTTTAACCAAAAATTTTGACCTTTGCTGTTATAATAGAATTTAAAAAGAAAAGAAAAACATTTTTCAATGCAACCTTGTGTATGACTACTTTTTACTCATGTCATTCCACATTCTATAGGTTGAGGAAAATTTTTATTTGTTTGTTTCTGGTTTTTACTTGAAATAAATCTCTATAATGGTCCAAAGAACAGTAGGAGAGGGGCAAATGCCACAGGACACTGAAAAGACAAGACACATCACTAGATTAAAATACTTAGATCTGAATTTTGAAAGTTATACATTTACAAATTATCTATGTCTCAGATTCACTTTTATGTCTTTTATAATGGTTCAAAACATTGGCAGCAATGGTATGCAGTGAAGGTTGGGTTACAGCCAAAGAAGATCTAATTATGCTGCTTTTGCAAGAAAAAGTTTTCAGGTCTTAAGACAGAATCCTTATGCATGGCTATTAGGAGGCAATAATGATGTTTCCAGATGTCTAGAGGTGGCTTTTAGAAATCACGCAGGTATAAGAGGCCAGGACAGATTAATGAGAAAATACATCTTTAAAAATCTTATTTTGTTAAACTGTCTATTATAGTATTTCATTTTATTGTGTGTGTGTATTTTTCTTAAATGAGAAGTGGGGAGGCAGAGAGACAGACTCTCACATGTGTTGGACCAGGATCCACGTGGCAACCCAATAGAGGGTGATGCTCTGCACATCTGGGGCCATTGTTCCTTTTCAACCGGAGGCAAAGCCATGGAGCCATCCTCAGTGCCTGGGCCAACTTGCTCCAGTGGAGCCTTGGCTGCAGGAGGGGAAGAGAGAGATAGAGAGAAGGGATAGAAGGAAGGGTGGAGAAGCAAATGGTCACTTTCCTGTGTGCCCTGGCCAGGAATTAAACCCGGGACTTCCACAAGCCGGACCGACGCTCTGTCACTGAGCCAACCAGCCAGGGCTCCATTGCAGTATTTCTTAAAAATATTTTAGCCTGTATTATTCTTTGAGTTATCCTTTCATGTCCCACATTATGTCCTATTTCAGTTTAATACACATGGGAAACCAAGAGGGAATAAAAATTTTCCAGAACTTCAAAGTCATTTAGGGGGGGGGAAATAAAAGGATCATATAATTTGGGTCCTGTTCTCAAGGATCTAACAGTCCAGGTGGTGGAGGAGACTAGTACAGAACTTTGAGTGTCCAATGGTGTTTGCGGTAGGTGGCCCCTAGTGACGACCCCCAGTATTGGCCCTCCATATTGATATCCTTTCGTGGTCTCCTCCACATCATAGAGAGTCAGTCTGTGTAACCAACAGGATATAACAGGGGTAACAGTACATTCTTTCTGAAATAGGTTATCAAAGATAATGTGGCTTGCATCTTAGTTGCTCAGTCTCTCATCCTTTTAGATATATAACTCCCTAGGAGAGAAGTCAGAAGCCACATGGTCAACCTCTCCATAGGGAAGCCCACAAGGCCCTGAGACCTCCATCCAACCACCAGTGAACTTGTGAAAAGACCCTGCAGACCAGCCAAGCCTTCAGAAGGCTACAGCCAACATCTGGACTGCAACTGCCTGAGAGCCTCTGAGTCAGAGCCAGCCCTCCCCTCAGGAACAGGCGGGGGTAGCAAATGTTAGTGGTTTTAAGCCTCTAAGTTTGGCAGTGATTTCTTATACGGCAATGTACTTCTAATGCAGTGGTCTTCAGACTACAACCGCTGTCAAAATTAAGAAAAAGTAGAGGTCAGTGAGCCCTCAACTCATGTCCAGAGGTGGTTTAGAGAAGATGGGGCAACAGTGAAGCCATTTCAGAAAGAATAGATTCACCTGCCCCCACCACCACCACCACCTTCCACCCCCAGGCCTGTATTCAGGAAAGCCACTGAGGCTAGTTTCTTCAGTATCTTTCCAGAGTGTTCTGAGCATTTCCGATGTTGATTTTGAACATCATGGATCCACATAAATGTTGAGACTTTCTCCTTATGGACGTGAAAAGCATGGAAGCTGGTGAAAACTTGCACCATGTTTTAAAACCATCTGCAAAGAGGCTTTGTTTTACAATCCTAATTTTGAACACCCATTGTCTGAACTTGATTCTTTTTTGTTCTCTTTTCTATTTGGCTCAGACCCACAGAACAGACTATTGAAAGCTGCATTTGGACTTGGCACTATCACAAAACCACTAGAGTAATAAGTTATCACTTCCATTTATACCACAGACTGGTTTCCATTAGACAGTTCTTCCTCCCTTTCTGGAAATATAAATATTTATTTAGCTTTCATTATAATTAATTATTTGTTTGAATGGAGCTCAGCTGAGGGTTCTTGAATATTGAATTAACAGCCTTTGAGAATTTGAAGGTTCCTTGTTCTATATGAAACTCACACATTAATTACTAGGGTTTTATTCTTGTATATGAGCCTCACAAGATTCTGAGACTTTCCACACACAGTCCATTCATGAGTTACACTTTTCTTCCTGGGAACTGATTTGTATTAGATGTCAGCTTTAGAATCACATTGCCTACATTCTGGCTTTTTTCTTTTTAAGCTTAGTTTTTAAAAAATATTTTATATAAAAGACTATCTGAATTAACACTCAAAGATTTAATAAAAATGTATTTTCGTTTCAAGTACACAAAAGAGTTCTTTTTTACTTGCTAACAAATTTTTCTTTCAAATAAAACATTTCCACATTTGTTTATTATCATTTCCATGGTTATGTTTTATGTCATATGTGTAACCACAGTCTCCTAATTAGCATGTGCTTCACTTTATTTAAAATTGGCTATAGCCTGACCTGTGGTCATGCAGTGGATAAAGCATCGACCTGGAATGCTGAGGTCGCTGGTTCAAAGCCCTGTACTTGCCTGGTCAAGGCACATATGTGAGTTGATGCTTCATGCTCTTCCCCTCTTTCTCTCTCTCTCTCTCCTTTCTAAAATAAATAAATTAAAAAAAAAATTTTTAAGTTGGCTATAGGCCCTGGCCAGGTAGGTTAGTTGATTAGAGCATCATCCCAATATACCAATGTTGAACAGGTTCAGTCCCCGTTCAGGGCACATACAAGAATCAACCAATAAATGCATGAATAAGTGGAACTACAAATCAACTTTTCTCTCTCTCTAAAAATCAATCAATAAATAAAAATTAATTAAAAAGTAAAGTTGGCTACAAACTTTGTTTTTAATCCCAGACCACAAAATATTCACATAATTAAACACACACACAGTGATCAAAATAGTCTAAAAATCATAAAAGCCATAGCTTCATGTGGTTATATTTAGTTAGCAGAGTGTACTTGTTTTTATTTTTATTTTTTACAAAGGTTAGTTTTTGCCTTCAGCTATGTGTTTCAGTACTTTTCTCATTTTAATTAATTTGTAACATGGCTTTGCAGAATATGCAATATGACAAAATTCACATAAATTTTCTCTAGCTTACCCTCATTTCCCTTGCAATGGTATAACAGTAAGCAATTAATTCTGGGTTCTCTCTTAGTTTCCTCCATCCAAATTTAACTGACTTTATTATTTGTGTCTGGCCCCTGCTCAGATGGCCAACCATTAACAGTCTATCTACTGTCTATGCTTTTATGTTATCTGTCTTATCATTCATCACTGTTCAGTTTTGGTCCACCTAACTACTAACTAATGCACAGTGCAAGTTTATCTTTCTCTGTGGAAATTGCCTGGATGGAACACACTTTGGTGCTTAATAAATTAATATCTTTAAAAAAAAAAAAGTCAACTACAAAAGTCTAAAGGCTAACCTTCTAATAAAGAACTACTATCAGCACAAATCCATAGAACCTCACCCTGTTCCTAGAATCATGGAGGTTATCACAAAGATGGCAGCACATCAAGACAAAGTCTACAGATTCATTGTTTTCTGCCCCAAGATGAGCTTTAATCATGGCCCCAAAGATGAGTCTTAATCCCCAGAACCCGAACAGCATGAACATGAACAGGGCAAAAGGGATTTAAGGGTGCAGCTATGAAAATATACAACATTAGATCAATACAAACAAAGAAATCACCCTGATTCTTGACTGGAAGACATAATGTAAAAAGGAAAGTACTAAAAGTGTATTTGTGCAGACCACAGGCTGGACTTCTTGGTGAAGAATTTCAGTTTCCCGATTGTATGATTATCTGTATCGTCTCAGTTTTCATTTCCACCTTTCACTTGTGTGTTCAATGAATGTTTGAAAATATAATACCACATCATTCTTTTGGGCATTAGGGATAGAATGACAAAGAAGACATGCATGGTCCCCTCTTTCTTAGAACTTAAATCCAGTGGGTGTTACAGGAGAGAAAACAGAAAACTCCAATTTGTGTTATTAATTTATTTATTTACCCAACAATTATTTGTGAGTTCTTAAACTGAGCTGGGGCCGAGAAATAAAAGATCTGAGGCTGTACTTTATGTATTTAAATGAGAATGATGGGGAGCCCTTCCCCACCATTTTAATTTTAATAGAATAGGTTAAATATGCATAGATTTTGTAGAGCTGAATGCCATTAGTTACTGAGGGCCCACTAAGCAACTTAGTTTTTCATCTGAAGGTTCTTACAGACTATGAACTTAAGCCTTCATTTGTAGAATATTTTTCACCCTGAAAACTTAGAATTGTTTCCCAAATAAATAAATCAAAATCCAAGCCTACTTTGCAGCTAAGAAACTTTAAGAAAGATGGGTTCTATTGGCTACCCACATTAAAATTATCTAGGAACCCTGGAAATTTCTGCTGAGTTACAATTTCGGTATCTGACACTCTGGAACTTGCATTTTTAACATGAACCTCAGGACTAAAGTATGGTAGTCACTTCCTTAGAAGTTCCCCAGTCTGTCTCACACTCTCATTTTTCTGTTATCAGTTATGGACAGCCAGCTCTTCCAAACTCAATTTTAAAGTCAAAGGACTTCCACAGGGATTTTGTGTAAGGTTAACCTCTTCAACTAGCAAATCCCATATATGGTGCATGAGATGATATCTGAGAAGTAAATGAAGGGGTTGTTTATAAATGTTTGATCTGAGAAGAAGGGAACACTCAAGTTCAACCATGCAAGGTAACTTGGATGCGATTTAGATTGGCAAGAAGGACTATTTTAGCAATCAAAATATGAAAACTGAATCAATTACATTGTGGCAGGTCTTAGAAAAGCTTGTTAATAAGCTACTCATTTCTTTGAAATCTCTCTCTCTTTAGACTTACTGTTTTCTAAATTAAAAAGAAACTGACAGTGTTACTCAGCATAGTTCAGGAGAGAGACATTGGATTTGATTTGGGAGAGAATAAACATTTGATCACTAAAAGAAACCTGTTATTTTTTGAGTTAGAGATGAGTCTAAAGATGACTTTACTGTGAGCTGAAGGAAGAATTCTAAAGACTATCTCAAGACTCTGGGCTTTGGGTCCAAAATCAGTCAGTTTTCTGATGGGAGCATGGAGTCCACAGAGATGTCAGTACAAAGAGGGTGCCCTGGTCAGAAACCTGTGGATCCCAGTCTCCTTAACATGTATTTCTCATTGTAAGTTCACATGTTGACTTGTTTATAATTTTTTTTTCTCTATTGAGTCAGAAAAATATTGGTTGAGCCCCCTGGCCTCAACAACCCCTCTAATTATAGTGTCAAAATAATTTCTTGATGACTGTTGGGCAAATGAGTTTGTAAAATTTGTGTTTTTTGAGTTTGCTCACTTTTATTGTTTAAAATGGTGCTAGGCAGCCACCAGTGTGATTGCCTTCAGAGCAGGGTAGTTGATTCCAAATTGCAGATTACCTTCCTGCTTGGGAAGGGCCATTGCTATGCTAATGTTTGCTGGAGGAGGGATTTCACACCAAAAAGTTTTAAAAAGAAAAAGAGAAGAAGAAGGAAGAAGGAAGCCAAAACAGCAGGGTGCTGAAAGAGAAGCCAGTTTGTGTAGAGAGAAGAAGGGGGAAGGTGTGCAGATGGGGAACCAGAGGTGACTGAGACTGGTGGGGCCCTTTGATTCTAGGAAAAAATGGAGAAGATTCTCCTGGTTGTGGAACCAGAGAATGTGTCAGGGTTTTGGAGCCCTGTGTGTGTTTACTTGCTGGCCGGTGCAAGGCTAGAATGAAGGAATGGCCCACCATTTTTTGGTCCCACTGTTTCTTTACCGGCTGCCCAAATTCAATGAGAATCTGAATGTGAATGGCTGCGAAGATGGTAGTGGCTCCTGGCCTTACAATAGGCAATTTACCAGCTAAGAGTCTGTGAGACTCAGCCTAATTGAGCAGCAGGATCCCTTCAATAACATTTTCAGGTTGTTTCTCAATAACTATAAAATGCACTACACACTTTTTAGGGATCATAGGAGTCAATATTTTATTTTACAAAGAAGGAAGCAGACTTAAAAGATGAAGTGACAAGCCAAGGATGGATACAGGGCAAGGACATGGATAAGTGTTGGGCGGATAAAATGTATTATGCTCACTTTGTTAAAGATGGTGCTGCCCACGTGGAGGCTGTTGCCCAGGTGATATTAATGTGTGTCTCTGTGGGCTGTGGGCAGGCAGGATCCTTGTAGCCTGGGGCTTGGTTTTAGGATTAAGCCTTTCCCACCCTTTTTGATGTGGGGTGGTACAATCCCATCATGCCCGAGATAAGTGACTTTGTATTAGAGACTTCCCTATTTTGTATATTGGATTAAAGGTTATGAATCTACACTATAAAATGGGGGCAGAACAGGAGCTTGCTCTCTTGGTTCCTGAGATTATCATTCTAGGAGAGAGCAGAGAAAGGCCACGTGGAGGAGGCCAGGAGAAGCAGCCAAGATGGCGGAGTGTTGAGTGAGAAGCCAGTTTGTGCAAGGAGAAGGAAGGAGATGGGGAACAGAGGTGAATAAGTCTGGTGAGCTAGAAACCTTTGATTCTAGGAAACTCAGGTAAGTCAGTAGCTTTGTGAGCACTGAATGAGTGGGTTTTGGAGCCCAGTGAGCCCTGGCTACTGGCTTTACAATAAGCATAGACACAGAACTTTTGAATCTAAGGGCAACATTGCTTTCATAACATGGCATCTCTCACAAACAATGTTTGTCATGAAGACTTTGTTTTCATCCATTTATGTGCTGTAAAGCCAGTATCCAAGGCCACTATCACAGCCGCCTGGGCCATGCAGGTTCGCATTGCATTCGGACAGTCGGTAAAGAAACAATGGAGCCAAGAACTGGTGGGCCATCATCTTTAATCCTAGCTTGCACCAGGCGGGCAAGTAAAAACACACACTGGGCTCCAAAACCCACTCATTCAGTGCTCACAAAGCTACTGACTTACCTGAGTTTCCTAGAATCAAAGGTTTCTAGCTCACCAGACTTATTCACCTCTATTCCCCATCTCCTTCCTTCTCCCTGCACAAACTCTGCACTAACTAACTTCTCCTTTAGCACTCCGCCATCTTGGCTGCTTCTCCTGGCCTCCTCCACATGGCCTCTCTCTGCTCTCTGCTCTCTCCTCTAATGCTAATCACAAGGAACCAAGAGAGAGCAAGTTCCTGGTCTGCCCCCATTTTATAGTGTAGGAATCAAAACCTTTAGTCCAATATACAAAATAGGAAAGTCTCTAATACAAAGTCACTTATCTGAGGCATGATGGGATTGCACCACCCCACATCAAAAAGGGTGGGAAAGGCTTAGTCCTAAAACCAAGCCCCAGGCTACAAGGATCCTGCCTGCCCACAGCCCACCCCCAACACACATTCATATCACCTGGGCGACAAGCCTCCATGTGGGCAGCACCATCTTTAACAAAGTGAGCATAATATATTCTGCCCAACATGTGCCCACTGGGCTTTTAGTGATAGTGCGCTTTTGTTAGGAGGTAAACCCTTCCATGGATAGAATGACTTCATAACTATAGAAGTTTTGCTTAGAGCAGTGGTAGTCAACCTGGTCCCTACCACCTACTAGTGGGCATTCCAGTTTTCATGGTGGGTGGTAGCAGAGCAACCAAAGTATAAATAAAAAGATTTCACTATAGTAAGTTGTTTTATAAAGATTTATTCTGCCAAACAGCAAAAATCCGACATAAAGTACTTGGTAAGTAATTATTATTATATGCTTTAACTTGCTGTAACTCTGCTTTATAAATTTTATAAAGTAAAGCTACTTCCCTACTTTATAAATCACCATTACTATGGAACCGGTAGGTGGTTAGAAAATTTTACTACTAGCAGAGATATATAAGTGGGCAGTAGGCATAAAAAGGTTGACTACCCCTGGCTTAGAGTAACTTTTCCTGGGGCCTTGTTGCTTCCAAAACCAGCGTGTGTTACTGTGTGATGATATCCTCTCAAGCTTGGAGCATTCTTTCTCTCTTGTTAGTCCTCCAGCAGTGCCTCTGCCTAAGTGGACTAAAAATCAGATACAAGAGGCCCTGGCCGGTTGGCTCAGTGGTAGAGCATTGGCCTGGCATGCAGGAGTCCTGGGTTTGATTCCTGGCCAGGGCACACAGGAGAAGCGCCCATCTGCTTCTCCACCCCTCCCCCTCTCCTTCCTCTCTGTCTCTCTCTTCCCTTCCCGCAGCCAAGGCTCCACTGGAGCAAAGTTGGCCCCGGGTGCTCTGTGGCCTCTGCCTCAGGCGCTAGAACGGCAGAGCAACGCCCCAAGATGGGCAGAGCATTGCCCCCTGGTGGGCATGCCGGGTGGATCCCGGTTGGGCGCATGCGGGAGTCTGTCTGACTGCCTCCCTGTTTCCAGCTTCGGAAAAATAAAAAAAATTAAATTAAATTTAAAAAAAAATTAGATACAAGATAAAACTCCTTGGCTTGAAAATTTGGTCTTCCCCATTTTGAAAATAATATTCAAACTTGGACAAACTGTTTATGTTTGTAAGGCCAGGAGCCGCCATCGTGGCCATTCACATGCAGGTTTCCATTGGATTTGGGCAGACGGTAAAGAAATGACGGAGTTGGAGGATGGTGGGCCATCCTATTTATTAGTGTCTCACCAAGACAGGCAAACCACAAAAGAAGACAAGGGAAAAGCAGAAAACCAGCTTTTTCCATGAAGGGCAAGAGATCAGGGAAGCCCCTGCAATCGTGATAGCAGAAACTGTGTGAGCCAGCTCCTAGTCTGTCCCACTTTATAGTGTAGAAAACCAAAAACCCTTAATCCAATATACAAATAAGTAAGTCTCTGATACAAAGTCACTTATCCGAGGCATAATTGGATTCCTTATGAGAGTGCACCACCCAGATCATACAATCAGTCAAGGGTGTGGGGAAAAGTTTAGTCTCAAAAACTAAACCTTAGGCTACAATGACCCTGCCTGCCTATAGCCCGTCCCTCACACCCAATATAAATCACAAGCGAGCAAACATATATATCATATTTACAAACTTATTTGACCAACAATGTTCCATTAAAAAAAACACACAAAAAAAATAAAACCCCACAGTCATTCATTAAACTTGGCTTTATACTTAAGAGACCCACCAATAAGAATCAAAAGGGAAGGTCAGGATGATCCGCTGATGGGATTTACTTCCTTAAGCATGTTTAGACAGGCCTCTGGCACAGAGAAATACCTTCCAATGTAATAGCTATATAAAATTCATTTTTATCTGTTTTGCCTCAAGTTTGTTAGGCTGCCTTTGCTTAGGGTTAATAGGGCTAAAGAATAACAGAAACCAGGCCAGAAATCACTGCATTTGCCCTGGGCTCTAAATGCCATGTGTAAAAACAGTCACTGGATTCCCACTAGTCCATTGACTGGATTAAGATTATGACCTCCCCATGCATTTGATCAAAACTACCATGAAGGTATGAGCTCGACAGTGTTCTGAGACAGTGTGGGCCCACGCTCTGTAAACAGCCCATGCTCAGAACTCAGGAACATCTCACCAACAGCCTAAGAAAATCTCTATCACAAAACGACTTATAAGTTGGAAATAAACCATGCTTTTGGTCACTTTGTGAAGCATTTATGCGATTCATTACAGTTTTCTGAACTAGACGGAGATAACATGTTCCAAAGGATTATACGAAACACTTTAAAATCCAGAGTGTCTCTGAACTGGTGTTAGGCTACACCACTGTTAGAGATTTGACAATGTAGGCTATTCTTACTTCTGCCTCTTACTTCTGTCTTTCAAAGTTTACTTTTCTGTACATCTAAAACTATTCTAAAATTAAAAGGTTATTAAAATTAGTATTTAAAATAAAAAGACTAGAGAGATAAGATGGTTGTCAACTGGGTAAGGAAAAGAAAGAATGAGAGGACATAGCCAAGTAATGTGATTGAGAGTTTCTGTCCTGGGCTTACATTGTACACGAAAGGTCCTCCTAGAGACCTTTCAACAACGAGAGATGGTGCCTGTTTGCAAGTTAAAAGGTAATGAGGGAGAGATGGATGTCAGGAATAGAATCTCTGCCTCGGGATTCTGAGAGTTCCATTTACTGATGGGCAGTTCTAGGAGTATGAGCCTGATTCTGGGAGAAAGCTCCTCAGGGGTCCTTTGCATAATTGGTGAGCATCTGTTAAGCATCTCCTCTGTGTCAGGAAACAAACATACAGAAATGAACAGGATGAGGTCCAAGGATCTAGGTGTCAGGAATTTCATTGAAGAGTTGGGGTAGGTTGGCAGAGCAGTATGAGGATTGCTCAAATAGAAGTAAACGTGGAGTGCTGAGAGGCCATAGAAAATAAGCATCTAGATTAGCATTGGGGTCAGTGAAGACTTGATCTGAGTGTTGAAGAGTGACCTGAGGCAAGGGGAAGTAGTGGAGCAAAGTCATGGAGGCATGAAGCAGGACGCCCCATTTGAAGAAGGGCAATGAGATCTCTAGGCTTGTGTGAAATAGCAGCAAGCAATGAGTCAGAGTGTTAAAGAGTGGGCAGAGTAAAGGCTTGAGGAATGACCTAAGGACATGCAATCTTTCTGGATCAAGACAAACAGGATCCTCACAGCCTCTCCTATCCCACTTCTGGGACCCATGGGTGCTTTGGAATAACACACTGAATACTCAATTCCACATGACAAATGGAGAGATGAACACAAAGCTGACTAATGTTACAAGATGACAGAGTGCAGACTGACGTCACGCTGTCATTCTTATTGTACTGCACATCTCAATGCTAGCATAAGGCATGGATTTTGAAGGAAATAAAAACTCCTGTGATGATGAATGTGCAAAATTTGTGCCTTGTGATGATGATAAAGAATGTGTGTGGGAGAGATCCTAAACCAAAGTGTGCCATAGAACATTTTTAGAAATGCCTACTTGACATTCTTGGGATGAACATCTTGCTATCCATCTTATCCTAGGTTTAATTTTTCCATGGACTATGCACATTTTTTGCATGCCTTCAGGACACAGAACACTGTACTTTAACCCCAGCCCACCCTTAGCAAGAATACAGATGTTATAAGAATTGGGAATGTTTCCCTTAGAGAAGAGAAGGCTGAGGGGCAATTTTTTTTTTTTTTTTTTTCATTTTTCTGAAGCTGGAAACAGGGAGAGACAGTCAGACAGACTCCCGCATGCGCCCGACCGGGATCCACCCGGCACGCCCACCATGGGGCGACGCTCTGCCCACCAGGGGGCGATGCTCTGCCCATCCTGGGCGTCGCCATGTTGCGACCAGAGCCACTCTAGTGCCTGAGGCAGAGGCCATAGAGCCATCCCCAGCGCCCGGGCCATCTTTGCTCCAATGGAGCCTCGGCTGCGGGAGGGGAAGAGAGAGACCGAGAGGAAGGCACGGCGGAGGGGTGGAGAAGCAAATGGGCGCTTCTCCTGTGTGCCCTGGCCAGGAATCGAACCCGGGTCCTCCGCACGCTAGGCCGACGCTCTACCGCTGAGCCAACCGGCCAGGGCCTGACGGGCAATGTTTGAAACAGCGCTTGTTACCAAGGGGATTGTCACCAGTTGTCAGGGGACCTAAGGGTTTCCTAAGAGCTGAGCAAGAGCTTTGTCTGTCTCCTACACCCTGTATCCCCTGTTCCCAGCAGATGGCCTCACTAAAGCAGGTTCTCAATAAGAACTGCTGGGTGGCTGGAAAGATGGACAGACGGAGGAGGGGACAGGTGGAAACATCTGGGGGTGACACTGACAACTGCACAGAGGTAGCACTCTTAGCAGAAGTCTTGGCAGGCAGCTGCCGAAAGCCCACCTGGTACCAAAGTGTAGCACAGTTCTGGAGTTCGGGTTCTGAAACCAGACCCATGGGTCTGCTTCCTGTCTCTGTCATTTCGTAGCCTGGTAAGAGGTAAGAAATGTCACCTTTCTATCTTGGGCTCCTCACCAGTAAATAAGGGACACTAAAAGATATAAAAATAATGTTTTGGTTTGATCTCTGGTCAGGGCACATACAAGAATCAACCAGTGATGACATGAATGAGTGGAACAGCAAATCGGTCATCGGTCTTTCTCTCTCTCTCTTTGTCCCTTTTCTTTCCTCTCTCCCTAAAATTCAATAAATAATTCTTTTTAAAATAATGTATAGAGGCCCTGGCCGGTTGGCTCAGTGGTAGAGCGTCGGCCTAGCGTGCGGAGGACCCGGGTTCAATTCCCGGCCAGGGCACACAGGAGAAGCGCCCATTTGCTTCTCCACCCCTCCACCGCGCTTTCCTCTCTGTCTCTCTCTTCCCCTCCTGCAGCCAAGGCTCCATTGGAGCAAAGATGGCCCGGGCGCTGGGGATGGCTTTTTGGCCTCTGCCCCAGGCGCTAGAGTGGCTCTGGTTGCAACATGGCGACGCCCAGGATGGGCAGAGCATCGCCCCCTGGTGGGCAGAGCGTCGCCCCTGGTGGGCGTGCTGGGTGGATCCCGGTCGGGCACATGCGGGAGTCTGTCTGACTGTCTCTCCCTGTTTCCAGCTTCAGAAAATTTAAAAAAATAATAATAATAATGTATAGATAATATGGTTGTGAGCATTAAATGACTTAAATGTATCACTTAATATATATGCATACACATATAAAGTCAGCATATACACATACACAAACTTAGTTGTAATGGCATCTGGCACATGGAAAACACTGAAACACTGTATCATTTATGTCAAGGTGCCTTTCCTTTGTCACACTTAGACTATTGAATACTAATAACAAGAGAAAAGAAGAAATAAGAGAGGGAAATATTACATGACTTCCTCCATTTTTCACCCTCTGAGTACAGAGGATTTGAATGAGAACCATGAGAAACAATTATTGTTGAAGGAATACAATAACAATGCAAAATGAACCTATACAGCTCTGGAAAGTATGGCATGTCTAACATTAACCTGACTTTCTCAGTTTGGTCAGATGGGTTTATTTGAAGTTGAATTCACACGGACAGAAAATGGAAACAACAAGAGGTGGCAGATTTTCAACACATACCAGGGCGAGAAAAATACATTCTCACCTAAAAATGAATCCTCTCCCTGATTTCATCCTTGAAAAGAAAGAGGGGGAAAATGCCTGGGGCTGAAAACCCTGAGCAGAAGCTGCTCTGTGCTTTCCTCTCGGGGCTGAATTACTGATGGGCATGCTTGAATTACTGTAGACATTGTCCTCACATCACAAGGATTCCAGGAACTTCTCACGGTCCCCAGGAAGAGGCAAATTAGCTACAGCAGGCAGTGCCTGAGTCCACAGTGACACTCGGCACTAGACTATTACAGGCCACTCTCCCTGCACGGGGCAGCAGTCACTGGGTCCCCTTCACAGCCAGCTAACCTCATCGGTCCTGAGAGGCAACTTTTGAGGTGGAAAGGATCAAGATGGTGATTCGGTGTTGCTGACACATCTCTGATTCTTGGAATTGTTTGGTAGGTGGATTTGCCAAACAACTAATTTCTCCTAAATTAAAAACAAGATGAGAAAAGAGGAACAGCTGAGAGATGTCTGATGATTCCTGGACTTTAGAGGTGGGCCCTGCTCGGTGTGCAGCGCTGTGCTCCACGGAGGAGACGCTGTGTGGGCAGTGTGGACTGGATGCAGAGCACAGTGGGTCCAAGCAGGGATTTTCTCTGCATACTAGGGTTGCCTCCCAAATATCCAATCCATTCTCTTCCACTAAATATGTAAATGCATTTGGGAGAATTGGGGAACTGACCTTCATTTTAATAAGGTAGGTTGTTACACGTTTTTCTCATCCCCTTGATGAACTTAGAATCCTGGAGGCTGTGACTTCCCCAGACTTCAAAGGCTCAGCCATCTAGTAGCTTCGAGGGGAGTCAGCTGACGCTGTGGATGGACAAGTGGCAGAAGGACGCTGAGCCTTGGTGGCATTGTGGAGCCACTGGAGTAGACCCCAAGTGTACTCTGCCTTAGAATCCCCTCCTATGGAACCTAATAAATGTTCTTGTTACTTTGAACCATTTGAGTGTTTTTACTGCTAAAATACCTTAAAAATACAGAAATCTACTTAAAATATATAATTTTTCTTTAATATTGCTACATTTTTATATCAACATACAGGATCAGCTTCATAAGGAATGCAGAGATGAATGAATGAATGAATGAATGAATGAATGAATACCAGCCTAACATTCAAATTTCATTTGTTAATTTTTCTAAGCCTTAGTGTAGTGTCCATTTGGGTCTAGCACTTTGCTTGACAGTAGGGTAAGTGGATAAATAAGACCCTGTCCTAATTGCTCATATCTGCTAAAAGGTAACGATATAGAGAAAGAACATGGAAATGCCATGTAATAAATGTGATAATAGGTCTAGCAAATATTCCTGGGTTTCAGTGCCTTATAAGATAACTGGTCACTAAGTCAGATAGAAAGGAAACAAAAAAGCATTCCAGGGACTGAAGACACTATGAACAAATGGTAGGGCACCTGTCACTCAGACTGTAATGTCAATGATAACCCTTAAAGCTGTCCAATGTGCAACCTGTACTAGTATGTGCAGCAGCCTTCAACAAACACAAAGGAAAGTGGGAAATGGTGTGAAAATCCACAGAACTATAAACTGTCATTCTTCCAGACAGGTCCTCCCAGGAGATAAAGTTGAAGAGGTATTTAGAAACGTACATTCTTCTTATAGAGTCACCTTACATAACATGTTAAAGTAAAGGAATCTCAATGGCCTCAATGGCTGGGTAGCTCAGTTGGTTAGTGTGTCATCCTAATACACCAAGGTTGCAGGTTTGATCCCAGTCAGGGCACATACAAGAATCAACCAATGAATACATGAATAAGTGGAACAAGTTGATGTTTTTTTCTCTCTCTCTCTCTCTTCAATCAATAAATAAAATTTTTTAAAAGCTTGATCTCATGGGTTAGTATTTCTACTAAAGTATATGCATCAGCCCCACCAGGTGAACAGTTTTCAAATGCAGACTTGCTCACCCAACCCCCAGAGACTGATTTCATGAGTCTGGGGTGGGGCTAGGGACCAGCATCTTTAACCTGACCTCCAATGGATCCTTCTACTTCATAAAATTGAAGAAACAGCCATGAAGGTGATGCGACGTGGTGTCACTGAAGGAGGTCAGTCAGTGAAGCGACACAGTCAAATTGGTTTCAGGAAACACTTCTCTGGCTGCTATGGGAGGAGTGGACTGGGAGCTGCAGAGGGGAGGCAGTTAGGAAGCTGTGCAGTAAGTAATTGAGATGAACGTGAGGAGACAGGGCAGTAGGGATGGAGCGGAAGACAAAGATGTATGCTGCTCCCTCAGCAGGCCAGATTCCTCACTTCCAGAGGAGCACGTGACCGTCCCTTGTTTCCTGGCTGGAGAGCCTCATTTAGGAAACTCCTTGCGAGTGGACAGAGAATGCCAGAACCCTGTGTGACAGCCTCTGAGATTGTTGCAGTCACTGACTTGACGGTTCTGCTGAGGACATACCTCTTCAGGGGTTGAGGCTGAGGGTTCATTAGGTACTGTGGTCCCAGGTGCCCTAAGCACCTTAATGGACCAAGAACGAACAAATCATAAATATGATCCAAAATATTAGCAAAATACCCTTTTAAATGCCAATTGGGATGACAAAAACTGAAGTTCAAGTGTTGTGAAGAGTAGAGGCACCAAGTAAAGAAACAAAGAGAAACTGGGAGACAGGAAGAGGAGTGAAACCCACAGCTTTCGTCAGACCTTCGCATCCTCGTCCCCCAGGAATCTGGGTGCTGGTTGAGGTGAATGAGCTCGTTCAGTCACCCAAAATCAAGTGTTTAAACACAACTCTGCCACATACGACTGCAGGGGAGTTACTGGTATTTATTCCTTCTCTTCCTCTGTTTCCTCATCTATAAAATAGGAATAGTAATTGCACCATGTCCGTGGATGGTTATAAGTAATAAATTCACCTTTGTAAAGCTTTTAGGGGACTGTAAGCACATTGTGTGACAGCAGTACAACAATGAGCAAGCCCTTGGAAGTGATTCTTAAATTTAATTTAAATAAAATATACTTAGTGAAACATATTTAAGATAAACTAAATTTGAATTTGAACCCAATGTGCCCACTGTATTTGCAATGAGTGCCGAGGGCCTGTGTTGAGCCAGAGTGTCTGCAATCTAGCCTTCACTTTTCTGCTGGGACTGATGCGAAGGCTCAAAGGTGCTAATACCACATAGCATTTTATTTACCTGGTCAGGTCACTGGTTTATTAGAGAAGGGTATGACTCAGGAACAGTCAGAAAGAAGTGATTCATAGGGCATTGTATATAGAAAGGGGTACAGAGCTTTCATGCCACTCTTGAAATTTCCTCGTGTTCTCCAACCAAGAAGCTCTCCGAACCCTGTCCTTTGGATTTTTGTTTGTTTTTTTTTTTTTTTTTTACAGAGACAGAGAGTGAGTCAGAGAGAGGGACAGACAGACAGGAATGGAGAGAGATAAGAAGCATCAATCATTAGTTTTTCATTGCATGTTGCAACACTTTAGTTGTTCATTGATTGCTTTCTCATATGTGCCTTGACTGCACACCTTCAGCAGACCGAGTAACCCCTTGCTGGAGCCAGCAACCTTGGGTTCAAGCTGGTGGGCTTTTGCTCAAACCAGATGAGCCCGCGCTCAAGCTGGTGACCTTGGGATCTTGAACCTGGGTCCTCTGCATCCCAGTCCGATGCTCTATCCACTGCGCCACCGCCTGGTTAGGCTCCTTTGGGTTTTATAGGGACTTCATTACATAGTCATAACTAATAAACTAATTGGTCACTGGTGATTGATTCACCCTCCAGGCCCTTTTTCCTTCCCTAAAATCAGAGTTGGGATCAAAAGTCTCAACCCTCTAATCACAGGGTTGGTTTTTCCTGGCCCCTCCTTGGGTGGGGTTCAAAGGTCACCTTATTAACATAACAAGAGATGTCTTTTTTCTTTTTTTTTTGCTTTCAGCATTTAGGAAATTCCAAGGGCTTTAAGACTTCTGTGCCAGAAATGGGACTAACATCAAATATATTTGTTGTAAGTGACAGTGCCATTCTGACAAACTGGTTTCCATGGCAGCTGCATCATTCGCATTCCCACCAGTGATGCTCAAAGGTCGAATTTTTCCACATTGTCTCCAACACTTGTTCTTTTCTGTACTTTTTATTAAAGTTCCCTTAGTGTGTGGGAAGTGGTCTAATTAATTTTTATTATATTTTTGGATTCACTACGTATTTGTTCTTGTAGTCCCATTATATGGGTAACTCATTTTTCGCATGACATAGGAGGTCCTAGGGACCTGGACCAGATGAACTTCTTGAAGGCGTGGTTCAATCATCCTCTGGTGAGATTACATTTCCGAAATTATTATAGTGCTGTATATATTGTGAGCAGGGAAACATTTCTTCCTAACTTCTGATGTATCCTTCACGTAGAGAAACTTCCTGTAACTCAACGCTCCTAAGCCTGTATACCCTGTTAGATATAACTGATGAAATTGATGATTGAGCTTGAATGAAAGGAGGAGGCATGGGTCACTGAGATCCTCCTTCCTTTGTCTTTTTTCTTCTACCTTAATGGCCCTTGGAGGGTCAGTCTTGCCTCTGTTCATGTGAGAGGGACCTAACCCTGCTGTCAGGGAGTTCTCCCTCAGTCCCATGCTGATTGTGTGTGTGTGTGTGTGTGTGTGTGTGTGGTGTGTGTGTGTGTGTGTGTGTGTGTGTGTGTGTGTGTGACAGAGACAGAGAGAAACAGAGAGAGGAACAGACAGACTGGAAGGGAGAGAGATGAGAAGCATCAATTTTTTGTTGTGGCACCTTAATTTCTCATTGATTGCTTTCTCATATGTGCCTTGACCGGGGGCTACAGCAGACTGAGTGACCCCTTGCTCAAGCCAGCGACCTTAGGTTCAAGCTGTTGAGCCTTGCTCCATGCTGATTTGTAAATTTGCCTGATCTCGTGGAGAAATCCCACATGTTTATAGATGTAGGCCAGATTGTCTAAAACAGCGGTTCGCAACCTGTGAACCGCTGGTCTAAAAGAATCTCTTAAACAAGAGAGTTACTTTTGGTCTCTATTTGCTAATCTTTTTTGTCTTCTCTCAATTATTTTAGAACTTAGATTGGGAAATTGCATGTTCTTAATTATATTCATTACTTGAAGACATGTCTATAAAAATAATTCATATTATTGTATTAATTTTATTTTATGATTAATCTGATCTTGCTATAAAACAAGAATACATGCATTTGTTGAATAGATTCTATGGATGAGAGAGATCCACCTTATTGGTTGATACCATTGAATAGAGAATTAACTCTTAGGTGTTTAAGCAGTTTGCTTAATGCATTTAGGATCACATTATTAAAAGATGGATCAGGTTCTAACTTTGTACAAGTATTATAGTTGTTATTGTTTAATTTTTAAAAACTATTTTTGTAGGATTGGAGAAATAGCCTGGGGTGAGATTTTTTCTTCTCTAAAATGAAATGCTGCTTTTCTGAAATAAAATGAAGAATATGAAAGAACATTAAAAAATGAAAGCATTTATAAGATTTGTGGACAAGGAGAGAATATCTTGAAGGGAAAAGTGGATTTGATTAAATATTTCAATTATTCAGTTTAAACTGGCCCTTTATAATGTTAATTCTCAACACTATTGCAATTTTATAAGAATTGTTCTTTCACTCATTCCTTTTTATCATTATTTTTTCTCTTGCCACTGATTATATTTCTCTGATACTTTCATGGTCCTTCTGAGTTGATGAATAAGTGTTCATCTTTCCCCTTGGGCAACTTTTCTATTATGACAAGGTCTTTATGTACAAAGATAATTTGTTCTCTAGACCAATACTTTTCAACCTTTTTCAACTCATGCACAGATAAACTAGCTACTAAAACTCCATAGCACACAAACATGAATCAACATTTTTCATGTCATAATTCCCTAAACAACACAGGTTAACAACTATTTATATATTAGGTATTATATGTTATGTAGAGATGATTTAAGGTATACAAGAGGATGTGTGTGTATAGGCTATGTATAAATATAGTAGTTGCCACTTCATGTATGGACTTGAGCATCCTTGAATTTTGGTACCCAAGGGGAGTCCTGGAACCTGAGAATGACTGTACTTATGTAAACTGCTACACTGCATTGCCTAGTGTATTAAATTTATAAAAATACATCACTCCCTATCAATCCTCTATTTATTAAAAAAAAATCTCTGAAATCCAGCTAAACAGGCTTAATTTTACAAAAATTCTAACACTGCTTCTGTAGTATAGAACACATCAGTTAAAATGAAGTATAATGTAGCACACACTAGGTTGTTTCTTATTAAAATTTATCAATATTTTATCAAAGTGTCTAAATTTTGTGGACTTTAAACATTTTCTCTTAGCATATTTGCTAATAACTGGCTTGCTTGACTCTGGGTTATTGTTTCTCTTTCTTTTTTCCTCACAAAATGTTGTTGAAGCTTTGAAATCAAAATTACTGCTTATTTAGTAAGTAATGCTAATTGTAATTCTCATTGAGTGATAACTTCGGTTATACATCTCCAAGGAGAACTCACTAGTTATTTGGAATTCTTCTCCAAAATCTTTAAATTATCCTAATTAAATACATGCTGAAGGATTCATTAGGTGATTTCCTCTGGAAGGGAATGTGTAGTTCATTTATATAATGTGTGGTAAATGCTGTGGTTGATTCCATTTCATGTGACTCTAAGTTTTTATGAGTATGATCCTCTCCTCTTGGAAAGGCTGGGCTAACTTTTTAGACTTGCACTGTTGATCACAAACAATCTCATCCTGCTGGTTAAAAGGCTTGCTCTGTGTTTCAAAGCCTTTGGCTTGGCTTCCTGCCATGATGTCAATTAGGGTTTGTTTCTTCAGTGCTGGTGTCATGTCAGGGTGCCAGTTCATGACCAGGGAAAGAAAGCCTTTCAGATTATAAATGCTTCTTCATTGAGATTTTAAGATCATAGTTTTCCATTGAGTTTCCTATGAAGTTGTATCTGATTTACTCTAGAGCCAAAGCTCTTAGAGACAGAGTTCAAAAGGTTGTTTTGCAGAAATAATGTAATGATCAAAATAGGTCTGGCCCAACCTGAGGACATTCTGAATGCTTTGTTCGGCTGAGTTTCTTTAAGATGCCAAATAAACTCCTCAGGATAGCAGTACTGAAAACAGGTTCCAAGGACGTGAAGTAACTATGGTATCTGGGAAACAAAGGTAGCCAACCTGACAACTTGGAAACAAGGTGTCAGGTTGACACTGACATAAAGAAGATGAATCTCAACTGGCTTCTAATTCTGCAACTACAAGGAACTATCCTTTCCCACGTGGTCATTCCTCCCGGAGGCCACATGTGAGCCACATGTGCTGAAAGCCTGCTATACCTACTGTGTCCTCCTAGTGAAACATGGAAAAGGTGCTTTGCAAACAAATTGTGCCTAGAATTTTATGGCCTTAGAAAGGCTGTACTTGGCTCTCCTGACTACATGTATTAGCTTTATCCATCCTTGAGCTTTATATAAAAGCATTAATATATACTTTTTAAAAAATCTCATACTCGGTGGCTCTCTCTGAGAGCCTATAGCCAGTGAAAAGCATGGCAAAGGGTGAAAAGCATGGAAAAGCCCACGCCTTTCCCCATCCCTTCTTTCCTCAGGGCATGTGCGCTCTCTCTCTCTCTATCTCTCTCTCTCTCTCTCTCTCTCTCTGGAGCATGCCCAATCCTCCCTGCCCTTTTTTGTCTTTCCAGGTGTGTATCTCTCTCTCTCTCTGAGACCATTTCCTGTACAGCTCACTTCTTCTAACTTTGTGATCTTCTAAATGAACTTTCTCCTATAATTGAAAAAAAAAAGAAATTTCATACTTAACTAAATCATCATTTTAAAAGGAAAATGAATAGAGAGTTTTGATAAAACAGACACTTCTTCTAATCATTGTGAAGACTAATGACAGCCTGACACACACATGCGCAGCTAGAAATGCAGGTTGTGTGCCCTGCGTTATGTAGACAAACAAATCCCAACAGATATTTTAAAACATGCACAGAATCACAGCTGCTGTTTAAGTTGCTTCCTAAGCATGGCAATCTGTATCAATTTTACAGTGATTTTTGAAAGAGGAAAATATTCTTACTCATCACAGATGCTGGAGACTTGAACTCAGAACTTAGCCACAAGCAAATGAAACAATTTCAAGGTTAGCTGACTGAAGCCTGAGTCTTCCAGATACTTTGTCACCAAAAATGAGAAAAAAGAAATTGTAGGAACATGTGGAGTTTGGTTAGACTTTGCTGTAGCGTCACAATCCTTGGAAGGTAGTACTGAATTCAGTTCCTTAGAAGTTATACTGAGATATTCCAGCATGATTTTCATCACTGAGATGTTTATTGATTACTAAGTTGCAGTATCTCCCATTGAAAACCTTGAATGCCATTAGACAATGGTAATACCTAGTGAGACCCAAGATGGCCTCCAATGAACTGTACCTCCTAGTATTTGTGGATAGTGTAGAAATGACACTGTGTGACTTCCAAGGCTAGGTCATTAAAGACATTGCATCATCTGCCTTGCTGTCTTGGACCACCTGGGCAAAGCCCGGTGCCACTCTCTGGAGAGGACCCCAGGGTGAGGAGGTGTGGCCACCAACAACCAGCGTTAATTTGCCAGGCATGTGAGTGAGCCATCGTGGAAGTGGGTCCCACAGCCCAGGTCACATGCAGGTGATTGCAATCCTGGCTTGCATCTTGACAACAAACTCAAGAGAGACCCCAAGCTAGATCCACTCAGCACAGCTGCTTCTTAATTCCTGACTCACAGCAACTGTATGAGATAATACGTGTTTATTGTTTTAAGACACTAAGTGTTGGGGTAAGAGTTTATACATCAACAGATAACTAACACAAATGGGACGTGTATTGCTCTCCATCAACCCAGTTTATCAAAAATTTGCTTCTGGCCAATACTGTCTATAACACTAGAGTCTAGGTAGTAGACGAGGACTGACGGCAAAAAATGGGGATAATGAATTCCAGTCCCACTTTAGAAACATGGTCCCAGTGACTAGAGGAAATTGACTACCCCGGGAAATAGGACTTGACTTATCATGCAGTGCTGGCACTGTGGATCCGCACCCTTTGCCATGTCTTTCACTGGCTATAGGCATCGGAGAAGCAAAAACGAGAAAGGCTATTCTCCTGGTGGTTCTGTTTGCCTTTCCTTCACCCAACCCTGAGGCCTGCAGATGCACTGTAAGGACAATCTCAGCTCTTCTCCGTCTGGCTTTGTGCCCTATAAGGCATGACCCAGAAGCCTGCGATCCCTGGGCATCTTTGTCCCCTGGCTTCCCATTGAGTCTGGTGGGAGATTTGAGGGAATGAGGAGAGAGAATGGGTTGGTTTTCCCCTTGTTTCCTTCCTGTTTCAGCACCAAGTTCTGAGAGTATCTGTGAACATATCTCTTGCCAAAGCACTTTTTTTTCATAACTCCAGCTCTACGCAGGCTCTGGAAATGCAGTCTTGACACCCTGGACTCCTCATACTGAGGGAAATAACAACTTTCTGCTAGTGCTAGACCCCGAGAGGCTCCTGATCACTTGTTGGTCTCCTTAAGCTGCCCATAGCCTACATGTAGTCTTCTTAATTCCTTCTCAAGGTCTCAGTTGAATGAGCCCTTTGTTTCCTTCCAGGACGTCTGCCTGATAGAGTCACTTTTAAAAAACATTTTCCCCAAAGTTTTAAAAAGGTATGACTTTATATCACAGTTCTCAACCTCAGCCCTAGTGATGTCTTGGTCTGGATAATTCTCTGCTGTGACAGCCTGTCCTGTACACTGTAGGATACTGAGCAGCCTCCCTGGCTTCTATGCCAATAGCCACTCTACCCAAAATGTGACAACTAAAAATGCCTTCAGCCATTGTCAAATGTCCCCTGAGTGGCAAAATCACTCCCAGTTAAGAATTTCAGCTTTCTATTAGTCTTGTCTCTTTATCTTGGTCTTCTGGTTATATTAACCCATGTATATAATTAAAATCATAATTAATTTTACATAATTAAAATCACATATAACCTTTATTAAGCCAAGCATCAGTTCATACTGATGTCTCCAGCTCTAATCCATAGCCACATGGATCACTGTAGCCAACTGCCCTTTACCTGTATCCTCACGCTGCAACTCTGAGAAACCTGCCTCCCACCATCTGTCATCCATTTGCTTTATTGTTTACTTCTATCATGCGTGGATGGCAATTTTAGCACTGTGAACCCATACCCCGTGTGAACTAGTTCATCAGTGAGAGCACAGTGCTTATGTACAGTTTATGTTGCCTTTGATCTTACACACTCCATTCATTTCCAGAATCACATGGGTCAGCATTTCTCCTACCATCCTCTTCAGTGAGACTCTAATGCATTTGTAGTACAGTTAGATTTATTTAGCCGCATTGTGCATTCCACGTGGGATCCCCCGACTTCCTAAATGATTTTTAAAAATTTACATCATTTAAGGTACACTCCTTTTGCTGTAAAGTTCTATGGATCTTGACAAATGAGTAGTTGTGCATCCATCATTACAGTATTGTTGTGGATCGTAAATGGCAAAAAGCCATTATAGATTCGAGGCTTAGCAAAAGGCTAAGTTCTCCCCCCTCCATCTCCATATTTGGCTTTGATGCTGAGTATTTGCCTCCACTCTACTTGCTTCCTTGGGTTGCTGGAAGCAATATTACACGCCCATCCTCTGACTCTCTGTTTGTTTTCGGATGTTGGTAGATTTCACTAATGCATCCTGTTTTATGCCTTGGGAGAGTTCCTGTCTTAGCCTTTGATGTGCAACTTTGTATCAGGGTCCTTGATTTGCATATGTCTATATAATAAAGCGAACTGGGGCTTTGAGGCAATCGGATACTGCCAGGCATTTTGGAGAGTCCTCCCGGTCCCATCGTTTTTGTTTTGATAAGTGTTTCCTTAATTCCACACCGTTATTAGGAGCCGCACTGGTCCGTGGCACAGTATCATACAGAATGGTCTCACTGTCCTAAAAAGTTCCCTGAGCTATTAACGCTTAAACCTTCACAACCACTGATCTGTTTAGCCTTTCTGCAATTTTGCCTTTCCAGGTTTTCATATAAGTGGAATTATAGAATTTGTAATTTTTAAGACTGCCTTATTTACCAATGTGCTTTTAAGATTCATGAATAAAGCTACTATGAATCTTCACATGCAGGTTTTTCTATACACAGTCATGTGCTACATGACTGCATTTCGGCCAGTGATAAACTACGTATAAGATGGTGGTCCCACACCCTTGCTGGATAGCTCAGTTGGTAAGAACATTGGCCCAAAGCACATAGGTTGCTGGCTTGACCCCCGACCCCGGTACAGGGCACTACAGGTATAGACCAATGTTCCTGTCTCAGTCTCTGCTTGGTATTATCTGAGTTTCTTGAATCTGTGATTTGGGGTATGTTACAAATTTTAGAAAATTCTTGTCCATTATTTCTTTAAATATGTTTTCCCCTCCACTCCTTCTTTCTCCTCCTTCTGCTATTTCTATTAAGTGTATGATATTCCTTTAGAAATACCATACTGTTCTTGTATGTTCTAATCTCCTAGGTTTTTGTTCTGTTTAGTTTTTTTTCTTTTGCACTTCAGCTTGGGAAAATTTTATTGAACTATCTTCAAAGTCACTGATTTCTTTTTCCCCATGGCCATGACAAGTGTACTGATGAGTCCATCAAAGACATTCTTTATTTCTATTACTGAGATTTTGCTTTCTAACACTTTCTTTTGATTCTTTCTGAGAGTGCATATTTCTCTTACATTTCCAATCTGTTCTTTCATGTTGACTACTTTCTCTATTAGAACACCTAGCATACTGATTATGATTGGTTTAAATTCCTTGTCTAAATTACTATATCTAGGTCATATCTGAGGTTGGTTCGGCTGATAGCTTTAGATTATCTCTTTAGATTATATTTTTCTTACCTTTTGTCATTCCTTATAATTTTTTCTTGAAAGCCAGTAAATTCCAATGTTTTCAGCTGTCAGTTCTCAGATACTTTACTCAGCTGCTCTGAACTTTAGACACCTCATTTCTAGAACAGGAGGAAATGATGCCTACTTATAATTCTATTGTAAGGATTGATTAAAAACAAGATGTTGTACAAAGGGTGAGACTTGTGACAGTCAAGGTGAAGTGCATGATTTGACATTTCTTGGAGCTTAACCTGCTTGATCTTAGGAAGTGGCAACTTTTCTCTTTTTATCAGATTTTCTCCCCAAAGCCGTCTCTGTTTGGGGATAGCAGGAATGGAGGGCATGCTGAGCATGAATCCCCAAGTCATATGTACCTATGGAGGATAACCTAGCCTAATAGTTACGTACAAAGTATTCAATCAGCCATCATTTCTGAAATGGTATGTGTTTCCTCACACTAAGTTCCAGGTTATTTCTTTTTTATTTTTCTTTCAGGTTATTTCTTAAAGTTTTCAGAATGCATTTATTTCTGAATGACCTGAGGTTTTCTGTGGCAAAGATGAGAGGGCTATGATGATAGTTATGGTGGAGGATTTGGAGTCAGGAGAAAGTACCATATTTTTCGTTCTGTAAGACTCACTCCCCCCACCCCAAAGTGAAGGGGAAAATGCCTGTGAGTCTTATGGAGCAAAAAAATATGGTATTTTATTAAATATTTTAACACACCATTTAGTTCAGAATATTTTTTTCTTATTTTCCTCCTTAAAACCCTATCTGTGTCTTATGGTCAGGTGTGTCTTATGGAGCAAAAAAACATGGTAGATCAAATACCATCAGCCAGTCTATGATAATCTGAATCAGACCCTTCTAATGAAGAGTACATTAGATATTTTCCAAAAGAATGTTTCAAAATAGCTTCTCAGAAAACACAGACAACACACAGATACACAAACACACTCCACAATCACAGTTATTTTAATTTCAAATTCCTCAGTGTGAATCGAAGGAATTTTAACGTGCAGTTCTGTTCCTCTAGACTTTAGTGGGGGGAAAGCTATAGAGTTGTGGGCTTGTGGAAAGACTATAGAAATAGTAGGTTCCTTACTACTAGAGATCACAGTGAGTCTATCTTGTGTGTCAGCTTTCTTAGTGCTGAAAATAGTAGCTGTGATAGGCAGAATAATGTCTCCCTAATAATGTTTATGTCTTAATCAGGGGTCGGGAACCATTTTGGCTGAGAAAGCCATGAATGCCACATATTTTAAAATGTAATTTTGTGAGAGCCATACTATATGTTTAACATTAAATACAAGTAAATGTACGCATTTTATGTAAGATCAACACTTTTAAAGTACAATAAGTCTCTGAATTCTTTTTAATAACGTTGTTATGCTGTTGCTAACCAATGATGAATAAAGTACCTCTTACCATTAATGCAACTTCTGGTGCTGCATGGTTTTGCTGATGGCTTTGTAGTCTGGTTGATATGTGGTGAGGTTAAACTTCATGCAGGCGTTAAGACTTCCATCCGTTAAATGTGATCATAGGTTGGTCTTAATGTTCTTTAGATGTGAGAAAGACTGCGCACATGCATACGTAGAGCCAAACATTGTCAGTACAGCAATACTCACACGCTACAGTGTGTGGTATGTGACGGGAAGCGCGTTCCAAGTTTTGACAATCAGCTGGTCCACGAGTTGGAGTTTTTTCATTTCTCCCCACTTGTGTTTGCTCGCCAACTCTGCTTGCTGTCATGCAAGTCTTTCCAAATCTTCATTCAGTGACTTGAACTTATTAACCTACATATCTGAGGCCTTCAGGTCAGCAGCTTGTAGCTCAAAATCTCTGACAGAGACAATGGGATGCAACTCAGGTCGGTGCTGTCCACTGCACACTCGTTTGGATGGGTGATGAACTTCAAAAGATGAGTGCGCTCACGAAATTCTCCAAAGCACGCTTTGAATGACTGCAGGAGATTAGATGTGAAGTCCACTAGCTGCTGGAGATCAAGATGTTGAGCAGGGTCACTTGCTGTGCATGCATCTTTAAACTCTACCAGTTTTTCAAAGTGTAGTAAATGACCTGTTTCAATGTCAGCAATGAAGAGTTCCAGCTTGTTTTCAAATGCAAACTCTGCTTGTTGAAGGGATAAGACTGTATTTCCAATGCCTTGCATTTTCACATTGAGCTGGTTCCGATGTTCAGTCATGTCCACAAAACAGTAGAACTTCAGGAGCCACTTAGTGTTAGCTAACTCAGGATGCTCAAAGTTTTTCATTTCAAGAAAAGTCTGGATTTCGCTCAGACAAGCTGTAAAACGGCTGAGTGCCTTCCCTCTTGACAACCAACACAAATTGCTGTGCAGAAACAGACCGGAATAATTATTCCCAACTTCATCCAGCAGTGTTTTAAACTGGTGATCATTTCAAGCTCGGGCAACAATAAAGTTGACCACCCGAATGACCAGCAACATCACCTCACCAAGCTGCTTGCCACACATCTGAGCACAAAGCGCCTCCTGATGTAGGATGAAGTGAAAACTTAGGATGGGTCTCTTTTCATGTTCACAAAGAAGCACTACAAATCCTCTGTTTTTCCCCACCATGCACGGAGCACCATCAGTACACACCGAAATAAGTTTATCCATTGGTAGATTTTGTTTTTTAGCAAACTCATTGAGACTTGAATAAATCTTCCCCTCTTGTTGTCTCTTTCATAGGCAAAACAGCAAGACTTTCCTCACATAGTGTGTCACCAACAAGCATACCTTGCAATCACACTGAACTGGGATAAATGGCTTACATCTGTTGACTCATCCAAAGTGAGAGAAAAGTGTTGGAATCCATGGGAGTCCGAAAGACCAGAGTCACAGGCTTTATTGAAAGGAAGAAAGGAACCCTGCTGGGCACTTCTCCCGGGGGAGAAGAGCACCGGTTACAGACTAGGGGCGAGTTATATAGTGTTTGGGAGAACCTGAGGGGATACTGAGGCAAAAGTCCTGGTATGTTCGGAATGCTCCTCCTTGGGGGGCTTCAAGCATGTGGGTGTTGAACCAAAAGTCCTGGTATGTCCGGAGCCCCTCCTTGGGGCGGGTTGTCAGCTTTTTGGAATTCCTCTGTCTCAGGGTCAATAGTCCAGTAAGGGTGAGGTCTGACAGATAAGCGGAACATCAAGAGGGCAGTTTGGAATTCACGTATCTATCAAAAAGAATGGTGCTGCATTTATGTCCTTCACTTGTATTGCCTCAATTTGATTTGCCATCATGATGGTATGATCGTGAACAGTTCTTGCCGACAGAGGTATGTCTTTTATTCCTTTGATTATCTTGTCTTTATCCGAAAAGTCATCAAAAAGTTTATTGGCAACATCAAGCATGAATGCTTTGGCATACTCCCCATCTGTGAATGGCTTTCCATTTCTCACAATTGCTAAAGCACCAGCAAAGCTAGCCAAATTCCAGTCACCTTGTTGGGTCCAAACATGGAGTTGCTGCTGACTAGCTTGTACTCTACACAGTAGCTCTTGACATGCTTTCTTCCTGCTGTACCCCACTGGATATTTTGATGCAAATGTAGTATGGTGTGTTTCGAAGTGCTGCTTTATATTTGACCGTTTCATCGATGCAATTTTGTCATTATATATTAGACACACTGCAGAACCTGCTCTCTCCACAAAGGTGAATTCCTCTGTCCATTCCTGCTGAAAAGTACGATACTCCTCATCTTTTTTTCTTTTAGCCATCTTCTTTGTCAAAAGGTTTTCTGCAATTAGCTAGCTGACTACTTGATTAAAAGGAGGGAAGTTTACTTCCTGACCTCACAATGACCCATGTACGTTACGCATTATCCAATAAAAAATTTAGTGTTGTCCTGGAGGATAACTGTGATTGGCTCCAGCCACCCACAACCATGAACATGAGCAGTAGGAAATGAATGGATTGTAATACATGAGAATGTTTTATATTTTAAATGTTATTTTTTTTATTAAAGATTTGTCTGCGAGCCAGATGCAGCCATCAAGAGAGCCACATCTGGCTCATGAGCCATAGGTTCCCGACCCCTGTCTTAATCTCTGGCTCCTGTGAATGTGTTACCTTGCTCGACAAAAAGAATTTTGCAGATGCAATTAACTTAAGGAAATTGAGATGAAAGATTATACATAATTCTGAGTGGGTAAGTTCTAATTAAAGTTTCTCTGGTCCTTAAATCAGAGAAACTTCCCTGGCTGTGGTCAGAGGGATGACCTTTGAAGGATGGGCAGAGAGTACTGATGTTGCTGGCTTTTAAGATGGAGAAAGGAGGCATGAGCTAAGGAATATGGGTAGAAGATGAAAACAACAGGGAAATGGGTTCTCCTCTAGAATCTCTTGAAAATAATGTTATTTGTTGACACCTTTGAGTTTGGCCTAGAGCAGGGGTCAGGAACCTATGGCTCGCAAGCCAGATATGGCTCTTTTGATGGCTGCATCTGGCTCACAGACAAATCTTTAATAAAAAAATAATAACATTAAAAATATAAAACATTCTCATGTATTACAATCCATTCATTTCCTACTGCTCATGTTCATGGTTGCGGGTGGCTAGAGCCAATCACAGCTTTCCTCTGGGACAACACCAAATTTTTATTGGATAATGTATAACATACATGGGTGGTTGTATGGTTCTCACAGAATTACATTTTCAAATATGTGGCGTTCATGGTGAGGAGCCACTGTGCCACCTCACCCGCAGGTGTTGTAAAGTACCAAAAGCTACAGAATTAATATTTTGGGAGGCTTGAAGAACATTTTATTAATTTGGGTTAAGGTGTGCGAGAAATTGTGAGAAATAGTCCCTGTACTGTATGATTGGCATGACCAGGATGGCCCTTGGCATTGTATTGTAAATGCAAAGGGGTGAATAGCTAGCCAGGTACAGGGAGAGAAAAGCCAAAATAAACCTTTTCTTATAGCAATGAGCCATTTTTGGGCATTTGTCCCCAAGGAAACTACCTCTCCTATGTAAATGCATGTGGTTAATATGTGTGACTCTGGACAGAGAGATGGCGGATAAACACTAGAAAATATAGGAATGCTTTTTAATATGTAAAGAGACATCTTTCTACCATTGTGTTGATTTATAAATTTTGTTTTCTCCAAAATGATGTATGGCTTGCAAATTGAACATGGTCCTATCATGTTAAAGGACATATGACTATAACCAATAGTGGTAAAGGGCTCCTAATTACAATTTTTGCTTCTGTACTTCCCACTTACAAAACTATAAAAACTAGGTAAAACAATGGGCCAGTGCACTCTCTTTCAGACCTCTGTCGGAGTTGCCGCGGCTTGGCCAAGCTAGACAATAAAGCTTTGATGTATAATCGACGAACTTTGTTCGTGTCTTCAGTGTTTCGGGTCCCTCCGGATTAGGCTTAACAATGGCCTTCTCAGCCAAAAAGGTTCCCAACCCCTGGCCTAGAGAGAGATCAGTGTCCTATTTCTAACCTACAGAATGGTAAAATAAATTTATTTTCTTTAAACCCTCTGTGATATTTTGTTTCAGCAGCAATAGAAAACCAAAATAGCACACATTTAAAAAGCTAATTGCATTATTTGCAGCAGTTCTACCACTATTCAAACATAAAAGCTTTACGGAAGTTCTTTCTTGCAAATTTTTTAGCTCTCAGTACTGTATTAAATAGATTATCACTATGACATAAGTGTCCTGGAAGTGATACTGGCCATTATTTCCATTTGAATATTAAAAATCCTTTTGAAAAAATATTAACCCTGAACCGTATGACAACCTGCCTGTTCATCGGGAAAGCAGTATACATACAGCAGCTAAAATGATTTCCAATTTTTAGGAGACAGGACAGGTAGCCAAGACCTTATATTTTCAGAAATGTGTAGGCTCTGCTCTAGCTGGGATTTTTTTCTGTGCTGTTATTGGCTTGCTGTATGAGGCATTGCATTTCCACATCTCAAATAATCTCGAGGTTTACTGAAGAAACTTATAAAAGAAACATGGGAGTATCAGTGCATTTTTTTAGAGCTGAAAACAAACACCAAAGAAATAGACCCATGATCTCATCAATCACACCACAGATCAAAGAAGGGTAATATTTCAATGTAATTGAAAAACAGCATCTAATACTTACAGAGAAATGAAATTATAAGCCTTTATAGCAAATAAAAAAAGGAAGCTGTCCAGCATCTAACAGTTCAAAGAACTAAAAGTCAGAGTCAGACTCATCTAAAAACTTCCTTACTTAGCTGCTGGGGAGGGGGGAGGGGGCTGGGGGATGTTTCAGTAAAATCTACTTCAGGGAGAACTCAGCCAATTTAAATAAGAATAAGCACAGATGCCCACACATTAAATGAGTGACAGCTTCATTTGCTGTGAAGCCCCATGTAGTTGACATTTTTAAAAAATGTACTTCTCCTTTATAAAGATTTCTTTTGGAAGGCAGTTACTAATACAAAGACCTTTATGGCAATTGAAAGTTCCTGCTAGGAAAGATATTCTTTAGGATAATTTAGCATTGCTAGTTCCTTAGTTTTGCTGTTAGATATGTTAATTTAGTCTATTTTTGTTTTAAAAATTAGACAAAATCACATTTGAACTCAACAGAAAATGTGGTAAAATAGCCAGTAATTCTTTTTCCCCAAATGGAAACATGAAAACAGGGAAGCTTAAGTTTTTATAGCAAGTAAAAAAAAAAAAAGTCTTTCTTTGTTGAGGACACTCAAGCAAGTCATTCTCAATTTTGTATTGTGCATCTTTACAAATGTAAATTTTACTCTATGATTTTTAGTCTGGTTTTGAATCTAAATGTATGTAATAGTTTTCAGTACTATTAATTATATGTTAAATGATATGGATTCAGAGGTCTAAGAAAGCCTCTATCTTTTATTGGATAATAAACAGTGAAGTGTTTTGGATAATTTGTGTCAAAGATAATTAGAATTAGAATTCATCAAATTTAATACCACTTACTCAATGTCTGCCATGTTGCTTGACCTAGTCCAAAATGAATCATGTTGATATTCCAAGAAAAAAAAAACCTCACAAGCAAATATAGATCAGAAAACGATGCCAATATATTATCTGACCTGTAGGGGGTAGCAGAAGGAGCTTTCTTGTCAACAAAAACATCACTTGCAAAGCTTCAAGCTACTTCTATTCTCAGTGAAATCGTGCGGTTGATTCAAATGTAATCAGCAAGTACTGACTGAAGCTAGTGTGATCGCTAAAGAAGAACATCACCCTCCCCCTCTTTTTGACCCCCATACAAGCAATACAGAACTTTGCAGTTAATACTTCCTTTCGAGAATCTACAGTTGGGCTACAGAGATTTGCAGTTATTAACAATTACACATATATAAATGAAGGACAAACTCCAGAAAACATTCCCTTTGACATCTAGTAATTGCAAAATGAACACTTGTTTTTTTAGCAATGTGATTTCTTTTTTTAAAATTAAAGGGTGACATTGGTTAATAAAATTATATACATTTCAAGTGCAATTCAATAATACATTATTTGTATATTGCATTGTTTACCACTCAGAGCCAAATCTCATTTCATTACCATATATTTTACCTCCTTTACCCTTTACTGCCCACCCCTTTCCCTCTGGTAACACCATACTATTTATTGCCTGTGTCTATGAGTTTTTGTTTATTTATCTTTTTTGTTCATTTACTGTTTTTAGTTTCATATCCTAAATATAACTGAAATCATATTGTTCTTAACTTTTTCTGTTTGACTTGTTTCACTTAGCATGATATTCTCAAGATTTATCCATGTTGTCACAAATGGCTATATTTCATATTTTTTATGGCTCAGTAGTATTCCATTATATATAGGAACCGCATCTTCTTTCTCCAATTATCTATCAAAGGACACTTTGGTTGTTTCCAAAGTGCCTTGGCCACCATGAATAATGCTACAATGAACATAGGGGTGCATATATCTTTGTGAATAAATGTTTTCAACTTTAGAGGGTTGATACCCCAAAGAAGGGTTGCTGAGTCATATGGTAACTCTATTCTTAATTTTCTGAGGAAACTTCATACTGTTTTCTGTAGTGACTGTACCAGTTTACATTCCCACCAGCACTGCATGAGGGTTCCTTTTTCTCCACAACCTCTTCAACACTTATTGTTACTTGTTTTGCTGATAACAAAATAAACACTTTTTTTAGAGAAATGTAACACCTTCTTTCATGCCTATTTAACATTAATTGGACCTTTATTATGTGCAAGACTGCGTTCTAAGCACTTTATAAATACTAACTTCTCATTACTCATAAGGACCCTGTAAGGTAACTATCATTATTGGACTTTTCCTAGGAAGAAACTGTGGCTCAAAGTCATTACCATTTACTCAAAGTTATGCAGCTAATATATGGTAGAGCTGAAAGGTGTGACTATAAATAGTCTGTCCCAATTACCACTGGACACCACCTCCATGAGGTGGGGAACTCGTTGGCTTTTAGTAATGCTGTGTCCAATTTGTCTGAGCCACAGGGCCACAGTCATATATTCACAGGCAGGAAACCCACGGTAAAGGGAAATTACATCTGCTACTGGCCTCAAAGAACTCTGATATTTTGCATTAACAAATCAACATGGAAGTCCAGGGAACTGAGTGAATGAATAGAGCCAAACTTTCTGCATGTCCTATTTGCAATAGCAACTTAACCATGACAGATTTAAAGAGAAATGAGGCATTTTCTTTCTTTCCTTTATTCATCCAATAATTTAATAAACATTTATAGCACCTTACTGTGCACCAGATAACGTTCTAGGTTCTGAAGGTCCAAAGGTGGCTGAGAAACACATTCTGCCATCAGAAAGCACAAAATCTAGTAAGGAAGCCAGCAAAATATGTAGTTTAGAAAGATGTGTGACAAGTGCTATGCTATGCTAAATGACTGCAAGGGAGAGGACTGTCTAACCTACTCTGGGGGGCTAGAAAGGTATCTCAGATAAAACTAAGTAATTTTAGCTTCTGGTATTTTAAGATCCTTAGTAAAAACAACAATGAATATACTGAACCAGATTTTTGGAGATTAGTTATGTATGTTTTGCAGGCATTGATAAAAACCTGAGTTACTCAAATCAACAAGCACACTAAACTCCATGAGCCCCTCAAGGGGCAGGACTGTCTTAGACAGATTTCTATTGTCAGTCCTTAACATGACAGCTGCACCCAGTGGGCTCAGCAAAAGCTAATTGAACTGAATCTAACAGCATTGTGGAGTGCAAGCACCAGGTTTAAGAAAGACGTGATCAGCAGGGAAGAAGCAAAGAGCATTAAAAGAATGACAGAAGTCTACATACAAAGTCTTGACCCCCAATTAAAATGTCTAAGTTTTTTCTGCAGACCTGCTTAACTGCAGGAACTAAAATGTCTAGAGAAGTGGTCTTGTTCTTGAACCTGACCTGCTTCCTTCATCGGTCTTGGGGAATATTAAAAATACAGGTTGTGAGGAACAGCTGACTGGGTTTGTGCTTCCCATTTAAGTAAAGAATTCTAATGTAGAATGGAAGCATCATAACTCTAAAATGCATTTATAGAGAAGTTAAGAATCACCAGCCTCCACGTTCATTTTAAGGATAAATACTTGAGCTAAACAGTAGAATTTAATTTAAAATGCATTTTTTCAAAATGATAAAAATGTGTGAAGGCTTCTATTTGGTCTCAGTTCTCCAATTTTTCTGCCACTGAGAGGTATGGGGTCAGAAATGGAAGAAGAGGAAAGAGGTCAAGGTTTGAAAGGTGAGCTTGTACCACAGATAAAGTCTCTGCAAACTCCTTGCAGAATTTAATTCCTGCCTGACAGTAAACACTTACATGCAAGAAGCAAGCTCTCAACAGTCCATTAAATGCCTGAAGATCAACTCTGAAAATTGAGGACACTCTCTTGTTTTAAGTTTTTGCAAATAGATTATTTTAGGTGGAGGAGATTGCACACTATCAGTGGTGGTAGTGTTTTTCTGTCTACTTTCCAGTCTAGAGCTGTTGTTTAGTATTCTTTTCTCCCTAGCTCATATAAACCTTCGACTGTCCTGTGAGCAAAAGCACCATCACACTGTATCTCTAAGACTGGCCAGAATGACAATTTTAATGTTTTGGTTCCCTAATTTTAACAAGCTGCTTTTAGGGGTCAATAAAAGTCAATGCTTTTGTAACACCAGAAACTGAAATGGTGCAAAAGAAGGATTCAGAAGTTGAAGGTGATAGCCATTGCTTTGGGAGAGGTAATTATTTAGTTTAAAAGTAAAATAAAAACAATAATTGCTCGAAATGCATCATGAAATTGTGAGAAGAAGCTCACATCATTTTGTGTCAATGTTGTAAGGAGAAGGCAGGTAAAACCACTCTGGAAATTTTTCATATCTAAAACACATACCTCTTGTCCCTAGTAGAGCACATGCCTGTTTCTCCACCCTCACGTGTGTCCTGAAAAACTCCCCAAGTGATCGTGAGAAGCTCCCACTACGTCTCTTATAATAGACGTGGTGCATTTCATTGGAGGTAAGGCGTTAAGTGATTAAGGTGAGGGGAGCAGAAAGCTGGAGTGGTTACTTTGAGGTTATAAGGTATATAGAAGAAAAAGAAGGTAACCTCAGATTCAACCAAGTTGCTAAAATGTATTAAAGTTTATTATGTGTCAGGGAGCACATAGTAAGCATTAGTCATGCACCAGTTCATTCTTTAATTTACTCTCTGTTCATTCAACAAATATCTAACCATCCATTATGTGCTTTGTATACAATGATATCCCAGAGATGTGCTCCCTAGCTTCACAGAGCTTGCAAGGTAGAAGGGAAAGACATCACTCAACTAGGAAAAAGATGTAGTTAAAAATTCCAATTTGTGTTATAAATGAAAAGAAAGCAATGGGGTAGAAGAGTGCTGGGCCTTATTTATACAGAAGGGGATTTCTCTGAGAAAGATTGAGGGTACAGAACACCAGCCACATGTAGCAGACGCACCAGTGCCCTGTTCCTGTCTCCTCCCACTCAATTCCAGCACCAGGACTGTGACTTACAGCTGCCAGCACCTGAATCTCTCTCTCTGAGGATTTTCTCAGTCCATAGAGACCCAGAGTGCAGCAGGCACAAATGTTCAGGATTAACACCCACACACACAACCCCCAAAGTGTGGGACTCATACACACTTGCAATTCATGGACTCATGCAACTCTGATGGAAGTTGATATGTGAATACCTCAGGCTTTTCATCTCTGGGTGGGGTAATCTGACATGCATGTTCCAAGCCATTTTCCAGGGCTCCCCAGCGGGCATGGGTTCCAATGTCTCACAGCTGTAGCTGGCACATCGACGTACTCTTATTTGCTAATTGTCCTTCCTTGTCTCTGTCTCTGAGTCCCTTACCTGTGTTTCCCAAATACCTTCCCACATAAATGACTTGAAGTCAAGAACTTATCTCCGGGCCTGCTTCTCAAGAGCCTGAATGAAGACACCAGGAAAAGTCCTCTCCAAGCAGAGGGGCAGATGGGAAGACCTCGAGGCAGGCCGTAAAGAAGGCCAGGTGACCAGAGCACAGGGAGTAGGGGAGGTGCCTCAGGAGACCTAGAGGAGGTGGCAGTGGCCAAACCATGCTTCTACACCCTTGCATTGCTTCCTATCACCATAGGAACAAATTACTCCAAACTTAGTAACTTTAACAACAAAAATATATTACCTTATAATTCTGAAGGTCAGAGGTCCAAAATGGGTCTCATTGAGCTAAAAACCAAAGTACTGATAGAGATGTGTTCCTTCCCAGAGAATGCCTTTTTTGCCCAAATTCTTTGGTTCATGACTCTCTTCCATCTTCAAAGCCAGCAATGGTTGATCACTCTGACTCCCTTTCTTGTTCCCCTCTTCCACTTGTAAGGATGTTTGTAATGACATTGGGCACATCTGGATGATCCAGGCTAATTTCCTCAACTTAAGGTCCTTAATTCCTGACCTTAATTCGGTCTGCAACCTCAATTCCCCTTTGTCTCTCACCCAACATATGCACAGGTCCAGAAGTTAGAATTTGAACATCTTTGCAAGGGAGGCGTTATCATGGCTACCGTGGCCATGTAAAAGAGTTTGGGTTTTTCAAAGAGCTAGAAGCGAATGAAGAATTTTAAGCTGTAGAGTGATACAATATAATTTGTGTTTTAAACCCCCCCCCACTTACCTTTTGTGTGGTGAATCACACAGTTGGAGAGGCACAAAAGTGAAAATGGGGGAGATTGATCAGAAAACTATTGAAAATATTCAACGAAAATTAGTGGTGGGAACCAAGGTGAGGACAGCAGAGTTTTGGAGGTTCAACCCTCAAGACTTGGCTTCTACTTGGATCTGAGGAAAACGATAGAGAAAAAGTTTTTTAAATGATGCTCACCTACAAATTGCTCTGTTACATGGAATTAAGCAGTTCATGTTTTGTGAGCAGGAGGCATTGGACTTTTTATTAGTTTAGTTTCAGGAAAGGATGTCTAATTTTACTCTTAATCAATTAAAATAGATATTTGACTCTTTATATCAATTACATTTTAATAGCTCACTTGTACAATTAAAAAAAATAAGTAATGACATATTTTTAAGACATCCTACTGGAAGAGAGTGGAAGGAGGCAACTAGAAGTAGCCTGCATTTGGAAAAGTAGATCTAATATTTTAATATTCAAAGCAAAATAATGCATATATGAAATCTCGGTTGTAATAGCTTGACCAAGTCAGAAAAGGGGTCGATTTTTCTATCTGAAGTCATGTAGCACATACATGTGAGGCTCCACTTAAGAAAGAAATGACTCTTCAAACTTTTCTTATCCAACCCTAACATACAAAGGAGGAAAAAACTTTAATTATGTGGACCAAATGTAAAGGCTGCTGAAAATTTTTTAAAAGGAAATAGTGGTGGTGTGACTGGCATTAAAATCAGTAATACAAGCTTGGATAGGAAAATAGAGGATTCTGCATAAACATTAAATCATATATGGAAAAATAAAAGGAAAGTTGGGATAGGAAGAAAGAAAGTCACAAAGCCCTTTATATTATCAGCAAAAGTAACCAAGACATATTAAGGAGAGAGCATTGATGGGATAGGAAGAAAGAAAGAAAGTCACAAAGCCCTTTATATTATCAGCAAAAGTAGCTAAGACATATTAAGAAGAGAGCATTGATTTCAAAAGCTTGAGTCAGTGAAATGAAATAACTCACATGCTTTACAAAATGACAATTTTAATATGAAGATACTATACTATTGTATTATTTAGAACACTGTTAGATTTTGTGACAAATAAAGCTAGAAATGTAAAATGACCCTGTGAACAATAGAAATGGAGTTCTTCCTCATGTTTAGTAGGTGGGAAACCTGAGGTTGGCTAACACTCTTTAGCAGTAATTTAGAGACACAAGATGATGAAAGTCCTGCCGTCCGCAACAGGTGGCCAGTCCTGGGCCATCCACGACTCTTTTCTATTCCAATCAGAAGAAGCAGAAGAACGTGGAAGTGCACTTACAGAAAGTTTATGTGGTCCAGGTCTGTGATTGGAACTCATGTCCATTCATATTCTTTGACTAATGCTCAGTCACAAGGACACACTTAACTGCAAGGGAAATTTGGACATAAACTCTTGCCCAGGAAGAGCAAGAGAACACAAATTTGCTAAGCAGTTATTGTACATAAGTGTGAAATAGAATTACATTCTCTCTAGATTATTTCTAACAGAATAGCTCTTCACCTGACTGCAGTAGTATGTGCACAGTGCCATCCGTGTCGGAAGCAGGCTTCACTAAATGGGCTCTAAACTTTAGAGTCTAAAGGACTCTTCAAGTCCTCTGATTTTTGGAAGGACCCTTGTATTTTTGTTTATGAAGAAAAGAACAAAGAAGTACGTGTGTAAAAAAAGTATAAATGGCAAGTATACTAAAGTGAAATAAGCCAATCAGAGAAAAACAAATACCATACCATCTCACTTGTATGTGGACTCTAATGAACGAAATAGAAACAGAAACATAGATACATCGAACAGATTGACAGCTGTCAGAGGGGAGGGGATTGGCATTTGGTGAAAAAGGAGCTGAAGGGATTAAGGCTATATATATGTAAAACACACAGACACAGGCAACAGTGTGGTGATACAGAGCGAAAGAGGGTGGGGGTAAGTGGAGGTAGGCAAGAAGAGGATAAATGGAGCCGGAAAGAGACTTGATTTTGGACAATGGGCACAGGGTGCAGTGTGCAGATGATGTTTTGTTGAAATGTACACTTGAAACCGACATGGTTTTGTTAACCAATGTTATCCCAATAAACCAAATTTAAAAAAAGAACTAACAATAGAGTAATTGGGAAATTATATAATGTTTTTCTGCTGATAGGGGATGAGGAAAAAGGAAAGTTATAGGGGGAATTACAGCAAAAGAGAGAGAGAATAAGGAGAGGGGAAGGATATGTTAACAGTGAGAGAGAATTCTCTGATTTTTCTGTGAAGTGCTGAGAAAAAGGTTAAAACAAGAACAAACAATATTCCCAAAAGTTAAGAGAAAATATTACAGTTCATTCTATTCCACTTATTCTTAACTCTATAAATGTTATGAGCAGAAAGAGTTACTAACGTGCAGACCCCCACTTGGGAAGCTTCTGCTATCCTGGCCTCAGGGCTGTCCCCAGTGGGTAGTAAGACAGAATAGATATAACTTTGATCCAGTACTTATACTTGGTTAATATGTACTTAAATCACCTGCTTACTGAGACAATTTGAACTTCCTCTGAGCCGTGCTGTTTACCATTTCTACATCTGCTGGGCTAGCGCAGTATTGCATCACTCTTATCTGCTACTTGGTTTTTATTAGGCAGGCATCAAAATGATTATGTGGCAATAGAATCAGAATGGACCCTTAAAGTGCATCCTCAGACCATTGCTCTCTAGCATCTGGTACTTTCCTTCGATTGTCATCTTACAGCCCAGACATCATCTGCATCTCTGCAGAAACCATAAAACTTATTTTAATTCTGTCTACAACAAGAAAGCAAAATGGAAGACCGGTGGAAGATAGAAACTTTTATATGGCACTCCTTAGACCTATCTAACTTTGGCCTTTTATACTTTGGACAACGGCAGCCACTGCAGCCTAATTAGCACTGATGATATGACATTTCCTTGAAATATAAGAAAATGGATTACATATCATATTTCATTTGTAGATTAATACTACAGTTATTTAATAGAAGAGTTTTGTGTTTTGACTGAATTTTTCTACCTGTAGGTTTATAGAAGAAATTAGTTTGGTCACCCTTAAAAGTGAGAAATCAATAAATTAGGTATGACAATGTCAGTTTTGTTTTGAGCCATTTGGTCTCATAGATAAATGCACAGACCTGGTCTTTTCTGTGTATGCCTAGTTTGTGTGGCTCAGGAAAGGTCAGATGGGTAAACAAATCATTTATTTCTCTTTACCTTACGAATTTGAGTTTACAAAGATTGGATGTTGAGAGTTGCCTTTTTTTTAAATGAACTTTCTCACGGTGTTAATCTAAATTGCCATCAGAGGATGATATGGTATGCAGAATAGTGACCCCTCAACATTGTCCAGGTCCTAATCTGAAAAGTAATGAATTCATGTTGTTTCAAATCTAGAAGTCTGAGATAATTTGTTAAGGCAGCAATAAGAAACTAATACAAATGCTATAGGATATCAATACTTGGGGAGAAAAATTAGATTCTGGCCACAGTATAGACTGAGGTAACACAGCTAAACTTCATGCCACTTACTTTGAATTCTGCATAAAATATTACAGACCTTTAAAAATGTACACAACTAAGCTTTGAAGAAAGGAAAATAAAATCTTTTGGGGAAGGAAATAGAAAAAAATAGTTTAAAAACCAGAGGAAAAAAATCTCATAATGGTGGGATTTTGAACCAGATACAAATGTTTTACTGGTAGTGGAAATAAAATGGTCCAGGAAAAAAAAAAAAAGAAGGGAGAAGTTAGTTAAACTTTGAGTATGCAAGAAAGACTTATATAGATTGTTAGGTAAATTGGGCCCAAAAAGGGGAGTGGAATTTCACCAGGTTAATAAGCGAACGCAAAAGGGCACTGTAGACAGAGTTCAAAGACAGTTGGCGTGAGAATGGAAGGAGTGTCCCAGAGACCATGGTGTGCTTGGCCATGGGTAACCTAGAAGCTTAAGGGCAACATAGATGCGGTTCAGATTATGCAAAGTCTTGGATGTCCTCCCAAGAAGTTTTGACTCACCTGTGGGCCTAAGGTTACATTCTGGAGGAGGACAGCAGGTGTGTTTTAATTGGTTCTCACAGTATTCTGTGTTTATGTTAGGTTTTGCTTGGAATTTAAATTACAAAAAAAAAAAAAGAAAAGATTAAAAAAAATTAAGAGACAACATAAAATTCTAGACATTCAGCTTCTCTTGGGGAAAAACAAAACCAAAAACAAATGATTTGGCCACATTGGGCCTCATTTGACTGCAATGGCTAGAGCTTAGTAGTGACTGACCTTTTAGTCCAGGCATGTCTCCTCCAGTCCGCCACAATTTCCAAACCACCCATCGCCCCCTCCAGTACGATACCTGTCCACTTCACAAGCATTTGTACCTGCCGGACTTCCATAGGCACCAGAGTTTGCAGCCTGTGCAGTAAAGCAGGTAGTAACCATTAAGAAATTTTAAAGTCAAAGGATGACGTCAGAGTAATGGCGGGGTAGGAAGCGATACCGATAAATCTCCCCCAAAACTCAACAAGATCTTCAACCAGAAACAGAAAAACCTATACTTGGAGCTTCCAGATTCTTCGCAATACACCCAAAGGTATGATTGAGTGAAAAATTGGCTAAATATATAACCAAACCCCGAAGGAAATAGGGAGTAAGAAATGCTCCTCCTTCCTCACTAACCTAAACAGGGCGGCTTTCTCTGGTAACTGTGAATATAGAAACTGAGGCGGGCAAAGGGGGTGAATAGATCCAGGCCGCCGCGGCACAAACGGCCGAACCAGGCTGTGGCACGAAGATCCAAGCCGAGGAAAATCTGATCCTGTGGCAACCCGGGCAATACAAGCTAACACTCGCGCCAAACGCAAACAAAGAAAGACAAGCGGAGCGGCCATTTTACCCGGTCTCCTGGTTGGTGCGCAGTTGGTGGGCGAGAATTTCTTCCTGGGAAAGCCACGCACGGGAGGGAGTGAGAACTAATTCCAACGGTGGAGATTTTCCGTGCTGGAGGGTGTTTCACTCAGAGGGAACCGCGGCCGGCCTCATATCCTGGTTTGCGCGCGCAGATAAGGAGTGAGCAATTCCTCCGAGTGCCTCGGCAGTGCGCGCCCGTGTTATCGCACAGAGGGGCAGAGTCAGGGGCCTTTGTGTGGGCCAAAGCGGAATCTCGAGCCACCCCAGCGCCTTGCAAAAGCCGCGCACGGGGACGGAGTGAGACTCAATTCCAATGCTACAACTTTTCCCTGCGGTTGGGGGTTTCACTCAGAGTGTGAGACTGCTGGCCGGATATCCTGGTCGCAGACAGTGAGTGAGAGTTTCCTCCAAGCGCCCCGAAAGTGGGCGCCCGCTTGTGTTACCGGACAGAGTGGCAGAGCCAGAGGTCTTTGAGTGGGCAGAAAGCCCGCCTGATTATGCTAGCAGCTCTGACTGACTGAGCCTTACCCAGAGCCCTGTGCTGAGTGGAAATAGAGTGGGGAGTTGCCAGCAATTTGAGCCTCTTACTATCCAGGCAGAGGCAGCAGCAACCCCATAGCTGGATTATCAGGCTACTAATTGAGGAAGGAAAGACTAGGAGAAAGGCTCCAGGAACACGGACTCTCTCACTGTCGGAGCCTATAAATGCTATTGAGCTTCGACTGCCAACGAGACTAAAGCACAATACATGACATTGCCATAGAGACTTATCAACTGCAAACCTCTACCTGAGCGTGCCAAAGGGGCAGAACCCGGGGTACAGAGTCACCGACCAGGAAGAGGGAGAGAAAAGAAAAAGCAAGAAGATAACCTCTCAAAATCAAGAATAATCTGCAGACTTTATAACCTATCCCATTTTATTATATTTGTTCGTTTGTTTCTCTTATCTTCATTCTTGAGACTTTTTTTTCCTCCTCCAATTTGGCCGATTAACTCTCTACCGGTCTTACTCTCTCCTCTCCTTGAACTACACTACCCATAAGTGTTACATCTCCCATTATCTTTTCTCTTCTCTTCCTTTCTCTCTATGAGGGTTGCACTCCAAAACCCTTAACTCTCTCTCTCTCTCTCCTTTCTTTTTTCTTCTTTTAGTGGTTACCTCTTTTTTTCTCTCTCTCTCTTTCTTTTCTCCCTCTATATTAGTTTCTTCCTTTCTCCTTTACATCTCCTCTCATTCAAACCTCAATAACAAACAAATTATCTTATCTGGGACTCAAACCTATGTTTGTGGCATTTTGGGGGGTTTTTACTTCACCTTTTTAACTCACTAGCAGTGCTCTCATCCCTGGCTCTCCATATTATCTAGTTCTTGTTCCACTAAATACAATAGTAAGTTTTTAATTTGTCCCCCCATTTTTCCGTTTTCCTCTTATTCCTCTCATCATAACTCTTAGACAACCAACACCTAAAAGCAAATCATTTCATTCTTGACCCAAATTTTTTCCTTATTTGCTTTTTGTGAGTCCATACGCTCTTTTTTTTTTTCTTTTTTCTTTCCTTTTTTTTTTTTTTTCTTTTTTTTTTTTTTTTTTTTGCCCCTTTATTACTTTTCCCCAATTCAGGCCCTCCATCACAAGCATTGTTTGTTATAATTCACAGTCCACCACAAGATTTTCTCACAAAAGAGGGGAGAGGAGAGGAGAGGAAAAAAGGAGGGGGGGAATAATTTCCTTTTTTTTAATTTTTATTTTATTTTTCTTTATTTCATTATTAATTTTGTTTAAAAAAAACAACTCTTTCGATTTTTTATTTTTTTATTTTTATTTTTTTTAACTTTTTATTCTTTATTAAATCTCATTAATACTATCAACAAAACCACCCTCAGATGCCATTAAGGAAGAGAAAATCGAATATCATGGATACAAAAGAAAGAGAAGTAACACAGCTAGATGAGGAAAAATCTATGGAGAAAAAATTTAATATATTGGAAACCTTGGAGCTAAATGACAGAGAATTCAAGATAGAAATACTAAAAATCCTCCGAGATATACAAGAAAACACAGAAAGGCAATTTAGGGAGCTCAGAAAACAACTCAATGAACACAAAGAATATATGTCGAAGGAAATTGAAACTATAAAAACAAATCAAACAGAGATGAAAAACTCAATTCACGAGCTGAAAAACGAAATAACAAGCTTAGCTAATAGAACAGGTCAGATAGAAGAGAGGATTAGTGAAATAGAACACAAGCAACTTGAGGCACAACAGAGAGAAGAAGAAAGAGACTCAAAAATTTAAAAAAATGAGATAGCCCTACAAGAATTATCTGACTCCATCAAAAAGAATAACATAAGAATAATAGGTATATCAGAGGGAGAAGAGAGAGAAAATGGAATGGAGAACATACTCAAACAAATAATAGATGAGAACTTCCCAAGCCTGTGGAAAGAACTAAAGCCTCAAGTTCAAGAAGCAAACAGAACTCCGAGTTTTCTTAACCCCAACAAACCTACTCCAAGGCATATCATAATGAAATTGACACAAACCAACAGCAAAGAAAAAATTCTCAAGGCAGCCAGGGAAAAGAAGAATACAACATATAAAGGAAGGCCCATTAGATTATCATCAGATTTCTCAGCAGAAACTCTACAAGCTAGAAGAGAGTGGACCCCAATATTTAAAGTCCTGAAAGAGAGGAACTTTCAGCCACGAATACTATACCCATCAAAGTTATCCTTCAAATACGAAGGAGAAATAAAAACATTCACAGATACAGAAAAGATGAGGGAATTTATCATCAGAAAACCCCCACTCCAGGAATTACTAAAGGGGGTTCTCCAATCAGATACAAAGAACAAAAAAAAACAGAGCCACAAGTAAAAGCTCCAAGAAGAACACAATAAAACCAAATTTAAACTGTGACAACAACAAAAAGAAAGAGGGGGAGAAGATGGAGATTAACAGTAGCAAAGGACGATGGAGTGCAAAAGTACTCACAAAATAGTTCGCTACAATGAACAGGGTAGGGACCCTTTTCATTACTCAAAGGTAACCACCATTGAAAAAACCACCACAGAAGCACATGAGATAAAAAAGATAGCAACAGAGGAAAGATGTATGGAATACAACCAAATAAAAACAAAAGATAGAAAAACAAAAGAGAAGGATCAAACAAGACACAAAACTAACAGAAAGCAAGATATAAAATGGCAATAGGGAACTCACAAGTATCAATAATTACACTAAATGTAAACGGATTAAACTCACCAATAAAAAGGCACAGAGTAGCAGAATGGATTAAAAAAGAAAATCCAACTGTATGCTGCCTACAGGAAACTCATCTAAGTAACAAGGATAAAAACAAATTCAAAGTGAAAGGCTGGAAAACAATACTCCAAGCAAATAACATCCAAAAAAAAGCAGGTGTAGCAATACTCATATCGGATAATGCTGACTACAAGACAGGAAAAGTACTCAGAGACAAAAATGGCCATTTCATAATGGCTAAGGGGACACTGAATCAAGAAGACATAACAATTCTTAATATATATGCACCAAACCAAGGAGCACCAAAATATATAAGACAGCTACTTATTGATCTTAAAACAAAAACTGACAAAAATACAATCATACTTGGAGACCTCAATACACCGCTGACGGCTCTAGATCGGTCATCCAAACAGAGAATCAACAAAGACATAGTGGCCTTAAACAAAACACTAGAGCACCTGGATATGATAGACATCTACAGGACATTTCATCCCAAAGTGACTGAGTATACATTTTTCTCCAGTGCACATGGATCATTCTCAAGAATTGACCATATGTTGGGCCACAAAAACAACATCAGCAAATTCAGAAAAATCAAAGTTCTACCAAGCATATTTTCTGATCATAAAGCCTTGAAACTAGAATTCAACTGCAAAAAAGAGGAAAAAAATCCCACAAAAATGTGGAAACTAAACAACATACTTTTAAAAAATGAATGGGTCAAAGAAGAAATAAGTGCAGAGATCAAAAGATATATACAGACTAATGAAAATGACAATACGACATATCAGAATCTATGGGATGCAGCAAAAGCAGTAATAAGAGGGAAGTTCATATCACTTCAGGCATATATGAACAAACAAGAGAGAGCCCAAGTGAACCACTTAACTTCTCACCTTAAGGAACTAGAAAAAGAAGAACAAAGACAACCCAAAACCAGCCGAAGAAAGGAGATAATAAAAATCAGAGCAGAAATAAATGAATTAGAGAACAGAAAAACTATAGAAAAAATTAACAGAACAAGGAGCTGGTTCTTTGAAAAGATCAACAAAATTGACAAGCCCTTGGCAAGACTTACCAAGGAAAAAAGAGAAAGAACTCATATAAACAAAATCCAAAATGAAAGAGGAGAAATCACCACGGACACCGTAGATATACAAAGAATTATTGTAGAATACTATGAAAAACTTTATGCCACTAAATTCAACAACCTAGAAGAAATGGATAAATTTCTAGAAAAATACAACCTTCCTAGACTGAGTCAAGAAGAAGCAGAAAGCCTAAACAGACCTATCAGTAGAGAAGAAATAGAAAAAACCATTAAAAACCTCCCCCAAAATAAAAGTCCAGGCCCTGACGGCTATACCAGCGAATTTTATCAAACATTCAAAGAAGACTTGGTTCCTATTCTACTCAAAGTCTTCCAAAAAATTGAAGAAGAAGCAATACTTCCAAACACATTTTATGAGGCCAACATAACCCTCATACCAAAACCAGGCAAGGATGACACAAAAAAAGAAAACTACAGACCAATATCTCTAATGAATACAGATGCTAAAATACTAAACAAAATACTAGCAAATCGAATACAACAACATATTAAAAAAATAATACATCATGATCAAGTGGGATTCATCCCAGAATCTCAAGGATGGTTCAACATACACAAAACGGTTAATGTAATACACCATATCAACAAAACAAAGAACAAAAACCACATGATCTTATCAATAGATGCAGAAAAGGCTTTCGATAAAATACAACACAATTTTATGTTTAAGACTCTCAACAAAATGGGTATAGAAGGAAAATATCTCAACATGATAAAGGCCATATATGATAAACCATCAGCTAACATCATATTAAATGGCACTAAACTGAAGGCTTTCCCCCTTAAATCAGGAACAAGACAGGGTTGTCCACTCTCTCCACTCTTATTTAATATGGTACTAGAGGTTCTAGCCAGAGCAATCAGACAAGACAAAGAAATAAAAGGCATCCATATCGGAAAAGAAGAAGTAAAGGTATCACTTTTTGCAGATGATATGATCCTATACATCGAAAACCCCAAAGAATCCACAAAAAGACTACTAGAAACAATAAGCCAATACAGTAAGGTCGCAGGATACAAAATTAACATACAGAAGTCAATAGCCTTTCTATATGCCAACAATGAAACAACTGAGAAGGAACTCAAAAGAATAATCCCCTTCACGATTGCAACAAAAAAAATAAAATACTTAGGAATAAACATAACAAAGAATGTAAAGGACTTATATAATGAACACTATAAACCATTGTTAAGGGAAATCGAAAAAGATATAATGAGATGGAAGAATATACCTTGTTCTTGGCTAGGAAGAATAAATATAATCAAGATGGCTATATTACCCAAAGCAATATACAAATTTAATGCAATTCCCATCAAACTTCCAATGACATTTTTTAAAGAAATAGAGCAAAAAATCATCAGATTTATATGGAACTATAAAAAACCCCGAATAGCCAAAGCAATCCTAAAGAAAAAGAATGAAGCTGGGGGCATAACAATACCTGACTTCAAACTCTATTATAGGGCCACGACAATCAAAACAGCATGGTATTGGCAAAAAAATAGACACTCAGACCAATGGAACAGAATAGAAAGTCCAGAAATAAAACCACATATATATAGTCAAATAATTTTTGATAAAGGGGCCAACAACACACAATGGAGAAAAGAAAGCCTCTTCAATAAATGGTGCTGGGAAAACTGGAAAGCCACATGCAAAAGAATGAAACTGGACTACAGTCTCTCCCCCTGTACAAAAATTAACTCAAAATGGATCAAAGATCTAAACATAAGACCTGAAACAATTAAGTACATAGAAGAAGACATAGGTACTCAACTCATGGACCTGGGTTTTAAAGAGCATTTTATGAATTTGACTCCAATGGCAAGAGAAGTGAAGCCAAAAATTAATGAATGGGACTACATCAGACTAAGAAGTTTTTGCTCAGCAAGAGAAACTGATAACAAAATAAACAGAAAGCCAACTAAATGGGAAATGATATTTTCAAACAACAGCTCAGATAAGGGCTTAATATCCAAAATATACAAAGAACTCATAAAACTCAACAACAAACAAACAAACAATCCAGTAAAAAAATGGGAAGAGGATATGAATAGACACTTCTCCCAGGAAGAAATACAAATGGCCAACAGATATATGAAAAGATGCTCATCTTCTTTAGCTATTAGAGAAATGCAAATCAAAACGGCAATGAGATACCACCTCACACCTGTTCGATTAGCTGTTATTAGCAAGTCAGGTAATAGCAAATGTTGGAGAGGCTGTGGAGAAAAAGGAACCCTCATACACTGTTGGTGGGAATGTAAAGTAGTACAACCATTATGGAAGAAAGTATGGTGGTTCCTCAAAAAACTGCAAATAGAACTACCTTATGACCCAGCAATCCCTCTACTGGGTATATATCCCCAAAACTCAGAAACATTGATACGTAAAGACACATGCAGCCCCATGTTTATTGCAGCATTGTTCACAGTGGCCAGGACATGGAAACAACCAAAAAGCCCATCAATAGATGACTGGATAAAGAAGATGTGGCACATATACACTATGGAATACTACTCAGCCATAAGAAATGATGACATGGGAACATTTACAGCAAAATGGTGGGATCTTGATAACACGATACGAAGCGAAATAAGTAAATCAGAAAAAAACAGGAACTGTATTATTCCATACGTAGGTGGGACATAATAGTGAAACTAAGAGACATTGATAAGAGTGTGGTGGTTACGGGGGGGGAGTGGGGAATGGGAGAGGGAAAGGGGGAGGGGGAGGGGCACAGAGAGAACAAGACAGAGGGTGACGGAGGACAATCTGACTTTGGGTGGTGGGTATGCAACATAATTGAACGACAAGATAACCTGGACTTGTTATCTTTGAATATATGTATCCTGATTTATTGATGTCACCCCATTAAAAAAATAGAATTATAGACTACCACTTGAGAGAAAAAAAAAAATAAATAAATAAATAAATAGTTGGTTAAAAAAAAAAAAAAAAAAAAAAAAAAAAAGAAATTTTAAAGTCAAATGTGTGCTTTGGAAAGAAAACCCTGCTAGTAACTTTAAGATATCTTCTGCATCCTGATGACAAGTTACATGTATTTATGTCATTATACTGACCACATTGAGTTAAAAGGATCCTCCTTGCTAGATAATGAAATATTGTTACGGGTCAGAAATATTTTTTTAACCACCTATGATTCTATGACCTAACATCATATAAGGGTGGGTGAGACCCTAGAGGCAGAGAGATGAGGAGGATATTTTTGACCAACATGTAAGGGAACATGTTGATGGCCTGAATTAGGATGGGCCAAGGACCATTTTAAGAAAGATACAACTGCCAAGATATTTAGAAAGTGGAATTAATTGGATTTGGCAACTACTGCGGAGAGTGAAGAAATGAAAGGAATAAAAAATGTCTCTGAGATTACTGTTCGACATAGCATATATGGGATAAGTTCTCATAATTTTGTTCACCAATCTGAAAAGAGTAATTATCCCATCCAAAGGCTTGACCGTCCCCTGTTGCATTAGCACATAGTACAGAGTGTTCCTACTGAAACACGGTAGATTTAGAAAAACTGGACTGACCAAGTCCCAGGTCCCCCTCTTGAATGGCCTTGGGCAATAACTTCTCTGATGCACAGTCTCCTCATTTGTAAAAAATGATGATTGCCTAATAATACCACACTAACCTACTAATATGGCTATTTAAGGATCAAGCTAGTTTATCTAAAAGTACCTTGTAAACCATGTTATATTATTCAAATGTCATTTACCTGTCAAGTCTGTGTCTAGTCACTAGATACTCAAGAATGAATAAGGCACAGAAGTAAATACTCAGTTTTAAAGAGGCTGTGATATTTAAAATGTAGTTAAATAAAATGTGGCAACATTTAAAAATGAGAATGAATACAAATATATTGAATATATTTTCATTCAACACTTTCTTGGCATTCTTCCTGGAAAAATAGATTTACAATATTGTTTTGCAGCCTAGGATCAAGTACGGTGGGCTGACTGAGTTTCCCTGGCAGATGGTTGCCTTGCCCCAAATTTGGGTTACGTCTTTTGCTGTGTGCACTGAGGGATAACTTGCTGTTGATATTACTGGATGGTTGTGAAATCATTTCTAAAGATTTTACAGCACTAGAGGAATGTTTCATAAACACGTGAATTTTAAGTGTTACTCACTCAGATTCTTCTAACCATAAGCAGATCCTCGCCCATGACAGCCGCCATGCTGTGTATCTGGTGAGTCTATGACATTGAACAATCCCCATGCAAGAAAGACTGAGGTATGCCATAACAGCAGCAGCAATTTAGTTAGAATAAATGTAGCTGTTCGGATCAATTCCCTGGTCATCTCTCTGCCCTTTTCCATAGATAATACACAAATACATTAAAATCCACTTCATGTGAGTGCTTCTATGATAATAATGTGCTATATTGCTTTAGTAATTATATAAGGAGTGAGAGTAGCTCAATCAAAAGACTGGCTTATTTGAAGCTGCAGATAAAAATAACAGCAAGTGAAAATAAGATCATACTGTTTACTGACCGTAAGTCTGTCTACTCACCTAAATAAACCAAATTACTTTTTGATTTATCATGGAAAAAGCAGCTTTAGATTATTTAGCCACAGAGAAAGTCACATTATTTGAGAATTGAACTGAAAACAAAGCTAGGAAAGCAGCCCTACCAGTCTTTGAATTTACATATGCAGGTTTAAGTCAGAAGAACTGAATGACCATTTCCCAAACATTAATATGCATATTTATGAAATATTATTAAATATTAATGCATATCTTTTCAAAGAAGCTTTTTAAAAATTCTGAGGCACTTAGAAATGGAATCTTTTGTCAAAGTAAAAATAAATACTTCTTGTTTGCACATACAAAAAAAATATACCAAAAAACCCTCCAACACCTCAATATGTAACTCCATAGTGGTGCATCCACAAATTACACAGCCATAAAAAAAGAATGAGGAAGATCTTGAAATTGACATGAAAATAACCCCACAATATGTTGGTTCTAGACAGTGTATAAAAGACGAAGTGGTCAACCACTCTACTTTGCCCAGGGATAAGAAATTTCCCAAGGCACGGGACTTTCAGTGCTAGAACGAGAAAGTTCTGGGCTGACAGGCACTGGAGGTCTTCCTTAGTTGAAGCCCTTGTTTCTTTAAGAGATGTGGGAAGTAGAATATAAATTCACACTCATTTGTGTTCTATGCATAGAAAGCCTGCGGAAGGACACAAAGGAAGTAACAACAATGCTTGCCTGTTTGATCTTTGGTGGGATGGGCAACTGAGTAAGTGGAGAACTGAGATTGAAGAAAATTATTTCAGCTTATGTATATTCCAAAGTTTTTAACCTATGTGCACTTGATAGCTGTTTAAAAATTAAGCAAGCAAACAAATAAACAAAAACAAATAAAAATGAACTAAAATAAAGACCCAGAAATAAAAAGGCTACCTGTGTTTTGGAGGGGGGGGGGGTGTTTGTTTTTGTTTGTTTTTTTCGCAGGGGGAGAGAGAGGCAGGGTGCTGATGATATGTTATTTTCCTAAGTGAAGAACAAAGTGTCTAGAGCAGTGGTAGTCAACCTGGTCGCTACCGCCCACTAGTGGGCATTCCAGCTTTCATGATGGGCAGTAGCAGAGCAACCAAAGTATAAATAAAAAGATAGATTTAACTATAGTAAGTTGTTTTATAAAGATTTATTCTGCCAAAATTAGCAAAAATCTGACATAAAGTACTTGGTAAGTAATTATTATTATATGCTTTAACTTGCTATAACTCTGCTTTATAAATTTTATAAAGTAAAGTTACTTTCCTACTTTATAAATCACCATTATTGTAGAACCGGTGGGTGGTTAGAAAATTTTACTACTAACAGAGATACAAAAGTGGGAAGTAGGTATAAATAGGTTGACTACCCCTGGTCTAGATAATTTGTAAAGTTAAATGGCTTGGGGACTTTCTTGCAAAATATATTTTTAATAACCATTGCCAGACAGCTTTGGGATAATGAGCGCAAGCAGTGTTCTGCCTTTCCGAAACAAAGCCTTGCAGATTGTCTTGCCCTGGTCAGAAAGTAAGCCTGAGCTTCCCTTAAATTTCTAAATTGACCAGACAATTGCAACACAGGCTTATAAAACTACTATCTGAAAGAAAATAAATTGTACGCAAACCAAATCAGCCTGTGAACAAATGCATTTTGCCTTCGATTTGAAAGTGCAGCCTGCATGACAGAGCTTGCTTTATAATTTATACATTAAAGTATGCCATAAAGCCATTGATGTTCATTGCAGGAAGACTATAAAACATTCTGTGATAAGAAAAATTCTCAAGAAAATTTAACTTTATTTGAAAATTCATAGTTTTTCCAAATATGTTTGTTTTTCTACTCTTTTGGGCAGTGCAGAGGGAGGAAGGCAATAGAAATGGTAGAAATAGTTCCTAGGGCAATTTGTGGATGAATGTATGTGCGTGCGCACATGTGTGCATTCTTGCTGTTGAAGCCAGAGCACCCCTGGAATGAATACCAGTCTCAACCAGTCAGGCCGAGAGAGAGCATGTATTTTCCCTTGCTTTACATTCTTTGTTCTATTCAGGCCCTCCAGGGATTGGCTGATGCCCACCCCCTTTGGGGAGGCAATCTATGCTACTCAATCTACCAACTTAAATACTTATCCAGGAACACCCTCATAGACATTCCCAGATATTAGTTAGCAAAATTTCTGGGTGTCTCATGATTCAGTTGGGTTACACGTAAAATTATCATCACGAGGGAGATCATAGGGCATGAAGAAATGGCCAAGAAATAAGCACATGAGAAGATGCTCAACATCATTAGTCATCAGGAAGATGCAATTTAAAGATATCTCAAAATTTAAGACTATTGGCTTCATATGTGGGTTTGTAACAATGAGGGATTTAATGATAAAATTAATCTAAAGTTCATGTAGAAGAGTGTCCAAAAACAAACAGCCAAGAAAAATATTTTAAAAGAATAGTTCAGGAGAATTGTTTCAATCTTCTCAATCAAAATAGTAAGGCAATGGTAGAAAAAAAGAAAAATATAACTGGTTTAGACTAAAATATCCCAGAAACAGGCCCTCGCCAGATACTTAGTGGATTACAGCATCGACTCAAAACACCAAGGTTATAAATTCAATCCCCGGTCAGGGTATGACATATAAAATTCAACCAATGAATACATAATCAAGTGGAACAATGAATCAATATCTCTCTTTCCCCTTTCTTTTCTCTCCTTCCAAAAATCAATAGCCTGACCAGGCAATGGCGCAGTAGATAGAGCATAGGACTGGGATGCGGAGGACCCAGGTTCGAGACCCCAAGGTCACCAGTTTGAGCGCTGGCTCATCTGATTTGAGCAAGGCTCACCATCTTGAGCCCAAGGTTGCTGGTTTGAGCAATGGATCACTCGATCTGCTGTAGCCCCTGGTTAAGGCACATATGAGAAATCAATCAATGAACAACTAAGGAACCGCAGCGAAGAATTGATGTTTCTCATCTCTCTCCCTTCCTGTCTGTCTGTCCCTATCTGTCCCTCTCTCTGACTCTCTCTGGCTCTGCCATAAATAAATAAATAAATAAATAAATAAATAAATAAATATATTTTAGGAAGAGTTATCTGGAAATATATTTGAAAAGAAAAATCTTAATAAGGCAGAAAAGGGATAATTTACTAAATAAACATTTCTAGCAAATTGGCTGCATCTAATTAACATAACTAAATGCAAATAATGGTAATAATTTTCAGAGAAAAATCAAGCATAAGATTTGTAGCCTTAGAGTAAGGAGGACTTTCTTTAGCAAAACAGAAAACTTAGGAGACAAGATGAAAACAGATATATCTGACAACATAAAGTTTAATATTTCCCCATTGGAAAAAAAACTGTGCCATACAAAATGTCAAAGGAAAAATGCCTGTAACATATAAATCAGTCAAATATTTAACCTTCCTATAATAAAGAGTGCTTACAAACTGATTAAACAAATACATATATATACATGCTAGTAGAAAATTAAGTAACTGTAAGAACCTATTTGAATAAATATTTGGAAAGATGATCACTCTCAAACATTTTTAAAAATGTGAAAAAAGCCTGACCAGGCAGTGGTGCAGTGGATGGAGCATCGGACTGGGATGCGGAGGACGCAGGTTCAAGACCCCGAGGTCACCAGCTTGCGCACAGGCTCATCTGGTTTGAGCAAAGCTCACCAGCTTGGACCCAAGGTTGCTAGCTCCAGCAAGGCATTACTCAGTCTGCTGTGACCCCACAGTCAAGGCTCATATGAGAAAGCAATTAGTAAACAATGAAGAGGTCGCAATGAAAAACTAATGATTGATGCTTCTCATTTCTCTCCATTCCTATCTGTCTGTCCCTAACTATCCCTCTCTCTGACTATCTCTCTGTCTCTGTAAAAATAAGTAAATAAATAAATAAATAAATAAATAAATATTGAAAAAAATGAGGTGATATTTTTACTCAGAATCAAAAGTACTAGAATATTCAGTCCTCATGCATACATATGGAATGTGCATACTCAGATACTTTGAGTATGGTTTGTCACATTCTTTCAAGGAAAATGGCAATTTTTAGCAAATTTTAAAAAAAGAATATATATATGTTTATATTCATATTCATAGCCATAAGCATTGAGAAGGAAACCCCAATTTTAGAATGTAGCATAAAGAAATAAAAGCAGCAGTATATAAGAAAGTTTATTACAGCATTGTTTATGGTATAGAAAATACATCAGAACAATTCTGAGTGTTCATTAGTAGGTTAAAAATTATGATAATTCTATCCCATAAAATACTGTTAAATAATGAAAGAAAAGAAGCTATAGTTTCTGACTTGGAGGGGAACAATATGAAACCACGGCCTAGGTGACTATGTGCCCCACCACCCATTTATGACACTTTAGGTGTTTCATGTGGGTTTCCACCCCCAAGATAAGGTAGAGTACATGACTTTGGTGGCAATATTCTGAGCTCAAGAACATAAAGTCAGTACAGCCAAATCGAATCAAATGTAACAGAAGACATTGGGAATGCTAGGAAGGTTGGGCTTACAGCAGGCATGGCAGCCTCCTTCTCACAGGACGCGGACCTACGGAGGAATGGCCCCCATGGTGAAGCCCACCCAGGAAGAAGAACAGAGCCAGGTTGAGGATGAGATGAAACTGAATTATGAAGCTATCACTTGAGCCACACCTGGAGCTACATGAGCTCTTTCAGCAGAATGAGTTTGGGTTGGGTTTTCTGTCACTTGTAAAAAATGTCCTTATTGATACATTTGCATTTTTTGAAAAATGAACATGGGAAAGGTGGGGAATGACAGAATGACAGATTCTTTATACTCATTGCCTTAATGTTTGGAAATGGAGATGAGAGAGGAATATAAATTATTGTTAATTATGTAATTAGTGTAATGTTATTATATATAATATTTCTATATTATTAATATACTGTGGGTTTTCATTTTCTTATTATTAATGTATATAACATTTAAAATGAAAATAAATCTTACAAAAACCCAGTGCTTTGGCTATTGGTGTCAATAAATCTATAGTTTTTTTTAAAAAAAATAGAATATAAAATGCAAATATATCTGAAAATTCAAGCATGAATTTTCTCTTTTTTAAATTTCTTTTACCTTAAAATAAAAAAACTATTTGCAGTTGAAGTTTATCTTTGACAGCAGAATTGAAATCAGAATATTTCGATTATTTCTGCTAAGTTTTTTCCTCTATATAATTACTGAATACATATAAAGTACCTAAGCCAACAGATCACAACCCATGTGAAGAGATTTGGGGTTCCAAGATGAAGGAGTAAGAACTGGGTCATGGTAGAGGTTTAAATGGAAGCAATAGGCAGGGGTTGGGTGACCTGGGACTTTGTAGAGTATACTGGGTAATTTTGTGGTTTATCCTGAGCTTGATGGGGAGCTGAAAGTTCCTGAGCAGTTCAGGGACACGGTGAGATAAGTGACTCTGGTAGTTGTGGCAGATGAAGGTGGGCCAATCAAAGTTAAATGCCCTAACGCAGTGGTCCCCAACCCCCAGGCCGCGGTGGGTCATTTGGTACCGATCCGCAGAGAAAGAATAAATAACTTACATTATTTCCGTTTTATTTATATTTAAGTCTGAACGATGTTTTATTTTTTTTAAATGACCAGATTCCCTCTGTTACATCCGTCTAAGACTCACTCTTGACACTTGTCTCGGTCACGTGATACATTTATCCGTCCCAGCCTAAAGGCTGGTCCATAAAAGTATTTTCTGACATTAAACCGGTCTGTGGCCCAAAAAAGGTTGGGGACCACTGCCCTAATGTATGGATCTGAACCCCCCCCCCATGCTCAACTCTGCTTTAATTCCCAAATGATGGAAATATCATTTTGAAATAGTTCCACAGGCCAGCAACTTATTTTCTACTTCTGTTGTCATTCAAACATTCAAATCATTTTATGTTTTATACATCAAAAAACAAGTTTTTAAAAAAACTATTAAAATGTTGCTAATTGTTGAATGCATCTATGTCTTCATAAATGAAATTAAGTTACCGAAGATATGAGTTAGTGTTTCCTGTCCTGAACTTATATGTCTGTCCTATTTTTTCTCAGTTCTCAAGTACAACTATTATTAATAAATAAGACTCCAAAACCTCCACACTAAAGTTCCAGGTTATCTACATATTTATTTATTGATCATCTATGGGTCAACATGACCTGTAGAATTTCTGTCCTTTAGAATCCCAGCTAGCAAATGAAGACATCTGTTTTTGATAAGACTATTTGATCAATATCTAGTATAACCCAGGTCTCTTAGGGCCCATGGTAGAAATTTCTCCTGCAAAATCAATATCGGGTTTTTCTCTCTTCTTTTAGAGAGACAAGAAATTACACTTCCCACAACCGAGTGTTATTAATGGACTAAAATAAGTGGGAGTGACCACGTCCCTTCTGGGAAGAAGCATAGCCAAGCAGGTATGAGATCTTTTTTTCTGCCATAGTAACCAAGAAAGTCATGATCCCCATGGTCAGCGGTAAGATGGTAGAGCTTCTATAGGCTGGATGGTAGAGCTTCACCCAGTGACTGTGTGAGAAACTGAGTGCTCCTTCCTGCCCCTCCCCTTAATCAAACTGCTTTTCATGTGTATTCATGAGCAAGAAATAAAACATTGGTATGCTAACTAAGTCATTAATATTCTAGGTTTCATCTGTTACTACAACATTCCTGGCTCATCCTCTCAAATAAAGTTTCAAAATCCCCTTTGAGAATCTGAGGCACTCGTTCCCAGCTAGCTGCATATTCAAGCATTTTAAATAAAGAATATGAACAAGTCTCTCCCCTAATCTCCCATCACGAATGAATATTTAAAATTAGAGAATATTCAGTTCCTTCTTAGCATACAAAATAATATAATGTGTATGTGTGCATGTGCAAGTGTGTAGAAATGCTATTATTGCTTTATGCTGTAATGGTTTAGAAGTGTTCTAATTGTGCAACTAAATATTGGTGAGTTGATATCAGAAAATCAGTTGAATAATTTCTAAATTGTTTATGAAGAAAGCCTCTGTTTCTAAGTACACTATGTCTGATTAAACTAAAGCTATAGCTTACTACCCAGGGGAAAGAAGGAACAGGCATTTGCTAAATGCAAAGGCTTACTATAGTAGATAGAATTGTCTGCTTCACCTACTGGTTAAAGTAAATGAACTGAAAACAAGTACCTTTAGGATTCTGATTTGGTTACTTTAGAGAAAGTGAGTAACTTCCTGTTTCTCAGGGAAAAAAAGAAAGAAAACGGAAAAGAGAAATCTTTTCAAGAGTCACTTAGAAAGGGATCCTTAACATCAAAGGGCTTTTCTCAAAAACTATGTTGTTGAGAGAAATAAAAAAAGTATCAAAACTCTGCAGACAGATTAAATATTGAGAGGTAGAAGTGGTTTTGCTAGTGTTTTCAATTCACCAAGCCAAATCCCAAACATTTAATTCATAGTTTTGAAGTGTTCACTAAATGAGTTCATCGCATTGTATTTTCGGTGTAGCTACTTGTACTGAGGCTCCCATGTGGCTGACCTGGGAAGTGACATGTCTTCCATGCAGGGCCTCATTTTGTTGTATCCCGTTTTGACCCACACTGTTCCTTTCTTTCCAGCTCTGCCTTCTCTGCCCTGCCTTTCCTTTGGAGCACCTACTCTTGCTTTTCTTACTACCTGGTAAGGTGTATAGGCTGTGCCTTGGCTAACCAGGGCTGTCAGAACTTCACACCCTCCTTCCTGTCACCAATTAAAATGTAACCAATACAGAGCTTAATTTCTAGCTCTGCAGAGCTAGGCTGCTTCTTTACATTAAGGCTGATAATTTGTTGATCTAAGAAAATTGCAGTTCTTAATTCCAGAGTACAAGGACATCGCAGGTCTTCTGCAGACAACTGAAGAGTGTGTGCATTTGTGCAATGTGATTGTCCTAAGACGATCAGCTTTGCAGATATAGCTCACCCTTCCTGCTAGCAAAGAAAGTGATAGTGATAGTGATAGATGAGCCTCAAAATGAGAAATTTGGCTTTGGTAATTGTAGCTTTTTAGTTGTAATGCATAGGAGATATATAAGTGTTAGAAAATAGTTAACATGCTTGCTATTCTCTGTTAATGGCTCCTTGGCCTGTACTTTGAAATGTAGTGAATATGTGCCACATCTTCTTTATCCAGTCTTCTATGGAATACTACTCAGCCATAAGAAATGATGACATCAGATCATTTATAGCAAAATGGTGGGATCTTGATAACATTATACGGAGTGAAATAAGTAAATCAGAAAAAAACAAGAACTACATGATTCCATACGTTGGTGGAACATGAAAACGAGACTAAGAGACATGGATAAGAGTGTGGTAGTTACCAGGGGTGGGGGGAGGGAAGACGCAGGAGGGAAGGAGGGAGAGGGTTAGGGGGAGGGGGAGGGGCACAGAGAAAACTAGACAGAGGGTGACGGAGGACAATCTGACTCTGGGCGAGGGGTATGCAACATAATTTAATGACAAGATAACCTACACATGTTTTCTTTGAATATATGTACCCTGATTTATTAATGTCATCCCATTAACATTAATAAAAATTTATTTTAAAAAAATGCGAAAAAAAAAAAGGAATGTAGTGAAAAGTTTACCTTCACAGGAATGTCTGGGGAAAGCTTACATGGGGAGGGATCTGACAATTAAGGAAGATTAAATCACAATAGTTGTTTGTAAAAGCCTAGCCCAGACATGGCAACATACTGCCCACAGGCCGATATCCGGCTATGGAATGAGTTTATGCGGCCCACGATTAAATTTTTAATATTCTCTGCATGATGCACTGTGGAAATAAAATAAGTGGTACTTTTAAATCGTTATACATAAACTATGATATCCAACATTGTACAACAATGAAATTTAAAATCTCAGCTACTCAGAAGCGGAAGTGTCTTTGATTATTGGAAACCGAGATATTTAAGAAGATAGTGATACACAGAAAAGAATTCCACGTGTGACTAATCTAGGGTTAACTTCCAATAATTGGTCGAATGGATTCATGATATTTCTTTATTTTTTAAAATAATTTCATTTTAAAGATTTACAACTTTTGTAGTCGTCTGTGCAATTTTTATAAGCAATTGAATAATGGAAAATATGGAAATTTTAAAAAACTTGCCAAGGAATATTTAGTAATCTTCAGCTCAACTTATATTTGTGAACAAACTTTTTCTTTAATGAATCTAAATAAAAGTACAACAAGATCAAGACTGAATGATTTACATTTGGAGGCTGTGTTAAGAATAGCTACTACAAGTATAGAGCCAGATATTAAAAAAATAATAGGCGATGCAAGCGCCTCAACATGTCACATTAGTTTTTTTGTTAATTGTTGTACTAAATTAGTTACATTTATTCATAAACAAATTACATAATAAAACTTTGTTTACTTAAATTGTTTTTGTATTTAACATTTTTTTCATTTTAATATTTCGTCCAGCCCGTGAAAAAAGTTTTCTTTCTAATCTGGCCCGGGGGCAAAAACTATTGGCCATGCCTGGCCTAGCTGCAGGATTTACTGTGAAAAGTTAAGGGCTATAAATTAATTATAAACTTAGCTCACCAATGTTAAATCTTTACTTGTTGCCTAAGTAATACAGGAAGATCTGTTGCAGAAAGTTCCCAACCGTGCCAGACCCTGCCACTCTGGAGCCACATCAAGGATACCAGGTAGATCAGGGCCTGTGTCAAAAGCACATTCCGGGAGGCAGCCCTGCACTCTGCATTCCCGCCTCCCACACACCGCTACACGACTGACTACATGCTCTGTAATGAGTCATTGACCTCCCAAGGAATATATAAACTGGCCAGTAAGCCAAGAATGTTAAGACAGTCCTTTTGGACAGGAGTTTTCTGCCTTCTCAAATTGCTGCAATTTTAATTAAAGATACTCATTCATACCTATGCAGTCAGTGTCTCTCGTGAAATGGGCAAAAATAGGGCAACAGACAACAGGAATCTGGGCTTGCTCTGGAAATAATAGAACAGAGATAGAATGTTTTTTGGAGAAATAGGGGAAATAAAGACATTTAGTTTACAGATGAGACTATACACAGGGTGGATCAAACAATGCAAAGCAATTCTTGAATTGTATTGACATTTTTGAATCAATACAATATAGATTTTGTTGTTGAAACTAGCAAAATATTGGAGAGATTTCTAAACTTAAATGTGGAGGAAAAATAAGGAAAATCATTGCATAAACCATAAAGCAAGATGTCAAAAAAAAATCAAATAAGGAGGATTAAGAAAAATAGACAGCATTCCTTGAACATGTTATCATTTGTCCAGCACAAATGACTGAGTCTCACTCATTTTAACTCAAACAAGCTCTTTTCCAAAATCCCAAATAACAGATCTTTTTGTTATCTTCGTTATCATGATACAGAAGAGGATACTTAGGCAGAGAAATTAAGAAAAATGTTCATCATTACCTAGTAATTACTGCAGCTGGGATTTTGAAACAAGACAAGCCTAGTTCCAGAGTCTGTATTTTATTTAGACTACTATTGAGAGAGAAAAAAATAGACTGAAATGTATAGAAGAAAACAAATGCAAAGATGTATAAGAATAAGATGACTGGTCCATAAGCAAAGTATAGATAATAAATAAAATAACATATAATATAAATATCAACAAATAAGCAAACAGGCTCATAAATGTCTCATAGTCGTGATGGAATGGCTTGATATGTGCCTGGAAGAATTATTTATTCCTTGTTCAAAAGAAACAGATTGAATTGAAGGAAAAAAAAAATAGAAATGAGTAAAATTTGCTTGTTCTTTACATCTGTGAAGTAGAGAGGAAGCTCGCAGAGGTAAGGGTAAAGGGCATAACCAGAAAAAAGATTTTTTTTAATGGTGCATATCACAGAGGTAAACTATTAAAAAGTCGACGGAGGGGTATCTAAATACTAGTTGGCATATGGACTTAAATTCTTGACTTCATGAAAGCTGGTTGCTCAAAGGTAAAGAAAATAATGAGATTTAGGTCTACTCTGGTCTTAATTTTGGTCAAGGAAAATTTAGCAATGTGGAAGTGGAAGGCTCTTTGCAAGAAAGTGGCAATGCAATAATGGAATTTGTAATATCAAAGGAAGTTAACACTGGGTACAGTTAGCCATGAAGCTGGGCTTAAGAAACACAGTTTCAGAACTGACCTCATGCATGCTTCTTGACAATTATACAGAGTATTAGTTTGATCATTTCCTTCATAAGGCTACAACCTCAAAACACTTTATATCTACTTACATCTTCTTGCCTTTTGTGTTATTGCTTTCATGCACTTTAATGCAATGGATATTTTAAACTCCAAGAAAGATCATGAGGTTGTTTTGTATGATCAATTTCATTTATATTTACCTATATATTTACTCTTTCTCATATTTTTTATTCTCACTGGCATTTCTGTTTTCGTCTAGGTTCATTTTCCTTCTACCTAGAGAAATTCTTTTATTGTTTTGTTTGTTAAATATTGATGACAATAACACAGAAGTCACTATAAGGATGACAGAAGTCACTATAAAGGCGTTTTCTCTGGATGTAGAAATCAAACTTGGTAGTTATTTTTTTCTAGCACTTCAAATGTATTTATTCAAAAGTCTTCTTTTCTTATTATCACTTCTGACAGGAAGTTACCCATCAGTATTATTGTGGTTTCTTTTAAGTGTAATTGTCTTTTTTCTCTGTCACTTTTAAGATTTTCTCTGAGTCTCTGATTTTCAGCCAGTTTAGCTATGATGTGCCTTGTATGATTTTCTTTGAATTTTTGCTGCTTGTTCTTTTCTAAGCTTCTTGGGTTTATGATTTGAATCTTCTGTAAATTACGGGAAATTCTCTACCATTATCTGTTCAAAAAATGCTTCTGTCTCAATCTATATCTTTTTTCTTTATTTTTTAATCCAGTTACAAAAATGTGAGAATTTTTTAGCATGTCCTACATGATCCTTACATTGTTTATTTTTTATCTTCATATTTGTTTTCTTTGTCTATGTACTTCATTAGTTATTTTCTATTAACTTATTATCCAGTTTACTAATCCTGTTTTTCAGTGTACCCAATCTATTATTAAATGCACTCACTAAATTCTTCATTTAAGAATATATTTTTTAGTTCTAGAATGTGAATTTGATTCTTTTTTATAAACTTCAATTCTGTGAAATATTTTATCTTTTTATATATTTTCTCCACCTTTTTCTTTTTTAAAACATATTGATTAGAGTTATTTTAAAGTCTGTGTTTGTTAACTTACATTCTGAATCACTTTGGGGTATGCTTCTATTGTCTATTTTCTTTTTATTGGTTATTAACTAAATGGTCTTGCCTTATCTCATACCAAGAATTTTAATTTTATTAGGTACAAAAGAACAATAGAGTTTCCAGGTGATACTACCTTCCTCAGAAAAGGTTTAATCTTCTCCTCTGATAGGCAGATAAAGTAGGTCATACATCACTGTAATATAATCAGGGGCTAAACTAGGTGAAGGCTAGATTACAGTTTTGGTGAGCTTCAGGCTATATCTGTCTCATACGATTCCAATGATATGGGCTTTCAGGACCTCCAGGATGTCTGTTGTCAGTCAGTTATCTTTGACTCTTTGGCTTTGAAATTCTGCAGGTGATCTGGTTCAGGCATACTCTCTCAGAGTCAGTTTCATGAGGATGGAAAAGATTTCACTCTGTTTTCCAGAGGCTTTAGACTTCAGTCTCTCACACAGCTTCAAAATTAAGTAAATATCTTGTGCAAGCAACCAGTCATACCTCTGAGACCTTTCCATTTCCCAACATTGTCATAGTAACCCTGAGCAACTGTTAAAAGCTTTGTTGGTTTCCTCTACTCCCAGCAACGTGGATGAGGTCCCAATATTCAGCCTCTACCCCATGCCAAGAAATAGCAAATATTTGCAACTCGTTGGCTGTTCTGGGTTTTCTAATTGTAGTATTCTTTTCCCCACTGTTCTGTAAATGTCTGTGTTCCTTTGTGTTTGGCACTCATATCTCTAGTACTTAACAGAGAACCTTTTACCTTTTTATGAGCGTTTGATATGTCTACTTGATTAGAAAAATGATTTGCACTTTTAAAAAGTGTGAGGATATATATATGATATAAAATCAGCAATGAATATAAGTGAATGGCTTAACCCTATGGTAGAAGAGAAGCAGGCAGATTGGTGTCAGAATTACACTAGCCTTTTTTTTCAGAGGAAGAAAATGAGCAAAGAAGAATAGAATCAGTGCCTGGGGCAGATTTACTGTATGCTAAGAAAATCTGAATTGGGGGTGGGCACAAATTAGCTGATGTATTCTATTTCTACCTCTTCAAGGATCTCCAATCAGGCAACAGGAGAATAATTATAATCAACAAAGACTGGAAGTTCCAGATGAGAGTTCAAAAGGGTTCGTGTTTGTTGCCTCCCAAAAAAGTTTTGCATCGAACTGAAAAGTATACAGTTGGAAAAGAAACATGCTTATTTTTATTTTTTTTTATTTTTTTTATTTTATTTTTTTCATTTTTTCTGAAGCTGGAAACAGGGAGAGACAGTCAGACAGACTCCCGCATGCGCCCGACCGGGATCCACCCGGCACGCCCACCAGGGGGCGACGCTCTGCCCACCAGGGGGCGATGCTCTGCCCATCCTGGGCATCGCCATGTTGCGACCCTCCTGGGTGTCGCCATATTGCGACCAGAGCCACTCTAGCGCCTGGGGCAGAGGCCACAGAGCCATCCCCAGCGCCCGGGCCATCTTTTGCTCCAATGGAGCCTTGGCTGCGGGAGGGGAAGAGAGAGACAGAGAGGAAGGCGCGGCGGAGGGGTGGAGAAGCAAATGGGCGCTTCTCCTATGTGCCCTGGCCGAACATGCTTATTTTTATATCAGAATACTCTAAAACTTTTGATTAAAAAAATTTTTTTTTCATTAACATCTATTCACTTATCAGGCATAGACACATACTAATGTTTAAGGACCTTAAAGATATAGTTATAAAGTAAAGCAGTCAGCTATACTGAAAATATTGACAGCTTAGTCTTTGTATCTTGTATAACACCAGACTATATACCAAGATCAAATACTCCCTGAACATACATCAACCAAGGGAGTGGGCAATGCCCCAGAGTTATACTCAGAAAAGGACATCCAGTGTATAGTGTGTGTTTTATATGGTTTCACAGAAGTCTGTAAAATAGTATTAATTGTTCTCATTACTCATTATCTATTGAGTGTTTATGACACAGCACCAGAGACAGAGACCACGGAGACCTGACAATGTCCAGAAAAGGAGTGTCTCGAGCTATGCATGTTGTGCATGAGGAATGGTCACTGAAGCAGAGTCCAGGGGGCTAGATTTTATAAGGAAAGATATGTTCAAAGTCCAGACAACTGACAATGAACTCTTCGCTTCACAGTAGGAAAAAAAAAAGACTTCATTTCTCTGCTTTCACACTTTATTTACACTGTCATCTCTGATTCTGATGTTCAGGGCAGCTGGCTATTATAAGACAATGCTAATTGTTTCCTCTTTACATAGAATACAGGGGAAGTGATATCGGTGTTGCTTGAGCTTTGTTTTTGTTCCCTATACAGAATCAGACCTGTGCCTAAAGGAGACTGTGCATTTTTAGGGTATGTCCTAGAGTTATCTCTAAATGATCTTTTCTCGTTCCAGAGCAAGCTGACAGTAAAACCATGATACATCAGGAGAATTGAAAATTTCATAACTCTGTGTTGTCGGGTGACATTGACATAATGTAAATCACATAATGGAGAAATGTCACCCTCCCCACGTGTTTTCAGTAATGTTTATGTTTATAAGCACCAGTGGCCATGACTCTGGAGACCTGACATTGTAAAGAGATCAGACAAACAAACGAGGTGTACCTGGCTGGTCTGCCCTCCATTTCAAGTAGGAAGCAACGTGAATATAGTCCACATTGACCCCATCACACCCTAGCTCAGACTTCTGTACTGGCCCCCTTGTCTACTGAATGATCAGTCTTGCTTTGAAGATTCTGGAAAATATAACCCCAAACTTATTTTCCACTATTTCATCTCATGAACCCTATCTATACTTGAGACACACTGGACAATGGTTCCCTTCCCAAACAAGCTTCTTGTTGTCTTTTAAACCAGTTAGCAGATATGTATCGAGAACTGGTACAGGCATTGTGTCAGGTGATGGAGCCGTGTGGAGTTGCCCTTCTAGAGTCTAGAAGGAAAGACTGACATTCATTCCCAGTGTGTTGAGTTCTGTGAAGTAAAACAGAGCACTCTAAGAGGATAAAAAAAAGAGGAAAGCAGTCTTGTTTGGGTGTAAGGAAAGGCATCTGTGAAGAAATAACTTTCAGTTATAAGATTAATAAATTCAGGAGACCTAGTGTAGAGCATGGTGACTATAGTTAATTGTACACTTGAATTTTGCTAAGACAGTAGATCTTAAGTGTCCTCACCACCACTCCACCCCACACACAAAGGTAAATATATAAGCTGGGGGATCGGTTAATTTCCTTGATTGGTGACAGTAATTAACAATGTATATGTATATCAAAACATCACACTGTATACCTTAAATATATACTATTTACATATTTGTCAATCAATATTTGAAACAGATTATTTAAGCCAAAAGAAACAAACAAATAGAAAAGAATTGATACTCCAGAAGGCCAGATGATGGAGGAGCTACCCTTCTGGTTTTCTGATTCTGACTCTGTACGTTTGCTTTGTAACATCGCTGCTCCTTCTTCCCAGAACACGAGATGGCCACTGCGGTTTTTCAAGACCAAATGACTTACAGAATTGTATGAGGTTATATTAAATTCTTCGTGCATGTGACAAAGGGTAAGTAAAGCTGTATTTCTATACAAGTTGTGCACATTTTTCTCCATTTAATTTATTTCTCTGGTGGGCTAATTGGGAGAAATGAATTTGTTTAGGTCATTATTCCCACTTTGAAGAACAGGTTTCTGTCCACATGGAAGAGTATAAGACACTTTGTTCACCTGGAATTATGTTGGTTCTCTGCTACAATTCAAAGACTTTTTGAAAACAACCTAAAGTAATAGCTTTTGTGCTGGGCCACGCGGAAGCCTTGACATCGGATGAGTCTGTGGATGCTGTAGCAACTGCAGTTTTGTAGTCATGGTAACAGCCTTGTGGCTCCAGAGACAAAACCAATGAGCATTAAGCATCACTACACTCTACCTAAGCTCCTCTGACTTCATCAGGAAGCAACAAGATCTGTATGTTCTTCCAAGTGCACGTGCCCCTCAGCAGGGAGGGAAAAGTGTGCATAATGTACCCGATTCAAATGTCATACTTGGATTATTCAAGCAAGTGAGTCCTTATTTTACTTTGATGGATTAAGTGGTAAGTATTTTTGTTTTAACTGGATTGTTGATTTCAGTTACCCAGGAGTATTGTTATGAAGCAGGGCACATACCATGCATGTTGTGAACGTTGTGATTACTACATATTTCAGAGGAATAAAACATGTAGATTTCCCTTTGATGATACAGATCAGAAACCCCAGAAGACCTGGAAAATAATTTTCATCTGTTTTGTTAAATGTTTTCCTCTTATTCAGGATAATAATAAAGAACAATATTATCTTCAAATTTAATACATCACACTAAAGTTACAGTAGCAAGAAACAAATCGTAATTCAGCCTGCACCTGGCCTTCAATGCTTAGAAACACTTGTGACTTCCCCTGAACACTTCCTTCCTACAACTGGGCAACTTCCTCAAGCTCGAAAGCACGAAGTGGAGAGGGCCAGCTAAGCGACCCATTCACCAAAGGACACGAATAATCGCTTTTCGGTTCAGCTTTCTTAGCTCTTCTTAGATATATCACATATAATTGCATAACTTCGTATGCAAAAGTGTAATAAACAAACCAAATGGGTCCCCCAATCACATTTATTTAATTCCTGTTGTTTACCAGAACTATTGTATACTTCACATCAATATTTCATGTAAAAAATGGTAGCTTAAAATATTAATCTTTTTATGCTATTTTAATTATATTTATCCTTTTTTTCCTCCCGAGTCCATTTCTAATTCATTCTGTTCTACTAGTATTTCCAGTCCAGGCCAGTATAAGACAAAAATTCTCCAAGGAAAATTATGATTTATAAATTAGCTCTAGTGAGATAAATTTCTAAAACTTCTAAAAGATTTCAATATACAAGAGCTATTTCTTATTTCCTATATTCTACTAATGTGTATAGAAGGCCTGTCATGTTTTATGTGAGATTCCACTGAAGACTCAAAATGAGCAAGGCATGGTTGTCACCCTCAGGAAACTTGCAAACTGGGCTCGTCATCTTTGGCGCTGTCCAGTCCTCTTCAGCAGTTTAAAGCCACCAACAGTCCTATCTTCACCTCCAACACAATATAAGAAGTGAAGGTGTAATTCCTTTTGATTGTCATGAGTTTATGGGTTTGTTTTGCTGGTTTTATTTTGTTAACTTTAAAAGCTGAAGCATTTTAAATTATTTTGTAAAGCAAGCTATTGTGTTTGAGATAAATTTTATAGCATGCATTTTGCAAGCATGTATGTGCTACTGATGAGAATTGTTTTTTATCACCAGTTTATGAAGCAGCATCTTAGATACTGTACTGGAATGGAAAATTTTAGCATCAGGGGCATCACAGTTGTGTGCTTCATGGCATCCTGGGTTCCATGGTCCATACCAGATGTAGAAGGTGTCATTGGTAAATACGCTGGAACTGTCATAAAATGGGCAACAAAGGGAAAATTTTAAGTGAAAATCAGATTTGGTGAACTAAACTTAAAAGAACTCATTATCCAAGAAATGACCTCACACTTCAATTTTGGGCTGGCTGTATTAAAAATAAAAGCCAAAGGAAGAACACTGAACACTGAACTTATTTTTGGAAAATGACCTGACTTAACACTGATTCCTCTTGATCATTTAGAATTATATGCTTCATGTCATTTGGCCATAATAATCTTTGCTCATATCTTATAAGCAAAAAAATTTAAAGAGAGTTACAGCATCATAAATATTTACAAAATAATATGGCTGAAAAAGACATTAGATTAGTGAAGTCCAACCCTATCATTTTGTAAATTGTGAAACTGATGTCTTTAAGTTTCCTTCTAGTTTTAAATTTAAGATTTTAGCTTGACCTGTGGTGGCGCAGTGGGTAAAGTGTTGACCTGGAATGCTGAGGTCACCAGTTCAAAACTCTGGGCCTTCCTGGTCAAGACACATACAACAAGAACTATTAAGAGCTGGTGTTTCCTGCTTCTCCTCCATGCCTTTCTCTCTATCCTCTTTCTCTAAAATCAATAAATAAAAATCTTTAAAAATTTTGCAGATTGTACTATTTATTGACAACCCAAGCTCACCAAATAATAGTTTTGTTTGGCATCAGTGTTGACTTGCAGTCAAGTAAAAGTTCTCTGCTTTTAGGATCCATTTGATTTACTTACTTTAATTATTTCTCATTTCATTGTTTTTCTTCAGTTCATTTTATTTTTAGTTTCCTCCATGTCAAAAGATGGTTGAAGTTTATGAAGAGTAATGAGAAAATAACTGTTCAATAGTACTCTCCAAGGTGACATAATCTTAACTGCCCGATTGGGATTTAAGTAGAACATGGGGAAGAAATGAATAAGAGTGGTATCAGGGTTTTTAAAACACATTTGAGTTTTCAATATCTACGATTTCTTCTACATTTAGGATTTCCTTGACCTCTGTTATCTTGTGGCTAGTCTCCACTGCCTTCTTATTTTCAATTTATTTATTCTCTTCATTCTTCAATTCTTTTTAACCACCTATAAACTCATTCATCTCCTCAAGAACGTCTTAGGGGTAACCCAGTGAGGTATCATTTAACTTTCATTATCTGAATATGAATACAACTCAGGGTCTAGTGTGACTGTTCTGATTCTGTAGAGGACATTTGTGTGAGAAAATAACACACACAAGACACACACACACTGATTCAGTAAACTAGAGACAAACAAATCTCTTCTATAGGAAACTGTGATTTGAAAATACTTGCCTTCAGCATTCTCTGTCAGCACGTTCATTTGGCTTAGGGGTGGCGAGCTTCCTATTCAACTCAGTGACCACATAGCTCCGTCTCTTTATTTTTTTGGAAACTGTGTGGAGGAGTTTCCTCACTCACAATACATTATGCACTTGTGCTTTCCTCCTCCCTCTCCCTTTTGAAAACTTATTTCCTCTGGATATTATCATTTCAAAATCCTGGTCTCTAGAACTAGCTCCAATCTTCTAAATTATTAGTCTAAAGATGATAATGGAGGATAATGGCTTAATGTGCATCTTAAAAGGTCTCTTTAGTGCTTTAACCTCAATGAGCCAGTACTGCGATGAGCAGGCTGGGGATATTTTAAGAATTCAGACTCTGCTATGTATGCCCTTGAATTCATTCAATGGATAGTTACTTCCCACCAACTATGAGCCAGTCCTGTTTACCCAGTTTAGACATTTATTCAATATATCTGGTGCTTGGATGGAAAAGCTACCAATAATAACTCATCCCTCAAGAGTCTATTATAAGCCTGAATTAGTTTGCTAGAACTGTTATAACAAAATACCACAGGCTGGGTGTCTTAAGCTACAGGAACTTATTACCCATAGTCCTGGAGACTAACAGTCCAGAATCAAGGTGTCTGCAAGGTGGGTTTCCTCTGAAGTTTCTCTCCTTTGCTTGCACTTCACCTGGTCTTTCTCTGTGTGTGCTCATGCCAGGGTCCCAATCTCTTCTTCTTGTATGGGAGAATCTACCAGTCATATTGGATTAGGGCCCACCCATATGACCTCATTTACCTTAATTACCTCTTTAAAGGCACTATTTCCAAAGCAGCCATGGCAGGTTAGGGCTTCAACATAAATGTTGAGAGGATACAATTCAACCCATGACAGTTTCACATTGTGTTAAATAATTTACACGTGTTCTCTTTCATCATTAACAAGATCTAGAAAGGTTTATTTTTCAAGTTTTTCTGCTAAGAAAATTGAGGATCAAGGAAGACAAGTAACTTTTCCAAAGTCACATAACCACGAGGTAGTGAAATCGGAAACTGACTAGAGCTCTAAAGTTCCTATCTTTCTGCTATACCACCCTGCCTTCAGCTGAGATTTATAGCCAGTCAGCCTGCTCCAAGGCACGTTCTTGAAATACTTTACTCCACAGAAGACTGGGACTTAACTGATAAATGGGCAAACATTCTCCTAGAGAAAATGTGCTCAAAAATTAAGAAATAAACTATTTTCCTATAGTGAAATTCCTTAATGTGATGAACATCAAAAAGGATTTGGCTATTTTTTTTTTGTTAACAAAAAAATTTTAGAATCTTAGTTTCTATACCAGCAACAGTGATGTTGTGAGAAATATCCATAGAAATGTTAAAATCAATAAAATGGCATTAATTAGCATATGTCTGTCTAGTCTCCAAACCCACCAAAGCAGGCAAGATGAACTAACTTGGAATCTTTAATATTTTATGAGAAAGGAAAGCCACAAAATCCTTAAATTTTTTCCCAATTCAAACATGTTTTTGAAAGGGAAGAGCTGTCTGAGTGTAAACCAGGCCCAGAAATCTTTGCTTGTCTCCTTTTGCACCACTGGAAATATAGACAAAGTGCTTCCTTCTTCATTCTAATTCTTTCTTTTTCTCGTTTTTCTGTTATGGCATACAGAAACAAGAAACGTTGTGGTAAGAGCTATGGGACATGGTAAGAAAACTGTGATAGGTCAGTTCTTTTATTTATATTTTCTGCAGCACAGAATGTTTACGTGGGGAAAAAGTCTGTAACTGTAATTGAATGACAAAATGATGATAATAAGGAAGATAATAAAAATGAAATTCTTTTATTTCAACTTATAGTTAAGAAAATTTGTATTGACATTCTAAAGAAAGGAGAAGAAATTGAGGAGGGAGAGAAGAATAAAAAGTTAAGGTTTAGATGGTGATAAATTTGAAGGTGGCAGATTTTCACAATTATAATAAAAATCTTTCTTTGTAGTACTATCCTTATAAAAGAAATACTATTTCCTGCATATAGGTGGTAATGTTCACAAAGTTCCTTTACTGTCGTGTAATTATTACACTGGAATAAATATACTGCTGTTGAGTGATGATGAAAATATAATTTAGCAATACAGGAAAAGAAAGGGGTTGGGTTACACAGATATAATAATTAAAAAGTTAGTAACTTTACCAAAGGTCAACTGTATAACTGATTGTAAAGTCTCCCATAGAAGTATAGCCACCCTGCAAAGGTATACCAAAAACCACAGTTATCTTCATGCATGGTCTGGCACATAGTAATAGTGAGTGGCTAACCCTATAACTTCCACTTCATGTGAATTAGTTGGTCTCCCTTTAGGTCTTGGCCATGACCTCACTTCTAAACACAGTCAGATTGCTCTTAGGCATTCTTGATCCACAGGTGAATTGATGAGATTATGGATACTTAATGGTCAATCTTATTCAAAGAAATAGCTAGACAACTGTTTCTAGCATCAGAATATGTGAAGGAGAGCCCATATGCAAGAACTCAGCACTGTGGTTTGGCATGGTAGTCACACCCCTGGAAGTGAGACACGTGACCATGAGACCTCTCAAGTTTTGTAGATTGGGACAGTGGTCAAGAGGACTTGGGATAAGTCATTACTGGACAAGAAAATTAAGTTTATGCCTTATAGACCAGAAATTTCATTGCCAGATTGAGCCAAAAGGAGATTATTTTGTTAATCAAATTTATAAGAAACTGGTTTGCAAGTCTTGGTATCTGTCATAACACAGAGCACCATGCCAAGAATGTGGAACATAGTAAACATATTTACAAAGCATAGCATCCATCTAATAAATAGTTATGAGCAAGATTGTGATTCATTAGTTCACATTAAGCAATAATGTTTAACCTGTTTGGGGGTCATGAATTCTTTGGGAATTTTTTTTTATTTTTGTCATAAAGCTTTCTCCAAAAAATATAGTACACATGCATCCAAAATGTTGTAGACAATATTAAAGTGTTCACAGGGTCATTAGCAACCATTCATGGATACCAGTTTAAGAAGCTCTGATTTAAAGTGACATAAATTTCCAATGATCATATATTTGTATCATCAACTCAGGTATTGGTATTTCAAGGAAAATAAACAGGTAGAAGGATGTTTACCTTGGCTATCACCAGAGAACTGAGTAGTGAATGTCAGATTACTTCATTCAAAGTGAGAGACAGAGTCAGTCATTCTGCTCACTGAAGAAAGTTGCATATTGGGAGTAAGCAGCCTTGGATGCCCTTTGTTGAGGTGTCAGTAGTAAATGCCAAGTCCAAAATCAAACGCTCAGAGCAAAAAGAACATACTGTTCTCTCTGCTTCATATGGATAAACTCTGGATATGTAGAAAATCAATTCTTTTAAGATCATATTATACCTTTATGTTCTCAAAAATGTTTGTTTAAGCCAAGCCTACCCCCTCATATGGGCATACTGATTTCAAAATATTCAAACAACAAGCAGTTTTCAATGTAATAGGTGGTGATGCCGTATACAAGAAAGATAGCCCAACACAACCTAGGTCCTGTGAAGAAAGGAGGTATGGTGTGCTCTGGATCCCAAGGGCCATGTTGAGGCTAGAATCAAGGGTGTCAATTTAAAGAGAGTTAACAGGCCATAGATAGATTCCAGTTAGATAAACTGGTTTGGTATTTCAAAAAACATATCAAAAAGAAAAAATGAAAAATGTGAAAATGGACTGAATTCAAACCAGGCAAAGTAAGGTAAGAGAAGGAAAGCTCTATCCTGCTAAATCCTGAGAGCTGCCCAAGCGAGTGGATGGTCCTAAGACCCGACAGAAAGGAGAGATTGGACTGGGTGACCGGTGCAGAGTTAAGCAATTTAGGAGCACATTTGCTTTAGAAGTAAGCATCCTGTGTGTACTTTTGGCATGTATTGTCTGTCTGAAAGTAAGCAGGTATCTGCCATGAGCTGTGCCCATTTTTCTCTCTATTATTTGCTTCCTTCTCTTTTTCTCCCTCAGATGATGCCACTGGGATCACCCCGCGCAGGCTCGCTGTTTGTTCTTCCAGGTTTCCATGTTCTTTGTGGGTAGCATGACCCTGGCAGGTAAGGGGATCAGGTCACATCTGGCTGATTCAGTGACTCAGTAATTACTCTGCCTGGTACCCCCCACTGTGTCTCTGCTCCATCTCCTTGAACTCAGTGCCAGCCTGCTGAGCCCCTCCTGCTTGCAGCCCCACCGTTTCTCTCTCTGTCTGTCCGTTGAGCCAGTTGACCAGAGTCTTTGTCATCAGATCTACTCCGTGTGGCTGCGTGAGATCCTACCTTTCCACTCCAGATTGTAGGATGTCTTGTTTTCATTTGGAGATGTGGAGATTGCATGTTTGACAGCCCACCTTGGAGGCTACTAAGCCACACACTTCTGCTCTGGATAGTATCTAAGAACATAGACATTTGAAAGCAGCACCAGGAAATAACAAAACTGTGTTATTGCTACTCCAGAGGCTGCTGACATCATAACAGCTTTACTTCTCTCTGCCAACTGCCCATTCACTGTCTGAACCACATTCTTGGCCCTGTGCTGACATTTTTAACAATTGCAGAGAAACAATGACTGAAAGGAGCAGCAGACGGTTCTCATCTTGCCAAATGAAGTTGCTTGTTTTCTCAAATGTCAAGGCTTTGCCTCTTCATGTTTCTCTCTCCTCCTTCAACATACTCCGCACCAAAGGCTCTGATTTTGATCCTCAGGCATGTAAAGCTGACTGGGTGAGGTAATTCTAAACACCCTTGAACGGTTTCCTGCTTGGTTATATTAACTGTCGAAACTATTATAAACCTTCTTAAGAAATAATGTTTTTGGAAAGGAACTAAATTTGAAGCTCAGGTATTCCTGGTTCATTTGAAAACCACCAGACACAACCATGTGGCATTTAGTGACAACATTCTAATGAGGTCCCAGTGGGTTACACTGATCAGCTGAGAATTCAGATAAAGACATCTGTTTGTCAGAGAGCTGTCCAGCTAAATTTAGACTGATTCTAGAATCATCTTTCTGCTTGCAACATTTAGAGCAAAAAAGAGCATATATACTGGCCGTCAAATACTCGACAGGTAAAACCTGAAAACATATAGTTGTTTTTTAAGTATCTTCACTGATTGAGATAAAAAGAAAGAGAAAGAGAGAGGGAGGAGAGAGGCATCAATTCATTGTTCTGCTTAGTTGTTCTGTTTAGTTGTGTGCCCATTGGTTTTGTATGTGCCATGGCTGGAAATGGAATCATGACCTTGGAGCACCAGAATGATGCCCTATGCACTGAGCCACCCAGCCCAGGCCAATAACATACCATTTTGTTCTAAATATTTTCCAGAGATGATCACTTCTGATGATGAAAAAGATAAGAAAAAAAATAAGTCAAAAAAATAACCCATATAAAGTTAGTGTTAGATAAATATGCCTGTTCATGTGTTAAGTGTATACGGCTATATATGTGCAGTAAATTATTAATGGGGTAAAATATAGTTATTCGTCCCAATTATGTTGTCTTATGGCAACCATTGGCTTCAGCCTAAAAATGTTCTAGTGTAACTAACTATAAATCAGGTTAACCTGGCAAAGTCTTGTTTTTCAAAAAGGGTTAATTACTGGTGTCTTTTCTCTGTTTCACTTACTACAAAGGCATCACAGTAATTGACGTTAATATCTCAACAAGGCTAGAAGACTCTGGGTGGGGTCAGGGCAGGCACAACAGAGAATATCCTGAATATCTTAAAATCCTTCATATCCTTAAAATTGAAAATATACCTGAACTCATAGCAAAGCCATCATATTGTATAATACTAATGGGCATCCTGGTCTGTTTATTTATTATGTAATACATATGTACAAACAGCTCCATTGAGCTATGTAATAATCTGGTACTTAGTTTTGAAGAATGTTTATGGGTGTACTATAATTGTACTTTCAAAGAGAATTCTTCATAATGTTCAAATCAAGTAAGGTAAGTAACATATTTATTTTTTTGTTTCTTAAAGATTTTATTTATTGATTTTGAGAGAGAGAGAGAAAAAGAGAGAGAAAGAGAAATAGAGGAGAAAAGTAGAAAGCATCAACTCTTAGTAGCTGCTTCTCATATGAGCCTTTACCGGGCAAGTCCAGAGTAAGCATTCAGCAAATAAAGCATCTTGTAGTCACTTTATTTTTATGTTGTATCTCCAATGCCAAGAATAGTTTCTAGCACATAGTAGGGACTCTTAATCTGTTAAATCAATAAATGAACCCTCGTCTTTTATTTCAGGTACCAAAGCATAAATTTTGTGCCAAGTTGTATTCCCTGATCATAAAGAAAAGATGAGAAGAAATGTTTAGCAAGGATGGAGCCTGAAGGTAGCATATAAACCTATAGAGCAGTAGTTCCTAGTCTTTTGAGGCCATTGGTTTTGAGAATCCAGTGAGAGCTGTAAATGCTCTATCCACAAAGTTGCAGATAGTTACACTGACAGCTGTCCAGTGATCTGCAAGGCTTTCCACAGCCCTCATGTTGGGAACTCTTGCTCAGAAATTTAGGAAGACAAGGAGAATGAAAGGGAGAAAGAAAGGACCTCAAGAAACTGGATCTTTTCCCCTTCCCTCCCCCTTTACACACATAGTTTAAACCAGGCAGTTCTAAAACATGGACCCTAGAGTGTGAGTCCAAAACTTTGAGTTAACAAAAAGACTATAGAAAGAATGAAGAGCTACAGTCTTTTAATTAAAAAAAAAGACATGAAAACTCAGATTTTGCATGAAGAAACTCTAGAATTGGGGAGTCAGATCATCTTGTGTCCAGGATATGTTATTAGGATGAACACCTGGAAGAAAAATTAATCGCACTGGAGGTACCTGAAGATTTCCAGTCATAAAAGAAGTGTTGCTATTCCCTGTGCTAGTATTTTAAGTGATGGATTTCAGATTCCAGGCACAGAAGGACCCCTGGGTTGGAGTTATAGAAGCTGAACATGTCAGAACTCCTCACTGCAGTGCTGGTGCTCTGCCCTCACCCTTTCCCAAAGACTCTGTGCTCAGCTCAGGATCCAAAGAGCATGTTCTTTTATGGAAATGACGGGGGGGAGGAATTGTCAATATCTGCATTTCAGATTCAGGAATGCTCAGCCCCAGCTCAGTTTGTCAAGATACCTCGGGGTACATTGGCTTATTTTCCATCATGATTTGCTAAGGAGATAAATTTTTTAGATTGTTTATAATTTTCTTCTCAAAGTGAGTTTTAATCTCCACCCTGATCCATAAAAAATAAACCCCAGTATCATTAATAATTTTCCCATGTCTAAAGGTAAGGTTTTACAATTTTTAAAAGTTATACATTAACAACTATTTTGAGAAATATAAAAGAAAAAGAAAGAAAGAAGAAATAAGAAAAAGAGAGAAAGTAAGAAAGAGAACGAACAAGGGAGGGAGGGGAGGGAGGGAGAGAGGAAAGAAGGAAGGAAGGAAGGAAGGAAGGAAGGAAGGAAGGAAGGAAGGAAGGAAGGAAGGAAGGAAGGAGAAAGAAAGAGAGAAAGAAAAAGGAGAGGAGGGAGGAAGGAAGGAAGGAAGGAAGGAAGGAAGGAAGGAAGGAAGGAAGGAAGGAAGAAAGAAAGAAAGAAAGAAAGAAAGAAAGAAAGAAAGAAAGAAAGAAAGAAAGAAAGAAAGAAAGAAAGAAAGACTTGAAGACATGGTCTGGCTTTCAGATTGACAATAAGTCAGAAGATGTTTTTGAATTAAATGCTGTATGCCAGGAACTGTGGGATACAGTGGCCCTTGAGATACAATGTGGATGGATTAGGTCGCTACCATAAACAGAGTTCATGGCCCAGTAGGGAAAGAGACAAGCAAGTGTGGTGAGTGCTGCTATTGAAAAGCACAGGGTGTACTAACATACAATTTGGGGGCCTGACCTAAATTGGAGGTGGAAGGTGTAACTGGAAAAGGTGCTTTTAAAGAATTGATGTTTAAAATAAAAAATCTTCAGTTAACTTGAAGAAATAATATAACTGCTCCTGACACAATGTAGGACTCTAAGTTGCACTCTATATAGAAGAGGACTAAATTGTGGAAAGGAGGAGGCCAAAGGAGAGACACAAAAGTGAACATGATCAGAAAGAAAGGAAGGGTTTGAGTTTGTTTTGAAAGAGAGGTAAATGGAGACAGAAGGGGTTCAGTTTTTCTGAAACAAAATGATCTAAGATACAATGGAAGAAAGAAATGTGATATGTAGGTAGAAAGGAAGGATGTCTGGTCTTACAAATACACGGATTCCAGTCTGACGAGAAGTGATAAATGCAACAGAGATCTTGTAGCTACAGTGAAGATTCCTGAAAGCAACATGGAAAACTAAGATTTAATAGGCTGGGAAATAGAGAGCCAATGAAGGTTGTCGGGAATGACAAGATGAAATCAAGATTTTACAAAGCTGAAGGTAGAATTGATTGCAGATGATGAAACGGAACTAAATAGTCTGCCTGAAACATTAGTGTATAAAAGGGCAAGGATCTAAATAATGGAAATGGATAAAACTAGGGAAAAATAGTGTTTTGTGATCAAGGTGATTGTGTATAAACCAAGAAGCTTATGACAAGACTTCAGGAACCCTGACCAATTAGAAGGGCAGACAGTGCAATTGCCAGATTTGGAAAAGGAGGGCATAAAAAGGAGGGCATAAAAATTTTTGTTTTGGACATTCTGAGTCTGAAGCTTACTCTTATTTACTTCTTTGGTTATTCTTTGTTAAATTTGCTAATGACAACGTCTCTGAGGCACACTTTAGATTGTGGGGTAGGGAAGAGGTCTCTTTTGTATACTATAAATGAAGTTGTGAATCATAAAAGAAAACAAATTTTGGGAAAATTTTATGAATAATCTCTTTTGGGGTATATAACTCAGTTGCTCTCATATTATATGTGAAATAATGAACCTCTGGGTTTTTTCCCTACAAGTCAGTGTGCTTCTCACATGTATTATAAATGTTAGCAAATTTAATTTAACCAATATTTATTGAACATATATGGGGTACATAGATTGGGATTATTTTTGCTGCATGGCAACTGCTTGAATAAAAAAAATACCATTTTTTTAAAATTTGGTGGTTTAATCACCTCTAATTTTGTTTTTATGATGATCATTCATTGAAATGTCTTTGTTCTCAGTGAAAAGACAAACCTAGACTCAGACCTAATCTAATAGTGTGGTGTAAATTAGTGAGGTTTAGCTAACTATGCCAAAATATTTTTTTTCTTTAAAAATAATAAAGAAAAGAATTTCAAATGCCTAACAGGATTCACATTTAAACCAGGCTTTTAAATACTGAGATAAAAAGGAATCTATTTGAAGGGTTTTCCTGAAGCCTTCCTCCCATAGGATAACTATGTAGAGAGTTTACAAATGGGTCATTACAGATGGGTTGCTGGACTATAACACACGGTATTTTTTTAATTTAATTAATTGTGTTTACATAGATTCTAGGGTTGCCCCAAATGCATCCTCCCACCCCTTGTTCCCCTCAACATCTCCCTTGCCCCCCTCTTACAGTACCCTCCCCCCTTCCCTTCAGGTTTATCCCATCCTCTCATCCCCTTTCCCTCTGTCCTCTTTTCCTCTGTTCCCTTTGATCCCTCCTATATCTCAATTCTGTTCCTCAGTTCACATTGTTCCTTGAATTCCTCAAATGAGTGAGGTCATATGATATTTTTCTTTCTCTGCCTGGCTTATTTCACTTAACTTAATAGTTTCCAGGTCCATCCATGTTGTTGCAAAACATAATATTTCCTTCTTTTTCATGGCCCCATAGTATTCTATAGTATATATGTACCACTGCTTTTTAATCCACTCATCCACTGATGGACACTTGGGCTGTTTCCAGATCTTCACTATTGTGAACAATGCTGCCATAAACATGGGGGTGCATTTCTTTTTTTCAGTCGGTGATATAGTGTTCTTGGGATATATTCCTAAAAGTGGGATAACTGGGTCAATAGGCAGATCGATTTTTAATTTTTTGAGAAATCTCCATACTGTTTTCCACAGCGGCTATACCAGTCTGCATTCCCACCAGCAGTGCAGGAGGGTTCCCCTTTCTCCATATCCTCGCCAGCACCTATTCTGTATTGTTTTGTTAATGAGCGCCATTCTGACTGGTGTGAGGTGGTAGCTCATTGTGGTTTTAATTTGCATTTCTCTAATAATTAGTGATGTTAAGCATTTTTTCATCTGTCTATTGGCCATCTGGATGTCCTCTTTGGAGAAGTGTCCATTCATTTCTTTTGCCCATTTTTGATTGGATTGTTTGTCTTCCTGGTGTTGAGTTTTACAAGTTCTTTATAAATTTTGGTTATTAACCCCTTATCAGACCTATTGTTGAATATGTTCTCCCATTGTGTAGTTTGTCTTTTTATTCTGTACATATTGTCTTTAGCTGTGCAAAAGCTTTTTAGTTTGATATAGTCCCATTTGTTTTATCTTCTTTTATTTCACTTGCCCATGGAGATATATCAGCAAATATATTGCTGCGAGAAATGTCAGTGAGCTTACTGCCTATGTTTTCTTCTAAGATGCTTATGCTTATGGTTTCACGGCTTACATTTAAGTCTTTTATCCATTTTGAGTTTATTTTTGTGAATGGTGTGAGTTGGTGGTCTAGTTCTTTTTTTTTTTTTTTTTTTTGCAGGTAGCTGTCCAATTTTCCCAACATCATTTGTTAAAGAGACTGTCTTTACTCCATTGTATGATCTATAAGAACAGGCATATAGATCAATAGAACAGAACAGAGAACCCAGAAATAAACCCACACCTTTATGGACAATTGATATTTAACACACAGTATTTAGCTCACTTGATGGGCAATAGGCCTTTCTATTATCTTCTTACATTTGCCTCTGACTTGACTTCTTTCAATGGCTTTAGTCTTTGCAGGCTTTGCTTTATTTTACTTTGGTTAGGTCTCTTGATTTCCCACTTAGGTCATGAGGGTAAGAACCTTTTATTTATTTATTCATTTTAGATAAGGAAGAGAGAAAGAGAGAGAGAGAGATAGAGAAGGAGGGGAGAAGTAGGAAGCATCAATTCCCATATGTGCCTTGACCGGGCAAACCCAGGGTTTCAAACTGGCAACCTCAGCATTCCAGGTCAACATTTTATCTGCTGTGCCACCACAGGTCAAGTGGCATTTCTGCAATACTAGCCTCATCTCTCTGCTGTGACTAACTTCTTGTGCACTATGCTCATACTTAAAGGCCATATGGGGTCACTCTAGGACAGCTGGAGGATCCAGGAGAGATTAAAACTCTACTCTCTCAGCACATAGATCTACACAGGAAAGCATAATTCTTTCATTCTGAATGATTTTCTCTTGAGATATTTGAAGAAATTTTCTGGTGAGTAAGTTTTTATGTTTTGTATGTATTTCTATACTTTCATACACTTTATTATTTCTATAAATCCAGTTTTTTCTTCTTAGATAAACATTTAAAACTTCATGTAAAAAATACATGCATATTTAATTGAGGGTCTTCACTAACTCAAAACAAGTCTTCCCAAATTAATAACAATTATTGAAGTTTGTTCGCTTCCAAAAAAGGACATGGTACTTATATCATGTATTAAAATTTTTTTTAAAAAATAAGGCATAATTAAGCATATAATCAAAAACGTATACAAGTAGTAGGACTAAGGTAAAAATAGTCACAATTACAGAACATAAAGAAATAACAACATAATTTAGTTCAGTAATTTTACATTACTATTTGAGAGTACTATTGAAAAGTAAGAATTTAAAAATAGTCGTACTGTAAATGCTATATACATTTTAAAAATACTGCAATTGCTTGTGACCTACCACTGGGTTAAAATGAAAAATGGAAAGGACAAGTGTCACTGGGGAAGAGTTTACAAGGATTAGAATAGAAAAGAAAAACGGAACGGGACACGCTGCAGTGAGAAGGAGAGGGAGATGGCTACCAAGAGAAGTAAAGTGAAGCTGGACAACGGGGAGGTGAGCGAGCGACGTCTTAGATGCTACTCGACTTTCATTGGTCTGAGTTCTTCACTTGGGTTGTGACTTAAAAAAAAAACTCTGAGATTTGAAATAAGCAGTATAATTATTGTTGGCTGTTCTCTAACTGCTCTTTAGCCTTAACTCTTCAGATAATCTGTTCTTGATGACTTAAGCAATAGGTCTGGGAAACTATTTGACGTATCCAAAAACAAGAAGCAAGATAATAGTATCCTTTGGACTAGATTTTAGATCAGTTCTTGGGATATAGCAAGTCCAAGGCAGATATGTCCAGTAGGCTGATGACTTTTCACTTCTGTCTTAGTGAAATAAACTATAAGAGAGAATACAATAGTTGACATATGCCTGTGTTGTTGATTGTAATGCAGTGTGACATGTGTACACACACATTCACCCTCCCTCGTATCCATACAAACCAAAGATGCCTTTTTTCTGGCAAAACTAGTAACACATATGGGACCAGTGCCAAGTTAGCTATCTCCTTCCTTAGTTCAGGATGTGTTCTCATACTCCATGTCAAGGACAAAGCTAAATGTTTGGCGGAGCCCCAAGAAATGATGAAAAACAAATGTATATTTAGAGACTTAGCTCAAGTGTACAGAGACAGAACTAAGATTTTATATTTGAAAAAAACTCATTTAAATACATCTTTGTGGGTCTAGCAATATTAGTAATACAAAGAGCTAATGTATGTTGATGCTTATCCTGTGTAAGGTACTGTGCTTGGTAGTTCACAAATCTGATTTTCTGTGAGATAAAGAATACAAGTGTTTGCAAACTTAGAGTACTAGTTTTAAAAATAACTCTTGATAATATGTGTTCAAGTCTTCAATTTTGCAGGGTCTGTGAAAAGAGGCAATGCAGTCAAGTAAAAAGACGTGGTATTCCATTGTTGAAAAATTCAGTGGTTTAAAAGAGCCATTTTACTAGGATGATGGTTTTGTGGGTGAATTTTAAAAAAAGCTCAACTGTATAATTTGTACATGCATCTGTAGTAAATTTAAAAGTATCCCCCAAAATCCATGTCCATCTAGAATATTAGTATATAACCTTATTAGAAACAGTGTCTTTGTAGATGTAATTAGTTTAAGAATCTCAGAGTAAAATCATCTTGGATTTAGAGTAAGCCCAAAATCCAATGACTGGTGTCCTTATAAAGAAAGGAGAGGACACAGAGAGACACACAAACAAAAGAGGGCCTTGTGAGCAGAGATTGGAGTTATGCTGCCACAAGCCAGGGAACACCTGGGACCACTAGAAGTTGAAAAGGCAAAGGATTCTTCTCTGGAGACTTCCAAGGGATCACAACTTCTCTGACACCTTGATTCATACTTCCAGCCTCAAGAAATGTAACAAATGCTTGTTATTCTCAGCCACACAGTTTGTGGTACTTTGTTACCACAACAGCTGTAGGAAATGAAGTGTCTCATATGATATCAGCTAAAGATGTCATCAAATATAAGCTAGGGCTGCAATCTTTTGAAGACACAACAGAGCTAGGAATCATCGAGGATGAATCAATGACATTACTGGCAAGTTGGCATTGGCTGTTGACTGGGAGCTCCACCAGGACTGCTAGCTGTGGGCCACAATTAACCTCCATATAAGTTTCTCCACAGAGCTACTTGGGCTTCCTCAAAACATGGTGGCTGATTTCTGAAAGAGAGAGAGTGTCCTAAGAGGGAACTTCCTGACAGCAAGATTTCTCAGTTGTCTCAGTAGAAACTGCAAAGATTCTAATGACCAAGCTTCAGAAATCCCAGAACATAACTTGCACTACATTCTATTTATCAATAAAATCACTAAAACTAGCTCAAATTCAAAGAAGGGAAATTAGGTTCCTCCTCTCAAAAAGACTTTGTGGTTGTCTTTAATCAGTTCCATAGACCTCAGTTCACATCACAACACTACCATTTGCTAGCTGAGGACAAGTTACTAAACTTCCCTTAGCCACTTTCTCATCTAAGACAGGGAGATGACAGTATCAACAATAAGTAGGAGGTTGTTGCAGTGATCAAGTTAAATTAAATTAAGTAAAGCTGTTTCAGGTCTTGAAAGTTACATGATGTACATGCATATATATAGATACATGAACACCTGTAAATAAATAATGAATATTGGGATAATTCTGTGAGGATATTAATAGATAGAAGCAAAGTGCTAGTTTCAGAGGTGACATTTTGGGAATCCCCTACTCATGTATCTGTTGCAGTTTCTGTGTCTAGAATTCAAATAAGAATCATTCTTAGCTTTATTACAACAGGGAAGTTGAGAGGGAAGTATAATAGGAGTTTACATTATGGCTCTCAAATACCCAGGAATAATCCTTATACTACTATGAAAATTCATCAGCCAGGGACTCCCCCAACCCCACCAAAAAGCAAAAGAATTGTCAAAACCTTAATTCTCTTGCCCTTTAGCTAAGGTTCAATTTTGTTTGTGGAGTATTACACCACCTCTGATTTTCCCAGGTTGCCCCTGAGTGTCATAATACATTTCCACTACCTTTCTATATTATAGTCTTGCACAATTAAAGCTTTCCTTCCAGTTCACTGAAGTTTATTCAGGAGAAAGGAAGCTTTGTTTCTTAACATCTGAGCAAATAAACGTTATGAGCATGACAGGATGCAAGAACCTTTGAGTTCACATGTTGTATTCCTTTCTGGCCATGACCTCTTTTACTCGGTCTGCCTCAAACTTCTCTTTGTTCCTTGACCTCAAGTTAGTGGTATATTCTTGGGTAATGGGCCTAAAGCAACAATTCTCCATCCCCTCCCACAATAAATTATAAGCATCAGTCAGTTTGGGCCTTGCAGCCATAAAATGTCTTTTTCCTTACACACTTCATCATAGAAACTTACTTATGATAGTTCTCAAGCAGGAACCTGGGCTTTTAGAGTCAAGATGTTGCCTATGGTTGTGGCAAAATTCCAGAATTTTGTTTGCTTGTTTTTACACAATCCAATAATGGAGGCCCCTAGTCGTTAAAAGTAGACTCTGAAGCCAGGCTGCCTGGGTCCATAGCTCTAGCTCTGCCATTGATCAGCTATGTGTTCAATGAGATTACCAAAATTTGCTGTGCCTCAGTTTCCTCATCTATAAAATGGGCATAACATAAATATCCACTTATAGTGTTGTTATGAGAATTAAGTGGTTGATATACGTAATGTACCTTTCAAAGCATACCTGGCAACTAGTAAGTGCTCAACAAATATTTGTTTCTAAATAAAATGATGTTGGGTGTTTTACAGATGAATTATTTTTTTTAATTTTTAATTTATTGTGTTGACATGATTTCAAGTGTCCCAGTCAATATAACATCCTCTACACACCACTTCATGCTCTCCTATGCCCCATTCAAAGTCTCTTTTCCCCCTTCATCTCCCCTTTACTCCTCTCCCCCTCCCTCCACCTTCCCTTTCCCTCTGGCTATTGCTACTCTGTTGTCTGTATATATGATTTTGGCTATCCCTTCACCTTCTTTGATCCCATCCCTTCTTTCCCCTTTCCTCTGATAGCTGTCCATCTGTTCCCTGTGGCCCTGCCTCTGTTTTGTTCCTCGGTTTATTTTGTTCATTAGATTCCAAATATAAGTGAAATCATATGGTATTTGTCTCTCTCTGCCTGGTATTTCACTTAGCATAATAATCTCCAGGTTCATTCTTGCTGTTACAAAAGATAAGATTTCCTTCTTCAAATAGCTGCATAGTATTCCATTGTGTAAATGTATCACAGTTTTTTTATCTACTTGTCCACTGAAAGACACTTGAGCTGTGTCCAGCTCTTGACTATTGCAAACAAAGCTGCAATGAACATGGGGGTGCATATCTTCTTTTGAATTAGTATTTTGGGATTCTTAGGATATATTCCTAGAAATGGATAACTGGGTCAGAAGGCAGTTCCATTTCTAATTTTTTGAGGAAATGCCATATTGTTTTGCACAGTGGCTGCACAAGTCCACATTTGAACCAGCAATGTAGGAGGTTTCCCTTTTCTCCACACCCTGACTAGTACTTGTTGTTTGTTGATTTGTTGATGAGCGCCATTCTCACAGGTATAAGATGATATCTCATTGTGGTTTCAATTTGCATTTCTCTGATGATTAGTGATGTTAAGCATTTTTTTCATATACTTGGCTATTGTATCTCCTCTTTGGAGAAGCGTCTATTCAGTTCCTTCACCCATTTTTTATTTGGGTTGTTTGTCTTCCTACTGTTAAGTTTTATAAGTTTATAAATTTTGGTTACAACTCTTTATCAGATGTATGGACCAATATGTTCTCCATAGAGTAAGTTGTCTTTTTATTTTTTTTAATGGTGATTTCTGCTGTGCAAAATTTTTTTTAGTTTGATATAGCCTCATTTGTTTATTTTGTCCTTTATTTCACTTGCCTGATATATAATTTTGTATTTATTTAATGTATACCTGAAAAATATAACTCAGACATTAAAACTATAATTTTAGATTTGTTTCTGTTTAGGCTAAATAAAATCAATAAGGCAACTAAAAAAGTATATATAATAGGTAAACTAGCCAAGGTGATATATTGATAAGACAAAACTCACATGGTGGGTGGATAAATGACCAGAATTTGGGAAACACTTTTATATAGAAAAAAGAACTAGAAACTAACCCAGAAAAATGACTCTCCTTGCTTCAGTTACCTGTCAGTCACTCCTAGAGTGTGCTCTCACTTACACCCAAAGCTTATTGGCTCCCCCCCACCCCTTTGTAATAGGAACTTACAGCCAGATCCCTGTGGTTCTCTTGCTCCAGTTTTTGGCGATGGAGTTCCCCTGAATTAAGATAGGATTGTTCTAAAAACTAGGCGTGTGAACTCAGAACAAGTGCTATGTTGCTTTTGGCCACATTCAAGTAATAAAATGCCGGAGACAGGGAACAAGCCAACTTCTTTTGCCTTTTTTTCGCTCAGCAAATGACTTATTCTTTCTGGCTTTGCATTTCCTTTATCTGTGAAACAGAGATCTTGAGAATAGCTTTTCTTCCTTATAAGGATGTCATATCCAGTAACATATGGCATGTGGGAAAGTTCTTGGCGGATACCGAAAAGAGCTATACACACAGACGTAAATATTGAGTATGCCATAAAGCTGTGAAAAACTGTTGCTAGTGGCACTTTTAAGGGAAAGTTGACAACACCTAGAATTTTTAAAAGAGAGCACAGCATAGTGTCCTAGCACATATCCTCTAGAGCAGTGGCCCCCAACCCCTAGGCCGCGGAACAGTACCGGTCTGTGGGCCATTTGGTACCGGTCTGCAGAGAAAGAATAAATAACTTACATTATTTCCGTTTTATTTATATTTAAGTCTGAACGATGTTCTATTTTTAAAAAATGACCAGATTCCCTCTGTTACATCTGTCTAAGACTCACTCTTGACGCTTGTCTCGGTCACACGATACATTTATCCGTCCCACCCAAAAGGCCGGTCCGTGAAAATATTTTCTGACATTAAACCTGTCCGTGGCCCAAAAAAGGTTGAGGACCACTGCTCTAGAGAGAGCTACACCATGGCATTCCCATCCAAGCCATACCCCTAATGGCCTGCATGAGCTATGTGCCTAGAGTTGCTCACCCATAAAATGTGGATAATAACATGTCCATTTTACAGGGATTTTATGAATACTTAATATGTTAATGCATGAGGCATGCTTGGGACAATGGCTTATTCTCAGTATATATATTCAATTAACTATTAATATCAAACTGCTATATTGAGACACAGTTGGTGACACTTTCAAGTACTTACTAGGCTAATTTTTGTTGAAACATACATCTGGATTCTTTCTTGTTGTGCACTTCCATTAAGATATAGCCTCTAAATGGATTTAGAAAAAAGATTTTAGAACACACTTTAAGTGTTCTTTCTTTGTGCTTAATGTATATGTGATTTATCCCAGTGATTATTTTTTTAATGTTAAGATTTGATGTTATAACATATGAGGGTTAAATTTCTCCCCAGAAAAATTCTTGATCCTAAAAGGTCATTGATATATATATATTCATTTTGAGCAGTGTTAGTGGAAAAGAGAATAGTGATTAAGCTCTAGGGTCTGGAATTGTGCTTCTTGGGCTCCTAGTTCTATGACTTCCTGAGTGTTATGACTATCTTAGACAAATTAGACAAATTACTTAAGCTCCCAAATATCAGTAAACTCAAGTATAAATTGGAAATAATAAGTGCTTGTCTCATGAGATTATTGAGAAATTTATAGGAAAGGATAGTAGGGATAAAAGTATTAAACAAATGAGTGTTGCTGTTATTCTTGGATCTTTTTACACTAGAATCTATAGAGCTACCTTTCAAGTCACTTCCCTGGTGGAATTAGCAACAGGGTCAAGCTTAGAGTCAGAAGGATATATAATGAAGGAATGACACTGTGATCCAGGTTTTCTCGCTCCTGGTCTAGTTACACCCCCACGATGGGCTGTCTCTGGTGGGAAAGGGTGCTCACAGACAGGGGAAACATGAATGGATGTGAGCTTACAGTCTTCTTTTTCTGCTGGAAGGTTCTCTTAATCTCACTACTTCAGTAAGATTCCAGGGCCTCTGTGCCTTCGGTCTTTACTTGTCAACATATCATCTTGTTACTTTTCCATGTTCCTACAGAGCACATTGTTCAGGTGGCCAACTTGTGAAGAGTCAAATGTTGATCTATGGTTCTAGGGTTCTGTCTCAAAGTATGCAAAATGCTTAGCAACGGGGTGCCAGAGTCTTGGTTTGTTAAAACTGGGTGTTGAGAGTTATTTAATAGTAGATGGCCCAGGCCTCACACTGCAGGGGCCACTGGGGGGCTTTATCCCACATTGACTTTGCCATCTGTCTTCCATTTCAGACTCCAAGTAAATCAGTAATTTTAATCAAAAAACACGGTATCACATTTCACAACCAGAGTTTTAAGAACAGTGTAGAAATTTCAAAGCCTTGATCCCAGAAGGTCATTGAGATAAAAAAAAAATACGTTCATTTTAAGCAAACCATGTGTTTGAATCCATGCCCTAAAAGTCAGAGTGGACTGTGTCATCCACGTTGAGACGTCACTGCCCTGCGTGCTGGAGGGATTTGTGGAGTACACTGACCCTAGCCAAACCTTGTAAAACGAATTAATAGCAAGTGTTCCAAAATCTTCCCCTTTCGATATGAATTATGTGTTTGTTTTTTAGTGTATAACATGTGATACACTTAGAGAAAAAACTCATAAGGACAAAATTCTGTAAAGAAGGACGAGAAAGAATGTGCTAATAAAATAGTAGCCACAATAGGGCTAGTCAATATGATAACTCTTCACTTATAATTATCTTATTTAATTACCACATAATATGAAGTAGTTTTTAATCAAAATCCTAAAATTGTAACTCTTTACAAATGTTATGTTGGATTTTAGTTCCCCTTTATAAAGAAAACAAAACAAAGCAAAAAACACAGTTGTCAACCATGGCAGCCAAGAAAATAGTTCTGATATAGTTCAGTCTGTACATGCCCGCATCTGGATTTTAATCTCAGTTGTATCTGGTCCACACAATCCAAGACTCCTTTTTACCTATCACCAATCTATCCTAATTAGTACTAGGATATCAGCGATTGGCATGAAATCCAGAGGAGCAAAGTACTTGAAAACTTTGCTATCACTTGCAGGACAACTTGCAACAGGTTTTAAATTATAAATAAGTTACCAAATCCATGGGACCTGGTTTGCTCAGAAAACAGAAGGTAATAAGACATAATAGGGAGAACTACAACATCCTGAAATGAACAAGTTCTGCAATGTGCCTTTGTTGTTCAAATGGAGTCCAGAGTTTCAGAACCAAATCCAGACTCCTCAGTCTGGCACTACAGGTCTCTCAGAATCTTGACTTCCCCCATCCCTCCTTCCATTGGCATTCCCAGGTCAATACATCTACTCAACTTTCTCTTCTTCTATCTTCTCTCTCCTTGTTTATTTTAACATGGGTATTGAGTAATTTTTATGAGCAAAAATTAACATAAAACAATTTAAGACCCTCTGAATATTTATTAAAAGAAACACACACTCCAAGAGTGTTGATAAAAATAATGAGATGACTTGCTGCTTATTACTGAAACCAATAGTTTATAATAGGAATGCTATCTTTGTTAAAACATATTGAAAAGATAAAATCATAATCCTCATAAGATATAAAATAAACATAGGTTAAAGATTTTGTTTAAAACAACTAATAAAGATCTTAAGTCACAACCTATTCTAAGGAGAACCTGAAGAGAAGACACATACATAGACAATTAAAAATGCTGAGATGAACTTATAACAGATGCATAACTGATTGGTATCAGTGGGGTCTTAATCTATGGCAACTTCACTGGGAAAAATCATTTGCAGTTCTCTGGACAAGAATAATTTGTATTAATAGCAAGCTCTATAATTTATGAAGTTGTAAAATAGCTCAAAGTTAATAAATGTCACAGGTATACACAGGAGGGTACATTAAGTAAGACAGACAGTAATTTTACTTTTTTTATTTTGGCATTTCATGATTTTCTGTGATTCTTCTTGACATATATATATATATATATATATATATATATATATATACACCTTACAAAGTTGTATGCAGTAAAATAATAGCCACAATAAGTGCTAGCCACTGTGATAAACTTATTACTTAAATTATCTTAATTATCTCTTTAAAGTAGATGTTAATTGAGGCTTTAAAATACATTAAAAAAAATTTTTTTCAGAAATGTCATATCAGTTGTTATTTCCTGCTCACCAAGGAACAGTTGATGACCTAGGCAGCTAAGGAAGTCATTCCTACATAGATTCGTCTTTTTGATATGTGTCTCGGTTTGCTCTGGCCTTGGGCAGTCTGGTTAACAGGTTTGGGATCTTCACTTCTTCCTGCTCTAGGTGTGTGTGTGTGTGTGTGTGTGTGTGTGTGTGTGTGTGTGTGTGTTTTAATTTCTTTTTAATTTTTATTTATTGATTTTATCCAGAGAGGAAGAGAGAGAGAGACAGGAACATCAATCCATTCTTGTACATGCCCTGATCAGGGATTAAGCCAGAAACCTCTGCTTCAGGCTGATGCTCTAACCCAGGGATGCCCAAACTTTTTACACAGGGGGCCAGTTCACTGTCCCTCAGACTGTTGGAGGGCAAGACTATAAAAAAAAACTATGAACAAATCCCTAGGCACACTGCACATATCTTATTTTAAAGTAAAAAAACAAAACAGAAACAAATACAATATTTAAAATAAAGAACAAGTAAATTTAAATCCACAAACTGACCAGTATTTCAATGGGAACTATGGGCCTGCTTTTGGCTAATGAGATGGTCAATGTGTTCCTCTCACTGACCACCAATGAAAGAGGTGCCCCTTCCGGAAGTGCAGCGGGGGCTGGATAAATGGCCTCAGGGGGCCGCATGCAGCTCACCGGCCCGGACGTAGTTTGGGGACCCCTGCTCTAACCAATGGAGCTATCTGGCTGGGGTTATGTGTGTGTGTTTTAAACTAATCACTAAAAGGTATTTTTTAAAATTCATTTTAGAGAGGAGAGACACACAGAGAGAAAGAGAGCGAGAAGGGGGAGGAGCAGGAAGCATCAACTCCCATATGTGCTTTGACGGGCAAGCCTAGAGTTTCAAACCAGAGATCTCAGTGCTCCAGGTCTACACTTTATCTATTGCGCTACCACAGGTCAGGCCTAAAAGGTCTTTTGTTGTTGTTTGTTTGTTTTTATTGATTTTAATTTATTGTGTTTACATAGATTCTAGTGTTGCCCCGAATGCATCCCCCCTCCCCCGTATTCCCCTCAACATCTCCTTTGCCCCCCTCCCCATAGAACCTTCTCCCCTCCCTTCAGGTTTATCCCATCCTATCATCCCCTTTTCCTCTGTCCTCTTTTCTTCTGGTTCTAATCTTTGAGCAACTCCAGAAATGCCAATCTAATGCTGGGGCCCTGTAGTCCAGCTCCTCTCTGTCTTATCTGGGTGTTCTTGGACTCCTTCTCTGTATACTGACCAAAGGAGGGGATATTAGGTCCTTTTGATGGGCAAACTGTTGCTTTCAAAGCTGAAAATAGATACCTTTTTGTGTAGAAACTTGTTCTTCAAGATGCTTCCTACAAAGTGCTGACTGCCCCTGAACCCATGCCCCAACCCTATTGTAACTCTTAGTGTTCCAATTCGATATTTTCACATTAGCATAGAATATATTTTACATATTCAGTCCTTCATTCGCTGGACAAATATATATATTTATGGACTGCAGTGAACAAACCAAACAAAAATCCTTGCCCCTGCAACTTAAATAAACAATTTTTTAATAAGAAGTGGAATCTTTGATATGTTAAGTGATAAGAGTACCATAGAAGAAAGCAAGAAAAGGGATGGAAATTCTATGAAAATGTGGCATAAGTTGAGGAAACATGGACATTTTAAAATGCTTGCAAAGATCAAAAGGTGAGAGGATGAGGGGTGTGGGCTTCCTGGAAGAGAAGGCACATTTTGCAAGTGCAAAAAGTGGGGACATACCTGGGGTTTTAACAAGAAGACTGATGTTAATCAAGAGAAAAGTCACATTTTTTCTCTTCTTAGTCATTGAAGACACACCTTATTGGTACATCTCCAGTCCTCTTGGGAAACATTACAGAAGTACAAAGATAGACTGTGTATAAATAAATAAATGAATGAATGAGTGGAGCCCCATGTGCTTTTCTTCCAGCGCAGGTCACAGCGTATTAATGTTAGAGACCTGTGAGCTTCTTTTTCCTTCTCTGAAATTCACAAGGCATGAACAATTTTTAAATTCAAGAAATCTCTTAAATTCACCCTTTTGGCTAAGTTGTTTCTTCTTATTTTTTAGATAGTTAATTTCAGAGAAAATTAAGCCCTTGGTTTTATAATCCTTTATATTTAAATATTAAAATTAATGTAATGACAGTGTTCACTGACGTTGGAGGATGTGTATTAGCACTCTAAATTAGCCCTTTAAAAGCTTGACTCAGCTGCTTTGCCAAGAATAAGAATCTTCAAGAAATGTTTGGTTCTAGATACAGATCAAAGGCACTGTTTTCCCTGAACTTTCAAATATGGCCAAATATTTAACAAAATCATACACATTTTTAAAATTTTCATTTTGCCAAATTATTTGCCTTGCCTGTCTGATTCAATAACACTATTATTTTAAGGCACTGCAAGTCAGATAAGCTACTGAAAATTGTTCTGATTATTTTATGTTTACCATTTATACAGCAGTTAAAGACTTGCTAAGTGCTTTCTAGGTCTTCTTTGTTTATTCCTCAGTAAGCTCTACACTATGTTAATTGTCTCAAATAAGCTCCCAAGTGAAAGATATATAATAAGTATGTGCGATGAGCACCTCAGCATTGCTGTACTATAAGAACGTGGAAGTGCCTGACCTGTGGTGGCACAGTGGATAAAGCGTTGACCTGGAAATGCTGAGGTCGCCAGTTCGAAACCCTGGGCTTGCCTGGTCAAGGCACATATGGGAGTTGATGCTTCCAGCTCCTCCCCCCTTCTCTCTCTCTGTCTCTCTCTCCTCTCTCTCCCTCTCTCTCTCTCCTCTCTAAAAATGAATAAATAAAAAAAAAAGAAAAGAACGTGGAAGTAAGAGAGTAAGAGCTGTCAGTTGCTTGCCTCCTTACACTAGGTGGATTTGTGTCCTAGGGTTGCCTTAAAAAAGCATCAAAAATGAGAGGCTGCGGACAGTGGGAATGTATTACCCCATAGTTGTGGCAACTAGAGGTCTAGACCAGTGTATTGGCAGGGCCCTGCTCCCTCTGAAGGCTCTAGGGGAGGGTCCTTCCTTGCCTCCTCTGGCTTCTGATATTGGCTGGCAGTCCTTCCCTTTCCTTGGCTTGGAGACACATTGCTCTAGTCACACGGTCACCTCCACTTTGTGTGTCTCCACATCATTTTCCCCTTGTGCATGTCTATTTCTGTGTTCAAAGTACTCCTTTTCATAAAGATTCCAGGCCTACTGGATTTGGACCCACCTTAGTGACCTCGTTTAAACTTGATTACTTTTGTAAAGATCATACATCCAATAGGGTCTCATTCTGAGGTCATAGGGGTTAGGACTTCAATATGTCTTCTTAGGAGGACACAACTCAACCCATAACACTAGGTTGTACTGCAAAGTGTTGGCCCTGTCAGCTTTTTAACCTGGTTTATGCACTCAGAAGGGAAACAGGATAAGATAGCCAGATTTACCAAATAGAATATGAGATGCTCAGTTATCAACAATCAAAAACTTTTTAATGTAAATGTGTCCTAAATATTTCATTAGACATTTATATTAAAAAAAAATCCCAACCTGTGGTGGCGCAGTGGATAAAGCGTCTACCTAGAATGTTGTGGTCACCAGTTTGATACCCTGGACTTGCCTGGTCAAGGCACATGGGAGTTGGTGCCTCCTGATCCTCCCCTTCTCTTTCTCCCCTCTCTAAAAATGAATAAAAATAAAATCTTTTAAAAATATTGGTTTTCATGGATGGATCTAGAACAGCGGTTCTCTGTGTTTTGGTCGTTCGACCCCCGCCGGGGTCGCGACCCACAGGTTGAGAACCACTGATCTAGAAGATATTATTTTAGGTGAAATAGGTCTGTCAGAGAAAGACAGATACCACACAATTTCACTTGTATGTGGAATCTAATGAACAAAATAAATGAACTAACAAAATTGAAACAGGCTCATGGACACAGAGAACAGCCTGGTGTTTGCCAGAGTAGGGGGGGGGGGTGTCAGGGATAGGTGAAAAGGGAAAGGGATTAAGAAGTACAAATTAGTAGTTACAAAGTAGTCACCAGAATGTAAAGTACAGTCTAGGGAATACAATCAATAATATAATAACTAGGTATGGTGCTAGGTGGGTACTGGAATTATTTGGTGAGAACATTTTGTAAAGCATATAGTTATTTAACCACTATATTGTAAACCTAAAACTAATACAAAATAATACTGAATGCAAGCTATAACTGAAAATTAAATTTTAAATAAAATTTAAAAGGAAAAAAATTATTTTTTGATATGAAACTCAGGTTTAACTGAGTGAACTGTGTTTTACTTGGCAACCCTAAAATGGGCTTGTAAGCCTTCCTTCTCCCAAAGCTTCTAGTTTCTTTTCCACCCCATCAAGATAGCAGATGCGAGGCTCCATAGCAACGGCACTGCGCTGGAAGTTAGGAGCCTCCGATTCCACCTCCCTGGGGCCTGTGGGCGTTTGATGGGACCACGCATTTCACATCACCAGGAGTTAGTTTTTCATCAATTAAAATGGAAATAACTCTGTTATACCTACCTTAAATTATTACTGTCATGCTCAAACAAAATAAAGGAAATGAACATTTCTAAAATATTCAAGTAGTAGAATGTTGTAACTTGTATAGCATTGAATTTGGGAGCTTGAAGTTCAGCCTTGTTCCTTGCTCTGAAAGCCAGTTAAAATCAACTGATGAATGGAGGGCGCCTCTATCTCTTACCTGTAGGAAATGAAATGTCTCCTTCAATGTGTCACAGGAAAGGGCTGACGAATAGGAGTAAGGAAGGTTGGCCGTATGAGTGACCTCCTGATTTGCGGACCAGGACATTTTGCTGTCAGACCTCTGCCCTGAAACATAGAAAAGCTTTTTACACCAACACTTGAATGCATCTCTTTCTCCAAGGATAGAATTATTGTCTATGCTGCAATAGGCAAGAATTCACTTTTTAAATTCTGAGAAAAATCTCATAAAAAAAGATAAGGACGTCAGAGTAATGGCGGGGTAGGAAGCGATACCGATAAATCTCCCCCAAAACTCAACAAGATCTTCAACCAGAAACAGAAAAACCTATACTTGGAGCTTCCAGATGCTTTGCAATACACCCAAAGGTATGATTGAGTGAAAAATTGGCTAAATATATAACCAAACCCCGAAGGAAATAGGGAGTAAGAAATGCTCCGCCTTCCTCACTAACCTAAACAGGGCGGCTTTCTCTGGTAACTGTGAATATAGAAACTGAGGCGGGCAAAGGGGGTGAATAGATCCAGGCCGCCGCGGCACAAACGGCCGAACCAGGCTGTGGCACGGAGATCCAAGCCAAGGAAAATCTGATCCTGTGGCAAGCCGGGCAATACAAGCTAACACTCGCGCCAAACGCAAACAAAGAAAGACAAGCGGAGCGGCCATTTTACCCGGTCTCCTGGTCGGTGCGCAGTTAGTGGGCGAGAATTTCTTCCTAGGCCCCGAGAGTGGGTGCCCGTGTTGCCCCACGGAGAGGCAGGGTCAGAGGCCTTTCTGTGGGCTGAGGGCAGAGTCTCTGGGCAGCCCCAGCGCCCTGGGAAAGCCACACACGGGAGGGAGTGAGAACTAATTCCAACGGTGGAGATTTTCCGTGCTGGAGGGTGTTTCACTCAGAGGGAAGCGCGGCTGGCCTCATATCCTGGTTTGCACGCGCAGATAAGGAGTGAGCAATTCCTCCGAGTGCCTCGGCAGTGCGCGCCCGTGTTATCGCACAGAGGGGCAGAGTCAGGGGCCTTTGTGTGGGCCAAAGCGGAATCTCGGGCCACCCCAGCGCCTTGCAAAAGCCGCGCACGGGGACGGAGCGAGACTCAATTCCAACGCTGCAACTTTTCCCTGCGGTTGGGGGTTTCACTCAGAGCGTGAGACTGCTGGCCGGATATCCTGATCGCAGACAGTGAGTGAGAGTTTCCTCCAAGTGCCCCGGAAGTGGGTGCCCGCTTGTGTTACCGGACAGAGTGGCAGAGCCAGAGGTCTTTGAGTGGGCGGAAAGCCCGCCTGATTATGCTAGCAGCTCTGACTGACTGAGCCTTACCCAGAGCCCTGTGCTGAGTGGAAATAGAGTGAGGAGTTGCCAGCTCTTTGAGCCTCTTACTATCCAGGCAGAGGCAGCAGCAACCCCATAGCTGGATTATCAGGCTACTAATTGAGGAAGGAAAGACTAGGAGAAAGGCTCCAGGAACACGGACTCTCTCACTGTCGGAGCCTATAAATGCCAATGAGCTTCGACTGCCAACGAGACTAAAGCACAATACATGACATTGCCATAGAGACTTATCAACTGCAAACCTCGACCTGAGCGTGCCAAAGGGGCAGAACCCGGGGTACAGAGTCACTGACCAGGAAGAGGGAGAGAAAAGAAAAAGCAAGAAGATAATCTCTCAAAATCAAGAATAATCTGCAGACTTTATAACCTATCCCATTTTATTATATTTGTTCGTTTGTTTCTCTTATCTTCATTCTTGATACTTTTTTTTCCTCCTCCAATTTGGCCGATTAACTCTCTACTGGTCTTACTCTCTCCTCTCCTTGAACTACACTACCCATAAGTGTTACATCTCCCATTATCTTTTCTCTTCTCTTCCTTTCTCTCTATGAGGGTTGCACTCCAAAGCCCTTAACTCTCTCTCTCTCTCTCTCTCCTTTCTTTTTTCTTCTTTTAGTGGTTCCCTCTTTTTTTTCTCTCTCTCTTTCTTTTCTCCCTCTATATTAGTTTCTTCCTTTCTCCTTTACATCTCCTCTCATTCAAACCTCAATAACAAACAAATTATCTTATCTGGGACTCAAACCTATGTTTGTGGCATTTTGGGGGGTTTTAACTTCACCTTTTTAACTCACTAGCAGTGCTCCCATCCCTGGCTCTCCATATTATCTAATTCTTGTTCCACTAAATACAATAGTAATTTTTTAATTTGTCCCCCCATTTTTCCATTTTCCTCTTATTCCTCTCATCATAACTCTTAGACAACCAGCACCTAAAAGCAAATCATTTTATTCTTGACCCAAATTTTTTCCTTATTTGCTTTTTGTGGGTTCATACGCTCTTTTTTTTTTCCTTTTTTTTTCTTTTTTTTTTTTTTTTTTGCCCCTTTATTACTTTTCCCAAATTCAGGCCTTCCATCACAGGCATTGTTTGTTATAATTCACAGTCCACCACAAGATTGTCTCAAGAAAGAGGGGAGAGGAGAGGAGAGGAAAAAAGGAGGGGGGGAATAATTTCCTTTTTTAAAAAATTTTTATTTTATTTTATTTTTATTTATTTCATTATTAATTTTTTTAAAAAAAAACAACTCTTCGATTTTTTTTTATTTTTTTAACTTTTTATTCTTTATTAAATCTCATTAATACTATCAACAAAACCACCCTCAGATGCCATTAAGGAAGAGAAAATCGAATATCATGGATACAAAAGAAAGAGAGGTAACACAGCTAGATGAGGAAAAATCTATGGAGAAAAAATTTAATATATTGGAAACCTTGGAGCTAAATGACAGAGAATTCAAGATAGAAATACTAAAAATCCTCCGAGATATACAAGAAAACACAGAAAGGCAATTTAGGGAGCTCAGAAAACAACTCAATGAACACAAAGAATATATGTCCAAGGAAATTGAAACTATAAAAACAAATCAAACAGAGATGAAAAACTCAATTCACGAGCTGAAAACGAAATAACAAGCTTAGCTAATAGAACAGGTCAGATAGAAGAGAGGATTAGTGAAATAGAAGACAAGCAACTTGAGGCACAACAGAGAGAAGAAGAAAGAGACTCAAAAATTTTAAAAAATGAGATAGCCCTACAAGAATTATCTGACTCCATCAAAAAGAATAACATAAGAATAATAGGTATATCAGAGGGAGAAGAGAGAGAAAATGGAATGGAGAACATACTCAAACAAATAATAGATGAGAACTTCCCAAGCCTGTGGAAAGTACTAAAGCCTCAAGTTCAAGAAGCAAACAGAACTCCAAGTTCTCTTAACCCCAACAAACCTACTCCAAGGCATATCATAATGAAATTGACACAAACCAACAGCAAAGAAAAAATTCTCAAGGCAGCCAGGGAAAAGAAGAATACAACATATAAAGGAAGGCCCATTAGATTATCATCAGATTTCTCAGCAGAAACTCTACAAGCTAGAAGAGAGTGGACCCCAATATTTAAAGTCCTGAAAGAGAGGAACTTTCAGCCACGAATACTATACCCATCAAAGTTATCCTTCAAATACGAAGGAGAAATAAAAACATTCACAAATACAGAAAAGATGAGGGAATTTATCATCAGAAAACCCCCACTCCAGGAATTACTAAAGGGGGTTCTCCAATCAGATACAAAGAACAAAAAAAAACAGAGCCACAAGTAAAAGCTCCAAGAAGAACACAATAAAACCAAATTTAAACTGTGACAACAACAAAAAGAAAGAGGGGGAGAAGATGGAGATTAACAGTAGCAAAGGACGATGGAGTGCAAAAGTACTCACAAAATAGTTCGCTACAATGAACAGGGTAGGGACCCTTTTCATTACTCAAAGGTAACCACCATTGAAAAAACCACCACAGAAGCACATGAGATAAAAAAGATAGCAACAGAGGAAAGATGTATGGAATACAACCAAATAAAAACAAAAGATAGAAAAACGAAAGAGAAGGATCAAACAAGACACAAAACTAACAGAAAGCAAGATATAAAATGGCAATAGGGAACTCACAAGTATCAATAATTACACTAAATGTAAACGGATTAAACTCACCAATAAAAAGGCACAGAGTAGCAGAATGGATTAAAAAAGAAAATCCAACTGTATGCTGCCTACAGGAAACTCATCTAAGTAACAAGGATAAAAACAAATTCAAAGTGAAAGGCTGGAAAACAATACTCCAAGCAAATAACATCCAAAAAAAAGCAGGTGTAGCAATACTCATATCGGATAATGCTGACTACAAGACAGGAAAAGTACTCAGAGACAAAAATGGCCATTTCATAATGGCTAAGGGGACACTGAATCAAGAAGACATAACAATTCTTAATATATATGCACCAAACCAAGGAGCACCAAAATATATAAGACAGCTACTTATTGATCTTAAAACAAAAACTGACAAAAATACAATCATACTTGGAGACCTCAATACACTGCTGACGGCTCTAGATCGGTCATCCAAACAGAGAATCAACAAAGACATAGTGGCCTTAAACAAAACACTGGAGCACCTGGATATGATAGACATCTACAGGACATTTCATCCCAAAGTGACTGAGTATACATTTTTCTCCAGTGCACATGGATCATTCTCAAGAATTGACCATATGTTGGGCCACAAAAACAACATCAGCAAATTCAGAAAAACTGAAGTTGTACCAAGCATATTTTCTGATCATAAAGCCTTGAAACTAGAATTCAACTGCAAAAAAGAGGAAAAAAATCCCACAAAAATGTGGAAACTAAACAACATACTTTTAAAAAATGAATGGATCAAAGAAGAAATAAGTGCAGAGATCAAAAGATATATACAGACTAATGAAAATGACAATACGACATATCAGAATCTATGGGATGCAGCAAAAGCAGTGATAAGAGGGAAGTTCATATCGCTTCAGGCATATATGAACAAACAAGAGAGAGCCCAAGTGAACCACTTAACTTCCCACCTTAAGGAACTAGAAAAAGAAGAACAAAGACAACCCAAAACCAGCCGAAGAAAGGATATAATAAAAATCAGAGCAGAAATAAATGAATTAGAGAACAGAAAAACTATAGAAAAAATTAATAGAACAAGGAGCTGGTTCTTTGAAAAGATCAACAAAATTGACAAACCCTTGGCAAGACTTACTAAGGAAAAAAGAGAAAGAACTCATATAAACAAAATCCAAAATGAAAGAGGAGAAATCACCACGGACACCGTAGATATACAAAGAATTATTGTAGAATACTATGAAAAACTTTGTGCCACTAAATTCAACAACCTAGAAGAAATGGATAAATTCCTAGAAAAATACAACCTTCCTAGACTGAGTCAAGAAGAAGCAGAAAGCCTAAACAGACCTATCAGTAGAGAAGAAATAGAAAAAACCATTAAAAACCTCCCCCAAAATAAAAGTCCAGGCCCTGACGGCTATACCAGCGAATTTTATCAAACATTCAAAGAAGACTTGGTTCCTATTCTACTCAAAGTCTTCCAAAAAATTGAAGAAGAAGCAATACTTCCAAACACATTTTATGAGGCCAACATAACCCTCATACCAAAACCAGGCAAGGATGGCACAAAAAAAGAAAACTACAGACCAATATCTCTAATGAATACAGATGCTAAAATACTAAACAAAATACTAGCAAATCGAATACAACAACATATTAAAAAAATAATACATCATGATCAAGTGGGATTCATCCCAGAATCTCAAGGATGGTTCAACAGACGTAAAACGGTTAATGTAATACACCATATCAACAAAACAAAGAACAAAAACCACATGATCTAATCAATAGACGCAGAAAAGGCTTTTGATAAAATACAACACAATTTTATGTTTAAGACTCTCAACAAAATGGGTATAGAAGGAAAATATCTCAACATGATAAAGGTCATATATGATAAACCATCAGCTAACATCATATTAAATGGCACTAAACTGAAGGCTTTCCCCCTTAAATCAGGAACAAGACAGGGTTGTCCACTCTCTCCACTCTTATTTAATGTGGTACTAGAGGTTCTAGCCAGAGCAGTCAGACAAGACAAAGAAATAAAAGGCATCCATATCGGAAAAGAAGAAGTAAAGGTATCACTTTTTGCAGATGATATGATCCTATACATCGAAAACCCCAAAGAATCCACAAAAAGACTACTAGAAACAATAAGCCAATACAGTAAGGTCGCAGGATACAAAATTAACATACAGAAGTCAATAGCCTTTCTATATGCCAACAATGAAACAACTGAGAAGGAACTCAAAAGAATAATCCCCTTCACGATTGCAACAAAAAAAATAAAATACTTAGGAATAAACATAACAAAGAATGTAAAGGACTTATATAATGAAAACTATAAACCATTGTTAAGGGAAATCGAAAAAGATATAATGAGATGGAAGAATATACCTTGTTCTTGGCTAGGAAGAATAAATATAATCAAGATGGCTATATTACCCAAAGCAATATACAAATTTAATGCAATTCCCATCAAACTTCCAATGACATTTTTTAAAGAAATAGAGCAAAAAATCATCAGATTTATATGGAACTATAAAAAACCCCGAATAGCCAAAGCAATCCTAAAGAAAAAGAATGAAGCTGGGGGCATAACAATACCTGACTTCAAACTCTATTATAGGGCCACGACAATCAAAACAGCATGGTATTGGCAGAAAAATAGACACTCAGACCAATGGAACAGAATAGAAAGTCCAGAAATAAAACCACATATATATAGTCAAATAATTTTTGATAAAGGGGCCAACAACACACAATGGAGAAAAGAAAGCCTCTTCAATAAATGGTGCTGGGAAAACTGGAAAGCCACATGCAAAAGAATGAAACTGGACTACAGTCTCTCCCCCTGTACAAAAATTAACTCAAAATGGATCAAAGATCTAAACATAAGACCTGAAACAATTAAGTACATAGAAGAAGACATAGGTACTCAACTCATGGACCTGGGTTTTAAAGAGCATTTTATGAATTTGACTCCAATGGCAAGAGAAGTGAAGGCAAAAATTAATGAATGGGACTACATCAGACTAAGAAGTTTTTGCTCAGCAAGAGAAACTGATAACAAAATAAACAGAAAGCCAACTAAATGGGAAATGATATTTTCAAACAACAGCTCAGATAAGGGCCTAATATCCAAAATATACAAAGAACTCATAAAACTCAACAACAAACAAACAAACAATCCAATAAAAAAATGGGAAGAGGATATGAACAGACACTTCTCCCAGGAAGAAATACAAATGGCCAACAGATATATGAAAAGATGCTCATCTTCTTTAGCTATTAGAGAAATGCAAATCAAAACGGCAATGAGATACCACCTCACACCTGTTCGATTAGCTGTTATTAGCAAGTCAGGTAATAGCAAATGTTGGAGAGGCTGTGGAGAAAAAGGAACCCTCATACACTGTTGGTGGGAATGTAAAGTAGTACAACCATTATGGAAGAAAGTATGGTGGTTCCTCAAAAAACTGCAAATAGAACTACCTTATGACCCAGCAATCCCTCTACTGGGTATATATCCCCAAAACTCAGAAACATTGATACGTAAAGACACATGCAGCCCCATGTTTATTGCAGCATTGTTCACAGTGGCCAGGACATAGAAACAACCAAAAAGCCCATCAATAGATGACTGGATAAAGAAGATGTGGCACATATACACTATGGAATACTACTCAGCCATAAGAAATGATGACATCGGAACATTTACAGCAAAATGGTGGGATCTTGATAACATGATACGAAGCGAAATAAGTAAATCAGAAAAAAACAGGAACTGTATTATTCCATACGTAGGTGGGACATAATAGTGAAACTAAGAGACATTGATAAGAGTGTGGTGGTTACGGGGGGGAGGGGGGAATGGGAGAGGGATAGGGGGTGGGGAGAGGCACAAAGAAAACAAGATAGAAGGTGACAGAGGACAATCTGACTTTGGGTGGTGGGTATGCAACATAATTGAATGACAAGAGAACCTGGACTTGTTATCTTTGAATATATGTATCTTGATTTATTGATGTCACCCCATTAAAAAAATAAAATTATTAAAAAAAAAAAAAAAAAGATAAGGCAGTGGGGGTGGGGTGGGAAGGTGGAGGTGGAGGGTGAGGGAGGAAAAAGAGGCCCTAAAATGCTAAGTAGATCACAGGCTTTCATGAGTGAAATGCAACCAGTTCTGGAGAAAAATTTCAAATCAGACCTGGAATCATCACCCACACTTGCTAAATAAACACTCAATGTGATTGCTATCAACATGAAAATCCAACATTTCTATTTTGACTCAAAGGGACTATAATTAAGTCGGCATGGCAGCTGTTTAAATCCACGCACCTATAGAGGCAAATTACATGCTTTATCCAGTAGGGACACTGGGGTTCATATTTTAAATTTCGTCTCTAAGAGATTTTTTTTACCAGGAGACGAAAGATTATTTTTTCTTCATTTGTTTTAAACAAAGTGTTCTTGTCAGAGTTTACAAAAAGTATCTTAAAGTGAGAATGAATTTTGGTAGATTGCTGTAGCTTATGGAGCATTTCAGGATATTTTCTCTTTTAATTATTTTCCTCCAGTGTGCTGTAATTAGTATCTGAGTGTCTATGTAAGTGTATCAATGTAGTATCATTGCTTCAATTGGATGTTTACGTGGGTTACTGGCAAGTGTTAAAAATCAAACCAATTAATTGTTTTGCTTTTATGAAACCTTTATTTTACTTGAAAGTCTCTTTTGCTTCCTGTGAGACCAGTGTGCAGTATTAGCAGTATGCATCATTTATACCTCTCCTTGTAGACTGTGCAAAAGCTACCTTCTGTGATATTAAATGTCAAAAAGAACAATGTTAAAATATTTATGTTGTCCAGAAAAGCTAACACTTTTTATTTTAACTGAAACTTTTGTTGCTTATTAAAATTTTTCTTGTTAATTTTGTGTTCAGTTTAGAACATGGTCTTAAGATGTTAGCATTTCATAATAATCAATGACTTTATAATAAGCAGCAACTGCTCTTTCCCTAAAGGACACATCACTTAGAGGATGACAGCTAAGGAAATGCCGTGTCAGTCTGTCTGTGTTGCTGGAGGGAATTGGAAGTGGAGAAAAATAGGCCTGGACAATTCTGGCTATTCCACTGCTGGCCTAGAGCTTCCCAGGACAAAAATGACTCACTGAACCTGCCCAATGGACCCACAGTGCGAACACGCCCACCGATGGGCATGACAAACATCTGTCATCTGAGAACTCCAAGTAGCTTGTGCACAAGCCACAGGGTCTTAGACATTGATCACTGAACCTTATAGATGGTCTTGAGTTGTTCATCAGAGTAATCTAAATGTGGTTATTCTCCAATGTGGAAATATCTAGAAACTTTTAAGGTTCAGAAAGCCCCCTTCTTTGAGGTTTGCAAGTCTTTGACAGACGATAATGTCGTGGGTCACAGCACAAGTAAGCTTCAGGACTAAGAAAATGTTGGTTACTACTAGGAGATTACGTCATCTTCCTAGAAGTGAATCATTACTATCTATTTTCATTTTACTGTACTTCCCCTTATTAAGAACTATTTCCTACCTTTGTTAAAAATAAAGCATAAACTTTACAAAGCATTTTCACACTAGTTATCTCAAATTTCTTATCCCCATTGCATAACTCAGGCCCGTGTGTCTCAAAGAGATGGGGTAACTTGCCCAGAGCCCTACAGGGAATAAATCTTCCTCCCTGAACTACCATGTAATCAATTATTCATTGGAACCTAATACATGCCAAACCATAAGGTCGGTTCTGGAATCAATTGGTGGTGAATCAAGAAATAATACATGCATGATCCCTAGCCTCACAGAGTCTGTGGTCTGCGAAGGGAAATAGTACGTACACGATCGCAACCCTGCGTGATGAATGCATTCAGGAGTGAGGCTGTTGAAGGCCCTACGTCATCACCACCTCCAGTGACATTTGGGGTGCACTTACTGCACTCCCGGCAGCATGCCATTGCTTTGCAAATACCACCTTTCCTAATACTCTCCCGGAGTTAGGCAGCTGATAGATGAGAAAAGTGATACACGGAGTGGTTAACAACCCACCCAAGTCAAAGAAAGGTGGAGCCCAAATGCAGGCAGACAGCCTGGGTCGAATCCGCACACGTAGACTGCCACCTAGATCGATCATAACCTTCCCGAAGGTTATGATGGCTAGTGAGGAACAAAGGGCTAGACTAATGAATGTTTTGAAATAAAATCTATTAACAATTTCTTTTTTTTTAAAATTAATTTATTTATTTATTCATTTTTAGAGAGGAGAGAGAGGGAGAGAGAGGAGAGAGAGACAGAGAGAGGGAAGGGGGAGGAGCTGGAAGCATCAACTCCCATATGTGCCTTGACCAGGCAAGCCCAGGGTTTCGAACTGGCAACCTCAGCATTTCCAGGTCGTTTTATCCACTGTGCCACCACAGGTCAGGCCTATTAACAATTTATAAACAAAATGTCTTTCAAAACTGAAATAGACCCCACAAGAAGCTCCTAAGCCTCAATCATATTAAAAACTTTGTTAAGTGTCTGTATCCGGGTCATAGAAATAATTATATGTTCCCGTTGGCCCACAGCTAAGTTAGAAGGTTTGGCTGTAGTCTTCCCTGTCATATTTGTAAGCTGGGTTTTTATTTTCTATACATCAATCAGGACTGTAAGAATCACTAAGGGGTATCATATGACCACAGAGCACTTAATAGATGCAGCTTTGAGTCTTATTGCAAAAAAACCAAAACAAAACAAAACAAAAAAAACCTCATCTTCAATCATATTAAAGTTTCCCCTCCAGAAGACTGGGCCGGGGTCAAGTCCGTGATGGCACAAGGAGTAATCTATTTCTTCATTTCTTTCCAGCCTCTCTTGAGTTTCATTCTTTTGTTATTTTTATTTCTTTGAAATATTCATCCAGGCATATCTACGGTAACTTCCCATTCCAAATGGTTATGATGCTTTTCTCTCGGATAAACCATTTATGTTTTGGTTTTGTGGCCTAGCTCATTTTTGTTGTTCTGGCTGCTAATTGGAGTCTAAAACATTGGTAGCAACCGAGAGTTAAGGACAAGTGGCAAAAAAAATATTTTGGCAGCCCTGAACGGCTGGCTCAGTGGTAGAGCGTCGGCCTGGCGTGCAGAAGTCCCGGGTTCGATTCCCGGCCAGAGCACACAGGAGAAGCGCCCATCTGCTTCTCCACCCCTTCCCCTCTCCTTCCTCTCTGTCTCTCTCTTCCCCTCCCGCAGCGAGGCTCCATTGGAGCAAAGATGGCCGGGGCGCTGGGGATGGTTCCTTGGCCTCTGCCCCAGGCACTAGAATGGCTCTGGTCACAACAGAGCGATGCCCCGGAGGGGCAGAGCGTCGCCCCCTGGTGGGCGTGCTGGGTGGATCCCAGTCGGGCGCATGCGGGAGTCTGTCTCTCCCCGTTTCCAGCTTCAGAAAAATACCAAAAAAAAAAAAAAATATATATATATATATATATATATATATATATATATATATATGTGTGTGTGTGTGTGTGTGTGTATATATATATATATTGGCAACAGCGGTACCATTTTGTTTTGCTTTGCAGTTTGAAGAAAAGGAAATTGCATGGCTTTTGAAAATAAATGTTGTGAAGTTGTAAACCATGCCGCTTCTATTCTATGCCTGAACCGAAACCCTCTGGGGCAGACAGCGCACACAGTCCTGTCTTTAATCAGCTTCAAGTGCTCTACACTGGAACATTGATCCCGTTTACAGTAACATATGGGTTGGCAAGGTAATGAAAATAAAATTACTCTGAACTAGAATATATTGCTCAACTAAATATATTCAGCATTTACAGTAGCTATTTGTAGTCTGTTTTTTCACAGATACTCCCAACACATAAATTTTTTCTTTGTATGCCAATTTTATCTGTTTGTTAAAAGACACACTTGCTTTTATGAAGATTTTTTTTTAAATGTTTGTTACTTCATCGGATGTTAGAACAATCAGCCTATCTTTCTATACATCTTTATACTAAAAATGTCATTATTCATTTTGATTATTCCCTTTTTATCAAATTTTGCTCCAAATGTCTTTTGTGTTTTTTCCCAAAGATTTAAAAATCTTTTTGTTTTTAATTTCAAGACTTCTATTTTTAAGAAATTTAGAAATGAATATTCTAAACTCAAAAAATTTCAAGAGAGGGCTACATTGATGTTTATCATAGCAATAGTGTTAAAATACATAGTTCTTATGACACAACTATTATAAAATACAGCTTTTGAGGGACTGCATAATGTGAATTTTTGAATTGATATCTTAAGTCCACACACGTGCACTTTCCCATCAAAGAGGGGGAAGACCCCTTAGCAAAGCAGCTTGTCCCCAATTATGCCTAGTTTACAAGAGAGGGTACACAGAGGGAACGTCCCAGGTGGAGTGCAGAACTGAGTGACAGGAGACAGTAAGAGTTTCCTAAATGAGCACAATATAAAAATAGAAGCTTTGGCAGAACCAGAGAAAGATAAGAAACAAGTAGAATATACTAAGGAGAAAAAGTAGCCACCCTTCAGAGAGTGCTTATTCTACATTAGACATTCTTCTCGAGAGATTACAAGTGACAGCTCGCTCCGTCATCTCACCAGCCCCTCATATCAAGGTCAGAAAACTAGCCAGTTGCAGCCATGCGTGGAGGAGACAGTGAAACATCAAGAAGAAAGCAAGAGCTTTAAAGCAAATGTTTACTGAGAAGCGAAGGTAAGTGAGCATGAGGGAGTGGGCAGAGAGAAATGGGGAGCAGAGGGACAATAACAAAGGGGCTGTTGGTGACAAATAACTGGAAATAAGAAAGTCAAAGAGTCCATCCTGAGGAGATGCAGAGGGGAGTTTAGGGAAGATTGAGCAGTTAGAAGTACCATTGTCAGGCCAAGGTCAGGCATAATTTTGTTGAATTTTGCTACCAGGTCTTTTCCTGTCCCCTCCCACATCCCAGGCCCTGCTGTCTGTCTGCAGTACCCCACCTGTGGACAGTGGTGAGCCTGACTTGTCACCGGTCTGCAGGCCCGGCTCACACAGGCTCCATGGAAGGGGCAGGAGACAGGACACCCTTAGCTAGGAGGTGGACACACCAGCCCATCAGAAATGGTCATTCCCACCCACCTCTTGGCTGAAATCCTGTCTGACCTTCTCTCCTAAAGGAGTTAGAATTAATAGATAAGTTAAATGCAGCTTACTGTGTGGGGAGAGGGAAGAGAGGACAAACAAGCAGAAGACTTGAAAGTAAGAGCCCTGGGTTTTAGCCCCAGTGCTAACAACGTCTGTGTGGCCTTGGGCAAGTACTCCCTGGTGCCTTGTTTGTTCATCGCAACTGTGGACATTAGAGCAGATGTTCTCTGGGTTCGTTTCAGCTGCGCTGCGATGTTTTCTAAGGCATCCTGACATAACAGATGCAAATCTACTTTTAACACATAAAACTTGTTACTATTGATTCATTTAATAATAAAATGCCAGGTCTTCAATCCATACCAGTTTAGCTTGAACTCTGAGGGGCTAAACTCAGGCAGCGTGATGGAGAGATCAGTCACCCAAACAGGTGGTTAGGGGTTTTTAAGCAGGGGCAGACAGGTCTGTCTGGGTCATCTCAGCCCCTCTGCAGCAAAACTACAAACAACAGATACTCACGGCAGGGCAATGCTTCCAGATCAGCATACCCTGACTGACGATTAGCAGCAGCAAAACTGTTTGTCTTAAATGAACTTTAAGTCTGTTAGCTGAAGCCTAATTAAATATTGGCAGTTGTTTGGCAAAACAATTTATAAAGTCACTCCACAATGTCATCTTGTTGTTGCAGAAAGCTTTAATAAGGAAAACTTGCAAGGCATGGTCTTTCCTTCAAGCATGTGTTGCTTTCGGAAATAGGGAAGGTATTCATCTAGAATAAAGCCTTGCAAGCTGTTCTCTCAGTGCAGTGCTGAGGAATATCAGGTTAGGCTTTCCCTTCAGTTGGAAGTCAGTGGAAAAGAAAAAGGTAGAAGCAAATTTTGTTTTGTTCATCACTGCAGGTGGAGGATGTATGGACCACATCCAACCTACATAACAACAAACATAACCCAAATGTCCCCAGTTCCACATCCTTTCTGTAATCCCAGAGGCCTCCTCTTATTTTTAGGCATTTGGTGGGGTTTTCTGACCCACCATTTTCCTGACCCGTTATTTCTGGCACATGAGTGCTCCTGAAAAATTCAAAAGTGTCCCCCTCTTGGTTTGGTGCTTAAGATTCTGAATTTAAAGTGCTCTGAGCAGCACCAGCCTGGGGCTTTCCGTGAATGGTCTAGAGAGTCTTAGGTACAGTCTCAGTTCCTCTTGTTAGGGGCTGATGCCTGTACATTTTCTAAAATACTCACTATTTAGAGCTGTGGTTTTAAAAGTTTCAACTTCAAGCTGATTCTGTAGTAAATAAAAAAGTAAAATCACTGTTCTTGAGGCAAAGCAGTGATTGGTGGACAACTTAACTTCCTCCACAAAGCCTTCCAGTGGTTTGGCTCACTGTTTTATGGTTTCAAAGAACAAGGGAAAGAGTGACTCTTTCAACTTCTCTTGCCTCTGTTCTGAACTTGGTCAACTGAATATTGAACCACCTTTCTGTTGCTCAGTCTGAGAGTGGCATAGGGTTTGGGATATTGAATATGTTTCCAATGGAAGTTTTCCATTCAGCAGTGGCCACTGTTGTTCCTGTATAAGGTAGTTTTCTCAGAAAGTATATGAAGGCTAAAGTTGGGGGGAGGGGGCATGTAGATTCTTTGTAAGGATGACTTAACCATGGAAAAGAAGAAGGGGCAAGAGTAGGACACACAGGCCCTGGCCGGTTGGCTCAGTGGTAGAGCCTGGCATGCAGGGGTCCTGGGTTCGATTCCCGGCCAGGGCACACAGGAGAAGCGCCCATCTGCTTCTCCACCCCTCCCCCTCTTCTTCCTTTCTGTCTCTCTCTTCCCCTCCTACAGCAAGGCTCCATTGGAGCAAAGATGGCCCGGGCGCTGGGGATGGCTCCTTGGCCTCTGCCCCAGGCTCTAGAGTGGCTCTGGTCATGACAGAGCGATCCCCCCGGAGGGGCAGAGCATCGCCCCCTGGTGGGCAGGGCATTGCCCCTAGTGGGCATGCCGGGTGGATCCCGGTTGGGCGCATGCGGGAGTCTGTCTGTCTCTCCTCGTTTCCAGCTTCGGAAAAATACAAAAAAAAAAAAAAAAAAAAAAAAGAATAGGGCACAGATCTGGTGTAATATCTTATTGTCACCCATAGATCACATCTAACCTCTGTCTTGAAAAATCTGTTATGTTGAGACAGAAAGAGTCCCTGACAGTGAGTAGTTGTGGGTCTCAAGGCTTCTTGCTAGATGTATCTAAGACAACACGAAATAAGGTAAATCAGGAAAAAATCATCCCGTGAATGGTGATAGGTGCCCTGGATTAATCCTTTATGCCTACATTTGTATTTTGGGGATTTAATATAGATATATATATAGATAGATCTTTATTATATGCGGCTTAAGTGTCTGTTTGTCGCCAATAGCTTATTGGTTGCTTGCATAACTGTACTAGCCAATGGGGTGAAGTTGCCACGGCATTCAAATAGTCCCACCTTCTGGCATGCCACCTCACAAGTTGAGGTTAAAGATTGAAGCAATTATTATGCGGCTTAAGTGTCTGTTTGTCGCCAATAGCTTATTGAAATCTTAACACCAGAAGGGGTCTTTGCAATGGTACAAGACTAGAGGTTCTCCAATTGAAAAATAATAGCTAAGTCTTTGACTGGCTCCTCTAAAGGTGAAATACATGTCATTCCAAGAATTGATTTGGCTTCATCTCAAAAAGGGTTGCCATTTCAATTGTAGATGTAGACAATTTCCTGTAAAACTTGCCTTTGCTATGAACATCAATAGGTCTCAGGGCCAAATGCTTAAGCGTGTTGGCATTTTTTTACCTGAGCCTGCATTTGGACACGGTCAACTTTATGTTGCCTGTTCAAGATTTCATGAAAGAATGGACATAAAATTAAAAATAATTGATGGTCCTCTGCAAGGCGAGCTTAAAAATGATGGAAAGACCTACACAAGAAATGTTGTGTACAAAGAGATCTTTGACATGTGAATCAACATTTTATTATTTAAATCACCTTTATTTATTGAGCTAGCGGTGGCTCTTAAGAAATGTACCGCCAGTAGTTTCCTTCATTGCACTCTACTTTAAGCAATTAAGCAAGTAGAAGGGGGAAACCCCGTAAGCAAAGGGGTGTCCTCGCCACCTGCCCTGGGTAATTCAGTTTGAATTAGCAGACACCTTTGCATAAATCATTTTAATTATAATTTATAATATCTAGAACAGCGGTCATTTCGTATGACCGCGGGCTTTCTAATATATATATATATAATTGATGGGTTGGGATTGATAGCTACCTAATTTTCCAGGATTTGAAATTATGACAGTGGCTCTGGACACTTATAAATCAAATGACACAATTTTTCACTTGGACCAAGACCACATCTTCTGGATTTTGTGCAGCTTGCTGCCGTCCCCACATTGTATGAATTTTTAGAAAGAAATCTAAGGGCTATATAAGTCAATCTTCTGAAATGCGAGGCTACTGAAATACTTACTCAAGTACTCAATCCTCAAGGGCCTATAAAGAAAAAGTCATTGCCTGACCAGGCAGTGGTGCAATAGATAGAGCATAGGACTGGGATGCCGAGGACCCAGCTTCGAAACCCCGAGGTCCCCAACTTGAGAGCAGGCTCATCTGGTTTGAGCAAAAGCTCACCAGCTTGGACCCAAGGTTGCTGGCTCGAGCAAGAGGTTACTCAGTCTGCTGAAGGCTCGCAGTCAAGGCACATATGAGAAAGCGATCAATGAACAACTAAGGTGTTGCAATGCGCAACGAAAAACTAATGATTGATACTTCTCATCTCTCCGTTCTTATCTGTCTGTCCCTGTCTATCTCTCTCTCTGACTCTCTCTCTGTCTCTGTGTAAAAAAAAAAAAAAAAAAAGAAAAAGTCATTCAAATTGAAGCAAATACCCAAGCTTCTACTTAGGATATTGTTTATAGCCAGCATGTTCCAAGTCACAAGAGGTCCCTGAACTGTCTTTCCACAAATTGTAAGAGGAAAACTATAAAATTTCTCCTTTATCTATATACTACTGACATACTGGTATAACTACTTACAACATCATTCCTATGATGTAGGACGATGGAATGATAACATTTACAAATCTGTTGGTTCGGGTACAGGAAAAGTTCTGATCCAGGAACATGTTCCCTGGGCATATAAAAATGATCATTGGACTCTTAATTGTTTAAGTCACAGTGTTATCAGCTATTTGGGACCACAACAAAACTATTAAAGTCAAGTGTGTCACTTGTCTAGGTTGTTCCTTCCATTCCATTGTAGCCAGCCTCTAATGTGGCCCCACTTCTCCATGTTAGGACTTCGTGCATTTCTCTCCCATGTTTTATAGGGTTGGTCTACGTGACAAATATGATGTGACAAGAGTGATGGTATTTTACTTCTGGGATAAGTCAAAAAAGACCTTTTGACTTTTGCCTCATGCTCTTTTTCTGGCAGATGCTAGCAAAATTCCTTATGGAGAGGCCTGTGGGTCAAGTCCAACTGAGGCCAACAGCCAGTGAGGAATTGAGGAGTCCTGCCAACAGCCAGAGGAGTGAGCCTACGAGCAGATCCTCCTGCCCTGTCTAGCCTTGGATGACTGCAGCCTTGGCCGTTATCTCAGTCACAATCTCATGAGGCACCTTGAACCAGAACCAGGAAAATTGAGCTTCTCCCTAGTGCCTGGCTCATAGAAAATATAAAACAATAAGTATGTATCGTTCTCAGCAAGTAGGTTTTGGGAAGACTTATTATATGGCAGTAGATAGACTAACAGACTATCTTTTCTGGTCTTAAATGATTTAAGACTGATGCTTTATTATTTATTCCTCTAAACTTATATACTCCAAAGTAGATTCCATGGTTTTAAAAAATGCAAGTTCAGGAATTTCTTTAACCAACTCAAGTAAAATGTAAGATCTTACTTTAAGGATATGCTTATATAAGAAAAAACTTTGGTCTCGTTAGCTATAGAGATTGTCTCACAGGCTTTAAAAAAAAATCAAGTCACACACAAATAGACGTATGTGATTTATTGATTTTTGTTGCTACAAATCTTATCAAGATACTAAACTGGGACTGAGAAAAAAAAGAAAAGACAGTAGTAGTCACTTTAAATGTATTATCTGCTAACACCAAATCACCTCACAAAATTCCTTCTAATGCTTTAATTGTATAAAGCTTCTGTACCTTCGTGGCACAGATTATTAGCATGTAAACACACTGAGTCTGCAACATTTTCTGTGCCGGGATTCTACTTATCTAAATGGTAAACACTGAGCATGACTCATCCACCGCCTTGTCTCCCGGTAAATCCTTACTACAACTAAATACACGAACTCTCAGGGAAAGTTTTGCTGAAAATCTGCTCCTAAATCTTGCAATATTTCCCAACATGCTAGTATCACCAGGTTCTCATCATCTTAAGATATCTCCAGATGAGAAGCACGACCCTGGGCCTCTAATTTTTAATCCTCTGAGTTGTGTTTATCTTAAAATCCTGTAGCTGACCAAGTCCAATTGATCACATTTACAGTCAAAACAGCTCCCATTCAAAGACCAGTAACTTGAGGAGTCCGCTGGTGAAATTTCTCTGGGTTTCTGGGATGTTTACTGAAAAGAAAATTGGGTGTGTACATAAATGATCTTTGCTAAACTTCTCTGTGATTTTGTGAAATAATTCTCTAATGAAAATAAATGGTGTGTCACTAATCAGAAAAGAAAAAAAAATGCAGTGTATTCTTATGCTTCTGTTTTGTTAATAAAAAATGCCAGTAGCCATAAGTTATACAATTTGTACCCAACATTTCTTTATTCCCAATTGTCTTCTTGCCAAATGAGATAGTCAGTGATGGAGAAAGCAAAAAAGGCCACAAATCTGAGCTGACCCGTCAGCATCTAAGACACAAAAAGACATGTCCAGTATGGATTAATGACCTCCATATGTAACGCCAGCACTGTGACCACATAAAGACAAAAATATCCTGCTCATGTCTGTCAACAGTCTCTAATTCAAGATAATGACTATCAATCAGTTTATCCCACATCAATTATTTAAACTTTAGTGTTTTTTTTATCTTAATTATATGCTAAGTACTTTTTACAAATTTTTCCCTAGAACTTATTTATTCACTTGGCTTCTATTTTATGAGCAAGGGTCATCTTATTCAAGTTTTTGATAGCTTATTCCTCACATTAATTGCCCTTATAGTTTTACTAATCCAAGCCTAATGAGCCCAATGGACTCAGTCTTCAAAAATGCATGTATTAATGATGAAGACCTCACCAAAGGTCCACACATTTTCAAAGGTGAGACTCCAGCTCTGCAAGATGCTCAGATGTCATGTGGCTATAAATAACAGACTCACAGCACTGTCTAATAGCATCATCTTCAGTGATAGAAATGTTCAATATCTGCCTTGTCCAGCACAGTAGCCACTAACCACATGGGACTTTTGAGCTTTTGAATGTGGTTAGTGGGATGGAGGGACTAATTTCTAATTTTATGTCATTTTAATTCATTCAAACTTGGCTACAATATTGGAGAGCACAGCGGAGTCTCGTGAGTGAGCCCATTTGGCCTTTTGAACTAAAGGCATTTCAAAGCTGAGAGTGCTGTAAGTGGGCTGTGTGAAGTAAGATGACATTGAGCAACATCGAGTTTGGAGCACAGGAGCTGTGGGAAAAAGGGTTCTAACATCTCTGCAAACTGGTTCTCAGTTGCATGGCTTTCCCAGACCTTTTGAACCATGTTTTCTGTGGGTCATTTGAGACATCCTTTCAAAAATTTTGCAGAGAGCTCCGAAGTCATAGAGATCTGGACTCGTGCTCACTCGCTCACTCTTTGATGTTGCTGAAACTGGCTCTCATCCAAACCATCTCCTTCCCAGAATTATGGTCTTACTTCCCCCACTTTACTCATTGTGAAATAGATGCTCAAATTATTTGTGATCCCACCATTATGAAAAAAACACTCTGACTTTTGGTCCAAAAATGTTTCCCTTTCTCAATCACTGGAAAATCCTGGAGCATTATTCTCACCCTCTGCTGAAGTTAGGGTAATTCCCGAGAACAAGCTTGGGAGCCATCAGCAAAGAACAAACAGGCAATTTTTGAATGTTCCCAAAGCTAAGACATTTATTATTGTAAAGATCAGTGATATGGGCCTTCATATTTCAGTACTCTGATCTTTTGCAGTTTGATATTTTAAATGTTGTCCATAAGACTAAATGTGCTGAGTGAGCACGAATTGATAAGTAATATTTCACCAGATATGTGAGTGTACAAATTTACAAATTAGATCTTGGTGCGTTACCATTCCTTTTATAAAAGAATTTCTTGCTTTTGAAGGGATTGTATTCACTCCTTTAAATAGTGGTGCTTATAAAAGGTAGACCTAAATGCTCACCAAATCTAATTTTCCTGTTCTATACTCTGGTTCTGGGTAGCTTAAAGCTTACTTATTTATCTCATCTGTCTACTAAACACAATCTAAAGGGAAGACAAAGCATGCCCCATATTATAATATATTGATGAAAAAAATCTAATTAAAGTTATAGACATTCACACATCTTTGTAGAAGCAAAAACTTTATTTAAAATGATAAATTCTAGATTTTTGAATAAAGGGATATATATTTTTAAAATGTTACTTTATGAGTGCTTATTTTTATGAGGACCACCCACTTCTACCTTTGCTTTAGAAGTGAATGTAATTTCTAAGGAGAGATCAAAATTATTCTTGCATAGTCGTCAGAAACTGTCTTATGCCAGACCATTTCTCACTTTTTCTTAGGATCAGGTCCCCAAGTGCACCAAGGTACTTTAATGCGAGTCAGAATCCCAAGTCTTACAATAGCCTGCTTGGCTTCATTCAGGCTGCTGGTGTTTCCTGCCCAATCCCTGGACCCTAGCCTTAGATCTTGACCTTGCTCTCTGTATTCTTTGCTTGATCACATTTCTAGCTGAGGCGTCAGACTGAATTCCAGTGCTTTTTTTTACTTAAGTTTCCCGGGTTCTGGCATATTGTTTAATGACATGTAATCTTTTTCCTGCCTGGATTCTTTTTTCTGTCTGTTCCTTCCTGCCCACGTTGAAGTTCACAAATGTGATTTGCTTGCTACCTTGACTTGCGTCTCTGCACTTCCTCGTCTGCCTTATTTGTTGTTGTTTTCTGCAACTGACTTACAAACCTTAAACGCAAGAGCAAACTGAGGCTCAGAGAGAGAATTTGCCCAAGGTCACACAGCAAATAAAGAACAGGTCACCAAGCATCTGTCCCCACCTACCTCTCCCAATGCTTACTGACCCTGAAACACGCAGCCCGTGCTAAGGGTCACAATCTGTACTGTAGTGGGAATCCCGGCGTCCCCCACCAGCAGCTCAAAGCTGTGTCTTTCTATACTATCCTCATTTGAGTAAAGATGCAAAATGTGAGAAAGCAACAGCTACAAACCAAGAACTACTTTAAAAATTGCAAAACATAATGAAAAAAAGATGAGTTTGGATTTACAGCTCCTTGATCTTAATAAGACCTCTACAATGATTTATGCTTTACTGAATTTGTTATACAAAGGGTTTTTTTTCCAAACATTGCTAAGCAACATATAATACTTTTATAACTGAAGAAAGAGTTCCATTTCAGCTTCTGATGATCTAATGAGGTAATTGAGAGACATGTGGTGACTGAGTAATTTACTTTTTTCCTGACCTTAAATAAGTAACATCATCTGGCTAAGTCATCAGAATTTATTATTAGCTTAACCGATATATTTTAGTTTTGACAATCTCAGGACAACTTGTTCTTTAAGAATGAGTCAAACCTGATGACTTATGTACTTTGGAAAGGTGAGTAAATGATCTAAACATAGTCTCTCTCTCTCTCCTTTCTCCGGACACATGAATTTGCCAATCTTGAGAATATGCACCCTCTGCCTAACTTGACGAGCCATATACACAAGACAACCAATTCCAGGGGCAACACCTAGAATCTTTAAGCCTGACCTCTCATGGAATTTCGCTAAGCAGTGCAAAATATTCATATTGAGATAATGCACAGACTACACCGAAGGGCACTCCAAGTGAACTCACGTATTCATTAGAAATGTCTAAATGGAATTGAGCTAAGCTAATAGCTGACTTCATTCCACTAAAAATGTCTAAATGGCAGGTGTGGGGTGCAGGCTGCAGGGTAGATATCAAAGAGGATTTCCAGAGGTTAATGAATGAAATGAAAAAAGATGCCAAATATATTTGGGAGAATCTAATGTTCAAAATGTATTTTATAGTAAAATACGTGTTGAGCCTTTCTCAGTTCCACAGCTGCTTTACACACCAGGGACAAAGGATACTGTGACAGCAGTTTTTGCTTTCTGAGTGGGCAGTTCAGTAATACAAAGAAGACAGTCACGCTCTTCTCGGCTCCATTCAGTCTGCCATTTACTTCAGTGCTTCACAAAAACCCATGCTCCACAACTGCTATTTCTGGCTTCTTTTATTATCAGAAGGCCAGATTGGTGTAAGCCAAGATGATCAGCAGATGGACACAACAACATATCAAAGGCACCCACGTCCACTACATGCAATTTGGGAAAATAAAAAGCCACCTGGGGAAGAGGACTCTGGGCATCATTCCACTTATTACAACTAAGAAAGGAGAGGAGCTGCTTATTACAAGGGTGTCAATCTCAGCAAGGTGGCCACAGAAGCTGATGCCTCCATCAATGTTGTGGAATCAATCTCATTGGAAGTAAGGAGAGTCCGGCACTGCCATGGCAACCACAGGCTGCTGCAGGAAGGAGGGAGAAACGCCTCTCAGGAGGCCCAGTCGCTAACTGGGAGAGTCCGCTCTCTGTGAAGGCAGCCCTCAGGACCTGCTTCTGGCTCCAGCCCCTAGGGAGGTCACTTTCCCCTAGCAGTAGTCTCCATTAGGGAAGATGGCCACTCCTTCCATTAGAAAAACTAGTTATAATTGCAGCCAAGAGATATAGAGAGCCCCAGGCAGGAGGGCAGGGGCGTCCATGTGTGCTTTCTTCTTCATGGAAGAACATCTCTCATTTCTGCCCCTTCATGTGACAGTTCACCCAAGAAGTCAGAGATGGAACAACAAGGGATGCCGCTGTGACACAGACAGTGACACGCACGAGACATTATTCAAGAATGTTCTATTGGAGTCCTCCCCCCTCAGGGACCAGTCCTCTAATTCAATAGAGACTATCACAGACTTTTTCCCCTTAAGATAAAAAGGTTTTATACATTTCTTTCAACTACTCATATCCACCAACTTCCTCCTTCCTCTCTTTTCAATCACCACGTTCCTGCTTATGTCCTTTCTCACCAAGTTTATGCTGGTGACAAAGATGTATCAGTACCACTCACCTATGTAATAGACTAGAATATATAATTGGATGGTACAATGAAAGAGAGTTCAACTCAGGCAGGCCAAAGAAGCAAGGCCAAATAGTGGATGGGACTTTTTCTTAAACCCCTGCAGTGTTGTGTCACGGTCAATGGGATATTTCTAATGGCCAATGAAAGTCTCTATGGCTTTCATTTTAGTCCTTCTTCATCCCACCCATTCAAACTCCAGCGGTCCTACGGAACCACTACCTTCATCTCTATTTTGCATCTTTGTTCATTTTTCCATCTTTATCAGTAGGGTGTTAACTTACAGTTATTGAAAAATGCTACACATGTTATATCAGCAGCTAACCAATGGAAGAATACATTTATTTACATAAAGCAGAACCCTCTACTTGTCCCTTAACATCCATTCTTCCCTTTCTTTGTTCTCGGAGTAATAATGCCCCATTTTTTGCTAGACATAGGCCACATAGAGTAAAGACCACTTATCCCATCTTCCCATCTTCCTGTGTAGCTAGGTATAGCCATGTTACTAAAATCTGGCCAAAGAAATGTGAGAAGAAATTATAGAAACAGCTTCCAAGTTGTGTCCTTGAAAAACAAGCTCTTCCCATCTTCTCTATCTGTTTCCAGGCTGCTATTGAAAATAAGTTCGGTGTTAAGCCACGTTAGAACATGTGGGCAAAGTCAATACTCTAGAGAAGGCAGCACAACAGAAAAGTTTCTGACACTCCCAGGGGACACAGCCACTTGGCCAGCCCTAAACACAAGAAATGAAATGAACTTCTGTCTTGTCTGAGCCAGTGCTATTTTCACTTAAATGTTTGTGGGCTGCAAAACCAAATAAACATGATTATCCTCATTTGGGTCCTATGTTATCCACCTAGCCAGAAAACTTGGATGGTCTATGCTAATGTAGGTCCAATGGCAACTGGTCAGAGGCTGCCCCAGGGCTCTAGAAACTTGATCGCAGAAGCCAAGAATCAGCAAGAGCTGAGGTTTTAATAAAAGACAGTAGGGTTAGAGCCAAAAAAGAAATAAATAAGTAAGGATTCAAGATAAAGTAGGTCAACTCTAACAGTCACCTGCAGTAGAGAGCCCCAAGGAGAGTCGCCAAGTTGGCAGAGACAGGAGTTCACTAGCACAGTGGTTCGAGTGGGTAGAGAACACAGCTCCAGAGTACATCATGTGACTGTTTATCCCCTGGCTGCGGGCTTCTCATATCTTTCGTACTGAAGTAGTCCAGACTTACTGGATTAGCTGCGCCTCATGGTTCTCTAGTCTCAAAAGAACTTTGCCTCCATCTGAGCAGGAAACTCATTGTTTACATCAGAGGTTAGGTTGTATCCTTGCAGTGAACTGGAGTGAAAACTAGACCATCCAGATTTTTCTGGAACCAGCTGGAAAGAAATCTTGAGTTCAGAGTTCAGATGACACTGTCTGAGATGGTGGCCATCAAGCCATACATGTCTACTGAACACTGGAGATGTGGCTACCTGACATTGAGATGTGCTATAAGTATAAAATACACATTGGACCTTGAAGACTTAGAACAAATTAAAATAAGAGTGTGAAAACATTGCATTGATGTGTTTATATTAATACATCTTGAAATGCTGCTTTAGATAGATGAGATTAAATAAAATATATTATTTAAAATTAATTTCTTGTTTCTTTTTTTTCTTTTTTCTTTTGCATTTTTCTATAGTTGGAAACAAGGAGGCAGTCAGACAGACTCCTGTATGTGCCCAACCGGGATCCACCCATCATGCCCACCAGGGGGCGATGCTCTGCCCATCTGGGGCATTGCTCTGTTGCAACCAGAGCCATTCTAGCGCCTGAGGCAGAGGCCATGGAGCCATCCTCAGCGCCCGGGCCAACTTTGCTCCAATGGAGCCTTGGCTGCGGGAGGGGAAGAGAGAGACAGAGAGGAAGGAGAGGGGGAGGGGTGGAGAAGCAGATGGATGCTTCTCCTGTGTGCCCTGGCTGGGAATCAAACCCGGGACTCCTGCACACCAGGCTGACACTCTACCACTGAGCCAACCGGCCAGGGCTCTTCTGTTTCTTTTTACTTTATTTTATATGTGGCTTCTAAAAAGTATAAAATTACATACATAATTCATAACATATTTCTATTAAACAGCACTGGGCTAGACCCTGGGTTTCTAATGCCTAATAGGAACTTTAATTTTCCCAGGTGAGAGAAGGTTCAAACTATAGACACCTGACACCTGAATCTCACCCTGTTCATTATAAAATAGCATATAGTCTATTTGACTCCAGGTATTTTCCTGCTTTTCTTGCATGATAAGCCCAAATATTTCTGACTATGTGATGTCCCACTCCTAACAATGGAATTCTATACACTGTTTCCAGAAGGAGATCATTACTGACAAAATTCTTGATTTCTCATAATTGTTAAGAAGCAATTCTAGCCATTTAAAATTGACAATTTTATTTAGAGATGTTGAAAAAATAATAGGAGAAACTTGTTATCTTGGCTTCTCTCATTGACTTAACCAAATATTCATTGCAGTCTGTCCCAAAGCTGTAGTGTCCGCTGCCACAAAGAAGGATGTGTCTTTGTATCTGAAATAACAGACCAAGGAGGATAGAAAAAAATTTAAACAGTAACCCTTTTCCGAGAAAAGGAAATCCATTTTTCCTTGATTATCCTAAAGCACATACTGGCTTTTCTAAAAATGTATTGTGTTCCCCTAATAAGCCATGGCTCACCTCCAAATCAGTAAACCAATGAACATTTGGCAGAAAATTGGAAACAGGTAAAAAGTTCAGATGAGCAGCTTTACCAGACTGCACATAATAGTGCTAATAAGTTTTATATTATTTACAAAAATGTGAAAATGATTGCAACTGCTCTATATTGTTGGATTGGATGAGTTAAATGACCTTCCTCTTCCCTTTGGGTCTTTTTTTAAAAAAAATTAATTTATTGTGCTTATATAGATTCTAGTGTCACCTCGAATGCATCCCCCCTCCCTTGTATTCTCCTCAACATCTCCATTGCCCTCCCTCAGGTTTATCCCATCCTATCATCCCCTTTCCCTCTGTCCTCTTTTCCTCTGGTCCCTTTGATCCCTCCTCTGTCTCAATTCCGTTTCTCAGTTCACATTGTTCATTGGATTCCTCAAATGAGTGAGGTTATATGATATTTTTCTTTCTCTGCCTGGCTTATTTCACTTAACATAATAGTTTCCAGGTCCATCCATGTTGTCAAAAAATTAAGATTTCCTTCTTTTTCATGGTCCCCATGGTATTCCATTGTATATATGTACCACTGCTTTTTAATCCACTTGTCCACTGATGGACACTTGGGCTGTTTCCAGATATTGGCTATTGTAAACAGTGCTGCCACAAACGTGGGGGTGCATTTCTCCTTTTGAAACAGTGCTATGGTGTTCTTGGGGTATATTCCTAAAAGTGGGATAGCTGGGTCAAAAGGCAGATCGATTTTTAATTTTTGAGGAATCTCCATACTGTTTTCCACAGTAGCTATACCAGTCTGCATTCCTACCAGCAGTGCAGGAGGGTTCCCTTTTCTCTACATCCTCGCCAGCACTAATTCTGTGTTGTTTTGTTAATGTGCGCCATTCTGACTGGTGTGAGGTGATATCTCATTGTGATTTTAATTTGCATTTCTCTAATGATTAGTGATTTGAACATTTTTTCATCTGCCTATTGGCCGTCTGTATGTCCTCTTTGGAGAAATGTCTATTCATTTCTTTTGCCCATTTTTTGATTGGATTATTTATCTTCCTGGTGTTGAATTTTACAAGTTCTTATTAATTTTGGTTATTAACCCCTTATCAGACGTATTGTCAAATATATTCTCCCATTGTGTAGTTTGTCTTTTTATTCTTTTCATATTGTCTTTAGCTGTGCAAAATATATATATATTTTTTTGTATTTTTCTGAAGCTGGAAACGGGGAGAGACAGTCAGAGAGACTCCCGCATGCGCCCGACTGGGATCCACCCGGCATGCCCACCAGGGGCAACGCTCTGCCCACCACGGGGCGATGCTCTGCCCCTCCGGGGCATCGCTCTGCCGCAACCAGAGCCACTCTAGCGCCTGGGGCAGAGGTCAAGGAGCCATCCCCAGCGACCAGACCATCTTTGCTCCAATGGAGCCTTGGCTGCAGGGGGGGAAGAGAGAGACAGAGAGGAAGGAGGGGGGGTGGAGAAGCAAATGGGCGCTTCTCCTATGTGCCCTGGCCGGGAATCAAACCTGGGTCCCCTGCATGCCAGGCCGACGCTCTACCGCTGAGCCAACCAGCCAGGGCTGTGCAAAATATTTTTAGTTTGATATAGTCCCATTTGTTTATCCTGTCTTTTATTTCACTTGCCTGTGGAGATAAATCAGCAAATATATTGCTGTGACAGATGTTGGAGAGCTTACTGCCTATGTTTTCTTCTAAGATGCTTATGGTTTCACAACTTACATTTAAGTCTTTTATTCATTTTGAGTTTATTTTTGTGAATGGTGTGAGTTAGTGGTCTAGTTCCATTTCTTTGCAGGTAGCTGTCCAATTTTCCCAACACCATTAGTTAAAGAGGCTGTCTTTATTCCATTGTATGCTCTTACCTCCTTTGTCAAATATCAATTGTCCATAAAGGTGTAGGTTTATTTCTGGGTTTTTTATTCTGTTCCATTGATCTATATGAGTGTTTTTATGCCAGTATCAAGCTGTTTTGAGTACAATGGCCTTGTAGTATAACTTGATATCAGGAAGTATGATACCTTTCATTTTATTCTTCTTTTTCAAGATTGCTGAAGCTATTTGTGTTCTTTTTTGGTTCCATATAAATTTTTGAAATATGCATTCTATATCTTTGAAGTATGTCATTGGTATTTAAATTGGTATTGCATTGAATTTATAAATTGCTTTGGGTAATATAGACATTTTAATAATGTTTATTCTTCCTATCCATGAGCACGGTATATGCTTCCACTTGTTTGTATCTTCCTTGATTTCTTTTATCGATGTTTTATAATTTTCCGAGTATAAGTCTTTAACCTTCTTGGTTAAATTTACTCCTAGGTACTTTACTTTTTTGTTGTTTCAATGGTGAAGGGGATTGTTTCCTTAATTTCTCTTTCTGACAGTTCATTGTTGGTATATAAAAATGCCTCTGATTTCTGAGTATTAATTTTATATCCTGCCACCTTGCTGAATCCATTTATCAGGTCCAGTAGGTTTTTGACTAAGACTTTAGCATTTTCTATATATAGTATCATATCATCTGAAAATAATGATAGTTTTACTTCTTCTTTTCTAATTTGGATGCCTTTTATTTCTTCTTCTTGTCTGATTGCTGTGGCTAGGACTTCCAGAACTATGTTGAATAAGAGTGATGAGAGGGGGCACCCCTGCCTTGTTCCTGATCTTAAGGGGGTTGCTTTTAATTTTTGCCCATTGAGTATGATGTTGGCTGTAGGTTTGTCATAGATGGCCTTTATCATGTTGAGGTATGTTCCCTGTATTCCCACTTTGCTGAGAGTTTTTATCATAAATGGGTGCTGGATTTTATCAAATGCTTTTTCTGCATCTATTGAAATTATCATGTGGTTTTTCTCCTTCCTTTTGTTTATGTGATGAATCACATTGATTTGCAAATATTGTATCAGCTTTGCCTCCCTAGAATAAATCCCACTTGATCATGATGTATGATTTTTTTCATATATTGCTGGATCCAGTTTGCTAATATTTTGTTGAGGATTTTAGCATCTAAATTCATCAGGGATATTGGCCTATAATTTTCTTTCTTTGTGTTGTCTTTGCCTGGTTTTGGAATCAGAATTATGCTCGCCTCATAAAAGGAGCTTGGAAGTCTTTCTTCCTCTTGAATTTTTTGAAATAGCTTGAGAAGGATAGGAGTTAGTTCTTTGAATATTTGGTAGAATTCACCTGTAAAGCCATCTGGTCCAGGGCTTTTGTTTGTTGGGAGTTTTTTGATAACTGTTTCTATCTCATTTGTTATCATTGGTCTGTTTAGGTTTTCTGATTCTTTCAGATTGATTTTTGAAAGGTTATATGTTTCAAGGAATTTGTCCATTTCACCTAGGCTGTCTAATTTTTTTTGGCATACTTCCCTTTGGGTCTTATCTAAAGATCTTTTGCCTTAAGAAGAGAACTACCTTGTCTTTGTTTATGACAGCTGCCCATTTCATGCCAACTGCTGAATCCTATTGGAGAACAGTCCTTCTTTTTAGCTAAACAACATATTTAAAAATGCATTAAACAATACATGCTACAAACATAAGCCTGTTGACTTATGGTTCTTCTTTTCTCTGAGCTTCTTTAAACTTTTGTGTGTATTTTATTCTTTTAGTCTCTGCTATGTTTTTCTTAGATTTACAAAAATAGCAAGACACATTTGGGTTAAATTAAGGTAATGGGGGTCTAACATGAATTAACCTTAACTTAAGGGCATTATGCTAAATAATGTAAGTGAAACAGAAAAAAATAATACTGTATGATAAATGTGGCATTTAAGAAAGCTGAGACTCATGGAAACAAAGAGTAGAATGGTGGTCTTCAGGGGCTGGAGAGATGGGGAAATTGGAGAGATGCTAGTCAAAGTTAGATGAATAAACCATGGAGATCTAATGTACAGTATTGTGGTTACAGTTAATAATACTACATCATACACTTGAAAACTGCTAAACGGGTAAATCTTAAATGTCCCCACCATACACACACAGAAATGACAATCATGTGACATGATGAGGTATTAGCTAATAGTAATCATATTGCAATATATGAGGGTATCAAATCAGCACATTGTGGTCTTTAAATGATTATGATGTTCTATGTCAATTATATCTCACAAAAGCTATGAAAAATAAGTAATGGAGGGATCTATTGTGATGAGCAGAAATAAGAAGGACCAGCATGACAGATGCTCTCACTAGTTCCCCCATCTCCCTGAATGCAAATGAAGTCTTTGGGGAACAAGAAAGTACACTGAGATTCAGTACAGTTAATGCAGTACCACCAACTGAGTTATGTCATCGTTCCTCTGGGAGCAAAGATAGCTTCACTGCCCACCTTTGAGATGACTCAGAGACCCCTCCTGCTCCCCCTGCTGCTCTGGACTCAACACATCCACCTTCTCTGCTTCTAGATTTCCAACTCTGTCTTTTTGCAATGGAAATTATTAAATTTGATTAAATACCAATAGTCTAGAGTTATAAAATGGAAATTAACAAATTAACCTTTATAGTACCTAAGGACATTAAGCATGACTTTTTCACAAGTTAATTAGATGCATATGATTTAATGTGCTTTAAACCAGTTAAGAGAAATATATGATTGACTGAAGAATTTATTTTAAAGAATATTACACTATATTTAGTTTACATATTAAGTGTAAATGTAAATGTAAGTTTTTTACAATTACAACTGAGAAAAATGTTACTAAACCATGAATTATTTTGTTTTATGAAAGTTTTTTATTCCATAAAAATTGATAAAAAGTACTATTACAACCATGAATTATTTTGTTTTATTTTACAAAAAAAATACTAACTGGCTTATTTTTATATATTTATGCTTTATTTCAAATGTTCAGATAAAATACAAAACTTTTAAGAATTTTAATCATCTTTTTTGTAAATAACTCATTAGAGACATTGATAATATTTGCAACTATTAAATAAAAATTCAAGTCAGATTTACTTATATTTTCTATTTTTAATGTAGATTTTGGAAACATTAGAGATGATTTTATGTCTCTATGTTAATTAATAAAATGAATACAATTTATAGAGCTAAAAAAGTCATCTTGAAGTGAAGTTGACAATATATGGTCACTTTTATATTCTTCATTAAGTTTTATTTCAAGTTTAATACATCCGATTCTTCACTTTAACAAATGGGCCACTATAGGTATAAACTAAATATAATATGAGTAAGAATATACTAAATAATTTAAAATCTCATAATAGAGCCCTATTTCTTTAATATGGCAAATTAGATACCCTGAGTGAATCCCTTGATGGAGAGAACTGAAATGCTGAGGAATACTTAAAAATACCATTATGAATGTATTGTAGAATTATCACAGAGAAGTAGAAAATGTGCTAATCACATACACACACACTCATAATTGTAAACAGGACTCACTCTTAGTGGGCAAGTGAATAAGACAAAATCAGCTTTGCCCTGAGGCTTTTTGCTCAACCGTGTAGATTTGGGGCTGTCTGCACATGGTGTAGTGTACCTAAGCTAGGAGGTCTCCAGGAAATCTAGAAAGCTCCATATAAACCCAGAATCTCAAAATGTGACCTGCATTATCTCAGTCTAGGGCCCAGATGAAGGAAAAATCTCCTATAAGGATTCATGTTTTTCCAAGTTGACTTTCATACATATTTTGTTTTGGCTTTACCTTTTACGATCTAAACATGCCAAATGGAGAATTTAAACCAGGTGTTGCTAGATTTAGTGCATCAGAAACTCTTGCAAGTTGGGCAGAATTACGTGACTAATTCTGGCAAGTTAGCTATGGGTGGAACAGGCACTAGAGACTTCTGAGATGAAAGAAAGCAGAGCTGATGAGACATGGCTCCAGCTCTCTCTTCCCCAGCAGTGCTGACCAAGGAAGACATTTCATCCTTGTAGACAAAGCATCTACAAGATATTGGAAATTCAATGGGCCTGGATGGAAATCACATGCCCTGGAGAGTTCCCTGAATTTATAGCAGATATTACATGAACAAAAACAACAATAAAAAACACCTTTGTTAAAAAAAAAAGAAACAAAAACACCTTTGTTAAGTTATGTTAACCGAGATTTAGGTGATGTTTATTACTTCAACTAAATTAGCTTAATCTGACAGATGGAGTACAATGGCTAGGGTGATTGACAGAAGAAAATACAAATAATCTCAGAAGGAACTCAGTTTACACCAGTACTCAAAGATGGACCAATTTTTTCTTCTCCCTAAAGAATTTCTTTAACATATCTTATAATATAGATCTGTTGTTAATGACCTCTTTGAACTTGTTTGTGTGTCTGAAAGATATCTTTTTCTGTTTTGCCATTATTTTTGAACTGTGTATTCACTAAATACAAAATTCTAGATTAAACTTTTTTTAGTACTTTAAGAGTGTGCCACATCCTGACTGGTGGTGGCACAGTGGACTGGGTATCAGCCTGGGACCCTGAGGGTACTGGTTTGAAACTCCAAGGTCACCAGCTCGAGAGTGAGCTCAACAGCTTGAGGACAGGAATTTCAGCTTGAGTGGAGGTCTCTGGCTTGCTTCAGCATGGGATCATCGGCATGATCCCAAGGTTGCTGACTTGAGCCCATGGTAGTTGTCTTGAGCAGGGGATCACTGGCTGGGCTACAGCACCCCCCTCCCAATCAAGTCACATATGCAACAATGAGTAGAAGTTTCTCATCTCTCTCCTCCACCTCTCTCTTTTCCTTCCTTCCTCTCTCTCTCAACAACAATAATAATAATTAATAATAATATTTTGCCACTAGTTCCTTAATTGCATTATTCTCATACAAAATCTTCTGTCAAATTAATAATTACTTCTCTAAGTGTGGAGTGTCTTTTTTTCCTTACTGCTTTTAAGATCTCCCTTTAACATTTTTTCAGCAATTTGAGTATCATGTGTTTTGGTGTGGTTTGTTCCTTTTGTTTTAGGGTAAGTAGAAATTGCTAGATCTGAGGTTACAGAATTCATGAAATTAGGAAACACTTTTAGTCATTATGTCCTCATGTCTCTCTCTCTCTCTCTCTCTCACACACACACACACACACACACACACAAACATACACACACATCACATCACATTTCTCTCCTTCTAGGACAGCGGTTCTCAACCTGTGGGTCGCGACCCCAGCGGGGGTCAAACGACCAAAACACAGGGGTCGCCTAAAGCCATCAGAAAATACATATTTCTGATGGCTTTAGCTGCTGAGAAGTCACGCTACCGTGTGCAGCAGCGCTTCTCAGCTGGAACTCACGCTGTTATGGACGTGCATTCCAAACTGAATGCCTGCGGTCATGCGCAGACGTGATTGCATCATCCGTCGGGGGGCCTAAGGGGCGGGGGAAGCTGGGGGAACACTCCACAGTCCATAGCACCGTGGCTGCTCATCCATAGCAGCCCATTACGTGTGTCCGACGCTTGCTGACGTCATCAGTGGGCGGGTGCAGCAAGCGCCAGAGGACAAAAGCCTAGGAGGCGGAGAACCAAGAGAACCTGCGAGACAGCCTGCTGGTGTAAAAAAGGTTAAAAAATGTAAAAACAGTACACACACCATACACACAATACTGTGTAAGTGTAAGGTGCTTTGTGTGTAATCATTACACAGTACACAAAGCAGCTTACACTTACACAAAGCACCATACATTTACACAGTGTGAACTACATCGGTCTTATATTATAAGAAACCACTATAATATGTAGTTCACACTGTTCCCCAGTGTATAATTATCTCCCATATCTCCCACTATTTTCCCATATTCTGAATGAGGAAACTGCTGCAATTTCAGCAGTTTCCTGCATTGAATCCGCCTCCTATTGATTTCATTGGGAGTGCGGTGGATTTTGTGGAAGAGAGCTCCCAAGAATCTCGGGTTACCACATAATCTGCCACAGCCTCCTTTTGATTTCAATAAGAGGCGGAGAATTGACAGTTTCCGACACATTTCTTCCTCTCCTATTCAAGTCAGTGGGAGGCCGCTCAAATATAGAGCACGTTGCTTAATTTTTTCCACGCTAGAACTTTTCCTAGAGCAGAAAAATTCCAAAGGTGGAATCCGCCACCCCAAATAGACTGTAAGAGGCCTCACACTGAGGAATCTGCTGTGCGGATTCTGCAGTGTAAAAGATCTGCCTCCTATAGAAGTCTATTGGGGGTGGCGGATTCCACCTTTGGAATTTTTCTGCTCTAGGCAAAGTTCTAGCATGGAAAAAATTAAGCAACGTGCTTTATATTTGAGTGGAATCTGCTGCGGCCTCCCATTGACTTGAATAGGAGAGGAAGAAATGTGTCGGAACTGCATTTCTGCCATACAGGGGATCTCTCTTCTGCGGAATCCACGGGTCTCCCATTGAAGTAAATGAGATGTGGATTCCACCACACAAACCGTTGCTTTATAGTGTGAAAGAGCCCTGAAAGATACCATGCTGTGCAGAAACTGCAGTGTATCCTATGATGTAGTTCACACTGTTCTATATAGAAAACTTGCCACTAATCTGGAAAAAACAGATCCATTAGTTAAGCAGCTATTTATGGAATGGTAGCCCCAATACACTAGGTAAGGAGGTCCATTAGTAATAAATATTTCTCAATATATAATTAAATATTGTTTTGTCATTAATCACTATGTTTAAATTATGTTTGATTTGTAGCAATGAGAATACATAATGCATATCAGGTATTTACATTCTGAATCATAACTGTAACAAAATTACAGTTATGAAGTAGCCACCAAAATTATTTTTTGGTTTGGGGTCACCGCAACATGAGGAACTGTATTGCAGGGTCACAGCATTAGAAAGGTTGAGAACCACTGTTCTAGGACATCATTTAAAAATATATTAAACTGCTCTATATTTATCATCCTGCTCATTGATGCACTATGGACGCTCAATTTTTTTTTCCAGTTTTTCAGTTTGAATAGTTTCGATTCCTTTGTCTTCAAGTTTGCTAATCTTTCCTTTTACAGGATATAATCCCCTCTTAATCCTATCAAATGTAAATTTTATCTCATATAATATATATATTGTTTCTACATGTTCAGTTCAGATGTTTTCTATATCATTTGTTTTTCTTTCTTTATAATATTTGTACCTTCTTTCACTTTTCTGCACATAGAGACTATATGTACATATAATATATATAATACCATAGCTGTTACAACATTCTTGCTTACTAATTCTATCATCTGCATCATTTCTGAGACTGTTTATACTGATGTTTTTCTCGTGATTATTGATCAATCCCTCTGCTTCTTTGTTTACTGGATAATTTTTGATTGGATGTTGGATCCTAGATATTATAGATTTTAAACTTTGGGTGGTGGGTTTGTTTTATTTATTTAAAAGACTTTGATACTTTGCTCTTACACTTATTTACTTAGAAACAAGTTTATCCTTTTAAGAATTGCTTTTAAGCTTTGATAGATGGGCCAAAACACTTTAGTCTCGATCCCATGACAGAGGGAATACTCTTTTCAGGATGTCACTCTGGTACGAGGTCTTAGGAGGTGTTTTCATGTTAGCTACAGGAAGCACAAACTATTCCAGCCGTGTGTGTGTGTGTGTGTGTGTGTGTGTGTGTGTGTGTGTTTCCGAAGCTGGAAACGGGGAGAGACAGTCAAACAGACTCCCGTATGCGCCTGACCGGGATCCACCCGGCACGCCCACCAGGGGCGACGCTCTGCCCACCAGAGAGCATCGGCTCTGCCCCTCCGGGGCGTCGCTCTGCTGCGACCAGAGCCACTCTAGCGCCTGTGGCAGAGGTCACAGAGCCATCCCCAGCGCCCGGGCCATCTTTGCTCCAATGGAGCCTCGGCTGCGGGAGGGGAAGAGAGAGACAGAGAGGAAGGAGGGGGAGTGGGGGGTGGAGAAGCAAATGGGTGCTTCTCCTATGTGCCCTGGCCGGGAATCGAACCCGGGTCCCCCGCATGCCAGGCCGATGCTCTACCACTGAGCCAACTGGCCAGGGCTATTCCAGCCCTTTATAAACCACAACAGTTAGTCTGATTGTTCCCCCTGCTTGTTTTCTGTGATTCTTTGCTTTATTGGTAGTTTTCTCACAAACATGCATTGATCAATATTTAACAAAGACTTGCATAGAATGCTTCTCTCCAGAATAGTGGTGCTTTCTCCCTCTCCCTCCCTCTCTTTCTCTTTCTCTCCCTCTCCCCACCCTCACCTCCCATCTCATCTTCTTTCCTTGAAGCTATACTCTCTGGTACTTTACTGACAAATTTTAGTCATCTTGGCCTCCTTGTATTCTCCACTTTTTCACTTCAGCTTGGGGAAATGACTGTGCCTCTTTAAATCTGCCACTGTGACTTGGAAAGTCTCCCTAGAGAGTAAGCTGAGTGATCACAGGGTTCACCTCACTCATTTCCCTTTTCTCAGGACTCACTGTCACGTGCTGCCTGTTGTCCTATGTCTAAAACCATTGCTTTATATATACTCTGCTACCCTCCACCCCCACAATTTATTTCTGTCATTACCCAATAATATTGCTAAAAAGATTGCCTCTTAAAACCTTCTAAAAAATATTTAAATAGACCTTGCCCTGGACACTTTGAAGTATAATGTGGGCAGATTTGAACAAACTCTGTTGGGTAAGCTGGATAAATTCCCATGTCCCAAGTTTCCTATGAAGAGTTTTTAGAAGTAGAAGTTCACGTAATCTCTGTGGCCAAGAGAAAATACAATCATAGGTAGTATTGACCTGTCCTGCAGACAAGTTTAACAGAAATTGAGGTTAAAAATGAGAGTGACCTGTCCAAATACACACATTTAGTTAGTAGAAAAAGTGAGTCAAAAATCCGAGTCCCATGATTCTCAGTCCACTTTTTTTCTTCACTATTTTTCCTTTTAATAAGATAGCTGTGTGCACCTCTTCATCACTTATAAATCTGAGGCATACAGCATTACTGTTCCCTCAAACACAACATCTAGAAGATAATAATTCAATCGGATGCTAAGAAAATATTGGTATTGAATTTTTGCTAACAAGTACTACAGCTCCTTGGCAGGACTTGCCCCGGATACCATCATGGTTACCTAGGAACAAAAATTCTTTTACTCTTGGGCTACAGAGCTTTACCTAAGCAAAAGTAAATGGGCATACACACAAGAAATGACTGCTTTTGACTTTCTAGGAGAGATCTTTCTAATCTTCAGGTGTTAAAAAGCACTCTAAGGAAACGTCATATTAAAATGATAATATTGAACGTTAGCTGATTTCTCACTGAGATTCAGATTAAATGCTAAGCACTTCAATGCACTGAATCATTTAATCCAAACACTTTTTTTTTAATGCTTGGGCACCTCTGAATATGTACACCCTAAGAATGTAATGCTCTTTTCATTAAATACTGTGAAATCTGTAGACATCTTGAAAGAAATGCAGAAAACTATGTGAACCTCATAGTGAAAAACAACAAACAGGTCAATTGTAGGCTGAGTAAATTATCACTCTTGATGACGCTGGTTTTGTGGAGTTCCAATAAGTTTTTTGCCACCTGCTGTACTATAAATTAAGTGAGCTGGCCAATTTTCTTTCCAGCTGAGAAAGACATGCTCTGTTGTCTTCAGTACAAGCCAAAGGCTTGGACTGTTGGCTGTTCGGTTATGCACCCATAAAACTGCCGGGCACCTTCCAACGGCTTCAGCAGTTCCTGACGCACATGTCGAGTCACTGCTTGTGAACAGCAATTTGGGACTGTTCTTTTGAGTCACCCCTGGCAATGGCTGCCAGCAACCTTTTTAAACACTGCATTACCAGCAGGTATTCTTATAAGACAGGTAGAATATTCTGGGTAATAATATTGTGCTCTCAGGATAGGCTTACCACCATTAACTTAGTATTCCTTGAGCAACCACTGACCAATTCTTTTTGTTAAAAAAATGTAAAGGAAAGCAATTTGTTAGGACAAAGCAACCACCACCTACTCCTAATCTTGTTCCCAATCACTTTAATGGAGGAACATATTGATTATAGTGTTCCTAAATCTCTAGTGTAACCTGACTCCATAATTAGCAGAGAATAGCAGAGAATTAGAAAATATAAATGTAGTCTCAGTAAAAACTGATGATATAAAACAATCATAATTATTATAAGGACTAAGAAAAGATTTAACCAGCAAGCATCAGCCTAGGTAAAAAAAAAAAAACCCACAAAAAAACAAAAACCAATAAACAAAAGACAGCTTGATGAACACAAAACATCTCCATTCTAATTCTAATTCAAATTGCTATCAAGTTGTCTTGGTACAAATGGGCAGAGCCGTTTAAAAGCCATGTGTGATGTGAGTAACATGCTCTGGATAATGTTTTCCTACAGCTAACACACCAGGCTGTGAATCCTAGCATGGAATTCTCTTTTAGGGATGTGCATTGTCTCTTTTTACGTCATTAGTTTGGCATGAGATGGAATCCCTGTAAAAATTAATACACGTCAAGGGAATACAAATGCTTTTTAACTAATTAATCAGAGCCCATTCCAAGGCAGAGAAGCCTTTCTATCAAAATGGAGAAAATACACAGCCAGCTTGTTATCTTTGTATTTATCTTTATGGATCATTGAAATGAGGTAATACAACCTCTTGTATGCTGTGAGCATAAAAATGATTACTTCTTTCAAAACACATTGCTCTCACTCTGAACCCCTGTTTTTTTTCCAACTTCTGTTTATTTTTTATTCAGTGAGAGGCAAAGAGGCAGAGACACAGACTCCTGCATGCACCCCAACCAGGATCCACCCAGCAAGCCCTCTATGGGGAGATCGATGCTCTGCCCATCTGGGACTGCTGCTCAGTTGCTTAGCAACCAAATTATTTCAGTGCCTGAGGCAAGGCCATGGAGCCATCCTCAGCACTCGGGGCCAGCTTGCTCCAACCATTTGAGCCATGACTGAGGGGAGAGGAGAGAGAGAGAGGGGGGGGGAGGGAGAGAAGGGGGAGAGGACTACCACATGCAGGCCAATGCTCTACCGCTGAGCCAACTGGCCAGGGCAAGACTTGTGTTTTTTTAAACAACTGAGTTATAGTTTGTGTGTGTAGATGTAGGAGTGCACAGAGACATGCATGTATGTGAGGTGTGATGCTCTGTGATCATAGCAAACATTTACTGGGTGCTCCTTTACATGTATTTTCTCACTTGTCTTCACAAGGCTCATATGAAATGCAGACTATTGTCCATATTTATTTTATAGATGAGTAGAAAGAACAGAAAAATTTTGAAGCATGTAGCTTTTTCAGTCATAGCATATATCATCTGCACAGAATTTTATAAGTGAATTTTATTCTTACTGGCTACCACAATCTCCTTTGAGTAATTGGGGAGGGGCCAGCCAGTTTATATGTCCTGGTATTTAAACAAGATCTAAATAGATTTGTGAGAAGGCCTGAACAGTACTCTCTATGACAGTGATGGGCAATCTTTTGAGCTTGGTGTGTCAAAATTCACCAAAAAACCGAGCATAACTCGGGTGGTGTGTCTCTTCGAGAAAAAGACCATAATTTCACAATATTTATAGTTTAAATAACAAAAATGTATAATTATAATATATAACTGTATTTAATAAACCAAAAACTAATTATTTAACTTACCTACTTAGTGACTTCTTTGTTCATCTGTCAGTCGGTTCTTTTTGTTGGTCTTGATATTATTTAACTTGTGTGGGGTTCCGTGAACTAAGATAAGTGAGGGGGAGGGGGAATTCTTTAACTAACCTGCTTATTAGTGACTTTTTTGTGGCTGAATTTCATTGGCTAAATCTTCAACTGAAGGTTGGTATTTTGTACACTTCAAGCCCAAGCAAGCGCTACTAACTTTATCTGTCAATCTGTTTCTTTTGTTGGTTTTGATATTATTTAACGCTGAGAATAAGGTCTCACAAAAGTATGTAGAGGGAAAAATTGTGAGTAAAGCCATTGCTATATTTTTCAGGGTGCTAAAAGTGTCTGGTAATCGGTTCCAGGCACTCCAAATTTCCTGTTCATAGTGGCACTCCTCTTGATTCTCCAAGCGGCACCTTTCCAGATTCTAAAGCTTTGACCTCAAGTTGACAAACACCTGAGCCCAGATGCTATCTTGAAATTCTGCAAGTTGCATCTTATGTAAATTTGGATGGCTGCTGCTATTTCTAATGGCAGGAAATGGCACCCATAGCACATGCCCTTGCCTCTCCCAGCCTCCCCCTCACTTATCTCAGTAATGATGGTCAATTAGAAATCCACGACATCCCAGAACAGTAGACTGGATGATGGTTGCTGTGGTTATGTGGTCGCTGGTAATGGCAATCACAGGGCCCCCAGAGTTGTGTTCCCGGCAACATTCCTTTGCTCCCTACTCCACCGGCCGGAGGTGAGGTCAAAGGTCCCCTAATGGCCTAACCAGAAGTCCCAGAACTAGATGCTCTGTGCCAGAGTTTATTTGTTTTGGCCTACAGACCTCCGACACAGAGTGTCTACACTACAACAAATGTTTTATCCTCGGCCACTGCACCTGGCCATGCCGGAGCCGAGGATGAAACGTCCTTCTCAGCATGCAGCCCCATACTTCTCTGGTATGCGGCCACATGTGGCTGCGTGTCATCGAAAATGGCTACGCGTGTCAGTGCTAACACACGTGTCATAGGTTCACCATCATGGTCCTATAAGATTCACACTCATAAATAACAATTTATAAAAAGTTAGGAAAGTTTTATATATATTTACTCTTCTTTCTGTTGAGAATCAGATGATGCCCCTTGTCTTCTGGGTTCATCTGGCCATTTTCAACTGTCTCCTAGGCCTTCCATGCCGTCTTGTGGGAACATCTGCTTCTTGCTTCAAGGACCTTAAATAACCTGCAGTACCTCAGATTTGTTGAAGAGTTCATCAACAATTTCTGCAGAGGTTTTGTTTTCTTCCAGTTCATTTTAGAAAAAGCTAACTGCTGCCTTTACTAGTTACAGAAAATGTTCTTTCAATACTGAAGCTCTCTGCCGCTCTCTAATCTAAATCATTTCTACCCAGGCCTGCTTTGGTTGCACATTCTCTTTTTTTGTTTTTAAAGGATTTTAATGGGTGACATTAATCAATCAGAGTACATAGGTTCAGAGAAAACATTTCCAGGTTATTTTGACATTTGATTATGTTGCATAACCATCACCCAAGAGTCATATAGTCTTTTATCACTTTCTATCAGGTTTTCCTTGTGCCCCTCCTCTTCCCCTAACCCCTCCCTTCCCCTCCCCCCCCCACCCCCATCCCCTGGTAACCACCACACTTTTGTCCATGTCCCTGAGTCTCATTTTTATGTCCCACCTATATATATGGAATCATATAGTTCTTAGTTTTTTCTGATTTACTTATTTCACTCAATATAATGTTATCAAGGTCCATCTATGTTGTTGTAAATGATCCGATGTCATCATTTCTTATGGCTGAGTAGTATTGCATAGTATATATGTACCATATCTTCTTTATTCAGTCATCTACTGAAGGGCTTTTTGGTTGTTTTCATGTCTTGGCCACTGTGAAAAAATGCTGCAATGAACATGGGGCTGCATGTGTCTTTATATACCAGTGTTTTTGAGTTATGGGGGTATAATTCCAGTAGAGAGGTTGCTGGGTCATAAGGTAGTTCTATTTTTAGTTTTTTGAGGAACCACCATACTTTCTTCCATAGTGGTTGTACTACTTTACATTTCCACCAACAGTGGATAAGGGTTCCTTTTTCTCCACAGCCTCTCCAACACTTATTACCTGTCTTGTTAATAATAGCTAATATAACAGGTGTGAGGTGGTATCTCATTGCAGTTTTGATTTACATTTCTCTAATAGCTAATGAAGATGAGCATCTTTTCATATATCTATTGGCCATTTGTATTTCTTCCTGGGAGAAGTGTCTGTTCTTTTCTCTTCCCATTTTTTATTGAATTGTTTGCTTGTTTGTTGTTGAGTTTTATGAGTTCTTTGTATATTTTGGATATTAGGCCCTTATCTGTGCTGTTGTCTGAAAATATCATCTCCCATTTAGTTGGCTGTCTGTTTGTTTTGTTGTCAGTTTCTTTTGCTGTGCAAAAGCTTCTTAGTCTGATGTAGTCTTATTCATTTATTTTTGCCTTCACTTCCCTTGCCTTTGGAGTCAAATTCATAAAGTGCTCTTTGTAACCAAGGTTCATGAGTTTAGTACCTATGTTTTCTTCTATGTAATTTATTGGTTCAGGTCTTATATTTAGGTCTTTGATCCATTTTGAATTAATTAATTTTAGTACAAGGGGACAAACTGTAGTCGAGTTTCATTCTTTTGCATGTGGTTTTCCAGTTTTCCCAGCACTATTTGTTGAAGAAGCTTTCTTTTCTCCATTGTGTGTTGTTGGCACCTTTATCAAAAATGATTTGACCATATACATGTGATTTTATTTCTGGGCTTTCTATTCTGTTCCATTGGTCTGAGTGTCTATTTTTTTTGCCAATACCATGCTGTTTTGATTATTGTGGCTCTATAGTATAAATTGAAGTCAGGTATTGTAATGCCTCCAGGTTCGTTCTTTTTCCTTAGGATTATTCTGGCTATTTGGGCTTTGTATAGTTCTATATAAACCTGATGATTTTTTGTTCCATTTCTTTAAAAAATGACATTGGAATTTTGATGGGAATGCATTAAATTTGTATATTGCTTTGGGTAATAAAGTCATTTTGACTATATTTATTCTTCCTATCCAAGAACAAGGAATATTTTTCCATTTCATTATATCTTTTTTGATTTCCCTTAACAATGCTTTTGTTTTCATTATATAGGTCCTTTACATTCTTTGTTATGTTTATTCCTAGGTATTTTTGTTGTTGTTGTTGCAACCATGAAGGGGATTGTTTTTGTTTGTTTGTTTGTTTGTTGTATTTTTCTGAAATTGGAAACAGGGAGGCAGTCAGACAGACTCCTGCATGCGCCCGACCAGGATCCACCTGGCACGCCACCAGGGGGCGATGCTATGCCCATCTGGGGCGTTGCTCTGTTGCAACCAGGGCCATTCTAGCACCTGAGGCAGAGACCATGGAGCCATCCTCAGCACCTGGGCCAACTTTGCTCCAATGGAGCCTTGGCTGCAGGAGGGGAAGAAAGAGAGAGAAAAAAGAGGGGGAGGGGTGGAGAAGCAGATGGGTGCTTCTCCTGTGTGCCCTGGCTGGGAATCAAACCCGGGACTCCTGCACGCCAAGCCGATGCTCTACCACTGAGCCAACCAGCCAGGGCCAGGATTGCTTTTTTGAGCTCGTTTTCTGATGTTTTGTTGTTGGCATATAGGAAGGCAATGGACTTTTGTATATTAATTATGTATCCTGTGACCTTACTGTATTGGTTTATTGTTTCTATTAGTCTTTTTGTGGAGTCTTTGGGGTTTTCAATGTACAGGATTATATCATCTGCAAAAAGTGAAACCTTTACTTCTTCTTTCCCAATATGAATGCCTTTTATTTCTTCTCTTATCTGATTGCTCTGGCTAGAACTTCCAGCACTACATTGAATAAGAGTGGAGAGAGTGGACAACTTTGTCTTTTCCTGATTTTAGGGAAAAAAGTCCTCAGTTTTATGCCATTTAATATGATGTTAGCTGATGGTTTGTCATAGATGGCCTTTATTATGTTAAGATATTTTCCTTCTATACCCATTTTGTTAAGTGTTTTAAACATAAAATGATGTTGTATTTTATTGAATGTCTTTTCTGCATCTATTGATAAGATCATATGGTTTTTGTTCATTGTTTTGTTGGTATGCTGTATTACATTAACCGTTTTACATATGTTGAACCATCCTTGTGATTCTGAGATGAATCCCACTTGATCATGATGAATGTTGTTGTATTTGATTTGCTAGTACTTTGTTTAGTATTTTAGCATCTGTATTCATTAGAGATATTGGTCTGTAGTTTTCTTTTTTTGTGTTGTCCTTACCAGGTTTCAGTATGAGGGTTATGTTGGCCTCATAAAATGTGTTTGGCAGCATTGCTTCTTCTTTAATTTTTTGGAAGACTTTGAGTAGAATAGGAACCAAGTCTTCTTTGAATGTTTGATAGAATTCACTAGTATAGCCATCTGAACCTGGACTTTTATTTTTGGGGAGGTTTTTAATAGTTGTTTCTATTTCCTCCCTGCTTATGGGTCTATTTAGGCTTTCTGCTTTTTCATGACTCAATCTAGGAAGATTGTATTGTTCTATGAATTTATCCATTTCTTCTAGATTGTTAAATTTGATGGCATATAGTTTTTCATAGTATTCTACAATAATTCTTTGTATATCTATAATATCTGTAGTGATTTCTCGTCTTTCATTTTAGATTTTGTTTATATGAGTTCTTTCTTTTTTTTCCTTGGTGAGTCTTGCCAAGGATTTGTCAATTTTGTTGATCTTTTCAAAGAAACAGCTCTTTGTTTTATTAATTTTTTCTATAGTTTTTCTGTTCTCTATTTCATTTATTTCTGTTCTGATTTTTGTTATTTCCTTTTTTCTGCTGGTTTTGGGTTGTTTTTGTTCTTCTTTTTCTAATTCCTTAAGATGTGAAGTTAGTGGTTTACTTCGGCTCTCTCTTGTTTGTTCGTACAGTAGTGATATGAACTTTCCTCTTATAACTGCTTTTGCTGCATCCCAGAGATTCTGCTATGTTGTATTGTTATTTTTGTTTGCCTTTATGTATCTTTTGATCTCTGCACTTATTTCTTCTTTGACCTACTCATTTTTTTAAAGTATGTTGTTTAGTTTCCACATTTTTGTGGGTTTGTTTACTCCTTTTGCATTTGAATTCTAGTTTCAAGGCTTTATGATCAGAAAATATGCTTGGTATAATTTCAATCTTTCTGAATTTGTTGTTATATTTGTGGCCCAACATATGATCAGTTCTTGAGAATGTTCCATGTACACTAGAGAAAAATGTATACTCTGGCACTTTGGGATGAAATGTCCTGTAGATCAGTGGTCCCCAACCTTTTTTGGGCCACGGACTCGTTTAATGATAGAAAATATTTTCACAGACTGCCCTTTAGGGTGGGATGGATAAATGTATCACGTGACGAGACAAGTGTCAAGAGTGAGTCTTAGGAGAAGACAAGATGGTGATGGAATAGGCGGAGGTACCAGCTTCCACCTCCCAGAATCAAAGTGGATTACAAACTAATTTTAAAAACCATCATCTGGAAAAACCAACTTTGGTTTTTTTTTCACTTGGAGTGACGTCACGGAAATGGCGCCGTGAGAAGCGCGTCCGACAGCTCTCCCCTAAATCACAACAAATTTATCAACTAGAAACAGAAAAATTTATCCTCGGAGCATTCCGAAGTTCCACACAAACTGAAAGCAAAAGGACTGTTATCACTTGAATCTGAGAGACGAGGGTGTGGAGGAAGCTACCGCAGCGACGCTCATTCAAGCCGCCAGGGAGTGCGCCCGCGGTGAGTCAGCCCATATACTTGGGAACCGCAAGCCGCCGCGAGCGGCCGACCGCGAGCCGCCGCGAGCCTGCGAGCTGCCGCGAACCCCCGCGAACCGCCACCGCGAGCGGCCGCCACGAGCCGCCGTGCGCGCGCCCGGTCCGGTTGAGCACTGCTGACGTTCCCAGCGGCCCGCACACTGCGAGTGGGGGTCGCCGGCCACCGGTGCCCGGAGCGCCCCATTCGCGCGCGTGCCTTGGGCATTCCACGCGCCCAGGGCGCCCTACTGGCCCGCACACCCAGGGGGCTCCATTATCCTGCGCCTGGTGCGGTCCAGCCGCCAGCGGCGGGGCGATCAGAAGAGGCTTGGGAGATTCTCTCCGTGGGCAGGGCACCTCACCCAGCCATTCAAGCTAACAATCAAGCGTTGGGGGAGGGGTGCGCGCAGGCAGCCTAAAATACCTTCGGAAACACAGCTGCGACCCAATCACTGAAATTAGCTTAACCCATAAAATCTGCGCACCCTCGGTTCTAATTGATAAGATCTCTCTCAGTTCAGCGATCCAAGACAAGAGGCGTGATATTTTTTAGTGCCTCTCCGTAAAGGGGCGGGGGCAACTTCTGATTGATAGAGCCTCCATATTCAGGGATAAACGCTAACAAGAAGGACTTGGTAGGTAATAAGGTCTATACTACACTAGTCGTAAGCAGAGACTAGTGCCTCTTCTTCCCTGCAAAAACAGGCTACAAAGTGTGGAAAGCCTGGGTTGAGAGGTCCAACTAAATGATAGGCGCTGAACAGTCACCTTGACAACAATAGACTCCCACCCCCGCCTGATTACACTGGAGGCCCTGACTCTCAGAGCCTTTCCCAAAGCCTTGCACTGAGTGGGGATAGAGTGGGGATTTCCCAGCTCTTTGAGCCTCTTACTCCCCAGGCAGAAGCAGTTGCAGCCTTATAGCTGGATCACCAGGCTGCTAATTCAGGAAGGGGGGACTAGGAGAGAGAATCCAGGAAAGCAAACTCTCTCATCGTTGGACCCTGCAAACGCCAACAAGCCTTTACTTCCAGCAAGACTAAAGCCAATTATATGACATTGCCATAGAATCCCATCAACTGCAAATCCCTAACTAAGAGTGACACAGGGGCAGAGCCTGGGGTACAGAGTCACTGACTAGGAAGAGGGAGAGAAAAGAAAAAGGAAGAAGTTAACCTCTCAAAATCAAGAAAAACCCACAGACTTTACAACTTGATCCACTAATTTTTTTTGTTGTTGTTGTTGTTGTTGCTTGTTTCTTCTATCTTTTTGCCTTTATTTCCTCCACCTCGGTCCTTCTATTCTCTGCCCATCTTATGCTTCCCCTTTCTTGAACTACACTACCCATGAGTGTTGCATTTTATTTTTCTTCTTCATCCTCACCCTCCTTTAAGGTTATACTCCAAAACACTTAACTCTCACTCTCTCCTCTTTTGTTTTTTTTTTTTTGTCTTGCTTTATTTTGTTCTTTTCTCCTCCTATTTTATTTCTTCCTTCGTTTTTCTCTTTTTCTTATTTTTTCCTTTCTACTCGTTTTTTCTTTTCTCATTTTACTTTCCTCCCATATAATCCTCAATCACGAACAAATTAGTTAATTTGGGACTCAAGGCTTTTTTTTGGTTTTATTTCCCTTTTTTGCTTTTGTTTTTATTTATTTTTTCTCTTGTTTGTTTATTTTTGTGGCATTTTGGGTCCTCCCAACCCAAGGTCTCCATTGTATTTAGTCTTCGCTCCACTTAATACAACAGATTTTTACTTATTATTTTTATTTTTTCTTCTTTATTATTCTTTTTTGGTCCTTTTTTCTGATTCCCTCTTATCCCTCTCATTATATCTCTTAGTTGACCATCACTTACAAGCAAATCATCTTATGCTTGTCTAAGATTTTCTTCCTTTTTTTTTTTTTTTTTTTGCATTTAGTAGGTCCCTACTCCCTTTTTTTGCCCCTTGAACTCTTCTCCCCAAATCAGGCCCTCCATTATAGGCACAATATTTCCCTGAGGAGGGGAGAGGAGGGAAAGAGAAGAGAGAAAAAAGGGGGAAATAATAAATTATTACTGTTTTTTTTTGTGGGGTGTTTTACCCTTTTTTTTTTTTTCTTTTTACTCTTTATTAATTCTAATTAGTGCTATCAATAAGACCACCCTCAGATGCCGATAAGAAAGAGGAAATCGAATATTATGGATACAAAAGAAAGAGAGGTAACACAAATAGATGTGGAAAAATCTATGGAGAAAAGACTTAACATATTGGAAGCCTTGGAGCTAAATGACAGAGAATTTAAAATAGAAATCTTAAAAATACTCAGAGATATACAAGAAAACACAAAAAGGCAGTATAGGGAGATCAGAAAACAACTCAATGAACACAAAGAATATATTACCAAGGAAATTGAAACTATAAAAACAAATCAAACAGAAATGAAAAACTCAATTCACGAGCTGAAAAACGAGGTAACAAGCTTAGCTAACAGAACAGCCCAGATTGAAGATAGGATTAGTGAAATAGAAGACAAACAACTTGAGGCACAACAGAGAGAAGAAGAAAGAGACTCAAGAATAATAAAAAATGAGAAAGCCCTACAGGAATTGTCTGACTCCATCAGAAAGAATAACATAAGAATAATAGGTATATCAGAGGGAGAAGAGAAAGAAAATGGAATGGAGAATATACTCAAATAATAGACGAGAACTTCCCAAGCCTGTGGAAGGAACTAAAGCCTCAAATTCAAGAAGCAAACAGAACACCAAGTTTTCTTAACCCCAACAAACCCACTCCAAGGTACATCATAATAAAGATGACACAAACCAATGACAAAGAAAAAATTCTCAAGGCAGCCAGGGAAAAGAAGAGTACAACATATAAAGGAAGGCCTATTAGATTATCATCAGATTTCTCAGCAGAAACTCTACAAGCTAGAAGAGAGTGGACCCCAATATTTAAAGCCCTAAAAGAGAGGAACTTTCAGCCAAGAATACTATACCCATCAAAGCTATCCTTCAAGTATGAAGGAGATATAAAAACATTCACAAATACAGAAAAGATGAGAGAATTTATCAACAGAAAGCCCCCACTCCAGGAAATACTAAGGGGGGTTTTCCAACCAGATTCAAAGAACAAAAGAAAACAACACCACAAGTAACAGCTCCACCAAGAACACAATAAAACCAAACTTAAACTGTGACAACAAAGGAAAAAAAGGGGGGAGAGGATGGAGATTAACAGTAGCAAAGGATGATGAAGTGCAGAAATACTTATAAGATAGGGTACTACAATGAATATGGTAGGTACCCTTTTCATTACTTAATGGTAACCACCCTTGAAAAAACCACCACAAAAACACTTGACTTAAAAAAGGTAGCAACAGAGGAAAGAAGTATGGAACACAAACAAACAAAAACAAATGATAGAAAAACAAAAGAGAAGAATCAAACTAGATACAAAACTAACAGAAAGCAATTTATAAAATGGCAGTAGGGAACCCACAAGTGTCAATAATTACACTAAATGTAAATGGATTAAACTTACCAATAAAAAGACACAGAGTAGCAGAATGGATTAAAAAAGAAAATCCAACTATATGCTGCCTACAAGAAACACATCTAAGCAACAAGGATAAAAACAAATTCAAAGTGAAAGGCTGGAAAACAATACTCCAAGCAAACAACACCCAAAAAAAAGCAGGTGTAGCAATACTCATATCTAATAATGCTGACTACAAGACAGAAAAAGTACTCAGAGACAAAAATGGTCATTTCATAATGATTAAGGGGAAGTTGAATCAAGAAGACATAACAATCCTTAATATATATGCACCAAACCAAGGAGCACCAAAATATATAAGACAGCTACTTATTGACCTTAAAACAAAAACTAACAAAAATACAATCATACTTGGAGACCTCAATACACCGCTGACGGCTCTAGATCGGTCATCCAAACAGAGAATCAATAAAGATATAGTGGCCTTAAACGAAATACTAGAACACCTGGATATGATAGACATCTACAGGACACTTCATCCCAAAGCGACAGAGTATACATTTTTCTCTAGTGTACATGGAACATTCTCAAGAATTGACCATATGTTGGGCCACAAAGACAATATCAGCAAATTTAGAAAAATTGAAATTGTACCAAGCATATTTTCTGATCATAAAACCTTGAAACTAGAATTCAACTGCAAAAAAGAGGGGGAAAAACCCACAAAAATGTGGAAACTAAACAACATACTTCTAAAAAATGAATGGGTCAAAGAAGAAATAAGTGCAGAAATCAAAAGATATATACAGACAAATGAAAATGAAAATACGACATATCAGAATCTCTGGGATGCAGCAAAAGCAGTAATAAGAGGAAAGTTCATATCACTTCAGGCCTATATGAACAAACAAGAGAGAGCCAAAGTAAACCACTTAACTTCACACCTTAAGGAACTAGAAAAAGAAGAACAAAGACAACCCAAAACCAGCCGAAGAAAGGAGATAATAAAAGTCAGAGCAGAAATAAATGAAATAGAGAACAGAAAAACTATAGAAAAAATCAATAAAACAAGGAGCTGGTTCTTTGAAAAGATCAACAAAATTGACAAACCCTTGGCAAGACTCACTAAGGAAAAAAGACACAGGACTCAAATAAATAAAATCCAAAATGAAAGAGGAGAGATCACCACAGACATCATAGAAATACAAAGAATTATTGTAGAATACTATGAAAAATTATATGCCACCAAATACAACAACCTAGAAGAAATGGATAAATTCCTAGAACAATACAACCTTCCTAGACTGAGTCATGAAGAAGCAGAAAGCCTAAACAGACCAATCAGCAGGGAGGAAATAGAAAAAACTATTAAAAATCTCCCCAAAAATAAAAGTCCAGGCCCAGACGGTTATACTAGTGAATTCTATCAAACATTCAAAGAAGACTTGGTTCCTATTCTACTCAAAGTCTTCCAAAAAATTGAAGAAGAAGCAATACTTCCAAACACATTTTATGAGGCCAACATAACCCTCATACCAAAACCTGGCAAGGATGGCACAAAGAAAGAAAACTACAGACCAATATCTCTAATGAATACAGATGCCAAAATACTAAACAAAATACTGGCAAACCGAATACAACAACATATTAAAAAAATAATACATCATGATCAAGTGGGATTCATCCCAGAATCTCAAGGATGGTTCAACATACACAAAACGGTTAACGTAATACACCATATCAACAAAACAAAGAACAAAAACCACATGATCTTATCAATAGATGCAGAAAAGGCTTTTGATAAAATACAACACAATTTTATGTTTAAGACTCTCAACAAAATGGGTATAGAAGGAAAATATCTCAACATGATAAAGGCCATATATGATAAACCATCAGCCAACATCCTATTAAACGGCATAAAACTGAGGACTTTCTACCTTAAATCAGGAACAAGACAGGGTTGTCCACTCTCTCCACTCTTATTCAACGTGGTGCTAGAAGTTCTGGCCAGAGCAATCAGACAAGACAAAGAAATAAAAGGCATCCATATCGGAAAAGAAGAAGTAAAGCTATCACTTTTTGCTGATGATATGATCCTATACATCGAAAACCCGAAGGACTCCACAAAAAGATTATTAGAAACAATAAACCAATACAGTAAGGTCACAGGATACAAAATTAACATACAAAAGTCCATAGCCTTTCTATATGCCAACAATGAAATATTAGAAAACGAACTCAAAAAAATAATCCCCTTCACGATTGCAACAAAAAAAATAAAATACCTAGGAATAAACATAACAAAGAACGTAAAGGACCTATATAATGAAAATTACAAAGCATTGTTAAGGGAAATCGAAAAAGATACAATGAGATGGAAAAATATTCCTTGTTCTTGGATAGGAAGAATAAATATAATCAAAATGGCCATATTACCCAAAGCAATATACAAATTTAATGCAATTCCCATCAAAATCCCTATGAGATTTTTTAAAGAAATGGAACAAAAAATCATCAGATTTATATGGAACTATAAAAAACCCCGAATAGCCAAAACAATCCTAAGGAAAAAGAATGAAGCTGGGGGCATTACAATACCTGACTTTAAACTATATTATAGGGCCACGATAATCAAAACAGCATGGTATTGGCAGAAAAATAGACACTCAGACCAATGGAACAGAATAGAAAGCCCAGAAATAAAACCACATATATATGGTCAAATAATCTTTGATAAAGGGGCCAACAACATACAATGAAGAAAAGAAAGCCTCTTCAACAAATGGTGTTGGGAAAACTGGAAAGCCACATGCAAAAGAATGAAACTCGACTACAGCCTGTCCCCATGTACTAAAATTAATTCAAAATGGATCAAAGACCTAAATATAAGACCTGAAACAATAAAGTACATAGAAGAAGACATAGGTACTAAAATCATGGACCTGGGTTTTAAAGAACATTTTATGAACTTGACTCCAATGGCAAGAGAAGTGAAGGCAAAGATAAATGAATGGGACTACATCAGAATTAAAAGTTTTTGCTCAGCAAGAGAAACTGATATCAAAATAAACAGACAGCCAACTATATGGGAACTGATATTTTCAAACGAGAGCTCAGATAAGGGCCTAATATCCAAAATTTACAAAGAACTCATAAAACTCAACAACAAACAAACAAGCAATACAATAAAAAAATGGGAAGAGGACATGAACAGACACTTCTCCCAGGAAGAGATACAAATGGCCAACAGATATATGAAAAGATGCTCAGCTTCATTAGTTATTAAAGAAATGCAAATCAAAACTACAATGAGATACCACCTCACCCCTGTTAGATTAGCTATTATCAACAAGACGGGTAATAGCAAATGTTGGAGAGGCTGTGGAGAAAAAGGAACCCTCATTCACTGTTGGTGGGACTGTAAAGTAGTACAACCATTATGGAGGAAAGTATGGTGGTTCCTCAAAAAACTGCAAATAGAACTACCTTATGACCCAGCAATCCCTCTACTGGGTATATACCCCCAAACCTCAGAAACATTGATACGTGAAGACACATGTAGCCCCATGTTCATTGCAGCACTGTTCACAGTGGCCAAGACATGGAAACAACCAAAAAGCCCTTCAATAGAAGACTGGATAAAGAAGATGTGGCACATATACACTATGGAATACTACTCAGCCATAAGAAATGATGACATCAGATCATTTACAGCAAAATGGTGGGATCTTGATAACATTATAAGGAGTGAAATAAGCAAATCAGAAAAAAACAAGAACTACATGATTCCATACATTGGTGGAACATAAAAATGAGACTAAGAGACATGGACAAGAGTGTGGTGGTTACCAAGGGTGGGGGGGGAGGGAGGACATGGGAGGGAGGGAGGGAGAGAGTTAGGGGGAGGGGGAGGGGCACAGAGAACTAGATAGAGGGTGACGGAGGACAATCTGACTTTGGGCGAGGGGTTTGCAACATAATTTGATGACAAAATAACCTAGACATGTTTTCTTTGAATATATGTACCCTGATTTATTAATGACATCCCATTACCATTAATAAAAATTTATTAAAAAAAAAAAAAAAAAAAAAAAAAAGAAAAACCAACTTTGGACTAAACTGAGAGGACTCTTCAACCAAGGAACACTGAAGAAGGTACAGTGAGACTGGTAGGAAAAACGGAAATGTGGAGAGGGCTGCCCAGCTCCCCAGAGCAAATGGCAGCCGGGAGAGACTCGCGTGGCTGGAAGTGAGTTTAGCTGAGAGGGGAGGGTCCTGAGTCCCAGGAACAAAGCCCCAGCCTGCAGCCCCAAAGCCTAGAAGAGGCATACAGAGACTGATTTCTCAGACCCAAGATTTTTCTTAAAGGGACTGCACAGAAAACCTCTCACAACCACCCACCCGGAGCTCCGGGAGATGGGGAGGGAGGAGAGGACCAGAGTAGCAAGAAGAGAGGGGAATCTAGGAGGCACAGGGAGAAACACTTTGAGGGACAGCCACTCTAACCCCTGGGACGAGTCACTCCCCAAATCTGAAGTGAATATTTCCCCTGGAAACAGCAATACCAGCAAAGGGAAATACACTAGCCAAACAAGCTCTTCTGCGGCATTCAGAGCAGAGTCACTTAGAAGGAGGGAACTTTCGAGACTACAGTAGTGATTCTTAGGGTTTGAGCTGCAGCGCCTCCATCCACACGGCTGAGGGCTCACCCGAGGGCAGGTGGCAGAGGAATGCAGAAGCATGGTTCTGTCGGCAAGGGCAGAAGCCGGCTGGCCACCACTGAGGCCCAGGTGTGAGCTCAGTCTTGCCGGCTGGGGAGGAGGGGATGTGTGAAAGTGGTCAAGCCCAGCTGCGGGCTGCCTGCAATCCAGCCTGTGGGGGGAAGGGCAGGAACCCTGGAAGGAGTAGAGACCTTCCCTTGAGCAAGGGTGCAGGAGCACAGCCTTGCCCCGCCCACAGAACCGAAGCTTGTGGCCTGACTTGGAAGCCAGCTCCTCCCATGGGGGTGGAGCCAAGAGCCCAGAACAGGTGGAGTCCTGCTACTGAGCATGAGCACACAGTCCCACCTGGCCTGTGGAGCCAAGGCTTGCAGCCTTCCCATAAGTGAGCTTCTCCTGCAGGGGCGGGGCAAAAGCCCGGAATCAGGCAGAGACCCGCAGCTGAACAAAGGTGCTCACCCCTGCCCTAGGGCCGAGCATAATGCCACCCCCAGGGGCGAGGCGAAGGCTTAGGCCACTGAGGTTTGTACACCCGAGCACATGATCACAGCCACTCCTGTGAAGGAGAGGTGGAAACCACAGCAACAGCCCCAGTGGGCAGGCACTGACAATGCCCATACCCAAAAGCCCTAAACAGCAACAGCAGAGGGGGTGACGGGCCTGCAGACAGACCACACTTAGGGAACACAGAGGCCACATCCAGTGGACTCCAGTGGCCAAAATCTTCTTTTACACAGACAAAATGAGAAGGCAGAGAAATGCAACACAAATGAATTTAAGAGAAAGCCCCACAAAAGGACCTGAATGAGTCAGATATAACCAAATTACCAGATGCAGAGTTTAAAATAATGATTGTTAGGATGCTCAAAGATATTAGAAGAACAATAGATGCTCATTATGAACACCTAAATAAAGAGATAGCAAACATAAAAAAGGACAATGAAATAATAAAAAAGAATCAGTCAGAAATGACAAATATAATATCAGAAATGAAAAACACAATGGAAGGAATTAAAAGTAGGATGGATGAAGGTGAGAATCGAATCAGCGAGTTAGAGGACAAGATAAATGAAGACACAGAAGCAGAGCAGAAAAAAGAAAAGAGACTCAAAAAGTCTGAGGAAACTCTAAGAGAAATTTGTGACAACATGAAGAGAAATAACATCCACATCATAGGGGTTCCTGAAGAAGAAGAGAAAGAACAAGGGATAGAGACTTTGTTCAAACATATCATAGCTGAAAACTTCCCTCAGTTAAGGCAGGAAAACGTCTCACAAGTTCAAGAAGCACAGAGAACTCCTTTAAAGAGAAACCCAAAGAAATCTACACCAAGACACATCATAATTAAAATACCAAAGCTAAGTGATAAAGAGAAAGTATTAAAAGCTGCTAGAGAAAAAAAGACTATCACCTACAAAGGAGCTCCCATAAGGATGACTTTTGACTTCTCAACAGAAACACTTGAGGCCAGAAGGGAATGGCAAGATATATTCAAAGTAATGCAGAACAAGAGCCTACAACCGACTACTTTCTCCAGCGAGGATATCATTTAAAATTGAAGGAGAAATAAAAAGCTTTACAGACAAAAAAAAAAAACTCAAGGAATTTACTACAACCAAACCAATGCTGCAAGAAATTCTAAGGGGCCTGTTGTAAACAGATCAAAGGAGAAAAAGAATATAGCAAAAGAGGAATGCAGTTTTAAAGAATAAAATGGCAATAAACAACTACACATCAATAATAACCTTAAATGTAAATGGATTAAGTGATCAGATCAAAAGACATAGGGTAGCTGCATGGATAAGAAAACAGGACCCATACATATGCTGTCTACAAGAGAAACACCTTAAAACAAAAGATGCACATAGACTGAAGATAAAAGGATGGAAAAAAATATTTCACGCAAATGGAAATGAAAAAAAAGCTGGGGTAGCAATACTTATATCAGACAAAATGGACTTTAAAGCAAAGGCTATAGTAAGAGATAAAGAAGGTCACTACATAATGATAAAGGGAGCGATCCAACAGGAAGAACATTATCCACATGCCCCAGTATCAGTCAAAGTTATTACTGATCAATCACTGTGTGCCTAAGTAGTGAGGCAACAGTTCCATTCTTGAGCCTGCATTAGAATCCTACAGTTGGCCAGATTGCAGATTAAAAGGCTGGAAATTTTGGTTATTACAACTCTCAAGCTCAAGGTCTACAGTTAGATGCTTCAAGTTTTTCTGTTTTATATTCCATTATTAATTATTCGAACACAGAAATGTGAGTGCCTTGGCTATGTCTGAGAATGACCTGGGAACTACTGGGCATTCTCCCCACAGCTCCAAAGGAGTGTGCAGTTGCCTCAGACAGAAGAGAAGGAACATATTGAATCCTGTCCTGGAATTTTAGAATAAACCAGTTTAATAAGAAGAGAACATTCCTTAATTGTTTTGAGTTCAGGGACTTGTAATAAAAATAAATCATAACCATCAAGAAAATCTGAAAGAGGAAAATTTAGGACATGTCGGTTATGCTAAACACTTACCTCCCTTTCTTTAATGTTCAACTTCCTTCACAGAGAAAAATGCCTTTCTGTGGTTTTAACCACGATTAGAGGAAACAATACAAATGCTTTGTTTGCATGTAAAGTGTCTTTCATCTGGGCACTTTGCAAGGTCTTAAACATACATTCATGAACCCTCTTAGCATTGTATTATATGCATGTACTTCTTTATTTCATAGACAGGAACTCAGCAGGCAATGCAATTCAAGTGTTCATAATCATGCAGTCCAAATCCTAGCTTTCTGATCATTTTCTGGTGTAACCAAATTTTTTTTCTACTTCTTTGTTTCTTGTTATCCCCAAAGCGTTATCACATGCTGTTACTTTCAATTTCTTTAACTGTACACCTTTCTGAATACTCATTTTACCAACCTGAATTATACAGCTTTATCCTTATGTTCACATTGTTTTCCTCAAAATGAATTATCCAAATCCTGATTTGAGCAAAAGTCTCAAGGGAACCTTGTAGACTTCACCTAGAATTTGTCTGGAAATGTCATGGAATGTAGATGGCTACCCTTTGTTCTGGTTGATATCAGGTATGTTTCTAATGGCCCTTTTCTTCCTTTCAATAGATTTTTAGTGTTTTCATAAAAGTACATAGGAATTTCAAGAAATAAAGATGGGAAATTTTATTTACTATTCTGTATATACTCACTTGGTTTTATGGTTAACAAGAGCTGTTCCCTTCCCACATCTTCTTAAAAACAGAGACTCACCATCATACACATACGCACTTACTGTTAGCTTTTTTCTAGAACAAACTGATAATGTGGCTTACAGTGAAAAGTCTGGCACTTATTACTAAAGGTCACATATCACAAAGGAGGAATTCTATAGAAAAGGGATATACAACTCTACATGGATTGGAGGCAGACATAAACTTACCTTCTCTCCCCAGTTTGAAACCTGATACCTGACTGTAACTGACATAATTGTATACAAGGAAGGTGACAGCTTTTAAAGCAACCTATATCCAAATAGTTTAACTCTTACCACAACTGTCTACACCACTGTGGGACCTCAGAACAAACTCAAGGATGAAATGTGTCAACACACTTTTTGAGTAGTTTGAGCCAGTAACTAATGGAGTCAGGACTCTGCATGCACTAAGTAAGTATCTGAATGGCTCTCCAAAGCAGCTCCCCCTGGACACTGGAGAAGTCCTATGGAGGATCATAATAGGAAATCTCTACAGATGAAAAGAGGCCCCAAGAGAGTAATGCTGACAGCTCATATAGTTCACATGCCTATTGATACACTGATCCATTAATGAGCAGAACGGACAGGTAACCAGCTGAATTCTCATCTTACTCATACATGTTTCTTGAGTGGCCTCACTCACTCTCATAGCTTTAATAATAATCATTTTTATGCTGATGACTCTCAGTTCTGCATCTCCAAGGAGATTGCTCCTCTCATTTTCAGAATCATATAGCCAACTGTCTACTCATCATTTTGATCCATTCTACATGTGTTTCTCCTGTTTTCTGTATCTCAGGCCTCATCTTATTGTCATAGTTGTCAAGACTAGAAATTCTATAACCATGCCTCCCTCTCTTTCTCATTTTGTTTCCACAGCCTGACCACACACACACACACATACACACACACACTCAGGTGCTTAGTCTTCAAAGTTACCTATTCATTCTACCTTTTAAATATCTTTGGAAATCAACTACTAGGTTTCATACCCACCGTCACACTGCAGTTCAAGGTTATATCAGCTCTAGCTTAGATAACTGTTAATAATAGGCATTTATTTATTTATTTATTTATTTATTTATTTATTTATTTATTTTTACAGAGAGTCAGAGAGAGGGATAAATAGGGACAGACAGATAGGAACAAAGAAAGATGAGAAGCATCAATCATCAGTTTTTCATTGCAACACCTTAGTTGTTCATTGATTGCTTTCTCATATGTGCCTTGACTGTGGACTTACAGCAGACCAAGTAACCCCTTGCGACCTTGGGTCCAAGCTGGTGAGCTTTTTGTTCAAACCAGATGAGCCCGCACTCAAGCTGGCGACCTTGGGATCTCGAACCTGGATCCTCTGCATCCCAGTCCGACGCTCTATCCACTGCACCACCACCTGGTCAGGCAATAATAGGCTTCTAATTAATTAGTATTCTTGTCTTTACTCTTGCCCTTCCCCTGCTACCTCTTCAGACTGGCCTTTCAATTGTATTGAAGCTTTTACAATTGCTCAAAGATTATGTTCTTTCTAAAGACTGTATTCATATATTCTGTGCCCTCCAAGTAGGAGACTCTTGGGCCATCCCTAGCTGAACTGGCTGCTGATCCCTCAGATCTCAGCTTAGATGTCATGGCCCTAACCTCCAAACATGAGTGAGATTTCTCTCCTTTGTTGTCTGCAGGCTGTATGGGAATTATCCTGATTTCTTGTTTACATCCCAGCAGACTGTAGCCTCCATCAAGCTGGAATCTAGCCTATCTTGTTCACTATTGTATTGCTGGCATGTAGCTTGGGGTTGAGACACAACTGGTATTCAGTAAATATTTATGAGCTCAGAAGACAAAGGAAATAGGGGAAGGAGAAAGATTGGGCATAAAATGATCTGTTTTGTCAATATATAAATAAATACATATGTAATATGAATAAATGTATAAGCAAATAAACCCAAGAAGTCAGTGTTTTGTTCTTGTGATTTGCCTCTTTGTTATAATAGCAGTCCATATGTTAGATAGGACAAGTGTCTCAAGGTCTTGGTCATTCTTACTGAATACTATTATTACTAAATGTTAAAATGTAGCACAGTATTTTTCAGACCACTGAAACTAGGATAGGCTTGACAGGAATGCAATGGATAGATGTAGTCAATGTCAAAGAGCAAATCAATATTTAATTAACCAAATAGTATATATAAACAATGGCAGAGCTCTGGATATGAATCCTGTCTCCTTTACTTGTTGCAAGTAAATAAAACTACCTTGAGACAACCATGTTTTGTTCTGCCATAGAGAACATATAGAAGAAAAATAAGCAGTTTAAAAGTTCAAATTAGTTGGTTTCTGGTGAATCCATTTTTAAATTATAGATTTAACCTGAAAGTCTAAATATTTTTTACATAAGAGGAAACTGATGTTTAATAGGATAAAATAATGGAGACTTTCAATGTTCCATTTTTTTAAAATCCAGATTTTATTAATAACATCTGCTATAAGTGAGGTATATCAGAATAACTACTTCACTACTAAAGTGGTCAGTTCCTTAAAAAGTTCTCTAGAACATTCTTAGAACCATCACCTTAATAGAAAAAATATATATCAAAATAGGAAGATAGTGGGAACCCACTTTAAGCCTACGTTTTGTTTAAAGATTAGATTTTGACAATAGTGTAATCTCTCTTCTCATTTTAAATCCATTTTAATGATGATGTCGATGTACCTCTATGAGTCAATGAAGATCCTTTCAAATATAAATCATAGATGTTTTAATGGCCAAAATATCCTGGGTGCATGGTAGGAATGCTATCTTCTGCATGTTTTATGTTCTAACCATGGATAACCTTAGAATATGGAAACCAAAATGAAATATTGTTACATTCAAAGTGCAATATCAAGGACCCAGACATCAATTTGTTCATTGTCTCTTCTTCAGTCCAGGTTATTCCTAAATCCTGTGGTCAAATGACCTACTTCTGCCTCTTCAATATAAATAAAGGGAGAGCAGACACCAGGAGAAGCAGAGCTCACAAGCATGCTTCTAAGAATATGTCTCCTACTCTTGAGAAAGATAGAAATTCTGAGTTGGCATTTAGGGCAAAATTAGTCATTGAAATATGATTTCTTTAGTGCAAAGAAGTAATACAGCACTTAATTCTGTAATCAAAAAGAGTAATTCCATTCTTCCCTGAGAATTGCATAAAAATTTAATTAGCTTTTCCCGTTGCTGAAGCCAACTAATCTTTTGTCAAGGCAGAGAGGTCAAGAGCCATGAAGTCTGCTGAATCTCACAGTTTTCTACTTGGACAGGAAAAGAGATTTACAAAGGCGTGTCATGCAGGCTACCAGGCAAGACCAGGCCTGTTGGACTGTCGATCTCTGGGTGCTCTGAACAAGACTACATTTGTACCAGGAAACAATTATGTCTTTTAATTGGTTGTTTTTTCCTTCTTGATATACAGTGTTAGAATTAGATTTTTTTTTTTTTTTTGTATTTTTCTGAAGCTGGAAACGGGGAGAGACAGTCAGACAGACTCCCGCATGCGCCCGACTGGGATCCACCCGGCACGCCCACCAGGGGGCGATGCTCTGCCCCTCCGGGGCGTCGCTCTGCCGCGACCAGAGCCACTCTAGTGCCTGGGGCAGAGGCCAAGAAGCCATCCCCAGCGCCCGGGCCATCTTTGCTCCAATGGAGCCTCGGCTGCGGGAGGGGAAGAGAGAGACAGAGAGGAAGGGGGGGGGTGGAGAAGCAAATGGGCGCTTCTCCTATGTGCCCTGGCCAGAATCGAACCCGGGTCCCCCGCACGCCAGGCCGATGCTCTACTGCTGAGCCAACTGGCCAGGGCCTAGATTTTTTTTTTTTTCTAGTGTTAAATAGATAGGTTCATAGTAGAAGCCAATGGAACTGGCTCTTCTACAAAGAGCAAAGTGTGTTGGAGAACTTGGGAGCGGGTTTCAAGAACCTCTTCCCGCAGGGATTTTTCTGAGCATACTTCTTGGCTTTCCTCATATCCAAAACCTCTACAAAATATTTAATCATTTAAATTGTTAACAATTGTATATTGTTTTTAAAAGAAGGATGCCATTTTGGCTTAATTGTAGACAATTTAGTATTTTTCTCCTACCACTGAACCCATTTGTTACCACAATAAAAATTTATTTGAATACTTGTCTCATTTCAAAAAAATGTGTTAAAATTTATAGCACTTTTGTTACCTTATCTCCACTTACGTCCCTTTACTTCATTTGCGACAATGGGTAACTAGTACCCATTGCTACTGTACATTTAGTGAATATTCTAAATAGTTCTTTACAGTTAATGAATATTCTAAATAATTCTATCCTCTATTAAGGAACAAATATAAACAAAATTATTGTTTAATGACAATAATAGCTTTTGCTTTAATTTTCAGTGTCTGTGGCCTTGGATATAATTTTTGCATTAACATCTTTATCATTTTATTTCCCTTATCAAAATTCAGTCTACTTAAAAAAAAATCTGATATTTTTTACACTCTTTCTTCTTACTAAAATTCCAAGGTATGTTATCAGTACTACTTTTTAAATATTTGTTATGATAGAAAGTCATGGCTATGTCTTTAATTTTTTTATTTCCAGAGCCTAGCACAGAAAATAGCTCATACTAATAATGCAATGTAAATAAATGCTTGATTGAGCCTGACCAGGTGGTGATACAGTAAATAGAACTTCGGACTGGAACATGGAAGACCCAGGTTCTAAACCCTTAGGTTGCCACCTTGAGCGCAGGCTCATCTGGTTGGAGCAAGGCTCGCCAGCTTGAGCCCAAGGTCAATGGCTCAAGCAAGGGGTCACTTGCTCTGCTATAACCCCCCGGTCAAGGCACATATGAGAAAGCAATCAATGAAAAACTAAGGTGCCACAATGAAGAATTGATGCTTCTCATCTCTCTCCCTTCAGTCTGTTTTTATCTGTCTCTGTTTCTGTCACAAAAACAAATAAATAAATAAGTAAATAAATAAATAAATAAATACTTGATTGAAAGAATATACAGTGTGTCCGTAAAGTCATGGTGCACTTTTGACTGGTCACAGGAAAGCAACAAAAGATGATAGAAATGCGAAATCTGCACCAAATAAAAGGAAAACTCTTCCAGTTTCATACCTATTCAGTGCAGTTCAATGTGGGCTCATACACAGATTTTTTAGGGCTCCGTAGGTAGCTATCCCATATAACCTCTAAAGACTCGCCACTGACTGATGGCCTACCAGAACGGGGTTTCTCTACCAAACTGCCCATTTCCTTCAAGTGCTTATCCCACTGAGTAATGTTATTCCTATGTGGTGGTGCTTCGTTATAAACGCACCGATATTCACGTTGCACTTTGGTCACGGATTCGAATTTAGCGAGCCACAGAACACCTGAACTTTCCTCTGTACCGTCCACATCTCAACTGGCATGGCCGTGGGCTGCTTGCTCCACTGTATACACGGTGTTACATCATCATCTGCGTATGTGCACATGCTGCCACATCATCCGACAGAAACTGGGAGGGTTTTCCTTTTATTTGGTGCAGACTTCATATTTCTATCATCTTTTGTTGCTTTCCTATGACCGGTCAAAAGTGCATCATGACTTTACGGACACACTGTATTATATTACATTGATTAGTTACATATTTTTCATTTCTTGGTTCATTTTACGTCCCCCATAGTTCATGGCAAACTGTCAGTTCAATACATTATGATCAATGACAAACAGGTAGTTAATGAAGTAGGCTCTCAAAGAAGCCAATGTTCACCCAAGTTCAAGGACTTTTGTCTCTATGTCTTTCCAACTCTACTTTTCTATCATCTACCTAGAAAAGTGGTAACTCCCTCATGCCCCTTATTGAATTCATAAGACCCATTTATAGGAGGGAGCAAGTACCCCAGCCAGCGGCAGAATGAATTAACAGTGAAGTGGAAGAGAAGGACAGAAGTTGATCAAAGAAAGCAAAAGACTGTTTGGCTCCATTGTGTGGTAAGACCAGTGGTGTGTTAGGCATTTTCAGAGAGTAAGTGCAGGTATTTTGATGGTAGCCAAACATGCTAATAATAAAAGTATGACTCTGATATTCTTTCTAAAATGTCATACCTTAACTCACATATGTTGAAGGAAAGGTATTTAAAATGCACAACTGTACAACAGTGAACAAACTTTTCCTGATCTTTCCCATCAAATTATGTAATATCATCACATACTACCTTTTTCATCGTACATTGGCATTATTTGCAACAAAGAAAGGAAAAAAATCTTCTTCCCACTTGTCAACTTCCCATTCTTCCCTGGTTTAGGCTTGGAAAACTAAAAAGAAAAAAAATGAATAGAAGAAAATCCCATAAAGTCTTAGATCTCTCAATTGGATTGGATTGCTCCAAGGAACTATTCCCTTATATCTGACCAAACATGTGTCTATATTGAAAGAAAGGAAGCTGAAAAACTAGTGTTTCATATGTGTTGTTAGTCACTATACTTTAAAAGGTAGGAAGGTTTTTTAATAATAATCTCACCAGAAAGGAAAGGGTAAATTTGCTGTTTTGAACATTTAAAAACCTTAATAGAAAACTGAACAAAACAATAAATGCAGGTTCACCTAGTCATCTTTGTCACTGAGAGCATTTGTGATTTCTCACTGTGAGGTTTGCAGTTCTTGATGTGATCAAATTAGTTTTCCTAAATGTGTGTGTGTGGTGGGGGGCAGAGGGTATCACTTTATTTTGTGTACAGTTTGCCTCCAGGAAGTACAGAAGTAATGCATGGAACTTCCCAGCAATATTTGCTGCACTTTGTTATTATTTGTTAGTTCTTTTTTTTTTTAATTTACTTATTTTAGAAAGGAGAGAGGGAGAGAAAGAGAGAGAGAGAAGAGAGAGAGAGACACAGAGAGAGAGAAGGGGTAGGAGCAGGAAGCATCAACTCCCATACGTGCCTTGACCAGGCAAGCCCAGGGTTTCGAACCAGCAACCTCAGCATTTCCAGGTCAACGCTTTTATCCACTGCGCCATTGCAGGTCAGGCCTTGTTAGTTCTTAAAAGGAATAAAAACTACAAGTAAATGATTTGATGGGAGGGTAGTCACATTGCCTTAGGCCAGTAATTTTCAACATTTACATCCTGTAGCATATATAAACTAATTTGTAAAATTTTGCAGCACATCAAAAAACTGTTATATTTTTTGCTGATCTGACAAAAAAATGTATAATTTTGATTCATTCACACTGGATGGCTATTGTTGTGTTGGCTGTTGTCACTTTTTTATTTGATAAACTAAGGAAAAAGAGGTCAGTGTGCCTCACTAAATAGTCGGGTATTGCATGCTTTAAAAATTCTTATGGCACACAGGTTAAAAATTGTTATCTTAGGCAAACTCAATGCCCCAGTACTTTGAACAAGGGAGAAAACCAAAGACCAAAGACAGTAAGCTTCAAATAAATTCTGCTGAGTAAGAAACATGAGCAACTACCCCTCTCTTTGGCAAATCACACCAAGGGAAGGTTATTCCTTTGATGTGGTACCCCTGGCCCACTCCATCTATGTCCCTATTCCTTAGTCCATAAGAGGGAAGGACCAAATGAAAGAGGGGCACTTTAGATCATGAACATTTGCTTAGCAGGTTCTAAAACCATCTGGGAAAACTTGGAAATTGCTATGGCTCAGCAATTCTTATGTCTTATTTAACATTTTATCTATCCCTATTAACTGGTATATCCACTAACCTTTATTGAATGAAGAAATGATTATGATACCAATGATAAAAATTGCTTCTACAAACTTGTACTTGATACTGTGCTAAGTTTTATGTGTATTTTCTTAATCAATCCCTGCATATTCCACACACACACACACACACACCATATATATATATATACACACACATACATATATGTATATATATTTGCAACATTATAGAGAAGTGATTTTAGAGGTTATCTAATCCAGTTCCCTAATTTAATTTAGGAGGAAGATTAAATTAAACCCAATGTCACAAGGTTAGCTGGTGGCAGAAGTAGGAGTAAATGTGCAGGACTCACTGGGCTTGTTATATGATATTCTTTTACTACTCCCTTCAAGATTGTCAAAGTTAATCAGCATCTAAAGATATTACAGCCAATGGACTCACAGAACCCCAGTTTACGGCATCACCCCACGTCTCAGGGTACGTGCAATGACATAAACACTGCCATAAATGCCGATGTATTGCTTTGTACGGATTCTCAAGAAAGTAATTATGACCTGCATCAGTAGGAAGGAGAGGAATGAATTAATAGCTGCACCAACACTTCATATTTCCCATGAGCTCTTATCTGTACTAGTGCCAATAATAAAAAAAAAATGACTTTGAGTTTTAGTAAGGGCTTGCCCTACAACTGAGTTTCCCCTCATCCATTGGCTGGATCTTCCCAGAAAAAAGCTTTGAGAATCTCCGGCTTGTGTCCCCAAGGAGTATTGCTTCTCTGGCCAAATTCGTGTGTGGAAAGGAGGAAGCCATGGCTGAAGCCCAAGATCCCAAGTCAGGGTTTTCTACCCCTACAGTGTGCAGTGGCAATGCTCTCTGCAAGAAGCTGAGATCCTTCCTGCTTCTCTAACTTTAAACAGAGGAGTATTCCAGGATGTCCTGACATCCCGCTGTTACAAGACTGCTTACAGTAACGCCTGCAAGTGTGTTCAGCATATCACTGTAGGATCACCTAAGCTTTGTTATCTGGTAATGAGGACATTTAGACAACCCAGAACACAGATGGCAGGTGGCAGTCAGTTTTTTGAAAAAAGAAAATCCATAGGAATTATGACATATTCTTATAAAAGAAACAAGGTGGTCACTTTTTATGTGGTCTTCATCAAGTCATATTCTGAAAGAACTTTCTAGTGCTTATCTTTACCTCCAGAAAGGACCATATTATGACCTTCGCCATTTAATTAGAATCCATCTTGGGGTTTTTTTTTTAACACTCAGCTTTCTATTTTTTCCAACACTTACTTCATATACAATCAGGAAGTTTACTTCTGACACAAATTCAAGGCAGGTTAAGCTTGACACATTTAAAAATAAAACAATTCAAGCACACACTGATTTGTGGAGGCAAAGTAGCAAGACAATTGTCAAGTCACTTCTTATGTGGATGGTTCATTCTTTAACAAGATGGATTTAGTCAGAACAAAATAGCTTTCTACTAGAAATCAGAAGACACAGTTGTTGTACTTGGCTCTGGTGGAGCAGTCTTCATTTCAGAAGTAGCCTTGCTCCTGATCTCTAACTTTTCCTCCTTTGGCAGTAATGGACTACAGGGTTGTTCACCAGCCTGCTAATCTCGTTTTTCAAGCAAGATTCCTTGTGCAGTAGCCTGCAGGGTCTAGCCTGATTCTAGCTGTATTTTCTCCCTTAGGTCAACTATAGTCAATTTTCCCAATTTATGATGCTCACCTTAGGTATGGATTTAAAAAAAAAATCCAAGCTTACTTAACTGAAAGGCCTTTGTCTTTCATAAGATCTCTCTGCATCAGGCAGTTTTTGTTTAGGGCCTTCTTTTCACTCCTGGAAGGAGTGATTCAGACTCATGTGGCCAAAGATGTTCCTGGAGTCAGACTCATGCCCAGTTCCTAAGCTTTTCGTGCACAGTTAGGAAGGCCGAGATCTGCCAGCTGAACTGTTTCCTGGTAAGGATTTACTCCTTAGTCTCATGGAATATCTAGAGAAAATCAAATTTGGGACATTGGGCAGCCAGTTGCAGGGATGCTCAGGTGGAGGGCTGTCATAGGTCCCACAAAGCTTTCAGAGAGAGCTTTTCTCCTTACAGCATTGACTATATTGTGTGACAATTCAGAATTCATTAAAAATCTAGTTTAAATGTAAAAAAAAAAATAGATCAAGTCAGGATGACAGTGTTATAACTGGATATCAAATTAGAGGCAAAAAGATAGCAGAAAACCAATAATCAGTTTGAAGCTATTACCTTTTTTACTGCTGTCATCAGATTTAATGTTCAAGTATTATCACTCTGGCTTAAGATAAAATAGGTTTAATTTTCTCAAGTGGTTCAAAATAGCTATGACTTTTTTAAAGAAAAAAAAAGCGCCTGACCAGGTGGTGGCACAGTGAATAGAGCGTCAGACTGGGACACAGAGGTCACCAGCTTGAGCGCGGGCTCATCTGGTTTGAGCAAGGCTCATTAGTTTGAGCCCAAGGTCACTGGATCAAGCAAGGGGTCACTCGGTCTGCTGTAGCCCCCCCCCCCCCCCGGTCAAGGCACACATGAGAAATCAATCAATGAACAACTAAGGAACTGCAACGAAGAATTGATGTTTCTCATCTCTCTCCCTTCCTGTCTTTCTGTCCCTATCTGTTTCTCTCTCTCTGACTCTCTGTCTCTGCCACACACATACACAAAAAAATCAAAATACCACTTTTGGGTAGAGAAAATGAGCCTTACTTATTGATTTTATTATGCTTATTTGTTTCCTCAACCACGGAGTGAGTATTTATTGAACACCTGGTATACACTTAGCTGGGTTGTCAATAGCATAGTTCTGTCTGACAGTCTTTCCTGGACCTCACTCTGGGGAAGTCAGTCCCTATGCCATGTGGACACTCAAGCTACCCTACCGAGCGGCCCAGAAGGGAAGGGAAATGAGACTTCCCTCCTACACTCAGCGTTGTCTTGCCAGCCACATGAATGAGCCGCTGTGGAAGCACTGCCTCCAGACCAGCGAGCCTTCTGTCGGCAATTCGTATTAATTGTTCACCAAGAAGCTCTGCAGTTTCACTTCTCACTAGGCTTGCAAAGGAAGGAATTTGTCTCGTGTGCACTTGAGCCTTTCCCTGTTAGTTCGGAAAGAATTATTTCATGAGCATGGGATTTTCTTCCTCTCATACCATCCAAAGATCTGGGGGTAGAGAACAATGGCTTGCTTCTCGCTCTGAGGCACCATTTGTCATGAATATCAATATGTTCCTATTAGTAGCCATTTCCAGGTGGTCAATCATCATGATGGCACCTCATCTGACACAGAGCTGTCTTTTAAATTGCTAACAAGTGACATCCCTGATGCTCAAATGTGACTTCTCCTTCCGAGAAGATGATGTGGGGTCTCATTGTGGAAAAACTGTCACATTCAAGAAGTCTGAATCTGCTACCTGTTAATATTGTATGAGATTGTTATGGTATGTCTCAAAACAATGCATGTCACACAGGCTTCCTGAGACCAAAATGACCTTCGACAAGCAGAGAAGAAATAACACTTTCTCTTCTTCAGGGAGTAATGGCTCATGATGACTAAGCAAGACATATTTTTCCAAAATTAATATTATTGAGCAAGAAAAAACTATTATGCAAAAAAAGAAATAGTTCTCTTGTTAGGAGCGAAGAGTGTGAGAAGCAGAACAGAGATACCAAGTCTTGAACAGACTCCAACATTAAACTAGTAAGAATAATAGTTCTACGTTGAATTGAATCTATTAATCTCAGCAACCACCTACTTCATTCCTGTATTAATAGTCAATGAGTAGTAGCTGGAGGTGTCTGAAACACCATAACTTTATAAAATGTAAAGTATCTGTAACCATGTTTTACTTCTAGACTACTGGGATTTACTTATGTATTAGGGCCTATAGTTCCATCTGTTGAGGACTAGGAAGAAAAACAAACACACATCTGGTAGCAAGAAATTACAGCAAGCAACCATTTTTAAGTGGAACTTCAATCATTGCTTTTAAACATACAAATTTAAACATGCAGAAGCAAAGAATAGAGAAAGAAAATGGGGCACGTACACACGGCGTGTTTGTAATTAATTTGGGTGGCAGGAAGGTTTTTCTCTGGACTATTAAGTATTGTGTGCTGCTTCCTACTCTACTAATAGAAAAAAAAAATACTATTTGGCTCCAGCAACACATAATACTGCAATATCATAAGCCCTGGAGCAGCGCTTCTTAATCTCTTGCCTGTGAGCTTCCAGGTCCATGGGATTTTAGGGGGTTGATAACCTCCCATGAAGTTGGATGCAATCCATGGTGACAGTGTGAGTGTATGGAGAGTATTTCTCTTTCTGGAATGTGGGTCTTTTCTCTACTTGTCTCTTCCTACCTGGCCTTGAAGACCCAACTCAAATCCCACCTCTTCCTAGATGCCTTCTTAGGCCACTGCATTCATTCTTCCACCCTTTCTGAACTTGGGAAACTCTCCTAGACTCCTGGGGATTTTTTTCACCTAAACCATTCATCTGTCCTTTGGCACATTTTGATCTGTTTTCCCAATATATTAGGAAGTCCTGGAGGACTGAAGGGTGGTTGTCATTTGCCTTGTTGCTTTTGAATCCAACATATAAATATTAATGCTGTAATGAGAGGTCTTCTATGAGTATTTGGTGATTCTGCTGCTAGTGAGAATGTCTGATTCTCTGAGGATTTCTTCTGGCACACTCCTTGGGATCTAAAACTCCGCCCCTAGATCTTCCCTGCTCACCTTGCGCCCACGTTCTGCTCAGGCTGACCTCACTAGATCCCACCGGTACTTCACTTTTCATTGAACCTTTCATGTTTGATCATTTTATTTATAGTATGCATTTATCTCCTCTGCATTGATGAAAAGTGTTCAGATCTGGATTTGGGGAACAGTATTTCTAAATGATCATAGATTGTGTCATAAAATTTGTTCAAGGTTTTGAATACTATTTCTCTAATTTTGTGTTTGCTAGTTTTTCTCTACTGATGAATAATATATTAATCTCCTGAATATGCTTTAGTCTACACTAAAAGAGCAGGTATTCACATTCATAAAAATGTGTCTCCCTCTCCCTCAGTTAAACTGTGATAAAATACTGGAGATATATAATGTGAATTAACAAGACATACTTTAGAAATGTACAATTTACTCGTGTGCATGTGCATGAATATGTGTGTGAACTTTGCCTGTGTGTTTATGCATCTTATGAGATATTGTTTCTTCATTTGCATTGTAACACCTACCAGGAATTCCTTTGTAATCAAAATTGTTTGCCTATTTGGTTGTCCTTTATTAAATTGGAGATTCCTGAGGGATGGGGACCAGAGCTCATTTTTCTTGGAGCTTTCCACTAGGTTCAGCACACACAGTGCTTTGCGTATGGAAGAGTCATACACAATAAATTTTAGCTTAATTTGAAAGAGGGCATTCCTAATGATTTGGAACATTAAAAGGATGCTCATTCGAGCACTGCAAAAGAGCCATGTTAGGTACATGCTTACCGAGACTGCTCCTTCCAGATGGATCGAGAATATCAGGGAGGTTGCAAGTGCTTATCAGCAGAAATGGCATTTCTTGCCACTTGAGAAACACAGCCAGTCTTACCAACATGGACAATTCTAAAGCAGAGAAGAACCAGAGTCTCAAAAGGCTGGGATTTGCTTTTCCTTGATTAACACACAGGCAAGATCTTCCCACCTGATTCCTTAAAAGAGTGTGTGACTCTAAATTGTTGTGGGCAGAGTTTTCTTCCAGATTGAAGCCAAGAACTATGTTTTCTGACCCAGCTCTGCCCTTTGACCCATTGTAGTCTAGGTAGCATATCCCCTGCGTGGGGCCAGCTCAGGGCCTTGCGCAGGTCCTTGCAACACCTGTGAATTGCTTAGCATTGGGTGGGGCAGTTTCATTTTCTGTTAAGCATTTCAGAAGCCATTCTCCCAAAGCGTATGGGACAATCTATGAGAAGCAGAGACTCTGATTGAAGTACCTAGAGGAGGGCTCTGAGAATCCCTTTCCTCTACCTTTAATCCCATCTTTTCTCTTTGTTGTGGGAGGGCTATATTAAAATCCTAAATTCAATTAAATTCAGTTTGTTGGAACTTTTAAAAAGACTTCAGGCTGTGTGACACTTTCCTCCACATAAAGAATGAACATCTTTTCAGTTTACCTAATCATAAAAACCTTATTATTTAGATGGTCTCTGGCACATAGAGCAGCAAGAATGACTAGGAATCTAATAAGCTGTTCTCTCTTTTTATCTGTTTTCAGGCTAACGTTTATCACAAAGCCCTTAGTGCTTTATAAAACAGAGAGAACAGAATCCAGCCACTTTTAAACTAAAGCTTCTAGACAAGTACTGCAGAATAGCTCATCTTTCTATTCTCGTTTTGCCTATAAAGTTTACACATAAAAGAATATTCAATGACTTTTATTTTCCTTTTGAAAGAAGAAAGGTTACAAAAAACCCTGCAAAATTCAAATATCCCTTCCTCTTTAAACTCTGCCTCGCTCCTGGTTCTACCCACTCCCGACCCTGTCCCAGTACTGTAGTTGCACAAGATGTCTCCAAGGGTACTCGCTGATTGAACACTCTAGATTCATGTTTACTTTCTAGGCTCATACATGTCAACTAAGTCCCCTAAATGCATTTCTCCTTACCTCCCACAGACCTATGTGGGATACGTTATAATCCTGAAATGTTTGGCAAATTACTACCCACTTAATATCCATTACATTATATTTAACTGAAGTTTACTATAGAGATTGAGAAAATAACACATCTGATTAGAATAACTAACTCCCTCAGGGAATTAAGTTGTGGATGTCTCTTAACAAATGCTTAGCTCAGAGAAAAACAAAACTAGCTATCTAGACATTCTTAGTGACTACCAAGAGATAAGACTTCCCTTAGATAATTATAATGTGTGCCTACATCCTGGTAGTCTGTTCTGGCGGAAGAATCTTCCTGTGCTTTGCAATTATTTATGCATTTACTTTACCCCCACCTCCCAACTCTGCACCACAAAGATCATTAATATATGAAGAGGCTTCTGAAAAGAACGGTAGTTCTACTTGGTGAATGTACAGAGAATTCATTGTATACTTATGACCCTGTAAAAATGCAAATAAATAGTAACTTCAAATGGAAATTAGATGAAATGTAAGTTTATGTTTCTTCTTTCAAAATTCCTTTTACCAAAATATATACTTGATAAAAATTAGGAAGTTTCCCTTTAGCCTCGTCTCTGCTAGGTTCCTGATGCTCATGCCGCAGTCAGAATAGCCTGGCTAGCTTGCAAACATCCAGGTTTCTGGGCTCCATCGCAGAGGTTCTAATTCTGTGGCTCTGAGGTAGAGCCCAGAACACATAGGTGGCTCATCCCAATGCAAGGCGAGGACTTCTTTTTTTTTTTTTTTTCCTTTTTTTTTTTTTTTTTTTTGTATTTTTCTGAAGCTGGAAACGGGGAGAGACAGTCAGACTCCCGCATGCGCCCAACCGGGATCCACCCGGCACGCCCACCAGGGGCGACGCTCTGCCCACCAGGGGGTGATGCTCTGCCCCTCCGGGGCGTCGCTCTGCCGCGACCAGAGCCACTCTAGCACCTGGGGCAGAGGCCAAGGAGCCATCCCCAGCGCCCAGGCCATCTTTGCTCCAATGGAGCCTTGGCAGCAGGAAGGGAAGAGAGAGACAGAGAGGAAGGAGGGGGGGCGGGGAGTGTGGAGAAGCAAATGGGCGCTTCTCCTATGTGCCCTGGCCGGGAATCGAATCCGGGTCCCCCACATGCCAGGCCGACGCTCCGACGCTCTACCGCTGAGCCAACCAGCCAGGGCCGGCGAGGACTTCTTTTTAAAGAAATATACACTTTATGCTCTAGGCCAGTTGTTCTCAAACTTTAGCAGAAGCCAGAATCTTAACAGCAAGATATAAATTAAGACATAGATTGTTGGTTCCCCACCTCAAAGTTTTTGACTCAGTTGATCTCAGTAGGGCCTGAAGATAAGCATTTTTTACAGGTTCCAAGGTGATGCTGATGTCACTGGCTCAGGGATCTCACTTTGTGAACCACTGCTCCAGGATAAATTAGTGTGTTTGGATCAACACAACATAAAAAAGCTATGCATCCCTATAGCCTTCAATGTTTCTTCAATCAACCCTCATCTACCTTTCCGATTTCATGGAACCCCTAGTCTGAGGCTCCCTGTCATCCAGCCAATGTAGGCTCTTCATCATTCCCTCAGGGTTCAGATCTTTTTTGTTTTGTTTTGTTTTGTTTTGTTTTTTAGATGAGAAGAGGGGAGAGAGTGAGGTAGACTCCTGCATACACCCCAACTGGGATCCACCAGCAACCTCATGCGGGGCTAATGGTCAAGCACCAAGCTATATTTAGCACCTGAGGCTGATACCCTCCAATGAAGCTATCTTCAGCTCCCAGGCTTTGCTCACACCAACCAAGCCACTGGCTGTGGGAGGGGAAGAGGGAGAGAGAGAAAGAAGGTGGAAAGGAAGGAAGGAGAAGCAGATGGTTGCTTCTCCTGAATGCCTTGAGTGGGAATCAAACCTGGGACATCCATACACCAGGCCGACACTCTATCCACTGAACCAACAGCCAGGGTCAAAGTTCAGGTCTTTACATATGAATATGGACCAATGTCTCCACTGAAACCTGGATGTTGTATGCAGTTTGCAAAGCTCAGCACAAATGGTCTTTTTGAGAAGTCTTCCATGACCTCCCAAGTCAGAAGAATTCCTCCCTTTGCAGCATCCATAATACCCAGTGCTTAGTGTGGTTTGTACCTGGTTGTGCATACATTCGTCTTCTCCACCAGATTTTTGATACCCAAGACTAAGTTTCAAACAACTGAGTATTCTCCCTGAAGCTTAGCAGAAAGCATGCCAGCAGGTGTAAAACTGAACAGCCTTGAACACAGTCATTCTCAAAGAATGGTCTACAGACCTCTGGGGACACCTAACACCCTTTTAGAGCCGGGACTTTCAGGTCAAAACTATTTTTGTAATAATAGCCTAATAAGAGTTATTTGCCCTTTCATTGTTTTGATGTTTGCACTGAAGAAAGCCCAAGTGGCTGACACTTTAATATAAATCAAGACATTGGAGACCACGTCATGTTAACACAGATGTATGCATGAGGAGAACTCAAAACAGACAATTCCACCTAACAACATCCTTAGTGAAGCAATAAAATTTATTAACTTTATGCAATCATAAACCTTGACTATAAATCCTTTATGGTGTGTGATAAACTGGGAAATTTCTCTAAACATTTTCTTCAAATGCAAGTATAATGATTGTGGGAAGATAAGCATGTGTGGTTTTTTGATAAGCAAGCCAAATCAGCTGCTTTTTAAATTTTTTTTAGAATACATCACTTTTACCTGAAAAATAAAAAATGACAAACTATGGTTACTGCAACTTGGTGTTTGCCAGATGTTACTTCAGAAATAAACAAAGTGAGCCTGTTGTGTCAAGGAGAACAACTGAAAGCATTTGTTGCTAATGATAAAATTTGAGTTTTCCAGAGAAATTCAAAATTAGGGAAATTTATTGCTGTGAGCTTGACAGCTCCCTAATACTTGAAGATTTAATGATATTAACTAAACTGATTGTTTGATATTGTGAAATGAAATGTGTCACCATTTGGAAGACCTTGAGAGTGGAGTGAACCAATACTTTTGAGATGACCAATTCACGATATTTCAGAATCACACATCCATGAACGAACCATTCGAAATACAATGTATAGCAATGGATTTTAATGCAGCAGACTCCCCTACTTCACTGATATGGTTTCCGATTCCACACTGCAATTCAGTTAGAAGGAATTACTACTTGTTGAGTTTCAGTGTTGCTTCAGAGAAAAATATCCATAATTATCTGAATAGACTATTAAAATATTTAAAAATTTAAAATACTCTTTCCAATGATATATAATATATATCCATATATATGTGTGTTCATATTGAATATATATATATATCTGAAGCTATCTTTTCTTCATGAATTTCAATTAAAATAACACATTACATCAGATTGAATGCAGAGGTAAATATGAAAATCCATCTTATTTATTTAACCAGATTTAAAAGAAACTTATAAAAATATAAAATATCATTTCTCACACAATGGTTTTATTTTGGAAACTATAATTTCTATAATAACATTACATGAGCCTGTAATAGGTTTTTATTGCTATTTTAGATGAATTAATACATAAACATTTTTATATTTTTTCTTTTTAAACTTTTAATTTGGTAATTATGTTCACATATAAATAAAAGCTTTTGGGGTTCTCCCTAATTTTAAGAGTATGAAAAGGTTCTGAGATTTTAACGTTTGAGAATGGCCCCTTTAACCTCTCTGGATACCAAAAATTGCAGAAATATAGACTTCCCTTCTCAGCATGCCTGACATGGACCCTGAATGGAACCATGACAGCTGTGTTGCTGCCTTATTGTTGTCTTGGTGACATCTGAGGAGGGGACTGCATCCTCAGCTCTTGATTATGCACAGTTGTTTGCCCACTCTGGCATCCTATTCCTGTTTTCTGTTGAAAATTACAGTTCTTAAGTCATTATCTTCCCTTTACCAAAGGACTTGGCACTGTATGTTTTTGTCTCACTGAGGAACAATGGGTGATATTTCCTGATAAAGAATGTCAAGCTCCAGCTAACTTGTGAGGAAGAGAGCGCTCTCAGAAGACCTGACATTGCCAGGTGGAAAGGTAGAGACTTCCTTTACACAGGTGCCCGTGAATCCCTTGCCCCCAGTGCAGAGATATATGCAGGACGTGAATGCAGTATTTCTAAAGCCATTAAGGGGAGTGGATCGAATATTTCTTAAAAAGTCTCAAAATATTTCCCTGGACCTGGTCTTAACTTCTGTACCTAGCAATAGTGTATAGACCCTAGAAGGCAGAATAAGAGGAAAGGGGGGAAATGTGGAGATAAAAGGAAAGAAAGAAGCAGGAAGAGAAAAAAGGAGCGAGAGAGGGCGGGGGTGTTAATTGAATATGTGTGTTAGGCACTGTGTTATTCAGAGGTCCCCAAACTTTTTACACAGGGGGCCAGTTCACTGTCCCTCAGACCATTGGAGGGCCGGACTATAAAAAAAACTATGAACAAATCTCTATGCACACTGCACATATCTTATTTTAAAGTAAAAAAACAAAACGGAAACAAATATAACATTTAAAATAAAGAACAAGTAAATTTAAATCAACAAACTGACCAGTATTTCAATGGGAACTATGCTCCTCTCACTGACCACCAATGAAAGAGGTGCCCCTTCTGGAAGTGCGGTGGGGACCGAATAAATGGCCTCAGGGGGCCGCATGTGGCCTGCGGGGGCCGTAGTTTGGAGACCCCTGGTGTTACATGCTTTCTTACATAAGAGGAAATTAGGGAGCAAATCCATTGTGTCCTTTTCCCAGTATCACATACCTGGTAAGAGGTGGAGCCAGATGCGCCCTTTTCATAGCACGTGTTCTTTCCCACAGTGCTATGTCGTCTCTACTTAAAATGCTTGCCAAATTCTACTTCATGAGGTTAAAACCAAACTTCTATAGTTAAATCATCAAATAACTTTTTTCCTCTGGGGTGCAGATTTATGTATCTCCTAGAGACGGTGCATACCCTTTAGAAATATATGGCAAAAATAGGATGGTCTGAGTAATATTAAGTAAAATTGTGCTAGGGTTATAATAAAATCACTGCTGTTCAATATTTCTTAATAATTTTATTAAGTGTTGGTAACATTTATATAAAGGAAGCTAATGAGCGAGTTTTTAATTTGGATTAGGGAAGATTGCAAATTAATACCTAAATAGAAAGCATTTTAAAGGGCCTGCTGGGTAGAAAGAGCATTTTTAGAAACAGGTCTCTGGGATAATTACTACTATCCTCATTTAACAGGTAAGGAAATGACAGCTCAGAGAGGTAAGTGATGTACTCAGTCAGAGAACTCTTGAGTGGCCAGGCTCAGTGGTAAATCATGATAATTTTACTCCCAGGCCCACATGATTAACCTCTGTGTTCCAGCCATATAAAATTAGCATTATCTTAAATCTGGACCATTAGATACAATAATTAGAGACCATGTAATTTTTATCATGAAAAGAAGTCAATGCATGCTACTGTAATTGTTATTTTTAATTGAAAATAAATTACTTTTAAAGTATTTGCAGCTGAAATGTATCAGGAATCATACAAAACTCTCCCATCTACTGTCTGATTGAAGTTGTATTCTCTAATAATATCAATAAAAACAACAGTAGCTATACATTAGTATATGCTTAGTACCATTCTGAATATTCATGTAACTATTATACCTCTTTTTTAAATTTTATTTTATTATACTTTGCATTGAGTATTATTTTGCATTAATTTCAGGTGTGCAGAGTGGTTACATAATCATGTATCTTACAGATTGCTCCCCCTGATATTTCAAGTACCCATCTGGCACCATGCCGAGTTATGACAAGTATTTTGGGGTTTGGGGGGGGTATATACCCAGAAGCGGAATTGCTGGTTTATAGGTAGTTCCATTTTTAATTTTTTGAGAAAATTATAGTTTTCCATAGTGGCTGCGCCAATTTGCATTCTCACCAACAATGCACAAGTGTTCCTTTTTCTCCATATCCTCATCAACACTTATTGTTTGTTGTTTGTTGAATTATCCAATAGCCTTTCTGACAGATGTTAGGTGATATCTTATTGTGGTTTTATTTTGCATTTCTCTGATGATTAATGATGTTGAGCATCTTTTCGTATGTCTTCTGGCCATCTGTATGTCCTCTTTAAGAAAGTGTCATTCAGGTCCTCTTCCCATTTTTTAATTGAATTGTTTGTGGGGTTTTTTGTTGTGTGACTTATTTATAAATTTTAGATATGAACCCCTTATTGGGATGTATTACCAAAAAATTTCTTCTTCCACTCACCATGTTGTCTTTTTGTTTTGTTGATGGTTCTTTTGCTGTGCAAAAACTTTTTAGTTTGATGTAGTTGCACTTTATTTTTTCTTTTGATTCTTTTACTTGAAAAAAAAAGTATTGCTAAGAGAAATGTCAGAGATTTTACTGCCCATGTTTTCTTCTAAGAGTTACATGGTTTCAAGTCTTACATTTAAGTCTTTGACCTATTTTGAGTTTTTTCTTATATGTGGTGAAAGGTGATCTAGTTTCACTTTTTTTTACATGTATCTATCCAGTTTCTCCAACATCATTTATTAAATAGACTGTCTTTACCCAATTGTCATTGCCTCCTTTGTCATAATTAATTGACCATATAGGCATGGGTTTATTTCTGGGCTCTCCAGTTTGTTCCATTGATTTATGTGTCTGTTTTGGTATCAGTGCTATGCCTTTTTTTTTTTTTTTTTTTTTTTGTATTTTTTTGAAGCTGGAAACGGGGAGAGACAGACAGACTCCCGCATGCGCCTGACCGGGATCCACCAGGCACGCCCTCCAGGGGGCGACGCTCTGCCCCTCCAGGGCGTCGCTCTCTTGCGACCAGAGCCACTCTAGCGCCTGAGGAAGAGGCCAAGGAGCCATCCCCAGCGCCCGGGCCATCTTTGCTCCAGTGGAGCCTTGGCTGCGGGAGAGGAAGAGAGAAACAGAGAGGAAGGAGAGGGGGAGGGGTGGAGAAGCAGATGGGCGCTTCTCCTGTGTGCCCTGGCCAGGAATCGAACCCAGGACTTCTGCACGCCAGGCCGACGCTCTACCACTGAGTCAACCGACCAGGGCTATGCCATTTTGATTACAATAGCCTTGTAGTATAGTTTGATATCAGATAATATGATACCTCTAAGTTTTTTCTTCTTTTTCAAGATTTTGTAGTCACAATTCAGGGTATTTTGTGTTTCTGTACAAATTATTGGATTATTTGTTCTAGTTCTATGAGAAACACCATTGGTATTTTGATAGGAATTGCATTCAATTTATAGATTGTTTTAGGTAGTATGGGCATTTTAAAGATGTTCATTTTTCCTATCCATGAGCAAAGTATGTGCTTCCATTTATTTGTACCTTATTCAGCTTCTTTCTTTAATGTCTTATGGGTTTTCAAGTACAAATCTTCTACCTCTTTGGTTAGATTTATTCCTAAAAAATTTTAAAATGCAATTGTAAATAGGATTGTTTTCTTAGCTTCTCTTTCTCATTATTCATTATTTATGTATAAAAATACCAGCAGTTTCTGAATTTTTATTTTGTATCCGTTAGTTTAAACTTATCAGTTCTAATAGTTTTTTGGTAGAATCTTTAGGGTTTGCTATACAGAGTATCATGTCATCTTCAAATAATGACAGTTTTACCTCTTCCTTTCCCATTTGGATACCTTTTATTTCTTCTTGTCTGATATCTGTGGCTAGGATTTCCTGTACTATGTTGAATAAGAATAGTGAAAGTGAACATCCTTATCTTGTTCCTGGAACTGCTTATCTTGTCTTAAAGGAAATGCTTTTAGTTTTTTCCCATTGAGTATGATGTTAGCTGTGCATTTGTCATATATGGCCTTTGTTATGTTGAGGTATGTTCCCTCTGTTCCCACTTTTCTGATAATTTTTATCAGAAATGAGTGCTGGATTTTGTCAAATGTTTTCTTGACATCTATTGATATAATAATATAACTTTTATCCCTTGTTTTGTTTGTGTGGTATATCACATTAATTAAATCATAGATATTGAAACATCCTTGTATACTGGAAATAAATCCCACTTGTTTATAATGTATGATAATTATAATGTATTACTGGATTCAGTTTGCTAATATTTTGTTGAGTTTTTTTTGCATCTAGATTCATCAGGGATATTGGACTATAATTTTCTTCCTTTGTAGTGTCTTTATCTGGTTTGAGGATAATGCTGGCCTTGTAGGATGAGCTTGGGAGTCTTCTCTTCTTTTACATTTTTTGGAATAGTTTGAAGAGGATAGGTGTTCATTCTTCTTTAAATATTTGATAAAAATTTACCTGTAAAATCATCTGGTCCAGGATTTCTGTTTGTTGGGAGTTTTTTAATTACTGCTTCTATTTCGTTGGTTATAATTGGTCTTTTCAGATTTTCTGTTTTTTCTAATTCAGTCATGGAAATTGTATGTCTCTAGCAATTTATCTACTTCTTCATAACTGTCTAATTTGTTGGCTTATAATTGTTCATAATATTTTCTTAAAATTCTTTGTACTTCTGTGATATCAGTTGTTACTTCTCCCTTTTCATTTACGATTTTATTTATTTGGGTCCTCTCTCTCTTTCTCTCTCTCTCTCTCTCTCTCTCTCTCTTTTGATGAATCTGGTTAAAGGTTTATTAATCTTGTTAATCATTTCCAAAAATTAGCTCTTGGTTTCATTAATTTTTTATTGTTTTCTAAGACTCCACTTCGGTTTCTTTCACTCTGATCTTTATTATTTCCTTTCTTGTACTCATTTTAGGATTTGCACTCGGTGACGTCACGGAAATGGCGCCGTGAGCAGCGCGTCCGACAGATCTCCCCTAAATCACAACAAATTTATCAACTAGAAACAGAAAAATTTATTCTCGGAGCATTCCGGGGTTCCACACAAACTGAAAGCAAAAGGACTGTTATCACTTGAATCTGAGAGACGAGGGTGTGGAGGAAGCTACAGCGACGTTCATTCAAGCCGCGAGGGAGTGCGCCTGTGGTGAGTCAGCCCACACTCGGGAGCCGCGAGCAGCCGCGGGCGTGCGCCCGGTACAGTTGCAAAGCGAGCACCGCCCACACTCGGGAGCCGCGAGCAGCCGCTGGCGCACACCCGGTACGGTTGCAGAGAGAGCACCGCCCACACTCGGGAGCAGCAAGCAGCCGCCGGGGCGCGCCCGGTCCGGTTGCAGAGCGAGCACCGCTAACGTTCCCAGCGGCCCGCACACTGCGAGTGAGAGTCGCCAGCCACCGGTGCCCGGAGCACCCCATTCGCGCGCGTGCCCTGGGCATTCCACACGCCCAGAGCGCCCTACTGGCCCGCACACCCAGGGTGTCCCATTATCCTGCGCCTGGTGCGATCCAGCCGCCAGCGGCAGGGCGGGAGAGGCACAAGGGTGGTCTTCTACTTGGGAGATTCTCTCCGTGGGCTGGGCACCTCACCCAGCCATTCAAGCTAACAATCAAGCGTTGGGGGAGGGGCGCGTGCAGGCAGCCTAAAATACCTTCGGGAGCACAGCTGCGACCCAATCACTGAAATTAGCTTAACCCATGAAATCTGCGCACCCTCGGTTCTAACTGATAAGATCTCTCTCAGTTCAGTGACCCAAGACAAGAGGCGTGATATTTTTTAGTGCCTCTCACTAAAGGGGCGGGGGCAACTTCTGATTGATAGAGCCTCCATATTCAGGGATAAACGCTAACAAGAGGGACTTGGCAGATAATAAGATCTATACTACACTAGTCGCAAGCAGAGACTAGTGCCTCTTCTTCCCAGCCAAAACAGGCTACAGAGTGTGGAAAGCCTGGGTTGAGAGGTCCAACTGAATGCTAGGCGCTAAACAGTCACCTTGACAACACTTGACTCCCACCCCCGCCTGATTACACTGGAGGCCCTGACTGCCAGAGCCTTTCCCAAAGCCTTGCACTGAGTGGGGATAGAGTGGGGATTTCCCAGCTCTTTGAGCCTCTTACTCCCCAGGCAGAAGCAGTTGAAGCCTTATAGCTGGATCACCAGGCTGCTAATTCAGGAAGGGGGGACTAGGAGAGAGAATCCAGGAAAGCAAACTCTCTCATCGTTGGACCCTGCAAACGCCAACAAGCCTTGACTACCAGCAAGACTAAAGCCAATTATATGACATTGCCATAGAATCCCATCAACTGCAAATCCCTACCTAAGCGTGACACAGGGGCAGAGCCTGGGGTACAGAGTCACTGACCAGGAAGAGGGAGAGAAAAGAAAAAGAAAGAAGTTAACCTCTCAAAATCAAGAAAAATCCACAGACTTTACAACTTGTTCCACTAATTTTTTTGTTGTTCTTTGTTTCTTCTATCTTATTGCCTTTATTTCCTCCACCTCGGTCCTTCTATTCTCTGCCCATCTTATGCTTCCCTTTTCTTGAACTACACTACCCATAACTGTTACATTTTATTTCTCTTCTTCATCCTCACCCTCCTTTAAGGTTATACTCCAAAACACTTAACTCTCACTCTCTCCTCTTTTGTTGTTTTTTTTTTGATTTGCTTTATTTTGTTTTTTTCTCTTCCTTTTTTATTTCTTCCTTCGTTTTTCTCTTTTTCTTATTTTTTCCTTTCTATTCGTTTTTTCTTTTCTCGTTTTACTTTCCTCCCATTTAATCCTCAATCATGAACAAATTAGTTAATTTGGGACTCAAGGCTTTTTTTGGCTTTATTTTTCTTTTTTGCTTTTGTTTTTCTTTTTTTCTTGTTTGTTTATTTTTGTGGCATTTTGGGTCCTCCCAACCCAAGGTCTCCATTGTATTTAGTCTTCGCTCCACTTAATACAACAGATCTTTACTTATTATTTTTATTATTTTCTTCTTTATTATTCTTTTTTTGGTCCTTTATTCTGGTTCCATCTTATCCCTCTCATTATATCTCTTAGTTGACCATCACTTACAAGAAAATCATCTTATGCTTGTCTAAAATTTTCTTCCTTTTTTTTTTTTTTTTGCATTTAGTAGGTCCCTACTCCCTTTTTTTGCCCCTTGAACTCTTCACCCCAAATCAGGCCCTCCATTATAGGCACGATATTTCCCTGAGGAGGGGAGAGGAAGGAAAGAGAAGAAAGAAAAAAAGGGGTAAATAATAAATTATTACTGTTTTTTTTTTGTGGGGTTTTTTACCTTTTTTTTTTTTTTTTTTTTTTTCTTTTTACTCTTTATTAATTCTAATTAGTGCTATCAACAAGACCACCCTCAGATGTCAATAAGAAAGAGAAAATCGAATATTATGGATACAAAAGAAAGAGAGGTAACACAAATAGATGTGGAAAAATCTATGGAGAAAAGACTTAACATATTGGAAGCCTTGGAGCTAAATGACAGAGAATTTAAAATAGAAATCTTAAAAATACTCAGAGATATACAAGAAAACACAGAAAGGCAATATAGGGAGATCAGAAAACAACTCAATGAACACAAAGAATATATTACCAAGGAAATTGAAACTATTAAAACAAATCAAACAGAAATGAAAAACTCAATTCACGAGCTGAAAAACGAGATAACAAGCTTAGCTAACAGAACAGCCCAGATTGAGGATAGGATTAGTGAAATAGAAGACAAACAACTTGAGGCACAACAGAGAGAAGAAGAAAGAGACTCAAAAATAATAAAAAACGAGAAAGCCCTACAGGAATTGTCTGACTCCATCAGAAAGAATAACATAAGAATAATAGGTATATCAGAGGGAGAAGAGAAAGAAAATGGAATGGAGAATATACTCAAACAATAATAGACGAGAACTTCCCAAGCCTGTGGAAAGAACTAAAGCCTCAAATTCAAGAAGCAAACAGAACACCGAGTTTTCTTAACCCCAACAAACCCACTCCAAGGCACATCATAATAAAGATGACACAAACCAATGACAAAGAAAAAATTCTCAAGGCAGCCAGGGAAAAGAAGAGTACAACATATAAAGGAAGGCCTATTAGATTATCATCAAATTTCTCAGCAGAAACTCTACAAGCTAGAAGAGAGTGGACCCCAATATTTAAAGCCCTGAAAGAGAGGAACTTTCAGCCAAGAATACTATACCCATCAAAGCTATCCTTCAAGTATGAAGGAGATATAAAAACATTCACAAATACAGAAAAGATGAGAGAATTTATCAACAGAAAGCCCCCACTCCAGGAAATACTAAGGGGGGTTTTCCAACCAGATTCAAAGAACAGAAGAAAACAACACCACAAGTAACAGCTCCACCAAGAACACAATAAAACCAAACTTAAACTGTGACAACAAAGGAAAAAAAGGGGGGAGAGGATGGAGATTAACAGTAGCAAAGGACGATGAAGTGCAGAAATACTTATAAGATAGGGTACTACAATGAATATGGTAGGTACACTTTTCATTACTTAATGGTAACCACCCTTGAAAAAACCACCACAAAAACACTTGACTTAAAAAAGGTAGCAACAGAGGAAAGAAGTATGGAACACAAACAAACAAAAACAAATGATAGAAAAACAAAAGAGAAGAATCAAACTAGATACAAAACTAACAGAAAGCAATTTATAAAATGGCAGTAGGGAACCCACAAGTGTCAGTAATTACACTAAATGTAAATGGATTAAACTTACCAATAAAAAGACACAGAGTAGCAGAATGGATTAAAAAAGAAAATCCAACTATATGCTGCCTACAAGAAACACATTTAAGCAACAAGGATAAAAACAAATTCAAAGTGAAAGGCTGGAAAACAATACTCCAAGCAAACAACACCCAAAAAAAAAGCAGGCGTAGCAATACTCATATCTAATAATGCTGACTACAAGACAGAAAAAGTACTCAGAGACAAAAATGGTCATTTCATAATGATTAAGGGGAAGTTGAATCAAGAAGACATAACAATCCTTAATATATATGCACCAAACCAAGGAGCACCAAAATATATAAGACAGCTACTTATTGACCTAAAACAAAAACTAACAAAAATACAATCATACTTGGAGACCTCAATACACCGCTGATGGCTCTAGATCGGTCATCCAAACAGAGAAGCAATAAAGATATAGTGGCTTTAAACGAAATACTAGAACACCTGGATATGATAGACATCTACAGGACACTTCATCCCAAAGCGACAGAGTATACATTTTTCTCTAGTGTACATGGAACATTCTCAAGAATTGACCATATGTTGGGCCACAAAGACAATATCAGCAAATTTAGAGAAATTGAAATTGTACCAAGCATATTTTCTGATCATAAAGCCTTGAAACTAGAATTCAACTGCAAAAAAGAGGGGGAAAAACCCACAAAAATGTGGAAACTAAACAACATACTTCTAAACAATGAATGGGTCAAAGAAGAAATAAGCGCAGAAATCAAAAGATATATACAGACAAATGAAAATGAAAATACGACATATCAGAATCTCTGGGATGCAGCAAAAGCAGTAATAAGAGGAAAGTTCATATCACTTCAGGCCTATATGAACAAACAAGAGAGAGCCGAAGTAAACCACTTAACTTCCCACCTTAAGGAACTAGAAAAAGAAGAACAAAGACAACCCAAAACCAGCCAAAGAAAGGAGATAATAAAAATCAGAGCAGAAATAAATGAAATAGAGAACAGAAAAACTATAGAAAAAATCAATAAAACAAGGAGCTGGTTCTTTGAAAAGATCAACAAAATAGACAAACCCTTGTCAAGACTCACCAAGGAAAAAAGGCACAGGACTCAAATAAATAAAATCCAAAATGAAAGAGGAGAGATCACCACAGACATCATAGATATACAAAGAATTATTGTAGAATACTATGAAAAATTATATGCCACCAAATACAACAATCTAGAAGAAATGGATAAATTCCTAGAACAATACAACCTTCCTAGACTGAGTCATGAAGAAGCAGAAAGCCTAAACAGACCAATCAGCAGGGAGGAAATAGAAAAAACTATTAAAAATCTCCCCCAAAATAAAAGTCCAGGCCCAGACGGTTATACTAGTGAATTCTATCAAACATTCAAAGAAGACTTGGTTCCTATTCTACTCAAAGTCTTCCAAAAAATTGAAGAAGAAGCAATACTTCAAAACACATTTTATGAGGCCAACATAACCCTCATACCAAAACCTGGCAAGGATGGCACAAAGAAAGAAAACTACAGACCAATATCTCTAATGAATACAGATGCTAAAATACTAAACAAAATACTGGCAAACCGAATACAACAACATATTAAAAAAATAATACATCATGATCAAGTGGGATTCATCCCAGAATCTCAAGGATGGTTCAACATACGCAAAACGGTTAACGTAATACACCATATCAACAAAACAAAGAACAAAAACCACATGATCTTATCAATAGATGCAGAAAAGGCTTTTGATAAAATACAACACAATTTTATGTTTAAGACTCTCAACAAAATGGGTATAGAAGGAAAATATCTCAACATGATAAAGGCCATATATGATAAACCATCAGCCAACATCCTATTAAACGGCATAAAACTGAGGACTTTCTACCTTAAATCAGGAACAAGACAGGGTTGTCCACTCTCTCCACTCTTATTCAACGTGGTGCTAGAAGTTCTGGCCAGAGCAATCAGACAAGACAAAGAAATAAAAGGCATCCATATCGGAAAAGAAGAAGTAAAGCTATCACTTTTTGCTGATGATATGATCCTATACATCGAAAACCCGAAGGACTCCACCAAAAGATTATTAGAAACAATAAACCAATACAGTAAGGTCGCAGGATACAAAATTAACATACAAAAGTCCATAGCCTTTCTATATGCCAACAATGAAATATTAGAAAATGAACTCAAAAAAATAATCCCCTTCACGATTGCAACAACAACAAAAAAATACCTAGGAATAAACATAACAAAGAACGTAAAGGACCTATATAATGAAAATTACAAAGCATTGTTAAGGGAAATCGAAAAAGATACAATGAGATGGAAAAATATTCCTTGTTCTTGGATAGGAAGAATAAATATAATCAAAATGGCCATATTACCCAAAGCAATATACAAATTTAATGCAATTCCCATCAAAATCCCTATGAGATTTTTTAAAGAAATGGAACAAAAAATCATCAGATTTATATGGAACTATAAAAAACCCCGAATAGCCAAAACAATCCTAAGGAAAAAGAATGAAGCTGGGGGCATTACAATACCTGACTTTAAACTATATTATAGGGCCACGATAATCAAAACAGCATGGTATTGGCAGAAAAATAGACACTCAGACCAATGGAACAGAATAGAAAGCCCAGAAATAAAACCACATATATATGGTCAAATAATCTTTGATAAAGGGGCCAACAACACACAATGGAGAAAAGAAAGCCTCTTCAACAAATGGTGTTGGGAAAACTGGAAAGCCACATGCAAAAGAATGAAACTCGACTATAGCCTGTCCCCGTGTACTAAAATTAATTCAAAATGGATCAAAGACCTAAATATAAGACCTGAAACAATAAAGTACATAGAAGAAGACATAGGTACTAAAATCATGGACCTGGGTTTTAAAGAACATTTTATTAACTTGACTCCAATGGCAAGAGAAGTGAAGGCAAAGATAAATGAATGGGACTACATCAGAATAAAAAGTTTTTGCTCAACAAGAGAAACTGATATCAAAATAAACAGACAGCCAACTAAATGGGAAATGATATTTACAAACAACAGCTCAGATAAGGGCCTAATATCCAAAATTTACAAAGAACTCATAAAACTCAACAACAAACAAACAAACAATCCCATAAAAAAAATGGGAAGAGGACATGAACAGACACTTCTCCCAGGAAGAGATACAAATGGCCAACAGATATATGAAAAGATGCTCAGCTTCATTAGTTATTAGAGAAATGCAAATCAAAACTACAATGAGATACCACCTCACTCCTGTTAGATTAGCTATTATCAACAAGACGGGTAATAGCAAATGTTGGAGAGGCTGTGGAGAAAAAGGAACCCTCATTCACTGTTGGTGGGACTGTAAAGTAGTACAACCATTATGGAGGAAAGTATGGTGGTTCCTCAAAAAACTGCAAATAGAACTACCTTATGACCCAGCAATCCCTCTACTGGGTATATACCCCAAAACCTCAGAAACATTGATACGTGAAGACACATGTAGCCCCATGTTCATTGCAGCACTGTTCACAGTGGCCAAGACATGGAAACAACCAAAAAGCCCTTCAATAGAAGACTGGATAAAGAAGATGTGGCACATATACACTATGGAATACTACTCAGCCATAAGAAATGATGACATCAGATCATTTACAGCAAAATGGTGGGATCTTGATAACATTATAAGGAGTGAAATAAGTAAATCAGAAAAAAACAAGAACTACATGATTCCATACATTGGTGGAACATAAAAATGAGACTAAGAGACATGGACAAGAGTGTGGTGGTTACCAGGGGTGGGGGGAGGGAGGACATGGGAGGGAGGGAGGGAGGGAGAGAGTTAGGGGGAGGAGGAGAGGTACAGAGAACTAGATAGAGGGTGGCGGAGGACAATCTGACTTTGGGCGAGGGGTACGCAACATAACTTAATGACAAAATAACCTAGACATGTTTTCTTTGAATATATGTACCCTGATTTATTAATGTCATCCCATTACCATTAATAAAAATTTATTTAAAAAAAAAACAAAAAACGATTTGCACTCATTTGTTGCTCTTTTTCTATCTCCTTTAGCTGTAAGGTTATATTATTTGAGGGGGGTTTTTTTTGTTTGTTTTTTCAGGTAAGCCTGTATTGCTTTGAATTTTCACTTAAGACTGCTTTTGCTGTGTCCCATAGATTTTAGGTTGTTGTGTTTTCATTTTCATTTGTGTCAAGTTAGCTTTAATATCTTTCGTCCAGTCTTGGTAGGGTGGTCCTATGTAGCTGCTATCCTATAAGGCTCAGTAATGTAGTCACCTTGATCCCCTAAGTTGAATGCCCCACGAGTGTCTCTTTTGTGGGTTATATGAGCCCTCCTGTTGTAGTTGAGTCGTGATTGTTCTTAACCTGACTATGGTTGGAGTTAACCCTCAGGTTAGTTGTCAGAGTATTGACCCCTAGCACAGTATAGGAGCTGCTCCTATGTGGGGGCTGACTAGACAAAGTAGAATTTGCTTTGGTAGGGTCTGGTAGCTGACAAGACCTTCTTTTGGGTGTGCTGCTTCTGGAGCTGATAAGGTTGTGTTTTGAAGCCAACTATAGTTATGTTGGTTCTGGGAGCTCTTGGGAGGGATTCCAGTGTAGGTCAATGTCAAATGCAGCCTGTGACTGGCCCTGAGCTACTTGTTAGCAGCTACTAAGCGATCCACATTTGGTAGCTGTCTTTGCTGGACCTGGGTTTCTGTGGGAGGAGCCAAGCTAAGTATTGAAGCTGGCTGCCACCAGTACCCAGTCTGGGGTAGGTCAGCAAAAAGTTCAAGGCCCCCCAAAATCCACTGCCACCCCTTTGATTTGCTGTTAGACTCAACCTGTGAAAGAGCCTGAGGCAGTAAAGGAGATGTGTGAAGCAGATTCTCAATGAGTCACCAGATAGGGGAGACTAGTGTTCAATAGGTTCATACCAATTCAAAGTCAACACCAGTGCTGGATTGGAGGTCATTCAACAAAAGTTTCAAGGATCACCAAGGCCAGCTGCTACCCACCTAGGACTTTCAAAGCTTTGCAACATTATGAGGCCTCAGGGAGTCAGCAGGAAGTGACTTGTGCTTCTCTCCAAGCTAATGCCAGGTGGGAAAAGGGCGAGCCCAACACCATGACAACAATGTTGCCGTAAGGGCATGTGGGGTAGAGAGGAGAAATAATTCTCACCTGAAAACCACACAATTCAGTGTCTTCCTGTATGTTTCTGGAACTCTCCAAGTTTGCCCAAACTTCCTTAAGAGTTTTCTTTCTTGAAAGACTCACCTAATGGTAAGACAGGCCCAGGTTGAAGGCCATGAGCAGATGTCTTCGCCCAGAGTGATCCTGGCAGAGTGTAGCTAGTGACTTTCCCCAGGCTGATGCTGTGGGAGTGGCCCAGCGCTGGCGTGCTGGCACTCTTCCAGTGCACAGAGTAAAAAATGGCCCTTCTGGAAAGCCATACAACTTAGTCTCTCCCTTTGTGTCTCTGACACCCCCTGAGTTTGCTCAAACTTCCTGGACAGTTTATAAAAAAAAATGTAATGTGGGCCCAGGTTCGAGGCTGCTGGCAAACCTCTCCACCAGGAGCAATCTTAGAAGGTCAGGGCTTCTGGGAGTCAGAAGGGTGGGGCTAGTGCACCTTCTCAGGCTAATGTTGTGTAGAAGGGAGTGCTGGCCCAGGAAAGATAGTGTCTGTGGGCAGTGTGAGAGAGGGATCTAGCACAGATGTATCTGTGGCTGTCCCTCCAGCCCTCTCCTCAAAGCCACACAACCTAATCTCTTCCTGTAGGACCCCGGTCCCCTCTAAGCTGCTATTTTTCCTCTAGAGCCTAGGATGAATGACCATGAATGAGATTTTGTACACTGGTCCTTTAAGAGAGTGTCTGGGTTTCCAACCAACTTCCTTCTCACCCTGGAAGTTGGAATACTGGCTGATTTTTATAGCCAGATATTACATGGGCTCTTCTTCCCAGCTCTGGTGCTCTGGGCTAGGGAGTCTATCAAGGGGTTAAGGTGCCTTGTTCCTCTGAGGGGACCTCTTCAGCTGAGATAATCCTCTGGGTTTTCAACCACCGCATGTGGGTATGAGGCCAGCCCTTTTCCCATCTTCACTCTTCCTGCCAGTCTCCATGTGGTTTCTTTTGTAAATTCTTAGTTATAAGACTTCTGTTCACCTAATCTTCAGAGACCATTCAAATGGATTGTTCCATCATTAAGCTGAAATTTTGATATAATCCTGGGAGGAGGGAGAGGTGGATTAAGGTTCGTTGAGGCTCCAGGAACAGAAGAAAATATTGAACCCCTTAAAAAAAAGAGAGAGACCGGGAAAATAAAAATACATGTTAATCATATTTTTAAATAAGTAAAAAATATTATGTACTATTAATGTTAAAATGGCACATATGAAACCAAACTTGGTGTCATTAGAAAAAAAGTGTGAAGTTGGGGTTTTGTGGGGCCCTTCAGAAGTCGGGGCCCAGGGAGCACACCCTGTGCACCCACCGTTCAATCCGCCTCTGGGAGGAAGAGAGTGCAACTTCACCTACTCCACTGCCATTGGATCCCAAACTTCCCATTCTTAATAGCCACTTAGTAATGTGTCTCTCTTTCACTGCTTCGATTATCAGTTTGTTATAAAAGGTATAACACAGAAACAGGCAGGTGAAGAGATACATAGGGCAAGTTATGGGGAAAGGCTCAGCATTGCCGCATTCTCTCTAGGCATGCCACTTTCCCAGTAATTCCACATTTTCACCAACCAGTATGTTCCACTATTATACCTATTTTATACCCATTGTTTAGTTACCATTGAGGCACAGAGAGGTTAAGTAACTTGCTTAAGATCCCAAAGCTAGTAAATGGACCTGTGATTCCAAGGAAACCATCTGGCTTCAGAGCCTGTGTTTTTGTTTACTGTCTTTTTTGAGAGAGAGAGAGGAACATCCAGTTGTTTCTGTATGTGCCCTGACAGGGGAATCAATCCAGCAACCTCTGTGCTCCTTGCCAATGCTCTAACCAACTGAGCTACCTGTCCAGGACTTGGAACCTGTGTTCTTAAAGAAGGAAATCTATTAGTGCAATCAAAATTCAGAACAGACACATAGGCACATACATGTGTGCATGCATATGCACATACATATTTAGATTAAAATATATAAGAATACCTAAGACTGCTTGTACGAAGTCATTCAAAATGTCAGTGTCATAGACAACAGGGTGATTGCTCTAAAGAGACATGACAAACAAATATAAAACATCCTCATTAAATGAATTCTGGTCTAAAAAGAACCACATAAGCTATAAGGGACATTTGGGGACAATTTTGAAAATTTGGGTATGGACTGTGTCGTAGGTGATATTATTGTCTCAATGTTAAATTTCTTGAATGTCATTATGCTATTGTGGTTATATAGAAGAATGTCTATGTTTCTCAATGACACATGCTCAAGCATTGAGTGATAGATGTGATCTAGTGCTACCTGAAACTTTCAATTAAATGTTTTTGGGGAAAAATGTTCAAATTACACACACACACACAGTGAAAGATAAAACAGTGATATATATATAATAAAACAATGATATACATATATATATATATAGGTTTTATCTTTCACTGTGTGTGTGCATATTTGTATATACATATTGCATAACTCTCCCCCTAATTTCCATACAAGATATATACAGAGAGAGAGCAAGATATGTGTGTGTGTGTATATATATATATATACACACACACAGAAGGAGAGATGAAGAAAATATGGCACATGTTAAATAATTGTGCACGTGTGACAATTTCTTTCCCTCCCTAAAACCCAAGAAGTTTTCTTCCCTTAGCTATTTACTTCTAAAACTTCCCCTGGCCTCTCACATACCAACTTGAGCATATATTCTTGCACAATAACTCTCATTTTAAGTTCAAAACAGATGAATTCTCCCTTGAGGCTCTAAGCTCCTTCATCTCCTGTCCCCTCATCTCCACAGTTCTTTTTATTTTACAGCTTATCTCTCTTCAAAATCACATTTTTTCCATGGCTCATTCTGGATGAGTCAAACCTTTATGAGACAGGAAGGGTTTGCTTAATTTTGACTGCTATGCTCACTGAGGTGGCATTCACTAGGAATGTTGGGTCCCTTGGATTCACTGCAGGGGGTGCTGCACAGTATCTCAAGGATTTATAAAATTCTCCAGGATCTGTAATAGACACTGAGGTAGCATTTGATGAAAAAAATCTGCCGTTTTCAATATTATTATATCTAGTTTCTCACATTCTTATTGGCTTGTTACTAACAGGAATAAAACCACTTTCTGAATTTGATGTATCATTTTTTTTATCTTAGAAATTGTCTTCTGCCTCAAAGAACTTTTTAAAAATTTTTAATAAGACACTTTCATAGAAATAAAGGGTGTTCATATCACCACCTTGGGTACCTTAGCAGAATCTTATATGTATATCTTGAAGAAAATTAATGCAAATTATACCGATGCATGCCGAAAAGTAAAAGTATGTCCTTTATGAGACCTAAAGTTGATTTTTCAAAGTACAGTCATTTTGTTTCTCTAGCCAATCAGCAGCAAGGAAAAAGCACATGTCTCCTATTTTCTCTGAATTTTATTTTTGCCCTTTGATAATAACAGTGGTAAGTTCTAGTCTTATCTAATCAGTTGGTCTCTTATTTTCTTAACTCACTTGACATTAGTTTCTTTGCAATGATATAAAGGGAACGAGGTAGAAGACTGGAGGTATGACAGAGGACAAGCTACAGCAAGTGAGCTGGCTTTTCTAAATGTGTGGAGAGGGTGTTGGAAACAGGATAGACCAGGGGTCACATCACACATATATACGGCAGTCAGAAGGCAACATGAATGAGCGAAGCAAGTCTGGGTATAAAAAACTACTCTTCCATTGAACAATCAGAAACTTTCCACGTGTTCCCTTAGAAACATATGGCTCTATCAGTTCAACTTTTGTTTTCTCACTTTTAATATTAACCTGACACAGAAAAATGTATTTCTAGTCTAAGAAAAACAGTGCAAGTAGAATAATAAATAGCAAGTTGACACGGAGCTTCCCAGCCCAGGGGGTTAACAGGGAGCAGATGAGATCTGTGGGAACTGGCGCCAGGCTCTGCCCACAACTCAGCAACAGTGAACTGCTGGTGGCTGGGAAGGTTAGTTCCCTGAAAACAGTGTTTTTCAAGAAAAATTGTAAATTAGGGAATATTTTATAGCTTCATATTTATTTTGAAAATATCTCCTAATTTTTGTGAGCAGTATAGTTTTAATGGTAAATTATAGATTTTTTTTAAAGTCTATGAGTTACATTCAATTTCAATATTAAGGCTGCCATTTAAGGTCTCTGTTTTATACTATATACATGACATTGTAGCAATCATTGAAACTTGAACTATGCAATTAGCCAAAATTTTAATAGCAGTATTAGAGATTTAACATTACAAAAAGAATTATTTCCTGGAAAAATGGTGTAGTTGATAAAAAAATTTTTAAAAGGTTGTGATTTCCTTTCTAGAAAGGTGTATTATGAGCACAGTAAACACCAGAGCAATTTTATGAGCAGTCTTACTCTCAGTAAGAGTGTAAGTTCCAATGACAGGTCCTGTGGCCTTTTTAATTCAGGAAGTGAATAAGCCAACTAAGTGAAGCAAAGGAATAATTTCCACTCAGCCTGAGAGTATCAATCAACTTATACCAGTTCAATGCTGTGTGAGAGAAGGCAGGTGGTACAACTTGTCAAGCGATGGTTGGCACCAATTCAACACCAACAGGAATCAACTCCCCAATTTGGTGAAGAAAACTTTTTTTTATTAATTTTAATTTATTGTATTAACATAAATTCAAGTGTCCCACTCAATATGACACTCTCACCCCAACCACGTGTCCCCAATTACATCCCCTCTATGCCCCTCTATGTGTTATGTATATATAATTTCACTAGTCCCTCCACCGTCTCTGATCCCATCCCCTCATCCTCCTTCCTTCTGACAGCTGTCCCTCTGGACCCTGTGACCCTGCCTCTGCCTCTATTCCATTCCTCAGTTCACCTTGTTCATTAAACCCCACATATAAATGAGATTATATAATATTTTTCTTCCTCTGCCTGGCATATTTCACTTAGCATAATAATCTCCAGGTCCATCCATGCTGTTGTAAAAGGCAAGATTTCCTTCTTTTTCATGGCCTTGTAGTATTCCATTGTGCATATGTACCACAGTTTAATCCACTTGTCCACCGAAGGATGCTTAAGCTGTTTCCAGAACTTGGCTATTATAAACAATGCTGCAATAAACATGGGGGTGGATATCTTTGAAGAAGAAAACTTTATTCAGTGAAAACAGCTCAATTGTGATACAGCATGGCTATCAAAATGGAATGGATGTGACGCAGCCCTGGGGCCAGGCTGCTTTCCAGCTAGACAGCTCTGCTTTGCTCTGCTCCTTCACATCTGCGTTGCTCCTCCATGATCTGCTCTGGCAGAGGTAGTCAAACTTTTTATAAAAACTGCCCACTTTTGCAGTGCTGGTCAACCTGGTCCCTACCGCCCACTAGTGGGTGTTTCATCTTTCATGGTGGGTGGTAGCAGAGCAACCAAATGGCACCGTGATTGGCCCACCATGAAAGCTGGTATGCCCACTAGTGGGCGGCAGGGACCAGGTTGACCAGCACTGCAAAAGTGAGCGGTTTTTATAAAAAGTTTGACTACCCCTGAAGCTCAGCCAGGGAGACTCCATTTTCAGTCCCCTGTGGAAAGAGAAAGTGTGCTGTTCCAAACAGAAGAGAGCTAGCTTATATGGACCAGAAGCCCCCCACCGCTGGTCCTGAATTGGTCTTTCCTCATGCAAATGAGACTCCAAATCCTCACAGTTTCATTGGTCCAAAAGGCACTGTCTTGGCTGGTAAGAGTAGAGCCACTCTGGTGGCTCCAATTGGGTGGGGAAAGGTCTCGGTCCTATTGGCTGAAATAGGATTCCAGTAACTCCTTCATAAGGGCTGGCTCAGCTGGCAGAAACACAGTGCAGGTTTCTCCCTGAAGTGCAGTTAGCTGCGAGGTCCCTGTGCAGAAATAGCTACTAGGTTCTGGGTTTTGTTTGTTTACTGTATGTGTGCACGCGCATGTGTGTGTGCATTTGTGTGTGTGTTTGTGCGTGTGTTTAATTTGAGCCCAGTGAGCCACCAGGAGCCCTTCTTAGAAGGTGTCTTCTTTCTCAGGTTTTACAAAGTATGCAACACAACACTTTATCCAAGTGCAGTGTCTGATGGGTGCCATGAATCTCCATGGACAGCGCTGAGGTCGGCCTTATAAACAACCAGTGCTGTTGTTTGCCTTTTGGTTTGAGTGCAGCATGATGTGTTTGCCTTGGCAGCCACACCCTGCCTACACGAGGAGCCCTGGCACGTAGGACTTCTGTGAATTGCTTTTCCTGTCCTCGAATTATTTGTCAACAAGGGACAGCAGACAGGTTGAAGGGGAGCCACTCTGCCATATGCCCAGCTGACCTGTTTCCCCAGTTGTAAATTCTGAGATGGAAGTTAGTCCATACTCATTTTGTCTCTCCATGTGGAGCGAGAGTTGGTTTCGGGATTTCAGTCAATAAGGAAACCCACAACTGTGGGAGAGTACCTGAGAAGGGCCAGGCGAAGCCACTGGCCACAGTGTTTTGGCAGGAACTGGTGAAGCAGCCAGCCTGCCAAGTGTCGCAGCTGTGATTCGGTCCCTCTCAGCCCCACCAGTGGCTTTTCTCACTCCCCAAGGAAGCAGCGTGTCCAAATGCACCATATGTTGGATAGAAAAACAATCTACCTTCTTTTTAAAATTAAGGAGAAAAAGAAAGAACAGCAGATAAAATGATAATTTCCTGGCCTTTGTCTCTTCTCTCACTTTCTAGCTAAGTGGCCAGAGATACTGATAATTTTTCAGAGTGGGGGTGACAATATTTCAGTGTTGAAGAAATCACATGTGTAATTCTTCCTGTCTCTGCTCCAGCAGCTCCTCCCCCCCAACAGCTTGCCTCAGGACAAGGCAAGCCTGACTCATTTGGATGCGTGGTTATCACCCAAATATGCAGGGACTGAAAGCTTGCACCTTTGGGGGGGGGGGGGCGGAGAAGAGATCATGTGGTCCCAGTTTGAGAAAGGCCAGCTGTAAAGGAGCAAGGTCAGTTAAGAGAAATAAATACCATTGTTTTTCCTCCTTTCCTGTCTCCTCTCCTCTGCTCCCTTCTCTTGTGCTCCCTTCCCCTCCTCTCTCCTCTCTTTCCTTCGATTCTCTCTCTCTCTTTCGCGTTCTTTGTTTCTCTATCACTCTCTATCTCCCTACCCCTCATTCTTTTTCTCTCTCTCCTTTCTCTACTCATGAAACTGAAGAATAATGTGTTTATAATATCTGGAATAAAATGACATTTGTGGAGTGTATTTTCACTTCCCAAATGGTCAATCCTGACCCCTCTGGTCCCTGCGAACTGGTGGGGTTTCTTGTTTTGGTTTGGTAGTCCCTACCCAGAGCCACACTCCGCCTTGAGAGACAATTGAATGGAGGTCCACAGCGCCTGCGGTCCGACCTGGGAGCGAAGTTCACAAAGCTCCCAAGCATTGCTTGCTGGCAGGAGGGTAAGGAAAAGCAGTGGTGAGCAGGAAGAGCACTGGTGTGGCCGCACAGCCATTGGTCACCATGATGCTTTCTCCCGCTCCAGCGAAGAACGTCAGATTATGGAGGAAACCTGTATAACACCTTCTGGGTGACAGTAATTAGAAACGTTGTTCTTTTAGAAGCATAGTCCAAAAGCTCTGGAAAGCCAAGAAAATGCCCTACACTTCCTTCTTTTCTAATAGAAAGTGCAAGAGAAGAGAATAAATGATAAGCAAGAAGGGGGCAGGCTGGAGAAAGTCCTTTTTACTCCCAGCTGAAAACAATGGCATTAAGTTATAATAAAGATAAGGCTTAAGAAAATCACTTTTAATAGGCTGCCTAGTGTCATTATTATTATTATTATTATTATATTTAATTTAAGGTAGCTAGGACCAGACTAGCCTAGGAAGGCTGTGTTTCCTGCTGAGACGCACATGGGAACGCCAGCCAGCCCGCTGCAGAGAGAGCAAGGAAGCTGGCCGGTAGAAGCTGTTACTGAAGCCATCTGGTAGCCAGTGTCTCAGCCACAGTTTGCCACTTGGCTTTTCAGATGTTTACAGGGAATCATGTTTCCTTTGGCTCAGAGAGGAGACCTGGCTGGAGGCCTCCATCTCATAAACTATATTGCCAATGTCTAACAATTGTTAGACTCACAGAGGCACTATAATGTCATGGGCTTGCTTGGCGTGGGCCCGGTTTTGTGACCTTCTTGGAAAGCCTTCGTTCTCTGGCCCTCGATCTCCTAGTCTCTGAAGTGAGAAAATGGTTCAGTGATTGTCAAGCATCACAACCTAGAGTGAAAAATGCATTTTACTTCAGGACCCAATAAATTTAATACATATATTTTATTTTGTTGTAACTTGATACTTATAATATCTGTATTAAATAACTGAAGTGAAATATTTATAAAGCAATATTTGTCCTTACTACCTACAGTATACTTCCTCCTTTCTCATTCTCTTTATTTCTGGTTATGATCCATTAAATTAATTTCATTACCTGCTAAATGCATCAAAACCCACTGTTTAAAATCTTTGATCTAGATCATTCATTCATTCAACAAATATTAAGCATCAACATGTGCCAGATTGCCAGGTACTGTTCTAAGTTCAGCAGAGAACTAAAGACACAAATTATATCTGCCCGCCTAAAGCTTACATATATATATATATATATATATATATATATATATGATATGTAATAGATATGATACATCTCAATAAACTTCATGATATGTCAGATAATGAAGCAGATACAATTGATGCTTCACCCATATCTCTGGATATCATATCATAACTTCAGTGCACTTCCTCATGTTTTAGGGGCTGAGATGTGCATGTTTTTGCTTTAGAACTTCTTCCAAAGCCACAGAAGGCGTTTTTGCCCATCTTGAGTAGAAGCAAGAAATTAACACTCCACCCCCTAGCACTCACAATCAGTGACTAATGCAAGTTGATGTACAAATACCCCAGCCTCTTCTCCACTTGGGTGAGGTAACCATGAAGAATCGCCACAAGAAACCACTTCCACTTGAGTTCTTAGCACAGTGTATACCTCTGGGGTGACTCAGACTATGAACAAAGGTGCTAAGTGCTGTGGCGTAAAAGAAATAGGAAGGAGGCTAGTGATAGCCAAGGCAGGTAATTTTAAATACAGAGATCAGGTCATTTTAAATAAGGAGGTCAGCTCTTTTTAAAGAGCTGATAGGAGACAAGGAATATCTGAAGAAAGGCTTGGGGAGGGGGGGGTAGGGGAGAAAGACATGCAGCTACAGGAGAGGAGACATGTTCCAGGCAAAGGGAAAGATAGAGAATTAGCAGGACAGGAAGTCAGCGATATAATAATAGGCAGATCGAAGAAGACACTAGCAACTTCACCATTTTACTTTATGACCACATGTTAATGATGGAGGACGATGATACCTGAAAACCTGATTCAAAAGTGTACCTTGTTATTTACAGTCAAGAAACGTGGTAACGCAGGCAGACAGGGTACCAGAGGTGGCAGAGGCTATGTGTGTCCATTTCAGGACCTCTACCAACACTCACCTGTGGTTTTATTAAACTGAGCTCTATAGTGACCTGCATCGGGTCCCACTATTAATGACATCTTATTTCCAGGTTTCAGGGATAGCTTTCACATTCCCAGACATTAACTGATCTGCACCTTTTAACTTTTTTATTTCAGTCCAATGCAACTACATTTAGGCATCAGTTTCCTCAGCAAAAAATGGCCCAACCAGCTGTGGCCACCACTGACACCATCATGTATGTTTGGAAAACCTTCAGCCATTCCCTTCAGTGGAGTGAAAGGAGCAGTAAGAGTATGAAGGCAGTTGAGGAGCAACTTTTAAGTTGATATGGGGAGAAGGGACTCCTTTTATTTTTCTACAGTCACATTTTAGAGAAAGGAACCCCTTTTACATTGATCCAACCAAAGAGCCCATCTTTGCTTGAACTCTTTTAGTGATAAAGACCTCAGTGCTGCCTGACCAGGTGGTGGCGCAGTGGATAGAGTGTCAGACTGGGACGCAGAGGACCCAGGTTCAAAACCCAGAGGTCACTGGCTTGAGCAAGGAGTCGCTCACTCTGCTGGAACCCCTCACCCCCATGAAGGCACATATGGGAAAGCAATCAATGAACAACTAAGGTGCTGCAATGAAGAATTGATGCTTCTCATCTCTCTCCCTTCCTGCCTGTGCGCCTCTGTCTCTCTTGCTAACAAAACAAAAACAAACAAACAAAAAACAAAAAGACCTCAGCGCTTTGTAAAATGGTCAATCCAATTCTCAGGCTCTACTGATTATATTGAAAGTTCTCCGTTATTTTGAATTACACTCCAGAGAACTCTCTAAGCAATACAGAAGATATATTTCTTTCATGTGACAATCTTTTATATGACTGAAGAAAACCAACCAACTTGACTTCATTTTCCTCCTTCAAACATCATCAGGTCTATTAGGAAATTCCATATATAATGCAATTTCCATCTCTTGACCATTACTTCATGGTTGACTTGTTCATAATAATACTAACTGTAAAGGTTACTGTATAGCTAATGCTGTCTTAAGTACTTTTATTTCAGTTCTCTTATTTAATATGTAAGCAGCTCTATGAGGAAGGTAAATTATTATTCTCAACTTATAGCTGAGGACAATAGAAAACAGGAGTTCAATAATTTACCCAAGACACATAACTAGTAGAGCCACATGGTAGAGCCGGAAACTTGAACTGGTTAGTCCGACTCCTGAGCTCATACTGTTCTCTGCTGCTCTGCTCTGCCGGCTCCCCATTAACAAACCCATGGCTAATGGATGAGGCTCCACACCAACACTCAGACCTCTGGCTCCCAGTGCACTGATTTCCTCGCCATTTCATATTATCCTGAGTGTGGATGGATTGCCCTTGGAAGAAAGGGGGATGTTGGGAAGAGAGAAATAGAATATAGAATTCTTAGATCCAAATCTCCAGAACTGGATAACTGTTGAGTTTTACTTCTGGTACCAAAAGTAGAAGATAATCTTCCTCATTTCTAAATGTAGTCAGGAAAATGAACATTGGCATAGACAAAAAGGCAGCTTTGCTCTAGAAAAGACACCAAGACTACCCCTAATTTCCATGCCTTAGGCACCAGTTAAGACAAAGGTCAGGAAAGTCTTCAGTTTGAACCAGGAAGAAGCAATGGCCTCCAGCCATAGGTCCTTGTCACCTGAGGCTGTTGAGATGGTGAAAATTCAGTGGTGAAAGCTTCCTTTGTGTAAGATTTTCCTTCTTCCCTAAGGAGTTGAGTGGTAGAGTGATGAGAAAGAGATGGCCTCTTCTTACAAAACTAAATCTGAAAGATGTTATCGAGAAAGTGAACTTTCAGGAAGAGTTTACAGTGCAAAAATCTCAGCAAAAGGAAGCAAGGAGGGACACAGAGATGAAAATTGTTAACAGTATATTTCCATGACAGCAATCAGAGTGATCCATTTTCAGTGAAGGTCAGTTCATGCTCAACACTCCAATGGTTTCCCTCTGTCTTCACAAGAAGAGACTTGTTCTAGAAATGTACTTCATAGTTCTCATTCAATATTCTGCCCAAATTATGTCATCAGAGACCCACTGATTGTCAGACTTAATTTGAATCCTCTCTATCCTTCTTCTATGTTTTGTTTTACTACATAGCATATTTTACTACTTGATTTTTGGTTCATTTGTTTGTTTGTTTTAGGTCTCTTTTCCTTCTCACCATATATATAATATAATGAATGATGCCAGAACATAATAACATGGAAGAAAACTCAGACTAAATCTTATGTTTTCCTCTGTTGTAACTCAGCACCTAAAACTAAACCTGGTATTTATTCATGGATGAATGAAAAAACAAAACAAAACAAAACCTCAGTGAACAAACTAAAAGAAACGATATGGGCAAAGATAATAACAAAAGGATGAATGATCCCAACAGTAAGGAGACCTAAAATATGAAATTTATAACCCAAATATGAATAGGAAGATTGGGTAAGAACTGGTAAAAGTTCAGTGTTTTAAAAAAAATAAGAGCATTCATCCTGTTTGTAAATCAACTATGAGCCTATTTTAATAGCTCTTTATCTCTGGTCTCACATCAAAAAAAGAAAGAAAAATATTTATAAGTTTCCATTTATTAAACATGACACAGGATCTGAGTTAACTCCAGCTTTCACAATGACCCTGAGAACAATAAATTATTATCCCCACTTTGCAGATAAGGAAAGTAATGGCTGATGGTTAAGCAATTTATTCACAACAGCCAAAAACTGAAAACAACTCAAACAGGTGAATGGATAAACAAAATGTGATATATCTATACAATAGAATAGTATTCACCCATGAAAAGAAATCAAGTAATGATACATGTTACACCATTAATAAACTTAAAAAATAGTATACTGTGTGAAAGTAGCCAGGCACAAAAGGTCAAATATTGTATGATTTTATTAACATGAAATAACCAGAATAAATAAACCTATAAAAACAAAGAAGATTGGTTGTTGCCAGGGGCTGGGAAAGAGAAATGGGGAGTGAGTGACTGCTTAATTGGTATATACAGGTCTTCTTTGGGAGTGATGAAGACGTTTTGGAACAAAATATAAGTGATAGTCACACAACAGTGGGAATGTACCAAATGCCATTGTATTGTACACTTAAAATGGCTGGCTTTATGCTAGCCTTAATAAATTAAATTAAATGTTAGCAACTTATACAATGGCAAAGTGAGTTCTTCAAGTTGAAATGAAAAAACACTAATCAGCAACAAGAAAGCATATGAAAGTATAAAACTCACTGGTAAAAATAGGTATATAGACAAATACAGAATACTGTAATATTATAATAATGTAAATCACTTTTGATTTTAATATAAAGTTTAGAGACAAAATTATTAAGAATAACTATAACTACAAATATTTGATAATAGATATGCAATATAAAAAGATGCAAATTGTCACATCAATAGCATAAAATGTTATAAACTGTAACACAGTGACATAAAGTGTTGGGGGGCAAGAGTCAAAGTGTAGAGCTTTATATGCAATAGAAGTAAAGTTATTATCAGCTTAAAATAGACTCATAACTATAAGATGTTTAATGGAAGTTTCATAATGACCACAAAGTAAATACCACAAAGACAAAAAAGCAAAGCATATTACTACAAAAGAATAATCAACAAAAGAGGCAAAGAGGAACAAAAGAACTATAAGACAGACAGAAAATAGTTCAAATATCAATAGTAAATCTTTTTTTTAGTAAATCCTTTTCAATAAATAATCACTTTAACGTAAATGTAATAAAGTCTTCTATCAAGACAAAGAGTGGCTGAATGGTTTTTAAAAAACCCATGACCCAACTATATGCTATCTGCAAGGAACCCACTTTAGATTTAAAGAAAAACATAGACTGAAAGTGAAAGGACAAAAAAAGTATTCTATGTAAATGATGAAAAAAAAAGAAAGCAGAGTAGTTATACTTGCATTACTAATATAGACTTCAAGCCAAAAACTGTGACTAAGGCAAAAAAAAACAAAAACAAAAAAAAACCCCACACCACCATTATATAATGATAAAAAGATTAATTCATCAAGAAGATACAACAATAAAAATATATATGCACACAAAAATAGAATACCTAAATACATAAAGCAAACGTTGATGGATCGAAAAGGAGAAATATACAATAACACAATAATATTAAAAGACATCAAAACCCACTTTCAATAATGGATAGAACATCCAGACTGAAGACCAATAAAGAAACAAAGTACTAGAAAACTCTATAGTCAAACTAGACTTAACAGACATACACAGAGCATTTCACCCAACAGAAGTAACATACACATTCTTCTCAAGTACACACATAACATTTCTGAATAAAAAGTCATGTTAGCCTGACCAGGCGGTGGCGCAGTGGATAGAGCGTTGGACTGGGATGTGGAAGGACCCAGGTTCGAGACCCTGAGGTCGCCAGCTTGAGCGCGGGCTCATCTGGCTTGAGCAAAAAAAGTTCACCAGCTTGGACCCAGGGTCACTGGCTCCAGCAAGGGGTTACTCAGTCTGCTGAAGGCCTGCAGTCAAGGCACATATGAGAAAGCAATCAATGAACAACTAAGAAGTCGCAACACGCAACGAAAAACTGATGATTGATGCTTCTCATCTGTCTCCATTCCTGTCTGTCTGTCCCTGTCTATCCTTCTGACTCTCTCTCTGTCTCTGTAAAAAAATTAATTAATTAATTAAAAAAAAACTGTTTAAAAAGTGCATGTTAGGTTACAACGCTAGTCTTAATAATTTTTTAAAAAATTGAAATCATACCAAATATCTCTCCAAAATGCAATAAAATAAAACTAAAAATCAATAACAGAAGGATAACTGGAAAATTTACAAATATGTGGAAATTAAAAATACATTCCTAACCAACTACTGAGTCAAAAAAGATATCAAAAATAAATCAGAAAATTACTTAAGACAAATAAAAATGAAAATACAACAAAGTATGGAATGCAGCAAAAGCAGTAGGGGAGGGAAGTTTATGGTGATGAACACTTACATCAAAAAAGATATTGAAAAAAAACAAATTTTAAACCTCAAGAAACTAGATTAAAAAAAAACCTAAGTCCAAATTTAGCAGATGGAAAAAAATAATAGAGATTAAAACATAAATAAATAAAATAGAGAATAGAAAAACAAATAGAAAAAAGTTACAAAATTAAAGATTGGTGTATTTTTTAAGATAAACAAAACTGGCATCCTTTAGTTAGACTAAGAAAAAAAGAGATGATGCAAATAATACCAGAAATGAAAGAGGAAGCATTACATCTAATCCTACAGAAGTTAAAATGATCATAAGAGACTATTATGAACAACTATATGCCAACAACTTGAATAACCTAAAAGAAATAGATAGATTCCTAGAAATACTATTAATATAGACTGAATTATGAAAAAATAAAAAATCTGAACAAATCAACAATGAGAAAGGAAATTATATCAGGAATCAAAAACTTACCACACAAAAAAGTCTAGAATCAGATCATTTCAAGAGTGAATTGTACCAAATATTTGAAGAACGAATAATCCTCCTCAAGCTCTTCCAAAAATTGAAGGAGAAAAAATTCTTCCAAACTCATTTTACAGGACCAGCATTATCCTGATACCAAAGCCAGACAAAGACATTACAAAAAAATTGAAGTACAATATTTCTGATGAACAATTGTGCACAAATCCTCAAAAAAATTTAACAGTACATTAAAAGGATCATAACCATGACTAAGTGGAATTTATTTGTGGGTTGCAAGGATGGTTCAACATATGCAAATCAATTAATGATACACTACATTAATAGAATGAGGATTAAAATCATATATTTCAACAGATACAGAAAAAGTCTTTGACAAAATCCAACACCCTTTCATGATAAAAACTGTCAGCAATCTAGAAATGGAAGAAAAATATCTCAGCATAATAATGATTATATATGAAAAGCTCAGAGGTATCATCATATTTAATGGTGAAAAACTAAAAACTTTTAAGACCGAGAACAAAGTAAGGTTGTCCACTACCACTTTTATTCAACATAGTACTGGAAATCTTAGAGCAATTAAGTAAGAAAAAGAAATAAAAAGCATCTATAACAGAAAGAAAGAAGTATAATCATCTGTTTACAGCTGACATAATTCTATATGCATGAAACTCTAAAGACTCCAAAAAAATTAAAACTAGTAAACAAGCCCTGGCTGGTTAGCTTAGAGGTAGAGTGTCGGCCCGGCGTGTGGGAGTCCCAGGTTTGATTCTAAGCCAGGACACACAGGAGAAGCACTCATCTGCTTCTCCACCCTTCCCCCTCTCCTTTCTCTCTATCTCTCTCTTCCCCTCCTGCAGCCAAGGCTTCATTAGAGCAAAGTTGGCCCAGACACTGAGGATGGCTCCATGGCCTCCGCCTCAGGCACTAGAATGGCTCCAGTTGCAACGAAGCAATGCCCCAGATGGGCAGAGCATTGCCCCCTGGTGGGCATGCCAGATGGATCCCAGTCGAGTGCATGCAGGAGTCTGTCTCTCTGCCTCCCTCACTTCAAAAAAATACAAAGAAACAACAACTAGTAAACAAATTCAGTACAGTTACAAGATACAAAATCAACATACAAAACTTAGTTGCATTTTTATACACTAATAAACTTTCTGGAAAGGCAATTAAGAAAGTGATTCAATTCACAACAACTTAAGAAAATTTTGAAATAAATTTAACTAGGTTGGTAAAAGATCTGTCCACTAGAAATTATAAAACATTGTTAAAAAAAATTAAAGTAGGCACATAGCAACAGAAAAATATCTAATGTTTGTGAATGAGATGACTCATTATTGTTAAAATGTCCATACTATCCAAAGCAATCTACAGACTCAATGTTATCAGGTCTATAAATCATATAACACAAAAGACTTTGAGTAGCTAATCAATTTTGAGCAAGAATAACAAAGCTAGAGTCATCAGACTTTCTCATTTCCAACTATATGACAAAGCTACAGTAATAAGGAAATAAATTCCAGGAAGGCATAACTGCTCCACAAATATGCTCATTATAGTATTATTCATAGAAGTAAATTTTGGGAACCTAAATGTTGATAATAAAGTATGATTAAGTAAATTATTGTGTAATAAGGTTATAATGACATTATAAGATTAACTTAAAATTTGAAAGATATTCTTAAAAGACCCAAATAAACACAGAGATATATAGTTCCTGGGTAAGAAGAATTAATGACTTAATGATATCATTTTTTTCCAAATTAACATATAAATATATCAGTACCAAAGAAATCTTATCTTTAATTTGTACAAATTGATTCTAAAGCTTTATGGGAAACAAATATATCATAATTATCAAGAAAATTATAAAAGGAAAGATGTGGCTAAATCACTTGTAGAAATGGTCATTATACTATTGTTACACTACAGTTACCAAAATTGTGCATTATTGGCATACTAGTAGGTATGCCAAACAAAACAGAGTAGGTGTTCAGAATATATATGCAATGTGTGATATGTGACACTAGAAATCAGTGTGGAGGAATCATAGATTTTTTTTTTTAATTTTTCTGAGGTTGGAAATGGGGAGGCAGACAGACTCCTGCATACGCCCGACGGGGATCCACCAGGCATGCCCACCAGGGGGCGATGCTCTGCCCATCTGGGGTGTCGCTCTGCAGCAATCAGACCCATTCTAGTGCCTGAGGCAGAGGCCACAGAGCCATCCTCAGCGCCCCGGGCAAATTTTGCTCCAATGGAGCCTTGGCTGCAGGAGGGGAAGAGAGAGACAGAGAGGAAGGAGAGGGGGAGTGATGGAGAAGCAGATGGGCGCTTCTCCTGTGTGCCCTGGCCGGGAATCAAACCCGGGACTCCCGCACGCCAGGCCAACGCTCTATCACTGAGCCAACAGCCAGGGCCGAATCATAGATTTTTAAAATAAAGATAGTAGAATAATTACCTATTCAGTCAGAAAAAAATAAATTTAATTCTCTACATCAATATAATATTTAAAAACAATCCTTAAAATAATTAAAGACCTATTTAAAAAAAAAAAACTTTTAACAGTTTTAGACTGAAAGTGCAATGTAGAAAACCCAGAGCCTTAACAGAATAAAAATTGATAGATTTGACTAAGATGAAAATTAAAACCTTTTGTGCAGTAAAACTATCCGGAAACAAAAACAAGGGAAACACAACAAACATACAGATATGTCTACAATACATTTAACAAGGTTTTAACTACACAATAGTAAAGGAGAACTCAAAAATTAAGTTTTATATAGACAAACATACAAAAAATTGACATAGGATTCAAAAGTCACAGCAGAAGAGAAAAATTCCACATAACAATAAGCATATGAATTTCACCTCACAAGAAGTCAGGGGACCTTGAATTAGAAAAATAATAAGACAATATTTTGCTTATCAAACTGACAAAAGTTAGTTTGATAAAATTCAGTGCTGCCAAGAATGTGAGAAAGTGTCATTGGTAGGAGTGTATATTGGTATATATTTTTGGAAGAATATGGAGATATATATCAAATTTTAAATGTTCCCACCCTATGACTCAGTAATCTCACTTCTAGGTCTTTCTTCAACAATATCAAATAGTGATTTTTTTTAAAAGAGAGGAGGGGGGAAGAGAGAGAGGAAGAAACTTTGCTATGTTGTTTTTTATCTATGCATTCATTGGGTGATTCTTTTATGTGCCCTGACTGGGAATCCAACTCACAACCTTGGCATGTCAGTACAATGCTCTAACCAACTGACCTATTTGACCAGGGCTGGTACAACATTTTTGAAGAGCAATTTGGCAGTGATCTATCAAAATTTTAGTTATTATTCTCTTTGACCCAACAATGCCATCTTCAGCTGTCCTAAAGTACATGCAAAGATAATTATGGCAGCACTTTATATTACCGAAGATCTACCAATTGAAGGATAATAGAATAAATTACAAACAGCTGCCATTAAAAAGAATGAGTTAAGTCTATGGCTAGTAACCTAGAATGTATAACTGCATTAATCTTTGAAAAGACAAGTCACAGAAATTATTTCATTTTATCTTAAAAATATAGGCATGTACACACAGAGACTATGTACATGTAGGAAAAGAATAGATATAAACCACTATGTTAACAGTGGTCAGCTCCAGAGATACAATTCAACGATAGAAAGAGGATGTGCGTGACTCAGGAAGAATATATTTGGCTTTACAGCCATATATATATATATATGGTATGATATATATATATATTTAATGTTTTTTTAAGTGTGGGACTATAGGTGATTTTTTACTCTTTTGGTATTTTTACCATTTTCTTTTGTCTTCTATATTTTAGGACAAGAATATAGTTCTCAAAGAAGAAAGATGAAAAACCAATGACAAAATGTTTCCACTTAGGAAGGGGGAGAAAGAAAAGGGGCTGTGGCAGAAGCCAACACAAGAGTGTGACAGACGAGAATGGGGGCAGGCAGAGGCTGAAAGCCAAAGACTGAGAGCTTCCTGAGAAAAGAGAGAGCGGGGTGCAGAACGCTGCAGAGAGACCTGGCTGACAGACACAGCTAGAGGACATGCGATGAGCTGCAGTGGTGGAAGGCGGGATGCAGAGTGGATTCGGAAGCCCTTTTCACCCTGCCTGCGCATCTTTATAAAAACAGAGAAATCAGCCCGCCCCCTTCACCCTGCCCCCAATCACCTGAATTAGAAGTTTGCAGGTGACACCCAGACTCCGTATGTTTGAAATACTACTCAGGCTATTGTAGTGTGCAGTCAAGGTTAAGAACCACTGAATGGGCTCTCTTGTTGGATGGCTCAATGGACAAAGTGTTGTCCTTGTGTGCCAGAGATCATGGGTTTGATCCTTGGTCAGGGTAGGTAGGAGAATCAATCAATGAGTACACATCTTAATGGAACAACTAAGTGAAACAATCAATGAGTTGATGCTTCTCTCGTTCCCACACTTCCCCCCACCTTTTCCCCGCTCTCAAATAAACAGAAAAAAAAATGTTTTTAATTAAAGAAAAGAAGCACTGAGTGAAGGTGTTGAGAGCACAGTGACTCAGGTAAGCTAAAGTATAGCTCATTCTTTCACCAAGCTTGCCAAATAAAGAAAGGAGTGAATTAGGTTGTAAAGCCACCAAAAGCATTAGCAGGGTCAGGCTATTGCAGGTTGAGATGAAGAAGCACACAGGACAGAAAAGATCAAGTATGCATGGGGAAAGAGGGAAGGAAACTTTATGTTTCTAGACTTTCCGTTACTTGTCAGGCATTTAACGTGTACTGTAGCCATTATTATTCCCTACACTGGTGATTAATAATCAGCATTATATTTGAGGCATATATTACTGCATCCAATGTACTGTGAGACAAGTGAAGCTTTGGGAAGCCACATGAATAGTAAGGACCAAAACCCATGCCAAGCGCCGAGCTCTTTTCTCTGTATCTGACAGTGGAGCAAGGTCTTAGAGGCAGCCAGGATCTAGCTAGAGGAATAGCTTGGAAAAAAGGAGGAACACATCCACTGAGACAATGACAAGTCAGAGACACACAGGAGAGAATTCACATAGCGGGGCTGGGATCTGTTAATGTGCAGAGAAGGAGGCAGACAAAACAATTGCAGGCAGAGAAAATGGGTCGAGGTTCACCAGCACACCTCCTCCATCATCTCAGTAAAGCTGCAGCATGATAATTCACTGAGCTTGAATGCTGGTGGCTTGGGAACAGCGCCTGTGTGCTGCACAACAGAGCACAAAGCCAGCTCTGCCCTTCTCTCCCAGTGACGTGGATTAGTCACTCAACAACCAACCTTTCATCTGCTGGAAACCATGAGCACAGATGAGTTGAGCTGTGTGCAGCTAACTGAGAATTACAAGAAGGAAAAGCAAGGTCCTTACCTTCCAAGAGCTGACAGTCTAGAATTATGTAGAGTGATGTTTTTTTATCAGTTTTCAAAATAGTCTGATTAGACTCTCCCCTGGTGGGAGGAGGGGGAGAGGCGGGGGATTTTCTTATTACAACAACTCCAAAAAATGTAATGACCCTTTGCTCTGCAAAAATCATATAGAAATATTCTGCCACTGAAGACCCCATGTCACCTAGGAGTTTTGAAAGTAAAAAGGTATTGTATACCTTCATGGCCACCCATTAATGAATTTAAGTATACATAAAAGAAGCTAAGGAAGACTCCAGATGGAGTCTATGGTTTAATTGCACAAAGCTATAGTATTGAACAGGGAGCATCAGGTGATCGTGTTAGTACAGGTGATGCTGGGCTTCCAGTCCAAAATAACCACCAAAGCATCCTGGGAGTTGTAATGGCTTCCCAAAGCTTCACAAGTAGTTGCTACTGAATGTCATTCGCCAGTTATTCCAGAGCGGCAATCAATCAACAGGGGAAGGCCCAACATCTCAATAACGTTTTTGTTGAAACTTATTAACAAAAGTTTGCTGCCACCAATCCAAATGTCAACAGGTGTCCCCAATCTGGGGTGTGGTAAAAGGAGAAACTTTACTTAGATGAACAGTTTGCAAACTTAAGGAGATGCAGCTTCTAAAGCAAAGGAAAAGTGCGCTTCCAGAAGACAAAAGGGATGCCTGCTTTTATTTTATTTTACTTTATTTTATTCTACTTATTTATTTATTTTGAGAGAGGGAGAGAGAGGCAGAAAATTGAGCTTCTCTTGTATGTGCCCTGACTAGGGAACAGAACCTGGCAACTTCCGCACTCCAGGATGATGCTCCAACCAACCTAGCTACCTGGCCAGGGCTTAATTTTTATTGACTTTTAGAGAGACAGAGAGAGGAAGGGAGAGAGAGGGTAGTAGGAAAGGAAGCATTTGTTGTTCCACTCAGTTGTGTATTTTTTGGTTGCTTCGTGTGTATGTCCTGACCAGGGATGGAACCTTCAACCTTGTTGTTTCAGGAAAATACTCTTAACTGACCAAGCTAACTGACCACGGCAGGTAGACCTGCTTTTAAAGAGCAAGTTCCTGCCCAAGTTCCTGATTGGTCTGTATATATGTAAATAAGGACTTCAAATTTGCAATCTGATTGGTCCAAACAGCACTGTCCAAGGTCCTACTTGGTTGGAATCATGCATTCTAATTGGTCATTATGGAACTGCTCTGATTGTTCAGTGAAGATGCAAATAAAGATGTAGCTGTAAGACTCTGATTGGATGGGACATGTCTCAGCCCACTGGTTGAAAGAGAATTCCAGGAATTTCTTTATAAGGGTCTGCTCAGCCTGCAGGAGGCTTGCAATTCAGTCTGTGACTTACTCCTGGAGTGCAACCTGTGTAAGAAGCCCCCTGTCAGGAATGGCTTCTAGACTCTTATTATGAATTTGAGCCCAGTGAACCACCAGGTGTCCTTCTTGGCAGGTATATTTCTTGTCCAAGTCAACAAACTTAATAGCCCTTGTTTAAAGTATTTTCTTGGTGCCCCTCTGAGTTAGGAAACAATCAAAAACAATATTAATGACATCAGACACCAGCAACTTACTGATTGAGGGGTAACTATTTAATTCAGGCAGCTACTACAATTTGTTTCAGTATTTTTCTTTTACAAGAAGAAAGGTAGTGATTGTGCCTGGTTTTGTTACTACAAAAACCACATACAACCTTATTAGAAAAGATACATTTTGTATCTGTGGAAAACAACAAAATCGCGGATTATTTGGATACTAACCAATGTTTCCGTGTTATACTCATGTGGCAGAGAATAAACATAGCACCCTGGATGTTTGGGTTTGGGGTTATCATAAAAAGAAAGCAAAACTTCCTTGGGTCACTGACTGTTTATTTTCTTTTGGTACTTTCACTATGAGCCCTCCTTCTCAGTAAAGGTGAGATTCAAATCCCTGGAGCTCCCTTCAAATGTGGTCAAGCTGCTGTTCAACGTTATTCAAAAATAAGGAAAGAAATTTGACACACGGAGACACTCAACATCTTGGCTTACCAGGAGAAATATCACCTTTGAGGTCACTGAATTCACTAAGCCATTTTTATTATTGTTTTGTCTATTTTCTGGTTCTGTCTCAGTGGAAGACGTGTTGCCCTGATCTTGCCAAACCAATCTGGGGACAATCAGTTATTTCTTCCCCACATCTCTGCTGCATTCTTGCTCTCCCAACTACCTCCCTCAAAACTGGCAGGCTCTGGACATTTTGCATGCTGAAGAAAATCACGGTTTTGCCTCCAGCAAGGAACAGAAATGTTGCAACACTGACTCCTCCCCTCGTGAAAAACGAGTGAACAAGTGCACCGAGTTGAGCTCCTGCTCACAAAGCCACCGGGCTGGAGAAGGTGGGACTGAGGCTGAGATCCGAGCCTGAGATCCGAGGCCGCGTCCGCTGCGCGGGTTCCCCGCCCCCTTCCCTTTCCATCCGGCTCGCTCCTCACCCTCTCTCTGGATTTTACCCGCTGTCCGGGAGACAGCCGAGCACAGCGAGATCTTCGCGCTCCGCTGCAGGAAGTGTCCGCGGGCTGCTATGGCAGACTTCGCTCCCTGACACAGGTGAGTAGCCACAGCGGGCGATGCCTGCTGCCCGCGCGTGCGGCCAGGGGAGGCGCAGGCAGCGCGGGAGGCCGAGCTGCGGGTTCGAAGCTAGGCGCGGACCGGGAGCGCGGATAGCGTGAGCGGCTGGAGCCGGCGGAGGAGCCGGGAAAGCTGGGGCTTTGACAGCAGCCCTCGGTTAGGTCCTTTCTCGGGGGAACTACTGTAGAAATCCTGCCAGCTGTTACCGCTGCACGCGTTCCTCTTTTTAAAAGACATCTTCAGATGCACCCTTGCCAGTGAGTTTCGGCGTGACTGTGGGTTCTCGGAATGTAAATTACGTACGTCAAACTGAGAAATCAAAATCGGGAGGGGAAGGGGCTCAGCAAGGTGATTTGATGACCGCGGATCTGAGGATTTGCCCGCGGCAGCGGCCTCCCGCTGTCCAGTGGGGAAAGTTAGTGCCATCCGCGCTGGCCGGAAGGCGCGACTCCCCCCGAAGGCAGTGGAGGTGGCGGCAGGTAAGCGGCTCCGGGCTGCAAGCCGTACTCCGGAGCGACCTGGAGGCGCACTGACCAGGGCAGAGGAATGCCAGCCCGAGGGGCGGGGAGGACAGAGGCGTTGAGCCTCGGGGAAAGGCGCCGAGAGTCGGGCTAACTCCGGTAACGGGGGACGCGGAGCGCGGCGCAAGAGGCACGAAAGCAAAGGCTGAAGTTCTAGTTCTTTGAGTAGGAAAATATCCTTTCAGTGATCTCTACCTGTATTCTGGGGAAGCAGCCCGAAGCAGCCCACGCTGCCCTAATAACAGGGCGATTTAGGGTTTTCCTATGGTTGGGTTTGAAAGAGCATGCTAAATGTTATTATCAGTATCAAGGGATTCGTTGGTCTTCATTCATCAAGTTGGCTGGCAAAGATGTCCCACCTGAGTCTCAGGCTTGAGTCAACGGAATGCTGCTAATCCTAACCTTGCACCTGGCTTGCAAACTTGGACAAGACTCTTATCTTCATTGAGCCTCAGTTTTCTTAGCAATATTTAGGAATATAATTATTCAATATGTAATATATATCCCATGAAACATTATGTGTGCATATGTGTGTGTGCATAGTACAAGGAAGAAGCAAATGAAAATTTTAACTTCAGTGATTCTTTAAATCAGAGGTCATGGGGCCTATTGAAAGTTAGTCCTCATTTCGTGTGTTTGTGTGTGTGTTGGGAGGGGGGTGTTCTTATGGAATATAGGTAAAAATTTGCAAGCAACCCGTGGTGGTTCCTAGATACTTCCTAATGGCCCTGCCTGAATCCCAGGTGAACATTCCTTCTCTAAAGGAGGCTTTCCCTTGGAAGAACTACATCAGGACCAACCAGCCAACTTCTGCTGGTTGTTGGGCTGGCTATGGGAATAATAGCCTTCCCTGGGGTATGGAGTCAGCCATATTCTGAAGCCCTCCTTTCTTGAGCTCCTGGAACACTGTTTCCCAAAGGCTTCACCAATCACTGGCTCCTGGAGAACCCTCCTCACAAACTCTTAATGACTCTCCCAAGGTAGTGGTCCTCACCATAGAGTTTTCAGTCCTGCAGACAGCACTGGAGAGCCACTGCAGATGGCCATTGTCAGCCTCAAAGAGCTCTTCAGGTCATCTTCGCTGGATGTCAGACACTGAGACCAAGGTTTTGTTTGGAAATGAAGGGCCATTTGCTCCCCAGGGCATAATAAGTGTAGTAAATGATGTTCTTTTGGACCTCTGCACTTTGCCTTTAAGGGACTAGGGAGTCAAGTTTTGTGGGACCTGGGTCTTCCATTGTCAATGCCAGCAAGGTATAGCAGAGGACACATGGAACTTTACAGCCCAACAAATTGGGCTTCAAGTCTTGGCTCTCACACTTGGGCAATCACTTCTCTGAGCCTCACTTTTTCTGTCTGTAAAATGGGGAATGATACTGCCTTTCTTGCACTGTTGTTAGGAGGATGGAAGTAGTATTTATATATTGCTTGGTCTATAGTCAATGAAAAACTTACTATTGTTAATATTAATGTGAGATTATAAGTGTTAAATCATTACATGCTTTATAGAGCACTCTCTCATGTAACGGGCTTGTGTCAGAAGAATGAGTAAAATAAGTTAAACTCTGGTCTAAATATTCTTAATGATGAGTGGTGGCGTTCAGAACACCGAGTTGGGTTTACTGTTTCCTGTTCATCAAGTAGAGCACTCTGTGTTACTAGCAAGTGAAATATGCCCGGACTGGTGTGCATTCTTAACCCTTTCTCTCAGTTTTCGTGTGGCCCATAATCTTGAATACAGAACAGTTAGATCTTTGCCTATAGCTACAAACAGCTGGTCATGAAAACTAGCAGAGGTAGGTCTCCTGGATGCGTCCATCTCCAGATACACCAGAAACTGTCTCTTGTAGAGAGGAATGTCTCCACTATCATTTTCAAAGCGTAGCATAGACTTAGCCAGTTCAGTTGCCTCTCACCACCACCCCTCCCATCCTGGACCCTCAGTTGCAAGAAGCTAGATGACCTAGAAATATGGGGGAAAAAATATCACAATCTTAAAAGGAAATGGGTTTTACTCTCGAGGTACCCATTCCAAAGATTGTCAGTATGCTCTGACAAGGCATTCTTGCCTGCAAAGATGACAATATTGATACCTACTATTCATTGAACCATTGAGTTACCCTAAGCACTTTCCTACATAACCTCAGTGAATTTTTACATCAATGCTGCAGGGTATAAATTATGATTTAAAGCTTTACAGATAAACTGAGGCTTATAAAAATTTACATAACTTGCCCAGCCTGCATAGCTGGTAAAAAGCAAAAGCTGGGATCCAAGCCCAGGTCTGCCTAACTTTCGACTCTCACTCTTTTCTCCAGTACTGCCAAGCTCCCTGTATCAAAAAATTGCATCACACTAACTGGGTCCCAGTTCTTCCTCTAAAGGGCAGAAATAACTTAATTTTCTGGATGGTTTTAAGTGGCATGAACATACACTTTGCATGTGCTACATATTGATAGGCAGCAACAATAAAATCACCTGTGGAGAATAATTTTCCCAAGCCTTCCCAAGTCCTGCTGTGAGAATCAAGATACCAAACATAAAAACCTCAGTACATGAGGCTGGCTCTGAGCCATTGATTTCATGAGCAATATTTTAAGTTAAAAAGAGCTCCGTAGCTTCCATCTTCTCCTTCTTTTCGAATCAGGGCACTATTGATATTTACCTCCCTAGGTGAAGTATTTATTCATTCATTTATTCATTCAATAAATACTTTTTGAGCTCTGAATAAGACAGACCTGGTCCTGGCTCTTTTGAAGCTTCTATGATAGAATGACAGATAAAAGACAAAGGAACAAATATATAAATAAGGTAATTTAAGATATTGATAAATGCTATACAGAAAGTAAAGAGAGGCTGTATACTAGAGGTACCAGGGCTTGGAGGCACCTTTAAATAAGATAGCCAGAGAAGATTTCCAACAGAACCTTCTGTTCACTCTGAACTTAAACTTGATAATAAGAGGGGGCCAGGCCATGAAGGTCTGAGGAAAAGGCTGCCTTAGCAGAAGAAGTCTCAGGGAAAGTTCCAGAAATGGAACACATGAAGCAGCAGTAAAATGTCCCCTTAGAAATCAAGTTGGGCATTATATGGGGGAAATTTTTGGTTTAATGCCATTACACTATTCTAACCTGTGCTGTGTACTTTATACTCATTTAATCTTCTCCACAATCTGATGAGTTAGCTATTTTTGTCTTAATATAATCATTGAAAAAAGTCAAGACTCATAGTGGATAAGCAGCTAGCTCAAGATTACAAAGCTGGTATTTAAATCCCATAGTCTATCTTGCTCCAAAACCCAAAACTTTTTGCTAACCCAGCATGTGGCCTTTGAGATAATCTCTTCTATGGCATAGTGAAAAATACCAAAAGTATGGTAGGTAGCTAAATGTTGATGAAGACTTCTATCTGATATCCCAAATTCCAGTTGGTGTGTCTAAATCTGTACTGTGCAATATGCAGTACTAGCTATTTGGGTGCTTGACATGTGACTAGTCTAAATCAACATGTGCCAAAAGGATCCAGTACACCCGAGATTTCAAAGACCTACTAAAAATAATCTCATCAATTTTTGATATTGATTATATGTGTTAGAATGATGTTTTAGATATAATGGTTTAGATGAATTATATTAAAATTAATTGCATCTATTTCCTTTTAATTTTTTTAACGTGGATAATAGAAAATTTTAAATTAAATTTGTGGCTCACATTATATTTTCATTAAACAGTACTGTATAGAATAATAATTTGACAGAGATATGATAGGAAATTTTTCTTCCTTCTTTCTGATATAACTTTTCTTCTGTTCTTGACTCAGACTCCATCTCAAATCTGTCCCCCAAATTAGTGAAGCAATAAATAAGAAAATGAAATCCCTCCATGTTCACTCCCAACCTTATTCTTCTGCTGGGCAGGCTATAATTTGTAGCTTGCGTCCTCAGGTCATGATTAGATTTGATGAAACAGACCCAGTAGTTACATTCATCATCATCCAGTTTCTTACTCAGGAAATCTCAAGAAGCTTTCAAACATCCTGTGATGGAAGGGTCATTTTGAATTTGGACTTACAATTTTAAATTTAAATCACTTCCCAAGACAATGTCTCTATCGTTCACGGCACTTTGTTAAGTAGGAGTCAGCCAGGACTTCCTGTGTATGTGCAAAGCTCATGAAGTAAGTCATCTCACTGTGGTGATAAATGCTTCTTCCTCTCCGTCCTCTTGCTTAAACCAGTTTGAACAAGATGCAGCCCCAGTTTCCAGAGGACTGCTCCAAGGACATCACAGAAGGCTATTTGGGTTTCTTTTGTCCACTAGCTAACGTGGCCCTTGAGTATGGTAGTGAAGTAAAGATCTGATTTGTTCCTGCAGTTTGATTTCTTCCAAAGGGGAAAACAGTCAGATGCCGGTATTGTTAGAGGATGCTTCTGGCTTGGGATATCAGAGGCCTGGATTCTACTTTTGTCTAATTACCCTCACTCTCCTTACCCCAACGATCCTGTAGTGAGTTCAGAATTGAACTCAGCAAGTGCTAACAGAGAAATGTGCTATAAAAACAGGGGCTGTGGCCATCATTGATAACCTGAAGACTGATGGCTTCTGGGGACATTTGCCTGCAGAGAAGCATTTCCTCCCTGTAGCTAAGCCACAGCACTGGGCAAGTTGCTCTTTGAAATATACAAGTAACATTTGTCCATTTCCACTTGAAATCTAAATCTGAAGGGAAATGGCAGTAAGAAACTGACAGGAGTGAATTTTCAGGTATCTACCTCAACAGTTAACACATACTATTCAGCATCTTCTAAGCCAAGAAATCAGTGCCAGACTCCATGGGGAAAAGAAAAGACTCATGAAGGCAGGTCCTCACTCTTGGATGCTCATGCTACCTACCTATTTGGGAAATGGGCATAAACGTGAGACATCAGGAACAATGTAGGATAATAATCAATGTTACATGAATGATATGATTAGAGTTTGGAGATTCCAGGGGCCAGTGTGCCCTAAGCCCTACAGTACCTTGAGAGAGACAAGGAGAGCAGCGGCCACTGAAGGATGTGAGGCTCAGCCAAGGCGAATGGAGACAGGATGACAGCCAAGTGAGATGAAACGCACAAGCGGCCTAGAGGTGGAAATGTGCAGGGTGTTTGGTGGTGTGAAAAAGAACAGTTGGAATCACAGGGAAGCTTTTAAAAGTTACAGATGCCCCGCCCCATCTCCAGAGTTTTCCTTTAATCAGTTTAGGAGTCAGGCGTATGTATCAGTGTTATTGTTGTTGTTGTTTACTTACCCAGAACATTCTAATGTGAAGCCAGAGTTAAAAACCACTGAGCAAAAACACCAGGTCTTTAGCTCATAATCATGGTAAATAAATTAAAAGGGTATTGTTTTAAAGAGCATTCAATGGACAATCAAGGTGTGTACTCTTTACTTTGTGGAAATTTTATATGCATGTATATTCTTATGTAGTCTTTTTAACTCACAGTTAATGTTATTAGTAGTGATTCCATCGACTTGATATGGTGTATAAAAGGTGTAACCAGTTGACCATTCCCGTATGCTGTGTATTCTTGGGGTGCCCTGCCGTGAACTTGAGCCAAGTGTGGGGCGATTGGTATCTCACAGCTGCTTGTATGGACCAGGCTTTGTGTAATCATTGCAAAGGGCTTTATTATCACACCCATTAGTGTCTACAATAGTTATTTTATTACAGTCTGTGATCTTCCCTCACTTCTCCAACTTTACAAATTAGAATGGAGTTTAATTACTTGCCGTGGGCCTTGAGGTTGCTGGCAATAAACGTGAGAGCAGAATTCTCAGCTACTGAGTTCCCCATATCCTATTTAGCTCCCAGAGAAATTGTGCCCAGTCTCCTGTTACAGAATACTCTGTACCGGGCAATGTTGTACTTCAGTGAATGAATTAGTGCTATGGATCAGTGGATGGAAGATGATGAGTCTGGCTGAGCTGCCAACACTGTGACTGTGAGTGTCAGCAGCCCTGTGGGCAGGCAGCAACAGAGGTCCCAGGAGCCCATGTGGGGCTTCTCCACATGGGGCTTCCCTTCCAGTGAAAGCTGGTTTGTGCTTGCTGACAGCTCACCGGCTCCTGCCTCTGGGAAGTGAGGGCTCCCTGGCCCCCGAGCTTCCTACTCTTCCGATTCCTCTTCTCTGAAGCTTCGGTTCATCGAATATTGATTTTTGTTACACACCTGAAAAAAAGAGAAGAAAGCCCAGCAATTTTTGTAGCTGCATTATAAAGAATGTTTTATGTGTCTTGGGAATCTCTGGATTTGTTGTCAGTGGTGAGGCTGGAAGAGCTTTATTAAGGGTAGTGGCAAAAGGACAGAGTCTTAGCCTTATGGCCTCTTGGGGACAAAAAGACAGGTCAATTTTGTGCCATCCCAAAACAGTTATTTTCTTTTTCTCTGCCTCAAAATCTTTTACTGATTTAAGAACAATTTCCAATATTTGTAGCTCTATCAAAAAGCAAGCTCTAACACTGATTGTATCTGAGAATCATCTCAGGAGCTTTAAGAAATGCAGCTGCCCACGTCCCATCCATAGGCCCCTTGAATCACAATTCTAGGAATAAACCCAGAGCTCGTACTTATTTACAGTTCTTCAGGTGATTGTGACAGAGTGTGCCAGTAAGCACTGATCTTACTGCTTAGCCAAGACTCAAATCTCAATTACTTATTTCTATTTCTTGTATTAGGAGATATGGACCCCAGAGAACCAGCCTAACCATATTTTTGTTGGGTAACAGTGTCATCATTCTACTCTTTTGGAATCATAATTTTTAGCATAATATTGAGTTTTCTGTTCATATAATCTAATGCCATACACAGAGGGGCCCTGCACAACCTCATGACTAAAATGTGTGTATGTGCAGTTTGGAAATCAGGTTGCCAGAAACTTGATAATTATGAGATTGAAAGATAAAGAGTAAGCTTCCCTGCCACCCATACAGTAAATTTCCCAGTTGCTATGTTGATCTTTAGTTAACCAACACTTGCTTTCTTGTCTCAGACATTTTAAAACCAATTAACTTCGTTCCTGTTCACACCCTTATTAAAAATATAATTAAAGCTGTATTTGCCAGGGACTATAATTGGGCAGACTTTACAAGGTGAATTGGCCAAGAACTAACTCGGTTGTATAAAAACCTCTCTGTCCCAAAAAATTGGTCATGTTGCAGAGTTTTCCAGCATCAGACTTGGCTTGGGAGAGTCATGAATGTTGGTTGGGAAAGGACCAAATACAAGTGACCAATACTGAAGAATCTAGGACAGGCGTCCCAAACTATGGCCCGCAGGCCGCATGAAGCCCCCTGAAGCCGTTTATCCGGCCCCCCGCCGCACTTCCGGAAGGGGCACCTCTTTCACTGGTGGTCAGTGAGAGGAGCACTGTATGTGGTGGCCCTCCAATGGTCTGAGGGACAGTGAACTGGCCCCCTGTGTAAAGAGTTTGGGGACCCCTGAATATGGAAAATGATTCTAAAATCAATTTGAGAATAAGCATCCAAGATCCAGCTCAGTCTAAGACTCCATCCTTTCTCAGAAAATTGTATTACTACCCAAAAGCAGCCAATTTGTTGCACCAGATGGGAGGGGGAGGATGTTGTACTCCTGTACCTTTCTGGAATCCTAAAATGACAGGATTAAGAGAAGATAAGAAATTGTTAAGGAGATTGCCAGGAGGAGATGGACAAAGTTCTGCTGTGAGCCAAGCATCAGGGGCATGGGCAATGTTCATTCACTCAACTAACATTGGTAAAGGGTCTGCCATATGCCCGACAGTGTTACGGAAACTGGAGGTAAAGCAATACAGTTACTGTTGGTGGAGTCTGTATGCCGGTGAGAGGAAACATCACATTACGAAAGAAAGAAATAAAATTGAATAAGTTAATGCCATCAGAAAATAAAGTGAGGTGCAGGGAACAGAGGCTAATGAGGGCTGCTTTAAAAAGGCTTAAAGGAGTTGCTATCCCTGAGGAGGCAGCATCTGTGCTAGCACATCAACTTTTTTTTTTTTTTTTTGTATTTTTCTGAAGAGAGAAGCAAGGAGGCAGAGGGACAAACTCCCACATGCGCCCGACCAGGATCCACCTGGCAAGCCCACTAGAGGGCGATGCTCTACCCATCCAGGGCTTTGCCCTGTTGCAACCAGAGCCATTCTAGCACCTGAAGCGGAGGCCATAGAGCCATCCTCAGCACCTGGGCCAACTTTGCTCCAATGGAGCCTTGGCTGTGGGAGGGGAAGAAAGATAGAGAAAGGAGAGGAGGGAAGGGTGGAGAAGCAGATGGGCTCTTCTCCTGTGTGCCCTGGCTGGGAATCAAACTCGGGACTTCCACACGCCGGGCCGACACTCTACCACTGCGTCAACCAGCCAGGGCTAGTGCATCAACTTTAAAGAGAAAGTCGTGGCAGAGATCAGGAAGCAAGAAGGCCAGGCAGAGGGAACAGCAAGAGCAAAAGCCCTGCAGTTGGAAAAGGTTTGACATGTTCAGAAAACAGAAAGGAGAACAGTATGGCTGGACCTTAAGGAGCAAGGAGTAAAGAGGTAGGAAAGCAGCTCGGAGGTTGTGGGATGGAGTTAGTATTCTAAGCGCATTGAGGAAGTCAGTTTTGAGCCGGGGAATAACATGTCTTACATTGCATTTTAGAGGTGACTCAGGCTTCTGTATGGAGAGTGGGTTGTAGACTGGAAGCAGAGGGAGAACTTGGCAGGCTGATCAGGTTGCTGGGAGACTGATCAGGATGCAGCACGCGATGAGGAAGGACCCACCAGGGTGGTAACAGTGGGCTACAGGTATTGCAACCTGGAGGAAAGGGGAAGGTAGGGCCATGTTGGCATTCAGGTGCAGATAGCCAGGGAAAGTGACAGCACGCTTGGTCCTATGGGACATCATTCTCTCACCCCTTCTTGACTTGAGCCACTGGTTGTGAACCAAAGTGGAACAACCTCAGGTGTTGTTTAGAAATATGAGGGACTTTGACCTTAACTTGTTTAAGCAAACAAACTAAATTCCTGTCCAAGGCAAAATAACTGCTTGCTGCTTTTTACCTTTTAACCATAAAAATTTAATCCTGTGCAGATGATATGATCCTATACATCGAAAACCCCAAAGAATCCACAAAAAGACTACTAGAAACAATAAGCCAATACAGTAAGGTCGCAGGATACAAAATTAACATACAGAAGTCAATAGCCTTTCTATATGCCAACAATGAAACAACTGAGAAGGAACTCAAAAGAATAATCCCCTTCATGATTGCAACAAAAAAAATAAAATACTTAGGAATAAACATAACAAAGAATGTAAAGGACTTATATAATGAAAACTATAAACCATTGTTAAGGGAAATCAAAAAAGATATAATGAGATGGAAGAATATACCTTGTTCTTGGCTAGGAAGAATAAATATAATCAAGATGGCAATATTACCCAAAGCAATATACAAATTTAATGTAATTCCCATCAAACTTCCAATGACATTTTTTAAAGAAATAGGGCAAAAAATCATCAGATTTATATGGAACTATAAGAAACCCCGAATAGCCAAAGCAATCCTAAAGAAAAAGAATGAAGCTGGGGGCATTACAATACCTGACTTCAAACTCTATTATAGGGCCACGACAATCAAAACAGCATGGTATTGGCAGAAAAATAGACACTCAGACCAATGGAACAGAATAGAAAGTCCAGAAATAAAACCACATATATATAGTCAAATAATTTTTGATAAAGGGGCCAACAACACACAATGTAGAAAAGAAAACCTCTTCAATAAATGGTGCTGGGAAAACTGGAAAGACACATGCAAAAGAATGAAACTGGACTACAGTCTCTCCCCCTGTACAAAAATTAACTCAAAATGGATCAAAGATCTAAACATAAGACCTGAAACAATTAAGTACATAGAAGAAGACATAAGTACTCAACTCATGGACCTGGATTTTAAAGAGCATTTTATGAATTTGACTCCAATGGCAAGAGAAGTGAAGGCAAAAATTAATGAATGGGACTACATCAGACTAAGAAGTTTTTGCTCAGCAAGAGAAACTGATAACAAAATAAACAGAAAGCCAACTAAATGGGAAATGATATTTTCAAACAACAGCTCAGATAAGGGCCTAATATCCAAAATATACAAAGAACTCATAAAACTCAACAACAAACAAACAAACAATCCAATAAAAAAATGGGAAGAGGATATGAATAGACACTTCTCCCAGGAAGAAATACAAATGGCCAACAGATATATGAAAAGATGCTCATCTTCTTTAGCTATTAGAGAAATGCAAATCAAAACGGCAATGAGATACCACCTCACACCTGTTCGATTAGCTGTTATTAGCAAGTCAGGTAATAGCAAATGTTGGAGAGGCTGTGGAGAAAAAGGAACCCTCATCCACTGTTGGTGGGAATGTAAAGTAGTACAACCATTATGGAAGAAAGTATGATGGTTCCTCAAAAAACTGAAAATAGAACTACCTTATGACCCAGCAATCCCTCTACTGGGTATATATCCCCAAAACTCAGAAACATTGATACGTAAAGACACATGCAGCCCCATGTTTATTGCAGCATTGTTCACAGTGGCCAGGACATGGAAACAACCAAAAAGCCCATCAATAGATGACTGGATAAAGAAGATGTGGCACATATACACTATGGAATACTACTCAGCCATAAGAAATGATGACATCAGAACATTTACAGCAAAATGGTGGGATCTTGATAACATGATACGAAGCGAAATAAGTAAATCAGAAAAAAACAGGAACTGTATTATTCCATACGTAGGTGGGACATAATAGTGAAACTAAGAGACATTGATAAGAGTGTGGTGGTTATGGGGGGGAGGGGAGAATGGGAGAGGGATAGGGGGTGGGGAGGGGCACAAAGAAAACAAGATAGAAGGTGACAGAGGACAATCTGACTTTGGGTGGTGGGTATGCAACATAATTGAACAACAAGATAACCTGGACTTGTTATCTTTGAATATATGTATCCTGATTTATTGATGTCACCCCATTAAAAAAATAAAATTATTAATAAAAAAAAATTTAATCCTGTCTTATAATAATATTCCTATGAACTTTTTTGTTTTTGATTACTATGCTTTTCATCAATGCTGAAAATGTCACCTTCCCATTGCTAGCTTTTCTCTTTTCTGGGTGTTTTGACACTTTGGTTGTATTTACTAAGTCTGTTCTGCTCTCAGAGGTTGACATGTGGCTTTCTGTAGTGGGTCCATTTCTCCATCTAAATGCTAATATCGTAATAGCAAGCTTCCAAAGAGCACTGACTATATTCAAGGCATTCTTTGAAGAATTTTACATTTTCTCCCCTTTAATTTTCCCAGACACCCTTCGAGTGGGCACTCATTATTATTATTTTACAAGGGAAGAAGCCAAGGTAAAGAAAAGGGCTCTGTCACTTGTTCGAGATCACGCAGCCTGTGAGGAGTAGAGCCAGGTTGTGAACTGAGTGTGACTGTGGAGCTCCAGGTTCCTAGTCGCTAAGCTGTGCCCCTTCTCCAGCTTCTTTGCACTCTTTTTTACATCAAAAGCTGTTATCATCAGATTTAGACTTGTTCCTCCTGAAAAAACCCCAGGGCACCACTAGAAGGCAGTTCTACTGGGCAGGACTTCCAGAAGCGGGACTGGAAGGGACATGGCATAATTTAGAGGCTGGCTGATGCAGCCCCTTCCAGGAGGGCCTCACACCCAAACCACCTGCCAAGGTAGGAGAACAAACCCTAGGTGGGAACCCCAGCTGGCTGGACAACGTTACCAAGAGTGGAGGACTCTCGACGGCATGCCCCCTCTTCTCCCGGTCCCTCCTCTCCCCTCTACTGTGGATCCTGTGCTGAACCCACCTACCTGCCCCTTCCCAAGGACTGAAGAAACCAACGTTACTTAATAGCTTGTAGCAAATTCTAGCTGCTCTCCAGGGTCATTTTAGGCTGGCCTTTAGAAACCAACAAAAGAGAGTCATTAATTCATTTGTTATTATATTTTTGCTTTAAAAATATTGAAGAGTCTCTCCAGAGTCTTATTATTGGAAGTGGAAAAAAAAACCTGGGGACACAATAATTCATGTTGTCTACCTCTCCCTGCATATCTGCTTCCAGAAAATTCTTCTCTTTCAAGCAGCACCATGGTGGCAGACCTTCTCCCCTTCCTAATGGTAGCAATGACAACAAATTTAACCGAACCGAGGTTTATATAAAGCAATTCGCTAAGGTTTCTTTAACTCCATTAATGAATTATTCAGCAATGACTGTAAAAGCAATAGTTGTGGTGAGTCATCTCCTATGCTATGAGTTTTAACTTGTTATATATGCCAATTAATAGGAGGTATTTCTTATGCTGCGATTGCCATGGGGTAATTTTTTATAGAGCTCGGCATGCCTTCATTGGAAATGTTAAATTTATTTAATTATCAGTCTCATCGTTCCACTGTTTGAGCTTCAATTAAAAATGTTCTTTTTAAATATTATACAGGCCATGTCAGATATTTCCTATGGTGATTTTAACCTCCAAATTCAAAACTACAAAAGAAAAAAAAAACTGTAGTTACAGTTGTATTAAACTATTCTCTTAACTTAAGAAGATTTGGGTGGAACGTCACTTAGAGAAAGTTGGAAGGCCCTTCCTTTCGAGTCTTTGAACATCCCCAAATAGCTCAGAATCGTATTACTATATTCATTATGAAAAACTCATTTTCAAACCGATAAGATAAATTCCTCCTTTATTGGACAGTTTTGACTAAATATTCAGCAGAAAGTGAGGGTGAAGATCTACCAAATGTGAGTACATCCTAAGACTAAGTCACTCAAAGAGCAACGCAATGTGCTGGCAGCTATGTGATCAGAAGAGGTGACTGCATCACCTCATTGGGGTTTTGACCGGCAGGGTTTTATTTTTCTTTTAGCAAACTTTTCTGATTTTACTTTTCAGAAGAAATCACTGGAACCATAACACTGTTCAGATCTGTGACTTTTACATTTTTATTTTATTTTTTTACGTGGTTTTAAATTCAAGGTGCAAAAGGGTATTCAATGACAATACGTACGCTTTCTTTTTCCTGTCCCACAACCACCCATTGTCCCCACTGGCAATTCCTCTGATCAGATTACTATAAAAATGCACCACATATACAAATATGGGCTCGATGTCCTCTTTTAGGTGTTTCGTCTCTGAGATGCTATGGCTCCATGAAGCCAGAACTACACCTCCTTGTCCTACTAGCACTTGATTCTTACTGATCCTGGACCTTCTTCTCAGAACTCAAGTGCATTGCTCAGCATGGCTATTAAAGGACGTGCTCATCTTTTCAGAGAAAGGTCCATCTGCCAAGTATAGAGGAGGAGATAAAGTTACATGAGGTACCCACTGCTGGGTGTCAGTGGGCATGTGCTCTCAGTGGAATTGTTAAGTATTAGGGTGAAGGTTCTGGAACCTGTGCCTGCTTAGGCTCTGTCTTCTGCAAGGATTTAGAAATGTTGGGGTTTACATAGGATCCCAAAGCTGTCACGCATACCTACTTTCAGGAGGCTGTAGATATAAGTAAGTTCCTTCCTGCATTCACCAAGCCCCAGTGCCGTTATGGGTCTCAGCAGGAAGGAATCCATGGGGCGGATGTCCTGAAGGATGGGTGGAGTTGAAAATCAGTCCTGTAGAGCTAGCTACTTGTTAAGATTTGGGAGGAGAGTGAGGGAAGGCAAAACCTGTGACCCAGAGGAGAATTTTAGAATGCACTTACTCTATCCATGCTGTTAATCCATCGCCTTGTATTAGACACTCACATGCTTATTATTTATTGATCAACACCGCTATTTAATAAACTGCTCGCAGGGAGGCCTATGATGGACTCACCTTGGTATATCCTACCTCAGAGCTTACCGATGTCTTTCAAACTGCAATGTTCAGCAAGTTGACTAAACCTATCAGAAATGAACATTTCATATCATCACAGATTAGAGACGGTTTAAAAACAAATCCTTCGCAGCTCATTATCAATTCTAAGCAAACCATTGTCCATGTGGCCTAAAAAAAATAGAATGTTGTTAATTATTTCAAGTCTGTAAGGCAGCAAACTGTCTTTGGGTTGATCTATGTAGGCTGTCCATGCATCACATATTAATGACCAGTTATATGCATATCTCCTCTAGAGGATTACCAAGAGTACCATAATATATATTAGGCCTACGAGATAATTTCACCTCATTATTTCACCTCTCCTTCACTATCACTCAGGAAAAATTCCCTTTTGTCTCCACTTACCACACTAAAATGTTCTCACATCAGCCCCCAAGTTCTTTTATTGTTTCTGCTCCTACTCTGTCTCCACTTTACTCTGTCAAATCCCTCCCGCCTTTGAACTGAGTGTTTGTAAGAATGTGTTAAAGAACTTGATAAGGCATTCAGGCCACTATAGCTTAATAAATGACCAGTCCCAGCATTTATATTTTAATAATAATGGTTCAACTTAAAGTCTTTACTGCTGGAACTACCACTAGCAACTGGTGGGGGAAACCTATTTGGGGCAGGCGAAGACCTCCAATCACACCTTACAGTAGTTCCTTCTGCTGCCTTCATATAATACTACAATCACAAGAAGCCTTGTTGGTATTGGCTGAGTTAGAAGTAAGTTCTCAATGCCAGAGCCCTTACTCTTATTTCTAAACATCAGTAGATTAGGGTCATCCAAGAATATGGAACTTGACCTCCGGCTGAGGGTCTTTTGTGCATCTTGCAAATGAGAGCTTTCATTGGAGTCAGACTAAGCACAGATTTCAACTCTTCTGTTTCAAGAGTGAAACTGGGGAGCAAGTTAGACACCTCTCTTGCCTTACTTGCCATATTTTCTCATCTGTACAATGAGGACACTAAAACATACATTCCAGGGCTGCTGGGAGAATTCGACAAGATAAGGTATGTAAAACACTTGGCACAAAGGAAGCCCTCGGTTTATGGGAGGCACTAGTATCACTTCATCAAAAAATTTATGACTGAGTGGGGAGACCAACAAAGTACAGTCAGCCCAGCCAGGGCACACAAGAGAGGCACCCATCTGCTTTTCCACCCTTCCCTCTCTCCTTTCTCCCTATCTCTCTCTTCCCCTCCCACAGCCAAGGCTCCATTAGAGCAAAGTTGTCCCAGGCTCTGAGGATAGCTCCATAGCCTCTGCCTCAGGCGCTACAATGGCTCTGGTTGCAATGGAGCAATGGCCCCAGGTGGGCAGAACATAGCCCCCTGGTGGGCTTGCCAGATGGATCCCAGTTGGGCACATGCGAGAGTCTGTCTCTCTACCTCCCACTTCTCACTTTAGAAAAATACAAAAACAAAAAATGTACAGTCAACAAGGCAAAATGTCAAGGATATGGAGTAAATGTTGGGTCTGAGCTTAGCATGAATAAATGAGCCTGTCAGACTTTCAAAATTCCTCATATAAGCCACTCAGTTCAACCACTTCCCCAGCAGAACAACATGGCACTTCTGGTTGACAGCCCTTATTATAGCATTTACCTTCTTCGAATACAAAAACAACCCATTCCTTTTTCCCGCTGAATCTGCTTCAAGGCTGTGCGGCTGAGAAGGTGTGTGACCCATGGGAAGTGTGTTTATTTGTTACAACAGAGGTGATAATACACTCTACGACTATTTTGAGAATGAAAGAAGATAATGGATGAGAAGAAACTCAGCTATAGTGGGCACTCAAAGTAAGTTTGCTCGCTTCTCCCCTGGCTCCATGCTTTCAGATGGTTCAAGCAGTATGTCACACATGGAGGAATGGCTCTGGAATGATAAATAGTTAGTCAGTTTGGTGCTTTGTACACCCAGCCACAAATGGCAGACTTTGAAGGTCATTGCTCTTGCCAAATACTTAACTGGAGAGCTAGGTTATGAGCCTTTGGAACCCAAATCTGATAAGTACTCAGGAAACCTCCGCAAGAGAGATGAAGTTAGTAGATTACCTAAATAGACCTCCATTTGCCCTACATTTGATGCCAGCAGGCAAATCAGAACCAGTTGGGCAGTGTGCAATTCTGAGAAATGAGGAGAGGGCAGAAACACCTGTTCTTCCTGTAGTAAAGCCAAAGCAAATGGAAAAAGCTCAGAAATTTATCAGCGCCATTGACAAGCACAATGGGAAAGGCTAGAAATGGGCTACAGAACTGAAGCGCTGCTCCTCACCAGTGATAGGGAGCCTGCCATACTGGCCTCGGACTGGACAAAGGCCTGCATGGTCAGGGGCCGGGCTGTGCAGGAACTGGGCCCCAGGCACTAAGGATTGAAAACCAACCTAACAAAGCATGCCTGTTTCCACTTGTGAGAGATGAAATGATAGGAGTTTTGTGATGCACTAACCCACCTCAGAGGCCAAACAATTACAAAGACAAAATACCTAGCCTCCTATGGCTCGTGGAAGGGGCCTCAGACTTGGGCGGCTGTGCCACCGGTGCTGCTGACAGCACCAGGAGGAACTGTCCAGCTTCTATGTTTCTTATTATTTGCAATTTCATTTTGGTTCTTTCCATTTATTCCAAATTTCTTAAACATAATTGTGATGAGTAGTATAAAAAGAAAACTTTTATTTGTGAACAAAGTGTGAAGTAAGAATCCAATCTGGTAGGCAGAAATCTGCAAGAGACTAGAATTATAAGAACAGTAACATGGCCTCCAAATATCTTACGTGGTGTTGTGAAGGTGAGGACCAATAATGATTGGAGAATACTTTGAAGTCTACTTAAAAGGTTGTGGATTTCTCATGTGTGTGCCAATCACATGTGGCTTAGGAAAATCTTCAACTGGAATATAAGCTATATGTATGGATTCTCACCAAAGTTATGAGGAGACCAAGTATGCAAGAGCTTGGTAACTACATGTTCAAGTATAAAACAACTTCTCCCCACAATGGTGTCTCATGGAGTCCTACTTTACGAAGTAAAAGTAGGGACTTTTTCACCGATATTCATTTGGAAACAGACAATGCATTTCAGTTAATACATGATTATTGTACAATGTGATAGGTAGCTGCGATTATTCAAGCAGCTGTTATTCAATGGCAAAGCATTAAGCTTCTCCGGCAATCTTTCTTCTGTATAGGGAGACAGATGCCATGAACAACTTCTTTTTGTGGGTAAATTTGCCCAGCAAACAGCAAACATTCTATAGGGTGGGAGAATGAATGACATTGATTATTGTTGATGACAGTTGAAAATAAAATACCTTAATGGATCTCATATTTACCCTTGGTCACTGAGTCAGAGTCCCAAACTTGAAGAGTTTACTTATATCTCAATATTTAGATCTTGGTTATTAATTGTGACCCCCCATTCATTTTGACAGAAAATTTAAATTCTCTAGGGAAATTAATGTTTTAGAAAGTAAGAAGGCATATTAATAGTGCAGTTCCAAAAATAGCAACTCCCTGCCTTCTAATGGTATCAATTCATCAAGTAACAATGGCATTGAATGGTGAACTCTATGTTTAACAATGGTCTCTATATTCCTAGAACTATTATCAGAAAAGAGATTCAGGCATTTGTCTCTGAGTAAAAATTTGTACCAGAATATGGGTTTTCCCCAACAACGGAGTAGTGTCCCTAAGTCAAGGGTCCCCAAACTTTTTACACAGGGGGCCAGTTCACTGTCCCTCAGACCATTGGAGGGCCGGACTATAAAAAAAACTATGAACAAATCCCTATGCACACTGCACATATCTTATTTTAAAGTAAAAAAATAAAACGGGGAAAAAATACAATATTTAAAATAAAGAACAAATAAATTTAAATCAACAAACTGACCAGTATTTCAATGGGAACTATGGGCCTGCTTTTGGCTAATGAGAAGGTCAATGTCTGGTTCCATATTTGTCACTGCTAGCCTAACAAGTGATATGACGCGCTTCTGGAGCCATGATACCTGCATCCTGCTTCACCGGAAGTAATACTGTACGTGAGCTACAGTACTCCAGGAGCACAGGATGCATCCTCTCACTGACCACCAATGAAAGAGGTGCCCCTTCTGGAAGTGCGGAGGGGGCCAGATAAATGGCCTCAGGGGGCCGCATGCGGCCCGCAGGCCGTAGTTTTTGTCTCATATTACCATTTAGGTAGTGTAAGAGTTGTGATTACCAATGTCATTGATAAAACATTCATAACAATTGATTTAATACCAGGGAGCTTCCTGGGGGAAAAGTCACTATTACTGAAGACTATGAATTTGTTTTTTTGTAGCTAAACACTGTTAGTATACTTGGGGTATATGAAAGTACAGTATATAGAGATCAGAAACCCTAATCTTCATTCCAGCTAATCTTATGAAATCACTTCATACTTCTAAATTTTATTTCCTAACAATTCCATGATTCTTTGTAAATGGGGAGACAAGTAAAAAGCATCAAAAACAGCTAAAATAAAGTCAGAAGTCTGTTTTCTCACCATCGTCCTAATATTTGGGAAGCATTTTTAACTTGATTCTCAAACCCCAAAAGATATGACAATCAGCTGGTAAATACGCATTTTTCAGGTTCTTCGGATAACTGTTAGAAATTGCTGCTCTCGGCAAAATTCTACACTTTCCCAGAGGTGTTATTTAGGAAAACTTGCCCTATTTCATGTGGACCTCAAATATGAATAATATTTGCATGTCCCTAATATGTCATAGGCAACAAACCTTTTCTGTATAGCACCAGATGGTACATTTTTTCGGATTAGCAAGCCATACAGCCTTTTCGCAATTACTCAACTCTGCCCTGTCACACCAAAACAGCTGTAGCCAATGCACAAATACACAGGGTAGAGCAAAGGCAGGTTTACAGTTGTGAGTTCACAAAACAGAGTTTATGCTTGTATTTTTATGCATTAATTACTGTGCTATTTTTCATACAAACAACTGTAAACTTATTTTTGCCCCACCCTCTATGAGGATGACTGTGTTCCAAAAACTTAATATCAAAAACAGTCAAAGGGCCAAGTTTGGCCAATGGATTATATTTTGCTGACCCCTTTTCTAGACTTTCTTAATACCATAGTATCCATCTGTTGTCATACATAAATTTAATTTATCCTAAATTTTGTTTAACCTATTGGTAATTTTGTCAATGTTATATAAAATTTTGTGAATCTGTTATCACATTATACATGAACTTATATAAACATTTGTTTGATCTATTAAAATTAGACATTATATCATGAATCTGTTGTCATGCTATATATGGAATTTTTGAAATCTTTGTTTACTCTATCAATATTTACAGTTAGTAACAAACACACCCTGAAATAACAAGGGTCTTGAGTTATCTATTGGCTAATGTAACCAGTCTTCTTTCCCTTCCTTAACTCTTTCTAATCAAAGGGGTTTTACATAATATCGTTTGGGAATAAGCCTATTTATTTTATTTTTATCTTTTTTGATACTAACCATATCTTGTGATAGCTTTTATCTTTGCTGACTGAATAGTTCCGATCTTCATGATTTGCCCTTAAATAACCCTCTTACCCTCATCTCCTTGATCATCTTATGCCTCCATCACTGAGTCTCTGCAGGCTTTGTGAGCTCCTGAAGTGTAGCTACTAAACCAGAACACATTGTCCCAGGTTGGTCACATCATCTCTTCTTAATAGTGCCTGGTTGTACCTTTGAATTATAGCAAGCAATAAACAAAGTAAAAAGTGCAAAAGTAGGGAAGAAACTGAGAAAACCTAGAAGGTTATAGGAAAAGCAAAATGTAATACATAAAAAACAAAATTGACTCTTGGAAAAACACTCTGAATTGACTACTAATGCATTCCATAATTCCTTTACATTTAGTCGTGACCACAGGTAAGCTTTCTGGAGTGATGAAAAAAATAAGAAGAAAAGCAACATCCTGCTTTGCCTAGAAGTGATCATGTAGTAATTTAGAGTGAGAAGCTCTGGCAAAAGTTCATCTCTGATGGATACCAACCATGCAAAGACTTTACACAAATTATACATCTTCTGTGGGATGAGAAAATCTAGGACATAGTTTAGTACCATGGAATTAGCTCTGCTGCCTGGACAGGGCTACATGACTATTCTGGGAAGATCTACCTTTGCACTAAATTCTTTCCTCTGCCCTCCGGACTCAATGGAAAAAGTTAACTTGAATTTAGTGAGGTCAGTTTCAGAGAGATTATGTTGTTGTTGAAAGTCCTATGCAAATTTCAAATTAAAATTTATCGTAATCATTGTAAGGCCAGAAGCCAGGGCCACCATCACAGCAGCCTGGCCCATGCAGGTTCGCATTTGATTCGGACAGTCAGTAAAGAAACAACAGAGCCAAAAACTGGTGGGCCATCATCTTTAATCCTAGCTTGCACCCAGTGGGCAAGTAAAAACACACACTGGGCTCCAAAACCCACTCATTCAGTGCTCACAAAGCTACTGACTTATCCGAGTTTCCTAAAATCAAAGGTTTCTAGCTCACCAGACTTATTCACCTCTGTTCCCCATCTCCTTCCTTCTCCCTGCACAAATTCTGCACAAACTAGTTTCTCACTCAGCACTCCACCATCTTGGCTGCTTCTCCTGGCCTCCTCCACGTGGCCTCTCTCTGCTCTGCTCACTAATGCTAATCTCAGGAACCGAGAGAGTAAGCTCCCGGTCTACTCTACTTTATCGTGCAGAAATCAAAACCTTTAATCCAATATACAAAATAGGGAAGTCTCTAATACAAAGTCACTTATCTGAGGCATGATGGAATTGTACCACCCCACATCAAAAAGGGTGGGAAAGGCTTAGTCCTAAAACCAAGCCCCAGGCTACAAGGATCCTGCCTGCCCACAGCTGGCCCCCAACACACATTAATATCACCTGGGCAATGGGCTTCCACATGGGCAGAGCCATCTTTAACAAAATGAGCATAATTTTATCTGCCCAACAATCATCATTGGGAATGAGACTACAAAATTTATTAATCTATCAAACCCCTTAGACACTACTAGGTGTTAGGGAAATAAAAGTGATCTGGATGGTCTCTGCCCATAGAGAACTTACACTATAATGAGTAAGTAGATGTCAATCAAATCCAGGTACATTTGTCAGTATGGTTAAAACAACAAAGGAAAAGTATATTATTCTTTAAGAGAGCAACCCTGAGAAAGTGATTGACCTAAGATAAAAATGGGAAGGAAGTGTTTTCTCAGCACATGCAAAGGCACTGTGGCCAGAGAGAACATGCTAAATGTTGGGGAAATAGAAGAAATATGAGAAAAAGCTGGATAATGGGGGGGGGCAGATCATTCAGAATCTCAAGAAGCAATAGGAAGCCTGGCAGATGCTTGAAAAAGATAGCATAATCCAATTGGTATTTTTTAAGGGAACCACTCAGATTACTCTGTGGAGAATATTGTGGGAGGTGAGAGAAAATGCCTTTGAATGTAGAGGTTAAAGCAGTTGGTAAGAAAGGTGAACAATGCCAGTGAATGGCCTTGTATGATTTTTAAGTTATAGACTGGAAGATGGCCCAAGACCACATACCAACACACAGTTAAGATGTTTTCATTCGGGAACATGTACAAATAAATGCTGTTGCACACAGCTTGATTGCCACCCTCCCTTGAGTTTTAATACTTTGGGATCTCAGGCATGTATCATACTTCTGAGGATGAAAAGGAGATTTAACTAGCATCTGTTTGGGAACTCCACAGACATGATTTTCCTTAGTGTCTTATTGGTATTTCCATCTCCACAAATTCTTTCCAGCAATAGCCAACTACCTGTTTTATCCTCTAAGTGTGATAAGTTCTCCACAGTGGCTCTTAAGTACCCATTGGCCTTTGAGGGTGGTTGTTTTTTGTTTGTTTGTTTGTTTTGTTTTTTTTCCCTTTGACACTCATTTTGCCTCAGGAGAACAATATCTTCTAGATCAATGTAGTCTAAACAGTTTGATTTTATTTGGTACTTTAAGAAAATGAGAGTAATTTTGCCTAAGAATATAAATGGTTATCTTTAGCATATTATAGAGCGGGTTCCTAAAGTTGATTAAGAGGTTAGAAAAATGGATTTTTATACAGGATTATAAGTTTTATAACCTTTTCCTTGCATTACAGAATGAAATAAAGAAAATTGTTATCATCTGTAATTCTACCGCCTGGAAAAAAAGTCACTGTTTAAATATATGGTAAAATTGATGCTTCTCTCATTCTTTAAAAAGCTAGGAATATATTGTATATACACATTGTAAAACCTTTTTTTAAAAGTTATTGTTATATGTTAGTCAATTCTTCTATGTATGTTTTTCAGCCTACATAACATTTCATCATATGAATATACTGCTTTTGCCAACTTGATACTTCTAAAATAATATCAATTTTCATTTTTGATTACCAGGTATAATTGCTGTTTTCAAACATTTACCAACCTTTCTTCTTTTATGAATTATATTTTCTTCTTTTATGAATTATATTTTCATGTCAATTTATCAAGATTTGAATTTGCTCTCAATATTTTCATAATTTTTAAAAATACAAACTTTTTATATTTTAGAATATCACATTATTTTCTATAATAGTCACTATTAATATTTTTCCCAATTTGGTGATTGTTTTTTAATTTTGTTTAAGATATTTTTGACAAACTTTTAAGTCTTTGTAGCTTAAAGTCTACTAATTTTTTTCCTTTGTGGTTCCTTTTTAGCTGTTTATTCAACACATACTTATTGAATGTTACATGTTAGAGACTAAGCAGGATACGGGGGTACAACAGGAAACAAGACAGAGATGGGCTTTGCTTTCTCAGAGATTATAGACTAATGAGGGAGACAGAGAAACAAATCCCAGACCATGACAATAGAGCATAGTATAAGCTAGGCAAGCGGAAGTTCACGGTGGCATGAGGCACCAGCTCCAGGTAAGGTGGAGGAAGAGGAAGCTTCTAGAAGAAAGCAGTTTCCTAGCTGAAAATAAAGAGATAATAATAATATGAACTGGGGCAGAGGACGTAGTATGTGGGAAACTAAATGTTAAGTGTCCAGCGTGCTTGGAACATGGAGTGTGCTTACATGCAATGTGTTGACAGGATCGGTGGTCAAGGGTATAAACAGACCATTGGGAAGGCCATTGCAGTAGTCCAAGAGAAAGGTGATGATGTTGGGCAGAGAATGTGTTAAATAACTCATCTCTTTTCTTTGGATAAGCAATGCTTCAGTTATATATAAAGTTTCTATGCATGTCACACTACCTATTGAAAAATACATAATTTATTTAGTTTCATTGTTATGTAATTTTTTGGGCAAGTGCCAAGCTGATTTTGAGTTTTAGGAAACATTTTAAACTGGTAGAGGATGTATCTTCTCATAACTTTTTATTTTTAAAATTGATTTATCTACTCTTGCCAATGTGCTCTCCTAAAGTCAAATCATTTTTTAAAGTTAGAAAAGTATATACATATATAATATATATGAGTGTAAATATGTGTATATGTGTATATATTTATATGCATAAATAAATACATATGTATGTACAGTCACATGCTGCATAACGGTGTTTTGGTCAACAATGGCCCACATATACGATAGTGGTCCCATAAGATAATAATGGAGCTGAAGAATTCCCATCACTTAGTGATGTCATAGATGTCATAAGATTGTAGCTCAATGAAATATTCTTTTGTTTATGGTGATGTTGGTGTAAACAAGCCCACTGCTCTGCTGGGTGTATAAAAGTATAACACATACAATTATGTCCAGTACATAATACTCAATAATGATAATTAATAATGATGTTACTGGTTTATGTATTCACTATGCTATACTTTTATCATTATTTTGCGTGTACTCTTTCTATTTATTAAAACAAAGTTTGCTGCTGTATTTACACCAGCAGCCGTCAGACATGTCATGTTTACTGTGTCTCTCTATTGCATCATTTTATTTTATGCTTGGTTTAATCTTCTGTTTTGTCTATCATGGTCCCTTTAGTGTACAAAACCCACTGCAAATGTTGCCAGTAAGAGGCCACATAGAGTGATTGACCTGGAAATAAAATTAAAAGTGATTAAGGACTGCCCTGGTTGGATAAGTCAGTTGGTTAGGGAATCATCCTGAAGCACAGTTTGCTGGTTCAATTCCCTGTCAGGGCACATACAAGAACAGATTGATGTTCATGTGTCTCTCTCTTCCTTCCTTTCTCTCTAAAATCAATATAATAAACATTTTAAAAAAGTGATTAAAGACTACAAAGATAGAAAATCAGTGTTGGTGATTGCTGGCCAATCAAGCATGTCCCAATTACCATAACTATGATCTTGAAAAACAAGAACAAATGACAGGAGCTATTAAAGGATCTGTTTCATTGAAGGCTATGAGACTAACAAAAATTTGAGAAGGGCCTATACCAGACACAGAAAAAAACTTTATAGTCCTCTGGATTAAAGATCAGACACAGAAGAGTAGCCCTCTCAGCACTATGATGATCACAGCCAAACAAAGGTTAGTTTGCAATGTGGAAAAAAAAAGGGCTAGACCCAACTGCAATGTTGAATTTACTGCTAACTCTGATGGTTGAAATAGCTCAACAATCATTATTAATCACATAATGTGAAAGTGAGTGGTGGGTCTATAAGTGCTGATGTGAAGGCAGCTGAAGAATTTTTGGAAACTATGTCAGCTGATTGTGGAGGAAAATTCTTGCCAGAGAAAATATTCAGTATGGATGAAACCTCCCTATTCTGGAAACAGATGTCTGAAAGAACTTGCATCCATAAGAAGGCTGAATCAATGCCACGTTTCAAGGCTTTTAAGGACAAGAGAACAGTCTTACTTGGGACGAACAATGTTGCTTTGTACAAATTGAAACCTTTTGTGAGCTGGCACCATGCGAACCCAAGGACCTCCCGGAATACCAGTTAGCCCACACTGCCAGTGTACTATAGGAGCAATAAGAAGTCATGGGTTATCCAGCTTTTCTTCCAAGATGCCCTTTTTGAATTGCATGCCAACAAAATGCAGAAGTATGTTTTGGAGAATAACATACCTTTCAAGATTCTTTGTATCATTGGTAATGCTTTCTGGTGTCTTCCTGTTGCTGATGATCTTCATCTCAATATCAAAGTGCTGTTTTTCCCTTCAAATATCACCTCTTCAATTCAGCCAATTGGTCAAGGAGTTATAGCAACATTTAAGGCCTTCCTCCTGAGGAGGACCTTTTCCCATGGTCTTGCTACGACTGAGGAAGACACTGAGAAGGTGCTGATGCTATCCTGGAAGGATTACAACATCTAGGACCATGTCAAGAACTTTTCTTGGGCTTGTGGTGATGTCACCAAACAGTGTATGAATGGCATCCGGAAGAAGACACTAAAAAGGTTCATCCATGACTTCAAAGGATTTTCCAAGAATGAGAAAGTTGCAAAAATAAGCCAGGCTGTGGTTGAAATGGCAAACAACTTAAACCTGGGTGTGGATGAGGATGACATTGAGGAGCCCTGAGGAATTGACTAAGAAGGTTGGAACCGGAACCAGGAACATAGCTAAAGAAGAGGCAAGAGAAAACTGCAGGAGAAGAATAATAATAAACTTACAGTGAAGAGTTTAGCAGAAGCTTTAGCAGCTCTCAATAAGTTCCTAAAAAGCTTTGGAAATGTGTACCACAACACCAAAAGGGTTTTGCTGATAGAGAGGAATATTCATGATGTGTTATCTGCTTACAAGTAAATCTATGATTAAAAAACAAACAAATAAGCAAATCTCCATGGACATATTTCTTTTTTTTTTTTAATTTACAGAGACAGAGAGAGAGTCAGAGAGAGGGATAGACAGGGACAGACAGACAGGAACGGAGAGAGATGAGAAACATCAATCATTAGTTTTTCGTTGTGACACCTTAGTTGTTCATTAATTGCTCTCTCATATGTGCCCTGACTGTGGGGCTACACCAGAGTGAGTAACCCCTTGCTCGAGCCAGCGACCCTGGGTCCAAGCCGGTGAGCTCTGCTCAAACCAGATGAGCCCACACTCAAGCTGGCGACCCCAGGGTCTCGAACTTGGGTCCTACGCATCCCAGTCCAATGCTCTATCCACTGTGCCACCACCTGGTCAGGCCCATGGACATATTTCTTAAAAGAGTCACACCTCCTCCAGAAGAGCCTCAGGCAGGTCCTCTAGGAGCTAGTCCACAGGCACTGTTACCACAGGAGATAACAGCTCCATGCAGTGACTGGAGACCTTCCAGTAGGACAAAATGTGGGGGGTGGAAGACCCTCTTCAGGCCTAGGTTAATGTGTGTGTTTGTGTCCTCATTTTTACCAAAGAAGCTTAAATAGTAATAAATAAATAATAAATAAAGTTAGAAATGAAAGAAAAGACTAAAATTAAGGATATTATTGGGCCCTGGCCATTTGGCTCAGTATTAGAGCATTGGCCCTGCTTGTGGAAGTCCTGGGTTCGATTCCCAGCCAAGCCACACAGGAGAAGCACCCATCTGCTTCTCCACCCTTCCCCCTCTCCTTCCTCTCTATCTCTCTCTTCCCTTCCCTCAGCCAAGGCTACATGGGAGCAAAGTTGGCCCTGGGTGCTGAGGATGGTTCTATGGCCTCTGCCTCAGGCACTAGAATGGTTCCGGTTGCAGCGAAGCAATGCCCCAGATGGGCCAAGCATTGCCCCCTGGTGGGTATGGCGGGTGGATCCCTGTTGGGTGCATGTGAGAGTCTGTCTGTCTGCTGTGCCCCCCCCCCCTTCTCACTTTGGAAAAATACAAAAAAACCCTGATATAATTGAAGATACAGGTATCTCTTTCTTTTTGTTGCTTTACATTTTGGTGATTTATACATTCAATATCTCCTAATGAAGACATGTATGGTAGGGATTATTAAAAATACAATAAGGATATAGAGAAAGAAAATATTTTTGAAGAGCTGTACAATGAGTTTGTATTTTAAGCTAAGTGTTTTTACGAAAGAGTCAGTTATGGTAAAAGTTACAGTAAGCTAAAGTTAATCTAGTGTTGAAATTTAGTGTCACTTAAGTATACAATGTTTATAAAGTCTGAAGAAGGGGACAGTGTGTGGTGGAGTGGGTGAGTTCACTCACGACTCACTCCCTGACATCCAGAGCAACTTCCAGTCCTGCAAGCTTCATTCATTGTCAGTGACCTATAAAGATATACCATTTCTTATCTTTTATACTACATTTTATATACCTTTTTATGTTTAGAGATGTTTAGATATTTAAATATTTCATATTGTATTACAATTGCCAACAATATTCAGTAACATGCTACACAGGTTTGCAGCCTAGAAGTAATAGGCTAGCCCAGTGGTTTTCAACCATCGGTCTGCCAGAAATTTAGTGCCAGTCCGCAAAAGAGTTAACCACCCTGATGTAGTATGAAGATTAGCTCTATAATCAAAATTTCTGGCTGAATGGCAACAGCCCTCAAACCAGCAGTTGAAAACCACTGGGCTAGACCACAGAGCCTATTTGTATAGTATGCTTATACCATCTAAGTTTGTGTAAGTACACTCTATGATGTTTGCATAATGACAAAATCGCCTAACGACACATTTCTCAGAAAGAATCCCTATTATTAAGCAACTCATGACTGCATCCACACACACACAGTCTCCCAATGGTAATCTGATTGGGAATGTGTTAAACCTATAGATCAGTCTTGGAAAAATGGCATTTTTTTAAATTTTGAATCAGCTCATCAGAAGCATTGACCATCTTCCACTTACTTTCATTTTCTTTTGTATTTCTTGCTAAAATGATATAGTTTTATCTACATAAGTTCTCCACATTTCTTGTTAGGGGTATTCTTATGTATTTTATAATTTTAGATTTCATTATAAATGGGTATTTTTTCCATATCTTTTCTCTGATACTGCTTAAATATAGGAAAATTAGTATTGAAATTAATTATGAGTTTTTAGTTGATTATCAGAGTTTGTAATCATAATCATGATGTCTGTAAGTAATGATAATTTTTCTTCTCCCAATAGTTGCATCTAATTTTTATTTGATCTCTTACAACATTGATTATAACTTTATTAAATCAATTTTAAGAAGAATTCCTCTTTGTCTAACATTTTTCAGATCTATTCTGTGATAGCTAATAAAATAAACTTGGAAAATGCTACAAATGAAATTCTCTCTCTCAAGAATTTATAATTCATATTGATATATTAAGGGTCTGAGCTCTAGCTCTGCAGTAAGAAAACTAGTTCAACTAAGTTCAACCCAGAATTTCTAAAATACATTTGACCACAGAAGTATTTTTCCTGTTCTTTGGAAATTTATATCAGTTATAACAGTCAAAATTATATTAATTGGGTTTTACTTTTCTTAGTATTTTATAAATTCTTATATCCATCCTTTGTCATACTGTGGTTTGATTTTGCTACTATTTTTTCCAATAATTTAGAAGATAGTCATTTCTTTTTTATTTCTACAAGTGATTGTACTTAAAATTTTCAAAACACTTCTACCTATATTTTATACTTACCACACAGTCAATAACATGACCATTCACTTTTCTAATCAAGTTCAGAATGAAATGGTATGTTTGAATAACTCCATCAGAAATGAACATTTTAATTCAATTTTACTTCTTTCCAATCCTTTTCTCCACATTTATAAAAATGATTGAACATATTTTATTCAGGTTACTGTCAATAAATATTTTATATTATATGACTTCTCTGTCATGAATTATTTTATCTACTCAGCAATGTAATCATATTTACAATACATTCCTAAGTAGTTCTATGGTTATCTGGTTTCCGTGTTAATAGCTATTGTCCTCTTAACATCATAAATATATCACTTTTGACTCCTTGTTTTAGTCCATCTCTATGACAGCTAACGGGTATCTTCAAGAATTATCATAAGTAGGGCAAGTCAGTCATATATTTCTTTAATCCCTTGGTTAGTTTGATCAAATTTCTTTTGGTTTTCAACATAAAGAATGATTTGTCTGGGTATAAAACTCTTTTTGCCTTTCATATTTAACCATGTGGTGCAAAAATCAGAGACCATTCATATTTTTGTTCCATAATAGTTTATTTTTCTTCTTGTATTTGGACAGGTTTTACTTTGTAATTCAAATATTTTATCATAATGTATCTAGGTGTAAGATTCTTTTTGGCCCTGGCCGTTGGCTCAGTAGTAGAGCATCGGCCTGGCGTGCGGAAGTCCTGGGTTCGATTCCTGGCCAGGGCACATAGGAGAAGCTCCCATTTGCTTATCCACCCCCCCCCCTTCCTCTCTGTCTCTCTCTTCCCCTCCCGCAGCCGAGGCTCCATTGGAGCAAAGATGGCCCGGGCGCTGGGGATGGCTCCTTGGCCTCTGCCCCAGGCGCTAGAGTGGCTCTGGTCGCGACAGAGCGACGCCCCTGGTGGGCGTGCCCGGTGGATCTCAGTTGGGCGCATGTGAGAGTCTGTCTGACTGCCTCCCTGTTTCCAGCTTCAGAAAAATACAAACAAACAAACAAAAAAAGATTCTTTTCTACTGAGTTTGCATAGTATTTGCTGAATCGTTTCAATGGCCAGCATCAGATTTTCTTTTTTTCTTTTTTCTTTTTAATTTTATTTATTCATTTTTAGAGAGAGAGAGAGAGAGAGAGAGGAGAGAGAAGGGGGGAGGAGCAGGAAGCATCAACTCCTATATGTGCCTTGACCAGGCAAGCTCAGGGTTTTGAACCGGCAACCTCAGCATCATCAGATTTTCTAATTAGCACTGAGAAGATTTTTAAAGTTTCTTTTCTAATTTTGAAAAATTTTAGTATATTTTTTTTAGTATTTTTTTGTTGTTGTATTTTTCTGAAGTTGGAAATGGAGAGACAGTCAGACTCCTGCATGTGCCCGACCAGGATCCACCTGGCACGCCCACCAGGGGGCGATGCTCTGCCCATCTGGGGCTTTGCTTTGTTGCAACCAGAGCCATTCTAGCGCCTGAGGCAGAGGCCATAGAGCCATCCTCAGCACCCCGGCCATCTTTGCTCCAATGGAGCCTTGGCTGTGGGAGGGGAAGAGAGAGACAGAGAGGAAGGAGAGGGGGTGGGGGATGGAGAAGCAGATGGGTGCTTCTCCTGTATGCCCTGGCTGGGAATCGAACCTGGGACTCCTGCATGCCAGGCCGACGCTCTACCAATGAGCCAACCGGCTAGGGCCTTTTTTAATATTTTTAAATATTGAACACAATTTTTAGAGATATTACATTCAGTGACATACAGATACTAAGTGTATACTTTGGTCAGTTTTGCCAACTATAATTATCTCAATAATCTATATCCCTATTAAGATATAGTACATTTCCATCACTCCAGAAAATTTCTCCATGACCCTTCCCAGGCAATCCCAATACCAGAAGCAACCACTGATCTGATTTTTGTCGGCTTATATTATTAATAGTTCTGCCTATTCTGAAAATTCTATAAACAGAATCATGCAATGTTATACATAACACTTCTTTCACTTACGTTTTTTGAGATTTGTCCATGTTGTTGCTTGTATCAGTAATTCATTTCGCTTATTACCGAGTAGCATTCTATTATAACTACACTACAAATTGTTTATATATTTTCTGTTTGTGAACATTCGGGTTATTTCCGGTTGGATCTATTGTGAATAAAGATGTTACTAATATTCTTGTTAGGTTTGTTGTGGACATTTTTTTTTATAATTACCTAGGGGTGGAATTTTTAGGTCAAATGATGAGAATACATTTAACTGTTAAGGAATTCGGACAGTTTTTCAGGGTGATTGTTCTATATTCCTCCCTTGCCAATTTATGAGTTTCCATCGCTCCGTATACCCGCTAACATTTGGTGTTGTACCTCTTTCATTTTAGCTGTCCTAGCGGATGAACAGTGCCATCCCATTGTGATCATCAGTCTCTTTTCCATGAGTACACATTAACACTACTTCTATTCTGTTTCCCATTTTGTGGTTCTGCCATCTCTTATCTCATTTATTCCCATTAGGAAATAGAATACAAAGCTTCTATATTTTAGGGAATGCCTGATTCTGTTTCCTATAGGATCAGTTTTACCTCTTATGGTCTTCAGTGGACATATAAATACTTCCATGTGTGGCTTCCCTACAATCCCTCCTATCTCACTCCATACCTTTTTCTTTCCATCCTTTTATCTCGTAACGGTTACCTGTCTTTTTTCACAGCGTCCTGTTTCTACAACAGTTGAGGATATGAAACAGTTTTCTAAAATTATCTTTCAGATGCTCTTTCAGTTCCCTTGTTATGTGCTTTTTCCACTGTCTATGCTATTTATTTTTCATGCTTACTCACCCAGGAATGAAAATCACTCCACTTAGACCCAGTGTTTGTGAACACGTGACATGTGCAGTGTGTTCTTGGACCTGCTCAATCTGTACTAGGCTATAAGTTTTCTGATCCGCAGCTGGAGGGCAGAATGACATGTTCTAGTTCAATAACAGCCTCTAAAAAGAATGTGGCTGATGCAGCTTTGTGCACTGAGATAGGATCTTCTCTTGCTCCACTGCTTATTCTCCATTCAAAATAGAGAACACGAGAGTTCACGTCTTTGCGATGCCCTTCCTCCGGGACTCTTCCTTTTTCCCCTTTGGTCTCTTCTGGTTCAATGTGTGTTCCAGGATTTCCTGTGCTACTACTCAATCTTGGAACATCCAACTTTACTGCTTTCTGGGGGATGGGGGTGAGATTTTTATACAAATGTAGAAGGGCTCATTTGCTGGGTTGAAGATGGTTTCATTCAGCAAAGGGATAGCTAAATAGTTTTCAGGAAACAGATGGGTTGTCTTTCCACCTTCTTTGAAGCCAACAGTGTTTGTTTTCGGCACCAAATCATATGTTGGTTTGAGAATTATAATTCTCATTCCATGCCGTGAGTCACATTAATCCTGACATTTCTTTCAGGTTTCTAGCTGTGGATAACTATGTCTTGATTTGGGGGTATTATCTGCAGTTTTCCTTCTCTTCCCTCTTTCACCCCATAGCTTTTAAAGTACTAAAAAAATTGGGACTTCTTTCTAAAAATCTAAAAAATGTCTTTTTAAATCCTTCAAGTTTCAGTAATTTATTATTGTACAGATTCCTTTTATGAATCTTAGCTAAATTCCTCATTTAATCAAGTCCAAGTTTGCATGGACAACTAACATGTTTCTCTATTTTACTCACATAAATAAATTCAAATATGTAATGATCTCTTAGCAGGGACTGCTGTCTCACCAAAGAAACCTTGTTATAAATGACTAAATGTCCTGGCAGAAAAGAACATTTCCTTTTCCTAGGGTGGCAGAAAGTTAGTTTAATCATTTTTGTTACTTTTTTAAAAGGGTGGTCAGTGTATGCTTTGAAAGAGATGGCATTATTGTATTTATGTGCCACCTGAATTCGAGTCAACAAATCTTTAGAAAGTAGATATATAGAGAAGTGTAAGATATGGTCTCTTGCACAGAGTAATTCAAAGTCTCTCTCTTATCTCTATATTGTCATGTGTGGAACTGTTCAGTCCAGTCCTTGGAATTTGTGACGGTTCCCATATTGTGTAAAAATCTTTTGAATCTCATACAAATTCATTATTTTCTCCTAAGATGATGTCTTTTATGTCTACTAGGAAAGCATTTAACTCTCACATTATAGGTCATTGTTCCTTGCGGTAAGTAAGATTGAAGATTGTGAGTCTTCAAAGAATAACATTAAAAAACCCAGAAGATAAGACTGGGCGGTCAGCACAGCTTTAGAAGCAAGCATTCTGTAGTACCTCCGCGTTGCACAATGAAAATCCCAAGCCCTACTCCCTCAGGAAACGGGTTTACCCTAGTCATAAGATTCAAAGCATAGCTAAACATTCCATCAGCATGTGTAAGTATGTATCATATACTCTTAGCCAGGATACTTTTCTAATCCAGAGGTAAGGCAACAGATTTAAATTCCAATCTTTTGAGAGAAAAATTTCACACACAATTATCCTTTGAAATACGTTTTCCCTAAGGCATCATGAAAACATTGCCCCATAAATCGTTTCTAAGAAGCACATATGTCCTTCCCTTTGATGAGTTTTCTTATCACCACCAGTAAAAAATAAGAGCTGTATTGTTCTCTTTGTGACCCTCAAAAATAAAAAATTCAGTTTTGACTTTCTCAATCTTGACTTGCAAAACCAAGGATATCAAACAAAGACAAAGGTTCAAGGAGAAAAATGTCAAGCACTTGCCCAAAGAATTTAGTATACCGATGATGATTTTTTTGATGAAGACTCAAACTTTCTATGTTTGTCCAATAGGTGAAAAGAGGATCTTTGTTATTAGAAATTATATTCAAGAAGGAAGTTCATCCCACTACTAGTTTACTTACCCCATATGAATTATTGCTCTTTTTACAAGGATGTTTGACAAGTTATTAGCAAAGCTGTGTTAGTGCAACACAGAGCCCCTTCAGATCAGTATTAACAACTACTGGACCATCATTTAGTAATTTTTTACTCCCCTCTACTCCATAAGTGGTGGATAATACTTCAGACCACAAATGGGCAGAATGGTGTTGGACCCAAAGTCTTGGCATGACAGAGTGATTTCCGCCTCCTTGTGATAATTTCAGACACAATATAACAATTCCTAACTATGGTAGAAGCTCAAGAAATCTTAGTTGCTAATCTCTTTTCTTTCATCCAGTGGGTCTTGCTAGTTACACACTCAGCAGAATGTCCTGTTGAGCAAGCACCTTTTGTGGACAATATCACCTCTGGCATAGCCACATACTTGATGATATCTTAAGGATTTTTTTAACCATTTTTTTCCAAGAGTCCAACTTCTATAGCATAACAATTTATTCAGTTTCCTACTTCTTCAGAAAAGGATAGTTTAAAGCCCTGGCCAGATAGCTTGGTTGGATGGAGCATTGTCCCAGAGTGCAGAGGTTGTCAGTTCAATTCCCCAGTCAGGACACATACAGGAACAGTTAGGAAGGAAGGAAGAGAGGGTGAGAGGGAGGGAGGAAGGGAGGGAGAGAGGGAGAGAGGGAGGGAGGGAGGGAGGGAGGGAGGAAGGAAGGAAGGAAGGAAGGAAGGAAGGAAGGAAGGAAGGAAGGAAGGAAAAGACAGCTTAGTCTTTCTGAAAGATCATTCTTAAACAAGGGAGCTTGTAAGGCAACATGTCAACAAGGTGGCCAGTAATCAGGGCTCCTTCCAGAGCCAGATGAAAGATAAGGTTGGCTCAGATACTATCCTCTCTCTAATGCCTTTTCAGAGCAGAATCAACCAGATCACAGGATCTACCATGACAATGAGAAGCCATGGAGATTTATAACATGTTTAAGAACAAGAACAAGAATGGGGTCATTATACAACATCCCTGCTTGGATTGTCAAAGGGCACATGCTCCATTAATAGAGGAATTTCCGCTGACGTTTTTAGGGTCACATAAAATAATTGCCATTTGAATGTTTTCATTCAGGCTTTCAGGGGATTATAGGAATGTGCTAAGGCTGTACTGCATTTATGTTTTTAGGAAGAGCTTCATTAAAATATCTTATATTGTTAGCTTACTTTTAGACAGAGACCCTCATATATTTTTCTAAGGTAGAAAGGAGGCACATTATGATCACCATTCTTAATAGATTTATATAATTTATTCATTTAATCTGTCAATTGTTTGAAAATAGCTGTTGTACTCCCCCTATATGCTGGACACGATGCTAGGCATCAATATAAAATAGTACCCCTTCCTCACCTTCAAGAAACACACAGTCTGATGGAGAGAGCTGTAGCACAGTCTCGGACATGAGTAGGGGTAGTTACTGAATGGGGAAAAGTAAGGAAAAAGAAGATTTTACAGAGGAAATTGCACGAAAACCTCACAGTGATTCACATGTTCCTTGTATTTGGGGCAATAGAAAGTAGTTTGATGGGCAGAGCACACAAAGAAGAAGTGAGACATGAGAGTAGGTTGGGGTCAGACTGTAAAGAACTTTAAATGTGCTGAGCAGTTGGATCTGTGACTTGGAGAGTTTCAGTTCTTCAGCTTGGAAGACTTGAAGTCAGGCCTCTTGATTCTTAGGCATGCTCTTCTGTGTTGTATTATACTGGGTTTGACTAAAGATCACTCCATACAATTTGTAAAGCCAGTAGCCACGGCCACCATCACAGCTGCCTGGCCCATGCAGGTTTACATTTGATTCGGACAGATGGTAATAAAACAACAAAGCCAAGAACTGGTGGGCCATCATCTTTAATCCTAGCTTGCACCCGGTGGGCAAGAAATATACACAGTGGGAAAACACTTCCCTTTCCGTTCAGGGCTCCCAAAGCCACTGATTATCCGAGTTTCCTGGAATCAAAGTTTTCTACCTCACCAGCCTATTTACCTCTGTCCCCCATCTCCTTGTCCCTGCACAAACTCTGGACAAACTGGCTTCTCCTTCAGCACTCTGCCATCTTGGCTGCTTCTCCTCTCCTCCACGTGGCCTTCCTCTGCTCTCCTCCTGCATGGGCTCCTCTGCCCCATTTTATAGTGTAGAAATCAAAATCTTTAATCCAATATACAAACAAGGAAGTCTCTGATAAAAAGTCACTTATCTGAGACATAATGGGATTCCTCATGAGAGTACACCACCCACTATCATGCAACAGTCAAGGGTGTGGGGAAAAGCTTAGTCTTAAAACTAAGCCTTAGGCTATAACAACCCTGCCTGCTTACAGCCTGTCCCCCACACCCAATGCAAACTATAAGCAAGCAAACATATATATCATATTTACACTTATTTGACCAACACAATTACATAAATTACCTGTTAAAAGCAAAGTGAATTCTCTTATTATCTCTATCTCACAGATGAGGAAACTGAAGCATAAAAAAGTTAAGTAGATTAAAGTCACACAACTAGTTGGGTGATCCCAGGCAATCTGACTGGCTTCAGAGTCTCTGTCTTAATTATAACACCTTACCCTCTTTTTTTTTAATAAATTTTTATTAATGATAATGGGATGACATTAATAAATCAGTGTACATATATTCAAAGAAAACATGTCTAGGTTATTTTGTCATCAAATTATGTTGCAAACCCCTCGCCCAAAGTCAGATTGTCCTCCATCACCCTCTATCTAGTTCTCTGTGCCCCTCCCCCTCCCCCTAACTCTCTCCCTCCCTCCCTCCCATGTCCTCCCTCCCCCCCCACCCTTGGTAACCACCACACTCTTGTCCATGTCTCTTAGTCTCATTTTTATGTTCCACCAATGTATGTAATCATGTAGTTCTTGTTTTTTTCTGATTTACTTATTTCACTCCTTATAATGTTATCAAGATCCCACCATTTTGCTGTAAATGATCTGATGTCATCATTTCTTATGGCTGAGTAGTATTCCATAGTGTATATGTGCCACATCTTCTTTATCCAGTCTTCTATTGAAGGGCTTTTTGGTTGTTTCCATGTCTTGGCCACTGTGAACAGTGCTGCAATGAACATGGGGCTACATGTGTCTTCACGTATCAATGTTTCTGAGGTTTTGGGGTATATACCCAGTAGAGGGATTGCTGGACCTTACCCTCTTTTGATATAGAGAGTTTTACTCATTTGTCTGAGTTCTAATGATGCTGCTGTCAGCAAGTAAGGGTTGCTTTCCAGAATAGATTCATAACTGGCCGAGTTTGAAACTGAAAGGTTTGATGTCTATGATGTCTTCGAGACAAGGAATGAAGGATACCCCCTAGTCATTTCTTCAAATATCTTTTTCTTTACCCCTACTTGGTTATTTCAAAGCAGACACCTGGAACTGGACATCTTCACCCTGTTAAGGGCAGAGAAGTGCTAGAAGGATCTTAAAAGGGTATTAACAGATTTGATGAGATCTCTTAGCTGCTACAAATACTACAATTGTATTTACTACACAAGACATTGAAAGTGAAAGGTCAAACATCTCAGAAAAACATTATGTGCCTGATAAATATTGGTTATTTGGTTTTGCTTAAAATTCCAGGTAGACAATGGAAAAAACATTGGGTGTAAGCTGAAGTCACAACAGGACAAACAGGTTCTACAACTATTTCTCTTTGGCTTTGATTTCCATAACATCCAAACAGTCCTTAGGGCTGTCTTCTTAACTTTGCCCTCATCAGAGGAGTAGGATATTTTCCTTGGATGCCCAAATGTTAAGTGTACTCTTACAATGTGACTCAAATATTGTGCTTTTACAATTCATGTACTGTGCTTTGTATATCTATAGCTCTTCAATACCTTACTAAGAGTTAGTATTTGCTGAAAGTTCAGCATCAATGATTTATAATGTGGGAGGAAGAGTTACTCCAAAAGCTGGACCCAGCACAGTGGGAATTGTGACAGCAGGACATATCTAACAATGGAAAGGAAAGCTTTCAATTAACTAGTATGGTGATACACCACAACTGCTATGAGAGGGACTGACCTCCTTTTCCCCAGAAGTGTTTGAGCAGAAACTGAATAAAGATTGGAGGCGGCCTAGCGTGCGGAGGACCCGGGTTCGATTCCCGGCCAGGGCACACAGGAGAAGCGCCCATTTGCTTCTCCACCCCTCCGCTGCGCTTTCCTCTCTGTCTCTCTCTTCCCCTCCCACAGCCAAGGCTCCATTGGAGCAAAGATGGCCCGGGCGCTGGGGATGGCTCTGTGGCCTCTGCCTCAGGAGCTAGAGTGGCTCTGGTCGCAACATGGCGACGCCCAGGATGGGCAGAGCATCACCCCCTGGTGGGCAGAGCATCGCCCCTGGTGGGCATGCCGGGTGGATCCCGGTCGGGGCATGTGGGAGTCTGACTGTCTCTCCCTGTTTCCAGCTTCAGAAAAATGAAAGAAAAAAAAAAAAAGATTGGAGGGTGATACTACACTGGAGTAACAGCATGATGTCTGAGATTGGACTCGGATGACCTCTGAAGGTTCCTCTAGCTCTAAAGTATCATGAAACAATGTACAAGCACAGACAGGCACAAAGAACTTGGCGTTTTGCTTTATCATACTCACCCATTCCGTAAGGAAAAGGATACTGGAAGTAGCTATCATCTTCATGCTCATTTTGATAACTCTTAGATCTTAATATATGTTGCATATATGGCTATATAGGTTTACGTATCTGGGTGTGTGACTGGCAAACACCTTCATCAACATCTCATTAATCCCCTGACCATCTTTGCAAAATAGAACATGGAAAGGTATTTCTGTGATTATATTGTGGGTGAAAACCTGAAGTCTGGAATCTCCCCACATCAGCCTTGTTGGGCAGATAAAATATATTATGCTCACTTTGTTAAAGATGGTGCTGCCCACGTGGAAGCCCGTAGCCCAGATGATAATATTAGTTGCTCTTCTTGCTTGGGATAGGTGTGATTATATTAATGTGTGTTGGGGGATGGGCTGCAGACAGGCGGGGTCGTTATAGCCTGGGGCTTAGTTTTGGGACTAAGCCTTTTCCACCCTAAGTGACTTTGTATCGGAGACTTCCTGGTTTGTATATTGGATAAAGGTTTTGATTTCTATACTATAAAATGGGGCAGACCGGAGCTTGCTCTCTCTCAGTTCCTGAGATTAGCATTAGAGAGAAGAGCAGAGAAAGGCCACGTGGAGGTGAGGAGAAGCAGCTAAGATGGTGGAGTGCTGAGGGAGAAGCCAGTTTGTGCAGAGTTTGTGTAGAGAGAGGAGATGGGGAAAAGAGGTGAATAAGGCTGGTGAGCTAGAAACCTTTGATTCTAGGAAACTCGGATAAGTCAGTGGCTTTGGAGCCCTGAATGGAAAGGAAAGTGTTTTCCCACTGTGTGTATTTCTTGCCTGCCGAGTGCAAGCTAGAATTAAAGCTAATGGCCCACCAGTTCTCAGCTCTGTTGTTTCATTACGTTTTGTCCGAATCAAATGCGAACCTGCATGGGCCAGACGGCAGTGATGGTGGCCATGGCTACTGGCTTTACACGCCTGTTTTGGGGCTGTTGGTTGTGGTCCTTTGGATAAAGTCCTTTATTTCATATACAGACATTTTGTTCAGTTTTAATTACAATGGAAACTCCTTGAGGGGAGGGGCTCTGGTGGATAACTTTCTGTGGAGAGCTTTTAGCTTTTGTTTTGTCACCCTAAAATGTATTGTTCTTGGTCAAAGGTTCCCCTTTGGGCCATTTCCTCACACATGGCAAATATTTAAGAAGCACGTGTGAAATTGAGTTGTCATCCTAACACTTCCTGATCTGTTTGGTCAGAGCAAAAGGAGACTATGCCCAACTTACATCCTATGAAACAGGTACAAGCCCAGGTGTCCCAGTAGCAGAGCAAAGACTGATAGGATGCTACCAGCAGTTATATGATGGAAATACCAAGATAGATGTGCCTGGATGACTAAACAGGACTTCCCTCCATTAGTCAGCTCTTGCCTGGGTCAAATGATAAATTTCTCAGAATCACTTGCCAAACTGGATCCAATTCTTGTCGCCTTAGGGAGGCTGTATAAAGCAGAGGTGACTACTAGGTTGAAAAGAGAGTTGGTTTGTTTTCCTGTTGCACTGTTGAGCGGGAGTGATAACGGGTTAGCTAAACCTTGCTGGAAAGCCAAAAAAAATGAAAAAGAGATTCAAAGTCCTCTACTTAAACATGAGTTCCCCTGAAGAATCCTTTTCTTTCTGCTTTGACTTTTCTTATATAAGAAATCTCACTCCAGGATTAAGCACATATTTTGGGAGGTCATGGTTTTGCAAGAGACTGGGTCATGTATTTCCAAGTCAGTGATGTCCCTAGGAACAGAGTGTCTTCTTAGAACTGCTGAAGTTCCTGAGGCTCCTTGGTAGAGACAAAATCAAGTAAATAAGCACACTTCCTAGAGCCTTTCTGTGTCCCAAGCCTGCAGAGCCCTTACCTCTTGCTTTATTCATTTGCAGGCACCAGCCTTTCTGCAAGCCATCAAGCGCTCATTGGTGTCTGTCACTGCTGAGACGACCCCCAAAACTGACCTCTGCCAACTCTGGGGAAAACCCAACCTTTTCTTCCCTTGCCCCTTCCTCACTTTCTCTTACTCCCTTGCCCCAAAGCAAGGCTTGGTCTGCTCATGTCACTCTCATTATGGATTCTTAAGATGGCACTGAGGAAGTGAGTGGTGGAACCGGTGTATGTTTTATGCAGCTTCCCTGAATCACAAAAGAGGGGTCCAAGTTTGTAACCACTCTTACAAGGTAGAAGCTTCTATAGCAACTTACTTTATTGTGTAAGCACAGGAGAAGTAGAGAAGGTTTCCAATGGCAAACTTCTTCCCACTCCTACTCCACCTATTCTTTGTAGAATAGTACTTATAGGGATTTATTTTTTATCCTATTGTCACAGCAACTCCAAGAAATAAATATTTGTAACTTCCTTTTTTGGAGATGAAGAGATAAAGTCAAAACAGTGACGTGGCATGTCCATGGCCACGTGGCTGATAAGCTGCTGGGCCTGGGCTTAGACACTGGTTTTATGACAGATGCCTTGTCCAGTGCCTTTTTTCTATCCAATAGCCACCTTCCCAGTGCCGTGGAGAAAATCAAAGTCTGGGAGGATAAATTGCAACAACGACAATAATAAAATTAATAAATGAATTCTTAGCATTTGCTATGTGCTAGATTCTAAACTCATAAATTTATATGCGTTATTCCTTCTACTTTTCAAAATTTTTGAGGGCGTCATTGTCATCCTCATTTAAAGAAGAAACTGGGTTTCAGAGAGCATAAGTGACTTGCTCACAGTTGCACAGACTGGTAGAGAACGAAGTCATCTCTAGACCTGAGTGTTGAGCCACGGAATTTACTTGTGGCCAACAGCTAAATATTAGGAGAAAAAGTAGGGCCTTGTGAACAGAGCCCTGGGCAAGGATGGAAGACCTGAGGTTGAGGTCTGCCCCTGCTCTTATTCATCTGTGCAATATTGGGCAAGTCTGTAACCCCTCGGTCAGACTGTTGGCTCCTTATTATAAAATGAGCCTCATTCTATAGTGGCCTGATATCTCTCAATGGAGGTTCCAGGCAGGCTAGACATGCCTAGGGTTTCTCTAAGCTGGAGAGCACCAAACAAAAGCAAGGCACCCTTCTTAGTGGTCAAGTTAGAACTATAGCCCTGGGTCATGACACTTCACAGCAGGGCCCAGAAACTGGCCTCTTCCCTTGATCCCTTACTCCACCCACAGCTGCCAGATCAACTTGTTTAAGAAGATATTTGTCATTGAGCATGTGTCCATAAACTTATCTCCCTTTCCTTACAATATAAAAACTCACTAAGTGAAATTCAGCTACATTTTACGAGGAGTATATTTCTGAGCACCCTCTCGTTGGCTACTGGGCAAAGCAGCTGTCAGTCAATAAACTGGATTAGTCACTGTCCTAAGAGTGTTTAAGTTCTAAGAATTACTAACAACTTTCCTCCACCCTAGAGTAAACAAGACTTTTAGAGGGAAGATCCTGAGGCAGCTTGTGGCCAAGACGGAATTGATTTGCTCTTGTGCCAAAGGTCATTGCTGTCATGAGAGCTGCCACTTACCAACTGACTCGTATGAGACAGGTAGTGATATTATTTTCTATATTATATCGTATGAATTATATTACGTCTAACCCTCATGTTAGCTCTGTGAAGTAGTTTTATTCCCATTTTACAGAGGGAAAGATGAAGGTTCTGGGAGAACTGCTCAGGACCTCAGAGTTAGTGAGTTTCACACTGGTCTTCCTGCCATGTCATCTGTTCCCTGTCCTCAAACAACCAACCAATTTCAAAGTGACATTGCTCTTCCTGTGCTACCACTCATCAATCACCTGACCCATTCCGCCCGGAGATACCTGCTGCCATCACAGACCCCCTGAAGTTCTACAACTCATGCCCACAATTTGGGTGGGGTTTGGGCAATGACCAACTCCCGGTCCCTACCTTTTTAGGGGTTTTTTTTGAAAATTTATGAAAGCCTTTATTTCTCTTCTGTTTATCCAGTCATAGGTTTCAGTTTAGTTATGATGATAGATATAATGTTTTTGGAAATTTTGATCCCTTGGAGTACAAATTTGAAATTTGTGGAGGATAAGGAAGCTATACAGAATATAGTGGAAATTGAAATAGGCAAAATGTTCATTTCCAGGCTCATTTATAGGTTTCCAGTCACCTTATTTTGGAATATTAAGACAACCAGTGTAGTCACTGCATTACTCATGCAATCACCAGATTTTATTGAGAGAACTGTAAAGGGGAAAATGCAAAGAGTAAGAACATGTTGTTCTTTTTAATTATGAATGTTTGAAGAAAAGTTTTATTTTTTAGAAAATTTTAATTTCCCTAAATTTCACTCCCTTTAAGATAAATGTATAGCTATAGAAATGACACCTTGAAACCTTTCTCTATCATAACCGTTATCAAAGAAGATTAGAGGAAATTATAATTCCCAGCCTTATAGTCCCCACAAAGTAGGTCACAGCTCCTCCTCTCAGAAAATAAAGTTTCCCAACCTATATGTTATCTGCCTCACAGTCGTAACAACTTTCATATCTGGGATATCTTACACTAGAAATGTCCGCAAATTACACAGCCTGGCCCAGGGAGAGAACAGAAAGAAGGTTCACATCGGATTCTGTCTCTCAGCTGATCTTGCATTTCTCCTGTGGTGTTTGTTTCTTTACACTTAAGGGATGCCTGTTTATATGCAGGCTCTGTGAGACTCTAACATTTTGTTGAGTTTAAGGGTGAGACTAAGAGTTTTATGCATTTCCTCTTAGATTCCCTGTTTCTCAGGAAAAGCAGCCCAGTTCTGATGCTAGTGCTTCTTGCCGAGGGACCCTGCTTTCTGTGTCTTGTTTTGGCGAGCTGGACATGCAGCCTGGGGGGCACACAGCAGCACAGGTAGACACCGCATCCACCTCTTTAGAGCTTTGTGTTGCTGTAGTGGTGCGGGTTGCTATATAGGAGCAAAGGCTTCCAGGGCAGCAGATCAGCTGGCTTGGTGCATGGAAGCTTTCAGACTTCTTGTCATCAATGGATCATGGGACCAGCAGGTTACTTGTGGAGAGTGTCTGCAGTTCACCGAGGACACCACTAGCAGAGCCGCTGTAAACAAGCCCAAGTGACCGATTTTATAACCCAAGCCAGCTAGGCATTACATGTATACTTCTTAATGGCAAGAAGGAACAGGGAGGAGAGAGAAAACAAAGACTGAGTGGTGAAACTTAGTCATAAAAACAAAGCCGGAAACCAAAAAATTATTTCTTTCAGCAGCCCAAATATTTTCCCCTTTAAAAAACTGGAATCTCTTACTTTAATCGCACAAATACCAGAAAACAAAATAAAATTATATGGCCCATTTACTGTATAGTAGGGGCCAGAAAATTAGAATCCATGATTCACACTCGTATCTTTGAGAAAAGAAAAAGACAAAGAGAAGTTGAAAATGTCAGTGACCATTTGATGAAATAAAGAGACTTCTGTAAGCATCCCACCAAAACACACCTTTTGTCTGATGCCAAGCAGACTCAGTGAAGCCACTGAAGGTTGTCAGCTTTGCAGCTTTCCTGGGGACTGGAGGCATGTTCACAGAGTCCAGGGCAGCTATAATAAGTGTCATTTGTTTACTTTGGCAGGTGTAGAATGACTTTACTGAGTAATGCTCTGCTAGAGCCTAGGACCAGCACCATTTGAGCAAAAAAAAAAGAGAATTCTTTCCTGGGACAGTATTTTCTCAACCTTTTCTGCTCTCAGAGGGACCCTGAGGTACTGTAGGGCCAAGGGCCACCACCGTCATGACCATTCACATGCAAGTTCTCATTGAATTTGGGCAGATGGTAAAGAAACAGTGGAGCCAAAAAATGATGGGTCATTCCTTTTATTAAAGTCTGACACCAGCAGATGAGCAAACACATAGGGAAGACCGCTTCCCTCTCGTTCAGAGCTCCCAAAGCCCTGACACATTCTCCGGTTCCACAACCAGGAGAATCTTCTCCGGTTTCTCCTAGAATCAAAGGCCCCACCAGTCTCAGCGGAGCTTGCAAAGCCCCTCAGCTCTGGTTTCCCATCTGCACACCTTCTCTTTCCCTGACAACATGGCTTCTCCTTCAGAACTCGGCATTCTCTCTGCTCTCCTTGCAAAACTGCCCGGACCCACAAAGACCTCTCCTCCAGGAAACAGAAGCAAAACAATGGCCCCTCCTAAGCAGGAGTGCAATCTGCAATCAATTGCCCTGCTCTGAGGGCAAGCACATGCGTGGCTGCCCAGTGACATTTTTTAACAATAAAAGTGAGCAAACTCAAAAAATACAAATTTTACAGGAGATAAAAAGGAGAGCTGTGCTCCCTAAGATACTGCTCTGCCATCGGGGGTCCGAAGGGAGGTTGAAAGATAGTGTAAGAGGGATTGAAAGGCTGGCTAGAGAAACAGCCCATCAGCATCTACAATGCAACACTCCCACCACCATCAGGGCTGATATCAGAGGCTGGTTTTTCCTCTTCCCCGGGCAGGCACTGCTCTTTCAGCTTGCCAGTCTCAGCCCCCATGCCGCTGCATGTCCCATGCCGCTGCATGTCCCTGGGGGGCTGATGCAGGTCCGAGGTGGCAAACACAAGTGGGAGGGGAACCCTGAACCTGGCCTTCAGGGAGCTTTGGTTCAGTCCACAAAATGAGTAAGGATTCATGCTCTGCGTGCACTCGCCGGTGACAGAGGCTGCCCCAAAGGGGTAGGTCTCAGCCACAGGGCAAGAGCTCTCTCTTGGGTATGGTGCCAACTTAGTTGACTGGTTTATCTTCAGTCGCCACCCAGAATAAATGCCTTGTAGGTCCTTCTCTCCAGCCTTAAAGACTGAACGGGCATGATGAGGGGACTGGCAGTTGTGGTCGAGAGTGATAGGCCATAGAAGTTGAGCTGATGAGTGACATGTAGGCAAACTCAGCAAGAGCGACATTTGGTTGAGTCTTTAGGGCACAAGCCCTAAAGGACCCAGTCACTCCCAATCGGAGCAGTGAGGGAATCCTCCCACTGGGAAGACAGGCAGTTGGAGAAACCTGGGGAAGCAGCCAGAAGGGGAGGAGTTGGCCCTGTGGCTGACTAATGTGCAGAGACAGAAACAAAATAAAACAAAAATGATTGTAGCTTCAAACACTCCCAGTGAGCCCATGCCTCTCTCCAGGTCCTGTGGCAAAGCACCTGGGTGGAGCTGGCCTCACACCCTTTCTTTCCCGTTTGTCTTTTCATTTCTCCTCATGGCTAAAGTTCTTGTCAAATTGATTTAGCTTAGATTTTAAAAAGTTGAGGTCAGAGGAAACTAGTTCCCCAGGATCTACACGCCCCACCACGGAGGCCCATTCCCTAGGGAGGAGGGCTTGATTGGCCTCCTCTTGGTCCATTTGCAACCACAGTGGAGCATCCTGCCAGTGGCTTTGGGCTTCTGCCCGGGCTCTGGGCAGGAGTTCAGAGCCTCCCTTCTGCATGGCAGTCCTCATGTGGTAGCCTGAAAGATGGAGGAAGATTACTCAGTCTTCTGAGGAAGCACCCTCCAATAATTAGGGTTTTGGTTCTGCTTTTACTCACTGAGGCCCCAACCTACCCTCTTCACTATCCATTAGTCCCCTTTGTCCTTCTCCATGGGGGATAAGACTCCAATGGATGTCTGAAATCACAGACAGTACCAAAAACCATATATATTCTTGTTTTCTCCTATACATATATATTGAATAAGTGTGGTAAAGTTAATTTATAAATTAGACACGATAAGAAATTAACAGCAATAGCTAATAATAAAATAGAAATATAAAAATCCATTATCATAAAAGTTACATGAATGTGGTCTCTCTACCTTGCAAAATATTATACCACGCTGACCTTTCTTCATCTTGTGCTGATGTGAAATGATAAAACACCTGTGATGAGCTGCAGTGAGGTGAGTGACCTCCACATTGTGACACGGTGTTACACTACTCTTGGCCTTCTGACCAAACATCAAAAGGAGGACCATCTGCTTTGAGTGATCTGGGATTGTCGGGCCATGATGATGCTGATGGCTGGGTGATAGGAGCAGACGATGTCGATGGTTGCAGAACCCCAAAGGTTAAATCCTTTACTTCTGAGGTTTTCTAGGTAACATTCTGAAAATGTTACCACAGTCCATGGGTAACTGTAACCATGGACAGGGAACCCAAGGACAAGGGGATCTCCTGTATTCACTTTCCATCTAACCCCCTGGTACAAGACTCCTTTACCTTTAGACAAAATGGGCCAGGGCCAAACCAGTTTCACATTTCAGAGTGCGATTTTGTAAGAACCTCCAAGTAGGGCAGTCATTGGCAGCCTCCTCAAAGGAGCAAGACGACTTCTCCTGAATGCCATTGCAATAGTGTCCTTGAATAGCCAGGACCATTGACGGAACACAATGGGCCTCTCTGCTCCTTATGATAAAACCCATTTGACTTCTTTTCTTTCTGTTTTTCCCTCCTGGCACCAGGGACTTGTGATTTACCCTCACACAACCCTGCCATGTTTCCTTCAGAAAACTTGGAGCCCTTCTCCCAGGGTGTGACAGTTTACTGTGCCCTGGTCATCCTCTTATGCTGGGGGAGGAGGTAGAAGAGAACGCCATGCCTCGTGCTGCCACGTCCACGCCCAACATTATAATCCTCAATGCACCAGAGGAGGAGTGGCTGTGACCACCATGTGAATGAATGGCTGGCATAGGCAGTTTGAAGGAGATTATTTGAGTGGTAGCTCAAATGCCAGGCAGCCATTTGTTCACCAACGGTACTGAGTATCTACTATGTGCCAGGGTCTTAGGGCTGCGAAGTGGGTGAAACCACTGTGGCAAAAGCCTGGAAGTCAAGACTTGAAGGCAAGGCTCTCTTGGCCAGTGAGGGTTCTGTACTCAAGGCAGATGTCCTTGGGGTCCGTGGACTGCTTCCCTTGCTGGCTTTGCTGGGTGGAAGGGGTCTAGGAGGTGCTTCTGCTCAGCAGATAAAGCTTGGGGCAATCCCTTTGAGTCCTAATTGGCTTTAAACATCCCAAATGTGCCCGCCCTTCCATAGCTCCCTTTCCCATGTGTGCCCAGTGTCTGGGCAAGCAGACAGCAGGTGCATAAGGACCTTAAAGAGGAGGACTTTTCTCTCATTCCCTTTGCTTTTCAAGTTCCTCTGGTCACTTTCTCTCCTTTTATACTGTCACACTCTTGTCCCCTCCCGGAAAACTTGGCCTTCCATAGTGTGCAGACTCAGCATAGGCCTGTCTCTTGGTCATTTACAACACTTCTTATTCACAGGAGTTGATGGACTGCTTTTCTGGAAACTTGAGAATTAGCCGTTTCCTTCAGAATCAACTTTACTTGCTGCTTAGAACCTGTGAAAACCTAAGGTTTTTCACCATCTTTCACCCCAACCAAACCCAGTAGACATACGTGAGCAAATATACGTGCAGCCTTCCCCAGCCCTGAGCTCTGACCCTTGGAACCGACTGAAACAAAGTGTGCCCTCGTGTTTTCCAGCTGGGGATTGTCTGGCCTGCCCTCTCCCCATAACTGAACAGTGATAACAGTTCTCTGTGCTTTAATGTACAGATCAATCATTAACAGTGGGTTGTACTCCCCCAGGTTGTAAAAAAATGAATGGTCACAGTACCAGCGTTCTCCTGGTCAGTGTAAGAATGCACAGGAAGCTGTGATCTCAGTCTACTTGCCTTTAAGACTTTCAACCAAAATGTGGCAGATGCCACCCAGGTGTGTGAGCAAGCGGGGTTACAGACGGCAGGAGGTCCTCAGGTGAGAGACTCTGGTGACTTCACCTTTCTTTGTCAGCTTTGATTTGTCTCTTTCATCTTTCTCTTCTGGACCTGGGATAGGCAGGGGGTAGGGAGTGTGGTTAGGATATCAGTGGTTGCACACAGGTCGCAGGGCAAGGTCTGTATTTTAATCAGAGATGGGCAAGGAAATGGCAGGCTAATATAAAGACCAACATGAAGGCCCACACTGGAGCCTGAGTGTTCCAGGGAGAAAGTGTGGGCCTGGCATGAGGGTGAGATCAAAAGACCAGCATAAGAGACACAGCATTGTCAAAAGACAAACCAGCCTGGGGCCGTGGGAAGGAAGAAGCTGGGGAGGTGAGGGTAGGAGGGTGACTTGGGGGAGGGGAGGGTAAGAAAACACTGCAGAGTCAAAGTTGCATGGCGTGGATGTGAAATTGGGACTGTCCTCAGAACTCACTGGAAAGCAGAAAGGTAGAGAGAGGCCAGACTGTGCCCGGTGAGGAGCCACTGGAGCCCGTGCAGGGGACAGTCTGCGTGATCTGGACTGAGGTTTGTGTTTGTTTGTTTAATTTCAGTAGACTTCATTTTTTAGACCAGTCTTATGTTTACAGAAAAATAACACAGAAAGTACCAAGAGTTCCCATATCCCTGCACACAGACATCTCTATTATTACCATCTTGCATAAATGTGGTTTGATACAACAGTGAACCGCTATGGAGACATCAGTCGTTTCTCGAGTCCATGGTTTACACAGGGCTCACTCTTCGTGTTGTGCCATTCAGTGGGTTTTGACAAGCACATAATGTCCACATAGTCATCCCGCACAACTTTCCCCCAAACCCTTGGCAAACGCTGATTTTTCTCCTGTCTCTATAGTTTTATCTTTTCATAATGTCATATAGTTGGGATCATACTGTGTGTAACCTTTTCAAATTAGTTTCTTTCACTTAGAAACATACTTGTAAGTTTCCTCTGGGTCTTTTCATAGCTTGTAGCTCATTTCCCATTGTATGAATGTAGCACAGTGTGTTAATTTGGGCAGACTTTTCAATGAGATAAAATGCAGAAACTAGAGGAGGGTGGATGAAGATAATGCCACAGGGGTCAGCAGATGAGCTAAAAGCAAGAGGAGGAAGGTTCAGAGAAGTGGGAACAAACGTAGGTTCAGAGGCCTGAACTGACCCTAATGCAGGGTTTTGAGATCAGCGCTCCCTGGGCAGGGCCAGCTCCTCACCCACCTCCACCGGGCCTTCCTTGCTCTGATGGAAGTCTCATGACAACCAGAACCATGTTCACCTCATCCTGACAGCCCGACACATTTCAGACATCCAATAAATATTCATAGAATCAAAACATCCAAAACCTTTTCCCAGAAACACATTTGCCCGGCAACAGAAGACCTGGAGTGCCTGGAGTCGGCCAGTCACCTTGGCAGGTCCGGGTTGCGCACTGGGCTCAGACCCTCCGTGCTGTGGGGTGAGGCACAGCTTGCCTGGGATGCTCACCTCCTCAACCAAGATGCACCTGCCACCATCTGCACCTGCCTTGTGAGATGTTATGTAGACAGAACCAGAAGCAAGCTTTAGGGAGGCAGGAAAACCAAGGGAGAGCTCAGCCAACCTAACATACCAGGAGGAAAGGCCGTCTTACCACAGGATAGAATCTGGCTCTCCATACAGTAAGTTTTTCAGCCCAGTCCCAAGGCAGCAGAATTAGCCCAAACTGTCCCCGTGGAGCAGGAAGAGCAAACAGGGCACCCCAGGTGTTAAGGAGGATCTGTGAGAGGAAGATGCTCACATTCAAGAGGAGAGACAGGCTGTGTCTCAACAGCGACTGTCCCCTGTGTGGGAGCTGCTGGAGCCCCGCGGGCACGGGCAGCTAACAGTCTGGGTGGGAGGGGCCGGCTCTCCGGGGAGCTGCTAAATTGGCTCAACAACTGCAGAACCAAAGCAACTCACCAAGTAGGATTCACTAGCTGGATGGTGCTCCCTGCAACCCCTCCCCGGGCGATTCGCTGTTTAACATCAGGTTCTCTCCCAGAGCACGCCACTGGCATTCCTGGGTACCCACATCACTTTCTCTCGAAGTGATGAAAAGCATGAATGAGCCTGGTAAGATGATGAGAGCATTTGGCTTGGGATCTGTTGATAGCCTGCCCATGTTCCCATGTCTGTGCTGATGTGACTGACACGGTCAGCATGAGGGTGGAAAGCTCTGGAAAATTCTTATCCAAGGGGAAGAATGTGGTGGCTGCTTGGCCTAAGGCTGTATTGAACAGTGGACCCACACAGGGGCACACTGTGCTCCTTGTCCCGACTGCTACCACGTAACTAGACAAGTCAGAGAGGGTCGCTGTGGGCAGTTACTTAGACACAGGAGGTAGAAGTGGAGGCCACTAGATGGGGCAAGGATTAGCTGCTTTCCCACCTTGAAGCCCCTGCAATGGCAGGCCCTGAAGAAGGAGGAGATGTCCATAGGGAGAATGGCCCTGTGTTGATCCTGAGTGTCCCCAAGGTGCCAGCCTCTGAGCTCCTTCCGCCGCAAAGCATAGAAGTAGCCCAAACACCTCTACGTCACCAGAAATGCAAGCAGGGGAGATCTCAGCTTAAATCGCAGCATAGACTCAGCTGTGGGGACCACTGGCTAACACATCAGCATCAAGCCACTTCTGCTGTGTCTGGCTGGTCTCAGGGACATTTCTTACACGTATAGGCCCCCCGAGAACTACCACTAAGCTCTCTATCTCTGAAGTTTTCTGTGAGAAAAGGCAGGAGTGTCCGTCTGCCTGTCTTTTTGGGGCCTCTGCTGTCTGGGTGCTCGCCAGCACAGAGTTCTTGTCTGACTTGCTTGCCCATTTGCATTTGCCTTCATGTGGAGGGCTTCATGTGGAGGCAAAGTCCAATGTTTGGTAATACTGAAGAGAAAAATTAGATAGGGCTAGCTCGGTTACTCTGTCCCGGGAATACCGTTCATTCACCACGCAAATCCTCTCCCTCTCTCTCTTCCCATTCACACTTTCTCTGCCTGGCTCGCCAGCACACTCGCTAGTCTTACTTCCTTCTGTCTGAGTCTACACCTTTTCTTTCCACCCACCCCGCGTTCCTCAGTCACAGAGATGGGAGCACATGTAACATCCACCCATAACCTAAGTAAAACCTCAGCAAGGGGTCCAGGGTCCCCAGGAAACTGGGAGGAAGGTGGGAGAGACGGATAGGGCTGGGAACAGCACCACAAGTGGGTGCCGGCTCTTCCACAAAGAGCCCTGAATTTCTGGGGATGTAGCAAGATAAACATTCGTGACAGAGCCCAGAGCCACACCCTTACTATTTATAATATTAAACTATGGCTCATTCATTTACTCATGTGTTCACTCAACAAATGTTGATAGAGCACCAATTTTATAACAATGTAAGCTGTTGACAAATATAGTCCTTGTCCCCAAGAAGCTTGTGGGTGACGCAGGCACATGGACTACTAATGGTAACTTGCATGATGAAGTCTTTGGTTCTGAAAGACTCCAGGAAAACGGGTCTGCATGAGAAGTCCTGGAACTCAAGTGGCTGATCTGGGAAGGACTCATAAGGACTTGATACTGGAGCTGAGTCTTGATGGTCAAGTTGGGAGGAGCAGGAGAGAAGGGTGAGGCAGGAGCAAAGGCACCGAGAGAGCAGGGGGTAACTGGGGAAGTGGCGTGCACAGCAGTGGGGTCCCTGCGTGCTCAGCCCGGGAGAGGTCAGACCTGTGGCAGGGAGGCGGAGCCAACTCGGGGTGGGCTGGAGACCAGTAAGAGGGCGGAGTCTATGCAAAGGTATGGGAGAACCATGAACAGGGGAGATGCACGGTCAGATTTGCATTTACAGAGAAGTCCTGGCTGAAACGCGAGGAACAGTTTGGAGGGAACGAGACAGGTGACACGGAGAACACCAAGGAGGCTATTGCAGTACAATCGGCTGACAATGATGTTTCTCAAAGACTCCTTCTCCCTACCTCTCTACCTCAGACTTACTGTCAGAGGGAAAGGCAAAAATAATTCATTCGTTAATTGTGTCACTGTTGTGCATCAGTGATTATACTGGCTGTGCTTTACGGTCAGCGTGGTATAAAGTCACGAAAGCCAGCTTCCAGCGCTGCGAGACAGTTGATTCCTGTGCTTACTGGGTTTGTGTATCTGTGTTACAGCAGCCCAGGCAGCCAGTGTGGGTGGGCAGTATAGTCACCCTGCATTACACGTGGAAACTGAGGCTCAGAGAGCGTGAGTGCTTTCCCAGTGGACACAGCCTACCGGTGTGGGACCGATTGTTCCAGAATCTGTCTTCTTAACTGTAGTATTTAAACACAATTCTATTTTGTCCAAACAACCAAACACTTTTGCTTTGTAACAAAGCTTAATTTGGGCACAGTCCTATAGCAGAGGGAAAGGAATAAATCAACTCCTTAGTGGTCCATGATCTTTTCCTGGTGAGGCGACAGTCTAGCTCTAGCCCGTCACATTCGGCTACAGGACAAGTGTCTTCACAATTCTGTCTCTGCTTATAATCAAAGAGGAGATTTCCTCCCAGTGAAGACTGTGAGAATGTGCCAGGCAGCTGGGTCCCTGGGGATAGGCAAATGCTGGGCAAATACCAGCTTCTCCTATAGTTTAGGAAACAGATTCTGGAACAAATGGCTCCCCACTTAATCTCTCTGTGCCTCAGTTTCCACTTGTAACACAGGATAATTATCTTGCCCACCCATGTTATTTTGTTGAGATGCCATAGAAACTACCGCAAACTGAGAGGCTTAAGCAACAGACATGTATTGTCTCACCGCGTGAGAGGCTAGGAATTCAAGATGAAGGTGTCGGCAGCATTGGTTCCCTCCGAGGGCTGTGAGGCAGAAGCTGTTCCACGCCCTCCTCCTGGCTGCTGCTGGTTTGCTGGCACTCTTTGGCTTGTAGATGCAGCACCCTGGTCCCTGCTTTTATCTTCGCATGCAGTCTCCCTGTATGTATAGGTGTCCAAATTTCTCTTTTGACTGAGGACACCAATCATACTGGATTAGACTCTGCCTGAAGGTTTCATTTTCATTTGATTGCCTCTGTACAGATCTTATCTCCAGGCGAGGTCCCATTCTGAAGTAGTAGGGGTTAGGACTTCAATGGGAATTTTGGATGGATGCAATTAAACATATAAAAACCACCTAAGTAGAGTTTTCAATGACAAGTAAATGAATTCACTCCTGTAATACAGTGGCTAGCTCTTAGAAGCTCTCAATAATGGTAGAAGTAAAAACTTTCAGGTTACTAGACGTCAGGGTTGCAATTCCGCTGGTTTGCACAGGATGGCCTTGCCACTTATTAATGGCTTGTGTAGTGTCCTTGGTCAGGACTTCCACCACACCAGGTGTTTGGGATAACGCTTCTGGCTGGCTAAAAGGTGCGAGAGGAGAAGGGATAAGTCCGCAGAGGTCTGTGCTTGGTCTGCCCCGTACTGCATACTGTACCACGCAGCTAGCCAGCAAAGGCCTTGTCCTTCTGATGAGCCCACAGAAGCAAGCTTCCCCCTGTCAGTGGTTCATCCACACAGATCTTGGAAATAAAGCTTATTACAGCATGTTCTAGATGGGCCGATCTCAGGCTTGCTGAGGGAACAGCGGACGTGAATGAAATGTTTGCTCAGTTCGGTTCACTTTAGAATGAGCCCTTTAAAGAATAAATAAGGTCTGTTGACCTTGTATGTGGATGGCTAAACAAAGAAGGTGGCCCCAACTGAATTCCAGGTAAAGAGGAGTAAGAGGGAACCTCAGAGGGCAAGCTCTGAGAGCAGCCGGAGCTGCCTCTGGGGGCCCCCGTGCCCTGTGTGTAGAGCTTTCTGGGCACCACAAGGTTCTTCTTAGTGAGAGCCCTGACAGCTCTTGGTGGCTTCCCCCAGGTGACTGTAGTAGCAGGGGATTGAAGAGACAGCATGTGCCTGGGAGAGGGGGTGGCTTACCCAGTAGACCAAAGTCAAGCTGAGTTGCCAAGCAAACAGTGACTGGGGACATAGTGTTTCAGCTGAAGAAGATATCAGAAAGGCGATTGTCCACAGAGAGGTTTTGAGGAGCAGGACTTTGGTGTTGACTGATGTCCTATAACCCTTATCGCTGGAACATCAACTCCCTGACCTCCAAGGCCGAGACAAGGTCACCTTCTTCCAGGTAAACGGTAAGGATTCTGTACACCTGTGGTTAAACCCTGGACTGGGATGCTGGATGCCTGCTCCGATTCTGCTGCCCCAGAGCTCTGTGACCTTGAACAAGTGGTTTAACCTTTCTGGGCTTAGATTCTTCATCTATTATTTGGGCGGGGCAGGGTGGGGTGATGGCATGTGGAAGTCATGGATTCTTTATGCTAAAAGGGATGTTAGGAATCTAGTTCAATTTATTTGGTAGATAAGGCACCTAAGGCTAAGAGGTGAGGTGACTTGTCCCAGTTGTTGAGTTAATAAGGGAACCTTTTCTGGTAACAACAGTGATCCCTCTTTCGTTCATATTGTCGGAGTGTGTACATGTACCCCTCATGACAACCTTCTAAAGTAGATATTCTTAAACCTATTTTACAGATAAGGGAACTGGCTTATCCAAGATCCCCAGCTCCTGAGTAGAAAAGCCAGGACTTTGACTGTTAGTTTGGTGTTCTTCCTCCTATAAGCCAGCTCCCTCCAATGACCCTCAGAAAATGCCAGCCACGTGTCACATTGGGTTTCCATTTTAAGCAGGTATCAACCTCAGCATGAGCAAGAGGCTGATTGTTGAGAGCAGACAGGTCTACTACCACAGGGGTGGTAACAGGCAAGCCAGAATTCTTATTCTAAATAGCTGTGGAAAAGTCCTGTGCATCTTCACAGTGGAAACTAGTTTTCATTGGGAAATGAGATTTTCATGTCTGACGTTAGAAATAAACTGCTTAATCAAGGATAGAGCAAAGCAAGTTAGCCAGGTGTACCTTATGGTAGGTGGGGCGGCAGTGGGTTTTATACTGGCTTTCCTGCCCTCCCCCTGTCATACCTTACTTAAAGGGCCAGGTGCACCGGAACAGCCAGAGCACAGGTTTCCCGAATAGCACCAGCACTTCTTAGGCTCTTAGGGGAGAGCCACTTCCTGAGTAAACTGGGGCTTCCATTAAGGCAACAATGCCTTCTCTGGGTAAAGAAGAGATACCCTCCAAGAGCTCTGCAGGGTGAGTGTGAATTAGGTCTAGTCTAGACGTTCAGCTGGAAGTCTTATTGGACATCACATTGATGTCATGCTGGGAGAGCCACGAGGTGAAGTTATCTGTACTTGTTACCCCAGCACCGTCCAGTAGAGATATAATGCACTATTGTGGTCGGAGAAACTTTCATCCTGCTCTCAATATTCTGAAAAGAAACAGATGACAGCAAAACATAATCCTGACTGCCCTCTTCCCCCACCCAGCCTCTCACCACGGTAATCAAGGGCTACTCTTAGAGTGATAAGGACACCTGCCCCAAGTGGAGACAATCGTTGTCATTCCTGGAAGAGCTTCACCTCTCATTCTCAGCAGTGTGTTTGTAGAACTAGAATTTTTGCCTTCCATCAGTGAGACTGCCCCTGCTAGGACTTCCAGAGTTAATGATTAACAACCAAACAAATGCACAGGGAGGCCCAACTAGGGAGCTTGTGTTTTCTAGGACCATGTTCCCATGTGGACTTCACCCCCCCATGTTATTCTTCCTTGGGGCCCAGGACAGAGAGACAAACACTGAAATTACCACCTGCCATTTCAGTTAGATGACACCCAGGGAACTCACTAGGGAGATTTTTCTAGAAAAGTGGACTTGCCTATTTAATGTATCAACCACACAGGTATCTCAGAAGAATAAAATCACACGACCTTAGAAGGAACTGGGTAGTCTGGCTTGACTTGGGAAATATTTAATGATAGCCTTATTCATTGTAAAAATGACTCTGAATGATGGTAAACTCTTAGGAGATTGGATTTACTGGTTTTGTATATCCACCATGAAATGAACACATCCTGGAATTTAGGTTGGAAGAATGTGGGAATTCATTTTGTCCCTTCTCAGTGTATGGATGAGGCCTCTGAGATGAAAGGGAAAAGAAAAAGAATACATTCACCCCTATGTTTATTGCAGCATTATTTACAATAGCCAAACTATGGAAGCAGCCCAAGTGCCCATCAGTAGACAAATAGAAAAAGCTGTGGTACACACACACACACACACACACACACATAATGGAATATCACTAGGCGATAAAAAAGAATGAAATCTCACCATTTACGACAGCATCAGTGGACCTAGAGGGTATAATGCTAAGTGAAATAAGTTGGTCAGAGAAAAACAAATACCACGTAATTTCATTTTTATGTGGAATCTAAAGAGCAAAATAAATGAACAAACAAGATAGAAACAGACTCATAGACACAGAGAACAGACTGATGGTTGCCAGATAGGGTGTGAGTTGGGGGACTGGGTGAAAAAGGTGAAGGGATTAAAAAGTACAAATTATTAGTCACAAAAGAGTCACAAGGATGTCAAGTACAGCATAGGGAATATAGTCAGTAATATTGTAATAATGATGGATGGTGCCAGGTGGGTACTGGAAATATTGGGAGGAACACTTAATAAAATATATGACTGTCTAACCACTATGCTGTACACCTGAAACTAATACAAAATAATATTGAAGGTAAACTGTAATTAAATTTTTTAATTAAAAAGTATTACTTAAATGAAAGACAGTCCAAGTCTAAACAGCAAGACCATTAGCTCATAGGTCAGTTCATTTCTTGCCCAAGGGGACCTGAAATCCAGGGGTGCTTCATGATATCCCATACCAGTTGTTTCACTAAAGTCCTTCAAACAGTTGTCTGAAAATTTTTTAGACAAAACTTTCTGTATGATATAATACAGAGGCAGGCTTTGGCCCAAATCATGCCAGGATATCATCATTCTGAACGAACAATAACACCTCCATCAGCGGAGCAGTTATGACACGGGCGGCACTGCTAAACTGAGCAGGAGCAGCTGGCTCACCTCACAGGTCCCTCATGAATACTCCTGTCATTTGGAAGGCTGAATAAATACATGCAAATACTTAGAACTCCCCAACCCAAGCGCACTACCGGCTTGGGGGAGTCCCTGCTTTGGCCAAGTGGAACATGCCCCGTGCAGAAGGGAAGGAGGCAAGTGTGGGCAGGGTTGACGGCACAGGCAGACACAATAGGCGAGCATTTGTGTGGTGCAGTGACACCCATGCCACACGCACATCTAACTCCTTGCAGTCCAGTCAGACAGGTTCCTCTCCTTATGTTTCATCTTGAAAGTTTACAGGTGTCTCAGTTAAGGGCAAATGTGCTTCTAAAGGATAAACTTTTCATTAGCCAACCATTTTCAACAATTCTTTTACATCGTCCCAGGAATTTAAAAGAGCTAAGTCATACAGGTTAGGACACACACACACACACACACACACACAAGGCAAACCCTCTGATGCCTGTAAATTTAGGCCCTAAATGGAAATGGTCACTTGGCATGTAATCTGATATGCCCCAGAATGAGTTTTTCCATAGTAATCAATTCAGGTCTTCCTGGGCTGCCTTCAACAGGTGAGAAAAATATTTTGAAAATGCTTATGCCCTGAATGAGTGACTTGACAAAAGAAGGCAGTGGAGTTCTCTAAGTAACATGCCTGTTGTGTTCTTCCCAGAGACTTGATTTCTACACTCCACTCAGTTCTGGGGTCTGTATCTAAATTCAAACAATTTGAATTTAGCTGGGAGTGTGTACAGCTAACCACAGACGAATCAATGCAGGACCAGGATCTGACTTGAGCTTTCTGCCTCTCCTTATGTGTGAAGTGAAGGAGAAAATGCATGGAGCCTAAGGGGACTTGTTTTCTGTGTCCTGGAACCCCTTAGCCCTGATGAAATTAAATGAAGCAAAGGTAATGGGTCCTTGGCAGAGATACTCAGGACCTGAGACCGGGCCACACTCTGTGGCCATGACAGGCAGGCCGTGGGTCAGCTGCATTGGAGATCCTGAGGCTCAAGGCCAGGACCCATGGAGAATCCTATACCCAATTCTATAATGTTTCTTTGACAAGGGACATTGACAACTCACAGTGTGTCTGGTGGGGATGACAAAGAGACCGGTTGATGAGACCAGAGAAATGTGGGAAAGAATTGGAATGAAATGTTATTTCCTTTAGAAGAGAAAGCCCGAGAGGAATGTGACACCTCTGTACTCATGAAAGGGTTGTTATACAGAAGAGGGAGAAGGAGCACCAGTCTTTGTTCCACATGATAGAACTAGAACCAGTGGAGGGAGACTATAGGGAGACCGGGTGTTTCCAGCAGTCAGAGCAGTCTGTAGTTAATGGACACTGTGCAGACTGTGGGTGCTTCTTTGGCACTTGATGTGTTTGTCAGCGGCTGTGGGAAGAGAAGACTCCAGCAGGGGAAGCTGAAGAGGGAATGCCTTCTCTTTGGTAGGAAATTGGACTAGAAAATTTCTTAGGCTTTTATTAACCATAAAGAGGATGGTTTTATGATTTTTTTTATGCAGGTGAGCAATAAAGGTGGTCTTATGGTTTCTGTATTCCACAAACTATTCACTATTTCATGCACAGAAAACCTGAGAAACAGCTACAAAGTTTGCAGGGCAATTAGAAAATATACTGCTCACAAAAATTAGGGAATATTTTATCACTTCATATTCATTTTGCAAATATCCCCTAATTTTTGTGAGCAGTACTTTCTGGGAGGCCATTCAGGCATAAAAATAATACTGCATGTTGTGGATGAGAGCATGGGCTATGGGGCAGAGCCCACTGGCTTCAGACCTGGGCTCTGCCCTCCTCAAGCCCCGTGAACTTGGCCTGGTTACCATCTCAGTAACATTTTCACTTTTGCAGCTAGGAGATAACATCTGCCTCCTACTGTCATGACCCTGAAGTCAGTTAATGCCCTTAATCATTAGAGCTATATGTCTGGTAAAGAGTACTCAATAACTGTTAGTGATGTTTATTAGAGAAGAGACCATTAATACTTCTTAAGTCTGTGACAGAATTTAAACAGTATGGCATCAGCTTGCAACAAAAGTCTATATTTTGACTGTGATATAATGAGAAGAAAAGTTAAATATGATTGCACTCTCTCCATATATACATATGTATGTATATGTGTGTGTATATATGTGTGTGTGTGTATATATATATGTATGTGTGTGTGTGTGTGTGTGTGTGTGTGTGTATATATATATATATATATATATATATATATATAGACAGCTTTCAGGGTCAATTCAGGAGTGATAAATCCTGTGAGTGAATGGCAGCTCAGTCCCATGAAGCAATGGGGAAAATAAAGGCCAGTGACTTTTCCAGACACTGAAACCCAAAGAAAATGGGTTTTGTCTTAAGAGAGCACCAGTATGGCGAGGGGAAAAGAGGAGGAAAAGACACAAGAGGGCTTTCTTGCACAGAGAGGGCATGTTGGGGGTCCAGGAGCCATTTATCCTTCCTCTGGTTCTTTGAATTTTTCAGGCTCTCTTTCTTTAACTAAGTGGGCAGCTAATGAAAGAAAGGAGAGAAAGATTCTGAATGTTTTTTTCAGGACATATTATGCAGCTCTTGAGATAGTGCCTGCTCATTCGGCCAAATGAAATAGATCACTGAACCTCCTGTGATTGAGCAAAGTGTTTTCAAACCCGAGGAGTTAAACCACTTTGTTTCCAAGTGAAGTAAAGCAACTCTGCTCTACTGCTAAATGATTGATTGCATATGATACAGTGAGCATACTTTTCACGATCCTAATAAATAAAACAATGAAATTGCAGACGACTCCAGATGGTCTCTTTGGAAATTGGATGGTGCCAAGAACAGACATTTAAAGTGGTTCTTTTCTCCACGGGTTGTTTATAAAGGCAACATTATTAAAAAATGTTAAGAACTATTATGCTTCATTAGTGTGCTCCAGGGCACGATTCAGGGCTTCAGTAATATACGCCGATCAGTCATCTCCTAGGAGTCTTCCAATTGTCTAGTCCCGCCTAGCCTCAAATTTTGAGGGGGGATGAAACATGAGCTTGAATCCAGAGTGAGATGAAGTTGTCTCTCCTGATTGCTTTGTTCTTCATTATTTCTTTATTGTTCCTTTGTTGTTTATGACACTGGCAGTAAAATCTATCTCCATGGAAATCTATCCACTACCTAGGACATTACATAATTTACAGAGGGAGAAATATTCTTGGCAACAAAAGCATTTAATTCAATGAGGCACTGTTTGGCCAGCTACGGGTGGGACTTCCAACTCAGGCAGAATCAATGCCCCAGTTTCATTAGGTTACAAATTAGGAATTGTTCTTCATTTGACCTAGCACAATATAGATAGCAGTGAAATTCAGCAAAATTTGCCTCCCAAAGGTCTTGTTTATCTCAGAGATTCAACTGATCTGTAAAGAATGCCCACAAAAACCCTTGGAATGAGATCATATACCAGCATGTTAGGTTCTCGCAAAATAGAAAAGATATCATCAAAAAATTCAGTGGCTGATGGTAGAACATGGGTTAGAAGCAGTGTGACATTTTCAATGTCCACTCTCAAGAGAGCACAGTGACTTATCTACTCTACCCAATAACATTGAAGACTTTAAAGCAGATATCAGACCCCGTGGGAAATCTCCAGAAAGAAAAACCTGGAGAAACATTTACATGTGTATGGACGAAGGAAGAGACCAACACAGACCATCCTTACCTTCTGTTTACACGCACAGAGCCTGTGTTCCTGCCACGGGTCTCTTTCCCTAAGAGTCTTTCTGCTGAAGAAGGCTTTAGCATCTATTTCCCTAAATCATAAAAAAAAAGTTTATGGGGTTAAATTATTTCAGTTCTAGCTTCCACTGTATTCCTTCACAAAGAATTGCACTTCATCTGGAATTGAGTTCTCACGTTATGAGAAATGGATACTGCAAATTGGTATTATTAAACTTATTAAGAGAGAGGAAAGGACTCTTTTAGAAAAATAACAGTCTGAATGGCATCTCTCACTCAGTAGACATATGCCAAGAAGGGCTTCTGAACTTAATAGTTATATTAAAGAATTCAAACTTAATATAAGTGCACAGCACCTCTGCCCTACAACCTTCCTGAAATTAAGGGTGCCAAAGCATTTCTTGTCTTGCTGTTACTTCACCAGCTGGAAAGTATGGCTCACCCTTCTATGAGACGAATAGCTAGACTCTAATGCCTGACTAATGTGCAACAATGCCAGGATGATTAAACAGGACTGATAAAGTTTAGCCCCCAATGAGATCATACCTTGTTAATTCAACAGAATGGCCAGTGGAATACCGATGTGAGAATCATGGGCAGAGGTTAGCTGGCTGTTGGACATTCAATTACATACCCCAATAAACTATTAGGATCAATTTGCCCTCCTATGAAGCCTTGAGAATTGGTCATTTTAGGACTTAACTGAATGGGCTGTTCATGATTTTTTCCCAAGGACATACTAAGCAATGATATATTTTAAAACCGACTATGTCCCACTGCTCTTAAAAACACTTTAAATTTTGAATTGAGCAGGTAGAAGATACTATACCCTCATAAAAAATTAAACGGTACAGAATGATAAGCAGTCAGTGTTAAAATGAAGAACGTAGAAGAGGGCGTGTGATGTCACTGTGACCCACCCAGGCTAACGTAAGCACTCCCTGAGCACTTATAAGGATATATACATAGTTATTTATCTGCTCTTTTGCCTGTTGTTTTCCCAACACACTGGACTGGAAGCATCATGAGGACAGGGTCTGTAGCCAGCTATGACCACCTCTGTCTTCATCGCCTGTCCTGTCCCTAGCAATCTATAAAACATTAGAGCACAGATGAAGCTGCAGAGAGAAAGTGCACGTTGAAAAAATGACCAAACTTTTAACAGACGTGGATGTTTCATGGCAGACGAGCAGACAAGCCAAGACGGGAAGCAAGGATCAGCTTGGCAAATATAGCTTTTCATTTCCTCAGCAAACAGTTGCCGACCCCTCACCATGTGCTAGATACTGTGTGGACACTAGAGGTGTAAAGGTGGAAAAACACCATTCCTGTGGGCAGAGGGGAGATTTGGAGACCAGCCTCAATGGTGGGGGGGGGGGGGGGTGCGTTGCAACACAGTTTTAAAGTTGCTATCTCAAAACTTTAAGAAAAGTAAGCTACGTGTTCATACTCAGAATTTGCAGAAAGTACGTTCTTTCATTGCTGGATTTTTACTTAATCACTATTATTAACAGTACGTGGTAATTTTTTTTTCAGAAACATAACTTGTTTCTTTAAATATGATATTTTGAAAAAGTGTGGTTTTAATATATTCACAGACAAAAATCTTTTCTAGCAGACCACAATTCCATTTCATAATATAATTCAATAGGATAATGGGACTTAGTCATACCAAATTTAACACAGAGCAAACCTAGCTAGAGTTCATTTGCTCCGTTAAATTTATGTAAAGTTAGGCTGTGTAGTAACTACCATCAGGAACTAAACCACCCTTCTCTATTGTTTCCTACTGAACATATGGGGAACATTTTGCATTTTTGTATATGCAGCTAAATTTTACAATGTGTTCTCTGGTTGCAAGGTAGTTTCTTCATAGGTCACATAACTACCTTCAGGCTCCGTGAGTAATGCAAACTACAGCTAATGACACAGATGCTGACTCTTTTAAAAAAAAATTTTTTTGAGAAAGAAAGAGAGGTAAGGAGCTATACAGAGAGTCACATGGATTCCTTGTTCCATTTATTTATGCATTCATTGGCAGATTCTTGTATGAGCCCTGACTAGGGGTCGAACCCACAACCTCGGTGTATCAGGACGATGCTCTATGCAACTGTGCTACCTGGCCAGGGCAGATGCTGACTAGTCACTAAGCATTTGAAAAGTTGCTCAGTGTCATTATTGACAAGAGAAATACAAATCAACACCACAATGAGATCCCCTACACGCCCACTAGAATGGCTCGAATTAAAGTGACAGGTAATAACAAGTATTGGTGAGGACCTGAAGAATTTAAAAGCCTCAGACTCTCCCGAGGGACACAGAAAATGGGGCAAACACTTCAGAATAGTTTTGCAGTTCCTCCAAAGGTTAACTATAAAGTTACCACCAGATAACTCAGCAATTCCAATATTAAGCACACACTTTCCTAAACTGAGAATAGATATGCAAACAAATACTTGTTCATACATATTCACAACAGCACTGTTCACACTATCCAAAAAGAGGAAACAACCCACGTGTCCATCAACAGGTAAATTGTATATAAAATATGATGACCCATAAAATGGAATATTATTCAGTCATAGAAAAGAATGAAGTACTGATACATACTGTGATGTAGATGAACCTCAAAACCATTGTGCAAAGTAAAAAGATTCTCTTTGTGTGCAGTGCTCGATCATATAATTGTTACAGAAAAACAAGGAAGTGAGTGGAGAAAGATGTTGCTTGAGAAAGTGTACTCTTTGACCAGTTTTTGAAGTCTTACTAGTAAGTAATGTTCTGTTTGAGGAGTCTTGTCTTCCTATCAGGAGAAAATCATATTGGATGTGCGTCATGGGTAGAAGAGGTTGACATGACACATTCTCTGAAATGTTAATCCTTAGAAGATTTGTTCTTAGAAACTCTGAAGGCAAAGCCCACAAAAAGCCTTTCCCCCCCTGCTGAATGGATTCTCCCTCAGCTTGGGGCACCCACGTGTGCACTATGCATAAGTCACTAGGCACCGTGCCTATCACGGATCTATCTACCATCTGTCTATGTAACTATCATCTATCATCTGTCTATCTTAACTGGAATATGTCTACAAGGCATTTGACACCTAAAAGTAATGACAATTCATTTTCAAAGTCACAAATAACTTTAAAATCATTTAAAATCATATCACGTGCCAGGCCCTGCACCTGAGCTGAGCCTCTTATCATTGAGTAAGTCAGAGCCTTTTTGCCTCTCTCAGGGTGCAGTCTAGTCACACAGAAGCCAAGAAGGAGTGACTCCAGGTAGGACAAGTCCCACAGGCTTTGTTGTGCCCAAGGTGGGGCTCTTTCCCCTGATTTCCAGTCTGACGCTAGATGACAGAAACAAGAATCCATCCTGGAAGAGTTCCCAAGGCTACAGACAAGGTGGCTGGTCCCCAAACAGGTCTCGGAAACAAGGGCCTGGTCAGACAAGGGAGCCAACGCCTGGAGCCCAAACATAGTGGCTTGGGTGTGGGCAGAGCAGGGGGTTCACTAGAAGACAAGTGGAAGGGAGGGAGTGACAGTGGATGGGGCAAGATAGAGCGTCTGCGCATTTGTGCCCGACATCCAGCTAGAAAATATTCCCAGCAGCGTTGTTTGGGAGAGGAAAAGGTGGGGAACACTAGTTACCCATCAACAGAAATAAATAAGTTAATTGTGGGCCTTTTAAATAGTCAAATTTTCAGCACAGAAAATTAATAAACCAGAGTGACATGTTGTTAACATCAAAAATGAGCAACAACAATAAAAAACTACCCTTAAAGGGAATGCACATTAACAATGGTTTCTTTCTTTCACAATTTGTTTGCTGAAGCATTAATTGGAGTCTCTTTCAATTAAATGTGACATGTCTGTTGAAGGGATAAGAGGCAGAAAAATTTCAGTAGCCAAAAATAAAGGAGAACCCGGGAAGAACTGAACTTCTGAACTGGGAAGCCGCTCCAGCCAGGGGCCTCTGAAGGGGGCAAGGGTCTGCACTTGGTTTCTCAGTTTCTTTCTTTAAATAAAAGGCCACACACTTCAGGCCAGTTTTGCCGCTTTAACTCACAAATGACTCTGCCAAGTCCCGTAGAACTGGGCTAAGCAGGGCCCAGCGAACCGCTTTGGTTTCTTTCTCTGCCAGACGACTTTCCCTGCAGAACGTGATCAGGATTGAGGAGGAGAAAAAGCAGGTGATGAATGGATCTTGTGCCCAAAACGATAACTCCATTTCCCCTGCCTGCCTGCCATCCCGCCTTCCCCGGGAAGGTTCTCCGTAAGACATCCACATAAAAATGAACCCACCTCTGAGGGGCGTTGAATTTTATCAGCCAGCATCTATGTGGATGTCCCTAGAGAACCAGGGCTTGATGAAGTAAACCACAGTGGGGATGGAAGGGGCTGCAGGAGAGGGGTGGGCGAGGTTAGAGTAAGGGCGAAAGGGGTGGAGAGTTTGACAGCACGAGGGGAACAGACATGCTCTGCCAACCAAATTTGTTAAGGTTCATTTTTCTGGAGACTGTATTAAGCACAATCTCAGTAATGAACAGAAACCACTAGGCTCACAAAACAAACAAACAAAGGAGGGAGGGAGGGAAGGAGGAAGGAAAAGAAGGAAGGAAAGGGAAGGGAAAAAAAAACAGAGACTCTAAACCTCACAGCAAAAGTATCAGAAACTTTCTTCTTATCCACAAGGTTAAAGCAAAAATGAATTCACTACATTTTTCACAGAACCATTTCTTGAACCAGAACTCATTTCTGCTTAAGTAAAAATTTTAACACTTTTCTCAGAACAAATCAGGTTCTGTCTGTTACCCTGGAAGAGAAAGTAAGTGTGGTTATAACAGCAAACACCAAGGACCCACTATTCCTGGAGCCCTTAGGTGTGAGGAGGGACCCCATGTTGCTGGGGCGGCACTGAAGATGTTGTGGTTGTCTCCAAAGCACAGTCCCCCCCCACCACCACCAGGATACAGGGCAACTTGAGAAGTGTTCAAGAGTGAAACTCTTTACAAAGGTATGAGTGGAATATTCAAAAACCACAGGAGAATTCAGTCTGAGGTCTAGCAACAGCAGGACCACCCCTAAACCTGAAGGGGTGTGTGTTACTGTGGGTGGGGGAGGGGGAAAAGGTTCTACCTCAACCCCAGAGGGAGAATTGTGTAGAGTCACCTTAGGAAGCAATGGCCTTCAATCAGCTCAAGGTGACCTCACAGCAAGGCAGCAGAGAGATAAATGCCCCAACTGCATTCCTTCCTTCCCTGGACCAAGGCTTCCTGTGGCCTAATTCATCCATCTTGGAAGTCAGAGTCAAGAGAAATCACAGTTGCGGTTGCGGTTGCGGTTGTGGTTGTGGTTGTGGTTGTGGTTGCAAGCCACATGGCCCAGCAGGAAGCAGGGGGGAAGACAGCAGGGCAGGGGGAGCACACTCAGCATGGCAGGACTCCAAGCCCACCCGCCCTCATGATCACACTCACTGTAGTAGACTGTCACCTCCCCATCGGTTTAGCTATTATTTTAGCAGCTCCCTCCCCAAAGCCACCTCAGCCCCTCATGCTAAATAACCTGATTGCTGTGGCTGGACCCCCAGTTGCAGAGGAAATTCTGATCCAACAAGATCCACTGGTAGAAAATACAGACATGTTCACTCCGGGTGTCCACTGGAATCTATCAGTGTTCTCTCTTCCCACTCTCTCGGCAACAATTCTTAGAAATAGTTAACATCATTTGAATTAGAAGCTGTCACTGTGAAGATGGGGTGGGGGAAATTGCCCAGAGGCACAGAGACTAGGCATATGGAGGTAGATTCTGCATCTTCTGCTGGTCACCTTGGGTGGTATACTACCTTCCCTGACCTCCCTGTCATTACCTGGGATGTGAAACCACAGGACCAGCTGACCCCTGAGACTCCTCTCTGCTCTGACTCTCTTTGATTTGAGAAACGTATTCTGAAGCTGCAACTTCGAGCAACAACCTCCTCAAAAGGTTGTGTATGTGATTGTGTAGTATTCTCACAGTTTCATACAATAGGGATGCAGGGAAATTCGTTTGTATTTGTATCCCTGCTTATTTTAAATAAAATTAAAAAAAAACGCTTTTACACACTTCTTCAAACCATGGAAGAAAATATAAAAAATACACCCTAAAGCCCAACAAGCTCCCTCGGTTAAAAACAAATGTTGGGTCCAGTGAATTCAAGCTATTCAAGATTTGTGGTTTGTTTTTGGAGCTAATCTTGAATATAAGATCTTTTGTGATCTGTCAGAAAGGTAAAAAAAAAGACTGAGGTTTACCAAATAGTGATGCTAAGATACATTTTATGTCATGCCGTGCTTGCATTGTACCACAAACATTAACGAGTCTTTTGTTCCTGAGCAGGATAAAAATTTGGCACTTCTTGTGACAAAGGTTAGAATCAAATGCGCAGACTTTTCCTTTGTGCACAAGACTCACTGGATGACAGCCATTTATTGTGACTGTGTATCGCATACACAGAGCAACATGATGAGGTGCTACCTACAGCAGCTCAGTTTGCCAAACCTTGGAAAATTGGCTTTAGAAAGTGTTACCCAGCAAACTTAAGCTTTCCCTTTTTAACAAGACTTTTGGAGCCATACTAAGGACAACAGTATTTTAAGACTCACAAGGAAAAGACCTATTGCTTGCAAAATGATCCTTTGTGCAAGTCTTATTTTCCAGCATGGGTCTGGGATGTGGAACGTGTTGGCTCCAGCCAGATTTTCCTCAGCCAAATCCCAAAACAGTTGAGGTATTTATCCAGATAATCCCATATCAGCACTAACCCCCTCCAAGAAGGGAAAAAAGTTTGCCTGATGAAACGAGGAGCCTTAGGAAGGCAGGAAGAATGCATCCGCTGTGACTTACACCACAATCAGATACCTTCAGGACCAAGCATTTTGCAAGCTGGACCCCATTCAGCCAGATTTCTCCGTTTTTCTGCTTCCATTTGCTTATGATGTTATGGCCACAGCTTTGAAAATACAGTCACGTACATAGAGTTGTGATTTTAGGGATCAGAAGGCCTCCTAAGGATGTAGTACTGTGATTTATTTTTGTAGAATGATTGTCTTGCAGAGGTCCCTTCCCTCACACTGATCTGTGGTCATGATGAAAAGACATCTAAATCATACAGCACATCCTTTTGCAACCAGAATCAAGCCTTTGTGAGAGCAAATAATTTTAGAATTTGGATTCAGCTCTATAATAAGACACAAGAAGAGGGAAGCACTGCCTTACAGGAGTTAAATTCCTTTCTGAGGTCACATGGATAGCTGGACATGAAGCCATAGACGATCATGCCTCTTGCTGACTGGCAAGGGATAGCAATAAATCTATTGCCTTGGAAGAAATATCTCTGTAGGGGTAAGCAGACTATTTTGTAATGAGCCAGGTAGTAAATATTTTTGGTTTTGCAAGCCATGTGTTCTCTGTTGCAACTACCCAGATCTGTCACTGTAGCATGAAAGCAGCCACCAACAGTATGTAATGGAATAATCATGGCTGCGTTCCAATGAAATTTGATTTATGAATTATGAGCACTGAAATATGAACTTCACATACTTTTTACACATTACTAAATATTATTTCATTTTAGATTTTTTTTTAACTACCTAAAAATGTGAGGACCATTCTTAGATCATGGTGGGCTGGATTTGGTCCAAGGCTAACCTTGTTGTAGAGTAACTCATTGTAGCCCAGGAAGAATTGATTCTGTGTCCTGGGTAATATCCATCTCCTCTGGCTGCATACCACACCTCAGAACCTCAAATCTCACTCACTGTCCCTCTGCTAAGATGCTCTCACACTAGACTGTGAAATTAGATCACTTTTGCATTTTATTTTTAAAGTGCCTTATTTAATAAAAGTCATTGTAGGTATAACTAAAGTCACAGGGCTCTGTTAGAAAAGGACTAAAGTGGAGAATTCATTCAGACACAGACCCAGCCACAAATGCCAGTTAGGTCCTTAGTGAGTGTTGGTGGCTTGGGTTGCAGGTAAGAACAGGACTAACAGGAATATAAAATGTTGTGTGTTAATGTGGGTTCAGTGGGGAATACAGAATTACCCCACACTCCTTGCTAAGATCACAGACTCTGTGTTTACAATGAAAGGAAACACTTGGGTTTCTATAGAAATGACTGTCTCAGAAAATTTGTCATATTCCCTGGGTCAGTAAGAGCTCTGATAGCCCATTCCTTGGACAGACCTGGTTCATTTGCTCACTTAACATAATAGCTAAACATTCCCTTAAAGTTCAGGGGCTTTTTCTCCTGTTGACGCTGTTTGTTTGTACCAGTGGGGGGGGGGGGGCTCTCTGGGAACACTGTCTAGTTTTTTCTGGGTTGAGAATAAGCAGATGCAGATCTGTGGTTTTTCTGTCTTGGATGAAGCCAGTAGGCCTGAGCTCAGGAAAAAAATGTTTTTATTCTTTTTTTCTTTCTTTTCTGGAGTTCCCTCAGAAGAAAATAGTGGGTCATGCAGGTTTTCTGAAAGCCAAGAGAAGGTTGGACAATGCCAAAGCAATTAGTTGCACAGTAGTGCCTTTTGGTGGAACCCACCACAAAGGCTATGGGTGGGTCCCTACAACCATAGTCCTTTTCATGGGCTCTGAGGCCCTGAGGACCACTAACTCATATGGTTCTTATAATCTTGTCAATCATGATACCTCACTAGAATCACTTGTACTGGTCCACTGTTGCCTATTAAAATATTTGTATTTATCAAGACCTTTGCCTGCCAGTGACAGAAACTCAACTCAGAATGATCCAAGCAAAAATAAATACATAAAAAAATAAATACCATTAGCTCAAAAGTCTGAAAAAACTGTGGGTTCATCTTCAGACATAAGTATACTCAGTGTTCAAGCAGCAGACATCGTCTCTCCTTCCCTTCCTGTCACCTCTGCTTTCCTCTGTGCTGGCTTTGTGCTCCGACCAGCTCCCTCTGTGTGTAAAGAAAGAGGGGATCCAGCCTTTCCAGATTCCTGGGGTCCTTGTAGCTCACAATCTCTGAGAGAAAGAGCTTCTCCCAGCATATATTGATATTTTCATCTCTGTGAAAAGACTCCAGTTGTCCCTGCTTAAATTGAATGCTCAACTTTGCACTTACCAGTGACTCCAGAGGAACACATTCTAACTGGCTAGCCTGGGCCACAGGTCCACCTGTTTTGGTCTTACTAGAATCATGTGAAGTGAGCAGGAGGAAATTCCAAGAATGAAAGAATGTAGGACAGATATGAAACTAAAAGCTGTATACTGCACTAGTAAATTATTCATTTGAACTTAATAAGAACGTGCTTTTCATAAACAGTAAGCAAATAAGAAGCCCCCCCCCCGGTGAATCATCAGTTATCTCTAGACATTTCTTTATTTCTTCTCCATTCCCTACTTTTCTTCGTTCCTTTCTTTCACTGGGTTGCTAATGGATAATGAGCTGAAATCATACAAATGAAATGGAAAGACCCTATCTTGTTCTCAGTACTCTCATAGTCAAGCTCCAGAGGGTGACCCGTGCACAGCACACATAAGAGTAATTGCAGTGGACGGTGCTATCTGCTCACAGTGCTGGCAGTCCACTTGTGCTGTGGGTCCAAGAAAACAGAGCTAAGAGCGTCCCTCTTCTGCTGCTGCTGTGAGGATTCAGACCACGCAAAGATGTGGATGCCGGTCCTCTCTCAGCTGGAAGGACCATCACCCAGCACCACCCAGAGGCTCCCTGAATACCCACAGTAGGAGATTAGCAAGTATGTGGCTTACGGAGAGGCCTCATACCATGTAAAAGAAACATAGCAAAAAATTAATTGATTTTTAATTAATGTATTAATGGAAAACTAATCAGTATGTATCTCATTTGAGAAAGAGATATTGGATAGACACACACAAAGAGAGTATTTTTCAAGGCACCCTTTAAAGATGGCCAAAACTCACCCAAACTAATGTTAAAATATGAAGACAGATGACTTATCAGGTGAAATTCAGTCTCTAAGAAACTAGGGAATAAAATCATCAAGATTTCATTTCTTTGGCTCTTTCTTCTGCTTCAGATTTTCCAGTGGCTTTAAAGAAATGAGGCTGTGTGTACTCAGAGTAGAAAGATGAGGGTCTTGGAACCCCCAGACTCCCATGGGTAAAATGTGGTGTTTGGATGAATGAGGGCCCAAGGTACTGTCCAGTGCTGTGACCCTGTACTTATGTTCCTGATCTGTATTCTGAGCTTACATTGGATGTGGCATCAGCGACCCCTAAGAGTCACCAAGCTCTGCTTTGTTAAGGGAGTAGAAGCAAGTCCTCCCTCAGATGGGATAACTTGTCAACCAGGAAGTGATCAATCCAAGAAGTGGATATGCTGGCATCTGCTCCTCAGCCCCTTGAAGTCTCCATTGAGCCTTCACTCCTCAAAATTCGATGCCTTGCATAGGAAGTCAAGAAGATAATTGTGCTGATACAAATTTGGACTGCCAGTGAGTCAGTGAGTTCTGTCCACAAATCCATTAATGAACACTTCATTCTGCCTATTTCAGATCCAAGATATCGCCCTTATCTTAGCTACATAAACTTCCACGTACAGAAGAATGAAGGAATTAATATCTTTGACTTTTTGAGAAAAGCTGGGTCAAAGTCATCTTCGATATCATTTCTTTTACACCAAAAACCTCACTTACTATATCATTGTCCTTAGATATTAGTTGTATTTTTTCTCATGATAAGTCTGTCTGTGAATGTGGTGACTACATTTTTTAATGTTTTGGTTTCAGGCAGAACATATAGCAGACTCTCAATGCATATTTGTAGACTGAATAAATGACTGTTGGTTCTGGAACTCAGCCAGGGAGGGAAAGTTTTTTAAAAAAATAAATGGTAGGGAAGGTTGATATTGCTCTATGTCAGGGGTCGGGAACCTTTTTGGCTGAGAGAGCCATGAACGCCACAGATTTTAAAATGTAATTCTGTGAGAGCCATACAACGACCCGTGTACGTTATGCGTTATCCAATAAAAATTTGGTGTTGTCCCGGAGGACAGCTGTGATTGGCTCCAGTCACCCACAACCATGAACATGAGCGGTAGGAAATGAATGGATGTAATACATGAGAATGTTTTATATTTTTAACATTATTATTTTTTTATTAAAGACTTGTCTGTGAGCCAGATGCAGCCATCAAAAGAGCCACATCTGGCTTGCAAGCCATAGGTTCCCGACCCCTGATCTATGTTATAATAAACAAATCTGGCATGAAAAAAATTGAGTCTCTGAAATAAAATGAGGTCTCCTTTAAATCCAGAGATTTATGACTTCCAAAATTTAGCTCCAAAGGCTGTGATTCGCAACAAAAGCTTTAAAGGACAATCTACAGCCAAGAACAGACTAACAGGTATCAGAGAGGAAGGAGGTTGGGTGTTGGGTAAAAAAGGGTGAGGGGATAAAGCAGTACAAGGTGGTAGTTGCACACTTGCCAGAGAGATGCGATTACAGCATAAAGGGTATAGTCAACTACATTGGCATGAATAGGTATGGGGTCAGGTGGGCACTTGCAGCAGCAACAGAACCACTCTGTAAAGCACATGATTTTCTAACCACTTTGCTCTACATCTGAAACTAATACAGAATAGTATTGAATATAAATTCTAATTGAAAAAAAATTTTAAAGGACAATCTACAGAAAAGGATCAGTTTGATGTGTCCACGATCAGAGCCCACATGCAGGACATTCTTTGGACTATTTTTTGGAATAGGAGATTGGCTTTGAATGAGGAGCTAGATTAGGGGTATAATGCAACATCCTGGGGGAAGGGAACAGTCACAACTTTGGTGAGAAGAAGCTTTGGTGAGAAGCAGCCATGATGTAGGCATCTATAACTCTTCCGTGACATCTCATCTCACAGTCTACATGGCATTCTAAGAATGAAGTGTTCATAGTTCAAGCCAAATAGAAACAGTATGAATAAACCTAAAATTAGATAAGAGCCAATCAACAACATTATATATCCCACTCAATTTCTGCTTCTTTTCCAGAATGTAGGCTATTTTATGGACCACTGACAATTGCCCCATCCTTCCCCTGAATCACTATGTGAGTAGCCCGTATTGAGCACATCTGAATAATAGAAAATATTTATTCTCCTTTCAAATATTTTTAGTTTGAGTTCCATGTTTATATTAATTTTTCAATTTAGTATACATTTTATTGCCATCCCTATGAGGTCAGGCTAAATAAAGCAAGTAAATAAATTCCAGTTGCTGAAAGAAAAATATTTGCCATTCTTCGTTTTCTAGTCAATGTGGTGCTCGTCTGAGTTTAAAAAGTGAGTCAGACAGCCAAGCAAATGGAATAGAAATCCTTGCATTGTAAATTTTCTAAATCTAATATTTGGATTTCTGCCTCTCCAAAAGTAATATGGTAGAGAGAGAACATGAGCAGTGGAGAAATCTGTGATCAAAGTTAGCTCTCCTACTTGGAAGCTGTGTGACCTCAGGGAAGTTATTTCAACCCTTTGAGTCTTCTCTACAAAATGGAAATAATGGTCAGTATTATTATAATAGGCTTAGATTTAAGTGACATAATACATGTAGGTACTCATGTATTCAACCAGTGTTTATTGAGTGACTACCATGTGGCAACGGCTATTCTTGGTGCAGGGGAAATGTCAATGACCAAAGCAGAAAATAAGTCTTGCCCTCAATGGAGCTTACATTCTCCATGTAAGATATAAACTAAACAAATAGTATGTCAAAGGGTGATAAGTACTAAAGAGATAAATAAAAGGAAGGGAAGAGTAATATGGTATGTTCATGGTAATAGAAGCAGTTACAGACAGAATGGCCAGGGAAAGCCAGACATGCCTGTAATGAAGCATGTGCAAGGGCCTGGGGGGAAAGTGCAAATGGAGGACTGCCTGCTCTGTCTACATATTGAGAAACTGTGAAACCAAGCATGGACCATCCTCCCACCTTGACAATACAACTTCATTACATCTTCAGAGGCCATGTTCAAATTTAGCATTGTCAAACCCCTCAGAGTCCTGCGCTAGAAAGTGACTAGTTGATATCTCGCAGTGTCCCTCCCATTTGTCCTCTTCCTACCTCCAGCAAGGTCTGCCCCATGAAGGCTCTCAAACACATGCATGAGGACACTTCAGCCCACATGGCCAAGTTCCATCCATACGGCCCATGAACAGCTGCTTCTTCGCCTTCTCAGGACTAAGAATGTGTCCAGTGACAGCACTGTCTCGGAAGTGGGCTCACGGCCTGGGGGGGGGGGCAGGGAGCTGTGCGGTCTAGAAGTGGGGAGGAGTGAGTGAGTGGGCTCTGAGGCACCTCGCCTTCGCCCTGCATGCTCCTCCCCCCACTGGAGAGGGATGAATGAGAGCAGGGCCCTCTGAAGGGAAAGACCCAGGACAGTTGCCCTTCTTGCCCAGGTCAAAGGGCAGAAACGGGGAAGAAATCACTGACATGGTAATTTTGAGCAAAGACCAGAAGGAGTCGGGAGAGCAGTCCATTGAGGATATTTGAGGAAAGAGTGTTGTAGACAGCAGAGTAACAAGTGCAAAGCCCTGATGTAGGCTCATGCTTGCTATGTTCCAGAAGCATCCAGGAGACCAGAGTGGTAGGAGCGGCACAAGTGAGGGTGATGGTGAATGGTAGGAGGTGGTATCAGAGGTGCCTAGAGGCTGAACTCTAAAGAATCTAGCCCTGGCCAGATAGCTCGGTTGGTTAGAGCATCATCCTGAAGGGCAGAGGTTGCTGGTTCGGTCCCTGGTCAGGGCACATACAGGACCAGATCTATGTTCCTGTCTGTCTCTGTCTCTCTCTCTCTCTCCCCCCCCCCTTCCTCTCTCACTAAAACTAAGAAATAAAGATTTTTAAAAATAATAATAAAAGAGTCTTGTAGGTCATTATAATAACTTTGACTTTTACTTTGAGCTAGGTGGGAAGCCATGAGCAAGTCTGGAATAGAGAAGTGAAAGGAACTAACTCATGTTTAAAAAGAAAAGTACGGTGGAAAGAGAAGTTTCTAAGTAAAACGGGAGATGACCTAGGAAAGCAATGCAAAAATGTGTATCTTTACATACTTTTCAGTATACTCACATTCACAGCTGGAAAGAATCCTTTGCAAAATCATAAATTATCTTTTTTTTTATGACAGAGAGAGAAGGAGAGAGAGAGAAGCATCAACTTCTTGTTCCACTTAGTTGTACCATTGATAGCTTCGCCTATATGCCCTGACTGGGGCTCAAAGCAGTGACATTGGGGTCGAGCCAGCACCCTCAGCATCAAGCTGGCAACCCTTGGCTCCAGCCAGCAACCCCGGGCTTGAGCTGGTGACCTTGCCACTCCTGGTTGGTACTCTATCCTCTGTGCCACCAGCCAGGGTACATGAATTATCTTTGGTTTGAACTTAATTTTACTACTGATTTAGAGGCAACCTTGTAATTCATTGTGCCTTGACTTCAAAGGTCAGCACCTAGAATGACTTTTGTAGAGTGGAATGAGCTCTTGGTCTTGGCTTTAAGTCCTGGGAGTGGCTCTTTTTAGCTCTGGGATCTCCAGCAAATCCTTTAATCCTTGTAAGCCTCATCCTACATCTTAAAAATGAGGGTGGAGGTTGCCTGTTTCAACTCTGGAGCAGCACCCAAACCTCAGATGTTATTAAATACTAATGGCCTCTATTTAAGCAGAAGTTTACTTAAACAAATTATTTGGTTTACACATATTATCATTTATCCTCCTGTTTATTGTTCTTCCTTGCTATGAACAGATAATGATATATTTTTTAAATTGTGGTTTATATGAGGTGAAACCAGTTTGCTCAACTGGTTATATTCTAAAATTAATGACATATACTCTTGTGTATGTTCACATACAAGCTTCGCTCTGTTTCTTGACCACATACCTTGCCTCTGTTTCACAAATAAATTGAATTGATTATAATATGAATCAGCAAGAGAGTGGAGATCCATTACTGCTATTGAGAAAATAGCTCAAAACACAAGCATCGCTGCTGGTAGTAACATTTTTTTCATAGTTGAAGAATACAACCTCGAACCTTTGTGGTGATGGCAGAGAATAATTAAATACATAAATAAATAAGTAAAATATAGGAAGAACAGTGTAAGATTAAATAACTGTAAGGTTCAAATGGTGTCATGAAAATGTAGGCATTAAAATGGTAAAGATAGTATTTTCATAGCCTGCAACCGTTCCAACAGCTTAAATTACTTGAGTTCTCAGTTCTGGCTCTCAGAGTCTCTGCTTCTTCAAGTATAGACCAAGAAGTCAGACTCCTTTACTTCAAAGGGTCTTCCAGCTGGAGAGATCTATAAATCTGCGAGTCTTCTGCCTGGAAACTGTCTCTTCCATTTGGAGTAGGAAATACATTCACAAATACTTGATTTAATCCTAAACTTTAGAATCTAGTTTTGGTGAACTGCTGTTATTTGAAGGTGTCAACAAATCCTCTGGGATCTGAAAACAATATATTATCAAAACCAATGACAGAAATTGGAAGTCACCGTGATTGATGTTGAAAACTGCCAGCAGGTCCTTCTCTCAAGGAACCTTCTCATCAGTGGGCTTTGTGGCAAAGCACCCTGGGATGACACCTAGTATTTGGCTATTGTTTCAGACTTGGCCAAATGGACCCAACCATCATCTTTGGGTCCAGAGGACTACATGGGACAAGACAGCTGGCTCACTGTAGTGTTGCAGAAATAATGTGTGTGTGTGTGCATGTGCATGCGCACATGTGTGTGTGTGTATGTAATAAAGCAAAAGGATTGAGAGGCAGCTGGCAAAGAGATGAGGAAGAAGTGGGAGGAGGAAAGACAGTCACGAAAGCAACAACCCACAAGCCACTCAGCAAAGGAAAGAATTTCTTAGAATGCAACACTGGCTGTATGTGTGAATAATTGGCTTGCAAATCACTTCCTCCATTTGCTTGTTATATAATAACACTCATTTCAGTGTCATTGACAAAAGCTCAGAAGGGAATCATGGTTTACTTGCCAGTTTTGCATGTGGCTTTTGTGTAGAATAAGGTTTCAGACACGAAGGTCTAAAATCTCTGCACAGACCAGGACAGGACAGGCAGACTTATCTTCCAAGAGAGGAGTTGACCTCAGGAGCACAATGAGAGGGCAAGACAAGAGGACAAGCTTAAAGCCTTTGCCTAAATCCAAATTGTAGCTCTCCGCGAACGACCACGAGGAAATTGACTGCTAGATTTTGTAATCTAAGGGTTAATGTGTATAGCTTTATGTTGGAAGGATTGCTACTATCTTTCCTATTAAAATATAATCATGAGGCCCTGGCCGGTTGGCTCAGCGGTAGAGCGTCGGCCTGGGGTGTGGGGGACCCGGGTTCGATTCCCGGCCAGGGCACATAGGAGAAGTGCCCATTTGCTTCTCCACCCCCCACTTCCTCTCTGTCTCTCTCTTCCCCTCCCACAGCCAAGGCTCCATTGGAGCAAAGATGGCCTCTGCCTCAGGCGCTAGAGTGGCTCTGGTTGCGCAGAGCGATGCCCCCTGGTGGGCAGAGCGTCGCCCCTGGTGGGCGTGCCGGGTGGATCCCGGTCGGGCGCATGCGGGAGTCTGTCTGACTGTCTCTCCCCATTTCCAGCTTCAGAAAAATACAAAAAAAAAAATAATAATAAAATAAAAATTAAAAAATAAGGCCCTGGCCGGTTGGCTCAGCGGTAGAGCATCAGCCTAGCGTGCGGAGGACCCGGGTTCGATTCCCGGCCAGGGCACACAGGAGAAGCGCCCATTTGCTTCTCCACCCCTCCGCCGCGCTTTCCTCTCTGTCTCTCTCTTCCCCTCCCGCAGCCAAGGCTCCATTGGAGCAAAGATGGCCCGGGCGCTGGGGATGGCTCTGTGGCCTCTGCCTCAGGCGCTAGAGTGGCCTGGTCGCAACATGGCGACGCCCAGGATGGGCAGAGCATCACCCCCTGGTGGGCAAAGCGTGCCGGGTGGATCCCGGTCGGGCACATGCGGGAGTCTGTCTGACTGTCTCTCCCTGTTTCCAGCTTCAGAAAAATGCAAAAAATAAAAAAAATTTAAAAAAAAATATAATCATGATAAATGCCCTTTATTAAGTGCTCACTTCATACCATGCATTTTACACACATAATTTCCCCTCCTCAGAGTAATACTGCATAACAGGTATCATTATCTCCATATTAAAGGTAAGGAAACTGAGACATAGAAAGGTTCTTTTTTCAAGGTCAAGCAGCAAGTAAACAGAGTGGCTGTGATTTCATTTCAGATCTTGCCAATACTAAGTCCCATCTGTGTTTTCCAATACTATAGCTCGCCTCTGTTAAATCGTGTGATACTTAGGAAGTGTGCGCATTGTTCTAGTGTGCAGGCTCTTACAGACTTCTCTCTAGTCTGACTGTCCTGTTGCTGTGAGTGAGGCAAGAATGAAATGATATGATCATTTTTTACTTCAGCAGGGAGTTTGGTTCCTTACCCCGGGCTGCTTTGGTGGAACATATATTTTTCCCTTTCTGCAAATTAGCAGTATACATTTTATATTTTCTTTAGGACCCATATTTCCCAACATATTATGAATAATGAAAATTAGCCTCCAAAGTTTAATTAAGAAGCTATAAAATTACTCAGACAACACTTGCATTAGTGTGCATTCCTGGTCTCCATTTGTCGCTAATGCTGTGGAACCTTAAAATTAAGCTAATTAATCAAGATAGTTGCTATGTGCAATATTGGCAGTTTTCTCCTATGCATTTTCATTCCTGGTACTGATGCTTCTAAATATAATGTGATGGGAGCCCCTAAGTTGTTTTCTCTAGTGGTTTTGTTAAAATGTTTATTTTTTATTTTATTTTATTTTATTGCTAACAATTTGAAACAGAGGAACAATGTTTAGTTAAGAAGTCTCTCAACTGACATGGCAATATCTGAAACTTACATCTAACATGGTAATGACTTAGATGTCAGCTATTTCTGAAATGGCAACCAATCATCACAATATGAGCTTCTCAGTTTTCTTCATAGCATTTTATTGTGTGTAAATATGTTTAGATGCACCATTTGTTTCCTTGAGACACAGAAGGATACAGTCATTTTCAGAATAAATCTTGCCTGGAGGAAACAATAAAAATTGCTGCACACCAGTCATTTCAGTTCACTAACCTTGCGTTCCTGAGAGAGGGAGTAGGGATGTGGCTTATAGTTACGGAGAATGGACACAGATAAAGTTTGTATAACTTCCCCAGAATGCTGGTACTGTATAAAGCACTATTATCAAAAAAACTGAAAATATTATTTTCAATCTTACTTTGTTACGCTCATAAATTCTGTGGGTCAGGAAATTAGATGCAACATAGTGGTGATGTCTTGTATCTGCTGTGTTATGTCTGGGGTCTCAGCTGGGAATACTCAAATGACTTGGGGCTTGAAATCATTTGGAAGCTTCTTCATTCACATGGTTGGTGTTTGGCTGGGATGGCTCGGATTAGCTGGGACTCTTGACAAGGGCACTGACATGTGAACTCTCTGCAAGGCTCGGGCTGTGCTGGCTGGATTCTGAGAAGGAGCAAGGAGAGTGAGCTTTACAAGAGAGTCATGCTCCAAGAAAAGTTTCTTGGTTTTTCTTGACCTTGTGGTGGCAGTTACTGCTGCCTCCAACCCCCCTGATCCAGGGTGAGAGGAAATAGAGTCCAGCTCTTGCTGGGAGTGTGGCAAATCCACACTGACGAAGTATGTTGGATGGGAGATTCTATGGACCATCTTGATCATCTTTGGAGTAGACCGTCTGGTCTGCATTGGCTTTTAACAACGAGGGTTATTTCTTGCTTATACAAAGTCTTCTGAGGATCCAGGCAATTCTCCAGAGCCGATGTCTTCCTGTTGGCTTAGCAATGCAAGCTGCTGCTCAATCCTGTAGCTTCTCAGTATGAGCTCATGGTTCCGCAGCTACTGGTGCAGGGGAAAGCAGCATGGTGATCACACACCAGCTCTTAGATACAGCACCTGGAAAGGACATAGTCACTTCTACTCACATTATATAGCTCAGGTAGCCATGCCTAAATTCAGTAGAGCAAGCAAGTGTGGCCTTTCCATGTGCCCAGAAAGAAAAGAGAGCTGGAAATGTTGGCAAATGGCAACAATGTTTACCACAGCCTCAGAGATACTGACGGAGTGCTGCAATTCCCTTCAGTGCTGAACGTTGTATTTTGTGAGATCAGGTCATTCATGCCGTCATGCATCTAACAGATGTTTTAGATGCTTACTACGGGCAACACATCCGTAGCTTGTTCTTGAAGGGAATTCAACTGCCCCCAGAAACCATATAATTTTACTGCAGAAAACCAATTGAAATGTCAATTGCTTTGTTATTGCTCCTACGGGTGGGTGAGAGAACATCTTTCTCCTATTCTCCACTGCCATACTTTCCAAAGCATATAAAATTAGACTTTTTTCAATCCTTACTTCCCATAGTCATTGATTTTTACCATTTTCATACACTATTGTCAGTCAGAACCATTTTTCTTTTACTAGCCATCACCTCTCTTTTCCTTTGAAGCCTTAATTTCATGACTATTGATGAAGCAGCTGTATTTCCAGAAGAATACAGATGGTGACTATTAATCAGGCACTGCCGTGGCAATAAACTCCATGATATATATTAAATGGCTTTAATCCAGTTTAGAGTTATCATGCATCATTAGTCTGAGCATGATTTCATTTGTTGTTGTTTTAAAGGAAATTTAGATATCAAGGCTGCAAATAGTTGATAGTCTGTCTAGAAAGCTCCTATTTTCCCAAAAGCAGAGCTCATAGATATATTTCAACAAGGAATGAAACAAAAACCAGCAGGAGCTCTGTTTTGAGCTAGATTGTTTCTTGGTCTTCAATTAGAAAATTGTGTTTCTAATGGAAACCATAGAACAATCCTCACTCCCCAGTGGAAAAGAATTAAGGGGAAGAAAGGAGCGCTGTGATGGGTTGAAGCCAGGATTTTGTGATATTGGCTGGGTAGCTGCCTTCCTGGGTTCCTTTGGGTAGGTAGAAAACCAATCTTACCCTTAACTTTTCCATGCACCAAATTATATTATGGAATCTTCCACTCGAGTTTCTAAATTATTGAGCACTTAAGGGAAGTTCTTATTTCAAGGCAAATGTAGGAAATACAAACAATGGAAGTTATTGGAGGTACACGCTAAAACTTTTTTTAAATCTTCTCGATGTGTTTAACTTAATGTGTAGATGGCAAAATTAAAAAGCAGGATTGCTAAAGCTTTTCAGAGAAGACCCCTAACTTTTGAAGTATGCTCACAATTACAAGAACTCTTATGTGCACTGGGTGAAAGCTAGATATTTATAGGATTATTTTTATAGGTTACAATTACAACTTGAAAAAACTATAGAACTTCCTTAGGTCTTCCAAACTAGGTCAACCAGTTAGGCCTCAGAGAAAGCATGACATATTCGGCTGAGCCAAAAGGAATAAATAGATATTATCAAAACAGATATTATCAAAATAGATACAAGCAAAACTGATAATAGGTATTCTTTTTTTTAATTTTTTAATTTTTATTTTTTTTACAGAGACAGAGAGAGGGATAGACAGGGACGGAGAGAGATGAGAAGCATCAATCATGAGCCTTTCATTGCGCGTTGCAACACCTTAGTTGTTCATTGATTGCTTTCCCGTATGTGCCTTGACGGCAGGCCTTCAGCAGACCAAGTAACTCCTTGCTGGAGCCAGCAACTTTGGGTTCAAGCTGGTGGGATTTTGCTCAAACCAGATGAGCCTGCGCTCAAGCTGGTGACCTCGGGGTCTCGAACCTGGGTCCTCAGCATCCCAGTCTGACACTCTATCCACTGCGCCACCGCCTGGTCAGGAGATAATAGGTATTCTGATGAAAACTTTACCGTTTAATGAAATCTCAGGTCTTTTAAGGTCATTCAGATATAAACTAAGTGGATGATGAGCATGCTAAAAGGAAAGTCACTACACAGCCCAACACTTCGAATTCCAAGAATTTTAGTTACATCATGGTAGATAAATAACACCAATTGCACTTATATGGTGCTTTGGAATTCAAAGCACTATTTTACAGCCCAAAGCTATACTTTTTAAGGTAATCTTTTGCATTCTTCTTAAACTTTTGAAGGATTACTAGTCTCCAAAAAGTAAAAAAAAAAAAAACAGAAAAACCCCCCAACTTTGTAGATATGTATATTTTATGTATATTTTTGCATCTTTAAAATTCTATATGTATGCATACTTTTAAAACCCCCAAACATGCATGCTACCTATAATTTCTTTCTCTTTTTTACAACCTTAAATACAAATAATAGCATTTTAAAATTTGAAACTAGAAATTCCCTTGTTGGCAATATCAAATTTTTTTAATGTTAATTTAAAAAATTGTCTCTCTTAAAATCAAGGTTTAAACTAAATAGCTTTTAAGATCTCTCCCTTCTCTGAGAGAAGAAAGGCCACTGGTATTCACTGGGCATGTTCTATGTGCCCTGCGCCCACCTACGTTATCTAATTCCTCACAGCAACCCGATCTGGTAAATATTGTTCTTCTTCTCATAGAACTGAAGAACCCAAACCCCTTAAAGATGAAAGCTGGTCCAGGCTCACGTGACCAATCATCAGTAAAGCTGGAATTTCACTCCAAATCCAATTTGATTTGTACAAAAATCAAAGCCCGCTCTCTCCCAGCATTTCTCCTCCAGAGCTCACATGGTAACTTTGCAGTAAGCAGCGACTATCTACCCCACATAACAGTGAGAGAGGCTAGGAGCCACACCTTCTGCTCCCTTTATTAGCATCACAAAAAGTCTCTCTAATTCTCAGAAACCCATACCCTGGGTGTTCAGCCCAAACTGAAGGGTTAGAATATTATTAGTATGTATGAGACAGTTGATCCACCTCTCAAGAGTGGTCACACAAAGTGAAATAGAGATTAAAACAACTTTCTAGATAATTAAGGGCAAAATAACTGCTATTAAGAAAAAGATAGCTTGAAATATTTAAGAAAATGGATTATAAAATTGTCCAACTTAAGTTAGTGCTATATTCTATTTAAAGAATTTAACCAAAATCCCTTTCCAAGTACATTCTTTTTAAAAATGAGTGGAATGGCTCAGCGGTAGAGCGTCGGCCTAGCGTGTGGAGGACCCGGGTTCGATTTCCGGCCAGGGCACACAGGAGAAGCGCCCATTTGCTTCTCCACCCCTCCGCTGCGCTTTCCTCTCTGTCTCTCTCTTCCCCTCCCGCAGCCAAGGCTCCATTGGAGCAAAGATGGCCCGGGCGCTGGGGATGGCTCTGTGGCCTCTGCCCCAGGCGCTAGAGTGGCTCTGGTCGCAACATGGCGACGCCCAGGATGGGCAGAGCATCGTCCCCTGGTGGGCAGAGCATCGCCCCCTGGTGGGCAGAGCGTCGCCCCTGGTGGGCGTGCCGGGTGGATCCCGGTCGGGCGCATGCGGGAGTCTGTCTGACTGTCTCTCCCTGTTTCCAGCTTCAGAAAAAATGAAAAAAAAAAAAAATGAGTGGAAATATTAAACCTATGATTAACTCTATGTTGTTTTCTAGCTATCTATTCCATATATAATATATTTTACATATTGTTCTCATAAAGTTTTAAAAAGCAATTTCATTGACGTGTCCCACTTATGATAATTTTGTTATCTAGTTGGTTTCATAAGCAGCACCATATATCAATATATTTGACAAATCATTTTTTGTTTGTTTTTCTTTTATGCCATTTTTTAACTATTCTTTGTTGAGCATTAAAAGGTATTTATCTCCTTGACCAGATAGCTTGGCTGGTTAGAGCACCATGCGGAAAAGTAGAGGTTGCTGGTTGGATCCCCAGTCAAGGCACATACAGGAACAGATTGATACTCCTGTCTGTCTCTTTCCCCTTTCCTTTCTCTCTCTCTTTTTCTCTCTAAAATCAATAAAATAAACATTAAAAAAGAGAAAGTTTAAAAACTAATTAAATAAAAGATATTTGTAAAAATTTAAATCAAGACTCCTTTTCAGGAAGTTCAACAGGGCTTTAAATTTCTTGTATATTTTGATTCTTCTAAACTGAGGTTGTTTTAAGTTTGCCTCTACGGATTTGCAATTTATCTTTTTGGGGGGGGCCTAATTTTAAGAAAAGCATTTTTCTCAACTAACCCTCAGTACATCATCCAATCCCAGCTTTTAGCTGTCCTGGGTTCCATTACCATTCCGCCTCAGCTAAACTCTGCCTCCCAGGACATAAACCCTCTGATCATCAACATCTGCTTTGAATGAAAAAATGGTTGAACTGTCTCTGCATTCCTTTTCAACATAGAAAAGAAATCTGCTATTTAAAAGTGTGGTTTAATAATTCCTGAAAAGGGAATGATAGCAGACTCCAGTGAACCCGAGAAAGACTTTGTTGCGTCCAGAAATGAGGAGAGGAGCAGTAATGTGGCTCAGGCATGGTTGGAAGCAGTACTATAGAACAAACCATAAATCTCAGAGCAAGCTCAGCGGTACTCGAACTGGGGCGAAGAGTGGGTCTCCCGGGAGCAGGGCCGACCACAAACCTGAGCAGGCATTTTCCCAGCTGTGGCTGTCCTCCTGGCAAGATGGCATTGACTCTTTGCTGTACTTTCTAGCTGGGTTCATGTAAGAAATTGTAAAACAAAACATTATTTGAGGAATCAGTGACTCACGGTGGCACAAAAGGGACTATGAATGGCGTCGCAGATAGACTAGTGTTGGGAGGAGTGGCTGGAGCTCACGTCAGCACCCCAGCCTTCTCCCCAGTACCCATCCCAGCCTGGATCCTCAGGAGGTCAGGGATAGGAATAAGGTGTGTGTGTGTGGGGGGGGGTGACTGGAGGTTACTTCTGTCTTCCTTTCTTCTTTTCCAACTCCTTTCCAAAAGAGTAAAAGAACTTTTGCTTCAGAAAGGTTTGTGGGGGACTAAATAAGTGTATAACCTAGATTTGCTAAAACCAAAAAAACAAAACAAAACAAAAAAAGTTCCTCTGGTTAATTAAGCAGTTGCTCTCTCAGGAGCACTTTGCTCAGAGGAACACTGGGGTTGCCTTTCGCTACTTAAAGCTTGCATTCTGAGGCCTCCCCCTCTCCTGCAGAGAGGAATAAATACACACAGCTCTGAACCGTGGACAGCGTGTGTGCCTGACTGTGTTCTCAGGAAGGGTTACAATGAGGTATCTCTACCGGGGGAAGCATTAAAGTGTGCCCAGCCCTCAACTCCCAGATGAAGTTGCTATCCATGTACTGAGTAGAGTAGTGTTTTAAAGAGGGCTCTGTTAGAATATGACTCCTCTTGTCACTGTCAAGGCCTTTATGGGAAGAAAGTAATCTCCACCGAAGTAAAAGAATGTGCACATTGCAAAGAGGTATATATTCTGAAGAAAATAACTATATTCAAAAATACACAAGCCTGTGTTTTAATTGATTTGTTTGTATATCTGTCTCCAGCTACATTGTAGACTCTTTGAGGGCAAGCATCATATTTCTTTCATCTATATATCACCCACCCCAGTGGCTCATGGTGTCCCTTCGAAGTGGCTGGTACTAAATACTGCATATTGAATGCCTACAAGGACAGATAGGTTGGCTGAGAGAACCAGACTCGGGCAGTGACTGAGCAAGTCTAGCTTTATAAGAATTCCATCTTCCGAGATTTAAAGATCATAATGAATGATTTGTGGAAGTTCTCTGTCAACTAGTTCACTCCACCAATAGCTTAAGAAAATTTTATACAGTCTATCACAAACAGTCAAGCTTAAAGCAATTAGTAGCACCTAATTAATTCACTGGGAAATCTCTCTTCACTTAACAGCATTCAAAAACTATCAGCGTTGGCTATATTTTGAAAATATTTCAGTGTGGAACCCAGCCCCTCTGGCTCTCATTGAACCTGCTGATTTGTGCATGACACTTCCTCCTCCAGACTCCTCCCTTTGATTATTATTATCATGAGATGTTTAGTCAACATGTGTAGTACTTAGGACTAATTAGAGCTAGGAAAAGTGAGTGATGAAGTAACCAGCCCAGGGCAGCTCCTTTTTCCTTCTGCATTTTAATTGTTTTCTTTCACTGATGAACATTTTATTCAACCACCCAAAGAGTCAACCAGATTTCAGAGTGATTTATAACTCACTCATGATTATGCCTTGGGTACAAAACTGTCCCTTATACTGTAGTATCTGGGCTCTCTAGTTTTTTTAATGATGAATGAACTGCACTAGGCATGGAATATAACCACATTTACTTTCAAAATTGAAATTAAGAATGTAAAGTCCTTTATGGGAGGAATTTAATCTCTAATGTAATAAAACAATGTGCTCATTGCAAGGAGATGGATATTATGAAGAAAATAACTATACTCAAAAATGTTATGAAGACCATGAAGCTAGATGTTCACTAATGCTTTTCATTTTGTGTTAATGAACCAGAAATGAATAAATCTTAAACCAATGAGGAAGAACTAAAGAAAGCTCATATTTATTATGTCACTGGGGCCCAGAAAAAGCTAAGATCGGTTAAGAACTAACCTAACATTACAAGGCTTTAATTGCATACAGGTTGTAAGACATATAAGCTCACTTTTGGACATAAAGGTCCATGTAAATAGCAACATTTAAACTGCAATAGTGAAGTTTTTGCAATAAATAACTACATTCAAAAGGAAGAAATTTTAAATGAATAACCTAATGTTAAACCTCAAGGATCTAGGAAAAAAAAGAACAAACTAAACCTAACCCTATCAGGAAAAAGAAAATAACAAAGAATACAGCAGAAATAAATAAAATAGAAAAAATAGAAAAGCGATAAAAAAATCAATGAAGAGTTGATTTTTAGAAAAGATAAAAACAATTGACAAACCTTACTCTAAACTAATTAAGAAAGGAGAAAAAAACCTCATAAAATCAGAAATGATAGAGATCCTACAACTTATACCAAAAAATACAGTCATAAGAAACTACAATGAAAATGATACGCCAAAGAAATGGATAAACTATTAAAAACATACAGTCTGCCAATAATAAATCATGAAGAAATAGCAAGTATAAAAACACTTATAACTAGTATGGCAATTAAGTCAATAATCAAAAGTTTCCCAATAAAAAAAGCCCAGAACCACATGACTTCATGCTTGAATTCTCATGTTCACTGCAGCATAATTCATAACAGCCAACCTGTGAAAACAACCTAAGTGTCTGTCGACAGATCAGTTGATAAAAAAAAAAAAAATGTGGGCTATACATAAAATGAAGCTTTTAAAAGGGGAGAAACCCTGCCATTTGTGACAATACTGATGAACCTTGAGGACACTATGCTAAGTGAAATCAGCCAGTCATAGAAGCATAAACAATGCATGTATCTACTTATATTAGATATTCTAAATAGTTGAATTCACAGAATCAAACAATGGAATGGTAGTTGCCAGGGACTGGAAGGGAGGAAGATTGGGGGGTTCTTAGTCAATGGTCATAAAGTTTCAGTTAAGCAAGATTGATATGCTTTAGAGATGTGTTGTAGCCTGACCTGTGGTGGCGCAGCGGGATAAAGCGTCGACCTGGAACACTGAGATTGCCGGTTCTAAACCTTGGGCTTGCCTGGTCAAGGCAAATATGGGAGTTGATGCTTCCTGCTCCTCCCCCCTTATCTCTCTCTCTCTCCTTCTCTCTCTTTCTCACTCCTCTCTCTCTAAAAAATCAATAAATAAAATATTAAAAATAAATAAATAAGTAAAGATGTGTTGTATGACACTGTGCCTATAGTCAACAGTAAAGTAGTTGTTCACAAAAAAACATTTTAAGAGGTTAGGTCTCATGTTCTATTCCTAAACAATAAAATAGAATTTTTTTTAAAAAGTAAGTATGTTGCATTGGGGGTTTAATTGTTTATTTTCCTATCTCAACTCAAATTGCCTTAGTCATTGATACATAGAAATGAAGACTATTTCTGATCTTTTTACACAGTTTTATGAAGAAGTTTCTAAACAAAGAGAAGTGAGTTTTGCGCTGTACTATGAAGCTTTTATGTATTATTTTATTCAGTCAGTAAACATTTGTTGAGGGCCTGCCATGAGCTAACACTAAGCAATTTTGAAGATAAAAATGTGAATTAAGATTCCTATCTTTCGGCCTGACCTGTGGTGGCGCAGTGGGATAAAGCGTCGACCTGGAACACTGAGGTTGCCGGTTCGAAACCTTGGGCTTGCCTGGTCAAGGCACATATGGGAGTTGATGCTTCCTGCTCCTCCCCCTTCTCTCTCTCTCTGTCTCTCTCTCTCACTCCTCTCTCTCTAAAAAAAAAAAAAAAAAAAAATCAATAAAGATTCCTATCTTTCCTGACCAGGTGGTGGCACAGTGGATAGAGCATCAGCCTGGGATACTGAGGACCCAGGTTTGAAACCTCGAGGTCACCGGCTTGAATGTGGAATCATAGACATGACCCCATGGTTGCTGGCTTGAGCCCAAAGGTCAATGGCTTGAGCCAAGGGGTCACCAGATCGGCTGGAACCCCCGGGTCAAGGCACATGTGAGAAAGCAGTCAATGAACAACTAAGGTGCCACAATGAAGAACTGATGTTTCTTGTCTCTCTCTCTCTCTTTCTCTCTCCCTTCCTGTCTCTTTCTCTCTTTTTTCTCTCTCACTTGGCTAAAAAAGTAAAATAAAAGACTTCTATGTTCAAGGTGCTCATGATTGGCAGTGCCAGCACATTGTTTTAAGTTGCAACTTTAGCATGTACAAAGTAGAGCAGATATATAGAGGAAGCAAGAAACATTTAAAGAGTGTTAGAAAAAAAACCTGTCTAATATATTGTGTATCACAGAGTGCATTTGGTGGGAATGGGCCACCTCCAGATACATCCAGCTCTAAGTTTCTAAGAGCATTGTAGAGCAGGGACTCCTTCCCTAAATCAGTTGATATAGATTAGAGTGTCCACTTTTTCTTGCCATGATTCTATCAACCAAAGGTGCAGACCCTGAAAAGCAACATTTGTCTTCTTGTCTTTGTTTATTCATTAAATCACTCGCAGGACAACTGTATGCTCTGGAAATAGGTGTCAGAAAAAATAAATAGGTGTTTCTGAGCCCACCAGAGAGAGTCTGCTCTGTTAACCAGCGTAACATTTATGAAATCAATTTTCTGTACCTGCTGGATCAGGCTGATGTGAGAACTGGCTTTCCACAGCTATCATACTCACTCCTGAGTGATCTGACAGGGCTGACAATTTATGACAAACACAAAGGGGGTAAGCACTGTTCTCCTAATATATACATTCCTTGTCTCACCATGCTAATAAATAATATGCATATGTAATTTGAGAGATTCGGTGTTCCCAATGCTCTGTTTTTTTGTTGTTGTTTTTTGGGGGGTTTTTTGGTATTTTTCTGAAGTTAGAAACGGGGAGACAGTCAGACAGACTCCTGCATGCGCCCGACCGGGATCCACCCGGCATACCCACCAGGGGGCAATGCTCTGTCACAATCAGAGCCATTCCAGCGCCTGAGGCAGAGGCCACAGAGCCATCCTCAGCGCCAGGGCAAACTTTTGCTCCAATGGAGCCTTGGCTGTGGGAGGGAAAGAGAGAGACAGAGAGGAAGGAGAGGGGGAGGAGTAGAGAAGCAGATGGGCGCTTCTCCTGTGTGCCCTGGCCGGGAATCGAACCTGGGACTCCTGCACACCAGGCCGACGCTCTACCACTGAGCCAACCGGCCAGGGCCCAATGCTCTTTTTTTATTCTTGGAACTCTGTCTTTTGTACATGTTGCAAAAATCAAAGGCAAAATTACCCGAAAATTTGATTTTCCATTCCTCCTGTTCTCACTTTCTGGTGCCCACACAAAATATATAGTACATTCTTCTGTGTTCAGACCTGTGTTCTTCAGACAACGCTGCTCTTTCTGCTCAGATTTATACTATAGAATGTAATAAAACAACTCAATGAAAACACATTTATTGTTTGATTTTTTTAAATACATGTTAAGTACCTACTGTGTGCCTAGTGCTATGCTGAATCTTTTTGTTTGTTTTAATTTTTTTATGTTTATTTTATTGATATGAGAGAGAGATGGGAACAGTGATCTGTTCCCGTATATGTCCTGACCAGGAATCAAACCAGCAACTTCTGCATTTTGGGTCAATGCTCTAACCAACCGAGCTATCCAGCCAGGGCTCTATGCTAGTCTTAAACATAGAAAGATTAATGGGAAAAATGGAGCAACTAATTTACAAAATGTTCTAGGTTTTTTTTTCAAACTTTTCCAAAATCTATGGTTATCATATAAAGACAAAAGAGAGCATAAACCGGATGCCTTAAATAAAAATGGGCTGATAATGAGTAAGAGAACTCAAAAGCTCTTTAGAACATGTGCTTTCAATTACCATGAATAGACTGATAAGCTGGGGTGGGGGGAGCCTGACTGAGCCCTTGGACTTTGGGAAGAAAGCGCTGTTTATAGACTTGCATATTGAAAGCAGGAAGCGTGGGTACAGTTTCTTAGAAATAAGTGACTATGTAAGTGTATTTTACTGAGAGTAGCCCTTAATTCATGTGTATTTAAACTATCAGAATGATTTAGTCCTTTATGGCCAGCAATTCTTTCATGTATTCATGTACAAATATTTATTAACCTGATGCTGTGATTCAGTGAGTCGTTGCCAGGCGCTAGGAGTTAAGGGTCCTATCCTCCCCCAGGCTACATTCAGATGAGAGCACAGTGAAAATAAATGACTGGTCAAACACAGTGGTCCCCCCTTATCCACAGTGGATACATTCCAGGACCCCCCATGGATGCCTGAAACCACAGATAGTATTGAAATACCATGTTTTTTTCTATACATACAAACTGATGACAAAGTTTAATTTATAAATTAGGCATAGGAGAAGATTAGCAACAATAACAAAGAAAATAGAACAATAACAATATACTGTAATAAAAGTTATGTGAGTATGGTATCTCTCTCCCTCTCAAAATACCATATTGACCGTATTGTACTATATTCACCCTTCTTGTGTTGGTGCGTTGACCATAGGGAACAGAAAGTGTAACTATGGATAAGGGAGGACTACCACACACCAGATGTTAGTTAGAACTTGTGCCTGAAGGACCAGACGATGTGTATGCATACACAGGTGGGGTGTGTGTGTGTGTGTGTGTGTGTGCGCGCGCACACACGTAAAGAGTGTTTTACAAAAGGTGATCTGGTGGAGGTGATCATGTAAATAGGAGAAGAAAAGAATTTCAGGCAGAAAACAGTTTACTTATTGTTTCCAAAAGATAGTTCTTTTGGACCAAAGCAGTATACAATTATCTAAATCAGGGGTTGGAAAATCTCCCCAGCCGTCAGTTTCTATAGATAAAAGTTAGTCCTGTTTTGTAGATAAAGTGTTTTTGGAACACAGCTGTGCCTGTTGTTTTATATACTATCTATGGCTGTTTTCACACTACAACTGCAAAGCCTCGTAGTTGCAACAAAGATCTTGTGACCCATAAAGCTGAAAATATTTACTATTTGGCTCTTCACGGACAATATTTACCTCCCCATAATCTAAATCACCAATTTGTAATCATTACAATGGGGTCTTTTTTTATTCTGTTGTTTTCAGCCTGTGAGGTTAACCCCGAGTTTGCAGACATCCTGCTAAAATGGACTTGGTGATGATAGTTGGTGTTTATTGAGTGAAACCATGTATGTTCCTGATGCTTTTTAAAGCACTTTAAGTCATTTATATTATACTTAATGCTCACAATAGCCTTATTCATTGGTTGCTGTTATCACTTCAGCTTATAGCTGAGGAAACTGAGACAGAGAGAAGTCAAGTAACTCTCCTGATGTCACACATCAAGAGTCAAAACCAGTGGTGAGATTCAGCCAGTTTGCACCAGTTCAGCAGAACTGATTATAATTTTTTTGTTTAGTTCAGCAAACTGGTTGTTAAAACGGCACTTGTAATAAGGTTCTCTCTAAGGTGGGATTTTTCAAAGATGAACATAATATGTTCAGAGAAGAGAAGTCGCCTGTTTCTAATATATCGAACACAATGACTATTAGCCTAATCGGCCTACCTCTAAAGGAATGGGATTCTACTCCTCCAGTGAAAAGATAGTTAAGGATAAATCATACAGCTGATCATGCTTGGATAAAATTGAAGAAAATTACAAGTAAGGACACCAATCAAGAAGCAATATGGCAATATCTTAAATAACAGTTTTATTGTTTTTTTTCTCAGGTATTATTTAATATTTTTATTAATATTTTAAAACTCTCATAACATAATCTAGTTCTGTGTACCTCTTTTATTATTCTTATTTAAGTATTAAATGCATGAAATAATAAACTGCCTTTTGGTATATTATTTTTTTATACTTAAAATGGTCATTAGAGCAGAGAACCAGTTGTTAAATTATTTGATTCCCCCACTGGTCAAAACCAGACAGCCTGGAAAGTAAACATTATACTAAATTGCCTTCATAATTGAACACTCTGCAACTCCACCACTATAACAGACCCACTGCTTCAAACTGCCTATCTATTCTTGATCTGCACAAGGAAACAAACATTTTGCCATAAAGAATTTAGTACTTCCTTGGAGCCAAATTTTATAGTTATCCCTTGCTTAGCATTAACGATATAAGGAAGGCTTCCAAGTAACTTCCTCTCAAGCTTGATTGAGAAACATTGAGTAAATAATTGGTGTTTTCAGGAATGGCTTTGCCCACATTGGAAATTCAGACCGTTTATTTCATTACCCAAATGTGCTCAATATTAGACATACTATATTATTCTACAACCTTCTCCCTTGTGTTGGTTGGAAGATGAGACTGTGGAGCCAGTTCCACCGTTCCTTTTCTCGCCACTTCCTGAACACCCAGGTAAGTTCAGCATCTCCTCCCCAGATTGCTTGTTGATTTCCACTAAGACCCCACATATACTTGGCACAATAAATTTAAGCTCACCTGAAAATCTATTTCAGAAAGTTCAAATTCTGTGATGTTCACTCCCAGCAGCTCTATTCAATAAATTGCATGTGCCAATCGCTATGAAGGATGTCTGTGTTTCTAGATTTTTTGCCAGCCTGTTCACTTCTGAAGAAATTTCCCATAGATTGGTATAACTTTCCAAAAGTCACTTGTATTTAAACATTTACACACCCAATGAAAAGACTGAAGAATTACTTCCCCCCCCAAGTCCAAGTATAGGCTTTGAAGAGTTATCAAGTTACCTCAATTTACTTAACAGAACCTAATCCCACAGGTGGGCATGATCCCTGTCCTTGTGGAATGGCAGGGAGAGGGACCAGTGAAGAGAAAATGAATATACACCATAGTGAGTATTATGAACAAAGTGCATGGCACCTCTTAGGAGATGGAGTGGGGGTCATGGTCAAGGAAGGCTCCCTGAAGGATAGATTTAGAAGAGAAAATTGATCAGACTTGGAGTATAGGAAGGGAAAGGATTGGAAAGTAAGGAGTTGGGATGACATCTGGTTTTATCACCAGCATTTTGTTGAATTATTAGCCTTTTCTCCATATTTGCTTCTACACACCCAAAAATCGTATTCCTCGATTCAAATTTACACACTTCCTATTATTTTTCATGGATGTTATTGTGTTTCAAGATAGCCAGAGAATCAGTCCAGCCTCACTTTACCAGTAACCAGCTGTGAGATTTTGAACAAATAACTGAAGTTTCCTCAACTTTGAGCTTTTTATCTTCTTAGGGATATTGAACAAAATCATTGCTCTGGTTCCTTCCACCAGTAAAATTCTACCTTTGTAAATCCTGTCCTTTTAGTAATGCTTTCCTAATCTCTATGGTCTCATGTGGAATTTCCCAACTTTGAACCTGAGGATGGCATATCTATTAGAATTGTATTATATTGTGCATCACACCAAATCTGAACTGAAGCAAATTAGAGGTTCACTTTGTTTCAGGAATGAGGAGTCCAGCCTTAGACAATCCATGGCTAATGAAAAGGCCAGACAATGGCATCAGGGACCAGGCTCTTTCTACCTTTCTTCTTAGCCACCCTGCTCCCCAGACGTTGCTCCATCTCTAGTTTCAAGTCTGTGCCCTAAGCAAAAAGAAGGGACACATTAAAAAGGGCAAAGGTAAGGGCTAGCTGGATTGGCTCTCTATAAAAGAGCTTTCTCAGAAGTTCTTAGTAGCATTTGCTTAAATCTCATTGGTTAGAACTGTCACACAGCCATCCTTGGGAAATGCTTTTTTCTTTGGTTGGGTTCACTGATGCCCTAAACAAAATGAGGGTGTATTTGTAAGAAAGTGAGAAGGAATACTGGATAGGCAGCTCGCATCATTTGGTTATTCAGATGTAATATTCAAAATATTTTAAAACAGGTCTGGCATAACCACTGACCAATCAGTGCAGAAGCTGACCATCACACTGTAGCAATACATCCTAGCTGGGACGGGGGGGGGGGGGTTCTGCCTGGCATGATGGTCACTGAATGTAGTTTTTATCTTTCCCTTCTTCCCCCATATAGTAAGGCTTGCATTCATAAAGGACAGGACTATATTTTGCATGTAATCTTTCCAGTCCCCAGGAAAATGACCTTGATATAGAATAAGTGTTCATTTTGTAGAAAGGTGTTGAATTATTCATATCATAATCCAAGGATGAGACAACCAGGCAAAGAAGTGCTCACGCTATTACCTATTCTGTTTCCTTGGGAATGAATGGTGACTGTATAATCCTAAATGTCGCAATATGATTGACTATAAAACTAGCAGATAGATGTGGGCTTTGAAGGTTGTTCAAATCTTTTACAACTATCATTCAAAAGGACTATTATAGACTAAACAAAAAGTATTGAAATGAAAAAGCTTCAGGCATAATAGAGGTTCAGGAGACCTTTCTCTTCATTTATTAAATTGAATAGATCTAATAAGAAGGCACCCCTGTCCCTTAGTGTAAAGAATCCAGTAAATCAGTTTCTTAAAAAGTTTTATCTGGTTCATCCATCCTGTAATACATCTAATAATATGTTATTTCTTTTCATTCAAATCTTGAGTACCCATAATGCTTAGAGGTTGGGATGATGCATTTAGCTTAATTTAATTTTCTCATAAACTTTTTTTTAAATGAGAGGAGGGGAGCTAGTGAGACATGCCCTGTCGGGGCATGCACCCCGACCAGGATCCACCTGGCAGACCCCCCAGCAGCCCCATCTGAGGCTAATGCTCAAGTCAATGGAGCTATTTTTAATGCCTGAGGCTGACACTCTTAGACTAACTGAGCTGTCGTTAGTGCTCGAGGCTGATGCTCGAACCAATTGAACCACTAGCTGTGGGAGCAGAAGAGGGAGAAAAGGGGGAGAGGTTGGGGGAGAGAAGCAGAGAGTCTCCTCTCTTGTGTGCCCTGAAATCAGAAATCAAACCCAGGATGTCCATTTGCCAGGCTGACTCTCTACCCACTGAGCCAACTGCCCAGGGCCATTCATAAATTTTAACTCAAAAATTAACATGGCAATCCTCATTCTTTTTAAAAAGTTATATTTTTAATCTTTACTATTTAATTTTCACCAATTAAATTTTTTCAAAATGTTTTTATTTTCTCTACTTTATTCATTTTAAAATGATGTTTAGTTTCTACTATATTTTTTTTATTTGCTCTACTTTCATTCTATATGCTTCTAGAAATGCAATACAAACATATCTAAAATTATTTGGAAAATTAGTGGGCTATCAAGAAAAAAATACGTATAATATCCAATTCCAAATTGTTTTTGGCAAGACCTGTCTTTGAATCATCATATCCATTGAAACACCTCTCAAATGCAAATTATTCTATGGCATAATAAAAGTTAGAATATACGGGCATTGTGTTTCCTCACTGTCTCTTCTACCCTGCGCTTTGGCTTCATTATCATTTGAGGTATGTACCTACATCTGTCTGTGTTCCTCCGGGGAAATTTCTTTTTATTTTTATGTTCCTATTGGGCTGACTTCTTTATTAATGAAGTATGTTGGTTCATCTTTTTTAACTATACATCTTCAATTCTAACATGAACTCTTTTTTCTCATTGTATTATCTTTGAAATTGAGATACATCTTTAAATTTTTGTCATTTTATGATTTAATTGGAAGATTTGGGGAGGAGTAAGTAAAATAATGGTAGCAAATGAAACAATTAAAAATTTCTGAGTGACCCACATCCTGCTCTGACCCATACACTTGTTTCTGACTGCTGCCGTATTATATTCTAAACAGAAGGAGGTTGAAGTCTTTGAAAATCTGAAATAAAAGTAAATGTATAGGGCCACGACAATCAAAACAGCATGGTATTGGCAGAAAAATAGACACTCAGACCAATGGAACAGAATAGAAAGTCCAGAAATAAAACCACATATATATAGTCAAATAATTTTTGATAAAGGGGCCAACAACACACAATGGAGAAAAGAAAGCCTCTTCAATAAATGGTGCTGGGAAAACTGGAAAGCCACATGCAAAAGAATGAAACTGGACTACAGTCTCTCCCCCTGTACAAAAATTAACTCAAAATGGATCAAAGATCTAAACATAAGACCTGAAACAATTAAGTACATAGAAGAAGACATAGGTACTCAACTCATGGACCTGGGTTTTAAAGAGCATTTTATGAATTTGACTCCAATGGCAAGAGAAGTGAAGGCAAAAATTAATGAATGGGACTACATCAGACTAAGAAGTTTTTGCTCAGCAAGGGAAACTGAATACAAAATAAACAGAAAGCCAACTAAATGGGAAATGATATTTTCAAACAACAGCTCAGATAAGGGCCTAATATCCAAAATATACAAAGAACTCATAAAACTCAACAACAAACAAACAAACAATCCAATAAAAAAATGGGAAGAGGATATGAATAGACACTTCTCCCAGGAAGAAATACAAATGGCCAACAGATATATGAAAAGATGCTCATCTTCTTTAGCTATTAGAGAAATGCAAATCAAAACGGTAATGAGATACCACCTCACACCTGTTCGATTAGCTGTTATTAGCAAGTCAGGTAATAGCAAATGTTGGAGAGGCTGTGGAGAAAAAGGAACCCTCATCCACTGTTGGTGGGAATGTAAAGTAGTACAACCATTATGGAAGAAAGTATGGTGGTTCCTCAAAAAACTGAAAATAGAACTACCTTATGACCCAGCAATCCCTCTACTGGGTATATATCCCCAAAACTCAGAAACATTGATACGTAAAGACACATGCAGCCCCATGTTTATTGCAGCATTGTTCACAGTGGCCAGGACATGGAAACAACCAAAAAGCCCATCAATAGATGACTGGATAAAAAAGATGTGGCACATATACACTATGGAATACTACTCAGCCATAAGAAATGATGACATCGGAACATTTACAGCAAAATGGTGGGATCTTGATAACATGATACGAAGCGAAATAAGTAAATCAGAAAAAAACAGGAACTGTATTATTCCATACGTAGGTGGGACATAATAGTGAAACTAAGAGACATTGATAAGAGTGTGGTGGTTACGGGGGGGAGGGGGGAATGGGAGAGGGATAGGGGGTGGGAGGGGCACAAAGAAAACAAGATAGAAGGTGACAGAGGACAATCTGACTTTGGGTGGTGGGTATGCAACATAATTGAACGACAAGATAACCTGGACTTGTTATCTTTGAATATATGTATCCTGATTTATTGATGTCACCCCATTAAAAAATAAAATTATAAAATTAAAAAAAAAAAAAAAAAAAGTAAATGTATAGATAGATACTCTTTCTTTTGATTCTCTACATAGGATGTTTTTCTTAACTGCATTTCTCAACATTTTAAAAAATCTCATTGACTTATGCCTTGCAAATGACTAACAATACCAAATATATATTCATTTTAAGGTATGTTCTGTTTTCAATAAATGCCTCATCTTCATTCCACTCCTCCCCAGCCAAAACAGCAAAAAATCAAACCATGAAATATGGAAATTCCTGGTTGCCCACTTATTCAGTGAGAATGTTGTGGTTTGCCATGATCATCTTCTCTCCCTTTTTTTCAACTGTGGTCAGATACATATAACATAAAACTTACCATTGTGCCCATTTTTAAGCGTACAGTTCAGTAGCATTAACTACATTCACATTGCTGTGCAACCAATGTCCAGAACTCTTCATCTTGCAAAAGTGACACCACCATGATATTTTTTAAAAGGCAGTTCTCTAATCTCTACCTCTTAGACAAACAGCCTTTACAATTTTGTCAGAATAGTTTTAAACAGTTCTAAGCCTCAAACCAGAGATGTGGCCCTAGCCCAACCCAGAATAGACCTTTAAATTCTTCAGCATGTTTTTCCAAACTTCACTCTCCTTAAATGTGTGTGCAAGCATAAATGGCTATGTTAGTCTATAAAATGAGTTTTAAACATTTTTATATTTTAACACTTGACTATTTCAAAGTGTTTCCTCCTGGGTGGCTCCCACTGTGGAGGAGTGTGTCCTTCCGTTTAAGAAGTTGACACCTTACAGTATGTGTTCCCATGCTTCTGTTCTTGCTTTGCCCCTTGTCATTTAGTGATTGCTTCTTTGAAGTCAAAGGACAGCCCTTTATGGTATGCCCTCCAATGTGCAGATAATCAAATAATGTATCCCTGGTAAAAGCAATTGTTTTTAAATATATGAACCAACAGAAACGTAGAATTGTGTAAGATTATGGTTTTCTTACTGCATTTCTAAGGGTCTTAGACCTCTGAGCTGATGCCTGTTCAGACAGGCAGCAAAGTGGATTCAACTGGCCATGTGTTCTTTCCTGTTCCCTTTCAATGACTCTTGTCAATTTTATATTTTGAGATCCCATATAGATTGTCTATCAAGAAAAGAAGTTATGCTGTTTCTTAAAAGTCTTGAAAAGTGGGGAAAGTTCTGACTTGTTCTGACAGATCTGAGGTGAACATTATAACCCAATCCTTTAAAACCCGTGTGGTCTTTAGACCAATCACTAACCTCCAAGCCTCATTGTTGTTATGAATAAAGTGAGAACAATAATAGCTGTTGTTATCTCTGAGTCTCTGTGAGGATTAAAACACAGTGTGAAAGATGCCTCACTTTCAGTTCACATCTTCAACAAAGGTTTGCTGACAGTATCCTACATCAGCAAGTGCAGGGCACTGACCAACCCTGATGGCAGTCACTGGTGCAATGCCACTTTCTTTCCAGTCTGTCTCCCTCCACCCTCTGCCTCTGCTATGAGTGCTTGAGAAAGAGTTTTAGGAAGGTGCTGTTTTTTTTCCTGTAAGTCAATGTTCCTCAAAGAGTGGACCTTGAACCAGCAGCATCAACATCATCTGGGAATTGACTAGAAATGTAAAAATTCAGGCTCTACCCCAAACCTATGAATCAACAACTCAGGGGTGGAGTTTAGCAATCTTGTTTTAACAAGCCTTCCAGATGATTAGGATGCACATCGAAGTCTGAGGACCACTGTAAAGAACAGACTCACGTGGGCTGGCCAGCTAAAGCGGAAGCAGGTTGAGGTATGCGGTGGGCCAATCAGCAGCCGACAGAGGAGTCTAATAAGACCTGGGTCTCTCAAAGACAGGAAACCAGGTCCAAGTTCAGTTCCAAGGACCTCAGCGTCTGACATTGCTAGATCTTCACCCTGGCGTTGCCTTTCCCATGACTCAGTCAACTCCTAGGGCAGTAGTTCTTAACCGGGGCAATCTTGCCTCCCAAGTGTATTTGGCATTATCCAGACACATTTTTTACTGTCATAACTGAGAAGTTAGTCTTGATATGTAGTGAGTAGAGTCCAGGGATGTTGCTTAATATCCTATAATACACAGGGCAGCCCCACAACAGAAAACTATCTAACCCAAAGGTCAATAGTGACGAAGCTGAGATACCCTGCTCTGGAGATCTGCCTCCACTTTCATCTCTTCCCGCAACCAACTAACTTCTTTAGCTCATGCCCTACAAGCTCATGAACTGGCTTCTGTGAGCCCTAGGGTGTCCGTAGATGGACCTCAGGATAAATTCCCCAAAATGCTTACAAAATATCATTGCTGTATACATATATACTATTGTATTTTGCGTGTGTGTGACAAGGTTTGGGATAGGGACAGTGCATGACTTTCATCAAATTCTCAAAAGACTTATTTTCCTATGTTCAGTCTATACATTTTTTTCTGCTTCAGAGTTCTGCACTTTCAGCAGTCGGCCGGCTACTGGCTTCGGTCACTCAAGAATAATGGTCACTCTACTGTCCTACTTTGTGACTTCTCAACATCTACTTACTGCAGCTTTCTTTTTCCTGGTTTATTTCCCTGTTCAAATTCTCAAGTTAAGGAATTTGTCATTACTCTTCTTTCTTTGGGCAGAACTTTTCACATCAGATGTCCGCATAGGCTATAGGCCCCTGACCACCCTGTGCGATTGTCACCCGGGGATGCTGTCAGACTCACCGAGTGGTGGGAAAGGCAAGTGGGGAGCAATGACACCCTGTACGAAACTCAGCTGTCCAGGCAGGCTGCCTCAAGGGGGCCCTGGCTGGGGAAGGCACCATGATCACCACGTCTGAGAGAGACAATGAGACAATCAGGCCGGAGAAGCCACGAGGTTGCCTAGAAAAGCAGGAAGAACACAAAGTTTGTCTTAACTGAACAAAGCGCAGCAAGCACAGGCAGAGACTCTGACGCCTGTGGTGAGGGTTCATGGAATCGATTGGGAAACGTTGTCCAGGGACAAGGAGGAAGGGCCAGGGCTCAAGTGGTCAACGTAAGCATGACGAATAAGACAGATGCAGAGCAGAAACAGACCAACCAGATCGGGGCAGCCGCGGCTCCCTCTTGCTGCCTTTGCTCCTCTCCTTTTCCACCAAATGCTAAATCACATAAAAATTCGGTTAGGAGCCTCACGGGACAAGACAGCTAGAAATGCCACGTGTGTCGAGGAAGTGAAGGGGCTGGGATTGTCCGGGGGGCCATTCATCCTCTGCACGCGCTCCCTCTCTCCCCTTCCCTCTGCTTTTCCCTGCACCCACTTCTCTGGGACAGGATTCTCTTGTTTTTCTGACTGAATAGCAAAGAAGTACTTGTTTGTTTGTTTTTTTTATTTTAGGAACAACAGAACTCTCTAAGGGAAAATAACACAAAAGTCTAAATCACATTAAGTTATATTTTTACTTATGGATCCTTAACTGGATTGTTCTTTTTGGGGTCAGGAGAGGCAAAGATGAAAAGGTTTCTCAACCTAATTTATATCGATGGAATGGTTCTCAAACTGGCCCACATTAGGATTTTAATGATTAAGTGGAAACCATAGCCGTAAATCAAAACGCTTATTGGCAGGGAGCCAGGAATCTGCACTTTTTTTCCCAGTGGTTCCAACATGCAACAGGTTTAGGAATGACTGCCTTGGGCAGCTGTTTTAATAAAGCCACAATCTTTGCTTCACTGAAAAGTGAAATGCGACAGAAAGCACTTCTTTTTTCAGTTAATTGAATCAAATCCCAGTTAATTGAGGCTGGGCTCTAATTTGTTGCCAGAAGACAACCAGCTGGGTAGTTGTTTACTATGGTCAGAATAGCAGTCAGACTAATGTTTTGGCATCCTGTAGTCAAGACAATTGATTTATCAACTGATTTTTGGCTGCTAGTCTAATCTTCAGTTCCATAGCTTCGTGTTTTACTCCATCCAGATACACTTTGGACCCTGGGGCTCCTCTCGCTTACTCACCACCTTGTTCTCTGGAGTCAGTAGAGAGCTAGTCTCTTTGTGCGATTATCCATGAAGAGAGGAGCCATCAGATCTCTCCAGGAACATCTCACCATCTCAGGGAACATTGCAAGAGCTTGTCCCACTTCAGCTCCATCTCTGCTCCCTGGTCTCTTTTCCATCTCCATATGTGAAAAAATAACATGTTGGGGGTTTTTTATAAACACAATTATAAAGACTAGAGGACCCACTTCTGAGTGCATTTGGTCTCGTGGCCCTTTGGCAAAAATGAGAGCATGACCTCATTTGAGCGAGACTTTCTTTGTGCTCCCAGCAACTGTGTCTTTGGTTAGTGCGTAGGTCATTTGCTGGTGTGCAGCCATTTAGGAGAGAAAGCAAACCCCACGAGGAAGCGATCAGATTCGGGGCTGCTCGGTCTCATTGGAAAGGCCTTGCACATCACTTAATGATGGTCTCTGAAAGCAAGACAGGGTAGTAGTTAGAAAGTCCTAGCTAGTTGGTCTCTATTTCCACAGAGCAAACAAGCTTGAAGTGCAGTTCATTGGGAGTTTAGTGAGCCAGAGAGGATAACCTTGGAATTAAATAATAGATCTGATGACTAAGAAAGCCTGTGGCATCTCTGTTCCTAAAGAGGCAGTCTACCATAGAATAGGGACCAAGGAATGGGTCCCCAGTTCTACCTTGCCTCTAACTTGCTATGTGACTGTGCCTGTTACATGACTTTTCAGGGTCTCAGTGTCGCCACCTATCAAGTGAGAATTTGAACTGGGCGATCACCAAATTCCCTCAGTCTGTACTAACCTCCTATAATATTTAAAAACAGGACTTTTAGCTTTCTATCTTGAGTGGTTATTCATAGAAGTTAATTATCTGAGGTTCCTTTCAACTCGAGAGTTTACAGACTAATTCACCAATATGTTTTCTATTTTGAATTACAAAAATATAACCAGATTCATATTAGGTGATACCAAGGAATTATTACTAATTCTGTTTGATAGGAAAATAGCACCATGGTTAGGTAAGAATATGGTCACGATTGCTAAGTATACATACTGAAGTAGGAAGGGGTAAAATAACATGATGTCAGAGATTTGCTTTTTAAAAAATTAATAAAATAAAATAACATATCCAGATCTCACACAATACCTTTTGGGCTGGCTATCTTTCTGAATATGGAATCAATGTTCTACAGAAAAGGAGTTGGGAGCCTGGAATATGCGGATGCCGATGGTATTGAGTGTTCTGGACACAGAACCAAGAGACCAGACGCTTTAGAGCAGTGGTTTTCAACATTTTTACACTTGAGGACCGGTGACCTAGCCGGCTAGAAATGGAAGCATGCAACAAATAAAGTTTTCTTTTACCACATATAACAGTGCAACGTGGTACAAGCTGGTGCTTGATTTCTGAACTCTACCTGTACGATGCATTGAAGCCTACATCAGTCTGTTCGAATGCTTTTTGTCTATTGCGCACGGTTTATAAATGCTCTGAATGGTGCAAAAGGTTGTTCCAATGAGCCTACAAATCCCAAAGCTATCTAAGACAACCTCAATAGTATTTTCATTGATGATACAGGCTGATAGGTAGCAACCACCCTGAACATAAGAGAATTCAACTAAGGTCATTGGGTCTATAACTTTCATACAACATCAGGGTGGTTAACTCTTTTGTGGACTGGCATGAAATTTCTGGCAGACCAGCACCAGTCCGTGGACTGGCAGTTGAAAAACACTGCTTTAGAGGCTGTACGAAGCTTTCCCTAAGATCTGGGGTCTGGAGATTGAGTTAAGTTACCTTTCCCCCTCCCTGTTACATGGATAGATTGGTAAACTAGAAACAACTTCCCTTGAAGAGCAAGGGTGCCCTGAGAGGTGTTAATGACTTTTCTGGGGACACATACTGATGACAACATCAAAGCCAGACGAGGGTTGCAGGCTGAGGTTCTGTGACTACCTCTCTTGCTGGAGAAGCACCAAAGTGTAAATGTGCTTTGGCACCATTTTTCCTGTGGGGGTTTTGCATGTGTCCAGTATCCAAGTCTCTTTAATCACGCTTAAGCTGCTTCTAGTAGTTAGAGCGCTCCTTAAAAATGAACAAGACCTCACAACAGTGAGTTCAGAACCCCATCACTGGCTTCTTACAGGACACTGGAAACTGCCCCACTGAAAGGGCACGTGATGCAGCACTAGAGTAGGGTATATGCTATTTTCACTAATTATAAATAGTATCAGATTTTAAGGATACAGTTTAAAGCAACAGAACTTTATTTTCTCAGAGTTCTGAAGGTTGAAAGTCTAGAATCAAGATTTCAACAGGGCCATGTTTATTCCCTCTTAGACCCTGGGTAGATTTGTCCTTGCCTCTTTTGCCTTCTGGTGGTGGCTGTCAATGCTTGTCATTCCTTGACTTGCAGCAGCATCTGTCTCTGCTTCTGTCACCACATGTCACCTCCCTGTGTGTCTCTTACCTACTTCTTACAAGGACACCAGTCTTAGTGGGTTAAAAGCCTGCCTTACCAGTATGACTTCATCTGAACTAATTCCATCTCTAGTGACCTTATTTCCAAATAAGGTCACGTTCAGAGCTAATGGAGGACTCTAACATCTCTTTCGAGGGGACATGATTCAACTCGTAATACAAAATAAAAGACATCGTGAGGTTTCTGTTTGCACCCTCTGTTGTGGCTAGGTTCCTGACTTTACAGTTTTAAAGCTAAAAAATCCATTTCTGTCTGAAAGTGATTTTTGGCAGGAAGAATTGAGAGAACGGCCCGAGCGCCATTGCTCGTGCCAGCCCCTTCGGAAACACACGCCCCGTCCGCTGAGACGTGCTCCGCAGAACCCGAGGGAGCAGATGCTCCAACCCAGAGATGGCAGCGTAGGCTCAGGCTTGCGGTGGACAGGATCCGTGACTCACCCACCAGAGCTCGCCTCCCTGAGTTGGTCTCTGCCCCTTCAGTCCCTCCCCCTCTGCCTGGTTCATTTGTTCTACTCTGCTGAAGCCACAGCTGCTCTTGAATCTAGCCATTTTGAATCTGTTGCTGATAAGCTGTAACCAAATCAGGCCAAACCAAACAAATTCAATCACCACCACAAACAAGTTACCCAATTATTGTTTTGCTTTGTTTTGTTTCTTGTTTTACAGTGGGGGGGGACCTTGTATATCACAAGGCACATATTAATCTGCCGGAAGAGTCAGCTTACCAAGGGGGAATCAGCAAGCAGGCTGATGTTCATCAGAGCTGCACAGACTGGTCATTGAGGATGTTCAGAGCCAAGAACAAACCTATGAGGCACCGTTGATAAATCTGGCAAGCTCTGGGACCTTGCTCTCTGCCTTCTAAAGCACGCATTCGAGCTTTGCCTGGCTTGCAGCATACCCGGGACAAGTCACCGGGCTTCTTGGATTCTTAGCAATGGTTTTTGTGTATTTACAGAATTCTGCTACCATCATTATAATCTAATTTTAAAACATTTCATCACCCCAAGAAGAAACTTAATATACATGAGCAGTCACTCCCCACTTCCTGTTCTCCCTGACCCCAGCCTCTAGTGACCATTAATCTACCTGCTGTCTCTGTAGGTTTGCCTTTCCTGAACAATTCATAGAAATGGAATCATACTATATGTGGTCTTTTGTGACTGGTTTCTTTTGAATAGGATAATGTTTTTGAGGTTTGCCCATGTTGTGGCATGTGCTAGTTCTTTATTCCTTTTTCTCACAGAATTAGATTCCATTGTAAGGATATATCACATTTTGTATATTCAGTCACCCTCAACAGGGTGTGTTAATGGACAGTACACTAGCATTTTAGTTAAGAGCAAGTTGCTATGATGTCTGTAGTGGGATTTGAACACCTTTTTAGCTATAGGTATGAGTTAATAAAATAGTTCCTGACTTAATATCTTGAATTTAAGGGAATTTAGTATTGGTAGCAAAAATTATTTCCACTTTAGCTTGTGGAGAGTGAGTGTCTGCAGAATGACCCAATGATGACAGATAATAAGGTAATGATATTTATATTTGTGGTTTTTAATATCTAAGTAGAGTGAATCTGTGGTTAAGTGTTCACTCTTTCCTTCTAAAGAAATCAATTCAGAGTATATGAAATCTTTCCAATGACATGCACACAAAATATAACACCTGCCTTTGTGTGTGTTCAACGAACAAGTTCATGGCAAACTACGAGACCAAGCTCTGCAGCTGGTCTGCTAGGTATCTGATGGTGGCACTGTCCTGTTTTCTGTCTCTCCCTTCTTCTGGCTCAGGTGTGAATGAGACCAGAGGAAAGCAGAGAGGGTTCCACTGGTCTTAGAAGTTGCCTTGGGATTCACATTTAAGCAGTTCCTACTCAAGGTGGCTAAACCCTTGTTGCCCACTCTTCTTACATGGGGAGTAGCAGCCAGATTGAGGACTTTGGAACCTTGGCATGAACTTTTTCTGTCTTTGGGATGTTGGGCAAGTGCTTAGCCCATCTCTCTTGCTGTCATCAGCAAAGTGGAAATAGAAGTGGTTCTTATTTCCTAGAGGTGCTTTCAGGATGTCCCGGAATTGCTGGCATGTGACAAACATGAACCACTAATGTTATTAGCATGTATTCATCACTTCACTATTTCCTGAATACTGTGCATTAAATTCTTGTAACAATTCACAGAAGTCGCTAAAGGTATCTCCACTTTGTAGTGGAGAAAACTGAGACTCTCTCAGGTCCCAAGTCTAGAAAGTAGCACAGTCACATTAACATACCTTTTGATCTAGCTCAAAATCCTTTACATGTCCATTGGACCAACACACACACACACACACACACACACACACACATTTGTTTCTAATAAAAATGACAGTAAAACAATAAAGAGAAAGCAGAAGTAAGAGCCTGAGATGAAACCTTTGGGACAAATATGGGCTTAACAAACCTTGGCATAAAGCAAATAATCTGGCTAGGTGCACTATCCTCCTGGTTCTGGGGAGCCAGTTCCACTGGCTTATGAGGACTGAAAAAACTGAACATGCCACTCTCAGGTTTAAGAAGGTACCCTGATTCATTTCTGTCCACTGGGGAATTAGTCCATTCCACCCATGTTGATATTCCAGTTCTCAACTTACTGATGTAAAATGTTCCCATAACCATCACCACTCACCCACCAACAGTACTTTTCAGCTAACCCTGGAAACGAAAGAGTAACACAGTTGTCATTCTGCCAAGTTCAGCTACTCCTACAAAAAACTACATCATTGGGGGGGGGGTTGCTAAAAAACATGAAAGTGTAGTCATGCCTTCAGCAATAAATATTTGTTTCACTTATTGTAAAAAAAAAAAAAAAGAAAAGAAAAGAAAAAGGCTACATTAGATAGTCAACAAACAGCAGACTAAAAAACACAAATGCCTGCATGGGCAGGTGCTAGTCGTGTGCTGCTCCACAAAGGTCATCAGCTGTATTGTCCCAGATGTGAGGGAGAAAAACAGTTCGAGGGCCAGAGACAAATGGCATTTAGATGGTCTCCAACTGGCTGCAATCACAGGAGAACTAAGGTAAATTTTCCTCCTGCATGCCCGTCAAAACAGTCTTCAGGATTAAGCAGTGTGAAACAGGAACAATTTTGGCTACTAATTCTAAATAATCCTAAACCGTGGATACTAAAACCAGGAAATATTTAGGTTCTTACATTTCTAGGTAAAGAGGTGTTCTTGCTCCAAATGACCACACTCATAACAATCTTCTACTTTAATTAAAAGAGTGTGTTCTTTCCTCATTTACAGTACTAGGGGCTTAAAATGCATAATAAAACCTTTTCATAACCTCCCTACTGGGGATTTAGGGATCAGGACAAAAGTAACATTTTTAAAATGTTCTTAATATTGTAATCAGTTGGAGATTACTTTTTTAAACCATTTGTTAAGGATTCTGCCCCTGGCCGGTTGGCTGGTTGGCTCAGTAGTAGTAGAGCATCAGCCTGGCATGAGGATGTCCCAGGTTTGATTCATGTAAGGGCACATAGGATAGGAGAAGTGACCATCTTCTTCTCCATCTCTCTCTCTCTCTCTCTCTCTCTCTCTCTCTCTCTCTCTCATCTTTCTTTCCCTCCTACAGCCAGTGGCTTGATTGGTTTCAGCACATCGGCCCCAGGCACTGAGGATGGCTCCTTAAAACCTGTGCTTCCAGTGCTAAAAATAACTCAGGTGCAAGCATGGCCTCAGATGGGCAGAGCATTGATCCCAGACAGAGGTTGCCAGGTGGATCCCAGTCAAGCGGCATGAGGGAGTCTCTCTGTCTATCTCCCCTCCTCTCGCTTGGAAAATAAGAAAAAAGAAAAGAATTCTGGACAATGTTTTTTCATATTTTAGAGGTTGTTGTTTTACTGTCCTTTTATAACCCAGTTTTTTTACTGGGATTATAACCCAGTCTGTAAGTGGTATGAGCTCCTCCATCAAGGTAAAGTTGATGTTTGTGGTTTGTGAGTCAAAATGAGCAGAGCTACTGTGTTCAGGCCCACTGCCAGTGGCCTCCTCATCCTCAGGGTCCCCCCCCCCCCAGTCAAGGTGACCACTGGGCAGTTGATGCAAACTCACATTCATGCTGTGGCTGCTCAGTGGAACAATCTCGCTGCTTTTAAGTGATTCTGACTTGGCACTGTTGTGCTAGCAAAATGCCACTCTCAGCTCTCCCCTGCCCTGCTAGTCAATCAAGGAGACCTGGACCTTTAAAATTATAGTAGTACTTTTTATTTACTTTACAACCATTTCCAAAAGGATTTGAACTAATCTGATTTAGATATGGCTTTGCTATACTGTGACCTCAGGCAAGTTAGAACAATAATAAAACTTCTAACCTTTCCCACCATTTCACTATTTCAAAGCACTTCCATATACCCTCTCGTGTTAAAGTTATTACCCTCAGAGAATACCGACCGACCCACACACAGTCTCCTGATAAAGCTAGCAGAATGGAAGAACACTTTGGAAAATAAGAGCACTGGACAAACACAAGGGTAACCTTGTGAATCTATTGACTGGTAGGATTAGAGTTCAGTGTGTTGGTCCAGCTTTGGCTTCAACTCTGGCCTCCCGAGAAGTTCCCAGCCAGGATATTTGTCAAGAATGGGAGGTCAGAAATGCCGACAGCAGGAGGTCAGGCTGGGTGTTTTGCCAAGGAATCATACGGGGAACTTCTTGAAAAGAAATAAACTGAGGACTTTGGCTTGAATTAGGCCTGGAAAAGGGCCTTGAATTTTTCTAGCTCCTGACTGCAAGAATGGCTCAACTCTACAGTAAGTATTATAGACTACAGCTTAAATTGTAAGCCTCCAGTCTCCAAGAATCATAGCATTTCAGAGCTGAAAGTCCCTTTACTGCTCTTCCAGCTCTGATCCAAGTTGCTAACCCCTCAAGGGTTTCATAAGGTCTCTTCCTAAGCATCCACCATAACAAGGAGCTTGTCTCCTACCAGAGTGGTCCATTTCATCCTTGGGATATAACAATCGTTAAAAAATTATTCTTCCTCTTGAGTTTGGGTCTTTTGCCTTATAACCCATTTTTTTGTAGTTGTACCCAGCAAGTGAAACCCAGCAGGACACCTCACTACCCTTTTATTGAACTTGAATTTGCCTTCATCTAATTGCCTCCAGTTAGAGGATTTCTCTTCTTGTGCCTTTAGATACACTTTCTTAGTGATCCTAACAGTCTTAAATTGTTTCAGAGGCAACATACAAAGCCCCTATGAGTTGGCATATCTTTCTTTCTACTCTCAACTTCTCCGTGTCTTTTGTGTCTCCTCTATCTCTTCTTCTGCACCCAACTCTTTTCTCACACCTCTGCAAATTAAGCATGAACTCATACACAGAAGGCAGAGGATTCTAGATGGAAAGAGCAGAGAAACGTGTTTCAAGCCTGGACAAATTCCTACCTCTAAAGTTTCATAATAATATTATTATTTACCCAATGGGGGATGAAGAGAATAATGATAAAATATAAGTGAACATTCATTACCAATTGCAGTGTACTATAAAGCCACCAAATACTTTCAGTTGTTGTTTTCGTTAAATTCTAAAAGACCTCAAGTTCCTTGTTTATTGCTAGAGGACACTAAGCAAAGAAGAAAAGTGATATGACCAAGGACAACAAGATGAGTTAGAGGCAGAGTCAAAAATGGAACCCAGATTTTCCAACTCATAATCCCTTGTTCCCTATACTACCTTTCTGATGAACAATGAAACCAATAAAATCATCCATGCACAGGCCCTAAATAGCACCCGGCAAACATTAGGTGCTCAATACGAGTGGCTGAAGAATCATGTGAGCAAACAAATGGATGAGTGTTATAAGCAAACAAATGGATGCATGACTAACACTTGTTTCTAATGACATTTTATAGTTTCCCTCCAAATCTATTAAAGGGTGTGGTTCTCAAATGTACTTGTGAAGATTAAATGAGACAATACATTAAAGTGCTTAATAACAGTGCCTGGCAGTCAATGAATGTTAACTACTGTATTATCTTTCTCTGTTTTCCAGTTATTTTTTAAATTAAGACTATGCAGATGCTGTGAGGGCTCACTAGTCTGAAAATCACTTTGCAGTCTACTAACAAAAGGAACTCTGGGATTGCAAAAGTATATATTACAACAAGTTGTCAATTCTTAGCCTGTGCCTTCAACTAGGGCATCCATGCCTACACCTTGTTGTTGGCACTCAAAATGACAGAAACGAAGTCCTGGATTATTCCACTTCCTCTTCTGGGCTTGTATTTCCTCTGCCCCTAACCTTGGGGCTCTGTCTCCCACTCCCAGTCAGGACTAGCCTGTTGAACATGACAATTTATTGTGCTTTACATTATTTGACCATTAGCATTCTTGCTCCCTCTCTGTCAATCAATCTCAGTCTCAATCAGGTTTTTGGGATTTCCCTTTGGTTCTCATCACTCCCAGCGCTGTATTCCTTCTGGATCAGGCCTCTTCCTCTGACACACTTTGGTGTGTTTGCCTCGGCCTCACATGGGGTCAGACACTCTCCATATTGTAGCGTTGTTGTAGATGCTGGTTTTTGATACTTGGAGTTGGAAGATAAACTTGGTCTCTTCATCTTTCAGTGTTTCAGGAAAAGGAAAGAATTATTTCTTCTTTTTTATTTCTGTGTCAACTCAGCTGGCTCTTCCCTTTTCCATCCATTGCCACTGGTCTCCCAGTTTGAAGAGTGATTCCTGAGTGCCTTAGTGGCTCATTTTCTCTTCAAGGGCTTCATGCACATATTTACCAATAACTGTTCATGGTCTGTGTCAGTTGCTAAGATGCTTGAAGCTTCCTTCTGAATCTCTGAATGTACCTGACAACAATTTGTCAAGACTGAACTTGGGTTAGTGTCAGTAAACAAGAAAGAGCTTCTGTAAATTCATCAATAAGATTATACCTAAAGTTCTGGAGTGGACAAGAAATACTATTATCTTATCAATCTATGTGTCTTCTGATGAATTTCAATTTCATATCTTCTTAATGTTAATGGTATATCTATCCTCAGTATTCCATCTGGAATGCAAGTTCCTTCAGAGCATGGACTTGAACTATTCATATTCACAGCACCTAAAATTAGTATTCGGCAAACAGCAGGCAACCAATCAGTATTTATTGAATACTGAATGAATGAATGAATGAACAAATGAATGAGTGAATGAATGAATGCATGAATGAAAAGCATGATAGAGTTGTGGTTGGATCAGTTTTTGGCATAAGGAGATCCCAGTTGGAGTTTTGGTTATGTTACTTCCTAGCTATGAGCCTTCTTTGAATGTCAATTTTTTCTTCATCAATATAATGGGGATAACAATAGTACCTATCTCATAGGTTTGGGGGTAGAATTAAATAAGCTAATCCATGTAAAGTTCTTAGCACAGTATCTGACATATTTTCAGAATTTGATAAATGTTGACTATTTTGTCTATTTTTTTTCAATGAATATTCTTAAATGTTGAAGCTTATTAGATGTAATTGAACTAATTTAATATGACTGGTAGTGATGACTGTACTAAAGACAAATTAATTTAATTAATGTCAGCAAGATTTTACTTAAAGAGCAAGGTCGAAATTACATATGTCGGTCACACTGACCATGCTTAAAATACTATACTACGCTTTCAGGGGTGGGCAGGATTACAAAGATAGATATGACACAGTCCCTTCCTTCTAGGAACATAAATTCTAGAAGACTTAGTATGTTTTCAGTAGTTGATGGGTTTACATAAATATAAGGCATTGTAACCTCCCACATTATTTAATATACTCCCTGTGCTTTGCATAAAATTACTCTTTGAATGCTTATGATGACAAGAAACCCACAGCCTTATGAGAAAGCTCCTTCATTTGGAAACAGTAATCACCATTAGAAGATCTTCCTTAGGCCCTGGCTGGTTGGCTCAGTGGTAGAGCATCGGCCTGGTGTGCAGGAGTCCCAGGTTCAATTCCTGGCCAGGGCACACAGGAGAAGCGCCCATCTGCTTCTCCACCCCTCCCCCTCTCCTTCCTCTCTCTCTCTCTTCCCCTCCCGCACCTGAGGCTCCACTGGAGCAAAGATGGCCCAGGCGCTGGAGTGGCTCTGGTCACGGCAGAGCGACACCCCGGAGGGGCAGAGCATCGCCCCCTGGTGGGCAGAGCGTCGCCCCCTGGTGGGCATGCCGGGTGGATCCCGGTCGGGCGCATGCAGGAGTCTGTCTGACTGTCTCTCCCCGTTTCTAGCTTCAGAAAAAAAAAAAAAAAAAAAAAAAAAGATCTTCCTTAAAATTAACACAAATCTACCTCGTTTTGATTTCTACACATAGGTCCAACTTCTGCTTTCTAAACACATCCAGAAAAAATCCATTTTTTCCTGACAAATCAGAATATAGCAAAGTAAGGCTTGCAGGCCAAATCTACCCCACCTTTTATTTCTAATAAAGTTTATTGGAACACAGCCAAGCCTATTCATTTATTCACTGTTTGTGGCTGATTTTGTACAAGAGCAGGGCAGTTGCAACAGAGAACTTATGAATCACAAAGTTGAAAATATTTACTCTTTGACCTTTAAAGAAAAGCTTTCAACCTCTGCTCTATGTAACAGACCTTGAAACACTTAAAACCATTTAGCATGTCTACTCTCCAGGTGCGAAGTCCTGAACTGAGCCTAGAGCTCTAAGGGGGACTTAATGAAAGGAGAGAAGTAGCAATAGCACCTCCTTTGTTCTGGATACCAAACTTCCAATGATGTGGCCATAAACAAGCAAGGGCTCACTGCCCAATGTGCATAGAAGCCAATACTATGGCACTGACTTTTGAGAAAAGGAAAAGCTTCATTGTGAAGTTGAACAGAGAAAAGACAGGAAGCAAACTCAAATCTGTCTCTTTGATTGAGGGTTTGGGGTGAATTTTAAGGGACTAGGGGGAAGCAGCCACTATGTGGAAGTGCTGGGGGAGCAGGTTTCCTTTGGGGGACTTTTAGACTTTGACCATTTAGGGTAAGATATGATAAAGGGCTCCAGCACAGATCTTCCTGAACACCTCCCTTCACTTCCGAAAGGGTTCCCGCATTCAAGTTCCGGTCCTGTCCCTGTCCTTTGGCTCCATGGGAGGTGGAGGGGGACGGAGAAAGTTGGATTCTGGTATAATTGGCAGCATTTTCTCTTCTGCACATGCTTCAGCTACATGACTTGCAGTTTTGTTCTGTTGTCTCTGAAAAACAGCTCCGTATCTTATAAGAAACAGGATAGGGCCAGTTTAAGTTGTCTCCACACATAGCCAGTGGTCAGGTTGGTCTTTCACTGACACATAATACTTGAGTGTATAAAGGACTAAATCTCTGAGATGTTTTCCCCAGGACTTCTGTTAAAATTATGCCTCCCCACCCTGCATTGGTGGGTTTTTTAGTGTTGGAAACTATATACAAAACTTTACATCTCTCTGATCTGTCTGGAGCAATCAGGAAAACATTCCACCTGTATTCAAGAGCTGAATCATCCGACAGAGATAAGAACCTAGACACAGCTAGGATTTTTAAGAGGGTATAATGAAGAGGCCATTTACATACCTGTGGGCAGGGTTGAGAGAACTAACAGGGGCATTTGTCACCACCCTCTCTTCACAAAGGGGAACGGAGAGAGGGGAAGCTTGCTGGGACACAGTGTGCTTCCTGGAGCAATGGAAGAGGGGCTGCCTGTCACAGCTTCCTGGGGTTGTAGTCTCGGAGACACAACCAGGGCCAGCACTAAGCCACAAGGACAGCAGGGAGCGAGGGTCACAGTCACCGGCTGCACTTCTCTCTCATCTTCTGCCACCATGGTGGGACCCAGTCCAAAACTGTGGGGCAACAGAGCCATAGGCGTCAGCCTCACAAGGCACTGCACAGGACCAAGAGTCAGTGCAGAAACTGGGGCAGAGAATGACAAGAGCAAAATGGTGTGCCAGGCATTTTTTAAGTGCCAGATGACCAGTGAATGAATGAAGTGAGCCCAGGGCATGTCACTCAGTCAGTGTTTGTTGATGAGTGAAAGGACCACGGTCTCCTGTAGGCCCTCCTGCCCCAGATTTCTTCCTGCTGCTGCTGCTCTGTGTTCCAGACTCTCCACCACCACCACCACCCCCCGCAGCCTTCGCCCTGTGCCCCTTCCCTCAGCACCCTTCCCTGGCCTCTGCTGACCCCTCTGACATCCCACAGAGCACAAAAAGAGTCTAGATTTTATTTAGGAAGGAACAGAGTAGAGCAGGAGTTGTTCTGAACAGAACTAGGACATTATCAAAGAGAGGGCTTAAAGCCCTGAGATGATTCCCAGAATCTAAAATACATTCTAGGATGTTCAGAATTTTTAAAATGAAAAATTCAACATTGCTGCCTTCTATGGAAAAAGAAAATGGTGGCTTCTTTCTGAGAAAACTGCCCAGACATCTGTGTTTCAAGCTCTGGATTCAACAGATACCTCATTACCAAATGCCTTGGGGCTGACCACTTTATGCTCAAATAGCCCTCATCATCTCATGAGCTTTTATTATAAGAAGTCCAGGCTCTCCATTTATTATGTCAGAGCGGGACTGTTGGGAAGAGTGGGATGTGTGAGAGGGACATTCTCAATGTCATGAAGCTACTGGTGGCTCTCCATAGCTTCCTGCCTGTCCCCACCTCTTCCATCAGATGAGTCAGCTCAACTGAATATAGGGAATACTCAGCACTCAATTCTTCGAGAGATAGAATCTCTTGGATTCTGAATTTTGAAGACACAGAAATTATTTGAAAGCATTGTTTTGTCTGCTGCTCTAGTTAGATTGTTTTTGTGTGCAATGTGCATGCAAGACAAAATTTGGCACTAACTTAAGAATTGCTGTCATTGTTTCAAAGCAAAATTTTAAAGTAACTGCAGACATACACAATCCTATTTTGGATTCCAATCTTGAAATCATTTCTGTTCAAACTCAGATCTATACTATTAGCAATTGTCACCTCATGCCTCACAGACCAGTCCCTGAAGTTTACAATGTCTCCTAGAAAGCCTAGAGTCGGATATGTATTGGAAAGAGCAAGGTAGGAACCATGACTGCTGATGGGCACAGCTCAACTGCCGTAAACTCACCCAAAAGCCCAGGAAACAGTCCTGTCCTCACCCAAAGTTATTCACATTTTGAAAAGTTTTCTGCCTAAGCTCATTTGAACCCACAAATCAGAATCAAACTTGTACTTCAAGTTGGAGTGGACAAATTCTCAATTCAGTTATGGCTGTGGCAGAATTTATCAATAAATTTCATTTGAGGTTTCCAGGATCCAATTTTATAAAATGGAATCCCAATTAAGATGACTGGCAACACTGGAGTAAGATCTGTAGATTAGATAACAGAACTGTATCAACATTAATTTCCTGATTCTAATCTTTACACTGTGTTTATGTGAGAGAATGCTCTTGTTCTTACAGAAACATGCTGAAATAGTTAAGGATTGTTCTCACGTGACTCAGAAAAAAATAATTTGTGTATACAGCAAAGAAAAATAGTGCTAACTCAAATGTGGCAAAATATTAACAATTAGGGCATCTAGGTAAATTGTTTCTTTTTTCTTTTTGAAACTTTTCTGTAAGTTTGAAATTACTTCATAATGAAATTGGCAGGAAACTAATTCCAAAATCCTAGAACCGCCATGTGCCTGTCACTGAAGGGCGGTGATTTCGGGTACGCTGGTGCTGCGAGGTGAGTCAGACGTGTTGTCCCCTGTCTTGTCATCTTTGAGCTAACATGAATCATTTCCTCTTTCAGATAAAGGACTCTTCTCTTCATGGAGGTGAATGCTAAGGATGCTTTGCACGTGAACCTGGAGGTAAGGGGACCTTGATTATGCGCCTCTGTCACAGTGCCCATCTGTCCTAATGTCCCTTTTATCCAAGCAAGGGCAAGGACCTTGCTATCTTGGCTCCCAGAGAGAAGGATTCCAAACCAGCCAACGGCCACACGGTGGCATCCTGCTCTTCTCAGAGACCTCTCCACTCCCCCAGCCTGCCCTGCTCAGAAAACCCTACTCTGTTTTTCTCAAAGAAAATACCAAACTATTAGTAACTGATATCACCTAGTGGTGCAATTATGAGGGATGTTTATTTTCTCTTTATATCTGTTTCTGTATTTGAGAGGTTTTTGACAATGACTGTGTTAATTTTTCAAATCAGAAAAAGAAATAACTGTTTGCTTATATTTTCCCAAGCAGTTCTACATAAATTCCTGCCATAGCTTTCTGGGCCCCCTTCAGCTCTCTAGTAATGTCACCACTGCGTGTCTCCTTCTTCCAACCCACTGACAGACCTCACGGAAAGTCTCACCTATGAGGGGCTCTGGGTCTCCCCTCTCAAACCCTTGGCAAAGAAAATCGCTGCATACTCATAACACCCACTGAGCCCAGTCAATCTGCTTGGCTTGGTTCTCACGGGCTGTTGGTTGCCTCTTCTCCACCTACAATAGCCTACTGCCATGGTGGAGCTGGAGTTGGATGAGAAGCGTGTAACTCACACGTACCCCTGTCATACCAGCTTAAACACCTTATCCCTATTCCGCCTTTCTAGGATGCCAGGTCCTACTGACAAATAGGTCATGCTATATTATGACTCCATTTTATAGATGGAGAAACTGAGCCCCAGGGCTTGCCTCTGTATATACTCCGCATGGACCCCCTACAGACCACCTGGCGCCTATAGCATGTACAACTTGAGGATCACTCCCTCTCTTCCAGAGAAACTTGAGGACTCATGAAGATATGAAACTGACTAGGTCATTGATCTGAGGAGAATTCGAGCCAAAATTATGCTCAGATTTCCTGAGGCCACCCCGGATATTTTCTGGTCTTCTAACATTGAAAAGTGATAGCCCTCGGAGGGCCATCTGACACTTCAGTGTCAAGAACCAAGCCTGAGCTTTCCCTCTGGATCAGAGTTTCTCAACTGTAACACTGTTGACATACTGCATCAGATAGTTAATTGGCCTAGGGACTGTACCGTGCATTTTAGAATGTTTAACACCCACTAAATGCCAGCAGGACACTAGCCCACCCCACTTGAAACAACCAACAATGTCTTCAGATGTTGCCTAAGGTTCCAGGGAAGACAATGTTTCCCCCTAATAGTGACAATAAATTGTTTCCAGACATCACCAAATGTCTTTCTTGGATGGTGTGGGGGGAGCAAAAACACCCCCATAGAGAACCAGAGACCAGCAAGAACTTTCATTTTTCATGCAAATGGACTAAAATTAATAGTGTTCTGAGAAAACCTTACAAGTACCTGCAGAGGAAAGCTGTAAGTTATCAAAAAGCTTTGGCATGACAGGACCCTGTGGCATAATAGCCCTGCCCAGGAGTATTTGGCAACATTGCAGTGATCCAGTGAATCAGCCAGATGGCTTCTCTGAGCTTCTCTCTCCCCTTTTGGGCTTCTGGCCCGTGATGCCAAATGCCTCGTGAGATTTGCTTGAAGGGACGGCAAACAAGAAAGAGCAGGGGAACGCTGAGTCCTAGAGCAGCCTCTCCCCACGTGCGAGGTCGGGAGAGCCCGAGAGGCACTGTGCAGTCTGCACTGTTTTTGCAAACCACCAGAGGGATTTGGCTGTAATTTTTTCTTTGTATGTGTACTTATTTATAGACCACATTATTGCACAAAAGACTTGAGACTTCATCTCCAATTTACTTCATAAAACAGAATGGTTTTTAAACAAATAGGCATGCGTTCTAGGCGGTGGCTTAACTGGAAGTCTCTTTCTTTCATTCCTCAAAGTAGGAAGGGCAGGTGAGGTGGTAACAGATTCACCCTCGGTGGCCATAGAGGGACTGAGGTCCTGAGAGTAACTTCTGAAGCTCGGGGTTGTCAGCTGGTCTTCCCGTGCATCCCCACCTGGGCCTGGTGAGCTCCAGTTGACCTCCTATCCCAGCATCCACCCCCTTTACCTTTTACCCTTTACCCAACCTAGTGTTTGGTTTGCAGAACCGCTTCTGAGAGCAGCTGCATGGTCGTCCAAGAGAAGGCAAAATGCTGCTCAGTATTGGGGTGGAAGGAACATCTCGAAAGCCATGCCCATAGAAGAATTCAAAGGAAGAAAAAAAATCCCTAGAACTAGGGAAGGTGAGAATTAAGGGTGGAAATACAATTCCTGTCTGCCAGAAGTGCCACAGGCCGCTCTGTGGCCTTCAGTGTGGTTCCTGGGCTCTCTGATGGAACTGTTAGCCCTTCATTCTCTCCCCAGTGCTAACGATTACTCCCTAACGACTTCTCCCTGGTGCCTCCTCCCCAGGGTGGATCAGGATGCCAGCCACTCTGGGCTGGCATGCCAGGTTCTTTTGCAAGGGCTTGCATCCTTTGGGCTCTTCCCATTCCAACCCTCCTCTCTCCCCGGCCCCTCCCACCTTCACTTCCCAGGCTCTCATCTATCTGCACATCTGTGATTTCAACTCTCCCCTGACTGCAAGAGGCTGGGAAGAACCCAGAGGCAGCCCCCGGCACTAGGGAGGATGTGCCTATCCACACACAGTGTGCTTTGAAGTGAGGCTAAAACCCCAGGCCCATAGTCTTTTTAGTTACCATGCTTGCTTACAAGAGTCCTTCAAATTCCTATCATTTGAGGCTCTGCTTTGACTAAAGTATATGGCATTGCTCAAAATTTATGAGCTTATTTATGAGAGATAAGGTATTAGTTTATGGATAGGAATTTGCTTATCAGATTAGCATGTTGATACATCTCTAAGAAGAGAGCCTTGGAATTGGGACACAGGACAGGTTAATTTTGATTGCAGTGGAGAGACTGAAATTGATTGAGATATTAAACGCCAGACCTGTACTGTCCAATACACTAGCCACATATGGCAATTTTAATATAAACTCACTGAAATTAAATACTAAAAATTTGGTTTCTCAGTCACACGGGCCACGTTTCAAATGTGTAGTAGACACATGTGGCTATGTGGCTATGGCTACCATATTGGACAAAGCAGATATAAAACATTTCCATCATCATAGAAAGTTCTATTGTGCAGCACTCCTGTAGACTGAGGCTGGTGCAGGCAATGGAGAGTTCTGGAAAGCAGGGGAGCCTAAAATCACCAGTTCAGTAGGGAAGGATAAAGAAGAGAATCCCAAAGAGAAAGTGAAATGAGACAAAGGTAAACTTTGTCCACGCTGCCAAGGGCTCTGTGCTGAGCCAACATCATCCACCTACCACAGAGCTCTCTGTGTTGACTCTGGAAATGAAAGAGTGAGTGGGGTTGGCTTTGGGCCCTGTTTCCTCCATTGTATGGCCTCTGACACCTGTGGGCTCCTTGTGAAGCAAGAAACTCTATCCTGATTCTTGAGCTGTTTGGGACTCAGAACCTCCCTCACACATGCGAGTCACTGGGCTTCTGGCCAAAGGGAAATCATCATCCTGACGGAGTCAATACCCAAGAGTTTAGCCTTGGGAGCTCCCAGACCAAAAGGCATTCAAAAGAGAAAGAGCACTTTGTCCATCTGGAATTAGACCTCCACTCAGAGAATAAGAGGTGTCCGTGCCAAACTTTGATGAAATCCCCCAAGGCCAGGAACACACACCCAGGTCCCGAGAAAGCCAGTTCTGGGTTTGATGCAGCCACTCACAGTACCACATGGACCCAGACTCTGTCCACCTGGTAGGGCTTTTTTCCCCCTCTCACTATTTACCAGGGAGGAAAATCTGGCCCAGTTGACCCCAGATGACTTCTGTTATATCTCAGTGGCCAGAGCGGGAGGGACAATCACTCCTCCACCAATCACAGACAAACAGTAAATGAGGTTACTATGGTTACCTTAGACCACTACCTCCTCATCCCCAGGGACTGGACAGGTGATAGTGAGCAAACACGAAGGGGAACATGGTTGATGGAGAAGCCACCAGCAATGACTGCCACACACGGTCATACACAGGGTCGTGACTAGAGATGAGCTCTCCCTTCCTCATTCCTGAGGCAACGCCCAAGGAAACTCCCCTGCTTGACCACATCAGATATACCCACTGTTGACCCTCATGGCACATGCAGAGCTTTTGCTTAATACTGTGTCATTTGCATTTAAGTGTCTCACCAGCTTCTCTCTTCTCCACTAAATGCTAGGAGGGTTGTTCTAGTGCAGCGCTATGTTCTCAGGCCCCTCCCCATGCTTGCTGCATCACAGATGCTCAGTGGACATTTATTGAAAAGGGGACGGATGGATGGATGGATGGATGGGTGGATAATGGATGGATATGGATGGATGGGTGAGTGGATGGGTGGATGGATGGGTTTTCCAGCCACCAAACTAAGCTGACCCTAAATTACTCTGAAAATGGATTCAGATTTCCCTTCCTCTTCCCCATTGTCACTCAATGAGTGTAACACTGAGAGTATTTATTGCTTCTTCCCCAGACCCAGCCTAACTAAGGACACTGGCCATTACGTTTTTCATTGAACAAGTGACTTTTCTGCTAAGAGGGTGCTTCAGAGGGAAGCTGAGTAAAAGGGAAAGAAGAAAAAAAGTGAATATAAGTCAGTAAAAGAGTCAAGTAATTATTTGGCTAGATGTGTAGCCCAGAAGTTTTGAAGGAAGAAGCAAGTTTGAAAGAACATCTTGTACATGAATGAGAAAAGGTGTTGATTAAATGCGGTAGAGACAGGATGTGCTGGTACAAGATGCAGCAAAGTGAGGGGTGAGGGACTTCGGCACTGGTAGTGCTTTCAGGATGTGGCAGAGATGCCCAGACCTCTGAGCCCACCAACTTCCCCTCTGCCCACCGCCCTTTGGACCTCCAAGTCCTCTCATTTGCATACCAAGGATAAACAGGGCTGAGGGGCCAGAGTAAAATAAGTGAGAACCCTTCTTAAACTCTCTCAGCAGGATGACCCCACCCTTCTCTGAAGTTCTGAAAAGGAAGTTTTTCCATGAAATTGCCTTTCACCCACTTATCAAAAGGTTAATGGCAAATAATGGCTAGTCGCCTGTATTTTAAATAACCCTAAGATGAACACAATCATGGAATTCAGAAAAGGGAAGGGAATTCCTAAAAACAAGTAAACAGGCTGTGGGACATCACAAACTGTTGAAATCACTTTTTACTCCCTGATAGGAGTTCGTGCTCAACCACACACACTAACTGACCCAGAGGCTGACCGTCAGCTGCTGCTGTAAACTTTGCTACAACACAAACAAGTAATTTCAGTGTTCTAGTCTAGTGGGCGCTTTCCCATGCATTTCCACCATGAAATGGCAGGTTTTCTTTAGGAGATTGTTTATGGGGTAGTAACATTTTTATGATAATTTCCCCCCTTGAATTATAAAAGTAGTAACTTTTTATATTGTTTAGGTATTTTCATAATATTTCATTTCATTTAAAAAGTAATTAATTTTACTTGCGACTCATCCTCCCAGAGACCACCGATATATATATATATATATATATATATATATATATATATATATATATATGGCGGTGTATATATATATTTCCAGTCTTTCTCAACGTTCTAAAGATTCTCCCAGCAGGCACTTGGCCAAAGCATTTCATCTTCCCAAGCTTCAGGTGACCCATATGTAAATGAGAGGTTGGATCAGAGTTCTTTCACATCTTCTGGCTCTTTCACATGCAAAATGCCATGGTTCTAGAATGCCTGCTGTTCATTTCCTTCTGAAAAAGTATTCAGGGAGCCAGAGAGGCAAAGCCAACAGGCCAACCATTTACTTTTTATTTTAATTTTACCTTCTTTTCTCACTTGCCAAGCCCAAGTTTCTAGAAATTAAAATATGCATAGTAGACAAGGCTGTTACCAATGCAATAGTGATTTTTTTTATGGCAAAGTAAAGTTGTTTTGGGATTTAGATGAATGAACAGCACATTTACATGCACATATAATATATAACACAGCAAGATCTCTCTGTGAAAAAAATAATATTGTTTGAACAGTCTTGCACAACATATGTTCTCTTCCTACTACTTTCGCTTTGTATAGTCAGATTTGCAGTGGTAACAAACAGTGTTATCTCCGTGGCTTACAACAACATTTACTTTTTGCTCACTTTACATTAAGAGGGTGGGTGAGTCAGCTGCAGGTTGGCCATGGCTCTGCTAATATTGGCTGGGCTCATCTGGGTTCCGCCTGTCTTCTCATCCTAGAACCCAGACTGAGGGATTAGCCGCCACCTGAAACATCCCGAGGGCATGTGGAGAATAAGGACAAAAAAGCCTAAGCCAAACCGTGCAACTGTGTTTAAGGCTTCTGATTGGCCACAGCAAAAACAATCACAACCACTCCCATTCCATTGGCCAAAGCTTTGCACATAGCCAAGTCCAAAGTCATTGAGGTAAGATGTCTACTCCCACAGGATGCATGCATCTGTCAATGACAATGAGTGGAGATACACAATCTTATGACTGGGAGGGAGCAAATAGCTGGGAGCAATAATCCAGTTTGCTCACATCCCCACCTCCTCCTCTGAAATTCCAAAATGCTACCTTCTCCATTGCAAGGGAGCTACTTTATCTTTCTCCTTCTGCTGTGAAAAGTTCTTGAAATGGAGAGAGTTAGGAGGGAGAAGCAGTCAACAATGGGGGAATGAAGGGATGTTAGTTAGCAACCATTTGTATAGGCTTTATTTAGGATGAGCAGTGTTTTAAATTCATTATCAGTATTAACTCATTTAGCTCTCATCACACCTCTGTGAAGTTGGTCCTAGCATTATTCCCATTTTCAAATGAGGAAACTAAGGCACAGAGAAATTAAGTAATCTGTCTGTAATTACACATCCAGTAAGTGACAGAAACAAGATTCCAACCCAGATAATCTGGCTCCAAAATCTCTCTCCTTCAACACTCTGAAAGGAAGAGACAGGGGAGAATTCTGGCACCATTGATCGGCTTGTTGCTTTTAGGAGGGCAAGGAAACCAATAGTCTCTGGCAGGAGCAGACATAATTTCACTGAGATATGACAACTATGTTTTTCAAAACATACACAAAACTGGACATTGTGAGATCATTAGGATATATAGGTCACTGTCCTAGGCAGAGTCCTGTATAACCTCTTCTCTCACGGAGCTTATAGTCTAGTAGAAGGAAACACACCATCAACAAGTAAATAAGAAGAAGATATCATAGGTCACATGATGGTACATGTTACGGAGAACAGTACAGGAAATGAGAATGTGGAGCCGTGCTGGAGATGGACCAGATCTGAAGGCGGTGGTCAGTGAGGGCATGCTGATCTGAGCACAGCCTCAGAGGGGTGAGGGAGATGAACATGTAATGAGTGACTCAGTGAATGCTCAAGCAGGTTCAGCTATCCCAGTGAGACCCACAGATGAATGAATAAAAGATTACTTATTGATTATACCTAGCTCGGGCCCCCTTGTCCCCAACTTCACGATCCTGTGTTTGACCCCTGCTCCTCTTTCTTCTCTGTTACTTAGTTGCAGTCGCTCCAAAGTCCACCAAAAGATGTCCTGTGGGACAGAAGGGACATAATCCCAATCTTCTTTTTAAATGGACAGGTGGTGTTGGGAATATGCAGGGGTCATGTGGTGGCAGTTGTTGCCATTGTTCTGGGTTGTGGTGAGGAGCAGGGTTTGATCCGTGCTGTTGTGATTGGTATGTCTGCCTGCCCACGCACACAGGATGAGACTGAGCATATTCTGCTTGACAGGGAAACGAGCCAGATGTGAAAGCAGACACGAGCAACGAGTAGATGACAAAGTAGGAAACTCTTTGAGCTCCAGTTTCCCCATCTTTGAATGGGGAGCAATGATGTAGTAGTAATAGTAACAACCACCACAACAATAATAGCTTTCCTGCCCACAACACAGGATTATTACAAGAACAAAATGTGGTAATGATATGAAAGTGCTTTATAGACTCTAGACCACTATGTTAATTAAAAGGTTTGCCTTTTTATTTTTGATGTTGTTGCTCATTTGAGGCAGGACTCAGAGTCTAAAGACTGGACTCCCTCTCCAGTGCTGCCTGCATTGTGTTGGTGGACAGGGCTGGTTACCTTTCTGTGCCTCAGTTTCCCTGTCAGATGGAGCATCCCAGCAGAGGCATATCCATTAGGTGACATCATGCAGGCCAGTAGTTCCCAGTCCTGGCTTTCCATTGAAACCATCTAGGAGGCTTTCTTTTAAATGTCCATGTGCCCCTGGGCCCAACTCTGAAAACTGCAGATGTGTATGTAACAAACAGCTTTGTGAACTGCAAAGCATAACCTACAATGTATGGGTATTTTTTAATTGTTATTGATTAATGATTTCATGAGGGTCTTGTTTCTCTGAAAATCAGACCAACGTGCATTTTCTACCATCTGCCCAAAGCCCGCACTGGCGCGGGGCATGGAAACTCCCCCAGGTCCTGTTCTTGCCTTCAAGCCAAGCAGGCTGAGCGAAAATCAGGCTGCAGCAGATCGGAGACACTGCTGGGATGCCGAGATAGTGGGATTGGTGATCAGACTTGGAAGTGATGCCTCCAGCCACAGAGAAGCACTCGGCATTCTGTCTTATTAAAGAGACTCTAGGGCAAAGACACATAAATCACAGGGTGGTGATTTACCCAATCAGATTGGGAGCCAGATCTCCCCAATGGAGCCCCCGTTGGTGGAAGCAGCCCTCAGTCAGCTTGTCTGCACAAACGCGGTCTCCGCTATCGCTATCGTCTGCCTCTTACAGCACGCAGCCACGCCACGCACAGCCCACGCCCCCTCGGGATGTGCCTGCACAGAGCAGTCTTCCAGGTCTTCCTTTGGGGAATCTCTAAGGTTCATGGGAGAGGAGGGAGACAGGGTGTCTGGACTCCAAGGTAGGCATTGTTCATCAGCCTTTATACTATTTCTATTAACTTTCACACAGCCATGATGTTCTGACTAAACTGTGCTAATGGGGTGGTCATTTTATGTAGCAGTGATTGATTCCCTTGTGGAAAAGTCTAGAAAACTTGCCATCAGAGGATATCTCCAAATGAGGAACAAGATGAAAACTGCTTTTGGAAGCAATAAAATGTTAACTTGGTAATTGCAGTGATAAGTAATGATGGGTGATCACATGAGCAAAGGTCCTCCTGTGGGAGTTCACAAACGTGTAAACGTGTGGTCTGGTAATGGACAAATGTCTCATTGCCATGGGCACATGCATTGTATTCAGCACAGGAAGAGCTAGACCTTTCTTCTCCCCACCTCAGGCCAGGGATCTCTCAGCATTGCATCCCAGCTTGCTATGTCTGTATCGAAGAGCAGCTGCCAAACTCCCCTGGAACGCTCCTCCACTCCCCTGCGGAAGACACAGCAAGCACTCAGCTGGCTCTGAGTTAGGCTTTTGATAATCCCAGTTTAGGGTGCACTCTCCTGTGTGCAGCTTCATCCTGTAGCTGAGAATGCCAGTTCTGCTTTTGTACCCTTAAAGCGTCATTGATTCACTCATTTATTCTACAGTCTTTGGCCATTGACTTTGGGCAGAGTTGGTATAAAGGCCTTAATCTTGTCCCCTGGTGTGAAATCACTGATCCTTCCTCCTGCTCTCTCTACTCTGAGCAGATTATGTCCTCTGTTTTCCAACTAACACTGGCAGTCTATACCGGAAAGACAAACCAGACTCCCAGAAATCACAGAGTACCTGTGGGGTTCTGTCCCTGTCAGCCCGGCCTCAGGCCGTCTCACCCAGGAGGAGCAATAAGGAGACCCAGAGGACCCCAACCCAGCAGACCCCAAAGAAAGCACCTGACCTAACTCCTAACATCCAAAACAATGGATGAATGTATTTAAAATTTCTTTGCAAGATATGAGATGTTTTGCATTTTTAGGACAGGAAAGACACTTTAATTTGGATAAATAATCAGGTGGTACAGTAGGCAGGGTCCTGACTGTTCAGGAGGGAACTGAGAGGAGGGGCACGCAGTGGCCCTGGAGGGTGCAGGGCTTCCCTGCCATCTGAGCCTCGAGCCGTCCTGGCATAATCCAAAATTAGCCAAAATCGGGCAAATGTCCATCCAGGGTAGAATGAATAAATGAACTATGGTCTTTCAATGTCATATGAATGAAGATGAATGAAATGAGGTGAAATGAATTTTGTAAAATGATATGTAGCAAGGCCGAGTCATACACCGTGAAGTAAAAGAAGCCAGACATACCCACTCAAAAAATGCGTAGTGCGTGATTCCGTTTACGTCAAGTCCAAAGTGGGCAAGTCGAATCTGCAGAGTTCAGAGTTAGAAGAGTAGTTTCTACTTGGGAGGGTTGGGTGGAGATTGGGAGAAGACAGCAGGGGGATTTCTGGGGCGCAATTAGTATTCCCTTTCTTGACCTAGTTGTAACATGAGCATAATTCACTTGTGATAATTCGTTGAGCAGAGTACTTATGATTTACGTATGACAGTCTAGAAAGAAATCCAAATCTTGGGATTGGGCTGGGCTTGTCCTGGGGAATTGGGCTTGCAGAGTTGAAGGAGATCCTCAAAATCGCTGCTTAGCATGTGAGATCCACTTCTAGAGTCAGAATCTGAGTAGGACGTTAGGGCAACAGTGGCAAATGGAACAGGACAGGGTAGGGACTGTACTTGCTTTAGGGATCACCTAACACCAGATCTTGGGAGCAAGTCCCACAACATGGCAGAGCTGAGGTGGCTGGCATTTAGGCTCGGCTCAAGTTCTGAGTGCGCCAGAGTATGCAGGTTTGTAGAGAGTGAAGTTTGAACACACTCACATCTGTTGTTCTGAACTCTCAGGATGCAACAGTGCCTCCTCTCCTGAGGCGCACCCCCTTTCTGCCCCAGAGACTGGGGTCAGTGCAGGCTATGGGACCGGGGCCCTGATTTTCCATCTGGGGGGAGTAGCTCCTGTTTCTCAGAACAGTGAGTTGCGAGGGCAAACATTGCTGACTTCTTTCCCAATGACTGGCCTGGACGAAGACATTTAGTTTAATGAAAGAGGGTGAGGAAAGGAAGCTTTGGAAAGATGGGGTCTGAACAGGCTCAGCGTGGGAACTTCCGTGGGGTCATACCACAGCAAGACATAGCACTTGAGAAGATGTATTTGAATACGATAATGGGAGGGGCATCAACATGGGAGAGTCTGAGGATTCAGAAGCGAGGAAGCCAGGCAGCTGGTTATGGGCAGGGCGTGTGGGTTGCCAACTTGCTACAGACCTGCTCTTTGCCTCCAAGTCTTCCATTTCCATACCATAGTCACACCCAAGGAGCTGGTGAAGAGTGAAGCCAAGATAATTGTCCTTGGGCAGAGGGGTGGGGCTGACTTTTTCCTAATTGGACTCTAAATATTTGGAGCCTTTTGCCACTAGAACCATCACTAAAAACAGTCTATGGAACCACTTTGCCATCCCAGTTGGGGTGTAATAATCTTGACCAAGATCCTGCTTGCCACAGAAGAATGGACTCAGAGAGACAAAAACCAAATTTATCCCAGCCTAGTATCTGTCAACCAAAAAAAAAAAAGCCCATGATGGGGGAGGGGTGCCTAATGCTGGAAGAATCCACAGGTGGGATCCGGTTAACATTCAGCACAGCTCCCTTAGGAGTGAGCAGTCGTGATTACCTTTCTCTCTGAAGGTTTAGTTACTCAACTGTGTTTGTCCTGCTGGGGAGTAAGATGCGGAATAAGTTGGGAAATCATTACTGAAACCCAATAATGACACAATCTGTCTAATTCCCTGACACAGAGGTTTCAAGGCATCAGGAATACACATGACTAGTAACCAAATTGCAGGGGATATCGTAAGAAACCTCAGAGGAAGTGGGGGTTTTTTTAGTCCGCAAAATGCTTCTGAAAGCATTTTTCGTCGGAGGACTTTCTTTAGGAGCATCTCTCCGAGCCTGGATCAGTGCGCCAGCAAGCAGGAGCACTGACAGCTAGCTGCTCTTGCTGCCCCACCCTCCTCCCCATCCAGGCATTTCTTTTGCAAACCATGTGGAACCCTGATTCTGCAGAGAAGTCTGGAGAGCATCTGACCTCTCCCCAAAGGTGTGACTCATATCATGTCACTCTCAAGCATTTTGATGCAATGCCCAAAACTGCAGGGAAATCTCAATAAAAGGACATTACAGAACTTCCTCTGCTAGTGGCTGGAATTTCCATCCCCAAGCAGGGCTGAGATCACAGACCTCTAGGACAAAGAGCTCTCTCCTGGGGCTGTATGAACCTAAAAAAGCTGGCTTGGTGGCAGTGAGGTGTTGTTTGAGATGCTCAGGCACAAGTAGGGCGGGGAGCTGAGGTGACCTCTGGGAGCCCTGGCTCTCCTGATGCCACGCCTGCCCAAGGCTTGGCATGCTTCTCACCTCAGGCCAGTGCTGTTGTCTCCAAGAAGGGGAAATCATCCCACCAACGATCACGGACTATCTGCAAATCGGGATGATTCTTGAGCTCAGATATACCAGACTTTTCTCTTCCAATGGCAAGTTTACTAACTTGCTCTGTGCTTTAGTTTCCTCACCTGTTAAAAGGGGCTGGTAATAACCTGTGCCACAGTGGTGGGAGGCACTAATGTGAGGGCTAAATGAAATTTAAATAATTCAGGTAGTTAGCATAGAGCCTGGCCCATAATAAGTGCTCCAGATGTAACATGTATGATTTTTAACCCATAATGCAGTGGTTCTCAAAGTGTGCGCCAGGGTGCACTGGTGCTCCCTAGAAGGTTTCCAGGTGCGCCCTATGATATTCCAGAGAAATATGTGCCTGTTGGGAACCAAAAAACCAACAGGGTTTTTGGAGTTTAGATTTTTGGGGGACAGAGGTGTGGGGAATTAGCTATAAGCTGACAGTCTGCCCAACCCTCCACCTCACTTGCCTGATCAGGTTGCAAAAGGCTGTTAAGCTGTGGTGCTGGATTGTTTACACTACCCCCCATGTTCCCCGGAAAGACTGGAGGCAAGTTTCTTCTATCCTTTGTTTGGTGTAAAGTTAAGATGATAGGTATGGTGGGATTTTTCTGCACTCAACACAATTAAGAGTAAAAAGAGAGGAATTCTTCAATGTATTGATGAGGAAAGAAGAGTTGCCTTTCAAATATATGCCCAGACATTGAAGAAATCGCTAGGACACATCAGACTTGTGTTTCTCATAAACACAAGAATGATAAAACTTAATACATTCACACCGAGACCTGCCGAATTTACTAAATCTTCCTAAGAATGTATCTACATATATAAAAGGATAACTTTTTGACATTTTTAAATTTTTTAACCCTTCTTTTTTGTCATATTTATTTCATTTAATTACCATAAAAGGGTGCTTGGACTTTATATATATTTTTAAATTATATAACATTTCTCAGAAATTTGTATATAGTGTGCCTACAATTATTTGTAGAATTTTAAATGTGCCCCAACTTCAAAAAGATTGAGAACCACTGCCATAATGAGTCTTCAACAACTTGATTATATAGATGATCCTGAAGAGTGAGATGGACCAGGGGGTGTAGAATGTACACACTCTGGGAAAAAATCCTGGAACAGTGACTAGAACAGGGGTCGGGAACCTATGGCTCGTGAGCCAGATGTGGCTCTTTTGATGGCTGCATCTGGCTCACAGAAAATCTTTAATAAAAATAATAATAATATTAAAAATATAAAACATTCTCATGTATTACAATCCATTCATTTCCTACCGCTCATGTTCATGGTTTCGGGTGGCTGGAGCCAATCACAGCTGTCCTCTGGGACAACACCAAATTTTTATTGGATAATGCGTAAGGTACACGGGTTGTTGTATGGCTCTCATGGAATTACATTTTAAAATATGTGGCATTCATGGCTCTCTCAGCCAAAAAGATTCCCGACCCCTGGACTAGAAGGTCCCCGAAGAATGGCACACTGGCTACCTCCCAGAAACACTAATATAAGAGAGTCATTTGATGACACCTGTGTACCCCAAACCTCTGTTGTCACTAAGACTTCTACTTTTGAGAACATCTCATAGGGAATAAGAACATGTAGACACAGGTTCCATGAAGCCCACCAGGCATGTCCAGGTGGCAGATGGGGAACTTGCCTTCTGGCCAGGAACAATGGACAAAGCTGGTCTTTTCCAGGCTCTTCAAATAACACTCGGCCGTTTGGATCGCCCCAGGATGAGCAGCCTTGCCTCTGGGTGTTCTTCCCTTGATTTTTTTAATACAGAAAATGAACGCCATGTGTTTCTGAGCATTTACACTTTGTTTATCAAATATGCTGTTTTCTGAGTTGTGTGGAGTCTAACAAGATGAATGAGCCTTTTTCAAATGTCCTTTAAAATCCTATTTTCTTAGAAGGACATTTAGAGGCTTTGAAAGTTGTTCCAAGGGTAAAAAATAATATTAATAATAAATCGCCTAAAGCTCTCAACCCCACGGGTTCAGATTTTACTTAACACTTCAAACCCAAGAGACTTGAACTTTTTCTGGGGCTTGTCATTTCTTATTTATGAGACTTTCCCAAAGGGGAGAAAGAAACCATATGGAGGTTCATTAAAGTTCACTGCGTAGTTTGTGGCCATGCCTGTAGCCGTGAAGAGTTCCAGAATCTTCTCAGCCTGAAGTTTCAGAGGAAGCCCTCCTAACTTCGGACATCAGTGAGTTCAGGTTGGAGTTGTTCTGAGTGTCCTTACTCTCCAGCCTGGTTACTTTGGCTGGTAGATCAAAGCCACCCCAGAACACTTCTCTGGTAGGGCACACAGCCTATGTCACATAAAACAAGGGGCATACTGTTAGGTGACTGCTGGGTGAAGAACAATTTTTCTTTAGGGTGCATGTGAAGGAGCCAACTGCCACGTGGCTGCCCTTGAACGTTGTCATCTGATGACCTCTGGTGGTGGAATTTTATCCAGCATGTGTGCATCAATGTTTCTGAGCCAAGCCATCCGACCATGTTACAGTTTCCTACATTCCTTCCCTCCTGTTTTGTCATTCACATACAGCAGGGAGCAAGGATCTTTTGCAAACAGCCAGAATAAAGTGGTACGTGTGCCTGAGCAAGCTGTCATCTCAAAAAAGTTGCCTGGTGCCTTCTCTTCCAGTGAACCTCTGATTTCCTGGAGAAAGAGAAGGGAGCCAACATGAAGGGAAATGTGGCATCCACATTTGTTGCCATTTTGCTACTTTTTCTCCACACCAACCTTCTGAACGGTGAGTAAGAGCCTGTCCTGCCTTTGACTCCCCAGGGTGTTTACTGAGAGGGCGGAGAGACTGTCACTGTCCTTCTGCAATGCAGTTATGCGAAATGAAAATGCCCGTTTCTATGAAGTTGTCTGCACTTCATACTTGGCACTAAAAATTAATGCAAACAATTCACACACAAGCTCGTCCCTGTGCTCTGATTTCCAGCCACACTCCGGGAGCATAGTGCAGCAGTTTACAAATGACAAGACCAGCGTCGGTTACTAGCTGTGTAACCTCGAGCCATTTACCTAATCTCTGTGGGTTTCCACATTTCTAAAGTGAGGACAGTGATACTTCCTCTGCCCCACATGGGATAATGTATGTGAAAAATCCTTGAAAAACTGTAAAGAGATTGTTGTTGCACAGTGGGAAACTGGTACAGCCAACTCTGTTACCTGTGCTGATGAGGGAAACAAAGTGTACGGCTACACTAGACTGAGTACCTGTGTGTCCATCTCCGTGTGTCTGCCCTTTGTATGTCTGGGTGTGTAGACTGTTGGATAGACCTGTGTATATATGTGCCTGATTGAAAATACTCCTCTCTGTGAGTACCATCTGTGTGTGTACCTCTGTGTGTGTGCATATTTCTGAGTGTGTACTTCTCTAAGTATGCACCTGAGTAGACTTCTGTGTGGGCTGTGGGTATATTTCTAGTCTGGGCTCTGTGTAGACCTGTGGGCACAGTACCTCCGTGGCTGTCCGTGTTTGTGTGCACCTGATGGGGATAGAGACAGTGTATTAATTCTGTCTTAAGTGGGAGAAAATAATATTTGACTAATTATAGTTTCATAAGTTCACTGTCCCCTAGTGAGTATCCTGGAGGTCCTACTAACGACAAGTGGACTGTGAAAGAGAGAAGCTCTCAGAGAGAGAGAAAGGACAGCAGAGACCAGTGTAACCCACAGGAAAACGTTAAGTACTCAATCACTTACCCTAACTGGTCTCATTACTGTGACACAGGATTTGGGATTTTTTTTAAATAAACTTTTTTTTCCCTATTTCACACACTCTTCCCAGCTGTGATAAAATCAAAACAAAAACAAAACTCTTGCTCAACCTGCGAAATTGTCCTGAAGAAATAAATTTCCCCTAGAGGACGAGCAATGTTGCAAATACTGGCAGAGCGAGCCCCAGGCTGGCTGGCACGGTGTTCGTTTCTGTGGGCTTGGGGCTGCCGGGTGGCTCGGCTGCCACTCAGCCTGCTGCCCCTGGCCCCAGCCTGTGCACTGCACCGTACCATTCCTTAGATCCTTTTTTCTGACCACCTTGGCCTAGTGCCCCCTCTTCCCATCTCTTTGATCGGCTGCTCAGCTAGAAGTTCTGGCCCAGGAGCCAGCATGCAGTCAGGAAAACAATTGTGGGAGAAAAGACAGAGAACCCCCAGAGCTGCTGAGACGGACACCTGGCGGCTCTCCCTCTGCTCCTAACTCCTGAACTAGGAGCTCGAGTATCCAGCGCAGCACAGAGGAGGACTGGCCCGGGATGTGTGCAGGGGTGTGGCGTCCAGCCCAGTGAAGACTCAGGTCACACATTCCCTCTCTGGACCTGACAGATAAGGATGAGAAGAGGGGGCTGGCTCGCTAAGAGCTCTGAGGATTCGGCAGCTAAAACATTCCGTCCCCTTGACTTTGCACTTTCCGTGTCACCCCTCTTAGACCCTCCAGCTTCCAGCTGGCACTGGGTGCAGATCTGAGCTAATCGTGGCAACTCATACCCAGGACCAGCTACCCTCTCCCCAGGTTCTGAGCATACTTCCTGCCCCCAAACAGCCATAGCACTACAGGGAAGTCCTTCCCCCCTAACCACCAAGGAGAGAGGGAGAAATGTGAAGGAAAAAGAGATGGAAAACCAAGCTGCAGAAATGGGGTTGGAGGTGACAGGGAGATGTACCACGAGACGGGATCCCAGGGCAAAGCTGAGTGGAATTATGGAAAAATGAAGGGGAAAAGGAAGGAAAGGTGAGAATAGGGAGAGGGAGGAGATAGCTCAAGGAGGAACATCGGTGATACAAGAAACACAAAAGCTCAAAGACTGAGCTGACCGGGCGGGAATGGCAGAAGGATGTAGGTTAGCGAGCAGGGTGGAGAAGGCCAGGGAACGGTGTGTCAGCAAAGGGGAGCACTCACTTGACAGGCACCCTGTGCTGTGGGTGGGCATCGGCTGTACGCGCTCCACGGGATTACAGGGGGGCGCACACCCTCCAGTCCGTCTGACTCCTGATGCTCACTCTTTGTTGAAATTTTAGAACTTTTTCACTTGATTTTGCGTTGCTGATGTCTCCATCTCACAGTACACACACACACACACACACACACACACACACACACACACACCACCATCACCACCGCCGCCATCAGAATCAAAACCACAAAGCTCTCTCCCCTTCTCTCCCTTTCTCTCTCCATCCTGCAACATCTGGGCAGCCCACAGAGGAGGCTGCTAGAAGCTAACACTCTGGTATGTCTGAGCACCCAAGCCCAAGGCCTACTTGCCCCCAGACCTCATCACTGGCACGGTTCCACAAATCTGCTTTTGTCAACAGCAGAACGGTCGAATGCTTGAATGGACCTTAAGATTGATTCCCGTGGCTTCTGGCTTTTTCCAGGACAGTCACCCCCTGGAAAACCTGAGATCTCTAAATGTCGCTCTGCCGAAAAGGAAACATTCACATGCTGGTGGAAGCCTGGGCCTGATGGAGGACTTCCTACCAACTACACACTGACCTACCGCAAGGAAGGGTGAGTGTGCACGTGTCTGGGCCAGAGCGATGCTGCGTCTGAGTTAGAATTACCACACCATACACCCCCCCCCGTGGCCCGTGTTACACAAATACAGCTCGTACCTCCAGGGGAAGACACTCCAACACCCATGTCCACACCTCCTGGTTCTGTCCTTGAAGTGTCCTCTCAATGTGCATTGGTTCGCCTGCCACCTCAGCAACACAACAGACAGTGGTCCCCTTTATCTGTGGGTTCGCTTTCCACGGTTTCAGTTACCCACGATTTGCCACAGTCCAAAAATATTAAATGAAAAAGTCCAGAAATAAATAGTTCTTAAGTTTTACATTGTGTGCCATTCTGAGAAACGTGATGAGATTTCACACTGTCCTGCTTCATCCCTCCCGGAATGTGAACCATCCCTTTGTCCAGCGTGTCCATGCTGCATAAAGACCTGCCTGTTAGTCACTTAGTAGCTGGATAAAAGATTGCCTGCTTTAGCATAGAAGTGTTTGTGTGGCCTGACCTGTGGTGGAGCGGTGGATAAAGTATCGACCTGGAACACTGAGGTCACTGATTCGAAACCCTGGGCTTGCCCAGTCAAGTCACTTATGGGAGTTGATGCCTTCCTGCTCCTCCCCCCTCCTCTCTCTCTCTCTCTCTCTCTCTCTCTCTCTCTCTCTAAAAGTGAATAAATAAAATCTATAAAAAAAAAAGTGTTTGTATTCGAGCAACCCTTACGCAGCCCAGCACTGCGTCACAGTGCCTGTCACTCATCTCACTCATCCATCACAGTGGCAGGCACCCTCTCACATCATCACAAGAAGAAGGGTGAGTGCAGCACAATAAGATATTTGCAGAGAGATCACATGCATATAACTTTTATTACAGTCTATTGTTATAATTTCTCTGTTTTATTATTAGTTATTGTTGTCAATCTCTTCTTGTGCCTAATTTATAAATTAAACTTACCATAGGTATGTATAGGGGAAAAAAACCAGTATATATAGGTTTTAGTACTAGCCACCATTTAAAACATCTACTTTGGTCTTAGAATATATCCCCCCCCATGCCCCGGCCAGGTGGCCCACTGGATAAAGCATCATCTCAGTTCACCAAAGTCATGGGTTCAATCCCCAGTCAGGGCATATATGAAAAGCAATCAATGAGTACATAACTAAGTGCAATGTGTTGATGCATCTCTCTTTCTCTCTCTCCCTCATTCTCTTTTCTTTCTCTCTCTCAAATCAGTGGAATTTTTTTAAATAATAATACAATTTTTTTAAAAGAATATATCTCCCATGGATGAGGAGAGACTACCATAGCAATGTTTCCAATTGCCTGTCCCAAACTTGGGCTGCCGCCCAAGGTCACACATAAGTTTTTACTAAGTGTTAGTCAATTTTAGATGTTTATCTATGAACTTTGTGCTCTTTATAATTGTCTTAGTTATAATTACTTTTAAGACATAAAAGGACTATCATTCCTTATAATTCTCGACAGCCATGGTACTTTTCAAACTTGTTTCCTGTCCAAGAAAATAAAGAGCCCCATAAGGAAAGGAAGGTGAGGGTTTTTCCTTAGAAAATTGCTAATCTGAGAGCCATGGGCTCCCAGTGGGCATGTTCGGAGCCAAGGTCGCAGTGCAGACTAAAAGAGGCCACCCCTGGGGGAGGATTTCATTACGCTTCAACAAGGTCCTCCTGGAAACCCAGGGACAGTTGTGCCCGTCCCCAGTGAAGACAACGTCTTCTGGCCCCAACACCTGTCCAGCGGCCCAGAGTCCACCTGCCTTAGTTGTACACAAAGCTGTCAGCCCTCTGGGACCCAAAAGGGTGTCAAGTGAACAGGCTTTAGGAGGCCAAACTGACAACCCCAGTGGAATGCTCCTCCACACCTGTGTGGTGTGTCTTGCAGTGAAGTCCCCAAGTCTAATGACAGCAGAATAATGAGCCACTTGAGACTGAAATATCTTTTTTCACAGTCACATCCCTCTGTTACTCAGTACAATCCGAAATATACTGAAATCACTTTTTATTCTCTTCAGTCTTTTCTTAATGAAATGTAATTCAACATATATACGCAATAATGCTGCATTGTTCCTGGCCCCTCAGTGTTTATGTGTAGGGGACGGTCCCTGTTTCCTAAGATGACCCAATGGTTGTCCCGTGGGTATAGTGATGTCTTGGCATTGATAGTTCAGATGTTATTGGCAGGGAGCATGCGATACAAAGCCCAAAGAAAACCATAGAAAGGAAGGGTTGATGAGAGGCAGAGTCACTAAGCCTTTAAAGTGACATTTTCACCCCCCTCTCCAGCACTCTCTTCCCTGTCTCACTTCCAGATGATATGGGCAGTGCACAGAAGGTTGGGGGTGCCATTCTTGAGCTCTGGTCTCCTAAATTCAGTGGTATTGATCTTTTAAGAAAAAACTAGACTTTTTTCCTACTTTCTTACTCACTGCTAATACATAATTTATTGCAGAGATACCGTTACCCACGAATGTCCGGACTACAAAAGCAGTGGCCCCAACTCCTGTTACTTTAACAAGAAACACACCTCCATCTGGACAATATATGTCATCACAATAAATGCCACGAACAAGATAGGAAGCAGTTCTTCAGATCCACGTTACGTGGACGTGACTTATATAGGTAAGGAGAAGCGGGATGGGCGAGGAATGTGTTACTCCCTTATGGATCTGCCAATAGTCAAACTTGGTTTGAGTCTTCTTGGCTTATGAGTCAATCACCAAAAAGAAAAATGAAAAAAATTCACAATATCCTCATCAACTATTTTAAGCCAATTTTTATGGAACCATTAATGACAGTAAGACTAGCGTTCGGGATCCTTGGGTTTCTGTGCTTTCCCTTAACCTTTCTTCCCATCCCTTTGCACCCAAAATGAATGTTCTATTTGTGTTTCTCTTTATCAGTCCTTCCCTCCAGCCTTCCCCCTGCAATAGATGTTTCCTTCCCCCTTGGCAAGCTGAGATTCCTTCTCTCTCTCCATAGATTAACCGCTGTTAGAAGGAGTTCATCTGCTTTCACACGCGTGGGACTAGCTCCAGCCGCTCTGCCCAAATTTAATTCTCAGTGCACCTATACCTCTTAGCAACTGGAGCTCTTCTCTTAAAAATAAAGAATTTGGGGAGTGAAGAGTGCTACTTGAACAGCAGGCTGAAAGCCATGATCACAAGTACAATGTTTAAAGACATGATTGGCAAAGCAAAACAATGTCAGCCTAAGAGCTGCTTCTTGCTTTGCATGATCGACATTGCGACGCAGGGCCATAGGCATCAGCGTAGTGGCCTGTAGTCTAGCAGGGATGACAGAGGGAATCTTAGGACAAAAGATGGGTTCACCAGGACTGGCGTCAGCCCTTATCTTCAGTAATAATCTAGGGGGAAACTAATTAGATTCAAGGTTACCAAAGATTTCTCAATTTACCCAACACCACCCAATAAGGAAAACAAGACTAGGAGTCTCAAATATTCACTTGCATATCATCGCGTTGTCGTGTTATCAGTGGCTGAGCCTTAAAAAGCTGCGAACACCAACTGGCTCACATTTGAATATTTTCTTTCACCAGCAAATCATTGCAATGAGCATGGCTGGGGATAGAAACTGAATTTAATCTTAGTTTAAGAAAATCCAAAAGATAACCTCACTGACAAGTAGGCATAAAATGAATTTCAGTCATAAAAATTTATTTGAGATATGAAGTCTTTAATATGCTGAGTGCCAAATAGTTTCTTCTTCACGGCTCTTGCCCTCAGAGATTCAAATGATATTTGAGGACAAAACAGAGAAAGCAAAAGAAGTTCTAAAATGAGCTATTGCTATATCACTTGAAAGCAGTGATTCTCAACTGGGGGCTGTTTGCTTCACACAGATATTTGCCGATGGCTGGAGACATTTTTTATTATCGTAGCCCCAGAGGAAAAGATGAGGGTATTACTGGCATCTACTGGGTAGAGACCAGAGGAGCTGCTAAGCATCCCACAATGCTCAGGATGGCTCCCACAACAAAGAATTACCTGATCTGAAATACAAATAATTCTGAGGTTGAGAAACTGCTCTAAAGAATTCATCATGAATATTTTACTTGGACTCTTGTACAGTACTTCTTTTGATCAGAGGCATATCTCAGTATTGTGTTTAACTTAAAATTTATATTAAATGATGTTTACTTAGTAAATACTTATAGAACAATCTTTCTTAGGTATTCACTTAGTAACATCGAAGCATTAGGATTAGTGGCAAATTTTTTAACGCTCATTTTGTAGGTTATTAATTGTATGTTGTGAAGCCAAGTAGACTATAGCTCCACTCACTCTTAGGCCACCTGGCATGGAGAGTGATTTGAGGAGGAAATAGATGAAGAGAGACAGTGCCACTGCCCAGCAAGACTGATTTCTTTTCTGAAACTTGGGTAAGGCAAGTCAGCGCCCTGGGCACCTCACTCTTTTTTTTTATTGAATTTATTGGGGTGGCACTGGTTAAAAAGTTATACAGGTTTCAGGTGCACAATTCTAAGCACCTCGTTCTTAAGGAGGCTCTCATAGACTTGTACTTGAAGGAATCTGAGAGGAAGTACTTCCTTAGTTGTTATATTGTGGTAAAAGGCATCTCACATAAAATTCACCATCTTAACTATTTTAATGGATGTAATTTAGTGGCATTAGTTTATTCATAATGTTATGCAATTATCACCACTATCTAGTTTCAGAACACTTTCACGACTGCCAATGGAAACTTTATACCCATTAAGTAGTTACTTCAGGTCTCCCCCCCTCTTACCTCAGGCCCAGCAAGCTGCATTCTGTCTCTACAGATTTGCCTATTCTGGGTATTTTGTATATATGGAATCATATAGCATGTGGCCTTCGTGTCTGGCTTCTTTCATTTCATGTTCTCAAGATTCTTCCGTGTTGTAGCATGCATTAGTACATACTTGTTTCCTCTTTATGGCTGAATATGTTTCATGCTGTGGATTTTGTTTATCGATCAATCAGTTGATGGACATTTGGGTTGTGTATACCTATTGGCTTTTGTGAATAGTGCTGCTGTGAATATTGATGTATCAGTTTTTGTTTGAACACTTGTCTTTATTTCTTTTGGGTATGTTGACAAGGACATGAAAATTATGGGTGATGTGATAATATTATGTTTAACCTTTTGAGTAACTTCCAGATTTTTTCCCCACCATGTGTCTACCATTTTACATTTCTGCCAGCAATGATGAGGGTTTCCATTTCTCCAACATTCCCACTTGTTAGTTTTCATTCTTTGAATTTCAGTTATTCTAGTGAGTGTGAGGCAGCATCTTGTTGTGATTTTGATTTGCATTTCCCAAATGACTAATGACATTGAGGGTCTCTCATGCGCTTGCTGGTCATTAATGCCTCCTTAAACTTTACACACAATGTATCTCCCTTGCTTCAACCTGATCCCAATTCTATTGATCAGCACTTGACATCAAATACAAGGTGTCTCATAACCATGGTGGAGTGAAACAAACGGTAAGTCATATAAGTCAAATACCACTTTCACTAAATATGAGGTTCCTTTCCTATTTTCAGTTGAACCAGACCCTCCTGTGAACCTGACTTTGGAAATAAAACATCCAGAAGACCAAAAACCATATCTGTGGGTGAAATGGCTTCCCCCCACACAGGTTGATGTAAGATCCGGTTGGCTCACACTCCAGTATGAAATTCGCTTAAAACCTGAGAAAGCAACGGAGTGGGAGGTGAGTCAGCCTGAAGCTTTTGGAAGGAGCCATGTCCCTTGGCAAAGATGAAGCTCTTGCTACTGGAAATAGGTCATTCTTCCTAATTGTTGGACCATCATGTTGCCCTCCTGATACTGATGTGACGCACCCAGATGCAGAAGGTTCTTTCCCCTCCCTTAGGGTCGATGGGGGGCATCTTCACAGCTTCCCCAAAGCCAGTTTTTTCCTTGCACTGAACCACCTTTTCCACCAGGTGTCAACCCACCTTCCTCAGGATGTCTAAAATCTAAACACCTATGAGAGTACTTAAGTGGCACTAAGTGAAAGGGAAAAAAAATCTCAGTATAACCAGCCAATGGTCAGTGGCAGTTTTATTCACTTTAAAATATACTAGTGTAAGGAGTGCAATAAATAGAGGCATTATGATATGACACTCTTGAATACTGCAGTATATGTCTCTTTTAAAAAGGAAGAATTTTCAAACATAGCCAAAATAACAAAATCACACAGAGAAAATTAAATTTCTTAATATCATTCAAATAACCAGTTCATATTTTAATTCCCCCAATTGTTTCCAAAAAAAATATCTTTAGCAAGTAGCTTGTCCAAACCAGAATCCTCCATGACCACACATTGTGATTAGTTGTTGTGTTCCTTTAGTCTCAATGTGCGCAGAACCCTTGTCCCACAGAATGTCAGACCTTTTGCATTTGACTGATTTCCTTGACCTCTTTGTGAGGTCATTTAGCTAATTTCGCTGCCCCAAAATTCCTATAACCAAACATTCACACTAAAGCCTTGATTAGATTCAGGTTGAACAATTTGGGGCAAGAATACTTCAAAGGTGATATTATATTGCTTCATATTGTATCATGTCAGGAGACACACACCATCTGGCTGACCTACCATCAGTGACATTAAAACTGACTCCTGGGTCTAGGAGATCGTGACCTGATGCCTTAATTTTAAAGTCACATTTAGTTTGTGCACTGTTGCGTCAACATACATGAGGCCCAGTTCTCTTCCATCTAGGGGCTTCACTTGAATAATCCTTGAATCAATTATTTCTTTAGGGTTTATGAAAATAACAATTTTACAATTTTATTAAACTGGTTACCTTCCATAAAGTAGAATTTAGAAGGCAGGGAATGGGAACAAGACTACTTGTCTTTCTGAAATAGAGTTTCAGATGGAAGCCTTTTTAGAAAAACTGCTAATTTTTGTGTGAACAGTGTTTAAGGGTAGAAAGGGATGAACTGAGACAGCGGGATGGTGAGAACAGGGTACCCACGACATCTGATCCTCCAGCCTCACTCCTCCGATAGTTTATTGTCTAAGAGAAAGGTCTGTTTCTTCAGAACACAAGTCAGACTGACTTTTGTTTTCCTTTGCCCCTCCTTAGACTCATTTTTCTGGGCAGCAAACTCAGTTTAAGATTATCAGCTTATATCCAGGACAGAAATACATTGTCCAGGTTCGCTGCAAGCCAGACCATGGATTCTGGAGTGAGTGGGGCCCAGAGAGCTCCATCCAAATACCTAAGGGTGAGTGTCTTAGTTACTTTTTGCTTATATTCTTAAATATTTTTAGAACAGAATGAATTTAGTAAACTTTCATGTTGTAACTACTAATAGAAAAACTATTTTGAGCCTTAGTCAGAGGAATGAGCAGAGGCAGGTTTATCATTTCTCTGCCCAACATGACATTTGGAAGTGCTGCAGTGCCCCCCGGGTCACTGTTAGTGGGGGCAAGTTTCTAGGATCAAGCTGCAGACATGGGCTTGGTGTGTCTCAGAGGGCTTGGTGGTCATTCTGCCTGCCACATCTGCCCCATCCTTATCCTTTAGTCAAGGTCATCATCTAGTTCTCTCAGAATTTGTAAGGTGGTATTCCATTATAAAGGCACAAACTGAACTAATTTTTAGTCTCTGATGTCGATTACATGTTGGTCTTTTAGTCAAGGCATAGTATGGGAGAGGCACTCAATTCTAACTGTGTCATCAAACATGGTGGCTGTAGTCTGCAAGAGAATGATTCATCTTGCATCTGTAAAGTGTTTTACTTTTTACAAAGTCTTTACCTTGTTTGGTTCTCCAAACCCTCTCAGGTATTCAGACAGAATAGAATTGCCATTAAAAATTAAAAGTGAGGAAACTGAAGTTAAGTGAAGTTAGAAGTTTTGTCCAAAACCGAACGGTAAAGCATAGCGCTGGTGACAACCTGCCTGGCCAAAGTATCAGGACTCCTATTGGTTTGTCAAACTAGAAAGGGCACTGAGCTGTGGGCCAGAAGACAGATGCATTCTGTCCAGCCCTGGACCTTACTAAATAAAAGCACATGGTATAGAGGTAGAAAGCCAGGATTCAAATCCCAGACTACAACTTTATATACTAATGACCAAATTATTCTTTGCGTCTGATCTTTACATACAAGGTAATGTATGTATATAGCTTAACACCACTGACAGCTTTTAGTAAGTACTTAATAAATGTGACTTTTTATTACTACTGCAACTGATCATGTGACTTTGAATTTCCTCTTTAAATATCAAATAAAATAACATGTAAAAAGTTTTTAAAAGTATAAGGTACTATAAAATATATGCAACATATTAAAATTTCATAACATTGGGAAAAGTATCTTATCATTAATGTTATTCTGGATTGCCATTCAAATCAAAAGAGGTGTGAGTAGGGGGAAAAGTTTACGTTCAGAAGTTTCATTCATTAGTTTTGTTTGTTCGCTTGTATTTAATGATGCTATATGTGATCAAAGCTTTCTGACTGTTTCTTTTTAGATTCCACCAATACCGATACCACCATGTGGATCTTTGTGGCTGTTCTTTCTGTTGTCGTCTGTTTGATTATCATCTGGGCCATGGCTTTGAAGGGCTATAGGTACTTCATTGTCTATCAACCTTCCTCCCAATCATGGTTGTCAGATATAAAGATTAAAAAAAATAAAAAAGCATTATAGTGATGATGGAAACCTACAGATAATTCAAGTACCTGACTTTAGCCATTAGCTGCAGGGCATTTACCCATTAAAAAAAAAAAGGTTTTTTTGTCAGTGCTAGCAAAAGTCACTGAATGAATTCTTCAAAATTGATGCTCTTCCCATCAAACAGAGGCTCACAGTTGGGAAAGAGTAAAAATCTGTCAAGAGCAGCTCAAATCGAGAGAAGCAAATAGTGTGAATAACCCACTAATTTCTAAATCCGCCTCTTCAGTTAACCAGAGCCAGTTTTGCTGTTGGCCTCTCTAATCATTGTCTTCACCATTGGTGTCAGTTTCACGTGCCACGGAACTTCCACTCTTATCTACCATAGTCTGTGGTCCTTAGTCCGTGTAGCAGCTATTTAGAGATAATACTAATCTTTTACAAATTACAAAGTGAGAAAATGAGTCATTTATCCTATTTTACCAATTACTTTATAGCATGGTGACATGCATCTTTCCACCAGTTCCTGGGCCAAAAATAAAAGGATTTGATACTCATCTGCTGGAGGTAAGTGTCGCAGTGGAGAACGCGTCAAGACGCACTGGTTTGTAACGACTCCCTTCACACATGCACACACACTCCTCCTGAGTTCAGCCTGGCTGGCTCAGTCACCCCTGCCCTACTGTCCCTCCTCTCTAGAGAAGGGCATGTGTGGCACGAGGGTTACTTACCATGAAACATTCAATGTCAGAGGGAGAAGAGAGAAAGCCCAGATAAATGTGACAACACATAGTGATATTGCTAGATTTACCAAGTCTGCTCATGAGCACACACATATACATTTTGTACCGGTATTCAGTTTAGAAAAAATATTTTGTATAATACAAAAGAGGGACCTACCACCACCCCCTCCATTACAAGTGGTGGCAGCTTTAACCTGAATGTTCTTGACTTAAGGGCACAGGAACAGAATATCTTATTGCAGTTTTTACTCTTTGAGAATGCTACCTGAGACTGGATGCATGTCGCGGGCTGCTGTTTGCAGGGCCTGTTTAGGCTGATTCAAGTGGGAATTAAACTTAAGTGTCTGGAAGAAAAAGAGAAGTTAGCACATTTTAAATTTCTTTGCAGGTTGAAATATATCATTTCAATTTGACCTTAAGTTTAACACTGATCTGTAGTGCTCAGAAAAATTAGAGGATTTTTTTTTTATCGCTTCATATTTATTTTGAATTATCCCCTAATTTTTGTGAGTGGTGTATATAAAAACAGTTACCCTTGTGTGTTTTGTCGCTTGGCCCAGCCACTGTGAGGCTAACGGTACAAGAGTGTGAGATGTAAGTCCCAGGGAATGTGGCTTGAGTTCATTCTCTTTGACTGCAGATATCATAACAGAGACTACAGCCCTGGTATTTGGGCTCCTGGTTCAGTGCTCTTGTCCCACTGCCCTTTATAGAACCAGCATGAACATTTCCGCTAACTAAATTAAGTAGCCACAGACTTAATGATAAAATAACTGATTTTTGTGTCATGAAATAGTTTTGTTTTCTCAATCACGTTACCTCCAATCCTCAAAAGAACCCTCCGATACGGTATTATTATTTTACAAATGGAGAAACTAAAGATCATTGAGCAGCTTGTTCAAAGTCAATACCCCTTAATGAGTGACAAAGCCAAGATTTAGGCACCAGTACCTGCCTAAGTCAGAGGATAAGGAATAAGAGTGAAAAGTAAGAGGAGAAGGCTGGAGGAAGAACGAGAGAGAAGGAGGAGGAGGAGGGAGAGGAAGAGGAAGAGCAGGAGAAGGAGAAATGTGTATTAGCAGGAAAAGATGGGGAGGAGAGAGAGGAAATGGAAGAGAGGAGAGAGAAAAGCAGACTTGGAGAAGAAGGGAGGGGAAGGAAGGGAGAAAGAGGAAGGGAGGACTTGAGAAGAGAAGCAACTTACTACTACTCCAGATTCTAGAAAGTGGAGGAGGAGGTGAGGAGGCCAGCAGCCAGATCGCAGAGCCACTGAGCCCCATGATTGAGTTCGGTGGTTGTTAAATAAAACAAACTCTTCTTATTTAACAGGTGTATGTTTCTTACCTGTGCATATACTACTTGTCTATAAAACTCATGATCATTATTGCTTAGAGAATAAATTAAAATCATGAATTAACTTAAAGAAAAATATTAGATAACTAGTACCCCAGGAAGTGATTTTAGAGGGCCTGGGACACAAATGTCTAAAGTTTGGGAAATTCTGCTAGGTTGTTACTCCATCTGCCTATGCATGGTCATGAGAACAGGCTAGGCATTGGCGCTGATTTGGAATGTCATAAGGCTGACAGCTATTTCTCCTTGCATCTGTGTTTTAACAGAGGGGCAAGTCAGAGGAACTACTCAGTGCCCTGGGGTGCCAAGACTTCCCTTCTGACTGTGAGGACTTGCTGGTGGAGCTTTTAGAAGTTGTTGACAATGAGAAACAGCAGCTGATGCCAGTCCATTCAAAAGGACACCTGGGTCAAGAGATGAAGCCCAAACATCTGGATCCCGACAGTGACTCTGGCCAGGGCAGCTATGACAGTCCTTCCCTTTTGTCCGAAAAGTGTGAGGAACCCCAGGAAAATCCCTCCACATTACTCACTCCTGAGGGTATTGAGAAGCCAGAGAACCCCGGTACCCCCACCAGGGATCCTCAGAGCACAAGCTTCTTCCATTCTGATGGACCCAAATCTGCGACGTGGCCTCTGTCACAGCTCCCCAGCCAGCACAGCCCCAGGTCCTCTTACGAAAACATTGCTGAAATGTGTAAGCTGGTCATGGGCACGGCGGGGACCTTAGCCACTCGGCTAGACAAAACAGACAAACCTGCTCTAACACTATTGAGCCCCACTGAGACTGGAGGGGAGGAGAAGGCAGCTGAGCAGAGGGAGGTGGACGGCTGTCGTTCCTCCGCTGACCCAGACACCCCGTGGCTGCTGCCCCTGGAGAAAGCCCCCTTTGTCTCTGCCAAGCCCTTGGATTATGTGGAGATTCACAAGATCAACAAAGATGGAGCACTATCATTGTTCCCCAAACAGAAAGAGAACAGCAACGAGGCCGAGAAGTCCGGTTCCCCGAAAACCAGCAGGGAGTATGCGAAGGTGTCCAGGGTGATGGATAACAACATCCTGGTGTTAGTGCAGGACCCACGCACTCAAAGCCTGGCTTTGTTGGAAGAGGCAGCCGAGGATGCCCCGCCACCCTTGCAGCAGAATCAAGGGGAGAAAGACCCGGCCCCCTTCACCATGACCCCAAGCAGCTGCAGACTCCAGCTGGCTGGGCTGGACTACCTGGACCCTGCATGTTTAAAGCACTCTTTTCAGTGATGGCTTCATTCATGGAATTCTTGGTTAAAATGTGATTTTCCCACAGCATACATGAAATGTACTCTACCAGAGAATGTTCGAGAACGGGGTTAGAATGACACTACTAAAACTCACAGTTCACTCCTTCTCATGCTCCATTTTCAACCCATTGCCTCTTTCTCCAACAGCCGATTCCAGAACAGACTGTTTTGTTTCCTGTGATTCGTAGATTTACTTTGAGCTATTAGTTATAAAACTGCATGTTCAATGACAGGAAAGCACACTGCTTAGTATGCCTGAGGGCCAGTGCCAATAGGTACGTAGCCTCTGGAAAAGGCCTTTGCAGTTTGCTCTGTGACAGGAGGAAATGCAATAGTTAAAATAATTTAAGCACAGAAAGATGATCGAAATGAGAACGATGCCATGAAAACCGCTTTTGAAAAACAGTTGCTTCACCTTTGCGCGCCTCTTTCATTGTGTTAGGATCTACCAAATGCGACACCTTCAGAGGGTGCGTTCCGGCACACCTTACAAATTGTTTACATTGCTTCCCATTGCCCGAGTGCTACATGGCTGATATGCACGGAAAAATGATGTCTCTAGTTTTACTCTTGAAATAGTTAGGATTTGTTAGGCATGGGTTTTCTCCCCTAAATTGTATTTCATTCTACAGCCTCTAGAGAATATAGTTATGGAAAGTGAAATTTTCTTACACTGGAGGCAAATGAACTTGATGTGGTAAATCCTTCTAAAATGTTTTCCTACTTCATTTCAGCATGATAGATACAGTCTAATCTTAGTGAAAAAAAATGAAAAAATCCCCAAATACAAACTTTAATTTAAAAGATAATCTCAGCAGGACACAAATGGAGACTCTGCCTTACTGTACATACGAACTCTACTTTAATACAGACCCACACGTTTAACAATGTATTTTTAAAGACTATTTTTCTATCACTTAGGGAAAATAAAAGAGAATTTTCTATCTTCCCAGTATAGCTGTTTACGTATTCAGTGGGAACAGCATTTTCTGCTATGAGGCTGTAATGAGTCTTTACAGTACGTGATAGTATATATATGCAGTCCCTATTTGTGGAGTAAATGCCATATGACCCAAAGCCCACTGAGGAATGTGAAGTGGATGACAATATACAATGTCCAATATGGTGTAGTGTAGTTTATCTGAATCTTTTATCTCCAGGATACGTTGAACAACCATCACCAAGCTAGAGTGTTAGGGCTCTCCACAGACAGAAATTACTTCTCCCTTAATTTAGGGCTCACCTGGGGCTTCTGCTCTTCTCTGGGTGAATATTCATGAAGTCACCATCAAAATAGAAGAGTGCTGGCATCTAACTTGCTGTTTTAGAGAGACGGGTTTTGTTTGGCTTTGTTTTTCTGAGCAATCTTGAGCAGTGAAAATACTTTAAGCAAAGCCATGAGTTAGCATCCCTCTGGAATAGATCCATTTGCAAAACCCTGGCAAAGGCAGAGACAACACTCACGTCAGAAGAGTCCAAATAGAAGTGTTCAGAAAGAGCATCTGTGGAGAGCTGTGAACAGCTACAAAGGCCAGTAAGAATCTGCAAGTCAGTTCCAAGGGCAGGCTCCCAAGGAGGGGTTGAAGCCTAGAGTACCATTTTAAAGAGAACATCCATGACTCACGAACTGCCTCTCTCTATTTTTTATTTCACCTGATGGCAAATTCTTTCTCTCTGTCCACTCACTAGCTGGACGGAGAGAATTTGAGCTCATCCCTCTGAGTCAAATATTCCACCCCAACAAACCCACGTTGATAGGAACTGGACTCAGAGGCGGCCTGATGTTTGAAAGTGAACACAGTGCCAGAGCCTCCAGCATTCCAAAAGCAGTAGATCTGAGATCTATTCTCCCAATATATAAACAGCATAAGTATAAAGGGAACATTGGGAAAAGTTGTCCACGTTCATTCAATCCCTTAGATCCTTGCAGCGAAGGACCGGCTGCATCATCATCACGTGGGTGCTGCGTGAAAATGCAGAATCTCAGTCTCCCTGCCTCAGACCTACAGATTCAGTCAGCAGTTTGCCAAGTTCCCCATGATTCACGTGTATGAATCATGAAGTTTGAGAGGCACAGCCCTGGATGACCATTGTCACTGAAGGCTATTTTAGTGCATGGAAACTCCTCTCTTAGAAAGTACGAGTCAAGTCTCTTTGACTCACACTGAACAACACTGTATGTAAGGAGAAGGCATAATTTTTTTTTAATCTATTAGTAGTTGAAGATTCACACAATGGTAGAAAATGACCTGCAGAAATGCATACACCTTCCAAGAAGCCTGGTGGCTGTAGTCCCCCTTGAGTAGCATTGACCTTAGATTCTGCCTTCCAAAGCCAATACAGACTAGAGTTTTCCCAAAATAGTTCATTGTCCTTCAAGATGTTTATCAATCACTGTGATAGTTTGAAAATTAAAAAATAATCTGATTTTGGTATATATGAAAAAACTGCTATGGGTAAAGACTCCACTTGAACTAAATTCCTTAAAAAATACTAATTAGTCACTCATTAAGTCAAATCAAGACTATATTTCTTGGCCAATTAGAACTCTATATTTGAATTAAGTTTTAAGGGGTTTTTTTTATCGTTGAGTAGGACATTTTCTATCAATGAAACAGCATGTCAAATGGAAGGATGCAGATTGAGGGTCAAGAGTCCCAGGTGCAGTCCTGATCATGTCACTTTAGACAGATCAACTCCCTTCTCTAGGCCTCAGTTTCCTCGGAAGGAAATATTGGAGCAAATAATTTCTAATGTCCTTTTAAACTCCGACTCCTTGATTCCATGACTCACTGAATATTTTTAGCCAAGATAATTTAACCAATTTCTTATATCTTAATTAAGCTAATAAGCCCTTCACCACAGAAATGCAAGTACTTGTTAGTCATGTGCTTATTGTATTTTCCCTTTAAATCATCAGTTCTGGTTGGTCCTAACATATTGCATTTGCATTTTATAAATTATATAGACACAGAATTGTAGTCTAATATTATGTGCAAAGATGTGTGTAAAGAGAAGGGCCATGAGACTTAAAAAAAAAAGACATTGAATGTGGCTCTACTTTTTAGAAAAATTATCTTTTGCTGAATCAAACCATGCTTATTCTTTGCTAAGTCCAACAGCCTAAATCTCTTTTCTTACATCTGATTGCTGATTCTGGTATGTTTTTTCTCTCCTGGATTACCAAACAACTTTGCACAGTTGGTTTAAAGAGCCTTATGCTCTGAATTACAAAAAATCATTTTTTTTAAATGCCTAAGTATTCGTCTTACAAAGCACATGGAAACAGGATAGCTAATGAGTGATTTGTGGAGGCTCATGACCCAAACTGCAAAGTGTCCTGTGGTCAATTTTTACAAATGGGTGTTAGGCACCTCTGTATGAGCACAAGTCACCGTCAGCCACTGTCACTGACATTTAACTGACTCTACTTCTCCTAAGTGCCTCAGGCCAATCCCGGCAGGCAGTTATGGACTAAAGACTTGCTTTCACTGGTTTGGTCCAAAGGGGGTCAATCCCTTAGCACCTGTACAAGATCAAGGGGTTTGTCACCTTTTCCCATAGTGACCCAGGGAGTCTTATAAGCAAACGAGCAACTGGAGGCTGGAGGAAAGCTGGCTGCCCGGCCCTGCCCGGCGCTTCCAGAAGGACGCGACCCTCCTTGTAGTAACTTCCCCGTTACTGTAGTGTAGACAAGAGAGAAACGGATTTGTACACATTTTACAAAGTGCCTTTCTTTATTTTTATATTTTTTAAGTTTTCATTTTACAAAAAAAAAGAAAAAGTGTGTCAATGGAAAAGTAAATGTTCTTTTTTGTATGTAAAGGAATGGAGAAGCCAGAAAGGGAATGATAAAATGGTCTAAGATCCAACCAGCAACTTTTCAGCAAATTTTTAAATTTATTGTTAAATACAGTAATTTCAACCAGTATGCCACAAGAGGCATACCGGTGAGCCACAAGAATTTTTAAAACATGCAATACCTGACCTCTTTTCCCTTAGATTGTCAAATAAACAAGTGACAAAACCAACACAACAATAGCTTAGCTGTCTGGTGTGAATGAATCAAAATTATACCTACTTTTGTCGGGTATATGGTATGTTTTTTGGTGTGCCACAGAATTTTAGTAGTTTACGTGTACCAAGAGATGAAAAGGTTGAAAATCGCCAGTTTAATTGAATTGCCACAGAGCTGATGTGAATAGTGTAACTTACTTTGAGAAGAAAGTGACTGTGGCTAGAGTTTGAGGATCAGCCTGCCACCCTCCAGACTTCAATTTACAAACATATTGATGAACTTTTGAATGGCTTTGAATTGCATGGCTAGGCCTGGAAATGGAACTTTGTACACACACAGGGAAATGTAAATGACTTTGGATTACTACCCTAGTGTTGACTAATATAGATTTGCCATTGTTAAAAGAGTCACACGTACATCAGTAAACAAATTTCTTTCTTTGCCCTTTCAGCTCAAGCACCGTTGTGTTGCTCCTAGGGTAGTGGGCTGAGCATTCAATATCCAGGTCTACGTCACGCTACTGCCACTAAACAAGCTATGTGACCTTATGCAAGTCCTTTAAACTCTAGCCACCAGTTTCCCTACCTATTAACTAAATGGCTTGGTCTAAAATGTGTCAAAGGCCTCATACAACTGTAACCACCTTTGATTCTTGCGACCTCAGTAAAATCTAGAGTTTCTGGACGAAGGTTCAGGTATCATCAGAAAAGCACTGTCAATGTGCCCTTAACCTGAAGCAATGAACGGTGTGACCGCCACAAAGATTGAGAGAAAAACAGAGGTCGGTTCCTCCAAGTCAGACTGATTTGATGTAATGTCTTTACCTCTCCTCTTCCTCTGAGTGGTCCATACGTGCGGGCTCTTTGTTCTCTCACTCCAGGGCCTATAGCTTTCTTAGGGGTTAATCATGGCTTTCGCAACCATACAACCTGTGAAAAATGAAATTATTCCTAAACAATGACTCTGGCCCTGCCAGAGACTGAGTCAAGTGTTAAATCAGCCACACAGATATCAGGGTTGAGGGTTCTAAGTTACCTAATTTGGAGATTTAAATGCTTAGAGATGCTAGCCTTATTCATTAATTGCTTAATTAATTCAAAGGCCATTAATAAATCCAAGTGACATTGATGACTCAGTTCTGGAGGTCTTAAACAGAAACTTAAACACACAGAAGGTTTGTTTGAGAGCTTCTGATCTAACCAGGAGTTCTCTCTTTAATCAGGGCCTGAATGTGCAAATCACATGGGAGCTCTCTCCCCAGACTTGTGTTCTTCAGAAAGGTGATTTTTGGTCTGGGACCCTCACTGTATATATTTCAAAAAAAGGAAAAAGAAAGCTAGCAAATAGAACATTTTCAGAGGTTTGGGCATCTCAGGATTTCATAAAATGCCAAGAGTAGCTTGCTAAACCCAAATTTTATGAGACCTGGTGAATCCATAATCTATTCAGTGTTCTGAGTTTACGGCTAAGAGATGAGCATAATTCACAATACCATAGGCCCGCTACTGGTTTGTCCACATTGATTAGTCTTAGGCTGTGATTTCAAGTCAGGACGTATGGAGACATGCAAAGAGGAAAAACATATCCCATTTATGTAATTGTGGTCAGTGAATAGAAAGACCCTTTGATAGTCTTCATTTATTAATTTTTTTTTTCTGCATCTGATTAGAAGGAAAAAAAACAATTAACTCTCAAAACTTTGGCTACTTAAATTGTAATCAAAAATAACCTTTAATAGTTGTGATCAAATTTTGCTTTACCTGAATGAACTTCAAACTACAGTCTGAGTTTTTCCATGCAAATTTCAGAAGACCTGGGGGGGAAATCTTTTTGTTTTGCTATGTGACATTAGAAAATGGCATGGCAGAGATACCTCTGAGAAATAATTTGCTTTATAAAATTCCTGATGAAATGATTTTGAATTTCTCAAAGTAACTACCTCCCCTTCTTGTCCTAATGTCCTTTCTTTGAAGCTGCTATTGTTTAGAACGAAGGGTGTCATGTCTCATGCGTTGACTATTTTTCAGTGGCTATATCTGTTGTATTTGCCATGTGATATTCCTGACTTTAAAGTAACTATTTTATATATAAATATATATATTGCTTTAATTGGTTCACAAACTATATGACACATTGAAATATATAATCAATCCTCATATTGTGAAACTTATAAAAGACCAATGAAAATAATTATTTAATGAACTAACAATCTATCCATATGTAGTTTCAATATGATTGTGTCAATGTCTGTAAAACAAAACTGAAGGAAATATGTAATCATATAATTCTGTTGAAGCCATGAATATATTAATTTTTTTCTTAATTTTTGTCTAGAAGTAGTATAATGTGCCATTTGTAGAGCTGATCTGGGGTGTTAAGTGTTCAAAGTACAACCAACAATTATTTGAAAGTCAACCCCTCGGCTTTGCGTCATGTAACCTCTTATACTTCTTGAGTGTGATTTGCATCATGAGGCTTGCTTTGTGCTTGATCATTCATTTTTCAAACTTAAGAGTCTCATGTGGAAACCAAAGCAATCTAGAACCAGCCCACTGGGTGATCTGTGTCTTCTGTAAAGCCATATTGAAGTAAAGACTGTGTCATCACATAAGGTTCCATATTTTCAAAGCTACCACTACCTCTGCTTTTTCTCTTCCCTAGAGAATGCTAAGCAAAGTTCTTCAACAATAAGTGGGAACTTGAGAAGTGCTTATTACAAAAGTTGTTGGATGGGTTTGTTTGTTTGTTTGTTATTTGTTTTTACATGAGAATACACCTTCTAATTCACCACTTGTCAGGTTTATGCCAGGTTGTCTTAATAGCCATTCCTACATCTAAAAAAAAAAAAACTGGATGATGAATAAGGAACAGAAAGAAGGCATAGTAAGTCACAGATGAAAACCAACAAAACCAGAGTGCAGATGCTTTTCCTAACTATATGGTACCTGTTGCCCAAAGTCATGATGATAGTATTTCTCACAAATTTGATTTTCCTAAATATACCTAGAAATAAATATTTTCTTTATTTGATTTATACATAAAATATATTATGGTATGAGAAAAGTCAATCATATATCAGAAGTAATCCTCTTTTGATTTTTAAAATTTATTTCTACATGTACTTATTATAATGCCTATTTTTTTCCATTTTGCCTTAAAGAATTATAGAAGACTATAGTCAACCGATTTCTCTTACATTTTAAATTCTGTATATCTTTGGTTACTGTATATTATGCTGTTTTTAATGGATTTATTCATTTATCTCCTTCCATTGTGAAGAGACAATGTGGGCAGTCAGTTAAATCTTTGTCATTAGTCTGGGAGAGTGTGGTAACTGCCATTATCATAACATCTTCAATTTTACTGCACGTCAAAAACAATGCTTGCCAAACATAATCTTAGCCATCCCAGTATAATATGGTCATTATATTTCTACTCATGTTATTGAAAATTCCCAGCTCAGTGCCTGGCTCAATAAATGTTTATTTCCCTTGCCTACCCTTTCTCTCTTTTTTTATGTGACATGGAAATGAGCAGAATAACATGTGTGTGGTTGAAATAATTTTCTTGAAGAGTTTTTGCTGGAAAAGGATCTATTATCCAGGAATTAAGTTGAACCACAGAAGTTTTTCTTCTTTCTCTTCACCATATGATTGCAAACAGGAGTGCTCCCCGTGACCCACCCCTTTCACTAAAGGGAGATGGGACCACCGTGTACTGGGGATCAAATCAGATGAGCTCATTGAAATACGTATTGTGAAATGAAGGAAAGACCAAACCATTAAAAATAATAATAAAGGGATTTTTTTTAACAGTATGAATCCTCCATATTACTAACATCTTTTCTGACAAAATTTTTCAGATTAAGTATAAAATGATAACCTTTTACTTTTAACAACTCTAGATCCAGAAATCTTCACCTCCTGTCCATGCTTATGGTGCAGAATAGGGGAATGAATGGCATGGGGTTTTGCTTTCCAAAACCCCCTTTGTTTTCTGGTTCTCTAATGCCATTCTTACAGGGGAATGAAAAGTCTCTTGCGTATCACACTCTAAAACTTGGCCTCCAACAAAGAAACGCTGAGTCCCCCATGCTTACATCGGTTCCATCTGTCTTTAATACTTGTGCACACTTTCACTTTTAAGCAGCAAAAATTGGAGTGTCAGCCACCAGGCACCGCAATCACATAATTTACGAGGAGCTGGAAAAATAATATGTAGCTCGTTTTCCAAAACCACTGCATGTGCTTTTCTGAAAGAAAACAGAAAATATATATTGCCATATCTGGCCGGGAAAGCATTTGAAACTTGACCCACACCCGACTCCCTATAACTTACTAGCCAAGCTTTATATATTCTAAATCTCTTCTATTTTTTAGGGACTGGGAGATATAACTTTCATTTAGTAGAAAGCTTGAAGTCTCGGGGGCGGGGAATAGAGTAAAACAAGAAGGGTATATAGGAAAAGAGTCTACTGACAAGCCCCCAACAAGGACCTTACTGGCTACAGAGCAGATTCTTACTGATTTATCTCTGCAAATCTTTCCAAACCATGCAGATGAAACTAAACCTCTTCTTGATAAAATATACGCTAAACCAGCGGTTCTCAACCTGTGGGTCGCGACCCACAGGTTGAGAACCGCTGTGCTAAATCATCATTCTTCTATCCACAATCTGCCCCACCCCTCAACTCCCGCTGCCCATATTAATGCCTTGTTAAACATTTTTCTCTTGTTATAATCAGGTTCATATTAAAGCTTATACTTACAAAGCACAGATATTTTAAAAAATATGATAAAAAGATTTTTAAAAAGTAAGGGAGCCTGATCAGGCGGTGGCGCAGCAGATAGAGCATCAGACTGGGATGCGGAAGACCCAGGTTCAAGACCCCGAGGTCGCCAGTTTGAGCGCAGGCTCATCTGGTTTGAGCAAAAGCTCACCAGCTTGGACCCAAGGTTGCTGGCTCGAGCAAGAGGTTACTCGGTCTGCTGAAGTCCCATGGTCAAGGCACATATGAGAAAGCAATCAATGAACAACTAAGGTGTCACAACAAAAAACTGATGATTGATGGTTCTCATCTCTCTCTGTTCCTGTCTGTCTGTCCTTATCTATCCCTCTCTCTGACTCTCTCTGTCTCTGAAAAAAAACAAAAAACTGAGGGAATGTTAGTTAAATATAACATCACATGCATTATACTAGCGTAGTTACTGAACCATGTAAACTCATGATACGTTTTTCAGTTCTTGGGCAGAGCAACTACTTGACCTGGTAGCAATGCTTAGTTTAAATTTAATTAATAGCCTGGCTTGTGGTGGCGCAGTGGATAAGGCATTGATCTGGAATGCTGAGGTTGCTGGTTTGAAACCCTGGGCTTGCCTGGTCAAGGCACATATGAGAAGCAACTACAAGTTGATGCTTCCTGCTCCTCCTCCCCACCTTTCTCTCTCTAAAATCAATAAATAAAATCAAAATTTTTTTTAATTAATAAATCACTTCCTGAGCAATGGCTTTTGGGGGTTCTTTTTACACACAGATGAAATGTATTTTATGGAAAAAAAAGTAACAGAAATTTTTCTTCTATAAATTTTATTAGGAAATTTTTTTAAAAGAAGAAAAGGACAGCATTCTAAGCTCCTCTGGATATAAAACACAGACACATGCTCAAATATTTGTCTTAGAACACTCATCCAGGCGTCCTTTCTAGACTCACAGTTTTTTGTATTCATCTTTCAACACATTCCTTAATTTTATTTTCCTGTTAATTCTAAATCAAAACTGACATCTTGCTTCCAAGCCAGCTAAACTCTGCATCTTCTCTTTCCCTCAGTCTTTATTTATGTGCCAAACTTGAGCCTTAAAAACGTAAATATGCTTGGAAGTACCCAGAAGTTCCTTAGTCCTTCTGGGAACAACCAAGATCAATCAAAGGGACACTTTCCAAATCTGATATATAATAAACTTTCCCAAATGAAATTTAAGCCACAAAACTCAGTGCCAAGGATTCACGCTTTCTTTTGTTTGTTTCTTTCTACCTAGAATTATCTTCCGTCTTCACATAAAACTCTAGCTGTGATTACTCTTCCATTTATGATCTATTTATTGAATAAAATATTTTGTAAACACTTGAAAACTGCAGAGGATGATATAACAAAGATCAATTACCAACACTCAGATTTCATGAATATTAACATCTCATCGTTTCTGTTCCTTACCTTTAAAAAAAAAAAATGACACATCACAGATGCGGTAATATACATCCCTCAATAACAAAATCCTCTATCTTTTTCTCTATTGGTAACCACAATCTTGTATCTGTTATGTATGCTTCTTGGCCATTAAAAAATGCCTCATCTATATGTATTCATGAACAATATATATCAATATTCTGGGTGTTTATGAATTTTACATAGATAACAGTATATGTATTATGCACCTTAGTTTCTTTTTATTCAGCATTGGGGTCTTGAGATTCAAATAGCTCCAGCTTATTGGTTTTACCTGCTATTTAAACCCTGCTCCTATCAACTCTCTATTTCCACTATTATACAGGACCCTGCAATGAACATTCATATGCAAGTCTCGCTTTTTGAGTATTTGCAAGACTTTCTCCAGGATCTACATAGATAAAATTGTTAGATCATACGGAACACAGAGCTCAACATGTCTTCAATGCCATTCTCTCCTTAATCACTACCTGATATCATCAGATTTTAATTTTTGATAATTTGACAAGCATAAGATGATATTGTTGCTGTTTGAATTCCATTCTACAGCTGAAGAACTCATCCTTTATGTGCTTATCTTCTCTCACCATTTTTGTTATCTTCCAAGTCTCTGCACAGGCCTGAGTCCTGCATCTGGGCTTTCTATTACAGTCCAGTGGTCTGTTAATCTGATGGTCCTCTGTTTTATTACCGTAATTTTATGCAGTCTAATTTACCATCTGGTAAATTAATTCCTACACCTCTGTATTTTTGTAAAAAGTATTCTGGTTATTCTTGGCCATTTATTCATCATATGAGTTTTGAGATTAGCCCATGAACTTTCCAAAAAACAAAATTGCGCAGCAAATTAAATCATCAATTAAATTTATGTATAATTTTGGAAGAATTTTAGATCTTTATAATGTAGTGTCTTCTTATCACGAACATGGTATATTATCAGTTTAGTTTCTAAGGTCTTTAATAAAGCTTTATACTGTTCTTTATGTGTTTTATTAGATTCATTTTTAGGCACCATATAATTTTTGTTATTACGGTATTTTTTTAAACATTATCTTATTCTAACTGGTTGTTGCTTGTATATAGAAACCACTAATTTTTTTCCTTTTTTTTTTTTTGTATTTTTCTGAAGTTGGAAACAGAGAGGCAGTCAGACAGACTCCCGCATGCGCCCAACCGGGATCCACCCGGCATGCCCACCAGAGGGCGATGCTCTACCCATCTGGGGCGTTGCTCTGTTGCAACCAGAGCCATTCTAGTGCCTGAGGCAGAGGCCATGGAGCCATCCTCAGCACCCGGGCCAACTGCTTCAATGGAGCCTTGGCTGCGGGAGAGGACGAGAGAGACAGAGAGGAAGGAGAGGGGGAGGGGTGGAGAAGCAGATGGGTGCTTCTCCTGTGTGCCCTGGCCAGGAATCAAACTTGGGACTCCTGCACGCCAGGCCAATGCTCTACCGCTGAGCCAACCGGCCAGGGCTGAAACCACTCATTTTTTAATATTGATCCTATGTCCTGAAATCTTACTGAACTCAATTATTAGTTCTTATAATTTGTAGGTTTTCTTGGATTTTCCCATTTTTATAATTATATCAATAAAATGTAACAACTTTGCTCTTGTTTTCTAATCCCTATACTTTTTTTCTTTTTCTTGATCTATTTCTTGGGGTTGGATTTCCAGTACAATGGTGAGTAGAAGCAGAGTAGTAGACAGCCTTTCTTGTTCCTGACTTTAACGATAATATTACTAAAAATTTATCATTAAGTATAGTGTTTCTTGTAGGTTTTTGCAGATACACTTAGTGATATTAAAGACATTTCTTTCTATTTCTTGTTTGCTAATAATTTTTTTATTTTGAATTGTTGTTAAAAGCTCTCAAAATTTTTTCTGCATCTATCACTATAACAATATGGATATTCTCTGTTATTCATCTAATATGTAAATCATTATGGAGAATTAATTTAGAGAGAATAGTTAAATGTTAAATTACCCTCAAATTCTTGGAATAAATTTTATTTGCTCATGTTGTATTTTTTGCAAACTTTATTGCATTTAATTTGCTAACATTTTATTTAAGATTTTGCATTTATAAGATTCTTTTTTTTTTTTTTTTTTTTTACTTCTTGAGATATAATTTCCTGAGGTGATTTGTAAGTTAAAGTTTTCTAAGATTACAGAAATTTCTTTCTCCTTGTAATGTTACCAATTTTTGCTTCCTATATAGAATGGGCAAAAGTAGGTTTACAGTTGTTCATATGGAAAACAATACAATAATTAATAAATAACAATACAAGAATAAACTCTGTTTCATGTACTCACAACTGTAAACCTACTTTCGCCACCCTGTATTTTGAGGCTGTATTATTAGGGGTTTATAGATTTAAGTGTTTGGTCTTCCTGATAAATTATCCTTTTCATTGTTAAACATGATCTCTTTTATCCTTAATGATTCTGTCTTGAGATCTTTTTCTCTGATACTGATACTGGTATGGTAGCTTTCTCTCTGGTGGTAATTCTCTAACAAGTCTCTTTCTGTTCCTTCACTTTCAACTGCTCTATGGCGTTATGCTGTAAGTGCATCTCTTATAAACAGCATATACAATAGTCCCCTTATCCATGGTTCCACTGTCCACAGTTTGCTACCAGTAGCCAGTTGCAGTCTGAAAATATTAAATGGAAAATTCTAGAAATCAACAATTCATAGGTTTTAAATTGTGTCTTGTTCTGAGTAGCATGAGAAAATCTTACGCTACTCCTCTCTATCTGGCCAGGATGTGAATCACCCCTTCGTCCCGCAGATCCCCCATGGATATGCTACCCACTTGTTAGCCCCCTAGTGGCTGCCTAGATCATCACAGAAAGAGACAGAAACCAAATTCACATGACTTTGGTTACAGTATATTTTCATAATTGTTCTATTTTATTATTATTATTATTGTTGATCTCTTTCTGTGCCTTATTTATAAATTAAATTTTATCATGGATATGTATTGACAGGGAAAACACATATACAGATAGGGTTCAATACTATCCATAATTTCAGGCCTCCACTGAGGGTCTTGGAATAAACATATTCCCCATGAATAAGGGGAACTAGGTTTTGTGCTCATTCTATTTGAAAACATGTTCCTTACGTGATCAATCAGTTCCATTTTTCTTATCTGGTGCATCTTTCCTTTATTTTTCTTCTGCAATCTAAATGTCTTTGCAATTTGAAATATAAATCATCCAATTTTGTAATGATTATTATAGGAACAAGATGAGATTAAAGGTCTTAAGAAGGTAATTTACTGTATGTAAGGGTCCAAGTTTAGGGGCGGTGCCTCCCTCATATAACCCCTGGACATAAGGAGCCAACTTCTAAGAAATGTCATCCTGCTGTGATTGGAAAAAACAGAATGCTTTCATTGTGAAGTTCAAGGGATCATCAATAAGTGGAGAAGTCCAAGCATTAAGAGAGGGGCCTATGCACCAGCCTATTTCTGCCATACATTCTACCGAAAAGAGATTGACTTGGATGTGCATGACCAAGTCTTCCCAATTTCATTCTCTGTCAGTCATTCAACCCCATCCACTGTTGAACAACACGTGATAAGCGCTGGGTTCCAGGCCCCGTGCTGAGACACATTAAGCATTAGGGGCGTCCCTTTTCTGTCCTGGAGATTGTAGTCTAATGGGAAGGCTCAGATAACTGAGGTCTCACCAGACTGACTTTTCAATAATATTCAGTCCAATAACTCCAAATGAGCCTTATCCAAAAAAGTTCATCTTAATAAATAAATAAAGGGACTTTGATTCTGCACCATTTTTCAAGAAAATCATGGCTGCATGAAACTGATTACAGGGTTACAGGGTCTGAGCCACAGCTCCCGTCAGCTCTGCCCTTCTTCTAAGCGCCTTGCACATGCCACCCTTCCTGGCCAGCTCACTGGAAAAGGCCGTCCCTATAGTACAAGGTTTCCTGTGACTGAGGGGTCATCTGGGATCCTTCTAAAACATTCCCATTTCCTCCAGTTCCACAACTTCTAAATGACTTAGGAAAGGAACAGGATCACTTTGGAAAAACTTTTATTTACCCTCAGTAACTCTTACAAGACCCCGCTCTGTTATTGGCAGAAGGACTGGGGGGCAAAAAGCAAAGTTCAGTCCACTCAAGACTTAAATGATAACTCATTAATTAACTTGTTTACAAAAAAAAAAAAAAAAAAAGCTTCTTCTATAATCATTAACATGACAACACAATTCCCATGTTTCCCCATTTGCCAATTATCCTTTTCAAAAAGAAATGCCAACTTTTTTTTACCTGATGGAATACATTCTGTACCTTCAAAGGAATTCATCATTTGGGAAATAAAGTTGGCAGGGGACTGCTCCTCCTGTTTGCCATCCTGTAAATGAGGTAGCTCCTCCTCTCTGCCTTTCTGTAAAAGGGAGGAGATTATACCTGATCTGCTTGCAGGGGAGCGAAGAAAAAGATCCACAGCAGATAACTCTTCAAGTCCCTTGTTACTGACAGACCACAGCTGTTTACCAAGAATGGTTTCTGTGAATGTATGGTAGGAGATCTTGGACTGATACTTCAAGTGACTCCTAGATGGAGGATGATGCTCTGGAGGAAATCTGTTTTCTCCTCACCCCAGTTTTCAGATCAGTGGACCCAGCATCTTAGAAAACAATTTGGTGCAATGTTAGTGAGATTGTAAATGGATGCCATTTTACTGGAGTGCATTTAAAATGTACATACACTTCAACTTAGACATCTCTCTTCAAGGAATTTACTCAAGAAAAACATAATTAGCACAGAGCACAAAATTCTATGTCCTAAGATGTTGTAGAAAATAAAGCTTTCCGTCAATAAGGATTCATGACATAAAATACACGGAGGCTTCTAGCTTTATCTTCAACATGCCACGAGCTTGGATGTTGTCTCTCTCATTTTTACAACAAAAAAGCTGGACAAACTGAAAACCAATGACTTGATTTTAATCCATCAGAGAAGAGAGGTGGCAGAGTGAGTTGTCACTCTGAAATCTACACATAACAGTCAAGACGTGCTTAACTTGTAGCCAAAGCCACCCTTCCAGAGCCATAACTGGTAGGAACACTTAAACAGTAATTTTGACAAATCGCTGGAGGGCTGGTGTAGACTAGTGTGAGAATGAGGTGCTCCCTGGCTGCCACAGTCTTAGGAGGACCCCACACTCTTGTGAATCTTACCTAAAGGAACATCACCGCTTCCGTGGTGAGGACCCCCCCCCGCCCCGCCCACTGCTCTGGCTGGGGAAAAGGAAGACTAATCATTGTGAAATGAATGCATAAGTAAGTGGAACAACAAATCTCTCTCCCCCTTCTTTCTCTTTAAAAATCAATAAATTAAAAAAAAAAAGAATGTCTTTGGTAGGCTTATCAGTAGACCGGACACAGCTGAAGAAAGGGTCAGTGAACTCAAAACAGGTAATAGAAACTTCCCAAACTAAAATGCAATGAGAAAAAGTAGGAAAGAAACATAACAGAACCTCTAAAAACTGTGAAATAATTTCAAAAGGTGTAATATATGTGTAATTGAAATACCGGAAAGAGAAGAAAAAACAGAGGCGAATTGGGTGAAGTAATAATGGTCAAGAACTTCCCCAAATTAAATATATCATGAAATATTAAATATATTATGAAATGTGAGAGTGACTCGCATTTAAATTATATTTAATTAAAGTAAATTAAATATATTATGAAAAAATTGGGAAAGATGACTCAGGTCTATATTATTGCATGAAAAGCTGCATTTTTGCATGAAAAGCTGCAAAAATAAGCAGTCAATAAGCAGTCAATAAGACTGTTGGCAGTTTATAAAAAAGCATGTACATACACAGGCATGCCCATGGTGAAAGATTTCTGAAAGAGACTTTACGAAAAGGTTATTGTCAGATTTAGTGTGATTCTACTTTCTTGATTATGCTCATTTTAGGCTCGATTGTATTTATTTTCACACAAAAAATACTGCTCACAAAAATTAGGGGATATTTTATCACTTCATATCCATTTTAAAATATCCCCCAATTTTTATGGACAGTATATATTGTTATGATAACGGTTTTAAATAAAAAAGACACTACTCCTTTTGCAGTTAGTTATTTAGAATGCAGCAGTTTGTGTGCCAGGGTAGGCAGCCCCTAATGTTATTGGGTGCCTCTCGCCATAACAATCTCTAAACTTACAGCCCAAGAAGAATTTCAAGTCAAAGGAGTTTTCAGCCTGCAGAGGTCACAGGAGCAAAGTTGATCACAGCCCAGTGGAGTTAAAGAACATATAGTAGACTTCAGGAATTGGGTATTTTCTCACCTCAGCCCAACAGCAAGACAGATTGGACATAGGAAGAGGCTATGTCACCTCTGGCCTCACTGACATTGGTCATTCTCACAGCAGGTGAGCAGCCAGATTACACAGCTCCTCCCCACAGCCCCCAATGCAGAAGGAGCTGGGAGCTGGGTGCCCCATGCAAAAGCGGACTATTTACATGGACTTTAGAACACTTTTTGAGCTTGCCTCCGGCGCGCATTTGGAGTACAAGGTTGCTTCCTAGGTGTCGGTAGATGATGTAACCAAGCCAACTGTCCCCTTGCAGGGTGACAGGAGATGTCCTCCTTGTATGGTACTCACCCATCTTCCCATGCTCCCTAGTTCCGATTGCCTTTGTCACTGTCCTGCTTCCGCAATGCCAAGCACACAGTCATTCTTGCTTGGAAACCTGAAAGAACTATTCTCAGAGCAACCTGGATAGGTCTTAGAATTGTGGCTCTTGAGTGGGGAGAAAAAAAAAAGGACACATATTCACATAAATTAAAAATGCACTTACCACAAACAGTGCACAATTTACAAGAATACATGCCAACAAAAAGATATATACTAAATACACTAAATAGCTGTCTATAAAGATGAGGGAAGGCAGAGGCAAGAATGACAAATGGGAATTTAAGAAATTAAAATGCAATAAAAATAAAGCACAGTAACACCTCTCATTCTTCTTGCCTCGTTCAGGGGCCTATGGAGATGTCCAGCTGCCCAGAGCCTTCCCTGGATCATTGGTGCCCTTCTCCTTCCCCCAGGAGCGCCCTCCACCATTGGTCCCTCTTTTCTTCCTCTAAGACCCCTCAATTCCGATACTGGTTTCTTTATCCATCCACATCATTCACTCTGTTCTTTCCCCTCTCTTTGTTATTCCCACCCCTCCATCTCAATCTCTGACCCTTCCTCTACACCCATCGCCACCCTCCTCCTGCATGGAGAGGCTCACCCTGACAAGACGTCAGTGAAACACAACACTAACAAAAGTAGTCCAGAAGATCTTCGTTTTGCCTGCTTGCCTACTCTCTTTCCTTTCCCCCCTCCCTTCCCCCAGTCCCTTTTTCTTTCTCTCCCTAGGGCACTATAAAAGCTCTGGGCTTGCCTGAAGTGGTGGTTGTAACCACCCCAGGACTCCCCTCCAGAGCTCCTCCCCTTCTGTCCCAATCTCAAAGTCCAGCCCGTGGGTGAGAAGTTGGAGCCCTTCTTCAGACCTGCTTCCGTGGGGATTTGCTTACTGACTAGGAGAGATGATTCTAGCCTGGAGACACTTGCCACGAACTCTGCACCAGAAGACTTCTTCACCCAGAACGCCTAAGACATGCCTTTCCCCGAGCCGTGAGTGGAAACCAGGGGGATGTGGGTCAGCAGAGGGTCAGTGAGGGGAAGGGCACAGAGCCCTGGAGACTGTTGCCGGCAATTCTGGAATGTTAGACGAGGATGGGATCGTGGAGACAGGTCATCACACAGTAGGGTGCCCCTCCCCCCCCCGTCAGATCCAATGCTCCGTCTTGTGTCCAGTATTTTCCAATGCTGCTTTTGTCTTGAAATGAAATCCCTGGGTAATAAAACCTGACTATTCACACTTTCAAAATAAAAACAACATGATATCTTAGCTGTAATATAAATAAGAAATAAAAGGAAAGCAATTTAAAGTATAGTATTAACTTCAATATATAGGTGCTCAAGGATGACTGCTTTAAGAGACACATGGCCTCCTCACAAACTTCTACCATGCCCCAGGAAGTGAAGCCATCCCCTGCATTACCAACATGAGACCAAGACTGAGAGACTCAGAGAAGTGCAATCATTAACCCAGACACCCAAGAAACTAGGACTCAACCCTGAGCCTAGTCTTCTGTGCAGACTCTTCCCTTTCCAGGAGGAACAGAGAATGTGAGAGGATCTAGGGTAGCCAGCCATTGGTGGCTTCACATCTTACGTGCTGTGTGCTTGTGATTTTCACACTCATTTATTTGTTCTACTAGAACCCTAGCGCATCCTCAACAGTTTTCCTCATGCAAACATGAGCATAGGCAGCTCTCTGCACGTGTGTGTGCCTTAGAGCAGTGGTCCCCAACCCCCAGGCCACGAACCAGTACCGGTCTGTGGGCCATTTGGTACCGGTCCGCAGAGAAAGAATAAATAACTTACATTATTTCCGTTTTATTTATATTTAAGTCTGAACGATGTTTTATTTTTAAAAAATGACCAGATTCCCTCTGTTACATCCGTCTAAGACTCACTCTTGACGCTTGTCTTGGTAACGTGATACATTTATCTATCCCACCCTAAAGGCCAGTTCGTGAAAATATTTTCTGACATTAAACCGGTCCGTGGACCAAAAATGGTTGGGGACCACTGCCTTAGAGGGACCCTGGGCTCCCCAAGCTCTAAGCAGGCATAAGAAACCCATTTGCATTCTGCATTATGATCAATTTTACCTTCACTTTCTCCTCATCTTTCCTTTTCTTCTTTCTCTTCTTCTGCCCTATTTGCTTTTTATTCCCTCCAAGGTTGCAATTCTTTAGAACTTAATACATGTCTGGTGCTTTAAGTGATTATCTCTTTTGATCTTCAGCCAGACTTGTGAGTATCACTGTCCCATGTCACAGATGAGGTCGCAGCAAAGTAGAGAATGATTAAGAGATTTGGCCAAAGGGACTCAAAACCAGGTCTGCCTCACTCCAAAGTCAGAGTGATCCCACCAGACCCTTCCTTGCCACCCTCTTCCAATTCTGTTTGGATTTCCTTTTTCCCTCCATCAAGAGTCTTTTGCTAAAACATCCTTTAACCCCAACATTTTCTAAGAAGGATCTAGAATTATATCCAGAGTTTTATGCTTGGTAAGGCAAACACTATGTTGAAAGCACTGGCTGAAGACAAAGCAAGAGGATTTGTCCCCTCTGAGGCCCCCTTCCCCTTCCTTCCCCTCACCCCTGGTTGTGGAGCCGGGCTGATGGTGGCAGCGGGTGTCTTAGAAATGGCAGGTAAGGCTTGGTGCCCAGAGGTCTTGATTAGCTCACTGGGGACTCCTTGACATAGTTCCACTACAGAGGAGAAGCAACCTTGCATACCCACACCACATAGACATGAATGGCATACTCTTTACCTGACCTTTTAAAATCCTTTGGCGTTTGATTTCTACTTTCTTACCTACTGTAGTTAACTCATTCAAACATATAGTCTCTGAACACACTCTTGTTAAGAACCTGCTGTGTGAAAAATATGCATCCAATGTAAAGCATCTGAGCACCTATTATGCCCCTGCCCCATAGACAGAGCCATGGTGAGCAAAACAAACACTGCCCTGTGCATCCCTGTGGGGGAGACTGGGTGTAATCAGATAAACAGCATGTAAAAAACAAACAGACAAAACCATCCAGTAGAGACACCTGCTGTGAACAAAACCAAATCTGGGTGAGGAGATAGGAAAATAAAAAGGGGGAGGGGTCATCAGGGACTGGGTTAGATGTTGTCACCAGGTGTTAAGTGTTGTTAGATAAGTAAAAATTAATATGTCACAATCCTGTATAACAACTACATACAGACTGTATGATTTGTGTGTATATAAAATATTAGGCCTTGTCCAGTTCAATAATGAGCCTTGGCTTGATAGCTCAGTTGGTTAGAGCCTCATCTCAATATGCAAAGGTTACCGGTTCGATTCTTGGTCAGAACATACAAGAAACAGATCAGTGTTTCTGTCTATCTGTCACCCTCCCTTCCTCTCTCTCTAAAAATTAATAAATAAATGTTTTTAAAACTAGGCACAATGATTTGGAGTTATATTTGGGCACAAAGCTATAGAACAGGGGTCCCCAAACTACAGCCCGCGGGCCACATGCGGCTCCCTGAGCTCATTTATCCGGCCCCCACCGCACTTTCAGAAGGGGCACCTTTTTCATTGGTGGTCAGTGAGAGGAGCATAGTCCCCATTGAAATACTGGTCAGTTTGTTGATTTAAATTTACTTGTTCTTTATTTTAAATATTGTATTTGTTCCTGTTTTGTTTTTTTACTTTAAAATAAAATATGTGCAGTGTACATAGGGATTTGTTCATAGTTTTTTTTATAGTCCGGCCCTCTAATGGTCTGAGTGACAGTGAACTGGCCCCCTGTGTAAAAAGTTTGGGGACCCCTGCTATAGAAGCAATTTGATTTCAGCATAAAAGAGTGGAGAAAATATCACGAGGGCACCTTCTTTCTTTCTAACTAGCTAATAATTGTTAAATGTATAACATTTCCAGGAAGGTGGGATATGTGCTGAAATGTACCATATTTTTATTATCTGCTCTTCCTCCTACAAGGAGATGCATGGCAGGGGGCAGGGGAGGGTAAATAATGCCATGTCCATGAGAAACTTCCCAAGACTCCAGCAGACTCCTCTAAGAAAAACATTAAAATTGCCCCTAAAGGGAGGTCTCCCACCTGCATTGCTCCAGGAAGTCCCTGCTGCAGTCAAGGGCCAGGAGGGGTGACCTCAGAGAAGGCCTGCTATCACAAGTGCCAAAAAGAAGGAGAACCCGCCATCCTCGGGGTCAGACAGAGCTCTCACCTGTGAACAATGACAACTAGCCCTGGTTTTACTTTGGCAAAAGGGCATTTATTTAAAGGGGAGGGAGGGAGGGAGAGTCAATGGGGAGTGGGGGGAGAGGTGAGGAAGGGGCAGGATTAGGCTTGAAGACACAAGGGGACGCTGCAGGGACAGCTCCTGGGGTGAACAGCCTTGTGTGCATGTATGCATGCCCTGTCTCTGATGAGGGCCAGCGTTTCCCTCCATCCCAGTCATCTGCTCACAACGTCGGGTCCTAAAGAGAGGACATCTTGTTCACCCCTCAAAGTTCTCTTCCCCTTCCCTCGGCATCCCTGGTGGGAGGCAAGCATCTGATACACAGGATGGCCAAAAGTAGGTTTACGGTTGTTCATATAGAAAATAATAGTAAATAATAACATAAGAATAAACTCTGTGTTCCACAGTCATGAGTATAAACCTACCTTTACCCAACCTGTATTATCCTGAGACCTGTCACACACAAGTTAGGCAGAAGTGGTTCTCCACAGAGAGACTAGGGTGCCACCTGTCATGGTGAAGGGAGTAGATGCTGAACAGCAAGGACAAGTGTCCTCTGTGATGTCCTGCAGACTGTGGGACAGTTTATGATGGAAAAAAGATCTCGATCTGGATTGATGACGTCAGAGTAATGGCGGAGTAGGAAGCGATACCGATAAATCTCCCCCAAAACTCAACAAGATCTTCAACCAGAAACAGAAAAACCTATACTTGGAGCTTCCAGATTCTTCGCAATACACCCAAAGGTATGATTGAGTGAAAAATTGGCTAAATATATAACCAAACCCCGAAGGAAATAGGGAGTAAGAAATGCTCCACCTTCCTCACTAACCTAAACAGGGCGGCTTTTTCTGGTAACTGTGAATATAGAAACTGAGGCGGGCAAAGGGGGTGAATAGATCCAGGCCGCCGCAGCAAAAACGGCCGAACCAGGCTGTGGCTCAGAGATCCAAGCCGAGGAAAATCTGACCCTGTGGCAACCCGGGCAATACATGCTAACACTCGCGCCAAACCCAAACAAAGAAAGACAAGCGGAGCGGCCATTTTACCCGGTCTCCTGGTCGGTGCGCAGTTAGTGGAAGAGAGATTTCTTCCTAAGCCGCGGAAGTGGGTACCCGTGTTGCCCCACGGAGAGGCAGGGTCAGAGGCCTTTCTGTGGGCTGAGGGCAGAGTCTCTGGGCAGCCCCAGCGCCCTGGGAAAGCCACGCACGGGAGGGAGTGAGAACTAATCCCAACGGTGGAGATTTTCCGTGCTGGAGGCTGTTTCACTCAGAGCGAAACGCGGCCGGCCTCATATCCTGGTTTGCGCGCGCAGATAAGGAGTGAGCGATTCCTCCGAGTGCCTCGGCAGTGCACGCCCGTGTTACCGCACAGAGGGGCAGAGTCAGGGGCCTTTGTGTGGGCCAAAGCGGAATCTCGGGCCGCCCCAGCGCCTTGCAAAAGCCGCACACGGGGACGGAGCGAGACTCAATTCCAACGCTGCAACTTTTCCCTGCGGTTGGGGGTTTCACTCAGAGCGTGAGACTGCTGGCCGGATATCCTGGTTGCAGACAGTGAGTGAGAGTTTCCTCCAAGCGCCCCGGAAGTGGGCGCCCGCTTGTGTTACCGGATAGAGTGGCAGAGCCAGAGGTCTTCGAGTGGGCGGAAAGCCCGCCTGATTATGCTAGCAGCTCTGACTGACTGAGCCTTACCCAGAGCCCTGTGCTGAGTGGAAATAGAGTGGGGAGTTGCCAGCAATTTGAGCCTCTTACTATCCAGGCAGAGGCAGCAGCAACCCCATACCTGGACTATCAGGCTACTAATTGAGGAAGGAAAGACTAGGAGAAAGGCTCCAGGAACACGGACTCTCTCACTGTCGGAGCCTATAAATGCTAATGAGCCTCGACTCCCAACGAGAATAAAGCACAATACATGACATTGCCATAGAGACTTATCAACTGCAAACCTCTACCTGAGCGTGCCAAAGGGGCAGAACCCGGGGTACAGAGTCACCGACCAGGAAGAGGGAGAGAAAAGAAAAAGCAAGAAGATAACCTCTCAAAATCAAGAATAATCTGCAGACTTTATAACCTATCCCATTTTATTATATTTGTTCGTTTGTTTCTCTTATCTTCATTCTTGAGACTTTTTTTTCCTCCTCCAATTTGGCCGATTAACTCTCTACCGGTCTTACTCTCTCCTCTCCCTGAACTACACTACCCATAAGTGTTACATCTCCCATTATCATTTCTCTTCTCTTCCTTTCTCTCTATGAGGGTTGCACTCCAAAACCCTTAACTCTCTCTCTCTCTCTCCTTTCTTTTTTCTTCTTTTAGTGGTTCCCTCTTTTTTTCTCTCTCTCTCTTTCTTTTCTCCCTCTATATTAGTTTCTTCCTTTCTCCTTTACATCTCCTCTCATTCAAACCTCAATAACAAACAAATTATCTTATCTGGGACTCAAACCTATGTTTGTGGCATTTTGGGGGGTTTTTACTTCACCTTTTTAACTCACTAGCAGTGCTCCCATCCCTGGCTCTCCATATTATCTAGTTCTTGTTCCACTAAATACAATAGTAAGTTTTTAATTTGTCCCCCCATTTTTCCATTTTCCTCTTATTCCTCTCATCATAACTCTTAGAAAACCAACACCTAAAAGCAAATCATTTTATTCTTGACCCAAATTTTTTCCTTATTTGCTTTTTGTGGGTCCATACGCTCTTTTTTTTTTCTTTTTTCTTTTTTTTTTTTTTTTTCCATTTTTTTTTTCTTTCTCTCTTTTTTGCCCCTTTATTACTTTTCCCCAATTCAGGCCCTCCATCACAGGCATTGTTTGTTATAACTCACAGTCCACCACAAGATTTTCTCAAGAAAGAGGGGAGAGGAGAGGAGAGGAAAAAAAGAGGGGGGGAATAATTTCCTTTTTTAAAAAATTTTTATTTTATTTTATTTTTCTTTATTTCATTATTAATTTTGTTTAAAAAAAACAACTCTTTTCGATTTGTTATTTTTTTATTTTTTTTAACTTTTTATTCTTTATTAAATCTCATTAATACTATCAACAAAAACACCCTCAGATGCCATTAAGGAAGAGAAAATCGAATATCATGGATACAAAAGAAAGAGAGGTAACACAGCTAGATGAGGAAAAATCTATGGAGAAAAAATTTAATATATTGGAAACCTTGGAGCTAAATGACAGAGAATTCAAGATAGAAATCCTAAAAATCCTCCGAGATATACAAGAAAACACAGAAAGGCAATATAGGGAGCTCAGAAAACAACTCCATGAACACAAAGAATATATGTCCAAGGAAATTGAAACTATAAAAACAAATCAAACAGAGATGAAAAACTCAATTCACGAGCTGAAAAACGAAGTAACAAGCTTAGCTAATAGAACAGGTCAGATAGAAGAGAGGATTAGTGAAATAGAAGACAAGCAACTTGAGGCACAACAGAGAGAAGAAGAAAGAGACTCAAAAATTAAAAAAAATGAGATAGCCCTACAAGAATTATCTGACTCCATCAAAAAGAATAACATAAGAATAATAGGTATATCAGAGGGAGAAGAGAGAGAAAATGGAATGGAGAACATACTTAAACAAATAATTGATGAGAACTTCCCAAGCCTGTGGAAAGAACTAAAGCCTCAAGTTCAAGAAGCAAACAGAACTCCAAGTTTTCTTAACCCCAACAAACCTACTCCAAGGCATATCATAATGAAATTGACACAAACCAACAGCAAAGAAAAAATTCTCAAGGCAGCCAGGGAAAAGAAGAATACAACATATAAAGGAAGGCCCATTAGATTATCATCAGATTTCTCAGCAGAAACTCTACAAGCTAGAAGAGAGTGGACCCCAATATTTAAAGTCCTGAAAGAGAGGAACTTTCAGCCACGAATACTATACCCATCAAAGCTATCCTTCAAATACGAAGGAGAAATAAAAACATTCACAGATACAGAAAAGATGAGGGAATTTATCATCAGAAAACCCCCACTCCAGGAATTACTAAAGGGGGTTCTCCAATCAGATACAAAGAACAAAAAAAAACAGAGCCACAAGTAAAAGCTCCAAGAAGAACACAATAAAACCAAATTTAAACTGTGACAACAACAAAAAGAAAGAGGGGGAGAAGACGGAGATTAACAGTAGCAAAGGACGATGGAGTGCAAAAGTACTCACAAAATAGTTCGCTACAATGAACAGGGTAGGGACCCTTTTCATTACTCAAAGGTAACCACCATTGAAAAAACCACCACAGAAGCACATGAGATAAAAAAGACAGCAACAGAGGAAAGATGTATGGAATACAACCAAATAAAAACAAAAGATAGAAAAACGAAAGAGAAGGATCAAACAAGACACAAAACTAACAGAAAGCAAGATATAAAATGGCAATAGGGAACTCACAAGTATCAATAATTACACTAAATGTAAATGGATTAAACTCACCAATAAAAAGGCACAGAGTAGCAGAATGGATTAAAAAAGAAAATCCAACTGTATGCTGCCTACAGGAAACTCATCTAAGTAACAAGGATAAAAACATTTTCAAAGTGAAAGGCTGGAAAACAATACTCCAAGCAAATAACATCCAAAAAAAAGCAGGTGTAGCAATACTCATATCGGATAATGCTGACTACAAGACAGGAAAAGTACTTAGAGACAAAAATGGCCATTTCATAATGGCTAAGGGGACACTGAATCAAGAAGACATAACAATTCTTAATATATATGCACCAAACCAAGGAGCACCAAAATATATAAGACAGCTACTTATTGATCTTAAAACAAAAACTGACAAAAATACAATCATACTTGGAGACCTCAATACACCGCTGACGGCTCTAGATCGGTCATCCAAACAGAGAATCAACAAAGACATAGTGGCCTTAAACAAAACACTAGAGCACCTGGATATGATAGACATCTACAGGACATTTCATCCCAAAGTGACTGAGTATACATTTTTCTCCAGTGTACATGGATCATTCTCAAGAATTGACCATATGTTGGGCCACAAAAACAATATCAGCAAATTCAGAAAAATTGAAGTTGTACCAAGCATATTTTCTGATCATAAAGCCTTGAAACTAGAATTCAACTGCAAAAAAGAGGAAAAAAATCCCACAAAAATGTGGAAACTAAACAACATACTTTTAAAAAATGAATGGGTCAAAGAAGAAATAAGTGCAGAGATCAAAAGATATATACAGACTAATGAAAATGACAATACGACATATCAGAATCTATGGGATGCAGCAAAAGCAGTGATAAGAGGGAAGTTCATATCGCTTCAGGCATATATGAACAAACAAGAGAGAGCCCAAGTGAACCACTTAACTTCCCACCTTAAGGAACTAGAAAAAGAAGAACAAAGACAACCCAAAACCAGCCGAAGAAAGGAGATAATAAAAATCAGAGCAGAAATAAATGAATTAGAAAACAGAAAAACTATAGAAAAAATTAATAGAACAAGGAGCTGGTTCTTTGAAAAGATCAACAAAATTGACAAACCCTTGGCAAGACTTACCAAGGAAAAAAGAGAAAGAACTCATATAAACAAAATCCAAAATGAAAGAGGAGAAATCACCACGGACACCGTAGATATACAAAGAATTATTGTAGAATACTATGAAAAACTTTATGCCACTAAATTCAACAACCTAGAAGAAATGGATAAATTCCTAGAACAATACAACCTTCCTAGACTGAGTCAAGAAGAAGCAGAAAGCCTAAACAGACCTATCAGTAGAGAAGAAATAGAAAAAACCATAAAAAACCTCCCCAAAAATAAAAGTCCAGGCCCTGACGGCTATACCAGCGAATTTTATCAAACATTCAAAGAAGACTTGGTTCCTATTCTACTCAAAGTCTTCCAAAAAATTGAAGAAGAAGCAATACTTCCAAACACATTTTATGAGGCCAACATAACCCTCATACCAAAACCAGGCAAGGATGGCACAAAAAAAGAAAACTACAGACCAATATCTCTAATGAATACAGATGCTAAAATACTAAACAAAATACTAGCAAATCGAATACAACAACATATTAAAAAAATAATACATCATGATCAAGTAGGATTCATCCCAGAATCTCAAGGATGGTTCAACATACGTAAAACGGTTAATGTAATACACCATATCAACAAAACAAAGAACAAAAACCACATGATCTTATCAATAGACGCAGAAAAGGCTTTCGATAAAATACAACACAATTTTATGTTTAAGACTCTCAACAAAATGGGTATAGAAGGAAAATATCTCAACATGATAAAGGCCATATATGATAAACCATCAGCTAACATCATATTAAATGGCACTAAACTGAAGGCTTTCCCCCTTAAATCAGGAACAAGACAGGGTTGTCCACTCTCTCCACTCTTATTTAATGTGGTACTAGAGGTTCTAGCCAGAGCAATCAGACAAGACAAAGAAATAAAAGGCATCCATATCGGAAAAGAAGAAGTAAAGGTATCACTTTTTGCAGATGATATGATCCTATACATCGAAAACCCCAAAGAATCCACAAAAAGACTACTAGAAATAATAAGCCAATACAGTAAGGTCGCAGGATACAAAATTAACATACAGAAGTCAATAGCCTTTCTATATGCCAACAATGAAACAACTGAGAAGGAACTCAAAAGAATAATCCCCTTCACGATTGCAACAAAAAAAATAAAATACTTAGGAATAAACATAACAAAGAATGTAAAGGACTTATATAATGAAAACTATAAACCATTGTTAAGGGAAATCGAAAAAGATATAATGAGATGGAAGAATATACCTTGTTCTTGGCTAGGAAGAATAAATATAATCAAGATGGCTATATTACCCAAAGCAATATACAAATTTAATGCAATTCCCATCAAAATTCCAATGACATTTTTTAAAGAAATAGAGCAAAAAATCATCAGATTTATATGGAACTATAAAAAACCCCGAATAGCCAAAGCAATCCTAAAGAAAAAGAATGAAGCTGGGGGCATAACAATACCTGACTTCAAACTCTATTATAGGGCCACGACAATCAAAACAGCATGGTATTGGCAGAAAAATAGACACTCAGACCAATGGAACAGAATAGAAAGTCCAGAAATAAAACCACATATATATAGTCAAATAATTTTTGATAAAGGGGCCAACAACACACAATGGAGAAAAGAAAGCCTCTTCAATAAATGGTGCTGGGAAAACTGGAAAGCCACATGCAAAAGAATGAAACTGGACTACAGTCTCTCCCCCTGTACACAAATTAACTCAAAATGGATCAAAGATCTAAACATAAGACCTGAAACAATTAAGTACATAGAAGAAGACATAGGTACTCAACTCATGGACCTGGGTTTTAAAGAGCATTTTATGAATTTGACTCCAATGGCAAGAGAAGTGAAGGCAAAAATTAATGAATGGGACTACATCAGACTAAGAAGTTTTTGCTCAGCAAGGGAAACTGATAACAAAATAAACAGAAAGCCAACTAAATGGGAAATGATATTTTCAAACAACAGCTCAGATAAGGGCCTAATATCCAAAATATACAAAGAACTCATAAAACTCAACAACAAAGAAACAAACAATCCAATAAAAAAATGGGAAGAGGATATGAATAGACACTTCTCCCAGGAAGAAATACAAATGGCCAACAGATATATGAAAAGATGCTCATCTTCTTTAGCTATTAGAGAAATGCAAATCAAAACGGCAATGAGATACCACCTCACACCTGTTCGATTAGCTGTTATTAGCAAGTCAGGTAATAGCAAATGTTGGAGAGGCTGTGGAGAAAAAGGAACCCTCATACACTGTTGGTGGGAATGTAAAGTAGTACAACCATTATGGAAGAAAGTATGGTGGTTCCTCAAAAAACTGAAAATAGAACTACCTTATGACCCAGCAATCCCTCTACTGGGTATATATCCCCAAAACTCAGAAACATTGATACGTAAAGACACATGCAGCCCCATGTTTATTGCAGCATTGTTCACAGTGGCCAGGACATGGAAACAACCAAAAAGCCCATCAATAGATGACTGGATAAAGAAGATGTGGCACATATACACTATGGAATACTACTCAGCCATAAGAAATGATGACATCGGAACATTTACAGCAAAATGGTGGGATCTTGATAACATGATACGAAGTGAAATAAGTAAATCAGAAAAAAACAGGAACTGTATTATTCCATACGTAGGTGGGACATAATAGTGAAACTATTGATAAGAGTGTGGTGGTTACGGGGGGAGGGGGGAATGGGAGAGGGATAGGGGGTGGGAGGGGCACAAAGGAAACAAGATAGAAGGTGACAGAGGACAATCTGACTTTGGGTGGTGGGTATGCAACATAATTGAACGACAAGATAACCTGGACTTGTTATCTTTGAATATATGTATCCTGATTTATTGATGTCACCCCATTAAAAAAATAAAATTATAAAATAAAAAAATAAAAATAAAAAAAAAAAATAAAAAATAAAAAATAAAATAAAATAAAAAAAAAAAAAAAAAAAAAAAAAGAAAAAAGATCTCTCGGGTCTGGGAGCTGGCAGCTCCAGCTCAGTGGGGAGCAGATGAGAAAAAACGTTCTCCCTCAGCCAACTGCCCCTCCCTTTCCAGACCTCAGCTCAGTCTCAGCAGGCCTCCATGAGGTGGTATCTCTAGCCCTCAACCCCATGGGGTGGGAGTGGGGGGGTCTTCAAAATGGCAAACACCTCACATTTCATCTGTCCATGCCTCAGGTCTAAAGTGAATGATAAAATCTTCCAAACTCATCGACATCCCAAGTATCCAATAAGATACCCAAAGTGACAAGTTATTTTTGTTTTAAGTTACCTAATACACTAGAAGAAGTAAGGCATAATTAACACTTTAATAAATCACCTTAATGTTCTATCAACTGTATCCATGGGGCATTTTCAAATATTTTATAGCCTTTTTTTAAGAGTAAGGAAGAAGCCCTTTATAAGTGCCCCCCCACCCCGTGCTGAAATCTGGTTGGAACAATGTTAGGAAAATCTTTATCATTACAAAGAGAATAGCCCCTAGAATTTTCAAACGCCCACACAAATTGATTTCTGGCACATATCTGTCTCAACAGGTTTTCACTTTGTAATCCTATGATTCGGGGGAGAGAAGAAAAGGGCAAGCTGACTTGCCTGTTCTGGAGCTGTGAGAACCAGGCAGTAGGAAAATTGAATCTAGTTTCCCACTTGGCATTTATTATATATGGGTGGTGGTGTTCTCCAGATTGAATGGCACTTGTAAATTGAGTTGTTCAGGTGAATTGAAGTAAAAATTGGTGCGTTGGATAAAAATCATCAGCTGTCATCTGTGTTTAGCATGAGGCCTAAGAAGGCAGCATCAGACCAGTTAAAATGAAAAAAAGAAACAAAATAGGCCCATACAGACCTGGCATCCAGTTTTATGAATCCAGATCTCAGTTACCCCCTCCAACCCCCCTTGGGTCTGTCTGCCCCTATACACACACAGCCCTGTGCACGGACACATGGGCAGCTGTGTGCATACTGTACACACACACGGGTTCCAAGAACCCAAGAGAGGCTTTATTAAACCTCAACTCTTCATTTACTTTATTTTTTTTTCCTTTTAAGTGAGACAGACTCCCACACGCACCCCAACTAGGATTTACCCGGCAACCCTTGTCTGGGGCCCATGCTCTGCCCATCTGGGGCCATGCTCATAACTGAGCTGTTATTAACCTTCAACTCTTAGGTCATCCTCAAAACATAGGCTTTGTGTGTGTGTGTGTGTGTGTGTGTGTGTGTGTGTGTGTGTGTGTGTGTGTGTCAGAGACAGAGAGAGCCAGAGAGAGGGACAGACAGACAGCAGGAAGGGAGAGAGATGAGAAACATCAATTCTCGTTGCAGTTCTTTAGTTGTTCATTGACTGATTTCTCATATGTGCCTTGATGGGGGGGGCGTTACAGCAGACCGAGTGACCCCTTGCCCAAGCCAGCGACCTTGGGCTCAAGCTGGTGAGCCTTGCTCAAATCCAATGAGCCCGCGCTCAAACTGGCGACCTCAGGGTCTCGAACCTGGGTCCTCCGCATCCCAGTCCGATGCTCTATTCACTGCGCCACCACCTGGTCGGGTGACATAGGCTATTTTGAATAAAGAACACAGACTTATTTCTATATTTAGATTTTAGTTTTTTCTAGCAAATAATAAATAGCCAAGCATTTTTGTTTGGGTATTTTTTTGTCTATCGATACTAGTATTACTCTTATTTTTTGAGTTTGGGTCGTTTAGTGAGAGAGGAGTTATAAAAAGCAAGACTTTTGAGATGGTATCTAGATTTATTTCACTTCCTGATGAATCATTTTTCCTACTTGGTTGCTATCTGTCTTCTTTCCTTCCTTCTTTTCGAGAACAGGATTTTATGTACAGTATTTCATTGGGGGCCCTCATCCCACCGTCATATTCCTATCAATTGGGTGAATGAATGAATGAATGAATGAATGAATCTGCCTTGACTGTTTAAAATTCAGGCTTTCCTTTATCAAACCTTTCTTTCCAGTTCTCACCCCCTTCCGCTTATTTTCATAACCTGGAAACAAAGAGAGCTGCCAGCCCCTCAGTGGCCAGCTCCAGTTTCGCAAACAGGAAAATGAACTAAAGGAGTGACGAAAGTGTGAATTCTTAGAAACACTCAGAATTTTTTTTTCATCTCAGAAGAATGACTGATGTAGAGAGACTGATGTAATTTAGAAGCTTTTCAAAGCCGGAATTCTCAGAAAACCTAAGGTGTCATTTTGGAGGTTATTTTTATGCTTGAATAGCTGAAAGCCACTCACTTTTAAAGGAGGAGCAAATTAATGACATTCATGATTCTCTAGAGCAGAAAAGTGAATGAGAGTTCTTTGAAAGAAAACACATTTAGTGCTATTACATTTCATCTTCTTTCTTTTTTTTTTTTTTTTTTTTTTTTAAATTTTATTTTTATTTTATTTATTCATTTTAGAAAGGAGAGAGAGAGGAGAGAGAGAGAGAGAGAGAGATAGAAGGGGGGAGGAGCAGGAAGCATCAACTCCCACACGTGCCCCGACCAGGCAAGCCCAGGGTCTCGAACCGGCGACCTCAACATTTCCAGGTTGACACCTTATCCACTGCGCCACCACAGGTCAGGCAGGAGTCATCTTCTTTCAAAAACACAATTGTCCATTGTGTTTCTCTGGACTAAGACTTCACAACCACACAGAATACCAGCATTTCATCCACGTATTCAAAAGTTTTTGCTGAACAAGAGATCTCATGGCCACCTGCAAAATTCTCTCGATACTGACCTTGAATCTTCCAAATTAGTGGCATTCTTTTCAAAGAGTACTTATAAAGTCACTAGGCACCGCTGTCTCTGGCTTCATTATTCCATGTAAGTCTGTACCAGAAGGGGAGGCTGACAGTGGTTAATGAGTGAGCGAGAAAGTACTGGGCTGGGAGTCAAGAACTTGGAGTTTCATTCTTATGCCGCAGCTCACTGACCTTAAACACATTAATTTGCCACTTTAGGTTGGTTTGATCATCTATAAATGAGCATTTGAATTTAAAAAAAAATCTAAGATCCCTTCTAGCTCCAAACAATGAAAGAATCCTCTGGCTTAGCTTATCTGTGCTTTCTCACAGTCTTGCGTTGTCTTGATCTTTGTGTGGTCATGTTTTCGAGGAAGGTTTTGTCTTTCTGACCCGTTTGCATGTGGTACTTGTGACTGTAGTACATTGTCCAGCATTTCTTCCTCTCTCTCTTTCTTCCCTATAAGAAAAGTCAAGAGCGATTCATTCCTTGTCTATTGAAAATCAACCCTGTATCAGGAATTGGTATAAATACTGGGATCCAGGCACTGGCCAACCCAACACTTAGAAAGAACCTCTATTAACAAGGAGAATATATTCCACACAACACAGAACATTGGAAGACACTTAGTCATCTGAAAAGAGAAATGTGGTTGACACAGGGGTGGGGGAGGAGCTTCCCATGCTTGTGAAGGACCCCAATGGGAGAACCATGTCTTCCCCCCATATCTCCCGCACCTTTTCTGACTACATTTGAGAGCAACTGTCCTTTTTATTCCAGAAAATTATTATTTAGATGCCTCAATTTTTAAATCCGAACTAAAGACCAATTTAAATGATTTTTTTAACAAAGAAATAAAATATCCTAAGGACCTTGATTCAAGTAACTGTAGGTGATTTATACAAACAAGCCTGTCTGATAGTTAGTTGAGGATCCTAACTCACTTCCCTCTTAGTAGGCACTTTCTGGAGATCTGTAACCAAGCTTGGTCTTCATACAAAACCCAGAATGCCTCCATATGACTTCACGCCTGAAAGATACCAGGTAAGAGAGCTTTAGAAAAATCCAAAAGAGGAGATATTTCTCAAAATGGTTAAGTTACTTGTTTCCTCAAGAAGGACCTGCAAGGGGCCCCGCCTGCCACTGAGACATCCTATCCCAGATCACCTGTCCTTTAAATCACTGGGAGCAGCTGAACCCTGACTCCATTCAATGTTGCTGGATGAATCAGTGTGCATGTTTGTGAAAGAGAGTCAGAGACAGAGGCAGAGATGGAAGACAGTGCAAGAGACAATCGTGACCACACAGAACAGAGAAACAGACATGCACATACATGAATACTACATATCACAAAATAGGACAGCGCACATTAACTTTAAAAAACGGTGTTCTGATTTTGACTGTCACATATGTCAATGCATAATCTGACTACGCTGCGTTCTCCACCAAAAAAACATAAAGTTATCATTTGGCTCTCAGGCTAATAAATATTTCTCTCTCTCTCACTCCAAATTATTTGTTCTATATAATATCCATAGGTTAGAAATTGTAGAACTAATAGATAGTCAATGAGACCCAAAAAGAAGAGGAGCAGGGAGGCAGGTTTGATCATTGCAGAAGTGAACATCACCAGCATTTCATTGTTTTATTCTAAAAAAAAAAAAAATTCAGCAAAATAAAAAAAATTTTTAAACTGATGTATTACTTCAGACATTTACTTTCCAAGTCTTGCTTTTCTCCACAGTTAAAATCAACTCAAAGCCAAGGCTTTCCATTGGGAGGTAAAAATTGCCTGTACCTTTCTTCATGCTTGATCTAGAAAGGGTTAGGAGGGCCACATTACTAACATCTGTTATTTGCAAGGCAGGCATGGAGCAGACTCACCCGCTGGTGAGCGCAAGGTGACAGCTCCACACTCCTCAGTAGAGTGATGAGGCATTGCTGTGTGACCCATTGTGAGAAATGTACAGACAGGAGGAAAGATTCTCAATGCCGGCGTGCTGTCTGTCCACAGTCCCTGCCCTACAAGCGTGTCCTGGAGATCCACGAGCAACACCTCTCTCCCGTGTTCACGGCCTACTTCCCGAAGCCCTTGCTCCTCCACCAGGGTCACATGCAGTGGCTATTTGATTATGAGGGAAACAGATACCTGGATTTCTTTTCTGGGATTGTCACTGTCAGTGTTGGTCACTGCCACCCGTAAGTATCCTTGAAATTCTGGGGTTTTCACTTCAGAAGAATATGTGGAAAGCAGGCTAATGGTCACGTTAGGGATTCAGAACCCTGATTAAAAATTCTCTCTCCTTGGGCATATCCCAGTTTATGGCTGACTTGCTCCCTGCTATTTCCTGGGGAGCAGGGGCGAATCTTAATACTGCAATTTTTTTTTTCTTGACAATGCAAGTTTTAGTCATTCTCATTGCCCATGCAAGGTGGAGTGGACCATATGATTAGACTGTTGCTGTGGACTTGGGTACGTGTGGGTTTCTCCTCACTAGTAACAGCTTCCAAAGGCAGGACTGCCCTGGGAAAAGGCAGAAAGAAAGGACCAGCAGGTAGTTCCCACAAACAAGGGCCGGGGTGGGGGATGATGGGAGATGAGAAGTCACTTCCAGCCTGAGGGTTTTCATCTACTGTGATTGACAGATGAGGAGAGAAAGGACAGTAAAGGAAGGATGTAACCTGGCTGGAAATTTACATTAGGACTGTGTGGTTCCATTAACCCAGAGATCCTCTGCTGCCTGGGCCATCAGCCCACCCACACCAATGCCTTCGCAGGTCCTTCTGGTTTCAGTGCCTACAGCTTATTTCAATGACTTCTCTTGCCTTTAATAATCTGGCCAATAAAATTCACAGTAAGTAGGACAAACATAAAGCAGCAAGTCTAAATAAGCAGAATAGGTCTGGACCCTTCTGTCAGAGCGGGGGCTGGAAGGCCTCCCAGCAAGCCGCGGTCAGGCGGTGTGGAGTGAGATTTAACCTGGGGTCCAGACCCCGTCTTCCCCCCCACCAACCTCCTTCCTGCTTCTATCTTCGGGAATCACTAGTCCCATGCGAGGTCCTGAAGCGCGTACAAAATAAATTTCAAGTGAAATTTAAGATATAAGACAAACAGAAAAGAAGTAAAGAAAAGTGAAGTAGAGAAAAATGTATAACATTCTCAACGAACCCTCCCAAGAATGAAGGGCACCGTCCCTGTTGATTGACCACTCTCATTGGCTTTCACGATTTTCGTGCATCTCCTGCTCATCCTCTGACCCCCTCACTCTGAGCAGCCCAGGCTCTTCCCTTAGCACCCTGTTTTTCCCTTTATATATTGTCCCATAGAATGGGTCCCACCCCATCTCCCCTCCTCTGACCCTTTAGTTGCTACATTTTCAGCAGCCTTTTCCAACCCTTATTTCTTCAGCCTTGGACTCTCACCAAGCTATGAAAGTAACTGTAATAAACCCAGAGTGGGGAATAGATACCCTGTACTTCCCCTGCACCGTAATACTCCACCGTCACCTGAAATTCAACATTATCAAGACCAAATCCACCGCGTGCTCCACAATACAGTTTCCATGCACGTGTGCATTTCCATTCACATGGGTCACCTACTATGCAGATGTGCTCTGCCAGGAGCTGGGTACCTAGATAACTGGCTGCATTTCCCAGCTGATCCTGAGGTGTTTCCCGCGTTCCAAACAAGAATGTTGATGCCATCTTTGACTCCTCCCTGCTTTTCATTCCCTATAACCAACCAAGGCCCGGTTCTGCCTCCCCTGAATGCCTCTCCGACGGGCCCCTCCCACTAATTCCTGTTAACACCAGCATCCTGGGAGCTCTCCTCCTACACCTGGAAGGCCACCATGCCCTCCGAGCTGGCCCCGCCAGTACCACCTTGCCCCCCCCCCATTCTACCCTCACGTGGCTCTCAGCTTTATTTTGCTAAACACAATCAAGGGTTTCTTCTGTTTGAGTTTACTGACATTCCACAATATTCTAAAACAGGGGTCCCCAAACTACGGCCCGCGGGCCACATGCGGCCCCCTGAGGCCATTTATCTGGCCCCCGCCACACTTCCGGAAGGGGCACCTCTTTCATTGGTGGTCAGTGAGAGGAGCATAGTTCCCATTGAAATACTGGTCAGTTGGTTGATTTAAATTTACTTGTTCTTTATTTTAAATATTGTATTTTTTCCCATTTCGTTTTTTTTAACTTTAAAATAAGATCTGTGCAGTGTGCATAGGGATTTGTTCCTAGTTTTTTTTATAGTCTGGCCCTCCAATTGTCTGAGGGGACAGTGAACTGGCCCCCTGTGTAAAAAGTTTGGGGACCCCTGTTCTAAAAGAAGTTTCATGGCAAAAGGCCCTATGAAAAAATTAGCTTGGGAAACACTTCAAATTGTATGTCCCTGCTGGGGAGAAACGGTACACCGAGACTGTTACAGGTCCTGAAAATACTGTTAAAGGTGCTGAAAAGTCCTGCAGTGAAAAAAGCCTGTTTGATCTGGCATTTCTCAGAATTGTTTAACCAGGAACCAATTTTCTTTTTGGTGTGACAGTTATCAATAACAAACAGATTGCTGTGTAACAAACTTCAGTCACTGCTGTCCTTTAGGTCAAGATCAAACATCTGAATCTGGCTTTTCAAGGCATGACAAGCCAGGTCTTATCTACCCCTGGTCCATACTGTCCCTCAACATGAATCTTTCTCACAGAGAGTGGTTTCATAGCTACAAAATGTTCAACATTCTCCATTACTAACACCCAGATACTGGAACCTCCTTTGATGGAAAGAAGACTGATGTTTTATACCTGTGTTGATGGATCAATTGCTCTGTAGAAAAATGAAAAGGGAAGCCACCCAGGCTTACATCTAGCTGTCTCTAGGTTCCAAACTATATAAAGCATAATTAATAAGAAAACCTAGTTAGAAGAGATGCTACGTTCAAACTCCCTCCTAAACTAGAAATGTCTTTTCTAAAATCCGTATGAGATAATCATCTAGTCTCTTTCATTACTTTTTGAGGCAACACATTTGTTACCAGACACCTCTGGTGGTTAGAGTTCTTCCTCCTGTGTGAATGAAGTCAGCCCTTTAAAACTCTTGAGTTCAATGACCAGTGAGGGGTGCGGATGGGGGGAGGGACTATGGCCTGCAGTGTGGATAACTCTCCTCTTTATCCAGGAAGGTAAATGCAGTGGCACAGAAGCAGCTTGGCCTCCTGTGGCACGTAAGTGCTTTTTTCTTCCACCCAGCAAGCTATGAATATGCAGAGAAGCTTTCCTCGCTTCTTCCGGAACCTCTAAAGGTATAATGCTCTCAGCCCAAAGGGAGGGGGGTCCCATGATGTCAGGGGAGAGGCCCTAAGAGGCAGGAGTATGCCTTTGTGTGCACTGAACAGCTGAAATAGTGAGCTATTAGCTGGATGGGAAAATAATCAAAAAGAAAGGAATTTACAAATTGCTGGTGGAACCAGCCCAGGTCACTTCACCAGCACCAAGCCTCTGGTGGCTGTCCTCACCACATCTTTGCAGACACCACTTAGCAAGAGCCCCCTGCCACACACACTTTTCTCCTTTATGTTCCCCAAGAGGTTTTCATCTCTTGGTTTCACAGAACCTCTGCAGTCTTTTGCATTTTTTCTTTTACAAAGAATGGAGCCATTTTTAAATAAAATAAATAATAACATTCAATTCATTTAGTCAAAGACACACTTAAGATATTTCGGCAAAATGAGAATTTTTCTGTATTTGAAATGACTAAACTTTTTAACTGAATGGAGATGTCAAAATGGCAGCCAAGATTTGCATTTAGGGATTCAATGAGTGAATATATATGTAGTATCTAGAACAGTACCTTGCCATAGCAGTTATTATTATTTTAGTCTATTACCTGGATACTGTATTTACTGTAGCATCTAGAAGAGATGAAGGAAGTTGGCAGAACTACAACCTAACTTAAGTTCAGTGCAGCTATGTTTATGGAAAAGCAGAAGTAAGAAGGTCAGCAAGGGCAAGCACATGCCTCCCAGTCCCCAAGCCTGGGATCTAGGAGCCTTCGGATCTCTGCTTCCTTTTGGCCAAGATGAACTGCATTTTTTGCTTGTTTGCTTGTGTTTCCAACATCCACACACTGACCTCCCAGGCTGGGATATCCTTGGGGCTGCAGGATCAGGAAGTCAACCTAGACCCAAGCCTTCAGATCAGGTGTCGTGGTTTAGGTTCAGAAACCAAGAGAACTGGTACTCGGATCCCTCGGCCACTAACCACTGTGAAAACCTGAGCAGGTCTCCCCAACTTAGCATTTTGCAGGACATCCAATAAAGTCAAAGAAAATCCAGAATGTTTCACACCTGAGACCATCCCATAGCCATTTTTGCATCTCTAGCACTTAAAACCTGTAGAATTCATACAGTAATTAAATGACAGTTTAATTCAGTTCCCTGGTCTAAAGGGAACTCCCCTTCATTATCAGCTTTGTGCAGGGGCAGTGTCATGGCCAATGAGGTTGATCTGAGGCACAATTATTGCTAATTGAATAATCAGAGGCTGGGACACACAGTCTTCAACAATTTTGGATGAATTGGATAATAAGAAAATAAAGTATGAGGCATGTGTCTTCCTTTTCCCTCCAGGTCATTTTCTTGGTGAACAGCGGCTCAGAAGCCAACGACCTGGCCATGCTGATGGCCAGAGCGCACACAAAGAACGCAGACATCATTTCCTTCAGGTAGCCATTCCTTGGCATACTCACCTTTAGTAACATTGACTAACTCTAAAATTAAATGTCTATTTATTATTATATTTTTTCTTTTAGCAACAGAGATAGAGATGGAGGGACAGACAGACAGGAAGAAAGAAAGATGAGAAGCATCAACTCATAGTTGCAGCATCTTAGTTGTTCACTGATTGCTTTCTCATATGTTCCTTGACTGGGAGCTCCAGCCAAGCCAGTGACCTCTTGCTCAAGCCAGTGACCTTGGGCTTCAAGCCAGCAACCTTCAGGCTCAAGCCAGAGACCATGGGGTCATGTCTATGTCCCATGCTCAAGCAGCGACCCCACACTCACAATGGTGAGCCTGCACTCAAACTGGCGACCTCAGGGCTTTGAACCTGGGTCATCAGCATCCCAGGCTGATGCTCGATCCACTGTACCACCACCTGGTCAGGCCTAAATGTCTATTTTTTAAATATAGCGTGGAGGGGCTTTCTCAGGTAGGGGTCTCTGGCTGGGGTAACAAATAGCATAGAGTCCCAGTTATGTCATAAATTTCCTAAGAAATTGAAGGTCACATCACAGGTTTTTGACTCTTAAAAGTGCTTTGACTGTGACATATGCCAAGTCATATGCCAGAACTACTGTTCTCCACACAGAGAAGCTCATGACTCTACCACAGGACACTGAGCCCTCTTCATCTCTGCCCTATAAGGAGGCAGACACGCACTTCAAAGTGGCGGCCACACCAGGTTCTCACCTCTTATTCTTTTTGAGTTCAGAGAATGCATATTTAACCCTGCATATTTCTGCTCCTTCGGGTGACTTTTGAGAATCGATAATTTAATAGGTTAATTATAAACCCTTGATGGCTAAATTACTAACATTAAAAATAAAAGAAAACTAAGAATTTTGCTTACAGTTGCCTCCCTCAGGCAATTTTACATAACACATTCAAACACTCTTATAATAAGGTTTATGTAAAAGGCAGGAATGAGTTATAGTAAAAGTTGATGGAACAAAGAAATAGTCCCATTCTTTGACCTGTATGGCCATAATTTCTGTCTAGATTGGAAACATCTTATTTTTGTAAAATCTGATTACCAAAGCACATCCAATACTATACATTCCATATGAAATGGACATGTAGTGACTACAGGCCTGAGCAAACATTTGCTATGAAATAAATACTACTATAAAGAATTGTGATTAGCATTTGGGACACTGCGGGCAGGGAACCTACACTAACAGGACAAAGCAGAGCCCTGGGAATGTTTGCATTCAGTTTTGGGAGAGAAAGGCAACCAGGGAGACGAAGGTCCTAAGGCATGTCGGGATGGGACTAGAGGCACCACCGAGGGAAGGGATGTCGGGACTACATAGAGGTTTATCAAAACAAAACAAATAGATGGGGGAGTACAGGTTGCAGAAGAGTTCAGATCTTTTTCATTTGGGCAGAACCTGGTTTACACTAGAAGGAGAATTAAAGAGCTTTACTTCCATTGGCTTCCTCACTCCAGAAAGGGTGCTGATCCTTCCCTGTCCCTCTATGCCCTGCTACCCCCACCTGCCTGGCTTTGGGCCCAGGCTGAGCAAACCCAGTGAAGCTTATGGAGCTGAGTCCAGACTCTCAAAGCACTTCTAGCATGTGGCCTTCTCTCTTTGGCCTTGACCAGTGTGACCTCACATGGCCAAAAAGGGACACGCCAGAGACACAAGCCTCAAACTGCATGACTGCTCTCAAATCCAATGACAGAGGAGAAAACAGGCTTAGATAGAACAAGTCGCCTCTGGTCACAGATTGTGACATAACTAACATCTGAACTCACTTTTGAAAAACTCCACCTTCTGTGTTTGTCTTTGTTACTTTCATCTCCCTACCACTTGGCCAGCAGCATTTTCTTTAAGCCCAATATCACCATCCTTTTTGTACATGCCAATATTGTTACCTCATCCTAATGAAGTAAAGCTGAAAAACAAAATTAATTTTTAAAAAAGAGTTGTGATTGGTATTTTACCTAAGTAAACGTTCAGAAAGATGTATGTCCAAGTTAGTATCAAAGCAGTCATGGTGCCACCAGGGTCCAACACATGTTTGTGTCTCCTTTTCAAGATATATGACCGCCCTATTGCATAGTCTTAATTCAAAGCCCTAAATCTTCAGCTGAAGTGATTTTGATTTGAAAAACTGGCCAAGCTCATTTGAAGCCAAAATTGGTGATAAGGATGATTTATACTAAGTAAGACTATATCAGGTTCAAAAGGAAGCAAGACCTGTGTTTCTTCTATGCCAAGTAGGGTGGCCTTTAAGGCACTTAAAGAGGACACCCCAAAGGTGTTCAGTCATAGCACCACAGGAAGAAATATTTGGCTTCTCAAGATGATTACTTTGAAGACAAATACTCGTTGAATAGATAATTCTGGCATGTCGCTTAAAAATGAGTCTCACTACTTTAGAGTAGCAGAAGAGGGCAAATGCTAAGGTCAGAGTTCTTGGCTGAATGGCCTCCAAAATCTCTTTCACAATTTCAAATCTATGACACCAGCAAGAGGTGTCAGCCTGACGTAGGTTTAGAGGATTTCTTAGAAGCCATTGGAGTTGCCTGTTAATGGTGTTCCATGTCCTCTCCCTGGCCTTCTCGGGTTTTCTCTGTGTCCTGTCCCGTGTTCCACAGGCCAGAGATCAAAGAAGAATGAATTTAGTTTCATTTTCCCCATTTTTTTTCTTCACAGAGGAGCCTACCACGGATGCAGTCCTTACACCCTTGGCTTGTCAAACGTAGGGGCATTCAAGACAACCCTCCCCAGCGGGATAAGCTGCCAATCGGTGAGTTTTGAGTTTTTTGTCTTATTTTTCTAAAGGCTGCTGGATATGTGGAACAATTGATCACATTTTCCAAGTATTAAGATTAGAAAGTAATATACAGCCTGTCATTAACCAGGAACTCAATTTGACTTAATTGTATTAAAGACAGTGTGGGGGAAATGTTTCTTAGAAAGGCCTTCAGAGTCTGAGTAATAACGAGTAATAGAGTTTTCAAATGTTTTTGCTCTTAAATAAAATCAAGTAAATTGCGGTGAATGCATTAAAATTAGTTCTCAAAGCTTTGAATGTGTAAAACTTCGATAGACTCATCCTGGTACCCACCTTTTCAGCGTCAGCTATGTAATTATTCCTATTCTTTTAGATGCCCTTACTCACCAAACCCTTGAGCAAGTTGTTTCCAGGCTGACATTGAAATCAGTTTCCTTTGTAGAGTGCCCACATAACTATTTCTAAGAAAAAAATTATCCCTTCAAAGCAGAAGATTAGGTTTCCAACTTAAGTGGGCGAGGAATCTCAATATGAAATTAAGAAACCCTCTTGCCTTGATTGGTACCATATGCTCCCCCAACTGGCTGTCCTCTGTTCATACTTTGCCAAACTTTTGCTTTTGTCCTTCGCAGACCATGTGCCCAGATGTTTTCCGTGGCCCTTGGGGAGGAAGCCACTGCCGAGATTCTCCCGTGCAAACCATTAGGAAATGCAGCTGTGCACCAGGTCCCTCTGGCAGGGAGGGAGGGACGTGGTGGGAGGTCGGGAGGGGTAAGGAACTTGGGGAAAGGCTAATGCATGCCTGAGTGAGCAGGTTTGAAAAAGTGGGACAGGAAAAAGCCAAGAAAACAAAACTAGAAAGCAACCCCTCGTTGAATCACGTCTCATGCCACTACCCCGTACTATCTGGTGGTTAGGAAAAGCAGCTCGTGTTATCAGAGCTAAGCTAAAAGCAGACTGTCAGCCAGCAGTTCATTAAAGAAGCTCCTCTAACTCTGGTAGTAATAGCCTGCTATTGATCTTAAAAGAAAACAAGGTTGGTGGAATTACTTAGCAATTTCCAATGGAAGGAGGGGAGAGGAAAAGGAATATATTTAGAAATCTCAAAACTCCAGTCAAGAAGCTCCCTCAGGGACTTGGGCTGCCAGCCAAAGTGAGAGACCCTGTCAAAATATAAGGCCATTCCTGGAGGCTGCTGACATCTCAGGCAAACGCTATAAAAGCGTTCTCACAAGGAAAGTGTCTATTTATCAAATGAATTTTTATTTGCATTCTGTACCTGAAGGAGAGGAAGCATGGAAACAGTATCTGTTCTTTGCTAAGCACTAAGTCCCACCTCATATTTGTCACTATAGTTCAGAACCTTTTGAATAGCTGCTCCTAAGTAGTACTGAAGGAAAGAACTAGATGCTCCAGCCAGATGATCTTTAACAGAATAATAAACGTCATGGGGTTGAGAGGAACAATGCAAATGGAGCCTGACCAGGAGGTGGTGCAGTGGATAGAGTGTCAGACTGGGACACTGAGGACCCAGGTTTGAGACCCCGAGATCACTGGCTTGAGAACAGGCTCACCAGCTTGAGCACCGGGTCACTGGCTCGAGCATAGGATCATATAGATTTGACGCCATGGTCACTGGCTTGAGCCCAAAGGTCTCTGGCTTGAGCTCAAGGTTGCTGGCTTGAGCAAGGGGTCACTGGCTCAGCTGGAGCCCCCCCCTCCTCTAGTCAAGGCACACATGAGAAGACAATCAATGAATAACTAAAGTGCCACAATGAAAAATTGATGCTTCTCATCTCTCTCCCTTCCTGCCTGTCTGTCCCTATCTGTCCCTCTCTCCATCCCTCTCTCTGTCTCTCTCGCTTAAAAAAAATTTTTTTTTGCAAATAGAAGTCTTTAAAGTCAGCTTTGAAAGAAAGAAAATTCAGTCATCCTAAAATTCAGATAGGATAATGGCACATAAAGATAAAAAGATAAAAGAATGAGCATTGGAACAGCATGTCACAGTTACAGAACTTAAAACCAGAAGGAAGTTTCCAGCTGCCATTCAAACTCTTTAGAGATGGAGAAACTGAAGTACTGAAATCTACACCTAGGAAGCAAGAGAGCTTAGACTTGACCGCAAGTGTTCTAACTCCAAAGCCAGCGCACCCAACCTATGACCGCTGTTTTTTTTTTTAAGTTAGAGGAAGGGAAATAGACAGACTCCCTCATGCACCCCAACCAGGTTCCACCTGGCAACCCCCATCTGGGGCCAATGTGAGAGCTATCTTCAGCACCCAGGGCCAACACTCAAGCCAATAGAGCCCCTGGCTGTGGGAAAGGAAGAGGGAGAGAAGGGGGAGGGGGAGAGGGAGAAAAGCAGATGGTCATTTCTCCTGTGTGCCCTGACTGGGAATCGAACCCGGGACATCCATACACTGGGCTGATGCTCTATCCACTGAGCAACTGGCCAGGGCCTTATGATCACTTTTGTTCCCACTGATGTCCCAGCAGGATGAACCCAGGCTTAAAAACAACTCCTGCTCTACTGGCCAGGATTGGAAAGACACATGCAGTCAGGAGACTGGACCCCATTCTCAGTCCTCCCAATGGTTCTGCCATGAAAGAAAACTCCTTTTTTTGCCTCAGTTTTCTTTGAGGCCTTCTCCTCTGCTTTAGGCTACCTAGAAAATACCAGAACCCCATGGTCATCCCGCTAGTGGCAACTAGAGGCTAAACATTAGTGACAGACGTTCATTTCTGCTTCTCAGAACTGTTGTCCTTGGCCTGTCTGAAGTCAGCTGCTTTCTTAACTCTTATTTTCAAGAGACAAGGCTGACAGCTTTAAACAGCATTGGAACACAATAAAGGACTTTGGCTAGCACTTCTAGGGCCTGACAGGTGTTTGATCTTTGCTGCAAAAAACTCTACTCACATATGTTTACAAAAGCATTCCAACATGTCAAGTACTTTGGTTATAGGAGGTTGCAGTGGTTGGGTCTGTCTTAGGGTTCATTCAGGTGCCAGTCTTGGTAGAAGTATTGTTTGCCTCAGAATTATGCCATCCCTCCCCACAGAGGCCTAAGCAGTGGTCTGCTTTGTGAGCCTAATATAGACGGCCATGTGGTAGATTTCACTATCTTCCTTCACTCCCTATTCAGGAATTTTCCCTTCCAAGAGTTCATTCCCGGCCCCGAATTTCAGATTTCACCTGTGATGAAATGCACCTCTCAATACCCACTGTCCCCACAACGCCCCCAGCCTGGTACGGATCATGTCATTCTTCTTCACCTTTTGCAAAACAGGTTCCCTTTTCTTTAATTTTTTTTTCTTAGCTTCTCGCTCTGCTTAACTCTTTCTACACTGCCAGCTCAAAAAAGAACCCTTCTATCTCCACTCCATTCTTCAGATAGTCTCTAGCAGAGCATCCACTCACGGTGGCTTTGATATTGTCATGGTGACGCCAGTGCACCAAGTCCCTCTCCAGAGGCAGCTTGACCTGCAGTTACAGTGATGAGCCATAAAATAAATGAGAACTAAAGTAAGATGCTGATGATAGTGAATGGCCCCTCCCACTGCTGAACTTGTAGGCAGTGTGGGGAGATCAAGTAAGGTCTAGCCCAGGTTCAAGCAAAACCTTCTCTGGGTTTGGTTTTGTCCAAATTTAAGCCACTGGGGTTGATTTTGCTCTATCCTTCTATTTCTCTGGCTATGAATGGTCTTGCTACATTTCCAAATTGTATCTTTTGAACATATGTCTAATCCAGGGGTCCCCAAACTTTTTACACAGGGAGCCAGTTCACTGTCCCTCAGAACATTGGAGGGCCGGACTATAAAAAAAAACTATGAACAAATCCCTATGCACACTGCACATATCTTATTTTAAAGTAAAAAAACAAAACGGGAACAAATACAAATTTTAAAATAAAGAACAAGTAAATTTAAATTAACAAACTGACCAGTATTTCAATGGGAACTATGGGCCTGCTTTTGGCTTATGAGATGGTCAATGTCCGGTTCCACATCTGTCACTGCTAGCCATAACAAGTGATATCCTGCGTCACCGGAAGTAGTACTGTATGTGAGCGAGACCGTGCTTTGCGGCGGCGCCACATACAGTACTCCAGAAGTACAGGATGCAGATGCATCCTGTGCTCCTCTCACTGACCACCAATGAAAGAGGTGCCCCTTCCGGAAGTGCAGCAGGGGCCAGATAAATGGCCTCAGGGGGCCGCATGCGGCCTGCAGCCGTAGTTTGGGGACTCCTGGTCTAATCCATGTGTCCTGCAGGATCCTCCTAGACTGTTTTCTCTTCCTTTCTTAAAAAACAGAAATTTTCACTCTCTAAAAGCATAGATGTATTTGTCTACTATATCCTGCCCATCAAATGATGTAACAGATGCTAAAAATGTACTTCCTGGGTTTGATGTCCTTTTCATTACTTCCTTCTTCACACCACAACCCCCAACTCGAACTAACCAAGGATATCAGGTACCTCTGTCACACAAGCTTTCCCAAACATCATCTGTAGCCTAAACATAGGTTCCGGGCCAGGTAGTGCTTTTCCCGTTTTTTAAATGCAGAGCTGAAATACAAAATAGACATTCTTCAGTCTCGAGGGTGATGACCGGAGGTTTCTATTCCTTATCTCTGGCCTCCAGGAGACAGGGCTAAACAGTCATGCCTCCAAGCAAGTGTTAAGATATTAGGTGGTCTTCCAGAAGCTTCCACTGTCACTGGGGCTGGAGGCTTCCCTCATGTCCATCATCTCCCTCTTGATCCCTTCTGTTGTCCATGGTTATGGGGTTAAGTTCAAAGACTCTGTGATGCTGTTTAAATTCTAAATTATAGGCGTGGATAAAAATTCTACAGGTTCAGTCTTATCTGGAAGCAGTCAGTGTGGACCTTTGTTAGTCCAGTGAAAAAAGCTTCCTGTCCCATGCTACTAATGGATGAAAGTTATCTGACTCTAGTACCTTGCTCTTCTGACTGAATTCTAATTGCTCTATAAACACCTTTACCAACCTCTGAAGACTGAGGCACTTTGTAGCTTTAAAACTGTATATCAACTTAAGTGGCAATAAAAGTAAATAGAGTTATTTTCAAATAGATTAAATCCACATCCCAATTACTGAATTAAATTTACTCAGTTGAGAGGATGGGTTTTCATCGGTAAAACTGCTATCTCTGCCAGACTCAATGGTCCTTAGGGGCATTTCTGCCTCAGACGGAGACGGCTAGAGTGGTTTGTTTATGCCTCTGTGGCTTCCTAGTCTTGCTGCTTGAGCCAAAGTACAAGTCATTCCAACAGAATGTTCCGCTTCAGAAATCAATATCCTCGTGTCCTGGATTACTGCTTTCTGGGGGAACTCTAGTCAATCTGCTCATCCTGTTTTCTTAGTCTGTGTGTTTCCTCACTCTTCTGGATGCCATTTTCAGTCTTCAAATGCTGTGTTTTGTTTATTTGTTGTTTATCTGTGTGTTATGCGCAGACTGCTGCCAAGCTAAGGACCAGTATATCGAACAGTTCAAGGATACTCTGAACACGTCTGTGGCCAAATCAATTGCTGGATTTTTTGCAGAGCCAATCCAAGTGAGTATATGAGCCTGAGACATTGATTGAGTATTAAGGTATCAGAGTTCTAACTCATTCTAGAGAATTTTTAAGTTATTTAATCATAACTGTGTCTCCCTTCAAATTCAATATGCTCTCTTGATTCCCTCAAAGAAAGAGAGCCCCTGATTCAGGACTGACTCATAAAAATGCCATCTTCTGAATTCCTGGATCCAAGAGATAGATAAATGAAACTATTAAATTCCTAATAGTCTGAAGGAAAGGAAGCCCCAGCAAGTTTTTGTTGCTTAATTCCTATACTGTCAGGGGAAGCATTTTTTTACAGGGTGGGCAAAAGTAGGTTTTGCATGAAAAATAATACAATAATTAATAAATAATAATACAAGAATAAAATCTGTTTCACTTACCCACAACTATAAATCTACTTTTGCCTCACCCTGTGCAATCTTACTAAGTCCCTTGAATCTACTTTCATTCTAAACTCACAAAATCATACATTTGCTTTCTTTTCCCAGAAGATATGACATAAGAGTAACAACCCCTTTTTTCACTCATAGTTAAAACAATTCTAGAGACTGTTTTAAAAATGGCTGGAATTATAGTTCTGGTCAATTATAGTAAACGCTGTGCTCGCCTCCTCCTGTGACCACATCAAAATTACACTAAATTCTACAACAATCACCCCGGGGAACCATCTGAACAGAAGTGCTATAACTAAGGACATAAAGAAGATGCTATGTCAAGACTGAAAAAAATAATCATTTTGTTTGTAAGAAAAATTGCTAATATTACTAATAATGATAATCTATCTTCTTCTTTTTTTTCATACTTTCCACGGGCTGTGCTGCTACTCTAGGTCTTCTTGGTCTGCTCTTTTGCAGGGGGTGAATGGGTTTGTTCAGTACCCGCAGGGGTTCCTGAAGGAAGCCTTCGAGCTGGTGCGAGAGCGAGGCGGCGTGTGCATTGCAGACGAGGTGAGTGGTCAAGGGATGGTGCCAAGTTGTGCGGCTGGGACAGCAAAGGCCCAGGGACAGACCTCTCCAAATGCCCCTCTGTATTCCAGGCTGAAAACATCTAGTGTGGAAACTCTAAGACAAGGGTGTAAGTTTATGGAGCTTTTGCTGTTAGGTGGCTAATTTGTTTAACAAATACAGGCTGCAGACCTTAAACATGCAAATTCAATCTATCACATAAACTGCTAACAGGCACAGGGGATACTGTCATCAATCAAATATTTTTACATTTTTATTTGAGGTGACATCGGGAGGCTACTTAAAAACCATGCAGGAAATTTAATCTCATAACCAACTCTTCAAGTAATTTTTGCCAAAATAGTATTAACCAGCCTGGCAGCATTCACCTTATCTTAGTAACCAACAGGTTTCGGGTGCACAGTTCTACAGTACATCACCTGTGTATTGCATTGTGTGTTCACCACCCCAAATCAGGTCTCCCTCCACCACCATCTATCCCCCCTCAACTCTCCTCCACTTCCCCCACCCTCCGTTTCCTCCTACAACCCCCACACTGACATTTGAGTCTGTAAGTTTTTTCTCTGATTAATCCCTTCACCATTTTCAGCCCCCAACTCCCATCCCCTCTAACAGCTGTTAGTTTGTTCTTCGTATCTATGAGTCCATGTTTTTTTTGTTTGTTAGTTCATTTTGTTAATTAGATTCCACATATAAGTGAAATCAAATGATACTTGCCTTTCTCTGACTGGCTTACTTCCCTTAGCATAATAATATCCAGATTCATCCATGCTATCACAAAATGTAAGATTTCCTTCCTTTTTATGGCTGAGTACTATTCCATAGCATATATGTACCACAGTTTTTGTATCCACTCATCTACAGATGGGCACTTTGGCTGCTTCCAAATCTTGGCTATTATAAATAACACTGAAATAAAATAATAATTTGAAAGAGCTTGAATTAAGATTCTTTTTGGAATAGCAAATAGTCCAAGGGAACAACTTTGAAAGGAATAAAGTTCAGTGGCTCTGTGAGCTCTAGCCTGTGTGTTTTCACAAGTGTTCAATTTACTTATACTTATACCTCATATCAGAGTATACAAAGAAAGCAGTCTCTTGCCTACTGAGAACAGCGATGGAGATCGAAGGCCAGAGGGTGGTGGCCAGGCCCCCCGAAGGGCTCAGACTCATTCATCACGATTCTACTAGCAATGGTTAGTTCCACCAAGAATGGGTGCAGAACTTGTATGTTTCACTCTGGTTTCAGACCTGCCATCTTTGCCTGAGTCATTTTCCTCAACTAAACAATCCAGACTTCCCGTCAATAGATTTTCTATTGCAGTTGCGGTCGGGTTTCTGTTATCCCCAGGGAAACTCGACCACCCCAACCCACCCTCGGCAGGGTGCTGCACGGGAAGGAAGCCGAAGAGCTTCCTTCTCCCAGCCTGCTGCACAGGTTCAGGGAACATCAACTAATCCCAGTCCTAGCTGAAGCCAGTTAATCTGTCATTATAAAGAAAAAGAAAAGCAAACTCAGTAGGTTTACAATCAGCTACATCGGTGAGAAAAAAAACTAACTCTCACCTTTGGAATCAGCACCAATTAAAACTGCCACAGTTGCACTAATTAGAGGGAGGGTGGACTGAATTCAAAGAAAATACGAATTTCAGAATTTTCTGAGATACGTGGCTGTGTCACGTTCAGGAACACAGTTGGGCAGCCAGTCTTTGCTGTCTGGCATGAACTAAGTTGAGACTTGAAATGGACTGCTTATGGGCAGGGCCTGCACAGCCATGGCCCCACCCCTGCGCCCTGCCGTAGACCCAGCCCGCCTCTCTCGCTAGTAACTCCCCACCCCTGCTCCCTGCCGTAGACCCAGCCCGCCTCTCTCGCTAGTAACTCCCCACCCCTGCTCCCTGCCGTAGACCCAGCCCGCCTCTCTCACTAGGAACTCCTCACCCCTAGAGACATCTGAGTTTATGAACCTTAGAAGGACTCATCTCTGTTTTACTGAAAGATTCTATGAGACTGATACTTCCTATGTGACCAAACATCGTTTATTGTCATACATAATTTCATGCATTGTCCAAGCAGCCTGATTTTTTCACCATTTATTTATGATACTTAGATAGATGGAGTGAAAAATGAAAGCAGGGAGACGAAATGGGTGGATTTTCTACAAGCTGTTTCTATACTGTCCCATTTGGGCAAATTCCTCAGCTTGTTCAGAGGCCCCATGCCTAGGAAGTAGGAGACCCCCAGACCCGAGCACAGGTCTGACTCCTCTATCTAAGCTCCTCTCCTCCATTGTTGGCCGTGGTCTAATTCTAACCCCTGAGGAAGGGAGCTTGGGAAGAGCATTTCAGAGAACAACAGTCCCACACCTCTTTGCCTGACCTGCAGTGTGTGTGTGTGCGCGTGTGCATGTGTGTGTGTGCGTGTGCGCGTGTGCATGTGTGTGTGTGCGTGTGCGTGTGTGTGTGTGTGTGTGTGTGTAGAGACTCAAACAGACAGACCATGAGACTGAGAGCCAGAAAGAGATCAGGGATCCTCAACCAGAAAGTTCCCTGATCAGAAGTTTCCGTGGAAATGCTGGTGTGGCGTTATTCAGTTAGGTACTTCTGCCACTTCTTGCTCATTCTACAAACACTGAGTGTCTACTTTTATCGGGCACTCTGCTAGGTGTTCTGAATAGAGAGGAACAAGATACAGCCCCTGTCATCAGACAGGTACACTGATGATAATAGTCGAAGGTGAAAGGTTCTGATGACAGAGATGAGAGGTTCTGATGGCAGAGGTGAGAGGTTCTGATGGCAGAGGTGAGAGGTTCTGATGACAGAGGTGAGAGGTTCTGATGGCAGAGGTGAGAGGTTCTGATGACAGAGGTGAGAGGTTCTGATGGCAGAGGTGAGAGGTTCTGATGGCAGAGGTGAGAGGTTCTGATGACAGAGGTGAGAGGTTCTGATGGCAGAGGTGAGAGGTTCTGATGGCAGAGGTGAGAGGTTCTGATGGCAGAGGTGAGAGGTTCTGATGGCAGAGATGAGAGGTTCTGATGGCAGAGGTGAGAGGATCTGATGGCAGAGGTGGGAGGTTCTGATGGCAGAGGTGAGAGGATCTGATGGCAGAGGGGAGAGGTTCTGATGGCAGCATGCCCAGATGCCGTAATTGATGGACCTAATGGGACTCTGGGTAATCTGCTGAGACCAGATGAGTTACATGGCTCAGCGGGGTCCTCCTCACGACATAAATCTCGGGAAAGAAAGGACATGATAGGGAAGAGGATGGCCCTCTTGTCTGGGCCAGGTGGCAGGTGCCCTGTGCCCATGCACCCACTATAACCCCTGCCTGGTCCAGCCCGGGGCAGGTGCTACCCCTCCACTCTTCTCCCCTGCTGCTGGCACTCAGGGGTTCCTTCTTAAGGGCTGCTAAATCAGAATGACCCTTTCCACATGCGTCTTTCATGTGACCGTCACAGACGCCCTGCGATGCACTGCTATCAGTATTTCTACTGAAGAGAGTCAACCCAGGGACAGAGTGACTATAGAAACATATCCAGAATCACACACATGTAGTAAATGGCTTTTGGTGCCTAAAAGCTCAGTCACAGAGTAAGTATTGTCAATAATAGTACAAAGATGGTGATGACAATGGCTGGCAGTGAGAATATTGAGGTGTAGGGAGCAGGGAGGAGGAAAGAGGGAAGGAGAAGAAGGGTAGAGGGAGGAAGAAGAGGAAAAGTAAAAAGATTAGAGAGTCAAGAAAACTAGCATTTATTGAAAGATTTCCAATGGTTTTGGATTTGCCTCCCTCAGGTGCAGACAGGATTTGGAAGGTTGGGCTCTCACTTCTGGGGCTTCCAAACCCACGGCGTCCTGCCCGATATCGTCACCATGGCTAAAGGGATTGGGAACGGCTTCCCCATGGCAGCAGTTGTGACAACTCCAGGTAGGACCTAGGGGAAGTTTGTGTTGCTTCCTTTCGCATCAGTGATGGTAGAAAATAACGTATTGGAATTTGTGTGGGTGGGAGACAGCGGTGGGAACTACACATGCATTTCCCGAGCAGTGAAAGAGAAGCAGCAGTCTATCTGCCAGATGATGGCCCGGATGGAAGGAAGCCAGCCCCTGTGTTCTTGCTGTAGGGAAGACCGATTCTCCTGCCTCCACAGTTTAATGCAGGTTCAACCACACTGACGAGGTATAGAAAGACGGGCCACAAAAACAAAGCCGACATAAGAGAGCCTTGTTACCCAACCTGAAACCAACCCTGACATTTCCAAATATTCTGAAAGGAAACTCTTAGTTGTTCTCACCACAAGGTCCATAAGGGGTAGATCTGTTGATATCTCATCCACAAACAGCCCAATATACTACCATCTCACTTAGCCAGCTCATTAGAATTAACTGAAGTTTTTATGTTAGTGAAGTTTTACAGAAAATATTTTTTATAAAGTTCGTCAAATTGTTTCATTTGTTTTTTCCCCGTACCTATGAGACACTGAAGGCTAATTAAGTGCCTTGTGATATCTCAGTGTTTTTATTAAGTGACTGAAGGTACAACAATGAGGATGCAGAACGTCAAGTATATATAATGAACTGAATATTTACTCACCTTGAAACAATCCGAAAATTATAGGACTAAATCTTTGATGGGAGGGTTGTTGGGTTTTTTTCTTCTTAGTCCCAAAAGTGAAAGATAGAATAAAAGGTTCTGGTTAAAGAAGGTTCCAAGCCAATTCCCATAAACTGAGTTTTGAGGTACTTTGCAGTTCACACAACACTTTCAGGATTTTGTTATCCAACTTCTCAATGAGTAAATAAGCTATTCTTTCTTATCCATCATATTAGTCACTAGAGATCCCATGGCAAGATGCCACAGGCAGGGTGGCTTAGACAGGCATTTGTCTTCTCAGACTGGTAGTCCAAGATCAAGGCACCTGCAGAATTAGTTTCTGGTGAGATTTCTCTTGCAGATGGCCACCTCCTTACTCTGTCCCCACATGTCCTTTTCAACAGAAAGTGAGAGAGCTCTGCTGTTTCTTCTTTTGAGGACACCAATCCTGTTGGATTAGGACCTGCTCTTATGACCTCATTTATCCTTAATGACTTCCCTAAAGGCCCATCTACAAATGCAGCCGTGTTGTGAGTTAGGGCTTCAACATAGGGATTTAGGTCGGCGCGATGGGGGTGCAGGGGGGGAGGCACCATTCCATCCATAACACCCATATCTGGTGAGGGAAGTATGAATTGGATATGATGTCATTTAAAACATAATCCAAATGTTGTCAGGGGAGATTATAGCAAGAAATGTCCCCTTTTCTCTACCTTTACTCTCTTCCCCTAGAGATTGCCAAGTCTTTAGCTAAAAGCGTGTTACACTTCACAACCTTTGGAGGGAACCCCATGGCCTGTGCCATTGGAAAAGCCGTGCTTGAGGTACGTTCCAGCAGCCACACGACCACCACTCATTTCACAAAATGACTACTTCAGAGCCATACACATGCTCATACCTCTACCACATTATATTTTTGAAGAGTCAGTTACTAGTTCATGAATTAAAGTTAGATTTCCAGTTGTCATGCTGACACCTGCCCTTTTTATTTTAATTATCTAGTTTTATGTTCAAAGTATTAAATAAGAATGGCCCTGGCCAGATGGCTCAGTGAATAGAGTGCTGGCTTGGCATGTGAACATCCTGGGTTCAGTCCCCCAGTAAGGGCACCGGTGAGAAGCAACCATTTGCTTCTCTTCCCTTCCCTTTCCCCCTTTTCTCTCTCTTCCCCTCCCTATCCCCCTTCTCTCTCTCTTCCTCTCCCTATCCTCCTTCTCTCTCTCTTCTCCTCCCATAGCCAGTGGCTCTACTGCAGGGGTCCCCAAACTATAGCCCGCAGGGCTGCATGTGGCCCCCTGAGGCCATCTATCTGGCCCCCGTCGCACTTCCAGAAGGGGCACCTCTTTCATTGGTGGTCAGTGAGAGGAGCACAGGATGCATCAGTGCACCTGCTAGCAGTGACAAATATGGAACTGGACATTGACCATCTCATTAGCCAAAAGCAGGCCCATAGTTCCCATTGAAATACTGGTCAGTTTGTTGATTTAAATTTACTTGTTCTTTATTTTAAATATCGTATTTGTTCCCATTTTGTTTTTTTACTTTAAAATAAGATATGTGCAGTGTGCATAGGGATTTGTTCATAGATTTTTTTTTATAGTCTGGCCCTCCAAGAGTCTGAGGGACAGTGAACTGGCTCCCTGTGTAAAAAGTTTAGGGACCCCTGCTCTACTGTTTCGAGCATCAGCCTCAGGTGCTAAAAATAGTTCAGTTGACTCAGCATCAGCCCCTCACACAGGTTGCCAAATGAATCCTGGTTGTGGTGCCTGTGGGAGTCTGTCTCACTATCTCCCTTCCTGTCACTTAAAAAAAAATTGTTGAATAAGAAATGTATAACAAACCTCACATGCACAGGAGATGTAAGCATTCCCCTTACTAGCTGGTAGCACTGAAATTTCTGTATTTAATGGTTTTTAATGGATAGTTACCAATTGTTATCTTTTATTTAAGTTTAATTTTGGTTTTCTCATTCATACTTTCTTGCTTTTTTGGGGGGGAGGATTGTTACCAAAGAGAAACTGCATGCTATGTGATTACAACTAGGTGACTCAGCTATTGTTCATTGTTTGGCCCCACTCTTTGCCTGGGTAGCATCTGTAGAAAAAGATTTTCTTAATGCCCTTGCTAATACGCATAAGAGCATTTGCTTAAATAAGCTTAATGTATTTCTGAAAGACTATTTAAGAAATTAATAACAACAGCTGTTTGTGGGGAAGGAGACTTGCTGGCTGGGGGACAAGAATATCTCTACTATATATACTTTTATGCTTTCCGATTTTTGAACAAGGCACATTATTCCCCTATTCAAAAACTGAAGTTTAGAAGTATTTTTAAATAAAAAAACAAGTAAGTAAAAGCAGTCCTTGCCAATTAAACAGTATCTTTAGGTATGATTAATCATGACATGAGTAAGTGTGGGTAGGATGTGTCATTTATTTAATTTTGTAGATATTGCCCACTCTTTTTTTAAGTGCTGTGTCACCTCAACCAATTTAGAAAGTAGAGAGGACTTGGGTGAACAGATAGGTCTTAAAAACAGCAAAGTCTTCCCGGAGTCGTGCAATTATTATCAGCTAAATACAAATGCATGTATCTAGTCAAGAATCACAAGCCTTGGCCCTGGCTGGATGATTCAGCTGACTAGACTGTTGTCCTGACACACCAAAGTTGCAGGTTCGACCCCCAGTTGGGGCACATACAACAAGCCACCAATGACTGTATCAATAAGTAAAACAACAAATCGATGTCTCTCTTTCTAATCAATAAATTATTTTTAAATTAATTTTTAAAAGAATCACAGGTCTCCACTGTGAGTACAGTGAAGTAGATAAAAATGCTTTTGTATTTTCAGGTGCCCAAACTCTGGGCCACATAGGGCTTGCTCCGTTCAAGAGGCCGGGCCCTGCAGTGAGGCCCCTGGGCAATGACGGCCTGTCTGGCTGGGGGCAAGTGCCCAAAGGCCAAAGCTCCCAGCCAGGCTCTCATCTGAGACCCTGCTTTCCTCAGAGCCTGTGTCTTCTTCGTCCCTGTGTCCCAGTTTTCAGCAAAGCCAGGCAATACTAATGCTTGGGATGATGGAATCTCTGTTATAGACAACTTAGAGATATGTCTTTATTCTTTCCTAAATTCCTACTCACCCCTGAAGATGAGGAAGGTATGGGGGAAGTATCCCCTCTGCTAGAACATTTTCTTCTCCTTACAGAGAATCTTTCTGCAGTACATAATATGGCCACACTAAACTTTGGCTTCCATTTGTCTGTTCAAACTTCCATAAAGAGAGTCATTTACCTCTCCATGTTCCTCAGTTCATTATTCAGAATTTCTTCTTAGTGCAGAGACATTTGGGGCTTCTCTCAACAGGTGATTAAAGAAGAAAATCTGCAGGAAAACAGTCAAGAAGTTGGCACCTACATGTTACTGAAGTTTGCTAAACTGCGGGATGAATTTGAAATTATCGGAGATGTCCGAGGCAAAGGCCTCATGATGGGAATAGAGATGGTGAGGGATAAGGTAGGTTCTGATCCTCTGCTGTGTCTGTGGCTTCTTGGGGCAGCAAGAGTCAGAGAGTAGCAAGCATCAGCCGAAAGCTGACTTCATTCATTCTCTGGGAGAGAGCCACAAAGACAGCACTGATTGTTAGTATGAACAAAATGCCAGCAAGGCCCTCAAGAGTTGGGGATTTGGAAAAGGGAACTAGTATTATTCTCACCAGACTAGGCAAAGAGCATGGGTGATAACTGAATATTTAGAACAAATATTGGGAAGAAAAGAAATTACTTGGGGAGGTACAAACTGTCCAGAGAGCTAGTGGGGGGAGGGGGCATGGGCACGTGCATTTTAATCTCCCAAGTCACCAGGGAAGAATGTGACTTTCTGATGATGTTCCCCACTGTGAGAAACTCACCATGACAAGGATTGAATTTAGCACTTTCCCCAAACCAGTTATCCTTCCCAAATTCACTGTTTGTGTTTCTTACCCTTCACTGGTCTCCCAAGGACCCAGCCTCAATACCACAAAGTGATCTGCAACTCCTACCCTCCCCTTACTTCTAACATCAAGTCCTGTTGACTGTTTGCCCTGTCTCTCAACGCCTTCTCCTTGTTTCTACTGCTGTCCTTACAGTCCATGTAAGTAGGAAATTGTACACCCTCACCCCATCCAAGCAAAGCCTAGATCCTCTGAGGAGAACACAGCAGGGAAATCTTGGCACAGGGAGGAATATTCAGACTGACCCTTTTACCCTAACTCTTGTCCACAGGGATTCAGTTTTCCCTTAAGTGAATTATTGCAATTTGATCTAGCATAAAAGATTGATGCTCCATTCTTTTCCTTTTTAGACCAGACTATGGATATAAGACTTCCATTAAAACCACACCATACAAAACTGAAATGTTTAAACAAGATTTTAAAGCTAAGGGAAGACCACAGAAAAATAAGAGGAATATGAGAATAGGCCACAAGCTGGACATCCTTGTCTCCAGCTTGTGGCCCAGTCAAGGGCTGTTTTAAGGCTCAGAAGAGTTCTTGCTAGTCCCTAGCCCAGGGCTCCCTGAAAGACTGTGGACCACTCCAAGTCCAGACCCCAGAGAGGAAAGCCCAGTGAGCAAGGAGGGTTCCTCCCAACCCACGTTCCAAACCCAACTGAGCATGCTCAAGGCAGCTGAGTAACTTCATTGTCCTGGTAAGACACAGGAAGCCTCCCCAATGGTGCATGATGCCATTTTAGGAACAATGACAAGGTCCTAGTCTTTTCCCCCATCCCAGATCCTCCATTATTTGTAGTCTGAAAGTTTGAATATTATTTTCCTTACCTTAAAGCTATAAGACAGGCAAAAATATTATTTCACTGATATGTGGAATCTAATGAACAAAATAAACTATCAAACAAAACAGAAACAGACTCATAGATACAGAAAACAGACTGACAGCTGTTGGAGGGGATGGGGGTTGGGGGACAGGGTAAAAAAAGGTGAAGGGATTAAGCAAAGATAAAAAGTTTACAGACACAGATGACAGTGTGGGGACTGCAGGAGGAAAGAGGAGTGGGGGAGGTACAGGAGGGTAGGTGGTGATGGAGGGAGACTTGGTTTGGGGTGGAGAACACATACAATACAATACACAGATAATTGTGCACCTGAAACCTGTATAATTTTATTAACCAATGCCACCCTAATAAATTTAATTTATTAAGAAAGTCAGACAACATTGTGTTTGCCGCCAGCCTGTACTTGTAGCCGGATAACGGCCGTGGGCTGCTGGTGCCTGCGACACCGACGGGTCCTCCCGCATCAATTGTATCATATTTAAATCAGGCATCAGCACACACGAGTTTGTACATAAGCATTACATTTTTAATAAAAAGTGTACAGGTGGGGAAAAAAAAAAAGAAAGTCAGACAAAAATGCAAATATCTCTGGGAAGCCCAGTCTTATTCCTTACCAGGAAAGGAAGACTTGGGGAACAGAGTGGGATCAGGAGTTAGGGGTGGAAGGGTGGATACCGAATCCTGGAGGGGGTGGGTAGGAAGCCCTGCAGAGAAGAACGAGGCTGGAGGCTGGAGCTCTGGGGGAAGCCCTCCTCTCTCGGGCGAGGACGGCGAGGACGGAAGGGGCTGACCCACAAGCCAGGAACGTGTCCTGTGCATCTGCAACCAGAGCCAGACCCGGTGCTGATGCCCACTGGCTGTGCTACAGCAGAGAGGACAGCACTCGGCACTTGGGGTAGTAGCATCACAGCAGGAGGTCTCAGTTCGTCACCTGAGGGTCACTTTACAAATATAGATGCCTAAGCCCTGCCACAAATACCCTAATTCAAAAGGTCCGGTGTATGGATGAAAAAGGAGCCTCATGCTGAACCTGACAAGCCCAGGGAAAGCCAGCATGGTGGCCTTACAGACTCAGGGACCTAAAGTCACCACATAGGAAGGTATGAAATTAAGTCTGTTTTCTTTGCATCTACAATAACACACCTGATAACCTGCCTTTGAAATGTAGGGGTAATCTTTTCCTGCCCTCCCTCAGGGAAGGCACCCCACCAGAGCAGGAACCAACAACCCCCTCATTGTTATTATCATGCTAATTTTTACTGTTAACTTTAACTATCTAATTCCTCCCTAAGTAAAAGAAGTTTCAGTATATACACTTATTTGTTATCCAGTCCCAGAGAGTCCCCGCCCCCTGCTTTGCTTTATCCCGCCTCCCTGATCTACCACCAATCAATTTCATCTAATTCCCCTTTAATTCTATTTTTTTCTCTTTGATTCTATGTATAAAATCACCATTCTCCGGAACATTTTTTCACTCCATTGAGACTTTGCTTCCTGGCAATTGTCGACAGTTTGATTCAAATAAACTCATAAAAATTCTTATAGGTTTGGAAATTTCTTACATTGACAGATGTGAGGCCCAAATACCTGTAGTGTGAAAAAGGGTTCCAGGTCATGCAGATACACAGTTAGACCTGAAACAACAAACTTAGAAGGAGGCTCTTATATTCACAGACTCAGTAGACAGGAGACACACAGGAAGGGGACAAGCCTACCCTGCAGTGTCACCACAGGGGTGCTGGTTTGTCTGGACCCACAGGTACAGACCAACTTCAGATGCCTAGTGACCTGAACAGCCTCTTGGTTCCCAAAGTGTTTACCTTTCCTAACCCTGGAGGATTAAGTGTTGAGGGGGAAAAAAGAGTAAATTTCACCGGCAGGGAAATTGAGGACAAACAGATCCACCCCACCTGTCAGGCCATGTTGCAGCCCAAGGAAAGCTTGGCTGTTCAAATACTTGTGCAAATCTCAGCCATTTCCTGGGCTTTGAAATGAGCTCTCTAAATGGGCAAAACAGAGTAATGAGTTGGGACATGTTCCACGTAAACAAAGCCGACTCCGAAATCAGCTGGTGAAGAATTATGCTCACAGTGTATCCCCTGAAAACCTACCTGCACTGGCTGTCTGTATTCAACTCCATGTGGTCTTCAGGAACTTGGAAATGAATCGGGATAAAAATAAATATTGAATACTATCAATAATAAACATTATTAATATTTAATAACACCCTCAGAAAAGTCCAGTCCAGCAATTAACACCTTTATTCAATTACAGGGGCAGAGAGAGATTAAGAGGGAGCAAAGAACACGGATGGCTTGGGTTGCTTTCTTTTTCTCTTAGAAATAATGTTTTTAACTATTCAAACACCAAACAGGAAATATTTTTTAAATGTCTTTACAGGTGAGCCGCCAGCCTCTTCCCCATGCAGAAATAAATCAAATCCATGAGGACTGCAGACACATGGGGCTTATAATTGGCAGAGGTGGAATTTTTTCTCAGGTAAGAGAAAGGCTGGTGCTTACCTGTCACTTTAGGTCGGCATCTCCCTGGGGTCCCAGTGCCTGTCCCTTTTCTAAAGGAGCTTGCTGGAGACTCAGCCGCACTTCCTCTAAGGATTACACCCAGATATTTTCAAAAGTAAGTGTCAAGGCCCTTGCTCAACGGTTAGAGCACCCCCCCCCCACACACACACACACACACACACACGCCAAGGTTGCAGGTTGATCTTCGGTCAGGGCACATGTAAGAAAAAACCAATGATGCCATGAAAAAATGGAACAGTAAGTCGATATTTCTCTCTCTCTCTAAAAAGAATAAATAATAAAATATAAAAAAGAGGAAGTGGCAGTGAGGCCTTAGGGCCACTAGAAGGCGCTGTGTTCAAGTGGTTTGGTTAACAGGGTTCTGTGAGGAACAGCTACAGAGGACAGTTGAAATGAGGCATAAACCACATGAACCGACAAACCAGAGGATTTACAGCACAAGTCATAATAAAGTCCTAACGGTCATGCAATAAACATTCCGTCTCCTGTATGAGTCTGTTGTAACCCCTGTAAGAGCAATCCTGATTGTTCTTTGCTGATCCTGGGGCTCTTTGTGAACCCTGACCTGCTAAGACTTAGCAGCCCCTGTGGCTGAGAGCAACTTCAGCACTGGCAGGCCCAGGTGACCCTGCAGGAGAGGTGGGGACCACCCAGGCCGGGTGCCTAATGCAGAACTCAAAACCAGCCGCTCCCAGTGCCCTTCACCCTCAGGCGGGAGGTGCACCCCCCACCCCCACCCCCACCCCCACCCAGGTCCCTTGCAGGGAAAGCCGGAGTCGGCTCAGCAATTAGGACTGGTGCGGCCCTGCCAACGGATGTGGGCTGCTGTTGGTAAAGCGATCTGCCCCTAGATCCCTCACACAGTGGAACCCTCACCAGGCACTGACTCCGAGGCAGAGCTCGAGGCTCTAATGTCGGCCCCTCTCTTAGTTTGTCCCTAGCCTTTGTCGTCTTTCTCTCACTATAGACGGCAGTCGTTCTTCTCCATTTCCTTGCTCCCCTACTGCCTCTCACTCTATTTTAGTAACACTTCTCAGAGGAAATGGAAGCTATTAGGCAGGATCTCTATGTAAACTGCCTGTCCCCACGCCCATTTCTCACCTCCTTTCCTAAAGGTTCAGATCCAGACCTCCCACCTGTGCTCTTGTACCTGCAAATTTTCCTTTTCTTCAACTTCCCCTCAGCCTGTAAACAAACAGGCTTAGAGCCCCGGCCCACCCCAACCCCACCACACAGAACCAGGAGGAGCACTTTTGCTAAGTCATGCTCGGTATTTTCTAATCCTGGTCACAAATATTTTTTTCTGCACAAATCAGTTTAACCATTAAACACCCTCGGATGTACAACTTAAAAAGACCCTAGAACAATTAATTCATCGCTTACTTGCTTAGTTATTCCTTAGTTATATGGCAAGCGCTTACATGCAAAGCAGCAGTTGCTGGGCCGGGTACTAAAGCTGCAATGACAAAGAATAGCTGGTCCCTCCCTTCATGAAGCCAGCAGGAGAGAAAGACACCTGAACAGAAAACTACAATGTGATGTAAGCTCATCAACAGCTATAAAGAGGAGCAGTATAAGAAGAAAGAGAAGGGACTCCTAGGCCGGCCTTTCTAGCAATTCTGAGTCTGAAACAATGAGGTAAACACTCAAAGCACAGGTGGAACCATGACAGGGTGCAAAGAGCCACGAGCGCGTCAGCGTGGCTGCAGCAGAAGGCTCGGGCAGGAACTGATAGTAATAAGAAGCCTGCCTACTTGTCAGGCTCCGTTCTAAACACTTCACACATATTGACTCATTCAGTGCTCCCAACAAGTCTAGGAAATAACCACTATTATTATCCATATTTTACAGATGAAGAAAAAGAGACACAGAGAGGTTAAGTGAACTGCCCAAGTCACATAGTGAGTCAGGATCCAAACTCAGGCAGTCTGATTTCCAACTCTGCCCTCTGAGGAGGGAGAGCCTCAGGGAGCAAGACCAGAGGCAGGGAGTCCAGGTAGGGGTTGATGCTGCTGCTTGGACTTAAGCAGCAGTGGATGTGACAGTGGAGAAACGCAGAGAACAACTCTGGGAGTGAAATGCCCAGGACTTGGATGTGGAGAATGCAAGGGAGTCAAGGATGAATCCCTCACATCTAACCTGGTTTAAGGAGAAGGATTAGCTTAGCTTTGAACACACTCCGTTTGCGGGGTTTGTGGACACCTGTTTCTGTAGACAAGTCTGAGGCTCGGAGGAAAGGATTAAAATAATATCACAACTTGGGAGTCATCAGCGTGTAAGCGTTGAGATGAGGACATTTCCTGGGAAGTGTGTCTAGATCACAAATGCGGTGAAATGGGGCTAGAAAAAAACCTACATTTTAACAACATGTTTAACCAACAAATGTTTAAACAACATTTAAATGGCAGGTGGCAGGAAGGGTGCCAAGTGACGGCAAACATAGGGCAGAAAGGTGTGAGAAAAGCCAGGAGAGTGTGGGGCCGTAGAGGCAAGGAAGCGGAGAGGTTCAGGAAGGAGGGACCCAAGTGCCTAATGCGGCAGAGGAGGCCAGGAAGGGCAAGGGCAGAAGCAGGCCCCTGGGTTCTGCACTAAACAGGTCACCGGCAACATCAGCTAGCGTGGTGTTAGAAGGGAGATGGGGCAGAAACCAGACTGCGGTGGGTTGAGATGTGAACAGAGAGAAGCAGAGCGAAAAATAACGCCCCGTAAACATCAACCTGTCTTTTTATAAGTTTACATGAAAGGAGAAGATAGCATTTGCATAGCAGCGAGAGGAGACCAGAGGACCAACAGAGTTTTATTCAAGGTGGTTTGGATTTGGGTTATGAGAGCTGCAAGCCTCATGCTTGTTTATAGGCAGAGGGAAAGTTGAAAAGAACTTAATGATGCAAAAGAACACGGGGATATTTTCTGGAGTGACGTGATAGAAGCACCCAGGACCCAGGGCCTGGTGGGAAACTTGCAGTTGAATAGCAGAGACACCTCGTTCCCTGAACCTTCAGGCCAGGACATAAGAACAGATGTGGGAGCAAACACGTGCACAGGGAGTTCTTGCCTGACAGCTTCTGAGAAGCATGAGGCATGATGGTCTATAAAATAGGGCAAGAGGCGTAGGAGTTGAGCAGGAAAATTGAGGAGAACAAAAAAGGTTTAGAATGAAAAAGAAATCTGACAGAGAACAAGAAAAATTGAGGGGGCCAGCCGAATTTGGAGACCCTGCCAATGCAATGGTGTGACTTTAACTCTTCTGGGCTACATATGTTGGTGCAAAGCAGTGCACTGACAACTTTGATAGGGGACGGACTTCACGCGTGGGAGCAGCCACGGGGGGGGGGGGGGTGGAGATGTGAACAATGAGGGGGCAGGTGAGAGAGTAGTTCAGACATCAACCACATGCTCCCAGCTGGGTAGGAAAAAAAAGATCTGAGTGGGGTGGTAGATCTGAAGATAATGGAGGGAGGAGGAGATGGAAGGTTGGTTATATAAAAATGGGCAGATGTAATGGGAATGAGACTTTGAATTACTCCCAGTGCAGAGCAGGGGATCATGGCACTGGCGCTAGGTGTGAATGGAAGCAGAGAAGCAGAAATGAAGGTTCTGGGAATTAAGGCAATCAAGATGCTGAGAAGTTGCCTGACCTGTGGTGGCGCAGTGGATAAAGCATTGACCTGGAAATGCTGAGGTTGCCGGTTCGAAACCCTGGGCTTGCCTGGTCAAGGCACATATGGGAGATGATGCTTCCAGCTCCTCCCCCTTCTCTCTCTCTGTCTCTCTCTCCTCTCTGTCTCTCTCTCTCTCCCTCTCTCTCTCTCTTCTCTAAAAAATGAATAAAAAAAAAAGATGCTGAGAAGCTAGTTTGTTAGGTTGTGCATACAAACAACGGAGGTCACCCTCAGAGATGGCAGAAATGTGGGGTAGATAGGTACCTAAGATCTCAGTAAAGGAGGTGGAAGGACCAGGTGTGTCGATGACAAAAAAGAAAAGCAGCACAGCCAGATGGCATCAGAAGCTTTACAAAACTGGAGGGTGAATAGCTTGGGTATCGCACTGGAGAGAAATCAGACTGGACTCAAGGGAAATGTAAGAAATGCCACCACAACCAAGTTTTAGGTTCTGAGTTTAGTGCATTTGTTCAGAGTCACAGCTGAGTGTGTGGCGATCGATCGTGACTTTCTTCTCCCACCTCCGCAGACATTCCGCGTTGCGCCCCCGATGTGCATCAGTAAAGCAGAAGTGGACTTTGCAGTGGAAGTCTTCCGTTCTGCGGTAATCCGACACATGGAGAGACGAACTAAATAAAACTTAATGTATAAAACCTCACACGCCTCAAGAACTTCCGGTTAATGTTCAAAAGCTAATTTGGGGAATTTCTGAACCACCGGTATAAGTTGTAAAAGTTGACTGCCTACCAGACATTTTTGCTAACAGAGCCCCTGGGACTGAGAAATTCTCAGGAAAACACTCTTGATCCCTAGCTCAGAGAATGAATCTTAATTAGTCGATGTTAGTGATGATAATTTGACCTCCCTTTGTAAGGATTGGTTTGTATATCATATGTTGGTGTGTTTGGGGAGATAATGAATCCTGAAGGAAAATCTTTTGGTATAGGTTCCTTCAGGGAAAGATTTCTTCATCCTTCACTTTTCATCTCCGGAAGAGATGTTTTCTTCTCGCACTGAAGCATCAGATATGATGAGACTGCTCAAACCATGTCTGCCATTTTGAGGCCATGGGACCAAAGCTTATGGGCTGAGCTTTTAAGATGTCAGCAAGCTGAGTCCTTAGTGATGTCAGTGAGCCACTGACATAATCAATCTGGAGCAACCCCACCTTGAGGATTCTTGTTTTATGAGATACCTTTTTCATTTAAGTTTCCTATCATCGCAGCCATAAGCATCCTAAGAAATGAGGCAGAAAAAAACCAAATTCCTTTAACTCCCTTAAAAATGTCTATCAGAGACTTCTCCATTTCCACTGCCATTCTCACAGCCTGGACAAAACCTTCCTCACTCCTATTACAATAGTCACCAATACAAGAATTTCCCAAACTTCAGTCGTTAGCCTGCACATTCATTGTGTTTTTTTCCATACGTGTTTACCACCTGGCTTAGAATTAACTTAATATTTTTTCCTTAATTTGACTTTTTTCACTTAAGTGTATTTGAGAGTAACTTTTCTGTAACTGTAACAAATGAGAAATCAGTACTACTTGTCATAACTGGGGAGTAATCACAAAAATAGAGTACACACAAAGCACTGTCATTCAGGTCTGGCCCGAGTAGCTGAGTGCTGACACTTCTGTTTTTCAAAAGGGAGGTCAGAGGGTATTGGAGGGTTGTTAAAAGATATTGGCAGTGTGATCCTCTCCTTAACACAAACAAACAAATGAGGAACCACAGAACTAAAAAGAAAATAATTTTCTCAGTGTGCAATGTGATGTTTATTTAAGCTGTGCCTCAATTTGAAGCCATGTCCTACTGGTCTACTCTCTGCCCGGTGTCTGTTCCAGGAACACATCCTATACTCATTGTCAGATTTGTCTCCGTCGAACATTGACTTAAACATGGCATTCTGCCCTGGTTGGTGGCTTAGTGGATAGAGCGTCACCCAATGTGTAGACGTCCCAGGTTCAGCCCCCGGTCAGGGTAGACAGAAGTGACCATCTGCTTCTCAATCCCTCTCTCTTTACCTTCTCTATCTTTTTCCCTCCTGCAGCCAGTGGTTCCATTGGTTTGAGTGTGGCCGCAGACACTGAGGATAACTTGCTTGGTCCAAGCACATCAGCTTCGGGCACTAAAAGTAGCTCAGTTCCCAAACATCAGCTCTAGATGGGTTGCCGGGTGGATCCCAGTCAGGGCACATGTGGGAATCTGCTTCACTATCACCCCTCCTCTCACCTAAAAAAATAAACATGGTATTCCTTTGCACAGAATCTTCCAGTTGCTCCCCATTGTCCCTGATTAAGATCAAAACCTCTTTAACGCAAAACACAATGTCCTCCAGTGTCCAATATCCAAATAGAGCAAGTTCAGTAGAGCCATCATTGAATTAAGAGCCAAATGTCTCAAGTCTAACTCAGTTCTTCCACTTATTTGCTACAGAGGACCTTGGGCAAGTCTTTAAAAAAAATTTTTTTATTAATTTTAATAGGCCTGACCTGTGGTGGCGCAGTGGATAAAGCGTCGACCTGGAAATGCTGAGGTCGCCAGTTCAAAACCCTGGGCTTGCCTGGTCAAGGCACATATGGGAGTTGATGCTTCCAGCTCCTCCCCCCTTCTCTCTCTCTGTCTCTCTCTCTGTCTCTCTCTCTCTCTCTCCCTCTCCTCTCTAAAATGAATAAATAAAAATAAATAAATAAATAAATAAATAATTTTAATGGGGTGACATTGATAAAATTGTCTTCTGTCACCTTCTAACTGGTTTTCTTTGTGCCCCTCCCCTCCCCCAACCCACTCCCTCTCCTCCCCCTGACCCTGTAACCCCAACACTGTTGTCCATGTCTCTGAGTCTCATTTTTATGTCCCACCTATGTATGGAATCATATAGTTCTTAGTTTTTTCTGATTTACTTATTTCACTCAGTATAATGTTATCAAGGTCCATCCGTGTTGTTGTAAAAGATCCGATGTCATCATTTCTTATGGCTGAGTAGTATTCCATAGTATATATATACCAAAGCTTTTTAATCCACTCATCCCCTGACGGACACTTGGGTTGTTTCCAGATCTTTGCTATTGTGAACAATGCTGCCATAAACATGAGGGTGCACTTCTTCTTTTCAAACAGTGCTATGGTGTTCTTGGGGTATATTCCTAACAGTTGGATAGCTGGTCAAAAGGCAGTTAGATTTTTAATTTCTTGAGGAATCTCCATACTGTTTTCCACAGTGGCTGCACCAGTCTGCATTCCCACCAGCAGTGCAAGAGGGTTCCCTTTTCTCCACATCCTCGCCAGCACTTATTCTGTGTTGTTTTATTGATGAGCGCCATTCTGACTGGTGTGAGGTGATATCTCATTGTGGTTTTAATTTGCATTTCTCTAATCATTAGTGATGTTGAACATTTTTTTATATGCCTATTGGCCATCTGTGCGTCATCTTTGGAGAAGTGTCTATTCATTTCTTTTGCCCATTTTTGGATTGGATTGTTTGTCTTCCTGGTATTAAGTTTTACAAGTTCTTTATAAATTTTGGTTATTAACCTCTTATTAGACGCATTGTCAAATATATTCTCCCATTGTGTAGTTTGTCTTTGTATTCTGTTCGTATTGTCTTTAGCTGTGCAGAAGCTTTTTAGTTTGATAAAGTCCCATTTGCTTTTCCTGTCTTTTATTTCACTTGCCTGTGGAGACGAATTGGCAAATATATTGCTGCGAGAGATGTCAGAGAGCTTACTGCCTATGTTTTCTTCTAAGATACTTATGGTTTTACGGCTTACATTTAAGTCTTTTATCCATTTTGAGTTTATTTTTGTGAATGGTGTAAGTTGGTGGTCTAGTTTCATTTTTTTGCAGGTAGCTGTCCAATTTTCCCAACACCATTTGTTGAAGAGGCTGTCTTTACTCCAATGTATGCTCTTACCTCCTTTGTCAAATATCAGTTGTCCATAAAAGTGTGGGTTTATTTCTGGGTTCTCCGTTCTGTTCCATTGATCTATATGCCTGTTCTTATGCCAGTACCAGGCTGTTTTGAGTACAATGGCCTTATAATATAACTTGATATCTGGAAGTATGATACCTCCCACTTTATTCTTCCTTTTCAAGATTGCTGAGGCTATTCATGTTCTCCTTTGGTTCCATATAAATTTTTGGAATATGTGTTCTATATCTTTGAAGTAAGTCATTGGTATTTTAATTGGTATTGCATTGAATTTATAAATTGCTTTGGGTAATATAGACATTTTAATGATGTTTATTCTTCCTATCCATGAGCATGGTATATGCCTCCACTTGTTTGTATCTTCCCTGATCTCTTTTATCAATGTTTTATAATTTTCCAAGTACAAGTCTTTAATCTCCCTGGTTAAATTTATTCCTAGGTACTTTATTTTTTTGGTTGCAATGGTAAAGGGGATTGATTCCTTAATTTCTCTTTCTGATAGTTCATTGTTAGTGTATAAAAATGCCTCTGATTTCTGAGTATTGGTTTTATATCCTGCCACCTTGCTGAATTCATTTATCAGGTCTAGTAGTTTTTCAACTGCAACTTTAGGGTTTTCTATATACAATATCATATCATCTGCAAATAATGATAGTTTTACTTCTTCTTTTCCAATTTGGATGCCTTTTATTTCTTTTTCTTGTCTGATTGCTGTGGCTAGGACTTCCAGAACTATGTTGAATAAGAGTGGTGAAAGGGGGCACCCCTGCCTTGTTCCTGATCTTAAGGGGATTGCTTTTCATTTTTGCCCATTGAGTATGATGTTGGCTGTGGGTTTGTCATAGATGGCCTTTATCATGTTGAGGTATGTTCCCTGTATTCCCACTTTGCTGAGAGTTTTTGAGAGTTTTCATCATGAATGGGTGTTGGATTTTATCAAATGCTTTTTCTGCATCTATTGAAATTATCATGTGGTTTTTCTCCTTCCTTTTTTTTATGTGATGAATCACATTGATTGATTTGCGAATATTGTACCAGCCTTGCCTCCCAAGAATAAATCCCACTTGATCGTGGTGTATGATTTTTTTCATATATTGCTGGATCCAGTTTGCTAATATTTTGTTGAGGATTTTTGCATCTAAATTCATCAGGGATATTGGCCTATAATTTTCTGTCTTTGTGTTGTCTTTGCCTGGTTTTGGAATCAGAATTATGCTCATAAAAGGAGCTTGGAAGTCTTCCTTCCTCTTGAATTTTTTGAAATAGCTTGAGAAGGATAGGAGTTAGTTCTTCTTTGAATATTTGGTAGAATTCACTTGTGAAGCCATCATGCCCAGGACTTTTCTTTTTTGGGAGTTTTTTGATAACTGTTTCAATCTCATTTGTTGTAATTGGTCTGTTTAGGTTTTCTGATTCTTCCAGATTAATTTTTGGAAGATTATATGTTTCAAGGAATTTGTCCATTTCATCTAGGTTGTCTAGTTTTTTGGCGTACAGTTCTTCATAGTATTTTCTTACAATATTTTGTATTTCTGTTGTGTCAGTTGTTATTTCTCCACTCTCGTTTCTAATTTTATTTATTTGAGTCCTCTCTCTTGTTTTCTTGGTGAGCCTTTAACTTTTTTTTAACCTCACTGTGTTCCCAAGCATGTCACTACTTGCCCTTCCTACTGGCTGAGTTGTCTTGGGAACTGAGTGAGACACTATAATAGATTGTAAAAGTGCTTTGCAAACTAATGAGTTATGCAAATCGATATTTCTTCACTTCAGTCTACATATCTCTTCTTTCCTTCACTACAAAATATCCCCAAAGCAGTTTGGGGCTTTTTTTTTACACGTCCTTATCTCCAATCAATGCCTCAACCACTACATCTCATTCTTTGAAAACTGCCTTCACAAAAGGCCACCTTATGGCCCAAACTTAGTGTTTCCTTGCAATGTTTTTCCTAAACTTCTGCTCCTTCTTGAGTAGGATTTCCTTGGCTTTGGCAATGTGGTCCTTCTATCTCAGAAGGCTCCTTCTGTCTTTTGCCCGGCAACTCCTCACCTACAAGGCTCCATCCTGGGCCCTCTCTTCTTCCATAGTACAGTCTCTCCCTGTAGGCAACCTCATCACTGTGGAAAAATCACCTGTCTTGTCTACGCTGATTGACTTCTAAATACTCATCTTCAGTCTCAACCTTTTTTCAGAGCCCAAACCCAAACAAATCCCTTCTTGATCAATGGCAGTTACTTTGTCTCGGGCTTTTACTCATTATTTTTCTCCAAGTTATTTCTCCTTCCTATGACTAAGTCTCATGAACACTTGGTATGACATAATTTTTTCAATATGGCCCAATTATGCCAAAGTTGCCTTAATTTGGACCATCATCATCTCTCCTAAGCTACTTCAATTGCCTCCTATCTGGTCTTCTGGACTCCTTCCCAATCCATCCTCTACACTGATACCAAAGCCACTTACTGAAAGGATAAGTATGATCACATCTCTTATCTCCTGAAGCCTTTGAGGGCCCCCTCTTGCCTGTGGAACCAAGTCCAGACTCCAGCTATTATGGTATCCCAGAGCCTTCACACTTTGTCCCCAAACCACTTTTTATAGCTTTACCCCCACCATTCTGTCCATGTCATACATGATGTTTCTCTGTCCCTATGGGTCACTCCACCTGGAACGTTCTTCCCTCACCCCCCCCATTTTTAGTGGAAATTATGGGGTCTGGAAGATTGAACAAGAAAGTCAACCCTACCTGACCAGGCAGTGGTGCAGTGGATAGAGTGTTGGACTGGGATGCAGAGGACCCAGGTTCAAATCCCCAAGGTCACTGGCTTGAACATGGGCTCACCAGTTTGAGCACAGGGTGACCAGCTTCAGTGTGGGATTATAGACATGACCCCATGGTTACTGGCTTGAGCCCAAAGGTTGCTGGCTTGAAACCCAGGGTAGCTAGTTTGAGCCCAAGATCACTGGCTTGAGCCCAAGATCGCTAGCTTGAGCAAGGGGTCACTCGGTCTGCTGTAGCCCCCCAGTCAAGGCACATATGAGAAAGCAATCAATGAACAACTAAGGAGACTAAGAAGCAACAATGAAGAATTGATGCTTCTCATCTCTCTCTCTCTTCCTGCTAGTCTGTCCCTATCTGTCCCTCTTTGTCTCTCTGTCTCTGTCACAAAAAAAGCCAAACCTGACTTCTTAGTTATTCTTTAAAGCCTTCCTACTTTCAATGTTCCTTTTCTTTTGAGATAAAGAAAAGGGAAGAACGTTAAAAATAAATTTATAAAAAAATAAATAAATGTATAACCATTTAGGAATTTAGTAACATAAGAAGAGAAAGCAATAAAACAAATTTAAATCAAGAACAAAAACAAAAGAAGTTTTCATGCTGAGTTGCAAAGATCTCCGTGACAGCCAGGGCCTTGTCTCCTGGAGAAAAGGGGCTGAAGATGTTTGTTATTGAAATCAACTCATAAACAAGCTCCCTGTGGCTTCCCAAGTCCTACAGGACTGTGTGTATACTGACAGTACCCTGCTAGTCTCTTGTCTCTGGGGGACCTGACAGTAAAACTCAGCAATGGAATTCCGAAGGTAGCCAGGCCCTGGGTCTCACCCCTTCACCATGCAGGTCACATGGCTCTATCTGAGCACCTGTTGATCGGGACAAGCTGCTCCTCTTTCTCCACCCCACAGTTGGGGATGTAAGATGCCTAAGCCACCAGAGGCACGGAGCAGGAGGGGCCAACATGGCGGCCTAAGAGCCTGTATTATTTCTTTCACTAACTCGTTGACAAGCATGATGGTTTCTTCCTTCTTCCCATTTGGAGCCGTGGGCAGAGTTTAGCACCCCCACTTCTCCCCCCCCTTTCTGCCGTTCCCGTCGGAGTTGGGAGTGAGCTGGCTTGCACAAGGCAGACAGCCCACGTTCCTGCCAAGCTCTTTTATTTCCTTTCCTGTGAAAACTGCTAAAAAGGATGAACACTCGGCTCAAGTCAACTTTTCTCCACACAAGGAACATGCTGATGGTTAATCATGTGATTAGGATATAACATCAAAATACTGGCAACTGTCTAAACACCCTTGGAATGTCAATCCACTCAGGAGGGGGGTAATAATCACATGGAGCTTTGGCTGTAGTATAACCACCATACCATTAATAATAATTATGATAAAGGGTCATAAAATAACGCTAGTAATTCATAATTCAGCAATAAACTAGGCTCTTGTTATAAAACTCCTCTTTATAAAGACTATATCAGTGCAGTTTTTAACTCCCCCATCATTCAAGCTAATCTCAGAAAGTACAGGAGGACTCAATTCTTCTTCTGCCTTCACATCCCCCTGAAATCTCACCTTGCCTGCAAAGACCCATAAAGGATTCCTAGTAACCCTTCACCACTTCACCATGGGGTGTTCGAGCAGCACATCACTGTCACACAGGCTGCTGACCTGAGTCAGCACATTGCTCCGGGCTAATTCAAGCTGAAGCCTCACTTCCAGCTGAGGCGCCACTAGGAAACATGGCACTTCTCTGCCTTAGTAAATGTGGGAACAGGAGAATCCACACTGCATCAAACACAAAGGGCCCCTAACTTAGTAGGAGTGGAGACAGAAACAAAAGCTTCAATCTCCCAATCTCTCCGGGTTTCGGAAAATAAAAGGCCAGCTGGGTGTGCCTGTGGCCAATGCAGGAGTGTCTGGTGTGACGAATGCGCTGTGCTGGCCAACGTGCTGGACAGCATGAAGGTGGGTGTCAGCGATGAGGCTAATCAAAAACTGGTTGGGAGGGTCACTGCAGGGAATAACAAAGGGAAACATGAACTTATAATTAGATGGGGACAACACGAAGGAATGGCGGAAGCCACACAAGCTCTCCAGTTGATTTGTTCTGGGCAAAGTAACCACTCTGAGCTGAAGCTTTCTGGAGTCTATAAAAGTGTAATCTAACCCCATGGGAACCTTGTGAGGTTTAACTAAGAAAACACACGGGCAGCTGCTCAATGAACATGAACTCTTCCTAGCGTCCTTTGCCTTTTGACACAGAACTTCCATAGGTGGTGTGAGGTCGGTTGGTAATGGGGAAAAGTCACATGGAGAACCAGGTCTGGGGACTTTGGCCGGAACCACCCACACCCTTGCCCGCCAAAAGAAATGGCCCAGGAGCATTTTGAAAAAGAACAACTGTCTGTCAGCCAATGAAATTTCACCACCACCCTACCGACGCTATAAATTACCCTCAGGCAGGAGAAGCTGCAAGACTTCTCTGGCCCCTGTCTTGCAGACCAGTGAACCTTGCCTGGGAGCGCTCTAAATAAAGCTTTTGCTTGTCCACACTTGGTGGCTACGTCCTTCTTTCTTCCTTGGTGGAAAATACCTTACAGATGGTGCTTGGTTCATGCCACCTTGGGCTAATATGTATTCTTGTATATACAGTGTGTCCGTAAGTCATGGTGCACTTTTGACCGGTCACAGGAAAGCAACAAAAGATAATAGAAATGTGAAATCTGCACCAAATAAAAGGAAAACTCTCCCAGTTTCATACCTATTCAGTGCAGTTCGATGTGGGCTCATGCACAGAGTTTTTAGGGCTCCTGAGGTAGCTATCCCGTATAGCCTCTCTACAGACTCGTCACTGACTGATGGCCTACCAGAACGGGGTTTCTCCACCAAACTGCCGGTTTCCTTCAACTGCTTATCCCACTGAGTAATGTTATTCCTACGTGGTGGCGCTTCATTATAAATGCGTCGATATTCACGTTGCACTTTGGTCATGGATTCGAATTTAGTGAGCCACAGAACACACTGAACTTTCCTCTGTACCGTCCACATCTCGACTGGCATGGCTGTGGGCTGCTCCACTGTATACACAGTGTTACATCATCATCTGTGCATGTGCACATGCTGTCACATCATCCTACAGAAACTGGGAGGGTTTTCCTTTTATTTGGTGCAGATTTCACATTTCTATCATCTTTTGTTGCTTTCCTGTGACCGATCAAAAGTGCACCATGACTTTACGGACACACTGTATATATATTTACAATATACATATAATATGTATTTAGAAACATAATATGTAACTATTTATAGAAATATATGCAGTATAAATAAAGGTATGTATTTAGAAACAGAGATTTAGAAATCTCAGGCATTGGGTTTTGTTTAGTTTGCTCCCAGTGCTGGTGTATCAGAGATTTTTTACCTCAACCTTGTTTTTCCCCTCTCTGTATACTTTATGTGGGTGGTTTCATCCATTATCTGTGATGGCTTTACTCATTGAGATGCTGAGGATTCCCAAATATCTCCAGGGCAACTCCTGCTGTCAGCAACTCCTTGAACATCTTCCCCTGAGTGGCTACTAGTTCTCACAGTCCTTCCTGGGTGCATATGCTCTCCTGGCTGTAGGAGGTGTTCTTTGAACTACTCGCCTTCTTGCTTTGAGCTGTCCCATTTACAGGCTGACCAGAGCTTTCTCTCAACTCTCACTGCCCCAGCCCTGACTGTTGTGGCTGATTGGGAGTTACATTGCCACCTCTTGGCACACTTTGGGCCTCCGCTGTCCTGCTCATTGCTCTGTTCCCTCCAGTGTTACATTGCCCAGACCGACAGTCAATATCCTTATCTATGGAGAGGTAAACTGGCTATTTGTGTTATCTAACTCTCTGCTCTAGTGAAAGCTCTACTTGCAAGCATCATTGCTTGCTACATGAAGCAAATTTTTAAAAAGCAAGAAGTAGGAGGAAAGAGTAGAAATTATGCCAGAAATAAAATATTTTGGGTTTTTTCTTCCTATAACAGTACTGGGGGTGAGGAACATCTATACAGTATGTGACTCCAGCAGAGCTGGCATCAAAGCCCGTGTCGCAGCTGAGTGGACCCCAGCTAGTTCCATTTGGCACCCGCACCCACCAGGACCTGGTGCAGGGGCCTGAGCCATGGTCCTTGGGCAATCCTGTGCCTGTTCTACCAACCTGAGCAGGGTAGCCCTCTTCATTTTATCCCTAAAATCAACTCCTAGATCCTGGGACCCATCTCTAGTAAACCCCCTGCTTCCTTTTTAAAGCAATAGCCCACCCTTTGTTGTTGTTTTAAGCAGGGAGCTCCTTCCCTTACCAAGACCGTTACCTTCCTCTACCTCTTTACCTGTTCTCGTGTTTATTCAAGCAGAATTTTTACAGCCAAAGTCACCTCCTACCTTACTACCCTAACCGTCCCAGAAGAATAGCAGAGAGGGGCGGTAGGTTTTGGTACAAGGAAGCAAGAAGCATTTTTCTTCAATCTTTCCAGTGCAGCAAAGAAAATGAAGAAACAGTTTAGTTTCTATATTAAATTTCTGCAGATTAAGATTTTGCTACTCTTGCACCCCCATGTTTATGGCAGCGTTGTTTACAATAGCCAAGATCTGGAAACAGCCCAAGTGTCCCCCAGTAGACGAATGGATTAAAAAGCTTTGGTACATATACACAATGGAATACTATGGGGTCATGAAAAAGAAGGAAATCTTACTTTTTGCGACAACATGGATGGACCTGGAAACTATTATGTTAAGTGAAATAAGCCAGGCAGAGAAAGAAAAATATCATATGACCTCACTCATCTGAGGAATCTGATGAACAATATGAACTAAGGAGCGGAATAGAGACAGAGACAGAATCAAAGGATCCAGAAGGAAAGTGGACAGAGGGAAAGGGAATGATAGGGTGATAGGATGGGATGAGAGCAGAAAAGCAAATCCTGGAGAGAAGGGGGGAGGGCGTTATGGGAAGGGGGGCAGGGGGATGGGAGGATGTATTCGGGGGGACACTAGAATCTATGTAAACACAATAAATTAATAATAATAAAAAAAGATTTTGCTACTCTTGCCTGGCTGGTGGTAGCACATTAAATACAGCATCAACCTGAGATGCTGAGGTGCCAGGTTCAAAACTCCAAGGTTGCAGGCTTGAGCACGGGCTCATCTGGCTTGAGCACAGCTTCATCAGCTTGAGCAAGGGGTCAATGACTTGGCTTGAGCCCCCAGGTCCAGACACATATGAGAAGCACTCAATGAACAACTAAAAGTGACGCAACTTTGAGTTGATACTTCTTATCTCTCTCCCTTCCTGTCTCTCTCCCTCTCTCTCAAAAGAAACTTTCTTGATACTCTTAAAAATACATTTCAGAAATGTATGCTAATATTTGAAAAAATTGAAAAAGAAGAACAAACTTGGAGAAGTAATACTTTCTGTTTTCAAAACTTACTACAAGTTATAGTAATTAAAACTGTGTGGTACTAACATAAAGACATATAGGCCAATAGAATAAATGAGAAAGCCCAGGAAAAATTCCTTGCATATATGGTCAATTACATTTTGACAAGGGTGCCAAGATCATTCTGTGGAGAAAAAATAATCTTTTCAAAAAATGGTGCAGGAAAAACTGGATATCTATATGCAAAAGAATGAAGTGAGACTCTTCCCTTACAACAGATACAAAAAAATAACCAAATGGAGTCAAGACTTAAGCATAAAAGCTAAAACTATGAAAAGCTTAAAAGAAAACATAGGTTAAAAAGTCTTTATGACATTCAACTTGACAACAATTTGTTGGCTATAGCAGCAACAAAAGAAAAAATAAATTGGGCCTATTTAAAATTAAAAACTTGTGCATCAAAAGGCACTATCAAAATAATGAAGGCCCTGGTGGGTTGGCTCAGTGGTGAAGCATTGGCTTGGCATGTGGAAGTCCTGGGTTTGATTCCTGGCCAGGGCACACAGGAGAAGAAACCATCTGCTTCTGCACTCCTTCTCTTGCCCGCCTCTCTCTCTCTCTCTCTCTCTCTCTCTCTCTCTCTCTCTCTCTCCTCCCCTCCTGCAGCCATGACTCAATTGGAGTGTGTTGGCCCCAGGCATGGCACTGAGGATGGCTCCATGGCCTCAGCCTCAGATGCTAAAAAATTGCTCCTATTGCTACAGAGCATCGCCCCCTAGTGGGCTTGCCAGGTGGATCCTGGTCAGGGTGCATGTGGGAGTCTGTCTTTGCCTCCCCTCCTCTTGCTAAATAAAAAAAAGAGAGAGAAAATGGAGACAGACCGCAGTGAGAGAGAATATATTATAAATCATTTATCTGACAAGGACTAAATATCCACAATATATATAAGGAACTCCTACACCTCAACAACAAAACCCAATTCAAAACGGGCAAAGGACTTGAACAGACACATGTCCAAAGATGATAGATAAGTGGCAATAAATACATTAAAAAATTGTTCAACATCACTTGTCATTAGGGAAATAAAACTCAAAACCACCCAGAGATACTAGTCATACCATTAGTTATAACATTAGGATATGTATTATTTAAAACAGGGGTCCCCAAACTACAGCCCATCCACGGGCCGCATGCGGCCCCCTGAGGCCATTTATCCGGCCCCCGCCGCACTTCCAGAAGGAGCACTTCTTTCATTGGTGGTCAGTGAGAGGAGCATAGTTCCCACTGAAATACTGGTCAATTTGTTGATTTAAATTTACTTGTTCTTTATTTTAAATATTGTATTTGTTCCTGTTTTGTTTTTTTACTTTAAAATAAGATATGTGCAGTGTGCATAGGGATTTGTTCATAGTTTTTTTTATAGTCTGGCCCTCCAACAGTCTGAGGGACAGTGAACTGGCTGGCCCCCTGTGTAAAAAGTTTGGGGACCCCCGATTTAAAACAACAACAAACAAACAAGAAAACAGAAAAGAACAAGTATTGGTGAGGATATGTAGAAATTGGAATCCTTGTGCATTACTGGATATATTTTCCATTATGGAAAAAGAATGCTAATTCCCCAAAAAGTTAAACCCAGATATAAAATCAAACAATTTTATTTCTGGGTATATGCCCAAAAGAATTGAAAACAAGTATTCAAGCAGATACTTGTATAACTATGCTTTTATAGCAGCATAATTCAGAATAGCCAAAAGGTGGAACAACCCAACTGCTAACCTGAATGAATAGGCAGACAAAATGTGGCATATGACAAAAGGGAATAGTATTGTCTTAAAAAGGAAGGACTCCTAATGCATGCCACAACATAATGAACCTTGAAAATGTTATGCTAAGATGAAATGAGCCAGTCACAAAAGGACAAATATAGTATGGTTCCACTTCTATCAGGTGCGTGTAGTAGGCAAATTCATAGAGACAGAAAGCAGAATAGAGGTTACTATGTTGGGGGAGGAGGGAATGGGGAAATATTGCTGAAGTCGAGTTTTTGAGAGAATGATGAAAAGTTTCTAAAAATGGGTAGTAGTGATAGTTGTGCAACATTGTGAATGGGCTTACTATCACCGAATTGTACATTTAAAATGAGTGAAATGATAAATTTTACAATAATTTTTAAGATTTTTGAAATGAACATATTCATGTAAGGGAGTTCTTCCACCAAGACTAGAGTAAAAAATTAATAGAGATCGATTGTGTAAGTGACTGTAATGACAGAGATTTAATTGCTTTAAAGTAAACAGATGCCCTGGTCAGTTGGCTAAGTGGTAGAGTGTTGGTCTGGCGTGTGGATGTCCAAGGTTCTATTCCTGGTCAGGGCACACAGAAGAAGCGTCCATCTGATTCTCCACCCCTCCCCTCCTCTCTCTCTCTCTCTCTTTCTCCTGCAGCCATGGCTCGATTGATTCGAGCAAATTGGTCCCGGGCTTGAGGATGGCTCTGTGAAGCCTTTGCCTCAGGTGCTAAAAATAGCTTGGTTGGGAACATGGCCCCAAATGGGCAGAGCATTGGCCCCAGACAGGGGTAACTGGGTGGATTCCAGTCTGGGTACAATTGGGAATCTATCTCCCCTCCTCTCACTTGGAAAAGAATAATAAAAAAAAAAAAGTAAACAGACTCACTTCACATCTAGGTGAGAAAAAAATGTTCACTGTAGCACAAATAACTCATGTCTTTTCTTCATATATAGGTTTCTTAATACCAGACGTTGGTCTCAAATTCTTCTTGGTACAAGGCACCAATACAAACACTAAAAATGGTAAGACACAGCATTGGTGCTGGGCCACTGTCCACTGTGCACCATTACCAAATTAAGAGACTTTCCTCTGCAGCAGTGCTCTCCTCTGTAAAATGATCAGGTTGAACTAGATAATCTCAGAAGTCACTATCAGCTCTAGCATCTTGCTGCTCCCTGAAATTTTAAAGCAACAGCAGCAGGACACAGTAAGAGGGCTTCAATTTAGTCAGTCCTGGAGACAGAGCTGCAGTGAGTTCTTGCGGCGCCTGAGCTCAGGTGATGTTGGGCGAACTTGCTCAGCCCCGAGTTCTAAAAGTCACCAGGCAAGCAGGCATGTGCCTAGCGGCTGTCAGGATGCCGGAGTGGTGCTCAGGATGTAGAAATTGGAAAGTGAGTCTCTCAGACTTGAGAATGTGGAAGACTTCCTATTTTTAAAGGTGTCAATCAACGTCTCAGGCTTCTTTGGAAGGCTCCACACCAGGCATGAGCTGGGCACAGGGCACACTCCAGAACCACACGGCTTATGGTTTCTTGGCACTCTGGATGCCAGTCGGCTCTCAGATCACACTGTTTTCCATCTTACGGCAAAACACTAATGGAACATGAGTGAGTCCCAGGCACACATGAGAAACGATCCAGATGAAGAGGAATCATACGTCATGCACCCTTTAAAATGATACTGATGATATAACTTAACATAGAACATGTGCACATTAAGTGAGAAACGAGTTCTAAAACAGAATCCAGAGGACAAGTTGTTTTTTAAAATTATCTGTCACTACAATGTCACAATGAAAAACTCAGTCTTGGAAATGTATGTTGCACTGTGGTATGCGTGGGATTCCAGGGTAGGGCTGTCTTCTTTACATTATTCTGGAGATTTCCCTAAGAGAGCTTTCTAATTCCATTATTAACACACATAAAATTTTCAAACTAAAATAAAATCAGCTTTGGCAAAAAGCGTTGCTCCTTTCTGAATAAAAATTCAATTCCCAAGTAGAAACAGGACAAATTGTTCCTGACAATCTTGCCAGCATTACAAGAGCATGACTTTTAAGACACTCAAGTACTTCCCAACTGTCAGTCTGGCAGGTTAGAACAAAGTGTTATTGTGAGAATTAAGAACAGTGAACTCAGTGCACACGGAGCTGTTGCAAAAACAAGGCTGCCAATATGAAAGCATCCAAGAGCGTTCAAGTGGCTGGGACAGGTGGAGTGGCGTGGGCTTGCTCACCAGGAGGCCCTGTCATCAAGCTGCTAGCAACTCCAGAACTGCAGCTAGAAAACCCCAGCCCAGGGCCTGCTGTCACTCAGGGACCCTCCCCGCCAGTCCGGCTGTCCTACTCCAGGCCTCCTTCTGTGGCACATCTGACAGACTAAGCAAGCGCAGAACGGGGAGCTCCCTACATCCTAAGACACTGATTCTACTGTTGGATGAAACAGTTGGAAATTCTGCTTCATAATATGCTGAGACTACTGTTATCTTTGAACTTACCAAAGTATGAGTTCTTATTAAATTTGAAAAGTACTCAGAGATACATATATATATACACACATACCATTTTATCTACATTCTAAGAGATACTATGACCTTTTCATTTTTTTCAAATTGTTAGAAACTGACATTCAAATTATTTGTAGGGCAAAGGCTAATTTGAGCCTTTTCTATTTTCAAAAGATACTTTGTATCTGAAAGGACATTAACAATGCTGGGGCCCTGATTGGTTTTATCAGTAATTATCTGTACAAATGCAATGAGCCTTTTAACATAATCAGGTTCACTGACCTTCAAGACAGTTTCCATCAGCTGGGAAGGAAGTATTCTAGGTGGCTTTGTGCCTAACAAAAACTCTGAATGCGAAGAAAGGGAGAGCGAATGTTGAGAGACAAGTAGTAGTAGTAGCCTTTGCCACAATGTGCTTATGGAATATGCCAGGTATACAATATAGATCTTAAACCCTTTATCTCCCCTTTCATGAGGGTATATTTCCTGTCAGCAAGAAGTGGAACATTAATTTGTACTTTTCCAGATGTTTCAAATATTTTACGAAAACCACAGTAGTAAACCCTCATTACCTACTGCCCAGAATTAACAAATGCTACAATTTTTCCTTCAGATCCCTAAAAAATGGACTCTGATGGGGTCCCTTCTGCTGACACACCCATTCCATTCCTCTCTTCCTTTCTGGTATTATCTTCCTGAATGACGTGTTTCCCATTGATGTTTCTATATTTTCTCTTTATAAAAAACTGCACAAATCGCATACATTTCATCTTCTGAGAGATCATTCAATATTTTCCCAAGGGCTATCTGTAATATTACAGATCAAGTTCATTAATTTTAACTATAACTAGGCCACAATTTATCCATTTCCTGGCTCACAGACAATTAAGAGTATTTCCAAATTTTCCCAATAAACAATTCAGCTGGGAACATCCACGTAAGTCTCCTTGTTCACACGCGCATGGGTTCCTGACAGTACTGCTTCTCAAGGTTTGAGGAGCATCTGAATCTCCTGAGAAATCCTGTCCCCACACATTCCCACTCGGCAGGTCTGCGGTGGGGCCTGAAAGCCATGTCCACTGAGCTGCCCCATGAAGCCCATGCTGCTGCCGTGTGCACACTGTGAGAAGTGAGACAACAGGTACACCTGTAGAGCGGAGGGTCCTAGTGTACACCTACCTACAACTTGTATAAATCATCAAATTAAATCAATTTTATTGCCAAAGAAATGAATGTGTTCTTTCTCCATCCTCACCAACACTTGCATCTTATGAGACCTTTTGTCTTTTGCCAATCTGAAAGTATGAAACAATGATTAAATCGTATTTCCCTGATTATCGGTGACAATGATCACCTTTTCACATTGACCAAACTTCTTCTACTCACATATTTTACCTGTTTTCCAAATGAAGTAGTTTTAAGTGTGGTCTGAGGACCCTGGGGGGGGGAGGGTCTGGGGGGGGGGGGTCCACAAGGTCCTTTCTGTTCCAGTTTCCTATCAGGTGAAGTTTGATTTTCTTCATTTACTTTAACCAAAACGCAGAGCAACAACAGACTGACTAAAGCACACGAGAACCCAGCTGTCCCCTACTAAGCCAGACAGTAAAGACAGTTCTAAAAACGTAAAACAAAGCCTCTCTTCTCAATAAAATTGTTTTGAGTAAGTTGTTTTCCATAATTGTTACTTAACATGTATTATTTTAAAATAAACTCTTTAAATACAGTATTTTAATTTATAATGAGTAAACACCAATAGATACAACCTATGCACATAAAACTCTTTGGGGGTTCTCAATTCTTACCTGTATAAAGGGGTCTTGAGACCAAAAAGTTAAGTGAACTGCTTTACTAATGCATGGCTGTCACTTGGTCACTGGTCTGCAGGAGGTCCTTTTGTTTTAATGTACACTGGATCAGTCACAGGTAATGCAAGATTTTCTACCAGCCTGGGTGCCTGCTGTCCCCCAGAAGTTTTCGTTCCGACTGAGTCCTAGTTTCCCGTAGTGCTGTGCTTTTGCTAAGGGTGGTGTTCCCATTTTGAAACAGGGAGAGAGTCTCACTGGGCTTTACAGAGAGCCCCAGCTGTGGCCCACTGAGTGAATCGTGGAGAGGAAACAGGATATCCCCCTTAATGGGATTAATGTAAATTATGTGCTTACATATTTTAGAATATTCTGTTTTGCCTTGGACAAATAAAATCAAATGTCTGTGACTCACCAAAAAGAATACTTTACCCCTTGCCTGACCTGTGGTGGCGCAGTGGATAAAGCCTCGCTCGACCTGGAAATGCTGAGGTTGCCGGTTCAAAACCCTGGGCTTGCCCGGTCAAGGCACATATGGGAGTTGAAGCTTCCTGCTCCTCCCCCTTCTCTCCCTCTCCCTCTCTCTCTCCTCTAAAATGAATAAATAAATAAAAATAATTTAAAAAAAAAAAAGAATACTTTACCCTTGGCATATGTTCGTTTTCCTCTCTAGAAGTAGGTTAGGAAGAAAATTCCTATAAAATTTTTATTATTATTTTTTAAATTTATTCATTTTAGAGAGGAGCGTGAGAGTAGGGGGGGGGGAGAAAGAGAGAGCGAGAGAGAGAGAGGAGCAGGAAGCATCAACTCCCATATGTGCCTTGACCAGGCAAGCCCAGGGTTTTGAACCGGTGACCTCAGTGTTCCAAGTCAACGCTTTATTCACTGTGCCACCACAGGTCAGGCCAAATTCCTATAAAATTTAATGCATGTTTAATTCAACATGTACACTTCTGTCTACAAATATTTTAACGGGAAAAAACTTGCTTTTGTATTTAAAAAGCACTTTCATATATTCTCCTTCATTTGACCTTCAGAATAATCCTGTATGATAAATGGGAACATTATTATGCAAAGAACTAAGTCAGAGATAAGGAAAATGCTGCTCAAAGAAGTTAAAGGATTTTATAGCATCATGCACATAGGATTAGAAATGAGATCTAACTTTCAGTCACAACTGATGAAGATCCCTTAAAAATGATTGATTTTTGCCAATCAGAGTAAAAGTGACAAGTAACCCCAATCAGTCCTCACATGAAGCAGAAACAAATTAAACACCTGCATGGCTTGTACAAAGGGAAGCAAGGAACGTCTGAGAGCATTTGCAAGACAGTCTCTGCCTTTCAAGATGACTTCATGCTTTTATGCTTGCCTGGTCATCCGTATTTCTATTTCATAATTATGGGCAACTCATCTAGTTCAAATTAGAGTAAGAGAGACTGTTCAGATGGAGCCTGGAAGAGACCAAACATGGAAAACTGTAGGGCATCTCCCCTAGAGGAACCAATAGAGAGGGGAAACAACAGTGAGGAGAGATTAGTGATAAGTTAGACACAGAAAGGGAAGAAAGTAAAGAAAATATATGTATCTCTAAACGAAATAGAAAAAAGTAAAAAATTAAGGTATAAAAGCACACTTTCAAGTCAATGGCAGAATGAACCCCATCAACACTATCCATGAGGCTTTCAGAAAAGACTGACATCAGGGACTCATGTTTTCGAGTTTATACATAACTGCAGATCCCTTCCTTTGAAGAGTCAAGGATATTAAGGAGAAAAATAACTTCACTGAACAGAAAGTATGTATGTCAAGCTAGCGAGTTCAAAGTCACTTTCAAGACCATTTGAAAGAATCACCTATTTAGTCCATCCTAAAAACTGACTCATCACTGAAGATATACTTGACCACACTCACTTATAATAACTCTCCATATCTTTTTTTTTTTCTTTTTGTATTTTTCTGAAGCTGGAAACGGGGAGAGACAGTCAGACAGACTCCCACATGCGCCCGACCGGGATCCACCCGGCACGCCCACCAGGGGCGACGCTCTGCCCACCAGGGGGCGATGCTCTGCCCCTCCAGGGCGTCGCTCTGCGGTGACCAGAGCCACTCTAGCGCCTGGGGCAGAGGCCAAGGAGCCATCCCCAGCGCCCGGGCCATCTTTGCTCCAATGGAGCCTTGGCTGCGGGAGGGGAAGAGAGAGACAGAGAGGAAGGAGGGGGGGTGGAGAAGCAAATGGGTGCTTCTCCTATGTGCCCTGGCCGGGAATCAAACCCGGGTCCCCCCGCACGCCAGGCCAACGCTCTACCGCTGAGCCAACCGGCCAGGGCCTCCATATATCTTTGAATTTAATATTCATCTTGGCAACAGAATAGATGGCATAAATATCAGCCCTATTCAAAAATCTTTCATTTAAAAAAGCTTTTCTTCATTAAATGATGTAAAAAAATAAATTTAAAAATTTCTGAAAACAGTGCAGAGTCCAAGGCAGAATGTCCCTTGTTAAAATGTCAGTATAAATTCTCAACCATCTGCTACCTCCATCAATCATGCTTCACAGCTGTCTCTGTGCCTGAGGAGGCAGCACTGTATAAATTAATTTGCTTCCACCTCCACAGCTCAAATCAAAGCAAAAAAACCCAAGATGTATCTTGTTGATAATAACCAGTAAAATCTCAAATTAAATTAACATAATTTACCTTTGAGAGATACTACTCTTGAAACACAACCACATATGTTCAATTAATTTCTACCTTTCATTGTCCTTGAGGGGAAAAAATACAGTAATCAACGTTATTAGAAAATTTTTGAAAATTAGAACTGGAGTCATGGTACTAGATGGGGAAAAAAAATCTATGATGATTTTAAAACGATCTAAAGTCATCAACAAAGCTTTGAATCATATAAAAATACTTCTTAGGAAATTCACAGAACAAAACAGAAATGGGCATTTGTATGTGTTAAAATAATTTAATTCTCCCTGTACATTTCTGTCCATATGAGCCAACAGAAATAAAGAATGTGTACTTTACAATATTTACGTGTTGTGAGAGATTCAAGTCAATTCAGATGGCAAAAGTAGAATTCAATCACTAATGAAATGTTTAAAAATATATATTAAACGGAAAAATGTCTTTACAAGATAAAAAATAATCTTCCACAATGCAATAAATTGCTGATCACTGAAATTTTAACTCTTTAGATGATTTCAGTTCAGTTTTTGGTTTCAAAATCTAGAGACAAAGAGAAAAAAGCGTTGGCAGAATGTCTATCTGTTTTTACGTTTCTCTTTCTTGCTTCGACTACTTGCTACACCATTCAAAGATGCTGATGAAGGTGCTCTTGCATGACCTGTGGCCTTGAGATGTTCAAACAGTTTATTCCGGGATGGAAATTCACTATGGCAGGTTGTACAGCAAATAAGAACATCACTCTGAGAAGGGGGGAAAATCATAAATAAAAGCAAGTGTTATCTAAGAGCAACAGTGTATGTTTCCATGTCAAAAATAAATATTAAAAAACTGCAAAATGGAGATCTTTTAACAAAATGGACAGCTACCAAGACCGGCTCAAGAGAGGCAGCCATTCTTGGAAGTTAAGTCCAATGAACCAACAGCATCAACCTTAAGAATCCTGAGACATTCAATAGCATGCCCCCTATGCACTACACCGAGGCTTTAGATTTCAAAGTAATGGAAAACACAGTAGTACTTGTTCGTACAAGCCGCTATTTCCAATGTGCCTCCTTTTGTTTTAAAGAAGAAAATGTATAAATTCTACATTTGTCAAAGAAAAGTGCTGACAGGTCCAGTCCACACCTGTGCAGCAGGTGCAGAAGGCCTACCAAATCCAGTGTTTTTTAACCACTGGTCCGCCAGAAATTTCCTGCTGGTCCATGAAAGAGTTCACCACACCCTGATACTATATGAAGATTATAGACCCAATGATCTCAGTCAAATCCACTTATGCTCAGGGTGATTTCTGCCTTAGCAATCCCCAAAATAATTCTATTTTCACTGGTCCCAAAAGTAAAAAGGTTGAAAACTACTGGCTTAGATAACAAGAGCCACTGAAGAGATGTCAATGTAACGTTGACCTACCACTGTCTGTGGTTCAGTAGGTACTTTGACAGATTTTTTCATATCCTTGGCTTTCTTTCCTCTGGGTTTAGGAACACTAGAAAATAAGTGAAAGAATTAGCATAAACCAGTAATAATACACCCCTTCTGTCATTTTGTTTCCAAGAAGATCCAAAAGAATGACATGGATGACATGGCCTTAAAAGGCTAATTCATTAATTTTAATGGCCATAGAAATTAATATTCACACCTCAAATAAATAGCTTTAAAGAGCAACTTCAAAGATCACATTACAGATCGGATTTGACACAAAAATTAAGACATTTACTTAAAACAGTTGAAACTTAAGCTAAACTGAGACCCCTCAAAAATCTCTGAACTTTTATAGTATGTGGGTTTTTGTTAAAAAGCAAAGCACTTAATACTCCACTGATTGAAATGAACCATCGTCACAGCCAACCAGTATCGCTCACAGTCTACGACACCAGGTGCGGTTCCCCCAGCACAGCGTCCTGAACCGGATCCTGTCTGGTGCAGACAAACCCTCTGACGGCTTCACGATGAAGTGAGAGAATAAAGACGCTGTAATGCTCTTCTCATAAAATTTAATTTGTTCAACATAAAGGATTGTCCTTTATTAAGAGACTGAGTCCTTTCTGCTGACCTGGCGGGTCCCCCGTGCAGCCTTTAACCGGAAGCTGCCAGCCATGGTGAGTGTCCATCGCATTCCACTCTAACTCCTGACCTTGACTCGGTCTTCTCTATGGAGTTTACGTTCCTTAATCACTTCAGACTTTCCCTCACTTGTGCCAATCAAATTCCTAGGGTAAAATTTAAATGCAACTCTACTTAAAGAGCAGCGGACAGGGTAGGTTATAGGGAACATTTTATGATAACGCGGCCATACTCCTCAAGCAAAAACCCAGAGTCCGTACTGAGTTCAATGGCCTATACAGGCAGACCTCGTTTCACTGTGCGCCACAGAGACTGTGTGTTACAACCTGAAAGTGAGACCCTCCACCAGCAAACGATTACGACCCACTTTATTGCGGTGGTCTTGCCCTAACCCAACATTCTGAGGTCTGCCTGCCTGTGCACTTAAACAGTGCTGATTACGGGGTAACACAACATTGGGCGGGACTCGCCAGCTTTGAAAGCATCGAGAAAAGGACACAGTGACATAAAAGGCCACAATTAACAGTTACTAATTTACAAAATAGCACCCCAGATATGCCAGAAATATATGCAAGAAAACTCAGGATACTATTCCTGGAGAGTAATTTACCATTTTGTGAAAGAGGGCAGCTACATTCCTGAAGCTAATCTCTAAGAGCTTAATTTAAAAATAAAAAGGTACTCCAGATACACACGTTTTCTACTAAGAACTTAGCAGGTGGCCAGCATCAGTGCACGGTAGAGGGGCAGCAGCGGGCCCAGAAAGGCGCGTGCACTTGGGGGGTGTGTATATGTGTGTGTATGAGTGTGTGTGTCCCTGCACGGCACAGAAGCAGCAGAGGGCCCCAGAAAGGCGGCACACATTTGGGTGTATGTGTGTGTATGAGAATGTATGTGTGTCAGTGCAGGGCAGAGAGGCAGCAGAGGACCCCAGAAAGGCAGTGTGCACTCGGGGGGGGGGGGTGCGCGTGTAAGTGTGTGTGTGTGTGTGTGTGTGTACAAGTGTGTGTGTGCACGGCAGAGAAGCCGCAGAGGGCCCCAGAAGGCAGCGCACACTAAGGTGTGTGCGTGAGCGCATGTATGAGAGTGCGTGCATGCATGTACCCCAGCCCTGACACTCCTCAGCAGTGAAGAAGTCACTTGAACTCACCCAGTCTTACATTAGCAGTGAGCACCCTAGTCCTCCCCCTGAAAATCCCCACGAGGGGGTGATACGGAAAACAAGTGAGAAAATTCAGCTGTAGATGAAGGAGACAGGAGCCTGGAGACCCCACTTCAGCCCACCCCTCATGCCTACCAAGCAGGCCTTTACAAGTCCCCTGGGCCCCACGAAGCCCCTCTCTGGGTGCCATCAAGGAGTCGGGCAGACCAGGATTAAACACCTTTCCACTTACCAGCTTTTGTTCTCGGGCAGTCACTTGCCTGAGACTCAGTTTCTGCAGGTGTGAAGTGGAACAACTAGCATCAGAGTGGTGTCCAACTCCCCCTCCCAGGGTCCCACTCCCCAGCTGCAGCAGTCCCGGCTGCAGAGCCCCGCCTTCCTTTCTAACCACTGCAGCTCCCCAGGCCTCCACACGGGGCTCCCCTTACCCGTGCACCCAGCGTCCTCACAGCCCTACAGTCCTTCCGCTGCCCCCTCATTCTGCTCCGGTGTGGGGCACGGTCACCGAGGCTCCCACTTTACTGTCACATGAATTCTCACACAGTCCTAGGACAGGGACCTAAGGCTACTTACTCTTCAGCTCTTTCCTCAAAAAACTACTCTGCTCTAGAACAGTGTTTTTCAACCAGTGTGCCATGAGACATGGTCAGGTGTGCCGTGGGTAAATTAAACATGGGTCCCCAAACTACGGCCCGCGTGCTGGATACGGCCCGCGGAGGCTATTTATCTGGCCCGCCACCAGCCGCCTCCATCCGAACATAAACATTCCCCTCACAATCCCTCCAGCTATCAGCGACAGGAAGAGTGGAGGCACAGGGAACGCTCACTGACCAATCACCTTCTAGGATTCATCCTGACCACTAGTGATGAACCAATAGTAGGCTGCCTCTCATCCACACCCAGGAAGGGCCCCTCTGGGCTGCCGCGCACTTGTCATTGTGTGGCCGCAGCGAGTAGTTGAAGCTGCTACTCCTCCCCATGGTCCCGATTTCTAATCCTGCTCAGGACTGGAGGTAAATGTTGCCACCACTAGATGAAGCCTCAGCCTCAGCTGGTTATGTCTATCCTGATGGTGTATATAGATATTTGACCTTTTTCTTTTTAAAAGAGGCCCCCGCAGAGGGTGATAATACAATGCATCACAATGTTATCTATATTGTATATGGCCCCCTGAAGGGTCATCTTCTTAAAGAGCTCAAATCTCTATATACACCATCAAAACAGACAGAACCAAGGCCCCTTCACCCAGCTGACCATGGGATTTGAACCCACAACCTCAGGGAGAACTCTAGTATTTATCAGAATCCTTACCTAGAAAGCAAACTTCTCAATCTGACAGTAGAGATGCTCTGAGGACTTATGATGTTACACAAGTACCCAACATTTTCTAAAATTGATTTTGTCCAGTCTCTATATAGAGAGAGTATTTGCCAAATTGATTTGAACCCACAACCTTGATGAAAGCTCCAGTATCTATTAGCAGGACTGTATATATGAGGGGATTCATGGGACTATATATATGAGGGGTTACATGGGACTGTATATGAGGGGATACATGGGACTGTATATATGAGGTTACATGGGACTGTATATGAGGGGATGTTACATGGGACTGTATTTATAAGGGGATGTTACATGGGACTGTATATATGAGGGATGTTACATGGGACTATATATGAGGGGGTTATCCTTTTTTATTTAACTTTTTTTTTTAATAAATGTAACTTATTTAAACTTTAAATAAATTCTAACAGAGTGTCATTTTGGTAGGTGGTGTGCCTCAGGATTTTGTAAAGGTAAAAAATGTGCCACGGCTCAAAAAAGGTTGAAAATCACTGCTCTAGAGGAACAGAGGAGGATGGGGACAAAAATGTCCGACAAGGAGGGAAGAGACGCTGCCTCCCTGCGCGGGACCTGCCCTGGTCTACCACCAGGGCCTGACGTGGCCCAGGAACTGCACTCGTGACTTCTCTCTGACCTCAGCCGTGCTGCTGAAATGTCTGAGTACATCCCCCAGCCTTCTCCTTCCATCACGCGCCATCTGTATACACGTGTCTGGATATGTGAGTGACGGCTGCATTCAATCTACCCCAGCCACCATGGGAAAGCAGATCCTGTCTGACACGGGACAAGACAGCCGTACTCCCAACATTAAGTAAGTAGCAGACCACGTGCCCTCTGACTCACCTTTTAGATTCACTTTTCAGATCATCACACAGCTCAACCGTCTCTGTGACACCGACATCTTCTTGGAGACTATCTTCTAATTCTTTGGCACTGTCTTGATTTAAGTTGGTATCTTCTGGATCCACTTTTACTCCTTCTACAGTTCCATTTTCATTGAAATTATCGTCATAATTCTAGGTAATAAACATGCATGTATTACAAAATGAGTCTATAATAATACTGGCTTCTGGCCCTGGCCAGTTGGCTCAGTGGTAGAGCATCGGCCTGGCATGCAGGAGTCCCGGGTTCGATTCCTGGCCAGGACACACAGGAGAAGCGCCCATCTGCTTCTCCACCCCTCCCCCTCTCCTTCCTCTCTGTATCTCTCTTCCCCTCCTGCAGCAGAGGCTCCATTGGAGCAAAGTTGGCCCGGGCACTGAGGATGGCTCTGTGGTCTCTGCCTCAGGCGCTAGAATGGCTCTGGTTGCAACAGAGCAATGCCCCAGAGGGGCAGAGCATCGCCCCCTGGTGGGCATGCCGGGTGGATTCCAGTCGGGCGCATGCGGGAGTCTGTCTGACTGCCTCCGTTTCCAACTTCGGAAAAATACAAAAAAAAAAATAATAATAATAATACTGGCTTCTTATGTTATGTTGACAAATAGTTGTAATATATAATAATAATGTCCTCTGCACTCTTGTTGGAGTATATTTTCAGGTAATAAAAAGAAGCAGATAATTTTAAAAAAATGGATACTCATTACAAAAAGACTTAATTAGTGAAAAAGTAAAAACAACAGATTATAAACAACAGTTTCTGAAATACCAATACCATCAAAATATCTACTAAGTTTTAAGTTCAAGATTTGTGTTTTTTTGCAGTTAGTTTTATCTTTAAAACATGTCCCATGGATGGTGTTTTGAGGACTGTGTTCAAAAGTTTCTTGGATTGATTTTTCCTTTCTGTCAGCCAGGGTCATCTGTGAGCTTACATTCAATTTCAGTTTAGGAGTTTTCTTTTACAGAAAACTTACAAAATTGTGTTGGCTTATAAAATTTTTTTTGGACCATACAGAAAACTCCCCATCTGATGTTTAACAATTGTCAGCATTTTCTGCTTCCTGCTCTTTAATCTACCTGTGCATGTCTCATACAACCTTCCCCTTCAGAAAGAACTCAGGAAGTACATAGTGCTACACACACAAATGTAGGTCTGCACTGGGCTTCTCCCTGATAGAATCAGGAACCACAAACAGGAAGTATTACCAAGGAATAAAGCTTTAGAGAGAAAAACTGGGGTGGTCAACTGAAGCATCTTCATTGCTAAGAGTATAAATACGTGTGTTTATTATTCAGTCTTAATTATTAGTCAGTCCTTCATGACCCGAGAGGAGATGGGCTTGGCTAGGTGGCAGTTCTTCCTCTCCTCATTCCGTCTCTACCTCGTGGTTCTGGCACATAAGCAGAGAGAGGGCTCTGAACTAACGACTACACCGTCTTGGTGGAAGATGGTATGAGTCATTTTGTAAGAGGAATGTACAACTTAACGTGGTTTTGTAATTGAAGCAAAAAGTTCCAAGTCACAATTTTAACAGTAGCTAACTTGTACATAAATCATTTTTGGCATATGGAACAGATAAAAATTATCAAGTATATTATCACCATTTGGATAAACGAAATCTAAAGTTTTATGAAAAATTATTAGTGTATTACCTAGGTTTTGTTAAAAACAATTTCAGTTATTAAAAAAACTACATTTAACATTTAATAATATAATTAGATTATATGAAAATGGCATAGAAATCAATTTCATTCCCTTTAGAACCACCAAATATCCTTAGTAAAATAGACAAGTTCGTTTTGTTTTTAATAGGTTCAAAAACATCCAGAAGGTTGTGCTACCCACATATATCTACATAATACCTTTTGATGTAAAAATACAGTCAGCCCTCTGTATCTGTGGGTTTTACATCCTTGATTCCAACCAGCTGGACAGGAAGCGGCAGATACAGAGGGAAGACTGTATGCTCTGTCTCATGCTATTCTATTTAAGGGACTTGAGCATCCATGGATTTTGGTGTCTGCAGGGGGTCCTGGAACCAATCCCCTAGAGACACCAAGAGCGGACTGTAATTCTTTTTTTTTTTTTTTTTCCTTTTCATTTTTCTGAAGCTGGAAACAGGGAGAGACAGTCAGACAGACTCCCGCATGCGCCCAACCGGGATCCACCCGGCACGCCCACCAGGGGCGACGCTCTGCCCACCAGGGGGCGATGCTCTGCCCATCCTGGGCGTCGCCATGTTGCGACCAGAGCCACTCTAGCGCCTGGGGCAGAGGCCAAGGAGCCATCCCCAGCGCCCGGGCCATCTTTGCTCCAATGGAGCCTTGGCTGCGGGAGGGGAAGAGAGAGAAACAGGAAAGCGCGGCGGAGTGGAGAAGCAAATGGGCGCTTCTCCTGTGTGCCCTGGCCAGGAATCGAACCCGGGTCCTCCGCACGCTAGGCCGACGCTCTACCGCTGAGCCAACCGGCCAGGGCTGTAATTCTTGATTGTGGACCCCGAATATGAAATATCTAAACTACTTAAATTTATAAATAATATCAACCTTCTTCCAATAATCACAATCATTGCAAGTTTCTAACCAAATGTTCCTTCTGTAAAATTTCAATTTGCAGATGTCATGTGTCCAGATATTTTTTTAATAGGGTCACTCAGCTAATTTGTATTGGTGGAATTCCACATGCAAAATTTTTAAACATACAGACAATACTAATTAAATAAATTAGCTACATACATATACATGGGAGCTAAAAAAAGAAATATTTTTAACTCCTTTTAATAATTTTATAATCTATATGAATATAGAGAAAAAGTCCCTCTCCTTAATACGGATGATACTGAATAAGCAAGAGACCTACAATCTGTATTTGATATTTAACATTAACAAAACTTTTTAACATACCTGCACTGATTTCTGTTTCTTTTTCTTCTGTTTTTTAGAAAGCCTAAGAACAAATAAAAATCAAAATGTCGAATCAAATACTTGACCTATGAAGACTTATGAAGAAAAATGCTGAAACACTAGTGATACAGAGAAGTAAAATATTAAAATTATTTAATATCCTTAAGCATTCAAAGGAAAAGAAAATGTCCACATAATCATTTTAGAAAATTGTAAGTGGTTCAATTGACAGTAATTAGCATATCAATTATTTATGTATAACACTACTTTTAAATATAGTCATAATATAGCCTGTAATTGTACTTGACATCATGCAGAAAAGACTAGCATAACGGGATAACTTCTCTGCAATAAAACGGCACTAAAATGCGATCTCTCAGTGTGGTAAGTGTGTCTGTGACGTTTTTAAGAGTACTTTTGTTTTGGGGCATCCTCCATTTCCTCCTCAGAATTGGCATTCAGTAGATTTTCATCAGTCTGAGATCCTGAAAAATTTTCTTCCTCCTTCTCCAACTGCTGTTTTAACAAGGCAACCATTTCCCGATGCTTCTTGGATTTTTCGTGATTCTTCATGCTGAAAGAACAATCCAACGTGAGTACCTGCAACCGAATCATGTCAGGTGTGCCCAACAGTGTCGCTGGCCAAGTGCAACCAAGTTAAAATTTACTCTTTTCTGACTAAGCAGAACGTTAGTGATGCTACAGAGAGAACAGACCCATGGGGATTTCTTAGGCCTATGGACGCTGGAAGCCTAGGACACTGCTCTTTCTCCTGCATAGCTTCTCCCTACTTATTTTTTTCTCAAATTCACTATTATTTTTACTTTCTAATTCTTAAAATTCAAGCCTTGTTTCCACTCATCATTTGCCAAATGTTTACATATTCCAGGTTGTGCCATGGGCCATGAGGGATCACTGGGAAATGACAAAACAACATTCTAACTTCAAAAGGAAGACAGTGTGAGAGTATTTCACCTCCTTCTGCTATTCTCAACAGCTGCCTTTCACCTTCCCAAGAGGGGTCTCCCTTCTGACTCCTACTCCCTGTAGTGAGTGCAGACACACCTCCCCTGTAAACTCCCTGCTTGCAGACCACTACACAGCGCTCCACACAACAGAGCCCATGACACTGAAACAGCGGGAGCCACAGACTGGAAGGGACCACCCTGTGGATCTGTCAATTTCATCCACCTGCACTCACTTCCGTTTCTGGTCTGGACTGCTACTCTTCTCCCTCACAAACATTCCCCTTCAGGTCAAGGTTACTTGAGAAACTAGAACATTTTGTACTAGAAAGTGCTCAAAAATACAATTGGGACGTGTCACAAGGACACGGGAGCCAGGCTGAAGGAACGCTCGGTAACCACTGCTAGAGAAATGTGAGCACAGAAAGTGCAACAATGAATTACAAAATATAAACCACTGACAACATTCAGACAGGTGAAGGGGGCAGCGGGGACCCTTGTTTACGGCAGAAAGCCAACTGAACACTAATGATGCCGGAGCACGAGCACCAAAAAGAGCCTCACTGTGAGACCTTCCTAGTGCAGCTGGTGCAAGCAAGTGGAAGAGCTCAGCGGGGGCTCAACCCGGGAGGAACCCCTGACAGGGAGTGAGATGCTCGAATAGTTTCCAAGTGTCTCGCGCAGATGAAATAAGCTGTAAGAAAAAATTTGCTGCAAGGGAAAAAATACTGACTTCACGGTAGGAAAACTGGACAGCGCCTTGATTGGGCGCCCAGGGATCACCGCCAGCCCAGCGAGGGGCAGACAGGCTATGTGCCTCCAGGTGTGACACCCTGCGGGCGACAGCTTTATGTGGTGTCCCGGCTGGGCAGACACAACTTGAACCCAATCATGAGGAAACAGACCCAAAATGAGAAAAACTCTACCAAAAATATTTTAGGAACCTGGCTGGTAGCTCAGTTGGTTAGAGCGTCACCTTGATATGCAAAAGTTGTGAGTTCTATCCCCATTTCGGGAACATACAAGAATCAACCAAAATACAAGAATATGTAAATAATTGGAACAACAAATCGATGTTTCTCTCTTTTTCTCTAAAATCAATAAATTAAAAAAAATAAAAACAGTAAAATTTAAAAAAATATATTTTAAAGGGCCAATGTTCTGAAATGTCAATGGCATAGACAAGGGAATTGGCGCAGATTCAATGAGACAATGAATGCAGGACCTGACCCTAGACTGGGTCCTGTATCGAGTGAGAAAGAGGCCGTACAGGACATTAATAAAAGGTCACATGACCAAAGTGGAATGTGGGCAGTCAAGGAGATAAAAGGACCATATCAGTGTTATAACTTTCCCCAAGTTGACAGCTGTATTCTGATCATAAAGAATAGGGAATGTCCTTATTCTTAAATAGGTCACTGACTCTCAAATTATTCAGGAAGAAACTGTGTTGGGAGAGAGAATAAGCACACACAAATGGGGAAATTGTGAGCAACGGGTGAACCGTGAGCCGGGTACTCTACATTCTAGTCTTGCAACTTGCCTATAATTTGACATTGTTTCCAAATAAACAATAATTTTATTTATATATTTTTTATTTTTTTGTATTTTTCTAAAGTTGGAAACGAGGCAGTCAGACAGATTCCTGCATGCGCCCAACTGGGATCCACCCGGCACGCCCACCGGGGGGCGATGCTTTGCCCATCTGGGGCATTGCTCTGTTGCAACCAGAGCCATTCTAGCACCTGAGGCAGAGGCCACAGAGCCATCCTCAGCGCCCGGGCCAACTTTGCTCCAATGGAGCCTTGGCTGCGGGAGGGGAAGAGAGAGACAGAGAGGAAGGAGAGGGGGAGGGGTGGAGAAGCAGATGGGCGCCTCTCCTGTGTGCCCTGGCCAGGAATCGAACCCAGGACTCCTGCATGCCAGGCTGATGCTCTACCACTGAGCCAACTGGCCAGGGCCTAAACAATAATTTTAACTCTCTCACTGTTGCTTTTGTTTTCCTGCTTGTTTCTGCTCCACCTCTCCCCACTTCTCTTACTGCTCTGTGACCCTTTCCTTGGGGGGCACAGAGTGAGACCACTTCCGATGCCCACACCCTCCTTCTCATCCTTTGGTCTCCTTCCTTTTCTCTTTACTGCACGTGTTTTGCTTCCTTTTCCCTTGCTGATGCTACATTTCCCCCCACATTATTTCTATTCTTTAAGAGTATCAATTTTAATTATTTTTCTTCACCACTGTTCCCATAAGATAAAGTCCTTCTATTCAGCAAATGTCCCCATAACAGGACACGTTCATAGTTCCTAGGTTGGCAGCAATGGTCTGTTTGTGTGATGACTGGAAGTGAGTCTGCCACCAGCAACAGAGATCATTAGCTCTGGTCCAGCCTCCTTGCCCATGTGACTACGTCTTCCTTGCCAAAAACAGCAACATTTCTTTCTAAAGACCACACTGAAAATTGGTACAACAGGCTTAACAGCTGGTGCAAATTATTCTTTCCCCTCTAGAGAGAAATCTCCCAAGATGACATGAGGGGACTAGTGAGCGGCTATGACTGGCATCTTCTCTTTAGGACTTTCAAAGCGTTACACTTCGCCTCAGAACAAAAGGTGAGTTCAAAGATACTAAACGTACGCCTTTTCAGTCTTGAAAGACTTGTCACACGCTGGGCAGTACAGTCCCTCATAAAGCTCTGCGTCCTCGGCCTCCTCGCTCTCTTTCCCTGCAAGGAGGAAGCCTACAGTAAGAAGCCTGTTTGACTAGAGCACAAATCTAAAACATGTTAATCACATCTCTTTAGTGTATTTAAAGTTGCACACATATTAGAAATAAAATGTTTATTTCCTTACCAAAAAAACCCCAAATTATTGTATCAGAATTTCAGTTGGCCCTTAAAAGCAGCACTAAATTATAAGAGATAAATAAATCACTTTATCTTTCAAGTTCTTTTCATAAGTCTACCAGAAGACAAAAAAATTCTCAAAATTCTAGGAATGAGCTATGTTCAGAAAATTAAATGTCACTTTCGTAGTTCTACCACAAAGCAGTTTTCTCAACAAAGTTTTTTTTAGTTTATCTCTTGAGCAAGATTTGGTTAAAACACATAACTGTAATCCACTCTTAAATGCTTAAATAAACTTAGCTTATAACATTCTATCATTATTAGGTCATGAAATTGTTATTATGTGTGAAGTTTAACATTGTCTTTACAGGCTTTTTTATAAGCTTGAAGATTCATTACAATGAAATAATTACTATCAATATACGGTAATCCAAAAATCTAAGCAACAAAAAAGTGCAATAAAGTCTTTGCACAATACCATGTTCTATCTTTATAAGGGGTTTATTATGGGATCAATAAAGATCTCAAGGCATCACTTCTATAGTCTACAGCAGTAATTTTCAACCTTTGTTTCTCACACACTCATAAACTAATTACTAAAGAAAAAGGAGCCCTGACCTCTTCTTCTTTAGTAACTGATTTATTTGTGCCATGAGATGAAAATAGTTGTATTTAGACAGGGGCACTGACCTTAGTAATTAGTGTGTGTTTGTGCCACGAAAAAAAAAAGGTTGAAAATCACTGGACAGAATGGTTCTTTATAAAAAGTGATGTTAATATGACTCTGAAGGACACGCTTGTTAAAATTATAAATGATGATCAAAATACACCCCATGTTTAGTATATGGATTATTTTCCATTTATGTATATACTTTCAATATATTATATACATAAAATAAACTTTGATTACTCAAATAGTTAATAAGAAATGCTAAATTTGAAGCTAAAACTGGACCTGAAAATGGTCATATGCTCCCAGACATACATCACAGCTTCTCAGGGTCTTAGTTACTTCCTCAGTAAAGTGCAGCTGATTCTATGAGCAAAACCTGCATTTAAGGGCTACTGTCAAGAGAATCAAGAAAGATCTTGTATGTGCCTGACCTGTGGTGGTGCAGGGGATAAAACATCAACCTGGAATGCTTTGGTAGCTAGCTGGTTTGAAACCCAAGCTTGCCCGGTCAAGACACAGAAGAGAAGCAACTACTATGAGTTGATGCTTCCCACTCCCCCTTTATTTTGTCTCTTTAAAATCAATAAATAAAATCTTAAAAAAAAATAAACGATCTTATATGTGAAAGCATTATATAATTGTAAAATTGCATAAATACACCACCTCACATTTAGAGTGCTTTGTAATTTTCAAAGCACTTTCATACATATTTTTATTCATTAATAAAAAAATGTGCCCTGGTCGGTTAGCTCAGTGGTAGAGCGTCGGCCTGGCGTGCAGAAGTCCCGGGTTCGATTCCCGGCCAGGGCACACAGGAGAAGCGCCCATCTGCTTCTCTACCCCTCCCCCTCTCCTTCCTCTCTGTCTCTCTCTTCCCTTCCTGCAGCGAGGCTCCATTGGAGCAAAGATGGCCCGGGCACTGGGGATGGCTCCTTGGCCTCTGCCCGGACGCCCCGGAGGGACAGAGCATCGCCCCCTGGTGGCGCGCCGGGTGGATCCCGTTCGGGCGCATGCGGGAGTCTGACTGTCTCTCCCCGTTTCCAGCTTCAGAAAAATACAAAAAAAAAAAAAAAAAAAAAAAGGTCATTTCCTTTCTTTTTTTTTTTTACTTAGGGGCGGGGACGCAGAGAAAGAGACTCCCATATGCCCCCCAACCAGGATCCACCCAGCAATCCCCCTACAGAGCCATGCTCTGCCCATCTGGGACCAGTGCTCTGCTGCTTGGCAACTGAGCTATTTCAGTGCCTGAGGCGAGGCCATAGAGCAGGGGTCCCCAAACTATGGCCCGCGGGCCACATGCGGCCCCCTGAGGCCATTTATCCAGCCCCCGCCGCACTTCCGGAAGGGGCACCTCTTTCATTGGTGGTCAGTGAGAGGAGCATAGTTCCCATTGAAATACTGGTCAGTTTGTCGATTTAAATTTATTTGTTCTTTATTTTAAATATTGTATTTGTTCCCGTTTTGTTTTTTTACTTTAAAATAAGATATGTGCAGTGTGCATAGGGATTTGTTCATAGTTTTTTTTTATAGTCCGGCCCTCCAATGGTCTGAGGGACAGTGAACTGGCCCCCTGTGTAAAAAGTTTGGGGACCCCTGCCATAGAGCCACCCTCATCACTCTGGACCAAACTGCTCAAATCATTCAAGCCAAGGCTGCAGGAGGGGAGGGGGGAGAGAGAGAGAGACAGAAGAGGGAAGGATAGAGAAGCTGATGGTCCCTTCTCCTGTGTGCCGACTGGGAATTGAACTTGGTACTTCCAAATGCCGATCTAACGCTCTACCTCTGAGCCAACTGGCCAGGGCCAAAGTTCATTTCCTAATCTTTTTGAATAAAGAAATAAAAGTCTGTCACTTTATCATTTGGTCCATTAGTCTGAAAAAGCACATTTGTAAATATTTCAGCACTCTGAGAACTTTTCCACAAAGTCAGAAACGAAAGAATTTACATATACCACACCAGCTCCTACACAATACCAGCTTTTCTGTACAAAGCTGCTATTAAAACTAGACCTACTGTTTAGCTGCCATTTTTTAAAAAACCAGTCTGTTAATATGCCCACTTGTCAATCTATTTATACAGCCAGAAGCACAAACTGTTTAAAATGTGGTCAGAAAGAGTTTGTTAATCAAATTACCAAAATTAGACTACTTCAACAGACTACCTTTCCTTGGACTATACAATACTGCTTTTCATCTTCATTATCTGCCACATTTAAATATTGGGAGATGTCACATAAATCCAGATGCTCAGTTTCACTTAGACAGCAAGCCAACTGTGAACTCTGGGTGTTCCACAGGTCCACCTCCCTGGCCCATTCCATTCGTTGCCTGGGCCCTTTCCTGGCACCTGGAGCAGACTGAGGGCGCCCCTCTGCACAGAAACACTGATTTCTAAAGGTTCCCAATGAAAGGGAGAAGTTACCATCCTGTCCGTCTCTGAGCTCTCGGTCCTCCACTTCGCTTTCATCCGAGCCGTCTCCGAACTCCCTCTCGTACCGCGCCTCCATCTCCCGCAGCTCCCTCTCCAGGTCAGCCACCGTCATCCAGCTCTGCTCTTTGTACTGCTCCGCCATTCTAGGCATAAACACGGGCTCTGTGGGGTACTCACTCCCGGGGCTTCAAGTCACGCCCCACACAGAGCTCCCTCCCAGCCCTCAATGCTCACAACTTAGCAAGTGCGCCCAGCGCGATCATTTTAAATCTGTTAGCAGCTGTGTTGGTTTGAATTGTTTAACTAGATAATGGATCTTAACACATAAAACTCTTAATAGCTTACTAAAAGTCTTCAAGTGATTTTAAGTTGTGTCAAGTAAAGTGTGAATATTCAAAAGATGAGAGTTGGGACAGTAGAACTTCTACAATAACTCAAAGACAACAAAACTTGGAAGGCACTAAAACGGGTAGTCAACCTTTTTATACCTACCGCCCACTTTTGTATCTCTGTCAGTAGTAAAATTTTCTAACCGCCCACCGGTTCCACAGTAATGGTGATTTACAAAGTAGGGAAGTAACTTTACTTTATAAAATTTATAAAGCACAGTTACAGCAAGTTAAAGCATATAATAATAATTACTTACCAAGTATATACTTTATGTTGGATTTTCGCTAAGTTTGGCAGAATAAATCTTTATAAAACAACTTACTATAGCGAAATCTATCTTTTTATTTATACTTTGGTTGCTCCACTACTGCCCACCATGAAAGCTGGAACGCCCACTAGTGGGCAGTAAGGATCAGGTTGACTACCACTGCACTAAAATGACCTGCATGAGTATTTTGACAAAGAGGCAGTGCTGCATGATGGTTAAGGCACAGGTGCTGGACTGGCTTCCTGGATCCAGACCCTGTCCAGGTGATTTACTGGCCATGTGACCTTGGGCTGGTCTGCCCCGTTTCCTCTAGGATGAGGACAGGACCAGAACTTCCTCCCAGAACTGTCATGGAGAACGCTCTGAGAGTGAGGCCTGCACAGAGTGGGAGTTCAGACTGTTACACTTGCAAATCTGTAAAGGATCCCAAGTACAAAGGGTCTCAGGAGAAAAACATCCCATTCAAAAACAACTTCTATTCACAGCCTATGAAACCACTGAACAGTGTCAGGATTGGGAAAAAAAGGCAACAGCAGCAGCCCGGATGATGATTAAGCCCAACGAGAAAGCAGCCCGCAGGCACCTGCCGAGCTTCCTCGACCCCGCGCCGTGCACAGGAGGCCCGGGCCTGCACTATGCACCTTGCCTGCCTCAGCGTCTGCTGCCGCCGCATCTCCTCAGCCTTCCTCGCCTTCTGCGCGTTCTGCTCCTCCACCAGCTTCCGGTGAGCCTGCACTCTCTTATCTCTTTTCCGAATGAAAGCTACCAGCTGTCGCACGAGCTCATTCTTCTCCTTCCTTGCTTTGTCTCGCATCTTTTTGTTTTCCTTCTCCATGGCGCGTTTCTCCCAGCGGTTGGACGCTTGTCGGGTATCGTATTCCTCTTTCCAAGAGAAGTTCTTCTGAGTGCAGAAACTCTGCCAATAAGCGTAGAAAGGATGAACCACCTAGTGACAAAAAAAAACAGGTAAAATGCTAGTTTTTTTATTTTGACTTTTTTAGGAAGGCAGCAAATATGAGTGATGCAAAACATCTTTTGTCCTTCATATACTGCTCACAAAAATTAGGGGATATTTCAAAATGAATATGAAGCAATTAAATGTCCCCTAATTTCTGTGAACAGTATATTTAAAAGATTACTATTAATCAAATAAGAAGTCAATCTTTCTAAAGCTTTAACAAAATAAATCACTCTTTGGCATAAATTTAACATGCAAATTAATGGGATGGGACCATGGTCAATTAGTAGGGAAATGAATAACGGGGGGACGTTACCAGGAAAGAAGAGAGAGGGAGAAAGTCATAGGATAGGATCAAGAACTAGAATCCATTGTTTTTATTTTTTTTATAATTTTTCTTTAAGATTTTATTTATTCATTTTAGAGAGGAGAAAGAGAGAGAGGAAGAGTGAGAGAGAGAAGGGAGGAGCAGGAAGCATCAACTCCCATATGTGCCTTGACCAGGGCAGCCAGGGCCTCGAACCAGTGACCTCTGTGTTCCAGGTCGCCACTTTATCCACTGCGCCACCACAGGTCAGGCCTAGAATCCATTGTTTTTAAATAAAGAACTAGGGAAAGGACACACTGGTCATCACTAAGTGTAAACGGCAATGCGTTCACCATGTCGTAGTCACTCTGCGAGTCTCCAAACGATGGGAAATCCTCGGCATTCCCTTCCAACACCGATTCTAGTTCTTCCTTTGCAATCATTTTAAAAACATTCCGATACACTGTATAAAAGCCCTAAAAAACAGGTAACAGATAACAGAAACACAATTCTTAATACTTGATGGTCTAATTACAGAATACAACTTTAAAATAAAAGATGAAAAACCTAACTGTTAAGGGGTTACAAAGCCCTGGCCAGTTGTCTCAGTGGTAGAGCATTGCCTGGTGTGCAGGAGTCCCGGGTTCGATTCCCGGCCAGGGCACACAGGAGAAGCGCCCATCTGCTTCTCCACCCCTCCCCCTCTCCTTCCTCTCTGTCTCTCTCTTCCCCTCCCACAGCCAAGGCTCCATGGAGTGGGATTGGCCCAGACGCTGAGGATGGCTCTGTGCTGGAATGGCTCTGGCTGTAACAGAGCGACGCCCCAGATGGGCAGAGCATCGCCCCCTGGTGGGCATGCTGGATGGATCCCGGTCGGGCGCATGCAGGAGTCTGACTGCCTCCTCATTTCCAACTTCAGAAAAATACAAAAAAAAAAAAAAAAAAGGGTTAAAGCCCCAAGCTCTGTCACTGAAGTACACCAAGGTTCCAGATGGAGGGTAATCTTTTAACATGCTGACAGTTCAAATATGAAGGCAATGTTTTTTTTAGTTTTCAAAATGAACAGTTTCCCTTTCTATGATAGAATTCTGTGTATATGAGAGTCTTACGATGTGCTCAGTAAGAACTGATAAGGGAGTGCCTTTCTTACCTTGTCGTCATCTCCGTAACCCGAGTAACAGGCTACAGTGAAGTAGTGGAGCAAGTCGACACTGTCATCCTGATAGTCTCCATCAAGCCCGCCTTTGAGCAGAGCCTCCCTATGATTATCATACCTAAACAGGCAAAAGAGCACCATCAGTGAAGGCTACATATGTAAGAATTCAACAGGAATTTTTACTCTGAAATAGCCAAAATGTTATGATTGTACATTTTAATGTGTCCAACCCACAAACAAAAAAGATTAAGAAAAAAAATCAACATGAAAAGAAAATCTCACAAAATTGCTGGTTAAAACTATAACTACAACTTCTGTCATACTCTAGGCATTCTACAGTACGAGCGAGCCCTTGTGTGCATGGTTAATTACACATTTGGGATCTGAGAATTTACCAAAGGAAGTCTGCTGCTATGTTTATGTAAATAATCTAGTAGCTTCATACATGCAATCACCCCACACAATAACTCTGCCAAGTCAGTTGTTATCCTCGTTTGATATATCGGGAGGTTGAAGCTCAGTGACACTGAATAACCTGCTGTCCATAATCATAAAGCCACTAAGCAGCAAAGTTAGAATTCCAAACCAGGCCCCCTGCGCCGGGAAGACTGTGCTGCTTCCCAGTCAGTGCACAATACTGCCTCCAAACAAGAGGCAGGAGATTTAACTAAAGAGGCAGGGAGTCCTCGGGATGGGAAAACAAACTAAGATGAAGAGACGGGGCTAAAGCAAAAGGAAATCAGGAAAGACTCCAAAAGTTCTGAAAGGGAAACAAAAGCATTTCCAAGGCCAGCTCTACAAGTTCCGTGGGTCCTCCCAAGGAACTCCAGGATTCTCTGATTTCCATATAAAAGACAGTTTTCTAAGAACTGTCTTTACTGCCTTTTCCTCCTGACCACCCACTGTGGCCATGACATTTGCCAGTACAGAGGGCCAGCACTGCAGTGTGAGCACCCACCTGCTCTCTGAACAGCAGGGTCTGGCAGTTCTGTCAGGGCGAAACACCTATTCCTTTGTGGCACAAACTTTATCAAGACCGAAAACTCAGACTTCCCAACATAGAACTTGTTTGGAAATGATACTAAATTACAAGGTCATCATTAGTAAAATTATCTGTCATAGATGGAGAAGCTTAACTCAATTTCTTTATATAAGTAGTTGTAGGGAAAATATTATAATTCTTGCATTAAAACACCGTATTCATTTTTTAAGGAGAAGTCAACCTTCTTCCTTATCTGACATCAGGAAATTGCTCAGACACCAAAGAGACTATATTTAATGAGAAGTCACTTTATAAGTACCAAAATGAAAACTATCTAATATTGCCAAGCTTTCCCTTTTATCAGCTATAAAATCAGAGTGAGAGTAAACATCTCTAAGTTCCTTCCTCCCCAAATACTGCATCTGATATAACAAGTAGCTGACAGAAGCCTCAGAGCACAGCAAAAAACATTAATGGATTACATTTTTTTTAAACCCTCTATTGACAGTTCTTCCCAACAAAATAAACCAGGATGAGGGACAGCGCAATGCTCACCATGCTCTTTCCTGAGGGTCACTCAAAACTTCATATGCTGCTTGGATTAATTTAAATTTTTCTGCCGCTTCCACTGCATTATCCAGATTTTTATCTGTTAAAATAAATTCAGAGAAATTTAGTCATCAGAAAAATAGAGGACAAAAATCTAAAAGGACCTCTTCCCATGACAAACGCCATAAATAGATGAGGAGTACATATAACAAAGGAAAACAACTAGGGAAAAGCAAAGAGATGCTGGATGACAGCTGATAATCAGCATCTAAGTATCACTTGAGGAGAAACTTGATGCTTTTCCCTATGCCTGGGTGCTTCATTGAGCACTCAATCTGGACATCCACAAATGGGAGACCCTGAGTAGTATATGTCATCTTTTGGGGAGAAATAATACATATATAATCAGGAAAAACTGTTATTTAGTGTTAGATTTATTGTTCACAATGTCTTTTAAGTTTTTCTTCCTTATCAACATATACTAAAATAAGTCTCATAAAGTTTAAAAAAGACATACTAATTGTTCTTCCCTTAGCGGTGCGTCCTTAACCATGGAATTGAGAAAGCATCTTTGCCTCAGGGTGGCTGCCAGCTTCCATGACGGTCCCCAGGCACCCCCACCTCCCGGCATTCACACCCTGTGTGTTTGGTCCCTTCCCCGTCACCAGGGTGGTATGTGACACCAGCAGCAGGCAGAAGTGAGAAGAGATGACATAGTACGGCGCTTGTCAGTTTCCATCTCGGGCTCTCATTCTCTCTTGGATCTGCCTGGGAGTAGCCAGCTGCCACAGCATGACAGCACTCAGGTGGCTATGGAGCAGCCACGTGGGGCAGATGGAGGCCTCTGGCCCGTGGCCAGCAAGACAACTGAGGCCTGCCAATATCATGTGAGCGAGCCGAAATGGGTGCCCCAAACAGTGCGATACAACCTCCTGGAAACCCTGATCCTCAAAAACTGCGAGTCCACACAATGAATGTCAGCAGTATTTGTTGTATTAAGCCCTAAGTTTCTGGTAATTTGTTACATAGAAATACATAACTAATATACTCAGAATATAAAATCTTTTGAATACTATTGAGCACAGCTGAGTTCTTTAAGCTACAACTCAGTAGTTTGCCCTCTAAGAGGCTTGAAGAAACTATGAAGAACACGCATTCCCTGCAAACAGCCTGGCACCTTAACTTCGTGGATTAGTCTGTGGGCCGCACAAAATTGTTTGGCGGGCCGCATGCGGCCCGCCGGCCGCGAGTTTGAGACCCCTGGATTAGACATTATATAACTTATTAAGTAATCATCCTGATAAATCTCACACCCATCTGACAGCATGCACATTACATTATTATTGACTATATTCCCTATGCTGTACTTTATATCCCTATAACTATTCTGTAACAACCAAGTTGTATTTCCTAATCCCCTCACCTTTCGCCCATGCTCCTCACCCTCTTGCTACTGGCAAGTTAAAATGTTCTCTGTATCTGAGTCTGTTTCCGTTCTGCTTGTGTGTTTTTTTAGATTCAATTGTTGATTGAATGTGTTTATTGCCATTTTATTGTTCATATTTTTGAATTTTAATCTTTTTTCTTCTTCTTCTTCTTGGTTGATGCTTTATCCACTGCGCCACCACAAGTCAAGCTTCTTCTTTTTCTTAAAGAGCCTTGAACATTACACATATTACTATTTGGTGGTGATAAACTCCTTTAGCTTTTTCTTGTCTGGGACTCTGTATGTCCTTTCATTCTAAATCATAGCTATGCTGGGTATAGTAATCTTGGTTGTAGGTCCTTACTTTTCATCATTTTGAATATTTTTTAGTTTTATTTTTTTTATTGATTGATTTTAGAGAGAAGTAGAAGAGGAGAGAGGAGAAAGGGAAAGAGAGAGAAGTATTCATTTGTTGTTCCACTTCATTGTGCATTCATTGGTTGCTTCAGAATATGTGCCCTGACTGGGGATAGAACCACAACCTTGCTGTTCTGGGATGACACTCATTAACCGACTGCACTAACTGGCCAGGGTTCATTGCTTTGAATATTTCTTGTAATTCCCTTCTGGCCTAGAAAGTTTCTGCTTGGAAATCAGCTGACAGTCTTATTGGAGCTCCCTTGTAGGTAACAAGCTGCTCTTTTCTTGCTGCTTTTAAGATTCTCTGTCTTTAACCTTGGGCATTTTAATTAAGATGTGTCTTGGTATGAGCCTCTTTGGGTTCATCTTGTTTGGGACTTGAATGTGTATCTCCTTCACTGGGTTAGGGAAGTTTCCATCATTATTTTTTCAAATGTTTTCAATTTCTTGCTTTCTCTCTTCTCTTTCCAGCACCCCATGATGCAAACATTGGCTGGGAGAGGATGAAGGGGGGATATCAGAAAAGGAACAATGGCTTTTCCAGCACTTTTGTCTGGCAGAAAGCTGCCCCATAGCTCTCACCTGATGCCAGACAATTCAGTTCCTCACTGCATGTCCTTGGTTCCTTTCAAGCTACTGCCCCAGTTCTGGAACTCATAAGGACAAAGTCAGAGTTAAGTCCATGCACAGGCCCCTGAGAGATACTGCCTGGGACTCCAGTAGCCCCCTGTCTCCTGTAGCTTCAATCCTTGCTGGTTCTTCTTATAGCCACAAGTTATGAGGACTTCTGTTCCCAGCACTGGAACCCTAGGTTTGGAGGCCTCATATGAGGCTTTCCCCTCAGGGAAGACCTCTGCAGTGAAGATTTCCCCCCCAATTTTTATCCACCACACAAGTGTTTGGGAATAGCCCTGTTCCTCATCTCTACCCCTCCAACCAGTCTCAATGTGGCTTCTTATTTAGATTCCTAGTTGGAGGACGTTCACTCCAGCTAGATTTCAGGCAGGTCTGAATGATGGTTGTTCTGTAATTGTAATTTTGATGTGGCTGTGAAAGGATTCGAGCACCACATTTAGCTATGCTGCCATCTTGGCCAAAAGTCCATTTTTGACAAGCCAACTGATGACTGTATAATGGATTTATTCCATTCTGTGGCTGACACTAAAGATTACATCACCCAATGCCCTTCCCCCTTTTCTTTTACAGCCTTGACTATGGAGGCCAGAGCAAGTATTTTACCTCATCCAGCCTCATTTGCTGCTAGGAATAGCCATGTGGCACAGTTCTGACCAATGAGATCGTTTAGTAGTGTATTTTCTTTCCTTCTCCTTTCTTCTCGTCTTCCATGTGGGTGTAACTGCTGCAGCTTTAGCAGCCATCTTGAGACCATGAAGAGAAAAACTAAGAGATTCACAGTGGCGTTACTGAACCATTGAAACAATGTGAGCAGGTAAACTACCTCCAAGCCTTCTTGTTGTGAGGGGGGGAAAAACCTCCTTAATTTAAGCCACTGTGGTTTTCTGTTATTTTCAACTAATACTACCAAATTCCATCTTGTTGTGGCACTGTGGCAATGGGGCTTCAGGAAGTACAGGAGGACACTCAGTGCCCTATTATAATTATTTTAGATTTCCATTACCACTCTGTGACAGACACTACTAGTTGCCTATCCAGTATCTAGCCTCTTCTTTCTCACAAAACCCTGACTTTATTCACAGTGGCAAAGTACTCAGTTAAAAATTCACCTCCCTCGATTTTCTTGAAGTTGGGTTATCAGGTGAGCCAGTGCTAGCCAATCAGATATGAACACATGTCCACAAAGCGAAGCTTCCCAGGAAAGGCTTGGTATTTCAGATGAAAAGGACAGGCTTTGTGGTACTTACTTAGGTCCTTAACCCATTCCCTGTGTCCAGCCCAATGCCAGGATATTATCATGCCTGCAGGTGAATTATGAGGCTTGAAGCAGAGACTGCTAGTTCATCTCTTTTTCCAGGAATAACCGAACTCTGATCCAGGGTAGGTACCTCATACCAAAATAGACTCCATTTCCCAGTATTCTTTGAAGCTTAGACATGACCATGTGACTATGCTATTAAAGTATTCTATGACAGCTTTATAAGACTCTTCCTAAAAGGCAAGTAGCACACAATCTATCCCTGCTTCATGCCCTCCTCTTCCATTCTGCTGCCTGGGAGCCCCAGCTGCCACCCTGGACGATGAGAGGGCCCATCTCAGAGTTGCTGAGCAGAGAGTGGAAGGGCCTTGTGGAGGATACCTGCTATACTGGGGCTCCCCTGCCTATCTCTGCATCTCCACAACAGAGAGCAATAAATGTCCATCTTTGAAGCTAAAATCCTTACTCTTGGTGTAAAGACTCAAGCCTCATGGTCAGAATGCTGGGGCAGGTCCTTGAACGTTTCATCAAACAGCTAGAACTACTAAGATGGGCCAACTCTGGATTTCTTGTTATGTGAGATAAATGAAAAGACCTTGGTTTGACCAGTCCAGCCAGCTTCCTGTCACATGCAGCTAAACACAATACTGATATGCCTTGAAGGTGACAGTCGAGCTAAAATAGTCATGATTTCTGTCTTCATCCAATCACTAAAATATTTTGTCAGATTAAAAAAAGGAAGAAAAAAGAGAGAGCACAATTCAAATGAAAACAAAATGGCAGAAAAAGCTAGCAGAACAAAAAAGGCGACTGTTTGGGGGTGTTAGGTGGGTTGTTCTTTGTTGTGTTTCTCCTACTCCCTTCTTTCCTCCCCCAAAGAAGTTTGAAGAAAGTTAAAGCTTTTAAACACATAAAACCTATTAATGCACCACCTAAAAATAAAATCTAATCTCTTACTGAAACTTCTTTCTTAAATAATTTCTTCAATCTGTCATACAAGCTTTTTATTTCAATTAAATATACCTGACCTGGTTGACCAGAAGGATGAACTGAGATCTAAAAGCATGAGGGCAAGAAGTTAAAAAGTACTAACTTAAGCCATGGAAAGCCCACCTAATTTAAATGCAAGAGCCCTAGGTATTGCAAATCCAGTCATCCAGGTTTAAAAGGCACTCACATTATTCTTTGTGCTTTTCTCTTCATCCACTATGCTCTCTTCCACTCCCTCCCAATCCTGTTTACAATGCCTTCTGGAAAATTCCATGGATCTAGCCTTTTAACCCGTCTTGACTGAAGCCAGTAGGTTTCCTGTGAACAATGCTTCCCTCTCAGACACCATCAGCCACAGCCTTCACAAGGCAGCTCTGATGCTGGAGCTGGCGTCCTCCTGGCCACCGATCCTTTACTTGCCCCCGAAGACAAACTAGAATTCTTCCAAGATCATTTGGCAATCCCACCTTCTTCCGGTCCTCACTGCCTACTCATCCCAACCACTGCCTCTTACCCACTGAGGCTTTTGGCACTTGGCTCAGTCTCCATCTCTAGGTCCTATTCATCATCCTGAGTGACTTCAGCATACCCGGACCTCCTGATCTCACTACTTCCAACTGCCTGCTCCAATTCACTCTCTTCACTACAGTCAGAGATAGTTGAAAAACACAAACCTATCACCTCCCCTGCTTCCAATTTTTCAATGGTTTCCTGATGCCCTTAGGTTAAAACCCAGTATACCAATGCAGTTCACCACAGCCTTCAAGACCTGACTCCTACCTACCTGGCCCTGCTCACATCTCTCCCCTGCCTGGACTCTGTTTTCTCTTGACTCCCCTACCTGTCTTCTCTGTATTCTCACTTTAGGGGCTGTACATCTATCCCACTCACACATAAACCCAGTCTAAGTCAGGTCCATGTGCTCATAAGCACCTATTATTTGCCCTCATACCGCCCTTATCTCACCAGCTAGAAATTGCCTGTCTCCTCAGTGTTACCTTGAAGGCTGCATGTGCCAGCAGGACAGGGACCACTCCCGTCTCGTTCACAGAGTACAGTGCTTGGGGAATAGTCATCAGATGAATTACTGAAAACTTGCTGTTGGTCAAATAAGTTTGTAAAATATGATTTTTATGTTTGCTTGCTTATAGTTTGCATTGGGGGCTGGGCAGCATCAGGTATATGTGGGTCTGAAATTGCAAATTACTTTCCTGTTTGGAAGGGTCATTGTTTTGCTAATGTATGCTGGAAGAGAAAGAAGCCAGGTTTTGCAGGGAGATTAGAGAGAATGCAGAGTGCTGAAGAAGCCAGTTTGTGCAGAGAGGAGAAGGTGTGCAGATGGGGAACCAGAGCCGAGAGGCTTTTGAGCTCCGCTGAGACTGGTGGGGCTTTTGATTCTAGGAGAAACCGGAGAAGAATTCTCCTGGTTGTGGAACCGGAGAATGTGTCAGTGGCTTTGGGAGCCCTGAGTCCTCATTCGCCTGTGTGAGACTTGAATGACTGTTGATTGATTCTACAGGAAATTATTCTCATGTCCTCAAAATAAATAAGGGTATTTTATCTTCCTTTTTTACAATAAAGCACGGGTAGCCTTTCTGCTTGAGGTACATATTATTCTTGGAAGCAAAGTCCATATGTTAACCTCAGCACCATACCCTTGCACATGGAATGAAATTAAACATTTGCTGAATGACAAACTAATGAGTTAATACACCAGCAAAGCACATCAAAGCGATGCATCTTCTGGGAGAGTATTTACCTCTTAAATGTGTAAGCATCTTCATACCAAAAGATATTTAGGATGCTATGAATTATGACATTCAGAGAAGATATTCACGTTTGGTTACTAACAGGTTTGGTTTCAAAGTAGTTAACTGGTATTTTAGTAATACTTGCAAATTTCTTCTTTGCACTGATTTCCAGTTAATCACCAGATCTGGAAATTTTTCCCTAACAACATCTCTTCAGTAGGTCTTACCCTTCCGACTGACCCGGAGCCTCACTTGGGCCCTTACTTTCCCAGGGTTGCTCTGCCTGACTTCTGTTCCAACCTCTCTTCAATCCTCTCAGTTGCTTTAATAGTTCCTTCCAAAGACATCTTAATAAAACTAGCTTCAACTCTCCATTATTGGAAAAACCAATTTCACAGTCCTTAGCCTAAGAGTCAAGGCCCTTTATAATCTAATCTGAAAACTACTACTCAAAAAAGATTACCATATTTTTTCACTCCATAAGACGCACCTGACCAGAAGACACACCTAGGGTTTTATGGAGAAAAATAAGAAAAAAAATATTCTGAACCAAATGGTGTGCTAAAATATTCAATAAAATACCGTTATTTTCCCCTCCACTTTTTTTTTGGGGGGGGGAGTGCATCTTACAGAGTGAAAAATATGGTAATACTATCATCAAAATTATATGTACACTTGGTCAAAAGCATTAATGCTCTTCCTCACACCTTCCCACCCAGAAAGTCACAAATTCCTAACTTTCTTCTAATTCCTAACTTGATTATATCCATTGTGCTAATTTGTTTGCACTTGCATTTAACTTTTCATGTGCGTAAGGCATGGTTTCCCAGCAGCAAGTCTGAGGTCTCGGTCTGAGCATTTCAGAATCTACAGTATAGTGACTTGCATATACTGGAGACTCTAGAAACGTGCTATTGATCAGTGCTCGTGGGAAAGTCTCTTCTAAACCTCAAAAAAACTGAAATTTAATTCCTGTCTTAGTTCCCCAGTCCGGAAGATACCACCGCACGAAAGTCACACAGGTCTAGACCAAAACCAAATAAAACATTAAAATGAAGCATACTTAGAAGTAAACATGCAAACTCCACTAGTGAACAGTGATACTAGATCCTCTTTCTTCATTTCCATGAGACGAGAACCGTAAATTACACTTAAGCAGCAGAGATTCCGCGTTCAAGTGAAGCTCAGCCAGGAAAAGCCCGGGGAACGTGAGCAGCAGGGGACTCCGCACTAGACGAGCCAGAGGCAGGACTGGGGTAAGAACTCCCGACTCCTCCCCCCTCCCTGGTGTCGGCGAAGGAGTGGCAAGAGCAAGTGAAGTCGCAAGAATGTTGCCTTGCCCCAGCAAGTGGCAATGCGGGAACCGCGTGGACACGTGGGGTGGGGGCTGGGGAGGGGTAGGGTGCCGGGAGCCTGAGTGAAGCTTGGGGGCGGAGGGCGGCGTCCCCCGCGGGCTGTGGGGGAGAAGTCGTTCGCTGGGAGCCCCGCGCAGGGACCACCTGCCGGGGACCGGAGCCGGACGGGTAGGTCGAGGCACAGGCAGGTTCTCAGTTACTCCGGGACGAGGGGTGAAAGAGGTCGCGAGGCCGGGGACAGCGAGGGACCGCGGCGACCAGGAGTAGTTACCCGGGTGCCATTTCAAAGCCAGCTTCCGATAGGCCTTCCTGAGCTCCTCCTCGCTGGCGTCGCGCCGCACCCCCAGCGCCTCGTAGTGACACTTCATCGCCCGGCCGGTCGGGGCGCCGGGACCGGGGCCCGGGGCGGGGCCGAGACCCGGGCCCGGGCCGGAGTGGTGGCGGCGACGCTGACGGTCCTGTCCTTCCGCGGGAGCCCGGCGCCCGCACTGGGCTAGCCAGCGAGCGCGGCGACGGCGGCGGCGGCGGCGGCGGCGGCGCGGGTCAGCGGCGGCGCGCGGTGGACACCGGCGGCGCGGGCTGCGGCACGCGGATGCGCGGAGGGGGCGGCGCCGGCGGGCGCGGCTCCGCATGGGAGGAGGGCGGGATCTGTGCCGGAAAAGGACTAGCGGGCTGGAGGCGTGGCCGCGGCGAGGCGGCGGGGTGAGGCGGGCGGGAGGCGGGGCCACGGTGGGTGTCATTGTGAGGGGCACAGAGGGCAGTGTGAGGGCAGCCGTCCCGAGGGCTGAGATAGAAGATATTGGATCACATCTTGTGGCTAATTTCTTAATTGAGCCTCATTTTTACAGACGAGGCAACTCACGTCCGAAGGAAATACAGTAGACCAGTGGTTGGTTGACTCAAGCCTCTGCAACTAACCAATGGCAGGATTTGGTTGGACCAATAAATTTCTTTAACTCTTCAGTTCCCTTCAACTGCCACTTAATAAGATCTCTAACATTTTCTATTTTGATAAATATGCATGAGGAATAACAGGGAATCACTGAAACTGAAACAATTTTAGGGAAGCATCAACACTTTTTAAAGTAACACTACATGTTTTACCAGCAATATGGATAAAATTGTGCTGACCCATCTATCCATCACTTTAATCCTAACTTTCTGGCCTCTAAGCCTACATTTCCAAGATTGGTTTAGATTAAGTATACATACAGTTAAGGCATAGTTTTTAAATAGGATTTCCTTGATCTGACTTAACAGATATACTGTATTATGGGATGGAAGATCTGTACAGTTGCTCCAAATAATTTAAGGTATCAATTGTATCCTAATTGTCACTAAATTGCATCAACACACCAGTGTTTAACTGCAATATGGAATGTTTACATACATCAACTATTAGGAGTAGGTAATATTTGTCAACTGTGGCTAGAGAAAGGTTGGCTCTGCAACCTCTATTGTACAGGCTTAGGGTACACAAAGTTTGGGGCTTTGTAAGATTGTCCCTTTCTCTCTAATATCCTCCCTGCATAATCAAAACCAACCAGCTCTAAACCTCGTTTCTCCACAGTACTGTCCAATGAAATCTCTACTCAGAATTCATACACTTGCCTGTTTTCCTGAGAAGATACAGCTGTGGTTTGAAAGTAGGTAATATGCCTGACCAGTGCTGGCACAGTGGATCAAGCGGCCCCTGGAATACTTAAGTCTCTGGTTCAAAACCCTAGGCTTGCCGGGTCAAGGCACAAACTAGAAGCAACTACTGAGTTGATGCTTCCTGCTCCTGCCACCCCCACCACCCGCCTCTCTCTCCTCAAAAAAAAAAAAAAAAAAAAAAAGGTAATGCATATGAATTGAAAAGTTGAAATGCAGGGGGAAAATGGGAACACTGCCACCTGAGAATGGAATTGAGGGAGGGGAGGCAAAAAAGTGACAAAGGACATTTTTCTTCCTTCAACTACCCCTTGGTAGTGACCCTTTGGGTCACTTGCCTTGCTCCTTCTGAGGATAAAAGGATTTAATTTTTGCCTATAAAACTGCATTAAAAACTTAAGTTACACTTGGTATAAATTTGTTTAAAAGACCTGTATTAAATACCTTGGATTATAAATGGACATGGACTTGGGAGATGAGGAACTGAACTCTTATTCAAATGAAGTATTCAGATAAATGACTGTGAAGGGGAATTTAGAAGAAAGTATGTGAATACAAGGTTGTTAAATTGGAAATTCCAATAAAACTCTATAACACAAAACAAAAAGTATTAAGTAAAAATTGTCTTCAAACTTACTTGTTGATCCACGTTATAACCTATAATTAACTTCTTGAGATGTGTTTAGAAAAAAAAGCCCTGAATACTGTCATATTTTCATCCAACAAATTTAATTGCTTAAAGTGACTATTTTTTTTGCACTCAACCAGATTTGCCTTCATCAGGTAATCTGAATTGGCCAATGAAGGCAAAATATGAATGCAGGAAATCTTCTAAATTATGCATAATTACTTGCATAATTTAAAAGATTTCAAGTAGCCTCACTTAGACTATTTCAAGATCAACTAGCCTAATTATACACTCAGGAAAGCCTTTCTTAGCAGAAAATTAAGAGAAAAATGAAATATAATGAAAAACTGATCACCGTGCCTATATACTGAAAGGCAGTTAAAATGCAATGAACTAGGAAAGGTGTCTAGAATAAAAGATCTCTTACAAATTAGTAAAAAAATATTATCACCACCACCCCAAAACATTAGTCACAAAAGAAAGCTAATACCTAACCCAAAAAATACTATTTTTTTAACCTATACAATTAATTGACAAAGATTGTTTCACCATTTGCAAGGATACAAGAAAATGAGCGCTCTAACTTCTGGTGAGATGAAGAATTATCAAAACTTTTTCATGTTCCCACAGCTCTGTCCTCAGTTTCACTTACAGGAAACCACAAGTGTTACAATATACCACTGACCTGTCCATGCCACTGGCACCCAGATCTCTCCCTATTACTAATCTTCCTCCAAGATGATAAACTCAGTGCTTTCTGTAAGTAATTCTTTCATAAGGGGACAAAACTCAATGTCCTGCTATACCCTCTAATGACCCCATTTTTCTTCCTTTTACTATCAATTAAATAAGTAATTTTTATCCATTGCCTTTAAAGTTTGGAATTTACAAAATGCTTTCAAAACATGTATTGACTCATTTGATTTTTAAAACATAAGAATTTTTATTATACTTTTTGAGGTGAGAAAACAAGATGAGAGGTTGGCTTTTCCAAGGCCTCAAGGACCAAACCTCAGTAAGATGCTTTTCTTCCCACCAGTCAACCCCACTCTACCATCCGAAACTACACTCTTAAAGTGTCTAATGCTTTGTTCTCCAAGTAATAATGACCCAATATATGTTTAAAGTTCAGCTTTGATTCACCAAGTTTTAATCCAAGGCAGGCCTAAACTGTGAGTGTTCTAAATTTTTAGAAATACCAAATAAGTTTTGAAAAGAACAGAAATTGATGAGTACTGCTGATAGTTTATTTAGAAATACACAGGTACCACTGAAGTCACAAAATTTTAATTTTTTTCTCTTAAATGCCACACTAAGTGTTCAGAATAGTCCTGAATAACTAAAGTATTTACACACTGAATACAAAATAAATATAAAATAACTGAAAAAATTAGTTATCTTGTGATTCATTTTGCTTTCCCGCTGTTCTTTTGTTTCATTTTTCGTTGCCTTTTGTAAACTCGTTTCTTTCTTGCTTTCAAATCAACTTTTGGCTCTGGTTTTACCCACTGTATTTCTATCGGCTTTTCCTCAGCCGGTGTAACAAAGACGTCTGCGGTAGGATCATGTGGAAGAACAGTCTTTGGCTCTTTCTTTCTCAGTTTCTGCGCCTCTTTAACTTGCAGTTTCTCTTTGTATTTTGCAGCTGTGATTGATCTTATGACACGCCGATGCTAGAAAAATATTAGATACCTTTGAAATCCAAGTAACATCTTATAGATGGCAAGGACATTAACTTACAGGCCTATTTCCCTTAATTCCAGGTCATTAAAGGAAAAAAGTAATTTGCAAGACAGTATGCAGCATAACCCAACTTAGTTTCACAGTTAACAGAATGGTAATTACTTGACAGAACTATTTCAGCCAGAGCATTTTCGAACATGAAAACCACTAAACAACAGAACAGCTTACCATGTTTGGTGACTGGTAGTGAGGATTTTCATATAAAGTTGGTCCTCCAAAACTTCCCTGGAAAATCTTTATGAGATTTAAGACAAAACGAGGCCCTATTTCTACCAGAGCGGCATCTTCTTCTATGATCTTTAATAAAAAGAAAACATTTCATTTTGGCTTGAATATATTAATCCATAAAGGTACACTGGCTACAATCTCATTAAAGCGTGCCTTAAAAACCTGAAAATAAAATTCAAGTGGAGGTAAAACTTGGCAAGTGACAAATCATCAATATTTCCTGGAATGTATAAATATTAGTCACAGGTAGTTGTCAGGAGAAAATATAAAGGTTGTCAATGTGTTCTTTTAAGTGAGTAACTTGAATTTGGTTTGTATCTTGCTTCTCACAATACATGAATTCTTGGAAATCTGTGATTCAAGTGAATTTTTAAAACTCTGTAACAAAATGAACTGAAGCACACTATAGGAAGCCTTCAAAAATTAAACTGACCCTTAAGTTTTCACAAAACTAATTCAAAAGAAATTAGAGGTATTTAAAAGTACAGTATGTGGTCAAATTTATTCTTGAATGGCTACTGATTGAGGCAAGTTCTGAACTACAAATATTAACCTTGTATATTGGTTCAGACATGTCTGCCCTCAGAGGTACAGAAGGGTATATATTTAACTCATTTTGCATGGTACCCAATACAGCACATGAAGAGCCCAGTTTGCTTCATTTGCTGTCTAGAATTGCCTTGATGTTCTTTTCCGCCTCTCCATTTCTCTGCAGATTTATTATTAACCTGCCAAATTACTTCAAGGTTTCTAGAATCACCTCTCCTCCTGAATAAGTTACTGTATGATTCATCTAATAGTTCTCCTTAAATATTTTTCTAAGTCTTAACCTCCCCATCACCCAGGCAGTGTTTAACCAAGTGAGAGAAACTTACATTTTTCTGTATCCTTTACAGCTCCTTGCACAAATTTGGAACTCAATTATTTCATGGATCTAAAAACCATTTCTTTTTTTTTTAAAAAAAACCTAAATATATGATAAATATATAGTGGCACTGTTGTCCTAATTTGTTTCAAAGTACAACTAAAAACTAATTAAAGCTAACCTGAAAGTTCCGAAACCATATCCTATTATCCAGAACGGTGAAAGTAAACACGTGGTCCACAAACGGCTGGCTTTTGGGATGATACCGTGGTGTACTGAAGATCTAGTAAAAAGAGATGTTAGTGCCTTATTCTACAATCCAACACGTTTTTTTAGCTTTAGAGCACTGACTTAACACAAAGTCTAAATGAAGACACTCATTTATATTATATAACCAGAAATACTTTATAGAAAAGATATTTACCTGAATTAATAGTTCTTTTAACAAAGCATAATGTGGAAATTCATCAAAAGCCTATAAACATAAAGTGAACATATTATTTGACAACAGCAAAGTGCTTTGTTTAAAACTGTCTTCTTGTATTAACTAAACTGAATCATACAACTATATCCACAAAACACAACAATGCAGAGTAAGGAAGTTAGACTTCATATTCTTAAGTAAAAAACTTACAGGGTCAAAAGACAAAAGCGGCCGAGAACCTTTCAAACAGTTGCCAGTCATCTTTAGTTCAGCTAGAGTGTGAACTAGAAAAATTATAACAAAAAAGAGTTATAATTTCGGCACAATTACCCCAAAAAGGTTTTCAATTTTGTCAAATTTTACAGAGTCAACTTACTATTTTGAACTAGGAATTTAGCAGATGGTCCATGAGGTGAATTTGAAAGCCTGAAAAATGTGAGTGAAGCGTTTTCTATTAGTATTTAAAATGTAGTAAATGTTTACCTTCTATTTACAGTTAAGAGATACTATAACGTGCTCGTTATATTCATATATTTAATTTTCTTTAAAGGTTTTAACTTTTGCCTGGCCTGTGATGGCACAGTGGATAGAGCATCGACCTGGAACGCTGAGGTCACCGGTTCAAAACCTTGGGCTTGCCCAGTCAAGGCACATATTGGAGTTGATGCTTCCTGCTCCTCCCCCTTCTCTCCCTCTCTCTCTCTCTCCTCTAAAATAAATAAATAAATAAATAAATAAATAAATAAATAAATAAATAAATAAAATATTTGATAAAGGTTTTAACTTTTGTGAAATGAAGTGAGTTTAAGTCCATCCCCTGGGCTTGTCTTTTTACAAAAGACTGAAAGGAGTCTGTAAAAGGTACAAAGGATAAATCTATTTAAAAGAACAAGTTCCACCTAAATTTTATTTAATATTCTCTTACCACATATAAAGATCTTGTTTCTTCTTAGCTTCAAAATAGATACATTTATTGCAGTTTTTCATTTCACAAACCTAAATGGAGCAAAGTATAGAAAAATGAAACATACTAAACGGAAATCTAAAGCAACTCAAAGCAGTGAATACCTGCATTCTTCCAAAAATATTTATGCAAATTAATGAACTACAATACAAATGTCTAAATCTAGATAACTGGACTTACTTGTAGAAAGCAAGCTTTCAAGTTCCTCTCAGGTATTCTGTCCAAGGTAAACAAGACACTCTGCCTACCTCTTTGGTGGAAACCTCTCCTCTCCAGCCCAGCATTTTAGAGTAAACTGGCTTCACTACTGTTTACTGGGAACCTCTTTTTCTGACCAGTCCCATGTACAAACTACAAAGACTGAAAACAGATGTACTAAGGATAAAGCACACTATATTAGCCTCACTAATCTGAGGGAAATACAGTCCATAAAGAACCAAACATATCCTTATTGTTTATTTGGATTAACACTTTCGTTTTTTTATTTTAAGATCAAGAAATTTAAGGTTTTTCTTCCTCATTTATTACTATCATTCCTGTGTTATGGTTCTGTAAAATCACTAAGGGATTGGTGAAAAGCAGAAGTATACAAACCTATTTTAAGTTGAATTAAATTTCAGCATCTTAAAGGCTTACAAAGTCATACTTATACATAAAAGCAATACAGGAATGAAGTCCAGTGGCATTGTAGTATTCATAAACTAACTGCTATTGTAGTTATAAACTAAACTTTAAACCTAAAATTTTTAAAAGTTCATAGGTCCAATGCTTTTGTTTCTTGCTGGTCTTAGAATAAACAGAGCAACACTATGTTGACTGTTTTCCCGTCCAGCCTCAGTTGCTGGAATCCCATACCCCATTTCATTTCTCCTATATTCACCTTAAATCCTAATACTTATTTATGGCCCGCCTCCCCCATGTCATCCACGATGACAGGGGTGTTATTCTGTAAAACGCTATTTCCACAGCACATAGAATAATGTCATGATATAGCAGAGGTTCTAACATATGTACTAAATGAATAAAAACCTATAGCTAAAGAAAGCTATCTTTAAAAAATTCTTCTAAGTTTTAAAAAAATCTGCTTTAATACGAAAAAGTCTCTTCAACAATACCTTGAAAATTTAACCTCATTACTACTTTGTAATACCTTAAGAGCAAGTACAGCAGTATCACTTTTAATACTGGCAAAATGCTTTCTTTAATGTGGAGCTTTAAAAGTATTTAATGAATTTTATATTTTTATATACAAAGTGATAATTTTTTATGTGTACCTCATAATAGGAAAAAACAAGATAAGGTCCTCGTCATCAGGAAATATCAACACACTCATTGGTAAAAGATAAATATCAGAACAGTCAAGAAATAATCCATACCAAAGCACTAAACTACAAAATGTAGACAATGAGTAATATAAAAATTTAGAAGGTATAAAGCTTTAATAAAATCTGAATACCTTTCATAAAACAATGTAAGTCGCTGAATGTAAGTTTTAAAATGAAGATCTTTAGGGTTCCAAATATTTTCTTACCAAATACAGAGTTCCCAGAATATTACTTTTAATTACTTTCTATAATTACCTCATTAATCACAAATAACTTATCTTTACGATCCATTTTAGTATCTATAAAAAGAAAAAAAAGAAAAAGTAAAAAATCTATTTCAAAGCAACTTTAATCAAATAACACATACTTTCTGGAAAATTATTTTTAAAGTGTTTTTATAATGTCTACTTTCATGAGATAATAATAGTCCTCAATATTTATAAATAATGATTTATGCACTGTTTCCTCAGATTTTATGTATTTTGTGAATCTCTTTCAAAAGTAGAAAAATTCTCACAGCTGAACATTATGTTCTAGAACTCCAGTTTAAGAAATCTAAAATTTGAAATGATGAAGCCCTGGCTAGGTAGCTCAGCTGGTTAGTGTTGCCCTGATACGCCAACGTTGCAGCTTTAATCCCCATCACTGCACATACAAGAATCAACAAATGAATGCTTAAGCGGAACAACAAATCAATCTCTCTCTCTTTAAAATCAAACAAGCAAGTAAAATAAAGTGATGAAAATCGCTTTTATTTATGAATTAAAATTGTCAAAGAAAACTAAATAAAAAGTTGGTTTTAGATTATCATAGGAAAAAAAACTGATAAAAATTAAAATTCCTCTTACTAGTTTCAGTGATCTGAAGTATAACAGAGCCCAGTTGGAGAAACACTGATCTAGAGAACTAAGAACTAAGTTATTACCTAGAATTAAAACCAAAAGCATCTCCCACACAGGGCCAGAGAGGCCTACACAGGGTCCACGATGGCACTACCAATAGTTCCAAACTTAAAACCGGATGTTCTTCATTTGCCTGGAATATACTCCATTGCTAAAAAGATAAGCTTGGCCTTTAGAAGGAGACTAAGCCCCAACTTCAAAGTGCCTGAGATCCTACTTCAGGTCCATTAATTTTTAGATAAGAATAGTTTTGTTTTGTTTTTTAAGCTGAAAGCATTCCATGGCAGTCCTGAATCATCATCTAAAAGGATGAGCCATGATGACCTTTGAGAGCATCACAATGAAGGCACTTCTGCACCTTCAAGAATGTTTCAGTAATCAGGATATCTGTTTAAGAAAGTGAAGAGAATGTTTAATAAATGTTCGCAAAGACTTTCTGACAAAATGTTAACTGGAAAACTCTTGGCACTGAAATGACACATTTCTGAGGAAGGGTAGTGGTTCTTCACCTCACAAGACTGAAAAATTGAAGTGGAAATATATCAACAGGCAAGTTTATAAACATAAAATTTAAAGTAAGACATAAAGGTACCTGCTTTAGAATGAGGCATCAACATTCGTAAGTCCTGCATTAAATGTCTTGTTCTGAAATTTATTCCTCTCGAAGAAAAGATGAGAATCCGTTCCTTATTTTTCCACCTGCCCTAAAGAAAAATAAAGTGTTAAAGGAGTTTTAGATCTCAGAGTGAATACACCTTATTTATTGTTTAAAAATAAAGCTTCTAAGTGGCAAGAAAGTCAAACAATGCTGACCTAAACCTTGAATTCAATCTCTCACTAGCATTCATTCACTGACTGACTGCCACCCAAAAATGCTCTCCGTAGCTTCCTTTCCTTTTGTGTTTCTTTACTCCTCAATCTCTCCAATTCTTCCTCCTGACTTTAAAAATTATTTCTTAGGCTATTTTATTTCTATCCTCTCCAAGAGTTCTCATAACCATTCTCATAGCTTCAACTTTCAACTCTACAAAAAGGTAAAGAACTCTCTCCAGTCCTACTAATCTCAAATTCAATTCTGGAATACCAACACTTAAGTCTGGTCAATTTCTTTGTTATTCATTTTTCTGATGATGTCACCATCATTTCAGTCCCCCAGGCTTTGAATCTTTCATGTGCCCTTATTCTCTCATATCATAAACACTACTAAATGCTGTCCATTTCTTTTGCAACAACTCTTAATCCCTTCCTATTCCCAACACCCTCCTTCAGATCCTTATATTACTGTATTAGCTGCAAATCTCCTAAATGGCTAGGCTTCCCAGCTAGTAGCTCCTGCAATAGATATGGCTGGCTAGTACCAGCTTAACCTTATAAGCACAGCTCCAATCACATCCTACCTTCCAGATTTTTCTAAACAAAGTCCAAAATGACATAGCTTTAACACTGGTTCCAAAATACATTTATACTTTCACCTCATAGTGTCCCAAACCAACCCTACACTTTAGACAATCTAGCTCTATTTTTTTAATTTTCAGCATTTCCCACACTTCAACACCTCTGGTCAGTTTTCTCTGCCTTGTATTGTTTTCTCTCATTTCTTAATATCAAAATTCTACCTTTACTTTGAGATCTACTCAAAGGCTAAACAATTCCTTCATGATTCCTTCCACTATATCCTGGGGTAAAAGTAAACTCTATCTTCTGCACCCCAATAGGATTTTTCGTATCACGCCTCAGACCATTGACACTACCACATTTCTTTTCTAGATCCTTAATGGAAGAATGAACACACTAATATTTACTGAAAATTTACTACGTTCTTCACATTTCCTTTCTCTTAATGTGCAAATGAGAAAAGAGCTTGAAATCTCGCTAACAGCAAGGATAAAATGAACTCATCTTTCATGCCTCAAAGCTAACCCCCTTCCTAATGCTTGCCATCACACCACACAAAGTCCCTTACTTATCACTTACGATGTGCTAAGGTACCACGCTAAGCTGGGAGGATGCAGAAATTAATAAGAGGATGCAGAAATTAATAAATCAAAGGCATCCCTTGTCTCCACAGTATTCGATTCGATCTCTTAGAAAGCTCTCCATTGAATGAAAATTTGGTCCAACAACTCATGTTCACCTTCTTTTGAATAAAAACCATAAACTTACATGAAATCTTAGTTTCCTTCTAAACTCCAACATGTCAGGAGGAAGAAAAGAGATCACGTTCTAGTTTTACAACCTCAAAGCAGGGGAAACCTATCTTCATACAGTCCTGGCACGTCGAAAGTTTGCAGAATACAAACAAAGCTGATACCATCTACTCCAGCATCCGTTAACCCTTGAGAGTTAAAAGTCAAACAAATCAATGTCACTGTTCCAAGGACAGCAGTTTTTAAAAGGACCATATAAGATTCAGGCCCCCTGACTGGTAGTACTTGACACGAGCAGAACATGTGATACTACTCGTTGTTAGAGAATATATTCAATAGCTATAAAGAACTTTGGGGTAGAGGAGGGGGTAACTAGAAAACAGAACACTGAAACTGAGTATTAAGCCGACCTTCCGTGACCCCGGGAAGAGCTCTGCAGCCCGCGCAGCTGCTCCGCCAGCCGCCTTCTGCAGGGCAGCCACGTGCACGAAGAACAGCTGTAAATGCGGTGGCCAGTCCGGCCGAGAGAGCTCAAACCCAGCTCCCGTAACACCCGAGAAACTAAGAACTCCGCAGGGCTGTAATCCGGCGGGTAACCCCATGGAAGGCTGGTACAAAGCCGCGGCCGCAGAGAAAACCGGGAGCAGCCTCCCTACCTTGCAAACGGGGCCTGGGATGCGGTCTCTGTCTTCTTCTTCCGCCTCCGCTGTCGTGTCGCGCTGCTCAGCTGGCGGCCTGGCACCTTTTTCGTTCTTTTTCGGCTTCTTCGCTTGAACGGCCAGACCTCCACGCCGTTTCCTCTTGGTGGCCGCCATCTTGCCTCTCCGCCTCCTCCGTTGGCCTTCCTTCCGGTACTGCCGCTCTCTCCCCTTTCTCAGCTCTTTGGTGCCTTTTTCCGGCCACTATGGTCCTCCACGCATGCCTCTCTAGGCCTCTCCTGGCTCTGTGGTGACGGTGGCCGAGGTGGCCCGCCGGTCTGAAAAGAGTGGCGGGAGCTGTTCCACCTACTCTCCGTTTGTGCCGGAGCCGCGGCTGGCTTCCCCAGGCACTTGGCTGCGAAGGGCTCCCAGACGTTCCGCCCCCCCGCACAGGTAGGGTTTCCGCGCCGGAGGATCCCAGGACCGGTAAACAGATGTCGGTGACCGGGACTCAAGGTGGATCTTCGGAGGATCCGGGCCCGTCCTCCCCGTCGCCTGTTCTGTTAATAATAGGCACGGTGGGGGCGCCGGGCAGCCAGACAGACTCTGGGATGTGGCCCCAAGGGTGACCGGGCGAAACTGACCCCCAAGGCGCACCACCTTACTGGTCCTCCGTTTCCATGGTTGACAGATTTTCATGTATTGCTGTTCTCCAACTGAAGGCGAGGAACCCGTCAGCCATGCCCCCAGCCCCAGAGACCGTGGGTGGCAACGCTGGGACGGGCCCCAGGCGGCCAGGCCCGGGCGCAGGCCGAGGTCGCGGCCCCGCCGGCGGGGGGGTGGCGTCTCACTGTCGGGTCTTCGCAGGTGTTTGGTCCGCGGGAGGGGGCTGGCGCTGGGAGCACCCTCGGGCCGCCGCGCGTGGACCATGCCGCTCATACACCAGCCGGCCCCGGACGAGAGTGACTACAGCTTGGTGGCCAGCCTCGACAACGTCAGGAATCTCTCCACCGTCCTGAAGGCTATTCACTTCCAAGAACATGCCACGTGTTTCGCCAGTAAAAATGGAATCAAGGTTACAGTGGAAAATGCCAAGTGTGTGCAAGCAAATGCTTTTATTCAGGTGCGTGAGTGACACCTCTAAACCGGTGACATGTCATATTCCTCACCCAGCTGAATGAATTCCGAAGGTCTTAAGAGACGTTTAATTTCGAAAACAATAGGTCATTTGATTTTTTTTTTTTTTCTCTCCTGGTAACATTCTTTTCCCATGTGGTTTTATGGAGATAATAGTTAAAAGTAACAATGTCTAAGATTTACTAAGAATCCAGGCACTCTTTTTTTTTTTTTTTTTTAATATTTTATTTATTGATTTTTTTAGAGAGAGAGGAGTGAGAGAGAGAGACAGAGAAAGAGAGAAGGGGGAGGAGCAGGAAGCATCAACTCCCATATGTGCCTTGACCAGGCAAGCCCAAGGTTTCGAACCGGCGACCTCAGTGTTCCAGGTCGACGCTTTATCCCACTGCGCCACCACAGGTCAGGCCCAGGCACTCTTAATAATAACAAAGCCTACCTCATAGTAGTCCTATGAAGAAAGCCCTGTTGTTATTCCCATTTTACATATGTGAAAACTGAGGCACGGTTTAAGTAATTGGCCAGCGCCCCCCCCCTTTGCAAGTGGCTGAGCTAGGATGAGAACCCAGAACATTTGTTTTAAGAGTATATATGCTCTTTACCACTACCTCCCATATTAAATTTTTTTCCTTTTATTGATTATTTTCAGTTTGTTCTTACAAAGTCATATCTGTATGGTTCAAATTTCAGATCTAATTTAGCATGTTTCTGAACACCTAAATGCACAGTATGACCTCAGGAATACTTAAGACATGGTTTCTATCCTTAAGAGAAATTGAAAGCCATCACTCATGTATTATCAAATTGTTTGGCTATTTTCCAAATGACTTTAGCTGTACTTACATGTCCAAAAAAGATGGAAGAATCACATGGGGATAGTTTAGATCCAAGAAACTAGATGAAGTGCCCTCACAAAGTTTTGCATGGGACCTGAATCCATGTCACACCTTTAACTGTTGAGCATTATTCAAATGGATGATAGTTGAAAAAGTTTTAAGATGTGTTGATTGATAATCTGAAGTGGTTTTCATGGTGTTAGCATAATACTGTTTTTTTTTTTAAACATCAAAAGAAATCTAGAACCTTATATGTGAGGCCTCATTCTTTAATATACTTACTTTTTTATGTTTCCTTTTTTTTATAGGTGGGAATATTTCAAGAGTTTAAAGTTCAAGAAGAGCCTGTTACTTTTCGAATTAACTTAACTGTCCTTTTAGACTGTTTATCTATTTTTGGATCAAGTCCTATGCCAGGTGAACTCTTTTATTACTGTTATAACAAATGAAAGCATTATACAGAATGGTCAGAAAAATACAGGAAAAGCTACTAGAATATTAGTAATATAAACATTTTTTTTTCTTTTTTTTTCCAAGCAAGAGGAGGGGAGATAGACATAGACTCCCGCATGCACCCCAACCGGGATCCACCTGGCAACCCCTGTCTGGGGCCAATGCTCTTGCCCATCTAGGGCCATGCTCACAACTGAGCTATTTTTAAGAGCCTGAGGAGGAGGCTTTATGGAGCCATCCTCCATGCCCGGGCCTATGCCCTAGAACCAATCAAGCCATGGCTGCGGGAGGGGGAGAGAGAAAAAGAAAAAAGGAGGAGGAGTGGAGAAGCAGATGGTTTGCTTCTCGTGTGTGCCCTGACCAGAATCAAACCCAGGACATCCACATGCCTGCCTGACACTCTACCACTGAGCTAACCAGCCAGAGCAAATGAACATTTCTTTAGAAAGTGAATTGCCAATTCTTCTTTTAGTGGTCATAATCATGAATTCTGATTTTTTACATTACTAATAGCAAGTGTACTTATGTTTCTTTTTATATTTGCACAAGTATTTACATTCATCTTTTTTAATAAACTTACAAAGCTTATAAATTTGAACTGACCAAAAGAAGAATTTGAACATGTCTTAAATATCATTAACATTGTAAAATATGTTTTCATTGCTTCTTTTCCCTAACTTGTCCAGATTTACAGTTAGTGGTAGAGAAAAACAGAAATCAATTCTTCTCCCAGTGAACTGCATTCAAATTATTTTCTTTTTTTTTCCTATTAACTCCTGTTTATAAATTATATCTATTTTCTTAAATGTTTTTCTTTAAAATATTTGTATATTTTATTTGTTCAGGGATTTTTTAGGAATAAGGAATTCAGTTGCTATGGATATAAAACTACGAGGAATCCTCAGAAGAATGATTTTATTTCATAGGAAAGGCATCTAAGATTAGCTAGGGAAAAATTCAGTTCTGGTTCTTTAGAAAATGTATTTTATTTTATTTATTTATGTGTGTGTGTGTGTGTGTGTGACAGAGATAGAGAGAGGCAGAGAAAGGGACAGACAGTAAGGGAGAGAGATGAGAAATATCAATTCTTCGTTGTGGTTCCTTAGTTGTCCACTGATTGCTTTCTCATCTGTGCCTTGACGGGGGGACTACAACAGACCGAGTGACCCCTTGCTCGAGCCAGCGACCGTGGGCTCAAGCTGGTGAGCCTTGCTCAAACCAGATGAGCCCACGCTCAAGCTGGCGACGTCTGGGTTTCAAACCTGGGTCCTCCGCATCCCAATCCGAAGCTCTATCCACTGCACCACCACCTGTTCAAGCTAGAAAATATATTTTAATTGTATACTGACAGTTCATAAAAGCATCTGCCGTCCCCCTTCCTCTCTGTGGCTCTCCATCCCTCAGGAAGGGAGAGGAGCTAGAATGTCCTGCCGTATTCCTCTTCCTGTCTAGTGGTTTGCAGTGTTATAACCCTAACCACTATTAACCATCCTCTCCTTTTCTCCCAATTTGATCTTAAATTTGGGGGAAATGTAAACAATGTCTTCTAACAGAAAAGACTAGAAGGATCCTTATCATAGTGCATATGTTGACATTACAGTACAGACACTATCAAAGCAGTCCACTGTTGCACAGACGGGACTTCAGGAAATCGCGTAGCCTGTTCTGCGGCAATTCTATGACTTGTAGCCTCAGACCTTGGAGACTCTCCATCCTGAAGTTGTGTGTACATATAATCAGTAGGTATTTCTCAAGTGTTGTGGAAAGCTAGAAAATGATTTCAGAGTTACATTACTTTTTGTTCTGGTTTCCAATTTTCTTGCAATTATTTTGGGAATTGTCTACATATACTGTCATCAGAGAACATGTGGCCCTTTCTTACAGAGAGAAACAAACATGTATGATAGAAATTGGGCAGAATAAATTATTCTTGAGGGGGTTTATGAATCATTTGAGGAGAAACCGAACCCAGAGCTATACAGCTAAACCCAAAGTATGATTTATTTCCATTGCAGGGAATTTAACTGCGCTTCGAATGTGTTACCAAGGTTATGGTCACCCTTTGATGCTATTTCTGGAAGAAGGAGGAGTGGTGACAGTCTGTAAAATCAATACTCAGGAGCCTGAGGAAACTCTGGATTTTGATTTCTGCAGCACCAATGTTATTAATAAAATTATCCTGCAGTCAGAGGGGCTCCGGGAAGCATTTTCCGAACTGGATATGACAAGTGACGTCCTCCAGATCACCATGTCTCCTGACAAGCCTTATTTCAGGTACTCGAAGGCAGTGCTCTTGCAATTCAAGTTGTTTACTCCATCTCCCTAATTACACATTTACAAGGATGCAGGACTTACAGTATTATCCAGGTCCCTAGGATTTTCAGAACTTGGGAAAGCTCTTATCCTGACCTCATACTTTTCTTGATCAGGACACTTAACGACCCTGGAAGATTAATTTCCTAGTTCATAGCTTCATTGATTTTATTATTTTTTTATTGAGTTTAGAGAGACAACAATTTATCGTTCCACTGATTTATGCATTCATGGGTTGATTCTCATATGTGCCCTGACTGAGAATTGAACCCACAGCCTTGGTATATTGGGATGATGCTCTAACCAGCTGAGCTGCCCAGCCAGGGCTAGTTCATAACTTCATAGTTAGGTAGTGTTAGTGTCTAGATGAGGAGTTCAGTCCCCTATTTGATAAACTAGTGGTCTTTTTATTGTTGTACTACTTAAACTGTTGTAGATCCAGTTAACATCATGAGGGAAACTGGGCTTAATCTTTTAGAAAAGGTGTTTGTATTATACGGTATCTCTTTCCTTTCAAGTCAGTACAAGACACAAAAGGAAGCAGATGTTTTCTATACCTGGTTCATTCACTGAGTATCCATAGATCACCTACTGTGTGCCCATCTACTTTATTAAGCACTACAAAAAGTGCTTAAAATCAAGGTGAAGAGGAAATATGTGAAACTGCATGGCTTTAAGTACCAAAATAATACACATAGCCTCTTAGGGAACCAGTGCAAGAATACTTGGAAAGGGTTGGTGGATGTGAGCTTCCCAAGGGAGGGCAATTTCAGCAGAAATACAAGATCAAAAACTATCAAGCTGTTCCCAATATTTTGATACAAAAAATTATGAGATGACAAGCCTCTTTTTGAAATTAGAATCAATTTAGAGAAAGGATTTAAATATTTCTTCTCTTTTGAAGCATTTCAGAATATTAATGAATAAAAGGTTTTTTAATATCAGGTCTACTGGAAAGTTCTGTTCGTTTCTATCACAACAAGTTTCAACATGTAAGCACATATTTATTTGGCGCATGTGTGCCTCTCTATTTTTATCAGTTAATGTATACATATTGACATAGCAAATTAACTAAAACAAAGTTGATTCACGTTAGTCTTATGTGTGAAGCGATAATGTACCCATGGCTACTGATAAAGTTCATTTACGCCACTGTATTGTATACGAATTTCAACAAGGAAGAAATGCTACAGAAGCATGTAAAAATGTATTGAAAGTGTTTGGTGAAGGTACAGTTTCTGATAGGACATGCAGAAGATGGTTCGAAAAATTCAAAACAGGTGATTTGGACCTTTCTGATAAGCCACGTTCTGGGCGACTATCTTTGATCGATGACGATGTTGTTAAGACCATGTTGGAGCAAGATCCTTTTCTGACACATCGGAGATCACAGAAAGGCTTAATTCAGCTAAGCAAAGCATTTTGGACCATATTCGGAAGATAGGATTGGTGTGAAAATATTCAAGATGGGTGCCACATGAATTAAGTCAGAAGAATTTGGATGATTGAGTCGTCATATGCACATCTCTGCTTGCTCGGAACAAAATCGAGCCCTTCTTGAACTGGATGAGAACTGGGGATGATTACCTACGAAAACATCGTAAGGAAAAGGGCATATTGTGAACCTGGAAAACCTAGCCCTTCCACCTCTAAACCAGATTTGACTCTGAATAAGAGAATGTTGTGTATATGGTGGGACATTCAAGGACCAATACATTAGGAGCTTTTAAAACCGAACGATGGCCCTGGCCGGTTGGCTCTGGTAGAGCGTCGGCCTGGCGTGCAGGAGTCTCAGGTTCGATTCCCGGCCAGGGCACACAGGAGAAGCGCCCATCTGCTTCTCCACCCCTCCCCCTCTCCTTCCTCTCTGTCTTTCTCCCCCTCCCGCAGCCAAGGCTCCATGGCCTCTGCCTCGGGCGCTAGAATGGCTCTGGTTGCAACAGAGCAACGCCCCAGTTGGGCAGAGCATTGCCCCTGGTGGACATGCCGAGTGGATCCCAGTCAGGCGCATGTGGGAGTCTGTCTGACTGCCTCCCCATTTCCAACTTCAGAAAAATACAAAAAATAAATAATAATAATAATAATTTTTATGTTGATTAAAAAAGAAAACCCTGAACGAAAAGCTCAATTCGGAGAAGTATTGTCAGCAACTGGATAATTTAAAGACAGCAGTCCAAGAAAAGAGGCCGGTGATGTTCAATAGGAAGAACATCATCATACTGCATCATGATAATGCCAGGCCACATGCTGCTTTGGGGACTTGTTAAAAAATTGCAGAACTAGGCTGGGAAATTCTGTCGCATCCACCATATTCCCCGGACTTAGCACCTTTTAACTATCACTTGTTTTTGTCCTTACAAAATTTTTTGAAGGGCAAAAAATTCAAAAATGAAGATACCAAACAAGCACTAGTTCAGTTTTTCGCATCAAAAGATAAAACATTTTTCAAAAATGGGATATACAAATTGCCCTCACGCTGGCAAGAAATCATTAATAATAATGGCAATTATATTATTTAATAAAGTTTATTGACGGTAAGAAAAATTTGTATTTTGTTTTATTCCAAAAACGGACAGAACTTTCAGGTAGACCGGATAGTTAAGTGAGAAGAACAGAAGGCCTTTCTCATGGCATTAGGCAGTAAAAATTTGGCTCAAGGTCTGTTAAAATGCTAGCCAAAATAGCAATCAGTAGAACCCTACTTAAACAGTGATAGAAATGAAAAAATTCCAGGCGCTTAAACAGTATTTTAGAGGCTCCCACCTCAGTGATCTGCTGGATAACTGGATGCTTCATGGATACCCTGCCCCTCCTCTGTGGGAAATGACTTGGTGGTGGAGAATGGGGAGTTGCAATTTGTTTCTGGATATGTTAAACTTGAGGTGCCTGTGACAACAGAAAATAGATGGATATATAGATACAGGGCTCGGCAGAAAGTCTAGGCAGGAACTTTCAATTTGGGAACCATCATCATAGCTGGGCAGGAATGAGATGCCTCAAAGGCAACAGTTGCATTAGAAGAGAGGAAAGATGGAGGTCAGTATCAGATGGGATTAAATTAATGAAATTGAGGCAAACACATGGGTTCCTTTTGGGACTGGCATTTCTCAAAGCTGTTTATTGGTTGCTAGTTCCGGACATCCTGTGGGGTTCTTTATTATGGTGATCATTATAGTGTACAGTCAACATTTGTTTACCTGTTTCACCCACTAGAATGCATTTCTTAAGGAAGTATTTATTTGGATTCCAATGTTGGACTAATGAATAAATGACTTCCTCATTTTCTACTATAGGTTATCTACGTTTGGGAATGCAGGAAGCTCCCACCTTGACTATCCCAAAGATTCTGATTTGATGGAATCATTTAATTGTAATCAGACCCAAGTCAACAGGTCAGTTCTTAATATAGAAGTTACCATTGGTGGTGAAGGTGAGATTAAATACCAAATTTCTATTCAATAAAATTTTTAAACTTTCAATCTGTTGATAAAACTGTAGCAATTTTTTTTTTTTAAATTAACAGTAGAGTGCTGGGTTTACTTGGGAATTTGGGGTTATAGTAGATGATTTTTTTTAATCAAGAGAAAATATTAACAAATTGAACAAGGATTAGATTTTATTCTTATATTTGCTATTTGGTGGTTCTTGCTAATTTTTGTTCTTTTCTTGGAGTTATGAGCACTGCTTTCACTGTGTCCAAATAACAGCTTTTTATTTACTCTTTCACAGATACAAGATTTCTTTACTGAAACCCTCTACAAAGGCATTAGTCCTGTCTTGTAAGGTATCTATTCGGACAGATAACCGAGGATTCCTGTCATTGCAGTATATGATTAGAAATGAAGATGGACAGATATGTTTTGTGGAGTACTACTGCTGCCCTGATGAAGAAGCTCCTGAATCTGAATCTTAGTATGACAGTACACTGCAGCATTTATGTATACATTCCTGATAGGTCATGTTCCCGTTCACGATTTCCTATCGGATCTCCCCAAGGGGAGAAGCACAGAGGAGATGGGAGCAAGAGCCCTGTCCCTTACAGTTACTGTGTCTTTTATAAGTAAATATTTTCATGTAGTCACAGATTATCTAATATTGGACTATCCTATGGTTCTGTCTTTTGAACTCATGGGAGTTATGAGCCAAGATGCATTCTGTTTAGGACATTTCAGAAGTCTGAATATTTTAGTTTGATGGAGCCATATATGAAATGCCCTTATATTTATTTACTGTTAGGGGAAAAAAGGCATATGGGCATTGCTTAGTTTGAATTCTAGGGACTAAAAGTTTTTTTAAATTTTATTGAATTTACTGGGGTGACACTGGTCAGTAAAATTAGACAGGTTTCAGGTGTACAGTTCTGTAATACATCATCTGTATATGGCATTGTGTACTTACCACCCAAGTGGAGAATATATATCTTAAAGCAGTGATCCTTCAAGTATTGTGTCCGGCCAGCATCATCAGCATCACCTAGAAACTTGTCAGAAACTCTGTGAGTAAACCAGCAATTTCAAGTTTACAAGCGCACCCCCTCTCCGGAAATTCTGATGTATGCTAAAGTTTAAGAACCACTGTGTTAAAGGATACTTTTTTAAAAAATAGCATTTAATTGCATTGAAGTGACTGCTGCTATGAGATTTTTTTAATGCGATTTCTTCATAAACCTTTTTAAGCTTTGACATCACCAAACAAGTCTGAATAATTATATGATTCATTTTTAAAGAATTCATTTTGAAGAAATCTATGAACAAAATATAAAAGTGGTTAGGTATAGATTTTCTTGACCTCAAAACTGTTCAGTGTAGTGAGTACTGCAGTAAGTACTTACTAGATAACTTTTATTTCCCTATAAGAGTTTCCACCAAACAGGTATAGAAAACCAGTTATTAAGTGATTTTGCATTTCTTGGGTAATTTGCCATGAAATAATTTTGTGACATGTATAGATAATTAATAATATAATACTAAGATGATTTGACCGGTTTTCTAGTAGTCAAAATATATATCTAAAATAAAGTTTCTGTACCAGGTGATAACAGCTCATTGTCTCCAGGTGGGAATGCACCATTGGCCTTTGGGTGAGACACTTCTTCATGGGAAAAAACTCATCCCTTTGCACAATTCATCTAGCCTCCCTGGCCTTACCTACTAAGGCCATTGTGATCACCCTTTCCCCAAATAAAAGTGGCCCCTACTACTACTGATCGGTGATAAGCCTTAAATGATATTCACCACAATCTGAGGGTATATTTCAGACATCTTTAATAGTCCGCATAGCATTCCAGGAGGCCGGTGTAGAGGGTATTGGAGCAAAGCACATCAGAGAATTGCTCCCCGGCGCACGCACAGTTCTGTGTAGAGCCCAAGGTAAGCACCCGATAACTAATAAGTCTCCCAAGCAAGCTCAGGATGCCTAACTGGTACAAAGAAGTTGCAGTTTTATAAAGTGTAGTATATGTTTAAGAAGGAAATGAGCCTGACCAGGTGGTGGTACAGTGGATAGAGCATCAGCCTGGGACCTGGAGGACCCAGGTTCGAAACCCCAAGGTCGCCGGTTTGAGCATGGGGTCACCAACTTGAGCATGGGGTTATAGTATAGACACGACCCCATGGTCGCTAGCTTGAAGCCCAAGGTTGCTGCTGGCTTGAGCAAGGGGTCACTGGCTCAGCTGGAGCTCCCCCATCCTCCCAACAAGGCACATATTAAGAAAGCAGTCAATGAACAACTAAGGTGCCGCAACTATGAGTTGATGTGTCTCATCTCTCTCCCTTCCTGTCTGTCTCTCACTAAGAAAAGAAAGAAAAAAAGAATAAATCTATTAAATGTTTAAATATTTTTTGTTTAAACAGCAAGAACAGAACATAGTTGTAAAAATATTTAGTCAATCAACACTTCAAGGACTACAACTTCCTGTAAGTTGAAAATAGCAGAGTTATTTTTGTTTTTTGCTCCCTGGTATGTCCGGTAACTAGAACAGGGCCTAGCACGTAACAGGCATTCAATAAACACTAGATGAAAGAATGTCCATTTTCAGATTATTGCTTCACGTCTTATTAGTTGTTACTTAGCTCCATTTATTTAGCTCTTAATCTATTTTGATATATTTGTTAAAAGTTGAACCCATGAAAAATTTAAAATTGAAATTGATTTAATAAAAAAAGATTGACATTTTGCACATTTAAGATCATCACTTTGGCTGCATTTATCTTTAGGTGTTTAGAATTCAGAAACGAATAAATTTAAATCTTGTAAAATCACTGTAACATTGCACTACTGATATGATAAGAATTTTCTATTTAAGTGTGTTCTATTTGACCCAGGGATTGACTAGTTTAACTCTGTTCTGGTTCCTTGACTGACCACTAGGGTGGGTGCTTCCTCAGGCAGAGTAGGACGCTCTGGTGATACAAATTCATGCCCAATATAGTATAATCTTATTTTTAAAACATTTACTTTTGCCTTTTTGAAATTTATTTCATTTCTCTTTCAGTGGAATTATGATTACCATGAATGAGTCGGTCATTTTTTTCCATTTTTATTAATTTGTTTATTCCCAATTTGATGATGTGCTTCCACCCAGAATTGATCAAGTGATTCCCAGTACTAAAAATCGTTTATTAAATTTTATTTTTAATAATAAAAATAAGTGCCTGACTTGTGGTGGCGCAGTGGAATAAAGTATCAACCTGGAACACTGAGGTTGCTGGTTCGAAACCCTGGGCTTGCCCAGTCAAGGCACATATGGGAGTTGATGCTTCCTGCTCCTCCCCCTTCTCTGTCTGTCTGTCTGTCTCTCTCTCTCTCTTTCTCCCCTCTCTGAAAATTGAATAAAGTTTTTAAAATGCCAAAATAATAATAATAATAATAAGCCTTGTAACACAGTCATTCGGACTCTGTTGCCGTCAGGTGGTCCTGGCAGGAGTTAGTTACAGCGTGCTCTGCTCACCTCCGCTCCGCCTGTCCCTTGTCCCTTGTCCCCTACTGGGTCCTGAGACCCTGGGGAGACTGCGTTGTGACTTTCCTTTCCAAGGATGAATGAGACAGTGCTTTCACACATGTCAGGTCACAGGCACCCCCAGCAGCATTGCTGCTCTGCCATGGACATCCTGCTCTACCCAGAAGTGCCACCGGCAGCTGGTCGGTACTTCTGTATCCACATCTTAGTCACTGCCAGAGGTTTTGATAATTAGCAGAGCAAATGTTTGAAGTAGGTTTTCTTTTTGAAATTAACAGTAGATGGTAGTAGTGGATCTAATTCTTAAAACTAGTGGTATTCCGGAAATGTGAACCTACCGAATTAGTTCAGAGTAGTTCCCCATCCTTGCATGGCAAGGGGGTGAATGTAGGGAGGCCTGCAGCCTGAGACTTGACCCCTGCATGGTCTTGCTTCCTACCCCTTTGTCCAAGGATTTCTGGTTGCTCCCTGTTGACTGGATAGGACAATCCCATTTCTGGAATGTTAGCAAGTTCACCTTAAATCAGGGATCCCCAAACTACCGCATGCGGCCCCCTGAGGCCATTTATCCGACCCCCGCCACACTCCTGGAAGGGGCACCTCTTTCATTGGTGATCAGTGAGAGCAAAGCGTAGTGTCACTCACATATAGTACTACTTCCGGTGACACGGGAGGCACGCGTCCCGGCTAGCAGTGACAATATGGAACTGGACATTGACAATCTCATTAGCCAAAAGCAGGCCCAGAGTTCCCATTGAAATACTGGGCAGTTTATTGATTTAAATTTACTTGTTCTTTATTTTAAATATTGTATTTGTTCCCATTTTGTTTTTTTACTTTAAAATAAGATATATGCAATGTACATAGGGATTTGTTCATAGTTTTTTTTATAGTCCGGCCCTCCAGCGGTCTGAGGGACAGTGAACTGGTCCCCTGTGTGAAAAGTTTGGGGACCCCTGCCTTAAATGGATCTTTCCTGGAAAGTAGTGAGTGAGCTAAGGCACAGAGAATTGGGCCTTCACCACACATACAGAACAGGCCACATAAGTTTGCAAATGTTTGCTGATAAATGTTTATTAAAACCTGTATGTGGAACAGTTTGTTCTGGTCTTGGTTTTTCTTCCTCCCTCACCCCTCTAAATTGACACCAAGACTAGGAAACAAGCTAACCCTCATCCACCGTGAGAATTTCAGTGCCTGTTAACTAATTTAAAATGATGTCAGAGTTGTGCATGAGCATATTGGCTCAGATCTTTGATTGGGTTGGGTTATTCCAATTGCTAGTTCCACTTGAATGGATTTGGAAAATAACTTGGTTCTCATCTACAGTTTTCCAAGTGAGTGAAACTTTATATTAGGTTGTATTGTGCTGAGCATTCTAACATGGTTTTTTAAAACTTGGGGATTTCACAAAACAGTAAAATTTTACAACTTTTGGAACTAACAGGTACCACCTTATCTGTTAGGTCTGAGGATATTAAAACTATACCATTATCACCACCATTTCACAAAACATTTTAACATCAGAGTCTCAAAATAAACAGCAACTAGCTGACAGTAAAAAAAAAACAAAAAAAACTAGAAATATTACAAACAAAATTCAGATGCAAGAACAGGGTTAAACCATAAAACTTTTACATGTTAAACTTGATGCTATTTTATTGATACAGGCTAGAGATCTATAGACTTTGGGGTCTTACAAAAATTTTTAAAATTTTCAGTGCCACCCAAAACGGAGTCTGAATGGCCATTTCTTTTCTGGTATTTTGTTTTTATTGCAGTCATTGCTGAAAATTTATTTTCACCTGGATACATGAAAATGGAAACAACTCTTCTAAGGCTACTTGAGTCAATTCTGAATGTTGTGGCTAGGAACAGCAGTCCCATCTCCAGACAGGGCTAAAATCAGCAGTGACATACCTGGTGATGAGTTAGCAAGCACTGCAGAGAAGGCCAGTGGAATACTACCTTCAGCCAGGGCTGCAACCCGAGACCTTGGTCCTGAGTGCCAAGCCAAAAGCATTCTGGGAGTTCGCTAGGAGAGCACAGCTGACAGGAGCGAGCGAGCCATTGGATTAATTAGCACATTGTACTTCGGCCACAGCAGAACACTGCTCTGTACTATACCTTGAGCACTCACTGATAATTAGGTTTTACAGACTGAACAAATGACAAATTTCTTGAATGCAGTACCAAAATGTGGCTCAATAAGCGCTGAGTGAAAGAAATGGACACTTGGATCCCCAGTCTTTGAGCTCTGGTAAATCCACCCAGGTAACTGAGAAAGGATGGAAAAATAAAAGTTTTTTACAGTGTAAACTCAAATGAATCTGATTTCTCTTTTGTCCCTGAATACACACAAAAAGGTAAAGAATTTAATTTAAGATTGCCAACTTCTTTTTCTAGAAAAACACACATGTTCAGGGGCTAAGGGTGTTTTTGTTTGTTTAGTCTTTTTTTTTTTAAAACAACCTCAGTGAGCATTCCTTTCCTAAAATAGGCTTTTTAACCCAATTTCGTGGGGGCAGCAGATGGGATGGAGTCACCTGTGATTCAGGGTGTCTGCTTTGTAATTATCGGGCTGACCTTGACAAGTCAATCTCCCCTGCCCCTAGCCTCTTCATTTTTAAGAATCAAAAAGCCCTTTCTGACTGACATTGTGTGACTTTAGTAAATCAGATCAGGGCAGATATTTAAGATGAATGAAACAAAGCTGTTTTGCTGACCTCAAACAAATTTTGACTAAAAATACTTCCAAATAGTATATTCAAATATTCACCAATAAGTTCCTTAGGTACTGTAGAACTTCTAAAAGAGCTGAAACGAATGAAAAAGAGTGAGAAAAGAGGAAATGGAGTCCCAGCAATAACTGATCTAAACAAAGCATGTGTCTAAAAAAGATTTAATTCCCCCAAATTACAGGTCAGGATCCTGGTTTCTAGCAGCTCTTGGTTATTTCACCTGAAATACTGCTGCTAAGTGGACCTTTAATTTTCCTGGAGTCCTTAGTTCTGCTTTTTATCTCCTGCTGCTATTCAGTGTTGGTAAATATTATTTCGTGGTCCAGAATATTTGTTGCCAACAGGTTGGCTCTATTGTCAGCTACCTTGTTCAGAGGTTTTTCTCTTCACTGGTAACAGAAAGCCTGGAGAAAAGAGAAGACCATTCGTGCACTTTTCTTGGTTCTGTCCTTCGCTTCCTCCTTCCAGCCCCAAATCCCCACCTTACAGAGCTAGCGGTGACTATTACATGATGTGACTGTTCCCCTAACTACCGCCTCTTCTACAGTCCTCCAAACATGGCACCAGAGTCCAAGGTTTCTCCCCAGAGCAGGGCACTCTTTCCTTGATTCAGACAGCAAGCCAAGGATATCTAAGATACCCAGGTTACTTTTAATCACAGCTGGTTTGGAAAAAACCTCTAATTTAGAGCCTTTGATACAGTTCCTGATTTTCAGGTGATTTCTTCTTGTGAGCACATCGATTTAGAGCTCAGAGGCCTTACAAGTGCTGAAAAGAGGATCTGTCTTCCCCGTCTCCAGCCATAAAGATTTCTGTACTCTGATTTCCTAATACTGGGGGCGTTGGACTGGAGTTAGAAGTAATCTGGTCCAGAAATATGGTTCCTATTAAGTGTTCTCCAGTCACCTCCTATTTAGACCTCAAGCCTGTAAAAAAAAAAGTGTGGTTTTCATAGCCCCTGTTGACTGAAAGAAAAAATCTGTTCCACAGAAATATGAGATACCAGATTTTATGAACTTGAGGATTTTTATAGGCAAATCCCACTAAAGACTCTGATTCATTCTCTGTCTCCTACTAAGCTACAGAACCCAACTTGGCGCTTTTCCTTCTCAGTAAACCAAGAGAAAATGTGATTCCAAGTTTGGAGAATGGGCACGAATGAAATCAACTGCCCGGGGGTCTCATAAAATCAGAGGTGGGCAAAGATCTGAGAGTGACCTCAGCAAAGGACAGCAGCTAGAGGTCAGCCTCGGGCCTCCTGCTCTCCCACCACGAGGTGGCAGGATTCCCCTTGCCTGAAATTTTCAGGTTCACAACACCAATTTCCAGTGTGTGTGTGTATATATATGTCTTCTCTGGATACAGGTAATTGTGTCAGACTGTCCTGTTTATGATATGCATGTCTCTAGAGGCTCATGAGCTCTAGCTGACTTCTGAGATGTTTTCAGATCAGCTTGGTGGTAGCTTTTAATTTTCTAGTCCTGTCTTCCTTTGCTTCACACGCCAGGGGTGTAACCAGAAGGTAATCAAGTTAAAGCCTAGGTTTCAGGAAAAATAAAAGTAGCTGCTAATATATTATGTGATTACTGTCAGGTCAGGCACTCTGCAAACCTGGTTTCTGCCACAGGGCCTTTCTCCCTCCCACATCCCTTGGAATCAGCATTCCTGGCAGTGCCCTTTAGGAAATGCTGCCTTGTGTGACAGTCACGGAGCACTTCCCATCTGTCCTGTGCACTGCCCACCATCGTGCCTCATGACCTTCCACCCAGAGTCCTAGCTTGTCCACTTGGACGGACCATTGGAACCGCTCCCTGGTGTCTTCCCCTGCTTTCGTCGATTCCCTCCTTCCTGTCCTCCCTGCGCTGAGACTTCTATGGAACTCACTCGTCACACTCTCCTCCTCTCCTAATGCTTGTCTCTCCCATTCGATTGCTTCCTTAAGAGTAATGGCCATGTTTTACTTCTCTTCATTACCACCTGCAGCTCTAACTGCACCTGGCACAGAGTAGGTGCTTGCCAGATGTTTGTTGGAGGAATGAACGAAGATGAGGAAACAAGGCTCAGAAGGTCAAAGCCACGTAAGGTCACCTAGCCATTCATAACGAGGCTGGGCTCACCCAGGAGGTGCCCTGACGCAGGACAGTGCTCTTTCGCTAGACCTGAATAGCGAGTGCATGGCAGAAGTTCCACTTACCCACACACATACCCTATGGAGGCAATACTAATCAATCACGCTCCACCCAGCCCAGCCTTTTGCTCTGGAACTCAATCAAGCATCACTCCAGGGAACCACTAACAGCATGGGCCCCTAAGATGACGTATATTTGCTCTCCTTGACCTATTCCACTCTACCTCCCATCTAGCCGTGTCCGTGGGGATGGCAGAGGGGCCATGTAGCATGGGCACACGGCTCTGCTATAGACAAGGCACCCTCAGCCTCCTCTTGGTGGTTTAGCAGCCTCTGCTCCGCTTCAGGGAGATCCGAGGTAGGAAGCTCAAGACTCCCAAATTTTTCTCTAGCTGCCCTAGAGCCTCCTGTTATTCCTTGAATCCTGACTTGGCCAAGCTGCCGCCCCTAGGCCTCTGGATGCCAGAGCAGGTTGTGCTTCCCACCTGTTCATACACCAAGTTTGACCCATATCTTCCCTTTAGTTTTGTAGAGGCACTGTGGGAGCATGTACTAATAAATGAAAGAAAAGAATACAAACACAGCAGCCTGGGAAAAATCCAGCTCATGGAGCAAAAATATTTCATCACTAAGGTCTCGTCCAAGACGGGCCTGGCTGACACAAAGCTTAGTGAGCCTTTCCCCTCCTCTCCTTCTGCGTTCTGCAATTATGTCTGGAGACCTTCATCCCGAATCCTCCACTTCCACCCTATTTTTCTTTGGTATTCCCTCTCCAGCCCCTTGGCTCAAAATAGGCTCTTCCATTCTGTCCACACGGCCAAGAGGACAGTAAATCACTAGTAGATTAATGCATGTTGGGGCACTTACCTTCTCTCCAGCCCCTCCTATAAAGAGAAAGGATGGTTTTCATCGCTCCTGTTGACTTTCACAGCTCAAGACCCACCAAAAGTTATGCCAAAATAATCTGGGGGCATGCAGCTGTTTTCGAGATGGCTACCAAGGACAAAGATGAAGTCGATGCTCCATGCTTTCCTATGTTCAATAATTTTGGATGACTATCTCAAGTTGTAAAAATAGCTACTACCTGTGGAGTACTCACTTTATACCAGACGCGGTGCTAAGTGTTTTTGCGAACAATCTCATTTACTCTTTGTTGTGTTTTCATTCTGTAGATACTGAGGCTTAGGATAAACTGCCTCATGACACATAGAAGGGGCACTGTCTGGATTCAAACACAGGTCTGCCTGACTTAAAGTCCACGACCTTGACTATATTCTTCTAACAATTAGAACTGTCCAGTAACGGAAGGGGCCACTTCGGCAGGTAATGAGTGCGTTCCTGATTTAGGAAGGTGTCTAATCAGGAACTGGACAAATAGTCATCTCAAAACTCTGCTCAGCCAGTACAGCGCATGCTAATGTTCGTGATGATATCCAGTTTACCAACTGGCTTCTCATTAGTCATCATTCTCTTCACATCATCGTCATTTCTAATTAGTACTATGCTATGTGCCAGGCATCTTGCTGAGCAGTTTTACTTATATGAACATATTTACCCGCTACAATCCTATGAAGTAGGTATTGTTATTATCCCCATTTTATAATGAGGAAACTGAAAAGTAAAGTGACTTGTCTAACATCACACCGCTAATAAATAACAGAGATGGGGTTAAAACTCAAGCATCTGACTCTAAACCATTTTCTTAATATTACCCTGTACTCTCTTAATATTTGATATATACTTTTAAAAAATGATCTTTTGGGCCCTGGCCGGTTGGCTCAGCGGTAGAGCGTCGGCCTAGCGTGCGGAGGACCCGGGTTCGATTCCCGGCCAGGGCACACAGGAGAAGCGCCCATTTGCTTCTCCACCCCTCCGCCGCACTTTCCTCTCTGTCTCTCTCTTCCCCTTCCGCAGCCAAGGCTCCATTGGAGCAAAGATGGCCCGGGCGCTGGGGATGGCTCTGTGGCCTCTGCCTCAGGCGCTAGATAGAGTGGCTCTGGTCGCAATATGGCGACGCCCAGGATGGGCAGAGCATCGCCCCCTGGTGGGCAGAGCGTCGCCCCATGGTGGGCGTGCCGGGTGGATCCCGGTCGGGCGCATGCGGGAGTCTGTCTGACTGTCTCTCCCTGTTTCCAGCTTCAGAAAAAAAAATGGAAAAAAAAAAAAAAAGAGATCTTTTATCACAGATTAACTACATATTTGTTGCTTTAGAAGGTCCTATAACAGGCCCTGGCCAGTTGGCTCAGCAGTAGAGCATCAACCCAGCATGTGGAAATCCCGGGTTCGATTCCCAGCAAGGGCACACAGCAGAAGAGCCCATCTGCTTCTCCACCCCTCCCCCTCTCCTTCCTCTCTGTCTCTCTCTTCCCTTCTCGCAGCCAAGGCTCCGCTGGAGCAAAGTTGGCACAGGCGCTGAGGATGACTCCAGGGCCTCAGCCTCAAGTGCCAGAATGGCTCCGGTCACAACAGAGCAAGGGCCCCAGATGGGCAGAGCATTGTCACCTATTGGGCATGCCGGGTGGATCCCAGTCGGGTGTATGCAGGAGTCTGTCTGCCTGCCTCCACGTTTCTCACTTCAGAAAATTAAGGAAAAAAAAGATCCTACAACAGAAATATGTAACAGAAATAGAAAGTCCCTCAAAGTTCCATGTCCCAGAGATAATTACTAAGATTTTCAACTACATATTTACATATATTTGTGGGTTATACTGGATATAATGCTCACTAAAATGGTTTTTCTTATTTTTACCCCTAACAATATATCTACAATATTTTTCCTTGGCTCTTCAAAGCTCCACTTCATGCTTTTGCCTGACCTTATCACAAGGTCACACACATGTACCTTACTATACGGACCACAGACATGTACCACCATTTTTACTGGTGGACGTTTACATTCTTTCTACTGTTTTATTACAACTTTAAAAGTAAGATGTGTATGTGTGTACATTTGTGCAAGTATATATTTCAAAAGACATTCCTAGAAATACTGTTTCAGAGTCAAAGGAAACATACATTTAAACATTCTATTAAGTTTTGCCAGAACATCCACCAGAAAGGTAGTCTCCCCAAGCAACCCCTTCAGAGACCGGGAGGGCTGTCTCCCCGTACCCTGACAGAGCTGGGGACGTACTACCTGCACTGCTCACTACCACAACTACGATAGGTTAAAAGCGGCACTTCATGCTTTGAATTTTTAAGTTCTGGTTGAGACTGGACATCGCTAAAGACTCTCTGAGTCTTCTTCCCAGTTCCTCCTTCTTCATACCCTTAGATAATACAAAAACAATAATTACAACAATAACACAAGCTTGCTATGTGCCATACATTAAGTAAATTATTAAGATAGAGTGTTCTTATTTTTTAGATAAAGAAGGACATAGGGAGTCTCACTGTAAGTGGGAAAGTTCAAATTCGAGCCCTGTTTTGATTCCAAATCACCATGGATGTTCCCTCCAAAATAAGCATGCGTTCTCCAAAGTTCTTTCCTAAGCCTTCTCATTTCACATATACATATCCCATGGGTTTCTTAGCCATTCCCTGATTCAGCATCTATCTTCTTGAGCTCCTGGTTCATACAGTCTATTTAACATTACCAAGTGGCTGTATTGTGGGTAATTAACACATTCAAGATGGAAATTATTATCTTCTCGGACCCCATAGAGATCCTCTGAGATGATCTCCTCTAGCCGATACCATCTCACTTCATAGCATCGCCATTCACCCAGCTGCCAAAACCAGCTTTCATGCCTGCCTCCGTCATGCCTCACCTAACTGGTTCCCGGGTCTTGCCCCTACAGACTCCAGATTGTTTCCCAGCCCGTCCCCTCCACATTCCTTCGGATATGGCTTTAGGTAACTAAGGCCCTCAGTCTCTCCCTTGAACTATTGCACCTGCCTCCCGACTGGTCCCCCTACCACTAACATCTCCCCAAGTCCTACCTATCTTTCCCACTGCTGTCAGAGTTGTAAAGCCGGTCACTGATCATGTCACATCCTGCTCTTTGAAAATTGCCTTTTGTCTACTGAAGAAACAGTAAACTCTTTAGCAGGGCACATTAAGCATTCCATAATCTGGTCCCAATTTCTTTCCTAACTCATCATCTCCGGCATGTTTCTACTCATGTGTCTAAAAACTGCAACCACTCAAGGTCATGTGCTTTTCCCCAGAAAGAGCAAGTCTCTCCAGGCACCACTGTGCCTTTGTGCATGCTGCCGAAAGGCCCTCTTCCTCGGGCTTCCTTTCCACCTGTGGATATTCTACCTTTCTTGGAAGGCCAGCACCCTGCCCCCAGTGTACACATAGTTCCCACCCCCTCTTCCAGGCTCACAATTTATTACTCGTCCTCCTTGTTTACATTTCTATTAAAGCTTTACTACAGACTAACCTGTCCTCCGGTCGTGTGCATCTGTTTTCCTGAAAGGACTATATCTTAAACATCTTAGTATCCTAGTGCTTGGGAGGAGCTTGATACACAAATTATTAAAACTGAAAGACATCTGTGATTTAGGTAAAAGTTAGACTAAACAATCTCAGTATTTTCTTCCAAAGTTGAGATTTTCTGTGCTATTTCTATACAATAAAATCTTAACTTGAGGCCCTTGTAACTATTATTTAACCTTGGAATTAATTCCTATTGCAAGGGGCCAGTTCTCTCCCCTCTTTGCAGAAGCTTCCAAAGCCAAGCACTTGGGCTCCTGGCAATGAAAGAGCAGTGGGTGTTGTCCCTGGGTCCCCAGAGGAGGTGGGCAGAAGCACAAGCGTACATCGGAAACTAGCAGAGGCCAGACATCTGGGGCGCATTATCCCAGGGAGATGCCGAGGCAACGAGAACAATTCCTGTGCTGGTTTGTCTTTTTCCTTCTCTGACGTCTGGGCTTTGGCAGCTAGCTACTCCGATGCCCTTGCTCAGCAGTTCTGGGGGAATGGGATGTGGGCTTGCTTCGGAGAAAGACAAGCCTTCACTAACTCAAGTTCTGCTGCAGCAGAATCCTTCAAAGACTCTCCTCTGCTCTGTAGGGACTTTCATGGTAGGTCTAGGTCTCATTGTCATCACAGAGAGAAGAGTTAGTCTCCAAGCACCAAAAAACCACATAGATGAATTGGGTTCTTCCGATGCCTCCCAATTCCTCCTCCTTCTATGATTCTTTTCAAATCCTAGGCAAGAAACTACCAGCTTATTAATAAATCTCCTTCTAAAATTTCTTCTGTATCCTGCCTTGGTGTCTCTATGTAACCCACAGATTAAAGTACACTACTTTATAACAGAACAAGCAATGCTGAAAGACTGGAAGGAACAGCAACGTCCGGCTACCAGAGGAAGATGTTCTCTCCAGCTATTCTGAGCTTTCTCTTTTTATTTATTTACTTTTTGACTATTCTCCTTTTCCAATACAAAGTCATTAGAACTTTGTTCCAGTTTTGAAGCAATGTCATGCATTTCTTTCTTTTATTGTTGTTGTTATTACCTTCAAAGCACAAATTCTTTTAGATCTTTTCAGAGATTCAAATTCTCAATCTAATTCTCAAACATACAACACATGGTAATACCGCCTAATAAGTGATCCCTGGTTTCAGATATCCTGACCTGTCATCCTGGAAGCAAGAGGCAGTGTACTGCAGACGACAGGGACGAAAGGGTGTTTTGCTAACATATATTGATCACAGACACCGCCAGACACTGCCCTATGCATCCTATATAGACTATTTTATTTACTGTAAAACTCACAGCAACTCCTTGTTCATCACCCAAATGTGGGAGATAAAAATATCCATCAAATAGGATTATTTATGGATCATATACAGTATATGTAAGTATATAACATAATGCTAAGGAATTAGAAGAAGTTCTAAATTATAGTTATTAATATTTGTATGGGTACCAACTAAGAAAATACACTTTCATATACACTAACAGGCAGGGAGCAAAGCTCCGCACATACTCTCTAAGATGAGCATACACAGAGGGGCTGGAGAAACTCCTGGCATGGAGAAGATGGAACAGGAGACAGCATGCTCTGGCCTGCTCTGGGTGGGTAGGGACAGTGGGGGCTGCCCGCTCCTCTGTGCTCACCTTGTCCTCCATCGCCTTTCTGAGATCCTGTCCATGTTGTAAAAAGCTTCAGCCACTTGTCCACTACATAGTTGATGACCTGAGACTTCAACAAAGACTTTAGCAGTCTGTCAGCATCCTAGGGGAAAAAAATAAAAATATATATATATATATATATATATATATATATTTTGTATTTTTTCTGAAGCTAGAAACGGGGAGAGACAGTCAGACAGACTCCCTCATGCGCCCGACCGGGATCCACCCGGCACACCCACCAGGGGGCAACGCTCTGCCCACTAGGGGGCGATGCTGTCACGACCAGAGCCACTCTAGCGCCTGGGGCAGAAGCCAAGGAGCCATCCCCAGCGCCCGGGCCATCTTTGCTCCAATGGAGCCTTGGCTGCAGGAGGGGAAGAGAGAGACAGAGAGGAAGGAGAGGGGGAGGGGTGGAGAAGCAGATGGGCGCTTCTCCTGTGTGCCCTGGCCGGGAATCAAACCCGGGACCCCTGCACGCCAGGCCGACGCTCTACCACTGAGCCAACCGGCCAGGGCCAAGGCTCCATTGGAGCAAAGATGGCCCGGGCGCTGGGGATGGCTCCTTGGCCTCTGCCCCAGGCGCTAGAGTGGCTCTGGTCGTGGCAGAGCAACGCCCCGGAGGGGCAGAGCGTCGCCTCTGGTGGGCGTGCCGGGTGGATCCCAGTCGGGCACATGCGGGAGTCTGTCTGACTGTCTCTCCCCGTTTCCAGCTTTAGAAAAATACAAAAAACATTTTTTTTTTCTTTGAGCCTGACCTCTGGTGGCGCAGTGGATAAAGCATCGACCTGGAAATGCTGAGGTCGCCGGTTCGAAACCCTGGGCTTGCCTGGCCAAGGCACATATGGGAGTTGATGCTTCCAGCTCCTCCCCCTGTCTCTCTCTCTCTCTTCTCTCTCTCTCTGTCTCTCTCTATCCTCTTTAAAATGAATAAATAAAATAAAAATAAAATTTTTCTTAGAAAAAGAAAAAAAGAATTTGTAGTTAACCTTCTCAGGAGGAAACCTCCAGGCCCATATTATATCACTGGGTAATTCTACCTAACATACAAAAAAGGATTAGCACTCATTCTACATAATTTTTGAAGAAAATTAAAGAACCAGGCAAAGACATTACAAGGAAAAAAAAGCTATAGACTAATAATGCCCTTCTTGTACATTGATGTAGAAAGTCCTCAACAAAATACAGTGTGTCCGTAAAGTCATGGTGCACTTTTGACCAGACACAGGAAAGCAACAAAAGACGATAGAAATGTGAAATCTGCAACAAATAAAAGGAAAACCCTCCCAGTTTCTGTAGGATGATGTGGCAGCATGTGCACATGTGCAGATGATGACATAACACCATGTATACAGTGGAGCAGCCCACGGCCATGCCAGTCAAGATGTGGATGGTACAGAGGAAAGTTCAGTGTGTTCTGTGGCTCACTAAATTCAAATCTGTGACCAAAGTGCAATGTGAATATTGACATGTTTATAATGAAGCGCCGCCACATAGGAATAACATTACTCAGTGGGATAAGCAGTTGAAGGAAACCGGCAGTTTGGTGGAGAAACCCCGTCCTGGCAGGCCATCAGTCAGTGACGAGTCTGTAGAGGCTATACGGGATAGCTACCTCAGGAGCCCTAAACAATCTGTGCGTGAGCCCACATCAAACTGCACTGAATAGGTATGAAACGGGGAGAGTTTTCCTTTTATTTGGTGCAGATTTCACATTTCTATCGTCTTTTGTTGCTTTCCTGTGACCGGTCAAAAGTGCACCATGACTTTACAGACACACTGTATATATAACAATATATAAGAAAGAATAATACTACAAAATCAAGGATATTTTTTTTTTCTCCTTGAGATGTCAGACTGGTTCAGTATTCAAACTTGAATCAAGGCCTGACCTGTAGTGGTAAAGTGGATAAACTGTTGACCTGGAATGCTGAGCTCACCTGTTTGAAACCCCGGGCTTGCCTGGTCAAGGCATATATAGGAGTTGATGCTTCCTGCTCCTCCCCCTTCTCTCTCTCTCCCTCCCTCTTTCTCTCTCTCTCTCTTCTCTATAATTAATAAGTAAAATCTTAAAAAAAGTTTTGAGTCAATGTACTTTACCATATTAACAACCCAAAGAGGAAAAACAAATAATATTATTAATTGATGCAGAAATAGGAAAAAGCCGTGCCCATTCATGATGGAAGGAGCACTTCCTCAAGCTGATAAAAGGTATGTACAAAAAACCTGTAGCCACCATCACGCTGAATGGTAGAAGACAAGATGGTGGCCGTAGATGGTCCCAACTCTATAAGCAGAAACTTCTCAAAATAATTGTACATATTTACAAATAGTTTAAATTTGCTAAAATCAGAAAGAATATTTTTTAAAACTCAAATATGTACATGGAATACAAATATTGTGACTATACACATGGGAATTTTAAAAAGCTAATCATATCCGATTAGCTAGAGAACAGAATCAGGAAGTCTTCAGTGAACATTTATGCTAAAGAAAACAATAGTCAAAATATCAAAACTTCAGAAAACTGAAAAAAATGTTTATCCACATAAAATACAAGAGTGGAAAAACGTGGGGAGCAAACTTTCCCTATAATTCCTTCTCGCTTTCTCTCTTCACTTTCTCATATATGCCTAGAAAATAGTGTACACCAAAATGGATTACTTTTATAAGCAGAGAAAGTCAACATTTAAAAAATGTTTAAATTACATTCTCCACAAATCCCAGATTCCTCCTGATAGACCACTGAACTCATTAGTGCCCATTAATCTCATTAAGCCAGAGAAGCAGAGGACACTGCCCTCCCGCACCAGTTCCTTTGTCTCTCTCCCAAAGCTACCCACTGTCAAAAGCATGGCACACATAAACTAAACACTAACATTCTGCAGCACACCAAAAAATACAGTTTTTTGCCGACCTGACAAAAAAATAGGTATAATTTTGATTCATTCACAGTGGACAGCTATTGTTGTGTTGCCTGTTGTCATTTTTTTATTTGACAGTGTAAGGGAAAAGAGGTCTGTGCCCAGAGGCGGTTTAACTGCGGGCGCACCGGGTGCACCCTGGACCCGACTTCTGAAGGGCCCCACAAAACCCCAACTTTACACTTTTTTCTAATGACACCAAGTTTGGTTTCATATGTGCAATTTTAACATTAATAGTACATAATGTTTTTTATTTATTTAAAAATATGGTTAATGTTGGGCAGATAAATTATATTATGCTCACTTGTTAAAGATGGCACTGCAGCCTGACCAGGCGGTGGTGCAGTGGATAGAGTGTTGGACTGGGATGCCGAGGACCCAGGTTTGAGACCCCAAGGTTGCCAGCTTGAGCACGGGCTCATCTGGCTTGAGCAAACTAAAAATAAAAAAATGCTCACCAACTTAGACCCAAGATTGCTGGCTCAAGCAAGGGGTTACTCAGTCTGCTGAAGGCCTGCAGTCAAGGCACATATGAGAAAGCAATCAAAGGACAACTAAGGTGTCACAACGAAAAACTGATAATTGATGCTTCTCATCTCTCTCCATTCCTGTCTGTCTGTCCTTATCTATCCCTCTCTCTGACTCTCTCTCTCTCTGTCTCTATAAAAGAAAAAAAAAAAAAGATGGCGCTGACCAGGTGATTGCTTGGGATGGGCGTGATTACGTTAATGTGTGTTGGGGGCAGACTGTGGGCAGGCAGGATCCTTGTATCTTGGGGCTTGGTTTTAGGACTAAGCCTTTCCCACCCTTTTTGATGTGGGGTGGTACACTCCCATCATGCCTCAAATAAGTGACTTTGTATTAGAGACTTCCCTATTTTGTATATTGGATTAAAAGTTTTAATTTCTGCACTATAAAGTGGGGCAGACCGGGAGCTTGCTCTCTCGGTTCTTGACATTAGCATTAGAGGGGAGAGCAGAGAAAGGCCACGTGGAGGAGGCCAGGAGAAGCAGCCAAGATGGTGGAGTGCTGATGGAGCAGCCAGTTTGTGCAGGGAGAAGGAAGGAGATGGGAAACAGAGGTGAATAAGACTGGTGAGGTTAGAAACCTTTGATCCTAAAAAAACTTGGATAAGTCAGTAGCTTTGTGAGCGCTGAATGAGTGGGTTTTGGAGCCCTGTGTGTGTTTTTACTTGCCTGCCGGGTGCAAGCTAGGATTAAAGATGATGGCCCACCAGTTCTTGGCTTTGTGGTTTCATTATCGTCTGTCCTAATCCAATGAGAACCTGTATGGGCCAGGCGGCTGTGATGGTGGCTTTACAGTTAACATGTATTTTTATTTTCCCTGTCTCTCTCTTTTTTTTAAGGGACCCAATATTTTCTTCTGTGCCCGTGGCCTCAACCGACCTTAATCTGCCTCTGTCTATGCCCCTGACCTCTCTTCCTGTTTTAAAAATTCTTGCTGCACACCGGTTGAAAATCGCTGATACAGGAAATGCAATATATTTCAGAGTCCAGAGCACTACCCATCACACCATGGGAGGAAATCCAATATTTCCTGTGTTTTGGTGATAGGAAATACCCGAAGCCACAAGCAGGGTTCTCATTTGAGGAGAGAGTATGTGAATTTAACTAGTACTAGTTTCAAAAGATGTTTCAAGTACATAACAGCAAAAGTGCCCTAGACTCTTTCAATTATGACAGACTCGAAGTTCCTTCTTCTGTTTTGCCTGAGGCATTTGTCAAATTAGTTACCTCCAAGTGAAACACTCTTCTGTTAACTTAACCTTAGACTTGGACATACAACTACCTAGACTAGCTTAGAGAACAAATAACAGTACCAAAATATCATGATTTTTCATTTAAAAAGCCTTTTTTTTTTTATATTTGCTAAAGCCTTGGTTGAGTGGCCAGCGGGGCTCTCCTCCCTGCGCAGACGCAGTGGGCTGTGTCCCCCTGCCCAGTAGGGAGGAGGGGCAGCCTGGAGGGGAGATGCCGTCTCCCTGCAGGTCACAAAGCAGAAGCAGCCACCCTGGGTCAGTGTTCTCTCCCCAGATCGTTCATGGTTGAGGGAGAGCTCTAGAGGGAAGTCGGGTTAAAATGGAAATCTGTCCCGCCCCTCGTTCTGAGAAGCCCAAGCTTTCCTGGCCCTGGGAACCCGTCCTGGGGCCAAACAAGGCCACCTGGCTAGGGCTGCTGCCAACCCACCAACCTGCTGCAAATGCTAGATGGCCTGAACCGGGTTCCTCCTCAGCAGCCCTCATGTAGAGCGACCTGATCCCACGGCCTAGCATCCTTCGCAGAGTAACGTAGTCAGTTGCCTTTTCAAAGTATCAGAGTTACGTTCAACCTGTGGGCGGCCAAGGAAGAGTTTAAAAGAAAAGGAATGAAGACAGAAAGTCATAGAGGCCACTTGTTTTGCAGAAACAAACCTGATTCTAAGAACCAAACATTTTGGCCTTCATAGGCCAGTCACGTCAGGGTTTGGCTCCAAGATCCGGCCTTGCTGTCAACAAACACCAATTAACCTGCATTTACCCACTGGATTCCACGGACTACCATTCATCAAACCCATTAATATGTCATGCTACAGTCTAGTTTTATAAAAACCAAATGAAAAAAATGGCTTCCAGCAATTCATAAGGTGGGATAATTCACCCATCAACATAAATTTTCCAAAATCAAAATAAAATTTTATTACCTCTGGCTCCCACTCTTTCAGGCCTAAAAGTTTTTGCTGTGTTTTGTTTGATTTAGTTTATTCCTCCTTGGTTAAAAACAAGCGAGGATAGAGAAAACATTGAAAGTATCCCCCCCAAAAGGAGGACATTATATAAATTATGGCACAGCATCCAGCAAAATACAGCAGCCATTAAAAACCATGTTTTCTTTTTAGACTAAGGGGATAAATTCAAAATGTGCTAACTTTACAAAAGCTATGAAACTGTACTTAAAATATGATATTGACATATATATATAATTGGTATGAACATTTTATACATACATATATGCATGTAATGTTCATAGCAGTTATTTATGGGTGGTAATATTACAGTTGACTTTTATTTTCTTTTTCATATCTGTATAATTTTCAAGTTTCCCAAAACAAAATGGGGGATATAATTTATCAAATAGGGCCTGACCTGTGGTGGCGCAGTGGATAAAGCGTCGACCTGGAAATGCTGAGGTCGCTGGTTCAAAACCCTGGGCTTGCCTGGTCAAGGCACATATGGGAGTTGATGCTTCCAGCTCCTCCCCCCTGTCTCTCTCTCTCCTCTCTCTAAAAATGAATAAACTAAAAAAAATTAAATTAATTTATCAAATAGGAATAAGATAGTATTTCATTAAGGTTTATCTTTCTAGGGACAGCAAGGTACAATGAGGACATGGGTTGTTCAAAGCTGACTCTCAGGCCCTGGCCGGTTGGCTCAGCGGTAGAGCATCGGCCTGGCGTGCAGGAGTCCTGGGTTCGATTCCCGGCCAGGGCACACAGGGAAGTGCCCGTCTGCTTCTCCACCTCTCCCCCTCTCCTTCCTCTCTGTCTCTCTCTTCCCCTCCCGCAGCCAAGGCTCCATTGGAGCAAAGATGGCCCGGGCGCTGAGGATGGCTCTGTGGCCTCTGCCTCAGGCACTAGAATGGCTCTGGATGCAACAGAGCGATGCCCCAGAGGGGCAGAGCATCGCCACCTGATGGGCATGCTGGGTGAATCCCGGTCGGGTGCATGCGGGAGTCTGTCTGACTGTCTCCCCGTTTCCAGCTTCAGAAAAATGAAAAAAAAAAAAAAAAGCTGGCTCTCAGTTACTAGCTTTATGGTCCAACTCCAAGAACCTAGGCTTCCCTCCAAATAAAACAAGATTAAGAATACCTAAATTGTTGTGAAGATCAGATTAAAAATTATATGTAAAATCAAATCAACTAACATATATAGATACACAATCAATATTACTCCCTCCTCTCCCCTTGCCCCCATCTTTACATTCCCAAGTTGAATTAAACATATATGTTGTAAGGCGAGTGGCCACCACTGTAAGGTATTTTTCCCCGCTGAGGAAGAAGGAAGGGGCGTAGCCACAAAGTGTGTTATAATAAAAGCTTTATTGAGTACAGAGCACATCCCGCCTGACGATGTTCCCTGGTCCCAGGGCTAGAGGCCAGGGAAGTCGCATAGGGTGACCCGTGTAGGGGATATTTAAAGGGTCTCTAGCGTGGTCGAGCTAATATGATGTGGTGAAATCTCACTGGCTGGCAGACAGTCGCTCTTTTCCAAAGGACTCCTGGGAAGTTTCTTTTGGCGCGCATGGTTGTGGGTGGCTCCAGCCAAAGTTCCCGGGTCTGGGTTCCTCATGTGACCTTTCCCCATTGCTGACCACCTTACATTCCAATCTTTTGTGTTAATTACGGGCGCCGCTTATTCGTCTGGCTACTTCCTGCTGATTAGGGGCATCATGGGGAGGGGGAGATCAGCAGGTGGTGGCTTTGAGGGGTGTCAGGAGGAACATCTGTTTGGCCGTGAGTTGAGAAACTTCACAGATGCGATTCTGTAAAAATTTGAAAAAGAGGAACAAATATGAGTTATACACTGATAATTAGAAGAAGATTTAGGATATGGGCAGCCCAGGTAAGAATGGGTAGCTGCCATTAGGAGTTAAGTGGGTTGTAGGAGGAGAGATTCTCGTTTAATTTTTCTCACAGATGGTTGAGGCGATTGAAGCTTCTTTTATCAGGCCAGTCTTACTGAACAGCATTCCTTCTGCTGCATGCGGGCCTGGCAAACAGCCTCAGCCATTTCCTACTAGCCGCGACCGTTAAAAACTTTAAGTGCCATGTTCACAGGTCTCAGATAGGGGTTTTGGGATTAGAATAAAAGGAGGGGGGCTCCTGGGGAGCCTGGCACCCAGATCTGGCCAGAAATGCCGGAGCCAGAGGCAGGACAGGGCCAGAACTTCCTGCAAGAAAATTGGGGTTGGGCATCCTCCGAACTGGTGTAAGGGCCAATGGCAGGCTGAGAGTGGCCTGATGGAAGAGGGGCTTCAGAACATAGTGGAGAATAGAGGGGCCCGTGGCCAGCAGGGGAGGAGAAAGAAAGACTGGTATTTGCAGGTGAATGAGAAACAGGATCCAGCGAAGGGAGGGGAGGGGCTCTTGGAGGGAAGAGACCTGAGCGAAGAGGTCTGCAGAGGGACCAGAGAGGGGTCCTGAGAGAGGGGTGCCCCCGGGGGTCAGGCAGGAGGGGGAGAGAGTTGGGAATCGGCAAAGGAGGAAAGATTAGGAGCGGAGGGTTTAGGTGAGGTTTCTCTGGTCAAAAAAAGGGCCTTTGCTGTGGAACAGGTGGTACAGAGATTAGGACAGCAGTGCAAATAACTAGAAGCCCTGAGTGTAAGGGATCTCCAACGAGTTCCCAGTTCTTTTGGCGATAGTTAAATTGGTGAGGATGTTAAAACCAAAAGTCCCTTCAGGAGGCTACCTGGTTCGATTATCCTGTGGGTTCTATGGCCTGGCCACAGCAGAGAAGAACAGTTTCTTCTTCCTTAGAGAGCGAGAGATTTCGGATAAGGCAACTCCAGGAGTGTATTTGGATTAGGTTTAGATTCCTGTGCCCCTACGGCCACCCTCAGCCCTCGGAGTGGTCAGAGTTGAGAATTGGCATCCCGCAACTCAAGCTCTGGCCACTGGATGGATAAGGTAAAGTCGATGTGCTCGGGACTTCTCCACGGGCACACATGCACTCGGAACGGAACAAAAAAGAGGTCCCTGATGCAGCAGCAGTTTCAGACAGGGAGTCTCGGTGGAAAGAACTGAGGGGAGGCTGGAGGCAGGGGACTCACCACACCATGTGCTGAAGTGGGTGGAAGGTTGGAGGTCCTGGTTCTTAGAGGGGTGGTCCTTGAAGACTTCTGACTCCTCCCAGGTTTCAGCACCAAATGTAAGGTATTTTTCCCCCCACCAAGGAAGAAGGAAGGGGCGTAGCCACAAAGTGTGGAATAATAAAAGCTTTATTGAGTACAGAGCGCATCCTGCCTGATGATGTTCCCTGGTCCAGGGGGATGCGGGCCAGGGAAGTCACATGGGGTGACCTACGTGGGGAATATTTAAAGGGTCTCTAGGGCGGTCAAGCTAATATGATGTGGTGAAATCTCACTGGCTGGCAGACAGTCGCTCTTTTCCAAAGGACTTCTGGGAAGTTTCTTTTGGCGCATATGGTTGTGGGTGGCTCTAGCCAAAGTTCCCGGGTCTGGGTTCCTCACGTGATCTTCCCCCATTGCTGACCATCCAACAGCCACCATGGCCATGCAGGTTTGCATTGGATTTGGGAAGGCAGTAAAAGAACTGTGGAGCTAGAAAACGGTGGGCCATTCCATTTATTAAAGTCTCATAATGACAGACGAGCAAACAGGCAGGGAAGATCACTTACCTCTCTCTCTGGACTCTCCCAGACTCACAGCCCCTCACCAGCCTCAGCACTCCCCAGCCAAACAGGGTGGGCCAAAATCTCCGGGCTCTCAAGCCCCTAAGCAGCTCTCTCTCTCTCTCTCTCTCAATCTGTAGGGGAAAAAAACCTCTTCTCCACAAACAATAGCAAACAATGGCCCCTCCTAAGCAGGAAGGCAATCTGCAGCCCTGAGGGCAAGCATACAGCAGCCTTCCATAGACTATACACACATGGTGCTGCCCCAATACAAGTGAGCAAACTTAAAAAACACTTGTTTACCCAGCATATATGTATAAACTTATTTTATATAAGGCATTCTGCAATAGTTACAATGTATCTTTAAGGTGAAAGGTTTATCCTTTTCTGAAGATTAGGATTAACAATCAAAAGAATGTTAGCATGTTATCTGATAATTCTTTACAAAAAGTTTTTTGATCAATCAGAACACTAGTTCCCTTGACCATAAGAGCAGAAATTATAGAGTGATAATGTCTCTCATAAAGAGCTTGTAGGAAGATATTAGCCAAGTTGTCTGGCCTGAACAATGCTGCCGACTTTCTCCACCTTCAAAATGGGATAAGAGATTTGTTTTTATACAGAGATTTGGTCGATATCAAACATATCTCTGTGTGGTATAGAAGGTGAGTTATGGATTCAGATGACCCAATCCTGGCTCTTGTCCCTGTCAGCTCTGTTACCTTGAGTTACTTATTCCACTGTGACTTAATTTTCTTATCTGTAAAATGAAAATAATAAAAATACCTCCTCCTAGGTTCATGTTGAGGACTGAATAAAATAAATTATACTAAGTACTTAGAACAATATCTAGGATATAGTTATATTTAGTTAACATTCAAACACTTAAGACCAGTGCATGCACAAAATAGGCACTCAATAAATATTGTGGAATAAATGAATGAAACATATACTTGGATTTATTCTGAAAAAGGAACAAGGCTTTCACATTAAGCACAAAAAGCTTAGGCACTGCCCCTTGTGACAGTTGTAGACATTCCCTAGACTCTAATTTATGGCCTGTGAACCTAAGTCAATAGTTAAAAGTCCGGACATTTAAACATCTCCCCATTTCCCATCTTACTTCTACATTCACGGTTGTTTAGAGGAGGCAGGCATGGTTCATGCATTTCATTTATTACCACTCAGTCCTCAGTCCACAGATGCCAAGTGTTCAGTTTTGGAAACAGATCACTTTCAAGGATGTGAAGATATCTGAAAAATCTAGGGAACAGTAAACCTTCCATTATTCTGTTTTTCTTCTGATAATTTGATGAGCCCACTCTCATAAATAAATACTCTTCTTTCTCACAGGAGCCCTAACTCAACAGCAAAACAAAAGTCTTGTTCCGGAGTGAACAAATTCCATGACCTTTGTTTCCATAAGGAACAAAAATTTCTTTTAAAATGTACGTGCTGTGCATAGCTTTCATGGGCTTCCAGTAAATGGTCTTCATTAAGTGTTCCTTCCTCATTTTTAATTATTTTTTTCTTCTTTTCCAAGAGAGAGGAGGGGAGATAGAGAGACAGACTCCCACATGTGCCTCGACCAAGATCCACTCAGTGACTCCCATCTGGGGCTGATGCTCTGTCTGTCTAGGGCCATGCTTGCAGCCAAGCTATTTTTAGTGCCTGAGATGGAGGCTCTGTAAGCCATCCTCAGCACCTGGGCTGATATACTTGAACCAATTGAGCTATGGCTATAGGATAGGAAGAAAGAGAAAGAGAGAAAGGGGGGATGGGGGAAAGTAGAGAAACAGATGATCACTTCTCTTGTGTGCCCTGACTAGGAATCAAACCCAGGACTTCCACACGCTGGGCCAATGCTCTACCACTGAACCAACCGGCCAGGGCCCCTTCCTCATCTTTTAAGGTATCATACTTAATGACAAAAGTAGGTGGCAACTCATAAAAAACAACACTATTTTAGAGCAAGTATGAGAGGCAGTAGGAGGAAAAACTAAGACTCCACGAGTTCAGATCATGGATCCCACACATAAAACTTGTCACCTCAGTGTGTTCAACCTCAGCTTCAGTCTCATTGCCCTCTCTCTAGAAACAATCACTGTCTCCACGACCTCAGGGGTGGTGCTGAGGCTTAAATGGGGGCAGTGCACATAAAGCTTAGAGCACAGTATATAAATGTGGTGAATACAAGTCTCTTTTATTATCATTTGAGTCTGGTTTTTTTTTCTTCCTCTTCCTCCTCCTCCTCTCCTCCTCCTCCTCCCCCTCCTCCTCCTCCTCCTCCTCCTCTTCTTCTTCCTCCTCCTCCTCCTCCTCCTCCTTCTTCTTCTTCTTCCTCCTCCTCCTCCTCCTCCCCTCCTCCTCCTCCCCTCCTCCTCCTCCTCCTCCCCTTCTCCTCCTCCTCTTCTTCTTCTTCCTTCTTCTTCTTCTTCTTCTTCTTCTTCTTCTTCTTCTTCTTCTTCTTCTTCTTCTTCTTCTTCTTCTTCTTCCTCCTCCTCCTCCTCCTCCTCCCCTCCTCCTCCCCTCCTCCTCCTCCTCCTCCTCCTCCTCCTCCTCCTCCTCCTCCTCCTCCTCCTCCTCCTTCTTCTTCTTCTTCTTCTTCTTCTTCTTCTTCTTCTTCTTCTTCTTCTTCTTTTTTTCTCTGAATATTTTCCCCCTATATAGAGTTCTCCAGGCCTCATTCATGAAAGCCTAACCTTACCTGCCCAGAGCAACCGTTAGGTCTTTCTCTGAAACTTGTCAGCCACAAACACCTCCCTTTTACAATTCTTTCAGCTCCTTCATGCTCCTCTCTGCTGGTGAAAGAGTCAAGGAAAATGCCAGGCCCACAGACACCCCCACGGTCCAGGGGCAGCAGATGATAAGCAAACTGAAAGGACCCCTTGGGAAAACAAAGTGGTATTTGAATGGGGCACTCCACTCTGTTCTCTATTGCCCGCACATACACATTGTCCAGGAGGGAAAATTCCTTGGAAAAGGAACAGGCCTTGGGTTGCTTGGGGTGGCTGGTGAATCCAGGGCTGGGGTGGGCGGTGAGCGCTTGGAGTGGTGAGCGGACGCTGGACCTTACACTAGGTTTTCTTGAGAAGTGTCTCCTGCATGACAGCAGTCATTCATTCCTCCCAGGTTGGTCCCTATGATGGTGAAGGAGAGGAATCCGGCCTGCTGAAAGGGACTTTCTGGGTAATTTAGAAAAGTTCAAGCAAAGCAGGTTTTTGGCAAGAGACAAACAGCAGGAAAGAAAATCCCCTTAATTCCCAAATAGTTTCTATTTCTCACATTTTCTTTTCTTTTCTTTTTTCAAAATTTCCCACATTTTCAACAGCTCCTTGCTAAGGGCATAACAGAGGAAGGCCATAAGTCAGCTTTCGCAAGTTAAGCATTGGGCCAAACAAAGCAGAGGGGGCGGGGTGTGTGGAGAGGAGAGAGACTGGGGACACATGGGCTCAGAGAGGGCTATATTATCCCTGAACATGAAATACCCACGACCGTCTTCAAGTGGGGGCGCTACCAAAAGGCTGTCAAAGTCCCAAGCGTTTTGAGGAAAGGCACAGATAACAGTGCTCCTCTGAGGATATGGAGGACTATTGCTTTTGCCTGTTTTTGTTGGCCTCCAGCTTCATGAGCAATGCTCTCAACACCGTTTCAGAAAAACTGAAATGATCAGGAGTCCATTAAATCAGAGGGTTGGTGCTGCGTGTTACAATCACTCAGGGGGCTCTTAAAAATTGCAATGAACAGATGCACCCCAGACCTAGTAAATCAGAATCTCCGGGGCGGGGCCCTAATAGCACTAGTTCTTGAAGCTCTCCAGCGGGTGACAATGTGCAGACCAGTGTGACAAACAGTGCTTTAAGTTATCATCCATGCTCCCTGTCCCTCTACTGCCACCACCACCATCCCATGTCCATTGCTAGTAATGATTTTCTTGGGTACACAATGAAGAACAGGACAGACTTTGAAAACTTTCAACTGGTCAGGGGATATATCCCCAGTGAGACCCCCTCCCATGGCTCCACTCAGAGCTGGTAGGAACAGACACAGGAAGAACATTCATGCCTTTCTAGACGGAGCTAAGAGGCCTGGAGGGCCCAGGTGTTGAAATAGAGCGACAAGGCCCTGTTTCTGTCTCCCAGCCTCCTATGGCCCATCTGGTCTGGTGGCCCCTGCCCCGGATCACCGGATCCAGCTGGGAAGGGAAGGGTGTTGGCTCCCCAGGAGCAGGCCACGCCCAGAGTGCAGGAGGGCATGACCAGAGCTCCAGGATTCCCTTTTTTTTCCCCTTATCTGATGTTACCTTTCCCTTCAGGTCTGTGGGTGCATTCTTGGAGGGTTCAGTATGTTTCTTGCCCTGCGCCAGGAGACGTGGGGAAGTTTGAGGCAGGTGGCAAGAAGAAAACCATGAAGGAAACAAGTTTTAGTCACAGACATTCCTGCATGGGGATAGGTGGGCAGTGTGTCTGTCACATGGTCTACAATAGTGTTCCCCCAAAACAGTGGTACACCAGAATGATCTGGAATGCTTGTAAAGATTATAGATTCTTGGTTCCTGCCCCAGACTTCCTGAGTTGTAATCTTTAAAGGAATGGGGTCCAGAAATCTATATTTTAAATTATCACCACAAGTGTTTCTTACACAAGTGTCCTGGCCTTAGTCTGAGCCCTGGCTTTGAAAACCACTGATAGAGACGGGGGTGGAAGCTGAGGACCCACTCCCTGTTCCGCCACTAATGCCATGTGGCCTTTCCAACCCATAGAGCTTCTCCATCCTCCAACTGTGCAACGACAACAGTAGCTACAGACGGTGCCCTTTTACAAACACATGGAGACTGTCCAAAGACAAACTAGGTTATGCCACAGAGTGCTGTGTTCGGAGCCCTCTGAGGAAGGCATACTGCAAATATAAGAGCTTACGAACACAGTGACTTCCATCTGGGGGTACTGTCATTCCAAAACGAAGTTGGTGATACTAATTGGCTACACATACACATACACAGACAAAGACACACACACACACACACACACACACACACACAGAATCTAATTTCTAAATGCAGTAAGGCCCCTCGCTAAGAAGACAAAGGGAAAGCTAAACCCCAGCTACATGGACCTTGTGGCCTGTTTCCCTTGACTTACAAACTAAAGGCTGGTGTTTGGGGCACTTTTCTAAACTGCGCAGTTAACAAAGCTAGACTCAGAAACGTTCAGATTACAGAACTCTTCCCTCATCTCATAGCCCACCTCACATCTAGCGGTCCCTGCGAGAAGGAGGAAGCCCGGAGAAAGAGAAAGGCCAGCAGAGAGCACACCACCAGGAGCTCTCCTCCACTCTACTGGAGTCACCACAGGTGTTCACATTCAGCGCCCCGGGGCTGGCGGCATCCAGGGGCTGGTAACATCTCCATCCTTGCCACGCAGGCCCCCTGGCTGCCATTGTCCCCACGCCAGCCTGCAGTCTGCTTGCCCTGTGGCCCTGAGAGCCTGGTTTCACAGTCTGCGTGTAGTCGATGGCAGGAGGGATGACTTGCCGGACTTGTATTTGAAGCCCGCAGCCTTCCTGCGGCCCTGATGTGCAGGCGCTCCTCACTGGGACGCAGCAGTGAGAACATGGCTTCTCAGGGAGAGCCCTAACGGTGGCCGGAAGCCCAGAAGTCTTTGTAGAACACTAAATAGATGCCTGTTCTATATGTTTCAACTGAAGAGAAAAATGGGCTCCGGCAAAAGAGAGGGCTGTGTCTTCAGTGCCTAGGTGACAGCAGTCCACACACTGCACGTGCATCACAAGCACCCCACTAAAATGCAGATTCCTGGGTCAAACTTCCAGTAGCTATGGTTCACATGTTCTAAGGTGAGAATCAAGGATCCACCTTTGTGGCAAGCTGAGTAGATGACAATGATGCAGGCCATCTGAGAAACACTGAGGTGGTAAATCTCTCTACACAGAGTGAGACTCGTCTCATTCTTGAAGAGTCTAGGATTCTGAGGGAGAAGGTGGAGGAGGACTTTGCACTTAGAGTGCACAGCCTGAGGCCGTGAAGACAGAATAAGCAAAAGTAAGCAAGTGTGTGTCCATGCGCACGCACACTGGTGGGGCAGGGTGGGGGGCCTGTGGGAGTGTCACAGAGGCAGTAAGGGGACCAGTCCGATGAAAGAGGAGGCTTAAATTTAGAGACACACACAAAGTATGAATTGGGTAGCAAAATGGAGTCTCGGAGGCCAAGATGAGGAGGTTGGATCTGATCTGTTAGGTCATAGGGAGTTTTCATAAGTCTTGAGGAAAGTATTGATAGCAGCGACAGAAAACTGTCGGACATCAGACCAAGATGATAAAGTAGGAAACTGAGTCTTTTTGTCAACTAGGTTGTTTTCTACAACCAGGGAGTGGCCAGTAAGGAGCACAGGGATCATATTTGGATGCCTCCCTGGGTCTGTGAGACAGAGAAGAGCAAAACTGGGCTGAAGAACAGAAAACAAACGAGCAAGCTGCTCTGAGGGTTTGCACACCTGCCGGCCCTGCTCCCCAAGTGCCTGGTGTGGGCTGTGCAGCCCCCAAGAGGAGCATGTTTCCCTCAGCTCAGCAGCTAATTTATTGCATAGCTCCTTGTCTCCACTAGACCATGCCCCTTGTTTCGGTTCTTTAGATGAAAAAGTGAAGCTGGTGACCAATGAGGCTTAAGCACACTGAACTAGGATCTTGATTTAAAACAGTTCATTAAACTTTAAAGTCAGGGCCTTGGCCGGTTGGCTCAGTGGTAGAGCGTCGGCCTGGCGTGCAGAAGTCCCGGGTTCGATTCCCGGCCAGGGCACACAGGAGAAGTGCCCATCTGCTGGGCATGCCAGGTGGATCCTGGTCGGGCACATGCGGAAGTCTGTCTGTCTCTCCCTGTTTCCAGCTTCAGAAAAATACAAAAAAAAAACCCACAAAACTTTAAAGTCAGCCCTAAAGGGAAAAAAAATCTCAATTCGTCCACCTTCCCAACCCCTTTTCATCAATTGCTCCATTTTCTAAAACCTTCCAACTTCCTCACTGCCTAGAACCTTCCCAGGTCTCCGTCTCATATAAAGTCATGTGACGTTTCTGCCCTCCCTCGTTACCCTCCTCTTCCCTCTCATGTCTGTGACTTACATAGTCCGGTCTCCTTCCTCTCATCCCTGGATCGGCCTTCTGCTCTAGCCGTCCGCGGAAACTGTTCTCCTGAGGGCCCCAAAGATCTCTTGCCCCATAAACCAGTCATGGTGTCTTGGTCCCCACCTCGCAGCAGCACCCTTAGCTGCTTGGCTTCTCCTCTGGGCTCCAAGGCACCGAACCAACTTTGCCCTCCTTTATAAACCTTCTCTGATCGATTCTTTGCTAGCTCTTTACAGGGCCCTTTGGTTCCTTCCACTAATGTGTCCGTTTTCCAAGGTCTTTCAGTTTCTTTCTTTTTCTCTCTCTTTCCCTCTCAGAAGTTATAACATCTCCTACAACGTCTGCCTCCATGCCTATAATTTTCCCTTTCCTCTGCCGAGTTCTGCCACAAACCAGCACGGCTAGTAATTCCAGGTCCTGAGTGGGAATGGCACGGATTAAGAAAATAGGCTTAGAGATAAAAGGATGGGCTGGGGAGGCTTCTGCAATACTGATGGCAAGAACAGAGCTCTCAACGCCCGCTTCCTGCTTTATTTATAGGGCAAGGTGGCCATTAGCAAATCAAGGAAATCTGTGATCACATTTCCAAGGCAAGAATTTTACCAAGTGCAGAAAACTCCCACTATACATAACATCTTAACTTCACAGGACAAAGGATAAAAGAAACTTGCCTCCAGTCTTTTTGGGGGGCATGGGGTATAGAATGAGTATAAACAATCCAGCACCACAGCTTACCAGCCTTTAGTAACTTCACAGGACAAGTGAGGTGGAGGGTTGGGCAGACTGTCAGCTTACAGCCAGTTCCCCACACCTCTGTCCCTCAAAAATCTAAATTGCAAAGACCATGTTGAATTTCGGTCCCCAACAGAGTTGTCTCCGGTATTCCTCGTGCTTATGGTTCTCCTCCCTTCCTCCCAGGTTCTGGTCCCAAATTTCCAGAACCAAGTAAAAATGTACTAGTGGATTTCTCTATTGCAGTTCAAAATCAGTGTATCAAGACCTGAACCCACAGTTCTTCCCGGACCACCTCCTTTCCTGATCCACTTATCTCTGCACATGGCACCTTCTGGGGCCAGGAGCTTCATGGTCATCTTTGGGCTTCACCTTTCCCCAACCCTAAATCGGACACTATGCCCTGCAGCTCTTCCTGCACAGTCCCCCCCCCCCCCCATGATCATTTTTGAACAGGTAATCCATTTCCAAAGTTAGAATCATACAAAAAGATAAATGTTAAGGTCTCACTTCCAATCCTGTTCCCTTCTGCTCCAAGTACTCTCTCAGTAACTCTTCTGTTTCTTTCTTACGCATCCTTCAATGTCTCTTGATGTGAATAGAAGCATGTGTTCTCATTTCTCTTCCTCTCTTTCTTACACAAAAAGAGGCATTTTGTAAACACCAAACTGCACTGGGTACTCGCTTTCCCTGGCTGTACATGGCGCTTCCTTGTGCTCTTTCTAAAGGTGCGTGTAGTGTTAGTCCTCCGGCAATGGGTACACTTGGTTGTTGCCAATCTTTTACTATCAGAAACAATGCTACAAAGAATAATCTCAGCCATATATTATAAATGTGTATTTTGGAAATAATCCAAAAAGTGGGATTTCTGGTTTAAAAGGTAACTCTATCTGCCCATAATAGTCTCTTAAGTCCTTCGTTTCCCTTCACTCATTCCTCTTGTCACTAGCCTGGTTTTATACTTAGATGGCCAGCACAACTCTCCTTCTAGCCATCATTGCTAGACCGACCTTTTCAAATGCACACTGATGTATTCATCTCCCTGCTGGAGGATGCCCAACAGCCCTCCCTGCCTACTAAATGAATGACAAAATCCTTGGCCCGCATTTAATACCCACCACAGTCTGCCCACCATCCTCGGTTTTCCAGGTCCTTCTCTCAGGCCTCAACCTCGGCTGGACAAGGCTGCTGACTGCTTTCTAAGCACATGTTGCACATCCTGCCTCCCTGCCTTTGCCCTGGCCTTCTTCTTCATAGATATGCCCACTCTTCCTCTGCCCATTCAAACCCTACACACTTCTTAAGGGCCTTCGTGAATGGTACTTCCCCCTGAATCTATCCCACCTTGGCCAGAAATGGCTTCACCCAACTTTCCCCAAAGCCCTGTATTTAAATCCCTCACGTGGCTGTACCTCCCATGCGGTGCCTTTCGTCGTAGTGTCTGTATGCAGCTCACCTTTCCTACCTGGTGGACGTTCTCTAAAGGCAGACTGCGCCTTCCGCGCCTTGTCCTGTATTTCCAAAAGTGCTCAGAAGTTCGCATATTTAATTTCTCATTAAACACGTGCTGAAAGACTGTTTATGGAGAGAAATCAGCCTTTTGGCCTGACTCTACCCCCAGTGCTGGAAAGTCTCATGGAGAAATGAGGCGGGTAGGTCGAATGGCTCTAAAACACGTGCAAGGGCAGGGAGGGGTGAACACATTCAGACGCGCACACGCCCCTCTGCAGAGAGCTGGCTTATCAATTCTGTCCATTTCACAGCAGTTGCAGCATTAGTGACAGCAACACTAAGTAGGGCTCAGCGAGCACTTCATTCCTCTTGAAGGTTTGCATCTTTTCAAAGCTTTTGTTTAGTCCCTGGACCACAGACTTCAGAAAAGTGAGGAGACTGCAGGAGGGCTCTAGCTAAAGTGAGAGGCACCGGGCTGTCTTCCAGGAAAGGTCAGGATCATAACAGTATCTTCCTCCAGTGTATATTATGAGGACTACATGAGACTAGCTTGGAACATGCTAAGTACCATACTAACTATCATCACCATTGTTATGACTTTTATTTCTAAGATCCTGGCCACGCTGCCTGCCTCATCCTTGGACGTTCCCTCCTCTGGACAAGGTGAGAGTTGGGGACAGCTAAGGCTCTCCGTCAGCCCTCCCCGCTGCCCCCTGCCTGCCACTGTGGTTGTGTGTGGACTCTGTTCAACCCTCATGGGCTGGCACACCGGACCCAACTGGGGAAACCACGCACCTCTGAGAGTTAGGCAGCTGTAAGCCAGGTTGGCCAAAGCCTGGGCATGTGCCCAGTGTCCTTCCCCAAAGTAACCCGAGAAAGGATGACAGCAAATCAGCTCCTTGTTCGCTTGGGTATTCTGCAGGGAGTAAGTCTTTATGCTTCCTGGGCTGGAGACAGCGCTCCAACCATGCGCTTCTCCCTGGAAGGAGGGCTGTGTCATCTGACATTGCTTTCTCCTCTCTGTCCTTCCTACTGCACGTCCCACTATTGCCTCCTGTTGATCCCACCTTATTTCCAAGTCCGAAAACTAAGCCCTTCTCCTCAGTCCTGCCACGAGCACTTTGTTCAATCCCCACTCATCTTCTGTGTGGCTGACCACGCAGCCCTCCTCACTGCTCCCCTCCTGCCTCCCATAGCCTCCTCCCCACAGCACAGACAGGGAGAGAGAGAGAGAGAGAAGGGGGAGGGGTGGAGAAGCAGATGAATGCTTCTCCTGTGTGCTTTGACTGGGAATCAAACCCAGGATGTCCATACACTGGGCCAACACTCTACTACTGAGCCAACTGGCCAGAGCCCTGTTGTTCACTCTTGTTTCATTTTGTTCACCACCTCAGAGAGGCCTTTCCCAGCCACTTCATCTAAAATAGCCTTTCACTTATTGCTATCCCATTACCTATTTTTTTCTCTTTATGGCACTTATCTTCCTCTAATAATGTAATAACTATTAGCTTTTGTCTATTACATCTCTCCATATAGAAGGTAAGTTTCTTGAGGACAGAAGTTTATTCCTCATTCTCATTACTACATGCCTTGTGCACAGAGGAGATACTCATTCAATATTCATCAAAGAAATAATCTATTAGCAAACGCAGGGATGCGGTGGAGAGAGAGCCCCCGATCCCGTGCAACTGACAGGCAGGGCTCTGTAAGAAATCACGGAATTGCATCTTCCAGTCCTAGTGGCTTTACATAGTCATTTATTAGCTGAACTAACTGGTAAAGCCAGGCATTTATTTCCTGGGGAGGTAAAAACAGTGCTTCATGGAATCAAAGCCCAAAGTTTCAGTTCCCGTGCTACTATTCACCACTATGTTGCTTTGGGCAAAATCAGTCTGAGTTCCAGCTGCCTGCTCTATTTGGAAATCTGTGCTGTCTACCTCATGGTGTTATTGTGAGGAAAATGAGTCAGCATCAAAGTGATCCAAACTTGTTAAGGACTATCTAAATATAACCCATTTACAGGGCAATAGACATGTTCAGTCATCCAAGAACTGCTCCGGCCTGAACCCTGTCTCCTCCCTAACCTGAGGCTTCACCTGCTCCCAGCTCAAATCACAGGTGCCAACACTGTGAGAGGGACATTTCCCCCCAGGCTTTAAAAACATTCATTCAGTCAGAATTTCTGAGAGTTCTCCATGGGCTGATCACTGGAAATACTAATGTCTATTTTGAGGAAGAAGCATAATTCCATGAAAAACTGCTAGAACAAAGTCTAAAACTTTGAGTTCTGTCCTGGTTCTGGCCACTCAGTGTTCATCTGTCCCCAGACTTCCTGCCCTGGGGAAACTGAGACAACCCTTGTGGGCTCTGGAGTTGGGCCCAGCACTACTGTAGCTGGGCAATTCTCCTGCCCCTCAGGCTACGAGTCCTGGGCGGGGCTAGATTTAATTCCGTGTCAGTATCCAAACTGACCGTGGAGCTGTCAAGCCTTAAAAGCCTCCAGAACAAATACCTTTTTAGAAGTGATCCTCCTGGCCTGGATTTATGAAATACTAATGGGTCCAGGCCAGGTTGAATGTCCTTTGCAAGTTCTCTGGATAATGTAGAGGTAAACTGACAGAAATATCCATCTAGGGAGGGATCAGACTTTATCCTCTGCCTCCCAAGTGCCTCTCAGCCCTTTCTAAGCCATCTGCAGACCCTTTTTTTCACACAGGGACTTAAAAATAATTTTTCCCCTGGTGAGGAATGGCTAGAAAGTCTTCTTGATAAATAATGCTGCAGCGGCAAGCTGGTCCCTGCATTCTACTAATGAAGGTCATTGACATGCTGTCTCAGGCTCTTAGATTTTGACCACTCCTGATAAATACTTGCTCTGAGGTCCTAGTTCCCAAGTCCTTGCTTCCCTCTTAGAAACGCATACTTAGACTCTCTGACCTCTGCTGTTCACTCTCATTTCCGGTGCTTTGGTTTGTTTATGAGTCCACTGTAACCACAGGCACCTTACCCAGATCCTGGCCAGACCTGAGCCTAGACCGCCTGGCTACCCTTGTTCTCAGCCTCCTGACTCACTGCACTGGCCTTCTTTTTATTTATTTATTCATTTTAGAGAGGAGAGGGAGAGACAGAGAGAGAGAAGGGGGGAGGAGCTGGAAGCATCAACTCCCATATGTGCCTTGACCAGGCAAGCCCAGGGTTTCGAACTGGCAACCTTGGCACTTCCAGGTCGACGCTTTATCCACTGCGCCACCACAGGTCAGGCAGGCCTTCTTGTTATCCAAAAGATATCATCCTGAAGCCTTTCAGGATCAATCAAAAATAAAGTTTTTTAATTACAGGTAATCAAGCAGTAACAGAAAGAACCTAACATGAACTTTTAGTGTAAAGCTAGGAGCACAAATACCCCAAGGAAAAATGCACCATGACCCATGAGTGGAAGCTGAAGGCGAGCTGGCTACCTGACTACGTGCTGCTTTATTTTCTCCTGCGTATAATACATCCCCTTTGTGTGCTTCAGTCTGCAATGAAGGCAGAGCACCTCTAATCACGGACATACTTTTAAATGGAAACTAAAACATACCAACTTTTTTATCTCACCATATTTTCCTTCATCAGCTGAGCTATTCTTCTGCAATTAGGCTCATTTCTCTCTGGGAAGAGACATACAGTCCTGGTCTTCTCCTTGGCTTTAGTGTCTTCTTCACCCTCTCTGGTCCCACAAGCAGAACACAACTCCTCCATTTGCTGGTGTGCTGGGATCTTGGTATGCTCTGATCTGTGTGTCCAGAGAGACATATGAAATCAGATTTGACCTTTGCATATATCAAACAAGGTAAAATTGAAGGACACAGAGGTTAGGAATATGATTTCTAAAATAAACTTGAAGAAATAAAGCTAGGTTGTAAATTCATGTCACCCTCCACGATCACCATTAGGACAGCAATGTGGTGGTTCAAGTGAAACAGATTTGGTGAACCACTCACCTACATCAGAGCCAGAGCTCTGCTGCTTACTGACCCTATGACCCTAAGCTAGTTATTAACTAATTTCTTTCTCTATAAATGAGGTCAGTATGAATACCTACCTGATGAGGTTATGGGATTAGTGAAATAATACTCATAAATCACTTAGCATAATACCTGTTATTCAGTAACTGCTCTTTTAACATTACCTTTTAGTATTTGATTAGCTTCATGACCTGAAGTGTTGAATTGGAAGATCTCAAAGATCTTTCATGTTCTAAAATTCTGATCCAAACCAGGAAAGAAAATAGATATAATAAAATAAGGTAAAGGGAACTAACATTTTGAGGCTAGACTTCACATGTCCTCTTTCATATTTCTTAAAAGCTTCAACATGTAGTGACCAACTAACTAAAGAGAATGTTGTCCCACTGAGAGGGGAGGCAACACACACTGGGTTAAGTGGAGAATAAGAAGAGAAATGGTTTACTCAATTGTGTTAGAAATAAACAGTGGAGAAAGAGCTGAGTAGGGTGAACATATTCCCCTCTCTCTCTCTCTCTCTCTCACACACACACACACACATACTCAACATAGATCTCTGACTTTATAATCTGAAACATTATAAATGGTAATTAAAATGGTAAAGATAAAAGTCAAGAGTTAATCTTATACAATAAAAGAGATAATCTATCTTAACATTACCAGAAAAATTAATAAAGTGATCCAGAATAAGTAGAATTCTTAGATCTTAAAAGCAAAAATAAAAGTTTTAATTAATTATAATTAATTCCCCCCCAAAGGAATCACCTTTGTAGTCATATAACTTTTAAAAATTCAGCCATTCTCCTTTCTCAAATCAATGGGGGGAAAAAAGTTTAGCCATTGCATAAATCTTCAAAATAAAATTTATCTTCTTTTCCATTGATTAGATAAGTAATGAATGTTCACTGAAAGAAAGAAAGAAAGAAAGAAAGAAAGAAAGAAAGAGAAGTAGGGAGGGAGGGAGGGAAGGAAGGAGAGAGGGAAGGAAGGAAGGAAGGAAGGAAGGAAGGAAGGAAGGAAGGAAGGAAGGAAAGAAGGAAGGAAAGGAAAGGAAAGGAAAGGAAATGAAAGGAGGGAGGGAGGGAGGAAGGAAGGAAAGGAGGGAGGAAGGGAGGAAGGAAAGAAGGAAGGAAGAAAGAAAAGACAAGACAAGAAATGTCAAGTATAATCTTTCACACCAGGTTTGAAAAATGATGTTAATAGCCATTCAGAGTCCTGGTCTAACCTATCCAAAGGTATTCTGGAAAACCAGGTTTGCCTTAAGTGGGAGGTCCCAGTGTTTCAGTTCAGTGAGTGAGTGTGATTATATATATAAAACACATATTAAATCCAAATACACTATGCACACTCATGTATGGAGAACTTAGCAGAAATTAAAGACATTTGTCAAATTAAGTCTCTGAATTAAATATTTTCCCCTAATTTCTATTCCACATAACTTCCAAAAATCCCTGACTCACCCACCCCTTCCTTTCAAGTCAACCCATTTACAGCTCCTGAATCATCAAAACTATGATCTCCTACTCAATTCTGATATTGTTATTGCAGACAGATGAGACCAAGACAGATCCAGGCAAAGCCATCAGCTCTCGGGGGTTGGTTCATTCTCCTTGTCTGCTGGGCCATTTCACTACTTAATAGGAAGTCCTAGTTAAGGGGTTAAAACACGCTTCTGTGTGGGTTGCCTACTTTAGCTGATGGTTAGCTGATACTAAACGGTTGAAACCAATGGCCAAAAAAAAAAAATCTATTATAATTATTGTTGATATTCAACTTTCACGGCTATCCTTATTGCTTAAATCAAATCCAAAACGAATGACTAATAACACTCACCAAGTTGCTCCTCATTTTACCGGGCATAATGGCCCTTACTCCCACCTGAACGTTGAGTAGCTAGCTCTCTCTGACTCAGACTCCAGAACATCTACAAGCCCAAAAGAGAAAGAAAGTTTCACTAATTTCTCTTGCTAATTTATCAAACCTATGTCCAGCCGAGTGGTTTTGACTCCTCAAACTCCTCAGTTCTGTTCCTGGGAGGTTCAACATGGCACTGAATTTTAACACCAAACCTGGGCCCCTCTCTCAAATGCAAATCGCTTCCCTCTTTTCCGCAGTTGTTTCTTTAACACCCCGAGGCCGTATCTAGAGACTCATCAGAACCTCCTTGGGTTTCGGACTTGTGGGCTGTGCCGGGGCCGCAGAGCCTCCGGCGGGAAACAGGCGGGGAGACCTCTCGTGGAAAGGGTCGCGCCTGGCGCCCCTGGCGGGGGCCCGGGGAAGCCACACCCCGGCTCTCTGCGGCCTCAGCGTCCTGGACTGGGTGGACCTTGTCCGGGGCCTCAGGGTCCCTTCCAGAAGCGAGACGCTTTGCGAGGTCTGCTTTTCGCTGGGCGCCTGGGTTCCGGTTCTGGAGACAACAGGGTTGCCGTGGGAACGGGACGCCGGGACTCTGGCTGCAAGCGTGGGCGCCGGTAGCCATGGCGACGCGGGCACTTAAGGTCCAGAGTGCGGGGCGGCGCTGGCCAACCGCAGCTCCCGAGCCCCCTGGGCTTTCCTGGCTTTTCCCTCAGGGTGACTCTCCGACATCGCGCTGCTGCGGCGGAATCGTCCACTGTTGTTTTAATTAGAGAGATTTAACCTCTCGAACATGAAGACGCAGGAAGAGGAGATAAATTCCATCCAAGGGTGGAAGGGAGCGTCCGGCCCCAGGACTCTACCTGTTGAAAACTGCGACGTCCCGGGCCGTGTTCGGTGACGCCCTGCACTTCCCGTGAGCCCCTCTGCGTATCCTGCACCCCAATAGCTCCTCGGGCATCCTAGCTCTGCGGATCCCGGAGGAACAGCTCAGATATGACTGTTGACGGTGCTGGCCTCTCCGGGTAAGACTTGAGCAGCCCATAATTAGGAAAGCGAAGTGTAAGGATTGAGCAGTTTAGGAAGTGGACCACTACTTCTGCTAAGCGTCGGCAGTTCAGAGATTATTTCTGAGGGGAGAGGTCACGTTTGGCAAACACTACATAGCTCTAAATTGTGCAGCCACATATTCTTATACTACCCCTCTTCAGTGGCCCTAAATACACCGAGTGGTAACAATAACTCGGAAACACAGAGGCAATTGTGGCCAGTACCCAAGTGAGCAGCACAGGCACGCAGTCTAGAAGGGTGTTTTCCTGAACCCTACAATGAATTAGGGGTCTATGATAAGGCAAGTTGGAGCTGCCGTGTCCCCTTTTCATTAAAAGAAAGAAAAGCAAAGAGAAAAAAAAAAACCCTAGCTTGGTAGAAAGGGAAGGAAAATATTTACAAGGAACTTGAGAGATGGTGTTTACATTTGGTGTTTGTTCTTTCCAGCTCTTAGGTTGCTATTGATCCAAGACCGCCAAGATACCTAACCTTTCTGGAGGAGCAATTTCAATGAGTTGCTTAAATATATCTTAAGTAACCAGAAGACCTATTAGCTTAAGATTTAAATATGTACCCTCAAGTTCCTGAGCCACATTTTTTGAAAGAGCCCTCACCCTTTATTCACTGTTTCCAAAGAGAATTCTCAGCATGGAACAGTAATGAGAACAATAAACTTGATGTCGCAGTTTTGGTTTCCACTCTGTATGGCCTGGGGCAGGTCCCCAGCCCATGGGTCCCAGTGTTCCTGCCTGGACAGTGAGAGCACTTGACCACTTGCTTTCTAAAACCTTCCTGGGTCCAGTATTCCACAGTCAGGTGGAGGAAGCATGTGTAGAGGGTACTTCTAGACTCCTCTAACCCCAAATCACATGGGCTTATCTCCAAATTGTTCCAATTCCAGTAACTGTGACACTTAAGAACAAGGAAATGCAAATAAACTTTCTCTTGGACTCTGTAATTTCTTAAAACACATTTCTGGCCTCTCAAGATAGGATTAGTATTGGGTCACAACCTCCTTGGAAGCTTCCTGGGTGTAATCTGAAACCGGCCCCCGTACACGAGGATAAGGAGACCAAAGAAAAAGGCAGATCATTCCAGATTGGAAGGTGGTGGGTTTAAAAACAAGGGAACTTGCTCACGAGGCTTGTCTTGCTTTGGCAACTGCAAGATCAAATTTCTGCGTCCGCCCGCTGGATCTTCCAAGTTTATATAGAGGCCTAACCTGGGTTCAGTCATGCACAGGAGTCCTTAACAAGGTTTAGTCGAATACCCAGTTCAGATAGTCTTACTGCCACATTTCTGTCTCAGGGCTGTGTTCTTAGAGCAGCTTTAGGGAGCAGAAAGGGCAAGTGCAGTGCACGTTCCAAAGCATGGCGTGAGAGGCAGGGCTGGGAGTCTCCTTTGCCCAGGTACAGACCAGTGGTCACATCTTAATGACCTTCTCCAACAGCGAGAGGCCAGATTTCTGAGCTCCCACAGTGTCCTGTCCACAGTCTCATCTTACAAGGGTATTGCCACGCTCTGCTCACTACTCAGTTTCTCACCTCTGTGCCTCATTCTGTTCACCCAGACAAAAATACCTACTGTATAAGACGCACCTTAATTTTGGGGCCCAAAATTTGAAAAAATGTATTAGACAAAGTTATTGAACTCAAGTTTTATTCATCATAAAATTCATACAACTCCTCATCAATGTCAAAACTCCTATCCATTAGCTTGTCTCTGATGATCTGTGTCTGATGATGAATCAGTCTTCAACAATGGATGCAAAAACAAGCACGAAAATGTGAGAAATGCAAGTAAAGAAACCTACAACCACTGTATAAGATGTACCCAGTTTTTAGACTCCAAATTTTTTGAAAAAAGGTGCGTCTTATACATGGGGAAACACAGTATTCACTGCCTACTGTGGGCCCAATACTGTTCAAAGCATTGGGGAAGCACTAGTGAAAACACAAAGGTTTTGCTCTGGGAGCATCTAGTCCACTAGGGGAAAATAAAACACAGTTTTGTTACAAAACAGTATCTCTGCAAGTTAGAAAAAGGCACAGGGGTAGAGAATAGTAACTTTGTGTGGATTGGGGAAATGCCTCTTCCTCCAGCCAGGCTTGGGCTGCTGCTAAGGGTACAGCTTTGGGGACAGAGGGTAGGCTGGATTTCGTTACTCCCTCCCTCAGCCGGATGAACCACCTTACATATGTGGATGTGACAAATTATATGGAGAAAAATAAAGTCAGGTAAGGGATCCTGAGAGTGATGTGGGCATGAGGGTGTGTGTGTGTGTGTGTGTGCTAGCTTATATGGTGTAGTTAAGGAGGGCCTCTGACAAGGTGGCCCTGAGCAGAGACCTCAAGAAAATGAGGAAGCAAATCATGCAGATGTCTAGAACAGCATTTTAAGATATTAACAGTGAGTGCAGAAGTCCTGAGGAGCAGGTTTAATGGGCTCAAGGAATAGCAAAAGGCTATTAAGAATGAGGAGACAGAACAGGCTAGTGAGGGACAGGGCATGTAGAGCCTCATGGGCAGTCCATCCATCTAAATATCCATCTACCCACTCAGTGAATACTGAACACCTACCAGGTGGCAGGCCCTGTTTAATCAGCTGGGAGCTCTTTCTAAGCAGGAGCTGTTATGTTCACCAGTAAGCCTTCAGCATTCAGCACTGTGCCTGGCTTATTATCAGTAGTCACCAACATTTTATATGATGTGAATCTCCAGGAACTTTCTGTTTAGTAGAGATTCAGACCTCTCAGTGTGTCTATGTTGCCTATGGCTGTTTTAGCAATACACCACACACTTAGTGGTTTGACACAAGACAGATTTGTTATTTCATAGTTCTGAAGGTCAGAAGTCTGCAGTGGTTCTCTCACTGGGCTAGAAAAGGTTGGTTTTCTAGAGTCTTGAGGAGAATTTTGTTTTCTTCCCTTTTTAGACTAACTGCACTCCTTGGTTTCTGGCCTCTTCCTCGATCTTCAGAGCCAACAGTGTAGCATCCTAAAACTGACTCCTTCCACTTTAAAAGACCCTTACGATTTCATCAGGCCCATCTGCATAATCCAGGATCTTATTTTAAAGTCAGCTGACTCAGAACCTTAGTTCTACCTGCAAACTTAATTCCCCTTTGCCATATAACATAAAATATCCACGGAGTCTGGGAATTAGGACATGGACTTCTTTGGGAAGAGGAGGAGTTACTTTGTTTTCCAGAGTGCTTAACCTGACTTAAATGACAGGTGTAAAATACCTGAAGGTGACACAGAGGGAACCCTTACTACCGATCCCTGCCATTACTTGGCTGTTCTCCTTTCCCTGCCCCATACAACCTCACTTATAATAGAGCGCATCCAATCGCAGTTCTTGAATATACTTTCTTCCCGTTTTAGGACCTGATTTATAATGAATGTGCAGGAATGCCCCTTTTCTTCACTTTCACTCACCTCCCTCTCTTGGGGCTTTCCTGCTCAGGGGAGCCTTTCCATCTGCTGGAACCCACCTTGACCGCTCCCTCAGCCAGCTCGTGTGGCCCACTCGTGGCGACCATCACAGCCGAGCCATCGTCCTTTCACAGATACGCCACACCCTCCCGTGATGCTTGACAGTTCTCTGCTCTGAGCTGGGCGACAGGAATCGCTACCCTGAATGCCTGCGTGTCTGTTGCTTTTTCCAGCTCACTCTTTGCCCTGCCGCCTGCCTGTTACCTTTCTCAAAAGGCATCACCCCATCTTTGCTGGGCAGTGTTTCTGCTGCTGTCAACGCCTGGCATGCCACAGTGTGTCACACGGCAAAAGGCTGTGCTTCAACACGTTCGGGGAGCATCTTTCCCATACAGGGTATCCTGTGTTTCTCTTAAGATGGGTGGGTTTCATTATTAAAAGCTTTGAGTTTGTCTTAGGTTTATGTAAGGAAAACAAAAGGATGACTCTTAACCCATGAGAAGAAAAAGACCGTTCTTTCTCATTCACTGCGATGATGCATACACTGTTCTGCCCTTTTTTCTCTGCTCATGTGTCACATGTGAGCAAGTGTGAAAATGGGCAATTTGAAAATGATCCAAGCAATCTGCACACCTGTACATAGACATTTATAGAAGGACAGTCCCCACACCATTGTTAGGATGGTAAAACACTGGAAGCAGATTACAGGTCCATCAATGAAGAACGTGGTCAATAAAATACAGCAGAATCACATGATGAAATATTATGTAGCAGTAAAAAGAATGAGATACAGTGTGTTGATGGTGAACAATCTCTAAGATACATCAAGTGGAAAAACTATAGTCCAGAAGCATGTATGCCTCTATATTTAAAGGGAAAAGTAAAATATATGCGGACATGAACCAAGAATGTCTCAGGTCACCCAAGAAAACAGCTGCTGCCTGCCTGCCAGAGCTGAGCTCAGGGTTGGGAGTTGCAACAAAAAGCAACAACAGATGCAAAAGGAAACAAGAGTTTTATTTTTTGCAATACCTCCCGTAAATTACAAAGGCAAAATGCTAACCTACAGCATATAACTTTTCAATATTTAACCAGAGTACTTGTAATAAATACACATCCTGAAACAAGATAAAAGGCTACGCTTTGTCAAGCATCCTACAAAATTTCTCAAGTTTTACACTCTGCAGCATTTCTGCGCGCCTGAGCAGGAGGGGGTTGTTTTGTGTTTTCTTAAGTGCAGTGACAAAAAGTCCTTTCACATTTCTTTGGAGCATTTTTGAAATTGCTTAACTATAAACAACTTAAGAAAAGTAACACCAAGCTTGAAAGCCATTTTTGCTTTGCTGTCACAGGTCGCCATCCAATACAGATTAACACATCATTCAACACAGACAAGCACCCTCTGAGCCCAGGCAGCCCTGCCGAACGTGGGCCCTGTTGGAGCAGGCCTACTCTTTTAATTATATACTTTGCAGCTTTCTGTATTCTGTTTACATCCCTTAGTAAGATCAATGCTGTAAGGGAAGTTGCAAGCAAGGTAGAAACATTTTTAACCGGAAAGGAAAGTGAACAGAAATACGTTTTTCCTGTAAGACCTTTGCTATGCACCATGTTTACCATATCAGGATTTTTAGTTTCAAAGTTGAAAAACTGACTGTTACTAACAGTTCTTCCAGGGATAATTTATGGGCACTATAATGGAGCTGGGACACTCATAACTATTCAAGGGGCAAAAAGAGTATTTACTATGTTAAGAAATGTGCTACAGCTCTGAGGACACAATGATAGAAACCAGGGGGACTGGCAGTTTCTATTGAGTTTGGAATACATAACTATCTTTTACTATAGCTGAAAACTTTGAGGAAAAAGTTATACTTTCAAAAAGTCTTAAGCATAGTTACCTAAAAAATATTTTGTTAATATAGTCTAATGAGAATTTCACTTAGGGGTTTAAATATGAAAACATCTTTGAGAGCCAATAAAAATATTGTAAAGAGAAAAACACTTTTTTAAAAATTGAGGTTAAGAACTATGAGGCATTTCTTTTGGCTGTAAACATGCAGTTTACTGTCCCTTGTTGAAACACAAATGTCTGGATTTCCTGAGCTTCACGGATAAGGGCAGAAGGCAAGTTTGCATAGAAAATTTGTGATACGTTAATGATTCACTTAAAAATTGTAAGGGCCATTTGCTTTTGTTTTTAAGCTTCATATTTTAGTTAATGGTGCTCATCAGGCTAAGATTGACAAGCCGGCAATGAGCTATCTAAGGCAGATGGGAGGGGATGGAATTAGTTTTCAAATCCACAGGATACCATGATAAAGGGTCGTACGCAAGCACTGCGTAACTAGCGCTGTACAAATTTGGTTAGAAGTCAAATCCTGTTTGGGGATCAGAAACCAAAGGCAAAAAGAGCCCTCCTGTGCTGAACAGCACAGCCAGAGTGTGGACGCTGGCTTGAAGCTGCATTTACTGCGCAGAGGTGTCAACATAGCACTCAGTGATGGCGAAGCCAGACTGCTGGTCGGGTGCCGAGGAGGGTGCCCATTCACCAGCACCAGGGCCAGACTCCTGGGCACGGCTGATCCCAGCTCTGGGGGCAGAAGGGATGACAGCGCCTTTCACGTGTGGTGCTTTAAAGTTTCTAAGCAGTTCCAAGGAGGACAGTCTTTTCCTGGGACCAGTCCTCAGAAAGACGCCTTTGGAAAGGGAAGAAGCTAGGCTAGGTCACGGTGCACACCACGAATGAGAACAATGGCCGTGGTCGCCAACGACTCCGGATCTAACACAGAGATGGACAACAAGGGGCAGTGTCCTGCCAGGACTCTACTTCTTCTGGGACTGGTTTTTACACATGGTAAGGATCTGCTTCAGTACTTTCTGGACATCTTCATCCATCTGGCCCTAGGAAGTTCAAACAAAAGACATCCATTAGAACCTAAATCAAGTCCTGGCACTCCCGCCCCAAGGGAATGAGGTGGCTGGGTGGGACCGGATGAAGCCCATGGCCCTGACCTTCCACAGGAATGTCAGCCTGAACAATTCTCACATTTCTACAAGGGGCGGCGTCAGAGATGCCCCTGCTGGTGAGTCAGAGTCTGGCCCGGGTGCTGGTGAGTGGGCACCCTCCTCAGCACCGACCCCCCTACCGGAGGAGGATGAGGCTGGTCAACCAGAGCTTCTGGGGTCTCTGTGGCAAATATGAGCCCAGCTAGCCAAACCACCAGCTCTCACAGGGGTGACACAGTGATGATGGCTCTGAACATATTGGCAAGCCTAGAAAATAAAGACCGGGCTCCTGATTCTGAAGGGGTGGGGAGTAGGGGGTTGGGGAAGCGGCAGAAGCCACATCCTCCTTCATTTCTCAACAAATGATGAGATTGCTCTCAGTACACAGGGTTAGGGCCTCACACACGAAATCCAAAGCAAAGCAAAAGGCATTGTAAAGTTTCCCAATGTAGAGGATTCTCCTCAAGTTCTCAGGAGTTTTACTAGTTTGATGATGGGACTTTGGGCAATACCAACTGCAGTTATTTCTTCAGGCTACCCAGGGATGGCGGTGTCACCGTACCTGCACGGCATACAGAAGATGCATCCTGTAAACGGATACGACCTCCTGGTGTTGCTTCTTGCATTCCTGCGAAGAGACAATTCAACTTTGTTACAGAATTCAAGAAAACTATGAGCAAGGTGTGGTCAAATGCTCCCCAAATGGTTCCCTCCATCAAATGCTCACATAGGAAGCTTTTAAACTTGCTGTGAGGGCACAGGCCTGTGTATTTCTGAATACCTGTCAATATTCTTAGGGGGACAAATCTACCTATTTCTTATCTTGGTATGTCAAGTGTAGAAGAAAATTCATGCAAGAAGTAGTTACTATAATCTCAAATTGGTTGCAAGTATGTGCGTGTGTGCACACACACACATTTTATGCAAATTCATACATTTATACAACATAAATAGTGCAAGGAAATACATCAAATGTGAAGAGTGACTGTCTCTGAGTGGTTGAAGTATGAGCAATTATTTTTAGAAACTTTATCAGAGTTTCCTGTATTCCTGTTTCTACAATGGCCAAATATGTACTAATTTGATTTTAGAAACTCACTCTTTTAGAGGGAGTACTGCTCACCCACTAGAGCCTGTGCCACAGAGCCTGGGGGAGCTCATTTCTTTAGCTGTCAGGGCGCCGCGGGGGCAAGGCAAGTGGTGGCACCCCTCTCAAACGGCTCCCCCATCCAGCTGTTAAAGCTTCCACATCTCCTGTGGCACTGTTATTCCGGTTCCTCTCTGGGCCTATTTCAAGAGTCTTAGCTCTTAACTCTTCTAAGAGGCCTTGCCTCTTTATGATGAAACTGAGGCTATCATGCATGATCACTTCAAAAATCTACAAAGGTCCACCAATATCCCTTCTCGCCTCCTTCCTGCCAGTGTTGGAATATATGAGACGCTCTTCCTACTCAAGGTCAACCTGTAGAACCTCCTCTGAAGTTCACAGCATTGGAAGGTGTGCTTGGCTCCTCTCTCTGTGTGTTTCCTCCCACCTTCAGCTACCTCCACTCAATCACTGACAACTTTATCTTCTGGTATCTTCTGTCCCCCTTCCCATCCCCGCTTCTCTCACCAATGAGTTGATGGCAATATCCACATGGATGAGCCATCTAACACCTTGGCCTCTCAGTTCAACTTCAGCTTCAACGACTTGCTCCTCCTTCCAGCCCTCACTCTCAAGGTCATAGCCCTGCCTCTGTCGTTGCCTCTGAAATCTCCACTGGATGCATCCTACCCTCTGGCCACCCCCTTCTATCTTCCTAGCAAACCTCTCTTAGGCTTTCTCTGCCTCCTGCTGTGTCTTCAGCCCCACCAGGCACCTGACTCCTCACTCCTCCACCGGACAGCCTACTGCGGTGCAGATCTGCCCTGCCATGCCACAGAACTGCTCCCACCATGGCTGCCATGCCTCGTCTCAGCCTGTGCTGCCTCCTACTCATCCCGTTGAGACTCAGCACAAGCATCATCTCCCGCAGGAAGCCTTTCGAGACTCACACAGACTGGTTAGGCACACATCTCCTGTCTGCCCACAGCATATTGGGCATCTATCAATGATTGCTTAGCACAGCAAGGATATGGTGAGCCATATCATAATGTATGGTATATTATGCATACATTTTGAGAGCAGGGACTATGTCTTATTTGTTTTTATATCATCAGCACTTTGGACAATACTGACACATAAGATCTCCTTAGACAAATGTTGAATAATTGTAAGACTGACTATTGTAAGAATCACCATTGGCAAAGCACAGAAGAGGGCATCTTCTCCCCTGATTACTCCTCCACTGCTAGAGGTGGGGACACCGGAAAGCCAGTTTTGAACCAGTGGCCAGCCAGAGTCAGGACTGCAGAAACCTAACTCATCAGAATCGAATCTGTACTGCAGATACCATAAAACCCAGGTCCTGCCTGTAAATGGAAGTTAGAGAGGGACCAGGACAGACTAACTCGTGACTTCGCATGGAAAATGCAAACCCTTGTCAACTGAAACCTTACCTGATATTGTGGTAACTAAATAATGGCCCTTTAAAGATGTCCATACCCTAATGCCTAGAACCTGAGACTGTTACCTATATGGCAAAGGGACCTTACAAGTGTGATTAAGGATTCTGAGATGGAGAGAAAGATTACCCTGGGTATCTGGGTGCACCTTAAATGTAATCACCAGAGTCCTTTAAAGAGAAAGCCAGGTCAAAGGTGGAGGGCAGTGATGGAGTGATGTGCTTCGGAGATGGAGAGAGGGACCATAAGCCAAGGAATTCATGTGACCTCTAAATGCTAGAAAGGGGAAGGAAATGGACTCTAGAGGGAACCAGCCCTGCTGATTTCTTGACTTTAGTCTGGCAAGACTGACGATTTCTGGAACTTTAAGATAATAAATACGCGTTGTTTTAAACCAAGTGTGTGATGCTCTGATGCAATAATCACAGGAAACTAATGCAGATCTGAGGACTTTCTGGGTGATAACAGGGAGGGGCCATGAAACAGCTGCAGATCTGGAGATACACAGCCATCAGGGAGCCAGCCCCTATGAAGAAGAGTTTCTGTCACCGTCAGAGACGGCTAGACTGCCACAGAATAACGAAGAACAGATGACAAGTCAGTACAGAGACGGGCATGAAGCCTACTGCCCTGTCTGGCCGATTCCTCCTCCTCAGAGATACATCCACCCTGGTTACAGCAGATAATGACTAGAAATCAAGTAGTCCCCTCTTTTGCCCTCCCCAGCCCATTGCTCACTGAAGCCCACACTCCTCTGGGCTGGCGCGCCGTTCACTCCTGCCGCCCCATCAGCGAGGGGGCAGGTAGCGGGCCTCATCCTGCACCCCACCCTGTGCCGCAGAGCAAGCGCACTCACAGCCAGCTGGGTCTGCAGCTGCTTGACCTGCTGCTGCAGCCCGTCCAGCTGCTGACTCTGCCTCTTGGAGGAGCTGGCTGAGTAGGACAGCTGCGAGAGGCTGTTCAGGGCCTCCTTCAACTTGGTGACTTCCTTCGACATCTCGTTTATCTAGTGAGAAAGGAAAACCGTCATCAGCAAGCAAGAACACGCCTGCAGCAGCAAAATTCCAGGTATTCCTGAGCCCTGCACAGAGCCTCTGTTACTCTCTGGGACTTGTGACTTTAAAACAATTCCTTTTTTACATTTTAGAGGAAACCCATAAAATGAAACAACAAAACAGACAAACCCAACAAAACCTTCTAAGGCCATTATATTCCAATAAGGGCCGCAGGTGAAATACTGTGTTTTAGTACATAAAGGTAACAAAAGCTGTGACAGTGACCCCGCCCTCCCATTTTTTGGAGACAGCTCTGTCTTGTTCAGTATTGCTGACATAGGTGATCAGGAGCAAGTTCTAGAAGCCCTGATATCTCTAGGCATCTTGCTTTAAAGTAAACATAACTCCTCCTTTCACGTCCCAATCCCCTGCCCCCTTGGCTTTGGAAGCCCTTTTGAAGCATTCATTATAATAAAGGAATAAATGATCAACGGCGCTCTAGTCAACGCCATTCAGAGCATCTGACCCAGGGGACTGGGACACAGAGCAGATACAGGCACAGAGCCATCCTCCACGAACCCCCTTCCCCATGCTGCACCCAGACCACTCTAATCACCTGCCCCCTACATTCCTGACCTCCCCTCCTGTACACCTTTGGAAATAAGGGCCAAGAAAGGCATTTTTTATACTGAGTCAGGGAAGCCCATGGAGCTTAGGGAAGCAGGATTAAGTTTGAAAGTATTTGGGTTCCCATATGACATAGGAATCTGTCTGGATTCCAAAAGAGCTCAAGTTCAAGATCGGTCACAAGCCCTTTAGAGTTCGTGGGTTTACTTCTGACACTTGGAAGAGCTTCTGTAAAATAATTTTTAAAGAAAAAATAGGCACCACATATGGGAAAATGCTTTCAGAAAAAGGAAGTGTTTTTTAAAATAAATGCCTAACCTACTATTCTAATGTGTTTTTGGAGGACGGAGGGAGTCATGAGCCAAGCCTCTGAGCATTCATAACAGGTTTGTGTGAACCAATGTCAAAAGGTTAACTACAGTAAACTGCTGAAGGTCTTAGCTAGAAACTCAACAGCAATGGACTGTCACCGACCTTCTTGTCTTTGTCCTCCTCCAGTTTTGAAGAGCTCTCCGAGTATCTCCTCATTTCCGCAAGCTCTTCCTGAGCGTGCTGGAATTTTTGCAGCAGTTCACTCGCTTCCTGCTCTTTGGATTTCAAGAGAGTCTGAATAGTTTCCTTTTCCCTTTTCATCTGTGAGAGCTCACTTCTAATCTGGGCCCCCTCCGAATGGGCTTTCTCTTTCTCTTTTACGGAATCCTTTAATTTTGAGGCCAACGCACTCACTTCACTCTCCAGTGACGACTGGAGCTTTTCATAGGCAGACCGGGGCACCATGGCCTCGGTCAGCGCGGCCTTCTCCTCCACGAGCTGCTTCTCCAGTTTGGCCACTTCCACCTCCTTGCTGGCGAGCTGCTCCTTGAGGCTGCTGACCTTCCCCTCCATCTCCTTGGCGGTCATCCGCAGCGCGGTGATCACCTGCAGATGTTCGGTAATGGAGACAGAGTTCTCCTTCTGGGCGTCCACCAGTTGCTTGAGCTGAGTCAACTCATTCAACACTTTTGAGTACTGAGACTTCATTTCAGACAGTGCCTCTTCCGCCTTGGCCCTGGACATATTGGTCACCTGCATCAGTTTCTCATGCTCTGCTTTATGGATATAGTCAACTGTTACATCTTCTAGGGATTTCCTCTTCCTGTAATCCTCCAGCTCGGCCTGGGCTTCCTTGTACAGCTGGGACAGCTCGCTCACCTGTTTGTTGAGTTCATCTATCATCCTGTTCATGGCCTCCTTCATGTCCCCAGCGTCGTCCCCAGCCTCCGGCGTCACCTGACTTTTCAGTGCATCCTTTAATGTCATGATTTCTTCTTGGGCCTCTTGGTATTTCTCAAACAAAAATGCTTTCTCCTTATTCATATTCTCAATAACCGAGCAATAGGAATTTTTCATCTCCTCGTACTCTTCCCCAGGCGGCTGCATCACCACACCCTTCTCCCTCTCGGCAAGTTTTTCCTCTAACTCCCTGACTTTCTCTTTATTTCTTTCGCTTTCTTCTAATGCGCTCTGGAGGTCCTGCTTCAGCAGGCGCATCTCCTCCTCGGTGATCCTGAGCTCCCGGGGCTGGGAGAGGCTCCCCACGCTCTCGGGCGAGACGAGGCCCAGCTTCATCTGCTTCTGCACACTCAGGACCTCCTTCATCGCCTCCTCGTACTTGCTCTGGGTCTCCTTAAGCTTCTGGCTGAGGTCGGAGCCGTTCTCGGGAATCTCCACGTTGTTCAGGCACCCGGATTCGGTCCTTCTGGAACGGAGCTCGGCCTGCAGCTGCTTCCTCTCTGCTTCGGAGCTCTCCAGTCTCTTCTGCAGGTCCTGCAGAATCTCCTGGAGTTGCTGAATTCTGACATCGCTGTCGACAGTGGATTTGCTCAAAGAATGTGCTAGAACAGGTAGAGAGGATCTGGAGTCTGCGGGGCAGTTTTCACTAGGTGTCCCCGGAGATGGGGCCAAGTCAGTGTGAGTAGAATGGTAAGAGTCAAAGCTCAGGTCAGCTTCTGCCTCCTTGGGTGTTTTGGCCTGAAAAAAAAGGCAGGAAGAAGAAATAGCATCAGAGGTGTGGTTAGGCGAGGAAGGAGAGAACAAATCCCGAACCTATGTATGTACGGGAGAGCAGTGTGATCGGTTTCGCACGTGTGCTCCTGCCTCATGAAAAGATACGGTCTGGGACCGGAGAGTCTGATTACCAACTCTAAGCCCATTCTGTGCTCTGTTCAAACAGATTTTTAGTGCCACTTTCCAAATGGCAGATTTGTGTCGGCTGTAAAGCCTTTCACTCAAATTTTTCATGTTATTCTGGCCTCTGAGAGGGGCAATGAATGGACTTAGTATAGCTATTTCTTATCAATTTCTTCAATTTGCTAAATGATCAGCTTTTCAAATGAATGGCTAATCATGTATTGATACATACATAATTTGGCATATTACATATCATACTATGTATATAATTATAATTTACCAATTTAGAAACTTATAGAAATAGAGCTAATGAATAGCTCTCTCAAGAAAGAAATATTTTGCAACTATAAAATGCATAAGGCTAACTATATTAAAAAAAAGAAACTAATGTAGGTGTTTAAAATAAAATATCATCTGACTAACCCTAAAAAAATCCAGTAGTTTGACTCAAAAGAATAGTCTGTGGTAGTGATCTCTTTACTTGCCTGTAATTTGTCTTGTAATTCCTTATTGTGTAAGGTAAGAGATGCAACTTTTGCTTGTAACAGGGCAAGAATATCTGGTTGGTCAGCTTCAGAACTTATATCCAACAAGCTATCAGCACCTTGGAAAAGAGAAAGGCAATTTAAACAAATACTTAAAAACTCGACTATTATTTCTCTGACCTCTAACAAACTCCCTTTCTTCCCTGTCCAGTTCTACTTCTTCCTAGTCCCGATTATGAATAAAAGCCCTGTCAGCTGGATAAATGAATAGCAATTCTAAGAACTGGGGTTTCCTTACAGGGCTATACCCTGCAAAATACCAGAAGCCTGGGTGCACAGAAGCTCACTGAAAATGGATGGATGTGGTCATACATTTTCCAGTCACTTAAGTATAGCTTGGTTGCTTTTTGTTCCTCCCCTACCTAGTGAGTCTCATTCCTATGAATCTTTATAGAGATATCTCTGGAAGCTGGTTCACTTCTTAACCCCACCACCATTACACAAGTTCAAACTTTATCACCTACTTTCAAATTCTGCAAATGGCTTCCAACAAATCTCCCTTTATCCCTCCTCTCTCTCTTTCTCCCTGCTCCAGTAAAAATGTAGCCTGCACACCACTGTCAGACTAATCTCCCTAAAACAGGCCTTCATAGGGTCATTGCTTTGGTGCAAGTGCTTTAATGGCTCTCCCTCTACAAATAATCTCCAAATTCCTTTATCTAGATTAAGGCCTCATGATCTGGACCCGATCTACTGTTTCAGGTTTATGACTCATGATTTCTTTCTCTAGAACCCATACTCCTCAGATTCCAGGTTTCCATCAGAGCCTCTACATTCTCGACACAAGGCTGCTTCTGTAACTCTTCACCGATACAACTGCCCTGGCAACACTCTTTTGGTTAGATACACCTTAGGCATCCCCTATAGAGCATTAGCTGACCACCGTAGCATGATACGGTCACCTCTAAATTCCAAAGTAAACACTGTTGGAAAACCACAACTTTTAGACACTCTATACCACGCTGAAACAGCATCTAAAGCAATGCTATTCAAAGTGCTCACTGATGGAGACAAAAAACTCACTTCAGAATGTTATACAATGTACTGCTTCCTTCAACCAGAATGTCTTCTTATGAAAAATAAAAACAATGTCAGCTGGACAAAACAGAATGCTTACTGATACAGCAGGATGAGTAGCTGGTGCAAACTCCTCATATTTATTGTAGACTGGCGACAGTTTACAGACTACATTCCAAATAGTACTTATCTAAATTGTTTGTTATTTTTAATGTTCACAAAGCAACTTAATGCTACGATGAAACTGTTAATCTTCATTGGAAAGTATGCAAAATGACATTTCTTCGCAGATATGCTTACTTCTGATGTCCAGTGCCTAAGCCGCAGCTTTATGATGTGAAGTCACGTGAGCCTGGAATAAACCAGGGGATTGGGAGCCTGACTGTGATTCTAAGTAAGAGAAAGTACGTCAAAGATGTGATGGATGAACTTCAAAGTGTCCAATGTAAGAACCATTCAGTTATATTAACATTGATATCTATCAGGAATAAGAAAGTTTAATATTTCTAAATTCTGTAAGTTAAAGGCTCCAAATGATACTGGAGCAAAAAAGAACCTTTGAAATAATCGACTCTATTTTAAATGGATTCTAAAGGTACGATGCTCCATTCTAAGAGGGCAACCCCCCAGGATGGACTCTTTTTTTTTTTTACAGAGACAGAGAGAGTCAGAGAGAGGGATAGACAGGGACAGACAGACAGGAACGGAGAGATGAGAAGCATCAATCATTAGTTTTTCCTTGCGCATTATGACACCTTAGTTTTTCATTGATTGCTTTCTCATATGTGCCTTGACTGCAGGCCTTCAGCAGACTGAGTAACCCCTTGCCGAGCCAACAACCTTGGGTCCAAGCTGGTGAGCCTTCTGCTCAGACCAGATGAGCCCGCACTCAAGCTTGGGCTTGAGCCTAGCAACCTTGGGGTCTCGAACCTGGGTCCTCGGCATCCCAGTCTGACGCACTATCCACTGCGCCACCGCCTGGTCAGGCCCAGGATGGACTCTTAATACAATGAATTAAACCCCGTCTCTATGAAGATTGTACAATCATGTGTGATTTCATTAACACACTACCTTTGCATGTGTCTATTTAAAACCCAGTGTAGAAAAGTGAGGTTGTGGCAGCCATGCAGGTGCTTGGTTGGCTCTCTCTTCAGGACACAACCTGCCGTTCACCTTCAAGGGGTGTTGTTAGCTGATAGCTTGCAGCCTATGGACCTCATCTCAAAACAATGTTTTTTAAATTTCTGTTTTAAACAGAACAGACAGGCTACAGTCAGGTAGGAACTTATTCTGTAACAGAACAAATAACAAGATCTGGCAGCAGGTCTCCTAACGGCCCTAATTTCAGGTAGAGATATTGTAAATGCTCTTTCAAGCTGTCTGTGATAATAGCAAGGTATCAGGACATTATCTTTGAATTCTCTTGGTGTCAAAGTCACTGGTCCACCTATACCACTTGGGTTACCACCCGTATTCAAAATTGAAGGAAGTGCTAAAATTTAGCTTGGGACAAATGAAAAGAGATACATTTTTTTTTTCACATCCAGGCTCTGAGACTCCTTACAATGCAGGTGGAGGCCCCCTGAGTACAGAGAGCATCAGCCCGCGCGGCACTGGCGGTGATGGGGAGGCCCGCCGGGTTCTCCCGCCTCCCTTGGCCTCTGCCCTCCTGAAGTGCACCTGGAACAGAGAGCGGCCACAGAACAGGAGCGGGCGCCTCGCAGCTCACCTGCAGTGCTGTCACTCAGTCTGTCTTTGTTTTCCCGGATGGAACTGATCTCAGCCTGCTGGGACACAAAGATGACTTAGGAGCACTCCTCAATGTAACGTTCCACAAAAGAACCAAGCCCATTCCCCTCCTTGGTGCCGTCTTTCAGAAAACAAAGTTAGAAAAATCTCAAGGAAAAAAGATAGTTTAAAATAGAAGTGAACCGAAGTGACCATTATCTGGAGGTATAATTTCTAAATCATTAGACGTTCCAGAGGGAATATTCTCAAAACATTTTTCAGAAATTTCATTTAGTATGCATGACACCAGTATCTTTTAAGAAGATAATAACTTTAAGATCCTAAAACTTGAGATGGCAAAGACTGCTTTCATGAAGTCAAATCAAAGTTTTAGGATCTAAATGGGTAATACACTGGTTAAAATACACGGGAAGCACTTTTTAGTTTTATCATTTTGTATATTAACTGCTAACAATATATTACTGTTAATATTTCTAAGAGAAACGATAGTAAAGGAGAGCTCTCAGAGAAGATAAAGGTAATTTTATAAGGAAACAAAAATTCTTATGGTCTTGGATTGACAATTAATCCCTTCAAGGTTTCCTTTAAACCTTTGTCCCTGAATATCTGGTAATATAGTGCAAAAATTCTTGTAACTTCAAAGTCAGAGTCTCATCTCAAAACCAAGTACAGTGACTTGCCAGAAGTGACCAAGTTTCATCTAGACGAGCCACAGCCATGATAAGAGAGCAACTTTTTCAGCCAAAGGACTTTGGTCAAGGCCAAAATGCTAAAAAGAAAGTGGCTTATTTTTGGCAAGTTCTTACTGTTTCAGAAAACTGTCCTTTCACTTTTAAAAAATGTACGCTTATTTTTATTTCTCAACTATAGTAATGTATAGCGTAAAGTGCATCCATTTAAAGTTTATAATTCGAAGAGTTTTGACAGACACACACCCGTGGAACCACCACTATAATCAAGATATGGAACATTTCCATTACCTCTAGAAGCTTCTTTGTGCCTCATCGCAGCCTATCCCTGCCCATCCCACTCCCAGGCATCCACTACTTTCCTTCTTGTACTTTTCTAGAACACCTATACAGGGAATGTCACAGGGTCTAAATTTCTTCGTGTCTCGCTTCTTTCATTCAGAAGTGATGATTTTCAGACTCATCTATAATGCTGCCCGGCCAGTATTCCATTCTTTTTTCTGTTTGTTTGTTTTGTTTTTGTTTTTTCTTCCCCATTCTTTTTTATGGCTAAGTAATACTCTGTCATGTGGACAAATCTCATTATCTTTATCCATTCATTTCCTGAAAACATCTGGATTGTTTCTAGTTTGGGGATATGTAAATAGAGCTGCTATAAACATTTGTGTAAAAGATTTTTTGAGACATAATTTATTTTCTCTTTGGTAAACATCTATGAGTGGATGTCTAGATCGCACGTTGAACTTTTAAAACAACTGTGTCAAACTGTTTTCCAAAGTAATTGTACCATTTGACATTCCCGTCAAGAGTATTAGAGTTCTAATTCTCCCTCATCATCACCAATGATTGGTATTTTTAATCTCTGAACTGTAGTCATTCTAACTGGTGTCACTTTTTATGTTTTTTAACTTGTTATGTTTATAGATTCTATTTCTAAAAATAACAATTGTTGATGATTTGTGCTATTATTCTTTGAAATGCATTGCCTCCTTTAAGCCATAAACATATTAGAAGATATTAGAATACTAATTGTAAAAGTATAACATCCTTGCTTTGTCTTGCATAGGTGTTCATCTTAATAGTTTATTAGTAAAATCTAGTTAAACTGAGGGAAATGACAGGTTGATAGAATCTTTTGCAGATCAATGTGCATCCAAGTTAGAAAATTTATCTTTAGTAACTCTTAGATATGAGAAATAAATATACAATTATATCATTAAAATTTCATTTTAACAATAATAAATTTTATTTCCTTCCCATGTATGATTTCCTAGTGATTATTAGGTACACAGATATTGAACTAAAATATCTTCCCATTGCTCAAAATACTTTCAAACCACAAATCTATAGAACCAGGTGAAATAAAGCTTAATGAATTTTTAAAAATTTCTAAAATAAATACATACTACTGTTTGGTCAGAAAAAAGTTTAGTTGAAAATATACTATTCTCAGTAAGACATCACAGAACGAAACTTTTCACTTGATTGTCATTATATCCACTCAATTTAGTAAGATGCCTGGTTATCAGGTAAGTTTCATCTTTGTCCCTTTTTAGTTATTTAGAAATTAATTATTAGCTAATGAGTATAATTTATTCATTGTATTGGGTCCATGTCAGGAGAAAATCAAGGGTGCTAATTGATGAAAGGTTTGTACACCAATCACTGAGAAGTATATTCTGTTTTGCCTAGTGTTGTATAACCTAAACAAAGTCTATCATGTATCATACAATTCAACAGCAAAATTGAACACACAGAAAGAAAATACCTTGAAGGGTGGTTCAGCAAAAAATGCTGATTCCTTTCCCGAAATTGGTGTTGAAGTTATTGATCTTGGTGAAGATGCATCACTCAACTAAAAAAAAAAGAGAGAGAGAGAGAAAAAGAAAGAAAACTACTGATAAAGAATGCTTCAAAGTTCTTTCTTCTCCAGCTGCCAAAGAATTTAACTTAATGCAAATAAATCTAACAGTTATCATCTTTAGTTTCAATTATTTGGGGTGTAACATATTTTCAATGTAATTCAATGTTACTTGCAGAATATAGCTAAGTAACTTTGTTTCTATATTTACTAGAATCAATTTTAAAAATCTATCAAACTTCTATTGCAGGTTGAGAATATTATTAATAAATATGCTAACACAGAATTACTTATCAGATGAGATATTCCTCTCAACTATTTGAACATGGATTATTCTTTTTATGACTTAAAATACTTTTAATAACACCCCCCAGCCTGTTTTTATCTGCCATTTCACAGATTTCTTCACTTCCTCCTCTATGCAGCACTCACTATAACCTGAGATGAAAGCTATTTTAAGTAACCTTAAATGTAATTTATAAAGGCAAATATATCTTAACAGTGTTTTAAGAAACTAAAACTCATTTTCACTAACAGCCTCACTAGCTACCTATACTCCTGTCTTCACTGGAGCTGTAATATGAGGATCTCAAGGAACATAGCTTGTTATCTTAAGGCAGTGGTTCTCAAACTTTGAAGTTGGGGTGCATTTAAAATCCTACAAATAATTGTAGGCGCACTATATACAAATTTCTGAGAAATGTTATGATAGTTAAGTCAAATATTAAAGAAAAAAACATAAAGTCCAAGCGTGCTTTTATGGTAATTAAAATAAGTACAACAAAATTAAATTTATTCTGATATTAAAAAACATTTTCATGTTACTTTTTTTGAGTTATGCTTTTTAGAATTTGTAAAAAAGAGGGGTTAAAAAATAAAAAAATGACACGACAAAAAAGTTATCTTTTTATTATATAGATACATTCTTAGTAAGATTTAGTAAATTTGGCAGGTCCCAGGGCAGTGTTAAATTTTTTCATTCTTGTGTTTATGAGAAACATGAGCTTGATGTGTCCTAGCGATTTCTTGAACGTTTGGGCATATATTTGAAAGGCAGACTGAATTCCTCTCTTTTTACTCTTAATTGTGTTGAGCGCAGAAAACTCCCACCATACATATCATCTTAACTTTACACCAAACAAAGGATAGAAGAAACTTGCCTCCAGTCTTTTGGGGAACACAAGGGTAGTGTAAACAATCCAGCGCCACAGCTTAACAGCCTTTTGCAACCTAATCAAGCAAGTGAGGTGGGGGGTTGGGCAGACTGTCAGCTTACAGCCAATTCCCCACACCTCTGCCTCCCAAAAATCTAACCTCCAAAAATCCTGTTGGCTTTTTGGTCCCCAAAAGGCACATATTTCTCTGGAATACCATAGGGCACACCTGGAAATCTTCTAGGGCGCACCAGTGCACCCTGGCGCACACTTTGAGAACCACTGTATTAAGGAAAAAGTTTCTACTTGACCTGTGGTGGCGCAGTGGATAAAGTGTTGATCTGGAATGCTGAGGTTGCCTGTTGGAAACCCCAGGCTTGCCTGGTTAAGGCACACATGGGAGTTGGTGCTTCCTGTTCCTTCTCTCCATCTCTTTCTCTGTCTCTCTCTCTCTCACTCACCCTCTCTAAAATGAATAAAATCTTAAAAAAAAAATTTTTTAAAGAAATGTTTCTGCCATAAAGATTTTGAGAAATTTGAGATTTTGAAAAAAGATATTGTTCAATTCTTCAGTTTTAAAACAAGTAAGAATCAACCATATTTTCATACTAATAATCAAAATCTTCCATACCACAATTTATAATCTAAAACCACTAAAAAAAAATTTAATGTGCATTTAAGGCTCAATTCTAAAACATTTTTTTTTGGCCTAAACACAGAATGACACAATGATGACTTTGCTGTTGGACGCTTGTTCACTGTGGGTCTGCTTTTGTTTTTACCTGGGTAGGACTGATAGGAGGTGGTGGAGCTTTGCGTTTTTTTGGAGTTCCACTTCTTTCTGAGCTTATTTTAGACACTTGATCATGCTGAAAGTTATCACAGTTCAAAGAATGGAGGTGGGTTAGTTAGGTTAGTAAAGTCTTGAGCAAGTAGCTGCATCAAACAATGAGAAAAACCTCAACAGTTCATGCATTTCTTACTTTACCACAATCTGAAATCTGTTACTAACATAAAAATAAGTAATGTGCATGCTCAAAGTTTTCTTCCGGCACCTCATGCTTTAACAGCAAGAAAATAAAAAAACACAGGACAAAATCCGATTAAGTTGGTGTGGAACACTGGGAAAGCAGAGGGTGAGGAGTGGTCTGCCACAGTATAGAACCCAGAAGACGCTCGGTCCAGCCACAGCCTGAATGCAGAGCAGCCGCATTTCCCCTCTGCATTGCTCCCATTCCTTTCCTTAAAGAATGTAAATACAGGAGGCTGGGAGAACTGCATCTCTCAAGGTTATGGATAAATCAGTAACACAGAATTTATTATTTTACATAATAAATTCAGGACTGAGTTTTGTGTTTATAATTTTTTCAAAAACTCTGATGTATAAATAAATATTCAAACATACATCTTGTTTTTTTTTTAACATACATCTCGTTAATAATAAAGTAAGCAATAGTGATTGTTTCTAGAAAAAGGTCCAAAGTAACACGGCAAACATCTCAATTTCTGTGAATACCAGTGACATTTTTAAAAAGCTTCAATCAAAAAGAAAAACTCAATCTCTCATTTTCATTAAGTATCTAACAATGCCATGGAGGTAGGTCTATAATCCATGTGATATTATGAGTATCCAGAATATTATTATTCATTCTCAGAGTTTAAACCACATCACACATTTTCAAAACACTAGGAAATATTAGTACATTTCAGAACAAGATAAATATATAAGTAGTAGGTTTAAAGTGACAAGCTTTGGAGATAGAGTAAACCGTTTAGAAAACATTTACTACCTTAAAATGATGAATCATTTATTCTAAAGGTATTTCACTCCCTAAGTATTCTCAGCACAGTTTTTATCACTTTTCTAAAACCACAGAAAATTGGAACCTTTTTCAAACTCCCACAAGCAACAATGAAGTAAAAGAGTCCCCTTCCCCAAAGATAAATACCTGCTTTGGTTTTGTTGGTGTCTTTAAATCTAGAGGAAAATGTGGGGAAAAGAAAAAAGAAAAAAATAAATGTAAGAACCATACTAATTCATAATCCACTTTAGGTGCAAGGTAGGGGTAGGGTGGGGTGGATACACACAGACACACACACACACACTATACACAATACGTAACACTTCATTTTTCTTCAAGAATATGTTTAAAAGAATAATAAAGCATATCATATTGCACAAATTCCTTCATCCTTTGGGGAAAATGGAACGGATAAATTTAAAACAACATTGGCTATTTTCTTTCACATACCAGCATCCTGAGAGATTTTTGATAATAGAAGGCTTTGAATTCCTGCGTTCTCTGAGAGTTTGGAATAATGTAAGGCATTGTGTCCAAGAGAATCCACAAGGGTCAGGTCGGCACCCTTTTTAATTAAAGCTTCTACAACGCTCGAGCTGCCAGTCTCACAAGCCACCATCAGAGCAGTTCTAAAGAGAAAAAGGAGACACCAAATTAGTACTAACAAAATGTGAGAATGCAGTCTGGGAAAACTGTTTCATTCGTCTTAAAAAACAGAGAAAAGAAGATTAAACGCTGTTAAAACTACACTATACTTAATCTGTTAGGGCATGCAAAATGGAGGGCTATCAAGATGAAATTAGGTAGTTGTTTTTTAAAACCTCTGATTCACTCCAAACACTGAGCCACATTAGGTCAAATAACATAGACATAACCTTCTTCTAAATATAATCTTCTAAATACGACGACATTTAATATGATTGGCACAGATCTTGTCACTTTTTTCACCTCAAGCACTTCAAATTACCTATACATTGTTAGAATTTCTTTTTTCTTTTTTTTTAAAAGAAACAAATATGTTTCCTTTTCTGTAATTTTGCAAGAAAAGTCAGAGAAAATGGCCTCTTCACTTTAGTATTTGATAATCTCATCACAGACTCAATGATGTTCCCAGAGGTCTGGGGGGAGGGGGATGTTTTTAAAGTTAAAATAGATCCTTGAGTATTTAAAAAGGCAAAAAATAAAAAAGCGCAAAGTTAAAGCCATTTCGTAAGAAATGATCCAAAGCAAAGTTATGATGTTTTGAAAGACTCCCAGCATGTGGCTATCACTGAAATCACATGGTCTCGAATTTCTCGGTACCTTCCATTTTTGTCCCTGGAATTTACATCTGCTCCATGGTCCAGAAGAAAGCGACAGACCTCCCCGTGGCCGCTCTGCACTGCGAGGAGCAGGGGGATACTTCCATCCTAGGAGACAAGTTCAGATCAACTGTTACACAGACACCAGTGCCAGAATTGCAAAGGCCTCTCTTCTTCTTTCTACATGTATTCCCGAGTGGGCCGCTGCTCCTATATGTGACCCCCCAAGACATCTGTGCTCAATCGGGCTGTCATTCCATCATTGCACAACGTCTCTTACAGAATCCCACTCTTAGCTTTTCCTCATGAGCCTTGGCCTCTCAAGTTGCTTGTTCCCTGGGCCCTCACTCGGCCCGGTGACAATATAAGACAGAGGGACACAAAGTGTGTAAAGGCTCAAAGCACACAAAGATGCCAGGGTTACTGAGAGATGGTTCTGGAGAAATGAAGGGCTTGCTTCATGTGGCACCGAGGGCCCCACACCCTCTGAGCAGCACTCTTCCGCGTGAACCTCGTGCTCCCTCTCGTGTCACCGTGTCACCGTGTCTTCTGGGAAGCACGCTCTTTCACAAGCTCACTGGGTATCAAAATTAGCATAAGTTAAGAGTGTCAATTGTTGACACATAACTAGATAAAGAGACGGAGGGAAGGAATAATTTATTTAATATATTATAATATGGCAATTCCTTTATGAAAAAAAGAAAATTAGATCCCCAACTCATATACCTACATGAAGAATTTAAGCATTAAAATGACACAAATGGAAAAAATACTAGAAGACTATAGAGGCGACTATTTCCCTAACTCTAGGGTGAAGGGGGCCTGATTCAAATGACACAAACCACAAGAGAACCTTCTGTTCTCCCCTTCCCTTGGACATGCCCTACAAATGGGGTCAACAGGAATTTTTAAGGTAGATGTATTTAAATAGGCAAAGGAAAAAAAGGCTACAATATCTCCAATTATTGTAACATGGGGATTTGTTATAATTCAGTTGCTGCTTAAGGATTAAGTCTCCTTTTAAAGTAGACCTTCAGACACATTTCTAAAAAATTATCTCTGAGAAGTTATAATACTTTCTGGTTATAAAGTACTGAAATTCAGGGAGTGTGAAGTTATTCACAGATTCCATATGTTCTCTTCACAGTATCTCCACGCAGTGTAAGTGTGTACAATTTCCATGCAATGGTAGGAAACTGAACCCTGTAAGCCGGAGCTACAGGCATGTAAATTCACTCTCCAAATAGCCCAGGGAGGTTAAAATAGGCTAGAAGTGGTATTCACCATTGGGAAATCCTAAACAGCAGCACTCCAGGTGAAAAAAAGAATAAAACTTCTACTTAGACTATTTTTTTTAATTTTTAAAAATCTAGGAACTAAGTAATATTAATTTTAAGCTGAGTGCAGATCTCTCTCACACACACACACACACACACACACACACACATATTTATACTTAGATACAAATATACCTGTAGGGGAAGTGCATGCTATAAAAAGTTTTCTATTTAAGCTTTAGGGATGTATGGGGTAGAATGCTTACATCCATTTTGTAGAAAAAGGAGCTAGGCTGAAAAGCCATAGAATTTGCCAAACACTTAGGTCTCTTAAGTCTCAGTGACCCTCAGAAGTAGCCCACAGCACGCTAGAACCCCACATCCACGTGCATCCCGCACCACTGCCCGGTACTTACCAAATCCTTGAGGTTGATGGGGCTCTTGTGCTCGCAAAGCACCTGCACAGCTTGCAGGCAGCCCTGTGCCGCTGGGGAAAGGAAAACACAGACACCATGGCCGGTCACAAAGCTGCTCCTACAACCCGGGCCTCACACACGCCTGTAAGAAGCTGGGGTTCTCCCCATCTGCCCCTGTTCACTAGGGCTGCACCAGAGAGCAGGGCACCAGGAGGGTGGAGCAGGAGGTGCTCTCTGTCACTGTCTCATTTCAGTGTGGCCAGCCCGACAGCCGGCACTGCCAGTTGCCATTGGACACATTCGACTGAGCTTTTCCACAACTAGCCCTAAAAGAAATGTGCAAATCTAATCATCCCACAGTCCACTGCCAACTTTGGTCACTTGGGGCTGTGTGACGTACCGTGAAACAAAATGTTGATAAATGGACTGATGCTCTTCATGAGCACCAAATCAAGAAAACCAAATCATGTGCTACTTGACATCGACAAATGCTTATGAATGAATATCTCTTGGTTTAAACAAGAGCCTTACACTAATTAAAATATAACCAAGACAATTCCTACTGGTAGTTTGGTGGGCCATCGATGAGTTCTAGATTTATTCCTTGGTAACTCTACACGCTTTGATGAATAAATTGAATAAAATGGGAATGTCTAGGAGTGATGAGAGAAAACAGCACCAGGAATAAGACAGTGGGTTTAATGGCTTGAATCAGGAAAATGGAAGGTCCATGTGTCTTTGGGCAGAAGACAGAGATGAGAATACTGAAAGTTACCTGCATAATGCAGAGCAGTTTTCCCAGAGCTGTCAACACTTTCGGCTGGGCATTTAGCCTGGAAGACAAAAACAACAAATCTATATAATATAGTTCAGCTCTATTCAGTGCATCTTTTTTCCTGCAAAGTATGATGGGACTTATTGGGAAGAGAATACACATGAATGGGCATCAACTGCCACACTCCAGGGGCTGATAGCTTCTTTTGGGGACAGGTACTCATCTCTAGGAATCATGACACAGGCAAACTGTCACCCTGTTGCTGCTTTAGATATCCCCTTCTGTTCACCATATTCCCACTGGATCGTCCCCACCAGCTAACAAACATGCTCTTGAATTTCTCACCTTGATACTATCACCCCCTAACCTACTTCCTGCCCTAAATCTCTGTCCCCTTTACAAAACCTATTTTTTTTCTTAAGAATTGCCCACACATAGTCCACACTTCCTCACCTGCCATTTATTTCTGAACCCAGTCAGGTGTTTTCTCTCAAGACTCCAGAGAAATGTCCCAGTCTACGTCACCAACGATCCTTGTGTTTCCAATGACAATGAACATTTTTGCCCTCTTCTGGCCGACCTCTCACCTGCAGTCCACTCCCTCTCAGCTCCTAGAGCACCGCCCCATCCGGCCAATCCTGGTTTTTCTCCCATAGCCCTGGCCACTCCTCCTTCAGCCAAACATAAAACCTCGGGTTCCTCAGCGCTCTCTCTCTAAGCTGTCTTCCTCAGTAATCTCGCCCACATCAAAAATCTAGTGACCTCCAAATGCATAGCTTATCAATAACAGCAATCACATCGTGTCCCGAATGTTATCTGTTATGTGCCAGGCCTTGTTCAAAGAATTGCTTTAAGGTTCCTAACAACCCTCATTGGGTACTACCATTTAGCCCCAGTACCTCAGATGAGGAAACTGAGGTACAAAGATGTTAACAATTTGTTCAGGTCACTGTAGGCAGCACAGCAAGGATTTGAACCTAGACAGGCTGAGCTGGATGGAGCCTGTGTTCCTACCTGTATACAAGCAGTCATCTCTGAGCACCAGGCTTAACAACCCCCTGCCTGGTTCCCATTCCGTCCTGATGTCTCACAGGCACCTGAAGCCTGGCACAGCCAAGTCTTCTGGTTCCTTCCCCCTCCCCCAGCCTGATCCTCCGACAATTCCCCATCTGTCAACAGTGTCACATCAATCTAATCAATCTACCCAATGAGCCGAAAACCACTCAGTCAACTCTGATTTCTTCTCTTCCTTCTCTTTCCACCATGTTCCGTCAATTCTGCTCCAAAAACATAGCCTCATTCTACTGTCTCTTGTTTCTCCATGACAACCCCTTGTAAACTGGCACCTTCCCACCTGGATAGAAACAACAGCCTCCCCCTGGAAGGTCTAACCATTCTAAGTTTCCCCCCTTTAGTCAACTCTCCATATAATTAGAGCGATCTTTTAAAACTGTGAATGTTACTCTTTACTTAAAAGCTCTTCACAGTTGTATGCTGTGTTTAGATCAATCAAAGTCTGCACCTTATGACATACAAGGCCCATTCCCTGTACCTTTAGTGCCCTCCTCCCATGCTTTGCCCCAGGCCTACTCAATGGCTTTCTTTCCTCTTTGACTAGTGCTTTGTCTACCTTAAGTCTTTTGTACCTGCTGTTGTGTCTGCTTTGAATGCTTTGGCTCTTTGTGTTGTTGAGTTCTCAGCTTAATTATCACCTCCTCTATGAGGCCTTCCCTGAACACCACCCTTACTCCTCTCTCAAGTACCCTGTTAGTTTCCTTTTAGTGCTGTTCAGTTTTTAACATGCATTTGTGTACTTGTTTGCCAGACTGTAAGCTCCATCAGGATTCAGAAGGTTGCTGTGTTCATGAGTATATAATACATGCTTGATACAGGGAGTGGTGCCCAAGGAACACTTGTTAGAAGAAAGAAAGAGTGGGGGGAATAGCAGGTTATCAGGGGAAGGAGAGAGTGCATTTGAATTTGAAGGATTTCACAAGGTCCTATTTGTACTCACTGCCTTGAGGAGGCAGAGCTTTAAAACAATAGCCACCAGAGAGGGCAAGCATCCCCAGAAGACTGACAGGAAGAGCCCAGAGAAAGGAGCAAATGCAGAGGGTGCAGGGGTGGGGGTAGCAGGAATAACAGCAGTCACATCGCAGACAGCATGCGCTGGCAAGACACGAGAGGAAGAACTGACTAGAGAGGCTCAGGACCCAAGGGAAGCAACCCATTAGAGGACATCAAAGCCTCAATTTTTAACTAATGTCCAGAAAGAGCATCCAGACAGTGTATATAAGTTCGGGGAGGCAAGAACAGGCAACGTTCAGAGTGAAACGTCTGTCTGCCCTTCAGTGGTGAGAAGAATGAAGATCAAGTTACAACTTTTACCATGCTGTGGCCTAATTTTAGAACAGCACAAGGAACTGTTTAAAGGCTTCAAAGATTCCAGAGAAAAACCAACCTATTTGCATACCCAGATATAAGATTACATTGGAGGCTAGAATATCTGGTCCCTGCCCATGAGGATTTCCAGCTTGTCAAGTTCATTATTCCTTAAAATCAGAGCCAGATGCAAAGTCTGGATGGGCAAGGCAGGATGGGAATGGAGATTCAAAGCACAGACAAGTTTTAAAAATCAAAGTAAGTCTCAGGGCGTGGAGGCAAGGCACTAACTGGGTGAAGTCAGTGATTTTCATTTCTCTGGTGTGCCCAGTCCCAGAGAGGATGGGTAAGGAAAGTTCAATTTTAACTGTTTTCAGGGAGAAGACTCATAATAATAAATAAATAAATAAATAAATAATAATAATAATAAGCACCACAGATGATCTGTTTTTCTTGCCTTTCACGTCAAAGACCTGTGAAGGTTAAGCATTCCTGGCATTGGTGGTAGCTGGCTGGCATTCTGTCATGCAAGACAAGAAGCTGTGTGATCAGCAGAGCAGGACAAGCTGAAGAATGCGACCACATCTCTGCATCAGAATGGCAAAGCCAAATTAAAGCAAGATGCTGGGTCCCAAACAGTGCTCTGAAGGCAGAGAACAGACAGTGCTCCAAATACGTATTTTACTGCCTGATGCTGTTCCTGAAAACAGCCAGCTTGCATTTTGACCGGCAACAGCTAGATGTTACAGTAAGGGCTGATATTGGGATTTCATTAAATATTCACCTTTAACGATTTATGGGAAGTCGTCACCTTTAGCAACCATTGTAATCTTCCTGCCAAAGTTGTCAAACCAGGGAAGTAGCTTAAAATTAATAAAGAAGAATAAAACCAAAAAACTTAAAACTTGAGATCTAAAATCGCATCGAGTTACGTACAAGGAAATACTGGTTGGAATTTTGCTTTGCAAGAGGAGCTGTCTTCTACTAATGATTGGAACAGAGAGGACTAGGCTAGAGGAGAGCCAATATTGTAAGGATCTCCAACAGCATGGGAAAGAAATTCTTTTTAACTGACTAGTTAAAGGGCACAAATCCTTCAGAAAAGAAAAACAGGGTCTGAATAAAGAATAAAGGAAAGAAAAAGAATGGACTCCAGGAAGACACTCCAAATTCCCTACCAGGGCGCTTGCTATGGAAATAATCTCCTCTCTGCTGTCATTTCAATAATGAAGCTACTGAGAGAACCCAGGTTCAGAGAGAGTTTTAATAGAGAGAGAAAGAGGGAAAGAAAGAGAAAAGGAAAAGAAGAGAGAAAGAGAGAATTTGTTCTTTCATAGATAAGGTAACGTTTAAATTTTAAAAGTGATGTGCTCATAATTGAAGTTGCTGTCATTTTTTTACCTGAAGGAGCTTCCGGACGCACTCGTGGTGGCTGTGCCTGGCAGCGAGGTGCAGAGCACTGTGTCCTAAATAGATTTAAGGGAAAAAAAATGGGGAGAAAAAGACCACACATTTTAAATCTCTTATCTCTGTAATGAAGACAACTATGAGGAAATAAACTGTTCTCCCACAAAGGAGGGATTGTTATTCTAAGAGCCAGGCCCAAATGTCTTATCTCTGAAGTTCAGCGTGACAAACATGGGGAGAGCACAGAGCGGCCTGCCCACCCGATAACACTCCGGGTCACTTGGGCTGCCGTTCTCTAGGGTGCAATTAAGCCCTGGGCCAGAGCTGGCGGGGTCCCACAACAGGCTGCTTAGGAACCCCGTTTTCCACTACCAATACAGATGCCAAAGGTCCTGGGTCCATGGTCATGTCAGGCTGTGAAGACCGCAGGCGTGGGGACCCAGTTAAGGCAGCCTGTGAGCCAGCAGAGAACCCACCCCACACCCACACAGTCCCATCCCTAACTTTTGACCTCTTCTTTCTCCTCCAAATGTCTTCCAGCCCCTGAATGGAAATTACCTGGAGTTCTCAGATATTCAAAACTCTTACGTAAAAGAAAGGATGGAGTTACAAAACAACCACGCGCTACTAAAGCAGCATGCCTTTCCATTTCCTTTAAGAACGCAACCTGATATGAGGCTCTGTGATGTTTCTGGGGACAGATAACTTCAGGAAACCCTAACTTACACCCAACTGCTCCCCATGCCTAATGGGCCCATAGGGATTCTATGGAACAGCGGCTTAGGGGCAGCATGGTAGCTACCAGACCGGCAGCTTCCAGTCTAGGGCACTGAGAACCTGCTCTCCGCTTCCTGGCTTCTCCTCCCCTAGGAGGACCATCCACCTTGCTCTTTCGCCTCCCTCTGCCTTCCGAATGAGCACTTCCCTGACCCCCCAATTCCAATTCCATTTCCTCCCCAGTCCTTTCTGTCCCTTCTCCCTGTTGTATGTCCTTATGCTTCAGGGCACAGAACATGTTCCAACACTTCCTTCCCACTGTCCCTTCTTTCTCTCTGAACCGATCTGCATATTTACATAATTAATTGTTCTCCTTTCCCCAATGGAATACACTCAGTGACGACAGGAGTTGTCTTACTCCCTACTCCCTGTTGCATCTCTAGTGCCCAGGACACTGCTGACAAGTGGTAGGCTCTCAATAAACACTTGTTAATTTGAATAATAGGGGAAGGTCATCACAGATGTCTGGGGAGGGGATTTGCAGGGAGAGAACCAAAGTTACCACTGCCAGCCAATCCAGTATACCCAGTAAACTCTTAAATCCTGTATTTTCCATACTATTTGACCAAGATACCCGCAATGGAACACCTCAGCCTCAGTAATATTGACATTTTAAGCTGTAGGGGGTTGTCCTGTGCATTGTGGGATATTAAGCAACACCTCTGCTTCCACCCACTAGATGTCCAGTTGGATCAATCAGGAATGTTTCTAGACATACATATCCCTCGGGGGCTGGGGAGGAGCAGAATTACCACAGTTGAGAATCATTGGCTTAGAGGAATAATTTCTTGTATATGATGGTCCAGCCTCCAAATACCATTTCTCCTTTGGGACTGGAAAACCACTAATTATTAGAAAATCATGTCTAGGAAATATACCCTGTTTAACAATCAGATGCTTTAGGACTACAGCAAGCAGCATCAAAGCATGTAAAAGATAAAAAGATCAATTCCTTTTTATCTGATCTGAGCTGGACTGAGAGATTTTAAGGGTACACGGAGGAAGGGGAGAACTGTTTTGTGGGGTGAGTCACTGACAGCCAGGAATCCCTACAACTCCCACCCCCACTTTGGCAAATGAATGAGGATGAGTAAGATTGGAAAATGAGGGAAATGAGAGTAGAAGACAAAGCTCTTCCCTTCCCTTTTCTTTTCTTACTGCCCAAGACCTCCCCCCTCCAAGCTGTATAACGCATCATGGTGTGAATTCAGTTACATTAGACATTAAACAGGCTCTGGGTGGGCTAGCCTGGCTCCCAACCATCATCTGTACCAGGGTTTCTATGGACAAGCACATGCTGCATTTTAAACAAATGCCTCACAGATGAACTTTTGGAACCCATCCTGATTGTAAGCAGAAGACTGTTTATGTCATGTATGCATGCGTTAACTTTTGTCTGTGTTGTGGACAAAAGCTGTTTTACATACACTGCACCCATTGCAAAAAACACACAGCTCCCCAAGGACAGGATGGTAGGGGGATTTAGACAACTCATCATCACATAAACAGCAGGCTTCCATTTAACTCCAGTGCTCTAGTCATGATACCTAAAGCAAGTACTGTGTGTCTGGAGAAAAAAAGATTTTTATTCTTTGGCCCTGTGAGACATTTTCCTAACCAGGAGCATACAGTATCTTTCATTTATAAATAGTCTCAAAATTCGATCGATGCATCATGTCCTGGACAATATCCGAAGTGAGATGCCTCACTGCTAATGTTAAAACAAAATTCTCTTTCCAAATGCCAAGTTTTCTGGGGAGAATATATTATATTAGTGGCAGGCTCTCACTGTAAGGAGACAGTGAGGATGTCTGGCCCCACTCAGCTGTGGATCTGTCTGGAATATCAGGAAAGAATTTCCCCACAGGCAAATAACAGGGAAAGTCTAATTCAAGTGCAGTACAGCAGAACGTGGTTTGCCCCATGTTACTTGTAAGGCAAGAGCTGTGGGCTATTCCAGCTGGTTTAAAACCTTATGATTGAAAGACAGTCTAAGAAGAATGGGTCAACTATCCTTGCCAGGGAACACCTTCCCCCCAAATACTCCAGACAATACCATTCTTTAATGTTTTTTAAGATCACTGGAGAAACAGAGAAGAATTCACTAATATAACAGAACAATTACTGATGGGACTGCGAACATCCTCTTCTAGTGCATGGGAAAAAATTTATAACCAATGAAATCACAGCATACAAAGGTATATGGCTCACCATAGCAAAAAGCCAAAGTTTGAGAGTGATATTTCAGATCATAATACATAAACATAAAAATATTTAAATAATACTCAACTAGGTAAGAAGGTTTAAAATATTTTCTTAAGAATTGAAATTTCAGGCTCTGGCCGGTTGGCTCAGTGTAGAGCATAGGTGTGTGAATGTATTGGGTTTGATTCCTGGTCAGGGCACACAGGAGAGGCACCCATCTGCTTCTCCACCTTTTCCACCCTCCTTCCTTTCTGTCTCTCTCTTCCCCTCCCACAGCCAAGGATCCACTGAAGCAAAAGTTGGCCCGGGTGCTGAGGATGGCTCCATGGCCTCCACCTCAGGTGCTGGAATGGCTCTGGTTGCAACAAAGCAATGCCCCAGATGAACAGAGCATAACCCCCAAGTGGGCTTGCTGGGTGGATTCCGGCCAGGCACATGTGGGAGTCTCTCTGCCTCCCTAATTCTCACTTCAGAAAAATACAAAAAAATAAAAATAAATAATTGAAATTTCAGAATGCTGAATATATTTAAACAATAAAAGTATATTTTTGATTCTTATTTGTAATTTTAAATATATCTAGACAATATTCTTAGAAATCCTCATCTTTACTTAAAATTTTTATTACCGAACCACAAATTCATCCACCTTGTTATAGTCTCAAGAGAGAAGATCAGAGGATAACAGATTTGTTTATAGTAATGATTAATATTAGAATTTTGAAACTATCTTAGTTTTGTCAGTGCAGATTTGCATAGTGTTTTACGTAGAACCAAAGAGCTTGTGCCTGACCAAGCAATGGCGCAGTAGATAGAGCGTCGGACTGGGATGCGGAGGACCCAGGTTCGAGACCCCCGAGGTCACCAGCTTGAGCACGGGCTCATGTGGTTTGAGCAAAGCTCACCAGCTTGGACCCAAGGTCGCTGGCTTGAGCAAGGGGTTACTCAGTCTGCTGAAGGCCCACGGTCAAAGCACATATGAGAAAGCAATCAATGAACAATTAAGGTGTCGCAACGAAAAACTGATGATTGATGCTTCTCATCTCTCTCCATTCCTGTCTGTCTGTCCCTATCTATCCCTCTCTCTGTCTCTGTAAAAAAAAAAAAAAAGAGCTTGTTGTGTGTGTATGTATCACCTAAAATACTTTCATGGCCAGGCTATGCCAATTATTGTATGTGTTCTGACCTCCCATGCAAATTAAGAGCACGTAAAACGCCATAAATCATATAATCGTCTTTGGTTTTCCTTCATTCCAAATTAAATATGAAATACACTTTTGGCTATAATTTGCAGTTAATTTTAAATAACCTATCCTCCAAAGGGCCTAACTTTCAAGATAAGTATTACCTTTAGCATCTGCACATGATATCAAATCTGAGTAGGATTGGGGGTATAATGGAATGAAAGGCCACCCAGAAATCAAAACAAAAGCTAAACCAGCCCCCGGAGACCCAGGGGAAGAGTAAGCGTTCTCAAGTATTCCCCCTTCTGAGGACCCTCTGTAATGACATTTCCATTCCTCACCTCTCACTCTCCTAAGTTTCTCATCTTCCTATGAGAAAACTTTTATTATGAATGTCAAGCGTGCAAAGGGATCAGAGAATATTTAAGATACAGGAGTGTGACAGAATGACATGCCATCCTTCAGCCTCTGGTTCTACTTCCTTCTATAGCAAAACAGTCTGTGTTTTAACTGGACCAATAGCTGCCCAGAAGTGCCCAGCTTCCCATAAAGCTGGGTGTGGTCACGGATCATGCTCTGTCCAGTGAGAGAGTGTAGCTGTTTGGGGGCTCAGTTTGCATTTCCCGTTACTGCCTACTGTTGGGTTGCAGACTCAGGCGGAGCCATCCTGGGTCCTTGGGAGCCATCCTGGGTCCCTGAATGATGGAGCATCAGGAGTGTGGAGCAGAGCTATCATACCAATTTGGGACTTTCAGCTGGGAGAGGAAATTCTGTGTTATTTCCGCCACCTTGTCATATTGCATCAAATGTATGTGCTCTCCCTAATAAAAAGGGTCTGAAAGCTAATGCTTCAGAGAAGCATTGGTAACAGACAGACGATGCTTTGGTCTTCCTTAATCTTCTGTTAATACTGCTGTTTAATCTCACCTCACACTCTGGGGTGCTCAGTTCAGGCATTGCCCACCCTCTTTCCCCCCCAAAGCCCACTATTTGTCTGGGAGAAGTGTTTTCTAAAGAAACAGACAGAAATGACACTTCTCTCATCTGTGAAGAACAGGAGCAAACAAAGCCATGAAAGCCGCTGGACCAGCAACGCAGGCCCAGTTCAGGGAGATGGTGCAGTGAGCTTGGAGCTGACTTCTCCAGCTGACACTGCACACCTCTGATGCTATTTGAAGGACAGGCCATTAAGTAACCGGGGAAATGTTTCTAAGCCAAAAACTTAAGTCATGTGTTTTTGCAGGACTTTGGGTTCTATTTTTCTGATTTGTACAAGGAGAGCAGCTGGCTTGGTGATTGTCAAATGCTTTTTTTGTAAAGATGTGAAACCTTTTCAAAAGCTTCGTGTGTGAAAGAGAATACAGGTGACCTGGCTAAAGCAGCAATAATCATGATAATATCAGAGCCGAAAGCAATGAGCCCTCGTGTTCCAGGCACTGCTGAGATGCCTACACGTCATCTCAACTAAGCCTCAAAGGCCACCGAAAACGATCTGACCGTGATGTTGCTGTGTAACTCTACCCAAGGCCTCGATTCCTGACAGCGCCATGCTCTTAAGTTGGTTTGTGAAGCATCCACAGAATTCTCTTGTCAGCCTTCCAGCATGTCATGAGGAAAGACAGTTGGTAAAAAAAAAATAAAAAAATAGATGCTAAAAACCTCTACAACTTAACGTCCGGTCTCCAGGTTAAAAAGTCGTACCAATTTGGCTATCCTATGGACTTTGTGGATAAAATGGGTCAATTTGATACATTTTGAAAGCAGGTTTTTTTCGGAAACTCTACGGGTCATCCTGGTTTATAGTGACAGATTGATTTCTATACCAGTTCTCTGTGTGTGTTGAGATTGAAGATGACTATATCTCAGTAATAACAGCAATACTTAAGGTAGGTTTACTGAAAAGACAAGTCCTGTAAGAGCTAAGCCATTTAATTCATACCTTAACCAACAACAAAAAAAATGGTGTGGACTAATAATGACCACTTAAGGAGCAGTGTACTAATGTCCTTGTTCTTCCCTTGGACTCTGATATGCTTTCTTGAGAGGGAGAGATGAGAGTTGGTGATATAGCCAACTGGAAGGGCATAGGCATGGACAGTAAAAGCCACCACATTTATCTTGTTTGCTGGAACAGAAAAAAGTCTGAGCAGTGATGTTCTAGACAACACAACAAATGTTTCCATGGACATTTTTTACACACAGCCTCTTCCTTCCTGTGTTCCCATGTTCTCTTTGCATGCTCTCAAGAAATCACGAGAAGTCGGTGCCTCATTCAGACCAAAGTAAATCAATAAGCCAGGGACCACAGTGCTGACCTCACTGCTGAAAATGCTGGGCGAGAGAGAAGTGACCCGGCAACTCAGAGACATTTTTTAGTCACGAATTATCTGGACAATGTTCTGGGGCCACACAGTGCTGTGGATTCCACTACTTTCAAACAGAGTGGGGAAAAACGGACTCTGGTGGTTCCCAGTAACTGGCCTGGAGAAGCAGCCAGGGTGGGCTCACAGGGTCCCCTTCCAGTGTTGCTTCTTGGAGGGCAGTGACCTCAGTGGGCAGAGAGTGTGCACTGTGTTGGGGTGTCCAGGTCGCAGAGCGCAACACTTCAGGCTTAGAATCTGAGTTAGGACTCGGGTAGTAAATACAAACACATTCCATGCTGTGCTCTATGACCACTGAAAAAAAATGAGAACTATGCTTCTCAACCACTTTTAACATAAGAATACTGGTAAAAAAAATTTTTTTTCACAAGGGGGGGGCAGGATGTAGGGTTTATGATATAATGTGATTTCAGCTATATAAAAATATTCCAGGAAAAACCTGAATGGAAATATAACAAAATAGTAAAATTTGTTTCTTCTTGGTAGCAGTAGAAGCACTTGTAATTTTCTTTACAATTTTCTAATTTTTCTACAATGAACACATTAGAGAAACATTTTCCCTATAATAAAAAGATCGGCCTAATGCTCTCCATGTCCATCCATGCTGTTGCAAAAGGTAAGATTTCCTTCCTTTTTATGGCCCTGTAGTATAAAACTGTGTAAATGTACCATGGCTTTTTATCCACCCATTTACTGATGGACACTTGGGCTGCTTCCAAATCTTGGCTATTGTAAATAACATGCAGTGAACAAACGGGTGCATATATTTTTTCAAATTAGTGTTTCAGGTTTCTTTGGATAACTTCCTAAAAGTGGAAGCACTGGGTCATAAGGCAGGTCCATTTTAAAATTTCTGACATAACTCCATCAATCTGCATCCCAACCAACAGTGCACAAGGGTTCCCTTTTCTATACATCCTTGCCAACACTAGTTGTTTGTTGATTTATTGATCATAGCCATTCTGATGTTGAGCATCTTTTCATACGTCTATTGGCCATTTTTATATCCTTTTTAGAGAAGTGTCTATTCAGGTCCTTGGCTCATTTTTTAATTATATTGTTTGCAGTTTTTGGTGTTGAGTTGTATAAGTTATTCATAAATTCTGGATATTAACCCCTTATCAAATGTATTTCTTCTTCCTGTCTGATTGCTGTTGCTAGGACTTCCAGTACTACACTGAGTAAGATTGGTGAAAGCATACATCTTTATCTTGTTGCCTATTTTAAGGGAAACACTTGCAGTTTTTGCCCATTGAGTATAATGTTGGCTATAGGTTTGTCATATATGGCCTTTATTACGTTGAGGTATGTTTCATCTATTCCTACTTTATTGAGAGTTTTTTATCATAAGTGGGTGCTGGGTTTTATCAAATGCTTTTTCTGCCTCTATTGATATGATCATGTGTGTGCCCTTCATTTTGTTTACGTGGTGTATCACGTTTATTGATTTGTGGATACTGTACCAACCTTGCATCCCTGGAATAAATCCCACTTGATCATGGTGTAGGATGTTTTCAGTGTATTGCTGGATCTGGTTTGCTAATATTTTGTTGAGGATTTTAGCATTTATGTTCATCAGGGATATTGGCCTACAATTTTCTTTCTTTGTAGTGTCTTTATCTGGTTTTGTAATTAGGATAATGCTAGTCTTGTAACATGAGCTTGGAAGTCTTCCCTTCTCTTGAATTTTTTGGAATAGTTTGAGAATAGTTGTTAGCTCTTCTTTGAATGTTTGGTAAAATTAACCTGTGAAGTCATCTGGTCCAGGACATTTGGTTGTTGAAAACTTTCGATTACTGCTTTAATTTCACTAGTTACAATTTCCCTATTCAGATTCTGATTCCTCCTGATTCTATTTTGGAAGATTGTATGTTTTTAGAATTGACTCGTTTCAACTAGGCTGTCCAATTTGTTGGCATATAGTTGTCTACGATATTTCTTATAATCTTTGGAATTTCTTTGGTGTCAGTTGTTACTTTTCCATTTATTTCTGATTTTATTTATTTGGGGTCTCTTTTTTTCTTGATGAATCTGATTAAAGGTTTATCAATCTTGTTTATCTTTTCAAAGAACTAGCTCTTGGGTTTCATTGATCTTTTGTTTTTTTAGATTCTATTTCATTTATTTCTGTTCTGATCTTTATTATTTCTTTCTTTCTATTCCCTTTGGGCTTTGTTTGTTGTACTTTTTCAAGTTCTTTAAGTGTGAATTAGATTGTTTATCTGAGATTTTTCTTGTTTCCTGAAATAATCCAGTAATGCTAAGAAATTCCTTCTTAGGACTGCTTTCACTGTGTCCTATAGATTTTGAGTTGTTGTATTGTCATTTTCATTTGTTTCTAGGTATCTTTTGATTTTTTATTTCTTCCTGATCTCACTGTCAACCCATTCATTGTTTGTTTTTTAATGAAGTTGAATGTTTTATTATTACTTTTTCTTGTTTTCCTGCAAGGCTGTTGCTTCACTGTATAAAAATAGCACCAGCATACTCAGTATATTGCCAAATCAATACAGTAGTTTTCATCATCTGACACCATAACAAAAAAACTTTTCTCTACTTCCAGTTATGTCCAATGGGAAGATCATTAAATATTTTGACCCAAATCCAGTAACTAATGTAAGTAAGTTACAATATCATATATGTCTTAAGATAATAATGTTACCCTTGAAATGCATACTTTCTTACTAGATTTTACCATAGGTAATTTTAGGAATTCTTAACATCATAACTGTAGCTTAGCCTAAAAATCATAGGGTGTTGTGAAGAAATGCATATTGTGTTTCTCTGCAATTATTAGAACGTTAAGGGATTATTTTCTTCCAATAGCATTGTTAGTTTCTTTTTCCACTGGCATTATTAAAAGTTGTTATTTTAAATCTTCCATCCACACTAATTTAAGAAAACTGTGCTAGATCAAATTGTTTCATGCTACTTTATTTAGAGGGGCTCCAGTTTCACTCCTCAATAGAGTGTATGTATTTCTCATATGCTTCTTCACTCACTAGTTCATCTCGTTCTGGAGAGTTACTCAGTGTCATCTTGATCAGCCAATCAACTTCATAGCAAGATTTGCTAACAAGTCCTGGATGAAGCAAGAGCTTCATGAGTTTCAGTTACTTTTCCTGAGAGGCAGACTACAGTAAATGTCCCCCAAAGCTTCCTGTGCAAAATTGTTGATTCCCACTGTTCCAATACCATTTCCTGTTGTTATCCATTCACGTTTCTCTGTGAAATGTACCCACCGAAAGCAGATTGGGGCTGGTGTGCAGTGTCTTGATGGCTCCCACCCTCAGGTCCCAGGGACGAGGCGGCTGGCTGGGTGCGGCCGGTGTTGCTCAGAGCACTGTGTTCCCACGAGTCAAGCCATTCATTGCTTAGTAACATGTTATTTAGCCTCCATGTGTTTGTGTGTTCTTCAGTTTTTTTTCTTGTGATTGATTCTAGTTTCATATCATTATGGTCAGAGAAAATGCTTGATATGATTTCAGTCTTCTTAAATATATTGAGACTTATTTTGTGTCCTAACATGTGGTCTATCTTAGAAAATGTTCCATGGGCAGTTGGATTTAGAGGACATACATCCCATCAAAGGTACTTAAGCTCTATATGTAATGGACTTCAAAAGTGATCAAAATGAACTTTAAAAACAAAATAACTGGGCTTAGGATTAAAGATAACTTTAATTAGTACGACATAAATTAGTATTTCCCTCAACATAGTCACTTAAGGAAGTCATTCATTCTCCTGTTGGGAATGCCAATTCTCAAAATATTTTTGGAGCGTTTTGTGGCTCTGCTCAGGAAAATCATTCTGTTACTTTGGCTCCTATTTCTGACCAAAAATGGTTTTACCAGTGGCACCTCATTTACCGGACTTGACTTTCAGTGGCTCTCGGCCTAAAAAAACCAAACTAATTCAAAAAGAATAAAGATTTCCAACCACTGAGAAGATTCAAATTTTTTAAAAAAGTGCCACAGACTTTTTGAAAACAATTCTGAAACACAAGTTTTCCAACCATATTTTGAGTAATAATTCTTGTAATAGCTGACTGGCTCCCCCCACACCCCACAGATAACTTATTCAGAGGGGACAATTTTTGGGTGGGGAGGAAAAGAGATCCATTATGGATTAACAAAATGACTATAGAGTTAGACTGACTCCACTTTCGAGTAAAAAGTAACAAAAGCCTTATTAGAAGGCAGACATTTTCAAGTACAATAGAGAAACAGCGCCACCAGTATTTTCTCTGATGCTCTGGTGTGGCCAGCAGGGGCAGAATCCCAGGCTGGAGATCCCAAGGGCTCTTTCTAGTGGAACAATGTTCATAAGAGATAAGGCTCCTCCACTACTTTTTCTCTCTGCTTGCTTTGTTCTTCATTTGTCCACTCACTTCACATTAGAGTCACCCAAGGAGCTTTAAAACTAATACCAGTTGGCTGTTAACCTCCAGACAACGGACTCTGAATCTCAGAGTATAGAGCCTGGGTATGTATGTGGGGTGTATGCTGCTTGTTGCTTTTCCCTTCTTTCCTGCTCTCCTCCTTCCCTCTCTGCCTTTCTTCCAAGTTCCCAGGGGACTTAGACGTACTAAAATGTAGAAACTGTGAGAACCACGGGCAGTTGGTCCAGACGAGGATCACGGCTTCTGTCCACATAATTATCTCAGATGAGCTTCCAAACAACTCATTCCCTTTATCACCTCAAACCATGATTCATAAAAACAAAAAGTAGGGAATATTGCTTGGTCCCAACATACAGTTTTAGAAAATAGTATTTTTTAAATGGGGGATAAGAAACATGCAGTATTTAACTGACCAACCACATATAAGATAAAAATATGTGTAAACACCTGTAAGGCACAAATGATGAAACCATTTGTCAAAGCCTTGTCATTGGAGGTGAACTGTGTGCTTCTCTTACACAATGAATCACCTTTGAGATACCTACTCTTGTGCTGGCCTGTTGACTTAAGAGATAAAGACCACATACCGGCAGAATCTTGGGCTGTCACATCCACGCCATGTGTAACCATGACCCTGAGGCATTCCACGTGTCCTTTTGTAGCAGCAAGATGAAAACTGGAAAAGACGTAAATAATCTCTTTAAGATTTCCACTCTTTAGAGTTAATCCCTGACAATATTTTCTGTCTTTTCACGTGCACTTACTTTCTCTCACTTGAGCTCAATAATCATTTCAGTAGATATTATCAACCTCTTTTTAACAACGAGGAAACTGAGGCTATAAGTGGTCTGACCATTTTGCTCACTGACACTTTTTATTAAAGTAATGGAGCAGAAGCTAGGTCACAGGTCTTTCAAACCAAAGACCAGGCTTGGAAAATGGAAGATTCAACTACATATTTCTCTCTTTACAACACAATACTCAAAGAGTTCCAACCAGATTCAATTCCTAAATAATTTTATCAGTTTTTTTCTGTTGCCTGGCACTTTCACTAAAGCCATTATTTTTAGGTAAATATACACTATAAAGAGGAACTTGTCTAACCCAAACAATGATCAAGGTCTTACACAACATCAATGTCAAATCCACTGTTGTGTTGTAGCTCAATAACAATCATTGTACACAATTTTTATAAAGTGTGTCAAGATTCTTACTACCCACTTCTATACATTATCTCTCCTCATTCACATGACAGCTTTCTGAAGTGAGTCCTATTATTATCTCCATAGATGGCAGGTATCTACATGCAGGTACGAACAGCATTATCTATAACCCACAATTAGGCTCCAGAATTCAATGACATTTGGAGTACAAACCATGCTCAGCGTGTTTGGACTTGCCATTAGAAGAAAGGATATATCCAAATCATCCAAATGCCATACCAAGTATCCCTGCAGGTCCCAAGGGTGAAGGGCACTCTTACAGTAGGCAGAAGAAAAGGATACTCCACTCAGTCCACTCAGCATTCAGGCCTAGAGGCTGAGAAAGCCAAAACCCTTGGGAAGGTCTCCATTATGGACGGAGAGGTCATTGAACCTTGCAGTTATCCACTTGCCTTGGTTCTGTTTTAGGGAGCTGCCTTCTCAGGATCCTTGCCATGTAGCCCCTTAGTGTCTTTATCTCTGAATATTGCCCAGGAAATATTTTTTCACAGGCTATAACTGTTACTAGGGCCCACGGTCACACCCAACTAGCCAATCCCAGAGGTAAAATCAATTCAAACCCATGTCAGCTTGATCCCACACCTCTGCTCTAGAGATCAAGGCTGAGTAAAGGTAGACAGATTAGAAAATGGAGAAACCTTAAGTTAGCAATGTACCTTTGGGAAGTCAGTTTTTGAGCCTAAATTTCCAGCACTGTAAAGTATGGGGACTGAATCAGATGACACCCCATGCTTCCTGCAGCTCTAACAGTCATTGTTTAGCCTACCTGGCTCTGATCACCCCAACTATTTCTGCATCTGTACAGCCATTAATGTGTAAGGTTTCTTTACAGTCAAAAGTCCACTTTGTAGATGATTTTATATTACCGTGAAACTTTGATCATATGGAAAGACTTGGGAATGTGGTGACTTATTTAAATGGAATTCCTGATTAAATACAGCCTAACCAAAGGAACCTCCCTGAAGGGCAGTACAATTATACCTCTGTTTTCCATCATCTGTGGGCTAATACAATTTTACAATCAGTTCACCTTTAAGCACCGAATTATTAAACTGATCTTGGTGAAAGGTTTCTAAAATTTCCCCAGCCTTAGTAACAGTATACGTTATATAATTTAATTGCTCTTGACGACATGAAGTCACCAGTCAGTCTCAATTACTGAACTCTGTTTTCAAGGTAATTAATCTAAATATCCCAGATTATTAAACCCTAATATTCATTAATATTTATCTTCTTTTCTTAATGTCTATGTGTTTGCTTCTAAGTTATTCACTCTGCTGTATCCTATGACTAGGGGAGAAACAAAAACTATCTGGACAAGAGGGCGGCTACACCCTATAAGTAGGAGTACCAGAATTAGTGATTAGTGTGCACACACACACGCAAACATACATGTGTCGATATACAGAGTGTGGCAAAAGTAGGTTTATAGATGTGAATACCCGAAACAGTTTACTCTTGTAGTATTATTTAATAATTATGGTATTATTTGTCATACGAATAACTGTAAACTTAGTTCGCTCCATTCTAAATAACTTTTGTTTGAAGCATAATTATACAAAGAAAACCACATGTTATAATTGTAGAGCCTGCTAAATTTTCACAAATGGAGCATGGCCATTTTATCTCCATACTAATGAAGAAACAGACGTGGCCGGAGACCCAAATGCCCTCCTGGTATCTCCTAGCACCCAGAACCTCTCCATGGGCCCCTCCTAGTTACCAACACCTCCCCATATAATATTTATTTTTCCAACTCTGAGACCTCTCAGATACCTCTGGACTGCAGACTGTATTTACAGGTGGTTAAAATTGCAGACACATGTTGCAATGAAGCATTATTGTACACCACTTCTGTATGTTGAGAAATGTAGTCTGATGTGGTGTTCTGTGGGTGATTTGGGAGTTGTAGGATTTCAAGATCATTATTTGGAAGGTCAACGATGATTACAAGGCAGGAGAAGTCAAGTGTTAGGAAGCTGGACTCAATATTCAACCCTACAATGAAATCTTTTTTAGAGACTACTTTTCAAAATGAAATCTTTGTTATCACAGAAATGTTCACCTGAAACCCATGTACTTTTATTAACCAATGTCACCCCATTAAATTTAATTTCAAATAAAAATAATAAATAAAAATAAGAGAAACAAAATGGGTCAGTGTACTCATTTAGTTTTGCCTTGTTTCTTTTTTTTAAGACTTTATTCTTTCCCTTTTTAAAAATTTTATTGAATTTATTAAGGAGACATTGGTTGATAAAATTATATAGGTTTCAGGTATACAATTCTATAATGCATCACCTGATATCATATTGTGTTCACCATCCAATGTCAAGTCTCCTTCCAGCACCTCTTACCCCCTTTTACCTTCTTCTACCTCCTCCCACCCCCTTCCCTCTGGTAGTCACCATACTGTTGCATGTGTCTATGAGGTTTTTTGTTTTTTTGTTTAATTCTTTTATCCTTTACACCCTGCTCCCCAATCTCCCTTTCCTCTGTCAGCTGTCAGTCTGTTCTCTGTATCTATGGATCTGTTCTATTTTGCTTGTGAGTTTACTTTGTTCATTAGATTCCACATATAAGTGAAATCATATAGTACTTGTTTTTCTATGACTGGCTTATTTTACTTAGCATAGTACTCTCCAGGTCTATCCATGCTGTCACAAATGATTTCCTTCTTATTTTATGGCCGAGTAGTATTAGTCCATTGTTTAAATGTACTTCAGCATTTTTTATCCACTCATCTACTGATGGGCACTTTGACTGCTTCCAAGCCTTGGCTATTATAAATAATGATGCAATAAATATAAAGGTGCTCATATTCTTTTGAATTAAGTTTTTCTGGTTTCTTAGGATATATTCCCAGAAGTGAAATCACTAGGTCATAAGGTAGTTCCATTCCTAATTTTTGGACATAACTCCACACTGCTTTCCACGGTGGCTGCACCAGTCCACTTTCCCATCAACAGTACATGCAAGTTCCCTTTCTCCACACTTGTTTTTGTTGATTTATTGAGGATAACCATTCTGACAGGTGTCAGGTGCTATCTCATTGTGGTTTTAATTTGCATTTCTCTGACGATTAATGACCTTGCACACATTTTCATGTCTTGGCCATCTCTTTGGATATATGTTATTTGGGTCCTTTGTCCACTTTTAATTGGATGGTTTGTTTTTCTTGGTGTTGAGTTGTATAAGGTTTTTATAAGTTTTAGATATTAACGCCTTATCAGACATATCTTTGGTGAATATGTTCTCCCATTCAGTGGATTGTCTTTTCATTTTTCTGATGGTTTCCTTTGCTATGTAAAATCTTTTTGGTTTGATATAGTCCCATTTGTTTATTTATTTTTTGTTTCCCTTGCCCAAAGAGATATATCAGAAAAAATTACTGCTATGAGAAATATCCGAGATTTTATAGCCTATGTTTTCTTAGCTTTGTTTTGTTTTTATGAAAGCTGTGAAAATGCAGAAGAAATAAGGCACAACTAAGACAATGAAATGAGTGTCAGCATCTCCCTAACAGCCCATCTCCTTGTGTCTGGGCAGCTTGTGCACATTCAGTCTAGTTATCTTACCCCTGAACAGCAACCTGCTACCAACAAGAGCTGTGTCGTGTTTCTCTGTTTGTTTTGACAGAGACAGAGAAAGAGTCAGAGAGAGGAACAGATAGGGACAGACAGACAAGAAGGGAGAGAGATGAGAAGCATCGATTCTTCATTGCAGCTCCTTAGCTGTTCATTGATGGCTTTCTCATATGTGCCTTGATCAGGGGGTTCCAACAGAGTGAGCGATCCCTTGCTCAAGCCGGTGATCTTGGGCTCAAGCCAGCGACCTTTGGGCTCAAGCTAGTGATCATGGAGGTCATGTCTATGATCCCATGCTCAAGCCAGTGACCCTGTGCACAAGCTGGTGAGCCTGCACTCAAGCCGGCGAGCTCGGGGTTTTGAACCTGGGTCCTCTGCATCCCAGTCTGACGCTCTAGCCACTGTGTCACTGCCTGGTCAGGCAGTGTCGTGTTTTAATCCTCCTAGAGAGAATGCTGCTGCGAGGGGGAGCCCTGTCTTCTTCCTCTCACTGCCCCGCTCCAGTGCCTAGACGCGGCTCTGAAACAGGAGAGTGGCAAGTGTCACTGTACAGAAGCACACAGTGGGAAAATTTCACTGCTGGGGTTTTGTGCTTGTTGAATTTGGATATTTAGTCATTTTAACTTTTCAAATTAAATAGTCATGCTATAATACATTCAGGAAATCTGGTCTTATTCTTAATACCCAAGATTTTAAAAAATTAAAACTTAAAAATCACAGCTTTATTAAAGCCTAGAGGAGGGACAAACATGTCCGATGGGGAAGTATAAGAAGAAGAATGGTATTGGGAAGCTGTGTCCACTTTCCTCATCTGTAACATGGGCGGTGAGGAATGAATGAGTTATATGTAAAAGGTCTGAGCAAAGTATGTCAAGCATGCAGTAAGCAGTGAAAAATAAAAGCCACTATTATAGCCTCACCAACATAAGGCAAGACACAGAGTCTGGGACATGCTGACTACAGAAGATGAAACGGAAACTACCACCACTTAAGAAATAAAGAGGGAAGAAAGGGAAGAGGGAGGAAGGGGGTAGGGAGGGAAAGAGGGAGGAAGAAAGGAGAGAAGGAGAGAGAATAAAAGCTCTGTGCTTTTTCATTGAATGGAAACTCAGGAACAAAGCTGTAGACAGCTGAGGCAACAAAAAGCCACCCAAGCCTTGTCTAAAGCCCCCCACTTGAGCTGCTAGCATTGGGGTGCTATCATGGAAGTGATAATCCCCAAAGCTGGTTTGGCAGCAGCAAATCATTAGCATTTGGCCTCTGAAGTTGAACAAGAGCCAACTTTTAATAAGATACTCAAGTGGAAAGCTGGATTCTGTTGGGTGGAAAAACATGGTTAATCAGTGACAGAACCTGGCCATGGAGATGACAGTGATTAGGTTTCCTTTCTTATGCAGTGACTGATAAATGTAGGCATCTTCAGCGGTGCCAGTCCAGGTGACTGATGGGCTGGGGCCACCCTTGTCTGCATGGCCGGCAAGCATCTGTGGCTTAGGGAGCAGATGGTGTCTCAGGTCAGCAATGACTAATAAGGAGTATGGCTGGTGGCCTCTAATGGCCTGTGTCGCAGATGGCTGATGAAAAGAATACACCTCTATGTAGAGTGTGCAGGCTGGGGTGGGATGGGTGAAGCAGAGCAGTGGGTTGATGAATGATGCCCCCATCCTAAAGCAAAGATAGTGTTCTTGACAATGTTCATTCTAGAGAATTGAAACTAACCCAAGTACAGGACAGTTTTGAGATTTCTCTAGTTGTATATTTTTTAAGTACGGCTATAGCTAAATATATCCTTTCACTCAGACATTTATTCTGGGACTAAGGTATCGATGTGCCAGACACTGTTCTAAGCGCTGACAAACACGTGGTAAACAAAAGCAAACTCCTTGTGCTCAGGGACCTTGGCTTTTAGTAGGAAGACGGAAGATGAACAGGGGCACGCAGCTGGGCTGACTTTGCTGCCCTCCTCCCATGTATTTAGCAACATCTGGAGATATTTTTGATTATTCAAGGGGTGGGGTGGGAGCATTACACTGGCATTTAATGTGGCGAGGCCAGAGATGCTGGCAAATGCCCTATAATACACAGAGCAGCTCCCCACAACAAACAACTATCTGTCCAGTTCAAAATCTCAATAGTGCCAGGCTGAGACATTCTGATTATCCATTAAAACAAATGTATAATGCTAAAACAGAATTCTATTAAAACAAATTAAACGGGCCCTGGTCGGGTGGCTTAATGGATAGGGCATCATCCCAGCACGCTGAGGTTATGGATTTGATCTCCAGTCAGTGCACATATGAAAAGCAACAAATAAGTGCATAGCTAAATAGAACAACTAAGTGGAATGACTTGATGCTTCTTTCTCTCACTCTCTCTTTCTTTCTCTCCTTCCCCACCTCCCTTCTTCTCTCTCTTTCTCTCAAATCAATAGAAAAGTTTTAAAAAATTAAATAAATGCTGAAGAAACATGAGATTTTAATCTTTTTGATAAAATGCACATATCATATAATTCACCATTTTTGAAACATTCAGTTCAGTTAGTTTTAGTATGTTCACAAAGTTGTACAAGCAGGACCACTGTCTAGTTCCAAAACATCTTCATCACCATAAACTGCAAAACCTGTACCCTCCTGCAGGCCTGTCTTATTCCCATGTCACCAGCCCCTGGCGATTCCTGATCTACTTTCCATCTCTGTGGATTTGCCTATTCTGGACATTTCATAAAGATGACATCATATAATGCATGGTCTTTTGTGTCTAGCTTCCCACCTCTGGCACGTTTTCCAGGTTCATCATGTTGTAATATGTATCAGTATTTGATTCTTTCCTTAAAAATATCCCATTGTACAGATTTACTACATTTTGTTTATCCACTCATTGGTTATGGTCATTTAGGTTGTTGTTCACACTTTTTGGTTATTACATATAACGCTGCTAAAATATTCACGAACAAGTGTTCGTGTGTCTTCAGTTCTCGTAGGTATATACTTAGGAAGGGACTGCCGAGTCATGTGGCAACCATGTTTAACTCTGAGAAAGTGCTGAACCATTTTCTGATGCTGCTCTATCATTTTATATTCCCCAGCAACAACGTAGGAGGGCTCCATTTCTCCACATCGCAGCCAAGATTTGTTACTATCTGGAAGATTTTAATTTAAGAGATGAGAATTTTAATTACAACCTAAATTTTCCAGAGGCGAAATGTTCAAACCTTTTGAGGTTATTTTAGTTAATTATCAGCTGAAATGTCCCCTGATAACATAAATAAGTGCAAAATAAATTTAGAACATCTCTGGCTTTGTCTCTACGTGGGCTTTTTACTCCTGATTTAAAAGTGTGGCCTTTCCTTTTAAAGACAAGAAATGTCATTCAAGAGTCTGCACAGCACTATATCTCATGAGAGATATTGTTGGCTTGTTTATCTCTGCATTTAGACAGGTCAAGAGTTCAGTGGAGGAGTGAGGGGTATAAAAACCTTTTATCCATTCTCTAACCCCAGGCCCAGAGACAGGGACGCTGGTCCCTGCCCAGGAATATAGCAGGGTGACTCTCCAGATAGTGACAGCACTCCAAAAGCTTAAGTCTTGCCTACCCTAAGAGTGGTCCATGGACCAGGAGCTTAGGAGAAACGCAGGCTCTTGGTCCCCACCCTACATTAACTGAATCAAAAGCTGCCTTTTATAAGTCTCCCCGCTGACGCACATGGACACGGATATTTGAGAAGCACAGCTCTTTGGAGATGACAAGAACCTCGCGCCATCATTCTTACCAAGGCATCCATTGTTTCAAAGTTCTTTTGAAAACATAATGCCCTTAGCTTAAAAAAAAACAAACAAACCCATGGATGTTTCACCAAAAGAAAAAAAAAGAAATGCTTTTTAAGTTTCATTATAATAGGAAATGTTTAGCTTTGCTTATAAAGCTCAGCTGGGCCCTTCCACAGAGATGTAACTCAGAGGCACAAACAGCAGCCTGGAGATTTACATAATGCTGCTTTGATCCCTTCACTGCTTATTGATATTTGGAATTTCTCTGCTTTTGTCCCTTGGAAAGTTCCCAAGGTTTCTATGCTTAAGTGTTTTGTGGCTCCCAAGCTCCCTACCCCCTTCTTGCCCCTAAGAGAAGGTCAACTCACTGAAGTTCCCAGTAGCCTGAAACAGCAGCTGGGTGGCGGTCTAAAGGAGGGTGGAAGAACCAGCAGAGGGAGGGGGTGTGGCCCAGGAGGCCCGGGTACTGCGGCTGGATGTGCTGCCTTGTTGCTATGTCACCATGGCCAAGGTACTTAACTTCAATTCCCTCACCTCTAAACCATGTTCAAGGAAATAAAATAAACAACATTATCAATAATAACAGCAGCCTGACCAGGCGGTGGCACAGTGGACAGACCATCGGACTGGGACGCAGAGGACCCAGGTTCGAGACCCCGAGGTCGCCAGCTTGAGCGCAGGCTCATCTGGTTTGAGCAAGGCTCACCAGCTTGGACCCAAGGTCGCTGGCTGTAGCAAGGGGTCACTCAGTCTGCTGTAGCCCCCCCCCCCCCCCGTCAAGGCACACATGAGAAAGCAATCAATGAACAACTAAGGTGTCACAACAAAGAATTGATGTTTCTCATCTCTCTCCCTTCCTGTCTGTCTGTCCCTATCTGTCTCTCTCTCTCTGACACTCTTTGTCTCTGCCACACAAAAAATAAAAATAATAATAACAGCAGCATATCTATTAAAGCTCAATGCACTTGTTATGTCTGAACTCATTACAACCCCAAAAACCTTTGGGGGTGGGTGGAAGGGTCACTGTTATCATTCCCATTTTACAGAAGAGGAAACTGAGGCACGGAGAAGTTTAGAAACTTGTCCGAAGACCCAGAGCTAACAAGTGGGGGAGCCTGGATTCTAACCTGGGCACCCTGCCTGCAGGGTTGGCCCTTCACTACCATGCTGAGCGCTTGCAGTGCTTGTTAAATCACCCTGCAGACTGCGAAACGCCATACAACATAACTTACTGGCTGGGCTGCTCTTAAGAAAACAAAGTTTAAACTGAAAAAATAAAAGTATTTGGCCAAAAAGCAAACACTGGCTTCTCACCGGGGCCGCTGCAGGCTGCCAGCGCTCTCCGATGGACGGGAACGCACCCGAGCGCCAAGGTGAACCGAGCTTTACACGGAGGTTTCACTTCCTACCAAAGCACTCAGCAAGTTGTGCAAACCTTCCCGAAATAAATACTTTGGGACAAGGTTGGGATATTTCTTAAGGTTCCTAACCCAAAAGGGACTTGAACTGTTGCTATTCAAAAGCCCGTGAGTGACAGCCTGGCAAGTTCCTTCTATCTGTCAGACTAACAACAAGCAATTCTTCTGGTTTGGGGCTGCCAGCTGAGAAACAGCGCTGGAGGAAATACAAGCTCACAAGGCTACTTTTAAAGGACTTTGGGTTTTTTTAGGCATATTCATTCACAGAAATCTCACTCACACCAAACTGTCTTGTCCCCTTCATTCTATTCCAGCTCCTGATACCGAGAAAATCTGCCAAGGGAAGTCAGGAACGCAGCAGGCTGGCTGCCACGACTGCGTTTCCAGCTCCTCCGCTGCGTCTGCACCAGTCTGCACTCCCTCAATCAAGCAAACCACCACACCCACACCGAGAAATGACCACGCACCAACCCATCCCAGGACCCGCCACGCTGAAATTCCCAGAGTCATAGAAGGTTCCAGAAAGATAAGCTAGTCTAACATGCTCATTTCACAGGTGAAGATACTGAGTGAGTCTCAGAGAGGTCCAGGTATCTGTGAAAGAGCGGAACTCGAACCCACTGCTCTGACGCGAAGAGCAGTCTTTCCTGAATGTACCCACGGCTCCCTTCTTTTCTTTTAAAAGCCCTTCCTCCCACCCCAGGAGAGATGGTCACAAGGGTCAGTATGAATCTGAAATACTTCATGCCAATAACCAGCTTTCCATAATCCCTTGAGAGCTTCAGCATTTCCCAAACACCTCAAATCGCCTATACTTTAATTGGACTCCTTTTCTAAGACATCTTTCCAGAAGAGGGAAAAATAATGTTAAATCATATTAAAGCAAATCAGGGAAATAAAGTTCTTAGAATTAGGATCTAATCCAAAGTCTTTCCTGTGGCCCACACGCTGCCCCTGACCTCACCTTCCGGCGCTCTCATTCCCATCAAATACGCTGCCACCTCTGGGCCTCTGCCTGTGTTCCCTCCACCAAGACAGCAGTTTCAGGAAAGGGCACAGTTTGGTTCCTCGCGCCATTCAGGGATCTGCCACGTGCAGGAGTCCACTCAGAGGCCTTCGTTTCCCACGCTTGTTCAGGGTGACCCCTGGCCTCTTTTTTATCCAATGTACCTGACGTGACGTGAAGGGTGCATGTGTCTACGGGCGGTGTGCCCATCAGACTGTACGTCCGATAAGGGCAGAGACTTTGTCTTACTTCCTGTAGTTTTCCTAGTGGACAGTAATTATTTTTTTAGATAATGCAAATCTTTAGTTTTGAATTTGCCCTTTTAGTCTGAAGCTTCTATTTTGAGTTTCCTTACATCGAGGCATGCCCGTAAACAGGCATAGCCATGATTTTTCCGGTTTTAATAGAAGTTCTTAAGAGGGAAGCAATGTCCTTTATGTTATTCTAAGCTTGATTTTGCTTCCCAACATGTACAGTAGCTCTCAAAGTGTGGGCCCCCAGACCAGCATCAGCAGAAAATGTGTTAGAAATGCAAGCTCTTTGGGTCCTGCCCAGACTAGGGGAGGAGCTCAGCAACTTGTTCTATCTAACAAACCCCCCAATGAATTCTGATGCGTTCCTATTCATTGTTAGGACCACTGGCACAGCAGGAAGAAGCATGAACTAAATGTCAGTGTTCTTTGGTTTTGGTCTCAGCTTTGCCATCCCTAAGCATGTGATGAGGTCACTCAAATTCACTGGCCTTAGTTGACTCCTCTTGTCCATATGATCACTGAAGCCTTTGTCAGTTCTCAGTTGATGCTTCCAACCCAGCCTAGCAATTGGTGTACGGCACTTAATTGTTGCAACATCTAAATGCGAATAAGGCCACTGAGCTCCAGTGAGGCTCAGTCCATACAAAATGTTTCAGTTGGACAGCCCTTAAGAATCCTGAAGGGTCTGGATTCCCACTTCAGATAATAATCTAAGGGTTAAGGAAGGCAGTATGTATACTGTCTAATACCTTCTAGTTATAGAAGCCTTGAGAAACTAAATTGTACTCTGCCAGCAGGCGGTGGACCCTATCAGCCCAGGGAGAAAGCCCCTCCAGCAGGGAAGTACTGTGGCTGCCTGGTTTTTAGCTATTTCAAATGCAGGGGCAACAGAGACCCCCATCGGAGCTTCTGTGAGCAACCCACGGGGCAGAAAGTTTGAGAAATGGGAACATTGGTTGCCATTTCCGGCCAAAGTTTCCAGACAGATATAATCAAAGGTGGCTGGCATAAAAGAAAATAAAGGCTGTAAAAATAGGATCACTGTCCTTTAAAGTGCTTAGGATGGGCTCACAGAATCAGCAGGGTTTCTTTCTGGGCACTGGAGGGAGGAGACACAGATGAAAGATCAGAGCTAAGAAACCCCAGGACATTTAAGCCAAGCTTTATCTCTTCAGGATTGTTTAGTTTCATAAATGTGATCTGGATAATAGATAGCTCTTGGGCATTAGGAAACCTCCATTAGGACAAATGGTTTGTCTCTTGTAGTCAGAATAGACCACCCCCGCCTCTGCCCCTACAATGTGACTCTGGTACCTAGAGCCGAGAATAGGTTATTTGTACTAATTCCCGGACCTTGCTAATCCACAATTTCTTCTTCATGAATTACTCCAGCACAAGTGAGAGCATCAGATGAGACATACTAAAGGGAAAAGGACAGGCCTTTAAAATAGGTGAAAGAATGAACTAGGGTATTGACTGAATGAATGACACATATGAAAGCGTTGGGCTTTCATAACCCAGCGTTGGGGCACTCGGTATTAACACGATTCATAACAATTCCTTTCTTATTAATTGGGTAAGACTGAGCTCTAACCCTGATAGTCTAGTAACAGGAATGAGATAAGAACATAGGTAACTAAGACCCATCAAATCCCAGAGGGTTGAAGAGACAGCAAGGAGAATGAGTTCAATTGCTTTGGAAATTTGAAAGGGCTTTGTGAAAGGGACAGCAAGCTGGCCTTGAATGACAGGCCAAATTCGGTGGGATGGGTGGCAGTGGTGGCGTTTTGGAAAGCATGAATTGCAGGGACCCTGGGAGAAAGCGGTTTCTGAGGGGCAGGCACGTGCTAAGTACTCTCGTGTGCTTCAGCCCTTGAACCGTCTGGTTGCTGTCAGCGTGAGAACCTCCTTCCTGCTCCAGGTGCCCTCTGCCATGGGGTCATGCTGGGTGGAGGTCACAGCCTGTTAGCCGAGACCCACGCCCATCTGTCCCTGCTCTGCTCTCCATCACGCGAACCACAGAGTTTCCCAGGCTCTCCTGACCCCTGCGTGCAGAGTAGGCCCAGCCGATGAAGGGCATGGCCAGAGGGCTGGATGGAGGGGGAAGGCTGTCTGTGCTGTAGCTCTAAACAACAACACCCCGTTTGAGTGTGAAATCCTGTGTTCTCAGTAGACTTAATCTAATTGAAGACAGTTTCAAAATGAAAAGCTGAGAAACACCACAGACCCTGTGTCCAGGGGGGCCCTGAACTTGAACTGCAATGATAGGCTCTAGAAGAAGAGAAGGAAACAATGGCCGTGCATCACTTTTCTTTTCAGTTTGGGATGGTCTTGGTGCTTCTGGAGAATGCCCCCCAAGATGGCCGCCCCCTCTTCCCGTCCCCCGCAAGTCCCCCCGAGCCATTCTTCCAGGCCCACCTCACATCACGCATCTCTCCCCATCTGGGGCTCCCTGCAGTTAAGTATTTTATAGTTTAGCACATAAGCAATCTCCAGGCCGTCCACTGGTCGTGTCTTCTCAGCTGGATGCTATGCATCTTATAGACAAGGGCTGTATTTTCTCCTTCTTCTGTATGTGCTTACAACAGAGTGCGGAACATTTCAGATGCAGGGAGCACCTCCCAACTGGTGCAGGTTAATGAAACAAACATTCGGTCTCATTGGCAAGGTAGGAGCAGAGGTTCCATCACCTTCAAAAATCTCTGTGACCCAAACCAGAGTGGCTATGTAATAACAGCAATTATATCCTGCTTTATCCCTCTGTGAAATATCAACAGGATTTAAGAAAGACAGGGTGACTTTGCCTTGAAGGAGATTTTGCAGGGAAGGAAGCTGCAATGACACATACAGTCTGTAGGAGTTCAAGGTAAATTAATTTGGGTTAGAGTTAGGGTTAGGAAATTGACTTGATTTCCAAGACAAACTGCTGGTATAATAGATCTCCTACACCCCTATTCTGAGAAAACAGTAGGAGACAAAGCACAACAAGCCCCCAACCAGAAAAAACCCTTATCATATGCTCTGCAGTGTTCAAGGACTACTTCCCCTATTTTACACTTAAGCTCTACAGAGCCATATAAACATACTTGCACGGGTTCTTGCTTTCAAAGCCAAAAAGATCAGGTTCCTGAAATGTGGGCTATGTCTGCAGACTCCATTGATCTCTACATACATGCCTGGGTGGTATTTCTTCAAATACTCCCATCCCCGCAGTGATTTTATTTAGTCTGGTTGTTCCTAAGACAAACACTCATAACTTCAATGAAATGCACACCAAGCGTAGGGGAAAGCATCTTGAAACAATTAGACCGGGGATCGGGAACCTATGGCTCGCGAGCCAGATGTGGCTCTTTTGATGGCTGCATCTGGCTCGCAGACAAATCTTTAACAACAACAAAAAAATAACGTTAAAAATATAAAACATCCCCATGTATTACAATCCATTCATTTCCTATTGCTCATGTTCATGGTTGCGGGTGGCTGGAGCCAATCACAGCTGTCCTCTGGGACAACACCAAATTTTTATTGGATAATTGTAAAGTACATGGGTCGTTGTATGGCTTTCACAGAATTACATTTTAAAATATGTGGCGTTCATGGCTCCCTCAGCCAAAAAGTTTCCCGAGCCCTGAATTAGACTGTTCCATGTGTAAGGTCTAGGGCAAGGGTACCCTCCCACTTTGCTTCCACTGTGGAAAGAGAACAGATGGGTGGAGTGAGTCCAAGCCCGGCTCCGTAGACACAGCCTGCCGCTGTAACTTTCTGTCTTGCTCTACTTTGTTCTCCTAAGACCCAAGACACCGCCCTTCTTTGACTCTTTCCTAAACGAATTCACTTGCCTTCTCTCTTTTTCTTTAACCCGTCTTTGATCAGCTGTAGAGGGAGAACACTTTCAAGACAAGGTTTCTTATCTATCCCTAAAGGAAACATCCCAGAAAGAAACTGAAAAGCATGAAGAATTACCAAACCACCCATCTGGTTCTTGACCTTGGATTGTGAGGGTTCTGGACATTGTCTGCCGGGATGGCTTCCTGCGCTGCCTCATTCTTGGGACTTTCTGGGTCATCTGGTATTTAGGTAGTAAAGGCGGAATATTTCCTATTTAAGTTGCACTAGAGGCTGGGAGAGTAGAGAGTCAGCTTCTGACATTCACCAGGATAGCTCTTTTCCTCTCAGACCCCAAGTTAATTCCCCCTAATGAATTTACCCGTGAGATTTTTTACCAGCAAAAAGAGGAGGTTTTCTCCATGAGAGCCATCCTGAAAAGCTGCTCCCACAAATGCTGACCAAACACCTCTCCTATGCTTGGGATGGTGAAAAAGACCAACATCGGTACAAAAAGCGTCGTAGGGTCCCTGTCCTCAGCGAGCTTCCTGTGTGGCAAGGGAACAAGTCTTTCAGGGAACAAGGGTTGTTCTTAGGCTGCTGAGTCTTTTCGGTTGTTGCTCCTGTTCTTTCAAGGTAAGAAAATACATCAAAGTCTTAAGTTAAGATTGTAGTAGGTCAAAGAGAAGAAAAATCACAAATGGACTGAGAACATCAGCCGGGAAGGTATTCTGGACTGAACTGGGAGGCTGGGCCAACGCCCGGCCAGTCTTCCCCGAGGGGAGGGCGGGAGCAGAGGGCCCCACCCCCGGCAGAAGGTGAGCGCCAACACCAAGGAAAGTGAGGGCGGGGTGGCAGGGGCCCTGGAAAGCCAAGATCAGGACTTCAGGTTGTCAGGCAATAGGAAAACACCACACTACTGAGAAAAATAACAAAATGGGTTATCACAAAAGCTCTAGAAAATAGGCCTCCAGCCTGACTTTGGTACAGAAGTGGATAAATCAAAGGGTAAACCGAACTAGCAGGCAGAGAATGAGGTCAAGTATTGTCAAGGACCTAACTTTCAAGTGTGTGGCCTGGCCTTGCCCTTCGGAGACAAATGCAAAACACTGTATACACAATCCCAGTCAAATTCTGGCCGAGCAAGCCCCATGGGGCCCGTGGGGCCAAGAGCTCCAGCAGAGGGGACATGCTGCGATGGCCTGTCAGGGATTTGGAACCACTCCTAGGAAGTCACCAGCTCGTGTGCTACTAAACCAATGCATGCGGAAAGAACAGGAACAAGGACAGAAAAGTCTCCACAGCTGGAGAAAATCTTCAAGTGCGAGGGAGATCCAAGTGCACTCAGGTAGGAATGCACGGATTAGACAAAGTCAGCTACATAAGCGCAGACCTGCAAAGGTGAGAAGGCTGAAGAACAGTGTTGCTTAGGGCTCATGGGTATAAAGAACCCTGGGCCTTGCACTATTACATGATGCCAAAAGGACAAGAAAAATGGTTTCTTAGGAGCAACAGCCCCTCTCATTCTGCAAACTGAGAACATTAGATTGGAAAGAAAATATGAAACTGGATAGATTTAATTCTGTGGTGCTGGCCCTGGCCGGTGGCTCAGTGGATAGAGCATCAGCCTGGAGTATGGACGTCCCAGGTTTGATTCCTGGTCAGGGCACACAGGAGAAGCAACCATCTGCTTCTCCCACTTCCTTTTTCTCCCTCTTCCTCTCCCACAGCCAGTGGCTCAACTGTTTCAAACATGGCCCTGGGCACTGAGGATAGCACTGTTGGAGCGGATAAGCCTCAGGTGCTAAAAATAGCTCAGTACCCAAGGATTGGCCCTAGATGGGGTTGCGGGATGGATCCCGGTCAGGGCGAATGTGAGAGTCTGCCTCGCTATCTCTCCTCCTCTCATCTTAAAAAAATAGTAATTCTATGGTGTCTTCAAAAATTAAATTCTTGTAGTTATCAGTTAACAACTTTAATCACCAAAAGGAATATTCCAAGCAGAGAAACTGTTAACAGATGATTAGTTATGGCAAATCTCACACTGAAAAAATAATTATCTCCTTTCTCTCTTTTCCATATAGTTCTAACTTCCCACATAAGTATTGTGGAAGGAAAAAATGGTGGACTTGCATGTGCTGAGAGCCATGTTAGAGCAGTTCCATAGTTAATGCAGGAAAACTACATCACATGGGCCTCAGTTTTAGAATGTGCAACATGGAGTGGTGATCTTTGTATAACTACTGTATGCATTTCTACTGTTAAAAAGAGAATAAGACATAGAAGTCATTTATGCTAAAAGGATGAACCTTGAAACCATTGTGCTAGGTGAGAGAAGCCAGACACAAAGGGCACATTACACGATTCCACTTATGTACATGAAATATCCAGAATAAGAATGTGCTTATGGGTACAAGGTTTCACTTGGGATGATGAAAGATTTCTGGAAATAGAAAACGAAAATGATTTGTACAACATTGTGAATATACTTAATGCCACGACAATGTACACTCTATTATGGTTAAAGTGGTAAATTGTATGTTATGGCTAGTTTACCACAATAAAAAGAAAAGAGAAGGACTAGAAATAACAGTTTGGCCGTGTACTCCATACATAAATAATATCTTATTTAAAAAAGGTATAAGTTTATCCAGCTGATCACAACGTGACTGAGCTGCTACTCTAAATTTTCTGTTTTCGTTTTAGTGGGTTCTGTTTTGGGCCAAACTATGGGAAACTGTTATCTCTCCTTTCTCTGGTATCGTGATAAAAGGCTGTTTTATGCAGACACCTGCAGAGCCGGACCAGGGGAGCAGGAGCCAAGAAAGCTTTATAGAGATACAAGAAGCCGTCCAAAGCACCATATCTCCCACCAGAAGTCTCAGAACAGGCGTGTGGCCTCTGCTATTGTCATTCTGATAGCACTGACTCCACATGTGGCATCGTGGGAAAAGGTTAATTGACTCATTCAACAAATACTTTCTGCGTATCTACAACAAGCCGAGCAGTGGGTTAGGTGATGTAATTACAGCAGTATAAAGTTACTGTCCCTTCTATCAAGGCAATTTCAATCTAGAGCACAAGAGGGATAAGAAATAACAATTACAAAGGGTTGAAAAGGCTCAACATAATATTAGCCAACAACCAGAGCCTGCCTCCTATTGGGAGTCCTGGTTACCAAGTCAGAGTTCACCGGGTTTGAGCCCTGGGCCCCATGCCAGAGGGACAGGCCTTGGCGAATGTAAAGTCAAACCAAAGCTGATGGTTGGGGCAGAGGCCCAACCTGGGGCTTTGGCAAAGGACAAGCCCAGCTCCTGGAGGGCAGACTGATCTGGGAGAGAACACTTCTCTCCGTCCTTTGTGAACCCCCTAGCTTGGTCCCTACACAGAGCTCCGCCCCTTAAGCTATCTCATGTCTCCCACAACAACAGAGTTGGTATCTTCACTATGGGATCCAATGGGTTACAGGAAGAGGGTTTAATTGGCAGAATTTGCCAACATCTGAAAATTTACCCTGTATTCTCACTATCTACCCTTCAATCGTGAGTTAACTTAGTATCTAGATGATGGTTCTCTCTGGTTGAACCTACCTGAGACATTGATAAGTACTGATTCCTGGACCTCTCCATGGACCAAATGACACCTGGGGTGGGCATGCCTATCGTGGGCCCGGCACTGAGCTCGTCCCTTGCATACATACAGTATCCAGAGCTATAGGTGCCCCATCAGTTATCTTCTTGGACTTGTTCTGGCCATAAGCATATGGACCCTCAGGGCAGCACTAAACCTTGGAGGGACAAGGGAGTAGGAATAGCTACCCCATTTCCCTTAACTCTTGGGCATACTACAAACCGGTGGTAAGCAAACTACTTCTGTAAGAAGCCAGACAGTTAATACTTTAGGCTCTGTGGGTGATATAGTATTTGTCCTGACTACTCAGATCTGCCTGGGCAGTGCAGAAGCCGCCCTGGGCAGTGATCGACAATGGGTTTGGCTGCATCCCAATAAAACATTATTTACAAAGACAGACAGTGGCACACAGTTGGCCAAGCCCTGCTCTGAGTCTAACCAGATTCCCAGAGGGCCTCAGTGAAAATGAGTTCCAGGCAACAGTAGCAGTAACCTGCCAATAACACGCTTCATTCCCTTACTGTGTCCTCTGTGGGGTCATGGCCAGAGAACCTGTGCAGTCAGATTCTTGTCTCAGGACCTGCTTCCGGGGGCGCCCCACCAACGCCAGTGTCTGGCTACTTATAAACACTAGGTGTTCGAATACGACCATCTTCTTTTCACAGTGAACAAATTGAGATTCAAGGGCTACAACACTTACAAGTGAGAGAGGCCAGATTAGAAGGCTACGTGGCTCCAGAGTCAGTCGGATCTCTATACTACACAACCATAGTATGGATGAACACACACACACGCACGCACGCACACACAATTAGTCAAACAGCTTTAATTTTGGTGAGTAAGCATACCACATATGGAAAATCATAAAGCAAATTTTATATTACTCATGTAATTATTGATCTATGTTAAGGAAGGAGTTTAAAAAGAAATAAAAATATAAATAGTGCCCTGGCCAGATAGCTCAGTTGGTTATAGTGCCATCCGGAAGCACAGAGGTTGCTGGTTCAATCCCCGGTCAAGGCACATACAGGAACAGATTGTGTTCCTATCTCTCTCACTCTTTCTCCTGTCCTCTCTCACTAAAATCAATCAATAATAAAATAAAACAAAATAAACTCTTCTCTAAAAAAATACAAATAGCAAAGTTTGAGGGCTATTAAAAAAAAAAAAGTCTTTCTCTTATGCTCTTTCCAATCTAGAATCAAATTCATTTCCCACCAACCAGTGGATTGCAATCATAGTGCAGATGTATTTCCTTTCTGGTGAAATCTTTGGTTCTATCTGGAAACAAATACAGCCATTCAAGCAACCCAACGTGTGCTTTGGAACCTGAAGAGAAGGAACTACAGAGATTATTATACCCTCTTATGTATGTTAACATGGGGCAGGGGCACAGCAATTTCTCAAAGTCCCCTAAAGGCCCATGTGAAGGGCCCCCAGTGGATCCTAAGGATTCCAGAGCACTCTGAGAAGGAGAGTTGGTGCAGTTAGAAACCAATCTTTAGAGCTTACGCGGTCTTGCCCTCGCTGTCCTGTTTGGTGGCACTGGCCCCCTTCTTGCCCAGCAGTGAGGCCACCTTCTCCGCGTCGCCATTCTCCACGGCCTGCAGCAGCCGGTCATCATTCTTGTTCCACTCGTTGGTCTGTGGAGCGAAGGGGAGATGCAGCGTCAGCGGACACCAGTGACCACAGCCGTGCCGACGAGCAGAACCTTGGTCCTCCCACCTCCCCATCCTTCCTTGCTGTTACTCAAATCACAATCTTCCCCCAAATGGGCACTGGAAGAATACCTTCCCCTTCCCCATGGCGGCACTCAAGAAGGCCGATTTCCCAAAAGGAAACATCGACAGTTCAATGAAAGAGCAGCCGGTCACCAAACTCTGACAGAAAATGACTTGTGTTAACTGAAGTTGGGAAGAGGAGGCAACTTACAAAGACCTCATGGCCAGTTTACACATTAGCTTACTGCTAGCTCACGTCCACAGCTGGCCTCTGAGAACACTGGCCTTTGACCTGGTCCACAGCTCACTGGGTCCACGGCGTTACAGAACCAGACTGGCCAATAGTTCAAGGTTGTCTGAGGGTTCCTAATCCATGTAATTCTCTGTCTGCTTTCACTGCCGCTCTTTCTGGGCCCTGATTTTTAGCTGTATACGATTTTAAGTAGCTGTCCAGGCCATCAACTGAACAAAGTATCACCAGCAACAAAACTTTCTGAGCGAGCTACTTAACATCAAAAGAGCTCTGGGCAAAGCCTCCACTGCCGAACCCCGGCCGCAACAGAGCGACTGTGCAAACCACAATGGCAGCAAAGCTTTCATGTGCATAAAAATTAGTTTTTACTCTTACAAAAGAAAGAGAGAATTTCTATATAAAAGCAAATGGGGCCTTAGTCCCTGGCAAGTTAGCTTTGTCGGTTAGAGTGTCGTCTCAAAACAACAACATTGCTGGTTCGATCCCCGGTCAGGGCACATACAGGAAGCAACCAATGAATGTAAAACTAAGTGGAACAACAAATGAATGCTTCTCTCTCTCCCTGTCAAAACAATCATTTTTTAAAAATCATTTGAAAAATAATAATAAAAAAATAGAAGCAAATGGGCCTTGAGTCTAAGATTCAGAAATTTCCCAAGTGAAATGACCGCAGGGAGCCATTGAAGGTTTTGGAGCCAGAGAGCGGGGTAATATAATCAGCAACTGAAGAAGTCACCAGGGGACATATGGGGTGTCCAGGGTTAATGCAGGGAGAAAAGAGCCTGGCGCACATCAAAGCCCCTTGGCCACTTGGTCACTTTGCAGGCCCAGGTCACACTTCCCCCAGCAAAGCCTACTTTCTGGCCCCTGCAGCTGTAGATCCCAACACCCTGGGAGGAACTCTTCCTCCACAAACCTTCCATAGATAGGTCTCTAGGGCTCTCCAGGACTCTATCTTGACACCTATATGCTTCCTTGTGACCTCCACACACCTCCAGGCATTTCATTCGAAAGGCTTTGCCATAGATCATGTTAGGGAAGCAGACAGAAGAGAGACTGGAGACTTAAAAGCTAACAAGAGGGAATTCTAGGACCACAGTCTTCCATGGCCCCAGAGTGTTCCCAATCCCTCTGCACTGATGGAACTGGGAAACCCAGTAGGTCGTGGCCCTCTCGCTGAGCAAGGGTGGGTCTACCAGATGTCCCCGGCATCACTCCAACCCCAGCCTAGGAGCAGGACCTTCGAGAAAGCCATGGGCCACAGGGGACTAAAATTGGTGTATCAGGGTTCAAGTTAGGCGTTTACTTGGCTGGGAGTCTCAGGACTGAACCGTCCCCATTTCTCACTCAGGACTCTCTCTTCCCCCATGGCCATCACTGAGTGCAAGAACACAAGAATGAGGTAACACTCAGGACTCTCTCTTCCCCCATGGCCATCGCTGAGTGCAAGAACAAAAGAATGAGGTAAGTTTGAACGAAAATGAGAAGTTTGTTCTCTAGGCTGCATGAACTTTAAGTCTGGAACTCTACACATTGATACATCTTTTGAACCTCAAGGCACCAAATACAAAACAAAACAAACAAACAAACAAAAACTCTCCATGCCTCAGTTTTCCAAGGCATGGACTGATGACCACTCTGATTCCCCTAAAGCTCAAAAAACTTAATCTATAAAATGCCCCAAATCAAACTTTGCTAGATAATTTTCTAGAACAGTACCACTGGAGGTAATAGTAACATTCAGTATCTGCACTGTCCAAAATGGTGGCCACACAATTAGGCAGTGATTCTCAACCAGAAGGATTTTTCCTCTCTGGGAACATTTGGCACACTCCGCAGATCATCGTGACTAGGGGTCGCTACTTGTATCTCTTGTAGGTGGGAGCTGGGGTGCTGCTAAACATCCTAAAATGCAGAGGACAGCAACTGCCCCCCCAACAAACAACCATCTGGCCACAAATATCAAGACCACACTGGCCACATGTCAGCACTGGACATGTGGGTAGTGCAACTGAGGAACTAAACTTTTAACCTGAATTTCAGACCTGAGTGCAGCTCTACAGGATGGCTTTCTAAATATTCCTAACCAAGTAAGCAGGTGTCTGGGCCAAGGTCACCCCCACTTTCCTACAACGATCAATTCACTCTCAAAGAAGGCATTAGATTTAATCTTCAACGATAAATCAGGCTTCCTCCTGGAGGGGAACCCGAGAAATAGATCATCTGGGGCACAAGCATTTGTTGGTATAATAGGAAGCTTCACTTAGCAACAAAATGTAGCAAATATCCAGATACAGAATGCAGCTTATTTCTCCCAGATTGCTTTTTTAACAAACCAACAAAGTTTACTGAAATACAGGTAGGGCTCATGAATCCTACATACATCATCCCAATGCTACCTTTTAAATCAGGGGTCCCCAAAGTTTTAACACAGGGGGCCAGTTCACTGTCCCTCAGACCGTTGGAGGGCCGCCACATACAGTGCTCCTCTCACTGACCACCAGTGAAAGAGGTGCCTTTTCCGGGAGTGCAGCGGGGGGCTGGATAAATTGCCTCAGGGGGCCAGGGCTGTAGTTTGGGGACACCTGTTTTAAATCCTTCCCAAACCAAGTTAAAACTGGATTGGGAAGATCAAAAAAACATTAAATCTCAGAGGACATGACTGAAGAAAGTACCTAAGCAAAGAAAGGCCACAGGAAAGGGTGTTCCTTCTCATTGCTGTGCACCCAACTCTTGGGGAGAGAAAAATCTGATTGCAGGAGCTCCCTAAAGTTAGTTACATGTGGATATTTGGAAAGTTCAATTTCTACAGGAGAAAGTGAGACAGAGTTCCCCTACCCCCACTCTTTGGACAAGGTCAATGGCTTCTCTGTTGAAATCTAAAATTCTTTTATCTCGTCTCTCCTTTCCTCTTGGAGCAGATGAGGAAAGAGTACACGCCTACCCCCCCTCCCACACACAAAGATTTAATAAACAATCTGCAGCAACATTCAACCTGTATGTGCTGCTGACAGGCTCGCAGGAAGCAGCAAGAAGGAAAAGGATGGGCGCTGGACACACGGGCCTCAGAGTCGGGCCAAGAGAAGAACAGATCAGAACAAACGGGAAGACGGGCAAACCTGCAGAGGATCTTGGGGGAAAGGCAGACTATCAGTTGGGAAATGAGGAGAGAAGGTAAGAGTTTTACTCTTAACAACCTCACAAGTACTCTAAAAGTAGAGGCCAAGAAGGGCCCCAAGCAGACGTCTCATCCAGGAATCCAGATTCTGAACAGTGAGTCTTTCAGAATGAATTGATATTGTAGCAGGGTAACTGTGCAGAACCTCCATTTCTTTACCATGACCCTTTCTCCTTTCTGACAGTACACTCCCTTCCTTAATCATTAAGTCCTTGGGACATCAGATTCCGGTCAGCATCAAACTGAAGAACAAAGCCTCAAGTCTGTTGAGCACAGAAATAGAGTTTCAGTCAAGCGAAAGGTAACACCTTGACCTCAGCTTTGCTTCAGCCCCAGACCCAGGAAAGCAGAATGACCCACGGACCACATCTTCATGAAACCCGACAGAACGATGTCATGGTTGACATCAGGACCTCATCCAACGATTAACTACTCCCTACCCTGGCCCCAACCAATCAGTAGAGACCATGACCTTAACCTTAGCCACCATGATGAATGCTTTTCCCCCTATAACCTACCCCCGTCCCTGGAAGCCATCACGGAGCCAGGTCTTTGGGTATGAGCTTACCTGGGACTCTGGGCTTCATACCATTTCCTCAGCTAATAAAAAACCCTTTTTGTTGCAAATTCCTGTTCACATGTGATTGGACTCTGATGCGAGAAGGTGAATGGACCCGTCGGTCCAGTAACAGCAGAGGGAAGATGCTAATATAAGTTCTCTAGTCCTGGGCCAGGCCGATGCTCATGTGTGTAATTAGTTCTGGTCTATACAACAGACCATAACATGTTTCTTCCAAAAAGCATAGCTTTCAAGATGCCATCTCTTCTCTATCCTAAACCTGTCCATGAACACATTCCCTGTATTTTCTCCCATAAAACTCCATTCTATCCAGTGTTACATCCTATACCAAAAATTCCATAGCTAATTACAAGATGAGACAAAACAGGTGTCTATTAATGTCATTGCTCTTGAGAATCCAGAAGCAAATTTCGCTCCTCCACCTTTATCCCCCAGCTGAATGGTACAGGCTTAAAATCAAGCATCAAAAATAATTTTTAAAAAAGCAATCTTGGTCAATATCTACTGTTCAAAGGTAGCACTGATCAGATAAATAGGTTGTGATGTTGTGAAACAATAAAAATACATGTTTGGTCTTTGTTCTTGGTTCCTAGCACAGAGCTCCTAAAATCCGCAGAATTTCCTGAGTTATGGAGGGAAGAGGAACATCTTTTAAAAAATTCATAATAAGCCTCTGTATATCTTATCTGAGTTTATGTTAATGTTAATGAGGTGACTGGGGGCTAGAAGCCCTTAGATCAGCGGTTCTCAAATACATATTTATTATACAATACATTTGTATAATATTTCCGATGGCTTTAGGCGACCCCTGTGTTTTGGTTGTTCGACCCCCGCCGGGGTTGCGACCCACAGGTTGAGAACCGCTGCCTTAGATATAGGATGAGGGCTGGTGTCAGAGGAAGCATGTGATTACCTTTAGAACTTTCAGGTCCCCAACCCCCTCTAAGAAGAAAAGAAGGGCTGAAGATTGAATCAGTCGCTGACGGCCATGGATTCAATCCACCATGCTTAGCTACATAATGGATCCTTCATAAAATCCCCTAAACCACTCCTCAGCTATGGGGTTCAGGGACTTCTAGGCTGGTGTACACATCCAGGTGCTGGAGAGGTGAAGCAGGCTGGGCACGGCCACACACACACACACACACACACACCACACTTTGTCCTACGTGCTTCTTTCATTTGGCGTTTCTTGAGTTGTTCCCTTTCTAATAAACTAGCAATAGAGTGCCTTCTTGAGTTCTATGAGCTGTTCCAGAAAATTACTGAACCTGAGGAGGGGGCTGTGGGACCCCTCTGACTTTACAGCTCATTGATCAGAAACAGGGTTGACCCAGGACTTGCACTTGGTGTCTGAAGGGGGACAGTCGTAGGGGCTGAGCCTTTATCCTGTGGGATCTGGCTCTAACGCCAGGCAGGGCCAGCTTTGAGTTGAATCACCGGATAGATACTATGTTAGTGTCAGGAGAGAACTGGTTGTCAGTATAAAGAAAAATCCCACACATTTGGTGCCAGAAGTGTTTCCTGGAAGAAGTAGATGAAGTGATAGGTGAAGTTCGAAATTTTGCCCTAACATCCCAAAGTAATTCACTCATACTTACGGCGACCACTGTCACACCAACAATATTCCCTCTCCCTCCCCACTTCCCATGAAAATGCGCCCCCCCCCCAGCTGACACTCCCTCCAGAAGGCAGGCTTAACTCTGCCTCCACACTGGTCTCCCTAGAACAGTCATTTTCATCTATTAGTGGGTTAATTCAACATTCTTTTAAGCAGAAAAAATAAAAAATACCGGATACATCATATTTAAGATTTACAAAAGTTATTATTGATTTAAGAGAGAGGGAAAGGGAGACAGAAACAAACAGAAACATTGATCTGTTCCTGTATGTGCTCTGACCGGGGATCTAACCCACAGCAGGGCCAGATACTTAATTTAATAAGATATTTAATAAGGTTGATTGTTTTTGTATGTACAGAATGCATGGCAATATAAAATATGTATCTTTCACTGAAGAATCACCATAAAAAGCCTTGGATGCCTCTGCTTTAGAATGCTGTCATCCCATCAGCCTCCGGAAGGCTTTCTTCTCAAACCTCGCTCGAGCCCTTCCTGGTGACCTCCCTCTGCTCCTCTCCTCCATCTCCCTCTGTCCCTGAGGGCTGCCTACTCATCCGACTGAAGCCCACAGTCTAGACCCCATGAAATACTGAGTCCCAGCTTTTTGTTCCCGAGCTGCAGGCGAGCTTGTGTTGTTTCTGCTTCCTCGGCTCCCTGAAGGCAGGGACAACAGCCTTCACTTCTCACCCCTGCGGCGCCTGGAGGATAAATGCATCTGCCGCTGATTTTAGCAGCAGTTTCCTCTTGGTTAACCCAAATCTCTCGTGATTTAGCAAATACTTTTTTTTTCCATTTAAAAACTCTCTCATTGTTTTGCAAACAACAATTTCATCATGCTTCCAATTTTTTAAACAGACTAAATAAATGTAGCTGCTCCCTTCACTTTTCTACACCCTGAACATTTTTAAAGGCCAATTGTCCAAGATTTTGGCCATGGGTACACTTTAGATTTCTTCAGGACTAAGGAGTCAAGCCTTATCAATTCATCAGGGTGATCTGGGTCCCAGGCTCCCAGTCACCTGGCTCAGCTGGGTCCCTGTGAAGCATGTGACTTGCAGGTCCCATCCTGGAGATTCTGACCCCAGTGATCTGGGGGAGGGGCTCTGGACTGCTTCAGGTTCAACAGCGTCCCCGCTCTCTCTGTTATTACAAGTTTGGGGACAGCTGGAACCTATGCAGAGGCCAGCCACAGAATCCCTGAAAAGAGGGTGGGACATGACCAAATTCTTCACTTCTTTCTCGCAGAACTAGGTATTCTGTCTCTCACAAAAGCTTAATGCATACTGGGTTTTCCGTAGCAGCTGCATGTGTAACCCTATGTATAAGGATGTTAAAAGCTTTGCTAATACTAGGCAAAATTTACAAATAACCAAATACCCAATAAAAGAAGACAAAGAAATTACAATATAATCAAGCAGCGGGATGCCCCTCAGTGGTGAAAAGGAACAGACGGGGCTACACGCGAAGGGACAGACACCGACAGTGCTGCTGAGAGACCAGGCACAGAGGAGCACAGAGGAGCACAGAGGAGCACAGAGGAGCACAGCGTGGCGACACGTGTATAAAGGCGAAAACGGGGAAAATGGATCCACACTGTTTAGAGACCCATGCAGAGGTGGTCAAACTATAAAGCAAAGCAAGGACAAGTTACCATGACAGTAAGGATAGTGAATAGGGTTGGGAGGGTGGCCTCTGATCAGAAAGGGACACCTGGGAGCATTCTAGGCTCCTGCGTTCTATTTTATGAACTGGTGAGCGATTCCACAGACTCTCATTTGTTAGATGCTACATTCCTTTCTGGGCACTTTTCTCTATATGTGATCTCTCTCTCTCTCTCTCTCTCTCTCTCTCTCTCTCACACACACACACACACACACACACAGTTTAGAAAGAAATCTTGTGGTTCACTTTCTGGTCAATCAGTACCACACCAGGGGCCTTGCCACAGTTTATATTCTTTGTCACTTGCTGTTTCCTCATCTCTCTACTATAGGCAAACTGGTGCCAAAATCTGGTTCTTAGGCAGCCTCAAAGCCCCCCTTGAGAATTTGATCAAGTTATGATCTTTCCTCATAATAATGCATACACACAAAAGCTTGCATGCAATTGCAGAGGGTTCCCTGGCTCAAACCCCTATCCCCAGCCTATCTACTCAAACCCAAGTTAAGGATTCCTAATCTAGGAAAAGAAACAAGCTTCAGAGTTGAGTGCTTATGAGCTGCAATTTCAGATCTACCACCTCCCACTTAGGTGGTCCCAAGCCAGAAGGGCACCAGAGAGCTCTGCCTCTACATCTGTATCTGCGAAATGGGGTAGAGGGGGCCCTACTTTCTTGCAAGTTATCCTGAGAATCAAATGTAATGTCCAATGAAGTGTCTGGCATAAAAAAAAAGGTGATTATTATTATTATTGAATTAGACAATCTGTACTCTTCCTTCATGATTCATGCTTTATAAATCTTTTCATATTTACAATTTAGGGCTGATGGTCCATTATCCTTTCAGAAGTAGATAATGCCTTAAGGCAAATTTAAATTTGCAAATTTTCTCCCATGCTCCTTAAAAAAAAACCCACATTTTAAAGGGCTCTAGAGAAAACATTCACAGACATGAAATTAACTATTTTATTGAATGTGGCTGCTTTTCCAGGAGACTGTTTAAACAGACGCTATTTCAACAGAGCACATTAGGCCACATTTGCAAGTTCAGGAAGCCATATGTTATGCTCCGGAGACATGTGTAATGTGTCAGCTATGAAGGGCAGCATGTGGGAAAGGCAGACCTTACCTTCAATGTGGGCTCCAAACATTCCTGCTAATATATCACAAATGAGATTTTCAATAGCTGGCCTGTAAGTCTCCTACTCATCAAATCATTTCCAAATGACACCCACTTGCTTGAGAGTCTTCCCTTGAATCCTGGCCTTCTGAAAGTATGGCCTGCCTCCTTTGAGGGTAGCAGACACCATGTTGAGGATGTGTTGAACGCTGGGGCTTTGGCAACTGGCAACGTCTGCCCTTGGCTAGACATGGCATCACCTTCTTTTATTTTGGTTTAATCGTTGGGAACTGAAAAACCAGTGGAAACTCAGTGGTCACAGACATCTGGTTAGTGGGCAGCTTTGAGCTTTGGAATATATCAACCCAACAAAAACAACACCGTGGCACGGAGAAATCCAGGAAGAGAGTGTCTCTGACTTTATTTAGGAAAGATGCAAAAACCCTGAGCATCACAAATCATCACAGGGCTGGTGGCAGGGTCCGCTCAGGCCGCCATCTGGAGGAGTCTATTTGGGAGATTATCTTTGGAAAGGCTGTGTGATTCTTCCTCTAGTTTATGGAGAGCAGATTGTTTTTGCCAATATAATCAGTAAGGCTAAGACGAACGTTAGACAAAGTAGACAGTGTTTTCAGTGAGAAACCTTCAGATTCATCCCATCCAGGAAAAAAAATAAAAAAGAGCACACACCTCATATTTTAAGACAGAGGACAAGAAACAGGCACCTTCAGTCCTAGATGATATTCTCTACTGTTAACTGTACTGGCCAGTACTTATTAGAAATGTACTTACGAGGTACAGAACAGCACAGAAAATTCTGTAGGTGTTACATTCATTTGTTTACTCATTCATTCAACAAATATTTACCAAGTGCTTTTTATATAGGTGGCATAGTCTTTATTGAATTTTCTATATACTTATGGAGATAAAATACAGCAGTATAAGAACTATGTCAACAACATAAAACAAGATACTAGAGTGCAGTAAACTAAGCAAAATATTGAATCAACACAATGGAAGAGAGACAATTCTCAGCTGGGCAGGCTGCAAAGGGTTTTCAGTTTGGATAATGAACAAGACCTTGTTATGATTAATACTTAGGTCAATGGAGAAAAGATAAGACACAACAATTGAAAAATGCAAGATGTATTTAGACAATAGTGAGTTGATCCAAGTGTGGCCTTAGGAGACTACCCTCCTTAGAGTCCATGGAAAACCCAACACATCATGACATAAACATTTGACCATTCTCCCAGTTTTAACCAGCCCAGCAGTTTCAGAAAGAGGTTTCCATATCACGTTCACTATTTCAGACCAATTACACGGTTAAGTTATGAGTCTCCCCTTTCCCTACATTTTTACTGAAGATTATTCACACAGGCAGATCACAGCATCTCTGCTGTCCTGAAATCCATCACGTCCTTTTAATGAGCTGCCTTAGTAATTCCTGAAGTCCTTTTTACACGAATCCTGAATGCTGTGCCATGGACGTAGTACACAAGTGTAAACACGTTCATCCAGAAACAGGCTGGTCCTCTGCCCTGCTCACTGCCCCAAGCGCCCTATTCAGTGCCTTCCTTGCCCCCAGCCACCCCTGGCCTCCAGGGCCAGCTCAGTTCCCCTCCTTAGGCTCCTCCATGCTTCCCTTCCACAGCAGTTGGTGCAAGTATAATTAAATAGTATTTCTAAAGTGTCTTTAAAGGTCTGTCGACCTCCCACTGGACTCAGCATTTCAGGGCGTGGCCAACGGCCAGCATCTGTCTCGTTCACCACCGAGCCAGGAGCCCCTGGCACATGGCCTGCCAGATGGTAGGGGCTTAATCTGTGCAACAGCTTCATTTTTCTTCCTTCTACCTTGAGAGCCACCCTGTGGACTAACCTTTTCCCTCAACGCCTTTGTCTTCACCTACAAATGTAATTCAAGTCTCCATAATCCTACCAAATGCCTTTCTCTGGTGCTGTTCACCATTATTAAAACATTACTCATTATTTACAAACCATGTCTCATGACCTGGAGGCAGTCTGATGGGGGTGGAGACAAGTCTGAGGATTGGTCAAGCCAACTCTACCCTCCAGGGAGAAAAAATGCTTCCATCCAATTTAATTCAAGCTCTCATTTGTTTAGTGGCTATATGTACCAGGTACTGTGCAAAATCCTAAGGATAAAAATATGGATAGGAAATGATCTTGGCCCTTACGGGGTTCACAGACCTCTGAGGACAGAAGGTTCACCCAGTACCTACTTATATTATTGTCACTGCTAGACCAGTCCTGTCAAAGCCCAGAGAGGACACTGTTACCACTAAAAATCCCTAACAATGTGCAGTGCTAGGAACCATACTGTTACAATTTAATCTTAACAATAACCCTTTGAGGTAGGTATTCTTAGCCATTTTATAGGTAAGGAAACTGAGGCACAGAAAGGTTAAGAAACATGTATAAAGTTACCCCATATACAGTACAGTTGGTTCTCTCAGGAGAAGGCTAAAGCTGTTTTCTTTAAAGGGCAATGAAAGAACTTAAGATAGGCAAGACTTAAGTGTGTTTACAGATTGAGGCAAGCAAAGGAGTCCATGGAGAGCAGCAGAATGAATAATACAGGGGGTGAGGGTTTGGACTGAGGACCTGACCCAGGTAGAAGGCTGCCCTCTGTAAACTAGAGTCACGTTCTGCCTCTGAGACAGTCAAGAAGAAGAGGAGGGTGAGCAGAGATATGGAAGTAAAGAGGAAGTCAGTTGTGTTATGGGTTCTGTTTTCTTCAGGAAGCAGGAGGCAAAGTACACAGGGTCAGTGGTGGGCTAAGAAGCTTGAAAAAATGTTTTGAAGAGCTACTGTTTTTAACAGCTCCTGGGGTAAGTGAGAAAGGAAGCCCACAAGAAATGAGGAAAAGGGTTTTCAAACAGCCCTGAAGGTCCAGCTGAGAGCAGGAATTATTGCTCCATAAAAAACCCATTTGGTAATGTCATGACGATTTTTCACTTGAAGCCCTGGGTGGGATACGAGCAAAGTGGTTAGCTTGATTGATGACCGGAGGCTGGAATTCAGGTAAAGCAGAGATTCCAGGGTCAAGAAGATGGACCGTGCCAGTGAGCAGGTATTTGGAATGACTGTGGGATTAGGGACAGATAAAGACAAGGTGGAGGGCATAGTCCTTAGACCAAAGGAAGGTTTCTGGATGGGTCATTTATATGTATGTTAGAGTTCCCAGGATGATGGTGGAAAGGAAAAATGGGAGCTGGCAGTCAAAATCTTGGAGAAATGTCAGGGAGCAACCTAGAGGTCCCAAAAAGATGGTAAAGAAAATGAGATGAAGGTGGCCCAGCATCACCAAAGAGCAGTGACTGCCAACTGAGAGAGGAGTGATGAGGTCACAAGTAGACAGGTCAAGCCTTTTGAAGAAGTGGCTTCTTGTGATTTATTGAGTTCCTATGGTGTTCGTCCCTGTTGGGTGCCATAAAGAATTGATTTCACTTACATCACTGTAACCACCTATACTAAGTTGGACAGTATCCCCACAAAATTCATGTCCTTCCTGAACTTCAGAATGTGACCTTATTTCAAAATAGGGTCTTTGCACATGCAACAAGTTAAGATTAGGTCATAGTAGGTTGGGGTGGGCACCAAGTCCAAAACCTGGTGTCCTTGTTAGAGGAGAGAGACGACAGCACAGAGGAGGGGTAGGAGAGAAGAGCATGTGAAGATGGAGGCAGAGAGTGGATTCATACTCCATTAGCCAAAGAATGACAGGGACTGCTGGCGCCCACAGAAGGTTGAGGAGGCAAGGGAGAACTCTTCCCTAGAGACTCTGGAGGGATAGTGGCCCTGTGACACCTTGATTTTAGACTTCTAGCCTCCAGATCTGTGGGAATACATTTCTTACAGTTGTTTTAAGCTGGCTTGTGGTGATTTATTACAACAGCCGTAGGAAAGGAGTATACCACCCAAGGAGGTAGGTATTATTATCCTCATTTGCTGGGTGAGGAAACCGAGGCTCAGCAAATGTAAGGACCTTGCCCAAAGTTCACAAGGCCAGAAAGTAAAGGAGCTGGGATTCAAACTCCAGACCTGTGGTGTCCTTTACACCACACAGTCTTGTTCCCACATATGTCCAGTACACTGAGGAAGACCAGGCAGATCACAGAGTAGTGTGTGATGGGCCCTGTGGGGCAGAGGGACCAACCTTACTCTGCTGTTACTGAGATTGGAAAGTCTGAGTGCCAAGTCCCTTTTTAATGTAGGAGCCGCACCCACAGCAAACTCATTATATAGGAAATCTCTAGTTACACAAAGGTATTTCGAGCATGACCATTTACTTCACAAGCATGTTCACAGTAAGGTCTCTTTAATTAGTACGCTCTTGAAGAGTAAGTTCTTACAACTGCTCAAAGAAATATTCATTGCCTAAAGGGAGGTACACGGTAACAATGAATATCACAAAGTCTGAGTGAGGCTTTCCCTGCACAGACAGGATACTTGGAGACATGTCTGGCTATGATCCAAGCACACACCAGAAGTATCTGTGGCATGTATTCTATCTAGCACAATAAGCAGCCGTAACCCCTGAGCTTTGCTCTTTACCCAAGTTGCACAATATAGATTTCACATGAAATATCCAGATGAAATTATTTCTTCCACAAAGTGCTAAGTCGAATGCTTAAGTACATTTTAAGAGTCTAAACGGTCAGAGTGGAGGGTCAGCGGGGTCTCTGTCCTGATCATGCCTAGACGCCATGCCCTTTATAGATGTTAAGTGATTTCCAAGGGACAAAATGATAGCTAAAGAAATTCACGAGCAGTGGAAACAGTCCTTAAAGTCACAAATTCTATGTGAGACCTGCTTACTCTGGATTGTTGCTGCCCCAACCTTTCCGAAACCCAAAGCCAAACCCAAATGAGTATACAAACACAATCCTTTCTGGAACCAGTCAATTCAACAGGTAAAAACGGGGTCTTCAATGAGGTAGGCACCAACCCCATTGAAGAAGGTTATCTCAATTGCCTATGACTCATTTTCTTGTTTTGGGATTAAGATCACATTTGAGGACCCCAAGGTTAAGGAAGGAGACCAAGGCAGCTCCCCATACTTGGTGTCTCCTGACCCTAGTCAAGTGTGAGTCATAAGTAGCTAGAGTGGTTGAAAAGGGTCCTTCCGTCACTCATGTCTACCTGGACCCTCAGAGTGTGGCCCTCACTGAAAATAAAATCTTGAGATGAAATTATCCTGGACTGAGAAGGGGCCTTTCATCCAATGACTGGTATCCTTATAAGAAGTAAGGACAGACACGGGAAGGAAGGCGATGTGAAGATGGAGGAGGCAAGCCAAGGAAGGCCCCGGTCTGCTGGTAACCACCAGCCATGAGGAGCAAGGTGTGGGCAGCTTCTCCCTCCGCCCCTCCAGAAGGAACCAATGCTGCAGAGGCCTGGATGGTGGACTCAGGACTCCTGCACTGTGAGGGAATAAATCCTGTTGTTTTAAGCCAGCCAGTCTGCGGTCACAGTGGCCTGGGAATCTAATACAGGGACAGGTGGAGAGGCGAGCTCGGCCAGGACAAAGCGGCCAAGTCCTCCGTGCCCACCAAAAGCTGGTCAACAGTAGTAGCCTTCTGTGGGAGCCACAGATGACACTGTCAACTTCCTGTCTGCTCATAGACAGTCACCAGGCATTATGTTGGGAACAGACACCAAGATTGTTGCCTCAGGATCACCTGTGGCTGTGTACAGCATTTACCATATTTCCCCATGTATAAGACGCTCCCATGTATAAGACACACCTTGATTTTGGGGCCTGAAATTTGGAAAAAAAATGTATTACGTAAGCAGGAAATGCAAGTAAAAAAATCTATAACAATTAGTGCAAAAACAAGTGTGAAAAAGCAGGAAAAGTGAGTAAAAAAAAAACTACAACCACTGTATAAGACTCACCCAGTTTTTAGACCCCAAATTTCCCAGAAAAGGGCGTGTCTTATACCTGGGGAAATACGGTATATCTTAAGGTTGTGGGTTGGCCACGTTTAACAATTTTTACTTCTCTACATGTTTCAAAATTTTTAAAGGCAAACAAATTTAGGATGAGAAATAAAGATGCTGTTTAATGCCAATGTTTCTCAAAGTGCATGGCTATGTGGATGCAGCTTAGAATCACCTTAGGTCTCTGAAAAAACACAAACGCTAATTTTTGAAAATTCTCTATGTGCTTCTATTGTCAGCCAGAATTATTCTTCCCTGAAAAGATGACACATATGCCCGATGTTCACCACATCTGTATCCGAGAGGCTGAGCCTGGGTACTCATTTCTTTCAGCACATAAAGACATAGTAAGTGCCAACTGACAATCAAGATGCCCCACAGAGAGCAAGGGGCCTGAACCAGGCTCACTGTGCCCTCCTTAGGATGAGCTCCCGCCTGAGGCAGTGCTGCGGTCACCCAAGCTGGCGACCCTGGCTCTCCTCCTCCTCCTCCTCCTCCTAGCCCAGGACTGCTGATACTGGTGGTGCTACCTCTCTGGTTTCCCTTGCATTGGCCCCATTTCCATTCCTATAGCCAAGACCTTGACTGAATCCTGTTCAGTTCAACAAACACCTTTGTGGTACCTACGTCTGCTGGGCATCATGGGGAATAGTTTAAATGGGGCCCTTTTCTTTGCTAAGCTCTGGGGGCACACTGCCAGGGAACACAGATACTTAGAGAGCCAGGGAAGAGGTTCTGACACTGATCATTGCTTATCTGGGACATTTTGATAGCTTTCTAACTGACCTTTCGACTTCCAGTTCCCCCTTCCCTTCTCCCCCGCCAGCTGTCCTAATGGTTCAATACTCTTGCCTACTGTCCTGGCTCTTTTTCTTACACAAAAAGGCCATTACAAGAGGACCTTACTCGTTAGCATCCTTTCCCTATACACAATTGAAGGCTTTTCTTAATCCATTTTCAAACCTTACACCCACTCTGCCCAGCTCTCCCTCTGGTCCGTGCCATACCCCCACACTGGAGCCTGGAGCTCAAACTCTGGGCTCCAGAGTCCAAGTTATTCTTTCCTCTTCTACTTTGCTGCTACTGGAGGAATTTCTCCTCTCTTGTGTTCATTTTGCCACCTTCCTGCCGACCAGGTGTCAAGCTGCTCCCTGCATCCCTTTTAAAGAAAGTTTTACACTGGCATTCGAAGTATATGGTTTTCTCATTTAAAGTCTTCTTACAGAGAGGCCATATTGTATAGGGCCCAGAGCTGAGATTGGGGGTTCCTAGGTCCACATCCTGGTTCCACCAAATCCTACCTGGGTGATCCCAGAGAAGTCGTTTAATTTCCTATGTCTCAGTTGTCTCATTTGTAAAACAGAAGATAACAGCACATTTAAAAATATCTGACTGCCAAGACTGTGCAAGATGGCAGAAGCCTTCCTATTCTTCTGTAATGCCCTTCCTTCTAGATATCTAGATGCTTTTTAATAAGTCACTACATTAAGATAAATTTTTCCCAGATTGGAGGAAATAGGCAAGTGTTCAGCTCATCATTCAAAATTTATGTCTGTGCTACAACTGGGTTTGGAAGTCTAAAAAAAAAAACACCCCAGAAAAGCCACTTAAATAATCAAAACATTATACACATGAAAGCATATAGCCTCATGTTATCAGAGGTTAATTTTAAAAAGTCTGGATATTTAAATACATTTGTGATAAGAGACGCCACTGATTTATTTATACCCAAACTCTGGGAGTTCTCAAGAAAGGGCATATCTGTTATATCCTTTCTACACTCCAATAATAGCAAATCCAAAATAAACTCCAATATCCACCCGCAGGGGAAAAAAATGTGGTTCCAAGAAATTATTTCTGTCTGACATCTAAAGCCAGAGAACTGCGTTTTTTGAGAGCACAAGATGAGGAGCCCAGAGGTTTATCATCAGTCCAGTCTTTCTGAGGTGTCACGTGACCACGTGCACAGACGGACCTCTTGTCTGGTCTCTCCCCAGGCCCCAGGAGACATGGACCTCCAGGAAAGCCCAGGAAGGCTTACCCTATAACTGCATGTTTCTTAAGAGCATCAGAAAGCCCAAACCAAGGACACTAGCAGACACGGAGAACTTTGGAAAACTCATCAGGGTTCCCATATGTGAAGCCTCATTCATCATCCTTTAGAGCCCACAGGAGAATCCCCCAAAATGTCTTGCCTTGGAAGTTTATGATTCAGCTGATGCCGAGTGCCAAGTAATCACCCACAAAACTCGCCAAAAGGGGGAAAATGCTAGCCAAGCAATGACGGAACTCCAATGTGTCATCTTACAGACTTTGACCTTAATCTAAATGTCAGGAATCTGCAGTGAACCACACTGAAAATAAATTTACCAATTTACTCAATGTGAAAACAATGAAATAACAGAAAACACGGTTGCTTTGGAACTTCTAAAACTCCATTTCTGAGGGCATGCTACAAACAACTTCTTATCACTTCAAGACATTTGGTGAGTCATTTGATATTTATCCAGTGGTGTCCCACAGAATGTGAGTTCCAGGGCAGGGTATGGTGTTTACACCTGTATGCCAGGCACCTAGCACAAGGACTGACAGCCAGTGTGGACTGAATGTTTGTCGAGTGAATAAATGTTTGCCTGAGTAAAAGACACCAGCGAAACACTTTAAACACAGTGTTACTACGAAGCCTGGCAGAATTAGCCAATGGTCAGGATTCCCCCAAGATATTCACCTCTTCTCCAGTGCAACTATTTGAATGTCAGTATCTTGACATTTACATCTTGACACCCCCTGCACTACTGGGCAGCAGCTGGCGCCCTTCTGTATATACTAACAAACCCAAACTCTTCACTTACTGAAACGCAGAGTAACAGGCTGCTTTTAAGCATGGACCCAGAAGCCAGGCCGCTTAAGGCCACAGCCCAGCTTCCTCACTGTGCCCTTGGGCAAGTTACTTGATTTCTGTGTGCCTCAATAGTACTAGAAGAGAGATATTATCAATAAATGTAACTTCTATCAGAGAGTTGTGGTGAGAATTTAATCAATCAAATACCAGCAAACCATTTAGATTGGGGCCTGGCACATAGTAAGCATTCAGTAAGTGTTAACTAGTATGATCATTATTCACAGTCCCAAGGGAAAGCCTAGTCCATTATTTTGAATAGCCACTCTTTCCCTCTAGGACTGGCTGATGTTCACATCCACAACTGACTCCCAGGGCCAAGCCCACAGTCCCTGTCTGGCTTCAGCACAGACGGGAGGCGCTGTGAAACGTCTGCAAACCCAGATGCTCCAACTGCAACGAGCGTCCACGTGAAGTTACTAAGGCAATTTGGACCTTGGGTAAGTTCTTCCGTGCCTTTAATATCTTGAACGATTTTTATCATTGTTTGATTAAAATGAATTGCAGAATATGAAATGGAAAGAAAAACTTGTAACTGCACTGAAAGCTATGGAAAGATGATATCCACAAGCCAGGAACTTCAGGGGATTTCTTGCAGTTTTAGGTCAGATGGGACATGTTTGAAGAAAGGCCAATTGGACCAATGATGACAACCAGCTGCCCTCTCGCCTGCCAGGAAAAGGCCTGGAAGAGATCCCAACAACGGTCCATTCACGGTGCCTAATTCAGAGGCATGAAGGGTGGCGGCGAGGGTGGGTCACCATGAAGTGCACTACACGCGAACAGGTCACTGAAAACCCCGGGAGGCCAACAGTGCTGGCATGTGTGGCCAGAGCCTAAGGAAGACAACTGTGCCCAGCCAAGAAGGGAGCACAACCCCGGCGAAGGCTAGGCTGCCACTGATGCGGAACTCTTGCCCAGACAGGACCTTCCTGCTCAGTCACGTCAGATTCTTATGCTCCTGGACGTAGGCTGCTGGACTTCTGAAATGGCAAAGTACAGACTGACAACTCTAGGTTTCCCTGGTTTGTTTGTTGTTTTTGGACTGGATGTTAGAATAGAACTCTTCTAATAGCTGATAGAATCCATTCATTCTCCAATTTGGATGAGCACAGCCCTTCCCCACCCCCTCTAGAGACAGTAGTCCAGAAGAAGGGAATTACTTGGAGGGATTGGGGCACATCTGTTCCTGAGAAACAGCATTACCCTTGAAGAAACCAGAGAGGGTTTCTAATGTGCACTTTCAACTAGATTCAGGAGGAAAATATGTCTATGGAACTGCTCTGTAGAAGAATCTGGAATCAAAGAAAACTGCAAGGAGATGCCAAGTTTAAACTGTGCTGGAAACAGTGAACAGCAGATTGAGGAATCTAGGAAATTTGGAGTTAAAGTAAAAGACAATAAAAGGAAAAGAAATCAAGACAGTAAAAAGGTACAGAAAAAAAGATATATATATATATATATATAAAAGGCACCCATTCAATAGAATCTATGATGTAGAAATCTAAGCAAAATTAAGAAATAAAAGCAAACTACCCTGAGCTAAAGAAAAGCTTGTCTATAAAATGAAATTACTCTCCAAGTAATGAACAGAATTAATGATTGGCGTGGTTGGGGGGTGGGGGTGGGAGAGACCAGTATTTTGAGACACATTTCATAGAGACAGTCTAAGTTTGAAGAATAAAGAAAAAAATCTCTTGGTATTCAGAATGAAAACAGGTATTTTCAATGGCTCCCCAAATCAGGCTGATTCAGATTTCTTCAAAACACTGGCCACCTGAAGACGTGACCATCACCAACAGTTTTGAGAGGAACCAAGCATTAAAGCAGCCATTCTCTCCGACAGTCGTTCAGATGTGTGGGAAACTGGAACACACTCGCAGATACGCAAGGCTGAGTATACCCTTACCCAAGTGCACCTTCAGGAACTGTCAAAGGCATGGTCCAATTGACCAAGTAATGAATTGAAATAAGGACTCCAAAATCTAGTACTATTGGTTGACATAAATGTTGTGAAGCAAAAGAAGGAAAACTGTTGTTAATACAGCCATAAAACAATGAAGATGTAAAATAAACTTGGAACTTGAAAACTGGGTTGCAATACTGACTGCCATCAGCTCGATATTAAACATTCAGACTTGAAGTTCCACAATTTAAGATCCATATTTTCCTCCAATATACTTTTCCTGACAAAAAGAACATTGTGCAAGAGGGTGGTCATCTTCTTGGAATGAATGACAGGCATTAATTCACAGAACCCCATGATTCCCCATAGTATATTTTTAAAAAATCAAATCATGCTCAAAACCTGCCTCCAGAACTTCATGCTAGTACTACTTTCCGTGTCAACACTCCAAGCCCAGCTTAAACGCCACCACCTCTACTCCCAGCACATCCTACACTGTAGAATTATCCGTGTGCTCACCTTACCACTGAATTGTTCTGTTTAGTAGCAGGATAATACCAATTACGGCACTCAGAACACAACAAGGATTCTACAGTTTAGACCAGTGGTTTCCAAAATTTTTGAAGTCGGGGCACATTTAAAATCCTACAAATAATTGTAGGTGCACTATATACAAATTTCTGAGAAATATGTTATAATAATTGTCAAATATTAAAGAAAAATATATAAAGTCCAAGTGTGCTTTTATGGTAATTAAACGAAATAAATATAAAACAAAATTAACTTTATTCTGACATTAAAAAACATTTTATGTTACATTTTTTTTTAATAATTTTATTTTTTTAATGGGATGACATCAATAAATCAGGATACATATATTCAAAGATAACAAGTCCAGGTTATCTTGTCGTTCAGTTATGTTGCATACCCACCACCCAAAGTCAGATTGTCCTCTGTCACCTTCTATCTTGTTTTCTTTGTGCCCCTCCCCACCCCCTATCCCTCTCCCATTCCCCCCTCCCCCCCGTAACCACCACTATGTTACATTTTTTGTTATGCTTTTTAGAATTCGTAAAAAAGGGGTTAAAAAATAAAAAAACAACAAAAAAAGTTATCTTTTTATATATATAGATACATTCTTAGTAAGATTTAGTAAATTCAGCAGGTCCTGGCACGAATGTGTTAAGTGTTTTCATTCTTGTGTTTATGAGAAACACAAGCCTGATGTTTCCTAGCGATTTCTTCAATGGTTGGGCATATATTTGAAAGGCAAACTCTCATTTCCTCGTCAATACACTGAAGTATTCCTCTCTTTTTATTCTTAATTGTGTTGAGTGCAGAAAACCCCCACCATACCTATCATCCTAACTTTACACCAAACAAAGGACAGAAGAAACTTGCCTCCAGTCTTTCCAAGGAACATGGGGGGGGGGGGGGTAGTGTAAACCAGGAGTCCCCAGACTACGGCCTGCGGGCCGCATGCGGCCCCCTGAGGCCATTTATCCGCACTTCTGGAAGGGGCACCTCTTTCATTGGTGGTCAGTGAGAGGAGCATAGTTCCCATTGAAATACTGGTCAGTTTGTTGATTTAAATTTACTTGTTCTTTATATTTATTTCAGTTTTGTCTTTTTACTTTAAAATAAAATATGTGCAGTGTGCATAGGGATTTTTTCATAGTATTTTTTATAGTCCGGCCCTCCAACGGTCTGAGGCACAGTGAACTGGCCCCCTGTGAAAAAAGTTTGGGGACCCCTGGTGTAAACAATCCAGCACCACAGCTTAACAGCCTTTTGCAACCTAATCAGGCAAGTGAGGTGGGGGGTTGGGCAGACTGTCAGCTTACAGCCAATTCCCCACACCTCTGTCCCCCCAAAATCTAGACTCCAAAAACCCTGTTGGATTTTTGGTCCCCAAAAGGCACATATTTCTCTGGAATATCATAGGGTGCATCTGGAAATCTTCTAGGGCTCACACTTTGAGAACCACTGGTTTAGACACTAAAGTCACATGTGACTTTTTCATTGTTATCTCAATTTTTTCAAACCCACATTGTATACACATTTTTATGAAATGTTCTAATTTAAACTGAGTTTCAATCAACCTAATCAAAAGGCTTCCAAGGTGTATCCATCTGGAATTTTAGGCTAGTTTTGGCATCAAAAATACTTGCATTTCTCACATGTTATTATGTGTACTCTACCCCTACTTTGCTTCTCCTTTCAAAACTGATTAAAAACCACCTACCTTAGAGAGCAACATAAAGAAGATGATGTATGGAAACCACATAGTAGTATGCCTTGCACATATTAGGTGCTGAGTAAGCGTTTGAGATTATCATGACCATCTGTATCATGTAACTTGCATTGCGCTAGATCTGGGGTGCCACAGGAAATTAGCCGCGAAGTCAGGCTCCTGACCCATAGAGCTTACAGACTGATACTAGATCCACACAAAGGAAGAAACGCATACCTATGAGGCCACCATTTCTCTGTATGCTAAAACTCCATTCTGATTTGTGTTAAGCCTATCTAAGCACTTATATGTGGTAGAATTAACCTTCCTTACACACTTCAGTGACTTCAACAAATAACAAAATAGGACATAGGACAAATAGCATTTAGAAGATCTTTCTACAAGTACAAGTTCCACTCTTCAAAATGAGGGCTACAATATAATTTATAAAGTTACTTAGAAGATTTATACTGTAATAAAGGCATTTGTCCAAATTAAGAAACAAACCACATGCATTTATAAATGCCAAATAAAGTTTAGGACATTCAGTTGTTGAGATATAAACCAGATTTGTATTGAGGGAATAGTTATTAGGCCAAGTAAGAGAAAATACTAACTGAAGGCCTCCATGTTCAGAAATTATGACAAATGTAAAAAGTCTTCAGCAATTAAGGATGTAGGACACCCAAAAGACCAAAGAGTAGATATAAATATATACTAGGTTTCCATTAACAGTAAATTTCTTTAAACAATATTTTTAGATATATAAATAATTCTCATTGTAGGAAAATTCAAAAACTACAGAGAATTAAAAATACAATTAATGAAATTACTTTTAATCCAATCATTCAAGAATAATCCTATTGCTTTTTTTGTTATTAGTCCAAATTTTTATCTGTGTATATAGCAAATATTTTACTCTATTTTCCCCATATTAATAAAAAACTACATCAAAAATTTTTATAGCTAAAAGGGTAATGAGCATCTAGGTTGCTATCAGGTTTTCATAATTATACATAGC